>NC_141694.1:392669822-395313988 GCF_964263255.1 Lissotriton vulgaris | reverse complement strand
GATACAGATAACTTAAAGTTGCCCCAGAACACCATTCAATGAACACAAAATAACGATCCCACTCCTGATAACGGTAAGAAATAATAACAAGGTCTTTCTCCTCCGAGGAAATGCTGAGAGAACTGACCTCAGGGTGTGCAAGACGCGACTACCCCAAGATCTCTTGCATTCCCTATATGACAAAAGTTAATAAAAACAAATCATAAGCCCAGCTCACAGTATGTGGTTAGCGTCTTTACAGATCCAGCTCTGTAAGCGCTTCAAATTGGTAATGAGTACAGAAAGTTAAAGCGGCACCAACAACAAGGTGTCCTGCGTTAACAGGAGCAAGACGCTCCCTGCACGTACACAAAAAACGTATTCTCAAAGTAGAATAGGACTGTACATGCCCCTCTCGTTTTCTAACAAAACCTGAAGTTGAAACGATGAAAGGACACACGGGCGCTTCCTAAGCCCCTCCAGTTAATCCTCAAACGAGCGGCACTCCGAAGAAACACCACGTTGTAGGCGTTTCCAAAGCCTCACCAAAGTAATCCACAAGGGAGTTTCTGCAAAGGAGCAGCGCTGATCCATACACGAAGGGCGGCGTGTCACTTCAGCGCTCAGCAACACTAGTCTTTGCCGATATCCTAGATACTGAAACACAAGTCCGACGCTCTCGACCAAAGGCACAAGCAGGAATAATCGGCAGAGATTCGTCCGCCTGACTTCCTGATAATCTTTCACTGCGTCGCGTCATAGGAGCGCGCGGTGCAAAGATTCATGGGTCATGTAGTTCCTTCTTCCCGTTTCTCCGTACAGGGCAGGCAGTGATTTACCGGAGGTCGGGGAGGGCCATTCCTGACAGTACACCCCCTCTCACAACGCTCACTGACTGCCACCAGGTTTACCAGGGTGCAACAAATGGAACTTCCGCACCAGGATAGGAGCATGAACCGCCCCCGCCGGTTCCCACGAATCCTCCTCAGGACCATAACCCTTCCAGGACACCAGATACTGGAGCCTCCCCCTGACTCTACGGGAGTCCAAGATGCGCCGCACCTCGTATTCCACCTCCTGTTCCACCCTCACAGGAGCAGGGGCGGTACGACTCGGACCCTGGGCAGGCTTGAGCAGCGAAACATGGAATACAGGGTGTATCCTGAAATGCGAGGGGAGTTTAAGTTTCACTGCAACTGGGTTGACCTGACGAACCACCTGATAAGGACCGATGAATCGGGGATTGAAAACACTGAACCTCTTGAAACGTATGTTCCTAGTGGACAGCCACACCCAATCCCCTTTCTTGTACCTAGGACAGGGCCTACGATGTTTATCGGCCTGCACTTTGTACCTAAGCTTAGCTTTTACAAGGTTGGATCTGGCCTGCAAAACAGTCTTCCGTAACTGCACCAATCGTGTCTGCAACTGTGGAATCGGGGCTTCAACACTGGGCACACTCAAAGGGACAAATCTGGGATGAAACCCATACGTACAGAAAAACGGGGTGCACAATGTAGAGGAATGAATGGCGTCATTATATGCCACCTCAGCCGACCATAACCACTCCACCCATGCTTCTGTAGAGGTATCCACAAAACACCTCAAGTACTGCTTGAGGGTCTGGTTCAACCTTTCGGTCTGTCCATCCGTTTGCGGATGGAAGCTGGTGGACAACGATGAGGCAATGCCCAACCGATCGCACCAGACCCTCCAAAACCTAGCGGTAAATTGTGCCCCTCTATCCGAAACAATGACCCTCGGCAAGCCATGCAACCGAACAATATGGATAAGCAGTAACTGGGCCAATTGACTAGCCGTTGGCACCCCTCTACAGGCAATGAAGTGGCCCATCTTGGTCAAATAGTCCACGACTACTATTATAGCCGACATCCCATGATCTTGAGGGAGTCCCACCACAAAATCGACCGAAAAGCTTTCCCAAGGACTCACAGGCGTGGGCAATGGCTGTAACAGCCCTTGAGCTGGTCTATGATCGCTTTTGGCCTGCGAGCAGACCTCACAACGTTGAACCCAAGCAAACACATCCGGCCGAATGGTAGGCCACCAATAAGCGCGTAGTAGTTTTTCCAACGTCTTCTTCCCTCCGGTGTGTCCTGCACAAGGTAGATCATGGCACCACTTAAATACTTGCTGCCTCAAAGCAAGAGTGGGGAGAAGCAATTGAGCCCCCTTCCTTGGCAGACCTTGCCGTATCCTCCATTCTGGGTGCATCTGAATCCACTTCTTCCAGGCAAAGGTCTGGACGCCTTTCTTTACCTTGTGTAAAAACTCCGACGTATGGATCACCCCTATCACCTGTTGAGGTTTAATGATGCTAGCTTCAGGAGACTCCGTCACAGTGGAATGGCTTTCTTGACGGGTAAGAGCATCAGCTTTCCGGTTGTCACATCCCGGGCGGAAGGTGACCATAAAATGGAACTCTGAAAAGAAAAGCATCCATCTCAGTTGCCTAGGCGTGAGGTGACGGGCTGCTCGTAGAAACTGGAGATTCCGGTGGTCTGTAAAAACTGTGATTTGGTGTGTGGCACCCATCAACCAATGCCGCCACTCGGTGAAAGCGTCTTTAATAGCAAGCAATTCCTTCTCAGCAATTGTATAATTGCGTTCTGCCGGATTTAGCTTGCGTGACATGAAGGCAATGGGATGTAGATGACCTGTATCTTCACTCCTCTGGGAGAGAACAGCCCCCACCGCCAGTTCAGATGCATCCGCCTCTACCACGAAAGGGAGGTTTGGGTCCGCATGAATCAGTACCGGAGCAGAGGTGAACGCAGTTTTCAACAGATCAAACGCTGTTTGCTCTTCAGTGCCCCATACAAAAGGGGTGCTCTTCCGAGTTAATCTTGTGAGAGGGGTCACCAGGTCCGAAAAGTGAGAGATAAACCTTCGGTAGAAGTTAGCAAACCCCAGGAGCTTCTGGATATCCTTGACAGTGGCAGGTTGGGGCCACTCTACAATGGCACGTACCTTTCTTTCAGCCATTATCTGCCCCGACGGGGTGAGCATAACCCCTAGGAATTCCACGGTTGTAACATGAAACTCACATTTCGTTAGTTTGCAGTAAAGACGATTTAGCTGTAAGGCCTCCAGTACTTGTTTCACGTGTTGGATGTGTTCTGGTTCGTCATTAGAGTAGATTAAAATATCATCAATGTAGACAACTACAAAGATGTCCAGGTAATCTCGCAACACCTCGTTAAGAAAAAACTGAAAAGAGGCTGGGGCATTGCATAGTCCAAAGGGCATCACAAGATACTCAAAAAGCCCATACCTGGTCTTGAAAGCGGTTTTCCATTCGTCGCCTGATCTTATGCGTACTAAATGGTAGGCTCCCCTGAGATCCAGTTTTGTGTATATTCTGGCTGATCTCACTTGTTCCAGTAATACCGGAATTAACGGAAGGGGGTATTGGTTTTTGATGGTGATGGCATTTAATGCCCTATAGTCTATACAGCACCGTAATTCCCCATTTGCCTTCGGAATAAAGAAAAGGGGGGAAGCTGCTGGGGACCGGGATGGTCGGATAAACCCCAAAGTGAGTAGATTGTCCAAATATTCCCGTAGGTGTTTTGTTTCGGGTTGAGATAGTGCATAAATACGACCGCATGGAACCACTGACCCGGGGGTTAGATCAATGCGGCAGTCGTATTCCCTATGAGGTGGGAGTACTTCCGCTTTGGTTTTACTGAAGACTTCTTCATACTCATGGTAATGCTGGGGTAAGTCCACCTCTTTTTCCGCGGCTGTGGAAACGGTGTGAGTGACTGCCAACACCATAGATGGTCGAGATTTCTCCTGGAGGCAATGATCATGGCAATAGGAAGAGGAGAACTCCAAATACCGGTCTTTCCATCTTATCTGGGGTTCGTGTTTTTTCAGCCAAGGGAGTCCCAATATTATACCATAATTAGGAGCCTGGATAAGATTAAACGAAATCAGTTCCTTATGATCACCCCCGTACCACATCTCATACTCCGGGGTATGCTGTGTGATAGGACCTGATTCCAACACATGACCGTCTACTGCATACACTTCCTCCATGATGGGTTTGTCTAATGGAGTCACTCCCAATTCCCGTGCTTCAGCTAAGTCCATGAAGCAACCTGTTGCTCCGGAATCCACCATGGCACGTACATATTTTGGGTATTGATCAATCCATAGTTCAATGTCTATGAAGAACAACTGGTTTCCTACTCGGTTTTCTTCTGTAATCGAAGGGATGAAATGTACACTTGAGTCCCTTCCTTCCTTAGGATTCAAGCCTCGGAGTTTTCCGAACTCTTATCAACAGTGGATACAGCCCCTGGCGCCGTACGATAGCGTCCTCCTTTCGGTTTCACCGGACATTCTCGTAAAAAGTGGCCTTTCTTCCCACAGTACAGACACAGCCCAAACTTGCGACGATGCTCTCTTTCACTGGCAGTGAGGGATGCTCTCACCACCCCCACGTCCATAGGTTCGGGTTTGCCTTCCACTTTATCTCCACTAGTCGGTTTCTCCCCGAACACCGGAGTTCTGTCTCTTCGTCCAGACTCTCCCTTTCTCTCTCTCAGCCGGTGATCCAAGCGCAAGGCCAAATCGATAAATGCTGCACATGTGGTAGGCTGGGGTTCAACTTGTGCTATAACATCCTTGAGATTGTCTGTGAGCCCTTGGTAAAACAGAACCATCTGTTTGGCTTCAGGCCAATCAGTTTCAGCTATTAATCTACGGAAATGATTTAGGTATGTCACGATATCCGAATTGCCCTGTTTAAGAACCAACAGCTCCTTATCAGCTGAGAAGGTCTCTGCTCTTCTATCAAACGTTTTCTCAAATTCGGCTCGAAACAGATCCCAATCATATAGGATTCCATCATTGTTCCTAACTATAGGTACAGCCCACTGGGCTGCTTCCCCTCCCAAATAGGAGATCAGGAAGGAAACACGTGATTGATTTGTCAAAAAACATTTGGGTTTACAGGTGAAGTGCATCATCACCTGGGTCATAAACACCTGCACTTTCTTTCTATCACCCAAAAACCTTTCTGGGGGGGCCAAAGGTACTGGAGAAGGCATTTCAACTACCAACGAGGTTGTTGGAGGGGCAGGGTTCCCTGCATCAAACGGGTTCCGCTGCATAGCATCCATGCGTGCCTGCAATGCAGCCGTTTCCTGGCGGGAGGCGGCCAACTCGACCTGAACTAAGCCCAAAGCTGTTACTACCTCATCTAAGGTAGCCATCCCTTGTATCAACCCAACCGGGAGGAGCGGAACTTT
Organism: Lissotriton vulgaris; assembly: GCF_964263255.1. NCBI lineage: Eukaryota > Metazoa > Chordata > Amphibia > Caudata > Salamandridae > Lissotriton > Lissotriton vulgaris. The sequence goes on along the minus strand of NC_141694.1, from coordinate 395,308,727 downwards.
TAGGCCGATTATTCTGTCAGGTTCCGTTCAGGATGCTCCTCAGGATGGGGTTGATGCTATAAGGGGGCCCACCTCTAGATCAACCCAAGTCTGACTGTAATGGTACCCAGACTGTTAAGGTGATCAAGCGGGGGAAAAGTGAGGGTCCGGAGGAGAACAGCTGGGCTCTGGTCACCGTATCCTGTAACCACAGAAACAAGGGATAAGTACTGCAGTTCTCTCAACTGTGACAAATATCATGTACCCAAACCCCCTGTTACCTCACCTGTATCTCTCACAGGTGTGCCTATACTCAGGAAGGATCTAAGGGCGGCTTCTATATCCCCTGGTGAATTACTGGAAAATACAATGCAGAGATCATTAGCAAACCCCCTGGTTCCCTCCCTTCCTTATGCTCAAATGATCAGGCCAGTATGGACACCTACCCTTATGCAGGATACAGATAACTTAAAGTTGCCCCAGAACACCATTCAATGAACACAAAATAACGATCCCACTCCTGATAACGGTAAGAAATAATAACAAGGTCTTTCTCCTCCGAGGAAATGCTGAGAGAACTGACCTCAGGGTGTGCAAGACGCGACTACCCCAAGATCTCTTGCATTCCCTATATGACAAAAGTTAATAAAAACAAATCATAAGCCCAGCTCACAGTATGTGGTTAGCGTCTTTACAGATCCAGCTCTGTAAGCGCTTCAAATTGGTAATGAGTACAGAAAGTTAAAGCGGCACCAACAACAAGGTGTCCTGCGTTAACAGGAGCAAGACGCTCCCTGCACGTACACAAAAAACGTATTCTCAAAGTAGAATAGGACTGTACATGCCCCTCTCGTTTCCTAACAAAACCTGAAGTTGAAACGATGAAAGGACACACGGGCGCTTCCTAAGCCCCTCCAGTTAATCCTCAAACGAGCGGCACTCCGAAGAAACACCACGTTGTAGGCGTTTCCAAAGCCTCACCAAAGTAATCCACAAGGGAGTTTCTGCAAACGAGCAGCGCTGATCCATACACGAAGGGCGGCGTGTCACTTCAGCGCTCAGCAACACTAGTCTTTGCCGATATCCTAGATACTGAAACACAAGTCCGACGCTCTCGACCAAAGGCACAAGCAGGAATAATCGGCAGAGATTCGTCCGCCTGACTTCCTGATAATCTTTCACTGCGTCGCGTCATAGGAGCGCGCGGTGCAAAGATTCATGGGTCATGTAGTTCCTTCTTCCCGTTTCTCCGTACAGGGCAGGCAGTGATTTACCGGAGGTCGGGGAGGGCCATTCCTGACAGGAGGTGCAAGGCAGTATACCCCTAACACCTGCTGTAAGATCATTGCTGCCTGTGCTATGTTGCTCAACCTTGCTGTGAAGAAGGGTACTTAGGTGGAGTTGTCAGACTATGAGGATCATGACGACGACATTGCTGTGCCTTAAACACAACCTGCTGGAGTGTCAACACCAAGTGATGGCAGATACAGACGTGATGAGATTACACGCAACTATTTCTGAGTAAGTAATGAGACACAGGCAGGTTGTGATCAGCATTGTGGTGAATTTAGACAACCATCCCCTGACAGTGGCAGAAGAGGAAGTGCTGAACAAGGGGTTGGGCTTTGTGCCGACACCTCATCATGACGCCTTCAAATGTCGAACTGAGTTCCATGAAACTATGCGCAGAATAAAACTCAAGAAATTTTTCCAGAAACAACCGTTTGAAGAAAGCAAAGGTTTCAACTCTAACTTAAGAAAACCCTCCTCTTTTTGTCCTCCTAACACATCGATTGGCCCTGAAACCGCGGTGTTTGAAGCTAAAGTCTTGGAAGAGATTAGAAACATAGAAAGTAAGAACATATCTGTGAACTATAAAAACATGACGAAACAGAATTGGGAAGCCATCAAGTCCCTTCAGAATAATGATAAAATCACGATAAAGAGCGCGGATAAGGGGGGCGCCATCGTGATTTTAAACACATCTGACTATGAAGAGGAAGTACGTAGGCTATTGGATGTTAGAACCAACTATCAACCCCTTGCTAGAGACCCGACTCCTGAATTAAAGGATACCATCACACAACTAGTGTCTAATGCTAAAGAAAAGAAATGGATAAGTGTGAAGGAGGCGGAGTTCCTCATCAACACCAATCCGAGGACTCAAGCCTTCTACATTCTCCCTAAAATTCATAAGCCTGTGAGGCCCCCCCCAGGGAGGCCTATAGTGTCGGGTATCCAGTCCATCTTGGAACCCTTGTCCCAATTCGCTGACTATTACCTTCGCGAATCAGTAATAACTCAAAATTCGTATGTAAAAGACACCACAGACATACTGAACGTGCTTGATTCCATGGCCTTCAATCCAGCCACAGAGTATATTGTAACTATAGACATTGAGTCTTTATACTCATGCATCCCTCAGGAGGCGGCTCTGTAAGCAATAGCCAAAGCGCTAGATAAACAAGAATGGTTCTACGATGCGCCACAAAGTTTTATCCTACAATGCATAGAACTGGCATTAACAAGAAACTTTTTTAGTTACAAAAAAGACCTCTTCCTACAAGTAACGGGAACATCTATGGGGGCTACTATGGCACCCAGCGTGGCATGTATCTACGTGGGACAGTTTGAGGAGCACGTCATCGAATCGGATATCAACCCCTTTAAGGACCATCTACGTCTGTGGAGACGTTATATCGATGACGTGCTCCTCATCTGGTCTGGAGATGAAGAAACGCTCCTACAATTTTTAAACTGGATCAACACGCAAGATAGGAGCCTGCGCTTCACTTGGAAGTACCACCACTCTAGTGCTGTATATCTCGATTTGGACATTGAAGCCTCAGAAGGAAAGTTGGCTACCCGAGTACATCAGAAACCCACTGATCGGAATTCGTTACTGACCTACCAATCATACCATCCAAGGGCACTCAGGGACAACCTCCCAGTGGGTCAGTTCATGCGGTACAGGAGAAACTGTTCCTCGACTGAAGTCTACATAGAACAGGCCAAGGAACTTAGCAGTAGGTTAAAAGCACGAGATTATCCTAACAAGGTAATTTACCAGGCAAACAAGAGAGCCTTGAATACTCCCCGGTCAGCTCTTCTAGAGTCCCAAAAGAAAGAAAAATCGGAATGTCTGCCAGTGGTCATGACTTTTGACCCGCTGGCCTCGAAGATACGCCAAGCCATCAGAAAACACTGGCACATACTGACTACTCAAGATCACAAGATGCCTCCTCCAAGGTTTGCTTTTCGCAGGGCCCAAAACCTTAAGGATAAATTGGTCCATACAAGGGCGCTAGAAAAGACTCCCACGGAAACAACCACTATACCTAATGGACATTACCCTTGTGGGAATTGTTCGGTATGCCCCCTCACGAACAAAAGCACCACAGTTACGTTAAAATCCGGAAAAGTATGGACATTGAACCATTTCAGTAACTGTAATACTTCGAATGTGGTCTACAGACTGAGCTGTGAGTGCGGCCTAGAGTACATAGGGCTAACAACGCGCAAGATCAAGCTTCGTATACAAGAGCACCTTAGCACTATCCGACAGGGCAAATTAACCACAAAATTGGTAGAACATTGCCATCGAAATAAACATACATTCACCTGGGTGGTCCTGGAAAGAGTAACAGGTGAGGCACAAACTTTGGAAAAACGTCTAGTGACAAAAGAAGCGCGTTGGATATACCAGGAACGAAGTGAACAACAGGGCCTAAACGAACTACTGGAATGGAATAAGCTACGATGACAAAGATCTACATTGAAGCTCCTTGGCTCAACTAACCTGATATATAAAAAGAGATAGTATTCATTTACCATCCCTTGATTAGGACACTGAACTGTATCATGCGAATTGTTTTTAATTGCTCTCCCTAGTGACCGATTAAGATCAGGAATGCAATGTGTGACAATAACAAACGCATATATCAGTATACCTTGTGAATATAATTATTCGCAGATGAATTTTTTTAAAATCTTATAATGAGTTCCAAAGAGAGAGGCATTATAGAACTATGAAATTAATCCCTGTACACACTAAACATAAAAATTATTAGCGCAGAAAGGTCTTTTAAATAGTTGCTGGCCCGTGGTAGTAACCATCGTGGCACTGTTCCAACATGGCCGTTCGCCCCAATGAAGTACACTCCAGGGTGCGGAAACGATTGGTATAACGTTACCTTCCACATGAAGCTAATATAACATACATTGTCCATTTTGCCTCATATCAGTATTGTAACATCTGAGATTTAAACTTAATAATTTGTAAATCTGAATGTCCGATCACGTGTGAATACACTGTCCAACCACGTGACCACAAGAACCAATCAGTACGCGAGGTAGTTCGAACCCGGAAATAAAATAGAAATGTTTCCACTCGCGAGGCGTTCCTGGGCTGAGAAGACGCCTTAACGTATATTCTCCACGGGTAATACGCGCTGGATCGCATGGTCCCATTAATGAACACTTCTGAAACGCGGTAAGACTAGAATCACAATCCCTAATGGCTACCCGCCGGGCTGTTTCTTTTGCACCTTTCCTCATTAGAAAAACGGAAGGGAGTTCAGACCTGACTCACCGATCGGGAGTAGGTACTTGACAACATAAAGACGCTACAGTAACGGTATGAAAGAAAAATCCACCAGCTAGGTAATTCTATCCATTCTGTGGGTCTAAATAATTTTGATATTTTACCCATTGGAGTTCATAGGCAGTGTCTCTTACCTACATATATGTTTCCATTGATTTACAGCTCTTAAAACACAGTATAGCTGGCAGTGGCTTCCTTACAATTTTTGCCCTGAAGAAATTGCCTGAATCCCACCATGGCAATGAAACATGTCGGCTTCGAGGTGAGCGCGAATCGATAGGTAGTATTCGCCTCACTCTTTTTTATGTTTATATGTTTACTGTTGGCAACAAGAGAATACAAATAAAAGGTTCATGTATCTTGTGTGCACAATAGTTGTTTTGTTATATGTTGAACGTTGTTAGTCCTTGTCACATATAAGTTTTGCGTACACTGCACCATTCACTGTCTTCCTTTCCTTTGGGGTGTCGGACACGTTTGCGTTAAGCTAGATGACACCAATGATGAGAACAGGGCCATCCTGGTGAGTACCAGCCAGGGGTCCCATTGGTGGTGCGCCCGTGAGGTGTCATCTAGCTATTCAAACATTTTTCAAGTGTTGTACTTCTAGTGGATGTTTGTACTGTGTTGTTTAGTTATATGTTTATCAGAGATTGGCCCTTTTAACTTTGGCATTCGTCTGATACACGACAAACAATTTCTAGAATTAGAAGTGTGGGTGGAATGATCTTTCCGGCAATCCACTTGTGTACACGGACTTGTAATGATAAATGCCATGAGGACTAGGTTTTGTATTTTTTGGAGAGGTTGTGTATGAGAACAACGTAATTTAATGTTGCCACACCGTACAAGCACAGAAGTGCAACAAAATAAACATTATGTACGTGGGGACAGTATGTCCCGGGTTACTTCACGCATGACCGGTAAAGTCACTTGCGCCGGCGCTTCCCTGAGCCACTAGGATGTTGCTCACTGTGTTCGGCATGCCCTGCAGCCTCAGCTGGGCGCCTGCTACTCCTCCGTGGCTCCAGAACAGCGCTTGCCATGCTGCTCCAGATACTACTGTCTTCAGCCTCTGCCACGTCCAGGGCAGGATTCTGTGCAGTGTGTGAAATAAGCATAGCCTCTAGTGCACTTGTGATTCTGGCCATGCCCCTGGTGACCTCAGCCGTGTTCTGGGTAAAGGCCTCCTGCATATTTATGCCCCTACGGCAAAGCAGGGATGTGGCAGTGGCCAGATGATTGATGGCCGTATTGTGGACACGGGCCTCCCTGTGCCTTGTGTGGGACAGACTGTCTAGTTTGGAGCAGAGCTGTGTAATCGAGTTGCTCATCTGCTGCATCCCTGCTGCAATGTCCGCATTTGTTTTTGCAACCTCCCTATTTGACTCAACAATGTCACTCATGCCCTTCCCCATGTCTCCTATTTTCTCATTCAGGACTCGGAATTGGCAATGGCAGGCTTGGATGGATTTGCCCTGCATCCGTTGTATGCGCACCATGCTCCCTTCCAGCCCAAGGAACACAGTGCCATCTCCACGTCCACCTGCACTGCTGGGTGAGCGTTGTGTTCTGCGCGCTGTGACTGGCTCATTTGTGGACTGCAGTGCTGCAGAACTCACATCTACAGTGATTTGAGCCTCACCCTCACCCTCTGCTGCCTCCATTACTGGTAGTGGGGCCACGACACGCCTCCTGCCTGGTGGTGTTGCAGGAGTGGACAGGAACAGTGATGAGGAGGTTTCTTGTGAGAAAACCAGGGGAGGGGATTGTGAGAGCTGTGGGGAGTGCAGCAAGTCTGGGGTCTGTACTGTCTCTTCTTCTTGGGAGATGCCAGTCGTGTCACCTTTCGCCTGCGAGGCTTGTACTTGGCTTGGCCCTGCTTTCTCACTCTCCTCCCTCGCTGGTGCAGTCCCTTCTGTTTCTGTGGGTCGACTGGCTGATTTTGCAACAAGGTATAAATAAGCGTATATCAACTGTGCAACTGTGTCACAGTCACTACAATAAATGATTTACACATTTCACTTTCATTTATCTGCATTACTTTCACTGACTTGCTGATGTCTGCGCAGTTACACATGGTCTTACATTAACTGACTACATTTCCCATAATGCATTGCTCCTGTATAGTGCTAGCAGTACTGGACTGGGGTTGGCTTGTCCGCAAAGGGTAAAGGGAAGCAGGTTGGTATGGGGTGTCATGCTGCGCATGCGTCTTACTTTTTTTGTTGCTCTGGCTGAGCTGTCAACATCTCCAAGTCCCAAGACGCTGTCTGCCTCAATGGTTGAGGCCACCAACTCCTCCAGGTCAGTCCTGGGGGGCGCTGGGTTCCTGCCTCCACCAGTGACACCAGCCTGCTTGTGTATTTCAGACATCTTCTTCTTGGTGAGGCTCCTGATGTCATAACATCTTTTTTTTAGATCCTCAATATTCCTGGGTGTGACTCCCACTGCATTAACTTTTTCTGCAATTGCCAGCCAGATTTTTCGTTTGACAGACTCAGGAACAGTGAGGGAGTGCCTGCCAAAAAGTTTGTTGTGCACTCTCACTACCTCCTCCACCAGTACCTGAAGCTCCATGCTGCTGAACTTAATTTTCCTCTTTCTTTCAGCCTTCTGACTTTCACTGCTGCTTGCCATTTTTCTTTTAATAAAGTTTCAACAAAACTCTCCCTGCTGCTCTGTGTCTCTGCTCTGCTCTGACTGCCTCTCCAGAACCTTCTAATTAGTTGCAGCTGCCTGGGTAGCCACTTCCTGGTAGGGAGGGGGAGGGTGGTAGCACCTGATTGGCTGTTTTCTTAAGTTTCACTTTTGCTTGCTTTCTTATTCGGTATTTACCGATTCGGTATTTACCGAATCGGTATTTTCCGATTCGGTATTTCCCATTCATTCCTATGGGCCAAAAGGCCCATAGAAATGAATGGGAAATACCGAATCAGAAAATACCGATTTGTTAAATTCAGAATGTCCGATACTGAATTTTACCGATTCGGTAAATTATACTGATTTTTCCCCTACATCTCATTTACCGATTCTGAAATACCGAATCGGTAAAAATCGGTATTTAAGAATCGGTAAATTGAAGTTACCTACATCTGGCCCCTTAGTTTGCAATATATTATGCATGAGTCTAGGTGTTTTTAGATGCAGTATTAGAGACAGTTACAACTGTTGCAAAAATATTCAATTGGCTTTACAACAATATTGAAAATTCAGAACTATAATGACAATATCTTACTATACTATGTGAAAAAGTAATATGTTGTTATCTATGAAAGATTTTGTATAAAAAAAGAAAATAAAGAAGAATCCAATGTTGAGGACAACACTAAAGTGTGAGACCTTATTTATCATTGAAATGTTAAAGTCAAATGTATATATTACAGCTACACCAGAGCACACTCTATCATTATATCTGTAATCCTAAACACAAACCCAGGTCAGTCCAGAGAACAGAGATCACTGTGGGATAGTCTCCACCAGTGTACATCTGGTGGGAGACTGCTCAACAGAGATCTCTGTTCTCTGGACTGACCTGGGTTGTGTTTAAGATTACAGAATATTGATAGAGTGTTCTCTGGTGTAGCTGTAAAATATTTTTGTTCACAGCCTTCTTTGGTCTTGAATATTATCGTTACCCTGGTGAGTGGGTACGTAAATACCATCTTTTGAGCACTTCCAACCAATAGGATTTTACACTACATATATAGACTTATAATGTCCCAAGATGTGGAGACCATATGGGAAACGCACAACTTGTGTCATATTATTGTTTAAAGTCAAAGGTGATGAGTCCATTAGGTTCATTGCAATTTTCAGTCCATGATTTTTCAGAAAGATTACATTAGTAAAAATCTGGGCTACTGGCTGCTGAGTTGGATAGCATTCTGCAAACGGAAAACCTAATAACAAATGTATATGTTGAGCAAAAGTGGAACCAGAATGTCAAACCATTCATAGGTTTCAGAGTCGAGAATTTTAGTACACATATTGATGGAAAATTATTATTTAAAGATAACTGTAATAGGAATGAAAATATACATATACTTGTTGTTGAGACATATGTTTGAGAGGAAGGTATGTAGGTATGGTAGGTATGTACATCATACGCTATTAGGTATAGTAAACACAATTTACATGTAGCGGAACGTGGTGTACCTGGTACATGTTGTGAAGATTGATCATGTTTTGAAGATTGATCACGTTGTGAAGTTTGATCAGGTGCTGATGAATTATCAATGGTTATTCTTCCTGCAAATTAATTTTGAAAAAGTAACATTTGTTAAAGAAGAAATTATTTTAACAACCTAACAGACAAGTTTCTTAAACACAAACAGTTAATCCAATTTATTTTTTTATATTAAAGTAGTTTGAAAAATATGTTGTGTGCAGAAAGTTTAAGCGAGGGATATAGAGTACAGTCTATACGAATAGAGAGGTAAGGCCTGTCAAATGGATGCAGTTTGAAAACATGACAGTTTAACAAAGGACGCTCCTGCCCTGCAGTGATAGGCTTGATTTTTATATTTAGAGTTTCTTGTGTGGGTGGCACAGTTGTAGCATGTACATGAGCAGCCTTAGTATATGTAACTATCAAGAGTAACATTTTAATTATGGACAAACAATTACCATTACACTTTCAAAAAGGGCCGCAATTGCATTTAAAGACTGATCATGAAGTGGTAAAGTGTCGAAAACATGTATTTTGGTGAAAGCACGTTATAAAATGATGTACGATAGAGGGAAAAAGGGTTAGGTTACATAAGCCAAATAAAGGACTAGTACTACACCGTAGTGTCAAAGTTATAAATGCAACAATTATTATGAATTAAAACTATGCTAGTCTGAGGAGGTTAAAGGTTTGTAGGCCAACTAGAGCACAGAAAAAAGCAACTATAGGTCACATGAGCAAGCGAGAAATGTTAAGTCAGTGGAGGATTGAAAGGGAGCAAATATGATGATTAGGAGAGAGTACGTTTATTGAAACACAAAGCACGTGGGGTAGCACAAAAATGCAACATATATATTTATGAAAGCACAATATGTAAGAAAACAGGCCTGGGAAGGCCATGTGAGGCAGTATTACATTTTAAAATTCATGGGTGAAAAAAAAAGGAAAATAGAGCTGGAAGGGCCACGTGACTCGCATTAAAAAAATAATACTAATATGAATGCACAAATTGTAACAATACAGACTAAAGCACGGGGCACAGTTCAAAAATACTACACAGGAATTCTTGCATGCACAATTTATTTAGAAAAGTCCTAGTGGGCCCTGTGATGCAGAAGGTTATATTACGATCAACCATAATAGAGGCCTGGGAAGGTCACGTGAGGTAGCCATAAACATTAAAAGTCACGGGAGGATTAGTAGGGAGCAAATACGATGAAGTACAGAGAATGTTCGGCAGAAAAGTAAAGCAAAACAGCTGGGAGGGGCATGTGATGCAGTAAAAAAAATACTAATAAGAATGCACAAATTGGACCAATACAGGCTAAAGCACGGGGCACAGTTCAAAAATACTGTACAGAAATTCAAGAGCGCACAATTTATTTAGAAAAGGCCTAGTAGGCCCCGTGACGCAGAAGGTTATATTACGATCAACCATAATAGAGGCCTGGGAAGGCCACGTAAGGAAGCAAAAAACATTAAAAGTCACGGGAGGATTAGGAGGGAGCAAATACGATGAAGCACACAGCATGTGCCGCAGAAAAATAAAGCAAAATGGCTGGGAGGGGCACGTGACGCAGTAAAAAAATAATACTGATATAAATGCACAAATTGGAGGAATACAGGCTAAAGCACTGGGCACAGTTCAAAAATACTACACAGAAATTAATGCACGCACAATTTATTTAGAAAAGGCCTAGTAGGGCCCCGTGACGCAGAAGGTAATATTACGATCCACCATATACGATCAATTAGAATAGAGGCCTGGGAAAGCCACGTGAAGTAACAATAAACATTAAAAGTGACGGGAGGATTAGGAGGAAGCAAATACGATGATGTACAAAGCACGTGGAGCACAAAACTAAAGCAAAACAGAGGTGGGAGGGCCACATGACGCAGTAAAAAAAACATACTAATATGAATGTACAAATTGGATCAATACAGGCTAAAGGACGGGGCACAGTTAAAAAATACTACACAGAAATTCATGCGGGCACAATTTATTTAGAAAAGGCCTAGTAGGGCCCTGTGACGTTTAAGGTAATATTACGATCAACCATATACGATCAATTAGAATAGAGGCCTGGGAAGGCCACGTGAGGTACCAATAAATCTTAAAAGTCACGGGAGGATTAGCAGGGAGCAAATACGATGAAGTACAAAGCACGTGGAGCCCAACAATAAAGCAAAACAGAGCTGGGAGGGCCATGTGAAGCAGTAAAAAAATAATACTAATATGAATACACAAATTAGACAAATACAGGTGAAAGTACAGGGCACAGTTCAAAACTACTACACAGGTATTAATACGCTAACAATTTATTTACAAAAGGCCTAGTAGGCCCCCATGACGCAGAAGGTAATATTACGATCAACCATATACGATCAATTAGAATAGAGGCCTGGGAAGGCCACGTGAGGTAGCAATAATTATTAAAAGTCACAGAAGGATTAGGAGGGAGCAAATACGATGAAGCACAAAGCACGTGGAGCACAAAAATAAAGCAAAACACAGCTGGGAGGGCCAGGTGACGCAGTAAAAAAATAATACTAATATGAATACAAAAATTGGACCAATATAGGCTAAATCACGGGGCACAGTTCAAAAATACTACACAGAAATTCATTTGCACACAATTTATTTAGAAAAGGCCTAGTAGGGTTCTGTGACGCAGAAGGTAATATTACGATCAACCATATACGATCAATTAGAAAAGAGGCTTGGGTAGGCAACGTGAGGTAGCAATAAATATTAAAAGTTACAGGACGATTAGGAGTGAACATCTATGATGAAGTAAAAAGCACATGGAGCAAAAAAATAAAGCAAAACAGAGCTAGGAGGGGCACATTACGCAGTCAAAAAATGATACTATTATGAACGCACAATTTATAAGAATACAGGCTAAAGCACGTGACACTTCAAAAATCTGACACAGAAATTCATGCACGTATAATTCATTTAGAAAAGGCCTAGGAGGGTTCCGTAACGCAGAAGGAAATATTATGATAAATTATACATGATGAATATTATGGAGGCCTGGGAAGGCCACGTGAGGCAGTAATAACTATTAAAAGTGACAAGAGGACTAGGAGGGAGCAAATACAATGAAGTACAAAATATGGGTTGCACAAAAATAAAGGAAACCAGAGCTTGGGGAGTCATGTGATACAGTAAAAACAAATACTATGATGTAGGTATGATTTACAGTGGAGGGTGATGTTGTGACGGCTTCTCCTACCTTTGATTCTGTTGTCTTTTGTCTTGTCTTCAAAGGCTGGGGCTTTGGCTGGGCCTGGGTGGATGTGCGTGGGCGATGCCGTCACTGCGGCTATGGTGGCCTGCCTGGACGGCAGCAGCAGTGACACCACGTTGAGTGTCACGAGTCCTTCTCCGCTCGAGTAAACAGTTTGTAGTACAATCGACGACGATGAGAGTCTGTCTGTCACCGCAGCAGAGGCAAAAGAGAGTGTGGTTAGGTCACTATCCGTTTTATATGGGAACCGCGAGGCTGACCAAAGTAAGTTCAGGGTCGTTATTGGTAGCGTTTTCGCAGTCTAGAAGAATTAACCCGTGCCTGTTTTTTATAGTTTTACACTAGGAGCAATTTGGGCTTAACATAATATTTGCCTAAAACCCTAAGTTTAATACAGGTGAATAAATGTAAAAAATGTTTTCTTTGATTGAGCGTAATTTCACATTGTATATTGTTGCTCTATCAATAAAAATCGATCTAAATTTGGTTGACAAAGTTATGCCTGAAATCTTGAATATAGCGCGAGATCACGCCAGTCTTTGCACTCAAGACGCGTGCTAGCCATAGAGTAGACCTTGTTTTGCCCCGCTCTAAGATGGCGTCTGTTTGTCTCTCGATATTTCGAGCGGCAAATGTGAACGCGAGGGAGTTACCAAGTTCAAATAGAGGAAGGCGGTGGCAGAGATGACACACAGGCTGAGTAAACACGGCTTGTCATCTTCCCTATCGGTAAGGAGTATGAGTAGCAGAGATGGGGGCTGTGAGGGTTTTTAGCTCGACGTACAGTAGCATTGTTCAGCTTTGGGGTGAAGGTTGTAGATCATCACACGCTCGCAGGGTAATAAGTTTAGCCACGAGTCAAAAGAAAGGGTTTCTACGGAAACAACATTTTCATTGTGAAAGATGAGAGATTTTAATAATCGGCAATAAAGGGAAGTGATTCCTTAGAAGGCTTGAAAGAGTCAAGATAAGATATGTATACAAACTGAATATGCTCTATCCCTTGCAGATTTTTTTTTTCGAAGGGAAGGAGAAGTGACTCACATCTGGAGTCATTTAGAAACCCACGAGGGTTCCGTCCTCTCGACTGGTATGAGCAAAGTTGGTCGATTGAGGGTAAATACTGTGTTTTTATGTGCTTTTGGGATCACTGATACCTATCAGGTTTTAAAAAGCAGGTTGACAATTATGTGTTTTTGACATATTGTTTACATGCTTGTTACAGTTGTGAAGACAACGTATGTCCAATGCAGTGGCTTAAAAATGTGTGACGCCCTGAAGAAATTGCCTAAATTTGATTGGCAATGAAAGGAGTATGGTTGGATAAGTAGTAGCTATACTCACTTTTTTAGAGCCCATAACCAACACGAGACAGAATAAAATAAATATCCATGTTGTTTGTGGTTTATACGTTGTTTTGACACTATTTGTGTTGTTTGTGGTTCATTTACACTGCACATCTTCACAAACACATTTTGGTTTGTTACTGGACACATTTCTTCTTTTGAGCTTGATGGTGCCAATGATGAGATCAGGGCAATCCTGGTAAGTACCTGCCAGGTTCCCGTCGGTGGTGCGCCCGTGAGGCGCCATATTGCTAACACACACTTTTTTTCAGTTTGTCTCATCATAAGTGTACGCAAAGCCATGTGACTTTAAAAGATGGGATTTGATTGGTTCATAATAGTTTCTATTCCAATTGTTGAAAATTCCGTCCCATTTTAATCACTCTACTTTGTCTTTCTAGGTAGAAGCATCTGTTCTGAGAATCCTGTCAAATAGATGGAAGATTACCATAACAACAGCAATTGACTCATCTTCCAGCCATTCTTCAGAGGAATATTTCATTCCTGAAGAACCTCCAGAGAAGAGGAAAGAAGCTCTAATTTGGCAATTATTTACTTTTCCAGAAGGGCAAAAAAAGGTTAATGCACGTCACATATTACATCACTCATGACATGGTCAGTATATATATATATATATATACATTCACTGCTCCAACCTTCACCTGAGGTTCTGAACTCATGGCGGTGCTACCTTTACTTGAGGGTGAAATTCATAGGATAAATGCTGCTCAAAGAAGACAGGGAGCACTCATGGAGTGCGTTTCTGCAGGAATGCCTTTTTCAATGTTCCTTAATTAAGTGCAACAGGCTTGCAGAATTCTGGTTGTTGAAAAAATATGGCAATCTCATTTGAATTGGTTTCTTAGCATAGTGCGCAGTGACAGAGGACGGCGTGATCTCTCGTGAATGTCCTTTGCATTGTCGCCATGATGGTATAGTGTTTATTTGCTCTAAAAATAACAGCCTTGATATTATTCTCTATGATTCTTAATTACAGGTTAGATGCCACTTTCCTCCATCAATTCATGTTTGAATACAAAAATATTTCCGACCACTCAATGTAATTGGTATCCACATTGTTTTTTAAACGTCTTGTGATGGTGTGTTTCTCTAAAGTTTAAATTTGTTAAATATAAATATATATATATATATATATATATATATATATATATATATATATATATATATATATATATATATATATATATATATATATATATATATATATATATATATATATATATATATATATATATATTACCTACTGGTGGTCGCCAGTAGGTAGTTATAGTTAGGATTTTTTTCAATGTTAAATCTCAAAATTCTATTTGGAATAACTTTGGCGCCGGTTGAATAATCTGCCCGGTCCTTCCCTGAAAGTTTGGGGGGGATTTGTCAAGCGGGGGCTGAGATAAAAGGGGGGTCCCAAAACGTGTTTTCCCCATGTTAATTTCCATAGGGCGGTCGACCTCACTTTTAGCCCGAACGGCTGAATGGATTTCCACCAAACTTGGCAAAATTGTAGGGACTGGTAGGCCGATGTGCCTTTGCTATGTCTCAAGATATGTGCTTCTGTGGATTTTGAGTAATTTAGGTTAAAAAAATATATATATCTATGGCAGTGCCCCGGTACGCGCACCGGGCGCGTCACGCGACTTGCGCGCGGAAAGCAGATTGGCTCTCGGGTGTCTGTAAACATTCCAAACAGTCCAGAGCGGCCGCCATCTTGTGTCTCGGTAGGATCGAGACACAAGAGGTGGCAAAAACAAAGGGGGAATTGACCATAAGAGGGCAGAGTAGACCCTCCCTGACCCACTAGGTTTGATGTGGTGGCTTTAAAAGGGCCCCGCGGGGCAAAAAAAAATGTAATTTTTTTTCCGATTTTTGCGGGGGGAGCGCCCGGTACGCACAACGGGGAGCGGACCGGGAGCATACTATGGGGAAAAAAGAATGACTGACTTTTCAAAAATTGCATGTTTATTAATTGTTCTTTTTTTTTTTTTTTTTTTTTTTTATTTAAGTACCAACATGTAGGTACCAATGCAGAGTCTAAAATGTAATATACACCGTCTCCTTTGTAGATATATTGCATGTTGTTACAGAAGTTATTGTGGTATATGGAATTCATATCATAGTCTGTCAGGAAAGCAGAAACAATATGGAGGCAGGAGATGATAAAGAGATGTTAAATACACATTGGAGATAATATAGTGGGAGAAAGGAAGTAACTATGAGCAAACTTACTATGTAACACAAAAAAGTTACACAGTATATTTTAAGTCTCACTTTATATTATATTTATTTTGGTACTTTTTCATAACTTACATATAAAAAAGAATAATGTCTCAAACTATTTTTAATTTTGAAATAAAAATATATTGCTGTGTTTTCTCAAAATCTAAAAGATTTTCCAACATTAATTCATCTGGTATGTCTTCATTTGGATTACATGATTCAATTTCTTCAACACAATTAACTAAGTCTCGGTCCAGAGAGTCATCCAAAAAGTCTAATTCATTAATGTCTTCTTTAGGATTGTTTTCCATTTGAATTTCAAATGAAATATTAATTTCATTTTGTTGTCCTTCCATTTTCTTGCTGTAAATTGCATAACAAATAAATATATCAGAGAGATAGGGCACTGTTGGGTTTAAGTTCAGACAGGTACTTGTGAGTTTTTAACAGTGAAGTTATCTTTGGGCAGTGTATGGTTTCAGGCAGGAAGTAGAACTATTAAAAAGTGCCTGTGATGAAGCCTAAGAAAATTCATAATTATACCAGAGAAGCCTATCTCAATCCATAATTATAATAGACAAGCCTATCTCAATGTCTAACTCTTACAGAGGGACAGTATATAACTATCTGAAAACGTTTTCCCAAATTAACTTAAAGTGGACAACATAGTTCTCCTTTCAAATTAACAAGTTACCTTTTTCAAATTAGTTGACGTTTTCAGTCAAAAATTTATCCAAATGTACCTCAGGTAGTATTAGTGAAAATGGCTGTGTTTCCCTCTCATTTTTCATATATATTCATGTACTTAACCAATCAAATGTCAGTACATAAAAGTACAAAATGTAAGTAACTTTTTAATTGGTTGAAAATTCAAACAGTTTCATATGTGTTTTTGTCATGTAATTTACCTCAGGATATTTAGACAGGGCTACAGCCCAAATGGCTCAATGGAATACCACCAAATGTGGGTAAATGGTAGGGACAGCTATGTAGTAGGGCGTATTCTATATTTGGTGTAAGTGTCTCCAGCGTTACGGGAGTCCTCCATTTTGTGTTTCGGTAGAATTGAGACACAAGATGGAGGACAAACAACGTTGGGAATGGGTAGAATGGGGCACGGTAGACACTTCCTACCACTCTAGGTTTTCTGAGGGGAGTTTAGGAGGGGCATATATGCCAAAATAAAAAATAAAAAAAAAAAATTCGCGAGGGGAGCGCCCGGTACGCGCACCAGGGAGCGTATTGGGGAGCGTACCCTGGTGAAAAATAGTGAAAAAAGTTAGAAAAAGATAATCGTTTTGAGTGATCAGAGGTAGGGTAGCTCTGAAAAGAGCTTTTGGGTTCTGTGGCTGATTTAGGTACCTACAAGTAGGTTCCAATGGACAGTCTTAAATTCAGGAGGAATATTCTATTCCCCTCATCTGTGAAGTGCACACCATCTCCTCTGTAGATGTCTTGCATGTTGTAACAGAAGTTATTATTGTATATTGAACACATTCCACAGTCTCTCAAGTAAGCAGAAACAGATTTATTCACATGTTTCCATGCTTTCTCAAATTGTGGACAAAATTGGTTGGACCAGTTCCATTTCTGTCTTTGGCATATATTGGAATATACCAAGGCAGTTTGTGAAAAAAGTGTCATCAATTGATCAAAGGTGTCCTTTAAAAGCATTTGCAGACCTACCCCAGTCAATGTGTCTAAATCATTCCCACCACAGTGCACAATTATAAGGTCAGGTTCTGGCAGATGCAAAAAGGTTTTCACCAATGGTATCAATTGGTCACATCTCAATCCTCTCTGGCCAATCCACTTGATTTGCACATTTGATAAATCAAGGTTGTGAAAATCTCTGCTAGGTGCATACCTTTGAGCCCAGTGGATGTAGCTATGTCCAATAATCCACACAGAATACATGCTGAGAGAAGGTTCTGGTGCAGTCAGATGAAGTGTGGGAATGAAATGGCAGTTGGAACAATAGGAGTGTACCCCCCAAAAAAATTGTGGAGTTTTCCTGCTCTTGAATCACAAGCAATGATTGGTGGATTCAGATAGTTGAACCTGAAAGTTAGGGTGCATGGTTGTGTTGTGTGTAAGAAGCAATTTGAATGGTTAAGAAAAAGTCACTAAAAGCAATAATGCCACATCCTTGCTGACTTAATTTGCAACATTGTAGAATAAACTTTTGAACCTGAGAGTTCAGTTAGGAGAGAGTTGCTATGGTAATAGATAGAAAGGTCTGAGAGGGGGAAGGGTGTTGGTTTGAAAATAGTGAGGGAAGACTTTTGATTGGTTGAAATAAGGCATATGTGTGTAGAATTAGAGATTGTCTATGCCAGTCTTGGTTTCAGTGTATTGAGTGCACACCTTTTGCTCTGCTAAAGAAAAATTGGTGTGTGTGTCTGACACTGTTCTCAATCTCACAAAGCATTTGTAAAGGTAAGTAATGATTAATTTAATTTAGATTGAGACTTGTTTGCTCTATGGAGAATATTTGGAAGCAGATAGTGAAGTTTCAGTAGTGAAATTGATTGCTTGTACATAGGACTTGTGCTGTGTTTGTAAAAAGTTATTTAAAAAACGATTTTGGGGTACAAGAATGGCTTTTATATTTTTGAGAAGTAATTACTAGTGTTTGCCTCATTAAATAAATATATTTGAACCTTTTAGAATGATGTCACTTGCATTACCTCAGACTTGGAAGCAGATTGAGATTCTTTTTTTTTGGTTTGTGGCATGTTTTTTGGAAATGCTTGCTATGAAGAAAGTGACGCACTGGTGGCGCAAGGCCTTCATAAATAAGGCCCTGAGTTTTTTTGTTGTTGGTTTGTGTCTTGCTTTTTGATAATGCTTGATATCAACATTTGCAAGATAGAGGATTCGTATTTTGTGAAATAGTGAGGGTTCAGTAGTGAAATTGAGTGCTTGTACATAGGATATATATAGATATATATATATATATATATATATATATATATATATATATATTTTCGCAGTTTCCGTATCAAAAGACACAAAACTACAATCCCAGTAGTAAGGAAGATACGGACACGGTTCTCAGTTCAGTGCTTAAGTTTTATTTTCGGTGCTCAAGCGTCACGACGCGTTTCGGTCCCACCTTGGACTTTGATCACATGACACAGTGTAATAGATCACATGGGTTTAAATGCTCTGTTGGCAATGATGACATCAACACAGTACCATAGACATAGAAGAGTTCCAAAGGAACAAAACCACAATTCATATCATTGCTTGATCCAATATGTCAGTTTAAAACGGTACATAAAACCCTAGTTTAAAAAACGTGATAAAGTGCAATAGTATACATAAATAAGGTTAAAAACTTAATTTGCCTTATTTAATAAAGTGCTCGTGCAAGTGCAAAAAACAGGATAAAATTTGTAGGTGCGCTCTGATGTTCACAAGAGTTTCTACAATTTTGAGCCCAAAATTGGTTGCATCTGATGCGCAGAAAAGTTACAAATGTCGGTATAAATACCCGAGCCATAACATTTTTGTGTGATGAACACATATGTCATAAGTTACAAATATATATATTACCTACTGGCGGTCGCCAGTAGGTAGTTATAGTTAGGATTATTTACAATGCAAAATCTCAACATTCTATTGTGAATAACTTTGGCGCCGGTCCTCAAATTTGCCTTGCGGCGCTCCGGTCCTTCCCTGAAAGTTTGGGGGGGATTCGTCAAGCGGGGGCCGAGATAAAAGGGGTGTCCCAAAACGTGTTTTCCCCATGTTAATTTCCATAGGGCGGTCGACCTCACTTTTAGCCCGAACGGCTCAATGGATTTCCACCAAACTTGGCAAAATTGTAGGGAGTGGTAGCCGGATGTGCCTTTGCTATGTCTCAAGATATGTGCTCCAGTGGATTTTGAGTAATTTAGGTTAAAAAAATATATATATATATCTATGGCCGCGCCCCGGACTTGCGCGCGGAAAGCTGATTGGCTCTCGGGTGTCTGTAAAACATTCTAAACAGTCCGGAGCAGCCGCCATCTTGTGTCTCCGTAGGATCGAGACACAAGAGGTGGCAAAAACAAAGGTGGAAATGACCATAAGGGGGCAGAGTAGACCCCCTAGGTTTGATGTGGGGGCTATATATTTTTTTTCGATTTGCACAGGGGGTGCACCGGGGAGCGTACCATGGGGAAAAAGAATGACAGAGTTTTTAAAAAATGTAGCCTTTTTTTATAATTTGGAGGTAGTTCTAAAAAGAACTGTTTTTTTTCTTCTTTTTGTTGTTTTTTTCAGAACAAAAACAAAAACAGGGAATGCAAAACTGCTCAACAGGAGCAAAAGAAAGGGGAAAAATTAGGGCTGGGGTGCAATGAGCTTGATGCTCTGCTCACCATAGCAAAGCAGTTCATCGCATTGCTTGCAATTTATAGTAATGTCACTAAAAACAGGTTGAATGTTCGGAATCATCTCCAATTCAGCTGCAAGTCCTCTCCCTGATGTTGTGGCTCCTCCTGTAGATGTGGAGGCACCATCCCTTGGGGGATTACGTGCCAGGTCTCGAGCACTCTCCCGGGCATAGTTCTGGGGGTGCCTGCGTTGGACGTGGCGAATCATTGTCGAATTGCCAAAACTGTACTTCCTTTTTGGGTCTCCTCGGGAAAGCACAGTTTGGCAGATTAGGCATTCTACTTTGGGAGCATTCACCTTTTTAAATCCTTCAGGTATTGAAAAAAAATTCCAAATAAAATGCTCCTTGATCTTGGGCTGAGAAGGCTGTTCCTCAATGAAGCCATCTGAGTACTCACTACTGCTGGATGGTCTAGCTGCCATTCTTTGCACAAAATGGTAGGACAGAAAAAAACAGGTCTTGCTGTCTCAAAAGTGAAAGAAGAAATGAAGGAAATGGGTGGGGTTTTCATTAGTTGTAAAAAAAACTGATAACAACCAATGAAAAGAGTTATTTTAGGCCACATGACCAGGTCTTTCATCATTTGAAAACCAAAACTGTCCTGAACCAATAAAAAGTGTTATTTTCAGGTCCATTGACCCGACGCGCTTACGCTACGCGCCCCTAGACGCGGCGCATAAGCGGGTCGGATGCTTGCGTTGCGCGATCGTATTCGCTCGAGTGCTTCCGGGTGCGCTTACGCCGTGCGTATCACGCGGACGCGATACGTCACGATGATATTTTCGTTCGCGGCAATAGCGCTAACGGGACGCTCACCGGTGTGCGCCCCGGGGCGTGCTGGAAAACTGCGCTTTCCGGTGCGCTCACCGGGGCGCGCACCAAGAGCGCACCAAGGCCAAAAAAAAAAATATATATTATATAAATGTACAATATAGGATTCATTATAACAAATATTACATTTCATAGGTTTGAGGCCCTATATATAGATAGGAATTAGCATTTACAAAACCTATGAAATTCACTGAAAAAACCATAGGTTTCACACCAGTTATAGTTAGGAATTAGCATTTAAAAAACCTATGAAATTCACTGAAAAAAACAGAGGTTTAAAAATTACTCGCTAATATATGTATTCACTAAGTTACACTTAATAAGCCAGTAAACCAGTCAATTTTTTTTTTTTTAAATCCATTTAGACACTTATTTAAACATTCATTCTTCTATCGACCTATGCATATACATATACATATATAAAACATATTTATTTTTCAGAAAGACACACATTCACTGGATGGTGTCATCAGTGATGTCATGAGTTATGTCACTGACCATGTCATGAGTGATGTAATATGTGACGTCATCAGCAGTGCATTGCAGGCGCGCAAGTTATAGTGAGTCCAACTAACTATAACATGGGAATTTCAATGGTTTTATGTCAGTAAAATTTCCAGCTAACCATAACTGGTGTGAAACCTCTGTTTTTTTCAGTGAATATATATACACATATACATATATATATATATATTCACTGAAAAAACCATAGGTTATAGTCGATATATAGTTAGGAATTTGCATTTACAAAACCTTGAAAATTCAATGAAAAAACCATAGGTTTTAGGCCATATATAGTTAGGGATTTGCATTTACAAAACCTTATTTTACTCGCATAAAACCATTGAAATTCCATATATAGTTAGATGCGCTAACTATATATCGCGCACCCGCAATCCACTGCTGATGATGTCACATATTACATCATTCATGACATGGTCAGTGACATCACTGATGACATCACTGATGACAACTCAAATGACATCACTGATGACAACATCCAGTGACTGTATGTTTCTGTAAAGTTAAAATATGTCTTACATATTGAAGAATGAGTGGATGTATAAGTGTCTGGATGAAGGATTTAGTAGGTGCATGACTGATTGTATGAGGGAGTGATTAAATGTGTCTCACTGAGTGCATGGATTAGTGATTAAACTGTATTAATTTGTGCATCATTGTATCTGTTGTTCTGTAAACTGCTGCATGTGTTGATCAGTAGCTATATGAATAACTATATGGGTTATTGATTGGTTGCCCAAGTATTTGTATGGGAAATTGAGTGTGTGTGTATGGGTTGATTCACTAGGTGTATGAGTTCAAGAGTGCATGTGGAAACAGCTATATGGGCGGTTGACTGTGTGCATGAGTGTATTGGTGAGTGAATGGATATCTCAGTGCTACATGTCAAAGTAAGTACATATGTAAAACACAGTACATGTGAGAGTTAACATATATAAATAACTGTGCATAAGAGCCAGTGAATGTGTGAGTGGCTGTATGGATCATTGTGAACATGTATCAAGGATTGTATAAGAGAGTAAATATGTGTTAGAATATGTTTCAATAAGTAAGGTGTGTATAACTGTATAGTAGAGGAATTGGAGGTGTGTTTGGTTCTTTGCATGACTGTCTAGGTGTATGAGTAACTCCATGGATGAGTGACAGTCTGTGAGTGTCTGTTTTCACTGAGTGTATCTAAGGATATATCAGAGTCTGTAGAGGTTCATCGTATTAACACATGAATGATGTCATCTGTGATGTTGTCAGTGATGTCATTTGAGTTGTCATCAGTGATGTCATCAGTGATGTCATTTGAGATGTCATCAGTGATGTCATTTGAGTTGTCATCAGTGATGTCATCAGTGATGTCACTGACCATGTCATGAATGATGTAATATGTGACATCATCAGCAGTGGATTGCGGGTGCGCGATATATAGTTAGCGCATCTAACTATATATGGAATTTCAATGGTTTTATGCGAGTAAAATAAGGTTTTGTAAATGCAAATCCCTAACTTTATATGGCCTAAAACCTATGGTTTTTTCATTGAATTTTCAAGGTTTTGTAAATGCAAATTCCTAACTATATATCGACTATAACCTATGGTTTTTTCAGTGAATTTCAATGGTTTTTTAATAGCAAATATGAAAAGCTTTAAAATGTCAAGTACGTGATAGATAAAAACATTTTCGTATTTATGCACGCTGATGTGCTTTGAACGCTGCCCCCCCCCCCTCCCCTCTTTTCTCTTAGTAGTACTCTCTCTTTGCAGATAGTGAACGGTAGTTAACGCAGGCCTTTGCCCCCGTTGTAATCCGTCGTGCCTGCTTGTCTCTCCATTTGATTGATTGTTATCCAAGCATTTACTGTTTTAGAATTGGTTCTCTTTGGATCATTCTCTATTTACAAACAAGCACAAAGTCGCAATACTCTGTTTAGTCTTTGCAGATAGTGAAAAATCGTGTAAAAAAATAAAAGTAATCGAGCAAAATCAGTAGGCCACTAATTGGATCTCTTTTTGACCTCGCTAAAATAGAAATATTAGGAACAACCCTTCATGAGAAATACGAAAATAGTGAGATGAACTGAGCTCCACACCATGAGGGCTGCAAGACAGCTCGACTCCGTCACCCACCCCGCCCAAAAAACCGACAAACCCTATGCAAATATTAAAAATATAGACAACACACCAGCAAAGAAACAGGGTAAAACATTTTATTAAATAACTATTTACATAACTATTTTATACTTTTTATTGCCCGATCCGGCTAGCTCAATCGATCGAGCATGAAACTCATGCACTCTGATAGCAAGCGTTGCTACTGATGCTATGCAGACCAAAACTGGTTTTCAGTTTGTACATTTTTCTAGATTTTTCAATCCAAGGTTGGTTGACTTTGTAGAACGATGGCTTCAGATTTTCAACATACGGTGTGGTGGCGCGGACTGGGAGGGGGCGCTTCGCTCCTGCCCCCTCCCCAAGTAAGTTTTTCATACGTGAAAGTACGTTAATGGTTTTGGTCCCTGAGTTGCTTCAATGTCACTGCCATTCTCAAATGGCATAAGTTCTGGATGTTGGGTGCCATAGTTAAGAGTTCTGAGCAGTGCTTGTAACACTGTCTGAAGCTTATTTCCACCTACTGCAGCTTCACTATTCTCAAAGTAAGTGAGTGTCGTTTGTGGACCTGACTGCATTAGAAAACAATGTGATATGTTACCTTCCTAAACAGCTTGACGGAGGCCCCTGAGGGGCGGTGTGATGGCCATGGACTCGGAGAAGACGCTTGGCTCCGACACCCTCCCCAAGTCTTATAGCACTGGTGTAGCCTGAGATTGCCCCCGACATAAGCGGCCGGCTCCCGGGGTCCGGCGGAACTTTTTGCCTTTTGATGACTCTTCAATTCTGGACCTTGTCCCACAATCCGTTTGGCCTGAAGACACGCTGTAGTGGGGCGCCCCTTTACCGTTTCAGTTGCCATTCCGCCCGCTTTTGCTACACTGTGCCTCTTCCGCCATTCTGCTGTTTACCGCCCGCTCTTGCGACTACAGCGTCTCGCTCATCATGTAGTTGAGTTGCTCCCGCTCTTGCGGTGCAGCGATAGGCGGCTGCCACAGGACTCTCAAAATGGCGACCGGCTCTTCGGTTTTGGACCTGGTCCACTAAATGGCCCTGGGACACCTTTGAACTCGGACGCTTCCCTGATAGGGCTTGGGTCCCATTCTCGAAAGCGTCCCCTCAGCCGTGAAGATTCTACAAAAGTCTTGGGGGCCTCCGACTCCAGCAGGCTTCTGGTGGGGAGCGGCTGCCATGATTGCTCGTGGAATGGCCACGCGTTTTTCTCATTCATTTTTCCATAGAGTGGTTGGCCTCACTTTTAGCTTGAACGGCTGAATGGATTTGCACGAAACTTGGCAAAATTGTAGGGACTGTTAGCCCGATGTGCCTTTGCTAGGTCTCAATATATGTGCTCCAGTGGATTTTGAGAAATTAACGTTTTAAAAAACAGATATATCTGTGACAGCGTCCCGGGTAGCGCTCCGGTTCGCGTACTTTTCGCGTAACGGAACTTTGCGAAGCGAGGCTGATTGGCTCTCCGGTGTCTGTCAGCATTCTAAACAGTCCGGACTGGCCGCCATCTTGTCTCTCGGTAGAATCGAGAGACAAGAGGAGGAGAAAAACGAAGGGGGAATTTAATGAAAGGGGGCAAGGTAGACCCCTCTTGACCCCCACGAATGATGTTGGGGTTATTGAAGGGTCCTGTGGGGCAAATAAAAAAATTTGATTTTTCGCGGTAGAAGAGCTTCCCGGTTCGCGAACCGGGTCGCGAACCGGTAGCGAAAAGGGAATTCACCATTTTGTGTTTCGTTTTAATTAAATTACAAGATGGAGGAAAAACAATGTGGGAAATGGGTATGAGGGGGTACGGGAGACGTATCCTGACCCCCTATGTTTTCTGAGGGTGGCTGAGGATGCTCATATATGTTGATACATGTCTTCCAGCGGCTGCGCGTGAGCGGATTTTTTTTTGTTGCTGCGTGACATCTGTTAACGTTCGATTCGAAGGAAATCAGGAAGTGTTGACTGCCATTTTGTCACTGCGAGTAAATATATTGTTAAAAATAATTGTTATAAATTAATCCGTATTGATAAACATTGTCTGCGCCATCTTGCCTTTTTTCCAATGCCACACTTTTGTCGTGCATGGCAGCCATTTTAGATGCCTTGACCAGACCCACTCTCTGCACGCCGCCGATCCTCAGCATGGCTCCCCACCCTCGCAAGCATCTCCCCCACGCACTGGTCACCCCCGCTCTCTCTCTCATGCAAGGGCCATAAACCTCCCCCCATCTGCGCTGCTCTTCCCTGAGAATCACACCCTGTGCCCGCCCGACACCTCCCTTTCACCCTATTCACTACTGCACCCTTTGACACTCCTCTTCCTCTGTGTCCGATTGTCCAGGCCGGTCCCAGGCTATCACCTAGCCCTGCAGATGTAGTTTATGGCCCCAATTGTAAGGAATCACCCCTCTTCAAAGGAGTTACAGTAGATCAAGGCCCCCACCCCATGAGATCCGTCACACCACACGCGTTCCTACTATCTGATAACGATCCTGTATTGTGATTGGGGAGGGGATTCTCACTGTAAGGGTGTGTGGGACTGAGCCTGAAGCGGAAGATTCCAGGGATGCCTTTTTGTACATCAAAGTCTTCACAATTATGTGTCACATTAAAAAAATATAGCACTCCAACAAAGTAGTAGGATTATAACACTTTAATAACTTATAAATATATACAACGCTCCAACAAAGTAAACACGTTAAAAAAAAACATTTTAAACAACTATTTACATGGCAGCCTGCTGCAACATCCATCTCAAAGCATTCACCATCCGCTTGATACTGTCCTTGCCCCTCCTTCCCCGGAGTAGCAACAATGGGCTGCTTTGGTCTGTCTTTTAGTTGGCTTTGGGTTATAAAAAGCCTACATAATCCGTCGGCCTGTGAGGTGGCGTCAGTAGCGGACCGTTGTGCGAATAGGCCGAAGGCAGCACAACGCGCCGAGATCCGGACGGCACCCAGGTGGTGTCCAGCAAGTTGCCGCACTGGTCTGGCCATCCTACAATGCTGCGCCGAAAAACGGCGTGGGGCGCCCCGGGGGGGAGGCATTCCCGAAAGCGTCCCCTCAGCCTTGAAGATTCTACAAAAGTCATCGGGCCCCCCGACTCCCGCAGGCTTCCGGTGGGGAGCGGCTGCCATGATTGCTTGCGGAATGGCCACGACGGAGCCACGAGATGGTGGTGCTCTCATGCTGACGCCAGCTTCAGTCTGAAACATCCAGAAACACTGTAGACTACCAATTCGATGACTTCCGGTGGAGCCCCAACGTGACCCGTAGGGAAGAACTTGCCCTCCCCTCTTTTGACTGATGGTTCTTGTTGCCTGTCCCCTCTAACGGAAACTTTTTGGACTGCC
Source organism: Lissotriton vulgaris (assembly GCF_964263255.1). Taxonomy (NCBI): domain Eukaryota; kingdom Metazoa; phylum Chordata; class Amphibia; order Caudata; family Salamandridae; genus Lissotriton; species Lissotriton vulgaris. The sequence continues at coordinate 395,281,943 of NC_141694.1, read as the reverse complement.
GAGTGAGAAAAAAAAAGTGGGGCTTTCATCATTTGGGAAAAAAAAATGTTCCAATCCAATGAAAAGTGTTATTTTTAGGTCATATGATCAAGCCTTCCATCATTAGGAAACCAAAAGTAAAATGAACCAATGAAAAGTTTTATAAACAAGTCACATGACCTGTTATGCGGCTTTGGGCTATAAAAAGCCTACAAAATCCGTTGGCCTGTGAGGCGGCGTCAGTAGCGGACCGATGTGCGAATAGGCCGAAGGCAGCACAACGCGCCGAGATCCAGATGGCACCGAGGTGGTGTCCAGCAAGTTGCCGCACTGGTGTGGCCATCCTACAATGCTGCGCCGAAAGACGGCGTGGGGTGCGTGGGGTGCCCGGGGGGGGGGGGGGCGGCACAAACGGGCCTCTCCCGCCTCCCCAGGTGGAGGCACCTCAGCTACAGTGGGGCGCCCCTTGGCATTTCACTCGCTATCCAGCTGAGTTGCGCCCGCACTTTGGCTACAGTAGGCCGAAGGCAGCACAACGCGCCGAGATCCGGATGCCACCGAGGTGGTGTCCAGCAAGTTGCCGCACTGGTGTGGCCATCCTACAATGCTGCGCCGAAAGACGGCGTGGGGTGCGTGGGGTGCCCGGGGGGGGGGGGCGGCACAAACGGGCCTCTCCCGCCTCCCCAGGTGGAGGCACCTCAGCTGCAGTGGGGCGCCCCTTGGCATTTCACTCGCTATCCAGCTGAGTTGCGCCCGCACTTTGGCTACAGTAGGCCGAAGGCAGCACAACGCGCCGAGATCCGGATGCCACCGAGGTGGTGTCCAGCAAGTTGCCGCACTGGTGTGGCCATCCTACAATGCTGCGCCGAAAGACGGCGTGGGGTGCCCGCACTTGTGGCTACAGTGCCTCACCCACCATCCAGCTGAGTTCCGCCCGCTCTTGCGGCACAGTGCCTCACCCGCCATCCAGCTGAATTGCGCCCTCTCTTGCGGCACAGTGCCTCACCCGCCATCCAGCTGAGTTGCGCCCACTCTTGCGGCTACAGCATCTCGCCCACCATCCAGCTGAATTGCGCCCACTCTTGCGGTGCAGCGATAGGCGGCTGCAACAGGACTCTCAAAATGGCGGCCGGCTCTTTGGATTTGGGCCTGGTCCAATAAAATGGCCCTGGGACACCTTGGAACTCGGACCCTTGCCTGCTAGGGCATGGGCCCCATTACCGAAAGCGTCCCCTCTTTTGACTGATGGTTCTTGTTGCCTATCTCTACTGTTGTCAATTATCGGAACCTTTTTTGACTGCCGAAAGGGGTTCTGGTCCGACCGCTGGTTGGTGGAGACATTTTGACTATATCCTGGACCTGCCGGCCTCGCCCAAAATGGCGCCGGTATAAATGGGACTCGTAACTCCTTGTTGTGTACTGGTTGCCCAGCCTTGATATCACGAGATACGTATGCAGTTTTGAAGCACATGGCGGGCGGGGACGAGTACTGATTGAACATTTGGACATCCCTATTGATATTAAGTTCTGATGTGTTATTGATTACTGTTCTATTGAAAGTTCGAATTAACGTCACCCATGGTACTTGCCCGCAAATGTATATCTAGATAATTTTATTGTAACTGGCCCTGTCGTACTTCAATTATAAAATGTACGTCCACCGATTCCGCAACTGTTAGACACCTTAGTTCTTGCAACCTAATGGCCCGCCCGTTACGTTCTTCTACAGTGTAAATGTCCCCTCATCATATACGATTACAGTTTGCTCCGTGGCCGGCCCACGTGGTTATAGGCCCGTATTTGTATACTGACATTTTCACAATAAAGGTTTTTAAAACAAAACATGGTAGTAGTACCTAGATTGGTAAAGTTTTGAATAATAGCCACTGTTTTCGAATCAGTAAAAGGCAAGTGAAATAAAGCAGCCCGATTACATGACGGTTAAAAGGTATAATACGCAGGAAAGCAGTAAAGATAAATGGTCAAGGGCTGTTGTGTTTTCCACTCCTGCAACATAAAGTGATCGATAAGAATCCGATATTCATGCCTATCAGCGACTAAGACAGCAGGTCGAGCCTCTTTTGTTCAACGGCTCCCTCATGGGATGAAGAAACGCCCTTTTTCTCGAAATAGGAATATTTTACTTGCAGGACAGTTGTAAATTTCCCGGGAAAATACATTAGCCTGGAACATTGTTAGTGATAAACTGTAAATGCATCTGGGTCCTTTGCTTTACCAGTTAGAGTGAGAAAAAAAAAGGTGGGGATTTCATCATTTGGGAAAAAAAATGTTCTAAACCAATGAAAAGTGTTATTTTTAGGTCATATGACCAAGCCTTCCATCATTAGAAAAACAAAAGTAAAATGAACCAATGAAAAGTTTTATTAACAAGTCACATGACCTGTTATGCTTACGTTACGCGCTGCGCGCTGCGCCCTGGATCGCTTCCAGGAAGCTGCGCCTCGCGCACCGGAGCACTTCCGGGTGCACTAACTCGGCGCGTCATATGACGCATTATGCGAAAACGCAGGTCCAGAATATAGTCAAAATGTCTCCACCAACCAGCGGTCGGAACAGAACCCCTTTCAGCAGTCCAAAAAGTTCTGTTAAATGACAACAGAAGGGACAGGCAACAAGAACCTTCAGTCAAAGAGGGGAGGGCAAGTTCTTCTCTACCGGGTCACGTTGGGGCTCCACCGGAACTGATCGAATTGGTAGTCTACAGTGTTTCTGGATGTTTCAGATTGAAGCTAGCGTCAGCATGAGAGCACCCCGTGGCAACGTCGTGGCCATTCCGCGAGCAATCATGGCAGTCGCTCCCCACCGGAAGTCTGCGGGAGTCGGGGGTCCCGGTGACTGTTGTAGAATCTTCAAGGCTGAGGGGACTCTTTTGGGAATGGGGCCCATGCCCTAGCAGTCAAGCGTCCGATTCCACGGTTGCCCAGAGCCATCCTTGCAGGCCAGGCCCAAGTCTGTGGAGCCCACCGCCATTTTGTGAGCTCCGTAGCAGCCGCCTGTCGCTGTACCGCAAGATTGGGTGCAATTCCGTTGGATGGCGGGTGAGACGTTGTAATAGCAAGAGCAGGCGCAATTCAGCTGGCTGAGTGAGGCACTGTGTCGCAAGAGCGGGCGCAAGTCAGCTGGTCGAGTGAAGCGCTGGGGTGTAGCTGAGAAACCTCCACCTGGGGAGGTGGGGGAGGCTCGTTCGCGCCGCCTCTCCCTTCTAGTGCACCCCACGCCGTCTCCTGGCGCAGGCATATGTGATGGTCGGACCAGGGCACCGCAGGACGTGTCTTCAGGTCAAACAGATTGTGACACAAGGTGTGGAGCAGGCGCAATTCAGCTGGCCGAGGGAGGCACTGTTCCGGAAGAGCGGGTGCAAGTCAGCTGGTTGCGTGAAGCGCTGGGGTGTAGCTGAGAAACCTCCACCTGGGGAGGTGGGGGAGGCTCGTTCGCGCCGCCTCTCCCTTCTAGTGCACCCCACGCCGTCTCCTGGCGCAGGAATATGTGATGGTCGGACTAGGGCACTGCAGGACGTGTCTTCAGGTCAAACAGATTGTGGGACAAGGTCCAGAATGGAAGAGTCACTAAAAGGCAAAAAGTTCCTCCTGACCCCGGGAGCCGGCCGCCTATGTCTGGGGCGATCTTAGGCCACATCTGGGCAACAAGACTTGAGGAGGGGGTAGGAGAAATCCCGGGAATGGCGGCATGCATTTGGATCGATGTTGCAGCAGGCTGCCATGCAAATAGTTATTTAATAAAACGTTTTACCCTGTTACTTTGCTGGTGTGTTGTATATATTTATAATATTTGCATAGGGTTTGTTGTTATTTTGGGCGGGGTGGGCGGCGGAGCCGAGCTGTCTTGCAGCCATCATGGTGTCGAGCTCAGTTCCTCTCACTAGTTTCGTATTTCTTATGAGGGGTTGTTCCTAATGTTTCTATTTTAGCGAGGTCAAAAAGAGATCCCATTAGTGGCCTACTGATTTTGCTTGATTCCTTTTGTTTTTTTAACGATTTTTCACTATCTGCAAAGACTAAACAGAGTATTGCGACTCTGTGCTTCTTTATAAATAGAGAATGAACCAAAGAGAACCAATTCCAAAACAGTAAATGCTTGGATAACAATCAATCAAATGGAGAGGGAAACAGGCACAACGGATTACAACGGGGGCAAAGGCCTGCGTTACCTACCCTTCAAGATCTGCAAAGAGAGAATACTCCTAAAAGAAAAGAGGGGGGGGGGCAGCGTTCAAAGCACATCAGCGTGCATAAACACGAATTTTTTTTTACCTACCACGTACTTGACATTTTAAAGCTTTTGATATTTGCTATTAAAAAACCATTGAAATTCACTGAAAAAACCATAGGTCATAGACCATATATAGTTAGGAATTAGCATTTACAAAACCTTGAAAATTCAATGAAAAAACCATGGGTTATAGACCATATATAGTTAGGAATTAGCATTTACAAAACCTTATTTTACTCACACAAAACCATTGAAATTTCATATATAGTTAGTTCCACTAACTATATATCGCGCACCCGCAATCCACTGCTGATCATGTCACATATTACATCATTCATGACATGGTCAGTGACATCACTGATGACATCACTGATGACATCTCAAATGACATCACTGATGACAACATCGAGTGACTGTATGTTTCTGTAAAGCTAAAATATGTCTTACATATTGAAGAATGAGTGGATGTATAAGTGTCTGGATGAAGGATTTAGTAGATGCATGACTGACTGTATGAGTGAGTGATTAAATGTGTCTCACTGAGTGCATGGGTTAGTGACTAAACTGTCTTAATTTGTGCATCATTATGTCTGTTGTTCTGTAAACTGCTGCATGTGTTGATCAGTAGCTATATGAGTAACTATATGGGTTATTGATTGGTTGCCCAAGTATTTGTATGGGAGACTGAGTGTGTGTGTGGGTGGCTGGGAGGTGTATGACTCTGTGCATGGATGTGTGAGCAGTTGATTCACTAGATGCATGGGTTCAAAAGTGCATGTGGAAACAGCTGTATGGTCGGTTGATTGTGTGCATGAGTGTATTGGTGAGTGAATGGATATCTCAGTGCTACATGTCAAAGTAAGTACATATGTAAAACACAGTACATGTGAGAGTTGACATATATAAATAACTGTGCATAAGAGCCAGTGAATGTGTGAGTGGCTGTATGGATCATTGTGAACTTGTATCAGTGATTGTATAAGAGAGTAAATATGTGTTAGAATATGTTTGAATAAGTAAGGTGTGTATAACTGTATAGTTGAGGAAATGGAGGTGTGATTGATTATTTGCATGACTGACTAGGTGTGTGAGTAACTCCATGGATGAGTGACAATCTGTGAGTGTCTGTTTACACTGAGTGTATCTAAGGTTATATTAGAGTCTGAAGAGGTTCATCGTATTATCACATGAATGATGTCATCAGTGATGTGATCAGTGATGTCATTTGAGATGTCATCAGTGATGTCATCAGTGATGTCATTTGAGATGTCATCAGTGATGTCATCAGTGATTTCACTGACCATGTCATGAATGATGTAATATGTGACATGATCAGCAGTGGATTGCGGGTGCGCGATATATAGTTAGTGGATCTAACCATATATGAAATTTCAATGGTTTTGTGTGAGTAAAACAAGGTTTTGTAAATGCTAATTCCTAACTATATATGGTCTATAACCCATGTTTTTTTCATTGAATATATATATATATATATATATATATATATATATATATATATATATTCACTGAAAAAACCATAGGTTTCACACCAGTTATAGTTAGGAATTAGCATTTAAAAAACCGATGAAATTCACTGAAAAAACCATAGGTTTCTCACCAGTTATAGTTAGGAAATAGCATTTAAAAAGCCTATTAAATTCACTGAAAAAACCATAGGTTTCACACCAGTTATAGTTAGCTGGAAATGTTACTGATATAACACCATTGAAATTCCCACGTTATAGTTAGTCGGACTCACTATAACTTGCGCTTGCAATGCACTGCTGATGACATCACATATTACATCACTCATGACATGGTCAGTGACATCACTCATGACATCACTGATGACACCATCCAGTGAATGTGTGTCTTTCTGAAAAATAAATATATTTTATATATGTATATGTTAAGGTCGATGGAAGAATAAATGTTTAAATAAGTGTCTAAATGGATGTTTTTTTAAAAAAAATTGATTGGTTAACTGGCTTAATAAGTGTATCTTAGTGAATACATATATTAGCGAGTAATGTTTAAATATTTAAATATATGTATCAGTGTTTTACTTTGTGTATAAGTGGCTGCATGGGTTGGTGAGTAGCTACATGTGTGTGTATATGGGTTATTAGATGTTTTTTTAGTATCAGTATGAGTGTCTGTATGGTTTGGTGGGGCTGTTACTTAGCACATAGATGCATCAATGACTGACTCACTGTTTGTATGTGTTTTAAAGACAGCATATGTGCAGGACTGTTTGGGTGGATGATTGTGTATATGTGTGTGTTAGTGAGTGAATGCCTCTCTCACTAGTGTCTTTATGAGTAACTACATATGTTTTAATCTTGTATATATGAGCATTGATGTATATAAGTAAGTATATGTGAGAGTGAGAGATTGAAAGAGTTCCTGTTTAAATAAGTATGTGTTTCTATAAGTGATTGTTTAAGAGAGTAAGTATGTGTAAGTTTCCTTAGAAGTAATGTGCTAATGTGTGTATAGTTGTATATGCAAATAAATGGATGTTTATTAGTTTATTTGCATGTGTGAGTATATGTATGAGTACGTTTTTGATGACTGTCGGTGTGTAACAGAATGAATAGGGGTATCACTACAAATGATGAGTGAGTATATGTATGAGTGAATACATAAAACTGTTGGTGAATGTGTGAATTTGTATATAGATGGTGAAATTACTGAATTGGTTGTTGTAACTGGTATGGGTATATGCACTTTTTTGAAAATGTTAGTTTCTATTTTTCAATATGTGTTTCAAAGGTTACTTTACAGTGAGAGGAGGTCTGTCACTGTGTCACAAGGATGGTGTCATCAGTGATGTCATGAGTGATGTCACTGACCATGTCATGAGTGATGTAATATGTGATGTCATCAGCAGTGCATTGCACGCGCAAGTTATAGTGAGTCCGACTAACTATAACGTGGGAATTTCAATGGTTTTATATCAGTAAAATTTCCAGCTAACTATAACTGGTGTGAAACCTATGGTTTTTTCAGTGAATGTAATAGGTTTTTTAAATGCTAATTCCTAACTATAACTGGTGTGAAACCTATGGTTTTTCAGTGAATTTCATAGGTTTTTTAAATGCTAATTCCTAACTATAACTGGTGTGAAACCTATGGTTTTTTCAGTGAATTTCATAGGTTTTTTAATGCTAATTTTTAACTTTTTGTAGGGCTTCATACCTATGTACTTTTTAGTGAATTTCTAAGCTTATTTTTTCACAAATGTCTTTAGCTGAGAAAGGTATGTTTTTCTAAAAATGAACACTATAATGTATATTAAGATACTATTTTTATTTCAAAATAGTATTTTACTTTTTTTTTTATATTTGACTTTGGAGCGCTCCCGGTGCGCGTACCAATGAACGCCCCGGTGCGCGTACCGTCAGCGCACCAACAAAAAAAATAAAAAAAAAATAATGAAGGAGTGACCATAAGGAATGGAGACAGAGAGAGTGGTGTTAACAGAAAGAGAGCTAAAGGGAGGAACACAGAGGGACTGTGTAATAGATAGTAAGACAGAGAAAAAGTGTAAGAGGAAGTAACTGAGAAAAGAAAAATGAATAAGGGAGCAAAAGAAGAGAAGAAATAGGAAGAAGACTAAAGCAGAGGTTCTGGGAGAATGTAAATGGATGATGAAAGTAAAAGGAAAGACAGTTAAGTATGGGAATGACAGGTAGTGACGGAATCAGAGGAAAGGAATAGTAGTGACGGAGGGAAAGTAAATAGCAGTGAATATAATTAAAGAGGAGTGAAAGGGGGTACATGTAAGTGAATAAGGGTAAGACATGGGGAATAATAGAGAGAAAGAAGAGAGAGAGTAAAAGAAGGAGTGTCACAAATGGACTAAGTGAACCAGTAAAAAAGGTAAGTGAAGGAGTGTGCATAGGCAGAGGTACTGAAAGAAGTTGAATGTGGTAGGAAGTAAACATGGAAGAAAAGAATAAGTGAGGGAAGCAAAGTAAGGAAACAGGGGTGAGGTAGGGTGAGAGAAAAATAGTGAAAATAAAACAAAACGTGATAACAAAAAACATTTTGTAAACACACTTACCATATAATCAATGCAAACTTGTATCTGTGAAAGATAAAAGAAAAAACACGTTATAATTACTTAAAAATATATAATAAAATAGAAGAAACAGTTCATGAGGTTTAAAAATCTACAAAAGTTTACTAAGAAATGAAGCAATAGTGAAGGATACAAAAACAGAAAGAAAGTAATGTAGAAAGAGAAAAAAAAAGGAAAAAGAAATAGAGAGAGAACAAATTCCTAAAGGTAAATAAGATACTAAAAGAATGTAAGATATCAAAACAAAATCAGTAAAGATAAGAAAGTAAAAGAAAAATGAGTGAAAAGGAGAGAAGTCTGATTGAGAAACTATCAATAAAAAAGAGGAATAGAAGATGATTGAGAGTGAGTGAAGTGAAGTCACAGAGTGAAGGGATGAAAGGAATGAAGTTATTATAGAACGATGGATAAAACAGGAGTGAGAGAGTAAGTACACAGAAAGACAAAAGGAAGAACTAAGTGAACTACAGTACAATGAGTGCGAAAGAAAAAAAAATTGAGTTAGGAAACTAAAGCAGTGGTACTGAGAGAATATGAAAAAGATAAAAAGTGGTGGAAGGAACAGAGGAAATGCAGACAGTTCCTATTAGATTGAGAAGTTGTGAATGAAGTGCAGTAAAGAAACAGCGATGAAAAAAGAGTGTAAATTAGTAAAGAGAGGTAAATAAGGGTGAAAAAGAAAATGAGTGTAAGACAATGTGAACACAATATAAATTACACAATGCAAACTACACAATAACTTCTACAATATGTTACATTATTTATTTTTGCTGTTCTCAGAATATATTGAATTTCACTTAAATTAGTGAGTTCAAAGTCTTCATCATATAACAACGGGAAAAAAAAACACAATCTAAAAGATTGTGTTTAAAAAAAACCATTCAAACATACATCTCATATATGTACACTAATCTTTGATTCACTTACTTTTCCGTGAGGCCAAATAGAAGATAGTGAAGGTCCTTTTGGTGGAAAAAAAGTCTGCTGTGCTCTATAACTTCCATTTCATCGACTTCCTATGAAAAAAGATCTAAGAACATCATACCTTACACTTTCCTCACGGCCAATTTGTGTCTGATATATCAGTATTTTTTACTTTGAGATCCACTTAAAGTATCTACATGAGATAAATAATTTAAAATATTAGATTAACTAACTAACTAACTAACTTTTATTATCTATTCCTGTCTTCAAAGGCCGATTCCCTTTACTAAAACTTTGGTTTTAAAAACACTAGATAAGAATTTGTAGAGTCATAAGGCAAACGTTGTTTATAAGTTAAATGAGAATCATTGCAGTAACTCCATCCATTTTCAGATTTTAAGTAGCATGTATAATGTCCTGAGGTTGTCGAAGAACCATCATGATAAATAATAGCTTCAGTTGTAAAGGTTCTTCCTGAAATTGATAACTGAGAAGCTACAACATTTTTAATAGAAGTTGTCAATTTAGTTCCATCAGGTCTACATCGTTGGAAAACTAAAATGATGTACTGCCCATAACTTTGTATAAATAATGTGGACAGCATTGTACAGTTACATTGGGTACACACCATATTATGATCTGCTGCTTTAACTAGATTTTTAAAAGACACTGATTTACAGTCAGGTAAAGTCAAATATATAAATTTTTCAGTGTCTATTCTAGTAGTACTTGATGAACTACAATTGTGGTAGTCATGCTGCCATTGATAAGAAAGGCTGAAAAGATTATCTACATCTACACCTTCATCTTCCAAAACACCAAACATATACATTAAAAATTCCTGACAATCCTGCTGAATGTTCGGTGAAAATTTATCTTGACCAGAACACATATCTAAAATATTTCGAATTTCTGTTACACTTTCTATTTCTGCTGTATCACTGCTACATTTCTCAAACACAGAATTCAATAAACCACACAATCTTTGATCCCTATTTTCAACAATCTGTTCTTGTAAACTTTTAAGAAAAAAACAACATTAATCACTACATTAGCATAGCAGTTGACACCAGAACTATTTTCAAACTGAAATCCAACAACATGTTCTCCACAATTCTTTTTCTTCCTGTTTTCAATTACAGTTTTCTCTACTTTTTGTCTTTTTGCAACTACCTCACTACAATTATCCTTATTTCTTCTTTTTCGGCCTACCACACGTTTTTCAAACAGAGGATATTGAGGCAAATGTGGAGCATACTCTCTTCTTAACCTATTGTATTCTTTAACACAATCTAGATCTGCAGAAATCTTTGCCTCATCACACGCAATCAAGTTCAATCCTGATAAAGTTCTGACTCGTGATAATGCCACATATGCCATACCCTCTTTAAACACAGATCTTCCAATGTTCACCAAAGCACCATCTACAATTAAACCTTGAGATTTATGAATTGTCACCGCATACGCCAAACAAACAGGAAACTGTTTTCGGCGAACATATAAGTCTTTTACAAGTAAAAATCTAGCAGAACCACGACTTATTTGTTGTACTTGTTTAATGCCATCAAATTTTATTTTTTAAAAATTCAATTCCATCTCTATTTCTGTAATTCACAAAATCAACAACATAACCCATTGCTCCATTTACCAGACCTCTTTCAACATTTAAATTCCTTCTCAAAATGATACGACAATTTAAACAGACATTCAGAGTCTTTTCAAAACCAGCTGTTTTTGAAATACTTTTCTCCAATGAATCCAATTTAGTTTTCAAATTTTCAGAAAAAACAATTGTTGCACCCATATGCTCTATTTTATCTATTGCTTCCAGTTTCACAATCTCTTCATTTTCTAACTCTAACATTTTGTTGTTGAAGATGGAACATTCTTGCAGAGTTGGCATCAAACATATCCCAGATTTCTTCTCAGTCATTTTTTTTTAAATATTCTCTGGAAGAATGTTTTCATTCGGATACAAATTTGAAATTAATCGACTATGCAAAGCTTTTTTCCCAAGCTCAGTCACTTTTCGAATTCTTACAACTTGTAGAATATTTTTATAATCTTCATCCTTGGCCTGTTGCATATTTTGAAGCAGTTCAGCATATTTAAAATTTAGCCATATATTAACGTTTCCAATGCTTCCAAGGGACTTCCTGGTATCTTCATGTGTGAGCATTTTAAACACTGGTTGTCCTTTTACTGGAGTCAACTGCAATAGATCTCCAAAAACAATAATGTGTTTTCCTCCAAATAACACATCATACTCTGTTTTAAGAATTTCTTGCATTCTCAAATGCACAAAAGCAAGCATTAGATTTGAGACCATGCTTACTTCATCAATGATAAGAAGTTTCATTTTCTTCAAGACTCTTGAAACTTCAGAACACGCATCTCCAGATAACTTGTTGTAATGCAATTTATTATCATGTTCAACTGGCAGCATCAGTAAACGATGTAGAGTAATCCCTTTAATGTTATGTGCTGCCAGACCAGTTGGAGCAGTTACAACACAAGAGAGTGGTGAATCAGTCCTTTTCTGCAGATAACTTGCAATGGCTTTAATTAGAAAACTTTTTCCTGTCCCCGCTTCTCCGCTTACGTATAGTCGGACAGAGTCAAATGATATACATGAGCACTCTTTTTTTCTCATGTCTGAATCCATGTTCAATCTGCTCTGTGACTTCATCATATATCTTTTTCTGCTCAATGTTTAGTTGCTTTACCAAATCTTCTAAGTTAACTCCATCCTCTTGAGCTTGTTCCATAGCTCTTTCCACCTCATCCATGGCAGTGGCAGCTTCATTTTGGATAATTGGTCCTCCTAGTGGATCCTGGCTTAATGAAGTAGAACTCTGACTATCTTGAGAACTGTCTCTAGCTATCTCTTCAGCAATTGTGGTTTCTTGCTCCATTTCTTCATTCAACATTTGCAGATAATTTTGAAAAATAGGACATTCTATGGTATCCTTAGTTGCATTAAAAGAGTCTTCATAACAGAGAAAATCTCCAAGTAGTTCCTCTTCTGTACGCCATGGCTTAAAGAGTTGCAAAAGAGCTAAATAGTAAAATTCTCTTTTGTCTGGGACTTCACAACTCAATTTTCGATGATTAATCAAATGGCCTTTTTTCTGCTTCACTAGACATCCTTCATAGCCAATGAGTGCATATTTTCCATTATTGATATCTTCTGTGATGTTCCTCTTATAACTGTAGTTTTGAAGAACTTCATATAAACAAGTGTTCTCAAGGTGAGTACTTCTATTTGGATAGTATGTATCCAACATATTTGTCTTCAAAATATCTGTACTGTTTGGTTCTTTCTCCGCCAAATATTCAATTTCTTGTACAGATTTCAAAACTCGGTTTCGTGTTGCAGCAAGACCTAGACTCACCCAAATGATTGTTCTTGATTTGGCATAGAGACTTGCTGATGATAACCGATCAGAACATTCATATGCTCCAATTTCTCGATGCGACAACCTCTTCAGACTGAAACTGTATAATTTCTTGCTTAGACTCTTTTCATGTGAAATGTCCTCCCACATTTCCTTCAGTTCTGTCTTTTCTTTTTTTGTGATGTAAGATGTCACATATCCAGCCACAGCAATAGAGTTGTCAGCAACGAACTGAATATCCATGTTAGCATTCCACATGGACAAAATCACTGGGTTGTAATCGTTGATGTACTTAGATTCTTCATTTCTTTTCAAATTGTATGTATTTTTGGGAGATTTCCTCGTCACAGTATGTCGTAGAGATGACATCAAATTATTTACTCTTCCCTTAGAAATCACTGGTCGAGGAAACGCAAAACGACATTTCGTGTAGTACTTTTCCTTGTTTTTAAATTTTCGACGACAGTACTTTCCACAACGATGAGATTGAAAACGTAAAACTTGTTGCCTTAAATTGTTTTCTTCAGTAGATTTTGGAACAGCACATGTTGAATACTCTTCAATGAAACTCATCACTGTTTCATCTGAGTCTGATCCAAATTTGGGTGCATCTTTAATCCACAACAACATATGTATATGAGGAGCACCTCTCGCTTGATATTCCTTCCTCCAAAAGAAATCCAAAACCTCTCCAAGGGGAGGATTTTTTTTGTTGGTTATAAAAGACATCATAGCTTCAAATCTATGATTAAAATATCTGCAAACATTCACTGGATCTAAAGAACAAAGTTCTCCTGGTGTTTTGAATTCTATATTTGGTATGTTTCCATTTGCCTCTCTTAGAAATTGAAGTAAATCGTCCCATGCATACTCAGCACAGCTAAGAGTGAGGAACCATGTAGGAGTTCCTAAGTTTCTTAGCATACATTTCAATTCTCCATGACGACGAAACCAATACTCGTTGGTTCCACGTTGACATGCCATGAGATTGATTAGCTGAGATTCCAAAATACTGTCTTGCAGATGAACTTTCTCCATAAAGTCTCTTGCACAAACATTTTGCAAATGAGCTCCACTTTTTAATATATGATTAACTGCATAAGAAAGCCCAGACAAATCACTTTCAAACAGTAGATGAAACAAATATGGAATGCATTGACAAAACCTTGGATCTTCAGCATATAATCTTAGAGTCCGGTATTCAGCTGCAGGAATTTGAACTGGTCGATCATCATATCGTCCACCACAACCTGTTGGAAATAATTGTGGAAAACAACGAGCTTCCAAACTTTCTTCCCATACACTAATGGGACTTCCTTTTGCTGCTTTCATTTGAAACAAGTCAATTGCATTTCCCATTACTTCTTTGGAATGCAAAGGATGAACAGTATAATGTTCATATATTTCTTCACTTCTAGACACATCAACTTTTTCAATTTGACCAACTAAAGAATCACTATCTTCTTCTATAGTTGGTTCCTCTGCTCCAACACTTACATCTTTATAGTACTCATTGTTTTTGACCAAATATAACGTTGCCTTTTTGACTTTTTTAACATCCACTAAATCTTGCCAGATTTTCTTACTCTTTGTTGGAACCCCATTAACTAAAATAACTAAAGGATCTTCTTCTACTCTTTCTACACCAATTGTATGAATATTTTTCTTTACATCTAGAGGCAAATAAACAACTCTTCCCTTTAATCCTCTCAGTAAATCTGATGGAGGCAATTTCCCTGTCTTAGGCTCCATGCGTACAATAGCCTGAAAAGGATGGACACATTGAATCAAAATAGATTCATAAGTATTTAGATCCATCAATTCAGAAGGAATATCTATCAACTGAAGATTATTATAAACTGCTCTAGCAGGCATTTTATTTTCATTTAATTTATTTAAACAATAATTACAAATACGCTGATCCAAACTCAAATCAAAAGAATTCTCCACCAACAAATAACTTACAAAATTCTTCTATTCACTATTATTTTCCAATTCACTTTTTGCATATAAATCAACTAACCTAGTCTGAATCTTATAATGAGTCCGTCGACAACACACACAAGTTAAATTAGGCCTTTCACTTGATTTCACCTTAAACTTGATAATTTCCTCATCAAACTTTTCTATACTTGAAATCTGTCCATTATCTTCTGCATTACCATCCATTACTATATCTATTTCTACACTGTCCTCTTTGTTCCCAAAATAACAAAACTCCATTTCTTCACAAATAGTCTTCACATCCACTTCAGATCCATGCAAAAGAGCACTTTTTAACTGTTTAAGCTTAAGTGCTGGACTTTTTGCATAATACAACTTTCTCACTAATTTCCTCACGTTATTATGATGCACTGCTAACATCCTAAAATGATGAAAAACACTCCGACAAACTTTTCTAGAAAGACAAGCTAGTGAATGTCCATGCAAACCTGTGCTTTCTCTCACTCTGCAAGGATCTAACTCTTGCAAGATCTTCATTTTTTGTTTGAGACTTTTCTTACTATATGTACGTAAGAAATTTCGAAGCAAATCGATTGATTCCTGTCGCACACTACAAATACTACTGCATTTCCATGTATACACTGGACCCTTAGTACGTCTCCCTAAAACTTCATCAGCTAACACCTCTTCTGCATCTCTAGATACAAGTTTCTCTTTTTCCATCACACAATCGTCTTTCACCTCATATGCTCGACCACTGGTGTCAACTGCATGCACCAAATCATTTTCCTGAAAGTAACTGTCCTCATTGAAAAAAGGCTCAGAACTTGAACTATGCATCCATTCACCAGAAAATACTTCACAAAAATTACTCCGATTAATAATTCTTTTCCATCTACTGTTCGATTTGAAAACATCAATTGCCTTATTAAGTATCCTAATTCTATTGATTATTAAAATAAATAATTTTTTCTTAACTTCAAAAGCCTGATCAACAATCTTTTCTACACTTTTCTTTTTCTTGTAAAAAGCAGCTCTCAGTTTACTTTTCTTCTCATTTTTTAGCAAATTTAAAACTACCCTATTGCGAAACATTCGCCTACGAATGTCCCTAAAAAGATTTACCCTTCTATTGCTATCCATTCTCTTCTCTCCTGCTCCAATCGAGACATTTTTTGTGGGCCTCTCCTTCCTTTTTAGATTTGTTGACTTTTTCTGAATATTCACATTAGCAATATCATTTTTTTTTCTACGACATATGTTGCGTAAAAAAGACTTAATTGGCTTACCAGAAGATTTTCTGGTGTTTTTTGAAGTAGTTGTTGTAGAGGATTCCATAAACTCTGTTGTTGATGTTCTCCTTTTCCGTATGGTATTTTTGATAATTCTTTGCCTTGAAGGCATTTTTGCTTGCTTTTCAGAAGTTGATTTGAATCTGTTGTTCTGTTAAAAAAACACATGAAAGACCACTATTAGCAAACAACAAAGTAATGTTAAAAAGCAAACAATATAAACAATAAATTGCAACATATTTAAGTTTATACAATAGCAACTCAGGGCTTTATTTATAAAGGCCTTGCGCCACCAGTGCGTCACTTATTACCCATGTTTAAAGTAATGCATCAGCTGCACAAGGCAATCATAAAAAAGGGCCAAATGCAAATACCAATCAATTGCACCCAAAAATCGATTTTTGAATAACATGAAAGAAACACTGCACAGAACCTATGTACAACCACTCAATATCAGCAAACAAAGTCAGGGCCTTATTAATGAAGGTCTTGCGCCACAAGAGTGTCACTTATTTCCCATGTATAAAGTGATGCACCAGTTGCATAAGGCAATCATAAAAAGGTCCAAATGCAAATACCATTCATTTGCACCCAAAATCGTTTTTTGAATAACATTTAAAAAATATTGCGCACAACCTATGTACAAGCACAGAATATCACTTTTAAAACGTAACTGTTTCCCCAAATACAAATCCTCTATTTTTCAAATGTTGATATCAAGCATTATCAAAAATGCAAAATCAAATCAACAGCAAACAAAGTCAGAGCCTTATTTATGAAAGCCTTGCGCCACCAGTGCGTCACTTATTACCCATGTTTAAAGTGATGCATCAGCTGCACAAGGCAATCATAAAAAAGGGCCAAATGCAAATACCAATCAATTGCACCCAAAAATCGATTTTTGAATAACATGTAAGAAACACTGCGCAGAACCTATGTACAACCACTCACTATCAGCAAACAAAGTCAGGGCCTTATTTATGAAGGTCTTGCGCCACAAGAGTATCACTTATTTCCCATGTATAAAGTGATGCACCAGTTGCATAAGGCAATCATAAATAAGGGCCAAATGCAAATACCATTCATTTGCACCCAAAATCGTTTTTTGAATAACATGTAAGAAACACTGCGCACAACCTATGTACAAGCACAGAATATCACTTTTGAAACGTCACTGTTTCCCCAAATACAAATCCTTTATCTTTCAAATGTTGATATCAAGCATTATCAAAAATCCAAAAACAAATCAACAGCAAACAAAGTCAGAGCCTTATTTAGGAAGGCCTTGCGCCACCAGTGCGTCACTTATTACCCATGTTTAAAGTGATGCATCAGCTGCACAAGGCAATCATAAAAAAGGGCCAAATGCAAATACCAATCAATTGCACCCAAAAATCGTTTTTTGAATAACATGTAAGAAACACTGCGCAGAACCTATGTACAACCACTCAATATCAGCAAACAAAGTCAGGGCCTTATTTATGAAGGTCTTGCGCCACAAGAGTATCACTTATTTCCCATGTATAAAGTGATGCACCAGTTGCATAAGGCAATCATAAAAAGGTCCAAATGCAAATACCATTCATTTGGAAAGGGGCGACCAATCGGTCCCCCCGAACGTATGGTGGAGTACCCCGATCCCCCCGGGAAGCCATCTTGGGCGGGAGGCGAGTCTCGGCTGGTATGCCCGAAGCGGCGTAGCCGGGGCGCGTTTTTTCCCGCCCTAGAGTGGGTTGTCCTAGACACCGAAGCCGCCAGCCACGCCCCCGGAGGCGGGCGGAGGCGGGTTTACGCCCGCCCTGAAGAAGGATTTAAGGAGCGACGAGCCAAGGTAGCATCCTCTTGTTCCTGTGCTCTGAAGCTGCACCTCCCCGCTGCACGTGAGCTCGAGACGGAACGAAGAGCCAATTTTGAGCGTTGTAATTTTGTCTTTGTTCTTTCAGACATCATCGTTGGAGAATGCCGGGCAAGAAGGCCGGAAAGCGGGTCGGTACCGATCAGATGCTCCGCATGCTCGTAAAAGATATGGCCGTGATGAAGAAGCAGATGGCGGCAATGAACGGTGTAGGGGGCCCTAAGCGAGTCGTCGGACCAGCATTGCCGGGAGTAGTCCCCAACGGGAGAGGCAAGAGGTCCAAGAGGGGAGCAACTGGGGGAGAGGCCCCGGTTCCAGAGGCGCCGCCGGCACTTCCCAATACACCGATTGAGGAGCCGATCCCGGTTCCAAAGGAGGGGCAACCAATTCCCGTCGTAGTCACCTCTGTGAACGGGGAGGATATGCCTCCCGAGTTGGCTGCACAGCTAGCAGCATGGTTGGGGAAAGATAGTGAGGGCACCACGGCAGATGACGCCAGGGCAGTAATGAAGCAGTTGCGGCAATCAAGAGAGGCTGCAAAGGCACCATGTTCTTCTGTTCCCCCACAGGCTCCAGTGGGTGAAACCGCAGCGGGCACGAGTTCGGCAGCGACTACGGCTACAGCTTCTAATTTAGGTAAGCGGCCACTGCCGATTGCGGGGGGAGGGGTCTGTACCCTCACAAAGGGAGAAAGTGGCCCAGCATATTCCGATTGAAGTCAAGGAAAAAATTTGGGCTGATAAGTATGTAAACATGTTTTCTTTGCTAACTGATCATTACGAGATCGAGCATGTGAAGGGTCAAAAAGAGTTTCTGCATCCGAGTGTTTGGCGTGCCAAGATGGCCGCCTTTAAGGTCGATGAGAACATAGGTAACTGGGGCAGAGCGTTTGGCATATTCACTTCAATTATGGGGGAACGAAGGCCTGAAATGTTGGCCGAGTTGCCCGTGTACCAGACACGTATTATGGAGTACTCTCAGTCATATGACGGCAATCAGTAGTTTTGTTATGATAATGTCTTTCGGAAGGCCAAGGAGTACGACACATCTCTGACGTGGGATTGTTACGACTCCATTTCCTGGCAAAAGATGGAGAAATCAGGCATGTTAAAGGCACCATTGTCGGGGGGGAACGGGGGTGAGTTTTCCCGCCATTCATCTGGGGTGCCCTTTCGGGCGGGTGCAAGTAATGAGCATCACTCAAGGTCGAGTGGCAACACAGGCAAAAAAGGGATCTGCTGGAATTTTAACAGGGGGAAATGTACAAGGCCCCAGGGGTCATGCAAGTTTAGACACAACTGTGAGGGGTGTGGGCAGTCCTCTCATCCTGAGTCCATGTGCAGAGCCAAAACGGGTGATAACGGTGGTAGGGGAAGTGCCAAACAGGTCTGAAATAGTCCGAGGGGCGCCTTTACCTACCCCGGTGGATACCATGGCAATGATTCCTTGGCTCAATGAATACCTGGATCACGTCTCCGCTGGGGTGTTGCGAGACGGGTTTTCGTATGGTTTCCGCATCCCAGTGGGGAATTTTCAGGGTAAGGCACATTGTACTGACACCGCCACCCTCCTAGACAACCTCGCCAACCTCGGACTTAAACAACTGGTCACTTCCCCCACCCACATCGCAGGTCACACTCTCGACCCCATCTTCACCTCCAGCAACCATGTCTCCTTCAGCCACACTACAGATCTCCTCTGGACTGACCACAGCTGCGTTCACTTCACATACAACAAGCCGAAACCCATCATCCACCTCCAACCAACTCTACAAAGAAACTGGAACAAAATCACCATCGACCAGATCTCCTCATCGCTCCTTCTAAACCCCCCAGCCCTCTCTTCTAATGCCAACGAAGCCGCCTCCAACCTCACCCTTTGGCTATCCAACACCGCCGACACCTTAGCACCACTGAAAAAACGCCATCACAAACTTGGCAACAAGAAGGCCTCATGGTTCAACGATGACCTCAAGAAATCCAAGAAACTGTGCCGCTCCCTTGAAAAGACCTGGAAGAAAGACCCATCCACCAGCAACAAGGATGCCTTCAAAAGCGCCATTCGTACTCACCACCAACTGATCCGAAAAGCCAAGAAAACATCATTCAAGGATCGACTTGACAACAACGCCCACAACAGCAAGGAACTATTCAACATCGTCAAGGAATTTTCCAACCCCTCGGCCAACTCCAACGACATCACCCCCTCTCAAACCCTCTGCGACTCCCTAGCCTCTTTTTTCCACAACAAGATTGCTGACATCCACAACAGCTTTGACAACCAACCCGGAAGCCAACCCACCCTACCATCAGCTGACCATCTTCCCCCCGTTAACACCCTCAACGCCTGGAACCCAATCTCCACTGAGGACACCATCCGCCTGATGAATTCCATCCACTCTGGATCCCCCACAGACCCATGCCCCCACCACATCTTCAACAAAGCAGACTCCGTCATAGCTCCGCACCTCCGAGACGTCATCAACTGCTCCTTCAACTCCGCTACCTTCCCAGAAGATTGGAAACACGCTGAACTCACCGCCCTTCTGAAAAAACCAACAGCAGACCCCACCGAACTCAAAAACTACCGCCCCATCTCGCTTCTCCCATTCCCGGCCAAAGTCATCGAGAAAGCTGTCAACAACCAGCTCGCCGCCTTCCTCGAAGCCAACAAATCCCTCGACTCCTCACAGTCCGGCTTCCGAGCCAAACACAGCACTGAGACCGCCCTCATCGCAGCAACAGACGACATTCGAACTCTACTGGACAATGGAGACACAGTCGCCCTCATCCTCCTCGACCTCTCCGCAGCCTTCGACACAGTCTGCCACAGCACCCTTTTACAACGCCTCAGAAACATCGGAATCCAAGGAAAAGCACTGGAATGGATAACCTCGTTCCTCACCGGAAGAAACCAGAGAGTCCGCCTCCCACCATTCAAGTCCGAGGCCTCTGAAATCATCTGCGGCGTACCACAAGGATCCTCACTCAGCCCCACCCTCTTCAACGTATACATGAGCCCCCTCGCGGCCATCGCCCGCCAACACAACCTCAACATCATCTCCTACGCGGATGACACTCAACTGATCCTATCTCTCACCAAGGACCCCAGCACCGCTAAAACTAACCTACACGAAGGAATGAAAGAAGTCGCCGAATGGATGAAACAAAGCCGTCTGAAACTGAACTCAGATAAAACAGAAGTCCTCATCTTAGGTAAATCCCCCTCTGCATGGGACGACTCCTGGTGGCCGGAAGCCCTCGGAAATGCACCCATCCCGACAGACCACGCACGGAACCTTGGCGTCATCCTGGATTCTTCACTCTCAATGAACAGACAAGTCAGCGCCGTATCCTCTTCAAGCTTTAACATTCTTCGCATGCTCAGAAAAACATTTCGCTGGATCCCCTCCGAAACAAGGAAAACAGTCACCCACGCTCTAGTCACGAGCCGACTGGACTACGGAAACACCCTCTACGCAGGTACCACCGCTAAACTCCAGAAGAAACTACAACGAATCCAAAACGCCTCAGCCAGGCTCATATTAGACATCCCACGCAACGAACACATCTCTGGTCACCTTAAAGACCTCCACTGGCTACCCGTCAATAAGAGGATCACTTTCCGACTGCTTACCCACGCACACAAATCACTCTACGACATCGGACCCGATTGCCTCAACTCTCGACTTTCCTTCTACTCCCCCTCCCGCCAACTTCGCTCTTCCAGCCAAGCCTTCGCCACTGTACCTCGCATCAACAAGACCACCATGGGAGGCAGATCCTTCTCATACCTGGCTGCCAAAACATGGAACTCACTCCCCGCATACCTTCGCCTCACCCAGAATCACCTTGCGTTCAGAAAGCAGCTTAAAACGTGGATATTTGACAAATAATCCACCTCCCCTTCCTAAGCGCCTTGAAACCCTCTGGGTATGTAGTGCGCTATATAAATGGTATGACTTGACTTGACTTGTAGGAACCAACTGTCGGTCCTGCAGAATACGGCGGTGGTACAGGCAAAAATTGGGAAAGAGGTGGCCCGGGGTCGGGTTGCCGGACCTTTCGACATGCCACCAGTTACTAACTTTGTTTGTTCCCCCTTGGGAGTGGTCCCCAAGAAGGACCCGGGTGAGTTTAGATTAATACATAACTTGTCAGCCCCGAGAGGTCTTTCGGTGAATGATGCGATAGACCCGGAGGTATGTTCGGTGCGGTACGCATCTTTTGATGAGGCCGTCGCCATGTTGAATCGCCTGGGGCCCGGAGCGCTGATGGCAAAATCAGACATCGAGTCAGCGTTCCGGTTGCTCCCGGTACACCCAGACGATCAGCGTCTCCTGGGTTTTATGTTTCAGGGTCGCTATTACATGGATAAATGTATGCCGATGGGATGCTCCATATCTTGTGCTTATTTTGAGAAATTCAGTTGTTTTCTGCAATGGGTTTTCACAAGAATGACGGGGTTTCAGCATGTTATGCATTATCTTGACGATTTTCTGTTCCTGGGGGCGGCCGGGGATCCGGAATGTGCACAGGCCTTAAAAGAATTTTGTAGTCTGATGAATCATTTCGGTGTGCCATTGGCGCCAGGTAAGACTGTGGGGCCATCTACTTCGCTCGAGTTTCTTGGAATAGAGCTCGATTCCGAAGAGGGTTGCTTCCGGTTGCCCGAAGAAAAGGTAATGAAATTCAGGGCCTCGCTTGAAACATGTATTCGGGAGACCAAGGTGAACTTGCATCAATTGCAGCAAACTGTGGGGCAGTTGAATTTTGCCCTTAGAGTTATGCCAATGGCCCGCCCTTTTTCCCGCTCGATTGCACAAGCCATGGTCGGTCTTAAAGAGGGACACCACCGCACGAGGCTCTCGGCAGAGATTCGCCAGGACATGCGCATTTGGTTGGCATTCCTGGCGGATTTCAATGGTCGGATTGTCTGGAACAAGCCGGCGGTGTCCTCCGAGGAGTTGGGGCTGTGGACGGATTCGGCGGGGAGTATAGGCTTTGGCGCCATATTCGGTAATCACTGGTCGGCTCAAAAGTGGCCGTCATGGTGGCACGAGTGTGGGCTGACGAGTAACATTGCTTTTCTTGAACTGTTCCCCATTCTGGTGGCCCTAAAAACATGGCCTGAGGGGTTCCGGGATCACTCTGTGGTTTTCTGGTCTGATAACATGACCGTGGTCGAGTGTATCAATAGTCAGGCAGCACGATGCAAATGGATTCTGAGATTGCTCAAGGAAATCGTGTTACTATGTATGCAATTGAACGTGCTCTTTAGGGCAAGGCATGTGCCCGGAGTACTTAATCAGGCCGCTGATGCGCTTTCTCGTTTCCGTATGCAGGCCTTCTGGGGTTTTCTGCCCGCAGCGGACCCGGTGGCGGCACCATCTCCCGAAGCTCTCTGGTCTCTCGGTGCCCCGAATTACAAAACCTCGTGGGAGAGAGTTTAGCACCCAGGACAAGGAAGGCATATGAAGGGGCGTTCCGTTCCTATTTGTCCTTTTTGGGTTCGGCTAGGGGGGAGCTTTGGGGCCAGGAAGAGTCTGTCGTAAAATTTTTGCTGTCTTTACATCAGGCAGGCAAATCGGTAGCCACGGCCCAGAGGCATCGGGCCGCCATTTCCTTCATGGCGCGGGCTCATGGGATCCAGGACCCTACTGCATCTTTCGTAGTACAGAAAGCCCTGCGTGGGTGGCAACGCCTTGAGGGTCACAAAGTAGATGAAAGGCACCCGATAGGTCTGGAGAGGTTGGCTCTGTTATTTTCCGTTCTCCCTGCGACTTGTTCATCTCAGTCTGAAACAGTGTTATTCCGGGCCGCTTTTGCATTAGCATTCCATGGGGCTATGCGGGTAAGCAAACTGGTGGCGAGGAACAAGCAGGATACGGGGGGGGGACTGTGCCGAGAGCACGTTCTAGTTAAGGGGGATACGATGATTGTTTCGTTTCCCAGGTCCAAGACCGATCAGGGTGCGATCGGGGACAGTGTAGTAGTCCTTCGGATGCCCGGATCTCCCATGTGCCCCGTCGTATGCATTGAGGAATATTTGGCGCAGAGGGCGGCATCATGGGGGGGACTTTGTTGAGACACGCTGATGCCACCCCACTGACGAGGTTTCAGTTCCAGCGGGTGCTTGCAATGGCAATTTCGGCCGCGGGCTTGAACCCGGGCGATTTTGGGACCCATTCCTTCCGGATAGGGGCTGCTACAGAGGCTACAGCCAGGGGTCTGAGTGTGGACAAAGTGAAACAACTGGGGCGTTGGTCCTCGAATTGTTACAAAAGGTATGTGCGGTTGCACATGTTGTGAAGCTGTAATCACGTACTCACGCTTCTTGTTTTTGTTTGGTTTACAGTTTCGCAAGCTTACGAGGCGGGGCGGACTGTGCAGTCGACCCGACACCTGGGAACTAGCGGTCAAAGATCACCGGCTGAGGAAAAAGTGGTGTGGGTCGTGGGCCACTCATACGTGAGGCGTGCCGCGGACGTATTCAAAGCAGGTGACATGATTCACATGGCTGGGGAATACGGGTACAGGGTGACCTTCTACGGAAGGGGCGGGCTCTGTATTGACCAGTTTCAACCTTTTCTCGAGGGTTTGTTAGCGCGGACAAGGTCACCGCCATCTATAATCATAGTGCATCTTGGGGGCAATGATTTGGTGACCACTGGTAGACGACTACTTCTCGAGGCAATACTATCCACAGTAAGTTGGTTGGCGAGAAGGGTTCCAGGGTGCACGATTGCATGGTCCCATATGATTCCACGAAAGGTGTGGCGGGGGGCGAATTCTGTGTCTGCTATAAATCATTCAGTGAAGAAGGTAAATAACAAATTGGGTAGACTGTTTCATTCAAGTTCATTGCATTCGATTCCTCATGGTTGTATTAGGGGGGACAGTATGTATCTAGAGGATGGGGTACATTTGTCTCGGGTGGGGAATTCTTTACTCATAGGAGACCTCGTAGCGTGGCTAAAGAGTTTACGGCATGACCTTTAGGTAGGAGTTTTGTGGGGGGTCCGGATAGCCGGTCAACTATCCGGCCTGTGGCGGTAAGGTCATGATCGGTGAGCAGTAATTGGAAGATCCCTATGGGGGGGCGTCACCCATTACGGATGGGAGCGCCCGGGGGGAGGTGGCCATTGGCCCCTCAACGGGAAGGCGGTCCCTTCTAAGGATGGGACGCCGAAAGGAAAGGGAAGGCGGTCAAGGCCCCTCCCTGGATAGGAGGGGCTACGGGCCCCTCCTGGGTATTTCCCGGGGCCAGGACATCTGCGACGGCAGATGTGGTAAGTTGTGTGGGGTGGGGAGGGGGGTCTACGCTACCTTCTAGACACCTCACACGAGTCCTCGGATGACCATAAAATGGCGTCGAGTTAATTGGGGCCCCCGTCAAGACAAGGGAAATTGGTATGAGCACAGGAGGTACAGTCCTCTGTGCGGCTGCCCCTCACAACTGAGGGGGTAGTTCTGGTTTAGGGATCTGACACCGGTTACGACCTTGCCGTTGGCCCTTAACGTTAGGATGTACAATTTCAATTTAAGAATGTATTTGTAGGATGTTAGTATCGGCTAGGAGAACCTTTGTATTAGAAATATGTTAAGGTCAGCCAAAACATCGTAATGTGGAAATGAAATTGTACATGATATGAAACTGTTATTTTAACGTTTTAACTTTTGTTTCATATTTTAATAAATACGGCCGGGAGGGTAACTCCCTCCCGCCTTCCAAAAGTTCAGAAAACGTTTCTGTATTCCCATTCTTGGGGATTTGTGTTGAGAGGGGGTGGCGGGTATCTCAGCCATATGGAAAGGGGCGACCAATCGGTCCCCCCAAACGTATGGTGGAGTACCCCGATCCCCCCGGGAAGCCATCTTGGGCGGGAGGTGAGTCTCGGCTGGTATGCCCGAAGCGGCGTAGTCGGGGCGCGCTTTTTCCCGCCCTAGAGTGGGTTGTCCTAGACACCGAAGCCGCCAGCCACGCCCCCGGAGGCGGGCGGAGGCGGGTTTACGCCCGCCCTGAAGAAGGATTTAAGGAGCGACGAGCCAAGGTAGCATCCTCTTGTTCCTGTGCTCTGAAGCTGCACCTCCCCGCTGCACGTGAGCTCGAGACGGAACGAAGAGCCAATTTTGACCCACCCACCAGCCCCTGAAGACAGCAAGTGGTTTGAAATAAAGTTTTGATGGTAAACGCAATTTTCTTACAGGTTGTCGATTAAAGTCGTGATTCATTATGCAATAAAGTGGATAATTCTTTACAGTATGTTTTATCGAATAAAGTTTTGCACCAGTGTTGATCAGTGATGTTTCGACAGTTCATACTTTGAGCATCTGTGTCTTTTAGTAATTAGTTTTTTAGTTTAATGTCGTATTTATTTTTTCGGTCGGGCGGTAAGGTCATGATCGGTGAGCAGTAATTGGAAGATCCCTATGGGGGGGCGTCACCCATTACGGATGAGAGCGCCCGGGGGGAGGTGGCCATTGGCCCCTCAACGGGGAGGCGGTCCCTTCTAAGGATGGGACGCCGAAAGGAAAGGGAAGGCGGTCAAGGCCCCTCCCTGGATAGGAGGGGCTACGGGCCCCTCCTGGGAATTTCCCGGGGCCAGGACATCTGCGACGGCAGATGTGGTAAGTTGTGTGGGGTGGGGAGGGGGGTCTACGCTACCTTCTAGACACCTCACACGAGTCCTCGGGCGACCATAAAATGGCGTCGAGCTAATTGGGGCCCCCGTCAAGACAAGGGAAATTGGTATGTGCACAGGAGGTACAGTCCTCTGTGCGGCCGCCCCTCACAACTGAGGGGGTAGTTCTGGTTTAGGGATCTGACACCGGTTACGACCTTGCCGTTGGCCCTTAACGTTAGGATGTACAATTTCAATTTAAGAATGTATTTGTAGGATGTTAGTATCGGCTAGGAGAACCTTTGTATTAGAAATATGTTAAGGTCAGCCAAAACATCGTAATGTGGAAATGAAATTGTACATGATATGAAACTGTTATTTTAACGTTTTAACTTTTGTTTCATATTTTAATAAATACGGCCGGGAGGGTAACTCCCTCCCGCCTTCCAAAAGTTCAGAAAACGTTTCCGTATTCCCATTCTTGGGGATATGTGTTGAGAGGGGGTGGCGGGTATCTCAGCCATATGCACCCAAAATCGTTTTTTGAATAACATTTAAAAAATACTGCGCACAACCTATGTACAAGCACAGAATATCACTTTTAAAACGTCACTGTTTCCCCAAATACAAATCCTCTATCTTTCAAATGTTGATATCAAGCATTATCAAAAATCCAAAATCAAATCAACAGCAAACAAAGTCAGAGCCTTATTTATGAAAGCCTTGCGCCACCAGTGCGTCACTTATTACCCATGTTTAAAGTGATGCATCAGCTGCACAAGGCAATCATAAAAAAGGGCCAAATGCAAATACCAATCAATTGCACCCAAAAATCGATTTTTGAATAACATGTAAGAAACACTGCGCAGAACCTATGTACAACCACTCAATATCAGCAAACAAAGTCAGGGCCTTATTTATGAAGGTCTTGCGCCACAAGAGTGTCACTTATTTCCCATGTATAAAGTGATGCACCAGTTGCATAAGGCAATCATAAATAAGGGCCAAATGCAAATACCATTCATTTGCACCCAAAATCGTTTTTTGAATAACATTTAAAAAATACTGCGCACAACCTATGTACAAGCACAGAATATCACTTTTGAAACGCCACTGTTTCCCCAAATACAAATCCTTTATCTTTCAAATGCTGATATCAAGCATTATCAAAAATCCAAAAACAAATCAACAGCAAACAATGTCAGAGCCTTATTTATGAAGGCCTTGCGCCACTAGTGCGTCACTTATTACCCATGTTTAAAGTGATGCATCAGCTGCACAAGGCAATCATAAAAAAGGGCCAAATGCAAATACCAATCAATTGCAGCCAAAAATCGTTTTTTGAATAACATGTAAGAAACACTGCGCAGAACCTATGTACAACCACTCAATATCAGCAAACAAAGTCAGGGCCTTATTTATGAAGGTCTTGCGCCACAAGAGTATCACTTATTTCCCATGTATAAAGTGATGCACCAGTTGCATAAGGCAATCATAAAAAGGTCCAATTGCAAATACCATTCATTTGCACCCAAAATCGTTTTTTGAATAACATTTAAAAAATACTGCGCACAACCTATGTACAAGCACAGAATATCACTTTTAAAACGTCACTGTTTCCCCAAATACAAATCCTCTATCTTTCAAATGTTGATATCAAGCATTATCAAAAATGCAAAATCAAATCAACAGCAAACAAAGTCAGAGCCTTATTTATGAAAGCCTTGCGCCACCAGTGCGTCACTTATTACCCATGTTTAAAGTGATGCATCAGCTGCACAAGGCAATCATAAAAAAGGGCCAAATGCAAATACCAATCAATTGCACCCAAAAATCGATTTTTGAATAACATGTAAGAAACACTGCGCAGAACCTATGTACAACCACTCAATATCAGCAAACAAAGTCAGGGCCTTATTTATGAAGGTCTTGCGCCACAAGAGTGTCACTTATTTCCCATGTAGAAAGTGATGCACCAGTTGCACAAGGCAATCATAAAAAAGGGCCAAATGCAAATACCAATCAATTGCACCCAAAAATCGATTTTTGAATAACATGTAAGAAACACTGCACAGAACCTATGTACAACCACTCAATATCAGCAAACAAAGTCAGGGCCTTATTTATGAAGGTCTTGCGCCACAAGAGTGTCACTTATTTCCCATGTATAAAGTGATGCACCAGTTGCATAAGGCAATCATAAATAAGGGCCAAATGCAAATACCATTCATTTGCACCCAAAATCGTTTTTTGAATAACATTTAAAAAATACTGCGCACAACCTATGTACAAGCACAGAATATCACTTTTGAAACGCCACTGTTTCCCCAAATACAAATCCTTTATCTTTCAAATGTTGATATCAAGCATTATCAAAAATCCAAAAACAAATCAACAGCAAACAAAGTCAGAGCCTTATTTATGAAGGCCTTGCGCCACTAGTGCGTCACTTATTACCCATGTTTAAAGTGATGCATCAGCTGCACAAGGCAATCATAAAAAAGGGCCAAATGCAAATACCAATCAATTGCAGCCAAAAATCGTTTTTTGAATAACATGTAAGAAACACTGCGCAGAACCTATGTACAACCACTCAATATCAGCAAACAAAGTCAGGGCCTTATTTATGAAGGTCTTGCGCCACAAGAGTATCACTTATTTCCCATGTATAAAGTGATGCACCAGTTGCATAAGGCAATCATAAAAAGGTCCAAATGCAAATACCATTCATTTGCACCCAAAATCGTTTTTTGAATAACATTTAAAAAATACTGTGCACAACCTATGTACAAGCACAGAATATCACTTTTAAAACGTCACTGTTTCCCCAAATACAAATCCTCTATCTTTCAAATGTTGATATCAAGCATTATCAAAAATGCAAAATCAAATCAACAGCAAACAAAGTCAGAGCCTTATTTATGAAAGCCTTGCGCCACCAGTGCGTCACTTATTACCCATGTTTAAAGTGATGCATCAGCTGCACAAGGCAATCATAAAAGAGGGCCAAATGCAAATACCAATCAATTGCACCCAAAAATCGATTTTTGAATAACATGTAAGAAACACTGCGCAGAACCTATGTACAACCACTCAATATCAGCAAACAAAGTCAGGGCCTTATTTATGAAGGTCTTGCGCCACAAGAGTGTCACTTATTTCCCATGTATAAAGTGATGCACCAGTTGCACAAGGCAATCATAAAAAAGGGCCAAATGCAAATACCAATCAATTGCACCCAAAAATCGATTTTTGAATAACATGTAAGAAACACTGCGCAGAACCTATGTACAACCACTCAATATCAGCAAACAAAGTCAGGGCCTTATTTATGAAGGTCTTGCGCCACAAGAGTGTCACTTATTTCCCATGTATAAAGTGATGCACCAGTTGCATAAGGCAATCATAAATAAGGGCCAAATGCAAATACCATTCATTTGCACCCAAAATCGTTTTTTGAATAACATTTAAAAAATACTGCGCACAACCTTTGTACAAGCACAGAATATCACTTTTGAAACGCCACTGTTTCCCCAAATACAAATCCTTTATCTTTCAAATGTTGATATCAAGCATTATCAAAAATCCAAAAACAAATCAACAGCAAACAAAGTCAGAGCCTTATTTATGAAGGCCTTGCGCCACTAGTGCGTCACTTATTACCCATGTTTAAAGTGATGCATCAGCTGCACAAGGCAATCATAAAAAAGGGCCAAATGCAAATAACATTCATTTTCACCCAAAATCGTTTTTTCAATAACATATAAGAAACACAACACAGGACTTATATACTAGCATACCATTTGACTTCTAAAACATAACTATCTGCTTCTAAATATTCTCCATAGAGCAAACAAGTCTCTATCTAAATTAAATAAATCATTACTTACCTTTACAAATGGGAGATTGAAAACAGTGTCAGACACACACACCAATTTCTCTTTAGCAGAGCAAAAAGTGTGCACTCAATACACTGAAACCAAGACTGGCATAGAAAATCTCTAACTTTGTACACATATGCCTTAATTCAACCAATCAAAAGTTTTCCCTCACTATTTTCAAACCCCTCTCAGATCTTTCTATCTGTTACCATAGCAACTCCCTCCTAACTGAACTCTCAGGTTCAAAAGTTTATTGTACAATGTTGCAAATTAACTCAGCAAGGATGTTTGACCTCTTAATACACCAGCCTATCCAGGGTATTTTAGCTTTTAGTGACTTTTTTTTAACCATTCAAATTGCTTCTTTAACACAACACAACCATGCACCCTAACTTTAAGTTTTCAACTATCTGAATCCACCAATCATTGCTTGTGATTCAAAAGCAGTGAAACTCCACAATTATTTTTTTGTAAACTCCTACTGTTCCAACTGCCATTTCATTCCCACACATCATCTGACTGCATCAGAACCTTCTCTCATCATGTTTTCAGTCTGGATCCTTGGACACAGCTACATCCACTGGGCTCAAAGGTATGCAGATAGCAGACATTTTCACAACCTTGATTTATCAAATGTGGAAATCAAGTGGATTGGCCAGAGAGGATTAAAATGTCACCAATTGATACCATTGGTGAAAACCTTTTTGCATCTGCCAAACCCTAACCTCTTAATAGTGCACTGTGGTGGAAATGATTTAGGCACTATGACTGGGGTTGGTCTGGAAATCCTCTTAAAGGACACCTTTGATCAATTAATGACACTTTTTCCACAAACTGCCTTGGTATATTCCAATATATGCCAAAGACAGAAATGGAACTGGTCCAACCAATTTTGTCCACAATTTGAGAAAGCACGGAAACATGTGAATATATCTGTTTCTGCTTACATGAGAGACAAAGGAATGGGTTCAATATACAATAATAACTTGCGTTACAACATGCAAGACATCTACAGAGGAGATGGTGTGGACTTCTCAGATGAAGGGAATAGAATATTCCTCCTGAATTTAAGAATGTGCATTGGAACCTACTTGTAGGTACCTAAATCAACCACAGAACCCAAAAGCTCTTTTCAGAGCTACCCTACCTCTGATCATTCAAAACGTTTATCTTTTTCTAACTTTTTTCACTATTTTTCACCAAAGTACGCTTTCCGGTACGCTTAACGGTGCGCGTACCAGGCGCTTCCCCCGTGGAAAATTAAAGAATTTTTTTTTTAAACGTTTATGAGCCTCCAAAGCCCCCCTCAGAAAACCTAGAGGGTCAAGAAGTCTCTACCGTGCCCCCTTCTACCCATACCGAACATTGTTTACCCTCCATCTTGTGTCTCGATTGTACCGAAACACAAAATGGAGGACTCCCGTAACGCTGCCGGTGCGCGTAACGGAGCGCGCACCTGTAAGCGCTGCATAAAAAAAGGTGGGAAAGCAATTTACAAAAAAACCACTGGAGACACTTTCATCAAATATAGAATAGGCCCTACTACATAGCAGTCCCTACCATTTACCCAAATTTGGTGGAATTCCATTGAGACATTTAGGCTACAGGCCTGTCTAAATATCCTGAGGTAAATTACATGACCAAAACACATATGAAGTGTGAGAATTTACAACCAATTAAAACGTTTATTTCATTTTCTACAATTATTTCCTGACGTTTCATTGGTTAAGTACAAGAATATATATAAAAGAAGAGAGGGAAACACAGCCATTTTGACTACTGCTTCCAGAAGTACATTTGAAAGCAAATTACACTGACAACTTCAACTGATTTCTCCAAGGTAAATTGTAATTATGGAAGTATATTGTACACTTTAAGTTAATTTCTGAAAAAATATTCTGTTAGTTATATACTATCCCTCTGTAATAGTTATAGATTGAGATAGACTTCTCTGTAATAGTTATGGATTGAGTTAGGCTTCTCTGGTATACAGTACCCTAACTCTACTAATATAGTTAATTTGCATGCAATTTTCAGAAAGAAAATGGAAGGAGAAAATCAAGCAAATGTTACTTCTATCGAAATAAAGGTGGAAAAACCAGAAGAGCAAAAAGATGAAGTAGATTTCATGGATGACTCTTTGGATCAACAGTTAATAGAATGTTTGGAACAAATGGAATCATGTACTTATAATTATGAGGAAATTCCGGACAATATTATGTTAGAAATTTTATTAAATTATGAAAAAGAATCAGAGGAATAAATTTATATTTAATAATTTTAAATTGTTTGAGACAATATTCATTTTTATATGTAATTCATAAAGTATTACCAAAAATGTTTAAAATATAAAGTGAGACTTATAGTATACTGTTCAACTATTTTTCTGTTACATAGTAAGTTTAATCATAGTTACTACCTTTCTCCCACTATAATATCTCCTATGTATATTTTACACCTCATTTTCATAAGGGAGCAGGATAGACTACTCATGATCCCCTAGAAATTCTCAGGGAGTGCTTAAAAGATCTGTTTCTGCTTTCCAGACAAACTATGTTATGAATTCCATATACCACATAAAATACAATAACAACATGCAAGATGTCTACAGAGGAGATGGTGTACATTAAATTTAAGTCTCTGCATTGGTACCTACATGTAGGTACTTACATAAAATAAAAATAAAAATAAAAAAACAATTAATAAACATACAATTTTTTGAAGTGATTATTTTTCCATAGTACCCTCCTTGATACGCTCCCCGGTGCGCGTACCAGGCACTTCCCCCGCAAAAATCGAAAAAAAAATGTTGAGACCCCGCGGGGCCCTTTAATGTTATGTTATAATGTTATAAACCGTTTTGTAGCGCGCTCTGCTACTGGTGAGTATCCTGGCCCCCACATCAAACCTAGGGGTACAGGGGGTGTCTACTCTGCCCCCTTATGTTCATTTCCCCCTTTGTTTTGGCCACCTCTCATGTCTCGATCCTACCGAGACACAAGATGGCGGCCGCTCCGGACTGTTTAGAATGTTTACAGACAACTGAGAGCCAATCAGCTTTCTGCACGCAAGTCGCGTGTCGCGCCTGGAGCGCTCTCCGGTGCGCGCACCGGAGAGCGCCTATAGATATATATATTTTTTTGAACCTAAATTACTCAAAATCCACTGGAGCACATATCTTGAGACATAGCAAAGGCACATCGGGCTACCAGTCCCTACAATTTTGCCAAGTTTGGTGTAAATACATTCAGCCGTTCGGGCTAAAAGTGAAATCGACCGCCCTATGGAAATTAACATGGGGAAAACGCGTTTTGGGACACCCCTTATATCTTGACGTATCCCCCCCAAACTTTCAGAGAAGGACCGGAGCTCGACGAGGCCATTTTCAGGAAATTTTCAGGCAGATTCGTCAACCGACGCCAAAGTTATTACAAATAGAATTTTGAGATTTAACATTGAAAAAAATCCTAACTATAACTACCTACTGGCGACCGCCAGTAGGTAATATATATATATATATATATATATATATATATATACAGTGAAAAGATAATACAGCAGGCCCTTACCAAAGTCAATGCCTTGGATAGGGAAGAATTGTTGGTCCCTAAACAACATATGGTTGATGAGAAGGTACGCTTCATCACCACTTATAGTAACCAATCCTGGAAACTACGTAAATCTTTGACCAAATATTGGGATACATTGAAACTTGATCAGGATGTGAAGGAGGTGATCCATGAAAATCCTTCACTGACCTTTAGGAAGACTAGATCAATAAAAGACACACTGAGCAGTACACTCATAAAAGACAAAAAGAAAATCAATCCCATCCAAGGCTTTTACCCTTGTCACAAATGCAAAGCCTGCAAATACAGCAACAACCGCAAGTCAATAAAATTGTCAATGGAAAGAGAGGCCCACAAAATTACAAAACACCTTACTTGTACCACAGAGTATGTTGTTTACGCCCTTGAATGCCCCTGTAACAAATTTTATATAGGGTACACTACAAAACAGGCTAAACTCAGAATCTTGGAACACCAAAGGGCAATAAGAAATGAAAATCAACAATACCCTGTAGCTAGGCATTTCTCTGATGTACACAACAAAAACCCTAATGTTATGAAATTTTGTGTTCTGGACAGCATTGAAAGCAATGAGAGGGGAGGCAACAGGTGGTTAGATTTAAGGAAACTGGAATCTAAATACATTATTATGTATAACACCTTACAACCCACAGGTCATAACTTGGGGAAAGAACTTGCAATCCATCTCCAGACTTAATAGACTGTGACTAAATTATGTGAAATTGTAATGCTGCTGCTTCTTTGGTAACAAATTCAAAAGTTTTTAATTGGTTTTAACTATGCACTGATCTAAAATGTAATCACTATCACCTACAGCTATATCCTTTTTTCATTTTTTCCAGGAATATGGACTAAACTATTGCCCACTTGGAGCTTATTGGAAACCTTGTCTATTGTGTAATGGATTGATTTTTGCCCACTGGGGCAACACGACCTTTGATAAACCCATCTCAAGTACCGATGTGATTTTGTAACTTGGTACTGCATAATGGGGCTGGCCACTTTTGGCGTGTATTGAAATGAACTGCAATTTTAGTTCGGAAAATAAGCAAACACTGTTTAAATACCCAGGAGAACTTAAGTTTATTAACAGGGGTTCCGCATGTATCCATTATTTCCTGTGAGTTGATACAAACTTTCACTTGAAACAATGTTTCTAATTTTGTTGACATAGCTGTAATTTGTTTATTTTTTCTATGTCTATGATCACGTGTGCAAAATTCTAAAACAGTATGTTGCTTTAAATTAATGTTGATCCAGGTAAACTCCACCCGTGAGAAAGAGATCAGCGGATCTCGAAACGCGTTGGGTGTTTCCTTTGCTGATTAAACTTGACGACACCGCATCTGATTTGGGCTCCGACTCTGGTTCTTTCGTTGATGAAGTGCTGTAACCAGGAGTGTGTTGAATAATAGGGGTTGGCGTTCTCCGTCGAGAGCCCGCCGTCGAAGATGGCTTAAGCACGCCAAACCTGTGTGTGTTTATATATATATATATATATATATATATATATATATATATATATATATTCACTGAAAAAACCATAGGTTATAGACCATATAAAGTTAGGGATTAGCATTTACAAAACCTTAATTTACTCGCACAAAACCATTGAAATTTGCATATATAGTTAGATGCAATAACTATATATCACGCACCCGCAATCCACTACTGATGATGTCACATATTACATCATTCATGACATGGTCAGTGACATCACTGATGACATCACTGATGACAACTCAAATGACATCACTGATGACAACTCAAATGACATCACTGACAACATCACTGATGACATCAATCATGTGATAATACGATCAACCTCTTCAGACTCTAATATAACCTTAGATACACTCAGAGTAAACAGACACTCACAGACTGTCACTCATCCATGGAGTTACTCACACACCTAGTCAGTCATGCACTGAATCAATCACATCTCCATTTCCTCAACTATACAGTTATACACACCTTACTTATTCAAACATATTCTAACACATATTTACTCTCTTATACAATCACTGATACAAGTTTTCAATGATCCATTCAGCCACTCACACATTCACTGGCTCTTATACACAGTAATTTATATATGTGAACTCTCACATGTACTGTGTTTTACATATGTACTTACTTTGACATGTAGCACTGAGATATCCATTCACTCACCAATACACTCGTACACAGTCAATCACCCATACAGCTGTTTCCACATACAAATTTGAACCCATAGATCTAGTGAATCAACTGTTCACACATGTATGCACAGAGTCACACACCCCCCAGCCACCCCCCCACACATACTCACTCTCCCATACAAATACTTGGGCAACCAATCAATAACCCATATAGTTAGTCATATAGCTACTGATCAACACATGCAGCAGTTCATAGAACAACAGATATAATGATGCACAAATTAAGACAGTTTAGTCACTAACCCATGCACTCAGTGAGACACATTTAATCACTCTCTCATACAGTCAGTCATGCACCTACTAAATCCTTCATCCAGACACTTATACATCCACTCATTCTTTAATATGTAAGACATATTTTAACTTTACAGAAACATACAGTCACTGGATGATGTCATCAGTGATGTCATCAGTGATGTCACTGACCATGTCATGAATGATGTAATATGTGACATCATCAGCAGTGGATTGCGGGGGCGCGATATATAGTTATTGCATCTAACTATATATGCGAATTTCAATGGTTTTGTGCGAGTAAATTAAGGTTTTGTAAATGCTAATCCCTAACTATATATGGTCTATAACCTATGGTTTTTTCAGTGAATTTCAATAGTTTTTTAATAGCAAATATCTATAGCTGTAACATATATTCTTATTCTAATTCACAAATATATTTTATATTTTTTTTTTTAAGCAAAGGACCCAGATGCATTTACAGTTTATCACTAACAATGTTCCAGGCTAATGTATTTTCACGGGAAATTAACAACTGTCCTGCAAGTAAAATATTCCTATTTCGTGAAAAAGGGCGTTTCTTCGTCCCATGAGGGAGCCGTTGAGCAAAAGAGACTCGACCTGCTGTCTTAGTCGCTGATAGGCCTGATTATCGGATTTTTATCGATCACTTTATGTTGCAACAGTGGAAAACAAAACAGCCCTTGCCCATTTATTTTTACAGCATTCCTGCATATTATACCCTACCCCCAAACAGTATTTTGCCTGTTACCATAGTAGTAGTTTATGGAACACTTACGTCAGCACATAGGTTAAAGATTTCACCACAATATGTTGCTAATGAGTGAGCTTCAGCATTATACTTCAAATTATAAATATAATTTCTATTGATGACTGCTACCCCCACAAAAAAACAGACGTATGTACTTTTTTAATTAACTTTTATTAAAACAATAACTGGAACTATAACTAAAATATAACACTACAATAAATAACTAGAACTATAAGTAACAAAACAATATAATAAACAACATATAATATGGAGTCCAAAATAAGTATTGTAGTTAATCTGCAAAACAAAAAGAAAATTAGTGTTTAAATTTAGATTGAAGTGACTAAATGGGATCAAACATCACAAGTCAAAGTAAAACTTGACAATATTTATATTTTTTAAAATCTTCGCAGTGTGCCTGAAACGCTTCCACTGGCATTGTACATGCAGACTTTGGTCCACCAAAGGGAACATTTTCTGCATATTTTTAATAAAGCATATGACACAATGCATAGTAACACCGTATTTATTGAATGTTCTGAAATTAATTTTCACAAGTCTTAAAAAAGGTGGTGCAAGAAAGGTTACTTGCCGCATATGCAAGACTGCTTTCAAGAGGAGACCCCAATAAAAAGGAATAGTTCTCTCGAGGTATTCTTAGTTTGTAAATAACGTGGAATAGAAATATTCTGTCTAGTCTTTGCAAGTAGTGAAGGGTGGGTAATGCAGACCTTTGTCCCCCGTTGTAATCTGTCATACCCATCTACTCCCCACTGATTGAGAAACTAGTTCCACCCGGACCATTCATTAGAGGTACATCATCTGGTTCAACCGGAGAGTACCCCTAATAAAGAAGACATATGTAAAAAACGAAGTAATCACTATATCCTGTTAAACAGAAACTTTAGCATGAAATACACTTGAAAAGAAAGGGAAAGAAATTTAACAAAATCAGTGGGCCACTGATGAGTTTTTGACTTCGCTAGAAATAAGAAACATGGAAGTGGTGAAAAAAGACAAGCTTGATGTTACGGCAGCCACGAGGTAGCTAGGCTCCACCACCCCCCCCCCACTGCTCCAAGCATGTCTGTCCCACCGCCCGCCACGCCCATTAACGGTAACAGGAAATAGATACAAATCAGCAGATACCTACCCCCATTCCGGAAACTCCTGAAGTGCAACAGGGCCACGGTTACGCCCATCCGGAAGATGAGGCCTCGACACTTGCAGGGCGGGGCCCAGCTAACCGCCATCAGCCGTGGCGTGGATGGGCCGAAATGTACTGGTCTCCCGATTCCCTTCTTCTTCCGTCTTGCAGGCCACAGGGGGGGGGGATGTCTTGCCTCTGCCTCCGACCCCCCCCCTTCTTATCGCCTGGTCCGGACATCACGGATATCAACGCCAGGTGTCGGCATGGGGTGCGCTGGGAGGGAGAGGCGGCGCGAACGAGCCTCTCCCACCCCCCAAGGTGGGGGCCCCTCAGCTGCACCCCCAACGCTCCACTCACCCATCAAAAGGGTCGTCGCGTAAGGTGCACCAGGAGAGGAGCCGAGGCCGACGGCAACTATAGCTGCGACAACACTGGAGAGGAATGTCTTGCACATGCCACCGACCCTCCCCTCGTATCTCCTGGTCTGGCCCCGTGCTCCCCGTTTGGTTCTAAAGCGGCGCCCTGCAGGCCACGGGGGGATGTCTTGCCTCTGCCTCCGACTCCCCCCCTCTTATCGCCTAGTACGGACATCACGGATTTCAACGCAAGGTGTCGGCGTGGGGTGCGCTGGGAGGGAGAGGCGGCGCGAACGAGCTGCACCCCCAACGCTCCACTCACCCAACAAAAGGGTTCCTCCACTCTTGCGATGCAGCGGCGCTGCACTCACCGACAAAAAGTCTCGTCCACTATTGTGAGGCAATGATGCTCCGCTCACCCAGCGGGGGTCTCGTCCACTGTTGCGGTGCAACGACGCTTCTAGTTTCCTGCGTCCAGAAACGTTCTCCTCAACTTTGAAGATTCTATAAGAGCCACAGGAGCCCCCGACCCCCGATGGAGAATGACTACCATGATCACCCACGGAACGACCACGACGTAGCCGCGGGACGTCGGCGCGCTCATGCCGGCGCCGGCCTCAGTCTTGAAATCACCAAAATCCTGCAAGACTACCAACTTGATCAGTTCCGGTGGGACACCAGTATGACCCGGTAGGAGAGATTGTTGCCTCCCACCCCACTTTGACTGATGGTTCATGTCAGCATTCCCCTCTGCTACCCTTCAACGAAAACTTTTGGACTGCTGAAAGAGGTCCCGGTCCAACCACGAGTTGGTGGAGACATTTTGGCTATACTTGGACCTTCCTGACCTCACCCAAAATGGCGCCGGTACAAATGAAACTCTCAACTCCTTGTTGTGCCCCGATTGCTCAGCCTTGATATCATGAGATATGTATGCAGTTTTTAGCACATGAATTGATATGGGATAAGACTGATTACACGTTCGAACAATGAATTGATATTAAGTTCTAATGCATCATTGATTACTGTATTTATTATTGAAGGTTGGAATTGTCAACACTAATGGTACTTGCTCACAATGAATTATCGATATGATTTTGTTGCACTTGTCGCACTTTTTACTATGAAATCAACGACCACTGACTCTGTTATGTTTTCCACAAATAAATCCCCCCCCCCCCATTTACAGTTCCAGCCTGCTCCGTGGCCGGCCCACGGGGTTGTAGGCCCGTATTTGGGCACCAACATTTTTATTAAAGGTTTTTGAAAAAGCAAACGTAGTTGTAACGCGTAGATTGGTAAGTTTCGAAGAAATGGCCACTGTTTCCGATTTTTTTTTTTTTTTTTTTTAAAGCAGGTGAAATCAAGCAGCTCAATTAGTTAAGGGTTAAAAAGTATAGTACGCAGAAACATTGAAAATATGAATGGTCCAGGTTTGTTGTATGTGTTTTTCATTTTTGTACAGCATAAAGCAATCGATAAAGATCCTGGTATTTACCCTCTACTTTATATGCTACCTGTATCAGGGAAGTTGTTTTAAATGCCCCTAAGCCACCCCGAAGGAATGTCACCTGGCCCCCCTAGTTCGAACGAAAACAACCCCGTACCACTAAAGGTTATCTCGCTTCCTCAAAAATGACAAAAATTACTTTCTAGGACGTTTTGGACATTGATGATTTTCATATGATCTATTTATTAAAGTAATACTCATCTCTCCACATGAAATTAATTTTCAACATGCTACACAAGTCAATCTCATCTGCCCAAAGTTCTTTTGCAGATTTGGGACCGTTTCCCTTGCCTCTGACTCACTTATTGCTAAGTCATTAATGGATGTTTTTGCCGAAACGGGATTATCCACCAAATCTCGAAGTTGTGCTTTAGAATAATTAAGAGGGTGCCACCTCTCCATGTGCCGATGCATGGTATGATTACCATAGCTATATTTTTTTTCGGTCCCTCTCAAGAGTTTTTTTTTTGCAGATGAGGCAGGTAACGCACCTGGCATTAACTTTCTTTTCATGAGAAGGAAAAGAAAAAAATTGCCAGATGAAATTCACTTTCACATGGGACGTTCTTGGCATTTCTTTCAGAAACTTTTACATCACTGTGTCATTTCTTTATCTATCCTGGTTAAAGCAATGTCATATAAATAGTTGTTTACAAAGTTTTTTTTTAACGTGTTTACTTTGTTGGAGCGTTGTATATATTTATAAGTTATTAAAGTGTTATAATCCTACTACTTTGTTGGAGTGCTATATATTTTTAATGTGACACATAATTGTGAAGACTTTGATGTACAAAAAGGCATCCCTGGAATCTTCCGCTTCAGGCTAGGTCCCACACACCCTTACAGTGAGAATCCCCTCCCCAATCACAATACTGGAACGTTATCAGATAGTAGAAACGTGTGTGGTGTGACGTATCTCATGAGGTGGCGACCTTGATCTACTGTAACTCCTTTGAACAGGGGTGATTCTTTACAGTTGGGGCCATAAACTACATCCGCAGGGCTAGGTGATAGCCTGGGACCGGCCTGGACAATCGGACACAGAGGAAGAGGAGTGTCAGAGGGTGCGGAAGTGAATAGGGTGAAAGGGAGGTATCGGGCGGGCACAGGGTGTGATACTCAGGGAAGAGCAGCGCAGATGGGGGGAAGTTTATGACCCATGCATGAGAGAGAGAGCAGGGGTGACCAGTGCGTGGAGGAGATGCTTGCGAGGGTGGGGCGCCATGCTGAAGATCTGCGGCGTACAGAGAGTGGGTATGGTCAAGGCATCTAAAATGGCTGCCGTGCACGACAAAAGTGTGGCATTGGAAAAAAAGCAAGATGGCGCACACAATGTTTATCAATACGGATTAATTTATAACAATTATTTTTAACAATATATTTACTCGCAGTGTCAAAATGGCGATCAAAACTTCCTAATTTCCTTCGAATCGAACGTTAACAGAAGTCAAGCGGCAAAAAAAAAAAAAAATGCTCACGCGCAACCGCTGGAAGACAAGTATCAACTTATATGAGCCTCCTCAACCACCCTTAGAAAACATAGGGGGTCAGGATACGTCTCCCATACCCCCTTATACCCAATACTCACATTGCTTTTCCTCCATCTAGTAATTTAATTAAATCGAAACACAAAATGGCGAATTCACGTTTCGCTACCAGTTTGCGACCTGGTTCGCGAACCGAGAAGCGCTCTACCGCGAAAAATCATTTTATTTTTATTTGCCCCACGGGACCCTTTAATAACCCCAACATCATTCCTAGGGGGTCAAGAGGGGTCTACCTTGCCCCCTTTCATTAAATTCCCCCTTCGTTTTTCTCCTCCTCTTGTCTCTCGATCCTACCGAGAGACAAGATGGCGGCCGCACCGGACTGTTTAGAATGTTGACAGACACCGGAGAGCCAATCAGCTTCGCTTTGCAAAGCTCCATTAAACGAAAAGTACGTGATCTGGAGCGCTATCTGGGACGCTGTCACAGATATATCTGTTTTTTTAAACGTTAATTTCTCTAAATCCACTGGAGCACATATATTGAGACCCAGCAAAGGCACATCGGGCTAACAGTCCCTACAATTTTGCCAAGTTTCGTGTAAATCCATTCAGCCGTTCGAGCTAAAAGTGAGGCCAAAGACCCTACGGAAAAATGAATGGGAAAAACGCGTTTTGGGACCCCCTTTTTTCTCGCCCCCCCCTTGACGGAACCCCCCAAATTTTTAGGGGCTGATCAGAAACAAAATGTACCATTTTCCTGAAATTTTCAGCCGATTCCGTCCACAAACGCCAAAGTTATTAGCCATAGAATTTTCAAAAGTTCCATAGAGAAAAAATCCTAACTATATATACCTACTGGCGACCGCCAGTAGGTAATACACATATATATATATATATTCACTGAAAAAACCATAGGTTTTAAACACGTTATAGTTAGGAAGTAGCATTTAAAAAACCTATGAAATTCACTGAAAAAACCATAGGTTTTACACACGTTATAGTTAGGAAATAGCATTTGCAAAACCTATGAAATTCACTGAAAAAAACAGAGGTTTGACACATGTTATAGTTAGCTGGACATTTCACTCATATAAAACCATTGAAATTCCTCCGTTATAGTTACTTCGGTTAACTATAACTCGCACGCCCGCAATGCACTGCTGATGACTTCACATATTACATCACTCATGACATGGTCAGTGACATCACTCATGACGTCACTGATGACAACATCTAGTGAATGGGTTAGTTCTGAAAATTGAATATATTTTATATATGTATATCTGAAGGTTGGTGGAAGAAGAATTGAGTATATAAGTGTATAAATGGCTACTTTTTTGATGAAAAATAGATTGTATGACGGACTGATTAAGTATATCTTAATGATTACATGGGTTAGTGAGTAATGGTTAAATATATACATATCTGTGTCAGTCTGTCAGTTTCTGTGTAAGTGGCTGCATGTGTTGGTGAGTAGCTATATGAGGGATACATTATGTCTATATAGGTTATTGTTTGTTTGATTCTTAGTTAAAGTGTCTGAGTGTCTAAGTGTCAATATGCTACGTTAGGAGATCTTACATAGTGCATACATGCATAAATGAGTGACATACTGTTTCTATGTGTTGTAGGCAGCATATGTCCTAGACTGTATGGGTGAATAAGTGTGTGTGGGTAGTAGATATATAGGTTATTATTTCTTTTCTGTATGAATGTATATATGACTGTCTAAGTGAATAAATAACGTTTTTAATAGTGTATTTCTGAGTAAGTACATATGTTTTAAACTAGTACATATAAGTTATGTGTGAGTAACTCTATGGTTGAATGTCGGTGTGTAACAGGATGATTTGGATGTATCAATGTATAAGAACATATGATGACTGAATACATATATGAGTCACTTTATTTAATATATGAGTGACTGTATATGTCTGTTGATGAATAAGTGGTTGTGTATATAGATTTTCAAATTACTAAATAGGTGTGTTCTAAGTGGCATTGGTATGCTTATTGTATTTAAAATGTTATTTTCTATTTTTGAGTGTGTGTAATAAAGGTTATGTTAGGGTGAGTAAAGGTCTGCCACTCTTCCACAAGGATGATGTCATCCGTGATGTCATTGTAGATGTTATCAGTGATGTCATGAGTGATGTCACTAACTATGTCATGAGTGATGTAATATGTGAAGTCATCAGCAGTGCATTGCGGGCGCGCGAGTTATAATTAGCTGAAGTAACTATAACAGGGGAATTTCAATGGTTTTATATGAGTGAAATGTCCAGCTAACTATAACATGTGTCAAACCTATGTTTTTTTCAGTGAATATATATATATATATATATATATATATATATCAGCACAAATCTTCA
Organism: Lissotriton vulgaris; assembly: GCF_964263255.1. Classification (NCBI taxonomy): domain Eukaryota; kingdom Metazoa; phylum Chordata; class Amphibia; order Caudata; family Salamandridae; genus Lissotriton; species Lissotriton vulgaris. The sequence goes on along the minus strand of NC_141694.1, from coordinate 395,238,035 downwards.
AACCTCCACTGCACAGCGGCGAGAGAAGAGACAGACCCCACGCTTTCCAGGCAATATGTTTTATTTAGTTCTTGTGCCTTCCAAAATGCAACGTTTCGACTACTGGCGTAGTCTTGTTCACACAAATCAGGATGTTAAAAAAATATATATATATATATATATATACATATGTATATATATCTGCCAAGGTGTATTGAAGAATTAGTGGGTGTGTAACTGTCTGAATGGATGATTTAGTAGGTGCGTGACTTACTGTATAAGTGAATGATTAAACATGTCTTTCTGAATGCATGGGTTACTGACTAAACTGTGTGAATGTCTGTAGCAGTCTGTCAGTTGGTATGTAAGCGGCTGCATGGGTTGGTGAGTAGCTACATGAGTGTCTTTATGGGTTATTTATTAGTTGTCTGAGTATCTGTATGGGTGCCTGAGGGCCTGTGTATGTGGGTGGGGGGTTTGTCTCTGTGCATAGATGTGTGAGTGGGTGATTCACTGGGTGTATGGGTTCAAGAATGCATCAGTGAAGGTCTTTATGGGTGGGTGAGTGTATATATGAGTGTGTTGGTGAATGAATGGATGTCTCAGTGCTACATGTGTGAGTAACTACATATATGTAAGGCAATATATGTGAGTGTTGGAGTATATAAATGACTATGTGAGAGTGAGTGATTGAGAGTGGCTGTATGCATGAGTGTGTGCTTGTGTCAGTGATTGTATAAGAGATTAAGTATGTATTAGTATCAATATGAATATGAATACGTGAGGTGGTGTGTAAATGAGAGTGTGATTGAATATTTGCATGACTGATGAGGTGTGTGATTAACTCTATGATGAGTAGCGGTGTGGGGGTGTCTGTATAGGTATATGAGTGCATATGAAAGTCCTGTATTGATGAGTGACTGCATGTTTGAGTGACTGTATGGATGAATGAGTGGACGTATTTGTAGACCTAGGAATCAGTGAGTGGGTATGGTGTAACTGGTATTAGTGTGTCTATGGTTTGAAAATGGAAGTCTGTATTTTAGAAAGGGTGTATCAAAGGTTATATTAGGGTGTGAGGAGGTGCAGCAGATTATCACGTGGATGATGTCATCAGTTATGCCATTTCAGATGTCATCAGTTATGTCACTGACCATGTCATGAAGGATATAATATGTGACATCATGAGCAGTGCATTGCGGGGGCGCAAGTTATAGTTAGCTCAACTAATTTCTTTGGTTTAGTATGAGTGAAATATCCAACTAACTATAACGCCCCTGAAACCTGTGTTTTTTCAGTGAATTTCTAAGGTTTTTTAAATGCCTACAGAGGGAGGACATGTGCAGAAAGAGGAAGAAAGGTGCAAAAAGAAGCTACAGAAATTCAGAAAGAGGAATAAATGTGCTGAAAGAAGCAAGGGATATGCAGTAAGAACCAACAGAGGTGCAGAAAGAGGTCTTGTTGCAAAGTCATCCTTTGTCCCCAACTTTTTGCTGACTGGTACTGGTGGTAACTGACTCTGACTAACCAGGCCCGGAGCCAGTGCTATGCTGAAGGACACATAGAATAGAGTAAAGCACCTACATACAATAAGGTACACTGTGGGTTGCGATACCACGGTGATTGGCACTAGTGCATAATAGGGCACGGGGGGTAAAACGACCTCTAAGTCAGAAAGAGACAAAGAAGTGCAGAAAGAAGCAATAGAGGTGCTAAAAGAGGCAATAGATATGCAGAAACACACAAGAAAGGTGCAGAAAGAGGCAACAGAGGAGCAGAAAGGTAAGAGGGATACAGAACTTTGCAAGACAGGTACAGAAAGAAGCAAGAGCTGTAGAGAAAGAAGCAAGAGAGGTGGCGAAAGAACTAACAGAGGTACAAAAAGAGGCAACAGGTGTACAGAAAGAGGTAGGAGAGGTGTCCAAAGAGGCAAGAGTAGTACAGAAAGTAGCAGGAGGGGTGCAGAAAAAAGGAAGAAAAGTGCAGAAAGAAACAATAGAGGTGCTGAAAGGGGCTCAAAGAGTGCAGAAAGAGCAAGAGAAATGCAGAAAGAAGCAACAGAGGTAAAGAAAGAGGCAAGAGAGGTACAGACACAGGCAGGAAAGGTCCAGAAAGAGGGAACAGCGGTGCAAAGCAAGGCAAGAGGGGTGCAGAAAGGCAAGAGGAGTGCACAAACAAACAAGGAAGGTGCAGAAAGAAGCAAGTGAGGTGCAGAAGGATGCAACAGAGGTGGAGAAAGACAGAAGAGAGGTGCAGAAACAAGCAAGAAAAGTGCAGAAAGAGGCAAGAGAATTGCTGAAAGAAGCAACAGAGGTGTAGAAAGAAGCAAGAGAAGGGCAGACAGAGGCAGGTGAGGTGCAGAAAGAAGCAAGTGCAGTGCTGAATAGAGGTGCAAAAAGAGGCAAGAGAAGTGCAGAAAGAAGCAACAAAGGTCCAGAAAGAGGCAAGAGAGGTACAAAAACAGGCACGAAAGGTGCATAAAGAGAGAACAGTGATGCAGAAAGAGGCAAGGTGGGTGCAGAAAGAAGCAATTAAGGTGCAGAAAGAGGCAAGAGTGGCTTGCACACCATTAGTGCCAATTTAACACTCACATTTAGCAATAAGCAACAGGTGACCGTTATAGGTTTACAAAAGATCTTCCACTTGTCCTTGCAAGTTTTTGTAACGCTTGAGCCGTTTGAGCTAGAAACAAGGCGTTTTGTTCGAATCAGCATATTAGGCAGCAGATGATAAATTATGTGGCTATTGAGGAAAATTTATAATTTTACGAATGTTAGTGCAGCCAAACAGTCACATAATTCCAGTGGCACTGCTTATACCTCTGACTAGTTCCAGAAGTGCTCCTCAGTAATTCCGTCTTTTTTTGTCTCATTGAGTTCATAGTTTAGCTTCTATCGAAATGAGGAAGACTAAACCTGAGGTTACCACTCCACAACACAGACTACCAACCACATAATTACTCTGCGTAACACATAATCCCACTCTGCATAATTCCTATAAACTAAATACCACATAATTTCTATCCACCTAATTTCACTGCACAACATACCACATAATTCCACTACACACAATCTGCATCCACTCCACTCTAAGAAACATTAATAACATGTTTTTAGATTTGCAACGCTAATAACTCCAACTCTTGCAAATGCAAGACCAATTATATTACAAATGATTCTTTAACTGGTTTGTGTTTGCAGAGTAGTGGAGAAAGGGGGGTGTGCTACTTGGCCACCAAAGTCCTTCAGGAGTAAAGTGGACTTTATCTATCCCCAAACAGTACTGTGCGAGGAGGCGCATTTGCAGAGTAGTGGAGAAAGGTAAACATGACCTCCGGAGACCTCTTAGCAATCCCACAGTGTGGTAGTTATTGGAGGTAACATGAGGGGTAGTTAGCCCCTAAGGTCAAACTTGGGGGCCAACTATCCCTCCTATTACTTCCAGTAAGTCCCACGCAGCAGGATTGCTAAGTTCCCATAGCAGGCGATGCCTCTTTCCCCACCACACTGCAAACGCACTTCCTGGTGCAAGTTCTTGGATGGGGAATAAAGTCCCCTTCACTGCTGAGGGTCCTTAGAGGCCAAATATCCTACCTGATACCTCTGGTATGCACCATATAGTAGGATAGCTGACAGGTGGACACAGGCCATGCCCCTATTCTCCACCACTCCGCAAATGTGCCTCCTGGCACTTTCTGGGTTGTGGAATTAAGCCCCCTTGAATCCTGAGGGTCCCTGGGGGGCAAGTAGCCCACCAGGTACCTCCAGTAAGCCCCACACAGCTGGATTGCTGAGAGTGGTCTAGACAGACCTCTATGATTAGAGGCATGGCCATCCTACTGAAGCAAGGAGTGGGGGTCTGAACTGACGTCCGAGAGTACAGGATGGGCAGATGGATTATAGCCGCAATATTAGCCAATAACAGACCGCTAACTAAATGTATGATATATGGGTCAAATACAGACGATCCGGAGTTGTTTCAATTTCTAAACGTAGAATTAGCCGCCTGGTTGCATCAACTGTTTGTCTGTGGGGATATGAATATCAACTTATCTAGTAAGTTCAACTTTGGCAGGGGATCATAAGTATTCTGGTAGAAAACCCAGAGTGTTTAAGGCTCTTCAGACCCTAGTACAAGAACACCGTGTGATTGACTTGTGGTATCAGCATAATAAAGCGGATGATGGGTATACATATTACTCTGTCCTCCACAACAAAATGGTCAGGCTGGACTATTTCTTTGTTTCTGATCAGGCGGCTGAAACAGCTTCTATCTCTGCTCCTCCTAGAATTTTATCGGATCACAACTCGTTGATTGTAGAATGCCCCTGTTCTCGCCTAAGCAGAGCCCCAAGGGCCTGGACCTTTCAAAGGAAACTTTTGTTGAATGAGGCTCAGGCTCATATGAAAAAATGGTTAGTTGAATTTTTAAATGTGAATAGGGGAACCACACCTGATCATATGGTTTGGGATGCTCTAAAGGCTGCAGTCAGTGGAGAGAATAAGAGCTTTTCTTTCTTTCGTTGGAGGGCAGGACAAGAGTTTGGTGAAGAGCCGTATTGAGGAGATTAGGCTCGCAGAGCTGGAATTAACTTCCAAAATTAAGAATGGCTCTAACATAGAGGAGTGTCAGCAGGCCGTTGCTATAATAAGAGCTAAACTCTTGGAGTCTTTTGGGCAGGACCTTGCTACTAAGTATCTCCAATATCGCACAGTAATGTTCGAATATGGAGAGAATGTGGGCAGGGTATTGGCCAAGAGACTCCAACAGTATTGTGAAAATCAAGGACGAAAACGGGGTGGTTCAGGATAATCAGGAGGGAGTGACTGATGTGTTTCAAAGGTTCTATGCTGCGCTTTATAGTGAAGATATCGGGAGTACTATGGAGTCTGAGATCGAGTATTTTTTATTGGGTTTGGATAACTCTAAGATTTCATATGAACAGAATGTAGGGCTGTCAGCCCCTATTTCATGGGAGGAGATGGAGTTAGCTGTTAAAGCTTTAGCAAATTGGAAGGCCTCTGGCCCTGACACCGGGCCTTTGGAGTTTTATAAGACTTTCCTCTGGGAGATTCGACTGGATCTTTTAACGGTTCTCAGGGCCGCACAGAGAGTTATTGTTCCTGACTCATGGTGTCAGACCACAATTGTCCTGTTCAGAAAAAAAGGGAAAGCCTGAGCTGAGCCCATCCTCCTTCTGACCATTTTCCCTCATAAATAACAACAGTAAAATATACTCAACATTTTTTGCATCTAGGCCAGCAGAGGTGATTGTTCCATTGGTCTCCCTGCGTCAACATGGGTTTATCCTGAGTAAGGACACTGTGGACCATGTCCGGCGTGTCATTGCCCTATTGGATTGGGCCCAGGTCACGGCCTTCCCCCTCGGGGTGATCCCGTTGGATGCTGAGAAGGCGTTTGACAGGTTCTCCTGGGGGTTCTTGTGAGCCGTGCTTTGGTGAAAGAGTTTCAGTAAAAAATTCGTACAGGCAATTCGGGCATTATATACTTCTCCAGTAGCAGCACTGCGCATTCTGTTCAGGAGTCAGGGTACTTTAACATTAGTAGAGGCACTAGGCAGGGATGCCCTTGTTCACCCTTGCTTTTTGCTCTGTACATCGATCCGTTCTTGAGCAAAATTGTAGTGAACCCGGGTATATCACCAACAAGGATCGATGGCACAGAGTGCCGGACTCTTGCGTACGCTGACAATTTCGTGTTAACATCAGATGTTTCTTCTGCATTCTCGGCCCTCAAAGCTTCTGCTGAACAGTTTGGGTTAGCATCAGGGTATAAGTTAAATGTGGCAAAAACTCAGGTTGGTCAAACACCCAACATGCCATACTCTGATGCTCCAGTGGTCAGCGAAGCAATTTATTTAGGAGTTAAGATCACGGCTACAGTAGAAACTATTCCAGACTTGAATATTCTTCCGGTAGTGAACACCAAGCTGGATCATTTGGATCATTTACATCTTTCCCTCTATGGTTGCTGCAGTGTTCTTAAAATGCTGGTACTCCCAACGTTTTTGTACCTCTTCAGGACAACTTCTCGAGTACTTCCACAAAGTAGTTTGGTTAAGGCCAATAGGATTTGTTATAGGTTTCTTCGGGGTTATCAGCGTTCCCGCAGGGCGACTAAGTGGATGTGTCTTCCCCGGGATCGGGGAGGATCGGCGGTACACAACTTGTTAATATATTATTGGTCTGTGATGGTGCAATTTCTGGGAGTGCCACTGTGTCAGGACCCCTACACAGGGTCTAATTACATGTGGCACTGAATTACCCTGGTTGTGCCAAAATTCACACAACTACGGCAATTGGACAGAGCGGGTTCGGCGTAGAAGGACAAAGATGGCCGGCAATTCTGAAAAGCAGGTTCGCGGTCTAATCTCTTTTGCCGCAGCTGCTGAGTAATCAAGGTGCAGCGCGAGCGCGACAGGAAAGGTGCACTTCACCGGAGTTTCCTGACGAAGAGGCAGCCTTAGGTTATCGTTCCGAGAATAACTAGTAAATCTAATGTTTTCAAGTGTGTAAATCCGATAGTGTCGGGTATCTTAATAAGTTAGGGTTTTCTTCATGAAAGAACTCGGCGCACTGAGCCAAGCGCAAGGTCAAGTCCCTCAGTAAAAGTCTGTGTAGCGTCAAGGAATTCAGCAGAGAACGCCGTCCGTCGAGTATCGAGGAAACTGACAGAACACTGGAAGCTAAGTGAAAGATAACGTTGTTGTTTTAGTGTTATTGAGTAGAACTTACCCTGAATTGTAGAATAGTGGTTAGTCTACAGAAAAAGCCTAAAACGACTGAGAGAGGAATACGAAGAATTAAAAGAGAAGATAACAGAATGTAAAGAATATATAAGAACTCTATGTTGATATGTAAATACTTACCAAGAGACTGCTTAATTGTGAAAAGTCTTCTGACCCCTAATAGAATGAGAGTAATTCAAAACGGTTAAGAAGTTAAAACAAAATCAAGACAGCAGAAAAGGGAGCAAGGTTAAGCTACTATGAAAAAGAATATTTGAGGACATAAAAAGGACGTCTTTAAAAAGAAAGAAGAATAGAGAAGACTTAGAAATAACTACTCACCAAACTAGTGAAGTAAGTGCACAATATTAATTATCTCATAGATAAGACAAGGTAGATTAGGCAGAGAGAATAAAAACATACTTTCTTCCCCATACAGTAACAACTAATGGAGCGAGATAAAAGAACACTATAGAGAAAAGGCAGAAGAGAAGCTAGAGTCCTGAAGAGTGAGGGTAGGTGTCTAAAAGAAAGATTTGAGTAAGAGAAGTAGAATAGGAAAGACCAGTGCCGGGTTGCAATGGTGTGTTTCTTCCTTAGGTTCCATAGAAGAGAGAAGACGTCAGCCTGATAGCCAACCGAAAGAACCAGTTCAGGACCAGTCTCTTCTTGTTTATTATTTTATCCAATTCCCCTGTCCCCCATGGTAATGTGTGGAGGTTCTTACTAAGACCTACAGGCATTGCTTAGTGGGATTCGGGACCTAGCATTTCTGTTCCTGTGCAAGTACTGGTAAGCAAACATAATTGCTTGATAAGTATTAAAGTCTGACAGAGTGAAGTGCCCAAGTTGCTTTAGCACCCGAACAGAGATGGCAGAGGGAATTGATTTGCAAACCTTAGGAACAGTCTTAGACACTATACAGAAGGAATTGGTTGCAGTCAGAGAAGAGAATTGTAGTCTTAGACAAGAAGTAATCAACTCCAGAAAAGAAACTGCATAATTGGCACAAAGACTAAGATAGATTAGTAGTTTGGAAAGGGAAGCTATGAATCCTGTATTAGAAGCCACAAATAGATCGACCACACAAGTAATCCATTCACTATCTCCCGTTATAACTTTAGCAGCTCCTGAAAGGTTTACTGGAGATCCACAAAAGGCACAAATATTCCTCACGCCAATGTTCCTTACATTTCATGTGCCGCCCTTCGATTTTCCCAGATGCGCAATCCAAAGTGGCTTCCATACTGTCTTATTTAAGCGGGGACGCAGCATCTTGGTCAATGCCCCTAGTCACCCGGAATGATCCTCTGTTAAGGCATTTTGATGAATTTAAACAAGAATTTCTTTGGATATTTGATCGGCGGAGAATATCCCAAGTAGTAGATAATGAATTACTTGATTTACGGCAAGGGAATCAAGATTTAATTGCGTACCTGGCCCAGTTTAATAAGTTGGTGGTGGAGACGGATTGGCCTGAAAGCAAGAGAGCGGCAGTGTTTTATCGTGGGTTGAGAGATGAATTAAAGGACGTGTTGGCCCAAATTCCGAATCGACCTACCTAGATTTCAGCGCTCATAGACTTAGTCTTGGAGATCGATTTCCATCAGGGAGAAAGAAGAGGTGAAAAGAAGAAGGACTTTAGATCGATAACTCCAAGGTTTGACAGAGTCCGATCCGATACCAGTAGAAGTACAGAAAGTCAACAAGGAACGGAGCCCATGCAGATTGGAACCATAAGAGGACCTTTATCCAAGGAAGAAAAAGAAAAAAGAAGAACAAGCAATTTGTGTATGTACTGTGGATCCGGGGGGCATTTCGTTAGGAATTGCTCAAAGAAACCTAAGACAGCTTTCAAGCCGAAGGAAAACTGATGGCACCACCTGTGGGAGGAGTTGAACAGGTGGGTGCGATTCAAGAAATAACTCCGGAAGAACACCAAGTAGCGAACACATTACAGTCCGCGGCTCCACACTTAATTTTGTCCATGGAAGTGAGATTCCGACAAACGACCTTAACTGAGGTTTCAGTCATGATAGATTCAGGAGCTACAGGGAGTTTCTGTGACTTACAATTCGCTGCTAAAGTAGGCATTCAAGCAATCAAAAAGATTAAGAGTGAGTCAGTCCAGGCAGTAGATGGAACAAATCTTTCATCTGGTCCAAGCAATTTGTTTATGTACTGTGGATCCGGGGGGCATTTCGTTAGGAATTGCCCAAAGAAACCTAAGACAGCTTTCAAGCCGAAGGAAAACTGATGGCACCACCTGTGGGAGGAGTTGAACAGGTGGGTGCGATTCAAGAAATAACTCCGGAAGAACACCAAGTAGCGAACACATTACAGTCCGCGGCTCCACACTTAATTTTGTCCATGGAAGTGAGATTCCGACCAACGATCTTAACTGAAGTTTCAGTCATGATAGATTCAGGAGCTACAGGGAACTTCTGTGACTTAAAATTCGCTGCTAAAGTAGGCATTTAAGCAATCAAAAAGATTAAGAGTGAGCCGGTCCAGGCAGTAGATGAAACAAATCTTTCATCTGGTCCAATAGTGAGCCACACAGAACAAGTTCAATTGATTTCGAGTGATGGACATAAGGAAAAGATTTAGATTAATTTAATCGATGCCCCTCAGTTTCAGCTAATTCTAGGTCTTCCATGGCTCACTGAACATAATCCCACTATCAATTGGAGCTCCAGAACCATTGTGATGGATTCAAGCTATTGCCATGAGAACTGTTTTGATGATGAGGAGAAAAACCCAGAGTGCAATCTGGCTCTTTCCCTGTGTTCAACTGGTTATTCCATGTGTGTAATCAATGTCCAAGAAATACCCGAAGAATATAAGGAATTTGAAGATGTGTTTAATGAGGTGGAGGCTGAACAACTTCCTCCTCATCGAGTGTATGACTGCAAAATAGATTTGGAACCAGGTTCTAACTTACCATGCAGCCGTGTATATGCACTAACGGAAAAAGAGCATTTTCATTTGAAGGAGTATTTAGATAAATACTTGGCTAATGGGTTCATTTGTCCTTCTCAGGTTCCTGTATCATCTCCCTTATTCTTCGAGCCTAAGAAGGAAGGAGAATTGCGATCATGCATCGATTACAGAGCTATAAACAAGATTACAAAGAAGAATCGGTACCCCTTACCCTTAATCTCAGTACTTCAGGATCAAGTGAAGGGAGCACAAATCTACACAAAATTAGACCTAGGAGGCGCATATCACCCAGTTCGAATGTGCGAAGGTGATGAGTGGAAGATGGCCTTCCGGACAAGATTTGGGCTATTTGAATACCAAGTTATGCCCTATGGATTATGCAATGCCCCAGCTGCTTTCCAGCATTTCATTAATGACATGTTGAAAGAATGTATAGATCAATGCGCAATTGTATATATTGACGACATTTTGATCTATTCTTCCGTTGTAAACCAACACCAAGAGCAAGTGAAGGGACTGTTGCGGAAGTTAAGAGAAAACAAATTGTTCGTAAAATTGGAGAAGTGTGCCTTCAGTGTTTCGCAGGTGGAGTTTTGGGTTTCGTTCTTTCCCCCTCTGGAATACTTATGGACCAACGAAAGATTGAAGCTGTAACAAATTGAGAATCCCCTACCAGTGTGAAGGAAGTCCAAGGCTTCATCGGATTCGCCAACTTCTATCGAAGGTTCATTAGTGAATTTTCCAGAAAGATACTCGCTCTCACAAATTGCTCAAGAAAGGAATTAAGTTCGAATGGTCAAGAGAATCGGAGGAAGCCTTTCAATCCTTGAAGAATGACTTCACTTCAGGACCCATTCTGTTACATGCGGATCCGTCAGAGCCTTTTTATGTTGAGACGGATGCTTCAGACCAAGCAGTGGGTGGAATATTTTCCCAACGACACAAAACCACAGGACAGTTGCATCCACTCGCTTACAGATCCAGGAAGTTAACTCCGGCTGAGATTATTTATACCATCACAGAGAAAGAGCTACTAGCCATTAAGGACGCCTTTAAGGAGTGGCGACAATACCTGATGGGGGCTCAACACCAAGAGACTGTGTTTACAGATCATCGCAATTTAAAATTCTTGAAAACTGCCAGAACGCTCACGCCAAGGCAATTAAGGTGGTCCTTGTACTTCGCTGATTACGATTTCGCCCTGGAGCACAAAATGGAAAAGCGGATGCGCTATCCAGGATAGGCACAGAAGCCCAAAAGGCTCTTACCGAGAATCAACCAATCATTCCCAGCACAAAGATTATTGGAGTCATTACTTCAATTAATCTGGAAAAAACTATCTCAGAAGTTATGAGCCCAGAAGCAATGCAAAATTGGGTCAAGGAAGACGCAAACAGGAAAATCATTCGACAATTGCCGTATTTCAAAGATGCCTTATACATTCCCACTAAAGAGTTACAGCAACAAGTTATGCGAGTATGTCATGATAACAGACTAGCCGGGCATAAGGGAGAAGCCAAAACTGAGGAATTAATCAAGAGGCACTATTGGTGGCCAAAGATGACTACAGATATTGAGAGGTATGTTAAGTCCTGTGAGATTTGTGCTCAGGGAAAGTCGGAACGGCAGGCTCCAAAAGGGCTATTACAACCTTTACCTACACCGCCTTATCCATGGCATACTGTCACACTTGATCTCATTACAGATTTACCAAATAGTCAAGGTCTCAACACAATTCTAGTAGTAGTGGATGCCTTTTCTAAAATGGCCCATTTTACAGCATTAAAAGGGGTTCCTTCTGCTAAACAACTAGCTAGCCAATTCAGCTCCCAGGTAGTAAAGATACATGGAATTCCTAAAATAGTTATCTCAGACAGAGGATCCCAATTTATATCTCAATTCTGGAGGGCCTTTATGGAAGGTTTAGGAACTGAGGTTAGGCTCTCCACCAGCTATCACCCAGAGACTGATGGGCAAACAGAAAGAGTAAATCAGGAACTAGAACAATATCTACAACTGTTTCTTTTGAAGCAGGATGGAGATTGGTTGGATTATCTGTAGATGGCAGAATTTGCTCACAATAATGCAAGGAATAGTTCCACTGGGTACTCCCCCTTTTATCTAAATTATGGCAGGCATCCTAACTCAACTATTAGACAAACAGAGGTAACAGTCCGAGCGGTTAAGGAGGTTGTTTCACATTTACAACAAATCCAGCAAGATGCTATTGACAATCTAAAATTAGCAAAAGAAAAATATAAAGGTTATGCAGATCGAAAAAGACGAGAAGGTACTTCCTTAGCAAATGGGGATCGAGTTTGGTTGAGCACAAAAAACTTAAGAATAAAACGGAATAGGACGTTTCAACCCCGATTCATAGGTCCCTACCAAGTTGAAGAAAGAATAAATCAGGTTACCTATCAGTTGAAATTACCACCTAAACTGAAAATTCAACCAGTTTTTCATGTCTCTCTGTTAAAGAAGGTTTCCACAGAACTAAGAACTCAATCACCTCCAAAACCTATCCAGTTAGAGACAGGAACAGAGTTAGAAGTAAAAGAAATTCTAGATTCCAAGAGGTCAATAGGAAGACTGCACTATTTAATAGACTGGAAAGGTTATGGTCCAGAGGAACGATCTTGGGAACTGGATATGGACGTTCATGCTCCTAGTTTAATTAAGTCTTTTCACCAGCGGTTCTCTACAAAACCCGGGGCGAGAGAACCTGCCTTGTTGGGGGGTACTGTCAGGACCCCTACACAGGGTCTAATTACATGTGGCACTGAATTACCCTGGTTGTGCCAAAAATATATATAAGAACTCAATGTTGATATGTAAATACTTACCAAGAGACTGCTGAATTGTGAAAAGTCTTCTGACCCCTAAAAGAATGAGAGTAATTCAAAACGGTTAAGAAGTTAAAACAAAATCAAGACAGCAGAAAAGGGAGCAAGGTTAAGCTACTCTAAAAATGAATATTTGAGGACATAAAAAGGACGTCTTTAAAAAGAAAGAAGAATAGAGAAGACTTAGAAATAACTACTCACCAAATTAGTGAAGTAAGTGAACAATATTAGTTATCTCATAGATATGACAAGGTAGATTAGGCAGAGAGAATTAAAACATACTTTCTTCCCCATACAGTAACAACTAATGCAGTGAGATAAAAGAACTCTATAGAGAAAAGGCAGAAGAGAAGCTAGAGTCTTGAAGAGTGAGGGTAGGTGTCTAAAAGAAAGATTTGAGTAAGAGAAGTAGAATAGGAAAGACCAGTGCAGGGTTGTAATGGTGTGTTGCTTCCTTAGGTTCCCTAGAAGAGAGAAGACGTCAGCCTGATAGCCAACCGAAGGAACCAATTCAGGACCAGTCTCTTCTTGATTATTATTTTATCAAATTCCCCTATCCTCTGTGGTAATGTGTGGAGGTTCTTACTAAGACCTACAGGCATTGCTTAGTGGGATTTGGGACCTAGCATCTCTGTTCCCGTGCAAGTACTGGTAAACAAACATAATTGCTTGATGAGTATTAAAGTCTGACACTCTGCTGGGAGATAGTTTTGAGGTCCCGCCATGTAATAGACCTACAATTTCTGAGATTGGTCTTAGCACAGGCGCTAAGGGTATCTTGACGCAAGGTTTGGAGCCGAGTTATTTTAAGAAGACCAGGTTTAAGGTGATCATTGCCATGTACCTAATTTGGCAGAAAATTTATCGGAAACTGTTTATTCCCAATGTTAATATTTATACTCCATTCGAAGCCACTCGGCTCCTACCCTCTATTTTCCAGGATCAGGCTGTGTTTAGATGGCAGGCACCTGAGGGATAAGTTTCAGTTGAACATCCAGGATTTTAAAAAATATTTTCAGGTTAGAAGTTTCATTCATAAACGTCTTAGTGAAACCTCTTCAATGTTAGATAAGCTAGTCATATGTGAATTGATTCAAAAGAAAGCCCGAATACGGATATTGTATCAACATTTACTGTCTAGTCTTCCGGATGATCTCAAGGTACAAAATATAAAGTGGGAGGCTAAATTTGGGAAGACTGGGGTTGATCTGAGGCCTGCACTCGAGTTAGCCAGTGAGGTCTTGGTCTCTGGTAGCCTCTGGACCAAAAGTTACATGGCAGTGTTTGATCTTTATTATACGCCTGCAAAAATAGTGAAATGGGGTTGTAGAAAGGGTGATCACTGTGCAAGGTTTGGGTTGTAACCAGCTGACGCTATTCATATGTTTTATTCCTGCCCAAGCCTGCATGACTTTCTATTGGATGTGGAGTGTTTCATTAACCCTGCGCTTAATAGTTTGTGTTTATTGTCTTCAGAGATGGTGATAATGGGTTTTGAAGGCTCAGCAGCGATTAGAAAATCGCTGTATGTTTCCGCATTTTCTGCTGTGTATTACCTCACAATCGTTAAGCCCAGATGCACCTACAATTGTTAATTGGAGAGCTAGGTTGCCTGCTATTTATAACTTGGAGTTTTCAGTATTCACATTAAAAGGTAGGCAGAGGCGGACGCTGGCCTGTAAGATCTGGGCCCCGGTCGAAGAATGGCTAAAATAGCATGTGTGCCCACTACATTTAAGTTGTTTATGTGTAAGATGTTGCACTTCTATGAACTATTTTATTTTTGATGTTCTCTCCCAATTTTTTTATTTCTTCGCTTATCACACCGTGATTCTGTGATTCTGTTGCATTACTTTTTTTTTTCGTTTCCCGCTGCTTATGAAATTTGATGTATGTAATTGTATTGATTGCCACGACTGCACTGTTTGATTTTAATAAAAAACAATAAAAAAAGGGAAAAAAGCTTTTTGGAGGGGGCTGCTTGGCCCCCTTCCCTATATTATTTTTTGGCTCAGGGGACCCCCATCTCCCAGGGTCTGAGCATTTTTTTGCACCCCACCCATGGCTGATTTGGCCCCAGGGACCCCACGCCCCTGGGCATGGCCACATATTTCTTTACATTTAAAAAAAATTATTTTTAAGGAGGGGGTCCACGTGGCCCCCTTCCTGAGACCAGTTTTGGCCCTGGGACATTTTTTTGTAAATACAAAAGGGAGGGAGGGCCGCATAGCCTCCCTTCCCTCGGTCACTTTTGGCCTCAAGAACCCCAAACCTCATGGCCTCTTTGATGGGGACCATGGGGGGAGCCCTAAAGCCCCCAAGGTCCCAGCTGCCTCCCCGCCTCCTGTGGGAGCTGGCATTGCTTTTAGGCAAGGGTAGTTGCTAACATGCAGCTCCCCGTGCCCAAAACCAATTCTGCTTTACTTCTTGGAAGCGAGAACAGGTTTTCTGCTCTCTCTTCCAAGGAGCATAGCAGTGTTTGCTATGGCAGAGGGGGACCCCTGCTAGCGCCCTCCCATAGCAAACACCAATGTCCCGGGGGGGGGCACCCGGGAGATTGCCGGAGCTGGCCCTGGGGGGTGGCGGTCCTCAGGGTTATCTAGGGATCGAGGACGGGGGCCACGCAGCTCCCTACCAACATTGTCATAGCCCTGGGGAGGTGTTGGTCACTGGGGCCAGGAGTCCATAACGGACCCCCATATTCACTTAACTTGTGCCCTGGAGAGGTGGTGGTCCATGGGGCAGCATTGGGAGGGGGCAGGAGCCCCCCCACACTTCTGTATTTGTATTTCAGCCCTCGGGATGTGGCAGTCCCCGGGGCTTAGGGGGTCCGCAAGCCTCCCTGCCTCTATTAAATCAAAGCCTCGAGGTGGTGGTTGTCCCAGGGGAAGCATGGGTGGCCAATAGCCCCCCCTACACATCTTTTTGAAAAAATGAATGGGTGGCAGTCCCCGGACCTAACCCACCCGGGGGCTGAAAACGAATGATGCCTGTGCTTTGTTTAAAAAAAAAATTCAGCCGGATTTGCACACCCGGCATGAATTTGGACAATTTTCTTTAAAAAACTTATTTTTGGGACCCCATGAGCAGGCCTAGGGGGTCAGGGTGTTTCTACCCTGCTCCCTTTTCTTGTTTTTTTTCTTTTCTCCTTTTTTCTTGTGATTCAGTTACCGAGTCACAAGATGGCTGCCAATACTTCCTGGTTGTTGCGAGTGTTGGCAGCCAATAAAAATTAAGCTTGTGCTCGCGAGGGTTCACAAATCCACCACGGTCATCAGCGATTGATATTTTTTATGTTTAAATTTCTCAGGAACTACTAAATGGATTTACACCATTTGAAGCAAAGATTTCACTCTGGACCATGAGCTACTTCTCTGACGAAAACGGACGTTTCAAGGACGAAAACGGGGTGGTTCAGGATAATCAGGAGGGAGTGACTGATGTGTTTCAAAGGTTCTATGCTGCGCTTTATAGTGAAGATATCGGGAGTACTATGGAGTCTGAGATCGAGTATTTTTTATTGGGTTTGGATAACTCTAAGATTTCATATGAACAGAATGTAGGGCTGTCAGCCCCTATTTCATGGGAGGAGCTGGAGTTAGCTGTTAAAGCTTTAGCAAATTGGAAGGCCTCTGGCCCTGACACCGGGCCTTTGGAGTTTTATAAGACTTTCCTCTGGGAGATTCGACTGGATCTTTTAACGGTTCTCAGGGCCGCACAGAGAGGTATTGTTCCTGACTCATGGTGTCAGACCACAATTGTCCTGTTCAGAAAAAAAGGGAAAGCCTGAGCTGAGCCCATCCTCCTTCTGACCATTTTCCCTCATAAATAATAACAGTAAAATATACTCAACATTTTTTGCATCTAGGCCAGCAGAGGTGATTGTTCCATTGGTCTCCCTGCGTCAACATGGGTTTATCCTGAGTAAGGACACTGTGGACCATGTCCGGCGTGTCATTGCCCTATTGGATTGGGCCCAGGTCACGGCCTTCCCCCTCGGGGTGATCCCGTTGGATGCTGAGAAGGCGTTTGACAGGGTCTCCTGGGGGTTCTTGTGAGCCGTGCTTTGGTGGAAGAGTTTCAGTAAAAAATTCGTACAGGCAATTCGGGCATTATATACTTCTCCAGTAGCAGCACTGCGCATTCTGTTCAGGAGTCAGGGTACTTTAACATTAGTAGAGGCACTAGGCAGGGATGCCCTTGTTCACCCTTGCTTTTTGCTCTGTACATCGATCCGTTCTTGAGCAAAATTGTAGTGAACCCGGGTATATCACCAACAAGGATCGATGGTACAGAGTGCCGGACTCTTGCGTACGCTGACAATTTCGTGTTAACATCAGATGTTTCTTCTGCATTCTCGGCCCTCAAAGCTTCTGCTGAACAGTTTGGGTTAGCATCAGGGTATAAGTTAAATGTGGCAAAAACTCAGGTTGGTCAAACACCCAACATGCCATACTCTGATGCTCCAGTGGTCAGCGAAGCAATTTATTTAGGAGTTAAGATCACGGCACAGTAGAAACTATTCCAGACTTGAATATTCTTCCGGTAGTGAACACCAAGCTGGATCGTTTGGATCATTTACATCTTTCCCTCTATGGTTGCTGCAGTGTTCTTAAAATGCTGGTACTCCCAACGTTTTTGTACCTCTTCAGGACAACTCCTCGAGTACTTCCACAAAGTAGTTTGGTTAAGGCCAATAGGATTTGTTATAGGTTTCTTTGGGGTTATCAGCGTTCCCGCAGGGCGACTAAGTGGATGTGTCTTCCCCGGGATCGGGGAGGATCGGCGGTACACAACTTGTTAATATATTATTGGTCTGTGATGGTGCAATTTCTGGGAGTGCCACTGTGTCAGGACCCCTACACAGGGTCTAATTACATGTGGCACTGAATTACCCTGGTTGTGCCAAAATTCACACAACTACGGCAATTGGACAGAGCGGGTTCGGCGTAGAAGGACAAAGATGGCCGGCAATTCTGAAAAGCAGGTTCGCGGTCTAATCTCTTTCGCCACAGCTGCTGAGTAATCAAGGTGCAGCGCGAGCGCGACAGGAAACGTGCACTTCACCGAAGTTTCCTGACGAAGAGGCAGCCTTAGGTTATCGTTCCGAGAATAACTAGTAAATCTAATGTTTTCAAGTGTGTAAACCCGACAGTGTCGGGCATCTTAATAAGTTAGGGTTTTCTTCATGAAAGAACTCGGCGCACTGAGCCAAGCGCAAGTTCAAGTCCCTCAGTAAAAGTCTGTGTAGCGTCAAGGAATTCAGCAGAGAACGCCGTCCGTCGAGTATCGAGGAAACTGACAGAACACTGGAAGCTAAGTGAAAGATAACGTTGTTGTTTTAGTGTTATTGAGTAGAACTTACCCTGAATTGTAGAATAGTGGTTAGTCTACAGAAAAAGCCTAAAACGACTGAGAGAGGAATACGAAGAATTAAAAGAGAAGATAACAGAATGTAAAGAATATATAAGAACTCTATGTTGATATGTAAATACTTACCAAGAGACTGCTGAATTGTGAAAAGTCTTCTGACCCCTAATAGAATGAGAGTAATTCAAAACGGTTAAGAAGTTAAAACAAAATCAAGACAGCAGAAAAGGGAGCAAGGTTAAGCTACTATAAAAAAGAATATTTGAGGACATAAAAAGGACGTCTTTAAAAAGAAAGAAGAATAGAGAAGACTCAGAAATAACTACTCACCAAACTAGTGAAGTAAGTGCACAATATTAATTATCTCATAGATAAGACAAGGTAGATTAGGCAGAGAGAATAAAAACATACTTTCTTCCCCATACAGTAACAACTAATGGAGCGAGATAAAAGAACAATATAGAGAAAAGGCAGAAGAGAAGCTAGAGTCCTGAAGAGTGAGGGTAGGTGTCTAAAAGAAAGATTTGAGTAAGAGAAGTAGAATAGGAAAGACCAGTGCAGGGTTGTAATGGTGTGTTTCTTCCTTAGGTTCCATAGAAGAGAGAAGACGTCAGCCTGATAGCCAACCGAAAGAACCAGTTCAGGACCAGTCTCTTCTTGTTTATTATTTTATCCAATTCCCCTGTCCCCCATGGTAATGTGTGGAGGTTCTTACTAAGACCTACAGGCAGAGATTCGGGACCTAGCATTTCTGTTCCTGTGCAAGTACTGGTAAGCAAACATAATTGCTTGATAAGTATTAAAGTCTGACAGAGTGAAGTGCCCAAGTTGCTTTAGCACCCGAACAGAGATGGCAGAGGGAATTGATTTGCAAACCTTAGGAACAGTCTTAGACACTATACAGAAGGAATTGGTTGCAGTCAGAGAAGAGAATTGTAGTCTTAGACAAGAAGTAATCAACTCCAGAAAAGAAACTGCAGAATTGGCACAAAGACTAAGATAGATTAGTAGTTTGGAAAGGGAAGCTATGAATCCTGTATTAGAAGCCACAAATAGATCGACCACACAAGTAATCCATTCACTATCTCCCGTTATAACTTTAGCAGCTCCTGAAAGGTTTACTGGAGATCCACAAAAGGCACAAATATTCCTCACGCCAATGTTCCTTACATTTCATGTGCCGCCCTTCGATTTTCCCAGATGCGCAATCCAAAGTGGCTTCCATACTGTCTTATTTAAGCGGGGACGCAGCATCTTGGTCAATGCCCCTAGTCACCCGGAATGATCCTCTGTTAAGGCATTTTGATGAATTTAAACAAGAATTTCTTTGGATATTTGATCGGCGGAGAATATCCCAAGTAGTAGATAACGAATTACTTGATTTACGGCAAGGGAATCAAGATTTAATTGCGTACCTGGCCCAGTTTAATAAGTTGGTGGTGGAGACGGATTGGCCTGAAAGCAAGAGAGCGGCAGTGTTTTATCGTGGTTTGAGAGATGAATTAAAGGACGTGTTGGCCCAAATTCCGAATCGACCTACCTAGATTTCAGCGCTCATAGACTTAGTCTTGGAGATCGATTTCCATCAGGGAGAAAGAAGAGGTGAAAAGAAGAAGGACTTTAGATCGATAACTCCAAGGTTTGACAGAGTCCGATCCGATACCAGTAGAAGTACAGAAAGTCAACAAGGAACGGAGCCCATGCAGATTGGAACCATAAGAGGACCTTTATCCAAGGAAGAAAAAGAAAAAAGAAGAACAAGCAATTTGTGTATGTACTGTGGATCCGGGGGGCATTTCGTTAGGAATTGCTCAAAGAAACCTAAGACAGCTTTCAAGCCGAAGGAAAACTGATGGCACCACCTGTGGGAGGAGTTGAACAGGTGGGTGCGATTCAAGAAATAACTCCGGAAGAACACCAAGTAGCGAACACATTACAGTCCGCGGCTCCACACTTAATTTTGTCCATGGAAGTGAGATTCCGACAAACGACCTTAACTGAGGTTTCAGTCATGATAGATTCAGGAGATACAGGGAGTTTCTGTGACTTACAATTCGCTGCTAAAGTAGGCATTCAAGCAATCAAAAAGATTAAGAGTGAGTCAGTCCAGGCAGTAGATGGAACAAATCTTTCATCTGGTCCAAGCAATTTGTTTATGTACTGTGGATCCGGGGGGCATTTCGTTAGGAATTGCCCAAAGAAACCTAAGACAGCTTTCAAGCCGAAGGAAAACTGATGGCACCACCTGTGGGAGGAGTTGAACAGGTGGGTGCGATTCAAGAAATAACTCCGGAAGAACACCAAGTAGCGAACACATTACAGTCCGCGGCTCCACACTGAATTTTGTCCATGGAAGTGAGATTCCGACCAACGATCTTAACTGAAGTTTCAGTCATGATAGATTCAGGAGCTACAGGGAACTTCTGTGACTTAAAATTCGCTGCTAAAGTAGGCATTTAAGCAATCAAAAAGATTAAGAGTGAGCCGGTCCAGGCAGTAGATGAAACAAATCTTTCATCTGGTCCAATAGTGAGCCACACAGAACAAGTTCAATTGATTTCGAGTGATGGACATAAGGAAAATATTTAGATTAATTTAATCGATGCCCCTCAGTTTCAGCTAATTCTAGGTCTTCCATGGCTCACTGAACATAATCCCACTATCAATTGGAGCTCCAGAACCATTGTGATGGATTCAAGCTATTGCCATGAGAACTGTTTTGATGATGAGGAGAAAAACCCAGAGTGCAATCTGGCTCTTTCCCTGTGTTCAGCTGGTTATTCCATGTGTGTAATCAATGTCCAAGAAATACCCGAAGAATATAAGGAATTTGAAGATGTGTTTAATGAGGTGGAGGCTGAACAACTTCCTCCTCATCGAGTGTATGACTGCAAAATAGATTTGGAACCAGGTTCTAACTTACCATGCAGCTGTGTATATGCACTAACGGAAAAAGAGCATCATCATTTGAAGGAGTATTTAGATAAATACTTGGCTAATGGGTTCATTTGTCCTTCTCAGGCTCCTGTGTCATCTCCCTTATTCTTCGAGCCTAAGAAGGAAGGAGAATTGCGATCATGCATCGATTACAGAGCTATAAACAAGATTACAAAGAAGAATCGGTACCCCTTACCCTTAATCTCAGTACTTCAGGATCAAGTGAAGGGAGCACAAATCTACACAAAATTAGACCTAGGAGGCGCATATCACCCAGTTCGAATGCGCGAAGGTGATGAGTGGAAGATGGCCTTCCGGACAAGATTTGGGCTATTTGAATACCAAGTTATGCCCTATGGATTATGCAATGCCCCAGCTGCTTTCCAGCATTTCATTAATGACATGTTGAAAGAATGTATAGATCAATGCGCAATTGTATATATTGACGACATTTTGATCTATTCTTCCGTTGTAAACCAACACCAAGAGCAAGTGAAGGGACTGTTGCGGAAGTTAAGAGAAAACAAATTGTTCGTAAAATTGGAGAAGTGTGCCTTCAGTGTTTCGCAGGTGGAGTTTTGGGTTTCGTTCTTTCCCCCTCTGGAATACTTATGGACCAGCGAAAGATTGAAGCTGTAACAAATTGAGAATCCCCTACCAGTGTGAAGGAAGTCCAAGGCTTCATCGGATTCGCCAACTTCTATCGAAGGTTGATTAGTGAATTTTCCAGAAAGATACTCGCTCTCACAAATTGCTCAAGAAAGGAATTAAGTTTGAATGGTCAAGAGAATCGGAGGAAGCCTTTCAATCCTTGAAGAATGACTTCACTTCAGGACCCGTTCTGTTACATGCGGATCCGTCAGAGCCTTTTTATGTTGAGACGGATGCTTCAGACCAAGCGGTGGGTGGAATATTTTCCCAACGACACAAAACCACAGGACAGTTGCATCCACTCGCTTACAGATCCAGGAAGTTAACTCCGGCTGAGATTATTTATACCATCACAGAGAAAGAGCTACTAGCCATTAAGGACGCCTTTAAGGAGTGGCGACAATACCTGATGGGGGCTCAACACCAAGTGACTGTGTTTACAGATCATCGCAATTTAAAATTCTTGAAAACTGCCAGAACGCTCACGCCAAGGCAATTAAGGTGGTCCTTGTACTTCGCTGATTACGATTTCGCCCTGGAGCACAAAATGGAAAAGCGGATGCGCTATCCAGGATAGGCACAGAAGCCCAAAAGGCTCTTACCGAGAATCAACCAATCATTCCCAGCACAAAGATTATTGGAGTCATTACTTCAATTAATCTGGAAAAAACTATCTCAGAAGTTATGAGCCCAGAAGCAATGCAAAATTGGGTCAAGGAAGACGCAAACAGGAAAATCATTCGACAATTGCCGTATTTCAAAGATGCCTTATACATTCCCACTAAAGAGTTACAGCAACAAGTTATGCGAGTATGTCATGATAACAGACTAGCCGGGCATAAGGGAGAAGCCAAAACTGAGGAATTAATCAAGAGGCACTATTGGTGGCCAAAGATGACTACAGATATTGAGAGGTATGTTAAGTCCTGTGAGATTTGCGCTCAGGGAAAGTCAGAACGGCAGGCTCCAAAAGGGCTATTACAACCTTTACCTACACCGCCTTATCCGTGGCATACTGTCACACTTGATCTCATTACAGATTTACCAAATAGTCAAGGTCTCAACACAATTCTAGTAGTAGTGGATGACTTTTCTAAAATGGCCCATTTTACAGCATTAAAAGGGGTTCCTTCTGCTAAACAACTAGCTAGCCAATTCAGCTCCCAGGTAGTAAAGATACATGGAATTCCTAAAATAGTTATCTCAGACAGAGGGTCCCAATTTATATCTCAATTCTGGAGGGCCTTTATGGAAGGTTTAGGAACTGAGGTTAGGCTCTCCACCAGCTATCACCCAGAGACTGATGGGCAAACAGAAATAGTAAATCAGGAACTAGAACAATATCTACAACTGTTTCTTTTGAAGCAGGATGGAGATTGGTTGGATTATCTGTAGACGGCAGAATTTGCTCACAATAATGCAAGGAATAGTTCCACTGGGTACTCCCCCTTTTATCTAAATTATGGCAGGCATCCTAACTCAACTATTAGACAAACAGAGGTAACAGTCCGAGCGGTTAAGGAGGTTGTTTCACATTTACAACAAATCCAGCAAGATGCTATTGACAATCTAAAATTAGCAAAAGAAAAATATAAAGGTTATGCAGATCGAAAAAGACGAGAAGGTACTTCCTTAGCAAATGGGGATCGAGTTTGGTTGAGCACAAAAAACTTAAGATTAAAACGGAATAGGACGTTTCAACCCCGATTCATAGGTCCCTACCAAGTTGAAGAAAGAATAAATCAGGTTACCTATCAGTTGAAATTACCACCTAAACTGAAAATTCATCCAGTTTTTCATGTCTCTCTGTTAAAGAAGGTTTCTACAGAACTAAGAACTCAATCACCTCCAAAACCTATCCAGTTAGAGACAGGAACAGAGTTAGAAGTAAAAGAAATTCTAGATTCCAAGAGGTCAATAGGAAGACTGTACTATTTAATAGACTGGAAAGGTTATGGTCCAGAGGAACGATCTTGGGAACTGGATATGGACGTTCATGCTCCTAGTTTAATTAAGTCTTTTCACCAGCGGTTCTCTACAAAACCCGGGGCGAGAGAACCTGCCTTGTTGGGGGGTACTGTCAGGACCCCTACACAGGGTCTAATTACATGTGGCACTGAATTACCCTGGTTGTGCCAAAAATATATATAAGAACTCAATGTTGATATGTAAATACTTACCAAGAGACTGCTGAATTGTGAAAAGTCTTCTGACCCCTAAAAGAATGAGAGTAATTCAAAACGGTTAAGAAGTTAAAAAAAAATCAAGACAGCAGAAAAGGGAGCAAGGTTAAGCTACTCTAAAAATGAATATTTGAGGACATAAAAAGGACGTCTTTAAAAAGAAAGAAGAATAGAGAAGACTTAGAAATAACTACTCACCAAATTAGTGAAGTAAGTGAACAATATTAGTTATCTCATAGATATGACAAGGTAGATTAGGCAGAGAGAATTAAAACATACTTTCTTCCCCATACAGTAACAACTAATGCAGTGAGATAACAGAACTCTATAGAGAAAAGGCAGAAGAGAAGCTAGAGTCTTGAAGAGTGAGGGTAGGTGTCTAAAAGAAAGATTTGAGTAAGAGAAGTAGAATAGGAAAGACCAGTGCAGGGTTGTAATGGTGTGTTGCTTCCTTAGGTTCCCTAGAAGAGAGAAGACGTCAGCCTGATAGCCAACCGAAGGAACCAATTCAGGACCAGTCTCTTCTTGATTATTATTTTATCAAATTCCCCTATCCTCTGTGGTAATGTGTGGAGGTTCTTACTAAGACCTACAGGCATTGCTTAGTGGGATTTGGGACCTAGCATCTCTGTTCCCGTGCAAGTACTGGTAAACAAACATAATTGCTTGATGAGTATTAAAGTCTGACACTCTGCTGGGAGATAGTTTTGAGGTCCCGCCATGTAATAGACCTACAATTTCTGAGATTGGTCTTAGCACAGGCGCTAAGGGTATCTTGACGCAAGGTTTGGAGCCGAGTTATTTTAAGAAGACCAGGTTTAAGGTGATCATTGCCATGTACCTAATTTGGCAGAAAATTTATCGGAAACTGTTTATTCCCAATGTTAATATTTATACTCCATTCGAAGCCACTCGGCTCCTACCCTCTATTTTCCAGGATCAGGCTGTGTTTAGATGGCAGGCACCTGAGGGATAAGTTTCAGTTGAACATCCAGGATTTTTAAAAAT
Organism: Lissotriton vulgaris; assembly: GCF_964263255.1. Classification (NCBI taxonomy): domain Eukaryota; kingdom Metazoa; phylum Chordata; class Amphibia; order Caudata; family Salamandridae; genus Lissotriton; species Lissotriton vulgaris. The sequence continues at coordinate 395,213,370 of NC_141694.1, read as the reverse complement.
ATTTTCAGGTTAGAAGTTTCATTCATAAACGTCTTAGTGAAACCTCTTCAATGTTAGATAAGCTAGTCATATGTGAATTGATTCAAAAGAAAGCCCGAATACGGATATTGTATCAACATTTACTGTCTAGTCTTCCGGATGATCTCAAGGTACAAAATATAAAGTGGGAGGCTAAATTTGGGAAGACTGGGGTTGATCTGAGGCCTGCACTCGAGTTAGCCAGTGAGGTCTTGGTCTCTGGTAGCCTCTGGACCAAAAGTTACATGGCAGTGTTTGATCTTTATTATACGCCTGCAAAAATAGTGAAATGGGGTTGTAGAAAGGGTGATCACTGTGCAAGGTGTGGGTTGTAACCAGCTGACGCTATTCATATGTTTTATTCCTGCCCAAGCCTGCATGACTTTCTATTGGATGTGGAGTGTTTCATTAACCCTGCGCTTAATAGTTTGTGTTCATTGTCTTCAGAGATGGTGATAATGGGTTTTGAAGGCTCAGCAGCGATTAGAAAATCGCTGTATGTTTCCGCATTTTCTGCTGTGTATTACCTCACAATGGTTAAGCCCAGATGCACCTACAATTGTTATTGGAGAGCTAGGTTGCCTGCTATTTATAACTTGGAGTTTTCAGTATTCACATTAAAAGGTAGGCAGAGGCGGACGCTGGCCTGTAAGATCTGGGCCCCGGTCGAAGAATGGCTAAACTAGCATGTGTGCCCACTACATTTAAGTTGTTTATGTGTAAGATGTTGCACTTCTATGAACTATTTTATTTTTGATGTTCTCTCCCAATTTTTTTATTTCTTCGCTTATCACACCGTGATTCTGTGATTCTGTTGCATTACTTTTTTTTTTCGTTTCCCGCTGCTTATGAAATTTGATGTATGTAATTGTATTGATTGCCACAACTGCACTGTTTGATTTTAATAAAAAACAATAAAAAAAGGGAAAAAAGCTTTTTGGAGGGGGCTGCTTGGCCCCCTTCCCTATATTATTTTTTGGCTCAGGGGACCCCCATCTCCCAGGGTCTGAGCATTTTTTTGCACCCCACCCATGGCTGATTTGGCCCCAGGGACCCCACGCCCCTGGGCATGGCCACATATTTCTTTACATTTAAAAAAAATTATTTTTAAGGAGGGGGTCCACGTGGCCCCCTTCCTGAGACCAGTTTTGGCCCTGGGACATTTTTTTGTAAATACAAAAGGGAGGGAGGGCCGCATAGCCTCCCTTCCCTCGGTCACTTTTGGCCTCAAGAACCCCAAACCTCATGGCCTCTTTGATGGGGACCATGGGGGGAGCCCTAAAGCCCCCAAGGTCCCAGCTGCCTCCCCGCCTCCTGTGGGAGCTGGCATTGCTTTTAGGCAAGGGTAGTTGCTAACATGCAGCTCCCCGTGCCCAAAACCAATTCTGCTTTACTTCTTGGAAGCGAGAACAGGTTTTCTGCTGTCTCTTCCAAGGAGCCAAGCAGTGTTGCTGTGGCAGAGGGGAACCCCTGCTAGCGCCCTCCCATAGCAAACACCAATGTCCCGGGGGGGGCACCCGGGAGATTGCCGGAGCTGGCCCTGGGGGGTGGCGGTCCTCAGGGCTATCTAGGGATCGAGGACGGGGGCCACGCAGCTCCCTACCAACATTGTCATAGCCCTGGGGAGGTGTTGGTCACTGGGGCCAGGAGTCCGTAACGGACCCCCATATTCACTTAACTTGTGCCCTGGAGAGGTGGTGGTCCATGGGGCAGCATTGGGAGGGGGCAGGAGCCCCCCCACACTTCTGTATTTGTATTTCAGCCCTCGGGATGTGGCAGTCCCCGGGGCTTAGGGGGTCCGCAAGCCTCCCTGCCTCTATTAAATCAAAGCCTCGAGGTGGTGGTTGTCCCAGGGGAAGCATGGGTGGCCAATAGCCCCCCCTACACATCTTTTTGAAAAAATTAATGGGTGGCAGTCCCCGGACCTAACCCACCCGGGGGCTGAAAACGAATGATGCCTGCGCTTTGTTTTAAAAAAAAAATTCAGCCGGATTTGCACACCCGGCATGAATTTGGACAATTTTCTTTAAAAAACTTATTTTTGGGACCCCATGAGCAGGCCTAGGGGGTCAGGGTGTTTCTACCCTGCTCCCTTTTCTTGTTTTTTTTCTTTTCTCCTTTTTTCTTGTGATTCAGTTACTGAGTCACAAGATGGCTGCCAATACTTCCTGGTTGTTGCGAGTGTTGGCAGCCAATAAAAATTAAGCTTGTGCTCGCGAGGGTTCACAAATCCACCACGGTCATCAGCGATTGATATTTTTTATGTTTAAATTTCTCAGGAACTACTAAATGGATTTACACCATTTGAAGCAAAGATTTCACTCAGGACCATGAGCTACTTCTCTGCCAAATTTGGTGTAATTCTGTTTGGCAGTTTGGGCTGTAGCCGCGACAAAAGTTCCTATGCAAATTAACATGAAGGAATCTCTATTTGGGACCCCCTTTATTTCTCGGCCCCTGCTTGACAAATCACCGTGACACTTTAAAGACAGGAGCTGACCAAAGCGCCCCATTAGTTTTGAAAATGTCATGAACATTCGTCAAATGGCACCAAAGATATTGGCAAATCAAAAAACGCTTTTCCTTGGAAACTCGGTCCTAACTAAAACTACCTACTTGGCCAGTAGTTAATATATGTTCATGGGGGGTTTTGAATTGAAGCTGCCGTTTGTAGCGGTGAGGACGTTCAGAACAGCGTACCCTGACGAAGAGCACTTGATGCTCGAAATGCATTGGTTTTTTAAATAAACGCTGTTTTTGGAAGAACCCGTTGCTTCTGTCGTGCTTATGCAAGAGGTCCGGATGGGCACAGCATTCGTACTAGAAACTTGAAAATTGCAGCAGAAACCTGAGTGTGGAGTGATATAAAGCATGTACTAACGTGGATTAATGGATTTATTCAGAGACTGTTAAAAGAATGGCAAATAATGTTTAAAAAGAACCTTAATGGAAAATGCTAAAAGCGACGCCAGAGAGGCTCAGCAATTGTGCGGTGGGTGTGGGCAATCCTTTTGCCCCTTTATCTGATCAGTAGTTAATATATACATAATACATACACCGTGTCATTCTCTCATGCAACATCCTCTGGCAGCTACCTATGAGCAAACCTAGAATATTATCACTTTAAAGCTCCCATCCCTCCCTCTAACATGTGATCTGTGAGTTCCCAACTTCGCAGGTGCATTTGTTTATGAAATACCACCTGCCTTCCCAGCAGCATAAAGCCTCTGAATACCTCACTTGAGTTTCAAGTTAAAAGTCACATACAGACCACAGTAGAGCAAAGCTGCATCACTTTTAATCGGCGTGCACACACAATTACGTTCATCTGATTTAACTCACTCATAATCTTCCCTTAAAATAACTGAGATCAATAAAGGAACACCAATGTACCTAGTGTTAGAGATTTTATTAGGGACGAATTTATGAACAACGTTTACTGTTTATCATCGCTGATCAATACCAAGTGTAACGATCACCCCAATCGGCAAAAAGTCGATAAGAGCAAGCAAAAAGAAATGTTTAGATCAATTTAGAACTGGTGGCGTGAGGTGCAAAATAAATACCCTGTTGCTTTTAACAATGTTTCGAGAACTATTTTTGAATTACGATATACATGCAGGCGGATGCAAAGAGCGAAGGGCGAACAGCAGCTGGGCAGACAGAACGACGACATCAAGGGAACCCTCGAAAACGTTTTAGACGCAAATGCAAAAATCCTCCCGCAAAAAAGAATGCATATTTGTACGATAATCTGAGCAGAAATGATGGTGGCCTTTTATTTTCCATCCCTAATCTTCTTTGTGCATCATTGCAGCACGGTCGGTAAATATGGAATGTGATAGCCACTACCTGCCTGGATAATGTAAGTTACCCATGTTGACAGGAATATGCAGACAGTTTAATTGGCCTGCACAACATACTCAGACGGTAATAAATATAACAATGGCTGTCTTCCATCTAAATAGTCAGGTGCAACACTTTTCTGGCAGTAAATATAAGGCTGAAGCTGCATGCAATATTCTGTCAGTAGCCTAATTAGCAGGGTATGCTCAATCATCTTTGACGAAGAACACAACAGTATCATCTATTTTCTGGCTGGTAGTGAAACGTTTTGAGAACACAAAGAAATGCACGACATCTATCTGTTTGACCTTCAGTTGTACATTTTCCAGGAAATGTTTTACAGAGAAGATACGAATTAAAAAATGGAGGTGTCACTTGCTTTTTATTTACGTGTCAAGCATACTATTCATTTATCTTTTTTATATGTTCTTGAGGCAGAACGTCCCATCAGTGTGGCTTATAACTGATACGGTAGACGTGTGTGCAAAGAAAGAATTATCATAATGGTTGTGCTTCCCTTTATGCCAATCTTAGCGTCGCACTCCGTGTTAGAAAGATAACTTTGATTTATAGAGGCCACATTGCTTACTGAACAGTTAATAAATATTGAGCTGAAGGGTAGGTTACCTTTTGAGACATATACAGCACATACTGATTCATAGGAGCCTTGGATTTTTTCATAGACTGTTCAGCATTGTGGCGGAATACTTTGTTGTTATTGCAGGGCCAAACAAGACGAAAGACATTTTAACAAACGATCCAATCTTTAGGTGCTCAAATTTGCTTCTTTGTGTATTCATGCAAATTCAAACGCTCGGTCGAATGACTAAGCTTTGTCTCTAGTAAGGGCCGGGGCGATATTACTTTATTTGCTATGCTTACAAAAACATAACATTTGAAGTGCACACTGGATGAATCAATACACTTAATGATAAATACATTTAAAAAAACATGGATATTACAAAATATTTGAAAAAAATTGAGGAATACACCTGATTTCTATTATTTTTAAGTAACGTCCAGGAATATTCACAGCTCATTAAATAAATCATCCTTATCGCATAAGAAAACATCCCTTTCAATATTTTTCAATCTGGTTCCTTCAAATACTATGGATTACATGTCGGTAACGACTATATTGAACTTGCTCCTCAATCATTAGCCCTAGGCTACCCTTCCATTTTTAAAAGTCCAGTCTTATGCAGAGACTCATAAAATAATATTTATTATTTTGTGGGTGTTTACAGCAATATTAGCCTCTGCTACAGAAAATCCCTCACCCATCTTAAAAACTCCTGGCCACCCCTTCTCTTAAAATCTTGTCTCCATCCAGCTGACCCCAACCACTGTTACGTCTATTCAAGAATCCCAAAGTCTACAAAATAATGGCAAACGTTGTCACATCCTACCGTCAAACTCATCTCTACCAGTCAGGATTGTGATCCAGGCATGGAACAGAAATTGCCCTTCTCAAAGAACAGGCTGGGACTCTCACAGTGGTAGATGAAAGTAACTTCTGTATGTTGAATTTTCTCAACTTGTCTATAGCTTTCGACACTTTGGAAAATGAACATCCCTTAGCACCATAACTGATCTGCAGCCCTTGCCTTTGACTATGCCTCTCTTGTTTAAACCATTCTTTAGGGACTGTTCTCAAGTAGTCCAAAATGGATAGTTCACATCCCTGCCTGATCCTGTGACTTGTGTGGTACCTTAGGTTTCCTAATCCCTAATGATTTTTAAAATCTCCATAAAACCCTTGATTGCCTCATATATGGAGTCCACCTAAAATCTCATGTTTAAATTGACTCGTTTCAACCAACTTTGGTTCAGTGACACAGTTTCCACTCAAACTGCTCAAATAAACAATCTTTTCTACCCAAATCACATCACTTGGCAGTGCTCAGAACCCTCATTAAATCTCACCTGAACTTCTGCAACTTTGCATACCCGAGTCTACCCAACCATAAAGTCAAAAGACAATAAAACACAGAACACTATAGTCCGCCTCAATCACGGCATGAGGAAAACCCACCACACCACAATTCACTGCACTATTCACTGCCGAAAGACAATATGACCTTCCAGTTGCACTTCCTCACTTGAAAATTTGTTCACCCCTCAGCAATCTCCCACCTTTAATACAAAATATAAAAGTGTACACCTCTCAGGTTCCTGTGGTCATACCTTCACATCCACTTTTAAACTACCATGTCAAACTGTAAATCCAGCTGAGATAGATTCTTCTAAGTCTAGAACAGCTACTGCCTACATCTGAAGGATGTCAATTAACTTGTCTTCTTTGATAAATAACCAAAACCCACATGTTGCAATTGGCCGTAATTTACCTGCTTCCACTTTTCATAGTCTCTCTTTTTTGCGTCAAACCAGTTCTGTTATGCAGTTTGCACAATAGAAACACAGACGTTTCTTTTCCATATTCACAAAGTTTGTTGGAAGGCCACCATTAGTTTTTGATGGCAGTCCAAAACACTTTTTCAACTTCTTTCAGAAACAAACTTCCACATAGGAAGTTTGTTTCAGAAAAAAAATCCTAATCACACTGTGAGACTTTTCTCCCAGGATGTGTAGGTCGTTATTTTATTTCCTGACCCTCACCGCCAGGTTTTCCCTGCAGTTAAAGACAGGAAAAAATAATAATACACCATCCATCCCAGATAGGGTGGGCATTGTAATGTCCCTCCTGCGGTGACCCTATTCCATCATGCTGTCAGGGGAAGTATTGTGTTAATGGAGCAAATGGTCACTCTGTCAAATTAAAATTTAAGGCTGAACCAGGGTCTGAAGGGCAGAGTACTCTGTCCCGCTCTGCCGCGCTTACGACAGAGTACCCTGTCGGCCAATCGCTATATCAGGTCTTAACACACTCCCTACTTACTATACTGTTGTTTGTTGTGAGTTGATGCCTCTAATTGGTTGGGTCGCAACCAGTTGAATGCATTTAAGCTTTAAATGCCAGTGCATCATTGCCAGATGTGAGATATTTTTAATATAGCCTTATAGCCCGCTCCAGCGTTTAAGGCCCGGACCAAAAGTGAGGACCTTTAACAAGGGAGCAGGACTTTCATGGCCAGTAAAGCCCAACTACGGAGAGCTATAAGGCTATTAGAACATTTTGCCACTAGAGGGCAGAATGTTCTAACATAAAACCAAGGCCTCTTGGAGCCCGAGGGGTTTTCAATCCCCTCTGCCTCTGAGAGGCTTTTGTTCATAGCAATAGCTGTGAACAAACACAATGTGGAATGTTGCTCTGGGGGCTTTTACCGGCCTGTAGAAGCATGGAACACACTATTGTATTAAAAGGAGTGCTCCACGTTCCAATGTTCTAATTTAGAGTATATTCCTTGACTAGTACCTTTGTTCGGTGTAATACAATGTTCCTGCCACTCAGAGATATAGTAAAAATACTTATTAAAAATTAAGCTTGTGATATTAAAACTTACTGTTGGTAGGTGATTCCTCCTTAGCAGGCATTATTATAGTTATATGTAAAGAATTTGCATGCTTTTAAATTAATGTGTTGTAATGCTACTTTTTAAAATTTCTTCTCCAATATGTGCTTGAGCAGGACGTTATTTTAGAGGAGGTAATTATCATTTGCATATGAGTTTATCTTGAATAATTGAAAAGACAAGAGGCATTTAGCAAAACAGGAGACTGAAGAGAAGGACTGACCCTTGCTGTTTGTTCTGGGGCTGGCCTGCGGTTTGCTGATTTAACTAAGGAGAGGCTAAGGGACTTTGCTGAGTGCTGTGTCCCCCCTGCTTGAAAGGGCAAAGTAACTTGTCCCCAACTCCATGAGGAGAGCTTCCAAGTGTGTCTCAGCAACACTGTGTGCATGTGCTTTTTGCAGCCTGACACCTTCGTACGAACTGCCCTGTGATCGTGTGCACCCGGAGTCCAAGTGAGTCTCAGCGACGCTGTGTGCATGTCCTTCGTGCAGTCTGAGACCTTCATGAGGATTGTCTTGTGATTGTGGGCCCCCGGAGTCCAAGCGAGTCTCAGCAATGCTGTGTGCATGTGCTTCATGCAACCTGAGACGTTCGTGAGGATTGTCCTGTGATCGTGCGCACCTGGAGTCCAACTGAGTCTCAGTGACGCTGTGTGCATGTGTCTCGTGCAGCCTGAGACCTTTGTGAGGATTGCCCTAGGATTGTGTGTAACTGGAGCTCAAGTGAGTCTCAGCGACGTTGTGTGTGTGTGCCCTGTGGCAGCCTGGGACCTTTGTGAGAAATTTCCCTGAGACAGTGTGTCGCGGAGGAGTCTTGTTCTCTGTTTCAATCGACAGCATGACCAGAAATACTGTGATTGTCATTGCCATCTGCCCAGACAGGCATCCCCAGAGGAGCTGTGAGAATTCACTGCTGATGGCCCGAGCCTGCCTTTGCCAAGGAGAGACCTCGAACCATCGCCGGTCGGGGTTCCTAGTACCACTGCCCAAGATTAACATCACTGTCGGAGGGCCAAGCCGCAAAGAGAGGGGAGTGAGATCGTACCCCCCATGTAATGCTTAGCAAGTATGCGTATGTCGCCTCCTGGGACCGGGTGTTGGCTGCGAGAGAAATGCGCTCGGCCTTTCCCATCTTTGCAGTGCTAGCCTCCGCTCAAGCCCGAATTGCGACCCGTACTTGCCGATGATTGGCAGTACCGGGGCCTAGTGTGAAGCTGCACTTTCTTTTCCATGAGAACAGTTTTGGGGGCATATGTTGGCAGTACGGATTGCACGTCAGTAGGAGTGGCATAGAGACCATCTGGAGCACCGCAATCAGTACGAAAGTACATTATTGTTGCATTACGAATTGCATTGTTTTTGCCTTACAAACTGCCTGAGAGCTGCATTATGAAATGCATTATTTTAGCATTGCAAACTGCCTAAGTTTTGCACTACAAATTGCATTATTTTTTCATTATGAGCTGCCTAATTGTTTCTTTACGAATTGCATTATTTTTGCATTACAAACTGCCTGATTGTTCGATTACGATTTGCATTATTTTTGCATTATGAACTGCCTGACTGTTGCATTTCGAACCACATTAGTTTTACATGACAAAGTGCCTGATTCTTGCATTACGAACTGCATAGCATTGCATTAGGACTGCATTGGATCATCAAGAATTGCTCATTAATACTGCAAGAACCTACAAAGGCTTGCTGGCCTAATAGCTGGCAGGCTGAAATATTACAAATATGCATATGTTTAATTTTTATTGTGTGGTCTCATCGTATATCTTTTGTTTTATAAACATATAAGTGTTTTTTTAATTAAATTCATGTGGAGTCCATTTGTGGTATTACCATTGGGTTACTAAGAGCCTGGTTGCAAATACTTTACAAATTTGCCTTGGAGATAAGCCTTGCTGCTCGTGCCAAGCTACTGAGGGGGTGAGCAGGGGCTATCTGAGAAGGTGTCCTTCCTTTCCCCGACTTAGAAGCAAGGGTCTCTATTTGGACTAAGGTATCTACCTCAGCCAACTAGAGACCCCCAGTTTTAACACTGCACTTATCATGGTATTCACTAACATTGTATTCTCCCATTTCAACATGATATGAAATTGAGTTTTTCTCGTTTTCTCTTGAGCATTTAAGGTTGGTTTTAATCTCCCTTTCATTATTATGTTTTGGCCATGCCCAATGACCTAGGCCAATATCTCGATTAATGGGACTTGTTGTGTTGACCTATGCTTTAGTTACAGAGTTCCATCTGAGCCTGAATTTGGATGATATGTCCATGCCTCCCAGCATAATCTGGACATTAAGAATTTGGCTACATTTTTTAAATTTGCCCTACTGCCTGCATCGTCTATGTGATTTATATTAGCTATCCAACTCCAAGGTGAATCCAATGAAGTATTTGGGTAATTGGTGAAACCTTTTTGCTTAAACTACATTTGTCATCTATTAGTTCAGTCCCCAGATCTCGGCACTATATGTTAATTGAATTATCTACTTTAGAATGAACCACCTATCAATGTTTGTTAAAACAATGTTTTAGTGAACTCATACAACGTGGAGGATTGAATTATGCATTACATGTTTATACTTTTCTCCTTACATGGTCTTTGCAGCTCAGATTCATGAACTGTTTTCCTACGTATCCAACTAATAATAATAATAATAATAATAGGGAAGTTTGTAGAGCGCCTGGTTACGCACACCGGCGTGTCCCCGCGCTGTGATGAGTGAAAAAAAACAAGCCCCCCAGACGTGCTCAAATGTGCCTTGGATTACTGCCTAAATAAGTGCATCTTGAGCTTTCCCCTGAACCTTGCCTCAGAAGGTTCCATGCGCAGGTCTAGTGGAAGTTTATTCCAGCCCTTTGCTGCAAGAAACCGGAAGGACCTACCTCCCATACAGTTTTTTTTAATTTTCGGGATCTTTAGCAGGCCTGTGCCTGCAGACCTAAGTGGCCAAACAGGTCTATATTGAGAAATCAGGCTCTGTAGAGGCCCAGGTGCTTTGCCTCCCAGAATGCGGTGGCACATGCAGAGGGCCTTAAACTCAATCCTACTCCTGACCACAAGCCAGTGTAGTGCTTGCAGCGCGGCCTTCGAGGCAGATCTTATCAGGAGCCTCAGAACCAACCGAGCTGCAGCATTCTGTAGCACCTGCAGGCGATCTAAACTTCTGACTGTAGCTCCCAGGTACAAGATGTTTCCATAGTCCATTCTCGAGGTGACCAAGCGCATCTATTTAAGTTGTTTACCTTTCAAGTGAAATTATTTTCTCTTTCGTGGACATTTTACAAAAAAGGATCTTAATTTTGCTGTATTTATTCTTTGATATTTCTCTATTGCAAGTAGCAATGCCTTTCAGTGGGCAGACAACTAAGATGGAATAGTCAAAATTTCACAAAACCAAAACGTTAAACCCCTCTACTGCCAACACATTTTGGGAAGCTGACAACACCTCAGCATATGAATCATTGTATCTAATGATAGGAGCAGTTGGCAAAGTAACACCAATTGTTGTCAGGGGAGGCCTATGCAGCCTACAATTTTTTCTTAATCTTACTCGCATGATGGTTCAAGTGAATATCCTTTTTTGATTGTCAAGAAATCAACTTTTCCTTTTTATCAGCTTCCTCCACATTCTTTCTCTAGGTACCAGTTGAGATGTGTTGGTTAATTCCCAACAAGTCATATAAAGGTGTATTAGGTTTGTATAACTGTATTTATTAACAGCAGACTGGAAACATAAATATTTTTCTATTTTTAATAGACCATGGTGAGGTCCTCATGCTCAGCAGCATGTCCTCCTCAACTCAATCTTCTTTAAAATCATTTTAAAATATCATTTACAATATACAGTCCATATCAATTAGAATGGCTTACAGAATGTTGGCTTATTTGTGGGACCTTTACATTGCAGGGCTGCAATGAGATGGGTTTACCTTTCAGGGATCAAATCAAACTAACAGCCATTTTCTCAGAAAGTGATAGAATTTTGAATTCGTGCATTACCAAGAAGTGGGAGTAATTCAAGAGGCGATGTGCTACTGAAGAGGAACTTGGTAAGTGATGAATTCTGCATATGTAATTTACAGGAAGACATCATCAACTTTTTGCTGTGCTTTCCACTCTATACAGTCCTAGGGAACAAGGCAATCTCTTAGATGATTGGGAACAAAGATGTATAACTGAGGCTCCCTGTTTTCCGTTTTTACTGATTTTTACAGATAAATACAGACAGAAAACCATTTATTCTCATGTCTGTATTTATTTTTAAAAATGTGGATAAAAACAGGAATAAGGTTTGTTTTTGAGTTATTCTAAATGCTAAAAATCATGACTGCCAGGCCAATAGCAGTTTGGATTGACAAGCAAGGGGATAAAAAAATAGGGCTTTTAGTAAAGATGCTTAAACAGCAGTAGATTTGCACAACCTTGATACTTAAATGTACATATTTTCTTACTGGTGCACATTTAACCATTATATATAATTGAAACCTGTCCGGCGTTAAGGCATGAGTGCACATTAACTGGTTAAATAAATGCCGAAATAAACAGATTTCAGCCTAATTTTTTCACAAAACCTAAAATAAATAGAGATAAATACAGGCAAAATTAGCAAAAAATAAATATGGATAAATACAGACAGAAATGACAAAGATGTAAATACCACAAAACCAGGAGCCCTACTTATAACCCTATATGGAGGCACTCTTCTATAGTGTACTTATTTTGAAGGTGACATTTCTGCCAGAACATGTAGAGGAATATTTACAATATTTCAGTGTAGGACAGTGCCATGATTCTTCTTGCTCTGCTGCCCAATGTCAAAAGAACCCCTTGCACCCACGGTGTAAGGGTGTGTGTGTTGTTGGCATGGTTGTTATTGTTTCAGGAAGGGACACCTTACTGCACAAAAACAATCAAAGGAAGCATGTTCTTTGTTGAAAGCTTGCCGCGGAATGCAGCACCCATGGAAAGAGGGGAAAACATTTCTCCTTGTTATGCCTGCTTTGGGAAGGTGTTAGTTCTGCAGCTGCCCCACATTTGCACTATGTTGTAAATTTGGGCCAGTGTAAAAAAACATGGTGTTCTGTGGAAACACCCATGGAATGCCTATTCCACCAGAGTAAGGCATTGCATTAATACATATGTACATAACATGTGCAATTGTAAAGCACTTGTTCACCCAAGGGAATCTTGGCACTGAGTAACAGATGTTTATTGTTATGGCTGAGTGGACCTTCCAGGATTTGAATATGTGAACATGAGGTCAAACACAGGCTCATAGAGTGGAGGTATTAATCCACTAAAGCCACCAGACTCGGCCATTAGCATTTTAAGGCTGTCTCTGCCAACAGTTCAATTCCTCCCTTATGGTTCAGCTTTCACCTAGATATTCTATTATAAAACTAGGGGGAATATTTACAATGCCCTGCTGTACCTTTTCACCACCAGAGTATCACGTCTGTAATGGTACTGAGGCGCAGTATGCCGACCCATATTCATAAGGACACACAAAGCCCCCCTGGATGGCTTTTCATGACCTTGTAAAAAATGTTTTAGTGAACTTGCAAAGTGGAGGATGACATTATGCTTTACATTTTTGTACTGCTCTCATTACATCATCTTTCTAGCTCAGATTCATGAAAAATAGGTTTCCTAAGTGCCAAACTATGTACATTACAGTTTTTTCCCTTTCAAGTGAAATTATGCAGGGTGGCTTTGTGTGACCTTGTAAATATGACCCAGCACACTGAATGAAGTGGCCTGATTAGAGTCACCCAGGTCCTCACGACCACCTCTCAGCCTTCCATACCAAATGAAGAGTCCGTCAGACAGTAGAGAATACAAACCAATATCTGTGGAGCCAAGTCTGCCCAGTCGCTTAGGAGTGCTGCACCAGGGACTGACATCAGCAAGCATAGATGTACATTATGTACTTCTCAGAACCAATGATGGCACACCCACAATCAGTTTTCATTCTGAGGCCAGGCAGACACAATTTCCGAATACTCAAGGTCGCTATGCCCGTACCCGCCACTAGACAAGTGGGAGAAGGCCTCTATCTAGAGGGAGAGGTATGTGCTAATAATAACAGTGTATTCATTTGGGAAGCAAAATCTAGCCTTGTAGAAACAAAACTCAAGAGAGGCCTTTTCTCAGAAATAGCGAAGAATAAGTTTCGGTTTTAACTCAGAATGGCGCCGACATAAAAAATGGCACTGTGAATGCAACACACATAGAACTATGCTAAAACATGATTTTTTTTATTCTAACGGATCCTCCTTTTAGCATCAGCTAAATATTTTCTAGTAATAGCAAAGAAAATATAAATCAATAAAACAGAAAGTCATAGGTAAATTACTTAGGAACACCCCATGTTGTCAACATCTGGAAGATAAACCGTAAGGAGGGAAGAAGTCTCGAAAATACCCTCATTTATCAGCATGAGGTCATCGATCTCATTTTGAACCATAATTGCAGCATTGGTATCATGAATTGATATTTTCCTCTTAGGAGTGAGAAGAGTGGTGCAATAAGAACAACAGAAGGGAAGGCATTGAACAAGGACACAGCAAGAGACCGAAGATCACAATGAAATAAATCACCTTTTCAAGGATCCTACCCCAGCTGCCAAAAAAGACCAACTCCAGTTCCTGCATTCCATTCCTTTAACATTTTCTAGGATGTCTAAATGTGTTGGTTAACATTCTTTTCCATATTTGTGATCCTGACTACACACTGGTCTCCTACTACTGCGCACACACACCCACTCTTACCTAGGATAAAATCGACTCCATATCTAGTCTGCTCTGAATATATTTGCATACTTTCCAATTGGGTGGTGATGTCACACAAAACTGCTACTGTGGAGTTAACCAATATTTGCGCTTACATACAAAATATTCTCTAGGTTTCTCACCCCTGGCCATACTAACGAGTATGTGCCCTAAAGCAATACCATCCCTGAACAATTAAGATACAATTTAGTGTCAGTAAAATTGATAATTGGACAACAATCAGGGTAATAACCAGCTTCTTGGGGAACTGTCAATTCCATATACTAGTAACCCCCAAGAGTTACATTCTGTTTTTCCATATGGAAGTTGTTGCAATAAGTGTTGGTGTCACACTCTGGATAACCCATACATTGAGGCTTTCTATAGTACAGACAAGGAACTGGATAGCCAAACCCAATTCCTCCTTGCACTTCTACGAAGTCAAGGGGCCGAGTATAGGTATATTTGACAATTGACAAAGGATATGCTGTCCATAGATTAGTGACAGATTCAGTGGGGTAACAAGCATTCCCTTCTCCATTCTCAATGTTAAAAAGATGTAGCCAAACGTACTGCTAACAACCAGCTGCTCCTTCATATTCCTTTTACAGCTCGCTTTAGCAATCCCTCTTAGCAGGACCTTCTTTGATAGATAAGAATCCTATGTCAGTTTGTTTATCTGTGGCACCAGCTCACTGGTAGTGGCTGGTTGTTAGCAATACGTTTGGCTACATCTTTTTAACATTGAGAATTACACTAGGGATCTATATGATTCTCCAACCCACCTACAGGTTGTGTGGTGTTCTTCTTTTTTAGTTCTTAATTATGTAAACGCAGGCATGAAGTCTACGGGATAACTATTGTCCTCGGGGGCATGTTGTCCATTTGGACTCTCTACCCGCCAACATTTTGTGTGGGTTTATTTTCCATCATTCGAATCGCGTAATCCTAGGCTTGTAGGTCTTGGGACAGGGATCGTCTCCGGGGGCGCTTGGTCCCATTGGTCCCATTGGATTTTCTATAATTAATTTTTCTAGTTAAGAAGCATTGTCCTGCTCTAAGCTACATTTGTAACTCTTGTTTCGTATTTGGCCGCTATAATCGTGATCAAAGATATCCATTTAACTTTTTAGCTGCCCACCTTGTGACCATTTCTTATGCGGAACACTGTATACATCGAGGACATGAGTACCTGTGGAGTATGAATATGACTCATAATTGTAGTCGTATATAATATATCTTTTATGTACTTTGCTCCTTTTTATGGGTTTCCACAATATTTGCCCTTTGATGTCTTTCTTATCTATTACGGCGGACACCACGTCTGTTATTTCCTGTTTTAGTCCATTTTTGATCTTTAGTTATGTTTTCAAGGAGTCTCCTTTCTACCTTCATGAGAACTTGTATTCCAAGATGTAAAAGGATGTTGTGGCGGGCTATTTAAGTCGGACCGCTTGTTAAGTACTTTGTTTCATTTGTTGCCGTATCCAGGCCGACGACATCGCGGGTGGCCTCCATATCGGATTGACTGATTACGTCTCTTCTATCCACGGTAAGCGCCCTCCGATAAGGTTTCGCCTTTTCATTGGGATCTCTGCGGAGCCCAAGTTATTTCGGTATACCGAGTCTCATGTTGGTAGATCTTTAATCGATGAGAACATCTAGCCGTTCTATTAATAAGAGGGATTTTTATTTATATTTTAATAGATTCTTGAATATCAATAGGAAGCTTTAGAACTACCATCGCATTGAAGAAAATCATTTTCTTTGCAAAAAAGGATTGGCTGTATCACAGTTTCTTATAAGCAGGACAACCTAACCTCTCGAAGGTATTTACCTTCCCTTAACTACCTCTGCTATCGCCCTCTTAATCCCTTGTGGATAGTAAGGATCTGTTTTTAATTACTATATCCCTTTAGAAACTCGGCTTACAATCTGCCACAGTGCTTTTATACCCGATATCGAGCGCCCAATATCTATTGTCATGATCCATCGTGAAACTATCGCCTGCACGAAGAATTTTATACGGTGGGCATTCCTAATTATTGCTCTTATATCTCTCTTTTTTGTCTGTTATGTAATAGGATAACATTAAGGGATATGTGCATAACAATACGGGTTCTGATCACCTTTTTTAAAAGATATTGTTTTCTGTCGATATTGAGACAGTATCCATCGACTGTGACATTGATTTATCCTCTGTTTTGCAGCTTCTGGGGTGCTGTCTGACAGCAAAATAATATTTGGTGGGTCTGTTGTACTTTAGTTTATCAGGTAACCTCAGCTTCGTTCTCGTGTCTGAATCGTATGCCTAGGTGGATATTTAGTATTCGTATACCAGAAAGCAACATTGTTTATACGAAAGGTGCATCGCAAATCGGCCCGAGTACCCTATTATTGAGATATTTACTCAACTATATTGGTAGAAACCCTATGTATAATCTTTATGTGCATTCAGTATAGGGCATACACGAGGCATCTGATGTATATACTATTTATTTGTTGACTTGTCATGAATAGTTGTGAGGATAAAAAATGTTTAACTGTAACATTATATCTGTTGTAGCAATAGGAGCTTATCATTTCCTGTTTGCAACCAATCCACTGGAGTTGTATTGAGATTACCTCTACACGCAGTGAGTTTTTCGCTAACAGTAAGTCTCTCCCCTTTTTAAATTATATGTGACCTTTGTTAATGGTTATACCTCTTTGTTTATATAAATACACAAGAACCTGGGTGTCTAATATGAAACAAAATGTTTCAAAAAGCCATATATCATGAGTCAACAGGATTGTCTGACTATGTAACCAGAAAGAGTCTAAATAGAATTATGGCAATCCAACGCATGTGGCCACCAGGAAAAAGTAGGCGAGATCCAAGTTCCAGAGATGGATTACCATCAAAATCGTGTTGGTGATCTGATTTTTCTCATCTGGTCATCCACAGGGCTAGGCTGGTGTGTCTCCAGATCAGCGAGTTACTCCCAGACCCGCCTGGTAGGACTAGGGTCAAACCCACAATCGCCTGTTTGACCATGCGTGGAATCACCAAATGGAGCATAAAGCAGTGCAAAAAAGTGAAAGTGTAGAAAGAATAAAGTCAGATTTTACTCGGGGCAACGACGGAGAGAGCGTGGCCTCCCTTACTCTGAGTTTGGTCCAGGTGAGGTGAGGTTTTCTCCCCTGTCAAGATGGGTAATACATACACCAGTTGACTAGGAGGAAGGAGAGTTATATCCTTTTAAGTAGTCACTGTTATTATTATTTTTCAAAAGTGTGAATTTCACTAGCAGTAGCAATAGTCCCTTAAGAACAGAGGCCCTGATGAAAGCCTAGGGAGTTTTCCCCTGTACGGCAGAAACATGTTGGCCCTGAAGCAGTTATTTGTGTACACTGCGATTTTGCGCTGTTCTGGTTTTTAAATAGAAAGAAACTCACTGTTATTAAAGTTTCCATTGCTGTGAGATTTCTATACTTTTTTAACTTTATTCTTTTTACACTTTCACTTTTTTGCACTGCTTTATGCTCCATTTAGTGATTCTACGCATGGTCAAACGGGCGATTGTGGGTTTGACCCTAGGCCTACCAGGTGGGTCTGGGAGTAGTCTCGCTGATCTGGAGACACACCAGCCTAGCCCTGTGGATGACCAGATGAGAAAAATCAGATCACCAACACGATTTTGATGGTAATCCATCTCTGGAACTTGGATCTCGCCTACTATATATGACCTTTACCAATGGTTATACCTCTTTGTTACCCTTGTAAATAGCGACTAGCTGGGCCTTCTAAACATAATCCATTGAATTGTCCAGTGAGGGTCCCTTAATTGAAAATCATTGTATCCTTGAGTTCTAAATTGTAATATAATGTTGTCTCGATTTCTTGATTTACTCATGCCTTTGTATCACTTGCTCTACCATTTTCTTGTTTATTTCTTTTTTACCTTGTCCCCTTTTCATCCTCCCCTTTCACCCCCCCCCCCCCCACGTTTTTTACTCTAAATTCGTGTCCAAAACTGTGGGTACTGAATTTGTATACCATCATGCTACATTTTATGTTGTTTGGAAAATTATGAGATATGTATAGGAAATGAAATGACAGTTGAGTGCCTTTATGTCTCTTTTATAATTAAATCAATGTACTATGTGAATTTAGAAAGTATTAAATGTACTTCAGAATGTAGTTAAATACAGTACTGTGAATTAATAATGTGTGATGAATTTCTTTTTATGTATGTTTCAAATTGTTATATTTACAATTTCTGTGGCTTCCGAAGAAGGCGTGTCCCATGCCGAAATGCGCGTCGACTTTATTCACCACTTCCTGTTTGGTTTCTATGGACAGAAACTGTTAAATTATGTACATGTTGATGACTACTGTTTTTAGTAAAATGTATATTTTGTGATTTTATTTTTTCTTGATTGTAGAGCTTAAATTGTGGAATAAATTGTATTTTTATAAATAAGTGTCTATTAATTTTATGTTTTATTTTAGTTTTTACCTTTTGGCCTGTTTTTGCTGTCATTTC
Source organism: Lissotriton vulgaris (assembly GCF_964263255.1). Classification (NCBI taxonomy): domain Eukaryota; kingdom Metazoa; phylum Chordata; class Amphibia; order Caudata; family Salamandridae; genus Lissotriton; species Lissotriton vulgaris. The sequence continues at coordinate 395,194,724 of NC_141694.1, read as the reverse complement.
ATGCCCTATGTTTTCCATTGTGCTCTGCCTAGGAAGTTTTGTACATACAATGAGCTGTGTGAATCCAGTTCGTGTGGCCCACGACCTTTCTCTTAACTGGTCAAGATAGTCAAGCAACAGTGGGTACTGAATATTAGAAAACCACAGAGGGCATGGGATACCCCAGACATTTGCCGGGCATCCGAATACAACCTCATACAGTGACAATCCTATCCTAGAATGTTCTATAGTTCTTGTTGACAAAAGTGCTAAAGGTAAAGCATCTGGCTGTTGTAACGCTGTTGTCTCCTAAATTTTTGCCAGCTTGAGAGTACCATTGTACTTCTCAACCAAAGCTGAGCTGCTGACTGTGGATGATTGGCAGCATGACAATTTTGCTTTATGTGTAAACCATCCCATCACAAATCAATTGGATCACGTTTGCATTAAAAAGATATCCGTTACCTTTCCAACTGAATCAGGGCAAGCAAAACAAAGGCAAGAACTCCTTCAGGGGTACCTTTACAGTCATAATGGCCATATTCTCTTTAGTGGGATAAGCCTCAACTCATTTACTAAATGTACATACAACCACCGAAACATATTTAAGATTATTGCATCCCTCTAATTTGATATAATCCATTTGAAGGACCTCAAAAGGAAAAGCGGGTGGTGCAAATTTGGCAGGTGGTGTAGGGGTACCTTTCCCGGGATTTTGCATCATGCATACCATGCAGTACTTCACTAAATGTGCAGCTATCTTAGGGATATTATCATTCTGCCATACAGGGTCTAACAACTTGCAAATACCCTTAGCACTGATATGGGCTGGACCATGGGCCATCGTAACCACAGAGAGAACATATGCATCAGGCATCAAACATCTCTGCTTCCCTGACTTATCACTCCAACATCCCTCATTGTTCAATTGTGCTCTACTTTTCTGCCATGCTGCTAACTCTACTACTGTGGCTTCGCTTTGTATCTCTTTTACATTCTCAAGGGTTCATCGAACATGACAACCTTAGGCACCCACCTAGCCAGACCGGCTACAAATATTCTTTTCATCTTTGTCCGAGCTGTTTCCTTAGCTGTCTGATCTACAACAACATTTCCCCTACCTACATCATCAGTGACCTTCTGTTGGGCGGTACACTTCACTATAGCTAATTTCTTGGGGAGCGTTAAAGCAGACAAAAGCCTCAATATAAGGTGACAATGCTGGATTCTGGAGCCATGAGAAGTAAGGAACCATTTTTTAGCCCAGAGTCGCCCAAAAGGATGCGCGACCCAAAGGCATAATGGCTGTCAGTATAGATATTGACAACCAGACCCTCACTCAATTCACAACCTTGAATAAGGGCACCAAGCTAAGCAGCTATAGCCGACTGATAAGGGACTTGTTATGCCTCTACTACTGTATGCAGTGTGGTAATAGGATAAGCCGCAGTTGCAGTGCCATCTAATAATTTTAAACAAGAGCCATCAACATAGTTTTCCCCTTGTGGGTCAGATAAGGGAATGTCACTCAAATCTACCCGTCCTTTTATCTATTCTTCAGTTTGGAAAATACAGTCATGTTTGTCGTCTTCATCACTCTCTGAAGGTAGGGGTAGTAACATAGCTGGATTCAAAGTAGCCCATCTTTTGACTGTGATATGTTTAGCAAACAATGTCAATTCATAGCAAGTAAGACGTGCACTGGTGAGGTGCTGTGTCTTTGTCTTATTCAGAAGTGTATCCACAGCATGGGTCAGTATCCAGTACAAGTCCAGCCGATTGTTTGATCAAAGTGACCATGTCGACGACCACTCTTAGACAACTTGGGAGGGCTCCCACGACTGGATCGAGAAAAGAAGAGAAATAAGCACACACTGTTGCTTATCTCAAAGTTTTTGCGTAGAACCGACGGCCCGCCACCAGCCATCGCATGTACATACAATACAAATGCTTTTCCATAATTAGGGGGGCCAAGTACTGGAGCCGAACAAAGCACTGTTTTCAATTGCTCAAAAGAATTCTGACATTCTGGCTTCCAAGGCAAAGGCTCTTGCACTTCTTTCATTGTTAAGGCAAGCAAGGGTTTGATTTGTAGGGAGTAGTTAGGTATTCGCTGCCGAAAGTAGGAAGTGATACCTATAAAAGCACACACATCTTTCTGAACCTGTGGAGTAGGCATTTTAACCACTTCCATGCTCATGACAGCTCCATGCCGTCATGAGCCACCGGCGGCCTGTGCTCATGAAGCCGTCATGCAACTGCTGCTCCGCCACGCAGCAACAATTCCCCGCCTCTGTGGGAGAATTAGTGAGTGGGCGGGGTGATGATGGCTCCACGCCGTCATGAGCACACGTCACCCGTGACTCATGATGGCATGGAATCGTCATAAGTAAGGGACCACCATGCCCACCCCCTAGCCCCTCCTGCGCTGCAGCAGAATTCACGCCACGGCGAAATAGTTAACAATGGTACTGATGCGCTCAGCGGTCAACCTCCTACCCTCCTGCGACAGTAGAAGACCTCAGTAGGTGACCTCCTGTTGACAAAACTGAATTTTAGAAAGAGAAACTTTAAGGCCATACTGAGCTAAATGTAGCAATACCTTAACTGTACTGTCTTTACAACCTTTTTCGGTATCAGACACAATAAAGAGGTCGTCAATATACTGCACCAATACATTACCCTCGGGAAGCAACAAGAAATCCAACTGACCTTTTGATGCCTGGCTATAAATGCTCCGACTCTCTGTATAGCCCTGAGGAGCTTGACAGATTCTAAAGCTCCTACCAGCTAGGGTAAACCCAAACATATGTCTGCTATCTGGATGAACAGGAATACTAAAGAAAGTGTTTTTCATATCAATGACTAAAAAGAATTTAGCGGTGGAAGGAATCATCGTCAAAAGTGTGGTAATATCGAGAACCACTGGAAACTTGGGAACCACAATTTTGGTAACTTTGTGTAAGTCAATCACAAACCGGTAAACATCTTCATGATCATCAGGGGAACCTTAGGGTGTCCGTTTAAGAATTGGAAGAATGTGAATATTACAAATATTAGCAGCAGTCTCTTTATCTACTCCTTTGCGTGTTAAATCCTGTATAATTAGCAAAAGGACCTGTTCTCCCACCTGAGGAATTTTATTCTGAGGAATACGAGGCAAAACAACATTATCTTTAACCTGGATTGAAACCGGTGGAATGTGCACCAGTCCCACATCTGTATCACTCGTCACCCATAGAGTGGATTGTATGTCAGGAAATTTGGCAGGTAGATCAAGAGACAGGCACTGTCTAGTACTCAGCTTTGGGCCCATTGTCATATAAACATCTTCCGGGGAACAATAAATAGTAGCATGCAATTTCTTCAACAAGGCCAAGCCCATCAAATTCTCACCACAATTGGATGTCAACAAAAATGGAGAAGCCACAGTAAAAGGAACAATAGTCAATGCAAGGGGTCATGAAATGGGGCTTACAACCGGTACTCCTAAAAAACCTACCAAAACATTATTATAGCCCAAAAGAGCCACCCCAGGGACTAAAGATCGAGAAACAGAACTCTACGTTGCACCTGCATCCACCAGAAATTCCTTATTGAGCTACGCAAATCAGCAGTGACATAAGGACCATGCTGATCTATAGGCATCAGTCCTTGGCTGACTTAGCTATAAGACATTCCTGTTGCCTCATCCATACCATAATCATCATGGTAATACTGTCCATCACAAGGGTCATCAAAATAATGTTCATCAGAATGACCCTGTGAGACTGCAGAAGCCTTAGCCCTATCAGACCCTCAACCTCATCCTTAGGACCCTGCCCTCTAGGAACCGCTCCTTCTGCAGAAGCACAGGACACTTGCTACGCCAATGACAATCTTCCTTACAATATGCACACTGATTTGCCCCCAAAGGAGTTGTGGTGGACTGCCTACTAGTGTGTGGAATCTGTCTAGCAGGACCACCACGTTCGCTACCATTTCTTCTAAACACTTGCTGCAACAGCACCTTTGTCTTTAAATCCTTAATCTTCTCATCTTTTCTTTCTTTTCCTGATCACGATGCTCATAATATTGAGCCATATTCAATATAACATGGGGGGAAGAGGTGGTCCAAGTAATCTCAGATGCCTTTAAACAAATCGCAATTTCAGGAAGTAGGTTAGAAACAAACCTGTCGACAAACAATAAAACTCCCCCCTCAATGGACATTTCTTGCCCACTATAAACCCAAAAACGTATCCTCAAACCGAGTAAAAAAATCTGACACAGTTTCATCCTTTTTCTGTTTGCAAGCCGTCAACTTGTCCCAACTTACCTTCTTTGGGGGAATAAGATAATGCATATGGATAATAATTAGGCCTGGCAAAGCAAGTGTCTCGGCTCAGGGTTTATCACCTGGCTTCCTTTCCTGATCCCATCCCTTAAACATATCCCATGTTCCACCCAATCCAGCGATATGATCTCGAGTATGAACTTGTCTCTAAATGTCAACCGGTACAAGGAGACCAAAAAAAGTTCAATGTCAGCAGGAGTCATTACAGTAGAAGAGGCAGCTTCAGTCAGTTCTTTATAATAAGCAGTAGGATTTTTCTAGGGTTAGGCAAATGAGCTTCAAGGGACAGAACTTTACTCCATTTCCACAGAGTATGAACCCACTGTTCTTGGAAATGGGCCGCTACACCTCGTCTAGTGACAACACCATGCTTATCCATCAATTCTGGGATTTCTGGATGATATATAGGATGAACCTCTTGCAATGGAAACTGGGACACCTGGGTAGGACTCTTTTTGTGCAACCTGCCCCTATAGGCAACCAAAGTAGTAATGTTCCCAAAAACTTGATCTGGGTCCACACCACTGGCGTACATCTCTAATATTGAATACAAATTGTGGTGGGTCAGCCCCAAAATGTTGTGGTATAAAAAGCTCATAAACTTTCATCACACCCCAAACATCCTCCACACTGTAGTTGAGATTACACAGCCTGATTAGCTACTACCTTCTTCTCCTCATCCCCCACCACAGACCACACAAAATGGCCCATCTACCCATTACATTTTGTCAAATCTCTATTGTCAAATCCACGTGTTGGCATCTCAGAACCCAATAATGCTGGGAAATGAACCAACAGATTCACCGGGAAGGATCAGCACAAGCGCGTGCGCCGGGGGAAAGAGAGCTGGAGATGGGGATGCTAACAGTCACAGTTGCCACAGACCGTGAAGCAAAAGAAGGAGGAGGAGGAGCTGAAGCATAAGACTGTCGAAAGGACAGCAGTGTATACAGGGACTGTGAAAACAGCTGTAACAGGTGGCTGTGGTGGCACAGGGACAGTGGGATATATCCTTTGCCGGGCATATGGGGGTGGGGGTCGGGTGTCTAACAATTCTTCCACAAAAGTATCATTTTCCTCCTCAGCCATATACAATTTATCAACATGCAATCGAAACCTCCTGTCTTCACATTCAACTCCTTTCTCCTGGTTTTTTCTATCATATGCTACAGCTTTCTGAGTCAGCGTCTGCATCTTCCCTTTCTGTGCCTCTTTCTCTGTCTTTAATTGTCTCTGCCTCGCTGCTTTCTGCCACAAGAGAATCAAACAAAGACTGTCTACATTGTCTCTTAAATCACTGTTCCTGTAAGAACCCAAACATTTGTTCATCGAAAGTGTCCGTCAACGGACACTGCAGCTCTGCACTGTCCCTTGAATATTTATGCCATAATGTAGTAAACATAATAGGGCCAAGACCATGCTTCACAATGAAAATTAGGAGTGCCTTCTGGAGGTGCCGGCTGAGCTTCTTCCAATCAAGCATCTGGATAACAACAGAGACAGCATGAAGAAAACAGTTGATACCAGCCATTCTCAAAAGAAAACAAGTTCACTATTTATGACTGGCAAAGCAATTGCAAATGCTTCCATCCCTAAGACGGTCCTGAAACCTTACCAAATTCAAACCAAATGCTACCATATCCACAAAGAATTAAAACAAACTCACCTGATATATGCAGGTCTAGCGAACTAATTTTTCACTGCCAACTCTTCAGACCAAATGGTCAGATCCAAGGATTTCAACATTCAGGACTCCAGTCGGGATGACCACTGGCCGAGGTACCATCCGGCAGGATGGAAGGGGCAGCTTTGAGCAATCAATGCTCCTCATACAGGGATTCCCTGCACCATCAGTCCTATCCAACGAGGGCCTCAACCTCCCCCGTCTGTGGAAGGTTATAGGTCACTCACCCGAAGAGTCCCTGTTTGGGCACCAACTGAAGGAAGTGGCTCGATTAGGGTCACCTGGGTCATTCACAACCAACTCTCTGCCTTCCATACCAAATGAAGAGTCAGTCAGACAGTAGAGAATACAAACCAATAACTGTTTTTTTCAGGTACACTCGGAGTGGAGCTCAGTCTGACCATTCACTTAGAAGTGCTGCAGAGGTACTGACATCAGCAAGTATAGAGGTACATTATGTACATCTCAGAACCACTGAAGGCACGCCCACAATGGAATTTTCCAAGCAGATGCAGCGAAACAATGAAGTACAGAAAATAAGCTTCAATTCTGAGTCCATGAAAACACTATCTACTATTCAAGGTCACACTGCCTCTGCTCACCACTAGACAAGTGGGAGAAGGCCTCTATCTAGAGGGAAAGGTAGGTGCTAATAATAACAGTGTATTCATTAGTGAAGCAAAACTTAGCCTTGGAGAAACACAACTCAGCAATAGCCTTTTCTCAGAAATAGCAAAGAATACGTTTTGATTATAACTCAAAATGGCACCGACATAGAAAATGGCGCTATGAATGCTAACATACATAGAACAATGCGCAAACATGAATTTTTCCATTCTAACAACACTGCTCCTCTGGAGCATCACACAAGTCATGCTCTGGCAGTGTAAAGTGCTGCAGGGGCATTGTAAATATGCCCCTAGATTTACAGCACAATATTTAGATGAAAGCTGGGCCATGAGGGAAAAATTGAACAGTTGGCAGACAGCCTGAAAATGCTAAAGAGAGAAAGAGAAAGAAAGAGAAAGAGGAAGAGAAAGAAAGAAAGAAAGAAAGAAAGAAAGAAGGAAAGAAAGAATGAAAGAAAGAAAGAAAGAAAGAAAGAAAGAAAGAAAGAAAGAAAATTATGTTTTCTGTTAGATGCTCTTACTTTGATGAGATGTCCAGAAGTGTATCTCATAGCCCACTGAGCCTAAGATTCAAAGAGTTATATTGGATGAGAGCATATAAGGCTGAAACTGTTTTAAGGTTTACGGTGTTCCATTTTGAGGGGGTAAGGACTAGCAGTTTGGAACTAGCCGGGCCTTAATGTAGCATAACAGTGGCTGATATACATATTTTGGTTCCTCTCTTTAATGGCACAGTGTGAAAAATAAGAGATTACATCAAATGTGTCCCAGATTAAATAACACATTTTTGACAATATTTAAAATGTTCCATCTATCACTATTTTTTCTGAGGGGTAAGGCAAGCATGTGAAAAAGGTGTCCCATTGGCATTTCAATCTACTCGGAGCCAAGGGGGAACAAAAGGAGAGGCCACCCCACACTCACAACATTATAAACAACAAAGGGCCTCACCCAGAGTACACTATGGCCTAACACAATTTGACAAGGCCAGGGTGTTCAATTATTTTTCCAATTCCCTTGAGTGTGATCCATTCAGCTACTCTAAATTGTGAGAGAATATCACTGACTTATCCTAACTAAAAACAACAATCGCTACCATCCAGAATCCCCACCTTTCATCAAAACAAAAAAGGTGAAGAAGGAGAGAGAGTACCTCACGGTAGAACCGCCAACGGGGTTGCTGACTAGTATTTGCCAGTTTACCCACTTCTCTTCATCAGCAACTCTCTCTCTGTGAATGAAAGCAAAAAGAAGGAAACAGTGTTTGTTCTCCTTTATGAGAACCACAACAAAAAATTGTGGTAACACAAGTGATAGTAAGAAAAAATAATAATAATTGTGCTTACTATTGTGTGTATGAGCCAAGTAAACCCCTGTGAGAAAAATAAACATCATTCTCACCATTAAAAAACTGGTAAGGCTTGCTGGCCAACCAACCTTTATTCTGAGCTGCAAGCCCTCCAAATTAAAAACGATTCCCATCAAACCGTATTTAATTTCATGATGCGAACATGTTTCGTTGCTACACCTTCTCGCAACTTCATCAGGGCAAATGTGTGTTCACCTTCTCAATCTTTTCTACGTATTGGCTAAAACCTGTGATGGTAGACAATAACACACAACATTGAGCTGGTTATAAAAATCCGTCTGCCTTCTACAATGACATGGTGGATATCAAACGTTTACGGCACACAGTTTAATTGCAGCATTATCATACTTCATTACCTGCAGGGTGCGGAATTACTACATACCTACAACCCTCCTTACTAGGATCAACATGTCAATCGATCACGTGTCCCATGGAAGACCATCCAGTGTCTGGCCCTATGTAATTATATACAAACAACATTTAAATAGTTGATCCTCAGCACTATATAATTCATGTATCCAGACCAATCATTCTGATCATGTTTTCATAACATAGTCCTCTATTTCACCATCTATTGTATTCATTCTACAGCAGTGCCCATGCCTCTCCCCCTTATTTCAGCAATAAGACGACAATGCACGCAAACTAATTTCACCCGGGCTACACATAGCCATCAGATAGCGCATTCTCCTCGCGTTGTCTTTAAAACCACATGTTCACATCCACTGTGTTCAAACCCAATTCGCAAGGTTAACTGCCCACCCGGTCTGGACCACCCTACCCTTGCTGCGTCCCTCCAGCGTGTTAGCAACTCCAACTACGAGCTGTGACCACCGTATGTTTTTGCAAGTGCAGTGACCCTGCCCCGATGTCGCGTCATCGTTCTGGCGTCGTACGTTTGTTGAAAATCATGGTGGACATCTTTAAAGAGGAGTTATTCTGCACAAAGTATATTACAGTGCATATAACCCATGTATCATAATATCCATATAGTCAACCTCATTCCTCTTACCTCAACCTATTTCTCAACGCGTTAAAAAAGGTACCAAATGCCATGTTCCCTCTCGTATTTCGAATATGAATCATCTTTTCATTCAGCCACTGATTCAGATCTTCCAATTTGCACAGCGAACATGGCACTACAACCCAGTATTCTCTTTTATTTAATTCCAAAAATCAATCGTATAAAACAGTCCTCTCTTAGACCTTCATCCCCCTCTTGCTCAAGCCACTGCGGCGGCCATCTTAAGTCGGGGCAAAAGACTACATCGAGTTTTTGATGTTCAAATACCCATATGCACATCGGTCTATCTATTCCCGAGTGCAAAGGCAATTATGGATCTCATAATGTGTGAACAGGACTACTTCTGTGTATCTAACCGATTTCCAAAAGATCAATTAAAATGCAATACACATCAACCAAATCGCATTCTGTGTTCATAAACAAACAGATCCTGCACTGAAAGAACTCTAAATCCTGGCCATTCAAACAAACATGGTGGCTATAGTTTCATCGTATATCCATCAGGTTTTACATTGCCAACACAGATGCCCCAGTACATTCCCACAGGAGGAATAGCATAAACCAGCCATACTAGGTTACAACCTAAAGGTGCTCAAAGGGATTAAAAAACCTCTCTAGTAATGTATGAGTTCCCCACCTGTCAAGACTACATTCCCCCATCAGGACTATGCTTATCTATCTACACAGGTCAAAATTTACTGATCTTATTCCATTTGATGGAATCGTTCAGACCCTCCCGGTCTGCTCGTTCGGAAAAAATCCATCTGGCTTCTTTCATTGCCAATTTATTCTCAATGGTGTGTGTTTCTCCCAGCACCCTCTCTAAGACAGTCCATCTCAGATCCCTGGGCTCATGACCCTTCTCAATAAAGGGTTGCACCAGCCGTGTAGACAATTTTCTGGCTTTGATTGTACTGATATGCTCTTGTATTCGCACCTTCACCTTACGTAATGTCAACCCAATGTAATGTAACCCACACCCGCCGGTCAATCTATAAATCACGTTTGTTGTATTACAATTACTAAATTTAGTAAGGAAGCACGTTCTGCCGTCATGTAAAATTTGTTCTTTGGTCATTTGAGTGAGGTTTCAAACAGAGCAGACACCACAAGGGTAGTGTCCAGCTGGCCTGCAATGTTATAGGAATGCGTGTGTGGGCCAACTTATCTTTAAGATTGGGGGCTCTTTTAAACGCAAATCGGGGTGGAGGCATCCTGCTCATGGGAGTGTCAAGGATGGACCGGTGTTTCCTCACAATCTGTCTCATCTTGGTAGAGAGAGGATCGAAAGTAGTAACCACTGGTATACACTCCTGTCCTGCCTTTGTGTTCCTCTCCAGAAGGGCTTCCCGTGGGGTATTCAAGGCTCGGTTACGAGCTTGCTTGATTATTTTGATGGGGTATTCCCTCACCTCAAGTTTCTTCACCAGTTCTTCTAACTGTTCCAAAAATGTTCCAGTCTAGGACCAATTGCGCCGATAGCACAAAAACTGACCCACAGGGAGATTATCCATAAGTGGTCTTGGTTGGAACAACCGGTAATGGAACAAGGAATTCCTGTCCGTTTACCTTATGATGTACATTAGTAGCCAACCTCCGTTCCACAGCCACAATATCCACATCCAATTACACAACCGATGTGTTGCTGATAGACCACGTGAATCGGAGGCAATCATCAGCCTGATTCAGCCACATCAGGAACCTCTGGAGGTGGTCCTCTGTACCTGTCCAGATACAGAGGACATCATCAATATACCTCAGACCACAGGGAGATGTGCTCTTTAAAAGGGTTCCCGGGGTGGTGGACCACATTCTCCTCAAACTGGCCCACATAAATGCAGGCCAGACTTAGGGCGAATGTGGCCCCCATCGAAGTCCCCAACACCTGTATGTACAACTGATTTTTATATTCCAAATTTATTTTTGAAATGCCAATTCAATGCATTACATAACGAAAGACTGAGGTGTGTTATTAAATCATTCTAATCCCCCCAGTGCTCGCACTGCTGCCACCAGCGTGGCGTCCTGGGGGATGCTGGTGTAAAGTGATTCGATAGCAATAGTCACCAGCAATTGATTATCTGAGTCTTTCAAGATGTTTGAAATGTCGGTTGTATCCTGCACATACGAATCTTGTGTGATAACTGCCAACCTAAGGAAAAAATCTACAAATTGAGACAGTGGCTCTAACACAGATTCAATGCCAGAAACAGTCCCATTGGCATTTAGCTGAGACTTGCAGTACATGGCATTCATTGGCAGTTGAGGAATTGCTGACTGGATCTGATGAGTCAGCAAAGGACAGAGTCTGGGAGCTTATCTGGAGATGACCAATACGGTAACGATAACAGGCAAACTACGAATGAAAGCTCCACATGTGCAGTCACTGAGCATTAGAAAAGGTACAGTCTTTCTGAGGAGACATCTTCAAAGGTCATGCACATACTCAGAGAATTAGTGATTCATCTATGTAGATAGACTATGCTAGCTTCTGTGCATACCCAGAAAAATGAACATGTGTCCAATGAAAGATTTTACGATCCCAGGCATAAAGATCTCACTAAACAATACAATATTGCTACTTGTTGGACCAGGCCCTTTTTGCAGGGTTATTCCCAAATGATTTGCTTCTTCCTCCTATTTATTCAGACCTGTTTTTGATGTTTACAGCAATGCTGATTGGTGCTAAAGTGCAAAAGCTTTCTGGATAAATTGTTAAAATGATTGGTTATCCATGATTGGCATATTTGATTTAATGGTAAGCCCCTAGTAAAGTGCACTGAGTGAGCCAGGGCCTGTAAATCAAAAGCTACTAGTGGGCCTGCAGCACTGATTGTGCAAAAAAACACAAGTTGCCCTGTTAGTGTATCTCAGACCTACCACTGTAGTGTCTGCATCCACATTTTGAACTGCCAAGTCTACCTGGCAAATGAAACCACATGCTAGGCCCTAACCTTCCCCTTTCATACTTGTAGAGCACCCATAGCATAGGCCCAAGGTACCCCCATGGGCAGGGTGCTGTGTATGTGAAAGGCAGAACATGTACTGGTGTGTGTGACATGTCCTGATAATGAAATACTGTGTATTTCATTTTTCACTGTTGAAAGGCTATGTGTGCCTTAGGATAACATGGGAGATGCTTTGTAACATCTTACAAGTATAAGTTAAAGTTTGAACAATATAGCGCTGTAAAGTTTAGGCTCTCTGAACTCAGAATCTAATGCCACATCTTTTAAATTGTGTGCTTGAAAAAAATTCCACTTTTAGAAAATATTCATTTTCTTGTTTAACCATTCTGTGTGCCTCTGCCTGTTTGTGGATTGACTGTCTGGTATTAGAATGACTGGGGCTGGGGATGTGCATTCACTGTAGACAACCAATGGGGGTGGTTGCTGTGTGCCTCACCCTTCCTGGATGACTCAGAGCTGAGCTGAATAGACCTTGACTGCATTTAGAGTAGTGGGAAGAGTTTACCTTGCACATAAATAGGGACTGTCTCCCTTGTACAATGCTGTCTCCACACCCTGTGGTCATACTGCAAAATGAGGACAATACTGGTTTAGACTTGGCTAAAATAGTCTTGCACAAAGATGAGATATACTTATTGGAACTCAAACACCAGAAATTTAGATAACTTCTGGACTCAAGACAAACCTTTGCCAAAAAGACGAGCTGGAGATTTGTGAGGAAGAGTACTGCCAATTCGCTGTGTGCTGTATGGGGTTGGCTTGAAGTTACTGCTTCTGCCAGGGAAAAGGCAAAGACTGGAACTTAGCTGTGAAACTGCTTGAAGAATCTCCCAGGGTCTGTGAGTGCTGGCCTCCTGTTCTGTAGTCTCAGGGACACAAAGACTTCACCCACAGCTACCCTGCACTCTTTTTCTGAGAGTTATGACCTGACAAGAGGTGCCTATTCCAGTTTTGGGCCTCTGGAGGTTGTTCCTGCTGCTGGAGCTGGAAGCAATAGGAAAGAAGCAAGTATGTATGTATGTATGTATGTATTGGCATTCTTATATAGCGCAATAACTGTCACCCGACGGGCATCCTGGCGCTTAGACTGTAATGACACATACATGATGTTTCCAGCATCCTATCCATTTACATTATTCTAGGGAACAGGTATGCTTTTAAGGCTTTCTTAAAAGAAGGGAGGTCTTCCAAACCCCTCAGGCCCAACGGAAGGGAATTCCACAGTCTCGCTGCGGTGAACCTGAAGGACCGACCGCCCATCCGGGACCTCAGAATCTTGGGCACTACTACCAAGTAGGCTGAGGCTGACCGGAGTGATCTGGACGGGGTGTACCAAGAGAAGAGGTCCTGCAGAGGGGACGGACCTTGTCCTTGAAGAGCCCTAAATACCAAGCACAAAGCTTTAAAGTCAATCCGTTGAGGGACTGGTAACCAGTGAAGGTCCCTAAGTGCCATGGCAGAGGAGTCCAGGCGTCGGAGCGAAAGTGCTAGTTTGGCGGCGAAACTCTGTGCGCGATGCAATTTTCCCACCAAGGTAGCAGGCGCCCCCAGAAGTACTGCGTTACAGTAGTCAGGCCGACTTAAAATTATGCTCCGCACTACCTCCTGTCTAGCCTGTACAGAGAGCATGGGTAAGATCTTCCGCAGCGAGCAGAGCAGTGCCATACAAGTGGCCACCGTTTTATTCACTGATACGTCTAGCAGCAGACTGGAGCTAAACATCACCCCCAGGTTTCAAACATATTCAGCAGGCAAGCTGGTACCCTGAAAGTCAGGAGGCCAAAAATCCTGTGGAAGAGGCCTAGGGGTACGATCCATGGAGCAATGCAGCACCTCCGTTTTGGAGCTGTTAAATTTTATGTTATGTTATGTTATGTTAATATTATTTTTATAGCGCACAGCTGCCCGAGCAAAGGGGCGTCCTGGCGCTTAGACAGATACTATAACATAACACGCAGAAAGAGAAAAAAAAAGGGGGGAGCGGCTACTCAGAGACAGGAAACAAAAACGTTTTAATAGCACGCCTGAAGGTGGACACGTCATTCAGAGCTCGGATGTGCACCGGAAGCGAGTTCCACAGCCCCGCGGCAAGCACCCGGTAAGAGCGGCCACCCATTCTACTGAGTTTGAAACGGGGGCAGACCGCCAGATGAAGAGCCTCCGATCTTAAAGATCTCGGAGGGATGTAGGGGATGAGCAAGTTGACAAGAGCCGGCAGCGAGGAGAGTTTCATGATTTTAAAGGCCAGACAGAGCGCTTTAAACTTAATCCTCTGTCTGACTGGTAACCAGTGAAGGGCTGAGATAGTGCCGGAGACAGAGCAATGTCTGGGAAGACCAACAATGGCCCGCGCCACAGCGTTTCGTACCCTTTGAAGCCTGGATGCCTCAGCCTGGTTTACCCCTAACATCAGCGCACTTCCGTAGTCCAGCCGAGATAAAACCGAGGCTTGGACCACGAGTATTTAAGAACCGGCCTTATGCCTCGCAAGATACCGTAACAGGTGGCTGCAACCTTCTTCGTGTGACCTGTGAAGGTGAGCGCAGGATCCAGCCGGATCCCTAAGTTTTTCGCTTCGGAAGCTGGGATGGGAGTAATGCCCAGCTCTGGAGGCCACCACTGGTCTCCCCATAGTTCAACATGTTTCCCCAAGACCAACACTTCAGTTTTAGTGGCATCCAATTGTAAACAATTGGTGCATAGTCAACTAGCTACTGCCCCAAGTCCGGCTTGGAATCTGGGGGCCTCCACTTCCGGGTCTCCACTCAGTGTCACCGCCAGCTGCGTATCGTCAGCATATGAGGTCATCCTCAAACCCCACTGTTTGACAACTGCAGCTAGCGGTTTCACATAGAGGTTGAACAGGGTGGGGCTCAACGAGGAGCCCTGTGGGACCCCCAGGTCCAAGGGATGAATAGTGGATTGGCAGGGTGGTATAGCCACTTTAAAGGTTCGATCTGAGAGGAAAGATCGAAACCACTGAAGAGCGGTTCCTGCTACTCCAGCTTCCTCGAGGCGCTGAATCAGTATACGGTGGGACACAGTATCGAAAGCAGCGCTCAGATCTAATAGCAGGAGCGCTGCCGTACGTCCGGAGTCAAGCACCAGGCGTAAATGCTCGATAATATGGAGCAAAGCGGTCTCGGTACTGTGTCCTGGCCAGAAGCCATTTTGGCTAGAGTCCAATATCTGATTACGGGCAAGGTGATCAGACAAGATAGAATTGACATGGGCTTCGGTGACTTTAGCAGTCCAAGGCAGAAGAGATATGGGGCGGTAGTTCTCAGGCAAGAGGGGGTCTGAATTTGCCTTCTTCAAGACTGGGGTAACTACCGCCTGCTTCCATGAGGAGGGGACCGTCCCAGTTGACAGCGATAGGTTGATTAGAGTGAGTATTGGAACTCGACACAGCGGGGAAAGCGTACTGATAAGAGCTGGCTTCAGCGGGTCCAGAGGAGAGCCTGATTTAACGCTGAGGCTAAGTTTGTCAAAAGCCTCAGTAGACAGATCAGGCAGGAAGGTCAAAGTCTCGTAACCCAAAGAATTAGGGTCAACTAACTCTGGATCCGGCCGACACAGGTCAAATCCTCGGTATGAATTCTGCACTTTCTCCAGAAAAAAGGCTGCCAGGTTCTCGCAGTGGGAGTCGGTGCCGATCTATGCCGAAGTGGCTCTCTTATTCATAAGGTCTTTCAAGGCCTTGAATATTAATTTGGAGGGGTTGGTGCTGGCTTGGAATTCCTGAGCATAGAATGCAGCCCGAGTTCTGCAAATTGCCCTGTGGTAGGTCTTGAGTTTGGCAAAGTACAAGGTTTTCAGGGCGGGATCGTAAGATCTTCTCCAGTCCCTCTCCGCTTTCCAGCAAGTTTTTTTAAGCTCGGCAAGGGAGTCATTATACCACGGGCTGGGTACCTTAGAATGACCTTTCGACCAGCGCATGGGTATAAGGGAATCAAGAGCATCTGAAATCCATGTGCAAAACAGTTGGTAGCCATGATCCACATTCAGAAATGGGCTCAGGGGTTTCTGCTCCAGTAGCCGGTAAAACTCCTCAAGTTTAAGCTTATGCCAATGTCTTTTAAGAATTAGCCTATCCACAGGTTTAAATGGCTTATCGTGAATAGGACAAAAGACTTCCACCAGCAGATGATCAGTCCATCCCACCGACACCGGGTCAGACACCTTCACCCTCTCAAAGTGGAAAAAAAGGGATCGAGAATATGTCCTCCAGTATTAGTGGGAAGTGTAACTAGCTGGACAAGTTGAAGTGCTTCGAGATCCGCGAGCAAGGTGTTAATGGCTGTGGACGACCTGTTGTCAAAATGAATGTCGAGGTCACCCATGATGTTAAAGTTCGCACAACCGGGCGCTAAAGAGCTTAAAATATCGGCAAGAGCGGACTTGAAGACTGTATCATTGCCAGGTGGGCGGTAGATGAGAATGCCGCTGAACGTAAAATGATGGATAAAAGCCACTTTGAAGAGGGCGCTTTCACCACCAGGCAGCCCAAGAGCTTTACATTCAGCAGGGAAGCAAGATTTTTACTGCCATGGCAATGCCACCTCCTCTCGTGGTCCGATTCAAAGTAAAGATCGTGTATTCCGATGGGAAGGTAAGATTCAAGACAGCGACATCTGAGTCCTGAAGCCAGGTTTCGGTAAGGAGAAAAAGATCAGGGCCGTCTTTTTCGATGAGGTCATGTATGAACTGGTGATGTTTAACCAGTGACCTCACGTTCAAATTCCAGATCCGAAGCCCCCAGTCCGCGGTGAGATTGCGCTTGGTCGGGGTATTATCTTCCAAAGAGCGGATCTTAGCCGGGCTATCTAGAGACCAACCCTTACAGGCGCTGACATATGGGCCAGATAGGGGGTCCACAGGGTCGCATGAGCAGACCGCAGCCCTATTCCCAATAGATAGCAAATCCGCCCGAGTGTAGTTGAGCATTGGTAATGCATGCATGATGAAAATAGCAGCTAGTGATCAGAGCCCTACCGCGTCTCGCGCTTCCTCGTCGCTGACGGGCGCAGACGGGCAGGACTCTGGCATGACTCAGGCTAAGCGAGGGCGCCCCACCTGCGCGTCCCGCAAGCGCGGGAGAGGAAAGCTTTAAATAGGCGATCCAAGCCCAGCGCGAGGAGGCAGGGAGTTATGGCCCAACCATTCTGCTGTGGTGCTCATGCAACGATGGAAGACCTCCTGTGACACAGCCTCCTTACCCTCCAACAAGAAGATAAGTTGGGTGTCATCGGCATAATTGGTGACTGCTATGCCAAAGGATTTTATCAACGTGATCAGGGGACGGAGGTAAAGATTGAATAGGATAGGTCTGATGGCCGACCCCTGAGGTACGCCCTGTCCAACCCTCCTGATGTTAGATTTAAAGGGTGGCAGGGCTACTACCTGGTGCCTGTGATCGAGATACAACACCAGCCACTCAAGGGCCAGGCCAGATACCCCAACCTCCGCCAGTAAACCTCTCTCTAATGCCATCAGTAATGCCGCTGTGATGCAGCGACCTGCACCAAGACCAGGGGCATCACTCATGAAGTGTATGATGCACTGCCCGGCCTGCAGCCCAGCTCCAACTCCCTTCAATGCCCTTTGATGCCTGCAGGTATTTCCTAATGCCAGCATTCGTACCAACTCCATCATCACCAGAGCTTGGATCCTGTTATCGCAGCGCCAATAACCGCAGAGGGTGACTCCACAAACTCGCCAACTTCACACTGTCTCCAGAACTGATGCCTCACTGCCAACGCAACTGACTTACCCTGTCCCGGATTCAACACTTTGCCTCCTCGTGGGCACGACTCCTCAACCCCTGGTGGCAGTCAGGGAGCTGGCCTCGACTTTGGCACTGATGCCTCACCTCCATTACGCTACGCATCATCATAGACTTTGTTATCCAAAGGTACTGTTTGTCTGGGAGTCCGTATGAGTCAATGCCCGATGCTGTGCACCTTGTGGTCGGCACCGCACTTTGGATTTATTGCTTTCACCATGTCGCAATAGCCCAAGTGGAGCTATTTGTTTTCTATAAACTTTATTCTGTAAGTAACTGTTTTTGAGTGCTCTTTTACTACTTGTATGTTGGATTTTTGTAGTTGAGTTTAGATACAGATATTTTATTTTCTTAAACTGGTGCGGTGTCCTTTGTGGTGTTATCAGTGTATTAGTGTGTGTTTTGAGTACAAATACTTTACACATTGCCTTTTGGATAAGCCTGTCTGCTCGTGCCAAGCTACCAAGGAGGAAAGAAGGGGTTATCTGAAGTGTGTGTCCCCCTTACACTGACTGGAAGCAAGGATCCCTATTTGGACAAAGGTACCTCCCTATGCTAACTAAAGACCCCCATTTCTAACACTAGTCAACACTATTTTCCTTATTGTCGAAACTCATATTTCTTTGTCCTCCTAGTCGTTGGGTATGACCCTGCATCTGTATTACATTCTTAGATTCTTCCTTCACCCTGCACCCACTACTTTTGCAACTCAAAAGTTACAGTCTTTGGGACTGAATTCGGTTTGGTGGCTGCAAATGATCTTACAGAAAGCAGTGAATTAAAGCGCATAGAAATCTAACCATCCTAAATAGGGTAGACAAGACTTGCTTTGATTTTTGGCAGGTGGCCTGCTCAGACAAACTCTAAATTCACCTGTATGTCTCTATATAAGGTTGTCCTGATATTGCAAGCTTGAATGTATCTGCTTGGGGTGTCTTTTGCCTGCTTCTGAGAAGTGACCTGCAAATTATTTCATTGGGACTTCTTGTCTTTTATGGCGTACCCACAGAATGTGTTACTGTACTGCGGTTTCCTTCATATTTATTTTAATTTACCACTTGGTATTCCCTTTGACTGCTGTATTTTTGTAGATGTTTTAGCTGTCCTTGCCCAAGGGCCCCTCTGTGGTTACTTTATAAAGGAATATAAGGGTCAAGAATAAGGCACAGTGGACCTGATTTGGAGTTGTATTGCACTTCGGTGTGGTAAATCTCCATTAAAAAATACGGAAACACTATTCTTATGCAATCTAATTATGTGTTGAAGCCCCACGGGATAGAGAATTACTATCCGGAAGCGGATTTATCCATTTTTAAACCACATAGAATGCACAATTCAATAAAGTTTAATATAAACATTTACCATCTGCTCTCTGTATGTGATAAATATTTACACCGGCCTCTATGGGAGTCAGTGGGGCTGGAGAGAGGATAGTGATTGTTAGTAGGAGAGGAAAGGAAAAGCCTACGTCTGGCTGGAGGGGTTATCATATGCTCTCTCTAGCAAGAAAACAATAACTTGTGCCAAGATCTCTATGTAGCACTAACCTGTTTATAGGTACCCACGGGAGCAAAGATGTTCCTCCTACCATCTAAGAGAGACAACCTGCAAGTGACCAAGAATTATGACACAACAGGACAGGTTATATTCCCCAGAAGGCATAAGGAGGTATAATGACATGACCATGTCTTATGATTCCAAAGGAACAAGTGTATCTCACTTAGGGATATCTTCACTGTCAATAATCCTTCTCAGGAAGTCCCTAAAATACAATGGAGAAAAACAACACAGAAGAAAGGAACCTATTAGTAGTATACTACACAAGTTTACTCACCAAACAAATAATAATTACAATCCTATAAACTTTTGCAGAAGTTTACATCACTCTGCTATCTCAGGGAATAATTTCTTGCGAAGGGAGTTTCCTCAATAATCATATGTCATCACCTTGTCCATAGGGAATCAAAAGAACAAAACATATTCGAAATAGCAATCTTCATCAGTGCACTGACATTTACATATTGGACATTCTCAGCGGTAGACCAAGCGACTTGTGTATGGCCTCGTAGGATAGAGGAATTCAAAATGGAACCAATAACTCGAAGGGAGAAATGCGGGAATGAATATGAAAGGCTTTCTCTCAAGCTGACACCAAACACTGACTGTGAGGCAGGGAAAGAAACAGATAGACTGCACGGGGAGTAGACAAGTGTTCCAATATGCAGAGGCGATCAAAGAATAGAAGTAGGAAGATCCGGGGCGTGGTCCAGAACATCGGCAGGATACAACGAAACCAAGTGCCAGTCCGGGTTGCAGACCTGTTTAAATACTACTTACCACGTGGTAACAGGATCCTTTCTTAGACCGCAGCTGTGTTGGAGTTTGAGAGGTGAGTACGGCTTTTGCGTAAAACAAAAAATGCCTATCTGTAATAAGGGGAAGAGGAAGGGGAAAAGGAAGGAGAAAAGGAAGGAAAAGTTCCTGAGGTGGAATAAGGACCTATTCTGTCATGCCGTAACTCTTAGTAGATAAGCATGGAGTCCGAAATGTAACAGTACTCCCACCCAAAGGTCTATTCACCGGGCAGGGCTTGGTAGGGTGCAGGGCAATTAAAAGTTTGTACCAGATGGGGGGTGTTGGACCCGGCCCTTTTGGCAGGTTCACCCCAAATCTTTTTGCTTTTTCCTAGCCTGTTTCTGGAACCTGGTGGTGGTGATTTTAGGCCTCTGTGCACTTTTTCACTGTGGTACAGTGTAAAGTGCGTGAGCTCTCTGTGTATGTGTGGTGAGTGACCTGCCCTCCCATAGGAATGAATGGGGAATATGTATGCCCATGGTAGTTCCTGATGTGTGGGGAGTGCAGGGTTGAGTTTGGTATGTGCGAACTTGTGAGATTGAATGCTGCTTAATGATGTATGCAGCATGATTGTGTCTAGTGGAGAAGTGCCACTTTTAGAAGTTGGCATATTTGTGTAATTTGTGTCTGGCGTGTGATTGGCTGATGCTGGCTGGTGTGCCTGGCTCCAAGAGTCTGGGAGGGTCTGCCCCGGTAGTGAATGGAGTGTTTAGCATGCTGATGTGAGGGGAGGAGTGAGCCTGGGCCTGCTTATGGATTGACCGTCTGGTTTGAGGGTCCTAAGTGAGGCTGGGTTTTCCCACACAATGCTGGCTCCACCATCTTGGGTGCATCTGATGTCCCTTGCCTGGCCAGTGAAAGGAATTCCCTATAACCAGTTCTAGCTGGTTCTCACACTGCCTGCACACTTTAGACAAAGGATTTTGGGTACAAAAAGGGTGCTGTGAATCCTGCCGGGGCGTGCTGCTGCTTGGGCCCAGGGGAATCCCTGGGCCCTGCCCAGCCCCTGGATGCCTGGAGGACTTCTGGGGACCCCTCTGCCTTGCCTGGGCTGATAGGGGGACTTTGATTTGCCCTGGATACCTGATGGACTTATCTTGGACTGTGGAGACCTTTTTCTGGGTCCCCTTTGCTTCCCTTTGCTGCTGGACCTTGCTTGTGGAACTGGGGTAGGGCTTTATTTGAGACAGAGATCTTCTTTTGCTTCTTTTTTTGCGCTATCTGTGCCTAAGCGCCTGAAAGCGCTTCATTTGCCACTTACAGCGCTTGAGAGCACTTTTGTTGATGGCCCGATCGAGTGCTCACCTCGATTTATTATTTTAAAGAAGCCGGTGCCCACCCGGCATTGTCCTCCAATTCACCGCTTCTGCCGGGGGCTTGAAATTGCCAGAGGAACCCCGCCAGAGCTGCGGCCGAAGAACCGAAGGCGCCGCGCTCTCATTGGCAGGCTACGGGAGGCTCGTCCTTATTGGGCCGCTGTTGGGGGCTTGTCTCGGTGGGCCCCGCTGCCATTGGCTGCCCACCGGAAAGAGAGAGACGTGTCATCTCCGGGGCTCCCGTGTGCTGAGGGAGCCCCGGGAAGAGAAGCGGAAGCGTGGCCTGCTGCGGGGCTCCTGTGTGCGGAGGGAGCAACAGGAAAAGAAGAGGAGGTGTGGCCTGTGACTGGGCCCCCGTGTGCGGAGGGAGCCCTGAGAGATGAAGAGTCCCGGCTGCAGGCACCGGCAGGGCTCCGGTGTCATGGAGAGCCCCGCCGCCCAGGAAAGAGAAGAGCAGCAGCCGCAGTCAGCCGGTGAGTGGGCCGGGAGAGGAAGTGAGGAGGCACTCTGCCGGTGCCTTCACTCTGAGCGGCCCCACTTGATAGCGGGCCGCTCCCACGGTTGCAGGGCATTTGTTCGTTTGAGTCCCCCAGAGGGGGGGGCTCCACCGAAGGTGCCAGTTTTTTCGTTGAGCCCCGAGAGGCTCACGCAGTCCCCCTTGATGTGTGGGGAGGCCCGAGGGGCCTCGCTTGATGCCGAGTCCCCAGAGGGGGACTCCAATGACGCCACATGTTTCTGCAGAGCGTGCGAGGCTCAAGGGGCATTTGTAGTTCAAGCCCTGAGTGGCTCCATGGCCCCACAGTTGTTTAGAGCCACAAGGGCTCTGGGAACCATTATCTGTTGAGTCCCCCGAGCGGGACTCCAACGGCCATATATAGTTTCAGAACCTGTGTGGCTCCAACGTTTGGGGCATGTGATATGCCCAGAGCCTGTGTGGCTCCAGCATTTGGCGGCAGTGTTCGGTGTTAGAGCCTGTGTGGCTCCAGCGGTGGGCGCAGTTTGCGCCTAAGGGTCAGTGAGGACCCTGTTGCAGTTTTGATTCCCAGCTGCCCAGCAATTAGTTGGCAGCTGCACCGTTTAGGCGCTTGGGATTGTACTCAGGTTCCCAGCAAGTAGTGGGCACTTGAAATGTTTAGGTTTTGTGACTGGCGCTGCATTGGCAGCGCGCCCTGACATTCTGGACACAGGGCTCTTTAGTCCCTTTATTAGATGGGGGCTGGTATGTGATTTTATTTAGGCGCAATGTGATTACCTATGTGATGGTAATTGCCTAATGTGAGTTTTGCGCAATGTGATGTGGTGCTAGGAAATGTAATGCATTTAATATGATTACGCACCTTGATCTTACACCTCTGAATGTTTTTAGGCATCATGTGTTTTTGCGCTATTGAGTTATGTTCTGGCACCTCTGAATGTTCTTATGCATCATGTGTCTTCCTTGATTTTACACCTCTGAATGTGTTGGTTTATGCATCATGTGTTTTTCCTTCCTTACACCTCTGAATGTTTTAGGCATCATGTGTTTTTCTCCGGTACCTCTGAATGTGTGATTGATGCATCATGTGCCATGTTATTACACCGCTGAATGTATGTTTTATGCATCATGTGTTTTTCCTTCCCTACACCTCTGAATGTTGGTTTTGCATCATGTGTAATGTGTTCTTACCTATACCCCTACATTTATTTTATTCTTAGGTGGTTGTTCTTTCTAGTACAGGTGGTCCTAGTGAGGTCCTGGTTCCCTGTGTGACATTTCTCCTAAGGTGTTTAGGGTTGCTTAGGTGGTACTTACCTGTTCCCAGTAGTTATTGGATGTGATCTATAACTGTTATTTTGTGCTATACTTATTTTAAGTTCTAGAAGTGTTATTTCTAAAAGTGTTGATTCTGACAGTGGCCCATGTGGCCCTGTCCTGTAAATAATCCCTTGTGAATATTGCCCGTGCCAGTTGGCACAATGTACATGTGTGATTCTATGTGATGTGTTTTGACAATACAGAAGTTATTTTTATATAACCTTGTGTGGAGTTCCTTTTGTGGTGTGCCTAGGATGTTGTTGCTGTTGTGTGCTGGCGCAAATGCTTTACACATTGCCTCCGGGATAAGCCTGTCTGCTCGTGCCAAGCTACCAAGGGGGTGAGCAGGGGTTATCTTTACGTGTGACTCCCTTGCCCTGACTAGAATGGTGGTTTCTGCCTGGCTTTGGCATCAGCCCTAGCCTACCAGAAATAGCCATTTCTAACATTGTTGGACAGCGGTGAGGATTAGGACGTGTGTTTGTGCAGTGCCACAGCGACAGCTGGCTACATTATAAAACTCTGCATTCTTTAGATAGTCACATGTTTGGGATTATTGTTTGGGATTTATTTTTTCCTCAAGAGTGTCATTTTCAAATGTGTTCCTGCGCTTTATGTTTAGTGGCAGATGAGAGAAAATGACGCCAGTAGAGGGGAAGGTTCCCATAGATTAGGAATCCCTTGCTGGGTCCAGTGCCCAATCCCTGTTCCTTTCTCTGTGTGGGTAGATGGAAGAGAGGGATTGTGGAGGAGAAATGACTAGCTCAGGAGGGTGGTTATCGCCTGAGTGTAGTGTGTGTGTCTGGATTCCCCAGTATGGTGGGATCCAGTGGTGGCAGATAAAATAGGTCCAGTGCGTGAAGTCCCATTCCCAGTTCCCAGAGTATGGTGCCTGTTGCTCAGTAAGAGGGGTACAGGTTGAGAGTCAGGGGCAGTGAGGAACTGTCTCACCAGTCTGGAAGGGGTGTGTGTGGTTGAGTAGTGTGTTGAACTGGAGCAGTTGGTGTGAGTTTTCTTTTTGTGTGATAAAAGAAGCTTGCACGGGAGGTGTACCTCTGGTGGTGTGCAGGTGGTCCTGCAGAGGCACTGGATAAGAAGGTGGCTGTCTGGCGGTGTGCTAGATGTCTTGCAGAGGCATTAGGGAATGAACCTAAAAGTAGTGGCTTGTGTATCTGATGATCCTGTGAAGGGGAAGAGGTTCATGTGTAACCCAGCTAGGTCCCAGTAGGATGGTAGGGGCGCACGCCCTGTCTCAGTGGAGGCGGAGTGAGTGTGGGACAGTGTGTCCCACGTTGGCCCAAACCCCTATCTCAGGGCCTGGAGGGTTCCCTAAGGGAGTGCCAGGTCAGGGGCCTAGGCTGTACATACAGGTCATTTGAGTAGGATCTTCCTGTGTCTAGAGGACGGGAAGTGTCTGTAACCAGAGCTCCGGCGGTCCTGGTGTTGAGGGGTACCGCTCCTAAGTAGAGGGTACAGAACTCTGGAAGTGGGTGCAAAGGGACGGTGTGCTTCTGACCCGGGTGCAACCTGAGGGTTTAGATCCTAGGTTGGGAGATTAGGAAGCTTCCAGGTCAAGAAGAATCTCTACCAAAGTAGATCAGCTGAAGAGACCGAGGGGGCAGCCCTTGCTGTGTGATCTGGGGCTCACCTGCAGTTTGTTGTTTCCACTAAGGTAGAGGAAAGGGGACTTTGCTGTGTGCTGTGTCCCCCCCATCTGCTTGAAGAGGAACGGTGCTGTGTGCTTTGTACCTCAGAAGTGACATAGTTTCCAGGTGGTAGACCAGTGATGGAGTGAGGTCCTGATCTGGTAGGAGTATTGTGTTCTGGTGAGTGCTTCCCTGTGAGGGTGTGAAAACCCAGAAGTAGAGGTAGGGTGGGGAATTTTTGCCCGTGACCTCTGGTCACCCTGAGGGTATGGTCCCTAGGTTGAAAGATCAGTGGTAGTTGTAGCTAAACTGAGAGGAAGAGTGGAGAATGGGTATTGTGTGCCAGGGGTTACTGCCCCCCACTCAGTGGATTGGTTAGGACCTGTGATTTTTCGATGGCCTAGGGCCTGGTCCTGTCCGTGGACCACTAGAGAGTACCAGTGGGGTATCCTAGTTGGGTCAGAGAGTTCTTGGTTGGAGGAAACCATGTGGGTTCAGAGTGGCGAAAAACCGGAGGGTGTCCCTGCCGTGCGGGTCCATGTCCGTGTTTTGTCGCCCAAAGCAAGGAAGCCCATCAGTGGAGTGATTGGTCTACTCTGCGTTTTGGCTGGAAGGGGGTTGTGTTGGACCCGGCCCTTTTGGCAGGTTCACCCCAAAACTTTTTGCTTTTTCCTAGCCTGTTTCTGGAACCTGGTGGTGGTGATTTTAGGCCTCTGCACACTTTTTCACTGTGGTACAGTGTAAAGTGCATGAGCTCTCTGTGTATGTGTGGTGAGTGACCTGCCCTCCCATAGGAATGAATGGGGAATATGTATGCCCATGGTAGTTCCTGATGTGTGGGGAGTGCAGGGTTGAGTTTGGTATGTGCGAACTCGTGAGATTGAATGCTGCTTAATGATGTATGCGGCATGATTGTGTCTAGTGGAGAAGTGCCACTTTTAGAAGTTGACATATTTGTGTAATTTGTGTCTGGCGTGTGATTGGCTAAGGCTGGCTGGTGAGCCTGGCTCCAAGAGTCTGGGAGGGTCTGCCCTGGTGCTGAATGGAGTGTTTAGCATGCTGATGTGAGGGGAGGAGTGAGCCTGGACCTGCTTGTGGATTGACCATCTGGTTTCAGGGTCCTGAGTGAGGCTGGGTTTTCTCCACACAATGCTGGCTCTAACCCCTGGGGTGCGTCTGATGTCCCTAGCCTGGCCAGTGAAAGGAATTCCCTATAACCAATTCTAGCTGGTTCTCACACTGCCTGCACCCTTTAGACAAAGGATTTTCGGTATAAAAAGGGTGCTGTGACACTCTAAAAATGTTCTTGTTTCTAACTTGAATCCTGCCAGGAGCGTGCTGCTGCTTGGGCCCAGGGGAATCCCTGGGCCCTGCCCAGCCCCTGGATGCCTGGAGGACTTCTGGGGGGCCCCTCTGCCTTGCCTGGGCTGATAGGGGGACTTTGATTCGCCCTGAATACCTGATGGACTTATCTTGGACTCTGGAGACCTTTTGCTGGGTCCCCTTTGGTTCCCTTTGCTGCTGGACCTTGCTTGTAGCACTGGGGGAGTGCTTTATTTGAGCCAGAGACCTTCTTTTGCTTCTTTAGCGTCTGGGAGCGCTGTTGATAGTCCTAACACGCTTGAGAGCGCTTTAATTACGCTATCTGTGCCTAAGCGCCTGGAAGCGCTTCATTTGCCACTTACAGCGCTTGAGAGCGCTTTTGTTGATGACCCGATCGAGTGCTCACCTCGATTTATTATTTTAAAGAAGCCGGTGCATTGTCCTCCAATTCACCGCTGCTGCCCGGAGCTTGAAATTGCCTAAGGAACACCGCCGGAGCTGCGGCCGAAGAACCGAAGGCGCTGCGCTCTCATTGGCAGGCTGCGGGAGGCTCGTCCTCTGAGCCGCGAGGTGATTGGGCCGCTGTTGGGGGCTCGTCTCGGTGGGCCGCGCTGCCATTGACTGCCCACCGGAAGGAGAGAGACGCGTCATCTCCGGGCTCCATGTGCTGAGGGAGCCCCAGTAAGAGAAGCGGAAGTGTGGCCTGCTGCAGGGCTCCCGTGTGCGGAGGGAGCCCCGGGAAAAGAAGAGGAAGTGTGGCCTGTAACAGGCCCCCGTGTGCGGAGGGAGCCCCGAGAGATGAAGAGTTGCGGCTGCAGGCACAGGCAGGGCTCCGGTGTCATGGAGAGCCCTGCCGCCCAGGAAAGAGAACAGCAGCAGCCGCAGTCAGCCAGTGAGTGGGGCCGGGAGAGGGAGTGAGGAGGCATTCTGCCGGTGCCTGTACCCTAAGCGACCCCACTTGATAGCGGGCCGCTCCCACGGTTGCGGGGCATTTGTTCATTTGAGTCCCCCAGAGGGGGGGCTCCACCGAAGGCGCCAGTTTTTTCGTTGAGCCCCGAGAGGCTCACGCAGTCCCCCTTGATGTGTGGAGAGGCCCGTGGGGCCTCGCTTGATGCCGAGTCCCCAGAGGGGGGGCTCCAACAATTCCACATGTTTCTGCAGAGCCTGCGAGGCTCAAGGGGCATTTGTAGTTCAAGCCCTGAGCGGCTCCATGGCCCCACAGTTGTTTAGAGCAACGAGGGCTCTGGGGACCATTATCTGTTGAGTCCCCCAAGCAGGACTCCAACGGCCATATATAGTTTCAGAGCCTGTGTGGCTCCAACGTTTGGGGCATGTGATATGCCCAGAGCCTGTGTGGCTCCAGCATTTGGCCGCAGTGTTCGGTGTCAGAGCCTGTGTGGCTCCAGCAGTGGGCGCAGTTTGCGCCTAAGGGTCAGTGAGGACACTGTCGCAGTTTTGATTCCCAGCTGCCCAGCAATTAGTGGGCAGCTGCACCATTTAGGCGCTTGGGATTGTCCTCAGGTGCCCAGCAAGTAGTGGGCACCTCTAATGTTTAAGTTTTGTGACTAGCGCTGCATTGGCAGCGCGCCCTGACGTTCTGGACACAGGGCTCTTTAGTCCCTTTATTAGATGAGGGCTGGTATTTGATCTTATTTAGGCGCAATGTGATTATCTATGTGATGGTAATTGCCTAATGTGAGTTTTGCGCAATGTGATGTGGTGCTAGGAAATGTAATGCATTTAATATGATTACGCACCTTGATCTTACACCTCTGAATGTTTTAGGCATCATGTGCTTTTCTCCGGTACCTCTGAATGTGTGATTGATGCATCATGTGCCATGTTATTACACTGCTGAATGTATGTTTTATGCATCATGTGTTTTTCCTTCCCTACACCTCTGAATGTTGGTTGTGCATCATGTGTAATGTGTTCTTACCTATACCCCTAAATGTTTTTTATTCTTAGGTGGTTGTTCTTTCTAGTACACGTGGTCCTAGTGAGGTCCTGGTTCCCTGCGTGACATTTCTCCTAAGGTGTTTAGGGTTGCGTAGGTGGTACTTACCTGTTCCCAGGTGTTACTGACTGTGATCTATAAATGTTATCTTGTGCTATACTTATTCTAAGTTCTAGAAGTGTTATTTCTAAAAGTGTTGATTCTGACAGGGGCCCATGTGGCCCTGTCCTGTAAATAATCCCTTGTGAATATTGCCTGTGCCAGTTGGCACAATGTACATGTGTGATTCTATGTGATGTGTTTTGACAATACAGAAGTTATTTTTATATAACCTTATGTGGAGTTCCTTTTGTGGTGTGCCTAGGATGTTGTTGCTGTTGCGTGCTGGCGCAAATGCTTTACACATTGCCTCCGGGATAAGCCTGTCTGCTCATGCCAAGCTACCAAGGGGGTGAGCAGGGGTTGTCTTGGCATGTGACTCCCTTGCCCTGACTAGAATTGTGGTTTCTGCCTGGCTTTGGCGTCGGCCCTAGCCTACCAGAAATAGCCAGTTCTAACAGGGGGCATGTTCTTGCTCAGCAGGTTCCCAGGATCTATCCTCTGGTCCGTATCCCACCCAATCAATAAGATATTCCAGCTTTCCTTAATATCTCCTAGAGTCTAGGACATGCTGGATTTCATATTCTAATTCTCCTTGTAGGTTCACAGATGGTGAAGGGTGTTTAGGGCTTGACAGGGAATTGTAAAACTTTAACAAGGAGGTGTGAAAAAACCAGATGTAATTGCATCTTTTTGTGTAGCTGTAACTTTACTGCAACAGGGTTTATAATCTTTGTTATTTGGTAAGGCTCCACATATCAGGATTGGAGTTTACAAGGACCTGGTAATCTGAGATTCTTTGTAGCTAACCAGACTTGACCTCCAACAGTATATGTAGGAGTGGGACGCCTGTGTTTATCAGCTTGATGTTTCATGTTTCCTTTTGTGTTTTATAGTTCTAGTTTTGCACTATCCCAAACCTCTAGTAGTCTCTCATAATGGGCTTTTACTACGCAAATCTCAGTAAACCGCCTTGGTAATTTCACCATAATGGATTGTGGATGACACCCAAAAGAGAAGAGGAAAGGGGATACCTTAGATGCCGGATGCATAGCATTATTATAGGCAAATTCATCCATTGGGAGTGCTTGGACCCAATCACTAGTAGTGGTACTTAATAAACAGGGTAAATACTGCTCTAGTGTCTGGTTGGTCCCTTTTGTTTGACCATCAGTTTGGGGATGGTATGCTGATGACAAAAGGTGATCAATATGCAGGGCTTAAAATACTCTTTGCAAAAAACCTGGAAAGGAACGGTGGGCCCGATCTGAAATGATACTGGAGGGAATACCATGTAGGCATACCTGAAAACGTCCACTAGTCCCTTTGCAGTAGGGATCTTTTTTAAGGGAACACAATTGCCCATTTTTGTGAGCATGTCCACCACTACCAGAATGGTTGTATAGATTTGAGCAACTGGGAGTTCAGTAATAAAATCCAGACTTATTGAATGAGAGGGACTTTGTGGAAGGGGGAGGGTTTGCAATAAACCGACAGGAACACTATGGGAAGGCTTCCATCTAGCTCAAATGGTACATGCTTGAACATACTGTTGATGAACCGGATTAACCCACTTACTGGGTCTCGGTGGTGGGGGAACCGCTCAAGCCTTCCATACCCTTCATACATAGTAAAAGGAGACACAGGAGCCTTCGTCTGCAGGAGGAACCCAGATTTATTCAAATAGCCCAGGCTATTGAACAGAGTCCCAAGTCAGAAACAAGAGGAGGCTGCTGCTTTACTCCGCAGCTTACAAGTCTTTTATACTTTTTCATCTCAGTCTTTTGGCTGTTAGTTCATTGTTCAATCAGGGCAGTGTTTGTAGTTGATAACCAGATACAGACGACATTTGTAGATGGTAACCTGGTTAAGGCTTCGGACACAAATCACTGTTCACTCAGCTTGATCAAAGCCCGGTCTTTCAGGTCATTGTTTAATCACCCTGATCAAGGTCCAGCAGTCAGTCCATTGTCCAGATAACCTGATCACGGTGTCAAGGATGTTTACCAGGCTGGGAGCAGGAGATGAAAAACAACTCATTTACACAGGGTGAACTGCAAGAACAGGGGGGGTTGGGTGTGCGACAGTTCCTGGGCAGAAATACAGGCTGCAAGATAGCTGTTGTCGTGTTAGTTAGATTTTCCACAGGCATCCGCAGAAACAATCAGGTGGGTCGTGTGAAAGTGTTTGACACGAGATGGCAATGAAAAAGCAATGGAGTCTCGGTACAAATGATACCGATCAGAACACTTTTCCTCAGACCCTCCTTTGGCCATTGAGTGGAAAATACTTTAATAAATGTCAATGTTCATAAGGCCATCGGTTT
This sequence comes from Lissotriton vulgaris, assembly GCF_964263255.1. Classification (NCBI taxonomy): domain Eukaryota; kingdom Metazoa; phylum Chordata; class Amphibia; order Caudata; family Salamandridae; genus Lissotriton; species Lissotriton vulgaris. The sequence continues at coordinate 395,164,132 of NC_141694.1, read as the reverse complement.
CTTGTAGACAAACAGCGACACCACGGTGGCGATGAAGCATTTACTATGTCGGAGACTGATATCTTGTTTCTGGATTCGGGTGCTTTGGACGGCTGCCATTGTGCTAAGCCAGGGACCTCTAGTGGCTGTCTGTGATTGTTGGTTGCTTCACTGGGCGCAGGTGCCAAGGGCCATATGGTGTACCTTTGTCTGACACAACAGCACTACTCTCAGCCGGGGTAGATCACAGCCCTACAGCCTATAGGTACTTGGCGAAGTCAAGTGCAAGCCTTCCCTTGGGGGTGCAAGTTGTATCGGTCGGAAGTAGGGACAGTGTGGCCGAGAAACAATTGTTCTTGGTGTTGAGCAGAGTTAAGGGAGGGTTCCACCCTTCCTTTCAGTATGCTGTCACTTTATGCTTCCGTGGATGTACAATACAGTCGGGCATCGCTGAATGGGACAAACGTCGGGACTGTTTCTGTTTCTGTGTCTCCTTGTCCTTCCCTCACCCACTGATCATAGGGGAAGGGCAGAGGCACACGCCTGCAGTGCGACAAATGCACCCAATTTTTCGGACTTCTACTTTCACTGCGGTGCGGGTGGCCAGTAACACCTGACGGGGCTGTGTCCAGGGGGGCTCGATGCTCTTAGCCCATTGAAAATTTTTCACCAAGAGCCAATCCCCAGGTTGGATAACGTGTCCTGGGCCCTCTCTCTTGTCAGGTATGACCTCATGCACCTGGTGATAAAGAGTACGAAAGGTATTAGTCAGACTGTACAGATAATCAGTTAATACAGGGTATTCAACGTCAGACAGTTTCTTAGGCTGCGGGACACCCCATACATTGGCAGGCCTCCCGAAAACAATCTCAAGGGGATAGCCCTATCCTGGTGTGGGCCGTTGTTCTTGTGGACAGTAGGGCTAAGGGCAGAGCATCAACCCAAGTGACACCTGTTTCGGCTTCAATTTTGGCCATTTTTGTTTTAAGGATGCCATTGTATACCTCCACTAGACCTGCTGACTGGGGTGGTTAGCTGCATGAAATATTTGTTTTATACCCAATGTTGTACAGACATATTCCATAATTTGTGTCCCGTTGTCACTCCATACCAAGCAGGGCAAACCGAATTGTGGGAGGTACTCTTTTAATAGTACTTTGGCGGTAGTGATAGCGATGCAGTCTTTGACGGGGTAGGCCTCCACCCATCGATTGAAGGTACAGACCACTACCAGGACATATTTCAAATAGTTACATTTGTCCATCTGGATGTAATCCATTTGGAGGACTTCAAAAGGGAAGATAAGAGGAGAGAATCCTCCCTTAGGAGTAACTGTGCCTTTTCCTGGGTTATACATCAGGCAAATCATGCATGTTTTAAGCAGCTTGTCAGCATATGCTGGTATCTTAGAGTTGTACCATGTAGGTTCCAACAGTTTACATATCCCTTTTGCACTGATGTGAGCAGGACCATGGGCCATCGTAACTACTGGTAGCACGTGACTGTCAGATAACATCCATTGTCTTTCCATAGTCGTACGGACCCAACAACCATCAATTCCCTCCTTTGCTAATTGCTCCTTCCACACCCGTAATTCCTCAGGAGTAGTATGGGACTGAATATCAATCACACTCTGTACTGTGTTTTCAACCATGCCTTCATCTGCCACCCACCTAGCGGGACCTCCTACATACATTTCTTCCCTTTTCCTAAGGGCTGTTTGTCTGGCAGTCTGGTCAGCCTGTAGTGTAGTTCCTATATTCCCAATAGGCTCTGCGAATTGGAATAACATAAACGATAGTGTAGACGTAGGACTGAGGTCGACTAGGTCTCTATTGAATATGTTAGAATTAATTATGAAATGCCAGCTAGCTCAGAGGTCACTAGAAACGTTCTCGAGTGAACAGGAAGGTGTTAACTTTCCTGAATGGACAAGAAGGGATTAGTTTCTGACAACTGCATAAACATGACAACTTTGCTCCCCCAGAATAAGGAGTATACCTCCAGAGCCGCGGAAACAATAGATAGCTATTTCAGTCAATCGCGCATGCTTCGTTTCACCAGAGGTGCAGAGAAATATAGAGACAGGCGTTTTCAATAAAAGCGTTATTTATTGAGCAGTCTACTTTCTCATGCAAGAGAAGTGAATTGCTACAATTGCAATACTTGTCATAAAGTAAAGATCGTACAGTAAAATGAGTATTATGAAATAATACTGTAAAAGGATTTATATGGTTTCTAAGCCATAAGATACTTAAAATCGATAATATACATACGACAATAAAATAATGACAAAACGCCTACCCCAATGTACCTAACCTAAGCCTAGTACAGGGAAGGAGTAGATGAGTTACAGTTTTGCCAAGAATATGAATCAAGAATTCTCTGTGGGTCTAATCAGCTCCGTACCTTGGTTATAGAATGAAATGAAATGAAATAGGGATTTATAAAGCGCATGGCTGCCCTTGATCGTCCCAGTGCTAATGACAGGTAGTAGTAGAGGAGGAAAATCAGGGAAACAGCCAAGTTTTCAGACCCTTGCAGAACGTGAGATGGTTGGGTTCCGCTCGCAGGGTGAGGGGGAGAGAGTTCCACAGTTTGGAAGCGATGAAGGAGAAAAGACGACCTCCTGAGCGGGCCTTTTTAATCCTAGGTACGTGTGCCAGGTGAAGATGAGCGGAGCACAGGTTTCTTCTAGTATCATGATGTCTGATCCAGTGTTTGATGATGGGTGGGCCATTGTTGTGGAGGATTTTATGGGTCAAACAGAGCGTCTTGAAGTTGACCCACTCCTGCACCGGGAGCCAGTGGAGTAGCTTTAGGGCTGGTTTTGCCGAGCTCCTACGGGTAGTGCCTGTTAGCAGCCTAGCTGCCGAGTTCTGTACGCACTGAAGTTTGGCAATTACTTTTTTTGGGGCGCCGAGATACAGGGCATTCCCGTAGTCGAGTCTGGATATTAAAAGACTCTGGATAATGAGTTTCCTAGTGTCTTGAGGAAGCAAAGTCAGGATTTTACGAGTAGTCCTAAGGATACCTTAGCATGCTCCGGCAGATTTCCTAGCTTGGGTTGTGAACGAGAGGTCTTGATCTAGCCATATGCCCAAACTTTTAATAGAAGATTTAGGGGTCGGGGCTGGACCCATACAGGGGGGCCACAGGGAGTTTGGCTTAAAGTGGGCTGGGTTACCTAGTACCATGATTTCCGTTTTCTCGCTGTTAAGCCTAAAATGAGATTGGTCCATCCAGCTAGAGATGTCGCAAAGGCAAGAATGGAGATTGTCGGAGGAGCAGTCAGGTTGGCTGAGAGATACTACAAGCTGCGTGTCATTCGTGTACGTCCCTAGCGTGAGTCCATGAGGGGACACTATTTCCTGGAGGGGTGACATGTAAGCATTGAAAAGGGTAGGGCTCAGAGAGGAGCCCTTGGGAACGCCACAGGGTAAGGGAGCGGAGTGAGATTTAGAGGATCCCTCCTAAATTTGGAAGGATCGGTTGTGGAGGAAGGATTCCAACCAGGCTAATGCAGGCCCTGAGATACCTAATGCCCTTAGCCTATAGATCAGGATGTGATCGTTCACGGTGTTGAACGCCGAGCTTAGGTCCAGGAGGATCACTGCCACTGATCCTCCTGAGTCCACGATTTTGCGCGCTTCTTCCACAACAGCCATTATGGCTGTCTCCGTGCCCTGACCTGGGCGGAAGCCCGTTTGGAAAGGGTAAAGGGGTGTTGCATTTTGTAGGTTGGATTGAGTGGGCTGGTGAGAGACTAGCATGCCAACCTCCCTCACCCAAAACGGCGCCCGTGGTAAAATCTTGCGTCCAGGAGCCCCGAATCGGCAACCTGGATGAGCTAGTCCCACCAAGAATAGGAGCAGTAAGTAGAATTAAAATTAGAGATCGTTTTTTAAAAAATTACGTTTTTAGGAACAGGTGGTGCAAACACATACATTTTATTCTTTATGACAGAACAAAGGACAGTAGAGATAAAATGTAAGCCTAAGTCCCCGGCTTTCCGCCTCAGGGACTACTACCTTAGTCGACGGTCGTGGCAATCTGGGTGATTTTGTAGGTTGGGTTGAGTGGGCTGGGGAGAGACTAGCATGCCAGCTTCCCTCACCCAAAATGGCGCCCGCTGTAAAATCTCGCGTCCAGGAGCCCCAAATCGGTAACCTGGATGAGCTTGTCCCACCAAGAATAGGAGCATTAAGTAGAAATAAAATTAGAGAATGAAGGAGGTCTTGTATCTCTCTCTCAGGACTCGATTTTCCAGCAACCCGCAAAATGACCTGAAAACACTGGACCTGGATTTCTCGGCAGGAGAAAAGACAGCGTCTCTCTCAGTCCATCAATAGGAGGGTCGGCTTTCTTCGTCACACGCATCAGCAGGGCGTCGGGCAAGTAGATAGCCGATCTGCTCCAAACCACAGTGTGTTGCTTAAGGCAGATGCTGGTATATTTATACCTGGAAGGTGCCGAGTTTGACGTAAGGTTGGACATAAGATGTCACTAAGTACTCGCAGTTCTTTCAGGACTCCAGGAGTTCTAGGACAAATCAATAAGGAAGCAGGGGGATTCCCGGGCTGCTGGAGGCTTGGTTTGTTTAAGGTCACGTTGTGCTTTCTAGGAGTCTATGGGAGTAGCCTTGCCGTATTTGGACTGCATTGGCTATGTCTTAATATGGGTATGATTCTTATGCTTGTATAAGGGTATGATTTGATATATTCACCGGTTCTGCGAAGGAGGCACAACAGGTCCCACGCTGGTGCTGGCCAGAAATCCTGGCCTCACCCTGCCACTTCAATAACCTTGGAGCTAAAAACAAGCATTGAAAGCGTGATCTTGAGAAGGGAATCCCCCCTCTCACAGTTAGATACACTTTAGGGCGTGTAGACACATAGACTACACTACACAACCCCTATTTTAACCTACACATATTTTATTGTCCTGAAGAAAGCCAGATTAGTATAAGGCACTGGCTGAAACATGTTGACAACTTAAGGACGTAGGAGGTCGTAACCCGCCTCTAACGTCCCACAGCCTTATTTTTAACCGCTGACGGAGGCCCTTTTAATAAAGTATCCTCACCCCAGGGACCATCCGCCAAGCCGTTTTAATTTCACATACCTTAACACCCTACACCGCACACACAGTGACATACCTGCTCCGCTGTAATCAGGCGTCGAAGCACACCCGGGACACGCTAGGTGTCACTGGGTGGGCCCGATGATGAAGCATGCCACCAACTAGGTTGGTGGGTGAGGGCTTTCTAAAGACACCCAACAGGTGCCATTGCCACTTGGCAAGACAATACTGAGTCGCTATGTAATTAATAGTAATCTATCATATTAATGTCAGATTAACCCATTCTAGAGCTAGTCTCCTTTTGATATCCATACATGATTTGATATAACCACATAAGGGCATAAAATCGGGAATATTTACTACAGTCCTAGAATCATCTACAACACCCACTCCACGTATACTGTCCATCACTACTAAATACTAAGCAATGTATACGCATATCTAAGCATGTGTTTACTAACCCACCCCAAAATACATAAAATGCATTTGATATGGTAATAAGAGTATTATACTGTACGTTTTCAAGCAGTGGTATCATTCAGATAATGCATATATTGTACATTTAGAATGTTGACTGAATGAATCACGAAATTTACATTTATGAAATGGCTCTTAATACAGAAGAGAAGGTCGAGACCATTTCATCACATAGTTATACAAGACTGTACATGTGCTAGAGACTAAGTATAAATATTGTCTCTAGAGTTTTTAAAATAGAAATCTTGTTCTCTAAGAATAGCTCAACTTTAAGTAGATTATCATGTGCCAAAAAGGTAAATATTTTGGGAACTGGAAAAAATCAATTTCACTCTCTGGGGAAAAAATAGTTCCAAAGTTTTTAGGTTCTGTTTACCAAAACTGAAGGCCGAATTCAGAGTTCAGGGAACGCTGTGTGCTCGTATTTTCAAAAGTTATTCTCGTTGTTAGGAGAGAACATTAATTCAGATAGGCTGGCAAAAAATTTGTCTACAACAGTAGGTGAATGTTGGACCATTTCCTAAAAAGTGGAAATAGTGCATATGTGAGATGCATTACCGTCAGCGTTATCTGGATCAGCAATGTTCACAGAAGGTTGTACCTGTGTGCCGCTTTCATCTCGTACCTCACCGCCACCTAATCGTAATGGTGAGGTCTCAACGAATGCCGTCATCAGAATGGGTAGCCGCTGGGGACAACACGTTGCATGAGCCATTACCAAACAAAGCAAAGTATTGACATCCATAGGTACTGCTGACGGAAATGTGAGGCAGACAGACGTCCAACACGCATTCTTCTCCGCATAGCAGGCATCGTAGAACAGGTAAGATGCAATCTTGCCAGATTGGTCTGAATGAAAGAACCCAAGTAGTATTCAGATCTCTTATCCGAGCCTAGCCGAGGACTTTACTAATCCGCTCTCTGTATTGTATTGCTAGGATCGTGTCTTCCATTGTAGCCTGAGTTTTTTCTGTGACTTGACTTGCCATATCGGAGCAGAAGGAACAAAAATACGATTCCTGCTTTGAGTCCCAAGATGAGAGGCAGGCCGCCGAACACAGAGTGCACGAAATTTGGGAAGATGCTCAAGACTGCTTCAAAGGGTGCTAATAGTCCCGAAAAAATTGTCTTAAATACATGTGCGATGCCACTGGTAGCAGACATGTTTAAGATTTGGCTTAACATTTCTACCAAATGTACGGGTCAATTTGTTGATAATAATGTATGTATCTCTGCTGCTGTCCTTGTAACTTGCAGGTCATACGTTTCTCTAGACAAGGTTAAAGGCACAGTTGTTTGTAAAAGAATAGACTTCATTTTGCTTAAAGTATCAATTCGAATTGAAGAGATATTCAAAGAAGGCCATATTGCTGCCTCCATGTCTCGCTTGTTGTTTGGATACAATACTTGCATAAAACAAGTGACCCTGGAAGTAACGCTTACGAGATAGGCCGTTCCTGGCACCATGCCACAACAGCCGTGGTCACTTATAAGAACGTAGCTGCCGTTGGAAAGCTGTCTGAAAAAAGGCTCTATCTATGTAGCAGACGTGCCGTGCAGGTGGCATGCAAGGTTATTTGATGAACCATCGCAGGCTCCGTGTAAGTTAAATCCTTGACACAGAAGTGTACCGCTTAGTGAATTTTTACAGTTGTTACCACTAAGGAATACCTCTTTCTTGCCCCCACTCCAACATCTATGTGCGTATGGTAAGTTCCAGGTTGACTTTATGTATTCTTTGCCCAACCTTTCATACAGGCCTGTTGGTATATACTTTTGGCAATATTGAAACTGAAAAGTCGTTATCGGAATTGTAATGGTGCCATGTATTATCCATTCAATGACAGGTCTTTCGGAGACTGTCAATGGTAATCTTTCAAGTTTTTCAATGCTCAGCACCGTATAGTCCGCCCCTCTTTATGCCAAAGAGATTTGTTTATCAGTAAGGTTATAAATAGAAAGTAATGACGTTGTGTTTATCAGACGCCATGGCACGTAGCCTGAACGCAGATTTTGTAACGTCCAGCCTAACTGTACAATAGAACGTAATTGGGACTGGCCATGTTGTAACATTAACATATCCTGTTCTATTATATCAATAGCAGATGATACAATGCTGTCCAGTGAACAAATTCTGGAGGACAGAGTCGTGAACCTATTGTCCACTACAGAAAGTGATTTTTCCAAATTAATACGATCAATTTCTCGTATTTTTTCCTGCAGTTTCAATTTGTGGTATTTTCCAAGCTTCATTGTAAGCTGCGTATATACTGCCAATATGAAACGTTTTTGACGCTGTTTGCGAGGTCCCAGTATGAAATCTAGCAAGTCAGCACCTTCTTTAAGTAAAGTCAAGTGTTGCTTAATTTCAGGTAGTGTGGATTTCTGTAGCCATTCGAGGCATAGTTTTCCTACACTATACGTTGTAATTATCCCTGGATGTTGTCTCTGGGAATATCTTGGGTCTGGCCTATTCTGTTTGAACTTTGTTCAGGAATCTATCTTCACAGTTATTAGTGTCTGTGGGCCAGATTAACCATTTGTTCCAATTAGGAAGTGTTCTGTTATGTTTTAAAATATGGGATACGTCTATCTCCACTTCTGTAGTGCTGTTACTATCAGGTATGGGTTTTGGTATAGGCGGTTTGTTTAAGTCTTTTATCCTGGCTACGCCAAGACAAGTCGTTTGTTGAATCGTTTCATTCAGGAACATTATTTGTTTTGGAATCATGCAGGCTCTGAATAATGATTCTAAACCTTGTACCTGCCATTCTTTTGTACCCCAAACTGTTTTTGTCTCAATGTTGTTCTTCCAAAATTCAAAACCAAATAAAGACATTTTTTCATAAAATTTTTCAGAATAAATCAGTTTAGTATTTGTCAACATGTTTTTCATTCCTGCCTTATTCATAATTTTAAAATAAAACGTTTCTGGATCAGTGATATTAAATCCTGAAAAGTATGGGAATTTTTCATTAAATGTTTTTGAGCAGAGTTGGACAATGTTCCCATTGATTATACATTAAAACATTTCTAGGATTTGCTGATTTATGCAAATAGTGATGCCCATAATGATTATAGCAATACATTTCTTCACAATTTGATGAACCTGGTAAATAATCATGTTCTGTATATTTAGCTGACATTTCTAAATCTGACATCATATTGCTAATATTTTCAAAGTCCCAATCATCAGAGAAAGTACTAGGTGATAAAAAGTCACTTAAATAAATCTTGAATTGATGTGGATATTTCAAGAGTTCAACCGGGCCATAGATGTCGTAATCAGTAGTGTCCTACGCTACACCACCAGGTATATGAATGGCTGTGATGTTCACTGATGACAGTTCTCTTTTTTCAATGCGAGATGATCTGTGAGGTTTTAGAATCAAGTTGATGTTTTGACTTGCTGTGTCCATTGTACTGTATTTTCCATCAATCATTCTTCCCAAGCTTAGAAATAAAATGAGCCAGAGCAGGAGGAAAAGTACACCTAACACAATCCACAATTCAATCCACGGTGAAATCACATATGTTTCCCCAAGTTGATGAAAGAGTTCTGTAATTTTGTCTTTGAAAGTTTTGTTTGCTGGCTTGTCTTCATGTTCACTTGGATCATCAGAAAAGTCATCGAAATTGATGAAGTAGCCAGATGCAGTTCTGTCAATTGTTTGGATGGCATCAGGATTGTTATTAATCTTTGTAGTTGCTACTTCCTTTTTCATATTTGTATAGTTCGAGGCTACATCATTGTAGACAGGCGTTTCTTGACAAACTGTTGCAATTTGGGTTTCAAGAGGAACAAGTTCCATGGCTTTGTTGCATAGTCCTTTTTTATTCACTGAAGGTTTATCGAATGCGATTAGTCTCTCAGTTTGAACCTCTTGGATTGTAGCAAGGTTTGGTCTTCTGCTACTTCTTGGGAGTCCACTGGGCCTACTACTTATTATTGGCAACATGGTTGTGGTTTTACCAGGTCGATTGATACAACTCTGTTTTCCCTTTTACCAGTAGTATGACTGATCTTGTTCCGCTGATAGCTAAGACAGGTACTGCTTTTCTGTAAGAAGGCCCAAATTTATTCTTTACCGCAATCTTTTCTCTGACCAGATCCCCAATCTTTGGAATCCAGACAGGTCTTGCTGGGACAGGTGGTTTTTCTTCAGTGGCCGTTGGCTTTAGCTTTGTATTAGTTAGACTTCTTCTCGTTTCATTCAAGTCCTGTAAAACAGCCAAACGATCTTTGATGTCAAATGCTTTTTGTTCCACCAGTGAAGCTTTACAATCGAGATCTTCGATCATCATTCTTGTACCAAATAAAAGTTCATACGGAGTGATTCCACCCAGAGAATTTCTTGGCAGATTGTTAAGACTACGTTGGACACTTATTAGATGTTTGACCCACCCATCACCCGAACCTAATACCCTCGCTGTTATAGATTGCTTTATGTCACGGTTTTTTCTCTCCACTACCGCATTTCCCTCAGGATGGAATGGACTAGAGTACCGCAATGCAATGCCCAAGCTGGCCATGGCCTCATTGTAAGCTCGAGAGCTTTACGTAGGACCCTGGTCAGAATGTAGAATGCCAATTGCGTATGTGCCGATAAAGACTCGCAAATCTTTTATAACAGTTCAGGCGTCATCCGAGCGCTGGGGCCACATCCAAATGAATCTCTTCTTAATATTTATGGGATCGCATTTGTCTGGTTGGATTCTTATGTGTAGATAGTCTAATGCTGTCTAATACGGGTGTCTGGGCTGGTCTTACTGTGCTAGAGTCAGATATCTGGTCTGGTTCATAACTGCGATCTCTACTGCAGTCCTGACAATCCATTGCAAAGTTATAAACTTGCACGCTCATTCCCGGCCACCAGTATCTCAATTGCAATTCTATTAGAGATTTCAGGATCTCTTGGTGCCTCAGACACAATCCCATGTGTGCCTCTTGCATTAAGAAGACTCTCCGGTTCGTGTTTGGAATTACTCTCTCCCCCAATCCAGAGATTTGAGCAAAAGGAACGGAGTTCACATCAATTATGTATGTATTTCCGAGTGGATAATTTAGAGGTAACGCTGCATATTTGCCTTCCATAGAGGCTTTTACTGCTAGTAGCATTTCACCATCTATTTGTTTTTTAGAACGCTTTTTTGTAGGTACGGAAGCCTGTTGACCAGTTTCCGTTGTGGCTTTATTAGCCAATGAATTCCCTGCAACGTGAACGCCATCATGTTGAAGACTCTGCATATGTATCACATGAGTCTTACGTAGTTCTTTCTGTAAAAGAACTACTTGTTCCCAAAGCTTTTTATGCTGTATTGTGCAACCTCTTTCCTCTTTGTAACCATTTTCAATCCAGGTCTGCAAGTAATTATTGTAAGATTCGACACTGTAATGTGAATCGCACACTATTAGTGTGGGGAATTCGCTATCTGCATTTTCAAGCGCCATCTTAACAGCATGTAGTTCAGCTCGCTGAGCTGTACAGTTTCTGAGCGATTCAGTTTTAGTGATTAACGGTCTAAATTTACCTATGCGCCAGCGACCTTTTACAATCGCGCACGCAGCACTATATGCTTTTTTATCCACAACGTAGTGTTGTGCAAATCTGTCTGTGTGGATTACACAGGTGTACTGTTACAGAGGCAGAATTTCTGCTGGCAGAGGACATTCGTATTCGTATTTGAGGAATTCTTGTGTTTTCAAGTTAGGATCAAATTCGTAAACTACGTCTGATGAAGCAAGAGAATTAACCCTTTGTATCCATCTTGGATGTAATGCTTTAACATTCGGAATGCTTGCTCTTGTTACTGCTTCTAGTGCGGGTATCAGTGTAACGATTTATTATTATTCGTTTACCTTGTGCCAGGGCTCTTTCTTTTGCTACAGCAGTTTGTACCGCAGTTAAAAAAATTTCAGTGGAACTGAATTTTATTTCAGCTTGTGTGTACAAGTGGGATTTGTAAGCTATTGGTACCGTTTCTCCCTCACTAGAGGTCAGGTATGTAAATCCGCATCTTCCTGGGATGACTCGGATTACAAGGTTGCGTTCATTCGCGCGTGTTTGCAGTTTTGTTTTAGTTAACATATCTTTTTGTAATGATCTTAACATTTCTGTGTGTTTTCGGAGTCCAATTAATTGCTTTGAAATCAGGTTTTATTAGTTCGTAGAGTGGTTTAACCCTCTCTGCATAATTTAGAATGTAAGGTCTTCCGAAATTCAGGAAACCTAGAATTGATTGTAAGTTTTTCAGCGTTGTTGTGGCTTGGAGTACTGCACACTTCTCTAAGAAGTTGTCTGCTAGGCTTTTGCCTTCACTTGATAACTCATGTCCTAAAAATAGGACAGTGAGGTGGGCAATTCGTGACTTTTTAAATTTAAATCTGTACCATTCAGATGCGAACCCAATTATTATGGTGTTCACTCTTTTCAAGTGTGTCTCCAGGTCATCGTCTGTTAGATAGATATCGTCGACATAGGATAATGCCTCATCATCATATATTTGTAGTAACTCTGTTACTCTGGCTGAAAATAATCCTGGGCTGTTCTTGAATCCCTGTGGGAGACGACAAAATACTGGAGAAATTGATCAAATACCTGCTTTCTGGTGCTATATTTTGACAGAAGAAACCATTTGAAATATCTAATGACGTTTTATATTTTTTTTGCACGATGTTATTCTTCAGTGCTGCACTGTGTGAATTTTGTACTGCAATGTTTTGCAACAGGAGTTTAAGTGTCTGTAGTCCAATACTAGACGATATAAATTGTCTGGTTTGGAGACAGGAAACAAAGGATTGTTCATTTGTGAGGTGCATGTTTCAATCACCCCCTGATATTCAAGTTGATCTAATATCTCCCTGACTTGTTTTTTTAGCTTCTTGCTTAACAGGATACTGCCTTTGTGCAGTAGGTTGATTTATTTACTGGATTTTATGGTGAGGAGAATCCTCATCCCATCCTACATGATTTTTATATAATGCATGGGCTTGGTCTACTGCCCATTTTCTAGCATATGTGTATTTTCTTATGAATTGGAATGTGATTTGAGAAGGCAGGCATAATCATTTCTTCGCCATGTGGGCACTCCCTGACAAACTCTGGTGGCCAGTCCTTTTCTGCTACAAGGATATCATAACCTTTAGATAGGTTCTCCCTGAAGAGACCTCTTATTTTCCTAGTTTTGTCCCCCTCTATACGTAATGTTATTTATTTCATATAATTTATGAGGGACACTGACTCTGGTGTCTGCAGTTTCCACTTGAATGTATTCATTCGTATCCACTGTCTCCTGAAGATTCATCAGGATCTTGCGAGCTATGGTCACTTCTGCTGCGCTGTCCAGCATTGTCTGGGCCCATTCTCCGTTCTTGAGTTGTATCCTCAGAATCCTCGGAATGTTTTACTTTAATACTGGCTACCTTCTTTTTGGGAAACTGTAATTTTTTACTTTGATGAGCAGGTTCTTTGTCTTTGGACTTGACGCGCTCTTCTTTATGTTCTGACCGTCCTCTTCTTTCCGATTTCTGTGAGGAAGTCTGAAAAGATCGAGAGGGACGTGTATCAATATCGTGATATCTGTCAGGTTTTCTCAAATTTTCCCTATTCCTAAGGTTATATCTTTTTTCAGAGGGCTCCCGTTGTGGAGACTTGCCCCTCATCTGGAGATCTATCTCTGGGTTGGGGAGACCTTCCTCTGGTCTGAAACAGTTTTTCTCTGGAAGTGGTTTGCTTATTACCCTCCCACTTCTTTTTAGGAGTTTAGGAGTTATTAAGTTATTTTGAAAGAAAGTCTTTTCAGGATTTTCTGTTAGTTGTGGTTTTAGTGGTTTCCCATCCAAACTGTCTCTACCTAGCTCTTCATAGGATTTCTCAATTATTCTGGCAAGTTCAAATGGTTTTTCTGCTATATCAGTTTCTTTAAATTTCTGGCGGATTGCCACAGATGCTGCTTCACCTTTTATGTTGGCTAGTAGTATAGCCGAGACTTGCTTAAAATCTTTCAGTAATTTCATACCTAGATTTAAAGCAGGTTCTGGACCGTATTAATTTTGAATCTGTCTTAGTACGTCTGGTATAACCGCCATAGACGGAACACCATGAGTTTTTGCATAGATTAAAGCAAAGGCTGTTCCCCAAGTGTCACAGTCCTCCACATGTGGTGCAATTCCCATTGGTAGGCAGATAGTCAGAATTCTGTGTTTTTCATGAGGGGTAGTATCAGGAAATACTGTCTCTATTTGAGTAATTTTTTGAGCTAAACAGAATGGAATGTGTTCCCGTTTTGCGGGTTATTTACAAATGACTGATTGTATAGTCTGTGGTGTGATTTCATTTGTATTCCCCTGGTGAGGGGTGTGCTGTGCAATTTTTATTGCTGGTGGGACTGTTAAGGTCCACATGACATATTGTACCAATTGTCTATGTATTTTAATTAGTTGTTTCAGTTGAACTAAAAGTTCTCTGTCTGACATTTCTTCAATATCAGGATGTGGTGTATAGCTGGCCAGAACCGGCCATGTGGCTCCTGGTCTACCTAGTTGACCGAGCCTGGTAATGTGATTTTGATGTTTTAGGGTGCCATGAAACCAGAGCTTATGCTCTTGGTAAGTTAGTGGAATTTCATTTTCATCGAAAGGGACGTATTCCGCTTGTATTTCGGCTGCTTTGTAGTAGTGGAACTCGTGTCTGCCGACATTCATGTGCCTCAACAACAAATATGACTGTACCACCTCTCGATGATACACCATTTTCTATAAGTTTTACAGTTACACTATTCCTTACATTTACCGGGATGTTTTTCGCATTCAGGTCATTTTCATTAAACCCTGTAACGTCAAAATCCGGTTGATTTGCATCTACTGCAGCTCCACCGGTTTCGTTGTTGTCGCCGTTAGTTGACATTCTTTAATGAAAGTTAGCAGAGCAAGTTTCAAGGAAACAAAGAATAGGTGCACAATATTTTGTAAAACTGTATCCTTCAACGTTGATTAATCCAAAAACTATTACATAGGAATCTTTTCCTACTAAGTTCTGGCAGATATTAACCTTTTTACCCACTCCAGACATCTATCGGAGTTTTTGAAGGAAAAAAGAGGTCTGTGTGAAAAGCACGACTGAGTTACTCTAGTATCTAACGTTAAATTATCGCCTTACCAAATGTTGGGTGCCATGTAGTGTAGTTACTATATTCCCAAAAGGCTCTGCGCATTGGAATAACATAAACGATAGTGTAGCCATTGGACTGAGGTCGACTAGGTCTCTATTGAATATGTTAGACTTAATTATGAAATGCCAGCTAGCTCAGAGATCACTAGAAACTTTCTCGAGTGAACAGGAAGGTGTTAACTTTCCTGAATAGATAAGAAGGGATTCGTTTCTGACAATCGCATAAACATGACAACTTTGCTCCCCCAGAATAAGGAGTATATCTCCAGAGTCGCGGAAACAATAGATAGCTATTTCACTCAGTCAATCGTGCATGCTTTGTTTCACCAGAGGTGCAGAGAAATAGAGAGACGGGCGTTTTCAATAAAAGGGTTATTTATTGAGCAGTCTACTTTCTCATGCAAGAGAAGTGAATTGCTACAATTGCAATACTTGTCATGAAGTAAAGTGCGTACAGTAAAATGAGTATTATGAAATAATACTGTAAAAGCATTTATATGGTTTCTAAGCCATATGATACTTAAAATGGATAAAATACATACAACAATAAAATAATGACTAAACGTACTCAACTGGTGTTTCTAAGATACGCCTACCCCAGTGTACCTAACCTAAGCCTAGTACAGGAAAGGAGTAGATGAGTGACAGTTTTTGCCTAGAATCTGAATCAAGAATTCTCTGTTGGTCTAATCAGCTCCGTACCTTGGTTATAGAATGAAGGAGGTCTTGTATCTCTCTTTCAGGACTCGATTTCCCAGCAACCCGCAAGGCTGACCGGAAAACACTGGAGCTGGATTTCTCAGCAGGAGAAAAGACAGCGTCCCTCACAGTGCGTCAATGGGAGGGCCAGCTTCCTTCGGCACTTGCATCAGCAGGGGGTCGGGCAAGTAGATAGCCGATCCGCTCCAAACCACCGTGTGTTGCTTAAGGCAGATGCTGGTATATTTATACCTGGAAGGTGCCGAGTTTGACGTAAGGTTGGACATAAGACGTCACTAAGAACTCGCAGTTCTTTCAGGACTCCAGGAGTTCTAGGACAAATCAATACAGAAGCAGGGGGAATTCCCGGGCTGCTGGAGGCTTGCTTTGTTTAAGAACATGTTGTGCTTTCTAGGAGTCTATGGGAGTAGCCTTGCCATATTTGGACTGCATTGGCTATGTCTTAATTTGGGTATGATTCTTATGCCTGTATAAGGGTATGATTTGATATAACCACATAAGGTCATAAAATGGGGATATTTACTAGAGTCCTAGAATCGTTTACAGCAGGGTATTGCCTTTCCCAACATCATCTGTCACTTTCTTATGGGCCTTACATTTATAATGGCCACCTTTCTGGGGAGTGTCAGGGAGTCTAACAATCGGTGAATTAGGGGGCCATGTTGAATCTTGGTCCCATGGGAAGTAAGATAATTCCTTTCTTTCTATAACCTCCTGAAGTTGTGGGCCACCCGAAGGAATATTGACTGTCAGTATAAATATTTACCGTCATCCCTTTGCTTAACCTACAGGCTCTAGTGAGGACCACCAATTCTGCTGCTTGAGCAGAGCACTGCCGAATCTGATTTGTTTCTACTACTCGCCCTAATGTCGTGAGGGCGTAGGTGGCTGAGGTGTTACCATCTGGCCCTCCGAGACATGATCCGTCCACATACAGTGTACCTTCTGGTTCTGCTATCGGGGTGTCCTGTAAGTCAACCCGTCCCTTTGTTTCCTCCTCTGTCCTTAATATGCAGTCATGTGGGTCTAAGCGGGCATCCTGAGTATCCAGTGGGAGTAATGTGGCGGGGTTTAGTACAGTGCATCTTTTGATGTTAATGTGGCTGGCACGAGTGTCAGTTCATATCCTGTGAGTTGTGCACTAGTAAGGTACTGAGTCTTGGTGTTATTAAGAAAGGTATCTACAGAATGGGGGACCATCAGAGTCAGGGGGGAGTTCATAATGATCCCCCTACTCTGACGGACCATGAGGGTGGCCGCAGCGGTCGCCCGTAAGCATCCTTGGAGAGCCCTTGCAACATAAAAATTTGTATAGCGCACTACATACCCAGAGGGTTTCAAGGCGCTTAGGAAGGGGAGGAGGATTATTTGTCAAATATCCACGTTTTAAGCTGCTTTCTGAACGCTAGGTGATTCTGGGTGAGGCGAAGGTAAGCGGGGAGTGAGTTCCATGTTTTGGCAGCCAGGTAAGAAAAGGATCTGCCTCCCATGGTGGTCTTGTTGATGCGAGGTACAGTGGCGAAGGCTTGGCTGGAAGAGCAAGTTGGCGGGAGGGGGTGTAGAAGGACATTCGAGAATTAAGGCAATCTGGTCCGATGTCGTAGAGTGATTTGTGTGCGTGGGTAAGCAGTCGGAAAGTGATCCTCTTATTGACGGGTAGCCAGTGGAGGTCTTTAAGGTGACCAGAGATGTGTTCATTGCGTGGGATGTCTAATATGAGCCTGGCTGAGGCGTTTTGGATTCGTTGTAGTTTCTTCTGGAGTTTAGCGGTGGTACCTGCGTAGAGGGTGTTTCCGTAGTCCAGTCTGCTCGTGACTAGAGCGTGGGTGACTGTTTTCCTTGTTTCGGAGGGGATCCAGCGAAATGTTTTTCTGAGCATGCGAAGAATGTTGAAGCAGGAAGAGGATACGGCGCTGACTTGTCTGTTCATTGAGAGTGAAGAATCCAGGATGATGCCAAGGTTCCGTGCGTGGTCTGTCGGGATGGGTGCTTTTCCGAGGGCTTCCGGCCACCAGGAGTCGTCCCATGCAGAGGGGGAAGTACCTAAGATGAGAACTTCTGTTTTGTCTGAGTTCAGTTTCAGACGGCTTTGTTTCATCCATTCGGCGACTTCTTTCATTCCTTCGTGTAGGTTAGTTTTGGCGGTGCTGGGGTCCTTGGTGAGAGAAAGGATCAGTTGAGTGTCATCCGCGTAAGAGATGATGTTGAGGTTGTGTTGGCGGGCGATGGCCGCAAGGGGGCTCATATATACGTTGAAGAGGGTGGGACTGAGTGAGGATCCTTGGGGTACGCCGCAGATGATTTCAGAGGCCTCGGACTTGAATGGTGGGAGGCGGACTCTCTGGGTTCTTCCGGTGAGGAACGAGGTGATCCATTCCAGTGCTTTTCCTTGGATTCCGATGTTTCTGAGGCGTTGTAAAAGGGTGTTGTGGCAGACTGTGTCGAAGGCTGCAGAGAGGTCGAGGAGGATGAGGGCGACTGTGTCTCCATTGTCCAGTAGAGTTCGAATGTCGTCTGTTGCTGCGATGAGGGCGGTCTCAGTGCTGTGTTTGGCTCGGAAGCCAGATTGTGAGGGGTCGAGTGATTTGTTGGCTTCGAGGAAGGCGGCGAGCTGGTTGTTGACGGCTTTCTCGATGACTTTGGCCGGGAATGGAAGAAGCGAGATGGGGCGGTAGTTTTTGAGTTCGGTGGGGTCCGCTGTGGGTTTTTTCAGAAGGGCGGTGAGTTCAGCGTGTTTCCAGTCTTCTGGGAAGGTAGCGGAGTTGAAGGAGCAGTTGATGACGTCTCGGAGGTGCGGAGCTATGACGGAATCTGCTTTGTTGAAGATGTGGTGAGGGCATGGGTCTGTGGGGGATCCAGAGTGGATGGAATTCATCAGGCGGATGGTGTCCTCAGTGGAGATTGGGTTCCAGGCGTTAAGGGTATTTACGGGGGGTAGATGGTCAGCAGATGGTAGGGTGGGTTGGCTTCCGGGTTGGTTGTCAAAGCTGTTGTGGATGTCAGCAATCTTGTTGTGGAAAAAAGAGGCTAGGGAGTCGCAGAGGGTTTGAGAGGGGGTGATGTCGTTGGAGTTGGCCGAGGGGTTGGAAAATTCCTTGACGATGTTGAAAAGTTCCTTGCTGTTGTGGGCGTTGTTGTCAAGTCGATCCTTGAATGTTGTTTTCTTGGCTTTTCGGATCAGTTGGTGGTGAGTACGGGTGGCGCTTTTGAAGGCGTCCTTGTTGCTGGTGGATGGGTCTTTTTTCCAGGCCTTTTCAAGGGAGCGGCACAGCTTCTTGGACTTCTTGAGATCATCGTTGAACCATGAGGCCTTCTTGTTGCCAAGTTTGTGTTGACGTTTTTTCAGTGGTGCTAAGGTGTCGGCGGTGTTGGATAACCAAAGGGTGAGGTTGGAGGCGGCTTCGTTGGCGTTAGAAGAGAGGGCTGGGGAGGTTCGAAGGAGCGATGTGGAGATCTGATCCGTGGTGATTTTGTTCCAGTTTCTTTGTAGAGTTGGTTGGAGGTGGATGATGGGTTTCGGCTTGTTGTAGGTGAAGTGAACGCAGCTGTGGTCAGTCCAGAGGAGATCCGTAGTGTGGCTGAAGGAGACATGGTTGCTGGAGGTGAAGATGGGGTCGAGTGTGTGACCTGCGATGTGGGTGGGGGAAGTGACCAGTTGTTTAAGTCCGAGGTTGGCGATGTTGTCCACGAGGGTGGCGGTGTTGCGGTCGTTGTTCTTTTCAAGGTGAAAGTTGAGGTCTCCCAGAAGGATGTAATCTTTGGAGGGGAGCGCGTGTGGGGTGATGAAGTCCGTGATGTCTTCACTGAATTTTGCGCGGGGTCCTGGAGGTCTGTAGAGGAGGGTGCCTCTAAGAGTTGTCTTGGGGTCAATGTGGATCTGGAAGTGAAGGTGTTCGGAGTTAGCGAGGTTGGCGTCGGAGCTGGTGGAGATGCGGATGGATTTCTTATGGACGATAGCGATTCCTCCTCCTGTATGGTCGGTGCGGTCCTTGCGTGTGATCTTATAGTCGTCAGGGATAGCGATGGCGATGTCAGGGGCGGAGGAAGCGTTCATCCATGTTTCCGTTAGGTGGCTGAAAAATAGGCACATGGCCGATGGTGACCTCCGAACATCAGGGTCAAGACAGCACATGCACAGCCGCCTGTCTCATGTACAAAAAGAAAAACATGTTTGTTATAATCAGGAGTACCAAGGACTGGAGCAGTACACAGAGCCTTTTTTAAATCTTTGAAGGCCTGTGCATGCTCTATAGTCCATGGAAAGGAACTGTCTGATATGTCTTTAGTGGTGAGGGCAAGAAGAGGTTTGACCATGGCCGAAAAATTGTAAATCCACTGTCTATAGTATGAGGTTAGACCTATGAAGGCTCGCACCTGCTTTTGTGTTTGTGGAGCCGTCATAGCATTGATAATGGCTATACGATCAGCAGTGAGCTGCCTTTCCTCCTTTGAGAGGAGATGACCTAAATAGGTCACCTTCTCTTGACAAAACCGAAGCTTTTTTAAAGAGACTTTGTGATTATGGAGGGCAAGGTGGCGTAACAAACAGAGTAACTTCTTTGCATGCTGGGGCAGAATTTGCAGCAATGAGGAGTCCATCTACATATTGTAATAGTGTGGAATTATCAGGGAGTTCCAAGGAATCTTGACTTTTTAGGGCTTGACTATACATACTGGGGCTCTCAGTGAAACCTTGAGGGGCGCAGCGGAATCTAAAGCTCCGCCTACCTAGGGAGAAACCAAAAGAAGTCTGATGTCAGGATGTTAAGGAATGCAGAAAAAAGCATTCTTCAGGTCTATGACAGAAAAGTGTGTGGCGGCAGAAGGGACCATCGTTAAGATGGCTGTAATGTCGGGGACAACAGGATATTGGGAGATTGTTATTTTGTTATGGGCTCTCAGGTCAATCACAAATCTGTATATTTTAGGGGAGAGTGCATCTCCATTGGTTTTTTTAAGGACGGGAATAATAGGACTGTTACAGATATTGCTACGATGTCTCCTCCACTACGCCCTTGTCCATTAATTCAGATATTATTGTTAAAAGGGCCATTTCTCCTTCCGTGGGTAGTCAATACTGCCGGAGGCGGCAGAGAAGTGCACCTGGCTGGATGCGTACCACATGAGGGGATATGTTGAGACACCCTACATCAGCGTCTGATGATGCCCAGAGGTAGGAAGGTAAAGACTGCAACTCTGGTGGGAGGGGACCTGATAGATACATATAGGAAGCTGCGGTGGGGGAAATTGTTAGGGATACACCTTGGGGATTACATGATATGGTCGCATATCAGTAAATCCATGCCTAACAACGAGAGGAAGGGGTTCAGAGACAGGGTTGGTCACAAGGGTTCCTGCAAAACCCACGGAGACAGTCATATTGCCAGAAAGGGATGCCCCTGGGACTGATAGACGTGCAATAGAAGACCTGGTGGCCCCAGTATCCAAAAGAAAATTATGATTCTTCTCCACAACTGACATTTGTAAAAAACGGGCCCCCTTTGATCCATTAGAATTTGCTCTCTGGTAATACCCCTTTCCTGGCTGTCCTTTGCTTGGTATGACCCTGTCTCATCAACTTCATCATAATTGTAATAAGTGTGTGTTGCTTTGTACCCATCAAACCTATTGGCCGGGGGCTGCCGGATGGGAGCGTCATCCCTGGGCCTGCGTTCTTTATCCTGTGGGTGGGGCGGGCCATGGTCCCTAGTCGGCCTCCCCTCCCTGGGAGCACGAGGCCGAGTCTTTCCTGATCAGATGTTTTCAGCTAACTCAGGACACTCATCTATCCAATGGCTGTACCCCTTACACTGATCTGTTTGGAGGGCTCCTGTACTTTGAGGGCTGGAAGGGGCAGACTGGCGAGCCCCTTTGAGGGAGTTGGAGTTGAGGTCTGAAATTCCTGCGGGCATCGGGACCTCAGGGAGGGTAAGCATGTTGCAGAAGTGCCTTAGTCTTAAGATCTATAACCTTCTTACTTTCCTTGTCTCTGTCTTCATTCTCCCTATCATCGAGATATTGTGCCATAGCCAAGATACCAGTCATAGTTTGGGCAGACCACGTACTTTCAACTTTCTTAAGCCTGGCGGAGATCTCAGGAAGCAAGTTGCTGACAAATTTATGAACAAATACTGAGCCAGAACCTGGTGTCCGGGGATCCAAACCACTATGTCCCTTGTATTCTGTCTAAAAACAGGTAAAGAAGTCAGCCACATTCTCATCTTTTCCCTGCCTACAGGCGTTAATTTTATCCCAGTTAATGACAGTTTCCGGCAAAAGTGTTTTCATAAACGTCATTATTTTACCGGGCAAAGTCAGGATGGCAGCTTCTGGTTTAGTCCCTCCTATCCTTGCTTCTTCCATAGCCTCTAGGTCAGCGCATTTACCTCCCAACTCTACTTCATGGTCAGTATGTCGAATTTTGTCCCATATTTCAGTGGGGACAACTGTACCAAAAAGTAAATCTATATCCTCAAGAACGAGAGTACCTGTAGATATAATCTGACCAAATTGTCTGTTAAAGGCAGTCGGATTCTTCCGGGGACCTGGTAATTGTCCTTTTAACTGCATTACTTCTGACCTTTTCCAAGGAACATGAACCCAAAGCCTGCGCCAGTGTGCCTCAGCAGCCCTTCGGTCATTATTTTGGGCATCGGTAAGTGCGTTCACAAAGACAGGGGCCACTTCTCTCATTGGCATAGCTGTTTCTAGAGGGGTGTTGAGAAAAACGGTCATATCACGGTTAGCCATTAAAGCAGACATAGTGCCAAACATCCCTTCTCCCTGAACATCGCCTCTTTTTATTTGCGACCTAAGGTCCATTAATCCGGTGGGTATCTGCATAAGCGCATTCTCAAATCTTTTCTTGACCAGGGTACACATATATTCAGCCCAGGTGGTCTGCTTAATAATCGTCCACTGGGAAAAGGTGGACCATATTTCTTTGAAGCGGTACAAAACCGGTCCTCTGAAGCTTGTTTCCGGTCCAGGGAAGACATGGCTTGGCAGTTTGGGCTGGACTGTTCCCATGAGGCACAGGGTCAGACTGATTTGCATATGGCCATGTCTGAACTGGGGTGGCAGAGTGGGCTAAAGAACGGTGATCTATTAAACCCAGATCTTTTGACTGGGAGTGAGTGTTTGATTGATTCAGATGCTCCGTCCATCACCACCCCCTTTTGTACCGCTTTTTGCCGCCATGAGTGTGGCAGGGTATGCTCAGACGTGAGTCCCTTGCACACTTTGCCACTGGATTCAAGCAAGCCGGGCTGAAGACGGCTGGAATGCCAGAAACCAGTCCTCGGAAGCGTATTTCCGGTCGAGGGAAGACATGGCTTGGCATTTTGGGCTGGACTGTTCCCATGAGGCACAGTTCAGACTGATTTGCATATGGCCAAGTCTGAACTGGGGTGGCAGAGTGGGCTAAAGAAAGGTGATGGATTAAACCCAGATCTTTTGACTGGGTGTGAGTGTTTGATTGATTCAGATGCTCCCTCCATCACCACCCCCTTTTGTACCACTTTTGGCCGCCATAAGTGTGGCAGGGTATGCTCAGACGTGAGCCCCATGCTCAATTTGCCACTGGATTCAAGCAAGCCGGGATGAAGACGGCTGGAATGCCAGAAACCAGTCCTCGGAAGCTTGTTTCCAGTCCAGGGAAGTCATGGCTTGGCAGTTCAGGCTGGACTGTTCCCATGAGGCACAGGGTCAGACTGATTTGCATATGGCCATGTCTGAACTGGGGTGGCAAAGTGGGCTAAAAAACGGTGATGGATTAAACCCAGATCTTTTGACTGAGTGTGAGTGTTTGATTGATTCAGATGCTCCGTCCATCACCACCCCCTTTTGTACCGTTTTTGTTTTGGCCGCCATAAGTGTGGCAGGGTATGCTCAGACGTGAGTCCCTTGCTCACTGTGCCACTGGATTCAAGCAAGCCGGGCTGAAGACAACTGGAATGCCAGAAACCGGTCCTCGGAAGCTTGTTTCCGGTCCAGGGAAGACATGGCTTGGCAGTTCGGGCTGGACTGTTCCCATGAGGCACAGGGTTAGATTGATTTGCATATGACCATGTCTGAACTGGAGTGGCAGAGTGGGCTAAAGAACGGTGATGGATTAAACCCAGATCTTTTGACTGGGTGTGAGTGTTTGAATCATTCAGATGCTCCGTCAATCACCACCCCCTTTTGTACAGCTTTTGGCCGCCATAAGTGTGGCAGGGTATGCTCAGACGTGAGTCCCTTGCTCACTTTGCCACTGGATTCAAGCAAGCCGGGCTGAAGACGCTGGAATGCCAGAAACTCGTCCTCGGAAGCTTGTTTCCAGTCCAGGGAAGACATGGCTGGCAGTTCGAGCTGGACTGTTCCCATGAGGCACAGGGTCAGACTGATTGGCATATAGGCATGTCTGAACTGGGGTGGCAGAGTGGGCTAAAAATTGGTGATGGATTAAACCCAGATCTTTTGACTGGGTGTGAGTGTTTGATTGATTCAGATGCTCCGTCCATCACCACCCCCTTTTGTACCGCTTTTGGCCTCCATAAGCGTGGCAGGGTATGCTCAGACATGAGTCCCTTGCTCACTTTGCCACTGGATTCAAGCAAGCCGGGCTGAAGACGGCTGGAATGCCAGAAACCGGTCCTCGGAAGCTTGTTTCCAGTCCAGGGAAGACATGGCTTGGCAGTTCGGGCTGGACTGTTCCCATGAGGCACAGGGTCAGACTGATTTGCATATAGCCATGTCTGTACTGGGGTGGCAGAGTGGGCTAAAGAACGGTGATGGATTAAACCCAGATCTTTTGACTGGGTGTGAGTGTTTGATTGATTCAGATGCTCTGTCCATCACCACACCCTTTTGTACCGCATATTTCTTTGAAGGCATAAATGTTCCCGTTATTTATCCAGCATTAACACTGTTGCCTCTGTAAGTCATTTTCTCGAAGGGACGAAATGCTGACTGCAGAGCGCAAGGAGGCCAGTCGGGGTAAATTCAACAATTTATATAAATCCTGCTTAACTGTAGACCACGGGGAAGCAGGAAAAGGGTGTGTAGGTTTAAAGCCGCAGGGGTTGGGCCGATGGAGACTTGTTGTACAGGGTTTGCGGGCGTGGTCGGTGTCATAGGAAAAATCGGAATTGATGGTGTGACAGGAAGAACAGTAAGAGGGGCAGTGGGGGCAGGAGTGGGCTGTGGCGGGGGACAAGCGGGTGTGAGGCGTCAGGGCAGGGTACATTGGGGCAAATGCAGGAGGGCTTTCTAGCATGGTATCAAGCAAGGAATCACCTTCTTCTACCCCTTCCATATGGCCCTTTCCTTTCTTCTCACGAGCTGGATAAAATGTTTGTACCCGGCCCATGTTCCCTATCGGCTATTTCTACTGATTTTGTCATTTGATTTAGTAAATTTTCTCTGGCGTGGGCGGCCATTGACAAACGTTGTTTTCTTTCTTGAGTCTTCTGCTTTCTAGCTCTCTGCTCTATCTCTTTCCTCCAAAATCGGACAGATTCAAACATAGACAGGCGCATTTTTCTTTTCATTAATTGTCGAGAACTTGGGAATTATAGGAGCCATAAAGTGGCCACTGTAATTCTGCGTTACTTTGTTTTGTATATTTTACCCAGAATGAGGAAAACATTATGGTAGAAGGGCCATGTTTAACATGCATCGTATGGCCAGGGGTCCCTTCTGGAGGAAGCGGACAAGCAGCCTCCAGCTGGGAGTCCTGCATACATATACAACAACATAATCTCTTGAACGTACTACTGACTGGCATGCTTGAAAACAGATAACAGACACCAGCGGGTTTTAAAACTCAACTCGCTTGCTTGGCTTTTGCAAAAGTCAATAACAGCAGAATCATACAGAACAGGCACCAGCGGGTTCTAAAATCTCACCTCGCTTGCTTGGCTTTGACAAAAGTCAATAACAGCTTGGCTTTTGCAAAAGTCAATAACAGAATTATACAGACTTGATGGGTGATCAGTCCACCCTTACCTAACAGGGGTAGTTCTCTTCTGCAGACGTAGCGCTGTGTCCTGCTCCAGAAAGTATTTGCTAGGGGACTCCAGCGAGAATGCAGTCATGTGACCCAGACCGGGTGGGGAGGAACAGTGGGCGAGCCATTCGGCTTACTGGATTGCAAGAATACCTTGAGTACGGTACCTCCGTTGGAGTCTCTCCGTGCACCTCCTCACATCCACCGGGCCTGAACTTCGTGCTCATGGAGTCCCTGTTCAGGCACCATTTGAAGAACCGGATTAACCCACTTACTGGGTCTCGGCAGCGGGGGAACCGCCCAAGCCTTCCATACCCTTCATACGTAGTAAAAGGAGACACAGGAGCCTTCGTCTGCAGGAGGAACCCAGATGTATTCAAATAGCCCGGGCAATGGAACAGAGTCCCAAGCTCATCAGAAACAAGACAGAGGAGGCTTCTGCTTTACTCTGCAGCTTACAAACCTTTTATACTTTTTCCTCTCAGTCTTTTGGCTGTTAGTTCATTGTTTCAATCAGGGCAGTGTTTGTAGTTGATAACCAGATCCAGACGACATTTGTAGATGGTGACCTGGTCAAGGCTTGGTAGACAAATCATTGTTCACTCGGCTTGATCAAGGCTCAGTCTTTCAGGTCATTGTTTAATCACCCTGATCAAAGCCCGGTCTTTCAGGTCATTGTTTAATCACCCTGATCAAGGCCCAGCAGTCAGACTATTCTCCAGATAACCTGATCACGGTGTCAAGGATGTTTACCAGGCTGGGAGCAGGAGATGGAAAACAAAGTATCCCACCAGATCCTTCGTTGACAGTAATGTAGAGTTTTTTCTTCTCCTCGGGGTCCTGCTAAGGTTGTACTATGAGACCACTGTAACACTTTATGTCGTAATTCGGGTGTAGGGATATATAGCTTGTTTTCATGATGAAGCAAGTCTTTCCTCCTACAATTACTTGGATGAGATAACCACTCTTCCAAACACCCTACAGGCTTCTACTAACTCTTGTAGGAAGACAGTGGATGCGTCTTCCACTGCGGCCCCCAGACCTATACCCCTTTTTGTAGGTATGATGTGTAACGACTGATCCAAAATGGCTTTCTGATCTTTTCACAACCTTGAGAAAGTGTCACTTTTCCTTGATGTGAGCCAGGAATATATGTGATAACAAAATCGTACTCACTGAAGAAAAAGCCCCATCTCATTTGACGTGGTATCAAAGCTTTAGCGCCCTTAAAAAATTGGAGATTTCTATGGCCAAAGTAAATGGTGATAGTATGTGGGGATCCTGGAAGATATTGTCTCAATTCCTGGAATGCTAGCTTGATGGCTAGTAGTTTTTGTTCCCAATGGTATCATTTTCCTCAGCTAGTAAAAGAGTCTTGGACAAGTAAGCAATGGGATGTATCCCCTCTGTTTTTTCTTCTCTTTGTGATAGCACACCCCTACTGCATATTGGGAAGCATCAGCTTCGAGAAAGTATGGTTGAGTGTTATTGGCATGCTTGATCTTGGAGGCTGAATTAGCCTATCTTTTAATTTAAAGAAGTCATGTTCAGCTTGCAGAGATCAATCGAAGGCTTTAGCCTTTTGTAGCAAATTTTTGATGGGAGATATGATATAGGAGAAGTGATCAATGAATCTTCAAACGAAGTTCACGAAACCTATGAAGGACTGAACTTCTTGAAGCTGTTTTCTTGTTCTTGTTCTGAAAAGAGTTAGTTTCCTCGCACATCGTCTTTTGTTAGTTTCTCAAAATTCATTCTCTTGCGGAGCAATCCTGGTTGACACTTCATCCTTACTGCGTCGGTCATGTAAATTAGAAAAGAACGCTGATATACACACTTTGGGAGTGGTGTTGAGAGAAATATGCTCGCGGTTGAACAGTTAAGAAAGGTACGTCCATTCTTCTGGGAACCGTTAAGAACAACCATAGTCACCATGTGGGTTGACAGTATAGACTGTTATTTAGAGCGCAACTGTTAGAAACAGCACAACTTACTCAATTGATTCAGTAGCTAAGTTTGATGGTGTTTAAATATACTTATAGAGGGAATAGCTGCTTAGCAGAAGATCAGTGTGGTTTATAAGGGGACATTGTTATAATGGCTCTACAATGCATTTTGAAATGTGGGGACTAATACATGGCATTAATTGCAATACATTTGATTTTAATTTTACAGATACGAACCCCTGACGAAGAGCCACAAAGGCTGTAAATGCATTGGGTTAATTATTCGTATTTTCGAAACATGGGATTTTAACATGCTGTATTAAAAGCGATTGGGCATTATACATGCACTTGAAAATTAGAATCAACTTGTTTTGAACAAATCAACCAATATATCAATAAACATTGTAAACATGAACTGAAATATGGGGATTAACAGATTAAATTTGGTTAACGTTGAGGATTATCTTTATCCCATAAAACGTGATGCATCCTGGGACTGGTAGTACTGTGTACATCAGCGTTCTTTTGTTCTTGGGCCACTAGGTTTTGGCTCCTAATCTATTGAAACTAGCAATGTATGTCAGTAAATCTTGACCCTTGTTTAAGACCTTACAGCTCATTATCGTTGGCTGGCATGAAGGTATGCTTTCCAAATAAACAGCACATTTCCTTTTTGAAAGAAACAAAATCATATAGAATGAAATTGCCACTTTCTACCAGAGGAACTGCCCAGGTTGCTGCGTTGCCCACTAAGTATGAGAAAATAAAGGTCATGTTAGCAGCATCATCTGGAAAGGAGGCGGGTTTGCACAAGAATTGAAGGTGGCATTGATTCATATAAATGCTAAATTTTGTGCTGTCTCCATTAAACCTTTCGGGAACCACCAAAGGTAATAGGACTGGGAGTGAATACCATAAGATTAACAGGTTGTACTCCGTCCCCGCCTGGGACGGAAGCAGCGGTGCCAGTTACCGGCAAGGTAAAATGTGGTGGTTGTATGTAGTTTTTTTTGTCTTGGGTATTGTTCCTGTTACTCTAGAGCAGAGGTCTTCAAACTTTTGGATGCAGAGACCCCCCTGTCAACATTTTCAGGCGTAAGGACCCCCTCCTGATAAAAAATTCGAAACCCTGTGTGGGTGACAAGAGTACCCAAGTGACTGCACGGTGAACGATGCAACAGTGTGAGAGTAGGGTAAAAGGAGTGACTGCAGGGTGAGAAAGGGGGCCATATGAATTTGTGTTCAGCTGTAAGTGCAGAGTGGGGCGAATTAATGCATGGTTAGTGATGGCCTTGTTTGAGTGAGCTACAGATTGAGCAGTGAGGGGGGGACAGGTGAGTGAAGTGTCACATGAGTGCAGGGTGAGTAGTGTGCTCATGTGATTGCAGGGTGAGGTACAGGGTGAACAACGCAAGCGCATTGTTAGTGCAGGGTGATCACTGTGAGTGCAGGGTGAGCGGGTGAATGGTGAGTGCATGGTGATCACTGAGTGCATTGTGATCACTGTTAGTGCAGGGTGAGCGGGTGAATGGTGTGTGTGCATTGTGATTGCTGTGAGTGCATTGTGATTGCTGTGAGTGCATTGTGATTGCTGTGAGTGCATTGTGATTGCTGTGAGTGCATGGTGACCAGTGTGAGTGCATGGTGACCAGTGTGAGTGCATGGTGACCAGTGTGAGTGCATGTTGATCAGTGTGAGTGCATTGTGATCAGTGTGAGTGCATTGTGATCAGTGTGAGTGCATTATGATCAGTGTGAGTGCATTGTGATCAGTGTGAGAGCATTGTGATCGGTGTGAGAGCATTGTGATCGCTGCCAGTGCAGGGCGAGTGTGAAAGTGAAGGCGAGAATGAGGAGTGAGTTGTCTGAATGCAGGGTGCGTTCCCAGAAACTTGAAGCGTAGGGTTTCAGATATAAGTTAAACTATTGCTATAATGGCATTAATCAGGGATCGAGAGTGGAGGAATGTGCTGATACAGCTCATTATTTTGATGGCCCAGAAATAAGCAGTCACCTTAAGCTGTATTTTTAGCACTTATCTGTGAATACTTAGAACAGTAAGTATAAATAGAAAGCACTTTTAATTGTGTTCTAGGGCTGCCTCAATGATCCATGACTGATAATTAAAGAGAACAAAGACAGAAAAGTCACATAGCTAATTGATACATACTTTTTTATTTATAACTCTATTTAGTGTCAAGAGCAGGTCTCTGCGGGCTCTTTATATAACACACGGCAGGCATTTTTCTTTTGGCTACCCAAATTTATATTTCTTTTCATTAAATGCATTCTCACACTACAGCAGTAAGTGTAAAAATACAAATGTAAGGAATAGGCAGAGTGGGGGCCCAGGGGGTACTGGAATCCTTAAAAAAACTAAGCCTAGGTAACCAGTTAACAAAAGCATGTAAATAAGTAAATGGTCTTTAAAGACCTGTGAAAAGCTCAGGCGGCTGGAGATGTTATGTTATGTTAATATGTTATGTTATGTTATGTTAATAACTTTTATTCAGCGCACAGCTGCGCCAGCGAAGGGGCGTCCTGGCGCCTGATCAAGTACCACAACACAACAAATCGCCGCTGGAGAGAGAAGAGATCAGTCAACAGAGGTGAACAAATGAGTTTTTATAGCACGTCTGAAGAGAGTCAGGCTGTTAAGGGCACGAATATGGACAGGAAGGGAGTTCCATAATCCGGCCGCCAGAACTCGAAACGAACGACCTCCTATCCTACTCAGTCTGAACCTCGGCGTAATCGCCAGATGAAGAGATTCCGACCTGAGAGACCGCGTGGGGACATAAGGGGAAACAAGACCCGCAAGGGCAGGAGGAGAGGAGAGTTTCAGAATCTTAAATGTCAGACAGAGAGCCTTGAATTTGATTCTCTGTCTGACCGGCAGCCAGTGAAGGGGGGTCAGAACTGCAGAGACAGAACAACGTCTCGGGAGGCCAACAATGGCCCGGCAGCGGCATTCTGCACCCTCTGTAGTCTGGTTGCCTCAGCCTGATTTACACCAAGCAGCAGAGCACTCCCATAGTCCAGCCGAGAAAGAATAGAGGCTTGGACCACCAGTTGCCGAGTAGGGGGGTCGAAGAATTTGAGGTTTGGTCTCAGTCCTCGCAGAATACCATAGCAGGTAGCTGCAATCTTCTTCGTGTGGCTGGTAAAAGAGAGGTTGGAATCCAGCCAAACCCCCAAGTTTTTCACTTCGGCCGCTGGGATGGGGGTCACCCCCAATTCAGGAGGCCACCACTGATCTCCCCAAAGTTCCGCCTGCTTCCCTAGGATCAGGATTTCGGTTTTCTTGGCGTTTAACTGTAAGCAGTTAATACGCATCCAGTTCGCCACGGCTATAAGCCCTGCGCGGAACCTGGGAGCAGTCACCTCAGGGTCCCCACTGAGTGTCACCGCCAGCTGCGTGTCGTCGGCATACGATGTCATGGTTAAGCCACTTTGTCTGACGACAGCAGCCAGCGGTTTCACATACAAGTTGAACAAAGTGGGGCTCAACGCAGAGCCCTGAGGGA
Source organism: Lissotriton vulgaris (assembly GCF_964263255.1). Classification (NCBI taxonomy): domain Eukaryota; kingdom Metazoa; phylum Chordata; class Amphibia; order Caudata; family Salamandridae; genus Lissotriton; species Lissotriton vulgaris. The sequence goes on along the minus strand of NC_141694.1, from coordinate 395,133,241 downwards.
CTCCCAGTCCCAAAGGATGGAAAGAGGACTGACCAGGTGGAATGGCCACTTTAAAAAACCGGTCCGAGAGGAAAGAGCGGAACCATTGAAGAGCCTTCCCCTCAATTCCCACTTCCTCCAGCCGCCTCACCAAAATGTCATGAGACACCGTGTCGAACGCGGCGCTCAGGTCTAACAAGAGGAGCGCCGCTGTCTGCCCCGCATCCAGCACCGAACGTAAGTGTTCGCTCATAAAGAGCAGAGCAGTTTCGGTGCAGTGTTGTGCGCGAAAACCATTCTGGCTCTCGTCAAGAATATTATTGCAGGAAAGATGGGCAGACAAGATGGAGTTCACTTGTGCCTCAGTGACCTTGGCGGTCCAGGGCAGGAGGGAGATGGGGCGGTAGTTCTCAGGTAGCAGAGGGTCGAGATTAGGCTTCTTCAAAATGGGGCTGACCACTGCTTGCTTCCAGGAGGCAGGAACCACGCCCTCAGCGAGTGAGAGATTAATCAAGTCCAATATGGGCTCACAACATAGGGGCGGGAGAAGTGTAATTAGCTCTGGCTTCAACGGATCTAGGGGAGAGCCAGATTTAATTTTAAGGCTCAGAGTATCAAAAGCCTCAGCCGACAACGCAGGCAGGGAGGACAGAGTTTTGCAGACCAAAACCCTCTCAACACTGGGCTCAGCTCCGGGCACAGATGGCATAAACCCTCGGTAGATTGCCTGCACCTTCTCCACGAAAAAGGATGCCAAGCTTTCACAGTGAGAGTCCGTGCAAATTTCTAGCGAGGTGGCCCGTTTTCCCATCAGATCTTTGAGCACCTTAAATATTAATTTAGATGAGACTCCAGACACCTCCCAGCCGCCCCCAGCAGCGCGAGCTGCACTGCAGCAGCCCGGCTGAGACACTACAGGGAAGGAGGGGGCTGAAGCTATGGGCCTGGGCAGAAGTGTGAAGGTAATGCGCGACCCCCTTCCTATCATTCCACGGCCCCCCTGGGGGTCGCGACCCACAGTTTGAAGACCCCTGCTCTAGAGTCAACCCTTCTCTGTGAAGCTATATGTTAGTTCACTCTTTAACTGCTGATTTTCTGTTCTCAGTGTCTGTACCTCTATTTGCATCTCAAGCAGAGCGGAGGATAAATCATCTAATGTGTGTGTCTGCGTGACTGGGGAAGGATTACTATCTATTCTCATGGGTGTCTGAGTATCTCTTCTATCCATCTTCGCTCAGGGTGAGATAATATTCGTGGGCTTGTTTTTCTGTTGCGCCAAGATCTCTATGTAGTACTAACCTGTTTATAGATACCCACAGGAGTGAATATGTTCCTCCTACAGTCTAAGAGACACAACTTGCTAGTGACCGAGAACAATAAAACACTGTGACAGGTTATATTCCTCGGAAGGCAGAAGGAGTTATTATTATGACAGGACTACTTCTTGTGATTCCAAGGGAATGAGTGTATCTCACTTAGGGATATCTTCCCTGTCAATAATCCTTGTCGGGAAGTCTCCAAAATGCGTAGGAGAAAAACAACAGAGAAGAAAGGAAACTACTAGTATAGTGCTCTCATAGGCGAGTCCACTTCACCTCTGTTTCTAGTACATTTAGTGTCAAATAGCCACAAGTTTACTCACCAAACAAATATTAATTACACTCCCATAGACTTTTTTAAATAACGCTACTATCTCAGGAAAGTATTTTTTGTGAAGGGAGCTTCCTCAGGGATCATTTGTCATCTCTTTGCCCATACGGAATCAAAAGAACAAAAATAATTCAATATAGCAATCTTCATCAGTGAACTGACCTTTGCATATTGGTCATTCTCAGCGGTAGATCATGTGACTTCTCTATGGCCTCATACAATAGGGGAATAAAGAAATGAACCAATGTCTCGTAGAGAGAAATGCGGAAAGGAACATTAAAGGCTTTCTCTCCAGCTGACACCAAACGCCGATTACGAGGCAGAGAAAAAATTGGAAGCAACTGCGGCCGAAGCTAACAACTAGACCGCACGGGGAGTAGACAAGTGTTCCATTATGCGAAAGCAATCAAAGACTGTAAGCCGGAAGATCCGGAACATGGTCCAGAACAGGGTTACTCATAGTACGGCCCGCGGGCCAGTGGCGGCCCGGCAAGCCTTCCCTGGCGGCCCGCGGACCTTGCACACATCATTACCAGTGTTTGAATTTTTTTTTTAAAAAGAGTGTCTGCAAACTAAGTTACAGCAGCGCGACTCGGAGACTCTGCTGCTCTGTGGGGGCCGGCCGGGGGATTCCTGCCATAGTTAGAGTGGAGCTGCAGGGGCGCTAAGAGGTCAACAACACAGCCTCATTAACATGCTAATGGTCTTTTAAAGACCTGTTGATGCGCTTGTGTGGCTATGTGTGTGTGCTCCGAAGCTGTATCAGCCCGGGCTGACACAGAGGCAGGGTAAGATGGCAGAGGAGACAAAGGGAAGGGAAGGGAAAGGGAGACCGGGAGAGGGAGTAAAAGAAAGAAGGAGGGAAAGGGAGGGAGGAAGGGAAAAGGAGGGAAAGGGATCTGAATTTTATTGCAGCATCGTCAAAATTGTGAATCTATTATTATTTGCAATTTATATGCACTTTAAAAAACATTCACAGCCTTGGGTGGCTACCCCCAGAAGTCTGTGACTTGAGGGAAGTGGTGACGGCAAGCCAAAGGTATGCAAATCGTGAGTCACACACAATTAAACAGTGTAAAAGCCTGCACGCAAATCATTTAACCTGCAAGTTGCCATTTTAGATGCCAGATTCAAGCACATTTTTATAAATTATTCACAAATCGATTGTGATTCACAAGTTTTGTGTGGTGAAAATAAATCCACAGGCAGAGGGAGACACATTCATGAGTTTCTGACCCCAAGGCATAGGTGGGTGGAAAACACAAGGCTGCTGGCAGCAGTTTGGCTGTTGATGAGGTTAGGTGCAGGGCTGGTTGCAGCCCAGGCCCTATACCCAACCCCACTGTGTGCAACCTGTGGCTGTGTGCAGAAGGGGTTGGCCAACTGCAAGGTTTGAACCCTGCGCCAACTAGATATCTAGCTAGGTAGAGAGCAGACAGACAGATTTTTTTTTGGAGAGCCGCAATGACCCCACTTCTACCTGTGGTCCACCTGCTCTATTAAAATATTTCCACTTTATTAGCATGATGTTTCAGTCAAAAGCGATTTCATCAATGTGGCAGGAGCGCTTTTTGAGAAAATACATATCTGTTAAATCCGGTGGCGTAATGAACCTTGAGGGAGGGAAAGGGAGACCAGGTGAGGGAGTGAGAGAGGGAAAGGGTAGGAGGAAAAGGGAGGGAGGAAGGGTAAAGGAGGGGAAGGGAGGGAAAGGGAGTGACGGTGAGGGAGGGCGGGAAAGAGAGACAGAGGGAGGGAGTGAGGGAGGGAAAGGGAGACAGAGTGAGGGAGGGAAAGGAAGTGACAGAGTGAGGGAGTAAGGGAGGGAAAGGGAGATAAAGCGAAGGAGGGAAAGGGAGAGCGAGGGAGGGAAAGGGAGACAGTGTGAGGGAGTGAGAGAGGGAAATGGATACAGGGAAAGGGAGGGAGGGTAAGGGATGGAGGGAAAGTGAGTAACAGAGTGAGGGAGTGAGGGAGGGAAAGGGAGACAGAGTGAGGGAGTGAGAGAGGGAAAGGGAGACATAATGAGGGAGTGAGAGAGGGAAAGGAAGGGAGGGAAAGGGAGTGACAGAGTGAGGGAGTGAGATCGGGAAAGTGAGGGAGGGAAAGGGAGTGACAGAGTGAGGGAGTGAGAGAGGGAAAGGGAGACAGAGGGAGGGGGACAGAGTAAGGGAGAGGGAGGGAGGGAGACAGAGAGAGAAAGAGAGCGAGAGAGATATATGTATGCCAGGTCTGGTGGCTCAGTGGACGAAGGTGTCCGCTGCAGGGATCAGTGATCAACCTCATGGTCAGTTTTTTTTTAATTGCTCTAGCCCCGCCCCCTCCCCCACTGACCCCGCCCCCACTGGTGCGGCCCTCGGACACAAACCACAGTGTAAATTTGGCCCCCGAGAGAAAGTTTGTGAGTACCCATGGTCCAGAACATCGTCAGGATACAACAAAACCAAGCGCCGAGTCCAGGTTGCAGGGACGTACCACTTCCCACGAGTTAAAGGGATCATCCTGAGACTGCAGTTGTGTTGGGTCGTGTCAGGTGATTACCGTTTTTGTGTAACACAAAAAATGCCCATCTGTAATAAGGGGAAAAGGAAGGAAATATTTCTGAGGTGGAATAAGGACCTATTCTGTCACTCCGTAACCCTTAATAGATAAGCATGGAGTTCAAGATGTAACAGAAAGAGAATTGGCTGCTGCTGCAATTTTTAAGGGTGTTATTACCTTGTCAGTCCGATGTTCCAAAACCTAGAAAAACAGAGTGCACGAACACCAACCCTCTCAGGGTCAGTCCTGACAATTATTGATATGAAAAATGCATTTTAGGGGCCGATTTGGATGCCGGACTGACTAGAGTCCGCCCGGCATCGTGCTTGATCTGGAACCAAACGACCTGCAGTCATCGGTTCCAGCTCAGGAATTAGGATATGACAGAACACGACCGAACCCTGTTCTTTCGCAATACTGTATTTAGCTATGAGAGTATACATTCAGAACTTTCTCCTAGCAAAGAGGAGGGGTGCAATTCATTCCTACACCCCATGGCAGGCACCTCTAGGTGCCTTCCACCGGGTGCAGGTGCCCCTAGACTACCATTCAGCGGCCTTGCAACCATTGGGGCCCTGCTGGGGCCCCCAAAGACAGTTTCCCAATGCCTCTCCTTGTCGGGAAGGCCAGCACAGAAAGGCAGTGGGAAACTGCCATCATAATAACTCAGCCGAAAAAGCCAGACGAGGTATTGCTGTAGGTTTTCTAAATGGTGGATTGGCTCTCCAAGCCCGTCGGAAGCCAGTCGGAAAACCTATTTGTATTCTCTTCTGATCGACCCCATCTAAATGGCTCGGTCGAAAAGGAATCTGACCAACCTATTACGATGTGGGGCGGAGGGCTCCGACTGACAGTCGGAGCGTTCCAGCACACATCGTAATCAGGACCTTAGTCTTTTTGGATAATGAGGGTAGCAATATTTAAATGGCTGGTATACAGTGATTGCATGCATCAATAGGCTTGAAAAAGTATTGCTAATACCAAAATGCAGCAGGACATTCTTAAGAAAATAATCTGATGGGCATATATTCAGTATGAAATAACATCCGAAAAGCCACATTTCTTAGCATTCATGTGGAAGATGCACTTTTTTTGTTCTGCAGACATTCTTTGTTTATCTCATCAATATTCATGAACCATTTTAAAATAAACAAAAAATTCATTTTAAAGTATAGCAATTATAAGTTAATATGAATGTTGAGTTCAAAACTGGTTTCTTTGTCACCGCAAACTTTCAGGTCAAAATACAATAATGTCACTTTTAACTTGCAGAATCTAATCCCACAAAGCATAGATTTCTCTCTTCATGTTGTTCATATTCTCACTTTAAAGCAAATATTCATTTGAATCTGCATTTTCCTGTCTGTCCTCATTTTATTTAACTGACTAACGTTTTTCATTGAGAATGAATTGCCATGTTTTAGCTAATAAGCTGATTTTTTTTCTATAATTGCTTTATAAAAATGTCTTTGTAGTATCAGATTTCTTATAATCCTTTTTCCGGCAGTATATTTTATGGAAATAGTACAAATACAGTACAGTGCTGCCAGAAAACACATTTTGAATCAACATAATGAATATGCATACAGACGTGTATAAAAAAATTGCTTTGCATGTCGGAAAAGCTCATTTGATTCTGGTTGGAGGATCTGTAATACAAAAATTAAATTAATTTAAATTCTATGTAGTTTAACTTGAACAATGTTAATGCTTTGGGCACAGTCAACAACTAACTACCCTTAGCTATCACAGAATAGTCCCTGTAACACATACTGTACCGGTGACACACCTAGCTTGAATATAGCCTGGAGAAACATAGCGCTCGAACAACATTCTTGAAGAATGGAAAAGCATCAGTCACCTTTTCTTAGTCCTGTGATCCAGCAGGTGGCAGACTAGCCGAAGCTCTCCATTGTCGTCAGGAGTGATGACACGCTGACTAGTCTTTGCCTTGATATGAGAGGACCCGGAATTACGGGTACATTTTGAACTAGGAAACAGGATGAAAAGTCTAGAATCTTCATAGCAAAGAAAAATTATTGCCCAGTAGATTTCGCGGCAAGTTTCTTTTTAAATCTTAAGCTTGTATGAATGTAAAATCCAATTACTTTGTGCTGTCAACATGTAATGGATTAAAACCATTGTGGTCCTTTCCATAGATTTACCATCACACTAGAACAGGGGCAGCCCAAAAAACACCTGGAACCAGAGACACATAAATAAATACATGGGCCACAAAGGAACAATCAGCTAGACGGTGCATAATTGGACAATTATTCATCAATAAAATAGTTCATTAAAGATAAAGTGGAACCCCTTATACAATTTCATAAAGTTTTATATTCACAGCTTCAGTGCTCAGTGCTCAGGGAATCACACATTGAGTGAAGAAGAACCCGTGCAAGAGGGTGTATAACAGAGGTCTACTATTTTTTTGATGCCGAGACGTCCTGTCAAAATGTTTTAGGCGTAAGAACCCCCTCTTGACAAAAAATTCTCGAGACCTGGTAATCCTCATCATCCACAAATATTGAGAACCATAAACCCCCCATTCCCACAGAAAAACATTTTTTAAACAGTGTTTAGCAAACCAAAGATCAGTGAGCATGTGGGTTTGATCAAAGGTGTTGCTGAAAACGAAGTACCTCTTTTACCATGAACTGGCGCAGGCAGCGCCACAGGTCTTCTTGCTGCACTGCCCTAAGCCAATGTGAATGGGCAGTATTGCACCATATTAATGAAATACAGTGCATTCCTGACTTTTTCCCCTGCGTTGGCGCACAAATTACTGCCTAGCGCAACATAGTCACAATTGTTTTTGTGCAGGAAGGGGCACCTTACTGCACAAAAACAGTCCAGATAGGTGTTTTCCTCCTTCTATGTGTGTGACCGAATGCAGCACACATGGAAGGAGGAAAAAAAAGAGGAGAAATGAAAACATTTCTCCTCACTACACCTGCTGTGGGGAGGCAAAAGGATGCTACATGTAAAATAATGGGAAGCATAAGTGAAAAATTATTTTTTTAAAGTTGGTACTCAATGTAAAATGCACTGTAGTACATTATGAAACTTCTATTAGTTAATGCACTGTGGGGGTCGGTGGGTAACCAGAGCCACTGTATAATAAAGAAGGCAATTGACCATAAGCAGATTTTCTGAAATGTGCCCATTTTTAGGATTCTGCATGTCAGGCACCTCAACAGTTCCTAGATAGTTAGTTCCATTTTCCATGATCCTCAATGACTTTGCAACCCGTAGTGGTTTACGTATTATCACCAGGACAAGGACACTTTCAGATGAACCAAGATCAAATCATCTTTAAGTGGGAAAATAGAACAATGGGACAGGGATTTAGTGATAAAACCGCAGAATTAAGTATTTTCTGGGTGGGTAAAATTGCCTATGATTATATCACTGGGGTAGTGGTGAAGAATTCACTCTGCAGTGAATGTCCAAAGAGGTAAACAACTTCGAACATTTGATGCAAACAGCATGTGAGAAGTGTAGAGGAGACCATACACTTTTTTTCTTTTTACAAACACTTGCACGTGGTTGGGAACAAGTAACATCGGTGTTCCTGTCATGCGGAGAAAGTGGAATGTGATTCCAGAAAATGAATCTCCAATTGGAAGGACAATATACAGTAATGTGAAGAAGTCCTACAGCATCATAGGGTTACCTGAAAGAAGAGCAAATGGCAAATAGTGATTGAAAAAGGGAATAGCTAACACTGTTAGCTAAGGGAGGTCGAGTGTGCTTATCTGCGGGCTGCTGAAAGTCACCTTAGAAATGAGAGCATCTGCACTATTCTACTAGTTGGAGCATCTCATGCGCAGAATAGTGATGTGTGTGAGGAGCATCCGATATGTCAAAAATGGCCGCGAGCTGGAGATTGCATTAGTACTGAAAAGGTTGGGAGAAAATGTCCAAAAATTGGATGTCAGTTGCTGACATACTACAAGGACAGCAAAGACCACATAACTTTCTTGTCCCAATGCTAATAGACTCGAGACTGTGAGGAATGCGGGGGCCTCATTTATGAAAAGTGACGCATCGCTGCGTGAAAACAGCGATGCGTCACTTTTCACTGCGCACTCCTTACGACATTCCTGATGTGTCATATTTAATGTATGACGCATCATGTCGCAAGGAGTTACAGATACGTCAGTATTTCTGACGTATCTGTAAGCGCAAAAGTGACGCATTGCTGAAGTGTGTCACAAAAGTGACGCAACTCCAGCAATGCGTCCTTTCACATGGGAAAAGCCCCATGTGAAAGGGCTTGCGTCAGTCTTACGCCTGCTGTGAGGCAGGCGTAAGACTGTGTCACTATTACAAGGCTTTTTGCGGGGGAACGCCCCCTCTGCATACATTATACCTGACGCAGGTATAATGTGGCGCAGGGGTTTTATAAGTGACGCATCTACCTAGATGCGTCACTTTTTAAATATGGCGCAACGAGGCGCATGTTTTACACCGCTGGTGCGTCACAAAAAGTGACGCACCGGCGGCGCAAAACTGACGCAAGGCCTTCATAAATAAGGCCCCAGGTGTGCAATGCATAACCACTCTGCATATCCACCCAAATGGAACACAGATGCACCGTAGATAACAATTCATTTTGATGAATGATATGTGTTTAAAGGTCATAGAAAACGGAGGTACTATTCATTTGTGTAATTTATATTTGAGAAACTAGTACATGGAATTCAATTTCAAATGTTACACATAATAGACACGCCTAGATTGTTTAACTCACTGGTATACACTAAACCCCGAAGGAACTCAACCAGTCTATTGCTGTTCATAGGTACAATATGAAATAAAACATAATCATTCAAATGAGAGCAATTCTAAGACGACGGGAGGGTAATACATTCCTAATGGCCACCTTTTTAGTGCATAAACGAAATTCAAGATAAATACCGATGATGTGATGATAGTTCACCACTAAATTGTAGCCCTGGAATAGAAAACAAAGGCTGGTGAGGGGTGGGTCAAGTTTATGTGACTGAATTACATTTTTCCAATGAATTTAGTTCATTCAGAATACATTTTAGGATCCAATAGCATTCTGCCTTGTTTAATAGAGTTTGAAGATCTTCTCCACGTGGCAGTGTTTTGTCTAGTTCAATGACTCCCATCTCAGTGTGTTTGTTTCTGTGAAGTGTGCAACTTAGTCTGCTGCCACGACCCATAACTTTGGTCCTACTACGGTGATTGTATAGTCTTGTTTTAATTTTTTGTGTGGTCTGACAACCATAAATAATTCAAAGTTCAGGCCAAAAGAAGCTCCTATTGAAATTAATGTCACCTGTAAATAATGGAGTATCACGAGCCACAGCCACAAACCCTGCCTACAGCAGGCAGACCTTCGCCATCCATATCTAGATTGTGATGAATTCCGTAGCAAAAAGAATAAGTTACGGAATAATAGTATACATCTTTACCTGCAATTAATTCTGAGCATACTCGGGAACGCTGGTGATTCCAACATGCGTAAAATGATAGAATTATAGTTCACATGCTCAATATTTAGAAAGATGCATGTTAAAAAGATCCTTTCCCAAAGCAAGAGTTTATAACGGAACTTGTTCGTAGAAATAGTTAGGGCACATCATGTTATGTTAAGTTAGCAGAGCTTGTATAGCGCATGGCTACCCCAGCAACGCGGCGTCCCAGCGCTAGAGGACAGGCAGCAGTGATGGAAGGTGAGAGGCTAGATGGAGGAGAGCCAGAAAATGCCTATAATGTGGGCACCACGGGGCAAAGGCGCACAATGCAGGCGCCCCGGCTAGATGGAGGAGAATAGCCAGGTTTTAATCTGTTTCCTGAAAGCCCAGTGATTTTGAGTGCAGCGAGCCGAGATTGGGTTAGAGTTCCAATGGGCAGGGGCCAGGTACCTAAATGAGCGCCCCCTGCTCTGCTCTTGTGCACCCTGGGAGTATAGGCCAGGTGGAAGTCTGCGGAACGCAGTGCTTGCATCAGCACATAGAGTGAGCAGAGCCCCTGCAGAATCTGGGGACCTTGACTCTACAGAATATTATGAATGGTGCAAAGAGTTTTAAAGGGAATTCTTAGTTCGATCGGAAGCCAGTGTAGGCGGTGCAGGAGATGGGAGGTGTGGCAGTGTTTTGGGAGGGCGAAGAGGGTGCCGGCAGCTACATTCTGAGCCCTTTGTAGTCTCTTTGTGACTGTTTTGTTTGCACCCAACAGAAGTCCATTATAGTAATCAAGACGAGACAAGACCACTGATTGAATGATCACTTGACGGATGGGTGTGGCAAAGAACCCTGAGATGGGTTTCAACCCACCTAAGTGGCTGAAACAAGTACCTGCCATTTATTTGGCATGCAGTTTGAAGGAGAGGGAGTTGTCCATCAGGACCCCTAAGATCTTAACTGTGCTTTTCAGCTGGGGAGGGGGGCCCAGTGCAGCGGACCACCACTGATAGTCCCATTTGTAAGAGTCTCTTCCAACCAGAATCACCTCCGTTTCAAAGGAATTAAGTTGGAGGTAGTTTTCCACCATTCATTCTGAGATTGCCAAGACATTCTCCTGGAACCTCAGTTGGTCAAAAACAGGGTTGTTGGAGCAGGTAAATAGCAGCCGGGTTTTGTCCGCGTAGGATATCATATTGATCTCCCGGGCTTTGGCCAGGAGTGCCCAAGGACGGACAAACACGTTAAAGAGTGTAGGGCTAAACGCAGAGCCTTGAGGGACCCCGCAGCAGGGGGAGTAAATACTGGACTGGTATGGAGGGGCGTGTATCTGGAAAGAGCGATCAGGTAGAAAAGATGCAAACCAAGCCCAGGCCGTGCCGCTGACCCCGATCTCTCTGAGTCGTTGGAGCAGAATCTCATGGGAGACTGTATCGAAAGTTGGACTCAGATCAAGCAGCTCCAGTGCTGTGGTGTTGCCCCCATCCAGTGCTGCCGTCAACTGCTCTGTGACTGTCAGCAAAGTGGATTCTGTGCTGTGTTTAGGCCGGAACCCTTTTTGTGACCTCTCCAGAATCTCATATGCTTCCAAGTACTTGGTTAGGATGATGTTAACATGGGATTCCATGAACTTAGCCAAGTAAGGGAACAAGTAGATAGGCCGGAGATTCTCTGGGGCAGATGCATCCAGTGAGGGCTTTTTCAGAATTGAAACATCCTTGGCCTGTTTCCAAGATTTGGGAAGCACTGCTGACTGAAGTGATCTATTGATCAGTGCCCTGCCCTCCATCAGGATACAGTGTTGGAACTTCCTGAAGGTGTCAGGTTTTACAGGGTCATCAGGAGAACCTGCTTTCACCTTATTAGACAGAGTTTCCATGTCTTTACAGGACAGAGGAGGTAGATATTGTAACAAGAGGGAGGGATCTGATGCATAGATGGATGGCCATGGTTTGGGTGCCGCTCTTCTAACGCCAAGGGTCGTATAAATACAATCAACTTTATTAATACAGTAGCGGGTCCGAGCTTCACAGTGCCGGTTGGCGAAGATGATATTATTAGTTCCAGCTAGGAGTTTTGCATATCATTTATGAGAGAAAAAATGTTTTTTAGAGGGGTTAGAGCTTGATGTAATCAAATTAGTATAGAATACAGCTTTAGCCTTTTGGACAAGTTTATGGTAGGCTTTGATCACCAGCCTGCAGATTTTTTTTTCCTGTGGGGTCATAGGTACGTCTCCAGATGCATTCCAGGGATTTTCACTGTTTTTTTTCCGGCCTTAGGGACTTCGTTATACCAAGCATGCGATTGCATGTGCTTAACACGGTCAATTTCTTAGGGATGCAGCGGTCTAGTGTGTTGCTAATCCATCTCCTGTAAGCTTTATCAGCTTCCTCCAAATCAGTGGGCCATACAGGACAGGATGCTTTTAATTGGATGGAAAGCCAGGGGCGTCCAGTGTGTGCCATGGTCGTTAGTTTGATGGGAAATCTGCAAAGGGGCACCGGCTAGGTCGAAGCTCACATGAATAAGGAAGTGGTCTGTCCAGGCTAACTGAAGAGGGACATGGGCTCCAAGAGAACGGATGTTTGAAAATACGGGATCCAATAGGTGGCCTGCGAGATGAGATGGGTCCACAACTAATTGAGTTAATTGGCAGGCCTCCATGTCTCCCAGTAAGTTGGTAATCTCCTTGGAGTCCTGGCATTCCAGCTGTAAATTCAGGTTGCCCACAATACTAAAATTGGCTGCCTCCAGGGCAAAGGTGGACGTTGAAAGAGCAAGGGCCTCTAGAAAGGCCCTAGACGGCCCAGGGGGATGGTAAATGAGAAGCCCGGTGAAGGTGAATGTTTATGAGAGACAGATTTTAAACAGTGCACATTCACAGTCAGGGATGTCATGGGGTAGTAGAGTGCAGGAGAAGGCTTATTTGAATGTCACTGCTAGGCCCCCACTCCTACCACAAGGTCTGCTCTGTGCAAGCGTAGAATAACCTGAGGGGAGGGCCAGAGCAGGAATTGCCACAGAGCTGTTGGTTAGCCATGTTTCCATTAGAAAGAGCATGCCCGGTGGGAAATCCTGAAGGAGATCAAATATTTCTCTATGGTGTTTTACTAGAGACCTACAGTTCAAACTGAAGATAATAATATGTAAGGTGCTAGGAGCCCCAAGGGGGGGCATAGGGTTCGCCGCAGCTCTGAACCTACACTTATTGCACTGCCTTTGTGGAGCGTCTGGATGCAGATTGTGACTGTTACAAGGTATTTTGCATGGCAAGCAGGCACTCCCTGGAGTAAGTGTGAGTCTGAGTGGGCCCAGGCGTGGACGGGCACAGACGGGCTTGCCTTATGTGCACCTTCAGCACGCCTGCTGCGCGCTTCCACTGCGCGTCTGAGCCGGCATGTAGAAGAAATAGAGATTGGAGAAAGAGGGCCCGCTGGAAGTACGTCACCCACAGGAGGGGTTGTATGATAGGTCGAATAATGCCCTCCACTCAACCAGCACAGGCCGTGGTGAACCGGGGCTAAGACCGAAGAAATGGCGGGAGCGAAACAAATGAGGAATACACAGGAAGGCACCCAGTAAGACAGGGTTAGTGCAGCCGATGAGAGCACCATAGTGCTGTATAACTAAACAATAGTTAGGCGTTACTAGAACTTAGCTCTTGTAGCGGTGAGTCAGGGTAAATGTGGGGATTTAAAAAGCAGCACAACACAGTGTTTATAAAATATGCATCATGGGCACAATACAGAGGGCTCTGTGTCTCATCATTGGTGCAGTTTCAACAGGATGATTAGAAAGAACGGGAGTCGTTTTATTATCACTCTTTAGTGCTAGCTCTCCTTCATTCTAGTCAGATTCGTATGTGCTGATGTGATGGCTTACATACTGTACAGCCTTCATGTGCTTGCTGTAATCAATTCATATACAGGGAGTGTAGACTGATCTAAAAAGTAAAATTATGTGGAGGATCCCTTCTTTTAACTAGTTTAGAGACCCTCCTGAATAAAAGTAGCCATTGTTCCACACCTTTTTCATGAAGTAGGGTAGGGCACACTTATCTGAAGAGCTACATTCATCTACCTATAGGTCGAAGTTTTTTTTGCTCCTAGGAGAGACTCCATCTGCATTTATTTAGAAACCGCTGCATTACATGGTAAGGGGAGCAGTATATAACTGGCTTTTTCCGCATCTCATCTTTTTAGTCACCACTACAAGCATGAGAAGCACTTTGATGTTGCATGTCAGCAGCATGATGGTGCCATGCAGTATGCGTCTAGTACATCTATCAAGTTGCTTTTTTCCATCTGGATGGAAATGATGAAACAGCTGAATGCTTTTCCTAGTCCAGACTATTCCCCAGCCCATGGGAGCATTGAGTGAGCAGCTTGCCTGGCAACTGGCACACATGCTGCGCGCTTCCACTGCCAGCCATGTCCCTACAAAAGTGACAGGCATATTAACACATTAGGGCCTATATTATAGGTTGCGGCCTGTGGGCCCAACTGATGAATGTACCTGTTTTTAGTACCCCTGGGGCACAATGGTATTACAGAAAGGGCCGCAGACACTTCTGCGTCCCCTTCTGTAATGTAGATAAAGCTGGTGCACATGTTGCACCAGCACTGTTTTGAGAGGGTGTTCCCTCATTTGCATGGGGGGTGTGAACCCTTGCAAATGAGGCAATTTCTTAGCCTCGGTGCCTGCACTGTATTACCAATGTGTGTGCAAAGGCAAACATGCCTTTAACCCCTTGCATGCTGATGACGGAGCGGTTCCATCATCAGCTACGGGTGAGCTGTGCTGATGACGGAACCGTTCCGTCATGACTCCGCCCACGCAAGGCGGAGTCAGCATGGGCGGGGAATTCCCGCTGCACGCAAGGGGTTAAGAGTTGTTTTGAAGTATTGCACACAGCTTTGCATTTTAATAGATGCTGCAATAGCTGCTATTCATTATTTCTCTGCTGCTACAGAGCTCACTGGCCTGGCACTAAACGCCTCTCAACTTCACACCATCCTCATCTATTGGCAAAATGTCTATTAGCCAGATGTACGACCCATTCTTGCATGCGCAAACAGGTTTGCGACCCGTTTGTGCATGCAAAAATACCAATGGGCCATTTACAAACCCTATTTAGCGAGTCACAATTTATTTGCGACTTGCTAAATTGGATTTGCGACTCGCTATTAGGAAGGGGCGTTCGAAAGGCGTCCCTTCCTAATAGCGACTCGCTACCCTATGTGAGAATGTTTTGTAACTGCAATAGTGGCCGCAAAACACAAATTAATACCCTCCTCAAGAGGGTGGTAAAGCACTCACAAAAGGGAAGGGGTACCCAGGTTAAGTAAGTAAGTAAGTAAGTAAATGTATTATGCTTGATTAATTTAAACCTTGCATATAGGACATAACAATAAAATCAAGGTTACAATAAATGAGGAGTTTACAAGACTAAAATAACTAGATTAAATAAAAAAAAAAAATCAATTGTGCAATTAATACTCAGTCACTGAAAAGACAGTTTGATAAAATGTATCACTTTGAACTGATGAGAAGCATCTGCACGGCATGAGACAGCTGTCTGATGGCCCTGCTTGCAATTTGCAGTACCAATTTAGGAGTCCATGAGATACCTTTACTAGGCAAGATCTTGAAGAGCCAGTACCGTTGAGCGGATCTAGTCAATGACAACTGAGGATGCATTTTTCAGCCTCATTTCTGTTAGTTCAAAGAATTTTACAAGACGGCAATTGAGCTGTACTAAAGTTGTATTAAAGCACAGCATCACCGCCTGTCTGCAAGACCTGATTCCCCTTTGTGAATGCAGAGGAAAATATTTTTTAGGGACAGGCAGTGGTCCCAGGGACCACTACCAGCCCTAAAAAATGAAACAAAAACGTTTCATTTTTCCTTTTTTTAAATGCATCCGGTTTTCCTTTAGGGAACACATGTGCACTTAAAAAAAAACTGCTTCATTTAAAAGCAGTCCCAGACATGGAGGTCTGCCGAGCCTAACAGGCTGTCATATCCGGGAGGACCAGCCATTACCAAATTGTGAGTGCCTCATGAATATTGGTGAGGCATGCAATGTGCGACCCCATTGTGACCCCATTGTGAATCGCAAACAGTGTCTCGCAATTTTTAACAATTTGCAAGTCACTAATTCCCATGGTTGTACATCTGGCCCTATATCCTCCTGCAAGTGCTGATTTGGGTAATCCTGTTAATGATGATAATGAATGCATTGAAAACACTGCTCTTGTTAATGATGTTACTGTAGACACTGTGCACCTTCCCAGAACAAAGGATTCATACCAGGAGCTATGTAACAATCCACCCTTCCCATTACGGGAGGAACCAGGGAACTTGTGTAAACACTTTCTGACTGCGGAGGGCAACCCGCATGGGAAGCGTATAGCAAACTCACCTGAATCAACTGATAACGATCCAGTGCCGGTAAAAGGGGTGCACTCATTAACTTCGGGAGCTCCAATCCTGTGAGGTGTGGGGAAAAGTGATTTTGGGCTAGTTGATCCCAGTGGAACTTGCTGCTAATTAGCTGTGCGGTGATGGAACAGTGTTGCCTTTAAAAACAGAGTCATGGTGGACCCTTGAGACTAGGAGTAGTCAGCATTCCCTGTATTTTGCCAATAGTGAATTGGGAATAACCACTATCGCTAAGGCAAGGAGGAAGTCGGGCAGGACGTTGCCAAGGAAACATTAGCGATGTGACCTCCAGGCAAATGTGTAGTTGTTTGTGAATGTCATATTTTTCCTTTGTGTTGGTAGCAATAGAAAATAAAATACTTCTATTTTTTCATTAAAGCACGTTTTTGATTGAACAATGATTTAGTGCCACTGGTGTGTGCATTTTGGGTCGTGAGCCTGTGTTCACTCCCCCTCTATCCACACATCCCCCATTGGCAGGGGACAGCTCAGACCACGCCTACCCTAAGAGTCAAGTGCTGAAGGGGTACTCTGCCCAGTTGTTTAGAACCCATATTGGGTCAGGCCCTGGGACATCAGGAGTTAATGCCTCAACCCGCCCCCCCCCCCACCAGTTGGACCCAGTAACACCTGCATGCCCTGTATCCGTGTGAAAGGGGTTCAGAAAATCTCCTCCTGCTGCTAATCTGCCCAAAGCATCAACTGGGGTTATCTGATTGTGCTAGACCAAGACACAGTCACAAGTCACAAGTTCAAGCCTACCACTATGGAGTGTGGGCTTTACCTATACATTTTTCCGCATAATTATCATTACAAGACAGCTCATTTAAATGAGAGGCAGAGTCCGTGGTATCTGAGTCTTACGGGCTTTAATGGAATTATCCTCAAGGATGGAGCATCATGTTCCGTCACCTCTAAGGTTCAGGAAGGGACAGTCAACGTTTTATTAACATTACACATTATATATAGTAAAACTTTACAATTGAATCCAATACAGTAGGCGTAACAGGTGAAAAGAGAGAGATAAGAACACATGTGCGTAATAGGAGGCGTGAAAAAAGGCGTACACATGGGCGTGCACTGTACATGTCAGAGAAACGTCACAAGAATCGTCACATGTGGGTGGATACATAGGGAAAAGTTGCAGAATCAGCAGAAACCCTTCACCTGTATGCGCGCGCAACCAGCATGACGTGAAACTGGGGGCTTTGACTTTAGCACTAGTGGAGGAGACTGGTGTCTGGAGTGTCAGGGCAACCTGTACCTATAGCATATCTGGTATCTTATGTTTGGAGGATGTAGTGTCTGAAGTAAAAGGTCTCTCGGGCAGGGGCCATCCAATACTGAAAGCTGGTGCGTGCATACGTGTCTTGGTGCAACGTGCGGAGCCGTGGGCCTACCATGAATTTGGCAGGCAGTCCAGGCCGAGCCGGGCACCACTGCGCTGGCAGGAAGTAAGGCAGGGGTCAGGGATGCGTACAGCTTTCAGAGACAGGAGAGATGAGGCAGAGAGGCCTCGTTTAAGGGCCTAGCTCGACTGGGCCAGGAAACATGGAGAAAAGTGTGCGAATTTCAGAAGTGCACCATGTAAAGATGGTGGCACCGTATGCCTAGGAACATTTTTAACGAGATTTCTTGGTATGGTTGGATAGCTTACATGTTAAGGATGGACGCAAATGTGTTTGCGTCTGTCTAGCCAGTCAGTCAGTCAGTCAGAAAACTTTATTCGGTTAATTAAAACCATAAAAGCAGTACATGATACAGAGAATTTTTTTTATAAAAAGCAATTAAATAAGTAGAGAGAGTTGATTGCATTCCTACTTAAAACAAAGGAAAGGGGACGTTAATAAGAAGGGATTTGGTAGATACAGGGAACACCTAAGGATAACAGCATATAAATCCCACCAGAGTATATACTAACAATCAATTTTCATGAGTTAATAATGCAGCAGTTTTTACTCTTTTCTGTCTGGTGGCAGCTACTAAAAAACAGGCTACGCCATAAGCGACTGGCACTGAGTTCAACATCTGTAAATATAGTAATGCTGGCCGTACCTGAACGAAATTTAAAGGTTTTAAAATGGGCACAAGAAATTTTTTCCGCGGGACCAGATAGTGCTCGCACAGCATAACCAGATGCAGAGTGTCCTGTATTGAGAAACAGTCGCATGTAAAAGGGGGAAAATTTTCTGGGGTACCCCAATCTGTATGCGTACCAAGGATGAGATGGATCAAATTAAATCTAAACCTTATGAGCAGAAATCGATGGTAGGGCTTTGTGACATATTTTAAGTAGGGTTCCATCTCTGTAGTGGTGGAGAGTTGAAAAAGTAATCTGACTGTAGGTTTACTGATTTCAGCCGATTCTCTTTCGCATTCCAACAAAGATCGAAAATGTTGCTTCACCCACTTTGCATCCTCTTTTTTGAGATGTTGCGGAAGAGAGTACATTTCCGGACGCCCTAGCCTCGCAGATGCCGCTCTAACATATGCCAGCCACGGGATAGTATGAGCTTTGTCAAGAGATATACAATCCTTAAGGATGCAGTGATTCAGGCTGATTTCTTCATTGGTCTAGGTTTTGATCCAGCAAAGTACTGGGGACATTTTTAGAAGATCAGTAACGTACCCCATACCTAGTTCATTATGCGTTGAATGTGTGGGGGAAAATTTCGGGAGACTCAACAGGGCCCGTATGAAATTATTTTCGGCAATTTGTATGCCTGAGACTGGAACATAGCCCCAAATGTCTGCCCCGTAGGAAGCAATTGCCAAGCATTTGGCTCTATAAATCCTGGTCATTGCTTCCATAGGTTTCGAGCCCAATTTTTTTGAAAAGCTCAGGAGTGCTGTTGTTGACCTAATTACTCCATTTTCCTTGAGTTTCATTTGTGGCTTCCAGGTTCCTCTCTCGTCAAAAGTGACACCCAGATAGCAAAAGGAGGGCACCCTTGAAATTGGTGAATTGTTGGAGCTGAAAGATCTGATCTTCATATTTTTCTTTCGCGAGCCAACGACCATAACATGGGACTTGACGGTATTAATTTTTAAATCAAGCGCTTCCATAAACTGGCCGAAATGGTCCAAAAGTTTTTGAAGCCCTATGCCAGTCCGCGCTATGAGAACAGCGTCATCCGCGTATAGGAGGACCGGAATAGGTAGGCCCCCCATACGCGGAATATCCAAGGTGGCTGGGTTCAGAAATTTCCCCAAGGCGTTGATGTACAGTGTAAAGAGTAGAGGGGCCAAGATGCACCCTTGTCTGACCCCTCTCCCTGATCTAAACTTTGCTGTACACCTACCGTCCCTTGATGCCCTAACCGTCGCGAACAAATTAGAGTGGAGGTCATGTAAAAAACTAACCAAAGTAGTGTCCAATCCTGAGTTGTGTAAGATGGTCCATAATTTTGAACGATTAACCAAATCAAACGCCGAGGATAGGTCCATAAATCCCAAATAAAGAAGCCCCCCCTTCACCACAGTGTATTTACTAATGATTAAATGAAGGTTCAGGCATTGGTCAATTGTCCCTCTGTGTGCCCTGAACCCGTACTGCAGGTCTGAAAGGATCCCACTCTCCTCCAGCCAATCCTCCATTCTGTGCAAAATGACTCTGCCTAAGATCTTGACGGCAGAGTCCAGCAAGGAGATTGGTCTGTAGCAGGCCGGGTCCGCCCTGTTCCCTTTCTTAAATATAGGCACAATTATGGATGTAGACCAGGAGGATGGGAAGCCAGCTGTCGGGATAGCATTGAAAACGTTAGATAGAATTTTGGACCAGAATTGTGGGTACTGTATATAAAGGTCTGCTGGTACCCCATCAGGGCCCGGGGCCTTATGTTTGTTGGTCTCTCTAATCGCCCTTTCAACTTCCATGATGTTAAAGTCCATGACCAGATTGGTATGGTCGTGGGTTTTGTCAATTAAGGCAGGGGCTGTAGACTCATAGATTTTGCCAAAATGGGCTAGCCATCTGTTATCTTCTATGACACAGTCTAAATCCGTTTGCCCATTGTCGGAAAAAAAGGGCTGATTTACAATGGCCCAAAACTTTTTGCTGTCTCTCAGGACTTCCACAGATATTAGGCTATTCCATGCTTCCTCCTTGATTTGACTTTTACGATTTTGGGTTATGGTTTTATATTCCCTCCTTAGTTTGGCCACTAAGGACTTATCTCTGGGTTTTTGTTTGATGGCTTTCATCAGAGCACTATGAACCCTCGAACATTCCTTGTTGAACCATTTATGGGTCTTTGTATTCCCTTGCCCAACCGGCCTTCGTTCCAAGTTCTTACTAATCCTAGAGCAGATGTCTTCGAAGGCTATCAAGACCTTAGGGCCCTCTGCAGTTGGGTCCAAGCATACTGCCATGCTGTCCTCCGTCTCTTGGGCAATTGCATGAAAGAAATCCTCTGGGACGATCATCTCCCATTTCAGGCGCCTTCCCTGCTCTTTAGATTTCAGATCCTTTATGGCTGCCATGCTTGGTGGACTGCCAGTGCGAAAGCAATCTAAATCCATGGACAAGAGAACAGGGTGATGATCCGATGAGATGAGGTCAACTACGCTGTACTCATGTACCTTTGCCAAGACCCCATTTGAAACAAAAATATAATCTATAACTGTATTGGCATCTCTTCCAACAAAAGTTGGGGCTCTCGGCTCGCTAATGCCCTGATCGAATTCGAAGAGATTTAGGTTCGCTAGAAGGAACTTTAGGTACTCGCCCTCTGCAGTGTGTTCAAAATGGGGAATAGCTTCGGGTGATATCCCCCCGTATCTATCATTTAAACAACCTCCCTCACAGGGGTGTATGTTAAAATCCCCCAGAATAACCAATTCCGAGGGGGTGGTGCAATCACTCCTATAGGCTGACAAAAAATTTAACAAAGAAATTAAATGTTCATTTACAATGACGGACTCCTTTGAGTTATAAAAGTTAATCAACAGAACAATCTTTGAGTTAGGGAGAGTCCATTCTACCGCAAGAGCATTTGTTAAAGCGGTAACTATTTTTTTGAAAACCCCTACTAAATCCAGGGAACACAAGATGAGTAAACCACCCTTTGCTCTTCCTCTTATGCCTGGGACTGCCGGGGTGGAAAAGCTGCAAAAACCATCCAGGGAAAAAGTTTGTGTTGTGTCCCACGTTTCTTGAAGCCCTATAATATGATGTTGTTCAATAAAACTTTGCCATGTTGGGTCCAAAGCCTTTGCATTTAAACCTGCCACGTTCCAAGTAAGGACTTTACAAAGTGCTAAGTCTGTGTTAGGGGCGATCGGTGTACCCGCACCCCGGCTCTCTCTCGTCGTCAGGCTAGTTCCGGGTATGGGGGATAAATTAGCTGTTATAGGTGCCACTATGGAGACATCCTTACAGGGACGTGTTAGGTTTAGACAAACACCATATTCCCCTGGCGAACCCTGAGTATGTCAATCCACCCAATCTGTGTTTGAAAGGCACTCAAAGCGGTTTGCAATAGGGAAGTACAGGGGATTGGAAGGGCCATTTTGAGGTTGTTGATAGAAAAAGGGATGGATGAGTTGAGGGCCATGCGGGGGACCACCTTGACGTGGTCTACCTCCCCTAGTCCCCACCAAATTCCACCCCCCATCCCAGCCCTCCTCCCTCACTGGGGGTTGAATATCCCAAGGGAAGTTAGACCTTTGTCTTGAGATCCTATCGTGAGAGCCTTTAAACCAACTCCAGCGATTATCCACTTGATTGTGGGGAAGATAAAAATACGAGAGAGGTCTGGCAGTAACCCTGCTCGCCTGATATCTTGGGGCCCTGTTGTTACAAATAAAATCTACTGCCTCTGGATTTTCAAAAGTTACCACCACACAGTCCCCCTGCAAATTTTTCTTATTTCGTCCTACCCAGGGAGCCCTCTCTATCATTAGGATATCAGCTGATATGTTTGTTGGGAGAGGATGATTGTTCGCTAGCCAGTGGCAGACTTTATTTTTGAGTGCCTGGTATGGTTCTTCTTCTGGCGATCGGAGTTCTGTAACTCCGGTATGGATAACCACA
Organism: Lissotriton vulgaris; assembly: GCF_964263255.1. Taxonomy (NCBI): domain Eukaryota; kingdom Metazoa; phylum Chordata; class Amphibia; order Caudata; family Salamandridae; genus Lissotriton; species Lissotriton vulgaris. The sequence continues at coordinate 395,111,149 of NC_141694.1, read as the reverse complement.
TAAGGTGCGGCATCTGGGGGGAGGTGAATATTTCTACGATTCCTAACCTTACCCTTATCCTCTATATCGAGTTTAGGCGCCTGGGATAAACTGACGCTGGGTGTGGACTGGGGGATGGTATTATTTTTAGATGAGATCGGATTAGTATTTGTTTTTTTTATCTGCTCTACAACAGGGGGTTTAGTTTTAGGTCCTACTTGGTTTGAGGCACTACTGGGTTTCTTAGTCGTCGTGTTGTTAGTCTCCGACGCTTTATTAGGAACCATTGTAGTCTTTGTGGGTTTAGGTAAATTAGTAGCCTGAATAGACTTTTTATGTAGGGTAAAGCTGGGGGCACTTATGCCCTTGTGTATATTTTTTAAAACCGTTTCCAGACAGCGTAGTCTTGCCTCTATAGGTTCTAGTAAAGCTTTTAACATATTCCAAATTATTGTATTATTTGAGGTAGAACCCGGCTCCTCCAATGGGGGTGTTATTATTGAATTACCTGTGGGGCCGCTGAGTTGCAAAATTTCTTCCAGACTTTGGTCAATTACGGTATCATCTGCGAGACTCAGCAGTAGGCCAGGGTTATTAGGAGGTGGGCCTTCTGTGGGGATAGGTAGACTGTCTGAGGGTTTATCAACAATGCAAGGATTGGGTAAAGTAATAGCCTTCTTCCCTTTCACAGCCGTTAAGGTGTTAGTTTTGCGTTTTTGTTTAGGAATTGCCCCTTCTATCCGCGCTCTTTCTGTTAAATTGACTGTAGGGTTACTAACATTTATTTCACTTCTTTGCGTTCCACTCTCAGTCAGTATGTCTAAGTTAGGTGAAGCCTCCAAATCCTGGGCGAGATTAAGGGCATCCAAGTCCGTATTAGGTCCAGAATGATGTACTAGCACCTGTGCTTCTCGCCGGGAATCCATTTTCGGTGTCTGAGCCTCAGCAATGAGGCCAAGGGAAGAACGCTTGGCCATGGCCAGGTCTTGAGAAACTCTCCTGTCCATGAGAATTATCCCCTCGTCGATAAGTGCGTGTGTGCGGGTGACGAAATCATCCAGTGTCCCAGTGAGTTTTTTAGCTCCTGCGGCGGCCATGCTTCTTGTTTCACGGCAGGACATAACCCGGGAGTACCAAATGAAATGGCGGGGGGGGAGCTCAGAACGCCTAGCCAAGATCTGTGGCCCAGCCCAGTCTCCTCGGGCCTCTGAGGGCCCGCCCTTTGCCCGGGCTTAGCCCCGGGCGCTCCCGCGCGCTCCCGCGCGCTCCCGCGCAGCGTTGATCACAACTTTATATGTGTTATTGTCAGGTGTTGGGTGGGCGGGGCGGTCAGGGAGAGCGGGCCAGGTGACTCGGCCTGAGGATTACCGGGACTCCTGGGAAAGCGAGTCCCGGTTCCTATGCTCGCAGCCCTGTCTCACGCTCACGCACCCAGCAGCTACCTGTAGGTCCGGTGATGGCAGCAGCGAAGCGGACCCGCGAAGAGGGTTCCGCGAGTGGTAGCGGTCCTTCCTTCCTCCTCGAACAGCAAACGGCAAAGTCAGGTGATTTGTGGCGTCCCCACACGCTATGGGAGGCAGAGTCTTTTAAGGTGCTTCAGCTGGGCGGGCCGGTCAGGGAGAGCGGGCCAGGTGACTCGGCCTGAGGATTACCGGGACTCCTGGGAAAGCGAGTCCCGGTTCCTACGCTCGCAGCCCTGTCTCACGCTCACGCACCCAGCAGCTACCTGTAGGTCCGGTGATGGCAGCAGCGAAGCGGGACCCGGGAAGCGGGTTCCGCGAGTGGTAGCGGTCCTTCCTTCCTCCTCGAACAGCAAACGGCAAAGTCAGGTGATTTGTGGCGTCCCCACACGCTATGGGAGGCAGAGTCTTTTAAGGTGCTTCAGCTGGGCGGGGCGGTCAGGGAGAGCGGGCCAGGTGACTCGGCCTGAGGATTACCGGGACTCCTGGGAAAGCGAGTCCCGGTTCCTACGCTCGCAGCCCTGTCTCACGCTCACGCACCCAGCAGCTACCTGTAGGTCCGGTGATGGCAGCAGCGAAGCGGGACCCGCGAAGCGGGTTCCGCGAGTGGTAGCGGTCCTTCTTTCCTCCTCAAACAGCAAACGGCAAAGTCAGGTGATTTGTGGCGTCCCCACACGCTATGGGAGGCAGAGTCTTTTAAGGTGCTTCAGCTGGGCGGGGCGGTCAGGGAGAGCGGGCCAGGTGACTCGGCCTGAGGATTACCGGGACTCCTGGGAAAGCGAGTCCCGGTTCCTACGCTCGCAGCCCTGTCTCACGCTCACACACCCAGCAGCTACCTGTAGGTCTGGTGATGGCAGCAGCGAAGCGGGACCCGCGAAGCGGGTTCCGCGAGTGGTAGCGGTCCTTCCTTCCTCCTCGAACAGCAAACGGCAAAGTCAGGTGATTTGTGGCGTCCCCACACGCTATGGGAGGCAGAGTCTTTTAAGGTGCTTCAGCTGGGCGGGGCGGTCAGGGAGAGCGGGCCAGGTGACTCGGCCTGAGGATTACCGGGACTCCTGGGAAAGCGAGTCCCGGTTCCTACGCTCGCAGCCCTGTCTCACGCTCACACACCCAGCAGCTACCTGTAGGTCCGGTGACGGCAGCAGCGAAGCGGGAACCGCGAAGCGGGTTCCGCGAGTGGTAGCGGTCCTTCCTTCCTCCTCGAACAGCAAACGGCAAAGTCAGGTGATTTGTGGCGTCTGTCTAGCATGTACAGAACAGAAGTTACACGACATACATGGAACATGGGTGCATGGGGATAGGGTGCGAGTGGGGGGACACATTAACTACCTGAACATTTCTATTACCTCAGGCTGGCTGCAGGGCCTGGGGCTCGATGAAAAAAAAACATAACTCCTGGTTGAGGTGTGATGAGGAGTCCCGCATTGAGGATGCATTGCACAATAGAGTAGATGTGAGGTCATGCACAGTGGTTGATCTGATGATGTTGCAGGATTCCGAAGAAAAGTCCTACATAGTCATTGAGTATGTCGTCTATGAGGGGCTTGCAATGCAAAGTTTTGCATCAAAGATGCGTGTTGCAGTGGATCTGTTGCAAAGATTTGCGAGATGTTGTATCACGGTCTATCGGTGTAGGGCCCCAGCTGGGCTGGCAGAGCACCTCGAGGCCTACTTCCAAGGGTCCAGGGCTGAGGTATCACCACTTGGGAGGGCCGGACTTACCGTTGGCATAGTATAGGTGCTGAGTTCAAGGTTGTGGGAGTCTGCTCTGTCCCTGAGGCTCTGATCAGTAAGCCAGTCAAATAGCCCTTGGAGTCCCTCTGGTGGTTCTGGGTGCACAGGTTCTGTCCATCTCTCTCAGGCAGAAGGAGAGCAGGGTAGAAGAGTGACAGTCATTTTTGTAGCAAAGCAGTACAGCTACACTTCTTCCGAGACTTCCACAGGTCCAGATGTGTCCTGCAGAGTTGGGTCTGAAGGTCCTTTATTTATACTTGGTGCCCACTTTAAAGTAGATGAAGGTTCTGGTGGTTTCCAACCCAGAGGAATATCATGCCTCCATGCCTTGGCCCTGGTCTGGGGACAATAAGGACTAGTAGCAAACACTTTGTGAGTGTCTTTAGGCAGGGCTTTTGTGATGTGCACTTGTGACAGGTGAGAGATCCACCCCCTTGTAAAGTCAGAGTGGTCCATCATGCCTTTGCCTCACTGTCTGGGAGCAATACACAAGGACCAACTGATATCTACACCTAGTCATGTGACTCAGGGACAGACTGAAGAAACCAAATGGTTAGGACAAGAAATTGCTAACTTTCTAAGGGGACATTTTAGACTTGTGACTTAAAGTCAGACGTTACTATTAAAGAGTGCTGCTAATTACAATTTTTTAGATACTAAACTCGACCTGTCCACCTGCTTGCAATTAAAAGCTATCACTTTTAAATGTAATTAGAACATTAAATGTTGTCTTATGGGAGAGTTAGGCCTTGCAGTAGTGAAAAATGAATTTAAGTGTTTTTCACTACCAGGTCATGTAAAACCTAAAAGTACATGTCCAACCTTTTAAATACACTGTACCCTGCTATTCAAGGCCTGCACTGGGAGTGAAATATATGTATTAAAAAGGAAAGGTTTGGGCCTGGAAGTAGGTTTATTTAGACAGGTCAAAATGGCAGTTTAAGACTTAACACAGTATAAAAAAGGGAAAAGCCCCTGGCCCAGATGGTTTTACAGTTGAATTCTATGCCTACTCTGTGAAAATTATTCTCTAATATCTTCTAATTTTATTTTCTGTTTTCATTACACATGATGCATCCCAAAACACCTTTCAGGAAGCAATGATATGTTTAAATTCCAAAATGAAACAGAGATCATAATTCTAACAAAAATGTCCTACCCATTTCGTTAGTTAGCGTGGACTTTTGCAAAAATACTAACAATGCGTATCAGCCCCATTCTTCCCGACCTTATTGGTCTGGAACAATCTGACTTTGTCAAAGGCAGACATCTTTCTGATAATGCCCATGTTTTCTTCAACATCCTTGGTAATCCTTCTACACTAGATTATCCTTTGCCAACTTTTTCCTGGAATGCCAAGAAAACGTTATGCAGGATTGAATGGGACTTCATGTTTGCAGTATTAAAATGGATTGCCCCCCCCAAAAAAAAAATGTTGTTACCAAATTTCCTTACTCTACACTGGCTCTAAGGCTACCATTTGTGTTAATGGTATCAAATCTGATTATTTCCCCTTACTTAGAGGAATACGTTGAGGTTGACCCTATCTTATCTCTTATTCATTATTACACTAGAACATTTCCTGGCCAAAATTCGACAAGATCCCAACGTTTTTGGCTTCAACTAGTTAAAAACCACATTAAATTATCTGTTTATACAGGCAACCTTCTTTTATATTGCTCCAATCCATCTTACTACATTCCATCCTTCATGGTACATGTTTTAGTGTTTCATTACTTGTAAGGTTATAAGCTAAATGCATAGAAATTGGAAAAAAACACCCTTTAAATAGCCACTGTATCAAGCAAGAAGAATCTGATAATTTCACATGGCATTCTTAGTAAATAAAGTATGTGAGAATATGGTTCACAAGAAATATTAAAGACATTATTAATTAGATTTGTATTATATCACTAAATCTTTAAACAATACAATTACCCGATGGAAACCAATATTTCTCTCTTGGTGGGGTAGATTTGACTCAATTAATCTTATGTTATTACCATTATTTTATGTACTATTTCAATGATCTCAACTCAAATCTCAAAATGATATATAAAAAAGATACACTCTTCTCTCCAATTTCTTAGGGAAGGGTAAGAAATCTTGGATATCAGTATCAACTTTAAAGTAAATCAAATTACGAAGGAGTCCTCAGTTTTCAATTTCCTAATTGTCTACACCTATCATCACTGTTGCTTTAGGGGACACAATTTAGACTAAGGATGTGTTAATCTACCAGGGCTGGAAACACTTTACAATCCCTTTTTTAATTTACCATTGTTTATTTCCGACTTCAGCTAACAAACACTGACTGTCTTCAAACTCCAGCCAATCTTGTTGGATCATGCAACTCCTCATACACTGAAATCACACGCTCTTTGAATATCCTAATATCATTTGTTTTAGAGAAGAGTTTGGAATCAACATAACAAGATTTTTAAAACCAACATTCCATTTTCATTTTTAACAATTTTTCTACTTAGTGTTGTTCCAGCTTTGTCGGAGTTCGCTCAAGGTCCTAAACTAATAGATCTACCATTGGCTGTTGCCTTTCACTTGATTACTTCTAACTGGAAAAATGAGCATGCTGTTACTTTTAAATCCTGACAGTACGCTATAATCTTCATAGACTTGATACTAACTATGTTACACCAATTTCTTTAGCTGGAGAACAAAATTTACTATGGCTACAGTTACTACATTTTTATCTAAATCTAGCTTACTTACTAGTAGGACTATTTAAATTCCTGATGATGCCCAGGAATCTCCTTAGGTTAATTACCTATTACCTGTCTGTCTTTATTTACATGCTTGTTGTTCTAAAGTTATAAACCTGAACTGTCTACAGGTTCTTTACAATTAATGATTATATGAATGTCAAGTTAATATGTATGCATTCAAATTTCCCTTCTTCCCTTCACTTATTTCCCTTCCCTCTCCTTTCCATTCACTTGCCTTTTATACCCCATATACCATACAGCAACATTGTAATTCTTAGTAGATCTTCATATTGTCATATCTGCAAACAGTGCCCCCACTATTGTATAGTTTCTCTTCCTCTTTTATTCGTTTGTTTTTTAACTATTTTAAATAAAATTAAACTTAAACATAAACTGCACACACAGGCTGCAATGGCAGGTCTTAGACATAATTTATAGGACTACTTTACTGGCTGGCATAATCAGTGCTATAGGCCCACTAAAAGCATTTTCTTTTAGTAGCATATAGCCCAAACTCAACCCGAAGGTATCAGAGCACGTTACATGCACACCAGTTGTGTTGCAGATGGACACATTCATTTTGTTAGGCTTTGTGTAAATGGTGTACCACTTGACTAGGATCTTACAAGCAAATTAAATGTGCCAATTGAGTATAAGCCAAGTGGATCATGTTTAGGTGAGCGAGCACAAGCACCTCAGCACTAGTTAGCAGTGGTAGAGTCCCAAGGCCAATAACAGCAAGATCAGCAAAAAAAGTAGGGGTGGAGGTAAAATGTTTGGGCAAAGACTACCCTAAAGCTGGAATGTCTAACAATGATGTATTGATAATCTGGGCTGAGAGTGTGGTGGAATGTATGCAAATGAAAGTTGATGATTAGGCTTTGTCGGGTGGAAAAAACAGCACATATTGCTATAAAGGTATTTCATACATTGTTCACTATATTCTGACTTCTATATATGTATACTTATATATAAGTATATATTTTGGTAAAAAAAAGTTTTTGCTGACAAGAAGTAATATACGCATTGCAGATTTCAGTCTGTCTGGTCATCATTCCATGTGATAGAATATTGTTATCATTAATTTTGGGTAGAGGACTACAGGGGTTGATAAGTATACCATCAATACAGATTTTGCACCAAGAAAATAATGTTTGTATTTATGTAAAGACCTTGCTTTTATGTTTGTTTGTTTTTAGGTCAAGACAGTGTGAGACATGTTGTATATACTCTGTGAGGTTACAGCCTGCCCATTGATTTACTTTCGTTTCTGTCAGTGTGATTTAAAAATCATGAATTCTAGTTGGTTAATATTTCCTATTATTCCCTTCTTTTCATCAGTTGATCACTCCCACAGAGCAGTGCCCATTACTTGTAGCCTTCCACTTGTACCATTTTAGAAATTGTGAAAGGGACTACTTTTTCTTTTGTCCAAGAGCCCTCCACAAGAGCGCTCAATGTTTTCAGTCCCCATGAACTCATACTTTGGTTTCTGAAAACAGGGCTATTATTCTTCTTATCTCCTCAAATTTGCTGTGCATTCAAATACTGAGATGAAATATCAGAATTCGTTTTTGACGGCACTGTTTCTCAGACTTCAAAGTATGAAGATTTTCTTCAAAGCCCTCCCGCTTAGCCGCGTGTTGCTTTAGTGCACTTCAGTCACCTGACCTTCAGCAGCCCAACCCTGCAGCACAGTTAATGATAAGGCCCAGGCAACACCTGTCACAAATTTTCTGACGCTTGACCCTGCTTCCAGGCAGGTCGCTCCCCAAGCCACGCAGCTCCACCTATCTGTGCCAGTGCTCTGTGCTCAGCTGCCACTCCCGCTGACTGCAGTTCGAGGCCCATCGTAGGTTTGCTTCTGTTTTCTGGCCTGTATTTTGTTTGACTGTTTCCTGTTCTTTTTCTGCCAATTGCACTGAATTGTGTAATTGTTTTTATTCCCCTTCCTCTGTGCCCCCTTACCTTCTGTTTCCCTTTTCGCCATTCCCCAGTAACATTTTTCCCATTGCTGCATCTCCTGGGACCTTGCCCCCGCTCACCCATTCACCCGCTCCCCCTCCCAGCTGATCCTCTCTCCCACCTCCCCTTCTTATGATGGCCGCAGCACGGCCGCGCCGCTGGCACGCCAAAGGAACACATAAGGAAGCCCATCTGCGCCCGTCCATGCCTGGACCGCGCCCAACACCAGATCCCCTGGCCCCTGAAAATGCCACAACACCTGACTCCGTTACGATGCCAGCACCCTCCATGCACTCAACACCAGACGAGCACTCTACTGCTTCCAGGCTGCCCCAAAACGTACCCAAGGACCCTTCCCATGCCGTAACTGCAGCTTCACCAGCATCAGACCCACCAAACCACCCACCAGGACAGCACACAACAACCTTGGATGCATACTCCTGAACACCCGCTCCGGATGTTGCCTTCCTGACAGAGACCTGGTTGAACGACTCCTCGGCACCCGACATCGCCATAGCCATCCCGAACGGCTACAAGATCACCCACAGACACCGCACCAATGGAGTAGGAGGCAGAATCGCCATCCTCCACAAATCCACCCTCAAGGTCTCAACCAACTCCGACGGCACCCTCAACACCGCTGAACACCTGCACTTCTACATACACACTGATCCCAACACCACCCTCAGAGGAACTCTGATCTACAGGCCCCCCAGATCCCGGCCACAGTTTAGTGACTCCATCGCCGACTTCATCAGCACACATGTCCTTGCGTCCACGGACTACATTCTCCTCGGGGACCTGAACTTCCACCTCGAGAAAAACAACAGCAACAACTCCCCCACCCTGCTCGACAACCTCGTCAACCAAGGACTCAAAGAGCGCATCACAACTCCTACCCACTCCACCAGACACACACTTGATCCAATGTTATCCGCAAGCTCCCACGTCTCCTGCAGCCACACCACCGTACTCCACTGGATTGATTACTGATACATCCACTTCACCTTCAAGAAGCCTACCATGCACCACGGCACCCAACAGATCACCCGCTGATGCTGGAGAAAAATCACCGAAGAGCAGCTACACACTGCCCTCACCTGTAGCCCACCCACAGACCCCACCGACACGACGCCGCCACCAGCAACTTCAGACGCTGGATCGAAGACAGCGCCAACACCCTCATCCCGATCAAGAATCCCTCCAACAGTCACACTAACAAAACTGCCAGCTGGCTCCCCACAGATCTCCAGATCTCCAAGCAGAACTGACGAAAGCTGGAGAAGAAATAGTGCCATGAACAGACTCCAGAGAACCAAGCAGAACACTAGAACGCCATGCGCCAACATCATCACCTCATCAGATCCGCCAAAAAGACCTCCTTCAAGGACCGCCTCAACAACAACGCACACAACAGCAAAGAGCTCTTCAACATTGTGAAGATACTCTCCAACCCCAGCTCCAGCTCCAATGACATCCCACCTTCCCAAAACCTGTGCAACTCCCTGGCCTCCTTCTTCAACCGCACAATCGCGGACATCCACAACAGCTTTGACAGCTTCAGCAACCAGGCCACCACTGCAGCCAACGACACCCATACCCCACGGCCACCACCCACAGTGACCTCCTTCTCACCTGGACCAACATCAATGACGACGACCCCATCAAAACCATGAGCACCATCCACTCCGGCTCCTCATCACACCTGTGCCCTCACCACATCTTCAACAAAGCCAGCACCACTATCGCACCCCACCTCCGCAAAGCCATCAACATCTCCTTCAAGACCGCAACCTTACCGAAGAGCTGGAAGCACGCCAACATCAGTACCCTGCTCAAGTAACCTCAAGAACTTCCTGCCCATCTTCCTGTTCCCATTCCTTGCAAAGGTCATTGAGAAAACTTCAACAAACAGCTGGCCCGCTACCTCGGGGAGAACAACATCCCTGACATGTCCCAGTCCGGGTTCCCCAGAAACTATAGCACCGAAACGGCTCTCATTGCCACCACTGATGACATCAGGGCCCTGCAGGACAACTGTGGGACCGCGGCCATCATTTTCCTGGACCTATCTGCTGCTTTCCACACAGTCTGCCACCGCACCCTACGAACTCGCCTCCACGATGCAGGAATCCGAGGCAAAGCACTGGACCACCTCCTTCCTCACCAGCAGAACACAGAGCATCCGCCTTCCTCCCTTCTGATCCAAAGCGGGCAAGATCACCTGTGGTGTACCCCAAGGATCCTCCCTCAGCACCATGTTGTTCAACATCTACATGGCCCCACTCGCCCTCGTCGCCAGACTACACAGCTTCAACATCATCTTCTACGCCGACGACACATAACTGATCTTCTCACTCACCAAGGACCCTCTCACTGCCAAAATGAACCTCCATGAAGGAATGAAAGCTGTCACCGAATGGATGAGGAACCGCCGCTTGAACCTGAACTCGGACAAGACGGAGGTCCTCATCCTCGGCCCAACCCCTTCTGCCTGGGACGACTCCTGTCGGCCGACCGCCCTGGGAGCAGCATCAACACCCACCAACCACGCATGCAACCTGGGATTCATCCTCGATTCAACACTCTACATGACCAAGCAAGTCAACACAATCTCATCCTCCTCTTTCAACACCTCCACATGCTCTGAAAGATCTTTAAGTGGATCCCCAAAAACACTAGAAGAACATTGACCCAGGACGTCATCAGCATGCTGACTGGACAACGAAAATACGCTCTACGGAGGAACCTCAGCCAAACTGCTGAAACGACTGCAACGCATACACGCCTGTTCCTCGACATCCCTTGCCACGGACACATCACACCCCACCTGAGAGACCTGCACTGGCTTACTGTCAACAAGAGGATCACCTTCAAGCTCCTCACCCACACACACAAAGCACTACACAACACCGGACCGGCATACCTCAACAAACGACTCACCTTCTACACCCAAACCGCCAGCTCGGCTCTGCCAACTTCGCCCTCGCCACCGTCCCCCACATCAGGAGAGCGACCACTGGCAGCAGATCATTCTCCTACCTCGCTGCCAAGTTCTGGAACACCCTCCCCACCCGCCTGCGGCAGACCGAAGACCTACCAACCTTCAGGAGGCTACTCAAGACCTTGCTGTTCAATCAGTAGCAGCACCCCTCCTCCCCCAGTGCCTTGAGACCCTCACGGGTGAGTAGCGCACTATACAAATGTCTTGATTGATTGATTGATTGATTATATAATGTGAATTTGAGTGACTGGAAGGTGTTGGAGTGCTTTATATGAGCACCAGGTACATTAAATAGTGTTAAATTTTGAGGCCATTTTATAGAGCACAAACTCAAATGACCAGAAGGTATTGGAGCGCTTTACAAGAGCTGCCAGGTACAAGTTAAATTACACAAGGTCAGGTTATATTTTTTGTTTTTAGGTGGGCAGAGATTAAGTAATGCAGACACTATCCCTTTTAATGATTATTTACCCTTTACCTGAAAATGGGAGCAACATTTGCCCCTCTCACCTTCTCTGATGTCACTGTATGCCCACCCCACTACCTCTCCCTGTTGTCCTTCTCCTCTTAGACATCTAATTTCAAAGCACATTCACAGCAGCTCTCTGGGGACTGGGATGCATTTTTTAATATATAATGCGAAGTCAAGTGATCTGAAGCTGTTCAGAGCGCTTTACATGAGTGCTAGTTATCCTAGACAGTGTCAGATTAATTTAGTAGGGCATTTTTATAGAGCTTGAAGTCAACTTACCTGAAGGTCTTGGAGCACTTCACAAAAGTGCCAATTATATTACACATGGTCAGATTAATCTTTTGGTTGTTAAGTGTGCTCAGATTACCAAAGCTTAAAGTCACATGTTTGTTTCAGGATTTGGCACTCGTACTGGCCAAAAGGGAAATCACCACTAATTGAAATCACAGAGGGGAGCCTCACTGAGGAGATGGAAACAGGAATTCAAAAAATGGGTGACATACGAGGGAGCAGTGAGACGGAGAGAAGCCAGGCGAGGCAAGGGCCCTCTGGAGGTAGCAAGAGCTTGGGAGGCATTAGTGACACTATAAAGCAACCAACGGATGCGGACGATGAAGAAATGTGGGATGGGCAAGAGGAGGAGGGAAGATCAAGGTGGATTGAGAGTACATCAACTCACATGGCATGTTGGGCAGCACCGATTTAAAAGTTGAAAAGTGGCTCAAATGAGTGTAAGAATGACTGGAACTTACAACCTCCTCGCTCGTCCAAGTGGGGGTGGAGGAGAAGAAGGTGAGTTACTCATAGTTGTATACAGAACTGTTGGGCAAGTAGAAGATAATAGCATAAAAATGAGTTACAAACTGATATGTAGCTGACTGTCAGTAGTGTTTTGAACACCAACAGTATAGTAACCCGACCAAAAGAACGAGATGGGACTATATGAATGTTTACATGCCATGACAGGAGAAGATATTGCTGAACTATATATATCTATCTATGTACTACACAGCTGATGCTGTGTAACCTTGAATAAGAAATACTTAATAAAATTTGATTACGAAAAAAGTGTGCTGAGATTAATTTATGCCAATACCATCCCTCTTCATTTGAGATTTTCCCTCTACCTGATAAAAGGAAACAGCATTCATCCCTTCCACCTCCTCCAATGCCGTTGCATGCCCACCCCAATGTCTCTTCCTGTTGTCGTCCCCTTCTCAGAGCTCTCAATTTAAGGCGCATTCGCATCATCTCCCCAGTGACAGTGAGGCATCTTTTTATTATATAATGTGTACATGAGCAACCCGCACTTTACATGATTGCCAGTTACATTACACATGATGATGTTATTTTTTTTATTTTTTAGGTGTGTGGGGATTAAGTGATGCCGAACCCATCCCTGTTTATTCATTATTTTCCCCTATCTAAAAAATGGGAGAATTTTTTTATTATTGCTATGTTTAGTGCTCCCCTAACTAAGGTGTTTGGCTTACTGGTAAATGGATGGTGTGAGCAGTGTTTAGAATGGAAAGCTCTGGAGAAGGGTGTCTGGTCAATAAAGGGTAGGAGGATGAGGAATATGACGTCTCTGCCATTGGAAAGTACTGCACTGCTTTTTTTTCTAGGCTGTTCAATACTCTAGAGAGGGAGTCACACACTGAATGTTATAGTGCTGTTGACTTGCATCGAGGTCTTTTTCTTTCTGTCTGTGCCTCAAACGGCCTTGGAATAAGTCCATAAATGTTTCCTATGGCAAGCATGTATTCCTGGATCAGACTGCATGACACAGTATGTAGTAATTGTATAGCTCTTCGATTCATGATGTCACATGATGACATCATGATGGAGAAGTGTGGCTCAATGGTTAGAGCGGCAGACCCTGATGCAGAGGTCTGACCCGGGACCAGGGTTCAATTCCCCGCCTCGGCGGGTCTTGGGCTCAAAATTCCACGGACATGATAATTCTCGCCTCGGTGCCTATTCCAATCATGGAGTCCCACTCTGCAACTCTGGGCAATAGCTTGCTTAATCTCCACAACGGCCCCCACAACGCTAAGGATGCCTGGCCTCCTCCTTGGGGGTGCCCAGGAGTGGACGCCTCACAGGGAAAGCCAGGATGGGTTCCACAGCGGTATTCGTACAAGCGCCTTGAGACCCTTGCGGGTGAGTAGTGCGCTATACAAGTATCATTTTACATTTACAAGTATCAATTTACAAACAGTCATAATGTTCCAAAGGCGAGATCGACTGGCTATGTCAATGCTTGTTTTTTACATTGATTACAGTATTCTAATCAGTTTTTATACCAGTGTCCCTTTAAAATGGATTGTGTCCCAAAACTGGCAATTTCGAGCACCGGGCAATCCCCCAGTAGGCTGGATGGGGTGGGGGACGGTTTTCTCACTTGGGGGCTGGTTCGATTGCTGGGGGCCGATTTGGCCATGTTGGACCGACCCTGCAAACAAACATTGCATTAACTTCCATTCCTGCACATTGCCACCTGAGCACAACTATTCCATGCATGCAATGCTGGTGCTGTGACATGGGCAGTGTCCTGGTTCGCTGGCCGATTTTAAAATCATTTAGGCAGCAAGCAGATCAGGCCTGACTCATTATAATTTAAAAACCACCTGACCATGTGATCATAATGACCCAGCTGCTCGCAGATGTCACCGCCTACGCATCTGTGTGCCGCGGTTTTAGTTTAATTCAGCCTTAGGGTGGGGTCTGCTGCCTGGTGATGCTCATGCGCAATTTAAAGTAAACGTGCGCGTGAGTCTGAGGCAAGGTCTAGGAGACCAGACAGACCCCATTATTTATTTCGCCCTGTCTGCTGCCTGCAGCCGCAGGTGAGTCTATTTACGACTGGACCAGGAGGAGCTCGGAGTGGAACCCGGTCCAGTCCCGGACCTGTGATCCAAACGTGTGTCCGATAACAGGCAAGTTCTAAACTGACACTGCCATCTCCAAAACGTGTATGAATCGCCTGCCCAGTCAGTGCCACCGACACCAAGTGACGTACACCCTCATGCCAGACATCTCCAGCCCGCCAAACCCCACTTAACACAATTGCCTACTCGCAGATCCTCACAGCCCAAGGAGGGAGGGCTATGGGTGAAAATAAATCCCCAGGTCGTTGACACTGTCCTCCCATCAAATTAGGCCCATTCCAGTAAAGAGTGAGAGTGCTCTGTCCAGCGCTTGGAAGAAAGTGCTGCTGACTATTTTCAGAGGCGCTACTGAAAAGGACCGTTCTGCCGAAGCAAACAATACACAGCTGAAGTATACCATCACCCAAATTAGACTGAAAAATTATTTGTAGAATTGCAGGGAAACTGAAAGAGCATCAGCAGGAGAAAACCACAATTTGTATTAGGTTACATATTCAAAGCGCTCTAATCTTTTCAAACAATATATGCCTTTCCTCTAAAGAAGAAGCCACGGCTCTCACACAATGCCTCTGTGTATTCGCTTCTCTGACTGTACCCCGGAACCCAGGGTTAGTGGTAAATCCAGTGATGGTTGCTGGTGACTGCGATTACTTATGTACTCTCAAGGAGACCCCTCCATCTGTCACCAAGGAGCCACACAGCCTTCCCTCATCACTGTCTACTCTATCCACTACCCCTGATCCCACCCCTGTCCTGTTCATCTTTGCCTCCTTGTCGCACTTCTTCTCTTGTCTCCAGCATCTTCCATCACATTGACTCTCTTCTCATCGCTCGTGCACACGCCTCGATTTGTCTTCATTCTCATCATGTTTTTGCTTTTCCTTCCCTTCTCTTCCTCCCTCTCCTTCCTTCCTACATTTTTTCTCCTTCGCTCTCACTTGAAAACTCTCGCTTATCGTTCCTCCCCCTGGCTGTCTCTCCTTCTCTTCCTCCATTCTCTCTTTCCCTTCCACCACATCGCTTTCCCTCTTTCTTTTCACCTCTTCATTTCCTTCTTCCATGTACAGTCCACCTCTCTCCTCCACCTCCACCCCTCTGGTTCTCTCCAGCATTATCACCTTCACCCTCCTCTGCCGCTTCTCTTCTCCCCTCCACCATCAATGTAAACACTTTCTTTTCTCATCAGGGCGTCATTTGTCCCACCCCTTACTTCCATTCCCTCTCTAGTCTTATTTCTCTCACACCCTTCTTTAACTCCATCCCCCTTCGTTACTTCATTCCTCATTCCTTCTCTCACTTCCTTTCTCTGTCCTCTTTCCAGTCCTATTCCTCACTCCATGTATCCCACAGGTGCTTCCTGCCTCGTTTCCATCTCACCCCTCATTTGTCCTCTCTTCTCTCGCTCCATTTTCCAGTGCCTATTTCACTTCCTCTAACTCACCCTTTTCCTTTTCCCTTCCCTGCCTAATTACACTCTCTCTCTCCACTGTCCTGTTTCTCTCTCTCCCCCTCCCTCACCTTTCCTCCTTGTCCTCTCTGTCTGGCTGTGTGTGTGTGTGTGCTCATCTCCTCCGAGCCTCCTCTCTCTGACTTTCCCTTTTCTTTGCCCCTGCTTGTCTTGTCCTCCCCGCCCATCGGCACTCTTCTTAACTCCCTAGCAGCCTCCCACGGCCCGTGCCACTCATGCCATCTGCCTGGTCTCGGTGACTGCGAGCTGCTGCAGTCTGTGCCCATGGCTGTCTTTGTTTCCCTCACTGACATCACCCAGTCAAAGCTGAGCCCGTCACTCACAGGCTAGGCTGAGAAGAGAGCACACACTTGCATTGGGCTCCTGTCTGCAGAGGACACACACCCCCACACTCTGGGCTGGGGGAGGGGTGATGGCTAAGTTTGTGCTGCCGCCCGTCACACCCGTGAATGTTCGGTCTGAATTCAGTGTTGTTATCCAGCCAATATGGTCAGGTGTGCCCTCAACCCAGCCAATGTGGTTTCACTTGCTTGCAATATTTGAAATGGTAAATAATACTTGTGAGAAAATGTATTTGGTACTTTGCCTAATGGTGCTCGAATAAATTATTGGACACAGGGGTGGGGCACATAAGTAAAAAGTCTGAAGACCATTGGTCAGATGATAAGTTGCTGAGCTTTGAAATCAGCGACAAATTTATGATGCAGTTCAAATAATTCCTTCTTTCTCTGTGCCTACAATTGCAAATCAGTGCACCTGTGTAATGCACGCATGTGTAAAATCCAGTGTATTGTGCAGAGCGCTACACATGTTCCAACCCTTCCCCCTCAGCCCCCGCACGTGTTGCAGCCTGGCAGACGACTTTATGTACTGACTGCACAGCTTTTCATCTGAGCTGTTGAGCACAGGGGACATTGTGGTAAGCATGGCTTAGTGGGTTAATGCATGTGCTGGTGAGAAGATCTCTATGTCGGGGGACAGATTAAGACATTTCAGAGGGTTATTGTAGCTGTTGTGAAGCTCACTAACCTCCAAGTTCCAATCCGGTAAAATAGCATAGAGGTTAATGCACCTGCTGCAGAGTACCAGCAGGGAACAGACTTTAACTCGGCATATAGCAAAGATTTAAGGTGGACAGTTCTTATCTGGCCCTCCGTTTCTAAGGTCCCTAAGTTTACAAGCAAAAATACTGGTCAGTTTCGCAACAATGACTGTAAAAATCTGCAGTCATGGTGATCTACATCACCAATGGAGCCCCTGCTTGCATTCCTTATGAGTGTTTTCTTTTTCCATATGTGTTTCTGTAGTTTTTACACAAAGTATGACTCTTGTATAGTGCATATTGTGAACTGATTCGACTCTAGGCATATGAGTGAGTTCAGGTTGTGGGTGGGTGTTAATGATGGAACACAATTGATATCTCTGCAGCTGAGGCTGAAGAAGGGTGAGTTTCTTTCAGTAGGTTACACAGGTATTCAGACTGTATGCACATCCCATCCTTGGCCTCTCCGCAGAGCGCACAGAGCGATGGTCTCATATGTTCCAATGATAACTGTTGGGAAGTGTGTGAAGGAAGTACACAGCTGTCAAAATATAGACCGTGACAAAGGAATAGAAATGAAATGCTTCAAAGTTTTCTCTCATTAACCTATTCTCAACTGTCAATTCTGTTTATTCTCTCATTTCTTACTTTCTTCAATAATGGTTTTCAGCGCCTTGACGCCCAAGGGTATAAGTAGCGCTTTATAAGTGTCAAAAATAAATAAATAAATAAATAAATAAAGTGTGTGGGTTGAGTGTGGCAGGGATGGTGGAGTGGAGAAGATAAAAGCGGGTATTTGCAGAAGGCAAGAGTAAAAGGAATGGCGCAGAAGAGGAAAGAGATGACACGGTTTGCAACTATGTGAAGCACAGAATGTTAGTTTCTGTGTTTTCAGCCATGCCCTTCCTTACATAGACCACGACTCTTGGAAAATATTTCTAGTTCTAATTCTTTTGCCACATCCCTTCTAGAGACTAGAGACCCCTTGCCTTTTTTATCCTACTTGAAGCACTCGGTATGTATATAGTACACTAGGTATATGCGTTTGTTGTTCATATGCGTGCATAACCCGCAGACAGCAGGCTCGATTCCCAATCTGCCGCATTATCACTCACGATGCAGACAGCTGCAGGCTGCAGGTTCCAAACCCACGTGCCACAGTCTACCCTACAACAGTGGGTCATTGAGTGTACCCAGTCCCTTTCCCCAGTCTTTTCATTACTCTCAGACTCATTAAGCTCATACTCCTCATGGTCAACAGCTTCATCCTTCTTCACACAACTACAGTATATCTATTGTCATTTGCATGTGCCTTTTAAAGGAGAAGAAGAGAAAAAATCACTAGCGAAAAAAGAAAGGGATACAAAGGAGAAGGGAGTGAAAGAGAAGCTAGGGTGGGAAAGAGAGTCGAAGGTAGAGGAGACAAGAGGAAGAAGTGAGAGAAGGAATGGAATAAACTAATGGGGTGAAAGGAAGGAGGAACAAGGGTAAGGGAGGGAGGAATCAGAGAGCATTAACCAGGATAGAAATTAAGTAAAGAATCTTAATTGATCATGGAGAGATGGTAGGAAAGAGTGAAAGGAAAAAGAAAGGAACACAATGGAATGAGAGGGGAGATTATATTTAGAACATGGGTTATGAAAAAGAAAAGACAATGAGGATTAGAACTGAAAGGATAGGAGAGCCGAGGAAAAAGAGAAGAAAATCAAAAGGCAAAAAAGGTTTAAGAATGGAGAATTTGACATCTGAGTAAAAAGCGTAGAAGTCCGGATTAGGAAAAAGAGTGGCAACGGAAAGCAGGGTAACTGGCAGAATGCCCTTCTTTCTGGGAAAGAACATGTTTAAAAAAGCATAATATACAGCTAGACGAAGATTATTGAATCTGGCTGAAAGTACTTGAACAGGAGTGAATGTGAAGAAGCCAGTGCATCTCATGGGAAATGTGTTTAATAGCCAAAGTAGTGCAGTCAGACCACCCTATTAAATCTGAGCTAAACTTGCAGTTGCAGTTTAGGGAGATAGTGGTCTTGTTCTAACTGGTGCTCCTCAGTGAGACACTAGATGCCACCCCCAGTGTATTTATTAAAATGCAAACAGAAAATAAGATGTATACGATTTACTACTTGTGTCTATTTGTGGTGCTCTCTGAAAGAATGTTTATGAGTACATATGAATGGGTGGGTAACCAGGCGCTCTTTAAGGTCATCATCTACTATTTACTGTGCTTTCAAAGTTGATACAATTGAATATGTAATGAGAAATGTGCTGTAAAATTCACCATTTTGGTCTGCATTTTCCCAAACCCCTTTAGTAGCTGCCGGACTCGCTCGCTACGCGCCGGACGGGGGCTGGCCTGGGAAAATATGCCAGGGCTGCTTTCAGTTCCTCCCTGGTAATGTTAGAATATAGGATTTATCAATGGGGAATACAAAGTATATTTATAGATCACAGAGTGATTGAAGGAATGGAAGCCTAAAACTGTTACACTCCTGCTTGCTTACCTATGTGTTGATACAATGTAGTTTTGAAGATGAATCAGTTACAGCCATATGTCTGGTGAGCCATATTAGTGCTGGTTTATTGAGTTGTTGCTCTATTTTATTGTGCTAGTTTATTTGTTACATAGCGAACAGTATTGTTCATGCAGAGGTGCACAAGGGAGCATCTCACAAAATTCACTGCGTATCGATATTCTTCAAAATTGATCAGATCCCAGCTTGAATGCAGATCCCTTTCAATCGTCTGCTGTCTTTTATTTGCAACTTCTTTGTTTGGTCGCTACCGTTCCTACTGTTCACTGCATTTTGTGTTCATTTCAGGCATTGTTCCCTTTGTGCCACTTTCCACTTGCCTACTTTCACCGCATTCATATAGGTATTGGTCCTGAAAAATGCTTCTGATATCCACCTTTCACACCGTCTCAGTATGCAGCTAGTGTTCAGACATTGTAACAAATGTACGACAACTGAGCAGGAAAATGCTAAGTTTAATTTTAGCAAACAATATTTCAGTTATTGAGTAATAAACAGTCTATAGAATGAGGAACAACAAAAATAGTTTTGACATACATAATATTTCAAAATATTCGTGGACAGAACCATCTATAATTAAATCGGAAAGGGCATGTGGCAAGGATATCAAAACGAATCTAGTCCCTAGTATATTGGCATGATAATCCGTATTTCGTTTCCAGACACTTTCTACATGGTGGATTTTATGGAAATTATTTTAATTAATTATATTTATGCATGAGCTCTTGTTTAGATGTGGTCTGGTCACGCGAAAGTATCAATACATCGAAGTCAATGAGTGAAGACACCGTAACTCTCCCCAAAGCTGTGGTTGGGATTTAGTATGTGTTGGTAAACCCATTTTGCGAGTAGAAAGGGCTTTTCCAACTTGTAACATAGCTATCAAACAGGCACAAAATGTCATACTGTCATCACAAACCCTTTGATTTGACAAATCACAGAGTTTGTGACCACAGAATGCCTTTGAATGTCATTTTCTCAGGGCAAAATGTATGAAGGGATTTTAGTTTCAAACCATGGCATTCCCAAAATCACAGCTTCTGCGATCCCAAAATCTAGTTTTCATATGTACTAACCCTATTTTGAGAATCATATGTTTTTCAGAACCCAACAATAGGGTTAGTGACCCATACTCAATCGGAATTTGAAGAGGGCATTGCTTTCAAGTTGTGAGTCAATATGGTATTCAATTGTTTGTCTCTGCTGTTGTGTTTACAAAACGTTAAGTGGTAACTGGTTTGTCAAGGTGAAGGATTCCTATTTGGAACCCCTATCCTCTGTCAATTGGGGTGACAACCTTGTAGGGATATATGCAATTTCTTGCCAACCATTTTAAAACTACGATCGAATTTTTACAAGGACACATTTTTGTGACCCATCTAGCTTTACTGGACAGGAGGGAGCGATTTTTGACAATACCTAAGGCATCATGTGGTAGCGCGCTGTCAATTATAGGCAGCGTATTTTTCTTAGAAATTGCCACCAAGTTTGCACAAACATACAGTTTTCCTGCTAAAACTATATTGCACACAAATGTGTGGAAATTGGCTTTCATTGGACATTTATCTTTTGCACATCACTATGTAAAGTGTCTTGATTTGTGTTGATCCTATTAAAACCTTTGTTTTCATCCCACTTCAGAATTACAAAAAGTGCTGATTTTTTTATTTCCCATTTGCTGAACGTGTACAGTTCATTTATAGTCAAGTAGTTACATTTTTGTGTGTTATTAAAATGACATCATCAAGCCTTTCCTTTCACACTCCTTGTATTCCAGCGAGATTGTCACATAATTCACTTTTCTTTTCTTTCTCTGATTGAAAAGTGAAGGGAGTTTCTAAACACTAATCCCCATGTTCAAAAACTAAGCAGTAATTAAGCATAACACACAGCCTGACATTTGACATATTTCTTTGAAGCGTGGCAAATGTGATATATAAATAGAGAATTTAAAGGCATCTTTCTTTATTTCTTGGACTCTAACAACCTATCAAAACGTGTCTCTCAACCCACAGTTTGGGAAATGCTGCGTGCTCCCATTCACGTTTTCCAAAATGGAAAGACGTTTTCTGTTTTGGAATGCAGTCACATGGATAGTGCTGCTAACATTCCTAGGGGAGATCATTTTAACATCGCCTCTTCACAATACGTATGAAAACGTTTTCCAAAAGCATGCAGAGAATGCAATCTTCTTGTTAGGTATTGAATCCAAGGCTGAATTGACAACCGCACAAATATATTATGCATTCACCTTTTCATGCTATCCACAGCAAATATGTTCAAGTCAATTCGGAACGCGCCATTGACACAATGTTATTTATATTTTATTTAATTCAATGAAGACTATGAACATGTTTGGAAACTTGACTAGAATTTACTATTCTATGCTCGACAAGACCAGCCCTATTTGGTCCATGGGTTAATTAATGTTTTTGCATTTCCTTGAATTATAGTGTTTTCACCAAATCTTTGGAGAGAAGAACAAAAATCATCAATTAATATACCGAAAGGCAAGAGAGCCAATAACAGCAAGGAGAAGATGGCAAATTACAAATGTACATAAACATGAAAATAATGCAAATTTATCACAGAATAAGTGGAAATTGACAAATAATTTGAATGGTTGATTGTGAGTAATATGAAGGAACAGAAGCTTTATTGGGCACCGACCTCAGCAAGGAAAACTCTCACTCAAGCCCTGAGCACATCTCGCATTGACTATGCTAATATGCTGTATGTTGGTCTGCCTGGCTATCTATTGAATAAGCTCCACGTTGTTCAAAATGATGCTGTGGCCAGAGTCCTTCTGAATCTCCCTAAGTGTTAGGCAACACCTATGCAGCTTGCACTGGTTGCCGGTGAGATTTAGGTCTCTGATAATTGCTCGTGCAGCTCTCTGTATGGGCTTAGCCCAGCTTATTTGAGAACACGATTTAGGTTCTATGCTCCTGTGAGGCATGCCATATGCTTCTACAAAGCATATGGCATGCATTCCTAGGTTCCGTAGACAGAGTATAAGTGTCAGCTCCCTTACACGTTTGGCAGCTGTAGCCTAGAACCAACTCCCAGTGGAGTTACCTGTTATTCAGGATCCTACGTTTTTCAGGAAGAGATTGAAGACCCTTCTCTTTTAGAAAGATTCTGTTCTCTGTCTAACTACCTAGCTGGGAACAGTCCCGGAAATTCCTTTGGAATAACTGTACACAATACAAATGCTGTTAACACATAACACACTCGCCTGGCAGTACAGGTAGACAAACAACATTTGGAAGGCAGGTAAAAATGTAGGACTATGATTATGCCTGCGAACATACTGAGAGGCAAGTGATAGTACATGACACAACCATGGTACCATTGAAAAAAATGAAATGAATGATAATTAGATTTTCGAGATTAATTTGGAGCCAGAGAAGAACAGCCTTACTGGAGGAAATTGAACATTTGTGAGGCCAGCACAAAATAATCTCAGTTAATTTTTTAAAATACACTAGCAGGGAATATGTGAGGCTCCACATATAGAGTAAAACAGTAGTACTGTTGAAAGCGTGTATTAGAATATTACTTGCTGAAAGGCAAGAAAAGTGTGGCTCTTGCTGAAGTTATAGAGCTAAAATGTTTTGAAGGGAGAAAGAAAGTGGTCAAAATTCACTGCATGATTACTGCATGCATGCAGTAAGGATGCTTATTGGTTAGGGAGGCTACTGTAAGAGACAGAACTGGAAAGAAAATTACTTTTTTAAAGGGAATGAGATGAATTTGAGGAATTTAAATTTAGTGTCAATTTGCGACACATAAGTGGGCCAGCTAGAAAGATGTGTTATAGGTCAACAATAGTTAAATTGGGAATTGAAATATGAAATGGTCTTAAGAGGCTGCTGATAAGGTGATTGAATGTTCACCTAAGGACTTTCTTATATCGTTGGTGTATCTTACTGAAGGAATGCAGTGAGTGTTAGAAATCGTGTTACTGGTTGAGAGGTGTAAAACCCAGCCTAATCGGGAGCCAAAATCCTTGTTGGTGTGAAGTCACTAACCTGTGCTCAACTCCCAGGTAGCTTGGCATGGAGCATTCAGGCTTAACTAAGAGTCAAAGTGCATTAATGCAGCACTTCAAAGAGTATTAGAGTGAAATCTCACCACAAAAGTCTTCCACACCAGACTTAGAAATATAGAGTAATATTAATAAATAAAACAAGACTACAATTACAAAAATCAAATCAGTGATACTAGATGGATTCAGGTTTCAGGATTTCAGTGAACAGAGTGCCAAAAAGCACAAAGCACCAACTGAAAATAACTGGTTGCTGTGGACCAGAATTAATTCAATAGTTCAGGCCGATCGCAATAAAGTGCGGGCCGGTTACAGGGACCCAGTTAGCTCCACTGACCAGAATACCTTAGATCTTGCTTGCAGAGCTTTGTGAGGTCACGTGCCGAGGATGCTTTGTGCAGCCAATGAGATGCATTGGTTCTAAGGAGATGGGATGTGAAGTCTGGTGTCAGATTTTAGTTGCGCAGTATTGGCGATGTATCAGTTCCAAGGAGCTGTGAGACTGCGATTTGAGGACCTACATCATTGTTGAGGCTGCCATTGATGAGATATTTTTGATGAAAGGGCCTGTATTGGGAAAGCTTTGACCAGTTGGCAGTGCAGGCTGTAAGGTGGATGTGGAGTAACTTGTGTCACATGAACCCTTACCTACAGCAGAGGAGATGTGTCAGTTCTGCTCAGGTTCTACGTATATCATATTATGTGTACTAGGGCATGTAAATTAAATGGTGCAGAGAAAGTATATTGATGGAAAACTATAGATATACAAGAATATCGAGGTAAGAATGTCGAGGATGTGAAATGTCGAGGTACATTTTTGCGATGTTAAAAATATCGATTTTGAAGTATTTTAGAAATATCAAATTTAAAAATATCGATGTTAAAAATATTGACGTCAATAAAATCGATGTTATGGTTTCTATTTTTTTAATGATATATATATTTTTTATTTTGTATTATTAATTTTATAATGTTTATAATATTTAAATACTTTTTATGTTTAAATAATGTTTTTTAATGTTAATATAATATTTGGAGCAGGATGTTGTGTTTATAGGGGATAAGGGTGAGGAGTAATTTAAAAATGTTGATGAAAAATATATATAATTTAAAATTTGTATATATTTTAGGAGCGGGATGTTGAGTTTATAGGGGATAAGGGTGGGAAGTAATTTAAAGAGATGGTTTTAAAAAAAATTAATACTTTTTTATTTAACTTTAGAAGAAAAACATACATTTTAAATCATAAAATAAAAAATATATAATTAATACAATTTTATTACACTTTAATTTAGAATTTTTGTAAATTTTGAACTTATATGTGTTGCAAAATATTTTATGTAAAATGTTCAAAAAAAGTATGAATTCTATAAATTTTTTAAAACATTTGAATAGCTTACAAACATTATTGTCATACATTTGTTTTTGTAAACACATTTTTAATAACATTTAGTGATTCATTTGAAACATGTTTCAAAATCTTTATGTTTAAAATATTTGTTGAGAATTTAAAATAATTAAAATGTTTTAACTTTTTCAAAACTAAAATTGTATTGTATATTTTAAAACAAAAAACAGGTATTGTTAAGACTATTTTTTTGTTAGATTGAAAGATGAATATAGGGGGGGGGTTATTCAGTCCTCTCCTTGATTTTGTTTGGATTTGGTTTTGGAATAGTAAATTATGGTTTACTATCCAGCACTTTCCCTGAGTTTATTTGGATTTGGTATTGGAATAGTAAATTATTATTGTTTACTATCCAACACTTTTCCTTAGTGTAATTGGATTTGGAATGTGAAATGTTTATGGTTTACTATCCAGCACTTTTCCTGAAATGTTTATGGTTTACTATCCAGCACTTTTCCTGAGTTTAATTGGAGTTGGATTTGGAAAAGTAAATTATTATGGTTTACTTTCGCTTAGTTTAATTGGATTTGGAGTTGGAATAGTAAAATATAATGGTTTACTATCCAGCCATTTCCCTGAGTTTAGTTGCATTTCAAGTTGGAATAGTAAATTATTATGATTTTGTTCCACCACTTTTCCTTAGTTTAATTGGATTTGGAGTTAGAATAGTAAATTATAATGATTTACTATCCAGCACTTACCCTGAGTTTAGTTGGAGATGGAATAGTAAATTATTATGGTTTATTATCCAGCACATTTCCTGAGTTTAATTGGAGTTGAAGTTGGAAAAGTAAATTATTATGGTTTACTATCCAGCACTGACCCTGAGTTTTGTTGGAGTGGTAGTTGCAATTGTAAATTATTATGGTTTAGAACCCAGCATTTTCTCTGAGTTTAGTTGGATTTTCAGTTGGAATAGTACAATAATATGGTTTACTATCCAGCACTTTCCATGAGTTTAGTTACATTTGGATTTGGAATGGTAAATTAATATGGTTCACTATCCACCACTTTCTCTGAGTTTAATTGGGGTTTAAGTTGGAAGAGTAAAGTATTATGGTTTACTATCTAGCACTTTCCCTAAGTTAAGTTTGAGTTGTAATTGGAATAGTGAATTATTATGGTTTATTATAGAGCAGTTTTGTTGAGTATAGTTTTTTGTTGTTGTTGGGATAGTAATTTTTTGGGGGGTGTTATTCTGCTTTTTGCCAGAGTTTATTTTATTTGGAAGTTAGTAATAGGAATCTTTTAATAATTGTTATGTATATTTTTTGTACTGTTTATCTGTATAATGTAGTAAGTAAATGTAGTAAGTAAATAGATATATGTTAGTTTTTATTTTCAACATTTCTTTATGTGAAAACATTTATATTTTCATTCACAATTAAATTCTTTTCATTTTTTTAGGTTAGAAAATGTATTGTGATATTTAAAACATAAATAATAGTCAGTCAAAAGGTCTTTATTTCGATATATATCATAAAAGACAATATACAACAAGCATAAAATACATTTCATAAAAAGGTTAAGACAATAAATAAAATACACGTTAAAACCTGGGTAAAACAGCATTAAATTGGACAGAAAATGATGATGACTACGACGTACGACAATACACAATTACAAAACAGATGACGTAAAAGCTATGACTCAGTGACTAAGGTAACAGGAACGTATAGACCAGGCCCAGGTAATGAACTTTGCCACACCGATGACAATAAAGGCAGTAGTGTCCATTTTCAAAATCCTACTGGCAGCAATTGCAGATCTAGTGCCCAACGAACAACATACTGGTCTTAACCAGACTCTTCTGGGTAGTGAATACTTTGGACATCAGAATAGTAGATGTTCAATATTTTCTACTTCCGTTACACAAAAAGGACACTTGTCACTACTTTCTGGGTTCCAAGAGTGTGTTAGCCCACGCACAGGTAGCGAGCCCACTCTCTGTTGATGATACAGTTTCTGGTAATTTGACTTGGTTATTATGTCCCAGTAATCTTCATATCTTGGGACATCCTTAATAACTAGAAAAACCAAAGTCATCGTAGAAGCCCCCACTAAAGATGGTCTCTTCTCCATGATCCTGCACCAGTACATTTCTTTAAGGATTTTTTGGGATGGGAAGGTGGCACTAGCTGGGTCTGCCCAAAGGCCCTCCAGTCCCAGATCCTTCAGTAGCGCTCTAAGGAATCAGAACAATGGAACCCTATACGCCCCCTCCTTGCCCCTTACCTCAAGAATAGCCTCTGCATACATGGATAGTTTAGGTGTAGTCCACAGGCACCGCCAAAACGTCAGTGGTCTATACCGAACTACATCCTCTATAGGATTAATTCCCAGGTCATACTGTAGGGGGAGGCAAGGCGTGGATTAAGGAAGGCCAGTGACCATTCTGAGAAACTCGTTAGGAGCTACCTTCAATCTTGATATATCACTGTAACTCCACAGTTCTGCACCATATAGAATAGAAGGAATTATTTTTGAACCATAGATTTTGGCTAGGGGTGCCAGGGGTTTAGTTAGAGAATTGGAGTGCTCCTTCAATATAGCACCCCCAAGCTGGGCGTGTTTAAGGGACAAGAGGTCCAACTGAGGCTTCCAACTTAGGTTCTCACTCAACGTAATGCCCAAGTATGTAAAGACCTCTGTTTGGTCCAAAATAACCCCACTCATTGTTACCTTTGCCTTAACAGCTCTAGAGCCCCGTAGAACCATAAATTTCATCTTTCCAACATTCACCTCCAACTCATGCTCGCTGCAGAAAAGCTCAAAACGAGACAGTGCTGACTGTAAGCCCTGCCTCGTTTTGGAAATAATGAGCGTATCGTCAGCGAACATGAGGAGGGGAATTTTCCTCCCAGCAAGAGAGGGCGCGTCCGTCGGAAAGTTAGAGAAATAATTGGTCACCCCATTAATAAACAGTGAAAACAGGGTGGGAGCCAAGACGCACCCCTGTCTAACCCCCTTGGCGACCTCAAATCTATCAGTAATCTCACCCGGCTTACCCCATCTGACTTTAGCGTATGTATTCGCATGCATGTTAATAAGTAAAGTCACCTGCTCTTTTGGCATACCTAGCCCCAATAGGACTTCCCACAGCTTGGTCCTCGCCACTAAATCAAAAGTGGACCTAAGATCAACAAAGGCCGCAAACAAGAGACCCCCCCCTAAAAGTACCACCTTCCAATATAATACCATAAATCTAAATACATGTTCTAGAGTCCCCATGTGTGGACAAAAACCTGCCTGTAAGGGCGTTAAAATATCATAGTCTGATATCCAGCACTGGATTCTACCTAGAAGAAGACGAACCACAATCTTTTGAACCGCATCAATAAGACTGATGGGTCGATAATTAGCCAGAACAGAGCGATCGCCCTTCTTATAGATAGGAAGGATCTCTGCCCCAACCACGATTACGGTACACTTGCTCCTTTTGCCAAAGTGTTGGCTAACAAAGTAATGTCGGGGACCCAGAGGTCTTGATCCTGTTTGAACATGTCTGCCGGAATGCTGTCGGGACCCGTTGCCTTGCCACCCGGGATAGCCTTTAAGACAGTCCTTAATTCTGTGTGGGTAAAAACAAGGGCCCTCACAGATAATAGGTGGCACAGTGACGGTGATGTTACAGTTCACTTTAAATTGATTGCCATAATACATGACCCATTCCTTTGGCTCCACAAAATTAGAGGGGACAACATCTTGAGGGCGATTACCCCAATTAAGATGGTGCCAGAATTTGATCATGTTATTGCCCTGACATACCTCCAGCAGTTCCCTCCAACATGCCTCATCCCAATTCCTCTTATCCGAGATCTGGGAAGCTTTATATGTGGCCCTACAGCTATGTATTATTTTCTGCCATCTGGATTTTATGGCTGTATGCAACGCTTTTTGGGCCTGTCTACATGCACTGTCAAACCAAGAGTGGGTTCTCAGCTTTTTACTTCTAGTACTAGGTGTGATACTCTTAACAAATATTGATTTGAGATTTGTGAAGAGGTCACTATGTAGGGTGGGGATATTAGCTATAAGCTCAGACTGTTGCCCAAAACCATGGATTTTGTCCAGTGTGGCCATACGCATGCTCTTAATTCGAAACATAGCCTCCTCATTTAAAACTATTTTAGGCCAACTAACTCTTCTTTCGTTATTGGCTAGGATAACTTGTGGCAGGGGGGTTTCAGCCATAATAGACTCAACAAAACTAGTGTCTTTAATAGAAAGGACTAAAGGGTTGTGAAGCTTTCTACTCTACTTATTACAACCATGTCTATCAAGCCAGACCACATTTCTAAGTTTACCAGAATATAGTAAATGCAAGAACCAGACCTACCATTGTCATAAGTTGCTGCCCCTAGCCTATCAGACTTCAGTCTTCCATTAACTGCTCTCATACCCTGATCCAGTGAAAGACCCTTCATGAACAGGGCTGCTTGGGTCCATTTCTTAATAGGCTGGATTTCCAGCCCCGGAATACCCCACAATGAATCCTCTACCTCTGAGAGCCTGCCATCATCCAAACCCAGAGGCTCAAAACAAGTATTAAAATCCCCCATCACCACTCTGTTAATACTCCTAGGTAGGGAGCTCAAGAAGGCCTCCAGTACATGTGCAACCGGCGAGCATTTACCCCCTTAGATACCCCTCATATAAATGTTCACAATAATTACATCCAGACCCTTTGTAGAGCTTACCCGGATAGCCATCATATCTAGACTATCCATCGGGATCTCTGCCACAGTCACCCCCTCATGTTGACGAACACAGATTGCCAGGCCTCCCACAGGTCTACCTCTAGCGCCCTTCACCGCGGGTCTAGAAAAATTTAAGAAACATGTACGAAATGTCGGTAGTGTAGCCCAGGTTTCCTGAAATGACCAGATATCTGATTGGTCAATAAAGCTTTCCCAGTCAGGAAGAGCAAGTTTGTATTCAAGGCCTGCTATGTTCCATGATGAAACCTTTGCCATAGGCATAGCCTGTTTAAGGGGCTCCCTCGGGCATGCCACAGAAATAGGGGTGGGACTAGTACTGGGGATAGGGGTGGGACTAGCGGTAATAGGTAGAGAGTCCTGATCCAGCTTCAGTGAAGTTAGATCACCATCCAACCTCCTAGTAACAGGGGTGTGACTGCCCATTTGCAGGGATTTGTTAAGGACCTTCTTTAATGAGTAGGGCATAACATCACTGCAAAACCCTTCTGTACCGACCAACACTGAAGAATTACAGATGCCTACAGTACTATCAACTTGAGTACCTACAAGAGGAAGCATCAAGGGGGAGCCATTAGTCAACATTGGACCGCCACCCTTCTCACAATATGTGAACCCCAAAGCAGTATTTAACCTTACGTGCCTAGCCTTGAGAGGAGATAACACCACCCCATTATTTGAATTAAGGAGTCAGTCCTGTTCGTCCAAACCGGAAAAAACACCATACCGGTTGAACGTAGGGATTGGCCAATGGGGAAGATACTCATCATATCTTAGCCTCGGGCCTGATGATTTTGAGTAGGGGGCCTATCTACATACCCACGCGCTAGGTGATTTGATCTAAATTGATTAGAGTGGGTGGGCTGGGGATTTTGTGTAGGATATTTAGGTCTTAATGGAAACATGGTGTGGTCACCCTGATGTAGCATTGGCACTGAGGGTGGATGGGTTGTTCTCAACATTAGCGACTGGGGATAGAAGAAAGTTAGGGTCTTGGTGGAGATTCCTCCCTCACTTCCATCGTCATACCAGTCGTCAATGTATTTGACTACCCTGGAATCCTTGAAATTAACAATGATCACATTGCCCGTTAAATTCTTAGGTCAGTGACCCAGCCAGCCTACCCTTCTAACATGTAGTATTTCCCCATTTAAGTTAGCTGGAAGCGGTCTGTTGTTAAGGAACCAGTGGACAACCTTGTTTTTCAGGGTTTGATAATCTTCTATCTTTCTCTTCTCTATTTCAGGCACCCCGGTCAAGATGACTACAAAGGGGGCCACCTGCGGAGGGAGATCTACATTCCTCCTTAGTGCCCTTTGTTTATTGGAATGTGGAGGAGGCCTATTGTCTGCCGACAGGGTAGATCCCCTTTGGGCGTGTGTTGTTTTTTTTACCTGTCCAACCCCTAGATTACTGAGTTTATGGGCCTGTTGGCTGTAGTGCTGGAGGGCTTACTTACCCCTTAGGTTCAGGGTTTATTATCTTACATTGCTTTTTCCCTGCAGAGGAGGAGGATGCAGAAGGCCTAGATAGGGGATCTTTATGCTTACTTATAATTAGCTCCTTCAACTGGTCAGTGTTCCTCTCTATTGAGTTTTCGATTTCCCCCAGTTTTTCTGAGATAATTTTAACCCTGTGTACTAAGGGAAGTGTTAAAGACCTAACAAAATGTTCCATCCTCCCCATAAGTTCTTCTATAAACAGTGATTGGAACTGTGAGTGGGGGGAGTTATGGACTAACCCACTTTCCCTGTCAGGTAGGTGAGCGCCCACTTGAGATTTTGCCTGCCTCAACGGGCTCTGTACTATTTTTGTCGTCTTTGCACTTCTACCAAACTGTTTATTTCCCCTGCGTTTCCTCTTTTTTTCCTGATTTAACGGAGCAGGTGAGGCCTCAAGGGGGGAGGTAACAATAGGTCCTCTTGTGATAGATCCCCAAAAGGGGGTGAGGAACGTATAACTTCATGAGTAGGAACCCTGGTCAGCTCAATAGGCTGATCACGTAACTGAAGTGGGATACTAATATCACCCTCATAGCTATGCTCCCCAGTCTGCACCGGGGGTGTAACAACTTCTGTAATCCTCCCCAGTGAAGAACGTTTACTATTGATAGCTGGGCACAAAGATAGTCTAATTGGCGAAGTCTGCAATAATGTAGAGATCTTTTCACTGTTGAGGGGGCTAAGACGAGTGTTTACAGTAAAGTGTGTACCAGGGAGAGATACAAATGATGGGGCCAGGAATGAATCCTGTGAATTTATGGTAGTCCCAGAAATATTGATCCTGGATGAGGGGGGAAGTGAGAGGCGTCTCTCCGTATGCTCGATGGCATTAGCCACCACCCCAATCGTTTTCTGTAGCATGCGATCAATCGCCATCAGACTAGGTAATACTGGTTTGGACCCCCCCTGTTTACTATTACCAGGTGCAGGCATTGTCATATACTAAGATGATCTATATCTCCAATGGTAAGAACTGCCAATGCAGCCTACTACACAGGAAGAACAATGACGCCAAAGTCAGGGGAGAATATCCCAGCTCAATATTAAATTATGCACAACAAGAAAGTATCACTAGGTCTGGAACAAGATTGGGTAACACATATATAATATATTTTGATGGTATTCATATTTTATTATAAAGTATAACATATTTCTAACTGATTTTTGCTGTATATATGTTAAGCAAATATTATATTTTGATATATACTTTTTCTTACATTTTGAAAAATAGTAATTTTTTTGGTAAAATTTGAGTCTGTCCTTCATCGATGCGGTTACTGGGACCGCTCACCTGCAGTGTGGCGGCCCCACCAAAAGGGACCTGTTAATATGGCAGGCAGACAAAGTCTGCCCACCATCGTAACGGTAAACGGGACCGACCGCCAGAGGTGCGGTATTCCCGCTATGCCCATTATGATGCGACCGCCACCATGGCATTCGCATTCCACATATTTTACAATGCGGCGGGCGGCTCTGTAAGCAGCACTCGCGGCAATGCAAAATATGCATGTTGTGCATTGGCATGCACAAAGTGGCAGACACTGGGCAGTGCCTGCCACCTTGTGCATGTCAATGGTACCCCCCAAGTGAACTCCCAAATACCCTGGGGACCCACAAAGGGACCCCAAACCAAAGACCACATGCCTTTCCATGGCGGCATTGCCACCATTGAAAGGCACGATTCCGCAATCATCATAATATGGTGGGCGTTGTCACCATATTGTGGCCAGGGACTGCACGGCAGGCAATCGTAACGATTGCTTGCATGCAGAAAAGCAGCGTACGGTCTTTTTATCAGCCGCTGTGCCCCCGCTAAGCATGGGCGTAAAATCCGTTCCACTCGCGGATTTCGCGGATTTCGCGGATTTTCGGTAAATTCGCACTCGGCGGAGTTTTTTTGCTTGGTGATACAATATTGCGGCGTGCGCCGTTCACTTACCATCATTCAGCGTTTGCCAAGTTGTTTTTCTCGATATTTTGTGAGTGCTGCGCCATTTTGGATCTTGCTGCGGGATCCCGCGGGAGTTTGGCGACCGCGATTACGTCATCGCTGCTTGCCACCTTGCACAGCGAGAGTTTTTCAACGCGAGTTCGCAATTGCGAACACGTAATTCCAAAATTTGCAATTCTGCACAAGAAATCGACCAGCAAGCAGCATAAACCTTCTGAAAATGATGATTTTTATCAGAATAACTCCTCAGGTTGACATTTTCCTGCCCTTTTTTTTTGCAAGGGGTCCATTTTGGGGGGGGGGAGGAAGGAAGTGACCCACAGTCTCCAACTTCCTGTTCCTGTCCAGCAGGCTCCTCCCAGTGCTTTCTTCATGTGCTGGTCACTTTCATTTGGATTCTTGACCTGGAAGGATTACTTTTTGTGGATGCTGCTGGATATTTGGATTTGAGGCCTTTTTGACTTTCTTTGGATCACTTTTGGATTAGAAATCAACTTTGTTTGGGGCATTACAGTTGCAGTTCTGCAGAAAAACGAGTTTTGCAAAACTGAAAGCACTCAGTAGGTGCAAAAGTTCAAACTCATTATTAGTAACCATTCCCTGTAGTGCTTCCTGAGGGGCCCCTCCAGAGTTCAGTTGCCTACTTGCAACTATTCTATGACCCTGCTCTGACCCTCACAGCAGGCTCATAGAATAGCTACAAGTAGGCCACAAAGGTCCTGGGAAAAAAATTGCACTGTAACAGAAAGCAAATTACAGATAAGGAAGCAGGTGCCAGACTGGAAGTTTAAATTCAGTGACACCTTAATAAATCAACCCCAAATTAATTCATGTCAGTTGAAGCAGGGCAGGTGTGTTTGCTTTTCCCCCCATAATCTACAGTGATGAACCAGAGGGTGGCAGTGATGTACCAGAGGGTGGCATGGGTGAACCATAGGGTGTCAGTGGTGAAACAGAGGGTGCTGTGAACCTGTGATGATGAACCAGACGTAGAAACAACATAGTCGTGACAGTTGCGAGCCGACATGTAAGTTCGCAATTGCGAACTGGTACAAAACACTTGCGAACTGGCAGAAACCCTTGCGAACACAAAAAAACAAAAAATCCGCAAATTCGCGCGAGTTCGCGGATTTTGCGGATTGCGAACTCGCGAATACCCAAATTCGCGAATGCCAGATTCGCAAAATTCGCCCATGGTTAGCCCTCGCCTTTTCAGGGGTAAATGGCGGGCGGGCAGGGAGAAAAATGTCTGACGGATCGCCACTGCCAGTTGGGCGGTGGCAATCCGCCCAACATCATAATGGCCCCCAATGTGATTAAGATGCGAACGCCACCGTGGCGGTCGCATTGTGCATTTTTAACATTGCTGTGGGTGCTGTTGGCTGCAGCAAATGCCAAAATACTAAAAATGTATGTCATGCGTTTCCCTGCACTACGTGGCAGGCACCACACAGAAGCTTCCACCTGGTGCAGGGAAATGCTTGGGGGTACCTTAGAGGTAGCTCCCCGTGCACACCCACCTCTCCCAACACAAGGGGGGGATGCGGGCCCCCATTTGAAATCCTGCCAGTCTGTAAATGGTAGTTTCACTGCCATACACCGGCTGGTGAGGATGCAGCATTGTAAAATGGCGGACGGTGCCTGCTAGGCACCGCCGCTATATTGTAGATGCAGGCTGGGTCCACCAGACAACCGTAACGTTTGCCTGTGTTGGACCCGTGGCAGACGGACTTTGCGTCCACCAGAACACCGACCGCCTAGTAATTTGGCGGGCGGAGAAGTGCTTCACCACCATTGTAATGAGCCCCATAGTCATGTAATGGTAAAGCAAAATATTTTATTCATATTCATTTTATGGTTAATTATTTTCTTGTACCAAGAAGAAAACATTTTTATAGATGTTTTTTAAACATTTTTACAAAACATTTTAAATAATGTTATTATTAAAAAAAAATGTATATATATTCAAACAGATTTTATTTTATTATTTAGTAAATTGAAAATTATTTTTAATAAAACAATATTTAATTTGTTAAAAGATTTACTTGATTTTTAACAGAAATATTTTGTAAAACATATACATTTTTTATCACAGTTTTATTTTTTGGTACATTTATATTTTATGAAAAATACATTTATTTTAATATACATTACATATTATGTTTGAGCTGTTTTGGATGATATAACAGTTAATGTATATTTTATTGTTTTTATAATTTATTTTAAACATTGGGAAAAATCATTGAAATTCATAAAGTTATACATATTAATTTAAATATTTTTTTTCTATATTGTTCCGTTGTTTTCTATGGGGAGTTAGTTTCTTTTTCAATTATGCAGCCCTTTTTTCTCACTTTTCTTTCAATCAGTTTTGTTTTTAGTTCATTTTGGAAAACGGAATCCTGCAGTTGGGAGCTGCTTTTCATTCGGTCTGATAAGTTTAATTGTATAAACTTTTAATTTAGTTTTAGGGTAGGGGTAAAATAGTAGTAGTGAATGCAGATTTGTTAGAGCATTATTTCAAAATTTTTGGTGTAGCTAGGTGTTGGTTTGGTGGTTTAGTGTTTTATATGTTTGACGTAGTGTTGGGAATAATTAGAATGTTATCTAATGTTAGTTATGTGTTTAATTAATGTATCATTATGTATTTAATGTTGCTGTTAGTGTTTGTGGGTTTGTATTTGTGTTGTGGGTGGCTGTTATTTTTTTTTTCATTTTTGTTTTTGGTGTACGGATGGATTTGCTGCCACGTTCTTTTTTCCAGTAAAGGAAAATGTTATTTCTTGTTTTTGGGTTTTTATTTGGGTTGTGAGTGGGTGTTGTTTTTTTTTTATTTACCGGTTTTGTCTTTGGTGAATTGATGAATTTGGCAAGGTGTTCTTCTTTTTTTTGTAAAGGGAAATTGTATTTCTTGTTTGATAACAAGTTACTTTACAATTCCTTTTTTTCCCTGTTTGTTTGAACATTTTTTTCTAAAATATTTTTGGGTTTTTGAGGGTTTCGTCATTAAGAGGATTGTGGCATTGGATTATTTTTGTACCGTTGTATTTGTGCATTTTTTGGGGGCTTTGTTATCCAATAGATATGTATTTAATTGGTTTGCTGTGGATTTTATCATTTTTGTGGATATTCTACTGCTGCATAACTGTCAGTATTATTTTTTTTTACTATGGGTGGGAAATGTTTTTCTTTTTTATTTAGTATTTATATTATGCCATTTAATTTTGTGCTGTATGTTACATTTTATGATATAATTACAATTATTATTGTGTTGTTTGTAAGTTTTATAGTTGTAAGATTTAAATGATTTTTAGTATTTTGTTTAGTTTAAATAATTGATTTAGCAATTATGTCCAGGTATTCTAGACCTTGTATAGTTGGGTACAGCTTAATGTTATGTTGCAGGTGTTCGTACATGGTTTTAAATTGCTTGCGTAGTTTAGGGCCTATTTTTCTTAGTGATTCCTCTAGTCTGAGATCTTGGTAGCTCTGTTCTTTTTTAATTTTGCAATGAGTCTGTGAAGTGTTGGTTGTCCCATTCCTATTGTGGCTTGGAAGGAATTATTCCATCCTTCCACCACGTTGTTTGTTTTGGCTATTTGAGCCACAGTACTGGGTGATCTGAAATTTAGGTTGTCTACGGTGCCCTGACCTATATAACCTCCCACCCAGGTGTATTTGAAAAAGTCCAGGAAGGGACTTAATTTTAAATCATTAGTAAGTTATAGTTGTAGTTATTGGCTTCTTCAGTAGTTGGGACAAAGGCCAGGGCTTTTCATGTTTTAATTTGATTCAAAGTTGCTATTTTATGAAAAATCTATGCTCAAAATAGATGTCTGTAGGTGCCTCCATATGCTCTGATTAAATGGTAATAGCAATCTTGTATTGCAGTGTGTGGGTATAGTTTGAGGATGGATTGAATCATTGCCTGCTCAAAGTCTGTTATTATTCTTTGGGGACAGAAATTTCATGTGAATTGTTTGACTATAGTTAGTAGCCCTACATAAGTGGTGTTATATTTATTTGGCAGTAATACGTAAAAAAAGGGGATATTGGTCTCCAAATTCTCTGTGGATGGTATACAGTTGATGGAATGGTATGGGGCCAACTTTAAATGTGCCATCCATCATCCACGTTGCACAGTTTGTTATATTTTTGTAAATTTGTATCAGTTGCAAAAATAATTCTTTTTTCATGACTTTTGTCATCATAAATATGGAATATTTCCTCTTTGTGGGTGATGGTATACTCAGGAATTTCTCCAAACTTTTGAGGGACAGGTGGCATTTGAGCTCTAGCTCTTTTAGTATTTGCTATTAGTCTTTTCAATTTGGGAATACAACGTAGTTGTACTTTGACATATCCTGGCACTCGTGTAAAAGATTCTTCAGTATCTGGGTGCGTGTTTCTTTGGAACTTGTGTTTGCTTCTCTTACTTCAACTTCATTTTCATTGAGGGAATGATTGTGTTCCCTAACATTTACTACATTGGTATCTAGTGTAGTGGTTTTCCCATAACAGACATTGGAATAATATTTGCTCTGTTTCCAATGGGTTTTATTTTCAAACACTTTTTCTTGTGTATAAGTGTAACCCATGTAGAAAAGCATTAGTTTCCCCTTTTGCGATGAAATAAACTTTGCTCCTTTTGCCATTTTTGGGGTATATCTGTGAATATATGTATATGTTTAATAATTATACAATTTTAAATAATAAACATCCTAGTATAATTAATATTATATGAAATATACTTACACTGGTGTTGCTTTACTTTTCTTGGTGTATGTTTTAATGGTCGTTGTTTATTCACTGCTATATTTTATTAAAATGTTAAATATATTTTTAATTAAATTGTATCATTTTGTATGTAGTAGTAAAACAAATATTACTTACTAGTTGTAGTTGATTAATTTAGTTTTGTGGATGTTTTTGTTGGTGCTGTTTGCAGAAGCTGAGAAAAGTAATCATTAGCTAAAATTTGTATTAATATTTACTGATTATTATTTTGCTATATTTGTTGGATCCATGATATACTTACTTTGTAGTTTTTCTTGAATGTAGAATTTTTAGTTTTCTTTGAAGTTGTCTGTTTTCATCATTTTTGGTGCAGATGTTTTGAAGTGTAATCAGTGAAGTGAAAGAGAAAAGGGTATATTTTTAGTTTATCAGATTTTTTTCATAATTTATGAACACACGTAAGAAGCTAAAGAATTGTGAATCTTTAATAGCCATGTTTGAGGAATTTCTATTTAGGAGTAAGTATGGGCGGAAAATCCGTTCCGCTCGTGGATTTTGCGGATTTTCGGTAAATTCGCAATCCGCGAGATTCGCGAATTTCCCGCAAAATCCGCAAATCCGCGAGCAGCGGATTTTATGGCTTGCTCGCACTGTTCGCGTGAGTTCGCGGCTTCCCAGTTCAACTTCGCGCCCCGCGAATAAGCGCTAAATTGCAGAAATACGATCTTAGCAAAACTGAAACTACTTACCAGGTTCAAAAGTTCAAGCTCATCATTAGTAGCCATTTCCTGTAGTGCTTCCTGAGGGGCCCCTCCAGAGTTCAGTTGCCTACTTGCAACTATTATGTGACCCTGCTCTGACCCTCAGAATAGTTACACATATGCCACAAAGGTCCTGAATTACAGCTAAGGGAGACAAGCAGGAGCCAGGCTGGAAGTTCAAATCCAGTGACACATTAATCAGCCCCTAATTCATTATTGTCAGTTGGGGCAGGGCAGGTGTTGTAACTAATTTTGCAACAATGAAAGCACTTAGCAAGTGCAAAAGATCACTAATCAGGAAGCACTAAGGAAGCAGGTGCCAGCTAAAAAAATATTTTGTGACACATTAATCAGCCCCAAGTTAATTCAGGTCACTTGAGGCAGGGAAGGTGTGCTTTGCTTTGCCACAATAATGTACACTGGACAACCAGAGGTTGCTGTGATGAAACAGAGGGTGGCATGGGTGAGCCTGAGGGTGGCATGGGTGAACCAGAGAGTGGCAGTGGTGACAGAGGGTGGCAGTGATGAAGAAGAGTGTCCCAAACAGGCTGGACACGTAGAAACAACAAGTTCGCAAAACTTGCGACCCGACAGGTAAGTTCGCGTTTGCGAAATTGTACAAAAACCCTCGCGACCTGGCAAAAACCCGCGCGAACGCAAAAAAAAAAATCCGCAAATTCGCGAGAATTCGCGGATTTTGCGGATTGCGAGTTCGCAAATCCGCAAAATTCGCGAACGCGAGATTCGCAAAATTCGCCTATTCTTATTTAGGAGTTGCAATTTTTAATGTGTGTATGAATTGCTAAATACATTTATATTTATACACAGTCTGTGATAGGGAGTATGAAAATTTGTTATTAACTCCTATGGGTTTAGAGGGTAATGGCAATCAATTGGAAACTATTTGTGGTTTGATTGTACCTATTTTGCTTTTGGGTTTTGAGTTGATGCATTTTAAAAGTACTTTTAATGATCACAAATGAGGCTATTTTGATAATTGGCTTGTTTGTGACCAGTAATAAGCCTAATGACTGTGCTAATTAGTTTTTTTTAATACATGTTGTAATACAAATTATATAGTTACTATTTTTTGTTGATGAAGTAATTTTTGTTGATGTTCTCTCTCTTTCAAAGTAACTCTCTTCCTCTTTGTTTGGCCGATATATGGTAAAATTGCGTTAATTAATTCCTTGTATTTATAGTGTGTATTTAATTAGTTAACGCTTTCTATTGGTTTGTTTCTCTTTAGTTTAAAGTTATTGGTCGAGTACCTTTTTTAAATATTTGAGAAGATAACTTTTAATTAGTTTAACATGTATATTTTATGTTTATTTAAAGTTTGCATTTATGTTATTTATTGTTGTTATTTAAATATATTTGTAAATAAATGTAATTTACATTTTTATGTTTGATATGTATTCATTTTCATACATTTTCGGTTTGCTGGATATTTATTTAATGTTGTATAGTTTATTTGTTTGTGTTAGTATTATATTGTATTTATTTCAAATAAGGACATTTTTTTTATATCTTGTTATAGTTTATTTTAAGTAATTGTAATATTTAATTATAAATAGTATTTTTTACTTTAAATGTTCTTTTTGATGTAGTTTATATGTATTTTATTGATATTTGTGTAGCCGATATTGTTTGTCGATATTTTTGGTGTATTTCTTTTTTTTAAGGTTATTGATATTTTTGTTATTGATATTTTTATAGTCAATATATTCGTATTGATGTTTGTGTAATGTCTTGTTAAAATATAGGGTGTCGATATTTTTGTGTACAATATTTTTCCGCAATATTTTTGTAGGTCGAGGTTTTAGGGGTCTATATTTTATCAGTGATCCAAATTAAATGATACTAGTGAGCTGCACCACTCATTGTGACACCCACTAAAGTAACCTTTTAAAACATCTCATGCCTGCTACTACAGCCTGGATTGCAGTTTTAAACTGCCATTTCAACCTGGTAAAGCAAACTCTCTTGCCAAGCCTAAAGCTTCCTTTTCATTCACAAGATACATTTATACATTTGTGTAAGTGTACTATTATTTTGGTATTCACAAATTGCAAGTTCATTATTACTAATATTAATTTTACGACTGTGGAGGCTCCACATTGACAATTATTGTTGAGCCCTATGTGTATTCCTCCAAGACAGAGACAGAAAGGGGATTAGGGGTGGCAGGATTGTCCATCCTGCCAGGATTACTGGGGGCAGAATTGTAACCTGTACAACTTGAACTTCAAAGGGATTGCCTCCAGCAGACATAAAGGAACCTGGCACCAACCTTTTTGTCACACCAGACTTCTTGGAGCCTTGACAGAGGAAGGGGATGAACATTTCAAAACCAGATTTGGGGGTAGGAGAGGGTACCCCTCCCCCCCACACACACACAAAAGGCTTGCACCAGGCGTAAATTCTGGACCTTGGGAGCCATTCTTCAGTACATTCCTGGACCTTTGGACAATACTGAAGATGGACTGCCCTGTTGCTACCAGCCGCCTGGCCTGCTGCTACTAGAGGACTACCCTGCTGCTTGAGGACTGTCTTACTCTCGCAGAAAGAAGACTGGACCTGCACCCGTCATCCGAGGGCTAACCTGAGTGTTTCCAAGGGTCAGTTGGCTGACCTCCTGTCAGAGGTAAAGGGAAAGAGCAAGAACCCCAGGCATCTCTGTAACTACCCAGCTGACCTGCTGCATTCGACCTTGATTTGAACCTGATTGAGCCATGCAGGCCTCTGCTGTATTATGTTATGAATCACCAAGTGGTGCTGTCACAGGTTCTATTCCCTTGGCTGGCATCAGTTGAGCTCCTCCTAAGAAGAAACGTGAAATCCTGATGTTTTTGAGCTGGTTTTGACCATGAACAAGCCCATTCATGCTGAGAATCTGAAGTCCACGACAACTGCCAATGCCAAGCTCCGGTGAGCTTGACTCTTTATTTTACAGCAACCACCAGCAATTAGCAACAATGCTAAATATACACTACAGCAATGACTGCCTGTGGTGACCACCAATGCAAAGCTCCAATGACCATCCACGATGCCCGACTGGCTCTTCGCCCCATACCAACAACCGCTCTTCCATTTTAGCCTGCTTTTTGCTCTACACTGAACACCATATGCAATGCTGCTCCTCCCAACCTCTTTCACCACAAACAGAACTCTTCATGCCGAATTTTCAGATGATAACCTTTTTAGGAGGACTAACCAGGTTTCTGTATCCAACCCGGCTCCATCGTGGCCAGCTTGAACTTGTGGCTTTCTCTGGTCTAGTATGACCAGATGACCTCTGAGGGGGACTGTGTGCTTTTCGGCCCTGTGAACTAGAAGAATTGATAATGGAAGAGGAGGTCTCTAATGAAATTCTCACCCTCCATCCAGACCAGTCTCCTGATCCAGGAGGCTCACAAGTCGCTTGTATATACATTGTACAGGAGCATTGATTCCACACTTGACCACCCTCTTTAATGGCATCCTAGCATCCCACTCACGGTACAGAAGCTAACTTATTTCTAATGTATAAACCAGGTAAACTAGCTGGATAAGTGTGGCTTTTATCGACCAATCGCCCTGCTGAACTCACATGCAAAACTATTCCCAAAGAGACTTCTCACCCAATTCCCTATTTAAACACCACAGACCAATTGGGCTTTTCCCCACACCAACAGACAGCAGGTGATACTAGAGAGGTATTGTACCTCATTGAGAAGGCCAATTATAATTCCATCCCCCACACAGCAATCTTCTTGTTGGATGCTGAAAAGTCCTTTGACAGAATCAGTTGAACCTTCATTTGTAACGTCCTGGAGGCAAAATGGCTTCGCCCCAACATGATAACTTGGATAGCGGCCAGTTGTAAGTTCCCAATGGGGTGCATTATTATCGACAGGAAAATACCAAGTTTGCCATCTACCTATCTAGGGGAACAAGCCATGGGTGCTTAGTGTCCCCGTTATTATTTTTGATTGTAGTTGAAATGTTAGCTGTGACTGTTAGATGACAAACCAATATAATGGGGATGCCCGTTCTAGGGGTACAACACACTAGTCACTTGTTCACTGACTGTATTTTCATTCTACTGAAGGACCACACATGATTGATTCCCATGGTGATGAACCTTCTGGACTCATAAAAAAAGTATTTATTTTTAAAGTGAACTTAGCTAAGAAATGCTTAGGGGGTCATTAGGATGACGGGCGGACTTAGTCCGCCCACCATCCCATCAGGGGAAGGGACCGCCCGCCATAAGGGCAGGGTTCTCATAGGGAGTATTAGGATGCTCCCGCCACAGTGACAGGCGCATCATGCATGTTTAACATTGCGGCGGGCGCTGTTCACACAAGCACCCGCCGCAATGTTAAAAATGCTTGTTATGCATTTGCATACACACCGTGCGGTGCCTGCCGCATTAAATATGCAAATGCAGGGGGGTACCACAGGTATCCCCCATGTGCACCCCCCACCTCGCCTTCACCATGGGGGCCTGAAACGGGCCCCCAAAGTGAAGACCGCATGCTTTTCTGTGACGGCATTGCCGCCACGGAAAGGCATCTGACAAAGCCCATCCTGATATGGCTGGCGGTGTCTGATAGACACCGCCACCATATACACCCCTTGTGACCAGGGCGGAAAAGCGACGGACGGTCTTTCCGTCCGCCGCGCAACCCCCAGCTATGTAAATATGGCGGGGGTCATTGCAACAAGGATGGCGGGTGGATCGCCCCGCCAGGCCGGCAGTGGCTACTGCCAGCCTGGCGGGGGTGATCCGCCCGCCATTATAATGGGCCCCTTAGTGTGGGGCTATCACCAGAGACATGAGCCAAGCTGATGACTATGCTCTCACTCAATTGGGTCATGAAAAAAACCTCAAATACATGGGATACTTATTACTCCGCACCATCATCAGCTCTATACCTCAAACTACCTGTGCCTCCTTACTGCTAATAAAAACAACCTTTTATGGTGGAAACCATTATAAGTTTTATGGCTGGAGAGGGTGGCAGTTATTAATCAGAACATATTACCCCTGTTACCCTACCTAGTTCAGGTGTGTACCGTTCTCAGATAACAAAATAAAACTCCTGTGCGGATGGCCTCCAGGTGATCAGGAGGGCAGCCCCTTCCAGACATTTTGAAAATGCTACTTGGCAGGCCAGCTCCAGATTGTTTTTAAATCATCACTCTATGAAACAGAGCATCACTGGGTACATATGGATACTGTGGTGATGAGCCGGGCATACTTGCCATACCATGGCTCTCAAAACATGTGAGGGACTTCCCTTAACAGGAACCATAAACTGGCCTCCTTACCCTCACAATTTACTCCTTTGATGGGAAACATGGACTTTCCCGTTGGCACAATTGGGGAAGACTTTTAAGCTGGGCGGAGGGTGATTGTAGAATGCTGCAAGACCTGTTCTAGAAGAGAACTGTCAAATATTTCTCTCAATATAAACAAGACATTGGGGTTTTGGAGGTTGAACAGAAGTGATATTTTCAGCTGTGTCATTAGGTCCTTTTTCTTAAGAAGAAACCTGTGGCTAACAGACCTTTGATGACTTGAGAAAAGATGTCTTCCACCTATGCTGGTCCCAGTGCCCCCATCACCAATATCTATACCCTCCTGGCAGATATGGCACTATGGTGTTATCTGATATGAAACACTGATCTCGAACCATTGACCAATCTATCCCATTGGCAGAGTGACAAACATTTTGGGAAGGCATGTTCTCTCTCTGTCAGAGTGTGCAGCACAGGGAATCACAGTATAAGACAATGATGTGGCAAATCACACTTATTTGCTTAAAACAAATGTGTGGAGTGGCAGATGGGTTGTGTGTGGTGGCCATAGCCCAAGTTAACAATTTTCTTGAAGGAGCGCTTTCCTAGGGGAAGTGATTGGCTAACCTCTATGGCCTCTATAACCTCTATGGCCTCTATAACCTCTATGGCCGGACCCGTCAACTCTTATTCTGTGCCTTCATTCCATAGGCTGCAACTGCATGTTGTGGGAGACTGAAAATGTATTTTCAATATGCTCCTAGCCGTGAAGCAGCTATTAGCACAGAAATTAAAATCTCCCATGGTTTCCACAACATATGAATGGATAGTTATGTCATGGACATTTATAGCGATGGGGTGAAATACTTGGAGGCTCTATAACATTGACAATCAATTGGACAACCAGTGGCAAATCCTGGTACACTACTGGTTTGGGTTGTCCTTGGTCATTACATTCTCTCAAATTCATGGCTTGATGAAGGAGACTAAATTTATCTAATACAGATATTCTTCACTGCTATGTTAAATTCCTAAAATATAATATACCTTTAATAAATTATTTTATATTCATTGGACGTCCAGGTTGCTTGAGTAATCTGTAAGTGGG
Source organism: Lissotriton vulgaris (assembly GCF_964263255.1). Taxonomy (NCBI): domain Eukaryota; kingdom Metazoa; phylum Chordata; class Amphibia; order Caudata; family Salamandridae; genus Lissotriton; species Lissotriton vulgaris. The sequence continues at coordinate 395,066,355 of NC_141694.1, read as the reverse complement.
GATGGGAGGGAGATGGATTACTGTCTTTTCTGTCAAACAATGCCTTTGTTTCTATTTATTATGACAGACCGATGGATTGTTATCTGCCTGTTCTTTTTTGAGATATTTAAAAAAAAGTGTCTTTGCCAAAAATAAATTGCTATATGTTGCTAAATTACTGGTGTTACATTTTCACTTTATTCCTGTTTGCACATGGCCTCTAAGTTAAACGTGACTTCATTTGTGCAAAGCTACCAGAGGCTTAATCAAAGGTTCATTTACTGACATTTGTGGTCACCCCACGGAGGTTGTGGTCGTTGCCTGAGTGGGGCTCCCTCCTCTCTGCCAATAGCCCATTTTCTTACAGTAATTCTCTTTATATCACATCTGAATCGGAAATGTAAGTTCTATATTTCATAACTGTATTGCGTAAATGTCAATATGCATGTACCACAGACATTGCTCTGAGAAAAGCCATGAGTGAGCTAAAGATTCCTCAGAGACATCAGGTTCAATTCAAAGATCAGAATATTTTGGATTTAGAGAGCTCTATTGTACCTCACATCAATATAATACCTTCCTGCCCCGTACCTAAGAATTTAGATTTTCCTGAATCCGTTCAGAGAGAATTTTCATTTAATGATTTTATATTAAGATTATTTAGCTATTTCTTGGTTATTCTAAAATGTTGAAAGGATTTACCAATTGTGTAACGCAATGAGCCCAATTCTAGTTAAGAGAACAAATGATTTTTAGTGTTGTATTGAAACTTGATCCGACTATTTTTTTTATATTTCTTTTTATTAAAACAAACATCAGCATAAAAACATTACACTGAGTCAATTACGGTAGCTGAGCAAATGACCTGGGACAACAGAATATACAAAGTAAAAAAAAAATGCCGGAACTTCACAGGGAGGGGGGATTATCGGATACAACCTCGAAGGGTGGCATACAGATTTCTCCCCTGTAGTTATTCCAAGGTCCCAGATCCTTGACCATTTATGAGGGCACCCCCTAGCAACATTTGTAGTCTTTTCCCTAAACATACACCAATCTAAATTATTTTCCCATCCTTCAAGCGAGGGGGCCCCCTCCGCTCCCCACAGCTGCGCAATATCACGTTTGGCAATCATATAGCCCAAGGTCACCCATTGCGTCTGTGAGTTATTTAAGTCAGTAGGCTCCCATACATTAAGCAAGCATCTCCTCGCTTCTGGGGAAAGGGAAACCCCAAGTATCTCTTTGATTGTGTCATAAATGCTACGCCAATACGCACCAACAGCTTCACATTCCCAAATGATGTGCATGCAGGTCCCAACAGAGCCACAGTTCCATTTACAAAGCCCCAAGTCTGAGAGACCCATATGCACCAGTCTAGGACCCGTTAGGTAAATTCTATGTAGAATTTTTAACTGAACCAGACGAAGGCCAGCTGGAATCGCAACCTCTCTAGGCGATGACACTGCTGACTGCCAATCTTCATCGTCCAGTTCAAGTCCGTCCCATACCCACTTGTCCTAGGTGCCCCAAGAGAGCCAGTCCTGTTGTTAATCAATTTCTTATATGTGAGAGAGATCGTCTCATCAGACAAATGTCCATCCAGTATCCTGTCTTCCAGATGGTGCAAGCGATGTCCCGCGGGTACGTCGCCTGATGGCCGGTACGCTATCAGGCGGCGTACCCGTGGGACATCGCTCCCCACACTAGCAGATTGTTGCCAAGCATAGACACTTCGACTCTGAGCTACTACAAACCAGAGGTAACAAATATCGTACCAAAGGCTCATCATTACTGCCCGTAATTCAGCCTGACTACAGGAAGACGCAATAAGCTATTTCAGGCGGTTTGCTGAACACCACCACCCTTCTGGTCAGGGTTCTCAGCCCACAGATAAGGTGGTTGTAATATAATTGTGCCAGGCAGGCAAATGTTCATATTGTCAGTCCTGATGATGATCCCATTAATTTAGAGCAAAAAGGATTGAAACGTCTACTTCTTACAGTGTTTTCAGAACTAACTATTATGTTTAATTTTGTTGTGTCAAGCACTTTTTGGCAATACTTTAACTGAGACACTGATTTAAAAGTGGCCAAAAATGCTCTGTTCTTTCCTGTGACCCCCCCCACATGTTGTTTGTTTCCCCCAGTACCGTACAGGACTGTGCCTTACAACCATTCTGTCTTATTTGTTTACATTGAGTAAAATATATACCCTGTCCGGCTGGGCAGTGGTCAAATATAGTTACCTATTATGGCCTATATTTCATTTTCTCTCTGATTCTATAAAAGCTAAGGACCCTTGTTTTTGCATAATAGAATTGACACCCACGGTCCTCAGCCAACTGTTTGGGTTCCCTTGTTGTATAAAAAATAGCACCTGTTTCTGAAGCATCACTGCTGTGGCACTGAAGAAACTAATGCAGCGCCTGCGCATGGCTTGAGAAATCACTTCATGCTGAATCCTGTTCACTGATCTCTAGGTCTGACAACACGGCCTGATTCAGGAACTGCTGCACAGCTTGAAAAAACCTACGCATCGCAGAGCCACTGCTGGGGAGGCCAACGCTTCGCCTTTGCTGTTGCATTGATAACTGACGCATCCCTGATCCCCACGCATTGCACTGGGGTGGAAAGTCTACAAGAACGCCGGAGCTTTCCGGTTCAGGGAAGACCTGGCTTGGCAGTTTGGGCTGGACTGTTCCTATGAGGTACAGGGTCAAGACTGATTTGCATATAGCTGGGTCTGAACTGAGGTGGCGAAGTGAGCTAAAGAATGATGATGGATTCAACCCAGATCTGTGACTGGGGTGAGTGTCTGAAAAGTTTCAGCGCTCTGTCTATCAGCTCCTTCTATTTGCAATGACAGTACAAGCACAACTACTACCCTTCACACTCCCACAATTCCGAACCATCCAAAACCATAAGAATAGCTTGGGTGGCAGGCATTTCTCATTTTTGATGGAAATTAAATTATGACACAACTGCTGTTGTGTTCATTTTGAAATTCAGCAAAAAGAGCAACCATGTGGAGGAGTGTAACAGTGCAGGTGTTGACAATTAAGTGCTGGTCCCAGCACTAGAAATCACTGGCTCAAATTAAGCATCAACCCTTGTGCATTAATTTCTTAGGTTTCCAATAACAAAAGATTTAAATGTCAATTTTAATGGCTTATTAGATAATATGTCATTATTTAAAGAATCTCAACGTAACTGTTGGTGGTGTTTAAGGTACAACTGTTCAAATAAATACAGAGTTTTTTCTTAAGCTACACATGACAAATCCAGTGACACCTTGGTCCAATTTATGAAGCCATTTGCACTTGTTTCAATTGGATGAATTTATGATGCATGCACCTTATTCCTATTAAGATACATTGTATTAGTAAATACTTTTTTGCAGCATATCCAATGAAAGATCATAGTTTGCGTTTTCAAAGTAAGAGGTGAAGAATGACAATTTAAAAAATGGGTTACACTTTGGAAGATTTTGAATGTGCACAAACCCATCTGTTTGTGGCCCTTCACGACTTTCCATCTGGTCCTTTTCCTGTCTGGTTATGGTCAGAGATTTTTGCTCTTTCCAAGGATAGGGGTAAATCAAATAGTAGGTTGTTATGAAGGATGGACCTCCTGACAATTTAAAAGGGTGTATGATGAGTTATTCTCAGAAGAAAAAATATTTTCCCTCTGAGGAAAACAATTCGTTAGCACAAAGATTTTGGACATGTCCAGAGATAGCTTCTGCAAAATACTAGTGCCTACAACAACAAGTATTGGAAAAGGCAACATGTCTTGCCTTAATCTGCTAGCAGCTGTAAACATAGACATGAACGGCCCCACCCATTTTGCGGAAGTGCCGCACTGCCGCGAAATCGCGCCTGCGGCAAAGGGGTTAACATAGGGAGGATCCAATAAGATCAATATTTTGAAAGGGAGACAAATGATCTTGCCAATTCAATTTGAGAGAGTAGGGGATTTGTATGAGGTGTTTAATTTGAAAATCTACTCAGTGTGTGTTAGAGCCCTTCAGCACATTTGCCGTTTCTGCTTGATAACCCCAGAGAGTTTCCCTTTTTCTGGACCCTATTTGTACTGGTTTTGGACACTATGCAGCATGACACTGCTATGGCCATGAAATAACATTGGTAACATTGTTTTCACCTATTTGTTTTTTTTATGTTCTAGAAAGGCCATACTAGATGGTGCAGAACATGCATCAATTTGGGAGTTAAATAGCAGATTTGGGGGAAATTTTCATACACCGAAGGTTTCCTGACGCATGTAAGACAGCATCTGTACTACCCTTGCTGAAAAAACGCCATCTAGACCCAGCTGCCCCATTAATTATCAACCAATCTCCAGAATTCCATTTTTCTCAAAGGTTCTGGAGAAATTGCTTAACATCCAGCTTTCTGCTTTTATCCCCTCGAATAATCTGCTCAACCACTCACAATTCGGGATTAGAGAGGGCCACAGAACCGAAACTGCCTCAATCATTGCAAGCGAGGAGCTTAGAAAGACACTGTACGAAGGCGGGAAGGCCGCCTTGATATTGTTAGATCTGTTGGCGGCCTTTGACACCGTCAATCATAAAATCTTAATTACCAGATTGTCTGATATTGGCATTCAAGAATCTGCCACAACTCTATTAACATCCTACATCACTGAGAGGTCTTTTTGAGTCAAACTAAACGAATCCAGCTCTCAAACTTTCAATCTGCTATGTGGAGTACCGCAGGGTTTGTCTTTGAGCCCTACGCTGTTTAATATTTATGTGACCCCCCTGGCAGCTCTGATAAGACAGTTTGGTTCTCTGTAGTATCATACGCAGACACAATGCAGGTAGTCATCTCATTAACCAATAATGAGGAGGAGATTGCCGACTGCTTTAACAACTGCATGCTCCATGTTAAACTTAATGGCAGCAAGACTGAAGCGTTACTGTTGGGAGCCAACCCCCTGGCCTGGTCTTTTAAATGGTGGCCTCCAGAGCTGGGTGAGTGTCCAACACCCATCTCAAAGGCAACAAATCTGGGAATTACCTTTGACTGTAGGCTGACCTTTGATAGCCAAATCAACGGGCCTTACATCCAGTTTCTGGGAAATCCTCAAAATGATTAGGAAGATTTGTGCCTTCATTCTCCCTGAGGCTTTAAAAACAGTGGTGATTGCCCTTGCCATTTCCAGGTTGGATTATGGCAATTCACTTTACTTAGGGATCTAAACTCAACTCTTGAAAAAGCTACAACGTCAGCAGAATGCAGCAGCTAGATTGATTCTGGATATCCCTAAACACGAGTCAGCCTCCCAGCAGTTTGGAGCACTGCACTGGCTACGGGTTAAGAAAAGAATAATATTTAAATCATTGTGCATTATGTTCAAAGCACTTCAGGGAAAGGGTCCCTCGTTTTTGACATCGCGCATAAAATACTATGTGCCGTCTTGGAACCTTAGATCTGCGCAACAAAAACTGTTGTAAATCCCTAGGTTCAAACAAGCACATTGGGGAGGTTGGAGCTTCTTGTTGAGATCTGCTAAAACACAGAACCTTCTTCCATAAACAATTAAAAACATCCCTGATCTGAAAGCATTCAGGAAGGCAGTCAAAACATGGTTATTTTTAATCTGACCTCTAAGGTTGCCGGCATTCTAGCTGCACAGGCTCTCGGAGTCCTTAGCGCCAAGATGCCTCCGGGCATTCGTAGCGGTCTATAAATCTAAAAATCAAATCAAATCAAATCAAATGGTCATTTTGCATACACAATTTATAACACAATTTACAAGTACTTACTAAGCGTGTGCCAATATGCCATGTCACATAACAATACTCCAATTAGGGGTGAAATTTTAATAGGAGATGCATGAATGCGAGCAGCATCTTCCCAACTCAAGTGACATCTTCCTAAAGTGAGCTGCCAATTCTTTTAATGCTAACATTTAATATACATTTCAAGTAGATTTTTGTACTCAAGTGGACCAATTGGGTAATTTCTCAGCACAAAACCACAAACATGAACGTTAGCTGAAGTTTTTCTAATACAAGGGACTAACATAGCATTTGTGTGTTGAATTTTTACTCAAATGGATTGTTCTATAATTATTTAGGACAAAACACATTTTTCTTTTTTTTTATTAACAAGAACAAAGTGCCATAGAGACTGAGAGGTTACTGCACATACAGCAGCAACATCCTCTTCCTAGCCTGAGGAGTCGTCCCTCAGCATTGTTCACATCTTAGTCACTTTAGATTTGGATTTTGAAGGAGAAACAGCTTCACTATTGTTTAGTCTGCTATCCTTGCAGTATGTGGCTGGATGGCCTGGCGTTACGAGTGGGTGACAAGGGGACATACGTCAGGATCGAATAGCTACGAAATCACAACCACTCCAGTATTCACATTGTACAAACAATGTAAAGTACCTGTCAGACTATATGTAAGTCGGTTCTCCTTCTCACTATTTATTCCCCCCGGCTCCTGCTAACCCCAACATGCAGAAGAACAAATAAACACCCCAACCTGTGCGTTCACATGGGAAATTAACTTGGCGTATGTAAGGAAAGACACTTTGTACACTGTAACACACACCTCAGTGCAGAAGCCATAAGAAAAGACCTCATGGGAGTCCCTCTGGACATAATGGTGACAGAGTCGCAGAGCCCTCCAGTGAGGTGAGAGGGACGAGCTAGAAAGGGGACCACTCAGTTTAACATATGATGGTTTCCATTTCATTTCAAATAGTAATTGTGTGCCATTAATGTTACTTATCAGATGTTCCATAGTTAGAATAGATTACAGTTGGTGGTATCACTAATGGGAAATAGACATTCTGCCTTTTCCCAGTTGTGGGCTATGTCAAAGTCAAAGTCAAAAATAGTTTATTGTATATGATTTCTTAAAATCATTACAATTTACACTTTTATATTAAATAGAAAATAAAAATATATATTAAACGTAATCTTCCATTAAATTCCACTTTTCAGCGATGCGTTTTACAATATTTTAAAATCTGAAAAAAGAATATAATGCACATAAAATGTTATCTAACGGTTTGAGCAATCTGTGAAAGGTTCTATTATTTAAACCTTTCAAAAAAGTTATCTAGAACTAAATTGGCTAGATCCAGTGTAAGGTAGCATATAAAATGCCAACTTTACGATAAGATTTAGTTCCTTGCCATTATCTATAGTGTTCAAATTATCCTGTGGATTAGGGCTTTTTTCCACTTGCTTCTTGGGCTTATTAGGGTGTACCATGTTTCACGGGGCCCCTATCGTCCTTGTTCATAATTTATAGGCGTCCTCTAGATCAGCTTGCTTTAAAAGTTTCCTTACTTTTGCCAGGTATTTAACACCTTGGCAAGCCAAGATTATAGAGGAGCCTTCCAGCCAACTTATCACGGCTTGTCTGCAAGTGTGAATGTTCAATTCATGAAACATTGGTTTTAAAAGCCCCCTCCTTATTTCTTGAACCGTGGGGCATGCACACAGCAGGTGTGTTAACGTTTTGTTAGGAAAACCGCATAGTCGACAGTGAAGTGCCTGTTGGTTGCTTTGCCAGGACGATTGTAGGTCTTTCAGATCGTGCATCCCTAAACGATAATTGATGAAACTCAGCGCTGAAATGTTTTACTAAATAGGCCTGAGGCTTTGTTGATGTGTAAAAGTTAATCACGGTCCACCCATGCCTGCGTTTCGAGGTTGGTATTTTGTCTTCTAGGAAAGACTTCGTCTTTGTTGTCTTATTTGCCAGTTTGCAAAAAGTTGCCTGGTCTAGTTGGCTGTCCCATGTTGTTTGTATGTCAAGTTCCGCTAAATGATTTCCTCAGATATGCTCCCCATGAATTTGGAATTTCTTGGTCCATCTGGATTTTGATTTCTTTCCAGCATAGATTTTTCAATGATCCCGGCTCAGATGCGTGAAAATTGTGGCATAAATTCACAAAGCCGCTCATGCTCCGGAATTTCTGGTTCTGAAGGCCAAATTCCAGCCAAACCTGAGCTAGGGCGGCGGACTTTGGTAGATTAAAACAGCTTTATAAATCTTCATCTGAAGATTGTTTAGCGGTTCTAACTCTTTGCCGCACCAAACTACAAGGGCTATGGTTAGCTTTGCTCTCCCAAGGCACTGCAGCAGCATGTGGTACTCATGTTTCATTATCGACTGCAAGTCTGCGGGCTTGAGGCCCGAGAGCATTACCTCTGGAGATGAGTTAATCAGATATACAAGGACACTATGTAGGAGTTTAGAGACTTGCTCCCAAAAGTGACAGACCACTGGGCAATTTCACCATGTACGTAGTGCCTCTCCCAGTGCTCCACATTATCTCCGGCATATAGGAGTGGCATTGCGATATACGCAATATAGTTTGTGGGGGGTGTAATGCCAACCATACCACAAACTGTAGCATATTTCCTGCCCCAGTGGAAGATAAATTAATGTCTCTGCCCAGCCTATCCCAGTATTTATATGTGACCCTTATCCTTAACATACATTTCCACTCACTGTTGTGGTGCCATATTGATGGTGTATCCTGTGTCAAAACCATTTTATAGAGCCTGGAGTTCTACCTTTGGTGCTCATCAATTTAGGAAACAGGGTCTCGAAGGGAGTGATGGCTCTGGTGGCCACAGAGCAAACCAAAGGATGTGTAACCCAATGCCTAAGCTGAGTGAAGCTGTTAAGACGCTAGAAGACCAAACAAACTTTGCATTTTGAATATGTATTGGGAGTAGCATTGTGATACATATCAGAGATCATTCTACAGCCTCCCCCCATCCATTTGTGAGAGGAATGGTCCTTCTTAGCAAGGGTAAAAGATGCATCTATAATGAATGGGAGTATAGGGACTATAAGGAGTTGGATAAGCCCTGCAAAGCTACGTACATATTCCTGGTTCTGGGCTGCTGATATAAGCAATGGTATGTTAGTAGGTCCTGCCCATCCACACCAAGTGCCCGAGAGGTCCTTCAATGATGTCATGGTTAAAGAGCTGCCAGTTTTTTTTTCAGATGCCTTCATGGACCTCTCCACCACTCCCTTAATTGGGGGGAAGCTCAATAGTGGGGCACAAGGGGGAGCGTCTGCCCCTTCGCTTGTTTCGGTTGAAACAGTAATTTCTGAGAGTTCTGAAAGACCCCAGGAGCCTGTCTCCTCCAGATTAAGGGGGTCAATTGTCTTTGAAGTAATTTTAGATAAGTTGGGTCCAGCCATTTTGACAGTGCTAGAAACAGGTAAAGGATACGTGGGAGGACATTCATTTTAATTGCGCCAAACCTGCTGAGCTGGGAAAGCATCAAGTTCCCCCAGAGATTCAGGCTGTTGCAATGGCTGCTGCCAGTGCACAGTAGTTGGCATGACAGAGTTTCCAATGGTCCTTGGAAAATGAACCACAATCACTTATTAGAAATTAAGGCCCATCAGATTTAGAGCAGAGTTGTCAGTTTATCTACTTCCTCCACAACCAGTGACAAATTCATTATCTCGGACTTATCCTAATTAATAAGGGACAAGCTCGAATTCCTTAAGTAAGTTGACTATTGCTGGGAGGTAGGTGCTTGGGGATCACAGCATCAAAAGTATGTTGTCAGTGTACTGGGAGATTTTGAATTCCAGCACCTGAAATGTAATCTCCATCATGGCAGTAGACTGCTGAATAAGGCAAATCAGGGTTTCTATAAAGAAGGCAAACAAAAGCAGCAACAGTGTGCAACCCTGTCTAGTACCCCTGGAGAGAGAGAAGGTAGTTGAGAGATGACCATTCAAAGCAACCATTGCCACAGGCTGGGCATAGTTTAAGTAGGTCATCCTCAGGAACTTGGGGCCCAGAATCATCTTTTGGAGCGTGAGACACAAGAAAACTCAGTTCACCCTGTCGAAAGCCTTCTCTTCATCTAAGGATTGTAGGATGGCAGCTGTGCTGTTGAGGGAGGCTTTCTCTATCATGTGAATAGTCATCCATATGCTATTGTGGTCTTGGCGTTCTCTGACAAAACTGTTCTGCTCTGGATGCACCAGAGTTGGAAGCACCTCATTGATGTGAGTGGCCAGGGTATTTATTAGCAGCTTTACATCAAAATTTTAATTGGCTTTCAGGCGATAGGCTGAACAGCACCAGGCCTCCGAATTAGCCTTGGAGAGAGCTGCAATGGCATTTTCCCCCCATTGTTGGCATGACAGAGCAAATTTAGCAAAAAAAATAAAGAGGGCCACAAATTCAGGGTTCAATTTGACTGCGCACAGTATTCAGAATTAAGCGGTGAGGCTGTCTGGGCCCGGGGTTTAATTAGGTTTCAGGCATTTGATGACCTATTTGTCCTCCTCGGATTGGACTGGGTACTCCAATGATTTTCTCTGTATTTCTATGAGCCGGAGAAGTTGGACCACATCCAGATAATTCTGCTGATGCACAAAGAAGGGGGGTCACCAAGGATCGCTCTTTCCCTCTTTCCTTTCAGAGTCCTTCTAAACAGGTAAACCTGGTTGGAGTTAGCGGAGTTTTACTCCGAGGAACTCTGCGAAGTGCCAGGAAAACTCTGCTGTGCTCCACGGAGTTCCGCCAGTGGTGGAGTCTGTTAAGTCATGCTGTTCGCACTGATTTTTAGCGCCAGGACTTTGTCCTGCACTTTAAAATCAGCGCAAATGGCACTACATGTCGTGCCAGTGGGCGCTGCTGCTCTCTGCTGCCCAAGTAGACATTCTGCTCGAGCAGCAGCTTCCCAATGCTAATAGCAGATTTCTCAACGAGAGAGGTCATGACATGCTGCGACCGTCCACATTGAGAAATCTAGCCAGGAGGAGGTCTAGCACATATTTTTTCTCACTAGTGCTCGCCAACTTACCATTGGCGAGCCACAGCAGAAAAAACTCTGCTCTGCTTCATTCCACAGAGTTTTTTGGAACTCCACATGGAGTGCGAAGTGGGCAAAACTCCACAAAATCCACCGGCGGAGTGGAATTCTTTACCCACTCGACTAACAGAGTGTCTGCCTGACTCCCCAATACAATCAAACATTGGAAAAGGGAGAACTCTGCCTTGTTAGCAAAATGCATATGAAGCTGTCCTCAGATTGTAACCTCAGCGCGGGTAATGTGCCAGAAAGGATTCTGATGGGGTAAAGATACCTTCAAGGGATTTTAATAGACACAGGAATTTTGAAATCACTTAAAGGATGAGATCGTGTGGGCTTAGTGATTTGGACCCACTAATGCTGGTTATGCAACAACAAAAATGACATATATTCAAAGCTGTTACTTGTGAGTAATCAGTCAGGAGAGAGAGCAAAAAGAGATTGAAAAACGGGTGTATATAAACAAAGAGTATTTAATCTTTTTTTCAAATAAAGTTAAAAAGTTGGGTACAAGATAAACAGCAAAGATGTAAAAGGCTAAAACCATTAATCCACACAGCCCTTGTTACATCAATTGCTCAAGCTTTTCTACCTCACACAAAATTAATTAAATATTCAATGGTAGATAAAGCCACTGTCGATGTTTCGCTCTCTATTCTTTCGTGTCGGAGACCATCCTCAGGACATGGATTTCATATCTTGAGTACCCTCCATCATGTAGGCACATGTGTCAATCATGCAAGCGTCCGGATCATAAAGTCAATTTCCTAGCGCTGATACCGATTCAAGAATTATCGTATTGCGCTGAAGTACCCTTATGGGAGCCAACAGGTGTCCCACGTAGATGGAATAGTTTGCACCATAGAGATTAAAAATGCAGTGGCGGTATCTGTTAAGTCGGTCGTTTCCGAAACCACGGGTTTAGGGACGGGGTCCTCGTTAATTTTAAATGATTCCCTTACACATTTGAAGGTATAGCGATGCCTTCTTGTAAATCTTTTTCAGTGAGGTAGTCAGTTCTGAGTTCAATATGTCAGAGTCCGTCCTCACGCAGTGAATGATACAGTATCATTCGCTGCGTGAGGACAGACTCTGACACATTGAACTCAGAACTGACTACCTCACTGAAAAAGATTTACAAGACTGTATCATTCGCTGCATGAGGACGGACTCTGACACAGGATCTGCCCTGCTGTATTTGGTTCAGAAAAGGGGATTGGAGATGAACAGAGTATCTGAAATAAGCAGACCACTCTTACCCAATCCAAAGATCAGGGCTTGATCCATCACCGTTTTTTAGCTCACTGCACCATCCCAGCTCAGAACCTGGCTATATGCAAATTAGTCTGACCCTGGCCCAGTGCATCATGGGAACAGGGCAGACCAAACTACCAAGCCAATTCTTATACTGGGAAGGAAACAAGCTACCGGGGACCGGTTTCTGGCATTTCAGCCGTCTTCGGCCCGGCTTGCTTGAATCCTGATGGTGCAATGAGCTAGGGACTCACATCTGAGTATACCCTTCCACGCTTATGGTGGACAAAAATGATTCAGAAAAGGTGATGGATCAAGCCCTGATCTTTTGACTGGGTAAGAGTGGTCTGCTTAATTCAGACACTCTGTTCATCACCACCCCCTTTTCTGAATCGTTTTTGGCCACTATAGGTGTGGCAGGGTATACTCAGACATGAGTCCCTTTCTCACTGCACCATCAGGATTCAAGCAAGCCGGGCCGAAGAAGGCTAAAATGCCAGAAACCGGTCCCCGGTAGCTTGTCTCCTTTCTGGTGAAGAATTGGCTTGGTAGTTTAGTCTGCCCTGTTCCCATGATGCACTGGGCCAGGGACAAACTGATTTGCATATAGCCAGGTTCTGAGCTGGGATGGTGCAGTGAGATAAATAACGGTGATGGATCAAGCCCTGATCTTTGGACTGGGTAAGAGTGGTCTGCTTAATTCAGACACTCTGTTCATCACCACCCCCTTTTCTGAACTGCTGTATTTGGGGCACCAAAGAGCATTGCAGTCCAGTTCCCAGCATTAGGGACAAATTAATGGGCGGGGTCTCACGGCGAAGATGTTCAAACTCAGAGAGCCCCCCTTTGCAGCTGCACCTCCCACTGCCACCAAAGGCAGCCTGTGACCCCCCCCAAAAATCAGCACTGGTCTCCAGCAGTTGTGGCCCCTGAAGTTGCCATGTCACAGAAGGGTATGGAGTTCTCCCCGAAAGTGTCGGGTAAATTTGGAGCACTGTTAAATTTTAAGGCCCACAACCAAATGGAATCTTGCAGCTCTGATCTGGCACCAGCCTGTTTCCATCGCAGGCCCAATGTTTCCACTCTTCAACCTCTCTGCCCTCCAGCATCTTGGGTCCACTTCAGAGGGCTCTGATAATTACCTACTTTTCCCTGAGGCCTCCTCATGTCTTCTCTCCCATTTTCAGAATTCCCTCAATATTCACAGGGAGGCTTGACCCCTGTCAGCACCATCTTTTCACAGTGTGTTTCCGGCCAAAGAACTGGATACTGCTGCCCCAGTTCCTCTACCGCATTTGTTTAGCACCATCAATCGCTCCAGCTATGGGCCATCATGAGCTCCCAAGACATCTCTCAGGCACTTCTAAGGCCTCCTAGCAAGGAAGAAGCCAAGAAATATCTGGCCTACAGGATCAATGGCAAGATGTGCCTCACCCATCCACCATCTGGATTAAGCCTCACTGCTGATAATTTGACTGCGTTGTTGTTTTAATGTTTGGGGCATAGTCTGCCCTTCAGTAGTTTTCAGATTCTCATTGCAGCGTTGCTCTATGTTTTTTATGTATTTATTGGCCTTATGGAGGGCCTTGATTTAATTGCAAAATGAAGAGTCTAGTCCATGTAGCCAAACAGCTAATTTTGTTCTCAGCTATCCTCTTTCCCATGAGCTTACACACCATTTTTGTGAGTTTTCCTCTATTTCTGCAACATTTATCAGTATTCAGGAGGGGAATGGATGTTAATTTGGACTGTTTTTTGTTTCAGAATTTTTTTAATGTATTGAATTTTCTTTTCTGCCCTTGCTGATCTACTGGCGCTGGGCCAATTCCATGTGTGATCTTGGGCACATTTTGGGTAAATGCTATATTTTAGAGCAATCCTTTCTTTTGTATGTGTCTGTGGGGGTGTGGGGGTGTGTCTGTGTGTTAAGTAGTGTCCAGTTTGTCTTTGCTCTTTAGGCCTCCTTTCCGGGCCCTATAGAGCACACATTTGTGGAGCCAGTGTGTGTGTGTGTGGTGACCTTTTTGTTTTCCATGCCTCTTCCTCTGTTTGCCATGTGGTGGATGAACAAGGAGCTACCAACATTTTGTGCATCCTGTATGTTTTTCAATCCTTTTATTCCACTTTAAAAAAATGTTTCTAGGAGCAGCAATAGAATAGGTCCATGACACATTTTTTCATGTTTTGTTTTTTCCTGATAAATGTATCTGTGATTCTGGCTCATTGTAGCAAAGTATATTCCCATATAATCCCGTGATCTCATGACAGAATATAAAATTTGGGATAGAACCATGATTTGTGGATTGTTAAAGCAGTGCTTAAGAGCATCATTACAGTGGCTAACTTTATGACACATCAAGCCATACTCCTTTTTCAGCAAACATCCAGTAGCTGCTGCACCATCCCCCGGGCAGCAAGAGGCTGGGAGGAGGATCATACCTGGATCAATGGCACACTACCAAAACCAAAGCCTATATCACTCAGCACAATAGTGGCAGAAGTCATGGAGAGTAGTGAATCTAAAATTGGATTGTCCTAGCAGCAAACAGACTTTGACTGTCTTGAGAACTGTCTCTAGCAATCTCAGCTGCAATAGTAGCTTCTTGATCAATTTCATCGTTTAACATTTTTAAATAATTTGCAAAAAAAGTACATTCTATGGTAGCTTTATAAGCATTGAAGGAATTTTCATAGCTCTGAAAATAACCAAGTAATTCCAATTCTGAACGCTAACGTTTGAACAGTTGCAAAAGTGCTAAATAATAAAAATTCCCTTTTATCCAGAGTGTTGCTACTCAGTTTCCTGTGAATAATTACATTTCCTTTCCATTGTTTTCGCAAACATCCTTCGTTACCAATCACTGCATATTTTCCATCATTGATATTTTCTGTACTATTCAGTTTAAAAGTATAGTTTTGCAGCACTTCAAAGAGACATATGTTCTCAAGATGATAACGTCTATATGTGTCCAACAACTTATTTTTTTTCATAATATCTGTAATTTCCAAGTCTTTTTCTGCTAAGAATTTCATTTCTTGTACAGATTTAAGTACTCGATTTCGCTTTGTAGCAAGACCTAGACTCACCCAAATGATTCTTCTAGATTTGGGGTATAAACTTGCAGATGATAAACGATCTGAGTATTCATACGTTCCAATTTCTCGATGGGATAACATCTTCAAACTGGAACTGTATAATTTCTTACTTAGACTCTTCTCGTGAGAAATCTCTTCCCACATTTCTTTCAATTCTGTCTTTTCTAATTTTGTAATGTAGGATGTTACGTACCGGGCGACAGCAATTGAATTATCCGCTACGTACGGAATATCCATGATAGCATTCCACATAGAGAGAATAACCGGATTGTACTCATTTATATATTTTGATTCTTCACCTCTTCTCAAATTGTAGGTATTTTTGTGAAACTTTCTAGTGATGGTATGTCTCATAGATGACATAAAACTGTTTACTCTTCCCTTGGATATTGCAGGACGTGGAAATCCAAAACAACATTTTGTATAAAACTCTTCCCTAGGCTTGTACTTTCGTCGACAGTATTTTCCTCATTGGTGGCTTTGGAATCGTAAGACTTGTTGTCTTATGTCTTCAATGAAGGACAAAACAGTATTGTCGGAATCAGTTCCGAATTTGGGGGCATCCTTGATCCATATCAGCATATGTATATGAGGAACACCTCGAGCTTGATACTCCTTTCTCCAAAAGAAATCCACAAATTCTCCAAGAGGAGTATTCTTTTATTGCAAATAAAAGACATCATAGCTTCAAATCTATGATTAAAATGCCTGCATACATTAACAGGATCCAAAGAGCACATTTCTCCAGGTGTCTTGTATTCAATATTTTTTATATTCAAATTTGCCTCTCGAGGACATTCATATAAATCATCCCAAGCATATTCAGCACAGCTTAGGGTAAGGAACCACGTAGGAGTTCCTAAGTTCCTTAGCATACATTTAAGTTTTCCATGACGATGGTACCAATACTCATTAGTGCCACGCTGACATGCCATCAGAATAATCAGCTGAGACTCTAAATGATCAACTCTCTGATGTATTTTATCCATAAATTCTTTTGCAGAAACATTTTGAAGATGTACTCCTGTTTTCAATATGTGGTTGACTGCATATGAAAGTCCAGACAAGAATTCTTACAAACAAAAGATGAAATATGTATGGGATACATTGTTGGAATCTTGGATCTTCTGCATACAGTCTTGTTGTCTGATATTTAGATGCAGGAATCTGCATAGGTTGTTCATCATATCGTCCACCTTTTCCTGTTGAAAACAATTGCGGAAAATAACAAGCAAGCTTCCAAGCTTTATTCCCATACACTCATGGGACTTCCATTTGCTTTTTTCAATTGGAATAACTCAATAGTATTCCCCATCACTTCTTTTGAATGAAGTGGATGTACACTATAATGTTCATAGATTTCTATGAAGTAGGAACGCCATTAACTAGAATAATTAGTACTTCATTTTCGACATTTTCTACACCAATAGTTTCAATATTTTTCTTTAAATTTAGAGGTAAATATACAACTCTTCCTTTTAATCCTCTCTGTAAATCTGAAGGAGACAATTTACCTGTTTTAGGATCCATACAAACAATAGCCTGAAATTGGTGTACACATTGAATGAGAATAGACTCATAGGTATTCAAATCTATCAGTTCTGGAGGAATAGATACCAACTCTAGATTATTATGGACAGCTCTAGCGGGCATTTTATTTTCATCTAATTTATTATAACAATATTTACAAATAAGCTGATCAGAACTCAAATCAAAACAATTCTCTACCAACAAACAAGTTGAAAATTCCTTCCAATTATCATTATTTTCTCTTTTAATTTTTAAATACAGATCAACAGTCCTAGTCTGATTTTTATAGTGAGTTCGCCAACAACAATTACAAGAATAATTTGGCCTTTCACCCAAATCACCTTAAACTTTATAATTTGGTCTTCAAAATGTTTTGTAGTACTATGTTGCACATTCTCTTCAACATTTTCTTCTATTAATGTGTTAATTTCTGCACTCTCTTGTTCAGGACCAAAGTAACAAAACTCAATTTCATCACAAACCTTCTTCACATCTGATACTGATCCACACAAAAGAGCACTGTTCAACTCATTTAACATTAGTGCTGGACTTTTTGAATAATTCAATCTCTGACTAACTTCCACATTTGAGAATGATGTAC
Source organism: Lissotriton vulgaris (assembly GCF_964263255.1). NCBI lineage: Eukaryota > Metazoa > Chordata > Amphibia > Caudata > Salamandridae > Lissotriton > Lissotriton vulgaris. The sequence continues at coordinate 395,049,045 of NC_141694.1, read as the reverse complement.
TTCTAACATCCTGAAATGGTGAAAAACACTTTTACATACTTTTCTAGAAAGAGAAGCCAGAGAATGACCTTGCAAACCAGTATTTTTCTCACTCTGCAAGGGTTTAGTCCTTGCAATATCTTAATCTTTTGTTTAACACTTTTTTTACTATATGCTCGTCAGAAATTGAGTAAAATATCAATAGATTCTTGTTGTACACTACAAATACTACTGCAATCCCAAGTGTACACTAGGGCTTTAGGACGTCTCCCTAGAACTTCATCAGCTAACACTTCTTCTGCATTTCTGGGAAACATCTTCTCTTTCTGAATTGGACAACCATTTCTAACCTCATAAGCTCGACCACAAGTATTAACTGCATGAATTAAATTATTGGTATGAAAATAGCTCTCTTCATTAAAGAAAGGCTCTGAACTTGAACTATGTTTCCATTCACCCAAACAATATCACAAAAAATACTTCTGTTAATGACTCTTTTCTTCTTACTTTTTGCCTTCATTAAATGGATTGGTTTATCTAGTGATCGAATTCTGTTTTAAAAAAAAATGAATAGGTTCCTTTTTACTTCAAAAGCCTTTTGAACAATGGATTCAATATGATTCTTATTTTTATAAAATAGTGCTCTTTTTCTATATTTTTTCACATCTTTGAGCAAGTTAAAACCCACTCTATTATAAAAATAAATATGGATTTTTTATACTGATTTTGCCTTCTTTTGCCATATATCGAATCTCTTGAATATAATTTTTCTTTTTTTCCTTTCCTATTATTCATATTCTTTTTTCTGGTCGAACCATTCTCAGTAGATTGCACATTCTGATCACTATTTCTAGGCTTTTAAAGTTTTTTTATTAAATCTTTTGTTGTCTTACCGGAAGACTTCTTCTTTCTACCCACATGAAGTTGGTCATCCAATACTTGTTGAATTTTCTTCAAATGATTGTCCTTTTGCTGTCCTTTTCTCTTTCTTGATTTTTCAGGCATGATAACTTTATTTTAATGATGATAAACAATATCTGTAAACAATAAACATGGATAAATGTATTCAGCATAGAGACGTCCTGCAGCGGTCCGGCAGCAGAAGAATACGAGGCAAACCCAGGTATAGTGTTTAGTGATTTATTTAGCTCACCACCACTCCACCACGACGCGTTTCGGTGGCCGAAGCACCTTGATCACATGACAAACATTAATAAATTTATAAATTATATGTTTTTATTACTATACAAACACATTTTATATAAAAACCATTTAACCACTTTCTTTTGTCATCACTAATTGAAATTGTAATTTATGGTGTATACATAACTGTATAGGTGATTACAGGTCTGCATGTGCAATGGACAAGGGTTTGTACCAGTGTTTGTGTTAATCCCTGGGACATTAGTACTTAGGCACTGACTGAATGAGTACAGTCCTGCAAAGAGAATGCATGGATGAATGTATAAATGTTTGGGTTTTGGTGCAGTGTTTGGATTACTACATGATGCTGGGTGGCTGACTAGAGCAGTGCATAGGGAGTGACAGGGTGTTTGCAGGAGTGCATAGTTACTGTCTGAGTAATTAAAGATGTGAAAAATAAGTGTGTAGGTGGATAGATGACTACATGCATAGTGGACAGGATTTTGTACAAGTTTATGTGTTAAGGCCTAGCTAACTGTATGAGTACTTGGATACCACAACATTTATTAGAGTACTACAAGAGTGTGCCTGGGTGAATTTATAAGTGGTTTAGTTTTGTCACAGTGACACTGCTGGGTGAATTTATAATTGGTTGTATTTTACTGCAGTGAATGGATTAGTACATGGTGCTGAAAGGGTCACTAAAGGAGTGGATGAGGAGTAACAGGGTTTTTGCAGGAGTGTATGAAAATACTGACTGGAGAATTGTAGGCCTGAAACACAAGTGTGTAGGTGGTTAGAGGACTACATGCATAGTGCATACAAGTTTGTAGCAGTCCATGTGTTAAGGCCTTTGTATCACTGCGTGAGTACTTATATACTGATTGAATGATTACAGCACTACAAGGAGACACACTCAGTGAATTTATAGTTGGTTGTATATGACTGCAGTGAATGGATTAGTACATGGTGCTGAATGGGTCGCTAAAGGAGTGCAAGGGGAGTAACAGGGTGTTTGCCGCAGTGTATGGATACTGACTGGGGAAGTGTAGCTCTGAAACACAAGTGTGTAGGTGGTTAGAGGACTACATGCATAAAGCATAGGAGTTTGAATCAGTCCATGTGCTAAGACCCTGGATCGCTGCATGAGTACTTGGATACTGACTGAAAGATTAGAGTAGTACAAGAAGACACAGACTCACAGTGTGATTCTAGACACGCAACACTGTTCCTTGGAGTTTACCGAAACAAATTCACTAGTCTGGAAGGGGTAAGATGACTGCACAGATTTTACATAATTCACTACTGCAGTCTACTGTGAATGCCTGTTTCATTCTGCAAATGCATAAGCAGTGACTGGCTTCTAATACTACTAAAACTTAACAAGATGACAGGTTTTAAAGCAGTTATCTGAAAAGACGTGAAGTAAACACATGCTTCTCTCACAATGGTTCCCGAATGCACACAGACTCACAGTGTGATTCTAGACAAGCAACACTGTTCCTTGGACTATACCAAAATAAATTCACTAGTCTGGAAGGGGTAAGGTGACTGCACACATTTTACATAATTCACTACTGCAGTCTAGTCTGAATGCTTGTTTCATTCTGCAAATGCATAAGCAGTGACTGGCTTCTAATACTACTAACACTAGACAAAATGACAGATTTTTAAGCAGTTATGTGTCTGAAAAGACACATAGTAACCAAATGATGCTCTCACAATGAATCCTCAAATGCACACAGACTCACAGTGTGATTCTAGACAAGCAACACTATCCCTTGGATTTTACCAAAACACATTTACTAGTCTGGAAGGGGTAAGGCGACTACACACATTCCACATATTTTAGTACTGCAGTCTAGTGTGAATGCCTGTCTCATTCTGCAAATGCACAAACAATGACTGGCTTCTAATACTATTAAAACTTGACAACATGACAGGTTTTACAGCAGTTATCTGTCAGCAAGCACACAAAGTCACCAAATGCTTCTCTCACAATTGTTGCCCAAATGCAGACAGACTCACAATGTGATTATAGACAAGCAAGACTACTCCCCGGACTTTAGCAGGAGAAACACTTTACTCTTATTAGAAACAAAGGCACCACGTACAACCCCTCACAAATTAATAACTCACCTTTCAAATTGATTTGTAGATTAAGAATTATGTCAGTCACACACCAGATTTTCTTATACAGAATGTCTGTACTGCACTGCTCTTAGAAAAACCAAAAAATAACAAACTTTCCCTCTCATTCTGCACACATATACATGTAAATATCAAATCACATTGCTTCCCACATTATTTCAAAAGCTAACACACATTTCTATTGGTTACACATTTCAACCCTTTCCAATTTACATTAGTTTGAACCCTACCCCCCAATCTGCCTACTGCCTGTGAACATAGTAATAGTTCATGGAACACTAAACTGAGCACACAGGTCACAAGTTCAGCACACAATGTTGCTAATCCAAGAGCAAGTGTGCTTGATTTTTCAAAAGATCAGCTCATACTATCTAATGTTCCTTTCAAATACTTTTTACTAACCAATAAGAAACATGCCTTTAAAACACAGAAACATGCACCCTACTTTTCAGTCTATAATGTGCTCAAACAGCCAATCATTTTTCTTTTCTTTCTTCAAAACTGCATCTTATCCACCATTTTAGAAAAATCTTAGTTTTCAAACCGCCATTTCACATACAGACACCTTCTGAGTGCATCCAGACCTCCCTTCAAGATGCTTAGAGTGTGGATTGTCGGACACAGATATATTTTATGGAGCCAACGGTATGCAGAGAACAGAGGCATTGGCAAAGACCTGGCTTTGTCAAATGTCGACATTAAATGGATTGGACAGAGAGGATTAAAGTGGCACCAATTGATGCATTGTTTAAATCCTTTTTGCATCTCGAACACCCTGACCTCATAATTTTGCACTGTGGTGGCAATGACTTGGGCACTTTGACTGGGGTAGGTCTGGAAATGCTTATGAAGGACACCCTTGGAGAATTGATGTCACTTTTCCTCCAAACTGCCTTTGTCTATTCTAACATATGCCAAAGACAGAAATGGAACTGGTCCAATCAATCTTGTCCACAGATTGAGAAAAATATGAAACATGTCAATAAAGCGGTTTCTGCTTTTCTCCGAGATTATAGGATGGGGTCCATTTATCACCAACAATCAGCGTTTCAATATGGATGGCATCTATAGGAGAGATGTTGTACATTTTACATATGAGGGTAACAGAGTCTTCCTCATCAACTTTAGACTCCAAGGCATCCAGAACGCATCCGCCCGACTCATCCTGGACATCCCCCGATGCAGCCACATATCCGGCCACCTGAGGGACCTGCACTGGCTCCCCGTCAACAAGAGGATCACGTTCATGCTCCTCACCCACGCACACAAGTCTCTCCACGACCTGGGCCCCAAGTACCTCAACGACCGCCTGACCTTCTACGCGCCCACCCGCCAGCTACGGTCTACCAGCCTGGCCCTCGCCACCGTACCATGCATCCGAAGAGCCACCGCCGGAGGCAGATCTATCTCCTACCTGGCGGCCAAGACATGGAACTCCCTCCCCATCCACCTTCGGCTGACCCAGGACCACCTCGCCTTCAGGAGACAACTCAAGACCTGGCTGTTCGAGCAGAAGCGGACCCCTTCCCCCAAGCGCCCTGAGACCCTCCCGGGTGAGTAGTGCGCTATACAAGCGCTATGATTGATTGATTGATTGATTGCATAGGTACTTACTTTTGGGTACCAAAATCTCTCAATAAACACAATGGCTCTTTTTAGAGCCACCCAAGATCTAAACACATAAGCTTGAAGTATATCTGAAAAAAACAACTTTTTTTTGCTTGTAGTCGCTCACCCAACACGTTAGGAGTCATGCACCCAACGAGTTGGGAGTCGTGCACCCAATGCGTAGGAGTCACGTACCCAGCCCGTGCACACCAGGGGGCCACGCTGAGCCCTGGGCGGGGTGCGAGACTCCTAATTTGATATTAAAAATAGCATCCATCCCCTAGGGCCTATATCTAATATTGGGGACCGTGGGGGGAGCCCTAATGCCCCCTCTGTCCCAGCCAGCCCCCCAGGCCATCAGGAGCCGGCATCACTTTTCCACATGGAGAGCTGCAAACATGCAGCTCCCTGTGTGGAAAAGCAATATGGTTTGCATTTTGAAAGAGAGAGCATGTTTCCCTGCACTCTATTCCAAAATCCAAACCAGGTTTGCTATGACAGGGCTGGAGCCTCGGCCACCGCCCTGCCATAGCAAACAGCAGTGTCCTAGGGGTGGGCACCCCGAGACACTGCAGGAGCCTGCCCTGGGGGGTGCAGTCCCCAGGGCCCTTGACGGCTCCAGGAGGGGGCCAGGTGGCCCCCCTCCCACAATATAAAAAGCCTAGGGGGTGCTGGTCCCCAAGTCTTTGGGGACCTTTGAGCCCCCCAGCCATTATTTAGAAAGCTCCAGGGCTAGCTGTCCCCGGCTGGGGGTACCTTTGAACCCCCCACTCATGTATTTTGCAGAGGGGTGGCCTTGGAGCCCCCCAATCCATTTACTTTTAGCCCCGGGGTTTGGCAGACCCCGGGGTTGGGGGGCCCCTTTGGACCCCCATCAAATAATCCACACACCCTGCGCGCATTATGCCATTTAAAAAAATTCAATAAATACATTTTGGGGCCCTGGGGTCCTTGTGTGACCCCTTAAGCAGGTCTAGAGGGTCAGGGTAATTCTACCCTTCCCCCTTTATATGTTTTGCACACTTATGGCTGCCAACACTTCCTGGTTTAAAGTGTTGACAGCCAGTTGACAGCCAATTAGCATGCAGCTTATGATCAGAAGTGTGCTGGCAGGGTGCGCGTAGGGTGCGCGGATCCACCGCGCCCAAAGACATATATGTGATTTTACTTTCTCAGCAACTACTGAACGAATTTATACCATTTAACTAAAAGGTATGAGTCGGAACCAAGAGCTACCTCTTTGCCAAATTTGGTGTAATTCCGTTCAGCAGTTCAGGCTGCAGCTGCAAGTAAAGGTTCCTATGGGAAATTGCATGGAGAAAACACCTTTTGGGACCCCCCTTTTTTTTCAGCCTCCACTTGACGAATCACCCCGAGACTTTCAGGATAGGAGCGGACCGGAGTAAGTTTCAAACATTTTGCGAAGATTCGTCAATGGCACCAGAGTTATTCCAAATAGAATATTGCGGATTTCCTATGGATAATAGGTCTTAATTATAACAACCTACTGGCGACTGACAGTAGGTAATATATATATATATATATATATATATATATATATATATATATATATATAAAAAGGGCATTAACAACTTTGCTTAGGTAACAGTGGACTACTCTTACCAGCACACCTTGAGGGAGAGCCAGCCTTGCGAGGCCACCACCAGAGGGCAGAAACCCTCATTAACAATAAATAGTGCTGGTGCAGCTGCTTCACCTTAAACCACCCTGACATCCTACTCCTTTGATAAAGGTCAGAGAAATGACCGAAATGCATTAGGAAATGCTTTCTGCAAGTAGCAAATAAATGCTTTAAAATCCTGGAAGGTGAGCGACTCATTTTTCCTCTGGAGAGGAACTTGTTTCATGAAATGAGGCTTGGTCCCGCCTCGAGTTACGCTCCTCCACCAAGAGAGCCGAATACTGCCGGAACCTGGACCAACTCAGATGTCTGCGAAAGCTCAAATGGCAGTCGAGCAGCCTCCAGGGACTGGACCTTGGAATGGTCCCCACAGCCTGAAAAGCGGCGTGCGGGGATATCGTGACACTTCACTTGCAGTGGTATAAAAACGGCATTAACAACTTTGCTTAGGTAACAGCGGACTACACTTACCAGCACACCTTGAGGGAGAGCTAGCCTTGCGAGGCCACCACCAGCGGGCAGAAACCCTAATTTTTCCTCTGGAGAGGAACTTGTTTCACATATATATATATATATATATATATATATATATATATATATATATATATATATATATATATATATATATATATATATATATATATATATATATATATATATATATATATATATATTCAGTGAAAAAACCATAGGTTATAGACCATATATAGTTAGGAATTCGCATTTACAAAACCTTATTTTACTCACACAAAACCATTGAAATTCCATATATAGTTAGTTGCACTAACTATATATCGCGCACCCGCAATCCACTGCTGATGATGTCACATATTACATCATTCATGACATGGTCAGTGACATCACTGATGACATCTCAAATGACATCACTGATGACATCTCAAATGACATCACTGATGACATCACTGATGACATCTCAAATGACTTCACTGATGACATCACTGATGACATCTCATTTGACATTACTGATCACATCACTGATGATATCATTCATGTGATAATACGATGAACCTCTTCAGACTCTAATATAACCTTAGATACAATCAGTGTAAACAGACACTCACAGACTGTCACTCATCCATGGAGTTACTCACACACCTAGTCAGTCATGCAAAGAATCAATCACACCTCCATTTCCTCAACTATACAGTTATACAAACTTTACTTATTCAAACATATACTAACACATATTTACTCTCTTATACAATCCCTGATACAAGTTCACAATGATCCATACAGCCACTCACACATTCACTGGCTCTTATGCACAGTTATTTATATATGTCAACTCTCACATGTACTGTGTTTTACATATGTACTTACTTTGACATGTAGCACTGAGATATCCATTCACTCACCAATACACTCATGCACACAGTCAACCGCCCATACAGCTGTTTCCACATGCACTTTTGAAACCATACATCTAGTGAATCAACTGCTCACACATCTATGCACAGAGTCATACACCTCCCAGCCACCCACACACACACTCAGTCTCCCATACAAATACTTGGGCAACCAATCAATAACCCATATAGTTACTCATATAGCTACTTATCAACACATGCAACAGTTTACAGAACAACAGACATAATGATGCACAAATTAAGACAGTTTAGTCACTAACCCATGCACTCAGTGAGACACATTTAATCACTCACTCATACAGTCAGTCATGCACCTACTAAATCCTTCATCCAGACACTTATACATCCACTCATTCTTCAATATGTAAGACACATTTTAACTTTACAGAAACATACAGTCACTGGATGTTGTCATCAGTGATGTCATTTGAGATGTCATCAATGATGTCATCAGTGATGTCACTGACCATGTCATGAATGATGTAATATGTGACATCATCAGCAGTGGATTGCAGGTGCGGGATATATAGTTAGTGCAACTAACTATATATGGAATTTCAATGGTTTTGTGTGAGTAAAATAAGGTTTTGTAAATGCGAATTCCTAACTATATATGGTCTATAACCTATGGTTTTTTCAGTGAATTTTCAAGGTTTTGTAAATGCTAATTCCTAACTATATATGGTCTATAACCTATGGTTTTTTCAGTGAATTTTCAAGGTTTTGTAAATGCTAATTCCTAACTATATATGGTCTATAGCCTATGGTTTTTTCAGTGAATATATATATATACATACATATATAAACATATATCATCTGTATATCTATATAAATACAAACATAAATGCATGCATACATATACTTATGTGCATACAGATGCATGTTATTTACATGAAAGTTGAAAAAACACTAATAAAAGCAAAGCTAAAAAGCCACCTCATTACAAACAGAATGGCTTTAACTTAAACGAGGGCGAGATCTATTGCATTTTCAATGCTTGTTTACTTTGGTTCCATCAAGAAGGCATTCAGATGTGTCACACATTTGCCATAAATTCTGAATGTTAGCACTCTAGTTGCACATTAGATCACTGTAGTAAAGCTACTGCTCACCAGGGACGTCTGCTGCTGGTATTCAAAGTGCATGTTTCAGTCTGCATGTCAGAATTTTTTTAATGAAATAGAAGAGGATTTGAGAAGTCACTCAAAATGATCCCTAATTTTTCTTTCTAAAGCACTAATCATACTTTCTATGGCAAAATTAACCCCCTCATGTTGTTCCTTTTTAAATTGAGTGTTTTCAGACTTACCACTTCATTCCAATCAAGATGGCTTCTGGTGTGCCATACTTTTGTCATAAGTAAGACTGTTAGCGCTCTAGTTGTTCTTTAGAACACTCTGGGACATTCTGTCATTGGGCTATACTTGGGGTACATCTGGGTGATATTTGGGCTACATTTAGGCTCTTTTGTCTCTGGTGGCCATCTTGGGAGACTGTATGTCAGAATTTTTTTATGAAATTGAAGAGGGTTTGAGAAGTCACTCAAAATGTGCCCTAATTTTTCTTTCTGCAGCACTAATCATAATTCATGTGGCAAAATATACCCCCTCATTTTGTTCCTTTTTAAATTAAATGTTTTAAGAGTTACCACTTTATTCCAATCAAGATGGCTTCAGGTGTGCCATACCTTTGTAATAAGTAGGACTGTTAGCGCTCTAGTTGTTCTTTAGAACACTCTGGGACATTCTGTCATTGGGCTATACTTGGGCTACATCTGGGTGATATTTGGGCTACATTTGGGCTCTTTTGTCTCTGGTGGCCATTTTGGGAGACTGCATGTCAGAATTTTTTAATGAAATAGAAGAGGATTTGAAAAGTCACTCAAAATGTGCCCTAATTTTTCTTTCTGCAGCACTAATAATACCTTCTATTGCATAATATACCCCCTCATTTTGTTCCTTTTTAAATTAAATGTTTTAAGAGTTACCACTTTATTCCCATCACGATGGCTCCAGGTGTGCTATACCTTTGTAATAAGTAGGACTGTTAGCGCTCTAGTTGTTCTTTAGAACACTCTGGGACATTCTGTCATTGGGCTATACTTGGGCTACATCTGGGTGATATTTGGGCTACATTTGGGCTCTTTTGTCTCTGGTGGCCATTTTGGGAGACTGCATGTCAGAATGTTTTAATGAAATAGAAAAGGATTTGAGAAGTCACTCAAAATGTGCCCTAATTTTTCATTCTGCAGCACTAATCATACTTTCTATGGCAAAATATACCCCCTCATGTTGTTTCTTTTTAAATTAAATGTTTTAAGAGTTACCACTTTATTCCAATCAAGATGGCTTCAGGTGTGCCATACCTTTGTAATAAGTAGGACTGTTAGCGCTCTAGTTGTTCTTTAGAACACTCTGGGACATTCTGTCATTGGGCTATACTTGGGCTACATCTGGGTGATATTTGGGCTACATTTGGGCTCTTTTGTCTCTGGTGGCCATTTTGGGAGACTGCATGTCAGAATGTTTTAATGAAATAGGAAAGGATTTGAGAAGTCACTCAAAATGTGCCCTAATTTCTCATTCTGCAGCACTAATCATACTTTCTATGGCAAAATATACCCCCTCATGTTGTTTCTTTTTAAATTAAATGTTTTAAGAGTTACCACTTTATTCCAATCAAGATGGCTTCAGGTGTGCCATACCTTTGTAATAAGTAGGACTGTTAGCGCTCTAGTTGTTCTTTAGAACACTCTAGGAGGCTGCAGTAGAACACAAAGGAATCAACTGACAGTCTCTGTCCTTGTTGGATGTACATGTTTTACTGAGAATGTCAGACTTCATTTTCACATGACTGAGAAAGATAATGTGAATTTACAGAAAATATGCTTTCAGTTTAGCTTATAGATCCCCTTCCAAACCACTGTGGGAAAATCATGAGATATTAGTTTTCTTTCAAACAATATTCATGATATCACAGCAGAAGGTTTTTTCACATGGTAAAATCACCTTAGAACACACCACAATTCCTAAAATGAGTATGGTACCATCAACAAATGATTTATAATGTAACTAAAGTCCTAAAATCCTCTATTAACTACAATGCTTTTTAATGAGGTGCTATCATGTATATTGGTCCCAAGATGGCTGCCAACACTTCTTGGATGAAGTGCTGACAGCCAATCAGATCAGATGTGTGGTTAGGCTCCGCCCAGATATATATCTTTTTTTGAACCTAAATTACTCAAAATCCACTGGAGCACATATATTGAGACCTAGCAAAGGCACATCGGGCTAACAGTCCCTACAATTTTGCCAAGTTTCGTGCAAATCCATTCAGCCGTTCGAGCTAAAAGTGAGGCCAACCGCCCTATGGAAATTAACATGGGAAAAACGCGTTTTGGGACCCCCCTTTTTTCTCGGCCCCCCCTTGATGAAACCCCCCCAAATTGTCAGGGGCTGCTCAGAAACAAAATGTTCCATTTTCCTGAAAATGTCAGCCAATTCCGTCCACAAACGCCAAAGTTATTAGACATAGAATTTTCAAAAATCCCATAGAGAAAAAATCCTAACTATATATACCTACTGGCGATCGCCAGTAGGTAATATATATATATATATATATATATATATATATATATATATATATATATATATATATATATATATATATATATATGTATATATATATATATATTACCTACTGGTAATATATATATATATATATATATATATATATATATATATATATATATATATATATATATATATATATATGTATATGTATATATGTATATATATATATATATATTACCTACTGGCTATCGCCAGTAGGTATATATAGTTAGGATTTATTCCCTATGGGATTTTTGAAAATTCTATGTCTAATAACTTTGGCGTTTGTGAACGGAATCGGCTGAAATTGTCAGGAAAATAGCACATTTTGTTTCTGAGCAGCCCTTGAAAATTTGGGGGGGTTTCATCAAGGGGGGGCCGAGAAAAAAGGGGGGTCCCAAAACGCGTTTTTCCCATGTTAATTTCCATAGGGCGGTTGGACTCACTTTTAGCTCGAACGGCTGAATGGATTTGCACGAAACTTGGCAAAATTGTAGGGACTGTTAGCCCGATGTGCCTTTGCTAGGTCTCAATATATGTGCTCCAGTAGTTTTTGAGAAATTAACGTTCAAAACAAGATATATATCTGTAACAGCGCTCCAGGCTGCGCACCGGTTCGCTTACTTTTCGCGAAACGGAACTTTGCGTGCAGAAAGCTGATTGGCTCTCCGGTGTCTGTCAACATTCTAAACAGTCCGGAGCGGCCACCATCTTATCTCTCGGTAGGATCGAGAGAGAAGAAGAGGTGAAAAACGAAGGGGGAATTTAATGAAAGGGGGCAAGGTATACCCCTCTTGACTGCATACTATGTTTCTAGACAGTCTTTTATGCCCTATTAGGAACAACTTCAGTACTTCTTCATGTCCAATGAGATTAAGGGCACTTTAGCATTTGTGTCTCTTTTAATGTCCTAGGGACATCAATGTAGGCTTGTAAGGTTAAACAGTTGGGGCACTAGCACACGTCTGTTGGGTTCGTGTGTAGAGCGATTTGGCGTGGATACCATAGAGCTGTCACTCATGGTTCCCTTTTTTCTACACTATAGAGCGGGGCCTCATGTTCCCGAGCTGTCGCCGGGTGAGGTGAGGTCTTCACCCACACAACGCTGGGTGAGTAGCAGAATGAGGAAATGCCTCATGTTGCTTGAGCTATTAAGCTTCTTATATCATGCAGAATGTAAATCATTCTTGCGAGTGTGTTCTGACTGTGCGGCTTGTGTGTATATATGTGGATGTATTCTTGATACATGATGTTGTCGTAAAACAAATTTTGTTTCTTTAGGAAGAAGATATTCTCCTTTCCGTCCAGTGGGCACTCAACTGTGATGGTTTCTGGTAGATATGTACCTATTTTTCAGTACATTGTTTGTTGTAGTTTTTACACTTCATTCATGGCTGCAGTAGCATCTCTGTTTTTGGTCCTGAAGAAAGCCGGGGCAAAGCCCCTCTGGCTGAAACATGTCGACCGATTTTCACACACGCCATAGAGTAATCTTATTACCCGGCGGGTTTTTAACTCTTGACACATTGAGTGCGGATTGAATACTTTAGAACGCCCATGTAGTCAATTTTAGTTCACTATTATTATTTAAGCACTGCACTTTAGTTTATACCACTTCATGATGGATATCACGGCTGTTTTTCCTGACATCCACTTCCATATCGGCACTATATGGTCGGTTGAGTTTTGGAATGATCAGTTACATCCCACATGACGTTAAATCCACCATAAGGGTGGTCTGATGGGATTCATCCAGCCAGTGGTTTTCAGCATCTTGTGTTCATATATGCACCCCTTTAATGCACCCTTGTCAGTACAGCTACACACTTTTCTCTTGACCTGGTCTGCTCTTTTGTGTGTTGTATATCATATTCAGGGGTATGAGCAGACAGGTCATTAAATATTCCCCTTGACCCTCCACATACCTGTATTGTTTTTTAGATACCCCTCTTGACCCCCTAGGAATGTTGTTGGGGTTATTAAAGGGTCCCGTGGGGAAAATAAAAAAAAAAATGATTTTTCACGGTAGAAGCGCTTCACGGGCCGCGAACTGGGCCGCAAACTGGTAGCGAAACGGGAATTCGCCATTTTGTGCTTCGTTAATTAAATTACTAGGTATAAGGGGGTGCGGGAGACGTATCCTAATCCCCTATGTTTCCTGAGGGTGGCTGAGGAGGCTCATATATGTTGATACATCTCTTCCAGCGGCTGTGCGTGAGCTTTTTTTTTTTTTGCTGCGTGACAGTCCGGAGCGGCCGCCATCTTATCTCTCGGTAGGATCGAGAGAGAAGAAGAGGTGAAAAACGAAGGGGGAATTTAATGAAAGGGGGCAAGGTATACCCCTCTTGACCCCCTAGGAATGTTGTTGGGGTTATTAAAGGGTCCCGTGGGGAAAATAAAAAAAAAAATGATTTTTCACGGTAGAAGCGCTTCACGGGCCGCGAACTGGGCCGCAAACTGGTAGCGAAACGGGAATTCGCCATTTTGTGCTTCGTTAATTAAATTACTAGGTATAAGGGGGTGCGGGAGACGTATCCTAATCCCCTATGTTTCCTGAGGGTGGCTGAGGAGGCTCATATATGTTGATACATGTCTTCCAGCGGCTGCGCCATCTTGCCTTTTTTCCAATGCCACAATTTTGTCGTGCACGGCAGCCATTTTAGATGCCAGGCTGGTCCCAGGCTATCACCTACCCCTGCGGATGTAGTTTATGGCCCCAGCTGTAGAGAATCCAGACATGGCAACCCTCCCGATTCAGGCGTGAGACTACTGATTTCAGTGCTAGTCTCCCGCCTCCCGATTTCTGCAAGCAAAAACCCGGGGGCATATTACGAACAACTAGCGATAATTTTTGTCTCTAACTTGTTTAGAGACAAAAATTATCGCCGCACATCGGCGATTTTTATCGCAGATAAACCTTGCTATTATCGCAGAAAAGTCAGCGATATTCATGTATTATCGAGCAAATGCTCTTAGCCATGTTATCCACCTCCCATTGGATAACATGGCTAAGAACTGCTCAGGGCAGGTGTTAGCTTTTGGAGATATTCGCGCTTAGCGCGAATATCTCCAAAAGTTGGTAATAGGAGATAGCGATGTTAGGGACTGTTTCCAGTCGCTAACATCTTGGCACGCCCACTTTGCATGTCATTAGTGATAAGTATCACTGACATGCAAAGCGGGGCCCAAGATGGTCGCTATCTCCTTTTAGCTGTCACTAACTGGTGTTAGCGACAGCTTGGTAATAGGGAGATAATTTTATCTCCGCTTTCATGGCTTTTAAAGCCAAAAAAGCGGAGATAAACCCCCTTGATAATATGCCCCACGATTCCTCAGGGGTTTCAGCTGACAGGGCTTGGTATTGTGTTACGTGGTAATTTTTCCAGATAACGTCAGAGGGTCGATGCAGGGGTTCTAGAAGAGGTGATAAACCATTTAAGCCTCATGAACAACCGCATGGTCTTTTAAAGATTTGTGAAGTACTCGGGGCGGCGGTGTGTGTGTGCTCTCTTTCAGGAGCGGGCGGGGGGGGCACTGCCAGCAACTTGCCAGGTCAGGTAGTGTTCAACACGTGCATCACCCTTTCTCTGCCTGCTATTGCGCTCCATGCTTCGGAAAGGTAAGAAAAAGAACGTGCATTTGAGTTTGAAATGTCCGATCCTGCAGCAGTACACTTCCAAAGCCCACACATGACAATAACCCGATTCAAGGCCCCATTCACCAGTTTTTAAAAAAAATATATAACACTCCAACAAAGTAAGATTATAAAACTTTATTAACTTTTAAATATAATGAACGGAACAAAAACTGTAAAAACATTTAAACATTTTTCACCCAAAAAAGCAACAATGGTCAGAAGCTGTCTTTTGTGCGAATAGTCCCAAGGCAGCACAACGTGCAGAGTTCTGGACGGCACCCAGGTGATGTCGCCTGGGTGCCGCACTGGTTTTGGGATCCTACAATGCTGCTCCGAAAATTGGCGTGGGGCGTCCCGGGTGGTGCGGGGGGAGGCCTCGTCAGTAGCGGTCTGTTGTGCGAATAGTCCCAAGGCAGCAGAACGCGCTGAGATGTTGATGGCACCCAGGTGATGTCCAGTAAACTGCCGCACTGGTTTTGGTATCCTACAATGCTGCTCCGAAAATTGGCGTGGGGCGGCCCGGGGGGGGGGCGTGGCGGAGGCGGAGTGAACGGGCCTCCCCAGGTGGCGGCCATCCAGCTGAGTTGCGCCCGCTCTTGCGGCTACAGCGTCTCGCTCACCATGTTGTTGAGTTGCTCCCACTCTTGCAGTGCAGCGATAGGCGGCTGCCACATGACTCTTAAAATGGCGGACGGCTCTTCGGTTTTGGGCCTGGTCCACTGAAATGGCCCTGGGACACCTTGGAACTCGGACGCTTGCCTGCTAGGGCTTGGGCTCCATTCTCGAAAAGCGTCCCCTCAGCCGTGAAGATTCTACAAAAGTCTTGGGGGCCCCCGACTCCCGCAGGCTTCCGGTGGGGAGCGGCTGCCATGATTGCTCGCGGAATGACCACGACGGAGCCACGAGATGGTGGTGCTCTCATGCTGACGCCAGCTTCAGTCTGAATGATCCAGAAACAAGGTGGGGCTTTCATCGTTTGCGAAAAAAAAAATTTCTAAACCAATGAAAAGTGTTATTTTTAGGTCATATGACCAAGCCTTCCATGTTTAGGAAACGAAAAGTAAAATGAACCAATGAAAAGTTTTATAAACAAGTCACATGACCTGTTATGCGGCATAGGGCTACAAAAAGCGTAGAAAATCCGTTGGCACGTGAGGCGGCGTCAGTAGCGGACCGATGTGCGAAAAGGCCGAAGGCAGCACAACGCATCGAGATCCGGATGGCACCGAGGTGATGTCCAGCAAATTGCCGCACTGGTGTGGCCATCCTACAATGCTGCGCCGAAAGACGGCATGTCCAGCTGAGTTGCGGTCACTCTTGCGGTACAGTGACTCGAACGCGCCGAGATCCGGATGGCACCGAGGTGGTGTCCAGCAAGTTGCCGCACTGGTATGGCCATCCTACAATGCTGCGCCGAAAGACGGCGTGTCCAGCTGAGTTCCGGTCAGTTTTGCGGTACAGTGACTCGAACGCGCCGAGATCCGGATGGCACCGAGGTGGTGTCCAGCAAGTTGCCGCACTGGTGTGGCCATCCTACAATGCTGCGCCGAAAGTCGGCGTGGGGTGCCGCGTTGGCTTATGAGGTGATGTCAGTAGTGGACCGATGTGTGAATAGGTCGGAACCAGCAAAAGGCGCCCTGCACTGTTGAGCTTTTTTCAATGCCTGTTTTTTGTTGTTTCCCCTCCATCAAAAACAAAAAAAAATATAAAACTGTGCAAAAATACAAAAAAATGTTTAGAAAAGCAGTGCTTGTAAGACTGTCTGAAGCTCTTTTGCACCTGCTGCAGCTTCACTATTGCCCTGGTGTGGCCAAAGATCGCCCATGACATAGGCGGCCGGCTTCCGAGGTCCGGCTGAACTTTTTTCCTTTTCATTTCTGCTTCTTGTCCCACATTCCGTTTGACCTGAAGACACGACCAGGTTCCTGTATGTGTGCAGGGGGACGCGATTGATTGAATGAAAATGGCGGCTTGACACAAAGCTGACTCAAGCGTTGCTGTTGATGCTATACAGACAAAAATTGGTTTTCAGTTTGTACATTCTTCAGGATTTTTTTTTCCATCCAAGGCTGATTGAGAGTTTGTAGAAAAATGGCTTCAGATTTTCCACATATTACTCTTCAACATTCTTCCTAAATGTAACAATGTGAGACTCACTAGGAGAACGGCTGTTTATCTTTCCTTTCAAAATGCTGCCAACAATATTTTCTGAATGGAAGACACCATCTTGTAGCATAAAGGGCCGAAAGGCGTTCTGGTCTGGCCGATTGTTGGTGGAGACATTTTGATTATATCTTGGACCTGCCCGGCGTCGCCCAAAATGGCGCCGGTATAAATGGGACTCGTAACTCCTTGCCCGCAAATGTATATCTAGAAAATTTTATTGTAAGTGGTCCTGTCTTATTTTAATTACAAAATGTACGTCCACCGATTCCGCAACTGTTAGACACCTTAGTTCTTGCAACCTAATGGCCCGCTCGTTACGTTCCTCTACAGTGTAAATGTCTCCTCATCATATACGATTTCAGTTTGCTCCGTGGCCGGCCCACGTGGTTATAGGCCCGTATTTGTATACTGACATTTTCACAATAAAGGTTTTTAAAACAAAACACGGTAGTAGTATTTACATTGGTAAAGTTTTTACTTTTAGTCACTGTTTTCGAATCAGTAAAAGGCAAGTGAAATAAAGCAGTCCAATTACATGACGGATAAAAGGTATAATATGTAGGAACGCAGTAAAGATAAATGGTCAAGGGCAGTTGTGTTTTCCACTCCTGCAACATAAAGTGATCGATAAGAATCTGATAATCAGGCGTATCGGCGACTAAGACAGCAGGCCGAGTCTCTTTTACTCAACGGCTCCGTCATGGAACGAAGAAACGCCCTTTTTCTCGAAAAAGGAATATATTTTACTTGCAGGACAGTTGTACATTTTCCGGGAAAGTACATTAGCCTGGAATATTATAACATATGTTTTAAAAAAAATAATGTTCGAAAACAATAATATGGCTGAGATACCCGCCACCCCCTCTCAACACAATCCCCAAGGATGGGAAACCGGAAACGGTTCTGAACTTTTGGAAGGCGGGAGGGAGTGACCCTCCCGGCCGTATTTATTAAAATATGAAACAAAATCAAAACATTAAAATAACAGTTTCATATTATGTACAATTTCATTTCCACATTACGATGTTTGGCTAACCTTAACAGATCTCTAATACAAAGGTTCTCCTAGCCGATCTAACATCCTACAAAACATTTTGACTTGAAATTGTACATCCTAACGTTAAGGGCCAACGGCAAGGTCGTAACCGGTGTCAGATCCCTAAACCAGAAATACCACCCTCACTTGTGAGGGGAGCGACCGCACAGAGGCGTACCTCAAGTGCATCTACCAATTTCCCTTGGACTTGACGGGGGCCCCAATGAACTCGACGCCATTTAACGGTCGTCCGAGGACTCGTGTGAGGTGTCTAAAAGGTAGCGTAAACCCCCTCCCGAACCCCACACAACTTACCCATCTGCCGTCGCAGATGTCCTGGCCCCGGGAAATTCCCCAGGAGGGCCCGTAGCCCCTCCTATCCAGGAAGGGGCCTTGACCACCTTTCCTTTCCTTCCGGCGGCCTATCCTTAGACGGGACCGCCTCCCCGTTGAGGGGCCAATGGCCACCTCCCCCGAGCGTTCCCATCCGTAATGGGTGACGCCCCCCATAGGGATCTTCCAATTACTGCTCACCGATCATGACCTTACCGCCCGACCAAAATAAATACGACAATTCTACCTAAATTACTAAAAAACAATCATAATTTATTACAAGCATGATTACTGATCAACACTAGTGCAAAAATACTTTAGTTGCAAAACATACTGAAAATGACCATTCTTTATTGCATATTCAAAAATTATCACAACAATTATCACAACCTGCAAGAAATAGAGTTACCACATCAAAACTTTATTCAAAACAACTTGCTGTCCTCAGGGGTTGGTGGGTGGGTCAAAATTGGCTCTTCATTCCGTCTCGAGCTCACGTGCAGCGGGGAGGTGCAGCTTCAGAGCACAGGAACAAGAGGATGCTGTCTTGACTTGTTGCTCCTTTTATCCGTCTTCAGGGCGGGCGTAAACCCGCCCCCGCCTGCCTCCGAGGGCGTGGCCGGCCGCGTCAGTGTCTAGGACAACCCACTCCAGGGCGGGAAAAAGGCGCGCCCCGGCTACGCCGCTTCGGGCATACCAGCCGAGACTCGCCTCCCGCCCAAGATGGCTTCCCGGGGGGATCGTGGTACTCCACCATACGTTCGGGGGGACCGAATGGTCGCCCCTTTCCATATGGCTGAGATACCCGCCACCCCCTCTCAACACAATCCCCAAGGATG
The DNA here is from genome assembly GCF_964263255.1 of Lissotriton vulgaris. NCBI lineage: Eukaryota > Metazoa > Chordata > Amphibia > Caudata > Salamandridae > Lissotriton > Lissotriton vulgaris. The sequence goes on along the minus strand of NC_141694.1, from coordinate 395,029,509 downwards.
GGAAACCGGAAACGGTTCTGAACTTTTGGAAGGCGGGAGGGAGTGACCCTCCCGGCCGTATTTATTAAAATATGAAACAAAATCAAAACATTAAAAATAACAGTTTCATATTATGTACAATTTCATTTCCACATTACGATGTTTGGCTAACCTTAACAGATCTCTAATACAAAGGTTCTCCTAGCCGATCTAACATCCTACAAAACATTTTGACTTGAAATTGTACATCCTAACGTTAAGGGCCAACGGCAAGGTCATAACCGGTGTCAGATCCCTAAACCAGAAATACCACCCTCACTTGTGAGGGGAGCGACCGCACAGAGGCGTACCTCAAGTGCATCTACCAATTTCCCTTGGACTTGACGGGGGCCCCAATGAACTCGACGCCATTTAACGGTCGTCCGAGGACTCGTGTGAGGTGTCTAAAAGGTAGCGTAAACCCCCTCCCGAACCCCACACAACTTACCCATCTGCCGTCGCAGATGTCCTGGCCCCGGGAAATTCCCCAGGAGGGCCCGTAGCCCCTCCTATACAGGAAGGGGCCTTGACCACCTTTCCTTTCCTTCCGGCGGCCTATCCTTAGACGGGACCGCCTCCCCGTTGAGGGGCCAATGGCCACCTCCCCCGAACGTTCCCATCCGTAATGGGTGACGCCCCCCCATAGGGATCTTCCAATTACTGCTCACCGATCATGACCTTACCGCCACAGGCCGGATAGTTGACCGGCTATCCGGACCCCCCACAACCACTCCTGCCTAAAGGTCATGTTTTAAACTCTTTAACCAAGCTATGAGGTCTCCTATGAGTAACTCATTCCCCACCCGGGACAAATGAACCCCATCCCCCAAATACACACTGTCCCCTTTGATACAACCATGCGAAACAGAATGCAGTGTACTTGAACGAAACAATCTACTCACTTTGTTATTTATTTTCCTTACTGAATGATTCAGAGCAGAAACCGAAATGGCCCCCCGCCACACTTTCCGTGGGATCATATGGGACCATGCAATTGTGCACCCTGGAACTCTTCTTGCCAACCAACTTACTGTGGAAAGCATTGCCTCAAGAAGAAGTCGTCTACCAGTGGCCACCAAATCGTTGCCCCCAAGATGGACTATGATTATAGACGGCGGTGACCTTGTCCGCCCTAACAAACCCTCGAAAAAGGATTGAAACTGGTCAATACAGAGCCCGCCCTTTCCGTAGAAGGACACCCTGTACCCGTATTCCCCAGCCACGTGAATCATGTCACCTGCTTTGAATACGTCCGCGGCACGCCTCACGTATGAGTGGCCCACGACCACACCTCCTTTTTCGCAGCCGGTGATGTCTGACCGCTGGTCCCCAGGTGTCGGGTCGACTGCACAGTCCGCCCCGCCTCGTAGGCTTGCGCAACTGAAAACCAAACAAAGACAAGAAGCGTGAGTACATCATTACAGCTTCACAACATGTGCAACAGCACATACCTTTTATAACAGTTCGAGGACCAACGCCCCACACGTTTTACTTCCTCTACACTCAGACCCCTGGCTGTAGCCTCAGTAGCAGCCCCTATCCGAAAGGAATGGGTCCCGAACTCGCCGGGGTTCAAGCCCGCGGCCGAAATCGACATCGCAAGCACCCGCTGGAACTGAAACCTCGTCAGTGGGGTGGCGTCAGCGTGTCTCAACAAGGTCCCCCCCCATGATGCCACCCTCTGCGCTAAATATCTCTCTACGCAAACAACAGGGCACATGGAAGACCCGGGATTCTTCTGTATGATTATGCAGTCCCCAATCGCACCCTGATCGGTTTTGGACCTGACAAACGAGACAGTCATCGTCTCCCCCTTGACCTGAATGTGCTCTCGGCACAGTCCCCCCATCGTATCCTGCTTGTTCTTCGCCACTAGTTCGCTTACCCGCATAGCTCCATGGAATGCCAGCGCAAAAGCGGCTCGGAATAACACTGTTTCATACTGGGATGAACACGTTGCAGGGAGTACGGATAATAACAGGGCCAACCTATCCAGACCTATCGGGTGCCTCTCATCTGCTCTGCGACCCTCAAGGCGTTGCCACCCACGTAGCGCTTTCTGTACCACGAAAGACGCTGTCGGGTCCTGGATCCCATGAGCCTTTGCCATAAAGGAAATGGTGGCCCGATGCCTCTGGGCCGTCGCTACTGATTTGCCTGCCTGATGTAAAGACAGCAAAAATTTTACGACAAGCTCTTCCTGGCCCCAAAACTCCCCCCTAGCAGAACCCAAAAAGGACCAATAGGAACGGAACGCCCCTTCATATGCCTTCCTTGTCCTGGGTGCTAAACTCTCTCCCACGAGGTTTTGTAGTTCGGGGCACCGAGAGACCAGAGAGCTTCGGGAAAGGGTGCCGCCACCGGGTCCGCTGTGGGCAGAAAACCCCAGAAGGCCTGCATACGGAAACGAGAAAGCGCATCAGCCGCTTGATTCAATACCCCCGGGACATGTCTTGCCCTAAAGAGCACATTTAACTGCATGCACAATAACACAATTTCTTTAAGCAGTCTCAGCATCCATTTGCAACGTGCTGCCTGACTATTGATACACTCAACCACGGTCATGTTGTCAGACCAAAACACCACAGAGTGATCCCGGAACCCCTCGGGCAAAGTTTTCAGGGCCACCAAAATAGGGAAAAGTTCGAGAAAAGCAATGTTACTCGTCAGTCCGCACTCGTGACACCATGACGGCCATTTTTGAGCCGACCATTGTGTGCCGAATATGGCACCAAAACCTATACTCCCCGCCGAATCTGTCCACAGCCCCAGCTCCTCAGAGGACACCGCCGGTTTGATCCAGACAATTCGACCATTGAAATCCACCAGAAATGCCAACCAAATGCGCATGTCCTGGCGAACTTCTGCCGAGAGCCTTGTGCGGTGATGACCCTCCTTCAGGCCGACCATGGCTTGTGCAATCGAGCGGGAAAAGGGGCGGGCCATCGGCATTACTCTCAGGGCAAAATTCAACTGGCCCACCATTTGTTGCAATTGATGCAGTTTTACCTTAGTCTCACTAATACATGTTTCAAGGGATGCCCTGAATTTTAACACTTTTTCTCTTGGTAATCGAAAACAACCTTCTACCGAGTCGAGCTCGATCCCCAGAAACTCGAGGGCAGTCGAGGGACCCACGGTCTTACCTGGCGCCAGTGGCACACCAAAATGGTTCATTAAGACACAAAATTCATTTAGAGCCTGTCCACATTCTGGATCCCCGGCTGCCCCCAGGAACAGAAAGTCATCGAGATAATGCATAACATGTTGAAAACCCGTCTTCTTTGTGAAGACCCATTGCAGAAAACAACTGAACTTTTCAAAATAGGCACAAGATATAGAGCATCCCATTGGCATACATCTATCCATGTAATAGCGACCCTAAAACATGAAACCAAGGAGACGCTGATCGTCTGGGTGTACCGGGAGCAACCGGAACGCTGACTCGATGTCTGATTTTGCCATCAGCACCCCGGGCCCCAGGCGATTCAACATGGCGACGGCCTCATCGAAAGATGCGTACCGCACCGAACACACTTCCGGGTCTAACGCATCATTCACGGAAAGACCACGTGGGGCTGACAAGTTATGTATCAGCCGAAACTCACCCGGGTCCTTCTTGGGGACCACCGCTAGAGGGGAACAAACAAAGTTAGCAACCGGTGGCAAATCAAATGGACCGGCGACACGACCTCGAGTCACCTCTTTCCCAATCTTTACCTGTACCACGGCCGTATGCTGCAAGACCGATAGTTGATTCTTACAGTTTGCTACACCCTGAAAATCCCCCACTGGGATGCGGAAACCATATAAAAACCCGTTTCGCAACACCCCAGCGGAAGCATGATCCGGGTATTCGTTGAGCCAAGGAATCATTGCCATGGTATCAATCGGAGTAGGTAAAGGCGCCCCTCGGACTATTTCAGACCTGTTTGGCGCTTCCCCTACCACCGTTATCACCCGTTTTGGCTCTGCACATGGACTCAGGATGGGATGGCTGCCCACACCCCCCACATTCATGTCTGAACTTGCATGACCCCTGGGGCCTCGTACATTTCCCTCTGTTAAAATTCCAACAAATCCCCCTTTTTCCTGCGTTGCCACTCGGCTTCGAGTGATACTCGTTACCTGCACCCGTCCGAAAGGGTGTCCCAGAGTTTTGGCGGGAAGATTCGCCCCCGTTACTCCCTGACAATGGTACTTTCAACATTCCTGTACTCTCCATTTTTTGCCATGAAACGGAGTCGTAACAATCCCAAGTCAGAATTGGGTCGTGTTCTTTAGCTTTTTCTAAAAATATTGTCATAACAGAACCACTGATTGCCCCCGTATGCTACGGAATACTCCATGATCCGTGACTGATAAATAGGCAACTCGGTCAGCAACTCGGGCCTGCGCTCCCCCATGATGGAGGTAAAAATGCCCCATGCTCTGCCCCAAGGACCAATGTTCTCGTCGACCTTAAAGGCGGCCATTTTTGCGCGCCAAACACTCGGATGCATGAGCTCCTTTTGGCTCTTAACATGCTCCATCTCGTAATGATCGGTAAGCAAAGAAAAAATGTTCACATACTTATTTGCCCAAATCTTTTCCTTAATTTCCAGTGGAACATGCTGAGCCACCTTCTCCCTTCGTGAAGGTACAGACCCCTCCCCCGCGATCGGCAATGGCCGCTTACCTGAACCAGATACTGCATTTGCCGTCGAACTTGAGCCTGTTGCATTTTCCGCCGCCGGAACTGGCGGGGTAACAGAAGATGGTGCCTTCGCCACCTCTCTAGATTCCCGCAGTTGTCTCATTACTGCCCGGGCGTCGTCAGCCGTGGTGCCCTCGCTATCTTTTCCCAACCACGCTGCCAATTGCGCCGCTAACTCGGGAGGCATATCTTCCCCGGTCACGGGGGTGACCACTACGGGGATCGGATGCCCCTCCTTCGGAACCGGGGTTGGCTCCTCAAGTGGGGTATCGGGAACCGGGGTTTCCCCCTCAAGTGCCCCCCTTCTGGACCCCTTGCCTCTCCCACCAGGGACTACTCCTGGTAAAGGTCGCTTCGGTCCTCCCTCCCCGTCCTTAGCCGCCATCTGCTTCTTCAAATCGGCTATCTCCTTCATGAGCATGCGGAGCATCTGATCGGTACCGACCCGCTTTCCGACTTTCTTGCCTGGCATTCTCACACGAGATATCTGTAAGACAAAAAAGAAAGATTACCACGCTCAAAATTGGCTTTTCGTTCCGTCTCGAGCTCACGTGCAGCGGGGAGGTGCAGCTTCAGAGCACAGGAACAAGAGGATGCTTTCTTGACTTGTTGCTCCTTTTATCCGTCTTCAGGGCAGGCGTAAACCCGCCCCCGCCTGCCTCCGAGGGCGTGGCCGGCCGCGTCAGTGTCTAGGACAACCCACTCCAGGGCGGGAAAAAGGCGCGCCCCGGCTACGCCGCTTCGGGCATACCAGCCGAGACTCGCCTCCCGCCCAAGATGGCTTCCCGGGGGGATCGTGGTACTCCACCATACGTTCGGGGGGACCGAATGGTCGCCCCTTTCCAAAAGCGTAATTTTTAGGTCATATGACCAAGCTTTTCATCATTAAAATAACAAAAGTAAAATGAACCAATGAAAAGTTTTATTAACAAGTCACATGACCTGTTATGCTTACGTTACGCGCTGCGCGCCGCGCCTCGGATCACTTCCGGGTGCGCTAACGCGGCGTGTCATATAACGCATTACGCGACAACGTAGGTCAAGAATATAGTCAAAATGTCTCCACCAACCAGCGTTCGGAACACAACCCCTTTGAGCAGTCCAAAAAGTTATGTTAAATGACAACAGAGGGGACAGGCAACAAGAACCATCAGTCAAAGAGGGGAGGGCAAGTTCTTCTCTTCCGGGTCATGTTGGGGCGCTACCGGAACTGATCGAATTGGTAGTCTACAGTGTTTCTGGATGTTTCAGACTAAAGCTGGCGTCAGCATGAGAGCACTACCATCTTGTAGCTCCGTCGTGGCCATTCCACGAGCAGACATGGCAGCCGCTCCCCACCAGAAGCCTGCGGGAGTCGGGGGCCCCCAAGACTTTTGTAGAATCTTCACGGCTGAGGGGACGCTTTCGAGAATGGGACCCAAGCCCTATCAGGGAAGCGTCCGAGTTCAAAGGTGTCCCAGGGCCATTTTAGTGGACCAGGCCCAAAACCGAAGAGCCGGCCGCCATTTTGAGAGTCCTGTGGCAGCCGCCTATCGCTGCACCGCAAGAGCGGGAGCAACTCAACTACATGATGAGCGAGACGCTGTAGTCGCAAGAGCGGGCGGTAAACAGCTGAATGGCGGAGGAGGCACAGTGTAGCAAAAGCGGGCGGAATGGCAACTGAAATGGTAAAGGGGCGCCCCACTACAGCGTGTCTTCAGGTCAAACGGATTGTGGGACAAGGTCCAGAATTGAAGAGTCATCAAAAGGCAAAAAGTTCCGCCGGACCCCGGGAGCCGGCCGCCTATGTCGGGGGCGATCTCAGGCTACACCAGTGCTATAAGACTTGGGGAGGGTGTCGGAGCCAAGCGTCTTCTCCGAGTCCATGGCCATCACACCGCCCCTCAGGGGCCTCCGTCAAGCTGTTTAGGAAGGTAACATATCACATTGTTTTCAAATGTAGTCAGGTCCACAAACGACACTCACTTACTTTGAGAATAGTGAAGCTGCAGTAGGTGGAAATAAGCTTCAGACAGTGTTACAAGCACTGCTCAGAACTCTGAACTATGGCACCCAACATCCAGAACTTATGCCATTTGAGAATGGCAGTGACATTGAAGCAACTCAGGGACCAAAACCATTAACGTACTTTCACGTATGAAAATCTTACTTGGGGAGGGGGCAGGAGCGAAGCGCCCCCTCCCAGTCCGCGCCACCACACCGTATGTTGAAAATCTGAAGCCATCGTTCTACAAAGTCAACCAACCTTGGATGGAAAAATCTAGAAAGATGTACAAACTGAAAACCAGTTTTGGTCTGCATAGCATCAGTAGCAACGCTTGCTATCAGAGTGCATGAGTTTCATGCTCGATCGATTGAGCTAGCCGGATCAGGCAATAAAAAGTATAAAATAGTTATGTAAATAGTTATTTAATAAAATGTTTTACCCTGTTTCTTTGCTGGTGTGTTGTCTATATTTTTAATATTTGCATAGGGTTTGTCGTTATTTTGGGCGGGGTGGGTGACGGAGTCGAGCTGTCTTGCAGCCCTCATGGTGTGGAGCTCAGTTCATCTCACTATTTTCGTATTTCTCATGAAGGGTTGTTCCTAATATTTCTATTTTAGCGAGGTCAAAAAGAGATCCAATTAGTGGCCTACTGATTTTGCTCGATTACTTTTATTTTTTTACACGATTTTTCACTATCTGCAAAGACTAAACAGAGTATTGCGACTTTGTGCTTGTTTGTAAATAGAGAATGATCCAAAGAGAACCAATTCTAAAACAGTAAATGCTTGGATAACAATCAATCAAATGGAGAGACAAGCAGGCACGACGGATTACAACGGGGGTAAAAGGTCTGCGTTAACTACCGTTCACTATCTGCAAAGAGAGAGTACTACTAAGAGAAAAGAGGGGAGGGGGGGTGCAGCGTTCAAAGCACATCAGCGTGCATAAATACGAAAATGTTTTTATCTATCACGTACTTGACATTTTAAAGCTTTTCATATTTGCTATTAAAAAACCATTGAAATTCACTGAAAAAACAATAGGTTATAGTGGATATATAGTTAGGAATTTGCATTTACAAAACCTTGAAAATTCAATGAAAAAACCATTGGTTTTAGGCCATATATAGTTAGGGATTTGCATTTACAAAACCTTATTTTACTCGCATAAAACCATTGAAATTCCATATATAGTTAGATGCGCTAACTATATATCGCGCACCCGCAATCCACTGCTGATGATGTCACATATTACATCATTCATGACATGGTCAGTGACATCACTGATGACATCACTGATGACAACTCAAATGACATCACTGATGACATCTCAAATGACATCACTGATGACATCACTGATGACAACTCAAATGACATCACTGATGACATCTCAAATGACATCACTGATGACATCACTGATGACAACTCAAATGACATCACTGACAACATCACAGATGACATCATTCATGTGTTAATACGATGAACCTCTACAGACTCTGATATATCCTTAGATACACTCAGTGAAAACAGACACTCACAGACTGTCACTCATCCATGGAGTTACTCATACACCTAGACAGTCATGCAAAGAATCAAACACACCTCCAATTCCTCAACTATACAGTTATACACACCTTACTTATTGAAACATATTCTAACACATATTTACTCTCTTATACAATCCTTGATACATGTTCACAATGATCCATACAGCCACTCACACATTCACTGGCTCTTATGCACAGTTATTTATATATGTTAACTCTCACATGTACTGTGTTTTACATATGTACTTACTTTGACATGTAGCACTGAGATATCCATTCACTCACCAATACACTCATGCACACAGTCAACCGCCCATATAGCTGTTTCCACATGCACTCTTGAACTCATACACCTAGTGAATCAACTGCTCACACATCTATGCACAGAGTCACACACCTCCCAGCCACCCACACACACACTCAGTCTCCCACACAAATACTTGGGCAACCAATCAATAACCCATACAGTTACTCATATAGCTACTGATCAACACATGCAGCAGTTTACAGAACAACAGATATAATGATGCACAAATTAATACAGTTTAATCACTAACCCATGCACTCAGTGAGACACATTTAATCACTCCCTCATACAATCAGTCATGCACCTACTAAATCCTTCATCCAGACACTTATACATCCACTCATTCTTCAATATGTAAGACATATTTTAACTTTACAGAAACATACAGTCACTGGATGTTCTCATCAGTGATGTCATTTGAGTTGTCATCAGTGATGTCATCAGTGATGTCATTTGAGATGTCATCAGTGATGTCATTTGAGTTGTCATCAGTGATGTCATCAGTGATGTCACTGACCATGTCATGAATGATGTAATATGTGACATCATCAGCAGTGGATTGCGGGTGCGCGATATATAGTTAGCGCATCTAACTATATATGGAACTTCAATGGTTTTATGCGAGTAAAATAAGGTTTTGTAAATGCAAATCCCTAACTATATATGGCCTAAAACCAATGGTTTTTTCATTGAATTTTCAAGGTTTTGTAAATGCAAATTCCTAACTATATATCCACTATAACCTATGGTTTTTTCAGTGAATATACATATATATATATATATATATATATATATATATATATATATATATATATATATATATATATATATATATATATATATTACCTACTGGCGGTCGCCAGTAGGTATATATAGTTAGGATTTTTTCTCTATGGGACTTTTGAAAATTCTATGTCTAATAACTTTGGCGTTTGTGGACGGAATCGGCTGAAATTTTCAGGAAAATGGCACATTTTGTTTCTGAGCAGCAACAGTATTCCCTACGGGGAATTGCTGCGTGCCAAACGCAATTGCAGCTCACCAGGGGATTTTGAAAAAGAACAGCAAGTAATGATAGCTAGATTCAAGGATCGGGGATACAGCTTTTCAACTATTCAAGCAGCAGTTGATAAAGTTGCCCTATTGAAAAGAGAGGATTTGATCATTAACAAGGATACAGAACAGACTAGTGACAACAAAATGAGATTTATCACTACATACCATAACCAGGCATGGGAGGTACGTAGGAGTTTGAGAAAGTTCTGGGAGGTTCTTAGAACTGATGAAGATTTGAAAGAAAATGTGTCTGATCAGCCGTCTATAACATTTAGATGTAATAAATCACTTAAAGGTATATTAATGACAAGCGAAATTAGAGAAACTTAGAAAATAAATCCAGTACAAGGATTCTTTACATGCTCTAAATGTAAAGCCTGTCGTTATAGTCAAAATTGTAAAACAGTGAAATTGAACAAAGATCTACCTGCATTCAAAATATTGAAACACCTATCCTGTGACACAGAGTTTGCAGTTTATGCCTTGAGGTGCCCATGTGATCTGTTTTATATAGGTAGCACCATTACAAATGCTAAATTACGCATCTTAGAACATCTGCGGGCTATTACTAAACATGACAAGCAATACCCGGTTGCTCAACACTTTTTTGAAAAACACAACCAGAACCAAAACGTACTTAAATTCTGTGTGCTTGACACAATACCCTTGAGAGAGAGAGGAGGGAATCGCACACTAGTATTAAGGAAACTTGAGTCAAAGATAATCATAAAATATAACACCGTGATCCCTTATGGTTTGAATTTTGATAATGAAATTTCTATACACCTGAGATGAAGTAATTTCTGTATCCTCACCTCCTTCTTACTGTATGTCTTTTTAGATTTTTAAAGTTCTTGTTTTGTATTCTGTTGAACACTATAGGATTCAAACAGTTTTTAAAGATAGTTTTGCGTTTGTTCCATTGCAGACAAAAGACGAAACTTCCAAAGATGATTACCAAGAGACTGGGATTATATGCTCAATTGAGCTACATCACAGAAAGACTTTATTTGAGTGCTCAATGGATGTAATTTTGAAAAGTGTCACCAAGGTGTTATTATTTTTTACTATGACTATAATTGGATATCAATAGATGTAATAAGACCAGCCCACTTGGGCATGATGGTAGTGAATTGTCATGGACACTGATGGTTTTCAATTTATTTTAGGGCTACTTTGAAAATTATTATGTGTAATTTCTAAGAGTGTTTTCACTTTGTAATGTTTGTCAAATTGCATGGAAAAGAAAAAACGGAAGTATTTTTACCATGTCTATAAAATTTGAACCCTGCACCTTTAAATGTGTGTAATGCACTTTAACTAATCACCCTTGACAAAGCAGTGAGGTAACTGCGAAACGCGTCGGGTTTGCCCGAAAGCCTAAATAAATACCGTTTATGAAAGTGTGGCCACGGCACCAGTGGATTTATTTCTCCAAACAACTGGGTTACGTTAGAATATATATATATATATATATATATATATATATATATATATATATATATATATATATATATATATATATATATTATATATATATTTTCACTGAAAAAACCATAGGTTGTATACACGTTATAGTTAGGAAGTAGCATTTAAAAAACCTTTGAAATTCACTGAAAAAACCATAGGTTTTACACACGTTATAGTTTGGAAATAGCATTTACAAAACCTTTGAAATTCACTGACAAAACCATAGGTTTGACACATGTTATAGTTAGCTGGACATTTCACTCATATAAAACCATTGAAATTCCCCATTATAGTTACTTCAGCTAACTATAACTTGCGCGCCCGCAATGCACTGCTGATGACTTCACATATTACACATATTACATCACTCATGATATGGTCAGTGACATCACTCATGACATCACTGACATCACTGATGACATCATCCAGTGAATGGGTTAGTACTGAAAATTAAATATGTTTTATATATGTATATCTGAATTTTGATGGAAGAAGAATTGAGTATATAAGTGTATAAATGGCTGCTTTTTTGGTGAAAAATAGATTGTATAACTGACTGATTAAGTATATCTTAATGAGTACATGGGTTAGTGGGTAATGTTTAAATATATACATATCTGTATCAGTCTCTCAGTTTTTGTGTAAGTGGCTGCATGTGTTCCTGAGTAGATATATGAGTGATACATAATGTCTATGTAGGTTATTGTTTGTTTGATTATTAGTTGGAGTGTCTGAGTGTCTAAGTGTCAATAAGCTTCGTTGGGAGATCTTACACAAACTTGATGGTGCTTCGCATGCAGAGAGCTGGTTGCTAATGATGTGATCTCTAACCACTAGCATTTTCAGTTATGGTGGCTCTACTTAAAGTCAAAAGAGACCTTCTTAGATATAAAATAATATAATATACTTGCTCGGGAGGGTGTGGAATAAGTTTTTTTAAACCCTATTCATTTGGCATCATACTATGCTTGCACCGTTTGTGTTCTATGGACTAGTAACTATGCCGATTACTTTGTTTCTTATAATATGTTTGCTCATATTAGATAAGATACTGCGCTTGAAAGCACTGCATTAGTGAATAAACATTTCTAATATGCACGTTCCCTCTTTTAATCCATATTCTGGACTGAAATTGTATATTGAAAGAGTATTCATGTGTTCCACGTAACCTCAGCTGTACTAAGTTCATGTTGTGCTTTGTCGACCTGAGTTACTCATAGTACAACCCGCGGGCCTGTGACGGCCTGCCAAGCCTTTCTTGGCGGCTCGTGGAGCATGCAGACAATCGTACCTCTGCTAAAAAAATAATTTATTAGTGTTACCAAACACCGCCGCAGCAGTGCTTCACTCAGACTGATGATCACTGCTCCCCCGCTTCCACAGAGCAGAGGCGTTGTCGTATTTCACTTTTTATCGCCCTTGCATCTCCACTCTGACAATCACTTCTCCCCCGGCCACCACAGAACAGAGTGGAAATGCAGAGACACTAAGAAGTGAAGTACGACAAACCCTCTGCTCTGTGGAGCCGAGCGAGCGGTAATTGAGAAAGTGGAGATTCACTGGCGCTTCAACAAAGCATCTCAATTATATAAATGGTCTTTTATACACCTGCCAAGTACTTTGATGCGACTATCTATGTGTGCCCGCAGAGCAAACTGTCTCAGCCCGGACTGAAGGCAGACACAGACAGACACACACACACTAAGATAACACAGGGGGACGGAGACGGAAGGCAGGAGGGAGATAAAGATGGAGACAGACGGCAGGAGGGAGAGAGATCTATGTATACTCGGTCTGATACCTCAATGTATGAAGGCATCTACTCCACGGACCTGTGTACACCCTCATGGTCACAAGTTTTCATTTTACTTTACTCGGCCCCCTACGCCTCTCACCCCTCCCCCACCAGTGCAGTCCTTGGCCACAAACCACACTGTAAATGTATCCTCTGAGAGAAAGTTTATGAGTACCTTAAGCATTGACAGTTTATGATGACCAATAAGTCACTGAATGCTAGTCTGGTGGAGGATTTTTGGGTACTAAGGTGAGTTTTGGGACATCATAATTCACTGAGGTTCCATGCCTTCATGCACAGTTCTGTCTAAGCACGGAATCCCTGCGACAGTCTGTTAGACCTCTTACTTGCCAAAAAGAATTACCAGGTATCTTTTGACAACGACGAGGCCTAAGAAACATGCTGCTTAAGATTCTCAAGCAGTGCATACCATCTAGCCTAACTAAATTCAACAATTGATTTTTCAACACATCAACTAAGCAAACTATTTACCCAGATTCATTTAAAATCAAACTTCACTCACAGTTTCATCTAACACACATGACCAGGATGTTACATGTAATCCACCATGTCTCTGTCTATCTACACTATATGTATCTCTACTCATACCATCTCACTACCTTTACTAGCAAAAAATACACCATGTATATGTATGCAAGAAAAAACATTCCTTTCTCATTTCAACACCACACCCTTCCTCTTTTTGGCAAGTATCAGACCTAACAGACATGCTGCCTAACATTCTGTACCAGTACATTTCACGAAGAGTAACTTAATTCAAAAAGTGACTTTTTAAAACATCAACTGACATAATTATTCGTCCACATTCATTTAAAAATAAACTTAATTCACTATGTAATTTTAGACACATGACAACTGTATCATATGTAATCTACCATTTTTCTCTCTACCTGCACTATCTGTGTCTCTGCTAATACCATTTCTCCATCTCTAAACCAACTTTACAGATTACATAAAAACGCTTCCAAATCACTCAGATAATTACTGTCTGTTTTAAACACATTTTATATACCATTTATTCAGTATACCAAAAATAGTTGCAAAACTATAATTTACAGTTGAAAGAAAGAAACTGAAGAAAGAGAATAAGGAAAATGAACTGACAGCAGGCGCGCAACCCCCATTAAATTCAGAGGGCTTCAGCCCCCCCCCTCGGGTGTGGCAGCCCAAGATAAGATAGATCCCGGGTACACACAGAGCCGCACCTGAACGTTTCACATGTCTTTAAAGAACCATTTGAATGTTAATTAGGCCTTGCAGTAGTTTCACCCCTTCTAAGAGCCCCTGCAGCTTCACTCTGCCTACTGATTAAACGTTCAGGCCCCCCTAACAAAAATTTTTGTTAGCCCCCCCCCCCCCCGAAATTTCGCTCCAGTTCCGCCTCTGATTGACAGTGAATAAAAAGAACTAACAGTAAGGGATTACATAAGAAGATGACTGAAGAGCACTGAGCATAATCAAATTTATTAATAGAAATTTAAAACTAGTAACTGTGAACAGATAATGTATATAAAGAGTGAGGAAACGAAATGGAAGAGTAGTAGAAAAAATAGAAAACAGTGCCAAAGTCAAAAATGAGGTCAGTCAGAGACTGTGAGGGAAATGAACAATTATAGTGACTAAAGCACAATTTACGGTGAATCACAATAAAAAGAATTAGAGACTCACCTTTACCAATGCTTTATAAGATGTAAAACAGTGACAGTCACAAAACAGATATTCGTTTGAAGGAACTCTCAATGATGCTTCTATCACTGCAACCAAAGATTAATGGCACAGATTTCCTCTCAATACAGACTCATATATGTCTGTTAAACCAATCATATTTGTTCCAGCACAATTTAAAAATCAAATTAACATTTCAGTTGGTTGTCCCTTTCAATATTTTCAAAGTCACATAAAGGTCACCCATCACCCTCTGCCTTCTCTGGCTGTTACCATGGTAACACCTCATTCTGCACCTGGCTGAAGGCACAGGTCAAAAGTTCATATCTCAATGTTCCAAATCAAACCAACAAGCAACCTAGTCTTCAATCTTGAGTTATAAGAATCAACCAATCATTTTTAGTTTTTCAAGTACACCAAACCTCGTCCACTTTTTTATCCTAACTTTCAGCTTCTAACTGCCATTCCACTTCCAGAACCCATCGGAGTACTACTGCATCCGCCTTGAAAATGAAGGTTTGGCTTTTAGGACACAGCTACATTCACTGGAGTGAAAAATATGCAGCAAACAAACGAATTTTCAACCTTGATTTACCAAATGTGGACATTACGTGGATTGGCCAGAGAGGATTGAGATGTCACCAACTGATACCATTGGTGAAAACTTTTATGCATCTCCCAGAACCTGACCTTATAATTGTGTACTGTGGTGGAAATGATCCAGGCACATTGACTGGGGTAGATCTGGAAATGCTTCTAAAGGACACCTTTCGGCAATTGATGACACTTTTTCCTAAAACTGTCTTGGTGTATTCCAATATATGCCAAAGCCAGAAATGGAATTGGTCCAATCAACATTGTCCACAGATTGAGAAAGCAAGGAAACATGTAAATAAATCTGTTTCTGCTTTCCTCAGAGAATATAGCATGCGTTCTATATACCACAACAACTTGCGTTACAACATGCAACGCATCTATAGGAGAGATGGTGTTCATTTCACGGATGAGGGGAATAGAATCTTCCTCTGTAACATGAGACTCTGCATCGGTACTTACTTATAAGTACAAAAAAACTCAATTAACACAACGGCTCTTTTTAGAGCCACCTTACATCTAAACACTCAAACTTGCAATTTATCTCCATCTTTTTTTATTTTTTTGTTCGCCGTGAGCGACCGGTGCCCGCACCCCGCAACATTTTTGCAAAAAAAAAGCTACTTTTAGACTTTTGGGGTCCTTAATAAACCCCTTGAGAAAACCTACGGGATCAAAGAGTCTCCACCCTGCTCCCTTTCCATGCTCTCCACTATAGTTTTTCACACTCTTGTAAATAGCAGTGCGCGACTGGGTGCGCGCACCCTGCAACTTTTTTGCAAAAAAAAAAAAAGGGGGTTTTTCGCTTTCATGGTCCTTACTGCACCCCCTGAGAAAACCTACGGGGCCAGACAATCTCTACCTTGTCCCCTTTCCACGTTCTACCCCGTTGTTCTGTACAATATATTCACTCGCACTAACAAAATGGGGGTCAACACTTCCTGATTTCCTCCGAATCGAATGTTGACAGACGTCAAACAGCAAATCAGAATTCCGCTCACGCACAGCCGCATTAGTGCGCGCATCCGTGCGCGATTATAGATATATAATTGATTTCAACTTTAATTTTCTCAGCAACTACTGAAGGGATTTACACCATTCAAAGTAAAGCGTAATCTGCGAGCCGGACTCTACCTTTTTACCA
Organism: Lissotriton vulgaris; assembly: GCF_964263255.1. NCBI lineage: Eukaryota > Metazoa > Chordata > Amphibia > Caudata > Salamandridae > Lissotriton > Lissotriton vulgaris. The sequence goes on along the minus strand of NC_141694.1, from coordinate 395,013,210 downwards.
AATTTCTAATAAATCCATTCAGCCGTTTGAGCTGTAGCCGTGTCCAAACGTCCTGTGGAAAGTAACATGGGGAAAACACGTTTTGGGACCCCCCTTTTATCTCAGCCCCCACTTGACGAATCCCCCCAAAACTTTCAGGGAAGAAGCGCAGCGGACCGAGCCATCTTCTTTCAGAAATTCGCAAAGATTCGTCCACCGGCGCCAAAGTTAATCCGAATAGAATGTTACGGATTTCCTATGCAAACTAGGTCCTAACTATAACTACCTACTGGCGACCGCCATATATATATATATATATATATATATATATATATATATATATATATATATATATATATATATAACCTACTGGCGATAGCCAGTAGGTATATATAGTTAGGATTGGCTACCATAGGAAATTCCGAACATTCTATTTGGAGTAACTTTGGTGCAGATCGAGGGATCTGCCTGTAATTTTCCTTAAAATGGTCTCGCTGCACTCCGCCCCCTTCCTGAAAGTTTCGGGGGGATTCGTGAAGTGGGGGCTGAGAAAAAAGGGAGGTCCCAAAATGTGTTTTCCCCATGTTAATTTCCATAGGACGGTCTGACAAGTCTACAGCCCGAACCGATGTACGGAATTAAGCCAAACTTAGCAAAATTGTAGGGACTGGTACGCAGATGTGCCTTTGCTATGTTTGGTGAAAATTGCTCCAATGGTTTTTTATGAAAATAAGGTTCAAAAACACATATATATCTATATGAGCTCATGGGTACGCGCACCGTACGCGTACGTGCGTGTACCCTTAAATGCGTGAGCGCAATCCTGATTGGCTAGCAGTCGACTGTCAACATTCCAAACTGTCCAAACCAGGAAGAGTTGGCCACCATCTTATTTTTCAGGAGAACTGAGGCACAAGAGAGCCCAAAACAAGAGTGGAAAACACAAAAAGGGGGCAGGGTAGAGACCCCCCACCCCCCTAGCCCTTCTCAGGGGGTCCCAGAAGGTCCCCCAAGGGCAAAAAAAAAATGTAAAAAAAAAATCACGGGATGCGCGCACGGTTCGCGTACAAGTCCGCTTACGTACGCGTACAGTGCGCGTACCGTGCGTGTACCCCGTGATGTCATAAAAAAAAATTGCCCTTGGGGGTCCTTCTGAGACAACCTGAGAAGGGCTATGGGGTCAGGGGGTCTCCTCTACCCTGCCCCCTTTTTGCGTTTTCCACTCTTGTTTTATGCTCTCTTGTGCCTCAGTTCTACTGAGAAATGAGGTGGCTTCTTAGGTGGTACCAGAATGATATTAACATATAAAAACGGTATTCGCTAATAGAATTTGCATTTACAAAACCTTTGAAGTTTTATGAAAAAAAATAGGTTTCACGCCAGATATAGTTAGTAATTAGCACTTAAAAAACCTTGCAAATTTACTGAAAATACATAGGTTTCAGGCCATATATAGTTAGGAATTAGCATTTAAAAAACCTTGCAAATTCAATGAAAAAAACTAAGGATTCAGGCCATATATAGTTAGGAATTAGCATTTAAAAAACCTTGCAAATTCACTTCAAAAACCATAGGTTTCAGGCCTTATATAATAAGGAATTAGCATTTAAAAAAACTTGCAAATTCCCTTAAAAAACCATAGGTTTTAGGCCTTACGCGATTTTATAAAAAATAAAAAAATTGTCCTTGGGGTCCTTCTGGGACAACCTGAGAAGGGCTAGGGGGTCAGGGGGTCTCTACCCTGCCCCCCTTTCCGCGTTTTCCATTCTTGTTTTGTGCCCTCTTGTGCCTCACTTCTCCTGAGAAACAAGATGGCTGCTCAGGTGGTCCCAGAAGAATAATAACATATATAAACATTATCCGCTAATAGAATTAGCATTTACAAAACCTTTGAAATTGATTGAAAAAAAATATAGGTTTCACGCTTGATATAGTTAAGAATTAGCATTAAAAAACCTTGCAAATTCACTGTAAAAACCATAAGTTTTAGGCCTAATATAGTTAGGAATTAGCCTTTAAAAAACGTTTCAAATTCACTTAAAAAACCATAGGTTTCAGGCCTTATATAGTTAGGAATTAGCCTTTAAAAAACCTTGCAAATTCACTTAAAAAAACATAGGTTTCAGGCCTTATGTAGTTAGGAATTAGCATTTAAAAAACCTTGCAAATTCACCTAAAAAACCATAGGTTTCAGGCCTTATATAGTTAGGAATTAGCATTTAAAAAACCTTTGAAATTCACTGAAAAAAACATAGGTTTCAGGCCTTATATAGTTAGGAATTAACTTTAAAAAAACCTATGAAATTCACTCATCAGTGATGTCATTTTCAGATCTCATCATGTATGTCACTGACCATGTCATGAATGATTTAATATGTGACATCATCAGCAGTGCATTGCGGGTGCGCGAAATATAGTTAGTCCAACTAACTATATAGGAGCAATTTCATTGGTTTTGTATGAGTGAAATGTCCAGCAAACTATAACACCCCTAAAACTTTTTTGGAGTGCATTTCAAAGGTTATTCATTCCGATCATATGATTGGAATTAAAAATCATAGAGTACCTGTGGTTCCATATATCTTTTTGGAGCTGCAGAGGTACAGCAGAACCAAAAAGTAATAAAAAAGTTATAAAAAATGATATAGATACATTTACAAAACATTATATATATTACATTAAGGACGTGATTCCAATGTCAATCAGACAGCATTCCGACTGACTCCTTGTCGAAATCAATTCTGACTGTCTTGGGTTCAGAGAGTCCAACTGACTAGGGAACATCCTTTACAACGCGGATGTTACCCCGCAATGCAGTTACGACACGTCTTTTACAACCCAAGTCGTAACCACGACTTGTGCTAGAGGGTGCTCTAGGCTAAGTAATAGTAGATTTACTATTCCTACACCTTCCCTACTGTAGGCTGGTGTTGGAATAGTAAATTTAACTATTCCTAAGCCCAGCACCCCTACAGCGCAAGTCGTGGTAACGTCTTGCATTGTAAAAGACGTGTTGTAAAGTACCGCAATGTAATAAATCCTGTGGTAACAACGTACATCCCAACTGACTGATTAAAATGTTTCCAAACAGCGTTCTGAAAGTCTCCCATTGACTTCAATGGGAGCCTGTTTTCCGACCTACAACACAGTCTCCCGTTGAAAAATGGCATTGTTTTGGAAAACCTAGCACCTTGTAGGGGACACCTCATGGTGCCTGCCACACTGTTCATGGAGAAGAAGAGGGGGTCCCATGGGTACAACCACGGGCCCCAACTGGAAGCCTCCTGGTAAAGAGAGGCCTGCTACCAGCCCACAATATTAGTTTCCGACAACCTTTTCATGTCAGACGTACCGATTTGGAAAGGCTGTTCGAATCCGACATTGTAATTCCTCGGTCGGAAACGCGGTCCAATCACCTATACAATTCGGCTCTGACCAACTCCGAGTCTCTGACTGCCAGTGGGAACTGAGTCAGAAAGACCTACCAGTTACTTTTCCATCATAATCGGTCAGTCAGAAAGGTTTCTGAGTCGGGGTCAGAAACATGGGTTCTGTTCACAGGTTAGGAAAATCCGAATGCTTTTACAGAACCTTTCCGACCGACATCATAACGAGGCCCCAAGCATGTATGCTATTTTTACCCTTTAAACTGTAGTACTAATATTAAAACCTAGAAATGATCTAAAAACATTGAAATTCACTAAAAAAACTAAAGTAACTGTGGTGTTATAGTAAAGAAATATTTTATTGATCGACCAATAACATGATCATAACCAACATAAAAAATAATCTCTAATACACTCATTATCACATAATATATTTAAGAAAATTAAAAAACCTTGCTGTAGAGCAACTGTCCGTTTAGACATAACAGGTGCAATTTTGCAATTCAAAAATGATAACACAAATATGAGACACATGCATTAAGACCGGTCTGTCCCCAGAACTTATTGTGACAAGGCTTTTGATCTTAGCCACCAAGCATATAACATGTTTCTGGTTATTGCAAAGACAAGCCACTTATAGTGTCTGACCGCAATATGCGTAGTGCTTCAGATGGGCATGAGAAGGAAAGCAGTCAACAGCCTGGAATAATCCAAGGTTTCCTTATACTTCTGTACGCAGGGCATATGAAGATAAAATGCTCTATGGACTCTTGTGCAGTCTGACATAATTGGCACAGAGAGATTATTGCATTTGCCAATCTATTTTTCCATGCATTTAGTGGAAGAAATAGATTTTGAAAAAAAATAAAAAATCCCTGAAAAAACAAAGGTTACACGGATTTTATAGTTAGGCTCAGATTTCACTTAAAAAAAACAAGTGAAATTCAGCAGTATTGGTTACCTTATGCCCCCACAATGCTCCGCTTATGACCTCACATTTTACATCACTCATAAAATGGTCAAAGACATCTCTGGTGACTTTACTGATAACATCTCAAATGACATTAACAAACTCCCAAGCGGCAAAGTATACAAAAAGTGCAAAAGTGGGTGTAAAAGTTTAGTGTAAAAAAGTGAATGTAAAAAATCAATAGGTAAAGGAGGAGGAGCAACGACTAATAAATACTTATGACCTCATTAAGATGTCAGTTGTAAGGGTTCCGAACAGTATTCAGATTTTCCTAACCCATGTCCAAACCCATATTTCCAACCAACTCAGAAAAACATCTGACCGACCAATTACAATAGAAGTTAACCATTCAGTCTGTCCGACTTGGTTCTGACCAGCATTCGGAGATTCCGAGTTGTTCGGAGCAAAATCCTACATCTCTATGGACCACATTTCTGAACGACACATTACGGTGTCTGATTCAGACATCCTTTCTGAATCGGGCTGTTCGACCCAGAAGGACTGTCGGAAACTGAATTCCCTTCATCCAGAGGCCTTCGGTTACGGGCCCGTGGGGGTTCCCATGGGACCCCTCTTTGCAACCATGCACAGTGTGGCAGGCACTATGGGGTGCCCACCACAGGTTCCACGTTTTCTGTAACCACCCATTCTTTCAATGGGAGTTTGTATTGTTGGTTAGAACACAGGACGGTGTTCAGAAACATCGTACTTGGTCAGTTGGACTCGCCAAAACAATCTTATTTGAGTGTTACACCAGCTCAAGAAAATGGTAGGCGGCTCCTGCCAGTTGGCCAGACTGCATCTCAGAAAATTCCCCTTCCTTTCCACTTGTGAAATAGCAAAAACATGAAATTATGCATTGCACAAATTCTAGGTAGGAGACAAGTCATCTAACCATCTCCTAAGTGTATGTTTGACTCTTCCTCAGTATTCTATCCTCGTGGTACTTTGGTTTCTAAATCTACTATGTGTCTGGTTTCCAGCCATCTAAGGGTCAGAGTTCTGTTACTATCACAACCAATAATACTCAAGAAACAACTGACAAGGCTAAACTTCTGTAATATTTTTCAGGGAACTTGAAGACATCCATCAAGCACTGCACCATACTTTCATGAAGAGAGCTGCCATCAACACAATAACTGTGTGCTTTCACTCAGCCATGATGGCAGTATTATGAAGTCTTACATGATCCAGAATCCGGCTTATGAATGAAAATGCACTTCTATTTGTAATGTCAGAACATATATAGTCTGAAGCTAAGGACATTTGTAATGACATATAACATGTCACCTCTTTTTTTAAAAATCAAACTTCTCTAAAACCTAATTGTCTGGCCATTTCAGACCCTCACTAATCTCCAAGGACATTCTTTAGATTGTTTGAGGACATTATACTCTGTGGAAATACCATCATTGCAATTGTATGAAATAAATCATGCTGTACATCACTCTATTGCAGCAAAAGTCAATAATATTAAGACTATATTCAATCTAAATACTTTGATAGACTCTCCAAACATTGCCTTTAGTTGGAATGAATCAGAAAATCCCTTAATTGCCTTAACAAAATAAAAAATGGATATTCTTGAAATATTTTCAGAAATACGTATTCAGGTTTGCATTTGATGCCAAAGAACACATTATAAGCACCAAGTACAAATTAATGATCTTCAAAGCAAAAAATGTAAATGAGGATAAATTTGAGGGGAGAAAAATAACTCTCTATTTGAAGAGGAAAGCTACAATCACAGTGAATACCATGTAATTTGCAATTAATGCCTTTAGTATATGAAAGCATTTTAATTCAAAACATGCATTATTTTCGAATCCATAGTTAGAATGCAATCAAAATCTGGGAAATTTCAGCCACATGAATTAGTATGGGCATGAAAGAAAATATTGTTTTACTCACAATAAATTTAAACAAAAACATATCCACTATTGGAATTGAACCCCAAATAGAGGTACCTTCAGTGGCTTTAGTCAATGTACCTACAAAAAATGGCAAAACTCATTTAGCATAGTAAAAGTTCAGAAATAACTACATTACCCTCAGAAAAAACAACATATGATATAAAGATTTTAATGTTGCACACTACATATCCTCTACATACTTATCATGTGGTAAAGCAATTCAAACCGGACAATATGAACAGATTAGCGAAGAGCAAGCTGAAGGGGATGATATTAGTGTGGGAAAACCACTAAAAGCAAGATGTTATCAACATTTATTCCCCACTGGAAAGATAGACAACATGATGACCATCTAGTCCAGATTGCAGTATGTGAGCACCAAACTACAAGATTATATTCAGAGAATACAACTAGATATTACTTCTATTTTCACACTACTATATGAAAGTGAACTTTCTGTCACTTTGTATGCTGTTGCACATGTTATGAGAGCTGGAACTGGTTTTACTAAAATAACAGCACAAGAGTTTGTTGAAAAGGTGCATGAAAAAGATGAAGAATATAACTCAACATGTCAACAAGGGATACATAAATATTGGTTTCAAAGACACAGAGAATGGAAATGTATGCTCAGAAATTTGGCATGGATAGGGTGATTTGTACACATTTCTTCTTGAACTAATGGTAATATTCCAAAAATTAACTGCAAAACACCTGCTGAATTATGTTCTTTGATTCCTTCCAATATACAGATACTTCAATTACAAATTTCAAACTATTCTTCACTACTTAACCAAGAAAAAAGAAAAATCAAGCAGTAGAATTACCTAATTACTTTTGCCGAAAAGAGTATCGAGCACGAGACATTCCACACATTCAAATGCTTCTCTTGATCAAAGATGCACATGAGTTTAGATCCAACTGTGATGATTCTTTTCTAAATTTCAATAAATATTATGTGACTTATGACATCCTATGTAAAGAGAACAGCAAGAAACTATGTAAACAAGTGTTTTATTCATACAAGTATGGCAAATACAGTTAAAAAAAATCTGAAAAAATCTAAATATTCCTTACAATATCACTTTGGATACTCCAGACTAATTCTACAGAAAGGAAGAGCCAACAATTTAATATAATCTACATCTGTAACACTTTTTAACTATTGTAAATAGATTTGTGAAAGGGATTATGGGACTGTTTTATTGTATGTTGCTTTAATGAATTTTATGCAATTCGAATAAAGGTCTTTTGAATTGAATTGAATATAATCTACAAGACATGAGGCTACCAGGAAAACACCTAAAATCACATAGATTCTCTGAAGATCACAATGAATAACTAACTATCAGCCACATGCATCATTGTAGGAATTTGCGATTCCTAAATTGCGAAAATTAAGGAATCACAATTTAGGAATTGCAAATTCCTATGCATCAAGAAATCGCAAAAGTTTTAGCGATTTCTTAATTTTCCTTATTTGCGATTCCTTAATTGCGAATCGCAAATAGGGAAACGCTTTACATTGATTCCTATGGGCCTAGAGGCCCATAGGAATCAATGGGAAGGCATTCTCATTTTGCGAATTCGCAATTAAGGAATCGCAAAATGAGAATGCAATTTCAAGGGTGCAGGGGGGGGTCCAAAGGACCCCCTTCTGCACCCCTGGAATGTCATGTAAGTACATTTTACTCACTCACATGTCCCAAGGGCATGTGTGTGTGTAACATGTAAGTTTCAAAAATGCATTTATTTGCATTTTTGAAACTTTTCGCAAATTACCATGAAGGTTTACTTCATGGTAATTTTTCCCTTCAAAATTGCGAATTTGCAAATTTAAATTAATCATGCATAGCATTTAAGGAATCCCAAAATCTGCGATTCCTTAAATGCTATCGCAATTTGAGAAATCGCAAAAAATTGCGAATTCTTAAATTGCGATACATGAGAAATAAATGATGCATCCCAAAAAGTGATTTTGGAATCGCAAACGGCCGAATTTTGCGATTGGCACCGTTTGCGATTCCAAAATTGCTTGATGCATGTGCCTGAATATCCCATTAATTCTATACATGTGGGATCCTAACACAAATATACAATTGATTGCAAACACCTCAACAGTGGTTGAACATCATTATTTATTTGTAAATTCTATATATCACTAGTCATACCTGAAGGTGTTGGACCACTTTACATGATTGTGAGCGAATCCGATGAAGCAGGAACACAATAAACATATGAGGTGAGACTCAATAGATAATAGTATACAACAACAGCAAAGTAACAGAAACCTTGATGATCAGTAGTTGAAGAGGATCAGTAGAGAACATACGCAAACAAGCAAATAGCCAACTTTGACAAAGGGTTCAGTTCTGAGCGCAAGGAAAGTAAACCAGGATCAGAGGTCTAAGAATTAAAGCTTTTGTTGAGGAGGAGGAGTTTTAGGTATCTTTTGAAGCCTGGGAAGGAGGGGTTGCACCGCTGGTCGCTAGGTAGAGAGTCCCATAGTCTCAGAGCATTTCCAGAAAAAGAGCAAGACTTGGTAGATGACTTCTTTCGATTGGGAGGTCGGAGCTTCTCAACAATCTAGAAATCCCTGTTTTTGTAAGCTTGTTCTCTAATAAGTTTGGTAAATGAGAGTGAAGGGCGTTGTGGATGATACAGGCTGTCTTGTAAGTACATCTTCCTTCCATAAGCAAGCCAATTGAGGCTCTTGAGAAAAGGGGTGATGTGTTCAAACCTTTTGACATCAAAAATGAGCCAGGCTGCCAACTTTAATACTGATCTAAGGGGTGCAAGGTGAGATTTTGGGTTTCAGTGAGAGTGGCATTGCCATAGTCAAGTTTTGATTGGACCAGAGATTGAACCACAATCTTGAAATCATCTGAGGAGATAAATAATTATTTCTGTTTTGTTGGGGTTTAGCTTTAAGTGATTAGAGTAAAACCAAGAATGTATCTTGCTCAGAGTGGCATTAAGATGTTGAATGTCACTGGGTGATTTGATTTGGAGTAAGTTTGAGTGTCATCAGAACAAAGGTGATATTTGATCTGTGCTTGCTTCAAGATGACCGCAAGGGGTTCCATGAAGAGATTGAAAAGGGAGGGGAAGAGAATAGAGCCCTGCGGCACACTAAGAGAGAGCAGTGTGGGTTTTGATAGACTTGAGATGATTTTGATCTGTTGCTAGCAGTTTTATAGGAAAGATGTGAACCATTTAAGGACAATTCCGTTGATACCAAAGCGAAACTTCAGAGATTCAAGTAGGGCTGGATGACTAACGGTATCCAAAGCCACAGATAGGTCAAGCAGTATAAGAAGGCAAGCATCTATCTCGTTTAAGGAACTGTGGATGTCATCCAATATATTGAGCATGGCAGTTTCAGTACTAAAGCCTTTCCTGAAACCGGATTGGAAGGTGTCAAAGACAAAGAATTTATGTATATGAGGATTGAGTTGTTGCAAGTCACATTTTTTCAACATTTTGGCTTTGAATGGGAGGTTGGAGATAGGTCTGAGGTTGTTGAAATCATTAGACTCAGCTTTGGGATTTTTGGGAATGGGTGTGATGTGTCCTAGTTGGAGGGAGATTGGTACACAGCCCATGGAGAGAGAAGCGTTGATGATTAGAGTCCAGAACAGGGCAATGCTGGGGTTGATATTTTTACCATCGTAGATAGAAGGGGGACCATGGCGTGAGATGAAGGCTTTAAAGTTGTAATTATATTGAAGACTTCCGATTCAGTAAAGGGCTTGAAGTCAGCCCAGTTGGCGTTATTTTTCAGTTTGGAGGGACTAAGGTAGCCTTTAGTTTCTTTGGAGGTTGTTTGGTCACAACTAGGATATGGCAGTGGAGCTGCCATGAGCAGAGGTGGGTTTCTGTAGGTGGTGAGGACATAGGGGAGAGTGGATACTTGTAAAAAGGATTGCTCAATTTTGGTGACTTTGCCAGGGAAAAAGCTAGCATTTGTGGGGATTGAAGGGGGTGAAGGTGTGATTTGGAATTTTACGATGTTAAAGAGCTCCTTGGGTTGATTCTTAGCAAGGTCCAATTGGTTGTGGAAGAAATAGGCTTTTTCTCTGAAGATGTGTTTCTTGTATGAGAGCCTGGTCTCTAAGTAATGCGTGGTGTTTTGTCGAGGGGTATAGTTTAACCATGTCCTTTCAGCTTGTCTGAGCAGTCTTCTTTTGGAGGTTGAAGAAAGCATTAATCCAGGCCTGGGCATAGTTCATGCAGTTTCGCCATGCGGAACTCCGCAAAGTGACAAAAAAACTCTGCAAAGTTCCACAAGTTGTGGACTGCAGTGCAAATTGCTGTTCACGCTAGTCTTCCTGCCACTCGAATAGATATTCTACCTGAGCGACAGCTTGCGCTTGTGAACTTACTGTGTGCGAGTTGGGAAAAAACTCTGCTGCACTACATGAAGCAGGGATTTCTGTACTCCGCAAGCTTTGTGGAGTGCAGAAAACTCAGCGAATGGAGCAGAGTTCACTGTCGAAGCCTACATTGAACAATCATTTGGATCTTGTAGACCTCAGTTGTTTTAGTTTAGGCGGGGCCAATTGATTGAGAACAAACAAGATTGATGTGTTGTAGTGTGTAGTGAGGTCTTAAGTGGTGTATTTGAGGGGGACGTTGTAGATGTTTGCAAATCTTAGATTCAAGTTCAAGGATAGGGGATTTTTTTAATATTTCTGGATAACTGTTTTGGTTTCTTAACACCATCAAGGAGGGGTTTGTTTTGGCATGGGGGTTGATATTGAAGAGGATTAGATGGTGGTCAGAAAAGTCAATAGGACAGATAGAGCTGATGGAGATCAGGTCATTATTAGTGGTAATCGCATCTAGAGTGGCACCTTTGGTGTGTGTTGCTTTATTGCAGAGTTGATTTAGATCGTGAATTTTAAGAAGGTTCGTAAGTAGTTGGACTAAGGTGTCATCTGGATTGTTCCAATAAATGTTAAAATTGCCCAATAACACATATTTTATGTCAGTTCAGATAAGAAGAACCTAGTAATCTGGTCAGATAACTCTTCTGTGAAGAGGGCTCGTTCACCCGGAGGGTGGCATATGGTGTGGAATTTGATAGCAGAGGAGTCTTTGCTTATGAGCAGAGTCCTAAGGTATTCAAAGGCCGAGTAATCTGTCTTTCTTAAAGTGGTGAGTTGAATTCCTAATTTGTGAATTATGTCAAGAACTCTACCTGATTTTTTAGGTCTGTCTTGTCTAATGATGATATACCCAGGAGGGGTTAGTAGGTCAAGTATAGGGGAGGCATGTTCATTTAGTCATGCCTCCAGGAGGAAAAGCGATATATATTTCTTCCCTAAGAATAGATTCCGCTATGTCTGTAGTATTTTTGGGAGCTGATCTACATTTTAGGAGCACGCAAGGGAGAGGGCCGAACTTTTCTTTAGAGGAAGGTAGTGCTTGGATGGTGGTGAATTGAGCTGGTGGTCTGGGCTTGGTTACATTTATGGGGATTCTATTTGAGATCACAATAACTGCAATTGTGGAGGGGGTATAGAAAACCTAGTTTGGGACTTAGTAAGGTAGGATTCGCTGAGAGTAGCAGTTTCAAGATTAGATAGGTTGCGGAGTACACAATGGGGTCTGTGGGATAGACGACATAAGGAAGTGTAGGGCTAGGGAATGTGATTAAAGGCTGTGGAAGGAGAGCCTGAATGTGGAGGTAACTTCTCACTCTCATATGAGAGAAAGCTGGAAAGCTTAGCCTGTCTTGCAATGTCAAGTCTAAGGAGTGTTCTGTCATTCACCAGGGAGTCAAGTTTCTGATCCATACATGACAAGATATGTGTGAGAGAGGTATTGCAGCTTCCTATATTGAGAGAGGGAGGGTGCAATTCCAGTCCTAGGTATAGAGGAGCAGGGTGTGTATTGATAGGGGAGAGTTCCTTTTCATTGGGACTATGTTGGTGTTGACCTGGGGGTTGCAAGACTAGCAATGGGGCGATAATAGCCAGGTTTGTGGTGACCACCATTGTGATTAGAGACCAAGAGACTGATGATTATGGTGGGTACAGGAGAGGTCCCACTTGTGATCGCTTGGGAGCTTTGTGTGATGGTGTGAGAGTTAAGGTTGCTATTCAGGGCAGGGGTGACTCTGAGCAGGAAGGTGAATTAGAGGGGGGTGGATCAGACCTGTGGTGAATGTCAAAGATTGTGAGGATAAAGGCATTATGGGTAGATAACTCTGAGTAGTGAGGTGATTGAAAAACAACAGAAAGTGTTGCTCAAAGAAGGAGAGGTGAGGGTTGGTTGCTTGTATAACAATGTTTCCTGTCTTGAAAATAGATATATCAATGTCACCTCCAAAAGATGAAGAGGGGGGTGTTGTTAGTTCTGTTCCATATGTATCTTGATAGACTTGATCTCCTGAAGGAGGAGAAGGAAGAATTATTTTCCATTTTTTCAAGTGTTTTGAATAGAAGACACAATTTGTTTTCTTGGTGCCATTTGTCAAGTTATGGTAGTGATCAGCCATTAGAGTCTCTGAGTGCTGTTGGTGTTTAAGATAATTTTTGTTTGTGGAGTATGGGGTGCATTAAGGGCTAAAATCTGGAGTGGTGAGAGAGTGTAACGGAGAGTAGAGTGCAGAGAGAAGTGGAGTATTTAAGCTGTAGCAGACGCCTTTATGGGACGATTGAAGAACAGAGATAAAACTACTGGAGGTAACTTCAGGCAGAAAAAACAGATAGAAGGAAGAGTAGGAAGACATATTTGTTGAGAAATCCTTAACTACAAGATTAAATAGATTTAACTTATAAAAGTGATTACACTGTGATGTTTTTAGCTATGAAGTAGCCCATCATGCCGGCTGTTGGGCTGTAATCACTACAATGGGGCGGTGCCTACGCAGCCAGGGATTATTTGGGATTCCGCTATACATTTCCCACTGTCCTTTGATGGTGGTTCCACTGCCAAGAAAAGGCTGATGGAAAGGGACTTTGGAGCCCTTATCAGGGCCCCCATAGCCTCTGCGATGTGGCCAGGGGGGCACATGTGATGATCCCCCAAGCTTCCATGCAACTTATGCCAGGAACCATATGGTGCCGGGCACACATTACATGGATGTTTAAAAGCATCTCTTTTTCTATTATGGCTTGAGTGTTAGGGTTTCCACAGGAAACATGGCTCAGCCTTATACTGTGCTTTAATCTGGGCTGCATAGGCTAATTATTGTGTATTCCTTTGGTTTTCTTTTGATATTTTCAATGGTACTGGGTGTATATTCATGAGAACTTCTGTTAATTCCTGCAGCTCATGAATTAACTTTGAGCAAAGCATGGACACACAGGAAATACCACAGTTGACATGTGCCTGAGTTCCGTTATTAATTTACATAGGCTGCACGTGAACTCTGTTTTTGTTGAGCCATGTGAAGCACAATCTCGCCACCCCACCCAAATTGGAACACCACCCTACCTGCAACTATAAAAGGCTTATGAGTTTAACAAGATGCAATTGCGCTCATTATTACAGTCCCCAGTCACCTGAGATGCTCCTTTGAAGCTCCCACGCAATCCAATCTTCTCTTTGGTTCCCGAGGTCCTCATCAGTCTCCATGGCAATGCAGTGACTCTGCAGCTTCCTGGGTTTCAGTCCGGCTCCAAAAGCGTTCCGACCTGAAAAAGATATAAAAATTAGTACAAGTAAAACAATTGCGATTCTCCTATTAACATGACCAGAGAATCTGGATTTCATTAAAGACACGGAGGCTGACATTATGCATTTATCCTTTAATAGCAACTCACACAGCCGCACTACATCACAAAGGATAAAGTTCTAGAGTCATAACAAAGGATGTATCTAGGAGATGATCTGCCTCTTTTAAAAGAATCGCAGCAGGAAGAACTTCAAAAGGAACTGAGAGATCCGGTAACGGGAAACAACTTCATGAGATGAAACATCAAGGAAGGAACTTCAGCAAGTCAAAGGCCAGCCGGTTAAACGGAGTTGCCTGAAAGAAAGAAATGAGTAAGAACCAAGAGCCTGAAGAGTAAATTCATCACATGGTCATAGGTCAAAGATTAAAAACCAATAGAAGCAATTCATAAAGTCATGCAAAATACAATACATCAAAGATGTAAATAAAATAAGTAGACACCCTTCAAGTTGTGAAAGGGAGGAGGGAGGGATAATGTCAGCCTCCGTGTCTTTAATGAAATCCAGATTCTCTGGTCATGTTAATAGGAGAATCGCAATTTCATTACAAGACCGGAGGCTACATTATGCATGTTCGTAGCCCCGAAGGACAACCTCAGACATATGCTCGATAGGCTTACAGTAATGACGAGCAAAGGTATTAGCATTTGACCAGTCAGCAGCTTTCAGAATATCATCCAACTTACCACCTGACCAGAAGGACTTACTGGCCATAGCTCCTCTGACAGAATGAGCTTGGAACTTAGAGAGGTCAACACCAGCGAGCTTCATGGTAGACTTAACCCATCTAGCAATGGAGGTGGAAGAAACAGGTTTGAAAGGTTTCACAAAGGAAACTAAGAGTTGATTTGCGCCATTGGGGCGCAGGAGAGACATCCTAGAGTCATATTCTTTCATGCAAGCAACCACACAGAGTTTAGGTAAGGTGTCAAAACGAGGGTAGAAGATAAAATCTGACATCGTTTTGGTTCTTCTAAGTAATTCGAATTTGACACCAAACATATCATAACATCTATTAGAAATGTCTAAACTTCTGATGTCAGAAACCCTCCTACAGGAAATTAAGCACAAGAGTGTAGCAAGCTTAAAGGAGAGAAACTTTCTATTAAGGGAAGAATTGTCTGGCCAGGAACAAAAAAGGTCTAAAATGCACTTGACATCCCAAAGGGTCTGGTATTTAGGCCTAGGGGGTCTCCTAAGTCTTATACTCTTGAGGACCCTACAAATGATAGGATTTTTACCTACCGATTTACCGTTGATAGGAGCGTGACCAGCGGAGATTGCGGATCTGAAGCAGTTAATAGAGCGATAGGAAAGGCCTCTGTCAAATTGTTCGACCAGAAAATTAACGATATTCACGACAGGAGTCTCCACGGGATCCAGACTCCTTTCCAGGCACCAATGAAACCATTTCTTCCAAATGCTGTTGTATCTAAGGTGTGTCCCAGGTGCCCAAGATTCTCCGAGGAGAGAGAGAGCTGTTGACGAAAGTCCAGACAGCTCGTTAGATTGCCTGACACTTTCCAGGCAAGAAGGTTCAAATTCCCCTCGAGAATAAGACGGTGATCTTCCCCGTCTGCGTTTGAAACCAGGCCTGGAGAGGCTGGGATCAGAAAGGGAATGTCGCATGCTAGTTCCAGGGCTGTCGGGAACCAGGCTTGGGACGGCCAAAAGGGAGTTATCAGGATCAGGGAGCATTGCTCCGATCTGACCTTCTGAAGGACTCTCTGAATCATGGAGAAAGGAGGAAAGGCGTAACCCAGGAAGTGGGACCAGGGTTGGAGAAACGCGTTCACAGCAAGAGCGCCCGGGTCTGGCATCCAACTGAAGTAGTTGGGAAGTTGGAAGGTGAGCCTGCTGGCGAATAGATCCACGTCTATGGGACCCCAAAAGTGGGAGAGGGAATAGAAGACGTTCATGTCGAGTTTCCAGTCCGAGAAGTCTATAAGGAATCTCGAATTCCAGTCTGCTGAAATGTTCGATTTCCCGGGGAGATATTCCGCCCTGAGGGAGATTTTGTGTTCCAGACAGAACATCCAAAGTTTCTTGGCAAGGTTGGAGAGATCCGCAGATCTCGTCCCTCCAAGGCGATTGATATAGGCCACAGCGGAGACGTTGTCCATCTTCAGAACAACGGACCTCCCTTGGATGGAGTGTTTGAAGCTCATAAGAGCGTATAAGCCAGCCGTTAATTCCAGAAAATTTATGTGTTGGGAGGATTCCGATAGGGTCCAAACCCCACCGGTGTCCTGGTCCCCCAAACGAGCACCCCAGGCATGAAGACTGGCGTCTGATTCTAGGACAAAATCCGGGGATGAGCCGAAGATAGCTTTGCCATTCCAGGCGTCTAAGTTCTCCAGCCACCAAAAAAGTTCTGTTCTCGCATCCGGATCCAGAGAGACAAGGTCCCCATACCACAGACCTGAATTGAGAGCATTCCTCTTTATTCTCTGAAGTGCACGGTAGTTCAGAGGGCCGGGAAAAATGGCCTGGATGGACGAGGAAAGGAGCCCGAGTAGTCTGGCTAGTTCGCGGAGAGTTAAAGACTCTTGTTTCAGAACAGATCTGATCTCCTTTCGGATCTTGGCAATCTTCTTGGCCGGAAGAAGGAGGAGACATTTCGTGGTGTCTAGAGTGAAGCCGAGGAATTCTATAGTTCTGCAGGGAGAGAGTATGGATTTGTCTCTGTTGATGATGAAGCCAAGGCTCTCTATCAGGTTCATGGAGGTTTCTAGGTCTCTTAGGAGGTCTGAACGGGATTGGGACATGATAAGAATATCGTCCAAGTAAATGATGAGGCGGATACCCCTCTCTCTTAGTATTGTAACGACACACTTCATGATCTTGGTAAAGCACCAAGGGGCAGAAGAGAGGCCGAAGGGAAGAGCTTGGAACTGGTAAAGATGTTCCTTCCAAGCAAATTGAAGGAAGGGTTGATGTTCCTTGTACATGGGAATCGTGAAGTAAGCGTCCTTCAGGTCTAGCTTGGCCATCCAGTCCCCTTCCAGAAGGAGATCCCTCAGGAGGTGGATACCCTCCATTTTGAAATGGCGATAAACTAGGAATTTGTTGACTTCTCGAAGGTTTATTACGGGTCTCCAACCCTTGTCCTTTTTTTGAACGAGAAACAGAGTGCTTATGAACCTTGCACTGGACCAGGGAACCTCTACTATTGCATCTTTTTTGAGCATGGAAGCGATTTCTTCCTCCACGATCTTTTCTTGATCTTCTGAGAGGACAAAGGGGCGGGGTAAGTGTGACTGGACGGGAATCTGTAAGAAATCTATCTTGAAACCCATGACGGTCTCTAAAACCCATGGGTCTTGGGTAATTGAATCCCAAACATGATAAAACTGTTTTAGCCTGCCCCCTACTATGGGAGGGGTAGAAGAAGGAGGAGTAGTACTTACTTGTAGAGTTGGAGGTGTTGGGAGTGCCTCGGCCTCTTGAACCACGGTTTCTCGGGCCTCTTCCTCTTTGGGGGAAGAAGGGTTGTCTAGGGGGGTAGAAGCCCCTTCCTGTGCCTCTGAAGGATGAGTAGGGTCGTTGGTTGCCTCGGCCGGAAGAGCGACCCCTTCTGCCGGCCTGGCCAAAAAGGTTGGTGTTGAAGACCCGTCTCAGGTTGTTCTGGGCCCTATCAAGGGCAGTAAAGGTGGATACGTATTTGCCAATTTCCTTGATTATGTCCTCTCCGAAAAGGAGGCCTTTGGGGTTCTGGGAGGGTTCTTTCTCCGCCATGTCACCTAATTTAGGGTTGATTTTGTTCAGGATAGATCTCCTCCTCTCAGTGTTCAAACTAGAATTGGCGTTGCCAAGGAGGACGATAGCCCTTTGGCTCCAACCTCGAACGAGGTCGACGTTCAAGGGGGTAGAGGAGAGGTGGGACTGTTCCGCCATATCTAGGATTCTAACCAAGGGTCCTAGAACGTCTAGGAGACGGTCTTGGCAGCCCTTGAGGGCCCTCTCCAAACCTTTTCTGGGGTCACGTCCTAATTTAAATAGGAATTTAATGAGGCTAGGGTGTAGGTTTGGAGTTTGACAGACTCTGTCGTCAATGGTAGGTCTGGGGGATTCAGACCTCATTGTGTTTCTGGTGTTACTATCCAGAAGGTTTCTCAACCAGCGTGCAACAAATTTGGAAACATGATCCTGCGGGAACCATTTAGAGCTGTTGGGGTGAGAAATGTTTAGGGGGGAAAACATTTCCTCCCCAATAGGGTTTAAAATAATATTCTTTGGAGTAGGTTCCGGATCGAAATGGGAATTGAGATCATGTTGGACCTCGTCCAGATCAAAGACGAACTCGTCTGAGGGGTCCTTGGAGGAGTTGTCATCCAAGGAGGAGGGAGAGGAGTCAAGACCAACATTTCTATTTGTTTGATTAGCACTAGTCCAAAGTGTGCCGCGAGGGGCACCGTACACGTTTGTGCCGCCATGGGCACCGGTCAAAAGAGTGTCCCGAGGGACATCAGGTTCAAGTGAGGCGTGGTGGCCTCCCATCCAAAGTGAGGTGCTAGGACCTCCTATGTTTTGAGAGGCGCTAGGGCCTGTAGTGCTTTCGCAATGTTTGGTCTTTTTGGGTCTCTTACCGTGTAAGGGGAGATCCTGGGGGTCACCAGGTCTTTTGGAGAGCATGACATCTCTAAGGGAGGCCATCATGCAAGATTTAATTTCTTGTTGCAGAAATTTTTTAAGCGAATCGTCAATGTGGGCAGGTGAGCTAGCAGTAGCGTCATCAGAATCCACGTCAGACATCGTGTGGTGAAGAAAGAACTATTAACAGGTAAGATAATCAGATCCCCCTTTTTACTCCTCTTTTTTTTTTTTTTTTTTTTTAATTGGTTTTTTTTTTTTTTTGCAGGTGAAGCCTCAGGTTATTCCCCCTTTTTTTTTTTTTTTGGTAATTAAAAGGTAATTTTATATAGGTAAAGGGGGGTATAATTATGGTGAACAGCGTAATCAGAATGAAGTAATGGGAAGAAGTTAAGGGAAGTATTAATGAAATGAAGGGACGCTTATTATAAGGAAAGCGTGTTTGGACGCTTATTATAAGGTGTTTGGAAATGTTCTTAGATGAGTCAGGGAGACGAGCGCAGTGGTCGTAGGTCCCCGGCGGGTGAAGCAGAGCAACTGACAAGCTAAATCAGTCGTGCTCGAGCTCAGCCGCCGGAGGAAAGGAAAGTAGCTTGGCAGGGAAGGCACGCAACGCGGTTATCGCGAGCGTGCTTTCCTCTAATCCAAAAGGCAGGAAATGGAGTCGGAGACGTGCCTCTGCTGAGTGAAGCGGAGATCCGCGATTAAGGCGGCGGAAAGAGAGGAAAGAAGCGGTCAGGACGGTATGAAGGGAAGCGCGGTCGCGCGTTTTATAGGGAAGAAGGGGAGTGGACTACCATATATTGGAAGTCCATAGTAGGGAGGGTGGGATGGGAGGGGGGAAGCCTGCGCCACCCACCACTAAGATCTGTGTTGAGACACAGAGTTAAAGGAAGAACATGGCGAGGTTACAGGTTTAAAACGCTGAAAAAAGCTTCAAATAGGCATAAAGGTACCTGGGTTGAAAGGGTAATACAATACAATGAAAGTAGGGCGACATAGAGATATAGAGTAGAACAAAATACAAGTCTAGGCTTAAAAAACAAGGAGCAAGTAATAGTAGTGACTTATCTGCTGGCGAGCCGCTTTTAAAAGAGGCAGATCATCTCCTAGATACATCCTTTGTTATGACTCTAGAACTTTATCCTTTGTGATGTAGTGCGGCTGTGTGAGTTGCTATTAAAGGATAAATGCATAATGTAGCCTCCGGTCTTGTAATGAAATTTGATTTCTGGTGCTTGTAGAGAAAGCACATACAAGACAAAGCAGGTATTTGACATTCGCTATTTTATTTTAACATATCTTTGTTTCTTGAATTTGTGAAAGAAGCGATTCAGATACCGATGCCAGTTTCATGAGAACAGGGACTTCTAAATAAAAGAAAAAAAGAGAAAGAGTTACAGACTTCAAAGGAAAACAAAGACTCATTTGAACATTTTTTTCAATGTACACTTTCTGATTTTTTTAAAAATTCATTCTGTTATCATTTTAGGAGGCACAAGTGTTATTGCAAAGTAAGTGAGATGTAATATAATGGATAAGTTCTAGTTGGTTCTAGTTGGTGTTTATGCAAGAGAGTGACCAATCATATTTTATTTCTGCTGAAAAAAATACATTCCAGTATAAGCATCAATCAAACCAGTATAAGCATCACTCAATCATCTGATTAAGAGAAAAGTATTCCTATGGTTAATAAAACAACGCATTTAATCACTGGTATAATGTTGTGTGTAATATAAGAAAAAAAAGAAGCAAATGACAACATTATAGCCTAGTCAATGTAATGTTATTATCATTTACATATAGATGTTTGATCATTAAAGACACAAACCTCAAGCGGGGAAAAAGTGGCATCGATCCAGAGCTGAATCTTGCAAAGGGTTTTCTTTCTGTTCTTTTTTATTTTGTCACATTTTCCACCTTACCCCAGAGGTCTGTTCTTGTCAAACTGTGTTTTACATACGGTTTGGACAGGCGTAGATTTCAAGAGGCATAGAGAACAATTGTCTCATCTCTCAAGTTGAACATCCTGGATTTCAGGTGAGTGGGGACTTGACATTGAGCAGTTGCACTTTTCAGGGCAATAGCACAAGCTGCAATAGAAACAGGGATGTTTCCCACTGCCTACATGGCAGTCGCATCATAATCTGGTAGGTGGAACTGCTGACTACATGTCTTGCGGTCTCCTTCCAGCAATTGTAATAAGGTCCTTAGTATGTCAATTAAATAGAAACCAACTAGAAATGTATAAATGCATAAAAATGAACAGTAGTGCATAGAATTGCACAGGAAAATGGAATATATGAATGTATTCCTTATGAACATACATTTGAATATGTAAGTAGACAAGTAGACACAATAAGAAAAGCTTACTTATTACTTAAGTAGTTACTGCCCCTATTGGCTTAGCAGCATATAACATTAAATTACGTTGTCTACTCCAACTAGCATTTGTGGAGCATTAGAACAAACTAGAATACATACATTTAGATATTAATACAGGTCAGGATTTTTGTAAAGTGCTTAAAAATGAAAAGTATTGATGAAAGCTGAAGTTAGTATGGTTTCTTACATAATGATGGCATTTGTTCAACTTTGTATGAAGGTGGCACTTAAAACATCTTTTGATGGGCTGTTTGGAGGCAACCATGTGATTTTCTGTGGAGACTTAATACAACTAACACCTGTAAAATGTCAATAAATTCTCAACAAATTTTTGCAAGACCATACTTGAAATGTTTTGGCAAGTATAGGTAAATGTCAACATTTGGTTGTAGTTCACATACATCCAATTAACCCAAAATAGGCAAGCTAACAGTGAAGAATATGCTAAGATATAGAAAAACATTAAGGCTAAGGATGCGAAATATAAAAATATTATTTCCTAACCTTCATTTACATTCTTAAGTTATGCATTACCTTCTTTTAAAATCTGAAGCTACTGTTTGTTTAATGTTAACTGTAGGAGAATGTTCACAAATAAAGTATCATAAGCAGCACTGTCCCCCACTTGCAGTCAAGAAAAGCATTTCATCAAGCTTGTAAAAAAGTTCTGAAAATGTTTGAAATTGTCAAATCAATTTTTTATTAATATTTTTTGCTTCCAAAAAGACTTCTTCCCTTATCTTTGTGATAATCTCATTGTATACATTGTAGGGGTACAATTCGTACATAATCTCCATTATGTACCTGGTTATCCAATGCATTTCGGGACCCAGCCCTTCTTCAAGGGTAAAAAATCTGTAATTATTTAGGAAAAAACATTCGGTCAGTCATCCCATAAGATCTGTTATAGGTTAAGTCATTGCATTTAAGTATATGCTAAATTTTACTTAGTGATAGCATGTTGCATTATTTCTATGAAGTGACATGGATGAGAAATGGTTTATCCAATGAAATAGCATGGATAGAACATCGTAATCAAGTTCTACCATACATCATAAATAATATTGATGTGTTCGTTATTTTGACAATACCTGTGAATTCCTGACTATAAAAAGTTGAACGAAGAAGGACCAAAAATTGTGTGTGTGAAAAATGTCACAGTGGTAGATTACAATCAAGGTGCTCAAGTACAAGAACTGCAATCAACAATACGAACGCCGAGTGAGTGTGTATACACTTACCCAGTGTACGAGTATCATGTATATTCCGAGATCGTTCTGTTAAGAAAAAATGACACACGTTTGATATAGAACCCCGTAACATCCATGTACAAAATCATGTCTTACTTAAAAATGGTCAATCGTGTAGAGAGCAGGTTGCGGTCACGTTTGCCGGTTCTAGTTATAAACGGAGGGATTCTGAATAATGCGTGCAAAATATCAGTAAATATACTACAAGCATATTATGAAAAATCGGTACGAAGAAATATGAACAAGATGGCTTACCAACTGGTGACAATTCAACTGAAGTCGAAAGGGTGACTACATGTCTAAAGTTTGCAGAGTAATGAGACGCCACGAAACAAGGCACCATGATTTGAAAGCGTGGTATGTCTCACGGTCACCTGACATGTGAAAATATGAGTTTGTAGTTTCAACATGCCTGCAAACTACTGTCTAAGAAAAATAATCCATTCCCACCATGCATCAACTGAAACTAATGTAGCATTTTTCCAATTACAAGTAATAGATTCGATTGCTCTAGAAATAAGGAAATCAAACAATGTACTATTCATAGGGGATAATGTAGATTTAAAGAGAGAAGATTTAAGGATTAGAATATGAAAAGATAGAGTTGTTTGGATCTTATGATACTGGGTTATAATATTCCATATGTCGGATAAAAACTGATGAATAATAGAACAATTGAAAAATAACTGTTGTAAATCACTAGTTGTAGACTGACAATGCCAACAAGTTGGAGTATCTAGAAGTTTAGCTTTAAATAATTTGTCTAGAGACCTAAAGCATTAGTAAAACAGACTAATACTAGTTTGTATGAGAGTAGCCGGGAGATAAATAGCCATATTGGACTTCCAAATATCCTTCCAGGATACAATAGGGAATTGAAGATTTATGTGTGGTGATCATTTTTGATTAAGATGTGTGAAGGAGGAATTCAGAGTGGGAAGTTTTTTATATACTTTAGAGGCTATATGTCCTGAATGTCCGAACACAGAAATACAAAAGTCCATACCAGAGGATTGAGACATAGAAAGTAGTTGCGGAAGGAATTAAGAACAGTATTACATAACCCTCGCATGTGCCTATTCTGCGGAGACCCCTAGCCTCCATACTTACCGGACCCCGCATTCTGCTGCTGCCAAAGGTGGGAAATAATGTCAGCCAACAAAGCCTGGTATCAGTAGTGGTCGTTGTTGGCCGCAGTTTATTAATAACCAAAGACATATTAATAACACAAACTGGTTTCAAGCAATCTTCCATTTTGCGAACATTACTCATCAATCATAATTGGCATATTACACATTATGACACCCTCTTCTAATAGCAGGTGTCAGTCTCTTTGTGCCCTCCTTAGTTCGAAAATGGGGCTTGTACACAAACCAGTTTGTTGCCAGTCTATTGGTGCTCCAGTGGTTGGTTGCCCATGCCTTCTGCGTGTTGCGGAGGGGAGCTTTCCAGTCAGGAGTTAGGTCCCCAGCTCGCTATCAAATTGCGCCCTGCCGTCCGGCCGGGTCTGGGCCGCGAGTGCCGTCTCCTCCTGTTACTCCCCTCCTTTATGCCGCCACGTCACCCTGCCATGCGGCATTCAAAAGTGAGTGGCCATCCTCTTACACACCGCCCGCCGGTGTGTTTTCTTAGCCAACCAGTGTAGGATTTCCGCTAACGCCCCTTCCCTTATCCAGCACTGCAACTTTTGCTGTTCCTTAGGTGTGTGGGCTTCAGTCGTTGTTGCTGTCGCGCCGTTCTCCCAGCTCCTCGAATGCGATGTGCTTCTGCTGGGAGGGCGGCGTCGCTTAAATCCTCCTGAGCCCTCCATGCAGGCCTCAGGTGAGTCCCCCCGATTGGGGGGTTCAAACAAAGCCAGGTTGACCATTGGACGCCCTTTGGGGGGCGCCAGGTCAACAGGTCACTTCCGGTCGGGTGGCTGGTGCGCACCCAATTTCCGCTGGTTCCTGTGCGCATCGAAGCGCCCAGAACCACTTTTTCCCCGCTGGTGGCACCACAAGGGTTATGGCGCCGGCCTTCGAGCCTCCCCCACCCTTCGGGCGGGTGCGGCGGCCTCTGCAATAACCCTCGCATGTGCCTATTCTGCGGAGACCCCTAGCCTCCATACTTACCGGCCCCCGCCTTCTGCTGCTGCCAAAGGTGGGAAATAATGTCAGCCAACAAAGCCTGGTATCAGTAGTGGTCGTTGTTGGCCGCAGTTTATTAATAACCAAAGACATATTAATAACACAAACTGGTTTCAAGCAATCTTCCATTTTGCGAACATTACTCATCAATCATAATTGGCATATTACACATTATGACACCCTCTTCTAATAGCAGGTGTCAGTCTCTTTGTGCCCTCCTTAGTTCGAAAATGGGGCTTGTACACAAACCAGTTTGTTGCCAGTCTATTGGTGCTCCAGTGGTTGGTTGCCCACGCCTTCTGCATGTTGCGGAGGGGAGCTTTCTAGTCGGGAGTTAGGTCCCCAGCTCGCTACCAAATTGCGCCCTGCCGTCCGGCCGGGTCTGGGCCGCGAGTGCCGTCTCCTCCTGTTACTCCCCTCCTTTATGCCGCCACGTCACCCTGCCGTGCGGCATTCAAAAGTGAGTGGCCATCCTCTTACACACCGCCCGCCGGTGTGTTTTCTTAGCCAACCAGTGTAGGATTTCCGCCACGCCGCAAGGAGGCCCACGTCTCACTGCGGCTCCCCCCCCTGCACCTGGTTCGTGGCTCCCACCTTTCTCCATATTTTCTTTTTTTTTCAGTTGCAACCTGCGAGTGACATTGCACCCCACAAGTTATCCCAAAACACCTTCATCCCCTTTTCGGATAGGTGTACCCCGTCTTGCCCATAGAGTTCTGGGCGGCCCGGGTGGATGAGGCCGTGCCGAACTGATTCCAGGCCATTAGCGAGGCAAAACTTGTGCATTGCCACATTTAGCTTCCTTCTTGCGTTGTCGACGGCCTTGTTGGAATCGGCACCTCTCCAATGTTTCCTGCTGATCATTTCGGACCAGACCACCGTCGTGGGTCCCAGCCACGCTGCTGTCTTGGTGAGATCCCGTTGGATGGCTTGCCCGACTGCTTTTCGCCCTAGCCGGGTCAGGTCATTGCCCCCGAGGTGGATGATCAGGACGTCGGGCAACCAGGCCGAATCTGCCATGAGGCCGTCCAGCGTCGGCAGTAGCTGCTCCCATCTCATACCTGGCTGCCCTATCCACCGGATGTACGTAGCTTTGGGCCTGTTTATGCTGCGGCCCCCCTGCCGCCACCAAGACTCCATCCGGGACACGAATGAGTGCCCCACCACCCAGACCAGCTGCGGGCGTCCCCCTGTCGAGAGAAAGCATTCTGTTAGGTGGCTTTACTGCGCACCGTGTGCATTTAAGAGAGGGAGGGGGGTGTGTTGTCACCCGGCCGTGCGGCATCCCATGGCGACTCCCTCTCCTCCCCCCCCCCCCCTTGGCGGCTTTCTCTCTCTTTTGTTTTTTTTTTTTTTTTTGTGTCTTTTCTCTTCCCCCTTTTTTTTTTTTTTTTTTTTTTACGAGGTGAGGGCGTATGTACGACTTGTACGACCTGGAGCGCCATCTGCCCACTGCCTGGATCCTGTCCTCTGGCATGCCATGCTGCGCTGCCGAGGTCGCTGCGCCGATCCTGAAAGAGTGAGAGGCAAACGAAGCCGCGCAATACCCGGCTTTACTAAGGCCTTGGCGCATTATGGATGTAAACTGGAACTTACTCAGGTTCCTCCCGTCCTTATGTATGAAGAGAGGGCCCTCACCAGCTGGTCGAGCCCCCATGTACCTGAACAACCAGCATACCGCGCAGAGCCCCGACTCTGGGATGCAATGGAGACGTATCGTCGTCCCCCTCCTTGCCCTGTCCGTTTTGGACTGTCTCAGCGTTAACTCCACTGCCCTCTCCATTCGTTTAATGTCTCTTGCCTGCAGGCATTTGCTGCGCTGGGCCCGACTTGCTGGGGGCTACCAATTTCGTGACACGGAATGCTCCGAAGAACGCCGTCGTGAAAGCCGCCCTAAATAGCAGCAGCTCGTATTTATCCGATATTAAGCCTGTGAGGGCTCCAAGGAGCTGCCCCAGTTTGGCAAAATCGATGGGACGCCTGTTGTCCCTCTTTCTACCTTCAACCCTCCTCCAGCCTTTCAAGGCCGTCTTTAGATAGGCCGAGGTAGTGGGGTCCTCGCCTGTGTAAAGCCTGGCAAAATGGGCAATGGCGGACAAATGCGCCTGGGCCCACGATCTCGTTTTTCTCGACTCGAATGCCCATTGCACGAATTTCTCGACTGCTGTGCGAGTCTTTGCCCTGTCTTCCAGTGATTTTAGGCCCCCAACTCTCATTACTGTGCCCGCGTATGTCCTGTATCTTCTGTTAGCTTCTGCGGTAAGTGATTGCCCTATTAGCCATGATAAGTCTACTCCCCCAGGTCCCAAAGGGACGATGGAAAGGGGGTCATCTCCTTGTCCGCCCCGGGCACCAGTTCTCTGAAACGCTTCATTTGGGACCGTGAGAGTGCGTCTGCTGCTGAGTTCTCTGCCCCTGGCACGTGGCGCGCTTTCAGCTCCAGGTTCCCTTCCAGCTGTAATTTAATTAACTGTCGCATTAGCCTCAGCATGTCCGGGCATCTCGCTGCGCCTCTGTTAATGGCCTGCACCACTCCCATGTTATCTGACCAAAGGGTGAGTTTCAGGTTTTTTATTTTCTCGCTCCAAATGGTCAGTGCCACAATGATTGGGAACAGCTCGAGAAACGTGATGTTCCTGGTGAGCCCCTGCGCATGCCACTCGTCTGGCCACTGGCTGGCGCACCAGCTGTTTCCCAGGACCGCGCCGAAGCCAAGGCTTCCGGCCGCGTCTGTGTAAAGGGCTATCTGTTCGGCCGTTACCCAACCTGCTCTCCAAATCAGCACCCCGTTGAAATCTTGTAGGAACTCGTCCCACACCTGCAGGTCCTGTTTCACGTCTGCGCTCAGCCTGATGTGGTGGTGCTTGTGGGTGACGCCGGCCGTTAGCCCTGTTAGGCGCCTTGAAAATACCCTGGCGGGCGGGATTACCTGAGCCGCGAAGTTGAGTCTACCTATCACTCGTTGGATCTCCCTCAGGGTGGCCTTGTTCCGACCCCGTAGCTTCGATACTTCCTCGCGAAATTCCTTTACTTTGCCTGGAGGCAGCCTGGCCGTTCCTGCTATAGAGTCCAATTCTATGCCCAGGAACGTGAGACTTGTGGTCGGGCTTGTAGTTTTTTCTTTTGCGAGGGGGACCCCTAGGGACCTGGCTAGCTCCTCGAAGGCTGCCAATGTGCTTGCGCACACTGCGGAACCTGCCGGGCCTGTGAACAGGAAATCGTCTAAGTAGTGCAGTTTTCCACCTTCCTGGTGCCGGTCATGCAGCGCCCATTCTAAGAAGGTGGCAAACTGCTCAAAATATGCGCATGATATCGCGCATCCCATGGGCATGGCTTTGTCAATAAACACGTCCTCGCCCCATTGGAAACCCAGTAAGTGGAAACTGGAAGGGTGGACCGGCAATAGTCGGAACGCAGATTCAATATCGGCTTTCGCCATGAGGGCTCCTCTGCCCGTCGCCTTCACCAGCTCGATTGCGTCGTCGACTGACGCATAGCCCACTGAGCAAGCTTCGGGGTCGATACCGTCGTTCACGGAGGAACCTTCCGGAAACGAAAGGTGGTGTATCAGCCTGAATTGACCTTGTTCTTTCTTGGGGACCACGCCTAGCGGGGAGATGACTATGCCTCCTTGCAATTCCTTTGGGAGAGGGCCCTCAACTCTACCCAGTTTCAATTCTTTCTCTATCTTGGCGCTAACCACTTCGGGGTGTTGGCTTGCCGACTTCAGGTTGCTCGCCCCCGCCGAGGGGAGCGGGCCCTGGAATGGAATAACAAAGCCTTGCTCGAAGCCCTCTACCAGTGACCTGGCCTCGGCTTTGTTCGGGTATTTGTTTGTTAATCTGCGCAGCTGTTGTGTAATAATGGGGGATCTGGCCAGCTGGCGCCTACAAATGTCCGCCAGTCCCCTCCTTTCCCTTGCGTTGGGGCTAACGCTTCTTGCTCTTTTCTCTCTTCTCCCTTTTTGCTTTGTGTTTGGAACCTTTGCATGCAACGGTGGCGTGCTTGCCCCCGCAGCTAGCGCATGCGTGTTGAAACTTACAAGACGAGCCCCATGAGCAGTCCCCCGCCTCGTTTCTCCAACAAATCGCCTTACTTGCGGTTGGGGAGTACGATCTACCGTTCGACCGCCTTTGATAAGAACCACTCTTCCCCTTTTGGTATGAGCTCCGAAAGGGCTGGTCGCCTTTTCCCGCCCAGGCCCTAACATCTTTGGCTGTGAGCATCTTGTGGATGAACCCCGAGACATCTTCCTCATTCCACTCCATTTCGGGGTGCCTCTGCATTTTTAATCTAAACCCTTTATCGTATTCTAACCAGGCATCCCCCGGGAACTGCCTCTGTGCTAGGTGGATATTGGCCTCGTACAGCCACAAGTCGGCCGCGCAATTGGGGAACCTCTCCACTATAATGCATGCCATAATTCTGAAAGCGTCTAACCAATTGTCGAAGCTGCGCTCTTTTCTGGCCCCACGCCTTTCTCTCCTGTCCTCCTCCTTCCTGTCGCACGTGGTTAGATCAAGTCCCTCTAGCTGTATTTCAAGCAGCGAAAATATGTCTATGAATTCCTTGCGCCATATCCTCTCCTTTACCGCTAGGGGGATGAGACATGCCAAGCCGGTGGCTTTCGTAGTCAGGGACGCTGTACCGGGGGATGGCCTGATGTAATGATCGTTGACTACCCCACTCGGAGGTGGGCTTCCTGAAACGGGGCCGTAACCCCAACCGGGTAGTGGGGAAATTTGTTCCCCCTGAGCGGACAAGCTTACCTGCTCTTGCACTCTTGTCTGACGGGCCCACCCCGGGTCGACCATATGCCACGTGAGACCTGCCGCTTCCTCCGCGCGCTGCTCCCTAGGCCCTGGTACCCCTTGCCCTGTGCCATTAAGTAGCCCCGGCGCCAGCGATTTTAGACATTCTTTTACGATGTTGCTAATATGCTCACCCTTTTTCTTTTTGCCGGTCGTCTCGCCCTGTTCGCTGCCCTCTGGCCTCGGCGGAAGAGGTTTCTGCCGCACTTTCCTCGGAGGGTTCCTCTTCGATGTTCTCTTCATCAGCGTGTTTTTCAGCTTCTTGGGTGCGGAAGGCCCTGGTTCTTCACCACCTGTTCCACCGGTCTGTTCTCTTTCCCTTTGCCCAGGTGAGGGTGAAGCCAGTCGTCGCCGTGGATGGCCGATAACTCGCGAATCTTCATCAGTACCTCTGCCATCTCGTCCGGCTGGCCTTCCGACATGTCGTGAGTCTCTGCGCACTTGTGTGTGGCTTCTTGGTTTCTAGCGTCTGCGTCAGGCCGTCTGCTGTGGGCACAGCTAACTGCGTGTGCTTATCCCGGGCCCTGAGCTTGCCGCGGTTTTTTACCTGTTGTTGCTTCGGGGGAGCTGGCACGGCGCGCCGCGCTCCGTAAGGCGTCCTCGGCGATGATGACCTGGATCTTCCACCGGAGCCTCGCCGTCTTCCGCTTCGTCCTTCGCCGCGTCGCCTCTCCTCCTTCAGTCGTTGTTGCTGTAGCGCCGTTCTCCCAGCTCCTCGAATGCGATGTGCTTCTGCTGGGAGGGCGGCGTCGCTTAAATCCTCCTGAGCCCTCCATGCAGGCCTCAGGTGAGTCCCCCCGATTGGGGGGTTCAAACAAAGCCAGGTTGACCATTGGACGCCCTTTGGGGGGCGCCAGGTCAACAGGTCACTTCCGGTCGGGTGGCTGGTGCGCACCCCGTTTCCGCTGGTTCCTGTGCGCATCGAAGCGCCCAGAACCAGTTTTTCCCCGCTGGTGGCAACACGAGGGTTAGGGCGCCTGCCTTCGAGCCTCCCCCACCCTTCGGGCGGGTGCGGCGGCCTCTGCAATAGTAATGTATATTTGGACAACTCAGATAAAGCTAGTTTGTATTTAGCTTGAATAACTTCAAATGTGTAAAACATATCATACTGACATATGTTAGCAACAAAGAAAATACCAGTAATCCATATGGTCCAGAAAGAAACTTTTTTAGTGGGAACCATGGTAATAGAAAAGCTACTAGCAAAGGATAAAAGGGCGAGTTTAGGGTTTGCAATAATGGGGGAAATGTTTATTAAAGGAGTCATTTGCCCTGGTGAGGAAAGCAGGTAATGGATATGGAGCTAAAATATTTTTCTCCAGGATAAGCCATTTAGGTGCATTAGAAGGAGAAATAACATGAAACCAAAAGGAACATTCTGCCACAAGGAATGCAAAATTATATTTTTTTATCTGGAAGACCAACCCCACCTTCACATTTGGGCAGTTGACCATTTTTAAGACTGATTCGTGCGGGTTTATTATTCCAGATGAACTTAGTAAAAAACCTATATTATTCAACATAAAAAGTGGACGGGAAAGAAAAGGGTATCATGAACAATAGGTAAAGAATTTGTGGAGGTATAGACATTTTAATTGCCGCAATAGGTCCCCGCCAATTTAAATGAAGATTAGACCATCTATCCAGTTTGTCTTTGGTCTCATCTAAAATTGTGGAACAATTGGTTTCAACTGTATCTTTAAACAAATCAGTAAATGTTATTCCCAAATATTTGAGTTTTTTTGGAGACCATACTATATCAGTATTTGCCAACATTGTAAAATTTCAAAAAACATTTAATGGAAAAAGTTCTGTCTTATTAGTATTCAGGGATTAACCAGAAACATCAGCATACTTATGAATAATATCGAGAATAATAGGTATAGAGGAAAGGGGATCATTAACATATAATAACACATCATCAGCGTATGCAGAAAGGTTAATGTTAGTATTTTTCAAAACAACACCTATACATATCTATTACTAATACGGAAACAGCAGAAGTGGGGCTCTATTGCAGTAAGTAAAGGAGAAAAATGACATCCTTGGCTAGTGCCTCTATAAAAACAAAATGAGGAAGAGCACACACTATTGATAAAAATGGCGACTGAGGGCGCCGAATACAATGTTCTAATCATATTAATTAAAAAAGGACTAAAACAAAATACTTCTAAAGTTTTAAATAAAAATTGCCAATTAACCTTCTCAAATGCCTTTTCTGCATATGCGGCCATTACACCAATTGGATAGCTGGATTCTTTAGCAAGGGATAACACAAGACAGAGCAAACGGGTATTATGAGTGGATAATCTACCTTTCATAAAGCCAATTTGATCAGTTTGTATAATATTGGACAATAAGGGTAATAATCAATGTTCTAGAATTTTTGGCATATATTTTACAGTTCTGATTAATTGGAGATATGGGACACAAATTTGATACTAAAGTAGGGTCTTTATTAGGCTTGGGAAGAACAATTATAGTGGCTTCATTAAAAGATCCCTCCATCATGGAGGTACGCTGAAACTCTGTAAAATGGGAAAGTAAGATAGGGGATACTTGGTCCTGATAACATTTATAGAATTCAGCCAGAACGCCATCTGGGACAGGAGATTTTTGGGAGTTGAATGCATTAATTGCTGCAATAATTTATTTAACGCTGATAGGATTATCTAAGGTTTATCAGTCAGTATCAGAAATCTGGGGCAATTGACAAGAATTAAGTAAATCAAAGATAACATTGTTATGAGAGGCAGGAAGTTCATGATATAAAGAAGAGTAGAAGAAAAGGAACTCTTTCAGTTTATCCTCAACATCTTTCACCAATGTACCATTATTTGTTTTGATGGCTGGTATTTGAATTCTGTCTTGCTTGAATGTGTATATAATTAGCTAATAGTCAACCAGATTTGTTAAAATAAAAATGAAAATCAGATTTTTCTTTTGAAATAAGTAAACCTGCTCTTGTACTAAGCATACAATTATATTCGTATCTGTATTTCTGAAGGTGGATTTTATATTATGGATCTCTAGATGTAATAAAAAGTCTTTCTACAGATGAGATCTGTTCCTCTAATTTGGTGAGGTGGGAGTAAAAAGATTTGTTTCATGCAACCTAATAGAAATTGAAACTCCACGAATGTAATCTTTAAAAGCATCCCAATATATAATTCTGGAGGTGTCACACGAATTGTTATTAAAAAATTAATCACTAATAGCTAAGACCATTTTTTTAGAATTAGTTGGGTTAAGAACTATTTCAGAGTTCAGTCCTCATCTTTTATTAAGAGTGTGGGGGTCAGAAATGCCTAAAGAAAAGGAAATTAGCGCATGGTCTGAAATCCTAATAGGGTGTATAACTGACTCACTAATTATGTGGGATAAATTACATTAAGTCAGTAAATAATCAAATCAATTCTAGAAAAAGAAGAGTGAGCATTAGAATAAAAAGTAAATGATTTCTGGGTAGGATGCTCCAATCTCAAAAAATAAACCAATTTTATAACAGAAAGGAAAGATTTCAAAGCAGAGAATGTTTTGTTAGGCCGGAATTTAAAAACAAAAGACCGGTCCAATAAAGGATCTCTGATGAGATTAAAATCACCACCCACTAAAAGGGA
This sequence comes from Lissotriton vulgaris, assembly GCF_964263255.1. Classification (NCBI taxonomy): domain Eukaryota; kingdom Metazoa; phylum Chordata; class Amphibia; order Caudata; family Salamandridae; genus Lissotriton; species Lissotriton vulgaris. The sequence continues at coordinate 394,980,491 of NC_141694.1, read as the reverse complement.
CATATTACCAATTTTGAGTATTTCAGCAGAGACGTAAGCCCAGAAAGCATGATTATCATATGTAGGAGTGTATATATTGAACAAACTTAAAATTAGTTTGTCAATGTTAATTTGAGCATAAACAAATCTACCATCTGCATCATGACGATGAGACAATATTTGTACATGAGCTCTGTGCGAGAAAATCATAGCTACACCATTTTTACATTTTGCAGCAGGAGATGAAACTATAAGCCCTACCCAACCTTTGGACATGGTATGTAATATGTTATCATCCACATGGTTTTCATGTAAAAAACAGATATCTAGACTAGATTTTTCAGATATTCTAAAATGTTACTTTGTTTGACTGGGTCTCAGACCCTTCACATTTAATGAAGCAACAACTAAATTTTGTGGCCTGGACATATTATCCTATAAGTAATAGAAGAGAATTAAAAAAAAAGACAGCAGCCAATATAAAAAAGGCAAAACAAGACAAACAACGTATAGAAAGGTCTGTCTCTAAGACCTCATACAGACAGAAAATTGCGGACGGAAGTACAAAGCAAGAAAACCACCATTATATGCACCTGCATAGAGAAAGAAAAACAACCTTCAGTAAGGGGTAATAAAAATTAGCCTGCAGAACCAGATGTTTGAGAATCCATGAGAATAGGATTATGCTGATCCAAGAATACGATTAAATCTGCAGAAGCTGAAAAAGCCTTGGATACATAATTTTTCGTGATGAGCATAACCGAAGGGTCAAAAAGGCCATATTTGTATCCAGCTTCTCTTAAACGATGCCTCAATTCTGAAAATTGCTGTCGTATTTGAACTGTCTCCTTTGAAAAATCCTAATAAATAAAGACTTTATTGTCTTCAATTAGGATAGAAGAGATCTCTCGGGTAGCTTTTCGTAGGAGGTGATGGTGCCTCAGAACTTTAAAAATAATTTGTCTCGGTTTGACTTGATGAGGTTTACAAATTGAGGGTATTCTGTGAGCCTTATCAATCTCAAAACATTCTGGAAGTGTGATATTTAATAGTTTAGGTAGGTTTTCCCAGAAAAGACAACAACTTTATCCCTCAACTCCCTCTGGGACATTAAATATGCGTAAATTGTATTGTCTGTTTCCATTTTCCAAATCAAGTAAGTAACGTTGGAGAGAACCAACCTGAGGAATAAATGGAGCCATAGTTGTAATGGCTTTAGTAGTATCAGAAATTGTAATCTTATTATTTGCAACTCTCATCAATAGTGAAGCCATATCCCCCTGAATACTTTTGATATCTGAAGAAATTATGTCAGCATTAATGTGAATAGCTTGAATTTCCTCCAAATGTTTTGACAATTAATCATCTTGTGAATCAATAGCTTTAGATTTAGAAGTAGGAGGTGAAACAGCTTATTTACAATCATTTTACACCATTCTGGACTCCATACTGTGAAACAGAGAGCAGGCAAGTAACAGAAAATAAATTACACTACAAAGAGCAGAGATTTTGAAATGTCAAGACAGTATAATTAATGAGGCAACAACAGCTCCATAACAATATCTCAATAAAGCTTCAATGAAGAATAAAAAGGACAAAATCCCTTTAATTCTGTGAAGAAAGAAGTTGTAGCAATCAAGGGGCAGGAACAAACCCCTTTAAGAGGAGAAAGGCTTCTGGAGAGAGGAGGTGCCCAGTAAGTTATGCCTGCCTCCTCTGTGTGTTCAGTTCACAAAGAATGCTGCAGGGAACACAAAGGCACCAGACTTCCAAAATTCAGCCCAAAAATCTGCAAACTTCAAGGAGCATCTGGGTCAAAAATGAAGTCACAACAAAGCCCCTATCGGCTTGAAGAAATCATCAAAAACGTAGATGAGATCAGAGCTCAAAGCGCTGTGGCCATTTTGTTTCACACGCACTGCCAACTCACATGCACATGTAATCTAAAAACCATATGAGAAGCTCTATGTATATGTAATCAAAAACGATATGAAGGGTTCCATGCGCCTTTTGAAAATTGCCACAGTCAGGCTCCAAGCGCAAGGTTCTATCCCCCAGATTCATCAAGCCCATATTCTGCGAATTCTAAATTGCGAAAAATACTGAATCGCAATTTAGAATTCGCAGAATGGGATACATCAAGAAAAGTGACCAAAAAAGTGAATCGCAATCAGCCGCAATTGCCGATAGCGATTTTCGCAAAATTGCATAAAAATCGCAGAATCGCCAGTTTTCCATGTTAAAATTGCGAACTCGCAATTACCGAAATCGCAAATTGCGATCTCGCTAATTGCGAGATCGCAAAAACGGGAAGTCGCATTTCGAACACAATGATGACATCACAACCAGGAAGTAGGCAGTTCCCTCCCTCATTCAGAACACAGAGCCTGAGAGTGGAAGAAGCACATTCTAGAGCTCCACAACACACATCCTGCAGCACCACAACAGGACAGAAACAATAAATTAAAATGTCCACGGAAGCAGCAGGGAGGAGTGCACCATGCAGAAAGAGAAAAATAAAATGCTCTGAACAGGAATTAGAGTACCTCATCGAGGGAGTATCGAAGGACCATGACAGGCTGTTTGGCAAGGAGTCCCGGAGGGTGACTCAGGCCGACAAGAGGCGCATTTGGCTGTGCATCCGCTCAAAGGTGAACTCAGTTGGAGTGACCCAGCGGTCCATTGATGAGCTCAAAAAGAGGTGGTACGACCTCAGAGGTCGTGCCAAAAAGCGCATTGCTGAGAGGCTGGGGGAGCAACATGCCACCAGAGGAAGAGACCCCACAGTTGCACCCAACACTCCACTCGAATACCTGGTGGAGGACACCCTCAATCCTGCAGTCTGAGTGGGGGTCACCCGGCTGGACTCCTCCCGACCCACCCAACAATCCCACGGTAAGTGCCATGCAACTGCGACCCCGTCCCCTAAAAATGCCCATGACTCCAGAGCTAGCCATTTGATAACCTCAGTAATGCAGGTCATGCACACCTGAAATGCCCTATTGCATTGTGGGACCTGTAGTGCGATGATAGTTCCCGGATAGCCACAGACAGCCAGACCTGTCAAGTGAAAGATATCCCTAAAGCCAGTCAGGGAATGCAAGCCTGCATGCATGTGGCAACATCCCATGTGCAAGATACATATCATTAATCATGCACCCAATTACATCACAGGTTCGTCAGAACAACCCAGCACAGACAGCGAGGCCCTCCACATAGAGGAGAACCCCGCGGACACCAAGGGAGAGGGACATCCTGCCCCACGAGCCGGACCATCACAACCACCAGCAGCAGTACCACCACCTCCTCATGTGGACAGGGCCACCCCTGCAGCCACAGGAGCACAGAAACCCCCCCATGTGACACCCATGGCAGTGGTACAGGCCACACCACCAGCACCCAGGAGGCAGACACGGCACACAGCCACTGTGTGATCTCAGTCCAGCGGACTGATGAGGCAGCAGTGCAACGTCTCAACACGCGCTGGCAGGGGGGAACATGCCCGAGATCCTGGGCTGGCCATAGAACGCCAGATGATTGCTGTCCACCAGAAGAAGGCACACCACTTGGCAGCCATCCACCTGCAGCTCAATAAGACAGCACAAAATGTGAGCCAGCTCATGGAAAGCATGCAGGTCATGACCGCAGCTGTCAGGGAGAACAGTCAGATCCTGGAGTCCCAGCAGGACCTCACCCGCCGCCACCACCAGCTGCTGACCCGCCTGTCAGCATACACAAGATCCAACCATCTGATAGGAAATACCACCTCCCAACTTTCGCGCCGATCTCTTGCGATGCAAATTCAGATGGTTCAATGCTGCCAGACGTCGCCAGGGCCTTGGAACAAGTCACAACAGCTGTGCAGAGTCTACAGGCGTCTGGCCATGGCCAAGCAAGTGGGGGGATGATGCCAGTGAGGGCAATTCAAGTCACAGCAGCCTGTCCTTGCCGGTGGTAACTGCACGCCGCCGCAGCACCAGGCCCACTGCAGCATCAAAAGCCAATAGGGTTGTGGAGGAGGTGGAGAGGCGACTTGGAGCGTCCGGCCGGAGGTGCCAGTGACTCTATGAACTCTACCAGCAGGGCCATAATGATTAGACAAGAACGCCTGCTTCTCTATCATGGAGCTGAATGAGGAAATACAGTTATCATGTAAATAGAAAAAAAATTTAAAGACACATTATTGTGAAAATAACAATAAGAATTTATGTCACACCCGAGGGGTATGGGTGCACTAGAAACAGTTCATTGTGATTTGATTGCGGCGCCTGTGTCCTTCTGCAGGATTCTCCCCATGTGCATGATGCACATGTGCAGGTGGGCGGTTGCCCCCTTTTGACTCACTGCCAGAGATCTCCACAGGTATCTTCCGCTTGGTAGCAATATTGTGGAGTATTGCACACACGGCCACGATGCGGCAGCAGACCTCAGGCTGGTATTTGAGGGCCCCACCAGTCTTGTGTAGGATGTGGAATCGGCTCTTTAACAGCCCAAATGTCCGCTCAATGCAATTTTTAGTGCGAATGTGTGCAGCATTGTAACGCTGTTGCTGTGGTGTGGCAGGGTTTAGGTATGGGGTGAGGAGGTACTCATGGACGCCGTAGGCTCTGTCACATGAATGAAAGGAGCAGAGGGTAAGTGCCTGTTATGCGCAGCTACATGGTCTCGATGTACTGTTTGTTGGCATGTGTACTTACCTAGGAGGTATCAACATATATATGGGACCCCCTCTTAGAGTACTTTTGGGCTAGGGAAAAGAGAGGAACACTATAACAAAACAAAGAATAATTCCCTTGTGGCCTAAATTACTTTACAAATGTCACAATTTCTACTTGCAAAGAAGTCCTTCAAAGCATGGCAACCAAATGTGTTTTTTTCATATTTGTAACTTTTATTTTTTCTTTTTATATTCTTTTTACAAAATTATTATTTTTTTACTTTTTTTCTCTAAGTTCATCATGATCATTTCTCATAAAAAGTAATACATTAATTCAATTAACAATGCATATGTGAATAATAAAAACACCATACAGAGAACACATCTAACTCACTCTCAACAGTGCCTCATATATACACTCTCATACACTCCACATACAATCTTTATTTTGTGTCTAAGTAGTCACAGATAATTCTGTAAGCTATCACGCTAGGTTGACGCGTTTCGGTGGAATGGAACCACCTTCCTCAGGACCTTTAGCAGAACAAAGCTCTTCTCAACAATTTTTGGACTCTGTATGAATATCTGTAATCATAAATGGAATATAGTATATCTGTGCCATCATTAGAAAACAATGATTACGTATTATTTTGAACAAACATAGATTATAATTCACACTGATCACCTTGTGAAGGACTAACAAATTTAACATGATTTGATTCATTCTGCATTTATTTTTTGACTTCTGTCGTTTCTTTATGTAAGTCACAAGCCAACACTGACTCCACTGAGAACTGCAGTGGAATAGAGTACGCCTCCACTTAAATAAGGCGCACGGAGTTTGTCAAAACCCAGAATAAATGATGAGAGGAGTAAAGGGTATGAAACAAGAACAAGAATAAGTGAGAGGAAGAAAGACCACACAACAGTCTAAGAGGTCCAACAATTCAGTTACATTGGAAAAGGAAGCTAACTCTAAATGGATCCAGAAAAGGTCCACTATTTATTCATAATAATCTTACCCTAGCAACAAATCTGTGAAGGGTCTTTATCTCGGTTTTCAGTCCTCAGTGGGTTAGGTAGATTATCCTACAATTGTATATGGAGAGTAGATTTTTTATATCTGTATGTGCATGCATTATAAAGGTTACGTTGTGTACCTTCCAATGCCACTTACCTAATATGGAATCTCATTGGCAAGTGTCTTTATCGCAACTCAATTTTTGGTCGGTCACTCCCCATGCTAGATATACATCGTTGTCTGCATACTTCTCTGTAGGGGATATGTACTCATTTCTCAGTCTATATACTCTGATTTTAGTGAACGAATTCTATGAAAACATTCCGTGTGCATAGATGAAAAAACTAACATTTTATATAAATAGTGTCTCATAGGTTTTCTTAAATTCAGTCACGGGATGACTTCAATTTCTCTCAGTTCTAATATTATTCCAGTTTGGTGCATACGGTGTTGAAGCTGTAAAAACATGATGGGGCGAAATTAGAGGGATTTTCGATTACGTAGCCTCTCACCTTTGCCATATCTTTTACAAATTGTGACTATTAAATTCCATTGTCTAAGACTACTGCTATGTCTCTCTACCTCAAGGTTCAAGCAAGATTTTTATATTAGTGTCTTGTATATTGCTACAAACCTGAGTTCCTATAGCCATTTTTTTAAATAAATGAGGGAGTTCCCCATTGGGGGTAGGGTGTCTCACCTAACAGAGCAACCACTTTAGCTAGATGAAAAGTGGTATATAACCATTCTCAATGTAGCCCCATTTAGCATTTCAAAGAATATCAAACTATACTCTTTTTTATAATTATGCCTAACAGAGATACTGCTAGCGCACAGCTCGTACAACCAAGATCCTCACCCAAACGCTACAATATGAACTTGAGGTCAAACAGGCATGTAAATATAGCGCCCTCATCTATTATCCGACCTCGCTCAAATGCTATTATTACTTCTGCTTTCTCATGTTGGCCCGCCGTCACAGAGTCCTACCCAAAATAGTGGTTGTTTGTTGTGGCACAACGGCCGACACGAATGCAGTTAGCTTTCTGCCGCCATCCAGTGCCTGTATGAGTCCAATCAAGTACTTAACACAACTTAGATCTTCTGTATTATGCAGAAACTGCGTCTCCCAGTCCTATGGACTTGCAGGAACCCTTACTCTATTCTCCATTTAAATATCGTCATTCGCGCGCCAAATTAGTTCGTGTGTAGAAATTATCACACGTTGGCGTGGGCGCCATTTCTAAGTGGAGTTTTATCGTTAGTATCTATTAGTATTCACATACAACATCGCTATATATCCCCTACTATGTCGAAACTCGTTTTTAGATTCGTTTAAATTAAATGACAGCTTTTATATTGAGGTTAGATTCCTGTTGTACGATTTTATAAAAAAGATTAGATCAGATTACTAACACCATGGTTTGATATGTGTATCAGAGCTCATGGTAAGAGAATTATTTTACAGGCACCATTACTAAATGGAGTTTTATCGTTAGGATCTGTTTAGTATTAACATAAGATATCACTATATGTCCCCTACTCCGAAAAACTAGTTTTAGATTAGTTTATATTGTATGACAGCTTAAATGTTAAAGTCAAATTCATGTTGTAAGATTTTACATAAAAGAGATTAGATCAAATTGATAACACCATGATCTGATATGAATATCGGCGCCATTGCTGAAAGATGTTCCTACGGGCGCCATTACTAAGTGGAGTTTTAAAATTCATAACTATTGTCTATCACATCAGATATGGTTATGTATCCCTCAATACATCAGATTCTTCTTAGACTAGTTTTTCTAGAATGCCAGCTTTATATTAGAATAAGGTTGCCGTTGCTTGATATTACATAAAAAGATTTCGTAAGTTGCTAACTCCTTGGTATAATGCGATTGCCGGCGCCATTACTGATAGTAGTTTATGACTATTCTATTTAACGCTGCCCTGGCATGTTACTGGTACTAAAATAGTACTTAATCACGAGTGTTCAGTGGTGCTGTATAAATTATGAAAAGACCACACAGTTTAATACAGATATCGGCATCATTCCTCAGATGAGTTTTTAACTTACTACCTATTTAGTAGCCTAGATTAGGGATCACAGTGCTGACTTAGTATGTTTCATAATGCTTCTCCTGACTTTCTCATCAATGTCATAATGTGTTAGGAATTGCTTTGGACAGGAGGATATTATTATGGCTATTCTGTTACATACCATGAGATGTTCTCATTTAAACCTCTCCGCACACTGTCCACTTGAAAAATCCAATAACTTTTGCGCTTCTTTCTTGTTTTCTCCATCAATTCCCCATTTTTATGTTGTACTTTTTCTAAAATACACCATTTTAGATCAGATTCCTTATGTTTAAGGTCCACACAATGTTGAGTTAAAGGTGCTGTCATTTTATTTGTTCTTAAAGCAGATTTGTGTTCACTGAACCTAAATCTAAATTCACGTCCTGTTTCCCCCATGCATGCAAGGCCACATGGGCAAACAATATAGTAGATGACGTTTTTACATCTGCAATTTGTAAAGGAATTGAGTTTTACAGTTACATTGTTGTATTGGATAGTGTCATTTATTAGGGCGGACTCACAGGCATGACAACTACCACATCTATGGTTTCCCTGAATAGTAGGTAAACCAGTCATGGTTGTCTGTGTCTCTCGTGGTTTGGATTTATTTCTCGTATGTACCAGCCGGTCTCTAAGGTTCCTGTTCCATCTGTAAGCCACTAGTGGTTTCGCAAACTGACTTTCATTCTCCACTTCTAGAATTCTCCAATTCTTGTTAATTACATTTTTTATCTTGTAATTTAGTGGTGAGTGATTTATGACACAGGCTATCTTATCTTGGGATTTCTGTTTCTTATGATTGAGCAGGACATCTATGTCATAGTATTTCGCTCTTTTGAAAGCTTGACAAACTAGGCGGTGTGGGTATCCTCTTTCGATTAACCGATCTCTAAGTAGTGCACTATGGGTGGAATAATCAATCAGCGACGTACAATTACGGCGAATAGGAAGGAATTCTCCGAAGGGGATAGAATCCTTTTGGCAGTGGGGATGAAAACTCCCAAATTGGAGGATAGTATTTTTAGCTGTCGGTTTGCGGAACAAACTTACTTGTAGCATGCCATTGTTGCCATCGATAACAATGTCCAGGAACTCTACTCTGTTACAACTGTAATTTGACGTGAATCTTAAATTTTTGTCACTCGCATTGAGCCACAAAATATATTCCTCGAGTTGTGTTACATCACCGCGCAAAACAAAAAAAATATCGTCGATAAAGCGTCGCCACAAAAAACATTCTCAAAAAAAGGGGCATCAACATTATAAATATTTTTCCTTTCCCACTCACCCATGTATGTGTTGCCACACTTGGAGCACAAGATGCTCCCATACTTGTGCCTTTGATTTGCTTATAAAGCATTCCTTCAAATTCATAAAAATGTTCCAAAGGACTACCTCTAAGCACTGTATAATGAACACATTTGGTCTGTTACTGGGATATCTCTGTAGAAGGGAGGTGACAGCCTGTAACGCTTGACATTGGGGGATATTGGTATACAACGCCTCAATGTCAAGTGTTACTAGGATGTCTGTAGTAGGGTTGAATAATGTACCTTTAATTTTGTTGATCATATCTCCTGTGTCGCGTACAAATGACTCATATTTCTGTGTCAGGGGACACAGAAATGAGTCCACGTACTTAGAAAGAGGTTCTATGCTGGAACCTATGGTTGAAATAATTGGACGCATAGGTGGATGGATTTCATTCTTATGAGTCTTAGTAGGACCGTACATGGCAAGTGTCACTGGACATGGTTTATTCAAGAATTGAAATTCTTTGTCACAGATGTATCCATCCTCCAATGCGGCATGTGTCATTTCTTTAATAGATAGATTCAGTCTATGTATTTCTCTGGCATGAGCTGGTCTATAATGTTCTACATTAGACAGCATTTCGTGTATTTTTTGGTCATAATCAGTTTTGTCAAAGACTGTAATACCCCCACCTTTATCACAAGGTTTAATCACTAATTGTGAGTTGTTCTCAAGTTCTCTTCAAACTATATTCTCTTGTTTAGTTAAATTGAAACATGGTCTCTGTTTTCTAGATAATAACCGTGTTATGTCTTGTATCACCTGTCGTTCAAAGATTTGTACCTCTGGTCCGACCATGTCTAAAGTTGGGGTGAAAATAGATGGAGGTTTACATTTGGATAGATTATCACTGTCTTCTTCCAAGTCTCTTCCCTCAAAATACTTTTTCAGTCTTACTTTTCTGAAAAAAGCATGAAGATCTTCATGCAATTTAAATTTGTTGAGTGAGGTATAAGGGACAAAAGACAGGCCCTTGCTAAGCAGTGCTGATTCCTTATTTTTAAGGATAGTAGATGACAGAATATATATAGGGAGGATGTCTCTGCAACTGTTGCTGTTCAGTTCATGAGTTACCACCAATACTGTTGATTCCTCGTTTTCACATATTGTTGCTGAGGTTGTGGGCTTGACATTCGTAATCCCCCTCTGTCTTGTTGCCAGTGAACTGTCTTCCCCCTGTAAGGGCCTCTCGATAAAAAACCTCTGTTTTTAAAGTTTTGATGACCCTGCCTGCCTCTTAAGGATCCGGAGTTATAACGCCCCGCCCCTGGGCCTGGGTGTGGGTAGTTGTCATTATCTGAATCTGAGGAACCAGTGTCAGAAAAATTGGTATAGTTTTTCCTATAGCTGTTACTGTAGTTTGGTGTAAAATTACCTTGATTACCTTACTGGTAATAGTTAGGATTCAAATAAGGGTAGATCTTCTCTTTAGAAAACCACTGCACATAATTTTTAAGTTTTCAGTCTTTTTATTTGTTAGATAAATCTCAAAATCTTTCATTTCAGTTTCTCTTCTAATTTTAAAATGTCTTCATTCAAAGATGTCAAAATTTCTCTGCTGTTTCAATAATCAACAACGTCCAGTCCCTGGAGCAGCGGTTGGATATTAATGACCACCGCTCCAGGAATTTGCGTATCTCAATAAACAATGCTGGTGCATTCCTAACTCTAAGTCCGGACGGTATTACTCCCACTATCAGATATTCCCACATGTAGTATGCGTGTGACTCTATCCGTTTTGCTTTTTTCCTTAGGTTTAGTAAGTTTTGCCATACGCTATTGTCACCAAGTGTGGTACTAGTGGTGCTATTCTTGTCCACTACATGGCCCAGTAGGGACCTGAATTCCTGGAAAGGGGCGACCATTCGGTCCCCCCGAACGTATGGTGGAGTACCACGATCCCCCCGGGAAGCCATCTTGGGCGGGAGGCGAGTCTCGGCTGGTATGCCCGAAGCGGCGTAGCCGGGGCGCGCCTTTTTCCCGCCCTGGAGTGGGCTGGCCTAGACACTGACGTGGCCGGCCACGCCCTTGGGGCAGGCAGGGGCGGGTTTACGCCCGCCCTGAAGACGGATAAAAGGAGCAACAAGCCAAGGAAGCATCCTCTTGTTCCTGTGCTCTGAAGCTGCACCACCTCGCTGCACGTGAGCTCGAGACGGAACGAAGAGCCAATTTTGAGCGTTGTAATCTTTCTTGTTTGTTTTGCAGATACTCTGTTGGAGAATGCCCAAGAAAGCAGGAAAGCGAATGACTACCGACCAGATGCTGCGTGTTCTTATGAACGAGGTGACCGACCTAAAGAGGCGAATGGCGGATAAAGACGAGGAAGGGGGACCGAAACGTCCTTTGGAAGGAGCAGCTCCGGGAGGAAAAGGCAAGAGGCCCAGAAGGGGAGCAGCTGGGGGAGACATCCCGGTTCCCTGTACCCCACTCGAAGAACCGACTCCCGTGCCGGAAGAGGGGAATCCGATTCCCGTGGTGGTCACCCCCGTGTCCGGGGAGGATATGCCGCCCGAGCTGGCAGCACAATTAGCAGCGTGGTTGGGTAAAGGTAGCAAGGGCGCCTCGGCTGACGACGCGCAGGTGTTGATGAAGCAACTGCGGGAAACAAGGGAAGCGGCGAAGGCACCATCTCCGGCTGCGGCAGTAGAGAAGCCACCTGGGACAGGTCCAGTCACAGATACAGCTTCCGGTTCAGGTAAGCGGCCATTGCCGATTGCGAGGGATGAGTCTGCACCCTCACGAAGGGAAAAGTTGGGTCAGCATGTCCCTCTGGCAATTAAAGAGAAGATATGGGCAGAGGAGTATATAAACATCTTCTCGTTGCTTACCGATCATTATGAGATGGAGCATGTTAAGAGCCAGAAGGAGCTCATGCATCCGAGTGTTTGGCGCGCAAAGATGGCCGCCTTTAAGGTAAATGAAAACATTGGCACTTGGGGCAGAGCGTGGGGGATTTTTACATCCATCATGGGTGAACGTAGGCCCGAATTGCTGTCCGAATTGCTGATTTATCAGACACGGATCATGGGGTATTCTGTATCACACGAGGGCAATCAATGGTTCTGTTACGATAATATTTTCAGAAAAGCGAAAGAACATGATAAAAACTTAACTTGGGATTGTTATGATTCTTTGTCTTGGTCCAAAATGGAAGATACTGGTATGTTGAAGTTGCCATTGGTAGGGAGTAGCGTGGGTGAATCCTCCCGCCAATATGCTGGGACGCCCTTTCGATCAGGTACGAGTAACGACAACTACTCGAGGCCGAGCGGCAACACAGGTAAAAGGGGGATTTGTTGGAACTTTAACAGGGGTAAATGTACAAGGCCCCAGGGGTCATGCAAATTTAGGCACGAATGTGGTGGGTGTGGGCAATCATCCCATCCTGAGTCCATGTGCAGAGCCAAAACGGGTGATAACGGGGGTAGAGGAGGCGCCAAACAGGTCTGATATAGTCCGAGGGGCGCCTTTACCTACACCGATTGATACCATGGCAATGATTCCCTGGCTCAGCGAATACCCGGATCACGCTTCCGCTGGGGTGTTGCGGAACGGGTTTTCATATGGTTTCCGCATCCCAGTGGGGGAGTTTCAGGGTATAGCGAAATGTAGAAACCAAATATCGGTTTTGCAACATACGACCGTGGTACAGGAAAAGATCGGGAAAGAGGTTTCTCGAGGTCGAGTCGCCGGTCCATTTAATGTGCCACCAGTAGCTAACTTTGTTTGTTCCCCGTTAGGGGTGGTCCCCAAGAAGGACCCGGGTGAGTTTCGGCTGATACATAATTTATCAGCTCCACGTGGTCTTTCCGTAAACGATGCGATAGACCCGGAAGTGTGTTCGGTGCGGTACGCATCCTTCGATGAGGCCGTAGCCATATTGAATCGCCTGGGGCCCGGTGCGCTGATGGCAAAATCTGATATCGAGTCAGCGTTCCGGTTGCTCCCGGTACATCCAGACGACCAGCGTCTCCTTGGTTTCATGTTTCAGGGTCACTATTACATGGATAGGTGCATGCCAATGGGGTGCTCTATATCTTGTGCCTATTTTGAAAAGTTCAGTTGTTTCCTGCAATGGGTCTTCACAAAGAAGACGGGGTTTCAACATGTTATGCATTATCTCGATGACTTTTTGTTTCTGGGGGCAGCCGGGGATCCGGAATGTGGACAGGCTTTGACTGAATTTTGTGTCTTGATGAATCAGTTTGGCGTGCCATTGGCACCAGGTAAGACTGTGGGTCCCTCGACTTGCCTCGAGTTTCTGGGAATCGAGCTCGACTCTGAAGAAGGTTGTTTTCGTTTACCAGGAGACAAAGTGTTAAGATTCAGGGCATGCCTGCAAACGTGTATAAGTGAGTCTAAGGTTAAGCTACATCAATTACAACAATTGGTGGGACAGTTGAATTTTGCCCTAAAAGTAATACCGATGGCCCGCCCCTTTTCCCGCTCGATCGCTCAAGCCATGGTCGGCCTGAAGGAGGGTCATCATCGCACAAGGCTCTCGGCAGAGGTTCGCCAGGACATGCGCATTTGGTTGGCATTTCTGGCGGATTTCAATGGTCGAATTGTCTGGAACAAACCGGCGGTGTCCTCTGAGGAGCTGGGGCTGTGGACAGATTCGGCAGGGAGCATTGGTTTTGGTGCCATATTCGGCACTCAGTGGTCGGCACAAAAATGGCCGTCATGGTGGCATGATAGTGGACTGACAAGTAACATTGCTTTTCTGGAACTTTTCCCCATTCTGGTGGCCCTGAGAACTTGGCCCGAGGGGTTCAGAGATCACTCTGTGGTATTCTGGTCTGATAACATGACCGTGGTTGAGTGTATCAATAGCCAGGCAGCACGATGCAAATGGATTCTGAGATTGCTCAAGGAAATTGTATTACTGTGTATGCAATTGAATGTGCTATTTAAGGCAAGACATGTGCCGGGGGTGATGAACCAGGCGGCTGATGCGCTTTCTCGTTTTCGTATGCAGGCCTTCTGGGGTTTTCTGCCCACAGCGGACCCGGTGGCGGCACCCTTTCCCGAAGCTCTCTGGTCTCTCGGTGCCCCGAACTTCGTAACCTCGTGGGAGAGAGTTTAGCACCCAGGACGAGGAAGTCATATGAAGGGGCGTTCCGTTCCTATTGGGCCTTTTTGGGGGCTGCTAGAGGGGAGCTTTGGGGCCAGGAGGAGTTGGTAGTGAAATTCCTGCTGTCTTTACATCAGGCAGGCAAATCAGTGGCTACGGCCCAGAGGCATCGGGCCGCCATTTCCTTTGTGGCTAGGGCTCATGGGATCCAGGACCCGACAGCGTCTTTCGTTGTGCAAAAAGCGCTACGTGGGTGGCAACGCCTTGAGGGTCGCAGAGTAGATGAAAGGCGCCCGATAGGTTTGGATAGGTTGGCCCTGTTGTTATCCATACTCCCTGCAACGTGTTCATCCCAGTATGAAACAGTGTTATTCCGAGCCGCTTTTACGCTGGCATTCCATGGGGCTATGCGGGTAAGCGAACTAGTGGCAAGGAACAAGCAGGACGTGATGGGGGGACTGTGCCGAGAGCACGTTCAGGTCAGAGGGTGGACAATGACTGTCTCGTTTGTCAGGTCCAAGACCGATCAGGGTGCGATGGGTGATTGCATAATCATACAAAGGATTCCCGGGTCCTCCATGTGCCCGGTGAGTTGTGTAGAGGAATATTTAGCACAAAGGGTGGCATCATGGGGGGGGACCTTGTTGAGACACGCTGACGCCACCCCACTGACGAGGTTTCAGTTTCAGCGGGTGCTTGCGATGTCGATTACCGCTGCGGGCTTGAACCCGGGCGAGTTTGGGACCCATTCCTTTTGGATAGGGGCTGCTACAGAGGCTACAGCCAGGGGTCTGAATGTCGAACAAGTTAAACGTGTGGGGCGTTGGTCCTCCAATTGTTATAAAAGGTATGTGCGGTTGCACATGTTGTGAAGCTGTAATGTTGTACTCACGCTTCTTGTTTTTGTTTGGTTTCAGTTGCGCAAGCCTACGAGGCGGGGCGGACTATGCAGTCGACCCAACACCGGGCCAGCGGTCAGACTTCACCGGCTGTGAAAAAGGAGGTGTGGGTCGTGGGCCACTCATACGTGAGGCGTGCCGCGGACGTATTCAAAGCAGGTGACATGATTCACGTGGCTGGGGAATACGGGTACAGTGTGTCCTTCTACGGAAGGGGCGGACTCTGTATTGACCAGTTTCAGTCATTTTTCGAGGGTTTGCTAGGGCGGACGAGGTCACCGCCGTCTATAGTCATAGTACATCTTGGGGGCAATGACTTGGTCACCACTGGTAGACGACTTCTTCTTGAGGCGATGCTTTCCACTGTAAGTTGGTTAGCGAGGAGAGTTCCAGGGTGCACAATTGCATGGTCCCATATGATCCCACGAAAAGTATGGCGGGGGGCTATTTCTGTTTCTGCTCTGAATCATTCAGTAAGAAAAATTAATAACAAAGTGAGTAGATTGTTCCGTTCCAATACACTGCATTCTATTTCGCATGGTTGTATTACTGGTGACAGTATGTATTTGGGGGATGGTGTTCATTTGTCCCGGGTGGGGAACGAGTTACTCATAGGAGACTTGATAGCTTGGCTAAAGACTTTAAGACATGACCTTTAGGTAGGAGTGTTGTGGGGGGTCCGGATAGCCGGTCAACTATCCGGCCTGTGGCGGTAAGGTCATGATCGGTGAGCACTAATTGGAAGATCCCTATGAGTGGGCGTCACCCATTACGGATGGGAGCGCTCGGGGGAGGTGGCCATTGGCCCCTCAACGGGGAGGCGGTCCCTTCTAAGGATGGGCCGCCGAAAGGAAAGGAAAGGCGGTCAAGGCCCCTTCCTGGGTAGGAGGGGCTACAGCCCCCTCCTGGAGAATTTCCCGGGGCCAGGACATCTGCGACGGCAGATGTGGTAAGTTGTGTGGGGTTTGGGAGGGGGTCTACGCTACCTTCTAGATACCTCACACGAGTCCTCGGACGACCTTTAAGTGGCGTCGAGTTTATTGGGGCCCCCGTCAAGTCAAGGGAAATTGGTAGTTGCACTTGAGGTACACCTCTGTGCGGTCGCCCCTCACAAGTGAGGGGGATATTTCTGGTTTAGGGATCTTGACACCGGTTACGACCTTGCCGTTGGCCCTTAAACGTTAGGATGTAAAATTTCAAAATTTCAAGTTAAATGTTTTGTAGGATGTTAGTTCGGCTAGGAGAACCTTTGTATTAGAGAATATGTTAAGGTTAGCCAAACATCGCAATGTCGTAATGAAATTGTACATAATATGAAACTGTTATTTTAATGTTTTAATTTTGTTTCATATTTTAATAAATACGGCCGGGAGGGTCACTCCCTCCCGTCTTCCAAAAGTTCAGAACTGTTTCCGGTTTCCCATCCTCGGGGATTGTGTTGAGAGGGGGTGGCGGGTATCTCAGCCATATGGAAAGGGGCGACCATTCGGTCCCCCCGAACGTATGGTGGAGTACCACGATCCCCCCGGGAAGCCATCTTGGGCGGGAGGCGAGTCTCGGCTGGTATGCCCGAAGCGGCGTAGCCGGGGCGCGCCTTTTTCCCGCCCTGGAGTGGGCTGGCCTAGACACTGACGCGGCCGGCCACGCCCTTGGGGCAGGCAGGGGCGGGTTTACGCCCGCCCTGAAGACGGATAAAAGGAGCAACAAGCCAAGGAAGCATCCTCTTGTTCCTGTGCTCTGAAGCTGCACCACCTCGCTGCACGTGAGCTCGAGACGGAACGAAGAGCCAATTTTGACCCACCCACCAGCCCCTGAGGACAGCAAGTGGTTTTGAATAAAGTTTGATGTGGTAACTCTAATTTTGTTTGCAGGTTCGGATTATTATCGTGATAACTTTGAATATGCAATAAAGAATGGTCAATTTGTGGTATGTTTTGCAAATAAAGTAATCCTGCTCTAGTGTTGATCAGTAAGCATGCTTTTAATAAAGTTGTTGTTGTTACTGTCTTTTAAGTAAATTAGTCATTTAGTTTAGAATTGTCGTATTTATTTTTGGTCGGGCGGTAAGGTCATGATCGGTGAGCACTAATTGGAAGATCCCTATGAGTGGGCGTCACCCATTACGGATGGGAGCGCTCGGGGGAGGTGGCCATTGGCCCCTCAACGGGGAGGCGGTCCCTTCTAAGGATGGGCCGCCGAAAGGAAAGGAAAGGCGGTCAAGGCCCCTTCCTGGGTAGGAGGGGCTACAGCCCCCTCCTGGAGAATTTCCCGGGGCCAGGACATCTGCGACGGCAGATGTGGTAAGTTGTGTGGGGTTTGGGAGGGGGTCTACGCTACCTTCTAGATACCTCACACGAGTCCTCGGACGACCTTTAAGTGGCGTCGAGTTTATTGGGGCCCCCGTCAAGTCAAGGGAAATTGGTAGTTGCACTTGAGGTACACCTCTGTGCGGTCGCCCCTCACAAGTGAGGGGGATATTTCTGGTTTAGGGATCTTGACACCGGTTACGACCTTGCCGTTGGCCCTTAAACGTTAGGATGTACAATTTCAAAATTTCAAGTTAAATGTTTTGTAGGATGTTAGTTCGGCTAGGAGAACCTTTGTATTAGAGAATATGTTAAGGTTAGCCAAACATCGCAATGTCGTAATGAAATTGTACATAATATGAAACTGTTATTTTAATGTTTTAATTTTGTTTCATATTTTAATAAATACGGCCGGGAGGGTCACTCCCTCCCGTCTTCCAAAAGTTCAGAACTGTTTCCGGTTTCCCATCCTTGGGGATTGTGTTGAGAGGGGGTGGCGGGTATCTCAGCCATATCATCTGTGAAACCAAACGTCTGTAAACCTTCCATGATTTATGTTTAAATATATATATATTTTTTCCAAATATAGTCCACTATCAAAGTATAGAATAAGATAGAAAGGAATAGAAAATAGTTAAAGGAGACAAATTGAGGGGCTGTGCGAATAAAGTACACCCCTTCTCACCCCATCAATTCTTGGTCAGCATTAAAATGTTACAACAAAGCAACACACAAAAGACTTTTTTTCGTTTTTGTCAATTGATCTAACAACTGTATCCCACAGTTAAACAACCGTGAATGTATCAACTTATATATGGGACCCCCTCTTAGAGTACTTTTGGGCCAGGGAAAAGAGAGGAACACTATAACAAAACAAAGAATAATTCCTTCGTGGCCTAAATCAATTTCTACTTGCAAAGAAATCCTTCAAAGCATGGCAACCAAATGTGTTTTTTTCATATTTGTAACTTTTCTTTTTTCTTTTTATATTCTTTTTACAAAATTATTATTTTTTTACTTTTTTTCTCTAAGTTCATCATGATCATTTCTCATAAAAAGTAATACATTATTTCAATTATCAATGCATATGTGAACAATAAAAACACCATACAGAGAACACATCTAACTAACTCTCACCAGTGCCTCATACATACACTCTCATACACTCCACATACAATCTTTATTCTGTGTCTAAGGAGTCACAGATAATTCTGTGAGCTATCACGATAGGTCGACACGTTTCGGTGGAATGGAAACACCTTCCTCAGGACATTTAGCAGAACAAAGCTCTTCTCAACAATTTTTGGACTCAGTATGAATATCTGTAATCATAAATAGAATATAGTATATCTGTGCCATCATTAGAAAACAATGATTACATATTATTTTGAACAAACATAGATTATAATTAACACTGATCACCTTGTGAAGGACTAACAAATTTAACAAGATTTGATTTGTTTTGCATTTATTTTTTGACTTCAGTCGTTGCTTTATGTAAGTCACAAGCCAACACTGACCCCACTGAGAACTGCAGTGGAATAGAGTACGCCTCCACTTAAATAAGGTGCAAGGAGTTTGTGAAAACCCAGAATAAATGATGAGAGGAGTAAAGGGTATGAAACAAGAGCAAGAATTAGTGAGAGGAAGAAAGACCACACATCAGGAGGTATCCTTCGCCAAGTCTCCCTTGGCCAGGCGTGTTTGCATGCAGCTGTGCCGGAATATGAAGGAGTCATGCGTGCTCCCCGGGTATTGTTCCACTATGTCGGTGATGATTGTCTTTTTGTTGCAGACCATCTGAATGTTCAGTGAGTGGTAGGACTTGCGGTTCCGGTACATGTATTCTGTCTCAGCGGGTGGGCAGATGTGGATGTGGGTACAGTCAATGTATCCAATTACATGGGGGAATTGTGCAATGTTGTAAAATTGTAGCTTTGTTTGATTCAAGTCCTGTTGGGTGGTTGGGAATGTAATGTAATGGTGTAGCAGGTCAGCATGGCGTCTTGGAAACTCCTTAGGCAGCAGGACAGTGTGCCTTGGGACATCCCCCCTGCAACTGCAACTATCCCAAGGAAGCTTCCGGAGGCCAGGAGGTGCAGGCAGCACAAGACCTGGACATGGGTGGGCACGGCATTGGTCCTCTATGTTGGTTGCTGCATCAGGGGTCAAGGTCCCGGATGAGCTTGGTAATCATTGCCCGATTCAGCCTGTACTTTGAGTAGATTTCCTCCTTTGTCTGGCCCAGGAGTGTGATCCGCTGCCGGAAAATTCGCTCCTGGATCCTGCGTCTGTTCCTGGCTGCAGCCTAGAGCCTTCGCCGCCTTACCACCATGTAGAGTACTGGCATAGTGTATAATATCCTCATGCTCGTACTGTGTCTCCTTAAGTGTGTTTGTTCAGCCCCGCACCTGTAGCTAGTTAGAATTTTTTTTTTTTTACTTTATGGTTACCACCTGGTTTGAGTTCTCCTTAAATTGCGCCTCGCAAATAGCGATTTTGAGGTTTTTCGCTAATTGCGATTTTTCATGCATTTAGTTTGCGAATATTTTGCGAATTCACAAATGAAATCACAGAATCATTGGGAATTCTCAATTTCAGAATCACAAGGGGTTTCCACCTTGATTCTGCGATTTTATTTGCTAAGTCGCAAAATATATTTTGCCAATTCGCAATTTGGTTCTTTTTCTTTTCATGAATTGCGGTTCATGGAATTGCGATCTAACTATTGCGATCGCAATTTGTGTTGATAAATCTAGTCTTATGACTTTACCAAGTGCTCCCAGCGCTTATGTCTGACTGCCGGATAAATCGCCCCAAGCACGTGTCTACAAGAACGTGTCAAAGTTAAGCACTCCAAGAGAGTCTGGTGTTTGTCAAGGAAGCCTCCAAGCAGGAGTCTGCAAGTGTCACAGGGCATAAATGTCATGTTTAAGCAGTCCGAGCGCATATGGCCGGGATGCCCGCCACCCCCTCCCAACACCACTTCCCCATGGGAGGAGACAAACACAAATTTGAGTTTTTGGAAGGCGGGGGGGAGTTACCCCCCCGGCTGTATTTATTAAAATATGAAACAAAATTTAAAACTTTAAATTAAAAACATTTATGAATTATGTACAATTTTATTTCCATTACATTTTGATGAAGACATGTTCTTTGGCTAACCTTAACAGATCTCTAATACAAAGGTTTCCTAGCCGAGTCTAGCATCCTGAAAATGCATAACATTCTAAAATAAAATTGTACATCCTAGCACTAAGGGCCAACGGCAAGGTCTGAACCGGTGTCAGATCCCTACTACCAATTTCCCGCCCTCACGGTGTGAGTGGCGCATGCGCAGAGGACTTTACCCTCGTTGCCAACTGTAACTTCCCTTGTCGTGGGGGCCCCCTTTCACTCGACGCCATCTTAAAGGTCGTCCGAGTTCCCGTGTGAGGTATCCGTAAGAAGGACAGCGTGGACTCCCCCCCTTCCCCACACTCTCTTCCGCCGGAGCGGATATCCGGCCCCCGGGAAATTCGTAGAAGGGGCATTTAGCCGTCTCACCCTGGGAGGGGCCTATGGCCGTCTCCCCCTAGGCGACCCATCCTTAGTGGGTGCCGCCTCCCTGTGGGAGGGGCCAATGGCCGCCTCCCCCCGGGCGCTCCCATCCGTACTGGGTGGCGCCCCCCCTAGGGACCTTGAAATCACTGCTCACCGATCATGACCTTACCGCCCGACCAAAATAAATACGACAGTTGTTTTACCTGCTAAGGAAAGAAAATACGCCTAATCTGCCACAGCTTTGACAATTCATCAACTTTCACATTGCTACCAAGGGAAACAAGTCCTAAAGCACAAAACATTTATTCTTAACTTATACATTCCTCCATTTTTCTACAAAGGAAAAAAGGCCTACAAACATTTATTCAATTAAAGGCATACGTTAATGCTGTAAAATGAAACTGTATCTCTTTAATACATTCGAATATCACCAACAATTATTTTATTCAAACTAACATTGCACAAGGGGCTGGTGGGTGGGTCAAAATTGCTGCTTGTTCCGTCCAGGGCTCACGAGCAACGAGTGGTGTAGCCTTCCGAGCACTGGAACAAGAGGACGCTTCATTGGATTCCCGCTCTATTTATCCGTCTGAGGAGGGGCGGGGGCCCTCCTCGGGTACACCCATCCGAGCGCGGACTTCCGGGCTGGTGTCTAGGACAACCCCTTCTGGGCGGGAAGGGCGTGCTCCGGCTACGCCGCTTTGAGCATACCAGCCGAACCATGCCTCCCGCCCAAAATGTTTTCCCGGAGGGATCTGGGCACCCATCCATACGTTCGGGGGGACCGAGTGGTCTTCCCTTTCCATATGGCCGGGATGCCCGCCACCCCCTCCCAACACCACTTCCCCATGGGAGGAGACAAACACAAGTTTGAGTTTTTGGAAGGCGGGGGGGAGTTACCCCCCCCGGCCGTATTTATTAAAATATGAAACAAAATTTAAAACTTTAAATTAAAAACGTTTATGAATTATGTACAATTTTATTTCCATTACATTTTGATGAAGACATGTTCTTTGGCTAACCTTAACAGATCTCTAATACAAAGGTTTCCTAGCCGAGTCTAGCATCCTGAAAATGCATAACATTCTAAAATAAAATTGTACATCCTAGCATTAAGGGCCATGGGCAAGGTCTTAACCGGTGTCAGATCCCTACTACCGAATTCCCGCCCTCACGGTGTGAGTGGCGCATGCGCAGAGGACTTTACCCTCGTTGCCAACTGTAACTTCCCTTGTCGTGGGGGCCCCCTTTCACTCGACGCCATTGAAAAGGTCGTCCGAGTTCCCGTGTGAGGTATCCGTAAGAAGGACAGCGTGGACTCCCCCCCTTCCCCACACTCTCTTCCGCCGGAGCGGATATCCGGCCCCCGGGAAATTTGTAGGAGGGGCATATAGCTGTCTCCCCCCTGGGAGGGGCCTATGGCTTTCTCCCCCATGGCGACCCATCCTTAGTGGGTGCCGCCTCCCTGTGGAAGGGGCCAATGGCCGCCTCCCCCCGGGCGCTCCCATCCGTACTGGGTGGCGCCCCCCCTAGGGACCTTGAAATCACTGCTCACCGATCATGACCTTACCGCCACAGGCCGGAGAGTTGACCGGCTATCCGGCCCCCCTACTCCTCCTAAAGGTCATGCCTCCTCAATCCCACTAGCCATGCTATGAAGTCTCCTATGAGTAAATCATTCCCCGCCCTGGACAGGTGAACCCCATCAGTCAAGTAACAGTGATCACCCCGAATACACCCATGGGGAATGCTTTGCAAATGCGCGGAGCGAAACAATTTCCCAATTTTGTTGTTGACCCTCTTTACCGAGTGGTTCAACGCCGTTACCGAGAAACCCCCCTGCCAAACTCCCCTGGGGATCATGTGGGACCAGGCTATTGTGCACCCCGGGAGCCTCCTCGCCAACCAGCTGACTGCCGACAATATGTGTTCGACTAACACCCGTCTTCCCAGTCTTACCAAGTCATTGCCCCCCAAGTGTACTATGATTACAGATGGCGGTGACCTTTGCCTCCCTAAGAGTCCCTCCACAAACGCTTGAAATTGGTCAAAACAGAGGCCTCCCTTCCCATGGAAGGTTACTCTGAACCCGTATTCCCCAGATGCGTGAGTCGCGTCACCTGCCATGAATACGTCCCCGGCGCGGCTCACGTATGAGTGGCCCACGACCCATACCACTCGACCTCCAGTTGGTGATCCTTGACCGTTGGTCCTTTGGTGTTGGGTCGATCCCCAATTCCGACCCGCATCACAGGCTTGCGAAACTGTAATTCAAACAAAAGACAACAAGCGTGAGTGCATTTCATCAGTCTTTTACAACATGTGCAGTTGCACATACCTCTTGAAACAGTTCGAGGACCAACGGCCCAGCTGTTTAACTTCTTCCGCACACAGACCCCGAGCCGTAGCCTCTGTAGCGGCCCCTATTCTGAATGAGTGGGTCCCAAAATCGCACGGGTTCAAGCCCGCCGCAGCAATCGTAAGTGCCAGCACCCTTTGAAACTGAAATTCCGTCAACGGGGTGCCATCCTTGTGTCTAAGCAGGCTTCCTCCCCATGTCGCTGGCCTCGGTGCCAGGCAATCCTCTAAACACCTTATGGGACAACTGGGGCTCCCTCTGGCGCGCTGCACAACAACACTACTCCCCGAAGCTTCCTGGTCTGTTTTGGACCTGGCTATCGAGATTAATATAGAATCACCCCGTATTTGGACATGATCTCTGCATAGGCCTCCCTCCACATCCTTCTTGCTTCTTGCAACGAGTTCACTTACCCGCATGGCCCCATGGAATGCCAATGTGAAGCCCGCCCGGAACAGAACTACCTCGGAAGGGGAGGAGCATGTCTCATCAAGTTTTGCTAGTAGCAAAGACAATCTCTCAAAACCAATCGGGTGCCTTGTATCTCGACTGCGACCCTCCAGGCGTTGCCAACCCCGGAGCGCCTTTCTGACTAGGAAGGAACCCGTCGGGTCCCGTATGCCGTGGAGCTGTGCCATGAATGATATGGCCGCCCTATGTCTGTTGGCAGTTGCAGCTGATCGGCCTTCCTTATGAACCGCCACTAAGAACCCTAGGAAGGATTCCTCCTGCCCCCAGCTATGTCTCCCTACCGGCCCCAAAAAGGCGCTGTATGAACGAAACGCTCCCTCATAGGCTTTCCTCGTCCTGGGCGCTAAGCTGGCTGCCACAAGGTCCTGTAATCTGGGGCACCGATCTGCCATAGTGCTTCGGGGAATGGTGCCGCCACTAGATCCGCTGTAGGTAGATAGCCCCTGAAAGCCTGCATGTGTGAACCAGAGAGTGCGTCCGCTGCATTATTCAGTACACCCGGCACATGTTTTGCCCTGAACTGTACATTCAATCTCATGCATCGCAATACAAGTTCCTTCAACAGTCTCAAGATCCACTTGCAGCGTGCTGCCTGGTGATTAATGCACTCGACCATCGTCATATTGTCAGACCAAAACACTACTGAGCGGTCCCTAAAATCTTCTGGCCATGCCGACAGAGCCACCCAAATGGGAAATAGCTCCAAGAACCCAATATTACCTGTTAGGCCACTGGAATGCCACCACGTCGGCCATACTTGTGCCGACCATCGGTTACCAAAGATTGCGCCAAATCCCACGCTCCCAGCCGAGTCGGTCCACAAACCCAGTTCGTCAGACGAGGCTGGGGGTTTGTTCCACGCCACCCGACCGTTGAAGTCCGCCAGAAATGCTAACCAAATGCGCATATCCTGGCGAACCTCTGCCGACAGTCTCATGCGGTGGTGTCCCTCCTTGAGGCCGACCATAGCTTGTGCAATGGAACGTGAGAAGGGGCGAGCCATCGGTATTACCTTTGAGGCAAAGTTAAGCTGGCCCACTGTTTGTTGTAACTGGTGCAGGGTCACCTTCTCTTTACCCAGGCATTGTTTTAAGGAAGCCCTGAACTTGGCCACCTTCTCCATTGGCAGACGGAAACATCCCTCCACGGAATCAAGATCAATCCCCAGAAACTCAAGTGAAGTAGATGGCCCCACTGTCTTACCCGGGGCCAATGGGACCCCAAACTCCTGCATGAGAGTGCAGAAGTCCTGCAGTGTCTGAGCACATTCCGTAGTGCCTGCCGGACCCAAGAACAGGAAGTCGTCTAAATAGTGCATCACCTTTCGATGCCCAGTGGCCTCGGTGAACGCCCATTCCAAAAAACAGCTGAACATTTCAAAATAAGCACAAGAAATTGAGCAGCCCATGGGCATGCATTTATCCATGTAATACTTCCCTTGGAACGTGAATCCCAGCAAACGCTGGTCCCGAGGGTGGACCGGGAGCAACCTGAACGCTGATTCGATGTCCGATTTTGCCATCAAAGCACAGGGGTCGAGGCGATTCAGTAGCTCAACGGCATCGTCAAACGATGCGTATCGAACTGAACATACTTCAGGGTCAATAGCTTCATTCACAGAGGCTCCCCTCGGGGCCGACAGATTGTGAATGAGTCTATACTCACCCGGGTCTTCTTCGGAACCACTCCTAGGGGTGAACACACAAAATCCGCCACTGGCCGGCATGGGAAAGGTCCTGCTACCCGTCCAAAGCTGACCTCTTTGGTAATTTTCTTGGCGGCCACCGCCGGGTTATGTTGAACAGATAGTTGATTCTTACAGAAGGGGCTCCCCCGAAAATTCCCCGCCGGGATGTTGAAGCCATACAGAAAGCCATTCCTCAAAATCCCGGCGCATACATGATCAGGGTATTTGTTCAGCCAGGGAGTCAAAGCCAAGATGTCGATGGGTGAAGACGATTGCTTCCCAGGCACCACCTCAATCCTGCTTGGACCCCCCCTTCCCTCCCGAACTACCGGACTTGGATCTACAGCTAATTTCCGGGTGTGAGGATTTCCCACAGCCCGCACAAGCATGCCGGAACCTACATGTTCCCTGGGGCCTGTTACAGTTACCTCTGTTGAAACCCCAACAAACCCCACTCTTGCCCCCATTCCCGCCGGTCTTGGGCTGTGATTCCCCACCGGCGCTTGCACGAAAGGGCTGTGCCGGTCTTTGCTGGACTGTCCCAGACCCGCTCCCGCCTGGCAACGACGTACCCGCCGATCGAGGCAAGAGCTGTTTGTGCCATGACACCGTGTCGAGACGATCCCACGTTAAAGTCTCGTCAAACTCTTTAGATTTTCGAAAGTGAACATCATAACCCTTCCATTCATTCCCCCCGTACATTGTATAAAAATCCATGATCCTGTTCTGGTAACACGATAATTCAGGCAACACTTCGGGTTTACGTTCCCCCATTACTGCTGTAAATATAGAAAAGGCCTTGACCCAGTTCGCTATGGTCTCATCGACCCTAAAGTCCGCCATCTTGGCCCGCCATACGCTGGGGTGATATAAATCTTTCTGAGTCTTTGCGTACTCTATCTCACGATGGTCGGTCAACTGTGAAAACATATTAATATATTTGTCTCCCCATATCATTTCCTTCGTGGCCGCCGGGATGTGCTGAGACAACCTTTCCCGCCGCGAAGGCACTGAACTCTCCCCAACCATTGGCAATGGGCTCTTACCGGGTTCAGCCGCCGTGTCCGCTGTCTTCGCTCGGCCATCCGTTGTGACCCCCGATGCTACCTGTGGAGGAATATAAGGAACATTCGCCGTCCCGGCTTCCCTTGACTGCCGTAACTGCTCAATTATTATTCTGGCTTCCTGGGCCGGATCCCCCGCAGCCACTGCCCCCCCTGCTTTCTTCTTTAGCCCGGGTAACACTGCCGCTAACTGATGGGCCAATTCTGGGGGCATCTGATCATCCCAACTGGCGTTATCACCACCGGGATTGGTAAACCCACGTCCGGACCTGGTACCGGGTTGTCCACCGATGCGACTGAGTTGATTGCACCCGGGCTTGCTGGGGGCACCTCCGGGACTGGGCCCTCCCTGGAACCCGCCCTCCTCTTATTATGCTTACCCTTACCCTCTGGGGCGACATCCTGCAAGGCCGGTCCTATCACTTTCTTAGGCCGCCCCGAGAGGTTGTTCTGTGCTGCTATCTGCTTTTTAACCTCTGCTAAGCCCCGACCGATCGAATCCACTTTACCCTTCCTCCGGTCCATCGCCGCTACTCGGTTCACAAGGGTGCGTAGCATCTTCTCCATCTCGGAGCTCTTTCCCGCCTTTTTGCCAGACATATCTTGGCTACTCCGTCCAATTTGATCCAGGAAGGCTGGTACTGAAAGAGAAACAACAAAAATCACAAGTTCTCAAAATTGCTGCTTGTTCCGTCGAGGGCACACAAGCAACGAGTGGTGCAGCCTTCCGAGCACTGGAACAAGAGGACGCTTCATTGGATTCCCGCTCTATTTATCCGTCTGAGGAGGGGCGGGGGCCCTCCTCGGGTACGCCCATCCGAGCGCGGACTTCCGGGCTGGTGTCTAGGACAACCCCTTCTGGGCGGGAAGGGCGTGCTCCGGCTACGCCGCTTTGGGCATACCAGCCGAACCACGCCCCCCACCCAAAATGGTTTCCCGGAGGGATCGGGGCACCCATCCATACGTTCAGGGGGACCGAGTGGTCTTCCCTTTCCATTATCTTTGCAATAGGCTAAAGAAAGATCTCCAGTTGCGACTACTTACTGCAGACAGTCTCCATAAGACATCTAATAGTTCTGTGCGAGGAGGCTGTGGCGTGAGGCTTCTCATAAACCCCAATAACAGAGCGGGTGATCACACCAAGCGCTATTGATCAACGACTGCTAGGAAACGAGGCAAGGAAACATCGTCCGGTCAAAGGACACAGGTTTGTTTATATGCAGTACAACCCGCGCTACTGAGACCTCAAATGACTATGGAAGGTTGAAGCTGTACCACTAATCTCGCAGCAGTTTTACCAACTTTTCTTTGCACATGGCCATCAAACCGTTCGCAGCCAAATGGTAATAATCAGCAAAAACATGAAGCACAAGACCACCATAGCTACATACATTGTTTACACTGTCATTCGTCTGCAGGAGGGATTGGACAGGCGAGGTCATTTAACGACCCAAAATCATGACATCAGCCCTCATTTGATAAGAGGCTCTCTTGATGTTAGGTTTAGTGGCAATATTTGAGTAGCACAGTCAGTATGTATCGCCACAATATGCAATCGTGTATTATCACTCACCACAGAGAGATCATGTGCTATCACCTGCAAAAGGTGTGCAACAGTATGACTCCACATTCAGTTGACAACACAATGGTGTGCTAAATGACAATAGGTTCAACCTCAGCATGAGCGTGGATATTTTTCTAAAGCACAAATTGCTTTTAGATGTAATGTGCATCGATAAATGCTCTGAAGAAAAAGCACATTAATGAGCAAAGATCGCTTCATTTGATAGGCCTCGCTAAGGACCTTCTGCATCCTGAAATAGAATGCTAACCAATTTGAAAAATAATACGTTCTTAACTTTCCTTTAATTTCCACGAGGGGTAGATATTCTAAAGTATAGTAATTTGTATGTACTTTGCATTTGAAAAAAATACAATGACTAACAGAGAAATTGCTTGATGACAAAGCCCATATCCAACTGTTGTACATGAAAAGTATGGCTGAATAAACACATATTGCACTCAATAGACCAGATGTAATGTTGATATTTCATCTCCTTGTTCATAACCTTTCCAATGTACCTTTCGTAGAAGCAAATATGCTCTGGGCGATAGATAATCTAAATTGAGAGCCATGTATGCATGTAAGCATGTAATCAAGTAATGTAAATATTGTAGGTAGCTTTGATATTAAGGTTAGTTTGGTGAGGACTCGATGTAAACACATTAGGTATGTGCATATTTGGACAATCAAAACATTTCTTGTGTAGATTTAAAAAAAATCATTATAGTCATTATCGTAGGAAAGATGCAAAGCTGTCTATGACAAAATCTTGCAACATCTGTCCCACCTGCTATACATTTCTGCTTTGAAGTTTGTCTCAAAGAGTTTGCGGTTTGGGCCTGTGATTAGTATGGTGCTGTAGAAAAAAAATATTCTTTATCTTCGATTCCTTGATTTCCACATGAACGATGTGGAGAACACCTCGTCCCGGGCAGCAGTCGCGGAGTACGTTGCTGGAGGCAGCCAAGGTGATGGGCCGACTTGGACCCAGCGCATTTAGCACAGGGCTGTATTCTGCGTCAGAATAATGGACAGAACTTTGAACTTTTCTTTTTCATTATAGGGAAAATGATATCACATTATAATGGCACCTCGCACTTCAAGATATGCACATTCCCCGCTTTCATTTCCTCGTGTCCACAGTGCCGTTGAGTTAGTTGTGCAATTTTTCCTGCATTCCCACACCACTAAGCATTTTTTGCTTGAGAGGTTTTGATGGGCTTCCTCCCTTTTTCAGCTACATAGCAGTCTTTTTAGATATGGAAACTGGGGGTTGGATCCGTCCCTCAGTGAGCTCGAACTAATCCCTAACAGCAACTGTCTTTTTTCTGCTGCTAAGCTAATATTTTCTCTACTTTGTTCATCTCACTAACTCTTCCTATGAAATGACATTGCAGCTTTCGAAAATAGGTAACCTAACATGCCTATTATTTCTAGACTCTCCAAGTGGCCATTAGTTCTTGCTGTGGGCAATAAGGCGCCACTATAAACTCATACTTAAACAAGGGCACCTCAGCCTCTGCTGGGAAAGAGTCAAAATATGAGAACTGTGGGGCATATTATCAAGAACAGCGTTGAAATTATTGCCGATTAGTGGCAGGAAACTGACGCTAAAGCAGCGATAATGGGCTTGATAATATGCCCTTGTGAATTCTCATAGAAGCCCATGTTCACACCAGAACCTGGGCTTCTATGGGAATTCACAAGGGCATATTATCGAGCACATTATCGCCGCTTTAGCTGCAGTTTCCTGCCGCTAAAGGGGCAATAAATTTAACGCCGTTCTTGATAATATGCCCCTGTATCTTTTAGTTGCTCTTCTTTCTTTAAGTAAATAAACATTTTCTCATGAATTTTATCCATATAGATATATGTAAATAGCAACGTATCTTTCATGGCAGGATGACTTAATTCTGTCAGCGTTTTCTACCATACCTGGGTTTATTATTTTTAGAGAATCACTTTCCGCATCGTGATGTAGTTTTCCTGATCAAACAACTGTAACTACTTTTGGGGTATACTATCAAGGAATGGCTTTAAAATTGTCGCCGATTTAGCGGCAGGAAACTGCAGCTAAATCGGCGAGAATGTGCTTGATAATATGCCAAAGAGAATTCCAATAGAAGCCCATGTTAACATCAGAAGATGGGCTTCTATTGCAATTCTCTATGGCCTATTATCAAGCCCATTATCGCCATTTTAGAGGCAGTTTCCTGGCGCTGAAGCGGCGACAATTTTAAAGCCATTCCTTGATAATATGCCCCCTTGTTTCTTTTGGCATCCCCTTTAGTTACCGTTAATTGAATAACATGTTACTAAATTTAGCCTTTTATGAAAGTAAACCTACAATCGTTCATTTTAAACTTTATTTGTTTACTTTTAATTCACTAACAACGATCTCTTGCCCACTCTTTTACAGACGTTTATTATGCATTTAGGATTCCACTATTAATGAGCTGTACAGGTCTGGACCACAACTGCTTAAGATAGTCTACCAACTATTCTATCGAACAGTGATTCTAGGTCCTGGATCTTCACGTAGATGCCCTCATTAGACACCCCTGTTATTTCGTTGAAAATGATACACTTAGAATTGACCTCATTTTATCCTTCAGCAACTAGTTTGAAGTGTTGTCTTAACCTCTTCATGTGCCTAGGCACGCTGCAATTTTCCTAGGGACACAAACTAGCATTGTTTCCTTTCACTTTCTTCAACTGTGACAATTTCCATTAACAGCAGCAGGACAATCACAAAACGAGCCCCCAAAGAAAAAATAAAAATAGTTTATTTATAAACTTCCAAACTTCTAGACTGTTAAAAGGATCAGTCATCCCATAGTTATCCACAGCACCTCTCCTCCTTTAAATAAACAATTTTTTATTTTCTTCAATTATTAAGTGCACAGCGGCCTTAAAGGCTTCTTAGCAGTAGCACTCAGACAAGAAAAGAAGCTTAAGGCACAAAATCATAAGAGGTGAATTATAGCCATTTGATACTACTTTTTTTCTGACCATGGAATGATCTTTGGGCCATTCAGCAGTATTTAACATATGCTCTCTACTCCACAACAAGCCATACAATTTCTACCAGCTTCCCCAGAATCTTTCCCAAGAAATGGAACTAAGTGATTCAATTCCCTGCACAAATACTGAGTGAAATGTCTTCATCCAACTTATCTTATATCTAGACTCCCAATACCTCCTCAATCCAGTGCAAGTATATTTCAGACCTATGATAGGAAAAAATATATCACTGGTCTCCATTTGGGATGTCTTCAAACCATAATAGACAATCCAAACACCGGGATACTCATTCTTAGCAGTCTTCAACTGCAGTATACAAATTATGTCAACCATCGAGTTAGGTTGTTGTATTACTCCTCGTTCACAAAGCCAATAGAACACTGTTAAAATCATTGGTTGATCTCATTAGTAATTTAAACAATTTATTTAGAAATTATCAGTGATGTCATCAATGATGTTTTTTAACATGTCATCAGCTAGGGGTAATGTGAGATGTGAGCAGTGCATGATGGGGGCAAGTTATATTTTATGAATTAAGCATTACCTACTGCGATCGCCAGTAGATAGTAAAACTTAGGATACAGTATCCATGGGAAGAGCATTTTTTGGTTTACCAATAACTTTGGCGTAAAGTGGCAAATCTTCGTGAATTTTCAAAACTATTGGTGCATATACTTCAGCTGCTGCCTTGAAAGTTTAGGTTAAAGAAAGGTGTTCACCCAAATAGAGTCACTGGGAGCTGGGTAACGTAAGTACTGAGGAAAGGGGTCCCAGCAATGAGTACAAAAAAACTTACAAACATTCAGATAATAATAAAAGGAAAACTTAATAGGCCTGCATTGTTGTTTATTCACAATGTAGGTGTATGGCAATTGTCATCATTTTAGATACAAAATCAGACAATTATTCAAAGTGCCCCTGGTGGGAAGGGAACTGATATAGTCCAGATATGTGTGGGTATGGGATAGTGACAATATAAAAAAGCAGTCAAAAAGGCCTCACAGTACTATGTATCAAAGTCCAAACATAGACACAACAAAAGACCATTGGTTCAATAATATTAAATAGTAATCATGCTCCACATATCACAATAAATGACCAATTCTTGGGGTGAAGCTGAGTGAACATAGAAAGCTGTCGACGTTTCGACCCTCTAGTAATTGCAGGTATTAATTATATCCTTGCATCGGGGTCTTCATCAGGACAGGGGTGGGGCAGGCAACCAGAGGTTGCTTGTCTCCAGGATGGATGAGAAGGAGGACGCTCACAGTAGTAGTATTAGTGGCTAATTTATAGGCAAACACAGCTCCCATCTTTACACGATGACTGCCATATAATCATCATTATATAACCTGAAAAAATACTACTACTGAGAGCATACTCACTTTGAATAATTGTGTGATTTTGTATCTAAAATGATGACAATTTCCATACACCTACATTGTGAATAAACAACAATGCAGGCCTATTAAGTTTTCCTTTTATTATTATCTGATTGTTTGTAAGTTTTTTTGTACTCATTGCTGGGACCCCTTTCCTCAGTCTTGAAAGTTTAGGGTGATCTGTCAAAGGAGGGGGCAAAAAGAATACGGGGACCTAAAGCGCTTTTTTCCCATGTTGATTAATCTCTGCAAAATTTTCAAAACTAATTATCAGCTCTGGTCCGCTCCTATCCTGAAAGTTTTGGGAGGATTTGTGTAACGGGGCCGAGAAAAAAGGGGGGGTCTCAAAACGTGTTTTCCCCATGCAATTTTTCATAGGACTTTTGACGTAGCTACAGCCAGAACTGCTGACGGATTTACACTAAATTTGGCAAAGAGGTAGTCCTCAGTTCAGACTCGTGCCTTTTGCTTAAATTGTGTCAATCTGTTCAGTAGTTCCTGAGAAAATAACAGTTAAAATCATCTATATATCTATGGCCGCGGTGAATCCGGGCACCCTGAGCGCACTATGAGCGCACCATGATCGCACCATAAGCGCACCATTGTGCTCACGTGCTAAATGCTAATTGGCTGTCAAGTGGTTTTCAGGAATTGTTGGCAGCCATTTTGTGCCTCAGTAGAAGCGAGGCTGAAGAAGTCAGTGGAACAAGTGTGCAAAACGTATAAAGGGCGTGGGGTAGAAATATCCTGATCCTCTAGACCAAATCCTGGGGGCAAATTTTAAAAATGTATGGGGGTCCCAGAGGGGCCCCCCTAGCCCCAGGGACCACCCCCCCAGGGCTATAAAATAAATGGTTGGGGGGCTCCAAGGACCATCCTGCAAAATTTGTGGTGGGGAGCGTCAATGACAACCCCCAAGCCCCGGGGACCACCACTTCCCAGGGCTTTCTGTATTGGGGAGGGGGGCTGCGTGGTCCCCCTCCTGGAGCCCTCGAAGGCCCTGGGGCCTGGCACCCCCCTGAGCAGGCTCTTGCAGTGTCCCGGGGTGCCTACCCCCGGGACACTGCTGTTTGCAATGAGAGGGCAGTAGTTTTGTGGCTCCCGCCCTCCAATAGCAAACCTGGTTTGTATTTTGAAAGAGAGACAATATATTACCTACTGGCGGTCGCCAGTAGGTATATATAGTTAGGATTTTTTCCCTATGGGATTTTTGAAAATTCTATGTCTAATAACTTTAGCGTTTGTGGACGGAATCGGCTGAAATTTTCAGGACAATGGCACATTTTGTTTCTGAGCAACCCCTGAAAATTTGGTGGGGTTTCGTCAAGGGGGGGCCGAGAAAAAAGGGGGGTCCCAAAACGCGTTTTTCCCATTCATTTTTCCATAGGGCGGTTGGACTCACTTTTAGCTCGAACGGCTGAATGGATTTGCACGAAACTTGGCAAAATTGTAGGGACTGTTAGCCCGATGTGCCTTTGCTAGGTCTCAATATATGTGCTTCAGTGGATTTTGAGAAATTAACGTTTAAATCAAGATATATATCTGTAACAGCGCTCCGGGCAGCGATCCGGTCCGCTTACTTTTCGCTTATCGGAACTTTGCGCGCAGAAAGCTGATTGGCTCTCCGGTGTCTGTCAACATTCTAAACAGTCCGGAGCGGCCGCCATCTTGTCTCTCGGTAGGATCGAGAGAGAAGAAGAGGTGAAAAACGAAAGGGGAATTTAATGAAAGGGGGCAAGGTATCCCCCTCTTGACCCCCTAGGAATGTTGTTGGGGTTATTAAAGGGTCCCGTGGGGAAAAGGAAAAAAAAATGATTTTTCACGGTAGAAGCGCTTCACGGGCCGCGAACTGGGCCGCAAACTGGTAGCGAAACGGGAATTCGCCATTTTGTGCTTCGTTAATTAAATTACTAGGTATAAGGGGGTGCGGGAGACGTATCCTAATCCCCTATGTTTCCTGAGGGTGGCTGAGGAGGCTGATATATGTTGATACATCTCTTCCAGCGGCTGTGCGTGAGCTTTTTTTTATTTTGCTGCGTGACAGTCCGGAGCGGCCGCCATCTTGTCTCTCGGTAGGATCGAGAGAGAAGAAGAGGTGAAAAACGAAAGGGGAATTTAATGAAAGGGGGCAAGGTATCCCCCTTTTGACCCCCTAGGAATGTTGTTGGGGTTATTAAAGGGTCCCGTGGGGAAAAGGAAAAAAAAATGATTTTTCACGGTAGAAGCGCTTCACGGGCCGCGAACTGGGCCGCAAACTGGTAGCAAAACGGGAATTCGCCATTTTGTGCTTCGTTAATTAAATTACTAGGTATAAGGGGGTGCGGGAGACGTATCCTAATCCCCTATGTTTCCTGAGGGTGGCTGAGGAGGCTGATATATGTTGATACATCTCTTCCAGCGGCTGTGCGTGAGCTTTTTTTTATTTTGCTGCGTGACAGTCCGGAGCGGCCGCCATCTTGTCTCTCGGTAGGATCGAGAGAGAAGAAGAGGTGAAAAACGAAAGGGGAATTTAATGAAAGGGGGCAAGGTATCCCCCTTTTGACCCCCTAGGAATGTTGTTGGGGTTATTAAAGGGTCCCGTGGGGAAAAGGAAAAAAAAATGATTTTTCACGGTAGAAGCGCTTCACGGGCCGCGAACTGGGCCGCAAACTGGTAGCGAAACGGGAATTCGCCATTTTGTGCTTCGTTAATTAAATTACTAGGTATAAGGGGGTGCGGGAGACGTATCCTAATCCCCTATGTTTCCTGAGGGTGGCTGAGGAGGCTGATATATGTTGATACATCTCTTCCAGCGGCTGTGCGTGAGCTTTTTTTTATTTTGCTGCGTGACAGTCCGGAGCGGCCGCCATCTTGTCTCTCGGTAGGATCGAGAGAGAAGAAGAGGTGAAAAACTAAGGGGGAATTTAATGAAAGGGGGCAAGGTATCCCCCTCTTGACCCCCTAGGAATGTTGTTGGGGTTATTAAAGGGTCCCGTGGGGAAAAAAAAAAAAAAATGATTTTTCACGGTAGAAGCGCTTCACGGGCCGCGAACTGGGCCGTAAACTGGTAGCGAAACGGGAATTCGCCATTTTGTGCTTCGTTAATTAAATTACTAGGTATAAGGGGGTGCGGGAGACGTATCCTAATCCCCTATGTTTCCTGAGGGTGGCTGAGGAGGCTCATATATGTTGATACATCTCTTCCAGCGGCTGCGCCATCTTGCCTTTTTTCCAATGCCACAATTTTGTCGTGCACGGCATCCATTTTAGATGCCAGGCTGGTCCCAGGCTATCACCTACCCCTGCGGATGTAGTTTATGGCCCCAGCTGTAGAGAATTCAGACATGCCAACCCTCCCGATTCAGGCGTGTGACTACTGATTTCAGTGCTAGTCTCCCGCCTCCCGATTTCTGCAAGCAAAAACCCGGGGGCATATTACGAACAACTAGCGATAATTTTTGTCTCTAACTTGTTTAGAGACAAAAATTATCGCCGCACATCGGCGATTTTTATCGCAGATAAACCTTGCTATTATCGCAGAAAAGTCAGCGATATTCATGTATTATCGAGCAAATGCTCTTAGCCATGTTATCCACCTCCCATTGGATAACATGGCTAAGAACTGCTCAGGGCAGGTGTTAGATTTTGGAGATATCTCCAAAAGTTGGTAATAGAAGGTAGCGATGTTAGGGACTGTTTTCAGTCGCTAACATCTTGGCACGCCACTTTGCATGTCATTAGTGATAAGTATCACTGACATGCAAAGCGGGGCCCAAGATGGTCGCTATCTCCTTTTAGCTGTCACTAACTGGTGTTAGCGACAGCTTGGTAATAGGGAGATAATTTTATCTCCGCTTTCTTGGCTTTTTAAGCCAAAAAAGCGGAGATAAACCCCCTTGATAATATGCCCCACGATTCCTTGGGGGTTTCAGCTGACAGGGCTTGGTATTGTGTTACATGGTAATTTTTCCAGGAAACGTCAGAGGGTCGATGCAGGGGTTCTAGAAGAGGTGATAAACCATTTAAGCCTCATGAACAAGCGCATGGTCTTTTAAAGATTTGTGAAGTACTCGGAGCGGCGGTGTGTGTGTTTCCTCTTTCAGGAGCGGGCGGGGGGGCACTGCCAGCAACTTGCCAGGTCAGGTAGTGTTCAACACGTGCATCACCCTTTCTCTGCTTGCTATTGCGCTCCATGCTTCGGAAAGGTAAGAAAAAGAACGTGCATTTGAGT
Organism: Lissotriton vulgaris; assembly: GCF_964263255.1. Lineage (NCBI taxonomy): Eukaryota > Metazoa > Chordata > Amphibia > Caudata > Salamandridae > Lissotriton > Lissotriton vulgaris. Next base: position 394,943,855 of record NC_141694.1, on the reverse strand, counting down.
TTGAAATGTCCGATCCTGCAGCAGCACACTTCCAAAGCCCACACATGACAATAACCCGATTCAAGGCCCCATTCACCCGTTTTAAAAAAAATAGATAACACTCCAACAAAGTAAGGTTATAAAACTTTATTAACTATTAACTTTAACCAACGGAACAAAAACTAAAAACATTTAAACATTTCTCAACACAAAAAGCAACAATGGTTAGAAGCTGTCTTTTGTGCGAATAGTCCCAAGGCAGCACAACGTGCAGAGTTCTGGACGGCACCCAGGTGATGTCGCCTGGGTGCCGCACTGGTTTAGGGATCCTACAATGCTGCTCCGAAAATTGGCGTGGGGCGTCCCGGGTGGGGCAGGGGGAGGCCTCGTCAGTAGCGGTCTGTTGTGCGAATAGTCCCAAGGCAGCACAACGTGCAGAGTTCTGGACGGCACCCAGGTGATGTCGCCTGGGTGCCGCACTGGTTTAGGGATCCTACAATGCAGCACAGAAAAACAGCGTGGGGCGTCCCGGGTGGTGCGGGGGGAGGCCTCGTCAGTAGCGGTCTGTGTCCAGTGTCACATGGCTGACACAACATGTACGACAGGCACCCAGGTGATGTCCAGTAAACTGCCGCACTGGTTTTGGTATCCTACAATGCTGCTCCGAAAATTGGCGTGCGGCGGCCCGGGGGGGGGTGTGGGGGAGGCGGCATGAACGGGCCTCCCCAGGTGGCGGCCATCTAGCTGAGTTGCGCCCGCTCTTGCGGTTACAGCGTCTCGCTCACCATGTTGTTGAGTTGCTCCCACTCTTGCAGTGCAGCGATAGGCGGCTGCCACATGGCTCTTAAAATGGCGGACGGCTCCTCGGTTTTGGGCCTGGTCCACTGAAATGGCCCTGGGACACTTTGGAACTCGGACGCTTGCCTGCTAGGGCTTGGGCTCCATTCTCGAAAAGCGTCCCCTCAGCCGTGAAGATTGTACAAAAGTCTTGGGGGCCCCCGACTCCCGCAGGCTTCCGGTGGGGAGCGGCTGCCATGATTGCTCGCGGAATGACCACGACGGAGCCACGAGATGGTGGTGCTCTCATGCTGACGCCAGCTTCAGTCTGAATGATCCAGAAACAAGGTGGGGCTTTCATCGTTTGGGAAAAAAAAATGTTCTAAACCAATGAAAAGTGTTATTTTTAGGTCATATGACCAAGCCTTCCATCTTTAGGAAACCAAAAGTAAAATGAACCAATGAAAAGTTTTATAAACAAGTCACATGACCTGTTATGCGGCATAGGGCTACAAAAAGCGTAGAAAATCCGTTGGCACGTGAGGCGGCGTCAGTAGCGGACCGATGTGCGAATAGGCCGAAGGCAGCACAACGGGCCGAGATCCGGATGGTACCGAGGTGGTGTCCAGCAAATTGCCGCACTGGTGTGGCCATCCTACAATGCTGCGCCGAAAGACGGCGTGTCCAGCTGAGTTGCGGTCACTGTTGCGGTACAGTGACTCGAACGCGCCGAGATCCGGATGGCACCGAGGTGGTGTCCAGCAAATTGCCGCACTGGTGTGGCCATCCTACAATGCTGCGCCGAAAGACGGCGTGTCCAGCTGAGTTGCGGTCACTGTTGCGGTACAGTGAGTCGAACACGCCGAGATCTGGATGGCCCCGATGTTGTGTCCAGCAAGTTGCCGCACTGGTGTGGCCATCCTACAATGCTACGCCGAAAGTCGGCGTGGGGTGCCCCGTTGGCTTATGAGGTGATGTCAGTAGTGGACCGATGTGTGAATAGGTCGGAACCAGCACAAGGCGCCAAGATCCGAATGGCAAGTCCTGGATGTTGAGTGCCTCAGTTGAGAGTTCTGAGCAGTGCTTGTAAGACTGTCTGAAGCTTATTTGCACCTGCTGCAGCTTCACTAGGTCCGGCGGAACTTTTTGCCTTTTCCTTTCTGCTTCTTTTCCTACAATCCGTTTCATCTGAAGACACGATCAGGTCCCTGAATGTGTGCAGGGGGACGCTATTGATTGAATGAAAATGGCGGCTTGACACAAAGCTGACTCAAGCGTTACTGTTGGTGCTATACAGACAAAAATTGGTTTTCAGTCTGTACATTCTTCAAGTTTTTTTTTCCATCCAAGTCTGATTGAGAGTTTGTAGAAAAATGGCTTCAGATTTTCCACATACTACTCTTCAACATTCTTCCTAAATGTAACAATGTGAAACTCACTAGGAGAACGGCTGTTTCTGTTTCCTTTCAAAATGCTGCCAACAATATTTTCTGAATGGAAGACACCATCTTGTAGCATAAAGGGCCGAAAGGGGTTCTGGTCTGGCCGATGGTTGGTGGAGACATTTTGACTATATCTTGGACCTGCCCGGCCTCGCCCAAAATGGCGCCGGTATAAATGGGACTCGTAACTCCTTGCCCGCAAATGTATATCTAGAAAATGTTATTGTAAGTGGTCCTGTTCTATTTTAATTACAAAATGTATGTCCACCGATTCCGCAACTGTTAGACACCTTAGTTCTTGCAACCTAATGGCCCGCTCGTTACGTTCCTCTACAGTGTAAATGTCTCCTCATCATATACGATTTCAGTTTGCTCCGTGGCCGGCCCACATGGTTATAGGCCCGTATTTGTATACTGACATTTTCACAATAAAGGTTTTTAAAACAAAACACGGTAGTAGTATTTACATTGGTAAAGTTTTTACTTTTAGTCACTGTTTTCGAATCAGTAAAAGGCAAGTGAAATAAAGCAGTCCAATTACATGACGGATAAAAGGTTTTATATGTAGGAACGCAGTAAAGATAAATGGTCAAGGGCAGTTGTGTTTTTCATGTCTGCAACATAAAGTGATCGATAAGAATCTGATAATCAGGCGTATCGGCGACTAAGACAGCAGGCCGAATCTGTTTTACTCAACGGCTCCGTCATGGAAGGAAGAAACGCCCTTTTTCTCGAAAAAGGAATATATTTTACTTGCAAGACAGTTGTAAATTTTCCGGGAAAGTACATTAGCCTGGAATATTATAACATATGTTTGAAAAAAAAATATTGTTCGAAAATAATAAAAAGCGTAATTTTTAGGTCATATGACCAAGCTTTTCATCATTAAATTAACAAAAGTAAAATGAACCAATGAAAAGTTTTATTAACAAGTCACATGACCTGTTATGCTTACGTTACGCGCTGCGCGTCGCGCCTCGTATCGCTTCCGGGTGCGCTAACGCGGCGTGTCATAAAACGCATTACGCGACAACGTAGGTCAAGAATATAGTCTAAATGTCTCCACCAACCAGCGTTCAGAACACAACCCCTTTCAGCAGTCCAAAAAGTTCTGTTAAATGAGAACAGAGGGGACAGGCAACAAGAACCATCAGTCAAAGAGGGGAGGGCAAGTTCTTCTCTTCCGGGTCATGTTGGGGCGCTACCGGAACTGATCGAATTGGTAGTCTATAGTGTTTCTGGATGTTTCAGACTTAAGCAGGCGTCAGCATGAGACCACTACCATCTCGTAGCTCCGTCGTGGCCATTCCACGAGCAATCATGGCAGCCGCTCCCCACCAGAAGCCTGCGGGAGTCGGAGGCCCCCAAGACTTTTGTAGAATCTTCACGGCTGAGGGGACGCTTTTCGAGAATGGGACCCAAGCCCTATCAGGGAAGCGTCCGAGTTCCAAGGTGTCCCAGGGCCATTTTAGTGGACCAGGCCCAAAACCGAAGAGCCGGCCGCCATTTTGAGAGTCCTGTGGCAGCCGCCTATCGCTGCACCGCAAGAGCGGGCGCAACTCAACTACATGGTGAGCGAGACGCTGTAGTCGCAAGAGCGGGCGGTAAACAGCTGAATGGCGGAAGAGGCACAGTGTAGCAAAAGCGGGCGGAATGGCAACTAAAACGATAAAGGGGCGCCCCACTACAGCTTGTCTTCAGGTCAAACGGATTGTGGGACAAGGTCCAGAATTGAAGAGTCATCAAAAGGCAAAAAGTTCCGCCGGACCCCGGGAGCCGGCCGCCTATGTCGGGGGCGATCTCAGGCTACACCAGTGCTATAAGACTTGGGGAGGGTGTCGGAGCCATGCGTCTTCTCCGAGTCCATGGCCATCACACCGCCCCTCAGGGGCCTCCGTCAAGCTGTTTAGGAAGGTAACATATCACATTGTTTTCTAATGCAGTCAGGTCTACAAACGACACTCACTTACTTTGAGAATAGTGAAGCTGCAGTAGGTGGAAATAAGCTTTAGACAGTGTTACAAGCACTGCTCAGAACTCTTAACTATGGCACCCAACATCCAGAACTTATGCTATTTGAGAATGGCAGTGACATCGAAGCATCTCAGGGACCAAAACCATTAACGTACTTTCACCTATGAAAATCTTACTTGGGGAGGGGGCAGGAGCGAAGCGCCCTCTCCCAGTCAGCGCCACTACACCGTATGTTGAAAATCTGAAGCCATCGTTCTACAAAGTCAACCAAACTTGGATTGAAAAATCTAGAAAAATGTACAAACTGAAAACCAGTTTTGGTCTGCATAGCATCAGTAGCAACGCTTGAGTTAGCTTTGTGTCAAGCCGCAAATTTGATTCAACAAAGCACAGACATTGAAAAAGGCTGAAATTCAGAACTCTAAACTATGGCACCCAACATCCAGGAGCTTGCCATCCGGATCTTGGAGCCTTGTGCTGCTTTCGATCTATTCACACATCGGTCCACTACTGACATCATCTTATAAACCAACGTTATGTAAATAGTTTTTTAATAAAATGTTTTACCCTGTTTCTTTGCTGGTGTGTTGTCTATATTTTTAATATTTGCATAGGGTTTGTCGTTATTTTGTGCGGGATGGGTGATGGAGCCGAGCGGTCTTGCAGCCCTCATGGTGTGGAGCTCAGTTCATCTCACTATTTTCGTATTTCTCATGAAGGGTTGTTCCTAATATTTCTATTTTAGCGAGGTCAAAAAGAGATCCAATTAGTGGCCTACTGATTTTGCTCGATTACTTTTATTTTTTTACACGATTTTTCACTATCTGCAAAGACTAAACAGAGTATTGCGACTTTGTGCTTGTTTGTAAATAGAGAATGATCCAAAGAGAACCAATTCTAAAACAGAAAATGCTTGGACAACAATCAATCAAATGGAGAGACAAGGAGGCACGATGGATTACAACAGGGGTAAAGGCCTGCGTTATCTACCCTTCAGTATCTGCAAAGAGAGAGTACTACTAAGACAAAAGAGGGGAGGGGGGGGGGTGCAGCGTTCAAAGCACATCAGCGTGCATAAATACGAAAATGTTTTTATCTATCACGTACTTGACATTTTAAAGCTTTTCATATTTGCTATTAAAAAACCAATGAAATTCACAGAAAAAACCATAGGTTATAGTGGATATATAGTTAGGAATTTGCATTTATAAAACCTTGAAAATTCAATGAAAAAACCATTGGTTTTAGGCCATATATAGTTAGGAATTAGCATTTACAAAACCTTATTTTACTCGCATAAAACCATTGAAATTCCATATATAGTTAGAAGCGCTAACTATATATCGCGCACCCGCAATCCACTGCTGATGATGTCACATATTACATTATTCATGACATGGTCAGTGACATCACTGATGACATCACTGATGACATCTCAAATGACATCACTGATGACATCACTGATGACAACTCAAATGACATCACTGATGACATCTCAAATGACATCACTGATGACATCACTGATGACAACTCAAATGACATCACTGATGACATCTCATTTGTCATCACTGATCACATCACTCATGTGATAATACAATGAACCTCTTCAGACTCTAATATAACCTTACATACACTCAGTATAAACAGACACTCACAGACTGTCACTCATCCATGGAGTTACTCACACACCTAGTCAGTCATGCAAAGAATCAATCACACCTCCATTTCCTCAACTATACAGTTATACACATCTTACTTATTCAAACATATAATAACACATATTTACTCTCTTATATAATCCCTGATACAAGCTCACAGTGATCGATACAGCCACTCACACATTCACTGGCTCTTATGTTCAGTTATTTATATATCTCAACTCTCACATGTATTGTGTTTTACATACGTACTTACTTGCACATGTAGCAATGAGAAATCCATTCACTCACCAACAGACCCATGCACAGTCAACCGCCCATATAGCTGTTTCCACATGCACTCTTGAACTCATACTCCTAGTGAATCAACTGCTTACACATCTATGCACAGAGTCACGCACCTCCCAGCCACCCACACACACACACTCAGCCTCCCATTCAAATACTTGGGCAACCAATCAATAACCCATATGGCCACTCTTATAGCTACTGATCAACACATGCAGCAGCTTACACAACAACAAACATAATGATGCACAAATTAAGACAGTTTAGTCACTAACCCATGCACTCAGTGAGACACATTTAATCACTCACTCATATAGTCAGTCATGCACCTACTAAATTCTTCATCCAGACACTTATACATCCACTCATTCTTCAATATGTAAAACATATTTAAACTTTACAGACACATACAATCACTGGATGATGTCATCAGTGATGTCATCAGTGATGTCATTTGAGATGTCATCAGTGATGTCATCAGTGATGTCACTGACCATGTCATGAATGATGTAATATGTGACATCATCAGCAGTGGATTGCGGGTGCGCGATATATAGTTAGCGCTTCTAACTATATATGGAATTTCAATGGTTTTATGCGAGTAAAATAAGGTTTTGTAAATGCTAATTCCTAACTATATATGGCCTAAAACCAATGGTTTTTTCATTGAATTTTCAAGGTTTTATAAATGCAAATTCCTAACTATATATCCACTATAACCTATGGTTTTTTCTGTGAATATATATATATATATATATATATATATATATATATATATATATATATATATATATATATATATATATATATATATATATATATATATATTCCTTCAACTTTTCCCCTCAAGGGGGAAAACGGGTCGCACAACCAGTTGTAGTTTTCAGCAATCTCCTTTAATTTCTTTACTTTCACAGGGCAATAGCGCAATAGATCTACGCGTTTCGGTGTGTCGCCACCTTGCTCACGATCAACGGGTTTGCCCCACCCTTGTTAATTTTAAAGGTTCTTTTTTCTTTTTTTCCATTTCCTGTCACATGTTTCAAAGGATTCTGGTCCTTGTAGTTCAATGTTTGTTTGACTGTAGTAAACAAGTTTGTGCACCTGATGGTGTCAACCTGACATGTTCTTTTCTTTTTTCAAACCAATCCTTTCATTTATTTAATATCGCTATTGTTCTGCCTTCCAATAGGCTTAGATATTCAAAATTGTTCTGCCTTCCAAAAGGCTTTAATCATTGTCTTACTTTTAGGTATAAACTTTATCTCATTTTTGTCCATGTCAATTATTGTTTATAAGTGCACATATAGTTCCTCCGACTGATTTAATCCGTTCGGATGCAGCGTTCTCAGGTTCAGAATGAATCTGGATTCCACTTGCCTCAGTTTTCTCTCACGGTCACCCCCGCGTTCTCCTTTTGGGATTGTTTGTATGCCATAAAATTTCAGTTTTTGCCAATCTCCTTGATGGAATTGTTCCATATGTTTGGCTATGGCATTGGAGCGGTCCTTGTGAATTGTTGCCCGCATGTTTTGCAGGATTCAATTTTTCAATTCCACTGTTGTACTGCCCACATACAACATTGGGCACGGACACTCCACTATATAGACTGTAAATGGAGTTTTGCAGGTGATACACTGTCTGATCTGCCACTTCTTTTTCTTTGCCAATGTTATCTCTTTTGTTTGTTTCGCTATTTGGCACATTTTGCATCCGTGGCACTTTATGAATCCCTTGGTTTTTAGCCAATCATCTTGTCTTTTCTTTTGGAAGTGACTATGAATTAAATGGTCCTTCAGATTTCTTGCACGTCTATATGTGTAATAATTGGATGATTTCCCACAATTTCCTTCACTGTATTATCCAATTGTAACAATTTCCAATTCTTTCTTAGGATTTTTCCAATTTTTTCCCTTTCTTGAGAGAAATCCATGATCAGCCGGATTTTTTCCTTTTCTGTGTCCTCTTCAGGATTTTTTCTTTTTAGACATTCCTCCCGTGTCTTTTTCCTAGTTCTAGTGAGGCTTTGTCTTACAACTTTTGCTGGATATTTTCTTTTTATGAATCTCTCCATGGTATTTTTGCTGTTTTTTTCCCATTGATCTTGTTCACTGCATATCCGACGGACTCTCAAGAATTCACCGTACGGTATGCTGTTCAATAAAGTTTTTTGGTGGAAACTGGTCGCTTCAAGAGTGGCATTGGTAGAGGTTGATTTTCTATGGAGAGTTGTGTGAATTTGCTGGTCCTTAATGTAAATTTCAGTATCCAGGAAGGTGATTCTTTCTTTACTCATGATATAAGTAAATTTCAACACTGGTATTAAATATTTGAAAATTCTCCTGGAATTCTGCTTCTGTACCATCCCATATTATTAGTAAATCGTCAATGAACCTCTTCCAGCTCACAATTTTATTGACTGATGATTCATGTGTCGAGTCCCATGCTGTTTCTTGCTCCCACCATCCCATTGTGAGACAGGCGTAGGAGGGACTAAAGGAAAATCGCTATTGCCCTGTGAAAGTAAAGAAATAAAAGGAGATTGTTGAAAACTACAACTGGTTGTGCGACCCGTTTTTCCCCTTGTGGGGGGAAGTTGATGGAATATTAAGCGGCGTGGGTTCAGCCGCAGGATAACGCACATGCATGAGCGCTGCAGAATCCTGAATTGTGAACCAATGTGGAGGTGATATATATATATATATATATATATATATATATATATATATATATATATATATATATATATATATATATATATATATATATATATATATATATATATATATATTACCTACTGGCGATAGTAGGTATATATAGTTAGGATTATTTCTCTATGGAACTTTTGAAAATTATATGTCTAATAACTTTGGCGTTTGTGGACGGAATCGGCTGAAATTTTCAGGAAAATGGCACATTTTGTTTCTGAGCAGCCCTTGAAAATTTGGGGGGGTTTCGCCAAGGGGGGGCCGAGAAAAAAGGGGGGTCCCAAAACACATTTTTCCCATGTTTATTTCCATAGGGCGTTTGGCCTCACTTTTAGCTCGAACGGCTGAATGGATTTGCACGAAACATGGCAAAATTGTAGGGACTGTTAGCCCGATGTGCCTTTGCTGGGTCTCAATATATGTGCTCCAGTGGATTTTGAGAAATTAACGTTTTAAAAAATGTATATATCTGTGACAGCGTCCCAGATAGCGCTCCAGATCGCGTAATTTTCGCGTCACGGAGCTTTGCGAAGCGATGCTGATTGGCTCTCCGGTGTCTGTCAACATTCTAAACAGTCCGGTGCGGCCGTCATCTTGTCTCTCGGTAGGATCGAGAGACAAGAAGAGGTGAAAAACGAAGGGGGAATTTAATGAAAGGGGGCAAGGTAGACCCCTCTTGACCCCCTAGGAATGATGTTGGGGTTATTAAAGGGTCCCGTGGGGAAAATAAAAAAAAATTGATTTTTCACGGTAGAAGCGCTTGTCGGTTCGTGAACCGGGCCGCAAACTGGTAGCGAAACGGGAATTCGCCATTTTGTGTTTCGGTTTAATTAAATTACAGGGTATAAGGGGGTACGGGAGACGTATCCTGATCCCTTATGTTTTCTGAGGGTGGCTGAGGAGGCTCATATATGTTGATACATGTCTTCCAGCGGCTGTGCGTGAGCGTTTTATTTTTTTTGCTGCGTGACGTCTGTTAACGTTCGATTCGATGGAAATCAGGAAGTGTTGACCGCCATTTTGTCACTGCGAGTAAATATTTTATTTGTTATAAATAAATCATTATTGATAAACATTGTCTGCGCCATCTTGCCTTTTTTGCAATGCCACACTTTTGTCGAGCACAGCAGCCATTTTAGATGCCTTGACCAGACCCACTGTCTGCACCCTCGCAAGCATCTCCCCCACGCACTGGTCACTCCCGCTCTCTTTCTCATGTATGGGCTAGAAACCTCCTCCCATCTGCGCTGTTCTTCTCTGAGAATCACACCCTGTGCCCGCCCGACACCTGCCTTTCACCCTATTCACTACCGCACCCTCTGACACTCCTCTTCCTCTGTGTCCGATTGTCCAGGCCCGTCCCAGGCTATCACCTAGCCCTGCAGATGTAGTTTATGGCCTCAACTGTAAAGAATCACCCCTCTTCAAAGAAGTTACAGTAGATCAAGGCCCCCACCCGATGAGATCCGTCACACTACACGCGTTCCTGCAATCTGATAACCATCCTGTATTGTGATTGGAGAGGGGATTCTCACTGTGAGGGTGTGTGGGACCGAGCCTGAAGCGGAAGATTCCAGGGATGCCTTTTTGTACATCAAAGTCTTCACAATTATGTGTCACATTAAAAATATATAGCACTCCAACAAAGTAGAAGGAAAATAACACTTTAATAACTTATAAATATATACATCGCAACAAAAACAGTAAACACCTTAAAACATTTTTTATTAAAACAGAAGCAACAATGGTCAGTAGCGGTCTGTTGTGCGAATAGTCCCAAGGCAGCATATTTACCTAGAGTGGTGCTGTGTAGGACATTCTGAATGGAAATTAACCAGAACTTTAACCATCTACTTCCAATAATATAACTTTTATGCCCAAATTACGCAAAGATTTAGCTAATCTGCTAAAGGGGGGAGTCGCCATTTATTTACAATAATCAATAATGAAAAATCAACATCAATAGGGTTGTCCGTATTCCCGATGCAGCACTATAGTGCAACATACACACCACCTGGGGTGTCAAGAGTGAACAGGTCCTAGCTGCTTAACCAATGACTGACCAATGCTATATTAAACACTTACTATGTATAATACTTGCGTTCACAATAGTTTTACTTTACAAAACAGAACAAAAGATGTCCCCTGTAAATAAACCCATATTAGCTGTTTCAGTTATTGAACATCCTAAGGTTTTATGACATGGGGAACAGAAGTGATATCCTGGGCGGGTGATGGAACTGGGTTTGTTAATGGAAAAACATCTACAGAGAAAACTATTGGTAAATTATACTTCTCCGGAAATTTAAAACTCACAAATGTTTCATTTGTGTAATCGTTTTATGAACATGTACATTAAAAAACTAAAAGAAATGCCAAGAACGTCCCATGTGAAAGTGAATTTTATCTGGCAATTTTTTTCTTTTCCTTCTCTTGAAAAGAAAGTTAAAGCCAGGTTCGTTACCTACCTCATCTGCAAAAAAAAAACTCTCGAGAGGGACCGAAAAAAAATATAGCTATGGTAATCATACCATGCATCGGCACATGGAGAGGTGGCACCCTCTTAATTATTCTAAAGCACAACTTCGAGATTTGGGGGATAACCCCCGACCGGCAAAAACATCCACCAATGACTTAGCAATAAGTGAGTCTGACTTGTGTAGCATGTGGAAAATTAATTTCATGCGGAGAGATCAGTATTACTTCAATAAATACAGTAATCAATGATGCATTAGAACTTAATATCAATTAATTTTCCGAACGTGTAATCAGTACCTGTCCCATGTCAATTCATTGTTCGAACGTATAATCAATACCCATCCCGGATCAATTCATTGTCCGAACATATAATCAGTAAAAAGTGCAACAAGTGCAACAAAATCATATTGATAATTCATTGTGAGCAAGTACCAAAAGTGTCGACAATTCTAACCTTCAATAAATACAGTAATCAATGATGCATTAGAACTTAATATCAATTCATTGTCCGAATGTGTAATCAGTACAAGTCCCATGTCAATTTATTGTTCGAACGTATAATCAATACCCATCCTGGATCAATTCATTGTCCGAACATATAATCAGTCTTATCCCATATCAATTCATGTGCTAAAAACTGCATACATATCTCATGATATCAAGGCTGAGCAATCGGGGCACAATAGTTTCATTTGTACCGGCGCCATTTTGGGTGAGGTCAGGAAGGTCCAAGTATAGTCAAAATGTCTCCACCAACTTGTGGTTGGACCGGGACCTCTTTCGGCAGTCCAAAAGTTTTCGTTGAAGGGTAGTAGAGGGGACTGGCGACATGAACCATCAGTCAAAGAGGGGTGGGAGGCAAAAATCTCTCCTACCGGGTCATACTGGTGTCCCACCGGAACTGATCAAGTTGGTAGTCTTGCAGGATTTTGGTGATTTCAAGACTGAGGCCGGCGCCGGCATGAGCGCGCCGACGTCCCGCGGCTACGTCGTGGTCGTTCCGTGGGTGATCATGGCAGTCATTCCCCATCGGGGGTCGGGGGCCCCTGTGGCTCTTATAGAATCTTCAAAGTTGAGGAGAACGTTTCTGGATGCAGGACTCATTTTCTAGTTGAACTAAGAAGCGCCGCTGCACCGCAACAGTGGACGAGACCCCCGCTGGGTGAGCGGAGCATCATTGCCTCGCAATAGTGGACGAGACCTTTTGTCGGGTGAGTGCAGCGTCGCTGCATCGCAAGAGTGGAGGAACCCTTTTGTTGGGTGAGTGGAGCGTCGCTGCATCGCAAGAGTGGAGGAACCCTTTTGTTGGGTGAGTGGAGCGTCGCTGCATCGCAAGAGTGGAGGAACCCTTTTGTTGGGCGAGTGGAGCGTCGCTGTATCGCAAGAGTGGAGGAACCCTTTTGTTGGGTGAGTGGAGCGTTGGGGGGGCAGCCAAGGGGCCCCCACCTGTGAGGGTGGGAGAGGCTTGTTCGCGCCGCCTCTCACTCCCAGCGCACCCCACGCCGACACCTGGCGTTGATATCCGTGATGTCCGGACCAGGCGATAAGAGGGGGGGGTCGGAGGCAGAGGCAAGACATCCCCCCCCGTGGCCTGCAGGGCGCCGCTTCAGGCCCGAACGGGGAGCTCATATCAAGCCGGGGCCAGACCAGGAGATACAAGGGGGAGGGGGGTCGGTGGCATGTGCAAGACATCCCCCCCGTTGTCGCAGCCATTATCTAAGAAAGAAGAAGAATCCCTCTGCCTCGGCTTCTTTCTTGGCCCGGAGATACGAGGGTAGGGGGGGGGTCGGTGGCATGTGCAAGACATCCCCCCCCCCGCGTGTTGTCGCAGCCATTATTGAAGAAAGAAGAAGAATCCCGTCGGCCTCGGCTCCTCTCCTGGCCCACCTTACGGGATGACCTCCCCGTCCGACGGCTGCCAGCAGGACTCGCCCTACACGTGCCGAAGGCCTCGTCTTCCGGATGGGCGTAGTCGCGAACCTGTTGCACTTCGGGAGTTTCCGGAACGGGGGTAGGTATCTGCTGATTTGTATTTATTTCATGTTACCGTTATTGGGCGTGGCGGGCGGTGGGACAGACATGCTTGGAGCAGTGGGGGGGTGGCGGAGCCTAGCTACCTTGTGGCTGCCGTAACTTCAAGCTTGGCTTCTTTCACCACTTTCATGTTTCTTATTTCTAGCGAAGTCAAAAACTCATCAGAGGCCTACTGATTTTGTTCGATTTCTTTCCCTTCCTTTTCAAGTGTGTTTCATGCTAAAGTTTCTGTTTAACAGGATACAGGGATTACTTCGTATTTTACATATGTCTTCTTTATTAGGGGTTCTCTCCGGTTGAGTCAGATGATGTACCTCTAATAAATGGTCCGGGTGGAACTAGGTTCTCAATCAGTGGGGAGTAGATGGGCATGACAGATTACAACAGGGGACAAAGGTCCGCATTACCCACCCTTCACTACTTGCAAAGACTAGACAGAATATTTCTATTCCATGTTATTTGCAAACAGAGAGTACCTCGAAAGAACTATTCCTTGAACAATAAATGTCCAGCCAATCAATCAATCAGGCATGATGGATTACAACGGGGGACAAAAGTCTGCATTACCTATCCTTCACTATCTGCAAAGGGAGACAGAATATTTCTATTCTTCTCTGTTTGTAGACAGGGAATATCTCAAACAGCAATAATCGATAAAAAAATTAGTAGGATTATAACACTTTAATAACTTATAAATATATACATTGCAACAAAAACAGTAAACACCTTAAAACATTTTTTATTAAAATAGAAGCAACAATGACAACTAACAGTAGTGATATCCTGGGCGGGTGATGGAACTGGGACTGTTAATGGAAAAAGATCTACAGAGAAAACTATTGGTGAATTATACTTCTCCGGAAATTTAAAACTCACAAATGTTTTATTTGTGTAATCGTTTCAGGTCAAACGGATTGTGGGACAATGTTCACAATGGAAGAGTCACCAAAAGGCATTTGGATCGATGTTGCAGCAGGATGCCATGTATATAGTTATTTAATAAAATGTTTTACCCTGTTACTTTGCTGGTGTGTTGTATATATTTATAATATTTGCATAGGGTTTGTCGATATTTTGGGTGGGGTGGGGTGGGCGGCGGTGTTGAGCTGTCTTGCAGCCATCATAGTGTGGAGCTAGGTTCATCTCACTAGTTTCGTATTTCTCATGAGGGGTTGTTCTTAATGTTTCTATTTTAGCGAGGTCAAAAACAGATCCCATTAGTGGCCTACTGATTTTGCTCGATTCCTTTTGTTTTTTTAAACGATTTTTCACTATCTGCAAAGACTAAACAGAGTATTGCGACTCTGTGCTTGTTTGTAAATACATAATGAACCAAAGAGAACCAATTCTAAAACAGTAAATGCTTGGATAGCAATCAATCAAATGGAGAGAGAAGCAGGCATGACGGATTACAACGGGGGCAAAGGCCTGCGTTAACTACCCTTCACTATCTGCAAAGAGAGAGTACTGCTAAGAGAAAAGAGGGGGGGGGGGGGGGCAGCGTTTAAAGCACATCAGCGTGCATAAACACGAAAATGTTTTTACCTATCATGTACTTGACATTTGACAGCATTTGATATTTGCTATTAAAAAAACATTGAAATTCACTGAAAAAACCATAGGTTATAGACCATATATAGTTAGGAATTAGCATTTACAAAACCTTGAAAATTCACCGAAAAAACCATAGGTTATAGACCATATATAGTTAGGGATTAGCATTTACAAAACCTTATTTTACTTGCATAAAACCATTGAAATTCGCATATATAGTTAGTTGCGCTAACTATATATCGCGCACCCGCAATCCACTGCTGATGATGTCACATATTACATCATTCATGACATGGTCAGTGACATCACTGATGACATCACTGATGACATCTCAAATGACATCACTGATGACATCACTGATGACAACATCCAGTGACTGTATGTTTCTGTAAAGTTAAAATATGCCCTACATATTGAAGAATGAGTGGATGTATAAGTGTCTGGATGAAGGATTTAGTAGGTGCATGACTGACTGTATGCGTGAGTGATTAAATGTGTCTCACTGAGTGCATGGGTTAGTGACTAAACTGTCTTAATTTGTGCATCATTATGTCTGTTGTTCTGTAAACTGTTGCATAATATATTCTTTATTACGTGACGTATCACGTAGCCACGTGAGACGCCTCATGACGCGTCACATAAACGTGACGTATCGTCTCTGCAGCGCAAACAAAACCTGTAACGTAAGCGTGCCAGATATATATATATATTTTTTAACCTTAATTAGACAAAATCCACACGTGCACATATCTTAAGGCCTTGCAAAGGCACATCAAACAAACAGTCCCTACAATTTTGCCAAGTTTGGTGGAAATATATTCCTTTAAATTTTATTTTACTGTTTCTCTTGGTTTTCCCCTTGTTACACTTACCGGAACGCTACCCGGTACGCAAACTGGACGCTCCAAAAACACAAGATGTCGGACTCCCGTTACGCTACCGTTTAGCTGCCCGGTTGGCGTACCGGGAAGCGCCTCTACCGCGAAAAATCGCAATTTTTTTTTCTTTTTTTCTTTTGCCCTGCGGGGCACTTTAATATCCCCCTTATCAATCCTAGGGGGTCAGGAGGGGTCTACCTTGCCCCCTTTCCTTCATTTCCCCCTTCGTTTTTCACCACCTCTTGTCTCTCGATCCTACCGAGAGACAAGATGGCGGCCGCTCCGGACTGTTTACAAAGTTGAAAGCCAATCAGCTTCTCCTCAGACTCCCGTTACGCTGCCGGTTAGCTGCCCAGTTAGCTGCCCGGTTCGCGTACCGGGACGCGCCTCTACAGCGAAAAATCACAATTTTTTTTTTTTTGCCCCGCGGGGCACTTTAATATCCCCCTCATCAATCCTAGGGGGTCAGGAGGGGTCTACCTTGCCCCCTTTCCTTCATTTCCCCCTTCGTTTTTCTCCACCTCTTTTCTCTCGATCCTACCGAGAGACAAGATGGCGGCCGCTCCGGACTGTTTACAATGTTGACAGCCACTCAGCTTCTCCTCAGACTCCCGTTACGCTGCCGGTTAGCTGCCCGGTTAGCTGCCCGGTTCACGTACGGATTTGCGCCTCTACGACAAAAAATCACAATTTCTTTTTTTTTTTTGGCCCCGCGGGGCACTTTAATATTCCCCTCATCAATCCTAGCGGGTCAGAAGGGGTCTACCTTGCCCCCTTTCCTTCATTTCCCCCTTCGTTTTGGCCTCCTCTTGTCTCTCGATCCTACCGAGAGACAAGATGGCGGCCGCTCCGGACTATTTAGGATGTTGACAGACACCGGAGAGCCAATCAGCTTCTCTTCGCAAAGCTACGTTACGCGAAAAGTACGCGAACCGGTGCGCTATCCGCGACGCTGTCACAGATATATCTGTTTTTTTAAACGTTAATTTCTCAAAATCCACTGGAGCACATATATTGAGACCCAGCAAAGGCACATCGGGCTAACAGTCCCTACAATTTTGCCAAGTTTCGTGCAAATCCATTCTGCCGTTCGAGCTAAAAGTGAGGCCAAACGCCCTATGGAAAAATGAATGGGAAAAACGTGTTTTGGGACCCCCCTTTTTTCTCCGCCCCCCCCTTGACGGAACCCCCCAAATTTTTAGGGGCTGCTCAGAAACAAAATGTGGCATTTTCCTGAAAATTTCAGCCGATTCAGTCCACAAACGCCAAAGTTATCATACATAGAATTTTCAAAAGTTCCATAGAGAAAAAATCCTAACTATATATACCTACTGGCGACCGCCAGTAGGTAATATATATATATTTTTTTTTATGGACACAGAAACGTGCAGCAATATATATATATATATATATATATATATATATATATACATATATATTATCTGCTGGCGTTTGCCAGTAGGTAGTTTTAGTTAGGACCTATTTTCCAAAGGAATGCCTCAACATTCTATTTGGAATAACATTGGTGCCTGTTGGCGAATCTTGGCAAAATTTTCCATACTAATTATCAGCTCTGGTCCGCTCCTATCCTGAAAGTTTCGGGATGATTTGTGTAGCGGGGCTCGAACTTTTAAACAGATTTACGCCAAATTTGGCAAAGAGGTAGTCCTCAGTTCAGACTCATGCCATTTGCTTAAACAGTGTCAATCTGTTCAGTAGTTTCTTTGAAAATTACAATTAAAAGTATATATATATCTATGGCCTCTGTGGATGAGTGGATTATAAGCGCACTGTACCGATCACATGCAGAATGCTGATTGGCTGTCAAGTGGTTGTCAACATTCGAAACCAGGAAGTTTTGGCGCCCATTTTGAGCGTCAGTAGAAGGGAGGTTGAAGAAGTCGGTGGAAAATAAAATAAAAATAATAGCGGGGGCTCACTGGGGCCTCTGCAGTCCCGGGGCTTCAGTTATGTTGAGAGGGGGTACAGTAGGCTGTGGAAATAGGTTCCCGGGGTATTTGTTGAAAAAATATTTGTGGAGGTTCGCTCGGGCCCCCACAGTCCATTGGCTTCTCTCATGTTGGGAAGGGGGTGCAGTAGGCTATGGAAATTATATCGGGAAAACAGCAATGCGGCAGATTGCAGCTTTTCTTTAATATAATGTGGAATAATGTTTATTTATTAGGCAGTCTTCACTTTTGTTACGGATAGAGTCACTTTGTTATAGGAAATGTATTAATATGTGGGAGGGCGTGTTCTGTATGTGTGCATGGAACAAAAGTAACGTTTAATTGGCTGAGGTGTTCCAACAATAAGCTTAATGTTCATTGGGTGTGAACCATCAAAAGTAGAAGTGTTTTCTGCAATTCACTTCTGCTCCGGAGAGTAGCAAGGACATCTACATGTTGTAAGGAGGACCTTCCTGAGCTTTATGTTGGTTGGTTGCGAACTATTGAAAATAGAAGTGTTGGCAGCCATTCACTTCCTCTCCGCAGAGTAGGAGGGACATCTGATTGGCTGACGTGCTCTAAGGAGGAGCTTCTACAGCTTAATGTTGATTGGTTGCGAACTATTGAAAGTAGAAGTGTTGGCAGAGACTCACTTCCGCTCTGCGGAGTAGGAGGGACATCTGATTTGCTGACGTTTTCCTAGAAGGACTTTCCCAAGCTAAATATTGATTGGCTGTAAACCGTTAAAAGTAGAAGTGTTGTCAGCGATTCCTTCCCTCTTCGCGTAGTATTAGGGACATTTCATTGGGTAACGTGTTCCAAGCGGGACCTTACGAAGCTTAATGTTCATTGTTCATTGGCTGTGAAGCATTAAAAGTAGAAGTGTTGGCAGTCATTTCTTTCTCCTCTGCTGACATTTTATTGGCTAAAGGGTTCCGCCCACAAGTTTTCTCCTTATTGGATGGGAAAGATTCACTGTTGTCAGTTATTTTGTGACATACTTCCAAAGGAGTATCGGAAAAAAAGAAGTAGAGGGGAGGGTAAGAACAATATTAACTCTGTACAGTGGTTACAAGGTGGTGGACAGGGATTGTGAATGTAAAAATAGTTTTGATATGTTTTAAGGGCCATTTATATAATTGCCGTGGGGTATACAAATCACGGCGGGAAAATGACAGTGTCTTGCGGTGTTTTTTTAATCAAGTTTGCGGGTAGGATACTTTCCAGGAGCATTATTTACTTATAATGTGGTGTTTACTTTTCTGATGGGGAGGTGTGGTTGCGCAGCAAACATTTCAGTCTAGGTTTGAAACAGTTTTTATTCAGCAATTGCAAATAAACTTTCTTCAGAAATTGACGCTGTATATATAAAAGGGGTGACAAATAAAAATATATTTTCATAAAATATCAGTTAAGAGTGGCCATACCCTCCTTTTTTCTGCTATAGTTTGTAAAAGTGTTGCCTCATATTCTTGATAATGTATGAGGGCATCAGTTACTTTTAGATAAAGTTGAATAGAAGTGCGACAACAAACACTCCTGCGCTACATTATCTGAGGTCAGGCAAACAAGTAAAAAACAGTTAAATACAAGTGACTTCGTATTACATAGAAATGTATGCATTATTATTTTTCAAATTTGTATTTTGTAGAATTCAGAAATGATCAGTCGTAGTGCTTAGAGATCGCACACTGTTCCGCTAACACATCACATACTCACTTAAGAATATATAGAATAGTACTATTATAATATACATTACTGGTCCTATATATTCTATAGGGAGAAGGTGAATAGGAACCACAACTGAGAAGAATAGAAATTAGAAAATAACATTCAGAAATGTAGGGTTCATCAAATCTTTAAAGTAACAAAGTATGTATGAAAGCCATATTTTTTATTCTGCAATTTCTGTAAATATGCTCTCTGAAGAAAATATCTGATCAAGTACGTTCTAATGTTTCATAAGCTGTATTACAGATGGTGCAGAAAAATCTCCTATTCCTCTTCTGTAACAATAGGACAATCTATTACAATTTAACGAATGACACCATTGTTACAGTAAAAAGAAAATTAAAATAAAGTTATCTATAGATCAGAAGATCCATAACAAAATACTTTTGAGCCATAATTGTTTTCTGAGCTTCTTTTGTCCGGGACGTCTAAAAGTTTGATCTTCGCGGCGATAGGCCATAAACTCCTCTGAGATCATTATGACTGGGAAAATTATAAAATACATATTCACAGTATATGATCCCTAGGGGAAAACACACTAACAACTGGAAGGGGGTGACGTTGATTGTAAATGTTTAGGGTTTGCTCCAAAGGGTCACCAAAACTTCTGAAGAGAAGTACAGGGTCAATTTTATAATATAGAAAGTCACGTTATATAAGATGAAAGGAGCCAGAAAAGGAGCAATGTTTGTTGTAATCTATCTGTTTCTGAAAACAAGCTGCTGACGTTACAGAAAAAAGGGTAAAACATGCTATAACACTTTTTTCTAGATATAAATGTTTTAATATTGACAAATAACCACAAAATATAACTATGTACTATGCCATAATGAAACAACTTACAACTCCGGAATATGTTTTGTTGATGCAAAAGAAGAATCCGATGCTAGAAAAAGGAGCCTGCATCAAAGATTGGCGACGCAGAAATAACTTGTGAAAATGAAACTAATCGCACAATAGGTGTGGTTTATATAGTTTTTGGTTGTTTAGTAGTCTATGGAAGGAAGATGCAGCTCCGCCTATTTAGATGTCACATTTTGCACTTTACACGTGCTCACGTTTTAACTGTTTTACTTGTGACCATGTTGGGAAACGTTACAAACTGTAAAGCTGTAAAGGGTTCGGTTTCCATAGTAACACGTATAAGGTCCTTATTATGTACATACATTGGGGAGTTTAAATAGTGTTACCCGGTAAACTGTGTCCTTTGCATTCTCATGATTAAAAACTTCTAAAAAGAAGACATAAAAAAATATTGTTTACAATAGAAGAAAATAAAATGTGCTAATATTTCTCATCACTATGCTATTAAATTAAAAAAATGCTCGCATTTGTAAAGCATAAAGCTACCCCCGGAAAGGTGTGCTGGCACTTGGGGCATTGAGAAGATTAAGCAAGGTATTTCCTACAGTGAGATATTGGTGGGCTAAGATGCTGATG
This sequence comes from Lissotriton vulgaris, assembly GCF_964263255.1. Taxonomy (NCBI): domain Eukaryota; kingdom Metazoa; phylum Chordata; class Amphibia; order Caudata; family Salamandridae; genus Lissotriton; species Lissotriton vulgaris. The sequence goes on along the minus strand of NC_141694.1, from coordinate 394,922,965 downwards.
GGCTTTGGAATCGAACTGTTGTTCGAAGTCAGGTATTATAGGTGCTGCGTCATAATTTTACAACACTTATATGTTAATTACTGCTAATTAAGTTGAAAACATTCTTACATTATTAGTAGGGCTCCTTGTTTTATGTTTTTACTGATTTTTACAGATAAATACAGACATAAAAGTCTTTATTTTCGTCTCTGTATTTATTTTAAAGTGTGGATAAATATAGAAATTGGGTAATTTTTTAGCAATTCTAAATGCTGTCAATCAGAGTACTAGGCTAATAGCTCTGTCATTCTAAAAGTATAAGGGTAAAAACAATAAAAGACTTTAGTAAAGAGCCTTAAAGAGCAATATATATGCTTGTATGAGAAAACTTGCACATTTTAAAATGAAGGTTGTTTATAGTTTATCATCTAAGAGGGTTTACATGAGTGAAAACGGTCTATCTTTCAGCCATGAGTGCATATATATCAGTAAAATAAATGTGGAAATATACTCATTTCAGATTCATTTTTTACAAAACCCGAAATATATATTGGTAAATACACATACAATTATTAGGTTATACAAAGGAATTATATGGGTAAATACAAATACTATTATAAAAAAATATGTATAAATACAGATGGAAATGTCCCAAAAATAATGACCATAAAACCAGGAGCTATAATTATAAGTTATAAAAAGCTACTGCTAAGTTTGTTTTCACTATAAAAAGTAAAGACGTGTTTTTAAAATGTAGTTAAAAAACACTATAGGTTATAGGGATATTGTAGTTAGATATAGACATTTAAAAAACCTTTGAAATTCACTGAAATAAACATAGGTTTCAGGCAGGTTATAATTAGGAATTATCATTTAAAAACCTTAGAAATTCATTCATTAAAAAAAACCAAAGGTTTCAGGGGTATTATAGTTAGCTGGACATTTCACTCATTCAAAACCACTGAGATTTCTCTGTTATAGTTAGTTGTACTAACTGTAACTCTTGCGCCCGCAATCCACTGGTGATGATGTCACATATGATTTCATTCATGACATGGTCAGTGACATCACTAATGACATCTCAACTGACATCACTGATTACATCATCCACTTGACAATCAGATACACCTCATCATACACTAGTACAACCTTTCATCATTCACTGTAAAATACAGAGTATACATATTTGAATCCATTGACACAGCAATATAAGTATCTAAAAACCCACTCAATTATTCCTAGATCTACACACATCTAATCAATTACCTATAGATTCACTCATAGATGTTGTCAATGATCAATAGAACACCATCAAATATACTTATACACCTATGAGAGGTGTGGCTCACTGGTTAGAGGCGGCAGACCCGGAGGCTGAGAACAGCCCGGGACCAGGGTTCGATTCCCGACGCGGCAGGGTCGAGGACCAGGGTCAGCGGACTGATAATTCTCGCCTTGGTGCCCACTTTGGGCAGTGATCACACTCGGTAACTCTGGGCATTAAGCTTGCCTCATCTCTACAACGGCCCCCCACAGACGCCGGGGATGCCTGGCGTCACCTTGGAGATACCCAGCATGGGACCATCTCACAGGGAAAGCCAGGACGGGTTCCCCAGCGGTCATTCGCGCCAGGATACTCCGGTAGTAATTGAGCGCGCTACAAAACACCTTACATTTACATTTACATGTTGACATTACAGACCAGCACACATCCTATTCAGTTATGCAGTCATCCTACGCAGTTTTGCAAACAATGTATCCTATTTACATCTCTCCCTCTTCTAGGAACAGCCCAGTCACCTCCTTTTGTTGATTATGTCATCAGTGATGTCATGAGTGATGTCACTGACCATGTCATGAGTGATGTAATATGTGACGTTATCAGCAGTGCATTGCGGGCACGCGAGTTATAGTTAGCTGAACTAACTATAACAGGGGGATTTCAATGGTTTTGTATGAGTTAAATTTCCAGCAAACTATAACGTGTGAAACCTATGGTTTTTTCAGTGAATTTCTAGGGTTTTTTAAATTCTAATTCCTAACTATAACGAGTGCGAAACCTATGGTTTTTTCAGTGAATTTCTATGTTTTTTTAAATGCAAATTCCTTACTATACCGTGTGTGAAACCTATGTTTTTTTAAGTGAATTTCTAAGGTTTTTTAAATGCTAATTCCAAACTATAACGTGTGTGAAACCTATGGTTTTTTCAGTGAATTTCTAAGGTTTTTTAAATGCTAATTCCTAAATATAACGTATGTGAAACCTATGGTTTTTTCAGTCAATATATATATATATATATATATATATATATATATATATATATATATATGTGCAAAATCTCAAAATTCAATTTGGAATAACTTTGGCGCCGGTTGACAAATCTGCCTGAAAATTCCCTCAAATTTGCCTCGCGGAGCTCTGGTCCTTCCTTGATCGTTTGGGGGCGATACGTCAAGCGGGGGGCGAGATAAAAGGGGGGTCCCAAAACGTGTTTTCCTCATGTTAATTTCCATGGGGCGGTCAAACTCACTTTTAGCCCGATCGGCTGAAGGTATTTCCACCAAACTTGGCAACATTTTAGGGACTGGTAGCCCGATGTGCCTTTGCTATGTCTCAAGATAGGTGCTCCAGTGGATTTTGAGTAATTTAGGTTCAAAAATATATATATAACTATAGGCGTGCCCCGGTACGCACACCGGGGAGCGCACCGGGCGTGCTATGCGACTTGCGCACGAAAAGCTGATTGGCTCACGGGTGTCTGTAAACATTCGAAACAGTCCGGAGCGGCCGCCATCTTGTGTCTCGGTAGGATCGAGACACAAGAGGTGGCAAAAAAAAGGGGGAAATGAACATAAGGGGGCAGAGTAGACCCCCCCTGACCCCCTAGGTTTGATGTGGGGGCTATAAAAGGACCCCGCGGGGCAAAAAAAATAAAAAAAATTTGATTGGCGCGGGGGGAGCGCCCGGTACGCGCACCGGGGAGCGGACCGGGGAGCTTAGCATGGGGAAAACCAAGTTTATTCACTGCGTCACCTCTATGACCCTTTCTTGCGTCAATACGTCCCTTTTGCATTCATTACACCTGACGTAGGTATAATGTGGTGCAGGGGCTTACAAAGTGACGCATCACTTGCTATCTTTCTTGGCTGCACTTATCAATTATTCTTCAATTTCATATTTTGATTCAAACTCAAGGCCCATTATCGAGCCTTTTTGTTGTAACTACTGTTGCAGTAATTCTGCTCCTACACATAACTGTACATAAAGACTTACGACCTCAGTGAAATACGGTGTGCCAAACCCCACAATAGTACCCAAACCCCCTAACAGACTAGCAATAAATGACTCATTGGTTCTTCCTCCTATAGCAAACACACCAATTATTAGACAACATACACATTATGCGACTTAGGTTACCTCACATAAGGTAGATAATAAGAGCACTCTTTCATTACATTCTTACACAAGTCCAAAACAAGCACTTAATAAACACACCTGCAACTTTGAAATGTTTATTTCTAACACCGTAATCTCATGCCCAGTACCTTACATAATACAAGTAAACATACTATCAGAAACAAAGTTCTCAGCATTGTTACCATTCCATAAAATACAAAGGGAGAAAGCATCATATAATGCAAAAGGGAAACAGATTTTAAATATACCTAAATTTCACCCTCCCTACTTAGCAGGTTAGTTTTTAACTACAGAAGATCACATACGACTACGTAGGCAGACCCATACCTCTGTTACTCAGCAGTAGTGGATCACATTGAGTTCCACACAAACTGTTAAGATACAAATGTTCTCAAACTGTGCGTAATCATGCCTGCACACTTCATTACTAAACGTGCAAGTATAAGAGATGCCACATCTGCATATCTCTTATGGCTCGAATGTGCGAACATCATTCCAAATAACACACACAGTATCCAACATAACCTTGATGTTTCATGCTCTCACTATACACACTAAAGTAGCAAGACAGTCTACAAATGTAGTATATCAAATTATTCTCATATGAAGCTTAGGGCCATATGCATGAACACATTTTCCCATAGACACAGAATGGGCAAGACCCTTTGATGCATCTGGCCCAAAATACTCAGCCTTCTCTAAACAATATTGCAAGTGCTTGTTGTGTACAAACCAGAGCAGGAAAACAAAAATTGCGTTCAAGCTTCTAATACACCCATGCTAACTTAACACGTTGTGAGTGCAAGGCTCAGCCCACAACACATTTCCTTGACCAAAGCACATAATATAAACGTGGGCAAATTACAAATGCAGTCTCCAAGTCTTAAAAGCAGAGTCAAGTTCAATTTTGCAAAAAAAATGATTCGATCTTTGATAAAAAGCAGTAACTAAATAATAAAAAATAGGTAGAAAAATCAAACTGTCTTATTCCACCAACGTATAAGCACAGTATTTAGCCTCCAACAGGAAGTCATTGTTCTCATCTGAAAACATTTCAGCCATCCAATTCAATAGTGGGAATGAACATACATGTTCCTCAACCACCGGAGCCTTTATCACCATCGGAGGAAAACTCGGGTCATCTTCAATGTAACCGCGTGCCAAGAAGTCATGCGCCGCTGCAAAAACATTCCAAGGTCCCATTATTTCATTTGTCGCTGCTAAAGCCATAATCCCGCCACCAGAACAGAGCAAGTCATGAACCACTAAGAGGCTCATCAGCTGGTCATAATCTGCATTGGGAGACACCGTACAGCAGAGACACAAATCCAGGGCCCACTCGAAATCAAAGCTCAGGCAATGGAACACAGGTTGAATGCATGTGAAAAAGGAGAATCGAAACGATAATCCATAAGCTGCACTCAACGTTGCAAGAGGCAGCGCTCCACGGTAACTAAGCATTCGGTTGCGGACCAGTAACAACCAACAAATATTGTCGTCTGCTGCAAGATGTGCATCCATATTTAAGTAAACAAATTAATACAAGCACACGGGCAACTAATGTGAGCATTAAGGACAATTCATCAAAGATGCTGGAAAAAATCGAATGAAAAAACACAGACAAGACACCAAATATAGTTTCTACAGAAGTCACAAGGCCAATGCTTTTAACTTAAAAAAAGTAAGCTAACCCCTTACTCTAGGACGCATTAAAGATAGTCTAAACTAACTCCCTAAAATTCCGGGGCACGTCTGTATTTATAAAAGCATACACTTCTGTGCGGGTGTTTCTAACATGAAGGACAAATGTTTCTCAAGCAGATGTATGAGCGACCTCTTTTTGAGACAATAGCGCTCTCATTTGGGTGATTCTTCTTTCAAGGTCGGAATCGACAGCCAGATGGAAACATCCAGCTTTCCATACAGAGGACTAAACACAACTTTTTTATAGCCAACCACATGCTATAACCCACACGCCACAGTTACCGTAATCATGTAAGCGATGCCTGCTAACATCGCACAATAAGCCACACAGCTGAATCGGATCTCCAATAAGTGACCACTTCTAACTATTCTCATAGCGCGCCCTGTGCTCTGATTTGACAGTGAGAGAGTGATCGTACCATAATTTCTACTACTAATCATTCTCAGCATACGCTACGAATACGATAAAAGGGCGATCATTTTAACACCAGTCCTTGATAACATTGCAAAATGCGATACAGGACAGAGAATAAAGGGGCATATTATCAACAACATAAGGTGATACATTATCGCCGGTTTTATTGGCAGGAAACTGCAGATAAAGCAGCGATATTGGGCTTGATAATAGGCCCTTGTAAATTCCCATAGCAGTCCAGGTTCTGGTGTTAACCTGGGCTGCTATGGGAATTCACAAGAGCATATTATCAAGGCCATTATTGCCGCTTTATTGCACCGGCGATAATGTATCGCCTTATGTTGTTGATAAAATGGCCTGAAATTCGTTTTACTAATTTAATTGTTTACTTACCTACAATCATCCAGATTCCGTTGTTCATCACCCCCCACCCTGCCCCTCCCCCGCACGTCCTGTCCCACCTCAACTCCCTCCACGGGCCGCTTCTTGGCTTGATAATACTCCCTTATTAATTCCCTTAGAAGCTCATGTTAAAACCAGAACATGGGTTTCTATGGGAATTAACAAGGGCGTATTATCAAGACCGTTTTATTGGCAGTTTGCTGCCCATAAAATGTCGATAATTTTAACACTGGTCCTTGATAATATGCCCGTCAGTGCCATATTATCAGTAAAGGGCGATACATTATCGCCGCTTTTATCGGCAGGAAACTGCCGCTAAAGCGGCGATAATGGGGTTGATAATAGGCCTTGGTATATTTCCATAGTAGCCCAGATTCTAGTGTTAACCTGGGCTTCTCGGGCCATTCACAAGGTAATATTATCAAGACCATTATCACTGCAGTTTCCTGCCTATAAAAGCGGCAATAAAGTATCGCCCTTTAGTGATAATATGGCCCATAATCCCTTAATGTACAGAGATGCACAAACTGATATTAAACAAAAAAACATTACAGCATGCATTATAGCAAAACACATTTACTACTATCAAACATTTAACAACGGACGAATATAGGGGCATTTATCAAGACAGGCGATAACATTATCGCCGCTTTATCTGCAGTTGTCTACCCATAAAGTGGCAATAACATTATCGCCTGTCTTGATGTACCCCATAATTCCTTAATGTACAAAGATGCACCGCACACACTCCCATACAACTTATCAACTCACCTTTCAAATTGATTTGTAGATTAAGAAAAATACCACTCACACAGTGGATATTCTTGACAGAATCTCTCTAGTTCCGTGTTTGCAGCAGTACCATCAAATAGAACATTTTCCCCTCTCATTTTACACATATATAAATATAAATATAAATAAAGAATTAAAATCCTGCACACATTAATTCAAAACAAAACACACATTTCTATTGATTTAAAGTTCCAAACCTTTCCAACTGACATAACTTTCCACCCTACCTCCAACAGATCATGCAAAAGTCAACTGTCAACAGAGGTCAAAAGTTCAGCACTGTATAAAACACTGCTCCTCAACAAATTTAGACTATGGATAAGCACTTACATATAAGTACCAATAAAGCAAAAACGTCTCTTTACAAGTAACAAAGATATACACACATAAACATGATAAATATCTGTAAAATATTTATTTTTAATTCATTTTTCTTGCTTACGTACGCCTATGGAACAACTTTAAAAATTCACACTGTACGCGCACAATAAATATACTGTAAAAAAAAAAAAATATAGCATACATCACTCATTTTTTACAATCACTGGACACCCCATCCACCAAGTCTCAAATATAACGTTCAAACCCATAGGTAGAGCCCCAAATCCACCATTGTACCAGCCGCCTCCCTGCATCATTCAGGAGCTGGAATTGCTTTTGGTCAGAGAAACAACCTTACATACTGCTCTCCAGGCCCGGTTCCAGTGGGTGGGCCGGGTGGGCCAGGCCCATCCAAACATCGGCTTTGCCCACCCAAACATAAACCTGGGCCCTGGCAGTGACATCAGAAAGGCCAGCAGAAAATGGCCACTGCAATTTAAGCAATACAGGAACCCTATGTGAAGGGTCCAGAGACCTGGTAGGTATTGTGTGGTTACTGCTTACTAAGTCAGTGTGTACCAAATAATGTAAGAAAGAAAAATTTCTTTCTAGAGTCCCCTCACTCACCGGGGTTGCCCCACGGTGACATGCTTCATCATTGGGGCCATCCCAGTTCTCTTACGGTCTAAACATACCAACCCCAATGTTCAGCCATAGGCGGGGTAAAAACTTGAAAGATTATTTGGTACATACCCGTCCCACATTAATAACCCAGACAGTAAGATCCCAACCATTACCTGATGGTCATTTCCCATGTAACAACTGTAGTGTCTGTCATTTGACTTCCCCAACCAAAACTATAACCTTCAACAACACCACGAAATGGGAACTGAAGGGATTTTCCAATTGCAATACCAGTGGAGTTGTGTACTTGATAACTTGCACATGCAACTTACACTATGTGTGAATGACCACTAGAAAGGTCAGTACCCGCATAGTAGAGCACAGAAGTAACATTAGGTGCAAACGAGCCACAACGAGAATGACCACCCACTTCATTGAACAGAACCATACACCTAACGATCTGACCTGGGTGGTCATAGAGGCAGCCAAAAACAAATACAACCTGGAACGAATCCTCCATGAGAAAGAGCATACGGACACCCAGGGACTCAATGATGAAATCCCATGGGGGGCCTTTCGCCCTTAGGCCAGCTGTAATTATGAAATGAACTGTGAAAGTGTAAACCAAAACCGAATCAATACTACTAAAATACTGCCCCCCCCCCAACCATGAATAAGTCTTTCCATAAAAACACAATACCCTCCACTGCTTTCCCAAAGTAGACAGGTACTAGTCCCCAGACAAAACAACCAATCTACCCAATGTCCAAAACCCGTTTTCTTAAAAATATGGTTAACCTTCTCTTGCAAAAACATCAACCATCCATGTTCGAATACCTGTGTTCTAAATTGTTTTATAAAAATGCCCCCATATCCAGCATCACTTTAAACTATTTTGCATCTTTTATTTCGGTATAATTCCGAAGTAACACTTAAAACTCTTCATCACTCGCGCTGAGCGCGATGACATACTACCAAGATGGCCGCTCAAAACAAGCGCTCTAGTGAACAGAGACATTCCGGCAACCCGGAAGCTCGCGCTTTCTAAATACACCGCGAGCCCCGTTCTGCTTCAGTATGCGGTCGGGTGAGGAAGCATCAGGTAGTACCGAGCGGGTTTGCCGATAGGAAGTAAGTGTATAACGACGCTAGATTGCAAGGATACCGGCAATTCTAAAGGGAAACACAGTAAAGGAGCCCTTCTAACTCTAACCTTGAAACTCCTTTTTCAGCAATGTTTCCACGAGGCGTTCCTGCCCTTGCCTAAGACCATGGGGTGTAATCAAACACTCTTTTATGAAAATATAACCATCTGCCATGTTATTATTTCGTGTGTATGTGTTGTGTGTCTTGTCAATAGTCACATTAAGTCTGTATGTCTTGTGTGTGAAACCACTAAACCACTTGATTCACAGTGTTTTATTTTTCCACACCGGTTTGAAAACCAGCACGCACCAGTATGGTGCCCAGGGCACACCCACGCCCTAGATGAAGTGAGATGCATGTGAGTTGTTCCCCCCTTTTTCGGAAGGGGGTGTCTACCATTAAACAACTGTTATTCTCTTTTACAGCATTCCAAGTAAAATACAAACCGTATGTACAACAACACGCATGTTTTATTATCAACAGCGTTTAATATAAATAATTAGTATTTATTTTTATAAACACTTTTCATTTGAATACAGGAGTGGGAATACAGGGCTGGACCCTGTATGGTCCTGAAGAAAAGCTTGGGGGAGCTTGAAACATGTTGACCATAACACTGATCTAGCTCAGTAAAAGTTAGAACACAGTGTTACCCCTTTTTAATTTTTATACCACACTAGGAGCAAAATAAATTGTTGAGGCCCACTAGCACGGTATTTTTAATTTCACACCCACTCCACCATCACCACACTTGCACCACACATAGTCATCTCACAAAACCAGTGCTCCAGCGTAGTCGCCTTGTCGCAGCACGCCCCTTTTCGTAGAGAACTGGGATGGCCCCAATGATGAAGCATGTCACCGTGGGGCAACCCCGGTGAGTGAGGGGACTCTAGAAAGAAATTTTTCTTTCTTACATTATTTGGTACACACTGACTTAGTAAGCAGTAACCACACAATACCTACCAGGTCTCTGGACCCTTCACATAGGGTTCCTGTATTGCATATACTGACTGGAGGCCGACCTGGTTTGGTTTACCCTCCTTCTCCCTCTATTTTTTGTTTACACTGCAATTTAAAACATTCTCTGAACTTTATTTTTCTTCTTTCTTTAGGAGTTGTGTGATTGGGCCTGGGCTCGCAGCCCCAATCAGGTATCTCCTATTGGAAAGGTGGGCGTTGCCTCCACCCACTCGTGCAGGTACAATTTGGTCATGGCGAGAGGGACAAATCCTTTCGTTGGCACTGGATTTGTGTACCGTCCTGCTGCGTGGATACTTCATTCTTTTCAGCTGGTGAAGAGGAGTTTGTTTTTGCTGATTCATTTTCCTGACCTTCCTGAACCCTTGAGCTGTTTATCAGATTGGGCTGTGCAGAGTTCGTAATTAGCATGCAAGAGACTATGGGCCATATGTAGGTAAATGTAGAATACCGAATCCTTAATACCGAATTTTACCAAATCGGTATTAAGAATTCGGTAAACGCGATGTAGATAAAAAATCGGTAAAGTTTATCGATTCATTAAAATTCTGTATTAAATACCGAATCTGAAAGAATCGGTAAAAAAACAAAAAAACCTACATCCAAATACCGAATTGGTGTTACAGAATCCATTACCGAATCGGTAAATACCAATTTGGTAATTTAAAAAATCGTACTTTGGTGAATCAGCCACTCCTGAATCACCCAATTAGCGCCAAAACAGGAAATGACCAAACCCAGCCAGGTGTACAGGACCTGGAGCTCACTGTGAGGCAGGCAGGCAGGCAGGAGAGCTGAGGAGGCAGCAGCAACACAGCCACAAGCAAGACTGAAAAACCAACAAGCATTGAAATGGCAAGCCAGGACATGGAGAAGGAGGGAGGTGACAGAAAAAGAAAACTGAAGTTCAGTGACAAGGAGCTGGAGGTCCTGAACCAGGATGTCAGCCAAGAGCACCGCAAGCTTTTTGGAGCCCAGTCCCACCAAGTGCCAGAGTCACAGAAGAGGCAAATCTGGAGTGGCATTCGTGACAAAATCAATGCCATAGGTGTGACCCAGCGCACCATAGAGGACATCAGGAAGAGGTGGTACGACCTTAGGAAAGCAGCAAAACTGAGGATGGCAGAAAGACAGAGGCAGCCTGCCAAAACAGGTGGAGGTGAAAGCCGAGCCCCAGCACCAACACCACTGGAACTGATGGATGAGACCACCATCCAGCTGGAGAGTGTAAGTGGCGTGGGAGACGCAGACAGCTCCGCCAGGGCGGCAAGAAAACAAGGTAAGAAGCATGCCCAGCATGCTGTGCTACCCCCTCCCCAACCCCAATCCCCATAGTGGGAAAGGGACTCCCACTCCACCCCATGTCTTACTGGTTACCTGCAATGCAGAATGGGTGATGTAGTCAAAGGTAACTCATGAATAGGACAGTCAGGCTAGCATACACAATAGCATGTTAAAGGAATTGGCTACGTCAGGATAACGACTGTACTCTGTAGGCATGTTGTTTAATGTAATTCCATTGCTGACAGAGCATTGAGTATATCTACATTTGTGTCATTACAGTCGAGTCATCTCACAGTGCAGCAGAGGGCAGCAGAGGCAAGTCAGCCAGGCCAGAGGGGAGGCAACATGAGGATGACAGCATGCCTTCAGGGACCACAAGCATGGCGCCTTCACAGCCACCCAATCCTCCACCACAGCCATCACCACAGCGCCAGATAGGACTGCAATACCCTCTCACACAGTCCCCAGTGCGACGATCACCAACACCACCACCACCACAGTCAGGCAGGAGGCATGCCGTGCCCAGCCTCCAGCAAATGGAGGAGTCGGAGGAGGAGGGCAGATTGGGCAAACAAAGTCCCATAGCTGATAGATACAACAGGGAGAGGGCTGGTTCAGCATCCGAGGGCGCCCACATCACATCAAGACGCCGCAGGGTAAGGCCGGACAGTCCAGAAGCATCCGAGTAGGGTGACAGTGTGTTTGCTGGACTGGAAGGCAACATGCTGATGGTCCAGCGCCTGCAATGGAGGGAGATGAAGTCAATGCACAGGGAGGTGGCACACATGAACAAGCATTTGCACAGGATGGAGAAAGGCATCAGTGCTATGGGTGAGAACTTGTGTGCGGGAATGGAGAGAGTAGCTACCTCGGTGGACAACCTCTGCAGCCAGCTTCAATAGGACCGTTTTGGCAGGCGCGGGGAGAGACAGAGGCTCCAGGCCTATACCAAGTCGGTGAACTGGCTGGCCACTACAACATCACTGATGTGTTGCAGGTCTATCGCCATGCAGGAGGAGATGGTGCATTGCAACAGGGATGTGGCCAGGGGGATGGTGTCCATGACCTCAGTGCTAGGGCTCATGCAGAATGCTAAGGCAGCCACAATGGAAGGGGGGGACAGTGAGGAGGCTACCAGCTGTGGTAGCATTACGCCCTCACCCACTGATTGCAGGAGGCGTAGTGAACGCAACGTAGCTGCACATGAACATTCCAGCACACCAGACAGTGTCGATAGGGAACGTGCACGTGCAGCGCGTGGACACTGGAAGTAAAGACCTATGGCTGTTTCCATGCATGAGATTGGTGATGTAACCCATGTCCAATTGGACATTGCTCACAATACTGGCGGTGTGCCCAATAAACACCTTCACATGTAACTGTTAATGGCTCAGTGTGGATACTCACTCAGAAATAGTTTGACGTAATCTCTGCCCGTCTCTGTCTCCCATCATGTTCAATAGCAACACCAGCTGCGCAGAGCTCTGGCTGAGGGTTGTCCTCGTCCTCGTCCTCTGAGTCAGTTAGTTCCACTGCTGTTCCTTTTTTGTGGCCAGATTGTGTAGCATTGCACATGTAGCAATAATCTTGCAACATTTGATGGGACTGTACAGACGTGCACCTCCAGTTTTTTGGAGGCAACGGAATCTGCTTTTGAGCAATCTAAATGTGCGCTCCACCACGTTGCGTGTGCTCCTATGTGCCACATTGTACCTCCTCTCCCTTGGGGTGTGAGTAGATAAGGCCGGAGGGCATATGCGCTGTCACCTATGTACAGAAGTAAATGGCATTGATTACTGTGACCAACAGCTTGAGCCAGGTTGTACAGCAGGGTGGGTCACATTTACTTACCTAGTATGTATCTGTCTCCAAATTCACCAGCAAGCAGACGTGTATGTATGTCACTGTTACGGAAGAAGTAGGAGTCGTGGCTACTCCCGGGGAATTTGGCCACGATGTCAGTTATGATGTATTTGGCATTACAAATCACCTGCACATTGATGGAGTGGGTGGATTTGCGGTTTCTGTTTATGTATTCACTTGGTGCAGGTGGGCAGATGGGTATATGTGTCCCATCGATGCAGCCAATTATGTGTGGGAACTGTTTTCCTACTTCAAAGATAACTCTCGCCCAACCATAGCAAACAGCAGACTCCCACGAATAGGCACCCTATAACACTACAAGAGCCAACCCTCGGAGACGGTGCTTCCCAGGGCCATCAAAGGCTCAACAAAGGCCATCAAAGATTTTGAACTTGGACATCATTGTAAATCCCCCTAAGCAGTCCTAGGGGATCAGGAAGTCCTATAGCAAATAGCAAACTACACACTCAATCTACACACATATACAAATAAATAAAAAAATCCCATGTATTCCTACATTAAATTCAAAACGAAACACATTTATATTGCTTGAACTTTTGCACCCTTTCCATCTGACAAAACTTTCAACCCTTCCTCCATTCCACAATCTGCCATAGAAACACTTCAGGGAATACCTAACTCAGCACACAGGTGAAAGGTTCACCATACATTGTTGAAAATTAAAATAGCAAGTATGCTTCATTTGAGAATATACCAGCTTATTTTATGTAACGTTCTTTGCTAACACTTATTCTTAACTAATAAAAATCAGCCTTTTAAAACACAGAAAACACAGAAACTTTAATCGTAGCTTAGTGAAGAATGTTCTTAAACAACTAATCAATCCTTTTCTTTTTTCAAAACTGCATATTGTCCACCATCTTAGAAAAAATCTCACTTTTCAAACCGCCACTTCATTTACAAAGACCTTCATAGTGCATCCAGACCTCTTTTCAAGATGCTTACAGTGTGTATTCCCGAGGACCCCATCCCCCAGGGCTCAAATCTAAAGTTGCGGACAGTGGGAACAGCAGTGGGAAGAGCAGCAAGGCCTCCACGATCCCAGCCAGCTCCCCACTTACTGCGGGAGCCGGCATTGCTATTCCTTACAGAGAGCAGCTTACATGCTTACATTCCAATTTCAAACATAATTTCAACAGTTTATTATACATTTTATAAAATAGTATAGTACTGCACGCTAAAGCAGAAAAGTCATCACAATTATGATAGAATACAAAAAAGAAAAAAATATATATAATTCTACACTCAACTCAACTCAACTCAAAATATATACTTCAACAACTCAACAGATATAAGAAAAATAACGATGAAAAACTACTAAAATGGCGGTGGACAGAGTACATAATCAACGTTTGGCACCTCAACACTACCTTTCAAATAAATATAGAAAAAATATGATTATTAATATAATACAAAACTACAGCAGCGGATGACACACATGACCCGGGAATAGAAAGCAACACATTTTCTACCTGAAATAAAAAAAGGTTTGCTTGTTGAACTTGAAGAAAAAGAGAGTACAACTGCTACACAATAAAAAAGGAAAGTTTTACATACTATAATAGAAATGAAGGGGCATATTATCAACAAAAGGCGAAACATTATCGCTGCAGGAAACTGCCGATAAAGCGGCGATAATGGGCTTGATAATAGGCCCTTGTGAATTCCCACAGCAGCCCAGGTTCTGATGATAACTAAGCATGGGCTGAAAATTCGTTCCGCTTGCGGATTTTCCGCGATTTCGCGAATCTCACGAAATCCCGGTAAAATCCGAGAATCAGCGGGGACGAATTTGCAGCTAAGCACTTACAGGGTTACAGCAGTAGGTGCAAAAGTTGAAGCTAATTTTTTATAACCTTTTACAAAAGGGTTAAAAAGAAATTAACTTCAACTTGGGCACCTGCTTCTGTAAGCCTGTAAGTGCTTCCTGGCGCCTCGTTGCCTACTTGCAACTATTCTCTGACCCTGCTCTGACCCTTGAAGCAGGGTCAGAGAATAGTTACAAGTAGGCAATGAGGCGCCTGTCACGAAAATTAAACCTCAACAGGAAGCACTGACAGATATAAAAACAAGCAATGCAATAGGTCTAGCATTAGGAAAGTTTGAGCTATTGGTCTTGTAAATGTCAATTTTTTTTATTTATGTGTTGGTTTTGAAAATAGCTAAATTAATAGCTTTGTCATTTACAATGCCAATAGTTATAACTTTTGCAAATGTGACACCTATAGCATTTATAATGCAACATGTTTTGTATTTACGTGACTTAGATGTATTGATATTACACATTACAATGGCTTTTAATATTTATAATGGCAATAGCTTTTGTAAATAACTTTTGTGAACATTATGTTCAGTGTATTTTATTGTGACGAAAATCCAAGAACAGAAGTGAAATATTAACATCTTTTTGTGACATTTGTAATAAAGCTTGAAATATTGAGAGAACATATTTGAACCAGTTGTTGTTGAATGGTTGCGCAGATTGATGCTGGGGTGGCGCTGAGTGGTGCTATGGTGGTGCTGAGTGGTGCTGTGGTGATGCTGAGTGGTGCTGTGGTGGTGCTGAGTGATTCTGGGATGGTTCTTTGTGATGCTGGGGTGGTCCTGAGTGGTGCTGTGGTGGTGCTGAGTGGTGGTGCTGAGTGATGCTGTTGTGGTGCTGAGTGGTGCTGTGGTGGTGCTCAG
This sequence comes from Lissotriton vulgaris, assembly GCF_964263255.1. Lineage (NCBI taxonomy): Eukaryota > Metazoa > Chordata > Amphibia > Caudata > Salamandridae > Lissotriton > Lissotriton vulgaris. The sequence goes on along the minus strand of NC_141694.1, from coordinate 394,907,330 downwards.
TGGTGGTGCTGAGTGATGCTATGGTGGTGCTGAGCGGTGCTGTGGTGGTGTTGAGTGATAATGTGGTGGTGCTGAGTGATGCTGTGGTGGTGCTGAGTGATGCTGTGGTGGCACTGAGTGGTGCTGTGGTGGTGCTGAGTGGTGCTGTGGTGGTGCTGAGTGATGCTGTGGTGGTGCTGAGTGGTGCTGTGGTGGTGCTGAGTGATAATGTGGAGGTGCTGAGTGATAATGTGGTGGTGCTGAGTGATAATGTGGTGGTGCTGAGTGATGCTGGGGTAGCGCTGAGTGATGATGTGGTGATGCAGAGGGCAGAAAGGATTAAAAAGCAGTCTAACATAGGGCAAAAGGGCAGAAAAACAAAGGACAAACGAGTCTAACAGAGGGCAGAAGGGCACAAAAAAACAGTCTAACAGAGGACAGAAGGGCAGAAAAACAAGGGAATACCAGAGGGCAGAAGGGCACAAAAACGAGTCTAACAGAGGGCAGAAGGGCAGAAAAACAAGGGAAAAATTAGTTTAACAGCGGCAGAAGGGCACAAAAAACGAGTCTAACAGGGGGCAGAAGGGCAGAAAAACAAGGGAAAATCGAGTGTAACAGAGGGCAGAAGGGCAGAAAAACAAGGGAAAAACGAGTCTCACAGAGGGCAGAAGGGCAAAAAAAACGAGTCTAACAGGGGGCAGAATGAATCCCGCCCTGCGTATTTGTCCACGAAGATGCCACCTTTTTGGGCAATACCTCTGCTCAACTGGAGTATTTTCTACTGTCTAATCAGCAAGTACCCCCTCGTTGGCTAAATGTATTGGGGCAGATTTACAATAACTGGCGCATCCCCAGGAATGCGCCAGTTATTGTGCGCCGCAGCTCCACCACCAATGGTGCACCGCATTTACAATGCGGCGCACCATGTGGCAAAAACGACACAGATGAATCACGCATCTGTGCCATAAAAGCAGCGCATTGCTGGAGCTGCGTCGCAAGCGCGACACAGCTCCAGCAATGTTCTTGGGGTCCCTATCTCCCCAATGCTGCGTCAAGCCTTGCGCCTACTTCAAGCAGGCGCAGGGTTTTGACGCAACATTGACCTAAAAGTGACTGAGTGAAATCTTGTAGATTTTACTCAGCCTGAGTATGCGGAAAGTGACCGCTTGAAAATTCAAGCGGAAATCGAACAAATTGAAAATGAAATAACCAATTTGGGGCCCAGTGAGCAGGTCAATAAATTACGAACGGAAATGTTACAAAGGGTTAAAAAGGATGAGGAGGTGATAAAGAAAAGAAAAGCTTACAAATTTGAACAAGACCGCCTCGACTACCAAAATGGCCAAATCTTCACATATGCCAAAAAGTACGAACATGTGAAGGCCCGCTCAAGAAAAACCCGACAAATAAATACTGGAAACAAAATGGTTTCGATCTCTTCTACTGATGCGAGCATTACATCGGGTAGTGAGGCGGAAAATGAAGCTGCAGGATCCTCCACGGTGGGATCAGAAAAGCTTTCATTAGCCCAGGAAGTAAGTTGCCTGTGTCAAGATCGTCGCGATACCCTGCGACCAAGGATAGAAGCGAGATTGCAAGCAGGCGGCTCCGGAACAACCAGAAACGACGGGCAAGAAGAAAATGCCGGCGCTACAAAGCAAACCAACAAAAAACAAACAACCAAGGGTCACAAGTCAAAGAAAAAAGCAGCGGCCAACTAACAAAGGAAAAATCAATTATCAACCTCTCAAAAATCCGCTTAACAGCGAATGATGAAATGATCCTTGGACTTGGCTTAACGTATTGTCCGCCATCTAATTTTAATTATGCGGACACGAGAATGTACTCATATCGGTTTATACGCAAGCTAAAATTGAGCAAATACTTCTTATTGCAACCAAAAAAGAAAAAACAAACGGGATTGCAGGCTAGTCCTTCACTATTGGAATCTGCTCATCGGCCGTTTTTCGATGAAATTTGGGACTTGCAACAAGAGGGAGAGGTGTCTGGAGATTTACCTTTAATGATTTCAAGGGAAGACCAAGGAGCCAGTTGCACCCCTTTCCAGCTCAAGTCCACTTTTCAGCCAATTCTGACAAATTACAATATAGATGTGTACCATGAGTTGGTTATCAAAGAACTCAAACAACTATATGTCAAGTCTAATGAACAACATAAAACGGTGAACAAAAAGAATCAGTGCTACTACAATCTGATTAAAAAACTGGAAACAGACAAAAATGTGATCGTCCGCCAGGCCGACAAAGGCGGAAATATAGTTCTTTGGCCACGGGATATGTATGTAGCAGAAGCTGAAAAACAATTATTGGACACTACGTGCTACAAAAAAAGCAACATGTTAGCACTAAGAACGTCTTGGCAAGAACAAAGTTCTAAGCTTATGGCATGGAGGAGTGCCAAGCTACTAACTGATGATGAACATAAATTTCTGAAAAAAGAGCATCCAGTAATTCCATCATTCTATTTGATACCAAAAGTACACTAGGACACTGCAACACCACCGGGTCGCCCAATAATATCGGCGATCAATAGATCAACGGAAAACATCTCTCGCTATATTGATTTTTATCTCCAAGACTGGGTGAAAGGTCTTAAATCCTACGTACAGGATACGTCTGATTTCATCAGAAAAATGAACAATGTGGTTTGGGACTCTAACTGTTTGCTTATAACACTGGATGTAACATCACTTTACACCTCGATCAAACACACTGACGGGTTACGAGCTGTAGAGTTTTATTTAAACAAACGGCCCATGAATTTTTCTGCACATAATAGAATGCTACTGTCCATGATACGAATCTGCCTAGAACAAAACTTCTTTTTATTTACCAACCCGCTATACCAGCAGGTCCGAGGTGTCGCAATAGGGTCGTGCTTCTCCCCGAGTCTAGCATGCCTTCACATGGGACTCTGGGAGGAGCATGTCCTGGGTGGCCCTTTGGAAGGCATAATGCGGGAACATGTACCATTGTATCTGCGATACATAGAGGATTTGTTCTTGATATGGCGAGGTTCAATGACAGAAGCGCAGGACTTCATTGGGGAACTCAATAAGAATAATTTAAATCTACAGTTCACTTCCCACATAAATGAAGAGGCGTTGGTGTTTTTAGATACTGAGGTCTACGTTGCTGGTGACAAGTTAGCAACTAGAATGCACAGGAAACCCACAGCCGGGAATACAGGGGCATATTATCAAGGGGGTTTATCTCCGCTTTTTTGGCTTTAAAAGCCAAGAAAGCGGAGATAAAATTATCTCCCTATTACCAAGCTGTCGCTAACACCAGTTAGCGACAGCTAGTAGGAGATAGCGACCATCTTGGGCCCCACTTTGCATGTCAGTGATATTTATCACTAATGAGATGCAAAGTGGGCGTGCCAAGATGTTAGAGACTGAAAACAGTCGCTAACATCGCTATCTCCTATTACCAACTTTTGGAGATATTCACGCTAAGCGGGAATATCTCCAAAAGCTAACACCTGCCCTGAGCAGTTCTTAGCCATGTTATCCAATGGGAGGTGGATAACATGGCTAAGAGCATTTGCTCGATAATGCATGAATATCGCTGACTTTTCAGCGATATTCATGCATTTCGGCCGTTTTTTATCGCATTTGCGATAAACCTTGTTAATAGCAAGGTTTATCTGCGATAAAAATCGCCGATGTGCGGCGATAATTTTTGTCTCTAAACAAGTTAGAGACAAAAATTATCGCTAGTTGTTGGTAATATGCCCCACAGTTTTACATGCCTCTAGTCAACATCTTCATCACCTAATTAACAGCATTCCCTTCGGGGAAATGCTGCAAATTAGGCGGATATGTAGCTCGGAGGCAGAGTGCCACAAAATACAAGAGGAGAGCAAGGAACGTTTCTTGGCTCGAGGCTACTCTGTCATAACAATACAACGGGCTATAAACAGATCTCTCACGATATCCAGGGAGGAGGCTCTAACTGAGAAAGAAAAATCTAGAGCTGGGCTAACTGAAAAAGAAAAACTGATTACACCCAGAGTGATTGTTACATTTAGCAAACAGCATAAGGACATCAGACGTATCTTCTATAAAAACTGGAACTTGATAACAGGGGACCCTGGTATTGGTAAGTTTGTAGTTAAAAAACCTGACATCACATTCAGAAAATCCATTTCCATGTCAGATAAACTAGGCAACAATTTTTTGGAAAAGCCTATCTCTGATACCTGGGGTGCCCTGGGAGGTGGTTTTAAAAAATGTGCTGTATGCAAAGCCTGTAAAAATGGGTGTAGTAAAACGCAGTATACAGTGCCTTTCAATAGCAAACCTGTACCAATTAAAAAACGCATGTCCTGCAAAACTGACTTTGCTGTCTATGTGCTGCAGTGCCCGTGTGAGCTCCGATATATAGGCAGCACTTGCTTGCCAGTGCACAGACGGGTACTGCAGCACATTAGAGCAATAGTGGGTAAAGACCAATCTTACCCAGTGGCACACCACTTTGAAAAAACTCACAATAGTGATACTTTGGGTCTTTTGTATTTTGCAATAGACTGTGTTTTGCCCTTAAAAAGAGGAGGTGACAGGGATGCCAAACTCCGTCTTCTAGAAACTAGATACATTATCGAACTTGATAGTAAGGCCCCTAGGGGCCTTAATGCAAGTGAAGATTTGTATACTTGTTTATAGGCACCTGTAAAGAGAAATCACAGTAATTTTTGGACTACTAATGTGAAATTTCGGAGATTAGAAAACAAATGAATTGTGGCTCTCATATAATGAATAGATGTCTCTGCCAATGTGGGAATGTCAACTATTTTACATCGTGGTTGTGGCACTCAAATGCTGCCTCAAGTAGAAAGAACAACTTACAAGAATGACTTAGGAACTATTTACCTCCCACTCCATGAAAATTGAAAATGAGTATGACACCATTTTCAAAAATACTGAGTATAAAAAGAAAGAAAAATTGATTAAATTATTATTTGTACACGTTTATAACAAATATGCACTTTGGTTTTTCTTTTTCCTGGGGTCACGATGCATTGTAGTACTTAGGCATAAATGAATCAATGGTTTCTACGAAATTCAGTTATATGACCAGTATGTACTCATTCTTTAAATTGTGAAGTGTTTTTTCACATCATATATTGACATTTCGTCTACACAAATTCTCGAACATAGGAAGCACTTATAAAATATATAAGCAACAAAGGTGAATAACAATTTGCACTTTAATGGCTTAAATTTGCACAATATCAAATGCTGCTAGTATAAAATTCATAGGGGATTATTTATTTTGACACTAAGTCTTTTATTGTAAATAATGTGTATATATCATGAATTTTAATTATTTATGAGACATTATATATATTTTTCCTCAAGATGTTGAATTTTAACTGCGTGTGCATCACACTATGTTCTGATTGTATATAGAATATCTAATGAATTAGGTGTATATTCTGTGTAGAATTTGGAATGTCAAAATTAGGGCACTGTGCCTTGTATTCTTACAAAGTAAGTTAAAAACACTACTGTTTGATGACGAATAGAATGAGAGACATTAAGGAGGGAAGGTGGGCGGATTGCTTTTACAAGAATCCGCCCTTTTGTGATTCAGAAAAGCCATAAGTACCCTTTTTGATGTCTATTAACGTATCATGTGATCAAGCCTCTAGCTAGAGGCGAAACGCGTCTTGCAGGACTGCTTGGGTGTTAATATTTTTGGATGGAATAAAAGACTTACTTTAGCACAAGAACTGGAAAGGGGCGACCACTCGGTCCCCCCGAACGTATGGTCGGGTGCCCTGACCTCCCCGGGAAACCATTTTGGGCGGGGGGCGTGTCCCGGCTGGTATGCCCGAAGCGGCGTAGCCGGGGCGCGCCTTTTCCCACCCAAGAGGGGTTGTCCTAGACACCTACACCGTTGGCCACGCCCCGTAGGCGGATCGGAGGAGGGTACACGCCCGCCCGAGGAAGAATAAAAGAGCAACAATCTAAGGAAGCATCCTCTTGTTCCTGTGCTTGGAAGCTGCACCTCATCGTTGCACGTGAGCCCGAGACGGAACAAGGAGCCGATTTTGAGAACTTGTAATCTTGTGTTTCTTTTTTCAGTGATTCCGAAGCTTTGGATCCAGGACCTCGACTCAAATAATCGTGAACAATGCCTGGCAGGAAGGTCGGAAAGAAGGTTGGGACCGAACAAATGCTTCGCATGCTGGTGAAAGATATGGCGAACATGGAGAAGCAGATGGCGGCAATGAATGGTGCAGGTAGACCAAAGAAAGTCATCGGGCCAGCATTGCCGGGAGTGGTCCCTGCCAGGAGAGGTAAAAGGGCCAAGAATAGAGCGGATGGGGAGGAGGCACCGGGTCCTGAGTTACCTCCGGCGAGCCCGGTCAGTCCAGTTGAGGCCCCGGTTCCGATCCCGAACGCGGGACGGCCGATCCCTGTGGTAGTTACACCCGTTAACGAGGGAGATATGCCTCCCGAGCTGGCCGCCCAGTTGGCAGCATGGTTGGGCAAGAGCAGCGAGGGTGCTGTGGCACCGGGAGACACGGCCGAGGAAGCCAGGTTAATAATGAAGCAGTTGCGGCAATCGAGAGATGCTGCAAAGGCGCCTTGTCCTCTTGTTTCCCCGCAGAATCCCTCGGAGCAACCGGCGTCGAGCGTTGGAAAAGCAGCAACAACAGATCCTGCTACTGGTTCGGGTAAGCAGCCATTGCCAATGGCGGGGGAGGGATCGTTACCCTCAAGGAGGGAAAAATTGGTCCAACATATCCCGATGGATGTGAAAGAAAGGATTTGGGCGGATAAATATGTGAACATGTTTTCGCTGTTGACCGAACACTATGAGATAGAGCATGTTAGAAATCAGAAGGAGTTGTTGCATCCGAGTGTATGGCCTGCTAAAATGGCGGGTTTCAGGGTAGACGAAACAATCGCTAATTGGGCCAGAGCGTTTGGAATGTTTACTGCAATCATGGGGGAACGTAGGCCTGAAGTATTGTCGGGATTAGCATGTTACCAGACACGTATAATGGAATTTTATGAAACGTATGAAGGCAATCAATGGATGGGTTATGATAACAAATTTTGTAAGGCCAAGGAGCACGACTCATCTCTGACGTGGGATTGTTTCGACTCCATCTCTTGGCAGAAGCAGGTTATGCCGAACACAACAAAGTCATCTTCTTTCGGCGGGAATGGGGCTGAGCCTTCCCGCCATTATATGGCGGCTCCCTTTCGGGCGGGCGCCAACGGTGATCAGCACACAAAGAATAACGGGAACTCGGGTAGAAAAGGGGTCTGTTGGAGCTTTAACAGGGGCATGTGCACTAGGCCACAAGGGACATGCAGGTTCAGGCATGAGTGTGCAGGGTGCGGACAGTCTTCACACCCCGAGAGTTCGTGCAGAGCCAAGAATGGTGATACAGGAGGTAGAGGGGGGGCCAAACAGGTCTGACATCGACCGAGGGGCACCGTTACCTACTCCTGTTGATATCATGGCAATGATCCCTTGGCTGAACGAATACCCTGATCGTGTCTCTGCCGGGGTGTTGCGAGACGGTTTCTCATATGGTTTCCGCATCCCGGCGGGGGATTTCAGGGGGGAAGCACAGTGTAAGAACCAACTATCCGTTCAACAAAATACGGCGGTGGTACAGGTAAAAATTGCAAAGGAGGTGGCCCGAGGTCGGGTTGCGGGCCCCTATGAAAACCCGCCTGTTGTTAACTTTGTTTGTTCACCGTTGGGAGTAGTCCCCAAGAGGGACCCGGGTGAGTTCAGGTTAATCCATAATTTATCCGCTCCTAAGGGTCTTTCGGTGAACGATGCGATCAACCCAGGAGTTTGTTCGGTGCGGTATGCATCCTTTGATGAGGCCGTCGCCATGTTGAATCGCCTGGGGCCCGGAGCGCTGATGGCTAAATCAGATATCGAGTAAGCGTTCCGGTTGCTCCCGGTACACCCAGACGATCAGCGTCTCTTAGGTTTTGTGTTTCAAGGACGCTACTACATGGATAAATGTATGCCGATGGGTTGCTCCATCTCTTGTGCGTATTTTGAGCAGTTCAGTACCTTTTTGCAATGGGCGTTCACCAGAGCCACGGGCTTTACGCAGGTTATGCATTACCTTGATGATTTTCTGTTCTTGGAGGCAGCTGGGGACACGGAATGCGCACAGGCTTTGAGGGAATTCTGTAATCTCATGAAATGTTTTGGCGTGCCACTGGCACCAGGCAAAACGGTAGGACCGTCTACTACACTCGAGTTTCTGGGAATTGAGCTCGATTCTGTAGAGGGGTGCTTCCGTTTGCCGAAGGAAAAGGTCATGAAATTTGTAGCCTCACTGGAAATGTGCCTCGGCGAGAAAAAAAGTAACTCTCCATCAGTTGCAGCAAGCTGTGGGTCAGCTTAACTTTGCCCTTAGGGTGATACCGATGGCTCGCCCCTTTTCTCGCTCTATCGCACAAGCCATGGTGGGCCTCAAGGAAGGGCACCACCGCACACGGCTGTCAGCAGAGGTTCGCCAGGATATGCGCATATGGCTGGCATTTCTGGCGGATTTCAACGGTCGCGTCGTGTGGAACAAACTGCCAGCTTCCTCCGAGGAGCTGGGGTTGTGGACCGACTCGGCAGGGAGTGTGGGATTTGGCGCCATCTTTGGTAATCAATGGTCGGCACGAACATGGCCGGCGTGGTGGCACGATAGTGGGCTCACAGGTAACATTGGGTTTCTTGAGCTGTTCCCCATTCTGGTGGCCTTGAGAACATGGCCAGATGGGTTTCGTGATCGCTCTGTGGTATTCTGGTCTGATAATATGACCGTTGTTGAATGTAGCAATAATCAGGCAGCACGCTGCAAATGGATTCTGAGACTGCTGAAAGAAATTGTCCTGCTATGTATGAGACTAAACGTCCACTTTAGGGCAAAACACGTGCCTGGGGTACTGAACCAGGCGGCTGATGCACTCTCTCGTTCCCACATGCAGGCCTTCCGGGGTTTTCTGCCCTCAGCGGACTTGGTGGCGGCACCATTTCCCGAAGCTCTCTGGTCTCTCGGTGCCCCGGATTACAAAACCTCATGGGAGAGAGTCTAGCACCCAGGACAAGGAAGGCATATGAAGGGGCGTTCCGTTCCTATTGGGAATTTTTGGGTTTAGCTAGGAGGGAGCATTGGGGGCAGGAGGAGTATGTACTGAAATTTCTGGTATCACTACATCAGGCAGGCCGATCACTGGCAACAGCCAATAGGCACAGGGCCGCCATTGCTTTCATGGCGCAGGCTCATGGCATCCAGGACCCCACTTCGTCCTTTCTCGTAAAGAAGGCTTTGCGTGGGTGGCAACGCCTTGAGGGTCGTAGAGTGGATGAGAGGCACCCGATAGGTCTAGAGCGGTTGTCTCTGTTAATGTCCGTACTCCCTGCGACATGTTCATCTCAATCAGAGACAGTGCTGTTCCAGGCCGCTTTTGCATTAGCATTCCATGGGGCTATGCGGATGATCGAACTGGTAGCAAGGAACAAGCAGGATACGGGGGGAGGTCTGTGTCGAGACCACATTCAAATTAAGGGTGAGACGATGGTAGTCTCAATAGCCAGGTCCAAGACCGATCAGGGGGCGATCGGGGACTGTGTGGTAGTCCAGCGGATTCCAGGGTCTCCCATGTGCCCGGTAAAATGCGTGGAGGAGTATTTAGCGCAAAGGGCTGTAACATGGGGGGGAAGCTTGCTGAGGCACACCGACGCCACCCCACTGACTAGGTTTCAGTTCCAGCGGGTGTTAACAATGGCAATCGCGGCAACGGGCTTGAACCCGAGCGATTTCGGGACCCATTCCTTCCGGATAGGGGCTGCTACAGAGGCTACAGCCAGGGGTCTGAGTGTTGAAAAAGTGAAACAGTTGGGGCGTTGGTCCTCGAATTGTTATAAGAGGTATGTGCCGTTGCACATGTTGTGAAGCTAATGTCATGCACTCACGTTTCTTGTTTTCTGTTTGGTTTACAGTTTCGCGAGCAGGCTTTGCGGGGCGGACTCTGCAGTTGACCCGACACCTGGGGACCAGCGGTCAAAGATCACCGGCTGAGGGAAGAGTGGTGTGGGTCGTCGGCGACTCATACGTGAGGCGAGCCACGGACGTATTCAAAGCAGGTGACATGATTCACGTGGCTGGGGAATACGGGTGCAGGGTGACCTTCCATGGAAGGGGCGGACAATGTATTGACCAGTTTCGAAATTTTATGGAGGGACTGCTAGGGCGGACGAGGTCACCGCCGTCTGTAATCATAGTACATCTTGGGGGCAATGATTTGGTAACCATTGGTCAACGAGTACTTCTCGAGTTCATTTTATCAACTGTGAGTTGGTTGGCGAGGAGGGTTCCGGGGTGCACGATTGCATGGTCACACATGATTCCTAGAAAGGTGTGGCGGGGGGCCCTCTCTGTGTCAGCTTTGAATCAGTCGGTAAAGAAAGTTAATAACAAACTTAGTAGGTTGTTTCTTTTAGGCCAGTTGCACTGTATTCCACATGGATGTATTCGGGGGGACCATATGTATCTTGAGGATGGGGTCCATTTGTCCCGGGAGGGGAATGTCTTACTCATAGGAGACTTCTTAGCTTGGTTAAAGAGTTTGTGTAGCCATGACCTTTAGTAGGAGTTTGTGGGGGGTCCGGATATCCGGTCAACTATCCGGCCTGTGGCGGTAAGGTCATGATCGGTGAGCAGTAATTGGAAGATCCCTAGAGGTGGGGCGCCACCCATTATGGATGGGAGCGCCCGGGGGGGGCGGCCATTGGCCCCTCACACGGGGAGGCGGTACCCCTCTAAGGATGGGGCCGCCGAAAGGGAAGGCGGTCAAGACCCCTCCCTGGGGAGGAGGGGCTACGGGCCCCTCCTGGGAATTTCCCGGGGCCAGGACATCCGCGACGGCGATGTGGTAAGCAGTGTGGGGTGGGAGGGGGGTCTACGCTACCTTCTAGACACCTCACACGAGTCCTCGGACGACCACTAAGATGGCGTCGAGTAAATATGGGGCCCCCGATTAAGACAAGGGAAATTGGAAGTTGGCACAGAGGTACAGTCCCTGTGCGGCCGCCCCTCAAAAGTGAGGGGGGAGTTCTGGTATTAGGGATCTGACACCGGTTACGACCTTGCCGTTGGCCCGTAATGTTAGGATGTACAATTTAATTTTGAGTATATGCATTTGCAGGATGTTTAGAATTGGCTAGGAGAACCTTTGTATTAGAGCTGTGTTAAGGTTAGCCAATAAACATCGTAATGTGAAAATGAAATTGTACATGATATGAAACTGTTATTTTAATGTTTTAATTTTGTTTCATATTTTAATAAATACGGCCGGGAGGGTAACTCCCTCCCGCCTTCCAAAAGTCAAGAACTGTGTCCGTCTTCCCATCATTGGGGATTGTGTTGGGAGGGGGTGACGGGTATCCCGGCCATATGGGTCTGGCTTGTTCGTTTTAATCCAGTTGGAGCAGAGGAACTAAGATGCAGGCAGCATCGAACGATACAAAGTCTTCATATATATATATATATATATATGGTTGCCAGAATTCGCTGTATTACACGAAAATAGACGGCACTCAAAAAGTCTCTTATCCAGATGAAAATTTTATTGGCAGACCCCCTGCCCCCTCGGCAAACGCATTTCACCACTTGGGATTTGTCAGTGTCAACCAGATTACAGTGAAAAACGCCATTATATCCCCACCTCCTCCTCATCATAGAAAGAGGACTGAATCAGGCCAAATCGGCGGCCATCTTATAATATGCATCATTTCTTTAAAAGCAATATTAATGAAAGTTATACATGGATGGGCTGCAGTTTAAAAACAACATGCAAACATCCAAAATGATATTTCAACATTTCATATCATCGCATATAACACATTTCATTTGAAAGGGGACAATGAAAGTAAAACAATTCATTCGTAAGGATAATCCTGTCCTTCCACCTTGCCAATCATATGTGCTTTCTCTCAAAGACCATCCTCTCTGTTCAGAATTCAATAACACTGATAGAAGAATGACAGTTTTCTGCAAACTATTTCATGTTTTTATATTATAGCAATGTTCTTGGTAGTAGAACATTGAGCATTATAATGATCGTTGTTCTATTAAGTCTTATATCTTAGGTCCCCAATTATTCACGTGTAAATATGCGATTGTGTAGTCTTGCCCTGTATGGGCATGATTATTTTTTACACAAATCACTGCTTTGCAATTACGCCCTGTATGGGCACGTATTTCCCTACAGCTAGACGGTTCATAGTAAACATTATTGCTGGAGAATATTATAAAGTAATGGTAGTCGGAAAATATACATTTCCACATTATCCCCCTTCTTTTTTCATTTGCTCCACATTCCTGAAAGCCTCTCGTGATACAAGTTCTTTTTGTTGACTCATTTCACCACTTCTATTAAACTTATTCCAGATGCACCCATAATTCCTCATCATTGTTCAATCCTCTCGGTTGCATACTTTGGAGGTCAATGATGTACCTGGATTCCCCCCCCCCCAAAAAAAAAATATATATATATACTTGGGTTTTTAACACTTCAGAATGTACGTAGATGAATTTACTTATCGTGTGCACATATATGATAGTGTTTTTTTACTGATCAAGTTTTGCAATTTTTACATGTTTTTATCTTGTACGTATAGATTCATGTATATTATTGGCTGAAAATGTGTGAATTGCCTAATCTTGAATCATGGTAGCCCACTTGGGCCGTATTTACCATTCCGTTGTATATACATGCAGCAATTGCGTTTTGAAGTATTTCCTTCATTTTTATGACACAACCTAATGCACTGTCACTTTAAAAGTCCAGCTCGATACACGCTGTTTGTCATGTGATCAAGCCTCCCTGGAGGCGAAACGCGTCATGGCGGCAGCGCTGGCTTCCACGAAATAAAACATCGTTCACCAGCACCTTTTGGGTCGGCTCTTTGTTGCAAAGCATTCAGACATCTGTTGTTCTGTGTGACAAGATTCGCCATATATGTATATATATATGTATATATATATATTATTTAAAATTATTTAAAATATTTATAAAGCGCGACTGTCACCTGGCAGGTATCCTGGCGCTGGTAGCTACTCATGTGGTTTATAGACGGGGGTGGGCTGGGAATGGCCGGTTAATTTTTATAGGGACAGGGGAAAGAGCCAAGTTTTGATACGTTTCCTGAATGGGAGGAGATGAGAAATATGGCGAATGTCGGCAGGTAGACTGTTCCATAGCTTGGCTGCAGCTACTCTGAACGATCTACCTCCCATCCTGGCCTTCTTACATCTGGGCACTCTCGCGAGGCAAGCAGTTGTGGACCTAAGTGTTCTGGTGGGGGTATACCAGGAGAACAGACGTTGAAGAGGTCTGGGTCCTATTCCATGTAGTGCCTTGAAGACCAGGCAAAGGGCCTTGAAGGCAATGCGTTGCCTCAAAGGCAGCCAATGCAACTCGGCCAGTGCGGCAGTGGCCGAGGATCTCCTGGTCCATCCCAGGGCCAGTTTGGCTGCTGCCGACTGGACTCGTTGGAGTCTGTCCAGTAGTGTCGCCGGAGATTCAAGCAGCAGGGCGTTGCAGTAGTCAAGGCGACTAAGAATAGTACACCTGACTACTAGTGCTCTGGCGGAGGATGGAAGCAGAGGCAAGACTTTGCGCAGTGGGCGCATAAGGCCGGTGCAGGTTGCGACTGTTCTTGAGACCTGTGTTTCCATGCTCAATTGATGGTTGAGCATGACGCCCAGGTTGCGAACGGTGGTAACTGGTGGGGGGTTGTTGGAGTTCTCCGGGGGCCAGAACTCAGCGGGCAGAGGGCGGGGTATGCGACTCGCAGGGCAGTACATCACCTCGGTCTTCGAGGAGTTGAACTGAAGTGAGTTCCGGTGCAACCAGCATGCCGTGTCTCGTAGGCAGTCATGGAAGGCTTGTAAGGAGATGGAGTCTTCGCCTTCCCACGAGAGAAGGAGCTGTGTGTCATCCGCATAGTTTACTGTGGTCATGTTGTGTGACTTAATTAACGTGACCAGAGGTTTTAAGTAAACGTTAAAAAGAATCGGACTGATAGAGGAGCCCTGGGGGACACCGTGAGGGACCGGGGAGAAGACCGATTGGAAAGGGGGGAGGAAGACAGCTTGTTTTCTGTCGCTGAGGTAAGAGTGAAACCAGATCAGGGCCGTGCCGTCAATCCCTGCCGCTCTCAACCGCTGGAGCAGGACTCTATGATTGACAGTATCGAATGCGGCAGACAAGTCAAGTAAAATGAGGGCCGCAGCTTGACCCCTGTCTGCGCGCATTCGGAGCTCCTCCATGGCCGTGAGCACCGCGGTTTCAGTGCCATGGGCTGGGCGAAACCCAAATTGTAATTCGTCCAAAAAGTGGTGCTGCTCGAGGTGGGTTGAGAGGCATTTACTGACCCAGCGTTCGAGCACCTTCACTGGGAATGGCAGGAGTGATATGGGGCGGAAGTTGGACAGACAGTCTGGATTTAGCGTGGGTTTCTTTAGCAGCGGGGTAATAAGCGCTTGCTTCCAGGAGCGGGGAACAACGCCACAGCTCAGGGATTGATTACAAATCAACCGAAGGGTGTGAAATAGTTGGTGCCCACAGGTTTTCCATATTTATATTAAAATATATAGATATATATTTTATTTTTTTGGGAACCGCCAGTAGGTAATATATATATATATATATATATATATATATATATATATATATATTCACTGAAAAAACCATTGGTTATAGACCATATATAGTTAGGGATTAGCCTTTTCAAAACCTTATTTTACTCACACAAAACCATTGAAATTTCATATATAGTTAGTTCCACTAACTATATATCGCGCACCCGCAATCCACTGCTGATGATGTCACATATTACATCATTCATGACATGGTTAGTGACATCACTGATGACATCTCAAATGACATCACTGATGACATCACTGATGACAACATCCAGTGACTGTATGTTTCTGTAAAGTTAAAATATGTCTTACATATTGAAGAATGAGTGGATGTATAAGTGTCTGGATGAAGGATTTAGTAGGTGCATGACTGACTGTATGAGTGAGTGATTAAATGTGTCTCACTGAGTGCATGGGTTAGTGACTAAACTGTCTTAATTTGTGCATCATTATGTCTGTTGTTATGTAAACTGCTGCATATGTTGATCAGTAGCTATATGAGTAACTGTATGGGTTATTCATTGGTTGTCCAAGTATTTGTATGGGAAACTGAGTGAGTGTGTATGGGTGGCTGGGAGGTGTGTGACTCTGTACATAGATGTGTGAGTAGTTGATTCACTATATGTATGGGTTCAAAAGTGCATGTGGAAACAGCTGTATGGGCGGTTGACTGTGCATGAGTGTATTAGTGAGTGAATGGATCTCAGTGCTACATGTCAAAGTGAGTACATATGTAAAACACAGTACATGTGAGAGTTGACATATATAAATAACTGTGCCTAAGAGCCAGTGAATGTGTGAGTGGCTGTATGGATCATTGTGAACATGTATCAGGGATTGTATAAGAGAGTAAAGTAAATATGTGTTAGTATATGTTTGAATAAGTAAGGTGTGTATAACTGTATAGTTGAGAAAATGGAGGTGTGATTGATTTTTTGCATAACTGACTAGGTGTGTGAGTAACTCCATGGATGAGTGACAGTCTGTGACTGTCTGTTTACACTGATTGTATCTAAGGTTATATTAGAGTCTGAAGAGGTTCATGGTATTATCACATGAATGATATCATCAGTGATGTGATCAGTCATGTCAAATGAGATGTTATCAGTGATTTTATCAGTGATGTCATTTGAGATGTCATCAGTGATGTCATTTGAGATGTCATCAGTGATGTCATTTGAGATGTTATCAGTGATGTCATTTGAGATGTCATCAGTGATGTCATTTGAGATGTCATCAGTGATGTCATCAGTGATGTCACTAACCATGTCATGAATGATGTAATATGTGACATCATCAGCAGTGGATTGCGGGTGCGCGATATATAGTTAGTGGAACTAACTATATATGAAATTTCAATGGTTTTGTGTGAGTAAAATAAGGTTTTGAAAAGGCTAATCCCTAACTATATATAGTCTATAACCAATAGTTTTTTCAGTGAATTTTCAAGGTTTTGTAAATGCAAATTCCTAACTATATATGGCCTATAACCTATGGTTTTTTCAGTGAATTTCATTGGTTTTTTAATAGCAAATATCAAAAGCTGTAAAATGTCAAGTACGTGATAGGTAATAACTTTTTCGTGTTTATGCACGCTGATGTGTTTTGAACGCTGCCCCCCTCCCCTCTTTTCTCTTAGTAGTACTCTCTCTTTGCAGATAGTGAAGAGTAGTTAACGCAGGCCTTTACCCCCGTTGTAATCCATCGTGCCTGCTTGTCTCTCCATTTGATTGATTGTTATCCAAGCATTTACTGTTTTACAATTGATTCTCTTTGGTTCATTCTCTATTTACAAACAAGCACAAAGTCGCAATACTCTGTTTAGTCTTTGCAGATAGTGAAAAATCGTGTAAAAAAAAAAAAATTAATCGAGCAAAATCAGTAGGCCACTAATTGGATCTCTTTTTGACCTCGCTAAAATAGAAATATTAGGAACAACCCTTCATGAGAAATACGAAAATAGTGAGATGAACTGAGCTCAACACCATGAGGGCTGCAAGACAGCTCGGCTCCGTCACCCACCCTGCCCAAAATAACGACAAACCCTATGCAAATATTAAAAATATAGACAACACACCAGCAAAGAAACAGGGTAAAACATTTTATTAAATAACTATTTACATAACTATTTTATACTTTTTATTGCCCGATCCGGCTAGCTCAATCGATCGAGCATGAAACTCATGCACTCTGATAGCAAGCGTTGCTACTGATGCTATGCAGACCAAAACTGGTTTTCAGTTTGTACATTTTCCTAGATATTTCCATCCAAGGTTGGTTGAGTTTGTAGAACGATGGCTTCAGATTTTCAACATACGGTGTGGTGGCTTCGCTCCTGCCCCCTCCCCAAGTAAGATTTTCATACGTGAAAGTACGTTAATGGTTTTGGTCTCTGAGTTGCTTCAATGTCACTGCCATTCTCAAATGGCATAAGTTCTGGATGTTGGGTGCCATAGTTCAGAGTTCTGAGCAGCGCTTGTAACACTGTCTGAAGCTTATTTCCACCTACTGCAGCTTCACTATTCTCAAAGTAAGTGAGTGTCGTTTGTGGACCTGACTGCATTTGAAAACAATGTGATATGGTACCTCCCTAAACCGCTTGACGGAGGCCCCCGAGGGGCGGTGTGATGGCACGGACTCGGAGAAGACGCTTGGCTCCGACCCCCTCCCCGAGTCTTATAGCACCGGTTTAGCCTGAGATCGCCCCCGACATAGGCGGCCGGCTCCCGGGGTCCGGCGGAACTTTTTGCCTTTTGATGACTCTTCTATTCTGGACCTTGTCCCACAATCCGTTTGACCTGAAGACACGCTGTAGTGGGGCGCCCCTTTACCGTTTTAGTTGCCATTCCGCCCGCTTTTGCTACACTGTGCCTCTTCCGCCATTCAGCTGTTTACCGCCCGCTCTTGCGACTACAGCGTCTCGCTCACCATGTAGATGAGTTGCTCCCGCTCTTGCGATGCAACGATAGGCGACTGCCACAGGACTCTCAAAATGGCGGCCGGCTCTTCAGATTTGGGCGTGGTCCACTAAAATGGCCCTGGGACACCTTGGAACTCGGACGCTTCCCTGATAGGGCTTGGGTCCCATTCTCGAAAGCGTCCCCTCAGCCGTGAAGATTCTACAAAAGTCTTGGGGGCCCCCGACTCCCGCAGGCTTCTGGTGGGGAGCGGCTGCCATGTCTGCTCGTGGAATGGCCACGACGGAGCTACGAGATTGTAGTGCTCTCATGCTGACGCCAGCTTTAGTCTGAAACATCCAGAAACACTGTAGACTACCAATTCGATCAGTTCCGGTAGCGCCCCAACATGACCCGGTAGAGAAGAACTTGCCCTCCCCTCTTTGACTAATGGTTCTTATTGCCTGTCCCCTCTGTTGTCATTTTACAGAACTTTTTGGACTGCTGAAAGGGGTTGTGTTCCGAACGCTGGTTGGTGGAGACATTTTGACTATATTCTTGACCTACGTTGTCGCGTAATGCGTTATATGACACGCCGCGTTAGCGCACCCGGAAGTGATCCGGGGCGCGGCGCGCAGCGCGTAACGTAAGCATAACAGGTCATGTGACTTGTTAATAAAACTTTTTATTGGTTCATTTTACTTTTGTTATTTTAATAATGAAAAGCTTGGTCATATGACCTAAAAAATACGCTTTTTATTGATTTCGAACTTTTTTTTTTATAAAATATATGTTATAATATTCCAGGCTAATGTACTTTCCCGGAAAAATTTCAACTGTCCTGCAAGTAAAATATATTCCATTTTCGAGAAAAAGGGCGTTTCTTCGTCCCATGACGGAGCCGTTGAGTAAAAGAGACTCGGCCTGCTGTCTTAGTCGCCGATACGCCTGATTATCAGATTCTTATCGATCACTTTATGTTGCAGGAATGGAAAACACAACTGCCCTTGACCATTTATCTTTACTGCGTTCCTACATATTATACCTTTTATCCGTCATGTAATTGGACTGCTTTATTTCACTTGCCTTTTACTGATTCGAAAACAGTGACTAAAAGTAAAAACTTTACCAATGTAAATACTACTACCATGTTTTGTTTTAAAAACCTTTATTGTGAAAATGTCCGTATACAAATACGGGCCTATAACCACGTGGGCCGGCCACGGAGCAAACTGAAATCGTATATGATGAGGAGACATTTACATTATAGAGGAACGTAACGAAAGAGCCATTAGGTTGCAAGAACTAAGGTGTCTAACAGTTGCGGAATCGGTGGACGTACATTTTGTAATTAAAATACGACAGGGCCACTTACAAAAAAGTTATCTAGATATACATTTGCGTGCAAGTACCATGGGTGACGTTAATTTGAACTTTCAATAGTACAGTAATCAATAACACATCAGAACTTAATATCAATAGTGATGTCGAAATATTCAATCAATTCTCGTCCCCGCCGGCCATGAGCATCAAAACTGCATTCATATCTCGTGATATCAAGGTTGTTCAACCAGTAGACAACAAGGAGTTACGAGTCCCATTTATACCGGCGCCATTTTGGGCGAGGCCGGGCAGGTCCAAGATATAGTCAAAATGTCTCCACCAACCATCGGCCAGACCAGAACCCCTTTCGGCCCTTTATGCTACAAGATGGTGTCTTCCATTCAGAAAATATTGTTAGCAGCATTTTGAAAGGAAAGATAAACAGCCGTTCTCCTAGTGAGTCTCACATTGTTACATTTAGGAAGAATGTTGAAGAGTAATATGTGGAAAATCTGAAGCCATTTTTCTACAAACTCTCAATCAGCCTTGGATGGAAAAAAAAATCCTGAAGAATGTACAAACTGAAAACCAATTTTTGTCTGTATAGCATCAACAGCAACGCTTGAGTCAGCTTTGTGTCAAGCCGCCATTTTCATTCAATCAATAGCGTCCCCCTGCACACATTCAGGGACCTGGTCGTGTCTTCAGGTGAAACGGATTGTGGGACAAGAAGCTGAAAGGAAAAGGAAAAAAGTTCCGCCGGACCTCAGGAGCCGGCCGCCTATATCATGGGCGATCTTTGGCCACACCAGGGCAATAGTGAAGCTGCAGCAGGTGCAAATAAGCTTCAGACAGTCTTACAAGCACTGCTCAGAACTCTCAACGATGGCACTCAACATCCAGGACTTGCCATCCGGATCTTGGCGCCTTGTGCTGGTTCCGACCTATTCACACATCGGTCCACTACTGACATCACCTCATAAGCCAACGGGGCACCCCACACCGACTTTCGGCGCAGCATTGTAGGATGGCCACACCAGTGCGGCAACTTGCTGGACACAACCTCGGTGCCATCCGGATCTCGGCGCGTTCGAGTCACTGTACCGCAAGAGTGACCGGAACTCAGCTGAACACGCCGTCTTTCGGCGCAGCATTGTAGGATGGCCACACCAGTGCGGCAATTTGCTGGACACCACCTCGGGCAATAGTGAAGCTGCAGCAGGTGCAAATAAGCTTCAGATAGTCTTACAAGTACTGCTCAGAACTCTCAACTATGGCACTCAACATCCAGGACTTGCCATTCGGATCTTGGCGCCTTGTGCTGGTTCCGACCTATTCACACATCGGTCCACTACTGACATCACCTCATAAGCCAACGGGGCACCCCACGCCGACTTTCGGCGCAGCATTGTAGGATGGCCACACCAGTGCGACAACTTGCTGGACACAACCTCGGTGCCATCCGGATCTCGGCGCGTTCGAGTCACTGTACCGCAAGAGTGACCGAAACTCAGCTGGACACGCCGTCTTTCGGCGCAGCATTGTAGGATGGCCACACCAGTACGGCAATTTGCTGGACACCACCTCGGTGCCATCCGGATCTCTGCGCGTTGTGCTGCCTTCGGCCTATTCGCACATCGGTCCGCTACTGACGCCGCCTCACGTGCCAACGGATTTTCTACGCTTTTTGTAGCCCTATGCCGCATAACAGGTCATGTGACTTGTTTATAAAACTTTTCATTGGTTCATTTTACTTTTGTGCCCAGATGCATCAACCATTTTAGGAAGTGCAAACGGTGCGATTCGCATAAATCGGCCTTTTGCACTTCCTAAATTGGTTACTGGGATGCATCAAGCATTTTTTGGAAATCGCTTTTTTTGCGAGTTCCAAAAAATGCGATTGCTGTTAAGGAATCGCACATTTGCGATTCCTTAACAGCAATGCATCATCCCCAAAACATTTGCGATTTCCAAAATTGCAAATGCAAATTACCACGAAGTTGAACTTCGTGGTAATTTGCAAAAATGTTTAAAAACGCATGAAAATGCATTTTTTAAACGTGCACGTTACAGGCACACATGTCCTTAGGACATGTGTGTATGTAACTCACATGTAAATGTCCATTTCATGAGTGCAGGGGGGGGTCCTTTGGACCCCCCTCTCCACCCTTGAAAGGCTTTGATGCATTCCAAATTGAAATTGCGAATTCGCAATTCCCATTCATTCCTATGGGCATTTCAGCCCATAGGAATGAATGGGAATATCGGATTCGCTATTTGGAACTCGCAATTTTATTGGAATTCGGTAAAAATTGCGATTTTTACCGAATTCCAATAAAATTGCGAATTTAATGATGCATTGCCATTTGCGAATCCTTAATTGCGATTCCTTATTTTTCGCAATTAAGGAATCGCAAATGACAACGTTGATGCATCTAGGGGTTGGTTTCCTAAACATGGAAGGCTTGGTCATATGACCTAAAAATAACACTTTTCATTGGTTTAGAACATTTTTTTTCCCCAAACGATGAAAGCCCAACCTTGTTTCTGGATGATTCAGACTGAAGCTGGCATCAGCATGAGAGCACCACCATCTCGTGGCTCCGTCGTGGTCATTCCGCGAGCAATCATGGCAGCCGCTCCCCACCGGAAGCCTGCAGGAGTCGAGGGCCCCCAAGACTTTTGTAGAATCTACACGGCTGAGGGGACGCTTTCGAGAATGGAGCCCAAGCCCTAGCAGGCAAGCGTCCGAGTTCCAAGGTGTCCCAGGGCCATTTTAGTGGACCAGGCCCAAAACCGAAGAGCCGGCCACCATTTTAAGAGTCCTGTGGCAGCCGCCTATCGCTGCACTGCAAGAGTGGGAGCAACTCAACTACATGGTGAGCGAGACGCTGTAGCCGCAAGAGCGGGCGCAACTCAGCTGGATGGCCGCCACTTGGGGAGGCCCGTTCACGCCGCCTCCCCCACGCCCACCCCCCCGGGCCGCCTCACGCCAATTTTCGGAGCAGCATTGTAGGATACCAAAACCAGTGCGGCAGTTTACTGGACATCACCTGGGTGCCATCCACATCTCAGCGCGTTCTGCTGCCTTGGGACTATTCGCACAACAGACCGCTACTGACAAGGCCTCCCCCCGCACCACCCGGAACGGCCCACGCTGTTTTTCTGAGCTGCATTGTAGGATCCCAAAAACCAGTGCGGCACCCAGGTGACATCACCTGGGTGCTGTCCAGAACTCAGCACGTTGTGCTGCCTTGGGACTATTCGCACAAAAGACAGCTTCTGACCATTGTTCCTTTTTTTTGTCAAAAATGTTTAAATGTTTGTTACAGTTTTTGTTCCGTTCGTTATATTTAAAAGTTAATAAAGTTTTATAATCCTACTTTGTTGGAGTGCTATATATTTTTAAAAAATCGGGTGAATGGGGCCTTGAATCGGGTTATTGTCATGTGTGGGCTTTGCAAGTGTACTGCTACAGGATCGGACATTTCAAACTCAAATGCACGTTCTTTTTCTTACCTTTCCGAAGCATGGAGCGCAATAGCAGCCAGAGAAAGGGTGATGCAAGTGTTGAACACTGCCTGTCCTGGCAAGTTGCTGGCAGTGCCCCCCCCCCCCACCCGCTCCTGAAAGAGGACACACACACACCGCCGCCCCGAGTACTTCACAGATCTTTAAAACACCATGCGCTTGTTCATGAGGCTTAAATGGTTTATCACCCCTTCTAGAACCCCTGCATCGACCCTCTGACGTTTCCTGGAAGAATTACCACGTAACACAATACCAAGCCCTGTCACCTGAAACCCCCGAGGAATCGTGGGGCATATTATCAAGGGGGTTTATCTCCGCTTTTTTGGCTTTAAAAGCCAAGAAAGCGGAGATAAAATTATCTCCCTATTACCAAGCTGTCGCTAACACTAGTTAGTGACAGCTAAAAGGAGATAGCGACCATCTTGGGCCCTGCTTTGCATGTCAGTGATATTTATCACTAATGACATGCAAAGTGGGCGTGCCAAGATGTTAGCGACTGGAAACAGTCGCTAACATCGCTATCTCCTATTACCAACTTTTGGAGATATTCGCGCTAAGCGCGAATATCTCCAAAAGCTAACGCCTGCCCTGAGCAGTTCTTAGCCATGTTATCCAATGGGAGGTGGATAACATGGCTAAGAGCATTTGCTCGGTAATGCCTGAATATCGCGGACTTTTCAGCGATATTCATGCATTGCGGCCGTTTTTTTTCGCATTTGCGATAAACCTTGCTAATAGCAAGGTTTATCTGCGATAAAAATCGCCGATGTGCGGCGATAATTTTTGTCTCTAAACAAGTTAGAGACAAAAATTATCGCTAGTTGTTGGTAATATGCCCCCGGGTTTTTGCTTGCAGAAATCGGGAGGCGGGAGACTAGCACTGAAATCAGTAGTCTCACGCCTGAATCGGGAGGGTTGGCATGTCTGGATTCTCTACAGCTGGGGCCATAAACTACATCCGCAGGGCTAGGTGATAGCCTGGGACCGGCCTGGCATCTAAAATGGCTGCCGTGCACGACAAAATTGTGGCATTGGAAAAAAGGCAAGATGGCGCAGACAATGTTTATCAATAAGGATTCATTTATAACAAAATATTTTATCGCACTGACAAATTGGCGGTCAACACTTCCTGATTTCCATCGAATCGAACGTTAATAGACGTCACGCAGCAAAAAAAAAAAAAGCTCACGCACAGCCGCTGGAAGACATGTATCAACATATATGAGCCTCCTCATCCACCCTCAGAAAACATAAGGGATTAGGATACGTCTCCCGCACCCCCTTATACCTAGTAATTTAATTAAAACGAAGCACAAAATGGCGAATTCCCGTTTCGCTACCAGTTTGCGGCCCAGTTCGCGGCCCGTGAAGCGCTTCTACCGTGAATTTTTTTTTTTTTATTTTCCCCACGGGACCCTTTAATAACCCCAACAACATTCCTAGGGGGTCAAGAGGGGTATACCTTGCCCCCTTTCATTAAATTCCCCCTTCGTTTTTCACCTCTTCTTCTCTCTCGATCCTACCGAGAGATAAGATGGCGGCCGCTCCGGACTGTTTAGAATGTTGACAGACACCGGGGAGCCAATCAGCTTCGCATCGCAAAGTTCCGTTTCGCGAAAAGTAAGAGGACCTGGAGCGAAGCCCGTAGCGCTGTTACAGATATATATCTTGTTTTGAACGTTAATTTCTCAAAATCCACTGGAGCACATATATTGAGACCTAGCAAAGGCACATCGGGCGAACAGTCCCTACAATTTTGCCAAGTTTCGTGCAAATCCATTCAGCCGTTCGAGCTAAAAGTGAGGCCAACCGCCCTATGGAAATTACCATGGGAAAAACGCGTTTTGGGACCCCCCTTTTTTCTCGGCCCCCCCTTAAGGAAACCCCCCCAAATTTTCAGGGGCTGCTCAGAAACAAAATGTGCCATTTTCCTGAAAGTTTCAGCCAATTCCGTCCACAAACGCCAAAGTTATTAGACATAGAATTTTCAAAAATCCCATAGGGAAAAAATCCTAACTATATATACCTACTGGCGAGACGCCAGTAGGTAATATATATATATATATGTTTTCAAAGTCCGCTCTGACGTGCTGCCTGCGGCCCCGAGGGAGGTGGCACCAATGCCAGCCGAGCACGCCGGTAATCACAATTCCAAAAGTCCCAAAGTAGTAGTGCTCTCAGATCACAAAACAAACGCGACTCCACTGCAACTCCAAGGGTGTTTATTCACCTAACAACATGTTTCGGCTGCGGACAGCCTTGTTCACGTTAGGTTGTTTGTCAGTTTCAATCATTGATAAAGAGTTCAAGTGAAAGACATAGAAATGGGACTTCCAAACTCAGTTACATCGCTAGACATGCAAGCTTTGAAACAAACGTAAAATTGAATTCAAATTACATTGTTGAGGTCCAGCAGACTAACCCAGAATACTCTACAAATTAATAAAGTAGAAATACGCTGTGGTGCCAATTTACATACATTTTCAAAATAAAGAAAATACGTGCTCCCAAATGGTGTTTACACTCGGCACACCATGGTTACCAATAACCCTGCATTTCTGAGTTTAGCAGGCAACACAGTTGTAAAAAATAATAATGTTAACAACATGATGAATGTGGCATTAACGACGCCATGCTTGTAGTTTCTATACCACAGAAGAAATGAAAAAACGCGCTGGTCAAAGGATGCAGCACAAGGTGTACTTAGTGCGCGTCCATGATGGTAGCATTTAATTAAAATATGCCCATGCAGTACATGTAGTGCACACTTACGCGCTGGCAATTGGAATCATTGCAAATGAAAACAGCGACGCGTCTAAATCATGCGCGTCAGAAAGCGGGCATCATAGGTTCAAAGGGTGCCCATACAGCAGGAATGGTGCAAACATACGCGCTGGCAGTAGAATACATTACAAGTCAAAACAACTCAACACTTGAAATGCACATCAAAACGGGCAGCATCAAAATCATAGTGTGCCCTGGCAAAATTAATGGTGCAAGTGGTAGCACTAACCAGTCCCCCGTACTATGTGTGTAAAATACACATGAAGAACCAGGTACGGGACATTCTCATGTTTCCTTCAAGGGATGCAGTAGCGTCTGGAGCGAATATGCAACATGGTGAATGTCAAATACGCTAACATTACTATATGAGACCAGACTCATGGGTAAGACTTGTGTCCCAAATAACGTCTAAGTGACACAAGAGGGGCCTGCAAGAGGACAAATCCTAGTGGAGGAGTAAGGAGTCCAAAAAAGGAGATAAAAAGCCCCAAATCCAGGGCTTACTGTGCTCATAAGAAACTGACGTGCTGACAGAGGAATAAGTGGCCGTGCTTGTGAATGAAGTCAAATTATTTCCGTGTAACTGGAAACCTCAAATAAGTGAAGTGGTGACGAGATCCGGTACTGGGTGCCAATCTATAAAAAACATGAGAGAACAGAGTCAGGACTCAACATGTTGATTAAAAACTCACTGCGAGCATCAAAACGAGAATAAACAGTGCAATAATAAATGGAAGAGAACACATACAGAGAATATGCATGTTATGACATCTCACATGTTGTACCAGCAGAGCACATGAAGATCAGGAATTGACAAAAAGGAGTTATTCCCTAAGATGTACCGCCAACTCCTCATCCTGGTTCAATCCTCCTGGGGCCTTACTCTGAAACTCTATGATGTACTTAGACTCTTTTTGTCTTAGTTTCAAAGTCCTGTCTCCTCCCCGGGGATTTCTTTCAAGTTGCTCTAGTACATGAAAACTCATCTGGGCTGGGTTGGAGAAATGTTTTTCTGCAAAATGTCTAGCTACCGGGTATTTCTCATTTCTGTTAACAATAGCCCGGTAGTGTTCAAGGACACGGTTTTTGGCCTGTTTGGTACTGCTGCCTATGTACCACAGGCCACACGGACATTCAATGACATAGACAACAAATGTTGTACTGCAAGTTAAGACTTGTTTGAGTTCCTTTGTAACCCCATTGTACTCAACCGTTTTCTTGTGAGTACTATATCTGCACGCCTTGCAGTGACCACAGGGAAAGAAACCAAACAATCCCAAATTCTGTGCTTTGGGGTAGTTTGTGATATTACTTTTAACTACCATATCCCGTATGGATCTACCCTTCCTGTAGGTTATCAAGGGTCTATTGGAAATGTCATTACCGATCACACTATCAGCAGTGAGAATGTTCCAATTCTGGGATATGATTTTCTGTATTTGTTTGGATTCAGTGTTGTATGTGAGGATGAGACGGGTATGTTCCTCCTCACATGACACATTGGGGGTCTTTTCTTCTAGAGTTTCTAACCTGGAAATCTCATCCGCCCGGGTTTTGGCCTTTCTTATTACCCAGGCAGGATAGCCTCTGTCCCTGAATCTGGATATGATTTCAAGGCTGACTTGTTCATACACCTCATTCGTGCTGCAGTTCCTTTTTGCCCTGAGCAATTCACCATACGGGATACTCCATTTCAGAGTCTCCGGATGACTGCTCAGAGCATGAAGGATGCTGTTACCTGCAGTGGACTTTCTGAACAAACTGGTTTGGAGTTGGCCTCTAATCACCTCTACTTTCACATCAAGATATTCTGCCATGGTGCGGCTGATGTGACTGGTGAGTACGATGTTCAAGTTGTTGTCATTCAAATTTCTGACAAAATCTTGTGCCATGTCAGCGGAACCCCTCCAGATTACGAAGAGGTCGTCAATGTAACGCCACCATGTGTTGACGTATTGCCAATACATTGTGAGATTGGGGTCAGAACGGATGCTTTGCTCCCAGTGCCCCAAGAAGAGGTTCGCAAAACTGGGAGCAAAGCATGCACCCATCGCCGTCCCAGTGGTTTGTCTGTACAGGACCCCGTCAAAGAGAAAATAGTTATTGCAGAGACAGTTTGTCATCATGTCTATCAGCATCTTGCTGTGATCTCTAAAATGGAGTGGACGTCCTGCCAAAAAACTCTCACACGCTTCCAAACCATGTTTGTGGTCAATGATGGTATATTAGGATTGTACATCCAAGGTGATGAGAAGGTTGTTATCTTCCCA
Organism: Lissotriton vulgaris; assembly: GCF_964263255.1. Taxonomy (NCBI): domain Eukaryota; kingdom Metazoa; phylum Chordata; class Amphibia; order Caudata; family Salamandridae; genus Lissotriton; species Lissotriton vulgaris. The sequence continues at coordinate 394,879,831 of NC_141694.1, read as the reverse complement.
TTGCACAGTAGAAAGTTTTTTGAGAAAGTCTTTCGTGTCCTTGATATAGCTAGGAAGATTGTGTACCCAGTCCCTCAGGAAAAAATCGACATATTTGGATATATGTTCCGAGACACACCCTCTCGAAGATACAATGAGTCTGCCCGGTGGATCTACTGCATTTTTATGGAGTTTGGGGAGTAAATACAACACCAAGAGTATGGGGTGATCATTCTTGAGGTACCTAAATTCTTCCCACTCCAAAATGCCCTGATCTTTCCATAAGATGAGTTTGTCCCAAATTTTCAAGATGCTGTTGTTGTAGAGATCATAGGTGGTGGTGGTGTAGTATTTCCCATCACCTAATTGTCTTAAGGCTTCTTTGGTATAAGCCTCACGGTCCATGATAACAATATTACCTCCCTTGTCAGCGGGACGTACAACTACTGACTTGTCCTCCATCAGAGAGATGAGTGCCCTTCTTTGTTGTTGGGTCAGGTTTTGTTGCATATTCGCTCCAGACGCTACCGCATCCCTTGAAGGAAACATGAGAATGTCCCGTACCTGGTTCTTCATGTGTATTTTACACACATAGTACGGGGGACTGGTTAGTGCTACCACTTGCACCATTAATTTTGCCAGGGCACACTATGATTTTGATGTTGCCCGTTTTGATGTGCATTTCAAGTGTTGAGTTGTTTTGACTTGCAATGTATTCTACTGCCAGCGCGTATGTTTGCACCATTCCTGCTGTATGGGCACCCTTTGAACGTATGATGCCCGCTTTCTGACGCGCATGATTTAGACGCGTCGCTGTTTTCATTTGCAATGATTCCAATTGCCAGCGCGTAAGTGTGCACTACATGTACTGCATGGGCATATTTTAATTAAATGCTACCATCATGGACGCGCACTAAGTACACCTTGTGCTGAATCCTTTGACCAGCGCGTGTTTTCATTTCTTCTGTGGTATAGAAACTACAAGCATGGCGTCGTTAATGCCACATTCATCATGTTGTTAACATTATTATTTTTTACAACTGTGTTGCCTGCTAAACTCAGAAATGTAGGGTTATTGGTAACCATGGTGTGCCGAGTGTAAACACCATTTGGGAGCACGTATTTTCTTTATTTTGAAAATGTATGTAAATTGGCGCAACAGCGTATTTCTACTTTATTAATTTGTAGAGTATTCTGGGTTAGTCTGCTGGACCTCAACAATGTAATTTGAATTCAATTTTACGTTTGTTTCAAAGCTTGCATGTCTAGCGATGTAACTGAGTTTGGAAGTCCCATTTCTATGTCTTTCACTTGAACTCTTTATCAATGATTGAAACTGACAAACAACCTAACGTGAACAAGGCTGTCCGCAGCCGAAACATGTTGTTAGGTGAATAAACACCCTTGGAGTTGCAGTGGAGTCGCGTTTGTTTTGTGATCTGAGAGCACTACTACTTTGGGACTTTTGGAATATATATATATATATATATATATATATATATATATATATATATATATATATATATATATATATATATATATATATATATATATATATATACCTACTGGCGGTCGCCAGTAGGTAGTTATAGTTAGGATTTGTTTCAATGCAAACTCTCAAAATTCTATTGTGAATAACTTTGGCGCCGTGTGACGAATCTGCCTGAAATTTTCCTCAAATTTGCCTCGCAAAGCTCTGGTCCTTCCTTGAAAGTTTGGAAGGGATTCGTCAAGTGGGGGCCGAGATAAAAGGGGGTCCCAAAACATTTTTTCCCCATGGTAATTTCAATAGGGCGGTCGACCTCACTTTTAGCCCAAACGGCTGAATGGATTTCCACCAAACTTGGCAAAATTGTAGGGACTGGTAGCCCAATGTGCATTTGCTAGGTCTCAAGAAATGTGCTCCAGTGGTTTTTGAGTGATTTAGGTTAAAAAAAATATATATATATCTATGGCCGCATCCCGGTACGCGCAACCGGGGGGCGTCCTGGGCGCGCCACGCTAGGTGCGCACGGAAAGCTGATTGGCTCTCGGGTGTCTGTAAACATTCAAAACAGTCCAGAGCGGCCGCCATCTTGTGTCTCGGTAAAATCGAGACACAAGAGGTGGCAAAAACAAAGGGGGAAATGACCATAAGGGGGCAGAGTAGACCCCCTGACCCCCTAGGTTTGATGTGGGGGTGATAAAAGGGCCCCGCGGGGCAAAAAAAAAATATTTTTTATTTTCGAGGGGGAGCGCCCGGTACGCGCACCCGGGAGCGTACCGAGGAGCGTACTCTGGGGAAAAAGAATAACAGTTTAAAAAAAAGTAGCTGTTTTAAAAAAAATGTCTTTTTGTTGTTTTTTATTTTTTATTTAAGTACCTACATGTAGGTACCAATGCAGAGACTTAAATTTAATGTACACCATCTCCTCTGTTGATATCTTGCATGTTGTTATAGAAGTTATTGTGGTGTATGGAATCCATAACATAGTCTGTCAGGAAAGCAGAAACAGATCCTTTAAACACACCCTGAGAAGTCCTAGTGGATCATGGGTAGTCTATCCAGCTCCCTTATGATGAAAAAGAGATGTAAAATACACATTGGAGGTAATATAGTGGGAGAAAGGTAGTAACTATGAGTAAACTTACTATGTAACACAAAAAAGTTGCACAGTATACTATAAGTCTCATTTTATAATATAATCATTTTGGTACTACTTCATGAATTACATATAAAAATGAATATTGTCTCAAACAATTTTTAATGATTGAATATAAATGTATTCTTCTGATTCTTTTTGAAAATTTTATCAAACTTCTAACATAATATTGTCCGGAATTTCCTCATAATTATTAGTACATGATTCTATTTGTTCCAAACATTCTATTAGCTGTTGGTTTAAAGATTCATCTATGAAATCAAGTTCATCTTTTTGTTCTTCTGGATTTTCCACCTTTATTTTGAAAGAAATAACAGTTGATGTTTTTTCTCCTTCCATTTTCTTTCTGAAAATTGCATAAAAATTAACTATATTAGTAGAGTTAGGGTACTGTTGGGTTTAAGTTCAGACAGGTACTTCTGAGTTTTTTACAGTGAAGTAATTTTTGGGCAGTGTATGGTTTCAGGCAGGAAGTAGAACTATTAAAGAGTGCATGTGATGAAGCATAAGTAAATTCATAATTATACCAGAGAAGTCTAACTCAATCCATAATTATAACAGAGAAGTCTATCTGAATTTCTAACTCTTACAGAGTGACAGTATATAACTATCAGAAAACGTTTTCCTAAATTAACTACAAGTGCACAACATAGTTCCCCTTCCAAATTAACAACTTACCTTTTTCAAAGTAGTTGAAGTTTTCTGTCAACATTCTTTCAAAATGTACCTCAGGTAGTATTAGTCCAAATGGCTGTGTTTCCCTCTCATTTTTCACATATATATTCATGTACTTAACCAATCAAATGTCAGCACATAAAAGTACAAAATGTAAGTAACATTTTAATTGGTTGTAAATTCCAACAGTTTCATATGTGTTTTGTCATGTAATTTACCTCAGGATATTTAGACAGGGCTACAGCCCAAATGGCTCAATGGAATACCATCAAATGTGGGATAATGGTAGGGACTGGTATGTAGTAGGGTCTACTCTATATTTGGTGAAAGTCTGTCCAGTTGTTTTTATGTAATTTCGTTTCCCACATTTTTTTGGGAGCGCTTACCGGTACGCGCCCCGGTACGCGTACCGGGAGCGCAACGTGAGTCCGCCATTTTGTGTTTCGGTCGAATTGAGACACAAGATGGAGGACAAACAACGTTGGGAATGGGTAAATAGGGGCACAGTAGACACCCCCTGACCCTCTAGGTTTTCTGAGGGGAGTTTAGGGGGGCATATATGCCACAAAAAAAAATTAATTTCGCAGGGGGAGCGCCCGGTACGCGCACCCGGGAGCGTACTCTGGTGAAAAATAGTGAAAAAAGTTAGAGAAAGATAATAATTTTGAGTGATTAGAGGTAGGGTAGCTCTGAAAAGAGCTTTTGGGTTCTGTGGCTGATTTAGGTACCTACAAGTAGGTTCCAATGCACAGTCTTAAATTCAGGAGGAATATTCTATTCCCCTCATCTGAGAAGTGCACAACATCTCCTCTGTAGATATCTTGCATGTTGAAACGCAAGTTATTGTTGTATATTGAACCCATTCCATAGTCTCTCATGTAAGCAGAAACAGATGTATTCACATGTTTCTGTGCTTTCTCAAATTGTGGACAAAATTGGTTGGACCAGTTCCATTTCTGTCTTTGACATATATTGGAATATACCAAGGCAGTTTGTGGAAAAAGTGTCATCAATTGATCAAAGGTGTCCTTTAAAAGCATTTCCAGACCTACCCCAGTCAAAGTGCCCAAGTAATTTCAATTGGTGACATCTCAATCCTCTCTGGCCAATCCAATTGATTTCCACATTTGTTAAATCAAGGTTGTGAAAAGGTCTGCTAGCTGCATACCTTTGAGCCCAGTGGATGTAGCTATGTCCAATAATCCACACAGAATACATGGTGAGAGAAGGTTCTGGTGCAGTCAGATGAAGTGTGGAAATGAAATGGCAGTTGGAACAGTAGGAGTTTACAAAAAAATAATTGTGGAGTTTCACTGCTCTTGAATTACAAGCAATGATTGGTGGATTCAGATAGTGGAAAACTAAAAGTTAGGGTGCATGATTGTGTTTTGTGAGAGAAGCAATTTGAATGGTTAAGAAAAGGTCATTTAAAGAAACATTTCATAGGATAAGCTGGTGTATTGAGAGGTCAAAAATCCTTGCTTAGTTCATTTGCAACATTGTAGAATAAACTTTTGAACCTGAGAGTTAAGTAAGGAGGGAGTTGCTATGGTAACAGATAGAAAGGGCTGAGGGGGGAAGGGTGTTGGATTGAAAATAGTGAGGGAAGAATTTTGATTGGTTGAAATGAGGCATATTTGTGTAGAATTAGAGGTTTTCTGTGCCAGTCTTGGTTGCAGTGTGTGGAATGCATACCTTTTGCTCTGCTAAAGAAAAATTGGTGTGTGTGTCTGACATTGTTCTCTATCTCCCAAAGCATTTGTAAAGGTAAGAATAGATTCATTTAATTCAGATAGAGACTTGTATGCTCTATGCAGAAGATTTGAAAGCAGATTGTTTTTTTTAAATGTTGTTTTGTGTCATGTTTTTTGATAATGCTTGGTTAAAACATTTTTTTTGTGTTGACATTTTTTATTGAAAAGTATTGAGATAAAAATACAGAAACATATATATATATATATGCAAATAGGCAATACATGAAATATTGATAAATGAATCATAAAACAGATATGAAAATGATATAGTTATATATAGGATAAATTGCATATGAAAAGCAAGTGGTTAAAACATTTTAATGCATAGGGAAATTGCATTATGTAAAATTGAGAAGTTTCTCTAGTGACATGGAATGCTTGTACATAGGACCTGTGCTGTGTTTCTAAAATGTTATTTAAAAAACGATTATGGGGTAATTGAATGCCTTTTATATTTTTGAGAAGGAATTATTAGTGTTTGCCTCATTAAATAAATATATTTGAACCTTTTACAATGATGGCACCTGCATTACCTCAGATTAGGATGCAGATTGAGCTTCTTTCTGGTTGGTTTGTGTCATGTTTTTGGATAATGCATGGTAAATTGGTTTTGCAGCATAGGGGAATTGCATTATGTACAATTGAGAAGTTTCTCTAGTGACATGGAATGCTTGTACATAGGACCTGTGCTGTGTTTCTAAAATGTTTTTTAAAAAACAATTTTGGTGTAAATGAATGCCTTTTATAGTTTTGAGAAGGAGTTATTAGTGTTTGCCTCATTAAATAAATATATTAGAACCTTTTACAATGATGTCACCTGCATTACCTCAGATTAGGATGCAGATTGAGCTTCTTTCTGGTTGCTTTGTGTCATGTTTTTGGAAAATGCTTGGTAAAGAGGTTTTGCAGAATAGGGGAATTGCATTATGTAAAATTGAGAAGTTTCTCTAGTGACATAGAATGCTTGTACATAGGACCTGTGCTGTCTTTCTAAAATGTTATTTAAAAAACGATTTTGGTGTAAATGAATGCCTTTTATATTTTTGAGAAGGAATTGTTAGTGTTTGTCTCATTAAATAAATATATTAGAACCTTTTACAATGATGTCACCTGCATTACCTCAGATTAGGATGCAGATTGAGCTTCTTTCTGGTTGGTTTGTGTCGTGTTTTTGGATAATGCCTGGTAAATAGGTTTTGCAACATAGGGGAATTGCATTATGTAAAATTGAGAAGTTTCTCTAGTGACATGGAATGCTTGTACATAGGACCTGTGCTGTGTTGCTAAAATGTTATTTTTAAAAACGATTTTGATGTAAATGAATGCCTTTTATATTTTTGAGAAGGAATTATTAGTGTTTGCCTCAATAAATAAATATATTTGAACCTTTTATAATGATGTCACCTGCATTACCTCAGATTAGGATGCAGATTGAGCTTCTTCCTGGTTGGTTTGTGTCACTTTTTTTTGATAATGCTTGGTAAATAGGTTTTGCAGAATTGGGGAATTGCATTATCTAAAATTTAGAAGTTTCTCTAGTGACATGGAATGCTTGTACATAGGACCTGTGCTGTGGTTCTAAAATGTTATTCAAAAAACGATGTTGGGGTAAATGAATGCCTTTTATATTTTTGAGAAGGAATTATTGGTGTTTGCCTCATTACATAAATATATTTGAGCCTTTTACAATGATGTCACCTGCATTACCTCAGATTAGGATGCAGATTGAGTTTCTTTCTGGTTGGTTTGTGTCATGTTTTTTGATAATGCTTGGTAAATAGGTTTTGCAGCATAGGGGAATTGCATTATGTACCATTGAGAAGTTTCTCTAGTGACATGGAATGCTTGTACATAGGACCTGTGCTATGTTTCTAAAATGTTTTTCAAAAAACAATTTTGGCGTAAATGAATGCTGTTTATATTTTTGAGAAGGAGTTATTAGTGTTTGCCTCATTAAATAAATAAATTAGAACCTTTTACAATGATGTCACCTGCATTACTTCAGATTAGGATGCAGATTGAGCTTCTTTCTGGTTGGTTTGTGTCATGTTTTTGGATAATGCTTGGTAAATAGGTTTTGCATTATAGGGGAATTGCATTATGTAAAATTGAGAAGTTTCTCTAGTGACATGGAATGCTTGTACATAGGACCTGTGCTGTGTTTCTAAAATGTTATTTGAAAAAACGATTTTGGTGTAAATGAATGCCTTTTATATTTTTGAGAAGGAATTATTAGTGTTTGCCTCAATAAATAAATATATTAGAACCTTTTACAATGATGTCACCTGCATTACCTCAGATTAGGATGCAGATTGAGCTTCTTTCTGGTTGGTTTGTGTCATGTTTTTGGATAATGCTTGGTAAATAGGTTTTGCAGCTAAGGGGAATTGCATTATGTAAAATTGAGAAGTTTCTTCAGGGACATGGAAAGCTTGTACATAGGACCTGTGCTGTGTTTCTAAAATGTTATTTAAAAAACGGTTTTGGTGTAAATGAATGCCTTTTATATTTTTGAGAAGGAATTATTAGTGTTTGCCTCATTAAATAAATATATTTGAACCTTTTACAATGATGTCACCTGCATTACCTCAGATTGGGATGCAGATTGAGCTTCTTCCTGGTTGGTTTGTGTCATGTTTATGGATAATGCTTGGTAAATAGGTTTTGCAGAATAGGGGAAATGCATTATGTAAAATTGAGAAGTTTCACTAGTGACATGGAATGCTTGTACATAGGACCTGTGCTGTGTTTCTAAAATGTTATTTAAAAAACGATTTTGGTGTATATGAATGCCTTTTATAATTTTGAGAAGGAATTATTAGTGTTTGCCACATTAAATAAATATATTTGATCCTTTTACAATGATGTCATCTGCATTACCTCAGATTAGGATGCAGATTGTGCTTCTTTCTGGTTGGTTTGTGTCATGTTTTTGGATAATGCTTGGTAAATAGGTTTTGCAGCATAGGGGAATTGCATTACGTAAAATTGAGAAGTTTCTCTAGTGACATGGAATGCTTGTACATGAGGCCTGTGCTGTGTTTCTAAAATGTTATTTAAAAATGATTTTGATGTAAATGAATGCCTTTTATATTTTTGAGAAGGAATAAATAGTGTAGATGAAGTGAGGCCTGTCCAGGGGTATAGAAGAGGTGAGGCCTGTCTATGGGTGCAGATGAGGTGAAGTCTGTTTAGGGTTGTAGATGAGGTGAGGCTTGCACAGGGGTGAAGAGGAGGTGAAGCCTGTGTTCAAGAGTGTAGTGGGAGAGAAGTCTGTTCAGGGGTACAAAGGAGGTGAAGTCTATGTTTTAGTATGCAGTGGGGGAGAAGCTTTTTTAAGTCTTGTTCATTGCATTCTTCGACACAGGCCTCACCTACTCTGTTCTCCTGGACAGGCATCACCTTATCTGCACTCCTGTTCAGGCCTCACTTCATGTGCACCCTATCACTTTTAATCATACCCAATACATTGAGGTCTGTCAAGGGGGCACAGAGGAGGTGAGGCTTGCCCAAGGGTCAGATAAGGTAAGTCAAGTACATTGCACTATTGGACACAGTGCTGAACTCTTTTGCACCCCTGGATAGGACTCACCTCATCTGCTTAATCTGTTTACTAGTCTGAGGAAACACAGGTGACATGATTGTGAAATGTGTTAATATATTTATTTAATGAGGCAAGCAATATTAATTCTTTCTCAAAAATATAAAAGCCATGCATTTACCCCAAAATTGTTTTTTTAAATAACATTTTAGAAACACAGCACAGGTCCTATGTACAAGCATTCCAGGTCACTAGTGACACTTCTCAATTTTACATAATACAATTCCTCTATGCAGCAAAATCTTTTTACCAAGCATTATCAAAAAACATGACACAAACTAACAAGTCTGTAGTAATGCAGATGACATCATTGTAAAAGGTTCAAATATATTTTTATTTACTGAGGAAGACACTATTATTTCCTTATCAAAAATATAAAAGCCATTCAATTACCCCAAAATCGTTTTTAAAATTACATTTTAGAAACACAGCACATGTCCTATGTACAAGCATTCAATTTTACTACTGAAACTTCACTATTTCACAAAAGACAATTTCTCTATGTAGCAAAATGTTTTAACCAAGCATTATCAAAAAACATGACAAATCTGAGAAAACATAGATGACATGATTGTGAAATGTGCTAATACATTTTTCGAATCATGCAGATACTATCTAATCAACCTTTTTCTTTGTAATATTCTAGCCTTGAGTTACTCCCTATTACACCTTTTGTCTGTTTTATACCGTCTCTCTCTCTCTTTATGACCTTTTTTCTCTCTTCCTGTTACACCCTCTGTCTGACCTACTTCTTGCAACATCCTGCCTCTGATTTACTTCCTCTTACACCCTCTCTCAAACTTACTCTCTGTCTCTTCCTTCACAGGCTCTCTCTGTTTAAGTCTCTTTTACAACCTTTTCTCTTCTAACACCCTCTCTCTGTGTTACTTCCTGTTACATCCTCTCTCTGTTTTACACCCTGTTACATCCTTTTTCTGACTTACTCCCTTTTTTTAATTACTCCCTCTCTCTATTACATCCTTTTTCTGTCTTTCAACATATTATACACTCTCTCTGTCTTAGTCCTTTTGTATGTTTTACTCCCTCTACCTGTTTCTTTGTCTCAGTCTCTCTTTGTTTTTGTGTTACTCCCTCTAGCTGTTTTTCTTTGTCTTACTCCTAGTTATATAGTTGCTGTGGTATAAACTTAGATATGTTGCAAATTAGTGTTTATATTGTTTACTTATTGTCATTGCTTTGTTGTTTTCTAATAGTGGGCTATAATGTGTTATTTTTTTCTTTACCACAGATTGAGATCAACATTTCAAAAGTAAGCAAAAATGCCGTCAAGGCAAAGGAGAAGAAAGAATACCATACGGAAAAGAACAAAATCAGCAACAGAATTAATGGAATCCTCTACAACAAGTACTTCAAAAAACACCAAAAAAGCTCCTGGTAAGACAACTAAGTATTTTTTTCGCAACATATGTAGAACAAAAACAAATGTTATCGGGAATGTGAAGATCCAGAAGGAGAGAGCAAATTTGAAAAGGAAGGAGAGGCCCTCAAAAAATGGTTCTACTGGAGCAGGAGAGAAGAGTATGGATAGCAATAGAAGGCAAAATCAATTTAGGGACATTCGTAGATGAATGTTTCGCAATAGGGTAGTTTTAAATTTGCTAAAAAATGAAAAGAAAGTTAAACAGAGAGCTGCTTTTTATAAGAAAAAGAAAAGTGTAGGGAAGATTGCTGATCAGGCTTTTGGAGTTAAGAAAAAATTATTTATTTTAGTAATCATTAGAATTAGGATCCTTAACAAGGCAATTGATGTTTTCAAATCGAACAGTAGATGGAAAAGAATAATTAATCGGACTAATTTTTGTGAAGTATTTTTTGGAGAATGGATGCATAGTTCAAGTTCTGAGCCATTTTTTAATGAGGAGAGTTACTTTCAGGAAAATGATTTGGTGCAAACAGTTGACACCAGTGGTCGAGCATACGAGGTGAAAGATGGTTGTCCGATGGAAAAAGAGAAACTTGTGTTTAGAGATGCAGAAGAGGTGTTAGCTGATGAAGTTTTAGGGAGACGTACTAAGGGTCCAGTGTACACATGGAAGTGCAGTAGTATTTGTAGTGTGCAACAGGATTCAATCGATTTGCTTCGAAAGTTTTTTACTTACATATAGTAAGAAAAGTGTACAACAGAAAATGAAGATCTTGCAAGAGTTATATCCTTGCAGAGTGAGAGAAAACACAGGTTTGCATGGGCATTCACTGGCTTGTCTTTCTAGAAAAGTATGTCCGAGTGTTTTTCATCATTTTAGGATGTTAGCAGTGCATCATAATAAGGTGAGGAAATTAGTGAGAAGGTTGTATTATCCAAAAAGTGCAGCACTTAAGCTTAAACAGTTAAACAGTGCTCTTTTGCATGGATCTGAAGTAGATGTGAAGACTATTTTTGAAGAAATTGAGTTTTGTTATTTTGGGAACAAAGAGGACAGTGTAGAAATGGATATAGTAATGGATGGTAATGTGGAAGACAATGTACAGATTTCAAGTATAGAAAAGTTTGACGAGGAAATTACCAAGTTTAAGGTGAAATCAAGTGAAAGGCCTAATTTAACTTGTGTGTATTGTCGACGGACTCATTATAAGATTCAGACTGTCGTAATTTGACAGTGATCAGGTTAGCGTTCAGCTTTGCTACACGAATTTCCCCTTATCTTGACCATGATGTTCGGGGGCCATTTTGAGAACACTGGCGTCCATTTTATATGAACGCGCTGCCTCGTGGTCAGCATGCCCTTTTGTCCTTTCTCTGTACCACTGACCACCTAATTTGCCCAGCAACAGGCTATTTTGAGTACTGGTCAAGCTTGCACATGTGTAGTTAAACCCTCTGTACTAGTGGACAGTCATTACTTAGGAATGTTCCCCAAACTGACCAGCAGTGGTATAACTCCTCCCATGAGTTGGCTGTGTTCCAAAAATGTCCTTATATGTACCAAAACTGAGCAAATGTGTTCCACCTACTCTTTTTATTGCTGCAAAACTGTATAAAAGAGGTCTCGCACCTATGTTCGGTGTGATACTTCTTGCATTGCCGAAGGGTGCTGTAGGAATGTACCACCACCCCATGGGGTCCTAATAAACTTGTCTTTTACATTTCTAGATTCCGTGCCAACTTCTGTTTTATGGTGTTAAGCAGTTTTGCAGAATATGTAGGTCTGGAGAACCGGATACCACAAGACTAGGTTAATTGATTTATATGCAAAATGTGAATTGGAAAATAATAGTAGATGGAAGGATTTTGTAAGTTATTTGTTGGTGGAGAATTCTTTTGATTTGAGTTTTGATCAGCGTATTTGTAATTATTGTTTGAAAAAATTAAATGAAAATAGAATGCCTGCTAAAGCTGTTCATAATAATCTTCAGTTGATAGATATTCCTTCTGAATTGATGGATTTAAATACTTATGAATCTATTTTGATTCAATGTGTCCATCCTTTTCAGGGTATTGTTCGCATGGAGCCTAAGATAGTGAAATTACCTCCTACAGATTTACAAAGAGGATTAAAGGGAAGAGTTGTTTATTTGCCTCTAGATGTCAAGAAAAATATTGATGCAATTGGTGTGAAAAGAGTAGAAGAGGATCCTCTGGGTATTCTAGTTAATGGGGTTCCGACAAAGAGTAAGAAAATCTTGCAACATTTAGTGGATGTTAGGAAAGGCAACGTTGTATTTGGTCAAAAACAATGAGTACTACAAAGATGTAAGTGTTGGAGCAGAGGAAACAGCTACAGAAGAAGAAAGTGATTGTTCAGTTGGCCAAAATGAAAAAGTTGATGTGTCTAGAAGTGAAGAAATATATGAACATTATACTGTTCATCCTTTGCATTCCAAAGAAGTAATGGGGAATGCAATTGACTTGTTTCAAATGAAAGCAGCAAAAGGAAGTCCTATTAGTGTATGTGACGAAAGTTTGGAAGCTCGTTGTTTTCCACAGTTATTTCCAACAGGTCGAGGTGGGCGATATGACGATCGACCAGTTAAAATTCCTGCAGCTGAATACCGGACTTTAAGATTATATGATGAAGATCCAAGGTTTTGTCAATGCATTCAGTATTTGTTTCATCTACTGTATGAAAGTGATTTGTCTGGGCTTTCTTATGCAGTTAATCATATACTGAAAAATGGAGCTCATCTGCAAAATGTTTCGGCGAGGCACTTTATGGAGAAAGTCAATCTGCAAGACAGTATTTTGGAATCTCAGCTAATCAATCTCATGGCATGTCAGCGTGGAACAAATGAGTATTGGTTCCGTCGTCATGGGGAACTGAAATGTATGCTAAGAAACTTAGGAACTCCTACATGGTTCCTCATTCTTAGCTGTGCTGAGTATGCATGGGACGACTTACTTCAATTTCTACAAGAGGCAAATGGAAACATACAAAATATAGAATTGAAAAAACCTGGAGAACTGTGTTCTTTGGATCCATTGAATGTTTGCAGATATTTTAATCATCGATTTGAAGCTATGATGTCTTTTATTAGCAACAACAAAAAATCCTCCCCTTGGAGAGGTTCTGCATTTCTTTTGGAGCAAGGAGTATCAAGCGAGAGGTGCTCCTCACATACATATGTTGTTATGGATTAAAGATGCACCCAAATTTGGAACTGATTCGGATGACACAGTGATAAGTTTCATTGAAGAATATTCAACATGTGCTGTTCCGAAAACTACTCAAGAAAACAGTTTAAGGCAACAAGTTTTACATTTTCAATCCCATCGTTGTGGAAAGTACTGTCGTCGAAAATTTAAAAACAAGGACAAATTCTACACGAAATGTCGTTTCGCGTTTCCACGACCAGCGATTTCTAAAGGAAGAGTAAATAATTTGATGTCTTCTCTGCAACATACTGTGACAAGGAAATCACCAGAAAATACATACAATTTAAAAAGAAACGAAGAGTCCAAGTATATCAACGACTACAACCCAGTGATTTTATCCATGTGGAATGCTAACGTGGATATTCAGTTCTTTGCTGACAACTCTATTGCTGTGGCTCGATATGTGACGTCTTACATCACAAAAAAAGAAAAGACTGAACTGAAGGAAATGTGGGAAGACATTTCACATGAAAAGAGTCTAAGTAAAAAATTATACAGTTTCAGTCTGAAGATGTTGTTGCATCGAGAAATTGGTGAATATGAATGTTCTGATCGGTTATCATCAGCAAGTCTCTATGCCAAATCAAGAACAATCATTTGGGTGAGTCTAGGTCTTGCTGCAACACGAAACCAAGTTTTGAAATCTGTACAAGAAATTGAATATTTAACGGAGAAAGAACCAAACAGTGCAGATATTTTGAAGACAAACATGTTGGATACATACTTTCCAAATAGAAGTACTCACCTTGAGAACACTTGTTTGTATGAAGTTCTGCAAAACTACAGTTATAAAAGGAACATCACAGAAGATATCAATAATGGAAAATATGCTGTCATTGGGTATGAAGGATGTCTAGTGAAGCAGAGAAAAGGCCATTTGATTAATCATCGAAAATTGATTTGCGAATCTCTAGACAAAAGAGAATTTTACTATTTAGCTCTTTTGCAACTCTTTAAACCATGGTGTACAGAAGAGGAACTACTTGGAGATTTTCTCTGTTATGAAGACTCTTTTAATGCAACCAAGGATACCATAGAATGTCCTGTTTCTCCAAATTATCTGCAAATGTTGAACGAAGAAATAGAGCAAGAAGCCACAATTGCTGAACAGATTGCTAGAGACAGTTCTCAAGACAGTCAGAGTTCTACTTCATTGAGTCAGGATCCACTAGGAGGACCAATTATCCAAAATGAAGCTGCAACTGCCATGGATGAGGTGGAACGAGCTATGGAACAAGCTCAAGAGGATGTAGTTAAATTAAAAGATTTGGTAAAGCAACTAAACGTTGAGCAGAAAAAGATATATGACGAAGTCACAGAACAGATTGAACATGGATTCAGACATGAGAAAAAAGAGTGCTCATGTACATCATTTAAGCCTGTCCGACTGTACATAAGTGGAGAAGCGGGAACAGGAAAAAGTTTTCTGATTAAAGCCATTGCAACTTATTTGCAGAAAAGGACTGAATCACCGCTGTCTTGTGTTGTAACCGCTCCAACTGGACTGGCAGCACATAACATTAAAGGGATTACTCTACATCGTTTACTGATGCTGCCTGTTGAGCATGATAATAAATTGCATTACAACAAGCTATCTGGAGATGCGTGTTCTGAAGTTTCCAGAGTCCTGAAGAAAATGAAACTTCTTATCATTGATGAAGTAAGCATGGTCTCAAATCTAATGCTTGCTTTTGTGCATTTGAGAATGCAAGAAATTCTTAGAACAGAGTATGTTGTGTTATTTGGAGGAAAACACATTATTGTTTTTGGAGATCTACTGCAGTAAAAGGACAACCAGTGTTTAAAATGCTCACCATGAAGATACCAGGAAGACCCTTGGAAGCATTGGAAACGTTAATATATAGTTAAATTTTAAATATGCAGAACTGCTTCAAAATATGCGACAGGCAAAGAATGAAGATTATAAAAATATTCTACAAGATGTAAGAATCGGAAAAGTAAGTGTGCTTGGGAAAGAAGCTTTACATGCTCGATTAATTTCAAATTTGTATCCAAATGAAAACATTCTTCCAAAGAATATTTTTAAGAAAATTACGGAGAAGAAATCTGGGATATGTTTGATGCCAACTCTGCAAGAATGTTCCATGTTCAACAACAAAATGTTAAAGTTAGAAAATGAAGAGATTGTGAAACTGGAAGCAATAGATAAAATAGAGCATATGGGTGCAACAATTGTTTTGTCATAAAATTTGAAAACAAAATTGGATTCATTGGAAAAAAGTATATCTAAAACAGCTGGTTTTGAAAAGACTCTGAATGTGTGTTTAAATTGTCGTATCATTTTGAGAAGGAATTTAAATGTTGAAAGAGGTCTGGTAAATGGAGCAATAGGTCATGATGTTGATTTTGTGAATTATAGAAATAGAGATGGAATTGAATTTTTAAAAAAGAAAATTTGATGGCATTGAGCAAGTACAACAAATTAGTTGTTGTTCTGCTAGATTTTTGCTTGTAACAGACTTATATGTTCGCCGAAAACAGTTTCCTGTTTGTTTGGCATATGCAGTGACAATTCATAAATCTCAAGGTTTAAGTGTAGATAGTGCTTTGGTGAACATTGGAAGTTCTGTGTTTAAAGAGGGTATGGCATATGTGGCATTATCACGAGTCAGAACTTTATCAGGATTGTACTTGATTGAGTGTGATGAGACAAAGATTTGTGCAGATCTAGATTGTGTTAATGAATACAATAGGTTAAGAAGAGAGTATGCTTCACATTTGCCTCAATATCCTCTGTTTGAAAAACATGTGGTAGGCCGAAAAAGAAGAAATGAGAATAATTGTAGTGAGGTAGTAGCAAAAAGACAAAAAGTAGATGAAACTGTAATTGTAACCAGAAAGAAAAAGGATTCTGTTCAAGATGTTGGATTTCAATTTGAAAACAGTTCTGGTGTCAACTGCTATTCTAATGTAGTGGTTAATGTTGTTTTTTTTCTTAAAACTTTACAAGAACAGATTGTTGAAAATCGGGATCAAAGATTCTGCGGTTTATTGAATTCTGTGTTTGAGAAATGTAGCAGTGATAGAACAAAAATAGAAAGTGTTTCCGAAATTCGAAATCTTCTAGTTATATGTTCAAGTCCAAAAAAAATTCACAAAATATTCAGCAGGATTGTCAGGAATTTTTAATGTATATGTTTGGTGTATTGGAAGATGAAGGTGTAGATGTAGAAAATCTTTTAAGACTTTCTTATCAATGGCAGCATGACTGCGACAATTGTAGTTTATCAAGTAGTACTAGAATAGACACTGAAATATTTATATATTTGACATTACCCGACTGCAAATCAGTGTCTTTTAATAATCTACTTAAAGCAGCTGATCATAATATGGTTTGTTCCCAACATAAGTGTCCAATGCTGTCCACAATATTTATACAAACTTATGGACAGTTATCAATTTTAGGAAGAACCTTTGTAACTGTAGCTATTATTTATCATGACGGTCCTTCAACAACATCAGGACATTATACAGCTTATTTAAAATGTTGAAAAGGTTGTTTTTTTTGTAATGATACTCATTTGACTTTCAAACAACGTTTGCCTTTTGACTTAAAAAAATTCTTACCTAGTGTTTTTAGAACCGAAATTTAACTAAAGGTAATTAGCCTATAAAGACAGGAGCAGTTAATAAACGTTAGTCTGCTATTTAAAATTATATTGTAAGTAAAAGTGATGAACATAATATAAAAAATCCAGTTCTCATATAGGTACTATAAGTGGATCTCATAGTAAGTGATATCAGTATTATAGGAAATGTTGAACATAAGTGATCCAGAGATGGGAATATGAATAGTTATACATTGTGAAAATGTGGTATGAGCTTTTCTTTCAAAACATCGGATAAACTGTAATTTCTGAGTTTGAAAATAGACTGATAAATCTGACACTATTTGGCCGTAAGGAATAGTGTTGGAATTAGGAAAGAGTCATAACTTAACACGAGAAAAAGAAAAAATTGAGACATATTTCAGACGTTTTTTTTATAGAAAGTCGATGAAATGGAAGTTTTACAGAACAGCAGAGTTTTTCCAATGAAAAGGACCTTCACGATCTACTATTTGGACTCAAGGAAAAGTAAGTGAATCAAAGATTAGTGTAAATATGTGATTTGTAAGTTTATATGGGTTTTTTTAAACACAATCTTTTAGATTGTGTTTTTTTTTCCCTGCTGTCATATGATGATTAGTTTGAACTCACTTTTTTTTAGTGAAATTCAATATATTCTGAGAACAGCAAAAATAAACTATGTAACATGTTGTAGAAGTTATTCTATAGTTTGTTTTGTGTAATTTATATTGTATTCCCTTTGTCTCACACTCACTTTCCTTTTTCCACCCTTTTTCAGATCTCTTTACTCACTCACACTGCCTTTCTCTCACTCTGTTTCATCCCGTTCTTTTACTCCACTTTTTTCAGAACCCCTCATTCCCATTTCAACTGTCTGCATCCCCTCTGTCCCTTGCACCAATTTTCAGCTTTCAGTCTCTCTGCTTTATTTGCCTTTTTCGTCTTTTCTCCTTTGCTCTTTTACTAATTTCTCTTTACTCACTCCTCTCTTTTTTCGTACTTTGCCCCTTTTTTGTATTTTACTTACCTTCACTTCATTTCTCTCATCTTCTCTTCCTCTTTGTCACTGAATTTATCTGCCTTACTCCTAGTAATTTGCTTTTCTTCTATTTCTTTTTCACTCCCTTTGTCCTTCTACATTACTTTATTTCCCTTTCTGTATCCTTCACTCTTGCTTTATTTCTTTATGCACTTTTATGATTTTTAACCTCTTGACATGTCTCTTTTATTATAAAATATATATTCTACTAATTATAACTTATTTTTTGTTCTGTCTTTCACAGATACAAAGTGTAGAAAAAAAATATAATTAAGTTTATATTAATTATATGGTAAGTGTGACTAAAAAAATATAGTTTGTCATGATCCTTTTCTTTAACCTCACTACTTTTCTCTCACCCTACGTTACCCCTGTTTCCTTACTCTGCTTCCCTCACTTATTCTTATCCTCCATGTTTATTTCCCTTTTTCTTACTTTCCTACCACATTCAACTTCTTTCAGTCTTCCTGCTCACCCACACTCCCTCACTTTCCTTTCTTTTCTGGTTCACTCAGTCCCTTTCTGTCACTCCTTCCTTTTCTCTCTCTGTGTTTTCTCTCTGTCACTCCCAATGTCTTTCCTTTTCTCAGTTACTTCCTCTAACACTTTTTTGTCTTACTATCTATTACACAGTCTCTCTGTGTTCCTCCCTCTAGCTCTCTTTCTCTTTACACCCCTTTCTTTATGCTCACTCCTTCATTATTTTTTTTATTTTTTTAAATACTGCACTTCCCGGTCCGCTTACCGGTACGCGCACCTGGAGCGCTCCAAGACAAAAAACACAAAAAAAAATAAGAACAATATACATAAAAAAAAAAATTACATAAATACATAAATATACAATATAGGATTCATTTTAAAAAATATTACATTACATAGCTATAGAAATTCGCTATTAAAAAAACCTTTGAAATTCACTGAAAAAACCATAGGTTTCACACCAGTTATAGTTATGAATTAGCGTTTAAAAAAACCTATGAAATTCACAGAAAAAACCATAGGTTTCACACCAGTTATAGTTAGGAATTAGCATTTAAAACCTATTAAATTCTCTGAAAAAAACATAGGTGTCACACCAGTTATAGTTAGCTGGAAATTTTACTGACATAAAACCATTCAAGTGATGTCACTGACCATGTCATGAGTGATGTAATATGTGACGTCATCAGCAGTGCATTGCAGGCTCGCAAGTTATAGTGAGTCCAACTAACTATAACGTGGGAATTTCAATGGTTTTATGTCAGTAAAATTTCCAGCTAACTATAACTGGTGTGAAACCTACGTTTTTTTCAGTGAATATATATATATGTGCAGCAATATTCCTGTTTCGCTAGTCCATCAGCAAAGGGAAAACCAGGTGAGGACCTCAAGTTCACATTTCACGTTCACAGCAAAATAGGACACAAATTCCAGGTTCGAGTGAAAAGCAGAGTGAATAATTTCTTTTACAGAAAATAACGGGAAAAATGCCCCTCCATGACGCGTTTCGCTCACATATATATATATATATATATACAATGATCAGGTTCCTTGTTGGATTAGTCCCATCGTCAGGTGGTGCATCGCTGGCGGGAGCCCACTGCCATTAATAAATATAACAAATTCCTTCAGGATAAAGATGCACGCTCAGAGATTAGAATTTCCACCAGAGGATTTATTAACTGCAAAAACCGCTACGCGTTTTGACACGAAAAGTGGCTTGATCACGCTGTTTAAACTGCAGTAACTACCGTGCATATATGAGTAAATGACTGTAAACATAGACAGAGGACTTCATTATCTCTAAACTATATCACATCTCTTGCAATTCAGCGCCATTTTGTAGTGGTGTGCTTACATTCAGTTCACCCTACTTTACTATTTTCGCTTTAAGTGAATCATTTATTCACTAACTGATAGCATTTCAATCCTATCATCCTTCGTGATATTTGTATTTCATAAATGTGCAAGCATTCGAAAATCGTGAGATTACATTGATGTTATTTCAATAAAGTTTGAAAAAACATGTTTTGAATTCAAATAAAACAAAAAGTCCCACCTCTTTGCGAGTTCTAAAACTCGAAATTATAAACCCTCTTTGATGAATAACTCATGGGTTGACCTAGTATGCATTGAGGTGGTCCTGGCGTTTAATTGTGCCATAAAAATGTATTCGGACTAGTTCCCGCCCCGAATTGCAATTTCGAGTCCTGATACAGTTTTCTATTTACTCGCCACATGGCTTTATAGTTACCTCGTCATGTCCTTAACTGAAATTAAAAAATAATTAACAATACCAACTGTTAGTAAAAATGTGCTCTGTTATCTCTTATCTAGAAGAAGTGCAACTGCTCTCGCGGGGAAAAGGGTGGGGAACCCGTGAAGTGTCCAAAAGTGAAAGTGGTGGGTCCCTTCCTTTCCTCCTAAAAAGAAAATAAACACAAAAAAACACAATATCACTCCCTATATAAAAACAATCTTAAAATACATTTCGCAAATCTACATATACACTTATTGCACTATATATCTCCATGTCTCAAATATTAAAGAAAAAAAGATTTTCCTAAAATTATTTAGAATTTTTTCAAAGAGTTATTCAGAAAAGAGAAAGGAGAGTTATGAATTTTGTAGGGAAGAGGTAGATGATAATGAAATCGAATTAAAGGTAAACAGTACACAGGAGGAGAAAATAATATATCAACAGCAGCCTGTTACTATTCTAGTGACAATTCACAGATTTCTTTTTAACTACATGTAAATTTAAATATTCCTACAGAACATCAGCCTTCATACTGGAATCTAATTTTAATCCTCATATAAATGTGTAGCTAATTCCTAATTGAGGTTGTGTCCCCCCGGGGCTCTAGTTTCCAGTTCAATTACCCACTTGGATTCTCTTTTCCTGAGTGTAAGTGCTCTGTTTCCCCCTCTCTTGTTGCTATGTACTTGTTCGATCGCATAGTAACTGAGTAGTGAATTATTTGGGTTGTGTTTATCCTGAAAATGGCGAGCTATGGGGTAGTGGGGCTCTTGGTTCGTTATTGCACGTAGATGTTCTTGTACCCGTTTCTTCACCATACAGGTTGTGCTCCACACATACCTTAATTTGCAGGGGCCCTCTAGGACAAATACACCGTAAATGAAGTGCTGCAAGTTAGGAATTGACCTATGGGCCTATTTCTATTGTTCCCTGGCACTGAAAAATCGTTTACCATCTTGCTTGATTTACATGCTCTGCAGCGTCCACAGGGGTAAAAACCTTTGAGGTTGTGCACCTTGGTGGTTTTAGTTTCCGAAATATCTCCTTTGACTAGGAGATCTCGCAAGCTTTTTCCACGGCGGTATGTTGTTGCCGGTATGTCCCCTACCATTGGCCCTATGACACTGTCTGTTTGTAAAATGTCCCCGTTTTTGTTCAGGAATTGTTGTATCTTTCTCGAATCATGATTATATGTTGTGATCAATCTTGTTGTCGATTCTTTTTCAGTGTCCTTGTGTTTATTTTTATTTTTTTGCGTCTCTGTTCTAGATATCTCTTTTATTTTTGTAGTTGCTTTCCTAAGTACCCATTCCGGATATCCTCTTTCCCTGAACCTTTTGATCATCCTAGCCTGTTCTGCCTCGTACAGTGTTTCTGTTGTGCAATTTCTCTTTGCCCTCAGTAACTCTCCATACGGGATGCTCCATTTGAGCACCTCTGGATGAGCACTGAGAGCATGCAGGATGCTACTTCTTGCTGTTTCCTTCCTGTGGAGCCGTGTTACTAGTTGTCTATCTTGTACCATTACCACAGTATCCGGGAATTCTACACTGTTTTTACTCATAGTGGACGTCAGTGTGATATTATATTTGTTATTATTCAGTCTCTCTACAAACTGTGTGGCACCTCCTTCCGAACCACTGCATATAATAAAAAGGTCATCAATGTACCTCTACCAAACCCTGACGTTGTTAAAGTCCGGCTGAAGGTCAATGTCACATCTGATCTCCACCTCCCAATTGCCCAAAAAAAGTTTGCAAAACTTGGTGCAAAAGATGAACCCATCGCGGTACCCCGCGTTTGTTTGTAGAGATCACCATCGAACATAAATATGTTATTGCTAAGACATGTAATGATCATGTTAGCAAGCATATGTGTATTGTCAAAGTAAACTGGATCAGTTCACCCTACTTTACTATTTTCACTTTATGTGAATCATTTTTGTACTCAAGTGCAAAATATGCTGATATTACAGTCAGGATAGAGTGAAGTGTTTATGTTTTTGTAGAACGACCTACAAAATAAGAGAAATAGTATGGAAAATCAACAAAACAAGTTGGAAGACGGTTTTGAAATGAATAACAGTGTCATAGAAGAGCTGAACATACTTTTTGTAAAAAGCTACAATGAAGAGAAAGAAATGAATGCTGCAGATATCAGTTGTAATTTTGTAGACAAAATCTTTGTTGCTGATTTTCTGGAAGCCTTAGATGACATTGAGTATGATTATATGACTTTCGAAATTGATAAGCAGGAAAATGAAATACATGATGAAATTATTTTAAAAATTCTATTAAATTATGAGCTGTTACAAGAATACATTTATTATTATAAAATAATAATGGTTTGAGACACACTTTTTGCAGAATTGGAATCATTCAGGTAGTACTGAAGTACTCATGATGCAAAGTGGGCCTTAAGGCATGGACTGCTTCAAACTCCTATAGACTATATATGCACTGTTGCCCTTGTGCTCTGCCCCCTGTTGTCACCGTCTGCCCTAGCGCTTCTGTCCCCGCTGGTCCACCCTGCTCCCGACTGCTGCTCCCCCGCAGCCCGCCGCCACTCCTGCTGGTTTCCCTCGACCCTCTCCCATTCGCCACCCCGCTCCCACCTCCCAGCTGCTCCTCCCTCACTCTGTCCCCCCACCCTCCATTAAAGGCAGAGACCGCGCGCACGCGCAGCGGGTGAGCCGAGTGTGCGCCAAAGGCGCGCCAAAGGCAAGCTCGTCTGCGCCCGTCCGCGCCTGGACTGCACCCAAGGCCAGACCTCCTGGCCCCCTCAGAAGCCATCCCACCCGCCGGACGTATGCTGCCGCTACCCTCAATGCACTCAACACCAGCCGGACCCCCGGCTGCCACTGAGCCACCCCAGGACGCACCCACGGACCCTTCAACTGCAAACCCTGCAAGTTCTCCTGCATCCGGACCTGCACCACACCCACACCCGCCAAGCCGAGCACCAACAGCAACCACCTTAAGTGTATCCTGCTCAACAACCGCTCCGTCCACAGATAAGCCATGGAACTATGGAACCTGCTCGATACCTCATCTCCTGACGTCGCCCTCCTGACGGAAACCTGGATGAACGCCTCCTCAGCGCCCGACATCGCCATCGCCATCCTGGATGGATACAAGATCACCCGGAGGGACAGCGTCAACCAGACAGGAGGAGGCATCGCCATCATCCACAAGAACACCATCCACATCACAACCAACTCCGACGACACCCTCACAGCCGCCGAACATCTTCACTTCCAGATACACACTGACCCCAAGACCACACTCAGAGGTACCCTCATCTACAGACCCCCGGGACCTCGCACACAATTCAGCGAAGACATCGCAGACTTCATCATCCCGCACGCCCTCGCCTCCTCCGACTACATCCTCCTAGGGGACATCAACTTCCACCTGGAGAACAACAATGACAACCACACCACCACCCTGCTGGACAACCTCGCGAACCTTCCACTCAAGCAATTGGTGAACACCCCCACCCACTACGCCGGACACACGCTTGACCCAATCTTCTCCTCCAGCAAGTACGTCTCCTTCAGCCACTCCACCGGACTCCACTGGACAGACCACAGCTGCATCCACTTCAGCTTCAGAAGGACCACGACTCACCACCTCCAGCAACAGGTTCCCCGCAGGAGCTGGAACAAGATCACCACCGACCAGCTGATCACATCACTGAACCAGATCCCCCCGCCAGATCAACGAACTCCAACCAAGCAGCCAAAAACCTCACACAGTGGATCACCAACTGCGCTGACGACCTTGCACCCCTAAAAAACCACCCCATTAGACCCAGAAGCAAGAAAGCCTCCTGGTTCAACAACGACCTCATGAACTCCAAGAAGAACTGCCGTACCCTTGAGAAAGCCTGGCGGAAAACCCGACTACAGACAACATGACCGCCCTCAAGCACGCCACCCGCAAACACCACCAGCTGATGCACACCACCAAGAAGTCAGCATTCAAGGATCGACTAGACAACAACGCACACAACAGTAAGGAACTCTTCAACATCGTCAAAGAGCTCTCCAACCCCAGCGCCAGAAACAACAACATCACTCACTCACAAGACCTCTGCGACTCACTTGCCTTGTTCTTCCACAGCAAGATCGCAGACATACACAACAGCTTCGGCGAACAGACCACGCACCCAACCACAGAACCAACGCCCCCCACCACCACCCTACGCGCCTGGACCCCGGTCAGCACCGAAGACACCATCCACACGATGAACACCATCCACTCCGGATCACCAACCGACCCATGCCCCCACCACGTCTTCAACATGGCCGACTCCATCATCGCACCCCAACTCAGAGACATCATCAACGCCTCCTTCAACGCTGCCACCTTCCCGGAAAGCTGGAAGCATGCCAAACTCAGCGCCCTCTTGAAGAAACCATCAGCAGACCCCACCGACCTCAAGAACTACCGCCCCATCTCACTCCTCCCGTTTCCTGCCAAAGTCATCGAGAAGACCGTCAACAGACAGCTTGCCGCCTTCCTCGAGACGAACGGATCCCTCGACCACTCACAGTCCGGATTCCAAGACAACCACAGCACCGAGATCGCCCTCATCGCAGCCACTGACGACATCCGAGCCCTGCTCGACAACGGGGAAACAGCGACCATCATCCTCCTGGACCTCTCTGCAGCGTTCGATACTGTCTGCCACCGCACCATAGTACAACCCCTCAGCAACATCGGAATCCAAGAGAAGGCACTGGAATGGATCATCTTGTTCCTCGCTGGAAGAACCCAGAGAGTCCGCCTCCCCCCGTTCAAATCCGAGGCCACCGAAGTCATCTGAGGCGTACAACAAGGATCATTACTCAGCCCCACCCTCTTCAACGTCTACATGAACTCCCTCATAGCCATCGCACGCCAACACAACCTCAACATCATCTCCTACGCTGACGACACCCAGCTGATCCTCTCCCTCACCAACGACCCAACCACCGCCAGAACCAACCTACACGAAGGGATAAAAGACGTAGCCGAGTGGATGAAGAACAGCCGCCTGAAACTGAACTCAGACAAGACGGAAGTCCTCATGCTTGAACCATCACCCTCTGCCTGGGACAACTCCTGGTGGCCCCCTGCCCTGGGCAGCGCACCAAAACCTGCAGACCACGCAAGCAACCTGGGCTTCATCCTGGACTCCTCCCTCTCGATGACCAGACAAGTCAATGCCGTCTCATCATTGTGTTTCAACATCCTACGCATGCTCCGAAAGATCTTCCGATGGATCCCCACCGAAACCAGGAAGACGGTCACCCAGGCACTCGTCACCAGCCGACTGGACTATGGAAACAACCTCTACACCGGAACTACAGCCAAACTGCAGAAAAGACTCAAACGCATCCAGAACGCATCCGCACGACTCATCCTGGACATCCCCCGACACAGCCACATCTCCGGACACCTGAGAGACCTGCACTGGCTCCCAGTCAGCAAGAGAATCACGATCCGTCTCCTCACCCACGCACACAAGGCCCTCCACGACTTGGGCCCCTGGTACCTCAACAACCACCTGACCTTCTACACTCCCACCGGCCAGCTACGATCGACCAGCCACACCCTCGCTGCTGTTCCACACATTCGAAGAGTCACCATGGGAGGAAGATCCTTTTCCCACCTGGCAGCCAAGACATGGAACTCCCTCCCCATCCACCTCCATCTTACCCAAGACCACCTCTCCTTCAGGAAGCAACTCAAGGCCTGGCTGTTCGAGCAGTAGCGCCCCCCCCCCCCTCCCAAGCGCCTTGAGACCCTCCGGGTGAGTAGCGACCTATACAAATTTCTTGATTGATTGATTGACTATTTCACATAACACAAAAGTTCATCGCAATAAATGCATAGAAATTTAAGTTTACCAAAATCAAGATTAATATGTGAGTATGGACTGGTTGCCGAAGATGCTGTTGCAGCAGTTGATGTGCTTGGTGCAGCAGCAGGTGGGTTGACCTTTAATGTTTGTAATGCAGCTCAAGCAAAGTAATTGGGTTGAAGTTCTTCATGTTTTGTACTATATTTGCTGTGCTAAAGAAGTATTTTTTCTTTGGATCACACTTTGAAAGAGTTGTTTAGCAAATTTTACAGATTACTTTTGGAGTATTAACCTTCGGCGGTGGTAGTAGAAATGACAAAAAGGTTCGATAAAGGGCCTTGACGTTAAATCAGAATATGAAACTGAGGAATAATTGATAATCCCAGCCAAGAAAGGAAGGAAGTGTGCATCTACAGCAACAAAGTTCTGTGGAGTGTGCGATGATGCGTGGTCCAAGCAGGACGCATCGGTAGCAAAGTCTTTAAAATCAAGTTTTCTAATAAATATTGGTTGTCCATTCACAGATGTAAGTTGAAGTATATTTTCAAAAAGTATGATAGTTTTTTTTCTAAATAGGTCATCTCATTCAATACGGTCACGTGTTGATGATTTGTGGTGCACTGAGTTGATAATACCTTTGGCGCTGAGCTTGATCGTACCCTGTGATGATGTTTGGTCGGGGGGGGGAGTTACAGTAATTGAAGTAATGTCTTTTGTTGATTGAATTCTGCATTGATTCCATTTAAAAGGGACAGTATGTCTCACTGTGACATACAAGTGTTCACTCTTCTTTGTGATGATTTATGGTGCACTGAGTAAGTAGTATCTTTGGTGCTGAGCTTGCATGTTCCCTGTGCAGTGTAGATTGAAGGCAGTTGTTACCAGACATAGACAAATGGTTTTTGTCACTTATTTAAACAAAATGTGAACACATATAGTAGAATGTTGTATGCATTTAATAAATCAAGGCTGAATTTCCTAGTGTTCCAACTTTAAGAAAATCTGAGGATATTGTGCAATTGTCTGTGTTTTAAGTAAATCAAGATTGTATTGAATGTTTTCTGTAGTGCTGGTGCTCTTGGTATCTAGTTGTGAACTCCACTGAGCGCAAAATTGATTAAAGGCACTACTCAGCACACATAGTGAAGAGAAATTTACATGGAAAACTGAATTGAAGTTGTGAACCCTGCTGTCCACAGTGTAGGTTGAAGGCTCTAGTGAGCACAGTTATAGATGAATGCTATTTGTGACATTCTTTAACAAAATTGGAAGACATAGAATCCATTAGTCTCTACCCTAAATAAAGCAAGGATGGACTAAATGTTTTCTGTAAGAGTTGAGTTCCTGCTATCAAGTTTTGAACTCTACTGACCGCGGAATAGATTGAAGGCAGTTGTCAGCACAGATATAGAAGACAAATGTAGTTGCAAAGCTGAATTCAAGTTGTGAACCCTGCTTTCCGCAGTGTAGATTGAAGGCAGTTGTTGACACAAAGATCGATGAATGCTATTTTGTCACAGTTAACAGAATCTGAGGACACAGTAAAATTGTCTGTCTTAAATAAAGCAAGGCTGGATTCAACGTTGTCCTTAGTGTAGATTGAAAGGTGAATTCCAGTTGTGAAACCTTCTGTCTGCAGTGTACATTGAAGGGTTTAGTGAGCACAGTTATGGATGAATGCTATTTGTCTTATTCTTTTACAAAATCGGTAGAAATAGAAACCATTAGTCACTATCTTAAATAAAGGAAGGTTGGATTAAATGTTTTCTGTAGTATTGATGTGACTCGTGGTATGTAGAGATAAACTCTGTTGTTCTTAGTGTACATTTGAAGGTAGTACTTGGTACAGACATTGAAGAATGCTTCTTGTGCCATCCATTATTAAAAGTGTCTCTGCCTTACATAAATGAAGGCTAATATGAATGCTGTACATAGTGTAGTTAGAAACATGAATTCAAGTTGTGATCCATGCTGTCCATAGTGTAGATCGAAGGTAGAAGTTGACACAGACATGGAGGAATGCTTTTTGTCACTTATTTGAACAAAATACGAAGACATACAGTAGAAATATCTCTAAATTAAAGGAATGAAGGCTGAATTTCTTACTGTTCAAACTTTAAGAAAACCTGAGGACATTGGGAAATCGTCTTTGTTTTAAATAAATCAAGATTGTAATGAATGTTTTCTGTAGTGCTGGCACTGTTGGTATCTAGTTGGCAACTCTACTGAGCGCAGAATTGATTGAAGGTAGTTCTCAGTACACAAACTGAAGAAAAATGTACATGCAAAGCTGAATTGAACTTGTGAAGTCTGCTGTTTGCAATGTATATCGAAGTTAGTACTCGACACAAACATCGATGAATGCTATTTTGTTCAGTTAACCCCTTAAGTGCTGCCTCGGTGCATTGGACGCCGGCAGCACTACCTCCCCAGTGCTGCGCACGACCATT
This sequence comes from Lissotriton vulgaris, assembly GCF_964263255.1. Taxonomy (NCBI): domain Eukaryota; kingdom Metazoa; phylum Chordata; class Amphibia; order Caudata; family Salamandridae; genus Lissotriton; species Lissotriton vulgaris. Next base: position 394,851,400 of record NC_141694.1, on the reverse strand, counting down.
GAACGTCCATTCAGCACTAGTTCTAATGGACAGCCCAGCACTGGAGAGGAATGTATAATAGCAGCTATGAGGTTAACAGAATCTTAGGACATAGTACAATTGTCTCTGCCTTAAATAAATTGAGACTAATATGTCATGCTCTGTTTTAAGAATTTGCTGCATTCATAAATGCACAAAGGCAAGCATTAAGTTTGATACCATGCTTACGTCATCAATAATGAGAAGTTTCATGTTCTTCACAACAAGCTTCTCCAGATAGCTTGTGGTATTGCAATTTGTAGTCATGCTCCACAGGAAGTATAAGTAAACGATGTAATGTAGTATTGGAAATGTTAGCATTTGGTCATATTTTGAATATATGGAATTTATTACAATTATTCGACAAGCAAATGATGCTGATTTTAAAACTATTCTATAAGATATAAGAATTGGACAAATGACTGAATATGGCAAAGAAGTTTTACAGATACAATTACTTTGCAATTTGTTTGCAAATGAAAATATTGTTCCTGAGTTTGTTGCTCAGCATGGGTGTAAAATCCGTTCCATTCGCGGAATTTGCACATTTTCGGCAATTTCGCGGTCCGCGAATCTCGCGAATTTGCAGAAAAATCAGCGAAATCGCTTGCGGGACGGATTTTCAAAAACTGAAGTACATGAAGCGCTTACAGGGTTACAGCAGGTACCCAAGTTGAAACTAATTTCTTTGTAACCATTTACAAAATGGTTACAAAGATATTAACTTCAACTTGGGTACCTGCTGTAACCCTGTAAGTGCTTCTTGAGCGGCGCCTAGAGAGTTGTCTACTTGCAACTATTCTCTGACCCTGCTCTGACCCTCGAAGCAGGGTCAGAGAATAGTTACAAGAATGACACAATGCTCCAGGCTGTCACGACAGGAAGCACTCACAGATAAGGAAGCAGGTGCTGGACTTCAAATTCAGTAACACATTAACCAGCCCCCGGTTGAGGCTGGGCAGGTGTGCTTTCTCCCCATAATCTACTGTGATGAACCAGAAGGTGCAGTTGTGAACCAGAGGGTGCTGTGATGAACCAGAGGGTGGCAGTGGTGAACCAGAGGGTAGCAGTGGTGAACCAGAGGGTGCTGTGATGAACCAAAAGGTGCAGTTGTTAACCAGAGGGTGCTGTGATGTACCAGAGGGTGGCAGTGGTGAACCAGAGGGTGGCAGTGGTGAACCAGAGGGTGTCACTGGTGAACCAGAGGGAAGCAGTTGTGAACCAGAGGATGATGTGATCAACCAGAGGGTGGCAGTGATGAACAAGAGGGTGACTGTGATGAACCAGAGGATGGCAGTGGTGAACCAGAGGGTGTCAGTGCTGAACCAGAGGGTGGCAGTGGCGAACCAGAGGGTGACAGTGATGAACCAGAGGGTGACAGTGGTGAACCAGAGGGTGGCAGTGATGAGCCAGAGGGTGGCATTGGTAAACCAGATGGTGACAGTGATGAACCAGATGGTGGTAGGGGTGAACCAGAGGGTGGCAGTGGTGAACCAGAGGGTGCTGTGATGAACCAGAGGGTGGCAGTGGTGAACCAGAGGGCGGCAGTGGTGAACCAGAGGGTGGCAGTGATGAACCAGAGGGTGGCAGTGATTAACCAGAGGGTGGCAGGAGTGAACCAGAGGGTGGCACTGGTGAACCAGAGGGTGACAGTGGGGAAGCAAAGGGTGCTGTGATGAAACAGATGGTGGCAGGGGTGAACCAGAGGGTGGCAGTGGTGAAACAGAGGGTGACAGTGGTGAACCAGAGGGTGCTGTGATGAACCTGAGGGTGGCAGTGGTGAACCAGAGGGTGGCAGTGGTGAACCAGAGGGTGGCAGTATTGAACTAGAGGGTGGCAGTGATGAGCCAGAGGGTGTCAGGGGTGAACCAGAGGGTGCTGTGATGAACCAGAGGGTGGCATTGAAGAACCAGAGGTGGCAGTGGTGAACCAGAGGGTGGCAGTGATGAACCAAAGGGTGACAGTGATGATCCAGAGGGTGGCAGTGGTTAACCAGAGGGTGACAGTGATGAACCAGATGGTGGCAGGGGTGAACCAGATGGTGGCAGTGGTGAACCAGAGGGTGCTGAGGCAAAACAGAGGGTGCTTTGATGAACCAGAGGGTGCAGTGATGAACCAGAGGGTGGCAGTGGTGAGGCAGAGGGAGCTGTGATGAACCAGAGGGTGGCAGTGATGAACCAGAGGGTGGCAGTGGTAAACCAGAGGGTGCTGAGGTGAACCAGAAGATGGTAGTGATCAGCGAGAGGGTGGCAAGGGTGAACCAGAGGGTGGAAGTAATGAACCAGAGGGAGGCAGTGGTGAACCAGAGGGTGGCAGTGGTGAAAAAGAGAGTCGCAGTGGTGAACCAGAGGGTGACATTGATGAACCAGAGGGTGGCAGTGGTGAACCAGAGGGGCTGTGATGAACTAGAGGATGGCAGTGGTGAACCAGAGGGTGCTGTGATGAACCAGAGGATGGCAGTGATCAACCAGAGGGTGGCAGTGGTGAACCAGAGTGATGAACCGGAGGGTGGCAGTGGTGAATCAGAGTGTGGCAGTGATGAACCAGAGGGTGGCAGTGATGAACCAGATGGTGGCAGTGGTGAACCAGAGGGTGCTGTGATGTACCAGAGGGTGGCAGTGGTGAACCAGAGGGTGCTGTGATGTACCAGAGGGTGGCAGTGGTGAACCAGAGGTTGATGTGATGAACCAGAGGGTGACAGTGATGAACCAGAGGGTGATGGTGATGAACCAGAGGGTGACAGTGGTGAACCAGAGGGTGGCATTGGTGAACCAGAGGGTGGCACTGATGAACCAGAGGCTGGCAGTGGTGTACCAGAGGGTGCGGGAGCCCTGTGGGTGTGAGCCCCCGTGCTGCTGAGCTGCCCAGGGGTTGTGAGCCCACACGCTACTGAACTGACCCCGGGCCCAGTAGGTGTGAGCCCCTGTGCTGCTGAACTGCCCCGGAGCCCTTTCAGTGGAAAATCAATTGTGCTCAATTGCCTGGGAGCCCTCTGGGTGTGAGCACACATTGTGCTAAGTGCCCCCCTGCCCCCAGTACATATGTACCCGTACCGCAGAGCACCATTATGCTCTTGCACCATAAAGTCTGGTTCCTGGATGCTCCTGATCCGTGAAGGTGGTACCACCGTCTGTTGCAGTCAAAATGTAAAGTTATTACTTGCCACACAGCACCAATAAACACATGTCCCCCTTGGCACTGGTATGTGCATGTACCAGGCATGGAGCACCCCCATGCCACTGCACCCTACTGCCCAGCGCCAGTATATGCCTGTACTGGGGAGTTTAGTATGAGATGGGACATTGTCTAGTAGCAGCAGCTGCATGCGCCTGAACCCACTGAGCAGGATCAGAATGGCTTTGTACCACCACGTGCAGCAGAGCTATCTTGGACATCTGAAGGATTCTGGGGTCTTGTGCCAAACGTATTTTTGCATTAATGAGTTTCCCGAGCACCATCCTTGTGTAGCTCCTGTGACCAGAGGCTGCTTTCTCCTCATCTGCTGCTCTGATCGGTCTCTGACCCTTTATAAACAAGATGCATGTGAACTCACAAAGAAGCCCTGCCCGTTTGGCCCCGTCCACGTCTTCCCGTACATATTTCTGCAAATGGCACCAAAATCCGCGGGTTTGCGGGAAAATTTGCGAACTCGCAGATTTTTTGGGCCATTTCACACGAATTTGCGGACCGCGAATTCACAAATTTCACCCATACTTATTTGTAGCTACTTTTAGAATAACTGATAACTCCAGTCAAGAAAGGTAGCAAGTGTGCAAATTTCCCACTGCGTTCGACTGAGGTAGTGGCTACATTAAAAAGGCTCGATAAAGGCCCTTGACTTTGAATCAGAATATGAAATTCAAGAATAATTGATAACCCCAGCCAAGAAAGGCTGCAAATGTGTAAATTTCTTACTGCCTTCGGCCAGGGTAGTTAATACAACAAAAAGGCTTGATAAAGGGCGTGCACTTTGAATATAAATATAAAGCAGAAGAATAGTTGATAACCATAGTCAAGAAAGGAATCAAGTAGGTGTGTATAGGTGTGGATGATGTGTGGATTGAGTGGAAGATGAATAATGTAAAAAATAAGAAAGGCTGCAAAAGTGTGCAAATTACCCAGTGTGTTTAGTTAGGGAAGTAGTTACAAGAAAAAGGTGTGATGAAGGGCCATGAGTTTGAAATAGAATATAAAATTCAAGAATAATTGATAACCCCAGCCAAGAAAGGCAGCAAGTGTGCAAATTTCCCACTGCGTTCAGCCGGGGTAGTTGATACAACAAAAGGCTCAATAAAGGGGCTGCACTTTGAATCAAAATATGAAATTGAACAACACTGGATAACCCCAGCGAAGAAAGGCAGCAAGTGCGCACATTTCCCACTGCCTTCTGGCCAGGTAGTACCTACATGAAAAAGGCTTGATAAAGGGTCTTGTCTCCCAATCGGAATATTAAATTGAAGAATAATTGATAACAACAAAACAATACGGTGGGGGAGGACCTAGGGGAAGTTTAAAGACCAGGCTCTGGGTACTATCCCCACAAGAACTGATAAACAACAGAGGTACCAGAGGGTCTCAGATCAATGCGCCCATGAGTTAAGAAAACCAACCGAGAACCCACAATTTCTCACAGGTTGTGTCACAGAGAGCTCTCCAAGGATGAGGAAAAATACCCATCAGTCACCATCCGGATCCGCCCTTCATCATTTGGGATTTTATCCGTACCACCCGTCAGAAGTTACTTGTGCTCTACTCGGAGGTCAACCCGGTGGTAGGGGGTATCCTCAGTGAGTATTAGAGACGACAGTGTGGTGTACCACTCGATGTAGGTGAGTGGCAGAAAAAGTGGGACTGGGGTGTGCAGTGCAGAAAAAGTGTGAAAGAAAAGAAACCAAGAAAAAGTGTGTTTAAAATTGGTTTTGAAAGAGCACTAGACAAACATTTTTTATTCCAGGTGTGCTTAACATACCAATGTTAAAAACAGTGCAACCGCAAGCTGTCTGTTTATGTAGACAGCCTAAGGTAAGTATGGTCGACTAGTTTCAGCAATTTACGGACAATTGCGTCCTTGCCTTCATCAGGACCAGAGTTACAACAAATACTACTGCACCAGGTGAAAAAGTAAATCAAAATGGAAGGTGACACCAAAGAAACATAAACAAGTGCACACGGTCACCTGAATGCTCCGGGTGCCCTTACAGTCTGTGCAAGTCACTGTAGAGAGAAAAGGGGGAGGTATAGCTATCAATAGCAAATGGGCCAAACAGTAAGACCATCAATTATGGTTTAAACTAGAAAACACACACAAAGTGTTGTTTAGAAAGAGCACTTTCTAGGTGCAAACACAGTTTGAATACATTTGGAACGAAATTTCAAATGCCAAATGTTATTGAGCTCTTACCTAAATCTGTAAGGCAGGCTGGCCTCACCCCACCTGGCAGAGGCTCAGGGGAAAATGAAGCACCGCTCTAGAAAACATGCAGGACACACGTTAAAACATAAAATGCACATGACAGAACAGGGCTCTTCTCACAACCATTAGCCGACAATGCATGGTCCTATTAACCAACAGTGGTGGTGTCATTCTCTGAGGAAAGGCTCCGTCTGAGTAAATACCCATGGTGGAAAATGCGCGGAAAAGCGGCGGGGTGCGAGGGCTCCTCTTACCTAACCGTCGGTACTCCTGGTCGGCGTCCTGGCCGTCTGGGGAGGTACCGACAGCTGGCGCGGGACCGTAGATAAACCTAACACCCATTGGGTACGTGGTCACGTGGGGCGTTCTATGGCGCCTCTGGATTGGTACAGACGCATATAGGGCTATACGCCCACTCGCTGCCAGACCGGATAAGGTTCTAACGTAGTCAAGGTAAACAGCTACAAGCAGGCGGAAGGTTGTATGATAACCGTGCTGCTATTGGACGCGTGGTCACGTGGGGCGCTCAATCGCGTCTCGTGATTGGAAAGGGTGCGTGCTAAGCTGCGCTCCTATTGGAATACCAGGTCACTGGCTAATGCCGGGTCTTCCATCATGTAGTCAGGGTGATGGGGGTAAACAAGTCCTAATTATGCACGGACCTTTGGAAATGAACTAAAGAATGTAAGCCGCGTTAGATTGAAACGCTGTTAAATTTAAAACGCTGGCGAATGAAATGTAAACGCGCAAGACTCTTAACTCACGGGGAGTTTAAATTTTATTGCGTAGGGTCAGGGCGAAGATGTTTATAATTCACCAGAAAAAGAGCAAAGCTGTCATGGAGTGCTACCCATCGGCCAAGGAGTCAAATGCCAGGGGATCCATAATACGGTATCGTGGTTCACCCACCTGGCGACCTAGCTTAAAGCAGGGTGTAAATGTAAAGAACAGAATATAATGATGGACCCTTCCTAGAGTCAGCACCTGACTAACTTTCTCCCCGTGATGTTCGTTAACCCTTGAATTAATTAAGGGGATTGTGTGCACACTGAATGGCACCCATCATCACTATGCCTAATCCCAAGGGATTTTAGTACAGAAAAAACAACCGCAAAGGTGCACCACAAAGATAAAGAAAGCAAAACAATAAGTGCAGATGATGTTTAAGCACAATGAAGAAATATTTCACAGAGAGATGTTGATGGTCTTCTTTTAATCTTTATTTTCAGTTAGCAGTAAAACATTTACAGCCGACGCGTTTCGTCCCAAGCTGGGACTTCTTCAGGGCTGTCGGTAAAAGACATATATATACAATCAGTTTCTATTTACAAAGATCAACATCCAATCGGACAACATATACAACAGTAGACATGTTAAAAACATTTCAACGATAGACATGGAGCTTATGTATTCATTGATCTAAAGGCGTCAGCCCACAGGTATTCTGTCAGCTGGGGAATACATATAAGTCTAGGGAAATGTACAAGTGTATAAACAATATTTACAGTTAAAAATAGGTAATATTTACAGTTTACAGGGGATCAAAACACAGAACGGTTAAATTTCCAACAAGCGATTTCATTGAGCGGGAGACAGATATGTACACACAGCGCGCGGTGTGCTAGGCCTATGTGTGTACATGTGGCACAGAAAAGGGGACCGGAATAAGAAAAGAGAGAGAGAAGAAAGGATGAGGAGAACACAGCAAAAGAAAACCCTGAATAGGGTTGAGCTAATTCCATATTAGAGGACTAATAGTGTTAATTGTCACTGAAGCAAACTCAGTCTTAAAAAGAAGGAGACCAAGAAAATATAGGATCCAACTACATCTATCATTAAATAACAACGTTGCACAAAAGATAATACTCATTTACCTTTTAATTTATGATACGTCGCTTACGGAGGGAATCTGAAAGGAACCGGGATCCAAGGGTCGCCTTCCCGGATAGTGTAATCCTGTTGTATGTTAGTTTATTCCAGTGTTAATTTAATAAAGATGGACCTTTGCGGGGACATAAGAAATGGAAAAATAACCATCTTGAAAATATGTCATTGGGTTGTTAAGCAACAAAATTGGCGGAGCTTGATATAACTAAGCAGCAGGTGAAAAAGGGGGGGGGGAGGGGGGCATAAGAGTTCCTGACATTAGGTCTAGCGTTCTTATAATAATATCTACTTACTGTAAGCATGCTAATAAGCGATGAATGCAGTGCTTGTCAGGGTTCCTGGGTGGTAAAGACGGTCTTGTCACATTAATAATGTGTCTGTCTTAAGCCGTCTACTGAAAGACATTAAAATGGACAGCAGGGTAACATCCTATGCGAAGGCATATTAGGTTAGATAACGAAGGAATTACAGACATCTCCTGGCAAAAGGAGAGTAAAAGAACAGAAAACGAATGATACAACATATTGTTTACCTGAGTGGGTTATGAAACTCGTGGTGGACTGAAGGTCCTATTTATCCAAGGGAGGAGGGAGTAGGCACTGTGTTTTCCAGCAGTCCTATCAAGTAAGAAATGGGTAGAATGCTGTCTTATAATTAGGTACCACATCATGGAACATAGCAAAACGTTTCTACATGAATTTACGTAGTTGTATGTGACCAATGTAAGTTTAGTTAAAAATAATCAGCCCCGGGTTGTAGGTCCAAAAGCATGAGTTATATTAAGAGAATATCCGTCCGTGACAGAGAGGAAGTTTCCAAAGTCCAAGGTAACATATTGTAAGGATACAAATCCCCCTAAGTAGATTACATTGATGGGCAGTAATAACCTAAGTCTTAGGCAGAGACTAACCCTACTGGAAAAGTAATCCAGGAAGGGACCTTTTACTGGGGGCCAATACTGCATATAAAACTAACAGAGGGGATGAACCGGTTGCAAGGTGGAATTCAAACTCACCGTTCCTGATAAGACGGCCGGCACCCATCCACAGCCCTCGTCCCGATTAAACACCCACAGCGACGTCGTGTTCGAGTGTTGTGAGCCCATCCCGTTCGTTATATAGCCGGAATAATTATGCCGATGGTCTACACCTGTCCAACACGCGCCAATGCACCAACGCGGAAGCGCTGGGCATTGGGAATGCGCGATGTAAACCTGTGTGGAAGTGGTGGCCATATTAGAATGGCAGAGAAGAGCGTGTATGGATACACCCCTCACTACCTTGTACCCGTTTTTTTGTGGGACTAAGGCCTTCGCAGTGCCCAGTGTAATTGGCTAAATGGAATAACCGGCCATATATGTTATAAAACGCTCAAAGCGTGAGAGACCGGCAGCTGAAAGTATTTGAGGTAAATATCGGATACGGTCGCACGAGTTGCTAATTAGTTTGCTTAATTGAGGGAGCGGACGGAGCGGACGGAAAATCTAATTTGTAGGGCAAGAGGAACGAGGGTATGTTATGAACGGGTGACATAAATAGTATTTGCGAAGGATGGAAGGAACGATGAAAATACGGCGGCCATTTTTGCCTGTGTTCCCACTGGCAATGTGATGAGCGAGTATTGCTGTGCAGGGATGGTGTAGAGACCTCAGGGGAAACATGAGGACATATAATGTGATGTCTCCTTAAACCTGATTCGATGAAATAGGATTATTTGACTATTAGAGTAAAGAGACGACACTATAAAGAGTGTAATTTTAAGGTGAGGACGTAACAATGCCATGGTTCTTAGAACCGTGATGCAATGGATCCAATTTGAGGGCACGAAATGACGATGCATTGGATCTGAAAATCGCAATGCAATAAGTATGGATAGCGAACGCCTGCTTAGGTGTTCTGTCTACAGTCGGATGGAAATAAATCCAACTTGATCCTAGTGAGGTTAGCAATAATCCAACGCTGGTTGACTTATGGCCCTAGAGCCCGAGTGAATGAGGAGCATCTGATTGGTGCAAGAAATAAAGCAAAGGTGGACAGCAAGGTACAGAAGGACAGAAAAAAAAAAAAAAAACAACATTAATGTGCAACAGTGTTTGAGACCTTATGAGCACCCGCAATAATAAGTTGGAAGTAAAACAGAGTGCCAATGTTAAGATGGGCTAATTACAAATGTTCTTCCAGAAGGGAGAGGGGTATAAACAAGTTTGCTATTTTCAGGTGGACAGTCCATTGTTTGGATCTTACTTCAAAGTATGGGTTGACAGTCCCTTGTTTAGATCTTACTTCAGAATATAGAGACGTGTCATCCTGAATTTGTTAAAGTACACAAGTGGAGGCGTGATCCATGTTGTGAACATGAGCAGACTAGAGAGGGGGCGGAAGGGGTCAGATTGTGCGGGCTAAGCCAGGAAATAATGTAGCTCATCCTCGGTGTTATGACCGAGTTCTATGCATCGTAGTCTACATATCCAGCCCGCCTCCCGTTGTCTCAATGCTAGTTCCCTATTTTTACCTCTTGGGTGGATAGGTTGATGATCAATGCCCATAAACCACATGTTGTCTGTGTCTTTATGGTATTCCTGCATATGGAAGGTCATGGGATACCTCATGTCACCATTACGTCTTGCACGAACATGTTCCTGGATGCGTGTCTTTAGATCTCTCTTAGTGCTTCCAACATAGATCTTGTTACAGCCGCACCCCAAAATATAGATAACATATTTAGTGTTGCAATTGATCAAATGATCTATTGTATAGGTTTTGTTGGTGTTGAAACGGAATTCCTTGGTTCTATTTTTACCCAGTGCACACATGTTGCACTCGCTACATGTAAAGAAGCCTTTAGCGGGAGTAGTTAGCCAGTTGGTCCGCTTTTTGGATTCTATATAGCTTGGGCAGAGGAAGTTGCGAAGGTTTTTTCCTCTCCTATAGCATATTTTGGGTGTCCTAGTGATCGAATCCTGAAGACTCGGTATGTCCGCAATCAGATGCCAATGTTTTCTTAGAATATTAAAGACTTTGTTGCTTTGGTCCGAGTACTGTGTGTTGAATGAGAGGGGTCTGCTAATGTTTGGTGGTCTACTTTTGGGTGTAAATGTGTCGGGGAATCTTGTGTATCTGTCTCCCTCCTGCTAAGGATAAAGCTATCTGCCTCCTACTGTGGGTAAGGCTACACTGCTGAGTGAAGCTGGAATAAGACGATGGTACTACTGGAGGAATCAGTTACAGTGAGGACCACGGAATGTCGTCATTCAGACCCTCTTTGTGGGTTTTCAATTTGAGTACCCATCTTTGTTCTTTTTTCATTAAGTAGCTGGCCACATCTGTTGTGTGTGTTGGTATGAAAGGTTGTTCAAGAACAGTCCACTGAAATTCTGAGGCTAGGTGTTTGGCTTCCAGGAAATGGGCAGTAAGTTTAGTGGCTTGTCTTGCACACCGGATTGTGCTCTTGTGCTCAGATATCCGTATGCGGACCTTGCGTGTGGTCATGCCCACATACTTGTAACCACAAGGGCAGGTGATGAGGTAGATCACTTTCGGTTAAGATGGATAAATTCAAGAAAGATCTTGATAAGTTTAAGTTCGAGAAAATTTATCCTTACTCTAACGATACTTACACTCCCCCAGACTTTGGTACTAATGCCCATAGGAAGGGATCATCCTATAGTACATCTAGCTCCGGCGAGAATTCGTCTGGCAGTGATACTGGTAGTGAAAACTCCTACTCACGAGGTCGAGGCCAAGGCAAAAGGAACTTTAGACATAACTGGAGGGGCAACCAACAACAACAATGGTGGTCACCCCATCCTTGGCAGTTTGGGGGCATGCACCCTTTCTTCCTACCACAACAACCAGGCCCATTCCAACAGCCTATGGGACCAAATATGCCGAACTTCCCCGGTAATTTTCAAGCAAATAACTTCAACGGGCAGCCTTTTTTAGGGTTTGGCCGGGGCAGATCTCGGGGCAGGAAGAGAGGGAACACACGGCCTCAAGTTCACTTTAGACCCCCATCAACATCAACAGAAGGGAGGACACTGAGGAGCAACTCGTCCAAAAACACGGAGACCAGACAGAGCAGTGCAGCACCAGTATAGTCATCAACTTGAGCAGCCACGTTTTGACCCAGCAAGAGGAGGGGGCCCTGAATAAAGGTTTGGGCTTTGTGCCCACTCATTATAATGATGAGTTTGAAACCCGGCTAGAACTAGCCAGGTTTCTCAGGAAGATTAGAGTTCACTTTTTCTTCGCCGACAAAGAAGCGAGTGTACAGAGTGAAGAAGATGTCAACACCGGGCTGAAATTCAAGTCCACCTTCACTCCCCCCACTCATTTTATGCCTCCCCAAGTACTGGCCTATGAGCAGGCTCTAGAGAAAGAAATGGATGACCTCTTCAGTACCAACCATAAAGTTTTTCACAATTTGCCTAAATCTCATCATTCAGCACTCAAATCTTTGACTGATAATAAGGACTTAACAATAAAGCCAGCCGATAAGGGCGGATCGATTGTTATAATGGACACACAAGTCTACAGAACAGAGTGCCTCAGACAACTCAATATGAGACAATCTTATGCCCCGCTGAACTATGACCCGACAGATGAGCTGAAATCAAACATCAAAGCAATGGTGGAAGAAGCATCTTCAGAGGGATGGATCACCCCAGCTGAAGCCATGTACCTCTGCACTGAGCACCCCAAGATGCCTTACTTCTACACCTTACCCAAGGTTCACAAGGAGCAACGACCGCCCCCAGGACGCCCCATAATTTCCGGGATAGGATCAGCCCTGGAACCCCTCTCCACCTTTGTGGACCATTTCTTGAGACCTATGGTGCAGGAAATGCCCACTTACCTCAAAGATACCACTGACCTCCTCAGATTGATACCTAACATCGAGTTTGATAGAGATACTGACCTCCTAGTTTCATTTGATGTTGAGGCACTCTATACCTCCATCCCGCAGGATGAGACATTGGACGTGGTACATCCACTTCTTGAGTCTAGAGAACTTAACAGCATTACTCCCGTCCAATTCATAATGGCCTGTGCCACCCTGGCCATGAAACAAAACTTTTTTCAATTCGAGGACCAGGTTTACCTTCAAACATCAGGTACCAGCAAGGGGAGCGTTTATGCCCCCAGCTTAGCGAATCTGTATGTTCACTCGTTCGAACAAAATCATGTACTGAACCAGACTAATCCTTTAATCGACAAATTAAAAACCTGGAAAAGTTACATCGACGACGTCTTTGTTGTGTGGCGAGGGACGAGCGAGAGTTGCTTAGAATTCTTGGGGTGGCTGAACAGTAGGAATAACCACCTTAAATTTACCATTGAGATCGGTCAATTACAACTAGCCTTCCTTGATCTTCTGATAACAGCAGGACTGGAGGGCCTACAATCAGAGCTTTACAGGAAGCCCACGCAAGGAACTCTCTGCTGCTATTCGACAGCAACCACCCACGAGCACTGAGGGAGAGCCTCCCCTTTAGCCAATTTCTACGGGTACAGAGGAACTGCTCCACGAGGACAGCTTTCAACAAACACTCGAATGATCTGAGTAGGCAACTAGTGGCTCGAAAATATCCCCCCAAACTTGTGAAAAGGTCCATGAAAAGGGCTATGAACAACAATCGGGAAGCCTTACTGGAACCGAGACCTCCCAAGCCGGACCTAGACCGCCTCACCTTTGTCCACACATTTGGTAGCCTCTCAAACAGCATTCAAAGTGCGGTCAAGAAGCATTGGCCTATACTGAACTCTGGGCGCCTTACCCTTCCCCGTCCCCTGGTCTCCTTCAAGAGGGGCCCGAATCTGAGGGACAGACTTGTGCACACCAGGCCGCGCGATGAGATGCCCAGAGCCATAGGCACACTGTGGAATCTTCCACCTGTCCAGGGACATCATCCTTGTGGCAACTGCCTGGTCTGTGCACAGACAAAGAAAACATTGGAAATTGACATAGGGACCACCAGACCATGGAAGCAAGTAAAGTTCACTAATTGCAATAGTGACCACCTGATCTACCTCATCACCTGCCCTTGTGGTTACAAGTATGTGGGCATGACCACACGCAAGGTCCGCATACGGATATCTGAGCACAAGAGCACAATCCGGTGTGCAAGACAAGCCACTAAACTTACTGCCCATTTCCTGGAAGCCAAACACCTAGCCACAGAATTTCAGTGGACTGTTCTTGAACAACCTTTCATACCAACACACACAACAGATGTGGCCAGCTATTTAATGAAAAAAGAACAAAGATGGGTACTCAAATTGAAAACCCACAAAGAGGGTCTGAATGACGACATTCCGTGGTCCTCACTGTAACTGATTCCTCCAGTAGTACCATCGTCTTATTCCAGCTTCACTCAGCAGTGTAGCCTTACCCACAGTAGGAGGCAGATAGCTTTATCCTTAGCAGGAGGGAGACAGATACACAAGATTCCCCGAGACATTTACACCCTGCTTTAAGCTAGGTCTCCAGGTGGGTGAACCACGATACCGTATTATGGATCCCCTGGCATTTGACTCCTTGGCCGATGGGTAGCACTCCATGACAGCTTTGCTCTTTTTCTGGTGAATTATTAACATCTTCGCCCTGACCCTAGGCAATGAAATTTAAACTCCCCGTGAGTTAAGAGTCTTGCGCGTTTACATTTCGTTCGCCAGCGTTTTAAATTTAACAGCGTTTCAATCTAACGCGGCTTACATTCTTTAGTTCATTTCCAAAGGTCCGTGCATAATTAGGACTTGTTTACCCCCATCACCCTGACTACATGACGGAAGACCCGGCATTAGCCAGTGACCTGGTATTCCAATAGGAGCGCAGCTTAGCACGCACCCTTTCCAATCACGAGACGCGATTGAGCGCCCCACGTGACCACGCGTCCAATAGCAGCGCGGTTATCAAACAACCCTCCGCCTGCTTGTAGCTGTTTACCTTGACTACGTTAGAACCTTATCCGGTCTGGCAGCGAGTGGGCGTATAGCCCTATATGCGTCTGTACCAATCCAGAGGCGCCATAGAACGCCCCACGTGACCACGTACTCAATGGGTGTTAGGTTTATCTACGGTCCCGCGCCAGCTGTCGGTACCTCCCCAGACGGCCAGGACGCCAGCCAGGAGTACCGACGGTTAGGTAAGAGGAGCCCTCGCACCCCGCCGCTTTTCCGCGCATTTTCCACCATGGGTATTTACTCAGACGGAGCCTTTCCTCAGAGAATGACACCACCTCTGTTGGTTAATAGGACCATGCATTGTCGGCTAATGGTTGTGAGAAGAGCCCTGTTCTGTCATGTGCATTTTATGTTTTAACGTGTGTCCTGCATGTTTTCTAGAGCGGTGCTTCATTTTCCCCTGAGCCTCTGCCAGGTGGAGTGAGGCCAGCCTGCCTTACAGATTTAGGTAAGAGCTCAATAACATTTGGCATTTGAAATTTCGTTCCAAATGTATTCAAACTGTGTTTGCACCTAGAAAGTGCTCTTTCTAAACAACACTTTGTGTGTGTTTTCTAGTTTAAACCATAATTGATGGTCTTACTGTTTGGCCCATTTGCTATTGATAGCTATACCTCCCCCTTTTCTCTCTACAGTGACTTGCACAGACTGTAAGGGCACCCAGAGCATTCAGGTGACCGTGCGCACTTGTTTATGTTTCTTTGGTGTCACCTTCCATTTTGATTTACTTTTTCACCTGGTGCAGTAGTATTTGTTGTAACTCTGGTCCTGATGAAGGCAAGGACGCAATTGTCCGTAAATTGCTGAAACTAGTCGACCATACTTACCTTAGGCTGTCTACATAAACAGACAGCTTGCGGTTGCACTGTTTTTAACATTGGTATGTTAAGCACACCAAGAATAAAAAATGTTTGTCTAGTGCTCTTTCAAAACCAATTTTAAACACACTTTTTCTTGGTTTCTTTTCTTTCACACTTTTTCTGCACTGCACACCCCAGTCCCACTTTTTCTGCCACTCACCTACATCGAGTGGTACACCACACTGTTGTCTCTAATACTCACTGAGGATACCCCCTACCACCGGGTTGACCTCCGAGTGGAGCACAAGTAACTTCTGACGGGTGGTACGGATAAAATCCCAAATGATGAAGGGCGGATCCGGATGGTGACTGATGGGTATTTTTCCTCATCCTTGGAGAGCTCTCTGTGACACAACCTGTGAGAAATTGTGGGTTCTCGGTTGGTTTTCTTAACTCATGGGCGCATTGATCTGAGACCCTCTGGTACCTCTGTTGTTTATCGAATAATTGATAACCCCAGCCAAAAAAGGCAGCAAGTAAGTGTGTGTATGTGTGGATGATGTCTTGATCGAGTAGAAGATGAACAAGGTGAAAAATAAGAAAGGCTACAAATACGCAAACTACCCTTTGCCTTGTCAAGGAAGTGGATCTTTGGATATTCTTTTTGATATACAGACAGGGTGTCGGATTCCGCAGTGGGAGGCGGAGAAATGACTACCGCATCGAAGGAAGCAAAGCAAGTGCACTAAGTTCCCAGGCTGGGTCGTAGTGCTGAAAAATAACATCACCAGGCCCTTTCCAGGTCATTTACTTTGAATTAGAATAATAGTTGGCAAAGACAGTCAAAAAAGGCATCAGGTAGGTGTGTTTCTGCTAGTGGATGCAGAATAGGGTGAAAATTAAGAAAGGCAGCAGACGTGCGAACTACCCACTGCTTTGTAAAGAAAGTGGGTGTTTGATTTACTAGTCCATTACACAGACTGTGCGTCGGATTCCACAGTGGGAGCCTGAGAAATGGGTATCACATTTAAGCAAACAATGCAAGTGCACAAAGTTCACACACTGTGTGGTAGCAAGGACACAAGAAAGGATGCAAATGTGCAAATTACTTATTGCCATTCATGGGTAGTAGTTACCAAGAAGGCTGAATAAAGGGTCTGCATTTTGAATTTGAATTAATTTTAGAATTATTGATAACCCCAGCCAAGAAAGGCTGCAAGTGTGCAAATTTCCCACTGCCTTCAGCTTGGGGTAGTAGGTACAACCAAATGTCTCGAAAAACGGTTTCGACTTTGAATCAGAATATTTAATTCAAGAATAATTTATAACCCCTGCCAAGAAAGGCAGCAAGTGTGTAAATTTCTTACTGCCTTCGGTTGGGGTAGTTGTTACAACAAAAAGGCTTGATAAAGGGCCTGTGCTTTAAATACGAATATGAAATAGAATAGTTGATAATCATAGCCAAGAAAGGCACCAAATAGGTGTGTGTATGTGTTGACAATGTGTTTATTAAGTGGAAGATAAACAATATCAAAAATAAGAAAGGCTGCAAGTGCACAAGTTACTCACTGCCATTCACGGGTAGTTGTTACTGAGAATGCTCAATAAAGGGGCTGCACTTTTAATTTGTATTACAAGAAGAATAATTGATAAACCCAGTCAAGAAAGGCAGCAAGTGTGCAAATTTCTCACTGCGTTTGGCCGGGATATTAGCTAGAAGAAAAAGACTCGATAAAGGGAAATGAGTTTGAATCAGAATATGAAATTCAAGAATAATTGATGAACTCAATGAAGAAAGCAGCAAGTGTGCAAATTTCTCATTACCTTCAGCCGGGGTAGTAGCTACAAGAAAAAGGCTCAATAAAGGTCCTGCACTTTGAATAGGAATATGAAATTGAACAATAGTTCATAACTCCTATGAAGAAACGCAGCAAGTTCACAAATTTCCCACTGCCTTCTTGCAGGGTTGTATCTACATGAAAAGGGACAGATAAAGGGCCATGGTTTTGAGTCAGAATATGAAATTCAAGAGTAATTGATAAACCCAGCCAAGAAAGGCAGCACGTGTGAAAATGTCCTACTGCTTTCAGCCGAGGTAGTAGCTACAACAAAAAGGCTCGATAAAGGGCCTTGACTTTGAATCAGAATATGAAATTGAACAATAATTGATAACCCACTGCCATTCACGGGCAGTAGTTACCAAAAAGGCTCAATAAAGGGCCTGTACTTTGAATTAGAATAACAAACAGAGGATGTGATAACAATAGACCTTACTGGCTGTTTTTTTCATGTTGGTAGACTTTTGTTAAACTTTTTATTATCCATGAACGGCAGGAAGTGTGCAAATTACCCACTGCCATTCACGAGTAATAGTTACCAAGAAGGCTCAATAAAGGACCTGCACTTTGAATTTGTATTACAGGAAGAATAATTGATAACCCCAGCCAAGAAAGGCAGTAAGTGTGCAAATTCCCCACTGCCTTCGACCGGGGTAGTTGGTACAACAAACAGGCTTGATAAAGGGCTTAGACTTTGAATCAGAATATTAAATTCAAGAATAATTGATAACTCCAGCCAAGAAAGTTAGCAAGTGTGCAATTCTTTCCTGCATTCGGCTGGGATGGTTGTTACAAGAAAAAGGCTTGATAAAGGGCCTGCACTTTGAATAGGAATATGAAATAGAATAGTTGATAACCATAGCCAAGAAAGGCAGCAAGTAGGTGTGTGTACGTGTAGATGATGTGTTGATTGAGTGGAAGATGAATAATGTAAAAAATAAGAAAGGCTGCAAGTGCACAAGTTACCCACTGCCATTCACGGGTAGTTGTTACTGAGAATGCTCAATAAAGGGCCTGCACTTTTAATTTGTATTACAAGAAGACCAATTGATAACCCCAGTCAAGAAAGGCAGCAAGTGTGCAAATTTCCCACTGCGTTTGGATGGGATATTAACTAGAAGAAAAAGACTTGATAAAGGGCTATGAGTTTGAATCAGAATATGAAATTCAAGAATAATTGATAAACCCAACAAAGAAAGCAGTAAGTGTGCAAATTTCTCATTGCCTTCAGCCGGGGTAATAGCTACAGGAGAAACGCTCAATAAAGGGCCTGCACTTTGAATATGAATATGAAATTGAACAATAGTTCATAACTCCTATGAAAAACGCAGCAAGTTCGCAAATTTCCCACTGCCTTCTGGCAGGGTAGTATCTACATGAAAAAGGTCCGATAAAGGGCCATGATTTGGAGTCAGAATATGAAATTCAAGAATAATTGATAAACCCAACAAAGAAAGCAGTAAGTGTGCACATTTTTCATTGCCTTCAGCCGGGGTAATAGCTACAGGAAAAAGGCTCAATAAAGGGTTTGCACTTTGAATAGGAATATGAAATTGAACAATAGTTCAAAACGCCTACGAAAAACGCAGCAAGTTCGCAAATTTCCCCCTGCCTTCTGGCAGGGTAGTATCTACATGAAAAAGACCCGATAAAGGGCCATGATTTTGAGTCAGAATATGAAATTCAAGAGTAATTGATAACACCAGCCAAGAAAGGCAGCAAGTGTGCAAATTTTGTACTGCTTTCAGCCAAGGCAGTAGCTACAACAAAAAGGCTCGATAAAGGGCTTGTCTTCGAATCAGAATATGAACTGGAACAACAATTGATAACTCACTGCCATTCACGGGTAGTAGTTACCAAGAAGGCTCAATAAAGGGCCTGTACTTTGAATTAGAATAACAAACAGAAGATTTGATAACCATAGACCTTACTGGCTGTTTTTTTTAATATTGGTAGACTTTTGTTAAACTTTATAGAATAATTAATAACCCAACCCCAGCCAAGAAAGGCAGCAAGTGTGCAAATTTCCCACTGCCTTCGGCCGGGGTAGTAGGTACAACGAAAAGGCTTGATAAAGGGCTTAGACAATGAATCAGAATATTAAATTCAAGAATAATTGATAACTCCAGCCAAGAAAGGCAGCAAGTGTGCAATTTTTTCCTGCCTTCGGCTGGGGAGGTTGTTACAAGAAAAAGCCTTGATAAAGGGCCTACACTTTGAATACGAATATGAAATAGAATAGTTGATAAGCATAGCCAAGAAAGGCAGCAAGTAGGTGTGTGTACGTGTAGATGATGTGTTGATTGAGTGAAAGATGAATAATGTAAAAAATAAGAAAGGCTGCAAGTGTGCAAATTACCCACTGCAATTCACGTGTAGTAGTTACCAAGAAGGCTCAATAAAAGGCCTGTACTTTGAATTAGAATAACAAACAGAAGATTTGATAACCATAGACCATACTGGTTCTTTTTTAATATTGGTAGACTTTTATTAAGCATTTTATTATACATGAACAGTAGGAAGTGTGCAAATTACCAACTGCAATTCATAAGTAATAGTTACCAAGAAGGCTCAATAAAGGGCCTGTACTTTGAATTTGTATTACAAGAAGAATAATTGATAACCCCAGCCAAGAAAGGCAGCAAGTGTGCAAATTTCTTACTGCCTTCGGCCGGGGTAGTTGTTAAAACAAAAAGGCTCGATAAAGGGCCATGACTTTGAATCAAAATATGAAATTCAAGAATAATTGATATCCACAGCCAAGAAAGGCAGCAAGTAGGTGTGTGTATGTGTAGATGATGTGTTGATTGAGTGGAAGATAAAAAAGGTGAAAAATAAGAAAGGCTACAGATGCACAAAGCACTCACTGCCTTGTGAGGGAAGTGGATGTTTGGATTTCCAGTCCATTACACAGACTGTGCGTGGGATTCTGCAGTGGGAACCTGAGAAATGGGTAGCACATCTAAGCAACCAATGCAAGTGAACAAAGTACACACACTGTATGATAAAAAGAACGCAAGAAAAGACGCAAGTGTGCAAATTACCCTCTGCTATTCATGCGTAGTAGTTACCAAGAAGGCTTAATCAAGGGCCTGCATTTTGAATATAAATTACTTTAAGAATAATTGATAACCCCAGCCAAGAAAGGCAGCAAGTTTGCAAATTTCCCACTGCCTTCTGCCGGGGTAGTATCTACATGAAAAAGGCTTGATAAAGGGCCTTGACTTTGAATCAGAATATCAAATTGAACAATATTTGATAACTCCAGGCAAGAAAGGCAGCAAGTGTGCAAATTTCCCACTGGCTTCGGACGGGGTAGTTCTTACAACAAAAAAGCTTGATAAATGTCTAATGACTAATGTTGAGGCCAGTGATGCTCCTGTTTTTTTGCTTTTGATGAGGTTCATAAACTGCTTCACATAATACAAAAGTTCATCGCAATAAATGCATAGAAATTTAAGTTTACCAAATTCAAGATCAATATGTGCGTATGGACTGTTTGATGCAATGCTGTTGCAGCAGTTGATGTGCTTGGTGCAGAAGCAAATGGGTTGTCCTGCAATCTCTGTGTTGCAGCTCAAGCTAAGTTGTTGGGGTGCAAATGGTTTACGTGTTGCCCTATATTTGCTGTGCCAAAGGAGTATTTTTAGGATTGATCACACCTTGAAAGAGTCCTTTGGCAAATTTTACAGGTTACTAATGGTTGGTGTGTTTCAGTGAGCATGTGTCTGGACTTCGCTGGAATCTTTAAGGGACACATTAGGGCTTCCATAATACAGAAATACTTTGGGGCAGATTTACAAGCCCCTTGCGCCTCATTTACGCCGCCATTGCGTCACTTTAGTGACGCAGCGGCGGCCAAATCCTGCTCCATGGTGCGGGGGTACTTGCAACGTGACACATCTTCGAGATGCGTCACGTTGTACTGCCCTGCCCCACATGTAGGCGTTCCTGTACAGGGAGGGGTGGTCCGGTGCAGGGACTGGTGCAAGATTTCACTCAGTCACTTTTAGGCCCATGCTGCGTCAAAACCCTGCGCCTGCCTGAAGCAGACGTAAGGATTGATGCAGCATTAACTAGATAGGGCCCCCAGAGCATTCCTGGAGCTGCATCGCGTTTGCAACGCAACTCCAGCAATGCGTCCTTTTACGGTACAGATGCGTCACGCATCTGTGCCGTTTTTGCACCATGGTGCGCCACATTGTAAATGCGGCGCATCCATGATGGCGAAGTTGTGGCGCACAATAACTGGCGCATCCCTGCTGATTTGCAGGGATGCACCAGTTATTGTAAATATGCCCCTTTGTACTTAGTGACATCCAATTCTATTTTATGAAGAACGGTTGAATTCTACATCCGCCTTTAGGACTAGTGGGAGGGTAGCATTTTAAAGAGTTTGACAGGTTACACTACATGTATCCATGCAGGTAAAGAAAACTTAGCATGGTTATGCATGGGCATCCTCTCACACAAAATGCAGCACTCAGCATTCAGGATTGTAAAAGCTTGCCATAGGAGTGACTGATGAGTTTATATATGTCAGTGACAAAAGAAAAGAAATACAAGTATGTTTGTTTTACATTAGAGATATACAGACCTGAAAGACTATGCATGTAAATCCATGAAATCTTTTTTGAAGGTATGGAAGAAAGAAGTGAAAGGGTGTTTAGAAGCAATACTGTCCAGCATAAAAAGTGCATAATTGTTCTTTTTGTTGAGTCTAAACACACCTTTTGAATTATGACCAAGGAATAGTGGTGTAACTATATCATAGATTCTATTGTCAGATATCTACCTTAGTGATAGTGGAATTACCACTACTTTTTAGACTTCCATTGAACAATCATGTGTAGAGGAGCGGTATTGCTTCTTGACCTTCAAAGACGAGGAAGATTTACATTTATATTTCAACACCTAAACAAAATAATTGCTCAATTTTAAAAAGAAAATTAAGTAGGAATGTTAGAGGAAGTTTGGTCCAGCTCTAAAAGGATTGTGCAAATCGTGACAGCTGAAAGAAGTGTGTCTCAACATTATTTATTATGATGATTCAGACACAGCACTAGATTGCAGGAGTGTGCAAATATCTAATTAGACATCTTGCATGCGATCATATGTTACTTAAAAACATACATTTTGTACATATCTAACCAGTAAAAGGTAAGTAGGATTTACCTTTGGTTTTATAAAGTCAAGGTGGAGTCAGCTGCTGCATTCGAAACATTGGGCCTGTTGGGAAGATAGTGAAAAGTAACTTGTTATTAACATTGCTTTGTTCAAAGGTCAATAGCTTTTTGAAATGAAAACTTTATATGTATTTACATGGTAAACATAGTTATCTCTCATCACGTGGTAATGACTTCATAACATGGAAGGGTGCATAAACAGCTTTTCAACATGGTGGATGTAACTCTGGAAAGACCCTTGCAAATGCCTCAGTTATCTGAGTGAAAGTAATATATACCCTGTATCAAATGTGAACTGGAGACTTAATGCCTTCTAAAGACTTCAAGGACTTATATCAATTAATTTTGATATTCTGCATTTACACTCATAGAGGGTACTAACCATTAACTTTTGCACGTATGTTGTTGAAGTATCTTGGTTGCAGACAAAACAATACTTTTCAACAGAGTCTAAATGTAAAAAATATGTACATTAGGACATCATAACAGCAATGTTAACAATTAAAAACTTAGTTTGCAATATATTATGCATGAGTCTAGGCATTTTTAGTTCCAGGATTAGAGACTATTACAACTGTTGCAAACATATTCAAATGACTTCACTACAAACAATATTGAAAATTCACAACTATAAGGACAATATGTTACTATACTATGTTAAAAAGTAAGGCTATGTCTTTATCTATGAAAGATCTTGTATGAAAAAACAAAATAAAGAAGAATCCAATGTTCAGGACAACACTAGAGTGTGAGACCTTATTTATCATTGAAATGTTAAAGTCAAACGTGATGACTCCATTAGGTTCATTACAATTTTCAGTCCATAAATCCCCAGAAATATTACATTAGTAAAAAACTGGGCAACTGGCTGCTGAGTTGGGTAGCATTCTGCAAACTGAAAACATAATAACAAATATATATGTTGAGCAATAGTCGAATCTGAATGTTAAAGCAATCATAGGTTTCAGAGTAGAGAATTTCAGTACACACATTGATGGGAAATTATTGCTTAAAGATAAGTAACTGTAATAGGAATGAAAATATACATATATTTGGTGTTGAGAGACATATTTTTGAGAGAAAGGCATCGATTACTTGTAAAAATATATGAAAGCACATAAGCTTCTAAAGAGGAACCAATATGTACATCATACGCTAATAGCTATATTATACACAATTTGCAGCAGAACGTGGTGTACCTGGTACAGGGGCTGAAGCTGGAACAGGTCCTAAAGATCGAACTGGTCCTGAAGATCGAACATGTTCTGAAGATCAAACAGGTGCTGGTGAATTATTACTGGTTATGCTTCTTGCAAATTAGTTTTGAAAAAGTAACATTTCTTAAAGAAGAAATTAGTTTAACAACCTAACACAAACGTTTCTCAAACAAAAACATTTCATCCAAAAAATCTTTCTTATATTAATGTAGTTTGAAAAATATGTTGTGTGCAGAAAGTTTAAGCGAGGGATATAGAGTACAGTCTATACAAATGCAGAGCTAAGGATGTCAAATGGATGCAGTTTGAAAACATGACAGTTTGACAAACGGCGCTCAGGCCCTGCAGTGATAGGCTTGATTTTTATATTTAGAGTTTCTTGCTTTAGGCCCAGTAGTAGCATTTACATGAGCAGCCTTGGTATACATAGTATACATAACTATGAAGACTAAGGCCACCCTTGCGGAAAACAGGACCGCCCGCCTCAAGGGTGGGGGTCCCGATGTGTGCATTAGGATGCACCCGCCACAGTGGCGGGTGCATCCCCCATTTTTAACATTGTGGTGGGCGGTGCTCACTGCACCGCCCACCACAATGTTAAAAATGTATGCGTGCATTTGCATAAACAAAGCGGCAGGCACAGCACAGTGCCTGCCACTTTGTTCATGCAAATGCTGGGGGGTACCACAGGTACCCTTGTGTGCACCCGCCCCACCCCTCCTTCACTCTGGGGGCCCACATGGACCCCCAGAATGAAGACCGCATGCCTTTCCATGGCGGCATTGCCTCCACGGAAAGGCATCCGATTTGGCCCATCATAATATGGCTGGCGGTGTCTATTAGACACCGCCACCATATTAATCCTTTTCCACCCCGGCGGCAAGGCGACCGGGGCGGAAAAGCGGCGGACGGTTTTTCCGTCCTTCACGGACCCCCCCCGCCATTCTAATATAGCGGGGGGATTCCGCCCGACATCCTAATGGTCCCCTAACATTTTATTAATGGACAAACAATTACCATTTCACTTGCAAAAGTAAGCAATTGCACTTAAAGACTGATCATGAAGTGGTGAAGTGTCCAAAACATGTATTTTGGAGAAAGCATGTCATAAAAAGATGTACGATAGAGGGAAAAATGGTTAGGGAACCTAAGCCAAATAAAGGGCCAGTACAACACCGTAGTGTCAAGGTTATAAATCCAACAATTAATATGAATTAAAATTATGCTAGTCTGAGAAGGCAAAACTTTCGTACGCCAACTAGAGCATATAAAAAAAACAACTATAGGTCATGTGAGGAAGGAAGAAATGTTCAAAGTCAGCGGAGGAAAAAAATGGAGCAAATATGATGATTAGTAGAGAGTATGTATGTTGAAACACAAAGCACGTGGTGTAGCACACAAATGCAACATATATATTTATGAAAGCACAATATATAAGAAAACAGGCCTGGGAAGGCCATGTGAGGCAGTAATAAATATTAAAATTCATGGGAGAAAAAAAAAAGCAAAACAGAGCTGGGAGGGCCACATGACGCAGAAAAAAATATGATGAAGCACGTAAAATTTCTAAGAACAGACACAAAAGCATGTGACATTTAAAAAATACAACCCAGAAATTCATGCAAGTACAATTTATTAAAGAAAGGCCTAGGAGGGCCCTGTGACGCAGAAGGAATTAAATATTAGGAACATGCAAGTGCGATTAACAAGAATAGAGGCCTAGAAAGGCATTGTGAGGCAGTAATAAATATTAAAAGTCATGGGAGAATTAGGAGGGAGCAAATGCGATGAACCACAAAGCATGTACCCAACAAAAATAAAGAAAAACAGAGCTGGGAGGGCCACGTGACACAGAAAAAAATACCATCAAGCACATAACATTTTTAAGAAAAGACACTAAAGCATGTGACACACTTCAAAAATTCGACCCAGAAACTCATGCACGCACAATTTATTAAAGAAAGGCATAGGAGGGCTCTGTGACGCAGAAGGAATTAATAGGATCATGCAAGTACGATCAATATGAATACAGGGCTGGGAAGGCCACGTGAGGCAGTAATAAATAATAAAAGTCATGGGAGAATTGTAGCGCCATCAACTCTTTCGACGGAACCACTCCCTAATACGATAGTTCCTCCGGTCCAAGAACGTATATCTGAACACCCAATCACCACTGGAGAGCTATCTAAGAGACAACCATCAACTATGAACCCATCTCAACATTCGCTCCTCAGGCCAGATACCCAACTAACGCACCTTCCCTCTCTTCCGCACCCTCCATTTCATCCTCCCCAGTCAATCACCCTGTCCCAAGGTTCTCTACCCCTCGAAATCCCGCCAAAATCAACCACAACACTGTCTCCAAGTCGGGAGCTTCCAGTTGTCTACTGGAATGTAGCGGGTCTTCGATCTAAGGTAGACCTTCAGTCATGGATTGATGTGATTAATGTGCACCAAATAGTCTGCCTGCAGGAAACCTGGGCTATTGACCCTATTCACATCCAGGGTTATAAAACATTCCACGTCCCTGCCAGTGCATCAACGCATGGGAGGTCAAAGGGAGGCTTAGCTGTATATCTCTCAACCAAAATATCACCTTTGACTGTAAATGTATCTCTTACGTCTCCTAGCTTTCAAATTTTAAAGATAGTCTTCGAAAAAAGTTCTATCTATTACATCATTAATATGTACAACAACCTTCCACCTGCTGATTGTGTAACAACACTGACTGAAATTTCTCTATTCATACATGATCAGCGGGCAAAGTATTCTCAGTCGCTATGTTATGTTGTGTGGGGGGGTGATTTTAATGTTTCTTTGTGTAATAAGTATAAGAAAGGTATTTGCGGGCTCCAAGATGAATGCGACTCTCCTATGACGCATTTTACCCACTCTAGTATTGGTAATACTCTGAATGAATGTCTTTTCTCACTAGAACTCGAATATGCCAATGAAATAGTGAATCCTCCTGTTGAGTTTACGCCGACCTGTCACGGCAGAGGCATCTCTAGCACCATCGATTATATTTCGTGCTCACAAATTCTGAAAGGTCACTTGAAACACTTCATAACAGGCTCAGATATTTCTATCGATCACTACCCGAATAGTATTAGCCTTATACTTAATTCAGCTCAACAAGCTCATAACAGGACTAGTCTGCTAAATCATCAATCTTTGGCCCTACACAATCTAAATGGCTTCACAGTAAAATGGTCCAAGATTAACCCCGCTGACGTTACTAAGAAGGTCATACAAAAAACTCTCCCTTCTATAAACATCTGTTTAGCGGAGACCTCGTCACCCCAACTGATCCTTTCTAGTTTCGCGGAAATACTAAAAGCTATCCGGCATGAGTTAACCCGCCAACATAAGTCCCACGACAAGGACTCACGGGGGTCGTTTGACGTCCACTGCCGGAAAGCCCTTTCTGCGCTAAAAAGAGCATTGCATAATCAAGTCAGAGACGTAGCAGTAATAGCCATGCTTAGAAGGAAGTATAAATCGGCCCAACAAACCCGGAAACGGGAAGTAAAGAAAAACCTTTGGGCCCAACTACATGAGAGCACAAGGAGTAAAGACTGCTCGCTGTTTTGGCGAACAGTCAAGTCACCCTTCCTAGCATATCCTTCAGCTGTCCGTCACCTAGACGTGGCGGTTCCAGCCGAAAAATGGGTGGCACATTACTCGCAAATTTTCGGTGATTCCTCCCCTGTAGCCCTAAATACACAGTCCTTCGAAGAAGTCCCCATCATGGATAACTCATATCCAATTGACCTCCTCTTTGACCTCAAGGAGGTCACAGCTGCACTAACTTCTTCGAAGACTGGTAAAGCGCCTGGCCCCGACGGAGTACCACTCGATATCTTTGTGAGTAATCTTGATCTCTGGTCCCCAATAGTCACACAAGTTATGTTCGCAGTCTCACAGGCCGGCTTAATAGAATCCTGGTCCTCGTCAGTACTGCTACCAATTTTTAAAAAGGGTGAACGCGACAACCCAACCTGCTACAGGCCCATTTCCCTCTTGGACTCACTGGGGAAGGTTGCTGGGCGATTAATCCTGGAGCGCCTCCAGAACTGGGCCTCGGAGAAGAACATCCTAACCGACCTCCAGTATGGGTTCCAGGAGGGATTGGGCACTGTAGAACAGGCCCTTAATCTGACACTCCTAATGGGCAAATACGCAGGGGCAAAAGAAGGCAACCTATATTTAGTGTACGTTGAACTCAGCTCCGCATTTGATTGCGTGATCCACTCCAAATTGTGGGCAATCCTGAGGGACTTGGGGGTAGATCCTCCCCTTCTTAAATTCCTTTGAGAGCTTTATACCGACGCCAAAGCGTGCGTGAGGTACGGTATAAATGGAGAACTATCTGAGTCATTTAGCGTAGCAAAAGGCGTCAGACAGGGGTGCGTTCTCGCCCCGTTTTTATTTAATATTTATACCAACGGGTTAGAACAGGCGATGCTGGTAGATAGCCAGGATCTTCCATGCATAAACACCCGGCCTATCCCAGCCCTATTGTACGCCGATGACTTTGTCATTTTGGCGAGAACATTAAAGCACCTCCAATTACAACTGGACAAGTACTGCCAGTTTATGCTCTCCTTGGGTTTAAAAGTTAATAAGAGCAAGACTTTCGTGTCGCATATTGGCCAGAAAGTGAAGAAACCGAAACCTCTTTTTATAGAAAAGGTCAGATTGGATTACGCCAGGGAATATCCTTACCTGGGCATTCTCATGGATGACCAAATAACCTGGAAACCCGCCACCGCGAGTAAAAAACTGTTATTCCAGCGTACAACTGCGGCGCTGATGTCTTTCTACAGGAAATTGGGCAAACCCGCTCCCGCTGAGTTGCTCAAAATCTATCACGCTAAATGCCATAGCGTAGCAACTTATGGTGCGGGTGTATGGGGTTATGCTCCTACTGGTGAACTCCAAACAATTCAAAATGGATTTTTGAAATACCTTCTTGCGCTCCCTCAAAGCCACAACCTACGGTTGCCATATTGAGCTCGGCCTGGATTACCTAACGGATACCATCAGATACCAGCCGATCCTCCTATGGCACCGTATATGGACCAAAGCACAATGCCACCTTACTCGGTCTTTAATAACCGACTGTTTATCCCTGGCTCACTGGAAAAAGATTCCATGGTTACTGTATGTCTTTAATTTCTTGAAAGATTTAAATTGCTTACTGTTTTTCACTGACCCTCCCTCACTTGTTGACATATCCAGGAAGGCTTTGAAGAGCCTGTGTGTTAATCACCTTAGAGATCTGCGGTTATGCTCAGAGATTGGCAAACGTACAAACACCCATCTATTGATGATACAAACCTCACCTGGGGCCTCATTTATGAAAAGTGATGCATCGCTGTGTGAAAGCAGAGATGCGTCACTTTTCACTGCGCACTCCTTGCGACACCAATGATGCGTCATATTTAATGTATGACGCATCATGTCGCAAGGACTTACAGATACGTCAGTATTTCTGACGCATCTGTAAGCGCAAAAGAGACGCATTGCTGGAGTGTGTCACAAAAGTGACGCAACTCGAGCAATGCATCCTTTCACATGGGGAAAGCCCCATGTGAAAGGGCCTGCGTCAGTCTTACGCCTGCTGTGAGGCAGGCGCAAGATTTTGACGCACAGCATCCTAAAAGTGACGCAGTGAAATCTCATAGATTTCACTGCGTCACTATTACGAGGATTTTTGCGGGGGAACGCCCCCTCTGCATACATTATACCTGACGCAGGTATAATGTGGCGCAGGGGTTTAAAAAGTGACGCATCTACCTAGATGCGTCACTTTTTAAATATGGCGCAACAAGGCGCATTTTGTACGCTGCTGGTGCGTCACAAAAAGTGACGCACCGGTGGCGCAAAACTGACGCAAGGCCTCATAAATAAGGGCCCTGGTATTCAGTTGTATCTCTCCTTCTTTTGGTCAAACTATAAAAAGTATGTCTTAACCAGGTTTCGTTTTGACTCCTTTTATCGTCTTGTCTCGTTCCCCGGGGTTTCAAACTGGTCCCACGAATTGATTAGATGCCCCTGCGATGGAATTGCACACCAGTCTACCCTACATGTAACATTGTTTTGTAGCTACTATGAGACCCCACGTAAGCGTTGGATTGTCCCTCTCCTCCGACAAATGGGCCTGAGAAGATGTAGGCCTGCTCTTCTGGCTTTACAGTTTTTAGAAACACAATTTGCTGCTAAGTGTATAGCTTGTTTTTTAAAAGCATGTTTGAAAATCCGATTACAACCACCTGAGTTATCTTTGTAATCCTTATTTAATTGATATCAACTGTCTTTTTTTAATTCGTAACTGTTTCTTATCTTTCTGTTAACATTGTATATGTGACAATCTTTTTAAAAAGAAAAAATTATAGTCTTGATGTAACCCATTTTATTATGCACTTTGTATGATTGTAAAACTCAATCGAAATAAAGACTTTTGAATTGAATTGAGGAGGGAGCAAATACCATGAACCACAAATCATGTACCCCACAAAAATAAAGCAAAACAGAGCTGGAAGAGCCACATGACACAGAAAAAAATATAATGCAGCACGTAAAATTTCTAAGAACAGCCACGAAAGCACGTGACATTTAAAAAATACAACCCAGAAATTCATGCAAGCACAATTTATTAAAGAAAGGCCTAGGAGGGACCCATGACTCAGAAGGAATTAAATATTAGGAACATGCAAGTACGATCAATAAGAATAGAGGCCTGGAAAGGCCAAGTGAGGCAGTAATAAATATTAAAAGTCATGGGACAATTAGAAGGAAGCAAAAACGATGAGCCACAAAGCATGTACCCACCAAAAATAAAGCAAAACAGAGCTGGGAGGGCCACGTGACGCAGAAAAAAATACAATCAATCACATAAAATTTCTAAGAACAGACACAAAAGCACTTGACACACTTCAAAAATACAACTCAGAAATTCATGCACACACAATTTATTAAAGAAAGGCATAGGAGAGCCCCATGACGCAGAAGGAATTAAATAATAGGAACATGCAAGTACGATCAATAAGAATAGAGGCCTGGAAAGGCCAAGTGAGGCAGTAATAAATAATAAAAGTCATGGGAGAATTAGGAGGGAGCAAATACGATGAACAAAGCATGTACCCCACAAAAATAAAGCAAAACAGAGCTGAAAGGGCCACATGACGCAGAAAAAATATATGATGAAGCACGTCAAATTTCTAAGATCAGACACAAAAGCAATTGACATACTTTAAAAATATCAATCAAACACCGGGAGGAGACCTGCCCGCAGTAGTTTTAATCAATGGCCTTGGAGAGGTCCTTAATATTATAAAACTTGTCCTGAACCCAAGCAAATCATATCATATAACAAGTTTGATTTTATCAAAATTTATTTATTATTTCTATGAATTCATTGTATTTGTATGTAGATATAAATAATTTGGCATCAGAATAAATAAACATCTTAACAATTAAATGGTGGTTCTAACTTCATACTAACATACCCTTAACATTCATACAAAAAAACATTCACACATCATACATCCTACAACACTAGGCAGAGATGGTTTTAGGTGACAGGGGGACCGTTGGTCAAATGTCCGGGTTGGTTCAGTGGGTTCCTAAATACTTTAAAAATATGACATGGAAATTCATGCATGCATAAATTATTAAAGAGAGGCCTAGCAGGGTCCCGTGACCCTTGCTACCCATGGGGCTGGAGCTTGGGGGATGACAGGAATTGTGGAGTTACAGCGCGCTGAAGATTAATTCTGCAAAAGATTGTTAGCATTACCACAAGTTTGTTCAAACTAAATCAGTAATGAGCGATTGGGTCTACCGTACATTGGTAATTTCATCAAAATGGCTCAAACATTGTTATGACATTCGATATGGAGCAGGGAGCGGGGGAAACTAAATCAATCAATACTGAGTGATATCTTGAAGTTAGGTCATGCATTGAGAATCACATGGCTATTTTACATCTCTGTGTCTAAATGAGCTCTACAAGAACCACCAACTGTGCGCTAGTTATCCAATGGTGAAGCTTAAGGAACTTTTAATGGTTGAAGCAAAAAGCGACAAGTGGTTTTTAAACAAATATAGAAGTTCAATAGGAGTATACCAGCGCACAACGCATATGACGTACAGTGCACCTTTCTATTTTCCTTTGTGAAGAACTCTCAGCAAAGATTTGTGCTGACAAGGTTTCGGTTAAACTACATATTAATGATAGGTTATACTGCAAATACATATTCAGTAAATCAGTTGTGGCCTTGCCCATTTGACGGAAAGTCTAGTCAGTTTATTTCACACATTTTGTTCTTTTGTTCTTTATAAACCAGCCTGAGGAAAAAGTATTTGGTTCCATTACTAGAGAAAAAAAACTTAGACAGGACCTTACAGCTTTCACTGTTTCACAGCAACTGGATAATCATTTAGTATGTTATACACTTGCATCTTTTGTATGGGTTCTATTGAAAATCCATTGCATCACATGAATTTTAAGGGTTTTATGGGTCGTAGAATGAGGCAGGAGAACTCTTTCATACTAATCTAGATTTTTTTAGCAAAACTGAAAAAGGGTCATAGTCCAGAGCACCATTATAGCTGCTATTTGATTTTTAAAGATTAGGTGCACTTATCTATTTGTATATCTGGTATTATGTATATACTTTTATCATGGATTTTAGGGGGACAATATGAAATGAAGTACAGAGATTATGCACCTTCCTATTTTATTGTCTATTGTTTTTCCTATGAACTTTTATCATTGTTAAATAATGCGAAATAAAGGTTGATTGATTGACATGGAGTATTAGACATAACATTTGATGATGTTGGTGGAGTTAAGCAGAGTGGTCGGTGTGTTGTAGATATCCTACTCATAAAAGACTTGCATATCCAGCGAAAACCAGTTCCCAGTGTCTTTAGCAAATTCAGTAACTAGCCACAAATTATAAGGTTTGAGTGTAAATACAGCTCTTGTTAATATTAGTAGTTGTGTATTCAAAGAAGGAATGTCATATGTAGCTTTGTTACAGATTAGAACATTGTCCGGTTTATTTCTGAGTGATTTTGATGACAATTAGGTTAGTGCTGAGATGAGCTGTGTAAGGGAATATGACAGCTTAAAAGCTGAATATGCTCCTCATTTAGGCCAGTATTCTCTGCTTGAAAAACTGATAAGGTGTCCAAAGCAGAAAATATCAAAGCAGTCTATTAGAGCTGAACAGAAAGATGAACAAAAAGAAAAACAACAAGGACCTAGGCATAGAAAACTACAGCTCAATTAGGAACTAGAATGGTATCATTATGATAATAAATCTGTAGTGAACTGTTATGCAAATATAGTGTTAAATGGGCTATACCATTTGCATCACTTTACAAATTCTATTAAGGAAAACGTTGATAAAAGAATGGCTTCACAAATATGCATACTTGAATAATTAAGAAGTGACAGCATCTGCTGCTACAGGAATAGGGAAATTTACAGATTACTGTACTGGATTAGTACTTATTTCTCAAAATATTCAGCCGTATACTCGAGACTTTTTACTTGTAATGCTAGGACTATTAGAGGAAGACGATGTGAATATCAGTGAATTATTTAGTTTAACTTATAAATGGAACCATAACCGTGAAGATTGTGAATTTACGTCAAGCACTGAAATCAATGCAGAACGATTCCTCTACTTGACATTACCAGATTGTAAAGCTGTGCCCTTTGAAAATTTAAATAAAAACACAAATCAAGATATGACCTATCCAAACTATAGGTCAGAACATAAGTCAACATTGTTCCTACAAAGGTATTGAAAATATGCCATAGTCATGCTACAACAATGCAGCGTGGATGGCACTAAATTTGGAACTGAATTTACAAAATGTTTAGCTGGACAAAATTCTATTTCAAAAAGAACTTCCACAACTATAGCAATCATATTTCACTAGCAAGTTAATATAACCTCTGGACACTACACAATATATTTAAGAGTTCAAACAGGATGGAAAGAGTGCAATGACATACAAGTGACATTCAAATCAAGACTACCTAAAATGTTACCAAACTCATATCTGCTATTTGTAGAACCGAAGTTCAAAGGAGAATTTAGGAAGAGAAAATGTAGTATTGTGTTGACATATATATGGATTATGTGTTTCCGAGACATTAGGAGTATTGTCTACTGAAAGCTGTTAGGAATAAGAGACTCTTTTTAATTGCGGGAAAGGAATTTATAAAACATTTGTGGACTATATTCTGTTACTACAGATTTTTTTTTATTTTGAAAAGCTTTATAGAGCACAAACATGAACCATGCTGGGTATCTGAGCGCTGTACAGGTAAGCAGACCATAAAAGAAGTTAAGTTAAGTAGACATAGGATGATCAACATAGATATACGGGCACAAAGTAAAATATGGTTGAGAGCTAGATAGATCTTGGCTGTAAAGCATGCGCTAAAAATTAGTTTCGTGATTTCAAAACTATTGTTGCAGGAAGCTTTTTAAGAACAACCCCTTTAGTTCTTTTTTGAATGAGGGTATAGAGGGTTTGGTTCTGATTTTTAGGGGAAGAGCATTTCATGTTCTTAGAGTGAGGCTAGAGAACACACAGTTGTAAGTTTTCTTGAATTCATGAGATTTCAGCAGAAGAGTGTTTGAGCTTCTTAGTGTTAATTTTAGAATGGATAGTTCGAGTTTATTTTTAAGGTAAATTGGAGTGTTATAATTGAGTTATTTGTGCATCAGGCAAATTATCTTGAACTGGATCCTTGCTTCCATCGTGAGCCAATTAGGTTGTGATACATCAGGTGTGATGTGATCTTGTTTTCGTGATCCTGTGATGAATCTGGCTGCTGACTTCAGTGTAGCTCTCAGGGGGGCCAGTTGGGCCTAGGTAGCCCCGCCAGGGTTGCAATTCCCTAGTCAAGGTGGGACTGGGGATTGGACTGGTAGCTGTATGTCATCCTTCAGTAAGAAAGTTTTGAGTTTTCTGAATGTGCTGAGTTGGTGATTGGCTGATTGGCTCCTCTGGTGGTTGCACTGATGTGGTTTTTCTTATTCATGTGTTTGTCCAGAGTTATTCCCAATGATTTAGCTGAGTCCACAATGTGAGTAGCGCAGTTGAGTGCGATTAGTAGTTTGAGCCAGTCTTGAATAGGGGCTGAGTTATTATGGGTAGCAATCAGGAAGAAATCAGTCTTGAGTGCGTTTAGCATAAGGTGATTATGAGTTAGCCAATGTTGGGTTTTCAGCAGAACATAGTTAAGAGTTTTGATGTCATCAGGTGATGAGATTTTTAAGTATAGTTGAGTGTCATCGGTGTACGTGTGGTATTGGATGTTCGCGCACTTCAGAATTTCGGTGAGGGGTTACATGAGTAGATTAAAATGCATGGTGTGAGAGTGTGGATCCTTGGGGCACTCTTAATTGTATCTGAGTACTGTTAGATAGACAGTGTTTGGTTTTGATTCTTTGCGTTCTCTTGTAAAGTTATGAAGCAAACTAAGTTAAAACTGATCTGGATTGCCCCATCCTTTTCTGAAGAATTAGGTTATCATGTTTGACTCTGTCGAATGCCGATGAGATCTTGAGTAGTATGAGAAGTCAGAGTTTGTTCTGGACAAGTATTCCCAAGGCTTCGTCGACAATGTGTATTAGGGCAGTTTCGGTACTATGTCCAGTTGGAATTGGTACCGGAGTTGAAACTGATCTATGTGATTACAGAGTTGTTTGTGAACACATTTCTCAAGCAGCTTGGTTAAGGTCATGCTATTAGAGTGGCCAGAAGATGCTAGGATCAGATAATGCTGCATTAGATTTATTTGGGATGCGGGTAACTTGTCCCATTTTGAGGTAGTCAGGAATCAGGCCCTGTATGAAAGATTTCTGAATGATTTCAGACCAGAGTGGGAGCACAGAGGATCTGAGCTCTTTGAAGTACTTGGCGGGCAGCGGATCATTAAAGTGATTTGATGGTTTCAGAGTGGTTATAATTTTGAATCTTTTGTCATCATCTGGTAGTGAGGAGCCCCACTCTACATTATTTTTGGAGTATACTCCATGTATGTTTAGATGGGGAAACTTAACAAGGGTGAAGATGGAGAGGGAGATGTTTGGTCATGGAAATGTGTGTTTGGTATGGTGAGTTGTAGTTCCAGTTCAATGGTTCTAGTTTTGTCCTTGAAAAGTGTAGAGAACTCATTCCCACTGAGTGTTTTGATTGTTGCTTGATGATTTCAAAGAGTTTTTGGGTCTGTTTTTAGCATTGTCAAGTAGTGATTTAGTTATTGGCTTTGGCGCAATGGATGCGTTTGTGATACGCACTTCTTGTCTTCCTCAACTGCTTGAGGTTCGATACGAAGGGGGTGTTTTACCATGATCTCTTTGCCAACCTTAGTTTGGATCTTTCAGTGTTGAAGGAGCAGTTAAACCAGGGATTGGAATGTTTGCTGTAGATCCTTGTGAGGTTTTTTTAAGTGATTTATGCAAGTAAATCTTCATGTAATGGATGTACAGTTCGGTAATTTCCTCCAGATTATTCATGTTAGGGGGAGGGAGAAAGTTATTGCTATTGTGAATCAGATCATTAACATTGATGTTCATTAGATCTCTTTGCCATTGCTTTTATGGGGTTTTGCCCTGTCTGAACAGCACTCTTTCCAAGATGAGGCAACGGTCTGACCAGTTACATAGTTATATGTCATCTAGTTGTACAACATTTTCTTTGGTGATGATTAAGTCAAGGGTGGCACCCTTGTTGTGGTTGAGTTTGTTGCACGACTGGTCCAGTTTATGTGTGAGTATGAGGTGGGAAATCTCAGCCATGTATTTTACCACTGATCTAAAATTAAGGAGCATTGATTTGATGCAGGATTTAGTTGCTATGGTATCGATATGTGATGTGAAGATATGTAGTAAATTATCCTTGCTAACAGTTCTAAATATGACACCTATTTCTCTAAGCAAGTTGGGGGAATAATCTGGATCGTGAATGAGGCTTGTGATGAGTTATTAAAGACGGAGGTGTATGATATGAGAAGGGAGTGAATATCCTCTTCAGTTAGATGATCAGTAATTCTATGTGGCCTGGATGGGTGATTGGTGTGTGACTGAGATTTCCAGTTTAGTGTCCCCAGAGAAACTATGGCCAAGGTTAAATTCCTGTTGCGTTTAGTTATTGTGGGGCGGCATGGTTGATTGTATTCGTAGGTGGTAGTCAGATTTCATTGCTGTTCCATCTGCCTAGAGAAAAGTAACAGGTTCTAAAGGCCCTCTTTTACTAGTAGGAGATCATGCCTTAGGTCTGCCAGCTTATCATCGATCGATGGGGGTTTAAAGGGAGAGTGGATGGTCTAGAAGTGGCGAGTCAGTGAAATACCTTAAAGCAGTGAGTGGTGATATGTGATAAGCAATCTTCAGCTGCAGGGAGGTAAGTCATAGGCAGGATGACAAGGAGTAAGAGGAAGTTAGTGGATGGGGAAATGGTGGAGGAAAGAGGAAGGGGGCAGTTGAGGTAGTCTGATTGTTCTTAGCGGTGAACCCATTGTGGACTCGGGTAGTTGAGATCCACGTTTGGGGGCTGGCAGTGCATGAGTGATGAGCCTGCTGGCATGAAAGAGAGGCATACTACATGCAACAGTGGGATCCAGAGATAAACATATTACAGTTATTGAGAATGTTAGAGTTGTGATCATTGTGTTTCAATGACTTGAGATGACACATGGAAGAGGAGGGCGAGACCATCGCGTTGGTCATCATGCAATCTAAAGTAGTGGAAGAGGACCTAGAAACAGTTATGTTAGCTTCATTATTGCCACCGTATGGTGACTGGTTAAGCTGAGACAGTTCCAGTGAGGGGGAGTGGGAGGAGGAGGCAGAGAAAGTAGAGTGACGTATTGGTGTAGCAGCAAGGCTTTGATTAGGTGCTAAATGCAAAAGAAAAAATTGATGGACAGAATGCAGGGCAATGTCATACACTCACCCCATTACAGAGATCCGGGCCTTAATCCATTGCTTTTTTTGCTCGCCATTCCAGTTTGGACCCAGCCATATGCAAATCAGTCTTGACCCTGCACCCGATGGGAACAGTCCAGCCCGAACTGCCAGGCCAGGTCCTCACTGGACTGGAAACAAGCTTTGTATGACCGGTTTCTGGGTTTTACCCATCATCAGCCATGATAGCTTTACTCCAGTGGCATGGAAAGCTTGGGACCCCCCGTCTTGGCACACCTGTCCCACTCAGGGTGACAAATGCAAAAAGAACAATTGATGGACACAATGCAGAACAATGTCATACATTCACCCCAGTACAGAGATCTGTGCCTAAAGCCATAATGTTTCTGCTCATCATGCTATTCCAGTTTGGACCCAGCCATATGCAAATTAGTCTTGACCCTACGCCCAATGGGAACAGTCCAGCCTGAACTGCTAGCCCAGGTCCTCCCTGGTCTGGAAACAAGCATCCTAGAATCAGCTTCAGGGTTTCATCCCTCAATAGCCAGGATGGCTTGATTCCAGTGGCATCGAGAGCACAAGACCCACGTCTAGGCATACCCTTCCCAAATGGTTAGGTAGTATAATTGACACAGTGCTATATAATGTATTTTTGCCCTTCATAATGAAATCATCAAATAGATCAAGACCATGGCCTGATGCCTGAATAAGGATGCTTTAATTGTTGTAGAGCGACATTGCGAGAATGGCCTTGAACTCTGGTGAGGGTGTTACAGTTATTCGGAAATTATGAGAGGTTTTCGTTATAGGTTCGGATCGCAGCAAGGAGGTTAAGCCTCTTCTCCATTGGGCTCTTCTGTTTATGAAGAAGATTAGGTCGTTAGCAACAATACCTTGTGAAGAGCAAAAGTATAAATCAGGGATGAGCGTTTCGGGGTGTTGTTTTGGTAGGTTATGTTTGAAGCTTTTAGCAGCGTTTTTCAATAGATTAAGGGGTTAGATCATTTTAAACTCATTAAGGCCCAACTATGACAACAGGTTTTCGTTGGGGCGGGCATTATTTGGAGCTATATTGGCAGATAGTGAGAGATGCGTAATGTTTTGAATTTGTGGATGAAGTTCCCATAGAACTACCATAGGCAGGTCTACTATAATTGTGTAGCAAGTGGATGTAGTTCAGTCAGATTAAAAGTAATTTCTATAATTAGAAGTATCCTTTGCTCAGTGTACTTCTTTACAAGATCTAATCCTGTGATAAGTGGTATAGGTAGTGGGGGACTTAAATGTGCAACGTTGCATTGGTCAGATTGTGCATGTTAGAAAGAGAATCTGGGCTGGGGTGAGCAAGAGAGGAGACACTATCACAAGCTGGCTGCTCCATAGATGCGGTACAAAAGGGGGTGGCGGTCCATAGATGCAACCTATATTAATCCTACCTTTCTTTTGATGATAGATTCCCTTAGTCCTGCTTTCCTTTCAGTTTGGAGCCATTCTTATGTCAGATTCAGTTCTGCTGGATGGGAGCAAATTTGACTGGTGATGACTTCCAGTCAGGTAGAGACCTTAAAAAAATGGCAACAGGACATTTTCTATCCCTCTTTCAGCTGCTAGAATGCCCCATGGGAGCAGATAATCTAGATGATCAGTCAAAGGGGAGGGGGAGGTTTCAGCCCTGTCCCTCATTGATAGCAGCAGGCATGGTCTAGTACTTGTTGGCTGCAGCAGAATTCCAATTTGTGTCAACCCCCTTCAGATCGGGAGGCCGAGCTATATGGGAGTGGTCACGAAGAGGTCTGAATGTGTAGGAAAAAAAAAAGAAAGGCATTGGTTGGGACAACCAGGGTCCAGAGCGATGAGCAATTCACAGTGTAGCTGGCCAGAGGGAATCGCACCGGCTGAACTGCTCCACTTTGCATAGCAATGATTCAGCCCCTCTTCGACGCTCCGCTTTTATTTCCTGACGGAGCCTCTAAGTGCGTGCTTAACCCACGTGGGTTCAGGGTCACAATGTGTCTGCCACAGCCTGGCATTAAGGCAGCTTGAGTGGCATTCAAACAACTATGTTTGGGCTCAGTGCATCCGGGTACAGGAACATACCATAGCTGCTCTGGCTGCGTTCCACTCCATTCCAAGGTCACCTTGTGTGCCTGCACCATCAAGAGCAGATCCACACGCAGGGTCAGGGCCTCACTGCAGCAGCCCACAGCCAGGCTACAAGGCAGCCGCCACTTCAGCGATCAGCGGGAGCAGAAGGGGGAGGCAAATCAGCAAGAGTACAGATGACGCAGCTCCACCAGTGTTGGGGCCACAAAGCGGACCTACTAGCAGACTCTGGTTGTAGGGGGGTCCAGTGGTGCTGCTCCCGTCCAGAGCAATGCCTCAGGATGGCACGATGTCACTGTTATCCTGGATCCTGGGAGGACAGGGGTTGAACGTCCAGAATGATGCAATGTACGTCCAAAAAGATTATACTTTCTTATCTTTATTGTTCCAAGTTGTT
Organism: Lissotriton vulgaris; assembly: GCF_964263255.1. Lineage (NCBI taxonomy): Eukaryota > Metazoa > Chordata > Amphibia > Caudata > Salamandridae > Lissotriton > Lissotriton vulgaris. The sequence goes on along the minus strand of NC_141694.1, from coordinate 394,811,612 downwards.
ACAATCAATCTATCGATCAATCAATCAATCAGGGATTTGTGAAGCACACGACTCATCCATGAGGGTCTCAAGACACTGGTGGGAGGGGGGATTTGAGCAGCTCCGTCTCATCCGAAGAACCAGGTCTTGAGGCTCCTCCTGAATACTTGCAGTGTGGGGGTTCATCTGATGCTGAGGGGGAGTGTGTTCCAGGTCTTTGCTGCAATGTAGGAGAAGGCTTTTCCTCCAGTTCTGGCTCTGTGGATGTGTGGCCGCAGCATTCTGGATGGTTTGGAGCTTGAGGAGTAGCGATTTGTTGATTCCAGCGTAAAGGACATTCCAGTTGTCCAGTCTGCTGGTTATGAGTGCGTGGGTGACACTCTTGCTGGATTCGGGGGCATCCATTTGAAGGTCTTGCAGAGAATGCGGAGGGTATTGAAGCATGTGAAAGATACAGCGTTGACCTGTCGGTTCATGGTGAGGGAGGAGTCAAGTATGATGTCAAGGTCGCAGGCATGGTACGTGGGTGTGGGAGGGTTGTCGAGGGTGGTAGGCCACCAGGTGTTGTCCCATGCACAGGGGTGGAGCGGAGGACAGGACTTCTGTTTTCTCCAAGTTGAGCTTTAGGCAGCTGCTCTTCATCCAGGATGTGATGTCTTTCATTCCGTCCTGGAAACTGTGTCTATAGATGTCAGATTCATTGGTGAGGGAGAGGATGAGCGGGTGTCAGTGTAGGATACTATGCTAAGTCCGTTTTCTGACAATGGTAGCAAAGGGGGCCATGTAGATGTTGAAGAGCGTGGGGCTGAATGAGGATCCTTGGGTTACTCCGTAGCTGATTTCTGTGGGTTCGGCGTCATGGCATCTGGTGGTTAGTGTTCAATGGGAGACAGTGTCGAAAGCTGCTGAGAGGTCTAGTAGAATGAGGGCAGCTGCGTGGCCCTGGTCAAGGAGAGTACAGATGTTGTTACAAACTGGCAATGGATGGATAGAGGGAATCTCTGTATTTTCGCTAAAGGCTAGCCTGTCCCTCAGGTGATCCTCTCCGACACTATAATACCAATAGCCTTCAGTTGCATCTAAGATGTCTTTTCACCACTTAAAAAAATGCCCACTTTTGTTTCTGGTACAGCAACTTGTACGTAGTACTGTATGTTATGTTCTTTCTACATGTACCAAGAACATTTTAGAAATCATTTGGCCTAACAGGGATGATGTTTACAAAAGGATATCCAAAAATGAAGGCAGCTTCATAATTGTTAGATATTTTGTACCAGAAGAATGTCAGAACAGTTTTACCATATATGCTTTCATTAAGGTAGTACACTATCAGCAAGCAACTATTAAAAAACTTGTAGTAAGAGGAGTGCACAGTATGACATATTTGTAATGATGTACTGTGCACATTTGTATTTTTACGATCCATTTTCCCCCACTGTTTTATGATGATGCTTCATACAGAGCAATGTTTTTTTTATTTAAGGTCCTCATTTCACCATTGGCGTCTGCAATATGAACAATCAAAACCCGATCCATCCTGGGTGCCCAGGGCTAGTGTTCTTTCATTCGCCTAGGGCCGACCAGGCCTGCTTCTTCGTACGAGGCATGGTGTAATCATAGAACCTTTGAGGCCTTAGACCAGCTTCATATCTTTGCCCCACAAGATCAAAGGTTCCCACACATTATTGTTACCATTAACTGCCAAGCCTATATCTAGACGCGCCATGCCTAATGCTGCGCGCAACTAGTTTTCGTAGAGAGAGTGACAAGGATCCTTCCACAGTTAGAAGATCTCTCTGCGAGCGATCAAGAACAGACAAAAAAAAAGCCCACTTGTGTCACAGATAGCAAGCTTATGAGAGCCATATCCAATCCAAACAAAAAACTCATGCTGCATTAAGGCACAGCTTAACTTTAAAAATACCTTCCAGAGCCCTCCCCAGTCTAGCCCAAAAATCAGACAAAATAACACAATCAGAAAAAGTATGAATGTCATCAGCCTCAACCAGGCCGCATCTAGGGCACTTAGGGAGAGGACAAAAAACAAATTTCACAATTTTTTGGGGCGTATAATACAACTTATTGAAAACATAGAAATGTTTTTTTTTTTAGAGAAGCTGGCTTAACAAACTTATATAAAATTTGGAGAGATAAAGCATAAAGACTAGCTGAAGCCTCTTCCAGAGTGGAGGAATTCCATACAAGATGAGATGGGGGAAACTGTATATCTTCTGCATCTAACAGGCTTCTATACCAAAATCCCACTTCTTTTTCCTGCGATTCAGACTTTGGAGGGCATTCTCTATCTCCTAATTTCCGCCTATATTCTCCTTCTCCGCTAAAAACCAGGAAAAAGTTGCAAGTATTTAAATATGGAAAAGTAATCCCCTATCTTTAATCTCAAAACTTCCCAGGGGAGAACCCCCTCAGATGTTATGAGGTCAGACCATATCTTAAACTCTGTTCTCTTAATGGGTGACGCTAAACCATCTCTGAGGCACCCGGGCGATCCTGGGGAGTCCCAGATTGGGGCAAAATCAGCATAGTATCTTATACCCCATCTCCCTTCGACTCTATACCAAACGTGAAGGGCTAGTTTTAAAACCTTCAGTCTGACCTGCTTGAACAACTTTGGCGCACCAAACTTATACAAGAAGCCAGTATCCCCACCCTCAAGATTAACCATTGCAGTCAAGATCCAGCCCCAGTTGGAATCGTTGGGACTAGAGAGCAAACAGTGTACAATTTTAAGCTGGAAAGAGAATGAATACCAAAGCACATCCAGCAGCACCAGGCCTCCTTTTAAGAGTTTTTGTTTTAACTTTTTCCAGGATAATCTGGAATTTTTATTTTCCCATATAAAGCTGCCTGTTTTACCCTGGATTTTCCCCAGAAGCTTATCTGGAAAGACTAGGGGTATAGTGCTGAATAAATACGTCAGTTTGGGGAGGATGACCATCTTGACTAGATTAACACGGCCGTATATTGTAAGAGGAAGTTTTGCCATCTAGCAAACAGATGGTCGATCTCCTGGCCACCTTCTTCAGATTTAACTAGGTGATATTATTTAGGTCCCGTACTATACTTATCCCGAGATACTTAAACTCGCTACTGTGAGTGCCTGGCCAATTGTCCACCCCCCAACCCATTACCTCAGTCTTGGTGTTGTTAATCGAGTAGCCAGAGTACTGACCAAATTCGATCAAGGCAGCCTCTACCCTAGGGACCACCCCGGCTGGATCACTGGTATAGACCAGCAAATCATCAGCATATAGAGCTAATTTACAGTAGTCTTCCGAAACTTTAAAGGGGTTGATCATAACATTCATCCTCAACGCCTGTGCGAGGGGTTCAATATAAATATAGAACAAAAGGGGCGAGATGGGGCACCCCTGTGGTGTTCCCCTTTTTATACTAAAACTCGGAGTCGGGAGGCCATTTAATAGAATAACAGAGGAAGCACCCTCATACCACCTAATAAGTGTTTGTATACATGTTGAGCCAAATCCCATCATTCTTAAAACTTCTCATTAGAAACCCCAGTTGAAACGGTCAAAAGCCTTGCGAGGGGCTCCGACTGTGGCAATGCTAGGTCAATACTGCCTATTAATTGCAGAGTTTGCTCTTGGACATATCTGCCCGGGATAAAGCCCTTTTGGTCAGCATTAATCATTTGTGGGGCCAACTTATCCAATCTCCCTGCCAACATGCTGGTGAAGATCTTATAATCCGAATTAATCAGGGAGATAGACCTAAAGGAGTCAGCTTTGAGGGGATCTTTCACTGGTTTGAGAATAAGTACTATAATGGCCTCCTTCCACAATGGAGGGACCCTCCCCTCTGAACTATATATATAGTTAAATAGTTCACATACTCTTGGAACTAAAACCTCCTGAAAGACTTTATATACTTCGCCTGGGAGGGCGTCGGTCCCTGCAGCTTTAATATTCTTTATGTTCTTTATATAAAGCCTGATTTCATCTTCCGTAAAGGGGCTATTCAACATGACTCAACCCTCGTCTGACAGGCTAGGTAAAGCCTTACTTTCCAGCCATTTTTGAATGTTATTAATACTTAGGGTAGCCTCTTCCTTATAGAGTTTGGAAAACAAAGTAAGTGGACACCTCTGCATATCCTCCTGATCACAAGAGGTAGTCCCTGCATCGTCAATAATTAGATTATTAATATTATTCCTTACACGGTCTGCTTTTATTCCCCGGGCTAAGATGGCTCCAGCTTTTTTCCTGTATTCATAATTTTCCATGCCATGGACAGCCCACTGTGCCTTAACTTTTGATCTAACAAGCCCCTATACTCCAGTCGTAAACCTTCCAGATCATTAAGAATTTGTGGCAGATTATCCGTTTGGCCACTCAATCTTGCTCTTTCTTGGAAGGACATCTTATCTACCAACTTTTTTAATTTAAACGCCTCCTCTCTATTCTTGGTGCAGATCAAGCTATGCAAGAAACCACGAGTGTGGGCCTTAAACGCGTCCCAGCCATAATCAGGCGATGTTGAACACATATTCTCTGAAAAGTAGTTAACGATGGAAGTTCTAACATCAGTATCTATATCCTGATTATGTAACATTGACCTTTTCAGGGTCTATCTGGGTGCTGAGTTAGACTTTAGTCTACCCATCGTGAGTGAGAATAAAATAGGGGCATGGTCAGATAAGATGCTTGGAAGTATAGTGATATCCTTCAAAGTCTCTAAGCCTGTTCTTTCCATGAGAATGTAATCTATTCTTGAAGCATGCACATGTTTTTTACTAAAGTATGTAAAACCAGGGACTGCCCCCATCTTGGCCTTCCAGACATCAACTAAGCCAAGCTCATGAATCATATTAATCATGGGCCGACCGGAATGAGGAGCGGCAATATGCTGACTATGATTTGATCGGTCTTGACGGGGATCGAGAAGGACATTAAAATTACCCCCCACAACCACCGGGGAGGTGACCTCCTCCAACTTAGTCTGCACTCTGAGTAGACTGGCAGGATCATCGATGTTAGGGCCATAATAGGATACAATGGCTAGCTCCCTCCCCCCGAAGTCTGCCTGTACCATAATCCACTTACCAGTATGGTCTGTAAACATTGACATTATAGAGCCGTCAGTTCCAGTTTTAAATAGGACTGTGACCCCCTTATTAGACACTGTCGGATCAGAGCAATAGAACAAACCCATCCATCTGTATTTTCCAAAAACAACCTTACTCTTGATTGAGCTTAGGTGAGTCTCTTGAAGGAGGAAGACTTGGGATGAAGATTGTTCGAAGTATTTCATTATAAGCCTTTGTCTTCGTGGGCAAGAAACCCATTACCATTCCATGAGATGAACCTAATCCTAGTAGTCGTCATTGACTAAGGCTCATCTGTCCCCCTCCCTTTAGTAAGGTGGCCCATAACCCACTTACTCAATTGAAAACAAGGAGAAAAAATGGGTAAATGAGGACTCATTTTTATATTTTCTCCCACTGCTACCCCACCCGTGCCCTCCTTCCCACCCCCACCACCCCGTGACCCTGACCATCCCTCTCCTCCTCGGGGAACCCTTCTCTGAGCATATGCTCTTGGACAGGGCCCCCCCTGTGTGTGGATGAATGGTATGTGAGTAATTACATATAATAAGAGCCTAACCAAATGGCAGCATAAATTCGAAATAGTCAATACTCTTCCTGAGTAGTTGTGTATTCTTATTATATGCAAAATTATATTATCCCTTTTTTTTTACTTTATATTGTGCTCCTGCTCCATAGTAGCCAAACGTCAGATACATCCCAATTGGCTATAACCCAGCCTCACTACCACCTTTGGTTCCTTTTCTGATCTTCTCAATTAATTGATCAACTTCCTCTGGCTGGCATAGGTTATACATGTGGTTATCCCACATTACCTGGAGCGATGCAGGAAATTGTAACTGGGCCCGGGCCCCCAGGGAATTCAGAGTAGCCAATGTCTTGCCCAGCTCCCACTGTTTCATAGTGGTAATATGGGAGACATCAGAGTGAATAGAGAAAGAGATAGAGAAAGGGCTAGCAAAGGAAGTACAGTTTATAGGCCCTGCGTTTAAAGCCAAACACAGAATTCTCTCCTTGATGGCATAGGTAAGGATGTTCACCAGGATTTTTCTGGAGCACTCTTTCCCGGGATTTCTCCTGTATGGGTTACGATGTACCCTTGGATATCCCCCATTAGATCCAGACCTACATCAGGAGAGTCCTTCAGGATTGTCACCTTTAAAAGCAAAACAACAAAAGACTTTATGTCCCCCCCCTTCAAGATCTTCAGGAACTTTCAGAATTTTTAGATTATTTTTCCTGGAGTGATTTTTGAGACGCTCAATATCATCCTTAAACTCCCGGTTCTGCAAGACCAACTTATTCATTGCTGCAGATGACAAACTTAAAGCATCCTTGATCTTAGGAACCTCTGCCTCAAGAGAATCCGTCCTTTGCGACCTCCTCAACTTTCTGGGCCAATACCTCACAAGATGCCTGAATAGCAACCTGGTTCGCCTCTCAAATTGTAAATCTCCTACCAATGTCCTCCTTCAGACCCAGCAGGATATCGGCCAATGTCCCCGGCTCCGTCAAAAGCTGTGGGGCAGTTACCATGGGCACAGGAGCAGAGGGCGAGGGGGACTCTTCTTCCGGAGTGCTTATGCAGACTTCTCCCCGTTCTCCCTGTTCTATACCTTGGTTATCCTACACTGAAAAACTATTAGATAGCTCCACAGATGGGTGAACAATGATTTGCTGGTTATTTTTTGTTGCGCCCCCTCCTCCTGAGACTTTATTATGAGGGATGCACACCACTGAGGAAGGCTGAGAGGCGCTATCTGTAAGAGCGATAGGAGGAGAAGTAGAGGAATTAAAGACCCTATCAGTAGCAATAGCGGTAGTGGAGGCCATACTGCCAGATTTATCCTTCCCCCGATCAGAGGTGGTTGAGGAGAGGACCTTATAATAGGACTTCAATGATGGCGTAATTTTAGGCGCAGCAGTTGTACCCCCTCTTGCTTTTTTCCTGCCCTTTCGTTTACCTGGGCGTGTATTTTTGCCAATATAACTCTCCTTCCCTTGTCTAGAGGTAGCCTTGATTTCAATGATAGGAGGTGAAACAGAGGATTTTAGTAAGGCAGGTAGAATGCTGGCAGTCCTGTTGCGTAAGGTGTAACAGCTTACCCCTGCCTCAGATTAAGGTACTATCGTGGGGCAGCCCCAAATAATGGGATGGCTACTGGAATGAATACTGGCAGCATTATGACCACGCCTCTCCATATAGGACTCTCGAAATTCGAGCCCCGGGCAGCATCCAAAAAAAGTTTTAAATGCTCTACCAACTTTAACGGGGCTCTGCTTCCAGAGAATACCGCCAGTTACTGTGGCCCTAGGGACCTCCAACAAAGGTGACCACCCAGAACAACATCAGATCCCATAAAACCGCCTCACCACGATCGTGGCATCGGAAGAATTCTGCTTCAGCAAATCTTCTCTCATTAAAGTTACAGAACTCACCTCCCAGCCCGGAGGCTCCCACGACACTTACTTGGCAAAGAACTGCTCCACCTGAAAAGTGCACCTCAAGTCCTCCAATACCGGGACTGGGGTGCCGGGGTAATCTCCTTGGGTGCTTCTGCCACTCCCTGGCCGCACCCAACTCTCAGAACCAAGGAGGTTCCAACACGTCTCTGCCCCCGACGCCGTATATCATCGGGTACGCGCCAGCTACAAACAAACTGGAGACAACAAGGGACACCTGAGAAACAATCAGGACAAAAACACCAGCGCTGGTTAGTGTTTTTTAGTGACACCTGAGGCTCATTTGAGTATCTTCGAGTGGGGTAAAGAAGTGGAAGAAACGGCCGCCGCCAGCGATACCTCAGACGCTACACAAAGGAGAGGAGGTGCTCCCTCACGGACGTCAGCTTGCGGTCGTCATGTTTCCTTCCACCCCCTCTTCCGTACAGAGAACTTTCGATAGTGAAGAAGTACTCATACAATCACTCAGGTATTACCCATGCAGTCATGCAATCACCCAGGAACTGCACTTGCACTCATCCATTTATCCAAGCACTGCACTTGCACTTATCAAATCACCCAGGCACTGTACTTGCACTCATCCATTCACTCAGGCACGGCCCATGCAGTCCTATAATCATCCACACACTAAATGCACTCATCCAATCATGCATGCACTACCCATACAGTCATGTAATCACCCTGGTAAAGTAAATAGCAGCACTACAAGTGCATAATTGGGGTCCAGCTGTATCAATGTATTCCTGCGAATAATACAAATACTACTGTACTCCCATTTATACACAGGAGCATGTCTACACCTAGCAGACAGTGCACCCTGTCTTAAGGCTAAAAGTCTACAGTAAGGGTGATTTTCCTATATCTTATGCATTGCATGCTTGGCATGGCACACAGGGCTGTGCGCCAAGCGTACTCTTCAGATCGTCCTGCACCAAGACACACAGCCTGCAATGGCAGAGTGAATAGCCTTGGTGAGGGGGCCTGGGGTGGCACATCCAGCTCCAAAGGACCCTTTGCAATACCCATGCCCTAGGTACCAGGGTACCATTTAATAGGGACTTGAAGGGGTAACCAAAGTTGTGATAATGTTGTAGTATAGTTTTAGGGAAAGAACACTGGTACCAGGAACCTGGTTATCAGGGACCCTGTAACATCAGTCCAAGTTGCATCAAAAGCCAGACACAAAGTAGGTGGGTACTGCAAAAAACACCCTGTTTCTCATAACATCTGTATGACTGTGTGTTTGAAGGTCTGCTGCATTGGTAATTCTCTGGGTGTATCACTGTGTTACTTGATGTGCTATTGGATTTATTAGTGTTTGGATGGATTTGCCAGTGCCTTTATAGATATGTAGTTGGGTGTGTCATTGAATATATCGATGTGTGTCTCGGTGTGTCAGTGGCTGCATCAGTGTGAGCCTGTGTGTGTGAGTACCTCTTTCTGTGTGTATCTGTGCATGTGTATTGCTGTCCTGATGTGTGTCTAAGTGTGTCAGTAACTGTAGAAATCTGTCCTTGGGTGTACATCCTCAAAATCTAAAGTGAGGTCACAACATTTCAAGAACCAATTTGTAAAGAACATAAGCCAATAGATGGTGCCCCACTCTTGAAATTCCACCATCTTGAGATGACGAGAACACCTCCAAACAGGGCAAAAAAGTGGTCACTAGAGGTTGTTGACACCCTAAAGGTAAGTAGCCTATTGACTACTACCTGTCTCCCCTTGTAACACCCCTAAATTCAGTATTTAGGTGGCTCTCCAAGATGTGAACCTCAGATTCATCAGACCAAAGAAGACCAGGATAAAAGAAGAGCTGCTACACGAGAACAGAATCCCTGCTGCTGAAAGAAAAGGTACCAAACCCTACAATCTGCACAGACCTGCCTCCCCACCTAGTTTGGAAGTACCAGGACCTTCCAGAGCCGCGGCATACCAATACCCGCGGTACCAGTCCCCCAGTGGTAAAAGAACAATAAGAGTCCACCCCAGACTCCCAAAGCACTAGGAGCAAGTGCCCATTGAGGAATTTTGAGGCACCCAAGACCCACTTCCTGAGTGGCTCATCTGTCCCAAAATTGCCTCTCCAATATACCTGTCCCTCACCACCAAGACCCTCAGCACTCTGCTCCCGCCCGATCTGGGATATTCCCGCAATTATCATGCTGGAACTTTGCACCTTGTAATGGCATCAACCTAAAATGAGACGGTGAACTTCAGGAAAGCATTGTCTGAGTTTATATGCATTTTTCCTCTTTTTCCCTATTGTTTCCTAATGTGCGTAATTGCATACAAAGGTGATATCTTTTCAGAACTTTGAAAAGTCACATATCTGAAAGTAATTACCTTAGAACTGTGTTCTTGGTATTACAAAATACATCAAAACTGACTTTATTTTTATAAATTAGTTCCAGATGTATTCTTGTGGTGTGTGTAATTGATTGCATCTGTGAATACAACAAATCCTTAGCACTACCCACTGATATGCCTAACTGCTTGCCCACACCACCACAAAAAGAGCATTAAAATGACCTACGCTCACCTCTGTGTATCATTTAGGGATTCTCTGGATTCTCTGTGCCGTGTACTTATTTTTAGTACACTATATACAGAGCCAGCTTCCTACAGTTGGAAAGATACTATATCTATGTATATTAAAGACTACTGACAGTGATGTCTTATGGCTCAAAACTTAGTGAAGCAGAGAGCTATGGTAGGGTATGAGGCCTTTTCAACTCACCATTTGGAACACCTGTCAATGAATCAATCAACAAATGGGTCTGCCACAAAAATGTATCTTTGATTCGTATACCTTTTGTTTTAGTCACAGTATAGTCAATGAAAGCATATTCAGTCCCACAAACATGAGTGTTCAGGCTAGAAGAAGTGCTAGAAAATGATTCAGATGAGGTTTTGCCATCTGGAGTTTGGGTTCCTCAGGGTGCTGGATGGGTGTCAATGTCAAGGATACCATGACTTCTGGATAATACAACAACATCATTACATTAGCATTAAGAATGTGAGTCCTACGTTTTTCAGCTGCATAGGTGATGAAGTTAGTGCATAGGTGACTGCTTGTACTTGCACTTCAGCTTCACCAGTTAGGTTATGACAGTAGCTTGCGAGATGGAAGTAGATTACAGACTCTGAGGTTGAACTCTGTGGAGTCCCAGTGAGCTTCCAGTGTTAGCTCCGAAACACTAAAGGGGGCACCTGGCAACCTAAAGAGGAAACATTACAACACTTTGAGACATAAAAGTCCCCCTCAACAGCAGTATAGTGGTAGGAAGATGGTGGCCAGGTCATTGCATGCCGGGCAGTCACAGCATAGTGTGACATACGGGACCTCCCAGGGATACAGTTTGTGTTACTTGGCTAAAGGTCAACCGAGTTCGGCAGGGCCCTATGAAGCCAGCTTACTTGAGAGGTCCACAGGAGATAAATACTCACGAAAAATTATTTTTGCTTACTCACACTTCCCTTTATGGCACAAGTCGGAGTACTTTCTTCTATTAATATGTGATGTTTGGATGTGCTGTGATAACATAATCGGTGAATCCTCCAACAAGATTTGGGGAATATGGTGGCTGGCTAGTCCTCCAGCTGTGAGCTCTACAGTCCTCCTCTGTCTGTGTGTATCCCTTCTTTGATACTGTGCATGCTTACCTGCTACCGGCTGTTCTTTTCTTTGAGGGGGGTTCCCCTGGTTAGGTTGTGTTCACTAGATGAGATACTTTGTTTAGAAATTCTCTTGCGGCTGGGTGCATATGGGACAAAAAGGAAAAAAAATCTAAAGTCCTCCTTTGTAGGAATCTAGAATCAGGGGCCAGAGGCATGAAAGAGAGGAGCATGTGTCAAGATGGGAGATACCTTTATGAAAGGAAAATATCAGGATGCCAGATTTTAGAGGACATGTCCCTTTACAAATGTAACATGGAACGTCAAAGGCTTTGAGCAGCTAGTAGAAGAAGAAGTATTTTGCAATACTTGAGTCATGCAACTGTGACATCATTATTCTGCAAGAGACCCATTTAATGTAAGAGGAATGGGAGGCCATCCAATCTAAACAAAAGTGGATTATAGTGTCTGTCCACACTAACTAACTATGTTACACTTAGAGATTGGCCTTACTTATTAAAAAATCTTCCAAAGCAAGTGCAGTGTAAAGTTGATGATAACGGGCGCTGGATTATCGTAAAGATTAAAATACAGGAGGCATGGTATGCTCTGGCAAGTTATTATGGGCCAAACATCAATGATGATATGGCCTTGAAATCCTTATATTACCAGCTGCTGGAGGTTAATGCTCCAATTGTTTTGGGAGGTTATTTTAATGTGCTACAGATTCCAAATCTTGATAAATCTATAAGAGGGTAGATTACAGTTTCTCCAAACATGAGAAGGTGTATCAAGACAATAATGGATGATCTAGGTTTTATAGATATATAGAGAGTTAAAACTAAGGGACGGAGTGGTAGTCAAAATGTTAACTTTCATAATGAAAAGTACGGCGTGCCTCTAGAATTGATTTCTTCCTGGTGGACTCTAGGCTGGTTAATAGAGTTAAAAAGGTGATTCATATTCCCGAGCACCTTTCAGACTGCTCAGCAGTTCTCCTAGAGTTGCAGATAGTTGTAAAAGTGTCCGCCAATGGAAGGTGGAGTTTTGATAGATCTTTATTATATGACACGACATTAATACCTCAGTTGCAGAGAGATATACTGGAGCTCTTCGAAGTTAATGACTCCTCAGCGCCATTGCATGTAATATGGGATGCCTTTAGGGTCTATATTAGGGGCAAAATAATTAATTATGCAGCAAAAATTCTCAAGGAGACCAGATATAAGATAAAAGAGTTGGAAAGCGACATTGCAAAGGTACTGAGTGAGAGAATTCTACAACAAGTAGGGCAGGACCAGGTCAAGAAGGGTAATGAAATTAGAACAGCAAGACAGGCCTTGGCAGACTACTTAGATGGTATTCTAAGGAAAAAGTGGGAGGTTAGCAAATTAGCCCACTATGAATATGTAAAAGAGTGTGGGACGCTTCTTGCTTGGACATCTCGCACTAATGATATGGGATATATAATAAAACAAAAAATAGACAATGATTTGGGGAGTGGATACACAGAGAACGCAGAGATAGAACAGGCATTTTGTTCGTTTTTTTCAAGAGTTGTACACTGAGTACCTGTTAGCCTCTGAGAGCCAGGTAAAAGATTATATCAACAGTATAGTGCTACCTTCACAGAAAGTCACCTTAGAGGATGTTAAGGTGTCAGTTAAAAAATTAAAGAGAGGCAGCACCACTGGTTTAGATGGTATTTCCAATGAGTTTTATATATCTATCTTCAAGGAAATTGTGCCTGTTTTGGCTAAATTTATAGATGGCATATTTGTTGATGAGCTGTCAAGCCCAAATTCCTGGGACGTGACTGCTGTCAGCCTAATTCTGAAACCAAACAATGACTCTAGAAGCTGTGAGTGATACAGACCAATCTCTTTGCTGAACTGTGACTATAAAGTCTATGCACAAACTTTACCAAAGAGGTTGGAGTCTGTGATTGGTTCACTGGTCCAGGCAGATCAAAAAGGTTATACCAAAGGTTGTCAATTGCATGATTTAACACACAAGTCTATAGGCGCAATTGATATAGCGTTAGTAAATAACTGAGCCCTCGCTGATTTTACATTCATAACCTTTTGATAGTGTGAGTTGATTTTTTTAACGCCAAACGATCCATCAATTCAGCCTAGGCGATGGGTCTGTTAGGGCTATTAGTGCCATTTATAAGACACCTAGTGTGAGGATTGAGGTTAATGGGAATCTTACTAAGGCAATTAACAAAGATTGAGGGACGAAACAGAGGTGCCCCTTATCCCTTTTTGGCTTATACATCTAAACCCTAGCATGTAAAATAAGGGCACATAAAAATATCTTGCCATTTGCATGGAAGAGGTGGGTGAAGAAAGTGGCTTTTTATGCTGATGATCTGATGATCTTTACAAGGGATGTACTCATAACTTGCCTGTGTTAGAACAACCTGTAAAAGATTTTGGGAAAGTTTCTAGCTACCCAGCCATGGTCCGTGCAGGTAACAGTGGTGGGGGGTGGGGCCGGGTGGGAGGAGATTCTGAGGGGAAATTATGTATTTATTAAATTTTCCCGCTGCACGTCCCTCGAAATCCCCTCCACCTGACCCCACCGCCCCATTGCTGTCACCTGCTGTCACCTGCATGGACTGGGGCTGCGGCTACCAAATCAACCAACAAAAAACTGAGATCATGTTTTGGAACACTCAATTACATAACCCTTTGATTAAACAAGCGCTAACATTCCTAGGGGTACAGGTTACTCAGGACCTTGCTAAGATAGCCAGGTAAATTTTGAGAAAGAAATGAGAGACTAGATCATTGTTAATGTCCTGGGGGGGTTCTTCTGCTCTCATTCTTTGGTCGGTCCAACTTGGTGAATATGTCTATTTTACCAATTCACATTTAATTTTAATGCAATCCCGCTGTTGTTCAATCCTAATCCTATAAATGCTCTGCAAGGAAAAATATTACGTTTTATCTGGCCCTCTAAGGGAGTGAGGATCACATGAAATAAACTGCGAATATCGAAGTTAGAATGTGTTATTGCAGGTTCTGATTTTTAGTTTTACTGTTGAGCCTTCCAGTTAAAAAAAATAAGACCTCTTCTATTTAACTCAGTTTGCTTTTCCAGAGAAAAGACTGATGAGAGGCAACACAGAGAATCAACAAATTACAGTGTACATAAAGCAAAGTTAAATTCTCAGACATTGTGAGTTTTTGATGCAAGTCTTTTATTTTTCCATATTCCTTTGTATACCTGTGAAAAACAGCCAGCACGTTTTACCCTTCACAAGGGCTTCTTCAGGGCAATATAAGGTTGCCAGATTCGTATATCGATGTATTGACTTCAGCAAAGAGTAATATTTCAAAACGTCCTGTTGATGGACTTTGGCTCCACAAATGAGGCCTAAGTACATTGTCATTTGTTGACTATGTGTGTTGCCTCTCATCAGCCTTTTCCGTTTAATATATCTGTGGTCATGTGGCAGCTGACCATTTGAGGTGGGCAATACGATCTTAATGTACTTTCGGTGACTAGCCTAGGTGGTGCAGTTGTCATTTACCCTGTCTGCCTTTTGCCAGTTTGCTTTTCCCCCTGCCTTCAAAAAAATGTACCCTCTGACTGCAATGGGTTCCTTTTTAAGTTCGGCCAACCAAAATTCTTTGAGAAAGTAAAATTAAAGATTTTTAGAGCAGCAAGTGAGTTTTGGTACCATATTAGAAGAATCTTGAAGATACCATATTACAGCATTGGTGCTCCGATGTGGAACTCTCCAGGGACCCCTAATTGCCTACAGGATAAACTGGTTGCCCCTTTGATGGAAGTAGGTATAACTAAATGAAATGAAATGAAATGAAAATTAAATTTGTAGAGCGCTGCAGTTGCCCTGAGGCGTCCAGGCGCTGGAGCTAGAAACAGACCTGACCTCTGAGGTTACTAATTGTTGAACAGGAGGGTTTTAAGCCGTTTCCTGAAGCTGGTGAGATTAACATTGTTTCGCATCTGCCGAGGGAGGGTGTTCCAGAGTTTGGCAACATTGTATGAGAACGAGCGTCCTCCTGCTCTGGATCTGAATATTCTAGGGATTTTGGCAAGTGTGGTGGTTGAGGAGCGTAAAGTTTTGTTGGGCAAGTATGGAGAGATCAGGGAGGAGTTAATTTCTGGGCCCGTTTTCCAGAAAGTCTGGTGGGCGATGCAGAGAGCCTTGAACTTTACTCTATCCCTGACAGGCAGCCAGTGAAGAGTTTTTAACCCAGATTTTATTGAGGTCCTCCGAGCAACTCCCAGGAGTGCTCGGGCAGCACAGTTTTGAGTGCGCTGGAGCTTTTGTAGGGTATAGTCAGGGGCTCTAAGATACAGGGCATTGTTGAAGTCCAGCCGTGATTGGATCAAGCCCTGTATGACAATTTGTCTGGCCTCGAATGGGAGGAGGGGAAGGATTTTTTTGATCACCCTGAGAAGACCGATACAGGTGGCTGACACCTTAGTGGCCTGAGTATTAAGGCTCAGCGATTTGTCGAGCCATACTCCCAGGCTTTTGATGTTGTCTTTAGGAAGTGGGGGTGCCCATGCCTAAATGGGGGCAATTATTGCAGGACAACTAATTAGTTCCCTTGGAATTTCTAAAATCAACCACAAACTAGAGGCTTTCTAGGTTTAAGTTTTACCAATTGTTGAGTTGCGCTTGCGGCATAGGTAAAGATGGGGAAGGAGATTGCTTGGCCGCCTTCATCAATGCAAAGAAGTTCCCAAATGGTAGTGGATGCTGGTAAAAGGGGACTCTCCTCCAACATTTATGGAGGAGTCCTGGAAGAGAGACCTGCCAACACTATATACAACATACCTATGGCAAGTATCAATACTCACTTTATGGTCGGTTGTTAAAGCTGCACCTCTCAGAAGAAACAATCTGTTTTACAGTTCATAGAGCATACTGGACTCCTAAAAGGCTATCAAAATTGGGAGGAGAAAGAGCCAAAACCTGCCTAAAGTTTGCCACTGTGAACACAGGCAATATACATATGTTCTGGCAGTGTCCTCAGATCTAGGACTTCTGGCAAGATGTTGGTTAGATTATCTCAGAAATTCTGAGAAAAGAGATTGAGGAAAGCCCTGCTTTAGCTAACGTTTGGGGTTTGCCAGGAGAGGTGACTGAATTTCAACTTATAAAACTCGATACACAGCTGTTATTTGTCTTAATGTTATTGGCAAGAAGAGAAATCTGAGAGGGGTATCTCCTTTGCCTCCAGTATTTCTGGACTGGGTTAACTCCATTAAAAGAGTTAATAGACTTGGCTGCGGCTGTCTATGTAAAAAAAGAGTGAGATCGTGGGATTTACGGGAAGTATAGGCCTACAAGACTCATTAGATAATATCAAAGTACGGTCCTATGATTATGTAATAAGTACAAACCTGGCAAGAAGGGTGAGTTACTTCCAGGTTGCTACTCTACCCTCTGTTCACGTGGTTTCTTTGAGGTTTGCTCTTTGGGAACCTCGGAGATGGCTGGAAAGGTACGAGGTACGAGCCCGTACCTCTTAAAGGAAAATTACTTATTTGTGAATGAGGACAACAACAAAATAAAATTAACATAATCAGCATCCTTTCCTTAACGCAGCAAAATTTAGGATGACACTTTGTTTGACCAAAGCCTGCACATGCCTCCTTTAAACTCATTGTTGGATTGACGGAAAGTCATTAGAGGTTATGGAATTTTGGAAAAGGGCAGGAGAACAACAGGAACAAGCAACAAGTAAATGATTGCCACTTAAAATATAGTTCTGGTAGGACATGTGTGGCAGTCTACAATCTACCAGCCCTCTCTATTATCCATCCTGTTCTTAGGCTTGAAGTGACTTCCACGTGCATTGAATCTAAGTACATTTCTAGATCCTGGTACTATGTTTCTGTGCATCTGCAACCTCTGACATTTGTCGCTCTTTCCTGAAGAAATAAAATTTGAAGGAACATAGACCTATTGTGGCAACGAGAAGCTAAGAGGCAGATAAAGTAGATAATAGACGCCCTCCCCTCAAAACCAAACAACACTAACCTCAAATATCTAGACACCTTGCAATGAACCATCACTTTGTCCGTTTTACTCCCTTTACATTGCAGGGGAACAAACCTAAAAATGTATAAAAGTTAATAAGGAATGTCACTATTGCTTAGAATAAGTAGTGGCGGGAACTGTGACACCTCACATAAGCAACCATAATTGCCAATTGACTAACAGCTCCAACCGCCGGAGCTATTAATCCTCTTTCTGTGTCAAATAGCAGTGTGGAAGGGAAAATTTACTTACCTCTATCCCTACACCGTATATGCACCAAGCCCTCTATTTTCTTTTGGAGTGTTTTTCTCCAAACTACCAGGTATCATGACAACCGTACTAAAAGTGTGTCCACAGGGGTACGTCCATCATTTATTTACATAGACCCTTATTGCATGATTAAAAACAAAAATGACAGGCCAAGATCATTACTTTAAGACTGGTCACCACGTTTCAATGCCAGGAAAATTTTGGGCATATTTGTCAGGGCAAGATGACCCAATATTCCCCTATTAGTTCACCACACCAACTACCAGTGGACAATCAGTATGCTGATTTCAGGGAGAATTTACATGACCACTTGTCGTTCTGGTGGTCATAAAACCATCGGTCCACAGGCAGGCAATCGCCCTGCAACCTTTGGTGTGGTGAACCAATGAGTTATGTCTTAACTGCAACATGTATTCCCAAAAGTTGGTCCTTTGCTCACTGTGCCCTAGACCTCCAGATACATACTACAGACAAGCCTCAAGTAGGGCAAAACCAGTCTGAGGTTGCTTGTAGAATCTTCTGAAGGGGGTCTTGCCTGACAATTTATGATAGAATATTTCCATGAGAAGCAGGATGGTATTGATTTGCATAAATTGGGTTTTTTCTAAAGTGGGAAAACAAAATTAACAGGAACGTGGCCCTGAGCAATTGTTGGTGGCTGAGATTAATGCAAGACTTCCATGCATCACTATGTTGTTGCAGTTGACACCATACGTGTGACATGAATCCCCAGATTTGAGACCTGTGCTCACTGTGCTATAGGACTCAGGCTACACAGTACTAATCAGCCCCAAGTAGGTCAAAACTGGAACAGGATTGCTTGCAATCACTTCAGGAAGGGGATTGCCTGGCACTTCAAGATGGACTGTTCCTATGAGATGCAAAATTGGTAATGATTTGCATAGGATGGACATGGTGGGCGAAAAACAATGAACAGGATGCAGCCTATTTTACTCATATTGCTTACTTTTCTATGTTTTAGATAGCATTTTAGTTTATCGTATTTCACTCTTCCATCTAAGTTTCACTTGCATAATAACCCTCGACTTACTGCCCACACAAAAACCGCAGATTACTATTTCTCATCTTGGGATGTGCCACCTAATTTTGATGCTGTGGAAAATATCATGACTTCCATTGGGGTTGCTAATTATACCATCTATCATTCAAATACCTGGAAACAACTTTTGTAGCGTGCTCTACATAATTTATCGTTTGTCTTTCATTATAATAATAATAACCTTCTGGTACCACATGTTTTTGTTACTCTGCTTATACAAAGGTAATGGCGGTGCGGTAAAGCGAGTGCATCATTTGTTCCTTCGTTGTCAACTTTTATTCAGTTACAAATGGCAACGATACCAGAGGCTTGGTAGTTCTTACTGTTCTCACTTATGAAAGTAGCTGTTTCTATTACTAAAGATGTAGGATGGAATTTAATTGTTGTTTTTTTCTCAGAGCTGCAGCAATTAGCGACTTTTTGACAAGTTCATTTATCTAGACATTTTTTCTTCTGCGAGCAGGTTTAAAGTTGTAGGAGTTGCAGTAATTAATATTATCTCCAGGGAAGGATACAATACATTTTAGTTTCTATTCTATGTAAGATGATCACATCAATAAGAAAGGAATTACATTCGTATATGATCATTAATCACGTTCCTGAATATTACTTGCCTTTTGCACCATTAGCAACTTCTCCAATAGTCGAAATTGTTTAACCTGATTAGGATTTTATTTCTTCGAAGAAAAACGTTGATCTGAGTCTCATGTTATGCAAACAAGTGTGAGAAATTAATTAAGGGGAGCTATCTTATATAATTACTTTGACGATTGAGTAGAACAGTAATCTACTATTGTGACACTATAATTAGAGGGTGTAAATTCCAAAGTGGTAGCAGATACACATATCATTGGTTTCCCCATACAAAGAAGAATGCTACAGTATTCTATGCCTGACTCACGAAGGTAAACTTACACTTTTATGTAAATGTTTAATGGATTGCTATTCATAAAGGTATTTTACTAGTAGCATCTTTACGACAGGCCTATTGTCTTTATTTACATTTGGATGTAATACCAATGCAGGGGTGTGCAAAATTCGTTTAACGCTCTTTCGCATAAATATTCAAAAGAATGGACAATTTAAGGGAAATCGTGCATAATATCCTGAAATGCAAATTCTGTTCCTCTAGTCATTAGAAGGACTGCGGTGACGCATTTTTTGACTAAAAGCATGTGAACCATAGTCAGTACAGT
The DNA here is from genome assembly GCF_964263255.1 of Lissotriton vulgaris. Lineage (NCBI taxonomy): Eukaryota > Metazoa > Chordata > Amphibia > Caudata > Salamandridae > Lissotriton > Lissotriton vulgaris. Next base: position 394,791,912 of record NC_141694.1, on the reverse strand, counting down.
GAAAGAGCTGCACCATTTTCTTTTATTCCAGCTTACTCCTGCCTAGCTGTTCCACGTGTTTCTAGCTCCCTAGGCCTAATCTATCATTATCTACACTATTATTGCCCACCTGCCAACTTTTTTCAAACGTTTGATTGCTTTTTTGTTAATTTGGCAATAACCCTGTGTGTTTATTTTGTTCTTTGTTTAGTTATGACAGACGCTGGCAGCACTGCCATCTGTGAGTCTCACGCCCACTGTAATAACGCACTTTCATGTAAATGCTCACAATAATGAAAAATATGGGTAAAATATGCAGAGTTTCCTGAAATGCACATTCTGTGTCTCAAGTCAAAAGAAGGACCCCGGTCACACATTTTGTGTCTATAAATCGTGTGAACCAAAGTTATTATATGTTATATGTATTTGTAGAGTGCAAACTGATACCTGTGGGTGTCCCGGCGCTGTAGAGAAGACCTGCTATGGAATGAGACAATGACTATCTAATTTCCTTGAAAACAGCCATGTTTTTACTGCCTTTCTAAAAGGCAGAAGGTTGGGAATGCTTCTGTTATGCAATGGTAGGGAGTTCCATGATTTGGCTGCATTGATCGTGAAACTTCTTTATTTTTTTGACTCGGGGGATGCTAATAACTTTTTGGTCAGTAGACCGTAAAGCTCTCTTAGGCTTATAACAAGTGAGGCGTTGTTGTAGAAAATCCGGTCCGATGCCATGCAGTGCTTTAAAAACGTGGCATAATGACTTGAATTTAGTACAATTGCTGATCATTAACCAATGGAGTTGTTTTATTTTGGCTGAGATAGATTCGTATTTAGGTGTGGCTGTTAAAAGTCTAGCTGCCGCATTTTGTAGCATCTGCAGCTTGTTCATTGATCATTTATGGACTGTGAGCTATAGACTCTTACAGTAGTCTAATCAGGACATTATGAGTGCAGAGACTACGGTTTGTTGTGCTTCCTTGGGCAACATAGGAATGATTTTTTTGCAGGATTTGAGGATGTATGAGGTGGTGGAGGCAACCTGGTTAATTTGGTCTCTAAAACTCATTTTGTTATCGATCAAGATTCCCAGATTCTTGCCCTTTTTTAGAGGTACGGGTAGTGAACCCATCTCATCTGGCCAGCAACTAGGTGTCCAGAAGGTAGGGTCATTTCAGAAAAGAACCACCTCCGTTTTAACGGAGTTCAATTTCAAGCAGTTCTGGAACATCCAGTCTCCTACTGCTTTAATACATTCCTTGATACTTGATTCCTTTTTTTTTTTATTGTATTTTTATTGGGAATATAAGTGCAGTTACAGTTAATAAAAAAAAAACATTGTTCATATAAAATCCGGTGGAAAAGCAGCAATTCTTACAAAACACTAACAGACAAAACATCACGCAACTAGACAATACAATGAATAAATTATGTGGCAATAAATATATACTCATGTTATCCAATATGGCTAAAACAATTTCAATTTCAATTTCAATATAATTACATCCTGTTATTAATTTCGTTATCCTTCTACACTGATCAATCAAAAGCTAAAAGCAGAATCTAAAGGACATTTTCACGTTTCAGCTTTTTACATTTTTGATTTCCTCCAATCTGTGATTGGGGCCCAAAGTCTTCTTCCAAAGTCCCGAGTTCTAGTTTCTTTCAGTTCATAGAGTGCCGACTCAATATTGTGAATTCCCAGCAGTCTAGTAAGCCACATTTGAAAGGAAGGGGCCACGCTATCCTTCCAGCCGGCTGAGATCAGTAATCTAAGCACGGCCACGGATATAAAGATAAGAGCTTCCTCCTCTTTCCCAAGTTTTAATTCAGAATCCGTGCCTAAAATCATTAGGGTAGGGGATAGGTTGATCTTATGTCCTAGCAGCCCCTCCCAGAATTTTTCGATCTCTTTTTTAACTGGTGTAAGAAGATTACAGTTACAGAACATGTGGAGTAGGTCTGCTTGTCTGTTCCCACATCTTGGACATGTATCGTCCGCCCTGACTCAGTCAAATAAGCTTTATTCGATTTATCAGAAAATCATAAAAGCATACAAGTACAGTTTATACCATGAATCTAAAAACAGTTTTCACATAAGCAAAATTTGTAAAAAACAAAATATATAAAACATTTTTCCAAGTATTAAAAGTCTGTAGTAGACATTTGAACGGAAGGCCTCATATTGCAGTATTTAGTTAATTTAAACGTGTAAAGCTTAAGTCATTGAGTTTCTGTATTTCATCACTGACATTAAAAAGCAAGAAACAACAAAGATAACATACTCCTCATCTAGCAACAGTAATTTCAGATATGCAGTTTTACATGTTCTTATCCCCCAGCGTTTAAGTAGTGGTAAAAGGAACAGTTTCCTCGGGGTGGTGTACAGGTTACAAAAGAACATGATATGAATGTTACTTTGTGCTGAATGATCATCGCATGAGCAAATTAGGTTCAAAGAGGCCCAGTCATTCTGTTTTGGGAAAGTGACCATGCGAAAGAAAATCCCTAAACGCAGCCTAGTAAGAAGCATGCGAGGGTAGGGTGCAGTTTCAATCCTGCGATAAAGTTGTAGACCTTCAGTGGGGGTAATTTGCTGGTAGCTCAGGGTAGTGCTTTTGAGTTTCTAAGTGTTCCATCTGGCACTTTCTAGGTGTGTAATTAAAAGTTTTTTGAGAGCCGGCCTAGACAAGGTTTCTAAAGACTCTGGGTCATCATAAAATTCGGGGTGTCCAATGTTAGAGAACATCATCTGAACGTATCGTAGCCATTTAACTTTTGATGCGCCATACAAAGTCAAGCAGTCTTTGATGAGTTCTCTGTTCAATTGGCATTCCACGGTAGTCCAAATTTTATGCCAAAGCAGACAAGGTGATAACTTTATAATGTCACTGAGGTATTTGAGGCCAGTCTCAATGTGGATCATAAAGGTCGAAGTGGTTTTGTTCACACCTAGTAAGTAGCGGATAAAAATGTTCTCACAGGTTTGTAGTGAGGACACATTCTCGAAGCCCCATAGGCCTGCTCCATAGGTGGCCGTCGCTATACACTTTGCCCGGTAGATCTGTAACATCTCAGCAATAGGTTTACCCCCAATTTTGGCTGCGAAGGTTCGCAGGGCCCCTATAGCACGGCTGAAGGCAAGTTTCCTGGCAGATACTGCATGTTTCCACCTTCCTCTCCTGTCAAAAACAACGCCCAGGTAGCAGAAGGTGTCCGTGATCACAATTTTTTGCTGCTCCAGGTATATTGAGCATTGTGGTCTCTTATTTTTTTGGGAGCAGGACATGGAGAAGGTTTTAGAGATATTCACTTTCAGGTTTCTTTTCCCCATGTAGGATGAGAATTCAGTTACGGCTCTCTGCAAGCCTACCTTTTTCCTAGACATAATTGCCGCGTCATCGGCATATAAAAGAATGGGTACAGGCCTACCATTGACAACTGGGTAGTCACTTGGCAAGTTTATTAGATTCTCTGCGATGGAGCTCATGTAAAAACTAAATAGCAGGGGCGCAAGTATGCAGCCTTGCCTAACCCCTCTATTTATGGCACATTTTTGAGTACATTGCCCCTGGGTCCCGAACCTCACTCTAGCCCCGGCATCTCTGTATAATTCTTTTATGAATATGATAATGATTGGATCCACCCCAATGTGTTCCAATGTTGACCAGAGCTGCGCATGGTCCACACAATCAAATGCGGAGCTAAGGTCAACAAAGGTAACGAACAGGTCCCCTTTTTTGGCCTCAGTGTATTTAGAGACCAATAAAGACAGGTTTAAGCATTGTTCCTGTGTCCCCAATCCCTTTCGGAACCCATATTGGAGCTCCGAGATGACCTTTTTCTCTGCTTCCCAGTACTGGATCCTCTTAAGGACGATCCTTCCTGCGATTTTCATGAGTCCGTCCAATAGCGATATTGGACGGTAGCAAGCAGGATCGTCCCTGTTCCCCTTTTTAAAGATGGGCACTACAATTGCATCCGACCAGGTGTTAATAAAGCCACATTTGTTTCCCATATTTAATACGTTGGTTAACAGGGGAACCCAGAAGTCCAGATTTGATTTGTAGACGTCCACTGGGGTGTGATCAGGGCCAGGGGCTTTCCCTGACGGGCTTTCCCTAAGGGCATCTTCCACTTCTAGAGTGGTAAAAACCAGTTCAATTGGGTAGGGGGATGCTGGGGGGGGACTTGACGGGTAATCCTCAGTTATTTTATCCAAGGGTGAAGTCGCCTCTTGTTGGTTCTGGGTGTCACCCTGGCTATTGGTATAAAGGTTGCCATAATGTTCTACCCAGAGCTCCGCCGTAATTGCTACGTCTATGGAATTGTCACTGTCTCTTGAGTTATATACAGATCTTATGACTTTCCAAAAGAGATTAGTGTCCTTATTCCTAGCGGCTTCCCCCAAGGCTTCCCAGGCCTCCCTCTTCATTGTCGCCCTTCGCTGGTTAATTGCCTGCTTGTACTCTCGTCTCGCCTGGCAAATTTGAACCCTGTCTTTTGGGATAGCAGATAAAGCTTTCTTTAGATTTTTCAGGGCAGCTGTACACCTGGAGTCAAACCACCCACATGTGTGCTTCCCATTCTTTTTGTGGCTCCTAGTTAGCGCATCTTTTATGTATCGCTGAATGTTAGAGAAGGCTGCCATGATGGCCTTTGGGTCAGTGTCTTCTTCTAAACAGACAAATATGTCTGTAGAGCAGGACAATATGAAGTTGAGGAAGAAGGTTGTAGGGTTCATTTTCTCCCATTTTATTACATACCCATTGATCTTTGTTAGGGTGACCTCAAGTGGATAAAGAGCCCCGCTAGATTCCTTTGCTTTCCCCTCTGCCAACCTTACCCCAAAGGTGATAGGATAATGATCGCTCATTGGGTCATCCCCAATCTCCCAGAAAGTTATAAAATTGGGATTAGTGGGTGATATTAGTGCAAAATCGATTGTAGTTTCACAGCCTCTTCCATTATATGTTGGGGCAAAGGGAACTGGGGGGAGCATGCCTGGTTGATGAAAGTGAGGTCAAAAGAGAATATGATGTTGTTAAGGAGAGACCCCAGATTGGTGTGTGAGAAGTGAAAACGACCATCCTCCTCGAGATCTGAGAGGCCGCACAAACCTAACTCAGAAGACGGACAGATGGCACAATTGAAATCTCCCACCCACAGCACTATGTGGTCCCCCGTGCTTTGATCTCTCAGTTTGTGGATATGATGGATCATTTTGTTCAAGATCAATTCCACTTCCTTGGCTGGCATGTTATTATAAAAATTCACCAGTATCACCTTTTGTGTGGTGCCCCATTTATATGAACGAATTTGGAAGTACTGATCAGAATGGAAGTTATATACTTTTACATCCCCTACATTCGAGATGTATATGCACAGACCCCCTTTATTGCGACCCTGGGGTGATGGAACAGCGGGTGAGTGGAATGTTCTGTAGCCCAGTATGTGCGTTTCCTCTACAAGCCAGGTTTCTTGCAGGCAAAGGATGCCTTGCTTCTGCACGATCTCCAGCCAGGGTTTGTGGGTGATCTTACTACCCAAGCCTGCTACATTCCAGGATAGGAGAGAGTGCATTGAGTTTCTATTTTTCGGGTGGAGTTGACCCTCGTTCCCCATTATGTCTATCGGAACTAGGGAATGTGCCATCTCTATCTGTTGTGTGGCCTGTGAAGGAAGGGCATGCTGTTCGGGGCAGGATTGATCTACCCCCGTTAGGGTTGAGTTTTTATTAATGGGCAATAATTTATCGTTCCTAATGGCATCCCTTGGGTGGTTATGGGCACTAGAAGGGGTTGAAGGAACAGTGGTTCCCAGTCAATCCACCTGGTCTAGGCATTCAAACCTATTCATAGTGGGTGCTCCTTCCCACCAGTTGTTAGTGGGTTGCCATCCGTGCCCCTGGCCTTTCCATCTGTGATTGTGGGCTATAGACCAGGCCCCAGGTAGCTCTACAGTTTGTTTAGGAGAGTAAAAGAAGGTAAGGGGTCTGGTGACAATAGATTGGTCAGTAGCATATGGGTCCCAAGTGGTGATAAGTTGGGCTGTATGGGGGTCTGCAAATGAGACCACAATGCAGTCTCCAGGTATGGATTTATGAGTGCGACCCACCCATGGGACTTGCCTGACAATTAGGACCCTGCTCCTGGTGGTGTAAGGGAGCTGCCTGTTAACGTTTAGCCAGTAGATCACCTTGTTCTTTAGAGACCACTGGGTCTCCACAGAATCGGGATCAAGTGGAGGTACCCCAGCCAAGATGACAACATAGGGCCCGGCATCAGGGGGGAGATCAATATAGCCCCCACGAAAGTTCTGGTGACTTTGGTGTTGGTTGACTGTACGCTGAGGAAGAGGGCTGGTAATCTTATTCGCCTTATGGGCTGCCCTAGGAATGGTTTTGGGCTGTATCTGTTTTTTGGGGGGTTTTATCTCTGATTTTAATGGGTTTGATATGGGGGGAACAGAAACGTTTGAAATTGTCCGAGGTTTGGGAATTGGAGTAGATTTTGGTAGTGATGGGGGCAGAGGTGGGGGCAAAATTAGAGGAGCAGGGGAGGCAGCGTTAGGGTCTAGAGCCGGTTGGATGCCAGCGTTAGGGTCTAGAGCCGGTTGGATGCCATCATTGCTTTCCTGGGGGACACCCTCAGCGATACGGGGATATGTGGCTTCCAGCTGTTTTACGCTAAGAGTGGCCAGGGATACTAAGGTCTTATCCATCTCAAGAAGATGATTCTCAATACGTGACAGTCTGAGTTCAAAAGGTGACAGTAGTTGTTTTAAAGTAACCCAGACTGTTTTGAGAAAGTCTTCATCGTCACCCGCCTTGTCCATGTCCCTCCCTGGCTCATTTTGCCCTCCCCCTATTAAGTTCTCGCCACAAACAGGGAGGTGCTCTGAAGCAGGGGCAAGAATGATGTTAGGATGGCTGTGTTCGCTATCACCCCCTGTTAGCTGGGTGACCGAATTTGATGTTTGTGTGAGCTCCCCTGTATTGGGCAGAGTTCTTCTGTGGTTGAATAACTGCTGCCTTGCAATTTTTGCTTTTTTGCGGGCGTAAGCAGATCTTGCGTTATTTTTCCTTTTCAGGGCTGGGCCATCTAGATTTTTGCTTTTTACTACAGAGGAGGAGGGGGCCGCCCTGACTCCCCAAGAGAAAGTTTTGCCGGCGTGTAATAAATATTAAACACCGTCTTGTAGTGTTGGGCCCTTAAATTTGTAGCTCTGAAGATCTTCTTATTCAGAAGTAGGGCTTTGCCCTTGATCCTTGATTCCATACAACATTTTTGGGGATGTGGCAGCGCTAAATTGTGTTATGCAGTGCAACTGCCCACAACCCCTCATGCTGGCATTAGGCAAAGCAAAATGTACAGCTGAGCCGAATGGTAGCTGCAATGGGGAAGAGAGTGGTGCAGCATGCACAGCAATACTGGGATCTCCTGCGCCAAATGGCAGGTGGCACACTGCTGGGAGGATATAATCGACCATGAGGAGGATCTCTTTGACCAGCTTTTTTGTCAAGTTAGCAGAGCTGGGTAAGTGATATTTACTTTTTAAAATTTCAAATTTATACATTTTCAGTAGGCATTACATCACTGACTAATGTCTATATTATTTACACACATATTATATTATTTTTAGAAGAGCAGACCCACTCCTGTATTTAATACTGGCACATGTCGGTTGCAACAACACACACACATATTTACATGAAAAAGATGGAAGCATGAAACTCTAGGTAATTCCCATGTTTAGGTGGAAAGTAGCTCTTTTGTATGCAGCACCCCACAACACCACTGGCACTCTGAATCTGCTGACCACTGATGTCTGTTTTTATAGCAGAGGTTTTAGGCATAGGAATAGCACAGTATTGTCCAGGCCGTGCTAGAAAATGACGAAGCCTCTAGCCATTTTATATCAAAGTTTTAAGCATAGAATTACTAGAGCCATCGACGGCATACTCAAAAATTACAAAAGCTTTTTCACACTCCAGGAACAGTATTACAGCTTTGGATTGGTAAAATACTATCCAAACCAATGTGGAACCAACGTGGAATGAATAAAAACAACCCCTGAAATATGTTTCGCTCTAATTAGAGCTCATCAGAAAGGTATAGCATAAAAAAAATTTAAGGAGACTGTATCGATGTTTGGAATATGGCAAGGAGATACAGGAGCCTACTGAAGTCCTTATCCTAGGTACCTCCCCCTCCGCCTGGGATGACTCTTGGTGGCCAGAGGCCCTTGGAAAAGCACCCATCCCGACGGACCACGCACGGAACTTAGGTGTCATCCTGGACTCCTCACTCTCTATGAACAAACAAGTCAACGCCGTCTCATCTTCTTGCTTCAATATTCTTCGCATGCTCAAAAAAACATTTTGCTGGATCCCCACCGAAACTAGAAAAACGGTCACCCACGCACTGGTCACGAGCCGCCTGGACTACGGTAACACCCTATACGCCGGTACCACAGCAAAACTCCAGAAAAAACTCCAACGCATCCAGAACGCCTCAGCCAGACTCATACTAGACATCCCGCGTAAAGACCACATCTCTGGACACCTGAAAAACCTCCACTGGCTCCCCGTTAACAAGAGGATTACTTTCCGCCTCCTAACCCACGCACACAAAGCACTCTACGAACTTGGACCCGAATGCCTCAACTCACGACTTTCCTTCTACACCCCCTCCCGCCACCTACGATCCTCCAACCAAGCCCTTGCAACTGTACCTCGTATCAACAAAACTACCATGGGAGGCAGATCCTTTTCCTACCTGGCAGCTAAAACCTGGAACTCACTTCCCACTCACCTTCGCCTCACTCAGAACCACCTTACATTCAGAAAGCAACTTAAAACCTGGATATTCGACAAGTAATTCCCCACCCTTCCTCAAGCGCCTTGAGACCCTCTGGGTATGTAGCGCGCTATATAAATCACTTGACTTGACTTGACTTGACTGTAGTAATAATAATAATACTGAGCTTATATAGCGCCTGGTTGCACTAGCCAGTGGGTCCCCGCGCTTCCAGTGGCCCAAGTACTCCCAGCCAGACTACTGACCCCAGAACAAACTAAACCCTAGGAAACAGCAGAGTTTTAAGCTCCCTCCTGAAGGCTGACTCCAAAGGCTCCATACGGAGCCTGAGGGGAAGAGTATTCCAGCTCCGCGCCGCCAGATAGCGGAATGATCTGCCTCACATTCTCGCCCTTCTAATCTTGGGGACCTGTAGCAGAGCGGCACCTTGCGACCTCAGTAGCCTAGTAGGCTCATACGGTGTTAACAAGCTGTGCAGGAAACTGGGACCGGTTCCCTGAACAATTTTGTGACTGATACACAGGACCTTAAACTGGATCCGCTCTTTAATAGGCAGCTAGTACAGTGCCCCCAGTGCCTGTTTGGTGGAGCTTCTCCTAGGCGTGCAGCAGCATTCTGTATATACTGCAGTCTCTGGAGACACCTCGCACTTGCTCCCTGATAGAGGGCATTCCCATAGTCCATCCTGGAGGTAACCAAGGCATGAACCAGGGCCCTCCTAGCTGACATCGGGAGAATGACGAGTGTTTTCCTCAGACTGCGAAGAATGCCAAAGCAGGTGCCTGCCACACGCCTAGCATGGTAGTCAAACAAGATTTTAGAGTTGATCCACATGCCAAGGTTTTTAACTTGATCCCTAGGAGCCGGCAGGGGCCCTAGTTCCTGCGGCCATCACGAAGAGGTCCAGACTGATGGGGACTTGCCCACTATGAGCACCTCGGTTTTATCCCCATTAAGTCTGAGGCAATTCTTGGCCATCCAGCTAGCCAAATCCTGCAGGCAAGCCGCAAACCTACCCGCCGCGTGCTCAGAGCCACAATCAGCTGAGTATCGTCAGTGTAGGTTACAACCTCCACCCCATACTGTTCCGTAATAGATGCTACCGCAGCCACGTACAGATTAAAAAGGGTGGGGCTGAGGCTCGAGCCCTGTGGGACCCCTTGATTCAGGTCAAAAGCCTCTGACCTGTGGGGCCCCTGTTCAACACAGAAGCTGCGCTCCTAGAGGAAGGATTCCAGCCATTTTCATGCCAATCCCGCCACTCCCCCCTGTCTCAGACACTGTAGCAGGGTGTGATGCGCCAAAGTGTCAAACGCGGCACTGAGATCCAGAAGAATCAGTGCAGCTGTCTGACCCTCATCCACGTGTTTGCGCAAGGCTTCCGTGGAAAATAGGAGCCCTGATTCTGTAGAGTGGCAGGCTCGAAATCCTGCCTGTGTGGGATGTAAAAGCCTGCGAGCTTCAATGTGTGCCGAGAGTTGCTGGTTGACCAGCTTTTCAGCTATCTTAGCAAAAAAGGGGAGAAGAGAGATCGGTCGTAGGTTGCTCATCTGGGACATACTGATATGGGCTTTTTTCTTAAGAGGAAGGGCCATAGCTTGTTTCCAAGTTATCGGCACCCTGCCCGATTCAAATGATGTCGTTAAGAGGTGTCTGATATACGGGAGTAACACCTCAATATTTCCTCTTAGAATTTTAGCTGGGGCCGGGTCACGTGGGGATCCAGATTTTACCCCTCTGGCTACTTTTATTAACAGCTCCCCCCCAGGAACCGCAAATGCACTCAAACTGTGTTCTTCCAAGAAAACCTCCCCAGATGGCTCCCTGCCTATGGAGCCCGTCCTAGCCTCAGCGGGAAAGGTAGAGTAGATATCATGCACCTTTTTATGGAAAAATTCAGCTATCTGATTACAGGATTGTACTGAAACCACATCCTGTCCTCCTATAGACGCCAAAGATGATATTTCTTTGTAGACTAGGAAGAGCTATTTAGCAGAGCAGTCAGCCTTGCCAATCGGCTCCGTGTAATAGGCGGCTCGGATTTTCCTTATCAGGACGTGATACCCTCTCAAGCCCTCTTTATACTCCCTCTCGGGTGCCGGCAAGTAATTTTTTCTCCATAATCTTTCAAGGTGTTTACAAGCAGTCTTAGCCGCTTTGAGTTTGCCATTGAACCATGCTGCCGATTTTGTTTGCCGCGCGGGTCCCATATTGGACCACGGGCCGTTTTATACAGGGCATGCTGAATACGCTGGTCCAGAGCTTCACTAGCCCCATCCATATTAGAACCGAGTCCTTCTGGAGGGCCCTCCTGAATCAAAGATGCAGCAAAGTTTTCAGGAGAGAACTTGGCCCACTTTCTCTGTTTTTTGGAGGTACCACCCATTTCTCATACTTAATGCCCCCAGGGCATTCAAAATGAAATGGCACTATAAAATGATCCATCCAGATCAATGGTTCCGGAGGATCAACCTTCAAAGCTTCCCAGTTGCAGAAGATAGGATCTAACAAGTGACCTAGCCGATGTGTGGGTAGCTCAGATTTTAAAACTAAATGCAAGGTACGTAGATCGTGACGAACTTCCTGGGCCTGGATATTAGAGGCATCGTCAAAGTGCAGATTAAAATCCCCTAATAATAGGAATTTGTCATAACGCATGCCTGGAGGAAGTAAGTTTTGTATAAGGCTGGCAAGGAACTGAGTACTGCCTCCAGGGGGTCTATACACCAGTAGACCTTTAATAATATAGTTAATTTTGATTATTATGGAGAAGACACCCACTTCCCCATCCAGAATGGTGTCACCTCCAGGGTACAATTGATGTCACCCTTATAGATCACCGCAATCCCCCCCCCCCCCCTCCCCCTGGCTCTATCAAGCCTACATATTCCATAACCTGGAGGCAGAGCCTCCAATAATTCAGGGGCTGAGTCCTCATCCAGCCAGGATTCAGAGATAAATAAAATATCCAGCTTCCTATCCTGCAGTAAGTCAGAGACCTCCAGCCTATGTTTCTTAAGCGATCTACAGTTAATAAGAGAGCCTCTAATCTCTCTGTGGGTTCCTTTACGGCGTGCCCCACAGGCAAATGATTGTCCACAATGATAGCACGCCCTAGCTATGTCGCCCCGGCTAAGTTCACTACCATGCCTACATTGAAGCATAATGTCAGTGCGCAGATCAAGCAGCTCCTGATGAGAGTAGGTGAGGACAGCCGAAAATCCTCCAGGGGTCCTGGCCCCAGGCCCCATCCGGCCGTGGACGGGCGCAGACGGGCGTGCCTTAGGCGCGCCTTCGGCACGAACGCTGGGGCAGGCGGGATTTATGCTCGATCCTCCCCTGCAGGCTAGAACGCTAACTCTCCCACCCGGAAGTGCCTGACTCTGCCTACCACGCCCTCCGCACAACGGTACTAATTACAGCGTCGTACCGGGGCGAGTAGGTCGGGTCACCGAGTCCAGGCAAGCCCTCAAAGGTAGGTCTGAGCACTAGAGAGCACAGTACAATGTTAAGAATAAAAATCAAATGCACCGCTAAAGTATGCCCAGACACTTGTAAAATCAGTGTTGTCCAAAGGTTAAAGTTAAATTTGCGCCCAGAGTCAGCAGCAACTTAGCGGGATCACCTGTGCCACAAATGATCGTATGTCCCTAGATGGGACTTTGGCTCTTAAAACATTGGAATAGGCCTGTATGTTTAAGGTATAAAACACATTCTGTATCAGGCCGTGTAGTGACCGGGTTTTTGGTTCTATTTCTGAGTGATGGTGACTTTAGCTACTACCATCCTAGATTCCTGTTCTTAGCTTGTTTTGGTCCTTTTCAGGCCTCTTTTCAGACCTAGAAGCATAAACTAGAGGATAGCCCCTTTATATAATGATAGATCCCTTATTTCTGACTCTAATCCATTTATTGCCTATTGGCTTTGACATAATTATGTGTCCTTTCATCATTTTCAGGCCTGAAGACCTATAGTAGAGGGTGGATCCTGTAGGTCTGACTTTATACTACCTATTGGTAGGGTTTGTGTATGTACTTTGATAGAGCTATGTGTCTATTTCATCCTTTTCGGGCCTACAAGGCCCAGAACCAGAGAGACTCCATTTTGCTTTCTGCCTCTGCAGACTGAGATGTTTGTAGGTCAAGTGTGATGTTTTAGTTATGAGATGTTGTTCGCTTGGAGAGAACCGGCCTGGGCCGGCCCTTATCAGTAGACTGTATTTTTCTTTGTGTCGAAGACACCACAAAAGGCCGGCCGGCTGGGTGTGTGTCCTTGGTGCGGAGTGGTGCAGGGATCTGATGGGCAGCAGGCTGCTGACTGGAACTTTCCACTAGGAGAGAGCATTCTATATTATCGAAGTGCAGAGAGGCAAAGTGATCAGATGGTGTTTTGGAGCTGAAGAGAGCGGTCAGATGAATCATGGAATGGTAGAAGTCAGATGGTTTTTGGAGCTGAAGAAAGCAGTCAGAAGCAGTTACTTGTCAGAAGGAGTTGTGATCAGAGGGAGCTGGTCAGAATGAGATGCAGTCTGGAGAAGATGCAGTCAGAATAAGTTGCTTTGCAGTCGGAGTAAAATGATTTGGAGACAGAATGAAGTTACATCATGAGAGATCAGTTGGAGCAGGCAGTTAAGAGCTGGAGTTTGGAGTGATACCTTTTGGAAGAGACTGAAGTTATATCATCGATTAGTCTGTGGGAGCAGCTGGAGTGAGTTGGACATTGGAGCTGGAACAATCAGACAGAGTGAAGAAGCTAGTGGAGCAGATGGTTATCAGAGCGGCAGAAACTATATCATTAGACTGAAGTTGGAAGGTGAAGACAGTTTGTGGGAGAGAGGAATCCAGTGCAGAGTGACCGGCGCAGATGTGTGTCCAAGAGTGCAGGGGAGAATCTGAGATGAGCCAAGGCACAGACGAGAGAGGGACCCAGATGACAGCTAGAACAAGACTCCATAATAATCATGTGATATCTGTCCTGTTATATTAGTGCCTATATATATATACATTAATCCTTTCCTTTATTTCCTATGCTATATTCCCTACTGTATTGTTGCACTGATTAATCCCTTTTCTTTCAGCGGTGTGCAGTCCTGTTATAATCCATTATTTCCCTTTTTAGCTATCTACAGTTCCTGTCAGCTACATGTGGATGTGTTAGAAATAAAGCTCTATGTATTCCTTAGATGTGTCTATTTCCCTTTACTTTTCAGGCTATGTCTAGATTGCTAGTTATTGTGATGTTATAATTTGCTACTGTGTAATAAAGGGACCCCAGTTCTTAGTGAACCACTGTGCAAGTGTTTTTATTTTGATGAGACTAACCTTTCTTCTAGTCAGATGCTGTTATGTGGACGGATGTGTTTCCCATCCGGGTAAATGGTAACTGAGCAAGGGAGCAGGGAGCGCCTAAATCAGAGAATAACCTTTGCGTATTGTGATTTGGCCATTCTTGTGTGAAAGGATTGAACTGTCTATCTACCACATAAAATATAATATTACATCCCCAGTAGATATTAGACACATAGAGAAACTTCCCAACAGAGAGAGAAAGAGTTGAAGGTATCAATAGGACAGTGATCGCCGTTGTGTAGCGGCGTTAGTTAGAGCACTGGAGGGATACGGTGTGTATACCCACAGGATTGTGGCTTGAGAGAGCACCGGGAGGATAAGGTGTGTATACCCACAGGATTGTGGCTTGCGTGAGCACTGATTGAGGTCAGTGTGTAATGGTAGATGCATTAGAACTGCTCTCCACCATGAGGAAGAGAGTAGCATAGTCTGGGCCAGATTGCCGTGAGACTATAAGGTGAGATCATAGGATGTGACATGGAATTCCTTAGTAATCAGTGAGTATTCCTAGTAATCCTATAGATTTATTAGTGTTTTTGATGATATTAGCTTGTATATTGCTAATTCCCCATCCCCAGGAAGGTACCTAGGTACTGTGGTAAGTAGGCTCTGGGGAAGGAGATGGGTACGTTTTGGCTGGATTGGTGGTGTATTGGTGAGCTGGTGATACCTGGTCTGAGAATCTGGTCGTTACAGGCCGTAATGTAAGATGATGATTTGGGCTTCTTTGCAGTAGGCCACTGCCAAGGGTGAGGGTCAATGGGGTGCTGTCCAGTCCAAATCATTTGTCAGGGGCACAAGGCAGGGCTGTCCTCAATCAATCAGGCATTTGTTAAGCGCAACTACTCACCCGTAAGGGTCTCAAGGCTCTAGGGTAAGGGGTGTAGGTTCTCGTCCATCAAGGAGGGGGCCTATGGAAGAGCCAGGTTTTGAGGTTTCTTGTAAAGATGGGGAGCCATGTTGTCTGTCTGAGGTGGAGCGGAAGATCGTTCCAGGCCTTGGCAGCGAGGAAGGAGAACAAGCGGCCTCCCAATCTGGTCTTTCTGATGTGGGGGAACCATGGCGTAGGAGAGCTGGGCTGATCGTAGGGTCCTTTGGGGTGCATGGAATTTGAGCCGGCTGTTCAGGTATGCTGGTCCAGTGTTGTGGAGGGCCTTGTGTGTGTGGGTGAGTATCTTGAAGTTGATTCTAGCCTTGACTGGGAGCCAGCGGATTATGCGCAGGTGCTGTGAGCTGTGGCACTGTTTTGGGAGGTTGAGGACCAATCTTGCGCCAGCGTTCCTGATGTTCTGTAGCTTGCGGGTGAGGTTTTTGTTTATTCCGGCTTAGAGTGCATTGCCATAATTGAGTCTGCTGGTGACCAGGGCGTGAGTGGCAGTCTTTCTCTGTTCGAGGGGGATCCATTTGAATGTCTTACAAAGGAGGCAGAGGGTGTGGAAGCAGGACGACGAAGCTGAGTTGATCTGGTGGTCCATTTTGAGCTCATAGTCTAGGATGATTCCTAGGTTGCGTGCGTGGTCCGTGGGGTTTGTCGGGTTTCCGAGAGCAGGGAGCCACCAGGTGTTGCTCCAGGCATCAGGGTTTGGGCCCATGATGAATACTTCTGTTTTGTTGGTGTTTAGTTGTAGACAGCTGTATTTTTCATCCATTTGATGATGACTTCCATGCCTTCTCGAAAGTTGTGCCTGGTGGTGTTTGGTTCGTTGGATAGGGAGTCCATAGGTTCTGATGATGGGGGCGAGTGGAGCTGTGTAGACATTAAAGAGCGTTCGGCTGAGGGAGGAGCCCTGGGGGCCTCTGCAGGTGGTAGGTGTAGGGTCCAAGACAAAGGGGGAGTCTAACCCGCTGCTTTCTGCCAGAGAGGAAGGAGCGGATCCAGTCGAGGGCTTTATCCTGGATTCCTGCATTGTGGAGTCTGTGTATTAGGGTGCAGTGAGAGACTGTGTCAAACACCTTTGAGAGGTCAGGGAGGAGGAGGGCTTCCATTTCTCCTTCGTCCGGTAGGGTGCAGATGTCATCTGTTGCGGCAAGGAGGGTGGTTTCCATACTGTGTTTTTTCTGAAGCGGGATTGGGAGGAGTCGAGGAAGTTGTGCTCTTCGATGAATTGGCGAGTTGGCTGGTGATGGCTTTCTCAATGATTTTCACTGGGAACGGGAGCAGAGAGATGGGTCTGTTGGTGAGGTCCGACGAGGGTTTCTTCAGGAGGGGGTTGACCTCAGCGTGTTTCCAGTTGTCGGGGAACGTGGCGGTCGGCAGGAAGCAGTTGATGGTGTGGCGGAGCATGGGTGTGATGGTGTCAATTGCTCTGTTGAAGATGTGGTGGGGGCAGGGGTCTGTGTGGGCCCATGAGTGGATTGACTTCATTGTCTTCAGTGTCTCTTTGGTGGTGAGGGCTGTCCAGTTGTCAATCGTTGGTTTCCAGGTGTCAGTGGTGGCTGGTGAGGGTTCAGTTTGTCTTCGTCAAAGTTGTCGTAAATGCTCTTGGTTTTGTGGTGGAAAAAGTTGCTGAGTTTGTCACAGAGGTCTTGTGAGGGAGGGATGTCAGTGGACTTACTGGTGGGTTGGCGGAAGTCCTTGATGATGTTGAAGAGTTTTTTAATGTTGTGCGTGTGGGTGGAGATTCTGTCTTCAATTGTTCTTATCCTTGTTTCTCTGAAGAGATGGTGGTGGGCATTGGTGGTGTCTCTGAAGTTGTGGGCTTCTTTGGATTTGCTGTTCCTCCTGGCCTTTTTGAGGTGGCGGCAAGTTCGTCTGGACTCTCAAAGTTTGGTGGTAAACCATCTGGATTTCTTGGCGAGGGTATTGGTGTTTTTCTTGAGGGGGCTATGGTGATCGCACTGTCCGAGATCCATCTATGTAGGGTTTGGGCAGCTGTGTTGGGGTTGTCATTTTTCGCGATGGTTGGGGTGGAATTGTTAAGTGAGGAGGTGAGCTGGTCATCAGTGATTTCGGTCCAGTTTCTTCGTGGGAGCAGGTGCTGGTGTCTACGGATGTTTGGTGTTCTGAAGGTGAAGTGGATACAACAATGGTCAGGCCATGGGAGCTCGGTGGTGTGGCTTAAGGGGGTGGAGTTTCCTGTAGTGAAGAGGGGGGTCGAGGGTGTGTCTTGCTGGGTGCGCGGGCTCCTTCATGATGGGGCTGAATCCAATGTTGTGGAGGTTTACCAGGAGGGATGTACTGTTGGGGTCCAATTGGTTGTCTAGTTGGAAGTTGAGGTCTCCCAGCAGGGTGTAGTTGGTGGGTGCAATGGCCCGTGGGGAGATGATGTCCGTGGTGGAGTTAGCAAAGGATGCGCGTGGTCCAGGGGGTCAGTAGATGAGGGTTCTTCGGATGGTGGCGGTGGGGCTGGCCAGTATCTTGAAGTGAAGGTGTTCCATCAGGTCTGTGGGCTCATAGGGGAGTGTGCTCAGGCTGACAGTGGATTTGTGGACAATGGCGATTACTCCTCCCTGGTGGGTGGTGTGGTCCTTCCTGGAGATCTTGTATCCTCGGGAGATGGCGATGTCCAGTCCCGAGGTGGTGT
Organism: Lissotriton vulgaris; assembly: GCF_964263255.1. NCBI lineage: Eukaryota > Metazoa > Chordata > Amphibia > Caudata > Salamandridae > Lissotriton > Lissotriton vulgaris. The sequence goes on along the minus strand of NC_141694.1, from coordinate 394,774,239 downwards.
TGGTCCAGGTTTCGTTGAAGAACACTACATGCGGGGTGGTGCTGTCTAGGAGGTCTCAGATTTCTGCGGTGTGTTTGTGGAGGGATCGGACATTGAGGAGGATACATTGCAGGGTCAGTTGTGTTCTTGTGGGCAGGTGTTGCTAGATCCATGTTCTTGGCGTTGCTGCAGGTGTACCAGCAGTGGTGACAGCTGAAGGGTCCGTGGCTGTCAGCTGGTGATGCTAACCTACAGTTGTAATTGTGGCCAGGGTTGAGTGCATGGAGTGCTGATGGGTCATATCTTTGGCGGGACGGAGGTCCAGGGTTCCTGGCACTGGTTGTGGTCAGGTCGCCAATGGGCGCAGACGGACTTGCATTTGGTGTGCCTTCCGCATGTAGTGCCCACCATTAAGTAGGGGTCGTGGAGGGCTGGACAGCTAGGAGGCGGGGAGAGGTGCTGAATTGGTCCCCTGGTCATGCTGGGGGGAGGGGCCGCGGGGGCAGCAGCGGAGGGAGGAAACGGGTGGGTGAGGAGGAGTAAAGGGGAAAACAGAGAAACAAGCAGAAACGCAGGGAAGTGCAGAAAGCAGGAAAAGTGCCGAAAAATAGATGGAGGAAAAAAGGTGAAAACGAGTGAAAAACAGAGCGGAAAGAGGAGTGAGAAAAGGGTGATATCTGCATATTTATGTCAAGCGGGATAGGAGTTCTCTATTAGAGAACAAACTATTTGTGATAATGGACACTTTTAGGGGGATGTTGGACACTGTAGAATGCCACCACTGTTGTTACTCAGCTATGCTGCTATGTTTAAAATTATATAACAGCCAAACTTCCTGTATGCACTCCAGAGTTCCCTGTAAAAAAGCACCAAAAAGCTTCTTTCTGAAAATGGAGACTGAAATTCAGTTGCTTTTTTGGAACAGGGAAGCATCAAGGATAGCACTCTGTAAGCTGATGAGGGCGATATATGGTGGGGGAATAGCACTGTTGGATTTGTCGTAGTACCCTCAGTACCCTCAGACCACACAACTATCAATGGTTAATGAATGGATATTTGCATAGCAGGGCTAGACAGCGGTCAGGATAGACAGACATGCAATTGGGGACAGAGGCTTTCAGGCAGCACTTAATTGATGTAGCATAGCAGTAGACTTGTCAACACAAACTAAGGAAGTGGTGCAGGAATGGAGGGAGGTCACAAATTATCTGGGATTAGAAATAGTGCTAACAGAGGTAATTCACCTTTTTCAATACTAAAATCGGCTCAAAGCCACACTTTAGATGGAAAAAAAAGTTCCAGTAACACAGCGTCAAGCCACCTCAAGAGCTGAGTGGTTCTGGTTGCCAGCATCCCTGTCAAGGTATTCAAAAGATAGAGACAGTATCCGTCCTGGTCTAACAATTTGTTTCTGGAACATCAACGACTTCTACACAAAAGCACAATCTATTGATATGTGAGAAGGGGCCCCTTGTCCCCAGTACCTTATATGTCATTCAATGTTCAAGGTCCAATGTCAAATGGATGGATGTTAGGGGATTGGCCCGTCCCGTCCACCTCCATCCATGGACGGCCACAGACGGCCCGCCCTTTGCCCGGGCTTAGCCCGGCTGGACCCGCGTGCGGTCACGTGACGCGGGGCTATCCTCCGGTTATATGCGCCTCCGGGCCCAGAAGTATCGTTGGCGGCTTCCGCCTCTGTGCAGCCTGGGGTGTGTAGTCCTAGCCTCCACTCAGCGGCCGCAAAGACTGTGACTGCGGCGGCGGGAGGGGGGACCGAGAGCACCAGCGACCCCTATTGATAAGCTAGAATTTATGATAAAACACTACATTATATTTCTACAGGAAACTTGGTCGCATCCCAATAAATAAATACCTTGAATTCAGGTCTCTCGCCTCAAGAATGCACGATTAAAACAGATGTCAGGTGGGCTTCCAATCTACGCAGCCTGTAAACGAAATATAGCCGCTTTGCCGCGATTCCGCTGCAGTGCGAAAAATAAATGACACTTGTGCAATTTGGACGCACATGCCCACCGTGACGTCGGACGTCCAGAGGCCGTCTCACGCATGGAAATTGTTAAACATCAACATGCTTGAATTTGTAGAAGATTGGCTCATTGGCCCCCCTGTCAAAAGTCAACACCCAATTAAACAACTAATTTCGCTCAATGTATATATTACTTCATACGCCAGAGAGAAAAAGGCTAAACTGGATCAGCTGATCCAGATTGCGTGTAATCTAATAAGTGAGCACGGATGCAAACCATGTTTAATCGCAGGTCATTTCAACACAAATCTCTTTCAAAACATTATGGAGGTGAACAATGATGTACAACCAGCGGTCCCATTACACCTTGCAACGCAATAAAAATTAGGAGAATATACAGTTTTATAATTCAACAGCATGGGTTATACAATACTGATTGGTAGCTTCCTCTCAGACACCCCAACATCCTGGACAAGAACAAATGGTCACTCCAATTTCTTTTTGGACTTCACATTAAGTAACAATGAAGTGCTTCCCCTGATAGAGAATAATTTTATCGCTTCATGTGGGCGAGAGCGACCCCCGTCCTCAAACAATCAGTTTATCTCTCAGTGTCACCCGTCACGCAGCAACTAATCATACAACAATTGGAAATCACACAGAGAATCTTAAAAGGCTAAAATGGTCAGATCATTCAATCACTGAAATCATGATAAAATGCAGAGCTCTTTTAGGAGCAAGGAGAGAAGTTAACACTGCACCGACTGAAGTATGGGAGTTCCTCTCAAATCAGTTATTTGGCAAATTTCTGTCCATTTTGCGAAAACCGTCAACTAGTAACCAACTACTTATTTCAGCAGAAACAAAAAAACTAAAAACTCAACCCAATTCAGCCTTACGTTACGCCAGGAAGAGTCTGGCAGACGCCCAGTTATTTAGAATCTACAGACAAGTACAAAAAACACGTAGGCAAGCCATCTATCAAGACAAACAAAGATCAGCTGATCAGTTTTGGCTGAAATAAGTACATGGCAGCAAAAATCCTAATCCAAAGTTATTTTGGTCGCTTGTGAAAAAGAGGACACAGGGTCCTAGAGGGCAAGGCAGTGCAAACATGAGCAAAGCCGAATGGATATTCGTTTTAATGGCGCATTTTAAGGAATCCAAAAACGGAGAGGAATGACTTAACAAGTTCACATCACCTGAATCTTTGCATCCCCTATAGGAAATTACGAGCGCCATAGAGCAAACCCAGCAAAATGAACTGGCTGCTCATGCTCACGTCACTGACACTAGCGATCTTGCAAAAAGGCAGAAGAACACCTGGCCTTAGCTCCAAAGGCTCCTGAAGCTCTGAGACAAAAAACTACATGCATCATAAATAACACCTGGTTGGATGGGGGTCCTGGGACCAACGGTCTTCCCTAGGCCATGTTTAAAGCAAATTCTAAGCTGTGGTCTGAACATCTAGCCTCTTTATTCTCTTATTGCTGGCTCAGCCATCACATATCAGAGTCGGAGAAAGGAGCCATTATCCATCCTATTTTATCAGGAGATAAGAGAGCCAGCCCCAAACATTATAGGATGATAGCTCTCCTGGACTTTGAATCTGAATAATATGCTAGTGTGCTCCTTGGATAGCTGTCAACCTGGGTACACAAAAACCATTGTCTACCTTTTAACCAGACCGGATTTGTGGCTAAATCAGGAACCACTAGTAATCTGCTCTCTTTATCTGTATTGACGGAGAAAGCATCAGTTCTCGAAATACCACTACTTTGCTGCTTTGTTGACTTTAAAGCGGCTTTTGACCAGGTGCCCAGGGTGATGGCATAAGATGCAGAAATGGGGAATTCCTCCTGCCGTTTTAAAGGCGATAATCCAACTCAATTCAAACACTTGGATCCTGATAAAGTTGGGAGAGGGATCTCACGTCTCAAGAAAAATACAAACCTCCTGTGGCATCAAACAAGGATGGGTGCTGGCACCTCTCCTTTTTAACCCTTTTATTTCTGACTTATTACAGTTATTGGACAATGTTAATTCCCAATCTCCTCAACTAGGCGCAACCTGCATAAGTAATCCGTTATATTCAGACAACCATGTTTTATTTAGCCATACAAGGGTCGGTGTATAGAGGCTTCTCCACCAGCTGCTTCCCTATATAAGCAATGACCTGGAATTAAATTTATCAAAAACAAAGATAATTTCTTTTGGGAAACAGAAACAGCTGAGTGGTGGGTGGTTACTACGACATCCTATATATATATTTGAGGGTTTACATGGACATAATCCTCATCAGCCAGGCTAACTTGAATCCAGTGGCCAAGTGAGCAAGGGACTCACGTCTGAGCATACCCTGCCAACTTAGGGCGAACAAAGCGATACAAAAAGGGGATGATGGACGGAGCGTTTGTGCAAATCAAACACTCACCCCCAGTCAACTGATCTAGGTTTAATCCATCACCATTCTTTAGCTAACTCAGCCACCCCGTTCAGATATGGCCATATGCAAATCCGTCTGACCATGTGCCTCATGGAAACAGTCCAGCCCGAACTGCCAAGCCATATCTTCCCTGTTCCGGAAACAAGCATCCTGGGACCGGTTTCGGATTCATAATCCTCATCAGCCAGGCTATCTTGAATCCGGTTGCCAAGTGAGCAAGGGATGGGTTTGCTCAGACGTGAGTCCCATGCTCTCCACACCACTGGAGTCAAGCTATCCTGGCTGAAGACGGCTGATAGCCAGAAACCAGTCCTAGGATGCTTGATTCCGGTCCAGGAAAGACATGGCTTGGCAGTTCGGGCTGGACTGTTCCCATGAGGCACAGGGTCAAGGCTGATTTGCATATGGCCATGTCTGAACTGGGGTGGTGTGGAGTGCATAAAACGATGGATTCAGGCCCAGATCTCTGTACTGGGGTGAATGTATGACATTGTTCTGCATTCTGTCCATCAACTGTTGTATTTGCATCAGTAATCTTACCTAATTTTATAGGTAGGATCGTATAGGTATTAGCAAATTGGGGTATCTCTGGGTGGGAGATTACTTTATTAAATTCAGGGATATTCAGAAAGAATATGACATGACAAACTCCAAAACTTTCAGATATATCCAGCTTGACATACAGCAATGTCCCACATTAAAAATGGTACTGTGATCACAGTAGAAAACCAGGTGCTGAATGTCCCTTTAGAAAAAAAGCATTCTTGATCATTTATAAAAAAATACAAAATAACTCTCCCAACATCTGAAATTCAAAGAAAGTTGGGAGGGAGACTGATTCCCTTGGAGTATGAAGAGTGAGATGAAGAATTCAATCCTCCACATGTGGTGATCAGATCAGGTTTGAGACTGGTTGTGTTGCGCTTCCTTCATAGGTTGTACTACTCTACAGTAGTACAGATGAAAATGGGCAGAACTGAATCAAATTGATGTCTCGGGCTGAACCCAGGTAGGCTCTTTCTTTCACACTTTGTAGGCCTGCCTGATATGCAGATATTTTGTGCAGAAACAGGCGGCTGTGTGGCAGGAGTAGTGGGGACCCAATTGCAAAGCCCATCAAAGCAGTCAGTACTGAACATCTTGGGGGAAGAGAGAGTTCTGTGATATTTCACACTATGGATGACTCTTTAGTGGGAAGTTGCAAAGAAGTATATTGCGAAGATGTGGGGCGTAGGAGAGTTGCCTGCCCTAACTGCCTGGAATGAGGACATGCATTTTTTGCATACTGGCTGAAATTTACATTTTGAGGGTAGTGGCTGCTCCCAGAAGAGGACAAAGGTTTAGCGTGTGGCCAACCCACCAGGAGGCATCCAACCCCACTCTGCACACAGCCTTTTATTGTGAGATGCATGGGGGTTGGCCACAGTGCCTGGCCACGGCCAGACCCTGCGTCCAACACCCCCACATACAGCCAACCCCACACTGTGCACAACCTATTGGCTACAGTGCGTGGCTGACAATCAGGCCCTATGTCAAAACCTTTCAAAATCAAAAATAGAATGGACACTTGTAACCGTGACAACTGGTTAATTAAAAAACCCTCATAAACGCGATATCAGAGTCGTGTGTAGCGGTGTTTCTTTTTCTCCACTATCTATTCGCGTTATGGCACAGTCATTGGGTTTCTTAAATAGTGATATGCCATCCTCAAGCCTGAGGTAAACTCCGGTTCCACACGGCAGTGTCCAGAGATAGTGACTCGCCCAAAAAAACAAAATAAAATAAAATACAGATTAGTTCTCTATAAGAACTTTAATATGATTGGGAACTAGTCTTATTAAAACAAAGGTTGGATATACTTGAAGATCGTGTGACTAGATCTAATTATACCACTTATAATTTGTCGACATGTTTCTGCCCATCTTCGCCCAGCTGGGTCTATGGGGCATTCATCAGGACAATTAAAATGTGAATTGATACTTACACTATTTGTGTAGTATTGAGAGTAGTCTTTTTGCGCTACTTGGTTTATGTATCAAGGTGTCTTGTACCTAAAATTGTAGAAAAACAAGAACAAACACAAATACAATTGCGAGTTATTGCATATTTGTTAACAGTTATTAAAACACAGGTGCGAAAATGAGTTGAGCACGAATTAGTGTTCATGGGTCAAGCACGGCATATGATGGCATAGAATGACAATTATCAAAAATCAACTGCATCATGCACAGTCTCATTGATCTGTCCTTTAACATGGGCAGTGTTCCCACTGCTTGGAAGCAGGCGACTATTATTCCTATTCTTAAAAAACCTGCCCTTGACCCTACTAAACCAGAACACTATCGACCCATTTCCCTTCTCCCCTGGCCAGCCAAATTAGCAGAAGCTCATGCTAATTACATTCTATCATCCCATCTGCAGGAAGCTAATATACTGGATAATTCCCAGAATGGGTTCCGTGCGGGCCACAGCACCGAGACTGCTCTCTTGGCTGTGGTGGAGCACATCTGGAAGTTGCTGGACCAGGGTCAGACGGCGGCACTGATCCTATTGGATCTCAGTGCCGCCTTCGATACGGTTTCCCACCAGATTCTTTTACATCGTCTGGTGGAGGCAGGAGTTGGAGAGGTAGCACTTGAGTGGTTCCGTTCCTTTCTTAAGGATCGCACCTTCAAAGTATCTACCCCACCCTTTGTCTCTGCTCTTCGCCCTATTCTTCAGGGTGTCCCCCAAGGATCGGCCCTTAGCCCTACCTTATTTAATTGATATGTTCAGCCGCTGGCAGAGGTAGCCCACAGTTTTGGTCTCTCCTTGGTGTCATACGCCGATGACACGCAGCTGGCGGTGGCACTCAATGGTGATTCCAACATGGATGTCCCCACCTTTCAGTCAGCTCTAAAAGCTGTGGCAGGCTGGATGGCGAACAATCGACTCCAACTTAATGCCTCCAAGACCGAGGTTATCATTTTTGGTAGGGAAAGTGGGTTATGGGGAGATCAATGGTGGCCATCTGAACTAGGCCCTGTTCCCACTCCCGTGGCTGAAGTCAGAAACCTCGGGGTGTGGTTCGATGACAAACTTTCTTTCACTTCCCACACTAAACGTGTGGCTGGCACATGCTTTGGTACTCTGCAGTGTCTCCGACCTATTTTCAAGTTTTTTGATGCGGACACCAGACAGATTATAGTCCAAGCTCTGGTTCTTACCAGACTGCACTATGCCAGCTCTCTGTTTTTGGGCCTGAATCAGGCAGAGTTAACCCGCCTCCAGAGGGTCCAAAATGTGGCGGCCAGGATGCTGGTTGGCCTTCCGAAGTTCGTCTCTGCTCGTCGAACTATCCAAGATCTCCATTGGCTACCTGTGGGGCAAAGAATTAAGTTTAAAGCTCTTTGCTTAACTTTTAAAATTCTTAAATTAGCTTCCCCTCCTATTCTTTCGCAGACTATCCTTCATTATGTCCCCTCTAGAGCCCTTCGATCCGCTGGATTAAATCTTGCCATTGTGCCACGCTTCAAAAAAGCTAGAATGGGTGGACGGTCTTTCTCAGTGCTGGCGGCAGCTCTCTGGAACTCTTTGCCTGCCCCTCTCCGTTCCATCCCCGACTTGCTCCCTTTTAGGAAGGCATTAAAAACCTTCCTATTTTCTACAGTTTAGTCCCATTTTTTCTAGGTCATCTCTGCTGTGTTGTGTTACACAATCTCCAAAGCGCCGGGACGCCACTTGGCTGCGGCATCTGTGCGCTATATAAAATAAAATAACATAACATAACATAACATAGCCTGGATTACACTTTAGTCCAGGTACAGCGTTTGTACTATCTTTGTAGGCTAATGGAAGTTATACTGAAATGGTGACTATTTTGGAAACAACTACTCGATCACTGTGTATTCCCTTACAGAGAGCTAGTCTACCCTTAAATTACGTATCAAAGTCTATCAGCTCGTATAACTCCCCGTCTGCAGAATACCATCAAAATGATGACACACAAAGCAGAAACAAAATCGTGGATTTCTAAAAAGGAAGCCGATTACCTGGTAGCCTGAGAACCTGTAACCCCTTTCTTCTACTCGCTAACAAAAACCCATAAAAATAGGATGCCTCCACCTGGCCGTCCAATTGTCTCGGGCATAGGCTCAGTTCTTGAGCCTCTGTCCCAATTCGCTGACCAGTTTTTAAAACCTCTGGTACAACGGACACCGACTTATTTGAAGGACACTCGTGATCTATTGAATACAATCAATGATATGAACTTCGACCCGTCAACTTCATTACTTGTAGGACTGGATGTAGAATCACTTTTTACCAGCCTTCCACAAAGAGAAACTTTACAAACCCTAGAAGACATTCTATTCATGGCAGACTGGAACTATCAAACTCCAAGGCATTTTGTCCTAGAATGCTGCCGCCTTGCTCTAACAGAAAACTTCTTTGAATATAATGGAACCCTATTTTTTCAAAGCCATGGAACATCCATGGGAAGCACTTTTACGCCTTCAGTAGCAGGGCTGTATGTAAGTGAATTTGAAAAAACAACAGGTGATGGACCGAATGAGGATCAATGTCACACATTCAAACCCAGTCAAAAGATCTGGGTCCTAATCCATCGTTTTTTTGCACTCCACACCACCCTGGGTTAGACAATGGCGATATGCAAATCAGCTCTGACCCTGTGCTGTAAGTGAATTTGAATCAAAATATGTACTAAACAAGACTAACCCCTTTGTGAAGAATATCCTTTTTTGGAAACGATACATTGATGATATCGTAATGCTCTGGGACAATGACAAAAATCTACAAATGTTCGTGGACTGGCTTAACCAACAAGACAGATGGCTGCAGTTTACCTTCTCTGCCAGTAACAAGACTTTGGATTTCTTGGACATCACCATTTTTGAAGAAAATGGCAGGCTTGAGACCAAGACCTACTCAAAGCCCACATCAAAGAACAGTCTTCTCTCTTATCAGAGTTTCCATCCAAAACCACTGAGGGCCAATTTACCCTTCAGCCAGTTTTTGAGATTGAAACGGAATTGTAGTAGGAACCATGATTACAAAATCCAAGCACAAGAACTCAGTACTAAACTTCTAGAAAGATATTATCCCCTGAAAACAATAGCAAAATGTCAAAAACATGCCAAAAATCAACACAGAGAGAACCTCCTGCAGACTACAATAAAAGACCCTATTAAAGACCTGATGACATGTGTCACGACTTTTAGCCCGGCAACAAACCAGGTACAAAAGATCGTGAACAAAAACTGGCGGATCTTATCAACAGGACAATTTAACTGGCCAAAACCTAGATTCACCAATAGAAGGACGCGTAGCATCAAGGATATTCTTGTTCATACAAGGCCCCAGATACGAAAAATAACTTCCACAGAGAGAAATGTACATATGGCCCCTATTAGGGGACACTTCCCCTGTGGGTCGTGTTTGATATGTAAATTAACTACAGCAACCAAGACTCTACAGCTCACTGAGACACTGATTTGGACCCAGAGACAACACACAAATTGTAATTCGACCCATGTTATCTACATGGTAACTTGTCCATGCCAGAAGCGATACATAGGGATGACCACCAGAAAAATTAAAATACGGATTGGGGAGCACAAGAGTAATATCAAGAACGAAAAGAACACAACCAAACTTTGCTCACATTTTATTGAATTTCAGCACCAACCAGAAGACTTGAGGTGGACAGTGATTGAGATGCTAGAAAATAAAACTCATAACTCTGAAAAAAAACTATTCGAAAAAGAACAAAGATGGGTTGACCGTCTGGGCACAAATAATGATGGTTTGAATGACAATGTACCCTGGCATCACTTTTCCTAATAATATAGGTAGGTCACATTGTTTGCTTTCATCATGTTACCTCCCTCTGGGCTAAGAGAACCAGACACCTATCTGAATATAATGAATTGAGATGAAGTGCGAGTGGAGCTTTGAACCTGGGCTCCATTTGGGCTCACTGTAATTTCCTCCTCAACAATGTAATTTCTTTTTCAGGAACATATTTATATGCACCGGTTAAATTTAATAGATGATAAAACTGTAACAGATCTCCCAATGTGCTACCTACCAATCAATATGGCGCTCGATAACCCTCAGAGAATGTATATGTCTACGCTTGTGGATGCACAATACCACTATGTGTAATACTAACACACGGCTGATCCCCTGACAAAAACCACCCATGTGGCTGCACAGAACACCTTCTGTATGGAGGTTCCCCACTTATGTTGCAAAATAACGTTATTGTTCCCCGTAGTTAACAATTGTATAAATGCTTAACGTTAATATCTACGCTTTAATTCACCACCTTTATATTATATTTCCCACTTCAACTCCTGCATGATGATGGAGTATCGCAAGTTAAAGATGAGTGTTTATAAACCCCTTTTGATATAATCATCACGAACTGGCTTCTCCCGTTCCGCACAGTCCTATTTCTCCTTCTACACGTTGAGAGATAGAAAACAGACTGCTCGACCTGGTCTCACTGTTTCCGGGAACAGAGCCAGCACAATTGGAGCAATCTTTCCAAACACGGGTGAGTGAATTGCTAACCCTACCCTCGGTAAATCGTAACATTAGTTACTAACTAACACCCGTGATATTGGATTTCCCCCAACTGCAGCCTGCAATCCCGAGGACGCTAAAAACGCTCCAAAAACAAGGTAATGACCTCAGCTTTCTTTCCGTCACCCTTTGTTATACTAGCTGATAGACTTCGATACCTAATTTAAGGGTAGACTGGAAAGGGGCGACCACTCGGTCCCCCCGAACGTAGGGTTGGGTGCCCCGATCCCCCCGGGAAACCATTTTGGGCGGAAGGCGTGGTTTGGCAGGTATGCCCGAAGTGGCGTAGCCGGGGTGTGCCCTTTCCCGCCCATGAGGGGTTGTCCTAGACACCCGCACGGAAGACCACGCCCAGTAGGCGTCCCGGAGGAGGGTCCCCGCCCTCCCGCAGACGAATAAATAGAGCGGGAATCCGAAGAAGCGTCCTCTTGTTCCTGTGCTCTGAAGGCTGCACCAACTCGTTGCTCGTGAGCCCTCGATGGAACAAGCGGCAATTGTCATTCTATGCCATCATATGCCGTGCTTGACCCATGAACACTAATTCGTGCTCAACTCATTTTCGCACCTGTGTTTTAATAACTGTTAACAAATATGCAATCACTCGCAACTGTATTTGCGTTTGTTCTTGTTTTTCTACAAATTTAGGTACAAGACACCTTGATACATAAACCAAGTAGCGCAAAAAGACTACTCTCAATACTACACAAATAGTGTAAGTATCAATTCACATTTCAATTGTCCTGATGAATGCCCCATAGACCCGGCTGGGCGAAGATGGGCAGAAACATGTCGACAAATTATAAGTGGTATAATTAGATCTAGTCACCCGATCTTCAAGTATATCCAACCTTTGTTTTATTAACAGACTAGTTCCCAATCACATTAAAGTTCTTATAGAGAACTAATCTGTATTTTATTTTATTTTGTTTTTTTGGGCGAGTCACTATCTCTGGACACTGCCGTGTGGAACCGGAGTTCACCTCAGGCTTGAGGTTGGCATATCACTATTTAAGAAACCCAATGACTGTGCCATAACGCGAATAGATAGTGGAGAAAAAGAAACACCGCTACACACGACTCTGATATCGCGTTTATGAGGGTTTTTTAATTAACCAGTTGTCACGGTTACAAGTGTCCATTCTATTTTTGATTTTGAAATACTGATATGGGGAACTGAATGGACGCATTTCCTATTCCTCCTCCCTACTCTTTGATGATTAATAACCTATGTCAAAACCCCAAGAGGGAGCATATCCTGTGCTGCGCACAGTTATTGGTCGTGACAGCAAAACATGGCCTGCGGCCTCGCCCTTGCATCCAATCCCCAGATGCAGCCAACCCCACACTGCATACTGTATTTAGAATATGCGCCATAGGGTTGGCCTTCAGGTTGCAGGAAACCCCTCTCCCAGAGCATTTGTTTTTAAAGGGAAGGTAGGCATGTGGCTCCCTCCTTCCCAAGCCACATCAGTCCCTGGGAATCCCATGCTCCGGGACCAAATACATATTGTAAAGTGGAGAGGGCATGTGTCCCCCTTTTTGAGACGGAAGGAGACCTGGGAACCCCACCTTTAAGGGGTGGTGGTGTAAGGACCCCCTCCCCAAGCCAATAGTGGCCCTGGAGATCCCATCTCCTGGGGCCTAACCATATGTTCCAAACTGGGGCAAAATCATATATATTAAGGGGAAAGAGCAGGGATCCCCTCCCCAAGCCTTAATAGGCCCATGGGACCCAATCCTCTGGGGCTGAATTCCAATCTCTTTATCTGTATTGACAGAGAAAGCATCAGTTCTCGGAATACCACTTCATTGCTGCTTTGTTGACTTTAAAGCGGCTTTTGACCAGGTGCCCAGAGGTCTGCTATGGCATAAGATGCAGAAATGGGGAATTCGTCCTGCTGTTTTAAAGGCGATAATCCAACTCGATTGAAACACTTGGATCCTGATAAAGTTGGGAGAGGGATCTCACGTCGCAAGAAAAATACAAACCTCCTGTGGCATCAAACTAGGATGGGTGCTGGCACCCCTCCTTTTTAACCTTTTTATTTCTGACTTATTACAGTTATTGGACAATTTTAATTCCCAATCTCCTCAACTAGGCGGAACCTGAATAAGTAATCCGTTATATTCAGACAACCATGTTTTATTTAGCCATACAAGGGTCGGTGTATAGAGGCTTCTCCACCAGCTGCTTCCCTATATAAGCAATGACTTGGAATTAAACTTATCGAAAACAAAGATAATTTCTTTTAGGAAACAGAAACAGCTGAGTGGTGGGTGGTTTTTGAATGGCAAACCATAGAAACTACGACATCCTATATATATTTGGGGGTTTACATGGACCCAAAGGGAACTTTCTCAAACAGAACGAAATGGTCGAGGCAAAAGCTCTATCATTCGAGGCAGCCTTAACAAAGCTTCAGAGGCAGCTACTTGGACTAAGCCTAACCCAGCTCTTAACAGGTAAGAAAGCTAAGACCATAAATTATTTATTATATGGCCAAGAGATAATGCTGGGGAGCAATTTCAAAATGGTGAACAAAATAAGAAGAATTTTGAAGCGAGAAGGCACCTGCCAAAATCTTTATCCCCAGCACAGATAAGACTTCATTTTTGCTAATTAGATCATCAAGGGGTTGGGGCCGGTGCCTTCATCAAGCTATGTAATTTGCAGGAAGGAAGTCTGGAGGCTAGGCTGTGGCAAGAAAAATTGGCGAGCCAAGTAGGACAAAAACATCTATGCTACTCAGAACACTCTCTGGATCTGCTTTAAGTAAATGACTCCTGGAGGACTAATCCACTGCAGCAGGCTCTAAAAATATCCATCAAAAGAAGAGTCCACCTCTGGTCCGTTCATTCAGATACAGCACTACTGGACAAAGGAAATCATGTATAGATAGTCCTGCCATGGTTCAAGCCCAGCACGGAGGTTAGCTATGTATCAAGCACTTGCTCGGTCTTATGGAACTGAGGATGGGTGAATGACCTTTTTTGCAACATCTTCCAGACTGGCATTCTTCAAGTGCCAACATCGAATGCAGGGGGTGTGGGTGCCACACAGAATTGCTGAGCATGTGTTATGCGTCTGTCCAGTCCTACTCAATGATAGAAGGATTCTGCTGCGGGGCAAACTGAACAAACTTGGTGTCCGATCATGGCAACAAGCCATCAGAGGAGCCAAAAATCTCAGTGCAGCAGGATCGCAAGTTCCTCAGCTCCAGTTTGTACGTCATTGTCGAAGCCCGAGCCCACTCAGATCTTTTGAATCTTCAGAGATAAGTCTGAAGTCAGCGGCCCCTTTTATTCTTTTTTTCCTTTTTCCTTGTTCACACTGAGACTGTTCCCTCAAATTAACCCGTTTAGCGCGTCGAACATTCCGCCCCAGTGCGGACGTTCGATCGCGCTAACGGGATTCGGACGTCCAACGGTCATGCGCAGCACTAGCGAGGTAGTGCACGTGACAACCGTTGGACGTTCGCAGCACTTGAAGGGTTAACAATGAAGTTTTAGTCCCTGCTGGCTGACACCTCTCATCAGATAAATTATGCTGCTGGGAAATTGCGTATATTTAAAACCTGCGACACTATGCCTTAATGAAATTTAGAAACGTTATTGTCTTTTTTAACTCTTGTATTACTGGCTCTGCTCTTTTTTTAAAGTGTTTTATATATGCAAAGTATTTTCTATTTGTAATGATTTTTGTGAGAAGTTGGCCTGATATGTGATGCTCACTAATTCTAGTGATCACCTTGTATCATGCCAAGCAACCCTTATGATGATCGGTTGTAAGTCAACCTTATAGACCAGTTATCCTAGTGGTAACGTGGACAAAGCAGTCTTAGGCTAAACTCTAAAAGGCATGTGAAGCCAGCTGTATTACCATACACAACCCCCTTGAATACCAAATGAAAGGACACCACACAGATATATATTGAAAATATATATATATGTATTAACTACGAATATCCCCTAAACTCTTTATGAGCACAGAAGCACAAGCATTAAACAAAACACAGTTTAAAATACACAAAAGTTGCACAATATGGATAAGCCCTAGGGGCCACCTAAACCATATACTAAGAAAGGGGTATAAGAGATACCAATCGGAAAGGGAACAGGCCTAGGGCCTTGGGAATCGCTGGAGCTGTTCGGGACTAGCAGTGACTAAGTCAGGAAAGGCCCGGGGGACTCGGGTGCAGTGTTTAAAGTGCATGCACTCACCAATGCAAAGTCTATGGTGCGTAAAAGTTACAAAGTTAGATAGTTAGGAACCTTCCGAGTGACCTAGAAAGCTGAAACTTGAGACACAGGCCCTAGAGGTGTGTACCATTGTGGGAACACTGGTGTTGCTGAGTTACCTCACCCACAGGAAGCGGGTGCATAGGGTCGAAGTAGTGTCGGGTTTCGTCACGCTGGTCGATGGTGCTTGGAGCTGAAGATGCTGCAGGCGGCTCGATGTGAAGAGTTCCGGTGGATCCAAGGGTGGATCTGAAGTAGTGAAGACCTGAAAGCAGAGGGGACAATGTTCAAAGTCACTAGCCAGTGACTACCGTGGGACCAGATTGGAACCAGGCGATGTCGGGTGCAAACAGGCATTGAGGTGTAGCTTCTCTCTGCAGCCATGTGAACACCGGGGGTCGAGGACATCCAGGAGGCGGTCAAGAGCTGTCCCACACAGGATTTTCGCTGTTGGCGGTGTCGCCTACTTGATTGAAGCAAACAGGCCTTGGCTAATGCAAGCCACGCAGGAATCGAAAAAGGCTTATCACTCAGACCAGTGAGGTCAGAGCGGGTGCTCCTTTTTACAGGAGCGAGGGCAAGTCTAGAGCAACCAGACCCGCAGTGTAGTTCTTCGGTTTTGTCGCCAAGATGGCCGATGACCACGTGGCTAGTGGCCAGGATAGCGCGTCAAGTGGCACAATGCAAAAGGGCCCCACACAGATCGTGGAGATGCTGGGGGGCTGATCTTCAGTGCAAGGGCTGCTTGGTGGTGGGGCTTCTCAGTCCCCAAAGTACAACATCGAGGATGCCTCAGATGCTGCACAGTCAGCTTCTCGGGGTCTTTCAAGAGGTCCGGTCCCACGTCTCTCGGTGCTTCCACGGGTCCCTTCTTTGCAGGGACTGTGGATCAGGCTGTGAGAAGTCTGGGAGTCTGGGTCTTGTCAGGCTCTGGGCTCAGGCTCCGGCGGGAAGCGGTGGCAAAGCAGACGTCGAGTTGCTGGATGGTGCCTGTGTTCACAGGGTGGCCACTCCTAGGCCACAAGGGAGATGCTCTTCAGTCTTCTGTGCAGCAGAATGTCGAAGTCTAGTCGTCTTCTTAGTTTCAAGTTGATTCAGGATGATCTGAGGTGCTCTGGCACTGCTCCCACTCTTATTCCCAATCTCAGGGGTGGATCACCTGCTAGGTCCCTCCTCTGGGTGGGACCAGGAATGGGGGCGGTTACACCCCCTTTCCTTTGTCCAGCTCCTCGCCAGGCCTGGGTCTGGAAAGTCCCAGGACCGGTTTGGACTGGCTTATGCACGGGAACACCTTGTGTGCCCCGGGCATGTCTCAATCTATTCAGCCCTGTCCTACCCAATACACAAAATCCTGTCTGGGGTGGTGCTCGCACCTCCCAAGGCAGGAAACCCTTTGTCCAATCCTCCCTCGCTGGAAGGACTCCCAGCAGCAGGAGGTCAGACTTGTGTCTGTGGTGGCAGCATCCATTTTGTGATGCTGAGGCTCTGGTTAACTTTAACCGGGGTTGAGGATACACACATGTCGTGTCCCTCTAGAAGGGTGGAATGCTATCCCTGTTTACAGAACTGTCGAGGGGATAGTATTCCAAATCGTATGACACCTTACTCGACATGTTTTGATAAAGCCAAACCAAAGTTAGCATATAACCGTGAGGATTATAATGCACTTAAGAGTATATGGTATGGCAATATCCCGGACCAGCTAAGGGAGTTGTTCCCGACAGCTGCAGACAGGCTCAGCTCATGCTAGAGCACCATCTCACATGTAACCACGCACTCTGCCCCCAGGATTACAGGGGCCTTCCATAGGAATGGCTTACAGGATAACATGTGTCCAGTTAAGGTTAGATATAGGGATACTATATCCAAGTAAGAGGTGATTACACCAACTTACCCCAGCTGAGTGATCAGCCAGTTGTATCAAATATGGAGGCCAGGCCAGGGGTGGCACAATACATGCTGCAGCCCCTGGTAGGCCTTGGAAGCACCTATGCCCTGGGTGCCTAGGGTACACTGTTACAGGGGCCAATAAGGTGAACCAGTTCCAATTCGTAATTCACCTAGGGTGCATTGGAAGTAATTTAGAGAGAGAACAGCAGGCTGTGGGTCTGATTAGCAGGCTCACAGCCACATTAAGTCATAAACCAGTGAAGCAAAAAGCAAACATTTGGGGTGACCATAGGATAGCAGACCCTACTCTCCTACACTTTTAAATTATTAAACAATAAAGACAAATTTAACATTTTATAGGACACCATCCTATGGGACCGTGACTTGTTGTCTGACATTGGTAATCTTACCAAATGCAAAAATAACAGTTGATGGACAGAATGCAGAACAATGTCATACATTCACCCCAGTACAAGGATTTGGGCCTAAATCCATCGTTTTTTTGCACTCCACACCACCCTAGGTTAGACACTGGCTATATGCAAATCAGCTCTGACCCTGTGCCTCATGGGAACAGTCCAGTCCAAACTACCAAGCCATGTCTTTCCCAGACCGGAATCAATCATCCAAGGACCGGTTACTGGCTATCAGCCTTCATCAGCCCGGATAGCTTGACTACAGTGGTGTGGAGAGCCTGGGACTCACGTCTGAGTATACCCAGCACACTCGGGGTGAAAATTGCAAAAAACACAGTTGATGGACAGAGTGTAGAACAATGTCATACATACACCCCAGTACAAGGATCTGGGCCTAAATCCATCGTTTTTTTTGCACTCCACACCACCCTGGGTTAGACACTGGCTATATGCAAATCAGCTCTGACCCTGTGTCTCATGGGAACAGTCCAGTCCGAACTACCAAGCCATGTCTTTCCCAGACCGGAATCAAGCATCCAAGGACTGGTTTCTGGCTATCAGCCTTCATCAGCCTGGATAGCTTGACTCCAGTGGTGTGGAGAGCCTGGGACTCACGTCTGAGTATACCCAGCACACTCGGGGTGAAAATTGCAAAAAACACAGTTGATGGACAGAATGTAGAACAATGTCATACATTCACCCCAGTACAAGGATCTGGGCCTAAATCCATCGTTTTTCTGCACTCCACACCACCCTGGGTTAGACACTGGCTATATGCAAATCAACTCTGACCCTGTGCCTCATGGGAACAGTCCAGTCCGAACTACCAAGCCATGTCTTTCCCATCCCGGAATCAAGCATCCAAGGACCGGTTTCTGCCTATCAGTCTTCATCAGCCTGGATAGCTTTACTCCAGTGGTGTGTGTTTTTTGCTTGATCCCACATTTTCCAGTTTCACGCTGTGCATTTCTGCAGGTTGGTAGGCATCTCTTTCTGACATCAAAGGTTAATGCTTTACCCTTAAGTCTTGCAGGATGAGATTAGAGCCTGGGTTATAGGGAACATTTTGTGATCAGGATAACATACACCATGTTTTGTTCCTACAGATTCCAATGTTATTAGGACATAACTAAGTAATCCTACTTAAGATTAGTAAAATAAGGAGCCACAAAAATGCCATAAAACAATAACCTGTAGAAAAATGTACATGTACGTGCTGCTAAAATTTCCTAATCCATGTTGCAGTATCCTGGGGTGACATTTATCGTCCGATGCCATTGGCGTATTTTCCTACACCAATCTTGCCATGTTTTAGGGGTCAGAGCATATACACTGGAGACTGGTCAACAGTGTCCCCTGTGCACAGTTCAAAAACCAACACTAGCAGTGAACAAAAATATGGGGCTTTCACTCAGATACATGTTCCCGCATGCCCCTGTTTATTGTATGTTCTCCTCTGTGATCTACACAATGCATTTGCACAAATAAACTCCCAATAACATTGTAGATATGGTAACGCTGGTAGTGAGGGTGCTGGTGATAGTAGTGGTGGTAGCAGTAGTGATGGTGGTAGATGTAGTTTAGGTGATAGTAGTAGAGATATTGGTCATGATAGTGTGCATGATATCATTAAAGATGTCATTAGTAATGGAAATGGCACTCAAATGAAAGACTATGGTGGAAGCAGTGGTGAGGTTGATAGTGCCACCTGTGTTTACGTTTGTGATGGCTGTGGTTTTTTGCAGTGCCGACATTGGTGATATTGGGGGATGTGATAATGGTGGTGATGAAGATGGTGATGATAGTTGTGAGAAGTTGGCCTGGTATGTGATGCTCACTAATTCTAGTGATCACCTTGTACCATGCCAAGCAACCCTTATGAGGATTCGTTGTAAGTCAACCTTATAGACCAGCTATCCTAGTAGCGTGGACCAAGCAGTCTTAGTCTAAACTCTGTAAAGGCATGTGAAGCAAGCTGTTTTACCATACACAATCCCCTTGAATACCAAATGAAAGGACACCACACAGATATATATTGAAAATATATATATTTTTTTTTATTACAAAGTCCCCTATACTCTTTATGAGCACAGAAGCAAATGCGTTTAAAAAGCACAGTTTAAATATACAAAAGTTGCACAATATGGATGAGCCCTAGGGGCCGCCTAAACTATATACTAAAATAGTGGTATAAGAACCACCTAGCTAAAAGGAAGTAGGCCTAGGGCATTGGGAATCGCTGGAGCTGTTCGGGACTAACAGTGATGAAGTCGGGAAAGGCCCGTGGGACTCGGGTGCAGTGCGAAAATTGCACGCATATACCAATGTTAAGTCAATGGTGCGTAAAATTTACAAAGTTAGTTATTAAGGAACCTTCCAAGTGACCTAGAAGAATGAAACTTTAGACACAGACACTAGAGGTGTGTACCAGTGTAGGAACACCGGTGTTGTTGAGTTACCTCACCCACAGGAAGCGCGTGCACAGGGGCGAAGTAGTGTCGGGTTTCGTCAAGCAGGTCGATGGTGCTTGGAGCTGAAGATGCTGCAGGCGGCTCGATGTGAAGAGTTCCGGTGGATCCAAGGGTGGATCTATAGTGGTGAAGACCTGAAAGCAGAGGGGACAATGTTCAAAGTCACTAGCCAGTGACTACCGTGGAACCAGGATGGAACCAGGCGATGTCGAGTGCAAACAGGCGATGAGGTGAAGATTGTCTCTGCAGCCACGTGGACACGAAGAGGTCGAGGATGTCCAGGCGTCGGTCACAAACTGTCCCACAAAGGCTCTAGCTGCTGGCGGTGTTGGCTTCTTGATCGGAGCAAACAGGCCTTGGCTAATGCAATCCACGCTGGAATCGATGCAAGCTCCTCACTCGGACAAGCAAGGTCAGAGCGGGTGCTCCTTTTTACAGGAGTGAGGGCAAGTCTGGACCAACCAGACCCGTAGTGTAGATTGTAGGTTTTGTCGCCAAGATGGCCGCTGACCACGTGGCAAGTGGCCGGGATGGCGCGTCGAGTGGCAGGATCCAAAAGAGCCCCACGTAGATCATAGAGATGCTGGGGGGCTGATCTTCGGTGCAAGGGCTGCTCGGTTATGGGGCTTCCCAATCTCCAAAGCACAGCATTGAGGATACCTCTGGTGCTGTGTAGTCAGCTTCTCGGGGGTCTTTCGATATGTCCGGTCCCAGGTCTCTCGGTGCCTCCACGGGTCCATTCTTTGCAAGGACAGTGGATCGGGCAGTGAGAAGTCTGGAAGTCTGGGTCTCGTCAGGCTCTGGGCATCGGCTCCGGCTGGAGGTGGCGGCAAACCAGATGTCGAGTTTCTGGATGGTGCCTGTGTTCAAAGGGTGGCCACTCCTAGGCCACAAGAGAGATGCTCTTCAGTCTTCTGTGCAGCAGAATGTTGAAATCCAGTCGTCTTCTTATTTTCAAGTTGATTCAGGATGATCTGAGGTGCTATGGCACTGCTCCCACTCTCATTCCCTATCTGAGGGATGGATCACCTGCTAGGTCCCTCCTCTGGGTGGGACCAGGAAGGGGGGCGGTTACATCCCCTTTCTTTTGTCCAGCTACTCGTCAGGCCTGGGTCTGGAAAGTCCCAGGACCGGTTTGGACTGGCTTATGCACGAGGACACCTTGTGTGCCCCGGGCATGTCTGATTCTATTCAGCCCTGTCTTACCCAATACACAAAATCCTGTCTGGGGTGGTGCTTGCACCTCCCAAGGCAGGAAACCCTTTGTCCAAGCCTCCCTCGCTGGAAGGACTCCCAGCAGCAGGAGGTCAGACTTGTGTCTGTGGTGGCAGCAAACATTTTGTGATGCTGAGGCTTGAGTTTAACTTTAACCGGGGTTCAGGTTATGTACATGTCGTGTCCCTCTAGAAGGGTGGAATGCTATCCCCGTCGACAGAACTGTCGAGGGGATAGTATTCCAATTCGTATGACACCTTACTCGACATGTTTTGATAAAGCCAAACCAAAGTTAGCATATAACCGCGAGGATTATAATGCACTAAAGAGTATATGGTATGGCACTATCCCGGAACAGCTGAGGGAGTTGTTCCCGACAGCTGCAGACAGGCTCAGCTCATGCTAGAGCACCATCTCACATGAAACCACGCACTCTGCCCCCAGGATTGCAGGGGCCTTCTATAGGAATGGCTTATAGGTTAACATGTGTCCAGTTAAGGTTAGATATAGGGATACTATATCTAAAAAAGAGTTGATTACACCAACTTACCCCAGCTGAGTGATCAGCCAGTTGTGTCAAAATATGGAGGCCAGGCCAGGGGTGGCACAATACATGCTGCAGCCCCTGGTAGGCCTTGGCTACACCTATGCCCTGGGTACCTATGGTACACTGTTACAGGGGCCTATAAGGTGAACCAGTTCCAATTCGTAATGCACCTAGAGTGCATTGGCATCAATTTAGAGAAAGAACAGCAGGCTGTCGGTCTGATTAGCAGGCCCACAGCCACATTAAGTCATAAACCAGTGAAGCAAAAAGCAAAAATTTGGGGTGACCATAGGATAGCAGACCCTACTCTCTTACACAACCCCACCAAACGCAGGGACATTAGACTAACCTTGACCAGTTGTGTCTTCATGTTCTAAGTGGAAGTACCTGGAGAGACCATCTGCATTGCCATGGTCAGTTCCTGGGCGGTGCTCCACTGTAAAGTCCATCCCCTGTAGGGAAATGGACCACCTGAGTAGTTTGCGGTTTTCACCCTTCATCTGATTAAGCCATAAGAGGGGCTTATGGTCGGTCTGAATCTTGAAGTGAGTGCCAAACAAGTATGGTCTCAACTTCTTCAGGGCCCACACCACAGCAAAGGCCTCCCTCTCAATGGCTGACCAACGTTTCTCTCTGGGGGTCAGCCTTCTGCTAATAAAAGCAATGGGCTGGTCTTGACCATCTACATTAAGTTGTGAAAGCACAGCTCCCACTCTCAACTCAGAAGCATCTGTTTGGACAATGGACTCTCTTGAGTAGTCAGGACTCTTCAGGATAGGTGCAGAGCACATGGCCTTCTTCAGATCATCAAATGCCTTTTGACAGTTTACTGTCCACTGAACCTTTTTGGGCATCTTCTTAGATGTCAGATCATTAGGAGGGATCACAATGGACCGATAGTCCTTAACACACTTCCTGTAGTACCCAGTCAGGCCCAAGAAAGCTCTGACCTGAGTCTGGGTAGTTGGAGGGGACCAGTCCTTGATGGTCTGGATCTTACTCTCCAGTGTTTGAACTTGGCCTCCACCTACAAGGTGGCCCAAGTACACAACCTTACTCTGCCCTATCTGGCACTTTGTGGCCTTGATAGTGAGGCCTGCCTTTTGCAGAGCCTCTAGCACTTCCTTCAGGTGGACCAGGTGATCCTCCCAGGTGGAGCTGAAGACAGCAATATCATCCAGATATGCTGCGCAAAAGTCATCCAACCCAGTAAGGACTTGATTCACCAACCTTTGGAATGTGGCAGGTGCATTTTTCAAACCAAAGGGCATCACCACAAATTGATAATGCCCACCTGGGGTAGAAAATGCAGTATTGGCTTTAGACTCCTCAGCTAACCTGATTTGCCAGTAGCCAGCTGCCAAGTCAAATGTGCTCAAATATTTTGCAGAAGCCAACTTGTCAATGAGCTCATCTGGCCTTGGAATAGGGTGTGCATCTGCCCTGGTGACAGCATTGAGTCCTCTGTAATCCACATAGAACCTCATCTCTCTCTTGCCATCTTTGGTGTGAGGTTTGGGGACCAGAACCACTGGGCTAGCCCAGGGGCTCTCTGAAGGCTCAATAACACCTAATTCCAGCATATTTTGCACCTCAGTCTTCATACAGTCCCTGACGTGGTCAGGTTGCCTGTAAATCTTGCTTTTCACAGGAAGACTGTCACCATTGTCCACCACATGGGTACACCAGTTAGTTTGACTGGGTGTCAATGAGAACATATGTCTGTATGACTGCAAAACGTGTCTACAGTCATGTTGCTGATGTTCAGTGAGGCTGCCATCTAAGGCCACACCATCAACTGAGCCATCTTCAGGGTTCTGATTGAGCAGGTCTGAGAGAGGGTCACTTCCTTCCTCCTTTCCCTCGTCTGTAGCCATGAGCAAGCCCATGTCTGCCCTATCAACATATGCCTTCAGTCTGTTGACATGGAGCACCCTGTGGGGGGTCCTGGGAGTTCCTAGGTCCACCAAGTAGGTAACCTCTCCCTTTTTCTCAACAATTGTATGGGGTCCAGACCATTTGTCTTGGAGTGCTGCTGGGGCCACTGGCTCCAACACCCATACCTTCTGTTCAGGCTGATACTCAGTCAAGACAGCCTTTTGGTCATGCCAAGCTTTCTTTAATTCTTGGCTAGCCTCAAGGTGTTTTTGGATGCCTTCTCCATATACTCAGCCATCCTGGAGCGGAGACCAAGTACATAGTCCACTATGTCTTGTTTAGGCTTTTTGAGAGGTAACTCCCATCCTTCCCTCACCAGACATAGGGGTCCTCTTACAGGGTGCCCAAACAACAAATCAAAGGGGCTAAAGCCAACCCCCTTTTGTGGGACCTCTCTGTAAGCAAACAGAAGGCAGGGTAGAAGGATGTCCCATCTTCGCCTGAGCTTTTCAGGTAATCCTTTGATCATACCCTTTAGGGTCTTGTTAAATCTCTCAACAAGCCCATTACACTGTGGATGATAAGGAGTGGTGAACTTGTAGTTGACACCACATTCCTTCCACATAGCTGTCAAGTATCCTGACATGAAGTTGGCACCTCTGTCAGATACTACCTCCTTAGGAAACCCCACTCTGGAGAAAACTCCAAGTAAGGCCCTGGCCACAACAGGAGCTGGTGTGGTCCTAAGTGGAATTGCCTCTGGGTACCTGGTGGCATGGTCCACCACCACCAGCATGAATCTGTGCCCAGATGCTGTAGGGGGATCCATTGGACCTACAATATCAATCCCCACTCTTTCAAATGGAACCCCCACCACAGGTAGTGGTATCAGGGGGGCCTTTGTTGTGCCACCTGCTTTAACACTGGCTTGGTAGGTTACACGGGAGCGACAAAACTCCTTGGTGTCTTCAGACATGTGAGGCCAGGGAAAGTGAGGAACAAGCCTGTCCCAAGTCTTATTCTGGCCTAGGTGTCCTGCTAATGGAATATCATGGGCCAAGGTAAGAAGGAAGCCCCTATATTGCAGAGGAATAACCAACCTCCTGGTTGTACCAGGCTTGGGGTCCCTACCCTCTGAATAAAGGAGCCCATCATCCCAAAACACTCTATGGTACCTTGAGCATTCCCAGCAGCCTCAGCAGTAGCCTGCTGTCTGAGGGGTTCAAGAGATGGACAGGTTAACTTAGCCTGCCCCAAATCTGCCCTTGAAGGTCCCCCTGTCCCCAGAAACTCAACCTGGTCAGGTTCAAGTTCTTCAGGGACAGTTCCTTCAGGGGTCTCAAGATCATCTTCCTGTGAAGGCTGATCCTCACTTGTAGGCAGTTGGGAAGGCACAGCCTTTACCCTCCTGTTCTTATTCTTGGAAGGTGCTTGGTCCATTGTTCCAGGATCAAGACCTGAGGTTCAGAGAGGCACTTTTTGGCCTGTGACCTGGTCACAGCAAGGACATGTGATGATATCCCTAACATCTCTGCATGAGTCCTGTACTCAACCTCTGACCATAGAGAGTTCTCCAGGTCATTGCCCAACAAACATTCAACTGGGAGATCAGAACTAACCTCAACTCTTTTTAGGCCAGTTACCCCTCCCCAGGAAAAGTTAACAATTGCCACACTATGTGTAGTTGTGACATTGTTGGCATTGGTCACCAGGTAATTATCACCTGGCAGGTATTGTCCAGGGTCCACCAAGCTAGGTGTCACCATAGTGACACTGGCACATGTGTCCCTGTATGCTTGAGCCACTTTTTCATTAATCAAAGGTGTCTGACTGTACTTGCCCAGATTACTGGGGCTGACAGTATGGGTCCAATCTAGTTCCCTATCAGAAATCAGAACAGCCTGTGTAGGGGTTCTGACTACGCCAGAATCTCCCTCAGTTCCCAAGGTGATACCCACTACCCCCTTAGTTTGTGGACCAACACTGCCAACTGTACTAGTGGGTGCAGGTGCCTTAGGGGCTGCAGTGTTGGGGGCTCCACCCTTTTTACACTCACTGG
Source organism: Lissotriton vulgaris (assembly GCF_964263255.1). Classification (NCBI taxonomy): domain Eukaryota; kingdom Metazoa; phylum Chordata; class Amphibia; order Caudata; family Salamandridae; genus Lissotriton; species Lissotriton vulgaris. The sequence continues at coordinate 394,748,521 of NC_141694.1, read as the reverse complement.
TCCAGTGAGAGGTGTTTTTACATGTACTACACCAGGGTTTTCTTTGACCTTCTTTCTTCTTCTTCTTAGAAGTTTGGGACCCACCCTCAGTATTAGTTTGGGACCCTGTTGAAGACTTCTGGTCTTTAGCTTACTGCTCCCCACCCTTCTGGTCTGTTTTCTTTTGGTCACCACCCTGGTTCTGGTTCTGGTTCTTTTGCTTAACTCTGGTTCTAACACATTTGTCTGCCCTCTTTCCCAATTCTTGGGGAGAGGTCAGATCTGAGTCAACCAAATGTTGATGCAACTGCTGGTTCTGACAATTATTTAAAATGTGTTCTCTCATAAGCAAATTGTACAATCCTTCATAGTCTGTAACCTTACTTCCCAGCAACCATCCCTCCAGAGCCTTAGTGGCACATTCAATAAATTCAGACCAGTCCTGAGTCTGTGTCTTCTGGGTATCTCTGGCATTAACCTGTACTGTTCAGTGGTTAAGCCTAACCCATCAATCAGAGCACTCTTCAGGACCAGGTAGTTTCTAGAATCCCCATCACTAACTGTGAGGAGTCTGTCTCGGCCTCTACCTTCAAAGGAGAGCCACAAGATTGCTGCCCACTGCTCCTGAGGGATATGCTGTACTTTGCAGGCTCTCTCAAGTGCAGTCATCCATTTGTGGATATCATCCCCAGCTTTGTAGGGGGGCTCAATCTTACTCAGGTTTCTGTTATCAAAAGACCTGTCTTTATCCTTAGGGATAATGCTGCCACCAGTGGGTACTAATCCACTCTCTCTAGACTGCCTTGCTCTTGCAAGTTTTTCTTGGGCCAGGGTAACCTCTAATTCTTGCTTCTGGATCCTAAGTTCAGCCTCTCTCATTTTGGCCTCATGTTCCCTTCTCTGAGGGCTAGTCAACCCCCTTCTGGAGTGACCATGAGAACCTCTAGAAGCCTGGGAGGTATTGGATTCACCTGAGTGATTCCTCCTCCTTCTATGCTCCTGGTTAAGTCCACTTGGGTGCCTGGGTAAGGTCATCCTTACTTCAGTCCCAAATACACTTAAGTTAGCCTGGGTAAGCCGGCTGGCTGGCACCTGACTATTTCTACCATCATCAGAGTCACTGTTCCCCCTTCTGTTTCCTCTTCATCTTCCTCCTCATCAGGCTGAATATCTCCAGTGACTTGGTCATCTGCATCTACCTGGACTATAGGGACAGGGGTATCAGTATTGTCATCTTCAGTGGGAGAGCCTCCTTCAGCATTCCATGTGGGGTCTGATTTAGAGGTCTTTAGAACTTCAGACTGGTCTAAAAGCTCTCTAAGGTGGACTGTAGTAGGGGATTGGCCCTGTCTTGAGACCTCTTGAGGCACAAAGCTGCCTAAATTCCTTAAATTAAGCATAGCAAATTTGGATGGTGCCCTTGGAGGGTCACTCTCAACAGAGACATTCCCAGTGGAACCCTCTGCTCCAGACATTGCTCTAGTGTGGGTGGATATGTTGCAATCTACCTACACTGGTGTTTACCTACTAAACCTATCTAGTAGTTGTAGTCAGGGTGTGCTACTCCCTATCCTCTACAACAACTAAGTTCAGTAGAACTTATGTATACTAGTCTTGTTTTATATGTACCTAGCAGGTACCTGTATGATCTTTCAAATGATACTCTCAAAGATTGTAATGGTAAAACAAACAGCAAGCTCAAATCCCAACCGCTGCTCACCAATGTGAGAAGTTGGCCTGGTATGTGATGCTCACTAATTCTAGTGATCACCTTGTACCATGCTAAGCAACCCTTATGATGATTGGTTGTAAGTCAACCTTATAAACCAGCTATCCTAGTAGCGTGGACAAAGCAGTCTTAGGCTAAACTCTGCAAAGGCATGTGAAGCAAGCTGTTTACCATACACAATCCCCTTGAATACCAAATGAAAGGACACCACACAGATATATATTGAAAATATATATATATTTATTTACTACAAAGTCCCCTATACTCTTTATGAGCACAGAAGCAAATGCGTTAAAACAAAACCCAGTTTAAATATACAAAAGTTGCACAATATGGATGAGCCATAGGGGCCAGCTAAACCATATACGAAAATAGTGGTATAGGAACCACCTAGCTGAAAGGTAGTAGGCCTAGGGCGTTAGGAATCGCTGGAGCTGTTCGGGACTAACAGTGATGAAGTCGGGAAAGGCCCGCGGGACTCGGGTGCAGTGCGGAAAGTGCACGCATATACCAATGTTAAGTCAATGGTGCGTAAAAGTTACAAAGTTAGTTATTAAGGAACCTTCCGAGTGACCTAGAAGAATGAAACTTTAGACACAGACACTAGAGGTGTGTACCAGTGTAGGAACACTGGCGTTGTTGAGTTACCTCACCCACAGGAAGCGGGTGCACAGGTGCGAAGTAGTGTCAGGTTTCGTCACGCAGGTCGATGGTGCTGGAGCTGAAGATGCTGCAGGCGGCTCGATGTGAAGAGTTCCGGTGGATCCAAGGATGGATCTGAAGTGGTGAAGACCTGAAAGCAGAGGGGACAATGTTCAAAGTCACTAGCCAGTGACTACCGTGGAACCAGGATGGAACCAGGCGATGTCGGTGCAAACAGGCGATGAGGTGAAGATTGTCTCTGCAGCCACGTGGACACGAAGAGGTCGAGGACGTCCAGGCGATGCTCACGAGCTGTCCCACAAAGGCTCTAGCGGCTGGCGGTGTCGGCTTCTTGATCAGAACAAACAGGCCTTGGCTAATGCAAGCCATGCAGGAATAGATGCAAGCTCCTCACTCGCACCAGCAAGGTCAGAGAGGGTGCTCCTTTTTACAGGAGCGAGGGCAAGTCTGGAGCAACCAAACCCATAGTGTAGATTGTAGGTTTCGTCGCCAAGATGGCCGCTGACCACGTGGCAAGTGGCCGGGATGGCGCGTCGAGTGGCACGATGCGAAAGGGCCACACACAGATCGTGGAGATGCTGGGGGGCTGATCTTCGGTGCAAGGGCTGCTCGGTTGTGGGCTTCTCAATCCCCAAAGCACAGCATTGAGGATACCTCGGGTGCTGCGCAGTCAGCTTCTCGAGGGTCTTTCGAGATGTCCGGTCCCACGTCTCTCGGTGCCCCCACGGCTCCCTTCTTTGCAAGGACTGTGGAACGGGCGGTGAGAAGCCTGGGAGTCTGGGTCTCGTCAGGCTCTGGGCTCGGGCTCCGGCAGGAGGCGGCGGCAAAGCAGACGTTGAGTTGCTGGATGGGGCCTGTGTTCACAGGGTGGCCACTCCTAGGCCACAAGGGAGATGCTCTTCAGTCTTCTGTGCAGCAGAATGTCGAAGTCCAGTTGTCTTCTTATTTTCAAGTTGATTCAGGATGATCTGAGGCGCTATGGCACTGCTCCCACCCTTATTCCCAATCTGAGGGGAGGATCACCTGCTAGGTCCCTCCTCTGGGTGGGACCAGGAAGGGGGGCGGTTACACCCCCTTTCCTTTGTCCAGCTCCTCACCAGGTCTGGGTCTGGAAAGTCCCAGGACCAGTTTGGACTGGCTTATGCACGAGGACACCTTGTGTGCCCCGGGCATGTCTGATTCTATTCAGCCCTGTCCTACCCAATACACAAAATCCTGTCTGGGGTGGTGCTCGCACCTCCCAAGGCAGGAAACCCTTTGTCCAAGCCTCCCTCGCTGGAAGGACTCCCAGCAGCAGGAGGTCAGACTTTTGTCTGTGGTGGCAGCATCCATTTTGTGATGCTGAGGCTCGAGTTCAACTTTAACCGGGGTTCAGGTTATGTAAATGTCGTGTCCCTCTAGAAGGGTGGAATGCTATCCCCGTCTACAGAACTGTCGAGGGGATAGTATTCCAATTCGTATGACACCTTACTCGACATGTTTTGATAAAGCCAAACCAAAGTTAGCATATAACCGCGAGGATTATAATGCACTAAAGAGTATATGGTATGGCACTATCCCGGAACAGCTAAGGAAGTTGTTCCCGACAGCTGCAGACAGGCTCAGCTCATGCTAGAGCACCATCTCACATGAAACCACGCACTCTGCCCCCAGGATTGCAGGGGCCTTCTAGGAATGGCTTATAGGTTAACATGTGTCCAGTTAAGGTTAGATATAGGGATACTATATCTAAGCAAGAGTTGATTACACCAACTTACCCCAGCTGAGTGATCAGCCAGTTGTGTCAAAATATGGAGGCTAGGCCAGGGGTGGCACAATACATGCTGCAGCCCCTGGTAGGCCTTGTCTAAACCTATGCCCTGGGTACCTATGGTACACTGTTACAGGGGCCTATAAGGTGAACCAGTTCCAATTCGTAATGCACCTAGAGTGCATTGGCATCAATTTAGAGAAAGAACAGCAGGCTGTGGGTCTGATTAGCAGGCCCACAGCCACATTAAGTCATAAATTAGTGAAGCAAAAAGCAAAAATTTGATTTGGGGTGGCCACAGGATAGCAGACCCTACTCTCCTACACAACCCCCCCAAACGCAGGGACATTAGACTAACCTTGACCAGTTGTGTCTTCATGTTCTAAGTGGAAGTACCTGGAGAGACCATCTGCATTGCCATGGTCAGTCCCTGGGCGGTGCTCCACTGTAAAGTCCATCCCCTGTAGGGAGATGGACCACCTGAGTAGTTTGCGGTTTTCACCCTTCATCTGATTAAGCCATAAGAGGGGCTTATGGTCGGTCTGAATCTTGAAGTGAGTGCCAAACAAGTATGGTCTCAACTTCTTCAGGGCCCACACCACAGCAAAGGCCTCCCTCTCAATGGCTGACCAACGTTTCTCTCTGGGTGTCAGCCTTATGCTAATAAAAGCAATGGGCTGGTATTGACCATCTACATTAAGTTGTGAAAGCACAGCTCCCACTCCCAACTCAGAAGCATCTGTTTGGACAATGAACTCTCTTGAGTAGTCAGGACTCTTCAGGATAGGTGCAGAGCACATGGCCTTCTTCAGGTCATCAAATGCCTTTTGACAGTTTACTGTCCACTGAACCTTTTTGGGCATCCAAAGTTAGCATATAACCGTGAGGATTATAATGCACTTAAGAGTATATGGTATGGCAGCATCCCGGAACAGCTAAGGGAGTTGTTCCCGACAGCTGCAGACAGGCTCAGCTCATGCTAGAGCACCATCTCACATGAAAGCACGCACTCTGCCCCCAGGATTGCAGGGGCCTTCCATGGGAATGGCTTATATGTGTCAAGTTAAGGTTAGATATAGGGATACTATATCTAAGCAAGAGGTGATTACACCAACTTACCCCAGCTGAGTGATCAGCCAGTTGTGTCAAAATATGGAGGCCAGGCCAGGGGTGGCACAATACATGCTGCAGCCCCTGGTAGGCCTTGGCTACACCTATGCCCTGGGTACCTATGGTACACTGTTACAGGGGCCTATAAGGTGAACCAGTTCCAATTCGTAATGCACCTCGTGAGAAATGCTCATGCGCGGCCGCCCGCGCATGCGCCTTAGTACCTAAGACGGCAGCGATGAAGAGAGGGAGCCCCGGGGACGCAGAGGGCAGCGGCGGGCAAGGTAAGTGCCTTTTAATTCTTTCTAACATTTAAATTAAAGTATTTAGGGAGGGCGGGAGGGACGCAGGTGGCGGCCAGCTACGCACTGTCTGCGGAGTGTGCGTAGTGCCGAAATCTACGCCTGCTACGCAAAATGTGTAGAAGCCGGCACTACGCACACTCCGTGCACAGAGCGTAGCTGCCCGCCCAGGCTTAGTTTTGCAGTGGTGGTAATAGTGTTGGGGCAGTGGTGATGGTAATGTGGTAGTGGTTTGGTGCAAGTAACCGAGCTAGCAATGTTGGTGGGGTAATCGTTATAATATTTGTTGTGCTGATATTGATGGTAGTTATAGTGGTGGTGATAAAGGTAATGATATTAATGATGGTATTTGTGCTTGTAATAATATTGGGCACATTTGCTGAGCATACTATATTTGCAGATTTATTACCATATTTAAGCTGGAGCCTTAAAAAAGAGGTTTATAAAAAAGAGTCAGTAGTTGAGGGTTATATAGTGAGAGGTGAAGTTAAAATGCATTCTGTTAAAAAGTACCTTTTTTGTGTGTTATTCCTTCTTTTTGCTGACGAATATTGCTACTTTTATCACTACATAAGAGTGCACTGCTTTCAGGCCCCAGTGTATGTGCTCGAACACCTGAAACATGGTAAATTTGTCTGACTCCTAATTGGACTACCTAACCTTCCAGTAAAGTCATAGTAGATGTGTAGGGAAATACTCAATGTCACCTGTGTACAGCAGCTCATGTTGTGCCATCAACTAGGCTGACAAAACAAAAAAGGCTTCAGGCATATCTGTGTAGCCTGACTCCTGCAGCTTTTAAACCTGAAGGCAAATGTGTCAACATAAATAGTTTTGACAGGAAGTAAACATGCTTTGAAATATTAATTACATCACCCCTAACTAGGCTTGATATCCCACAAGCTAGGTTGCCGAGTAGTTGAAAGGAGTGCTTAGGAGTATTTAGAGTTGGCATGTACCCACAGTGTGTGGTTCTTAAACACTATTTTCACTGAGAAGAACTCTAGAAGGCATGTCCAACGTGTGTAATTATTATCATTTGTGCAGAATTTCAACAAACATTCAAAATTGTATGTAATTATGTGAAATGCAAATCAGTATAATGTGTACTGTGTTTTTTCACAAAATGTATTCTTGTGCCAGTTTTTGGTGTTAGCATGCATTTAAACAAAGCAGTGTGAACAATAAGCAGTCATGTTCTCTTGAACCTTGGCTTTTGTGGTAAATTTGTACCACAAATGATGCCATTCATTGTAAATTTATACTGACAATGCCACATAAATGTGTGGCATGGTGTAATAGTATCATTTTGGGAATTTCACGTAAGTGAAATGCAAAATTGTCAACAACACAATTATTTCATCAGCAAGATTTAAATGTTGCCTTGGCTGTAGCTGTTGTAGTAAATAGGTTCCATCCTTTTAGCCCCCACTAGATTTTTCACTTTTGGACTACCCGTGTTTGAGACCGTCACTGTGAGTGAGTCTCACCAACTGAGTCTCACTAACAGTACATACTGTTGAAATACCGTGACAGTGTTAACTGCCAGTCTTGGCCTTTTTCAGTAAGGCTGCTGCTTCGCAGTTAGGGTAAGAGGCTCAGGGCTGGTTACAAGTGAACGAATGAGTGCACATATGTGCTGACTGTGTGTGTCAGATGACCGTCGTGCGAGGACTGGCATATGCGCACAGGTAGAATTTAACATATTAGAGCCTTCATGGATTAATGCTGACCAGGGTAGGACTTATAATGTGAGTGGACAATTATAGTGAAGGTCTCTACGGCTTACTAAAGGTCTTTGGTAGTTTGATTGAATTACAAGTTATAGGAAAATCAACACTTAAGTACATTTTTGTTCCACTTGGGCCTGTAAGTCTTGGGTAAACATGCATCCCAAGTCCAGAACATCATATCTGCACTCCTTAGGATACTTTAAAGATTTACATCTTTCTCTGTCTCAACTCTAAATCATATTCTGGGTGTTTGTCCCCTTACTGGGCCAAGCAAAATACTCTTCTCTCCAAAGGGAGACATAAAGGTCTCCCCACACAATATAGCCATTATTAGTGATTGATCCAATTCCTGGGCAAGGAATGTTTAGGGAGGACATTTGTATCATGTTAATTAGCTTGTTAAACTGCCCATATGGGCTGGGAAAGCCCAAGCCCATACGTAGCATAGGGAGGATGAGCTGAAAAAATGAGAATGTTTACACATGGGAATTTTAGTTATTGAGTTTCCGGATTTAGCAGCAGTTGGCTGACCTCTCTTTGGCTGTAGGGACAGAACAAGAGGCAAGAAGCATCCTTACTGAAGTGCAAAGCTGACCAGTAGCGACTGAACCAGAACTGCACCATACCAGTGCCCTCTGATGGAGTGAACGCTGCACCCTATGTCCTTTTGCTGATATTCTGCGAGCTTTAAATATGGCCAGGAGAAACTTAAAATATGTTGGACATCCATGGCCCCAGAACTTCAATATTTAATCGCAGCAACATCGGCTGATTTTTAGAGGACTTTGTTGGACACAACTCTAATTTCGTTCTTCTGGGGCATTATGATCTTCATAAAAGAAGACTATCTCAAAAGGTAGAAGTCTTGACTATACAACTGCATAACACGTGTCCACCTAATGAGAAGACCTCAGCAGCCCTGAAATTTGATTTTCTTCCTGTGTAAGCTTTTATACCAAAATCAATAACTTTAGCGGGCCTTCCAGATAATTCCATCAGGTAGAGCTTACAACCCTGCAACGCTTGCTGTTAAGTGAATAATTACAGAATTGCAGCTAGCGCTTTCTTACTACCGAATCACTGTTTTAATGTGTTAAGTGTTCGTAAATTGTAAGTAGTTGTGAAATGCTTATTTTGCATCTGTAATTTACTACTAGCTCAAAACACGTGATAACCAGGTGCAAACTACATAAAGAGCCCCAGAGTGCATTTGCAATTTTCCCAATGGCTACTTTTTATGTTATGATGAGGTGGATATGGATACTGGCTGGTTTACAGACAAAGAGGAGTAGACAGGAGATCATATTTAGAGTTTGCTACACTTGGCTATACAGTGGAGAACATTTATGATAGGTACAAATTATTAATTTCCCTCATAATAAATGTATTAGCTGACATTGAACCTCAGCTAGAGTGAAACACTTTCAGGAGCAATTAAATCCCCAACCATATGCAAGTGTTATGTTCACTGCACCTCTTAGCCTCTTGCAGCTATCAGGGTGTGAAAACTGCAGCAGGTGGGGATTCCCAAAGTGTGCTCTCATGCTTTTTCAGAGCATTTCTAGATGCAAAGCTTAGGAAAATCAATAATTAAATTACATTTCATACAATACAACAGATAGGAAAATCACATTTTTATCAGATAACTCAATACCCTCATGGATGGATTGATGGGACTCATTCACATATTCCCTACATCTGACAATGAGTTTATGTTTAGAAATAGAAAAACATTGGGGCATATTATCAAGGGGGTTTATCTCTGCTTTTTTGGCTTTAAAAGCCAAGAAAGCGGAGATAAAATTGTCTCCCTATTACCAAGCTGTCGCTAACACCAGTTAGCGACAGCTAGTAGGAGATAGCGACCATCTTGGGCCCCACTTTGCATGTCAGTGATATTTATCACTAATGAGATGCAAAGTGGGCGTGCCAAGATGTTAGAGACTGAAAACAGTCTCTAACATCGCTATCTCCTATTATCAACTTTTGGAGATATTCGCGCTAAGCGGGAATATCTCCAAAAGCTAACACCTGCCCTGAGCAGTTCTTAGCCATGTTATCCAATGGGAGGTGGATAACATGGCTAAGAGCATTTGCTCGATAATGCATGAATATCGCTGACTTTTCAGCGATATTCATGCATTTCGGCCGTTTTTTATCGCATTTGCGATAAACCTTGTTAATAGCAAGGTTTATCTGCGATAAAAATTGCCGATGTGCGGCGATAATTTTTGTCTCTAAACAAGTTAGAGACAAAAATTATCGCTAGTTGTTGGTAATATGCCCCATTATTCTTTAAACATTGAAATTGTGTACTTTGCCTCCAATATAATTACTGCTATAGTGGTCAGATTCCCAGGAAGTGGACAAGATGCCTTCATATTTCGTCATACTGGGATTTATGCACATCTTCTTAGAGGTTATTTTGCTTGAGGATATTTAACTAGTAACAATTTCTATATGTGCCTAAGTATATAGTGGGAATGTAGCTTCATGTTGTCACTTTATCTATTTGTATTCTAATATAGAAGACACTGCATATGCTTTGCGCTCCTGGATTTTGACCCCTTATATATAACCTATTTTACCAAGTGAGCACCACTGCAATGTTGCACATATTCTCGACAAAAAATGTAGTTGAGAGGACTATAATATACAACAGACACCACCTGATAAACAGGAGCAACATGTTCTATAGTGTACAACAATGCCACATTAAGAGGATTACCGATCATCCTCTCCAATCCTGAGTCCTAAGAAGAAGAACTGCCAAAACCCCAGCTTTATCCTTCAGGTTATTCAAGCCCATGAAAAGGCAGAGAAAGAAGAGCTGAGATTGATAAAGATTATTTTTAAAGTAAGTAACACATGTGAATGTACGTACTGATGACAGTTAGCAATGTTTGTTCAACTGCAGTATTTTTTGTCCTTTACTGCATGATTATTTTTCAAGTTGAAAATTAAACAGAATAATGTGATAAATCAGATATGTAATTTTGACAGTACGATATTTAAAGACATCTATCTATTAGAAACTTTAATTTTAGGGGGCGTGGCTTGGCCGCCTGAGGGAATAGCCGCCGCTCTGGGAAGCTCCGAGAGAGCGTAGAGCAACAGGACCGCTCCGGGCTGTCATAGCGGCTCCGAGGACTCAAGACTTTCCTCAAACGGGGTGGAATATCTCTAACATGCACCGGCACCGAAGCAGAGACACAGGGTGAGCGCACATGGCAATTTTCAGCCTCTTGTTATCGACTGCGTCTTTCAGTGCTGTTGCGGCCGCCATTTTGTGTTTAGCGGCTCCCTGTGCGTCCTGCACCAATGTTTTCTCTGCCTCATATTAGTTTACAGCAATGAAGACATCTATGCTTTCTTCTATCACTGTGGATATGTAGCTCACTGGAGAATCGGCTGTTTTTCATCATTTGGGCAGTTTTTCCTCCGTGTCCCCTCAGCCTCACTATCCTCCATTTTTGCTGCGGATGCCTTCTCCTCATCACTTGTGTTTCATTGTGCTCTCTACAACTTCAAATGTGCTGGCACTCCTCTCTTCTTGTTTCAGAATAGACAATTGTTTGGATGGATGATGGTTTTATTTTTGATGCAAATTAGCTGATTTTTTCGCTTATTCTCCATTGTATCATTTGTCCCTTTTACTTACCTGTTATTATTTCTACTTTATTTGTTACGATGGCTCACTCTCAACGTAGCAATTCACAGCAATTGTCCTCTAGTGGCGTGCCACTTCAAGAGTTTAATCTATTCAGTGGGCTACATGATGATGTGGAAGACTCTAGTACTGACTCTTTTGGAGTAAAAGGTTCTTCTTCTACTGTTGCCCGCTCGAACACTAAAACTAATTCCAAGATACCTGCCACACCAGGTAAACGGGTGAAGGTGAACCCTCCTTCTCCCCCAATACCTCCTTCTCCATCTCCATGGAACTGCTTCTTGAAGAAATAAGAGCCCTCAAACCTTTCATGATTAAAACAAATGCTCGTCTCCAGAGTCTTGAGGACAAATGGACTCATACGGAGCTACAGGTTGCTGATCTGGACCGGAAGGCTACTATTGTACAGGTGATTACAGATCAAGTTCCTGGAATGCAGAAAGAAATACAGTCCCTTAAACAACAGGTTGAAAACTTGGAAAACCGCAATAGACACACCCCCGCTCTCATTGTCTTTCTGTAGTATGTCTTTTTGGTATTTTTATAATATCTTACATTGTGTTTATCATGGTTTCTATATCTGTTCCGTGTTCTCTACTTCTTTTTTGTTCTTCTTACTTTTTCTATCTTCTCCTTTCTTGTTCCTCCTTTCTCTCCTCTTTCCTAATTATTCCTTTTACTCTGGTTGATAGTGCACTCTTTTCTATTTCTTTCTCTTTCTAATTTATCTCTCTTTTCCTTCGGATATCTCATTCCCTATCTTTCTTTTTTCTTTTTTCTTCTTTCTTACTCCATTATACTTTATCTCACAGTACTTTTATTTTTCTCCTTTTTCTCATATTTCCGCTCCTGATTTTCTTACGTACTCTTTTTTTCTCAATTTTCTTTTCATCGCATTCAACGTTCTTGCATCTTCATAATGTTTATACAAAGTACATGCATTTCCATGCTGTTTGTCTAACAATAGTTCATGCATTACTTGATAGATTCTTCTTTTATTGTTTTCATAACAATTGCATATGTTTTGTTGTTAATGGTTTAACTTTAGAGTTGTAACATAGAACGTTAACGGAGTTAACAATCCTATAAAAAGGCAACGCGTGTTAACTCACTTAGCTAGGTTAAATACTGATATTGCTTTTCTTCAAGAAACTAATTTGATAGAAGTTGAAGCAGCCAAATTGAAAAGGGGTTGGGTTGGTTATGTTTTTTCTTTCCCTGCTTTAGGAAAGAAAAATGGCACCTCTATATTGTGTCATAAAAAACATCAGCCTTCAGTCATGCATCAGGAATGTGATCCTGATGGCCGTTGGGTCATTACTAAATTACTTATTGACCGAATTCCTTTAGTGTTATTTGACGTTTATGCATCAGTTAATATTGATAGCAAGTTTTGGACTCAAATTTCTGATTAACTTCTCATGTTTAACAAGATTATGTTATTTTTGGAGGTAATTGTAATCAGATTCTAGACCCTATTTTGGATGGACGTTCCTCTGTGAAATTTGCCAATACTAAAATGCACTCTCAATTACCTCTGCAATACAACGCACAGCTCTAATTGACATTTGGAAACTTTGTAACCCTGATATTCAGGAATATACTTTTTACTCTCCTCCCCACAATTCCCAATCCAGAATAAATGATCTTTTTCTAAGTAAATCCCTCTCTCAACTTGTCTTGCATGCCGAGATTCGCTCTATCCTTATTTCTGATCATGCCCCAGTTTTTGTTGATTTTGATTTGCTTCCCTTCTCACCTAACGCTGGTAGATGGCGTTTTAACAATACTCTAATATCAGATCCCAATTTCACAAGCCAATTCACCTCTTTTGCCTCTGAATTCTTCTCTATTAATTCCACTCCAGATTCCTCCCCAGTGATGATTTGGGACTCTTTTAATGCTGCGGCTAGAGGTTTTATCATCAAGTTTGTTTCACGAAAGAAGAAATTTTTTGAGGCCAAACATGTTCAGTTATTGACAAATATTAAAAAACTTGAATATGATTATTATCGCTCATCTTCTGAATCATCCTTAAAAAGCCTTCCTGAAGCAAAAATATCTTTTAATAAATCCTCTACAGAAGCTGCATCTGCTTATTTTCTAAAAAGCAGTGCTCGTTACTATGGAGGCCAGAATAAGATGGGTAAACTCCTTGCAAATTATTTAAAAAATCCATCGGGAATTAACAAAAATTGAGTCCATTCCTAATTCTGCTGGAGAGTCACTATTTAAAGACAAAGATATTTTAAAGGAATAAGGGGCATATTACCAACAACTAGCGATAATTATTGCCATGTTGGTTTAGCGGCGATATTTTTATCGCCTAGCTGCGGCGATTTTTATCGCTTAGGAACCTTGCTATTATCAAGGTTTATCTCCTAAGCGATAAAACTCGGCCGAAATGCATGAATATCGCTGAAAAGTCAGCGATATTCATGCATTACCGAGCTAATGCTCTTAGCCATGTTATCCACCTACCGTTGGATAACATGGCTAAGAACTGTTCAGGGGCAGGTGTTAGCTTTTGGAGAAATTTGCGCTTAGCGCTAATATCTCCAAACGTTGGTAATAGGAGATAGCGATGTTAGCGACTGTTTCCAGTCGCTAACATCTTGGCACGCCCACTTTGCAGTTCATTAGTGATAAAAATCACTGACATGCAAAGCGGGGCCCAAGATGGTCGCTATCTCCTACTAGCTGTTTCTAACTGGTGTTAGCTAGGTAATAGGGAGATAATTTTATCTCCGCTTTCTTGGCTTTTAAAGCCAAAAAAACCGGAGATAAACCCCCTTGATAATATGCCCCTTCGTTTCTTTTAATAAAAATCTATACACACCAGAGCAACAACCATCCCCTGCTGATCTATCCTCATTCTTTCAATCGATAAATTCTTCCCTACTCATGAGACCGATTTTACTTCACTTGAATTGGATATCACTATGTCCGGAATTAAGCATGCAGTATCAGTCCTGAAAAGAGGTAAAGCACCAGGTCTGGATGGGTTTACCATTGAATTTTATTCTCATTTTGCGTCTCTACTATTGCCCCATTTGTTATCACTTTATAAATTTTTTATTTCAGAACAATCCTCTTCAGGTTCCTTTCAAGACGCCGTAATCTGTTTAATTCCCAAGGAGAATAAAGAAACCTCTTTCTGTAAAAATGATCGTCCAATCTCATTCGTTAATTTAGATTATAACATTTGGGCAAAGATCTTGGCTCTCCGTATTGACCCCATTTTGCCCAATATTATTGGTCCTGAGCAATCGGGATTTGTCAAGGGTCGCTTATCCTCAGACAATTCCAGGGTTTTCTTTAATACCTTAAGTAAAGCTTCTTCCCTCGATTATCCCATCGCCGCGATAGCATTGGATGCTGAGAAGGCTTTTGACAGGATTGGGTGGGATTTTATGTTTCAGGAGCTCAAATGGATTGGGTTTCCTTCTAAATTAATTTCTATTATTTCACTATTATATTCTGGTCCCAAGGCTTCTCTTTTTGTTAATGGGAAAACTTCTGATTATTTTACTCTTTTCAGAGGAGTTCGTCAAGGTTGTCTCCTTTCTCCTCTTTTATTTATTATTGCTTTATAACCTTTTTTAACAAAAATTTGTTTCGATGACAGAATTACCGGTTTTAAACTTGATACCTCTCATGTTAAGATGTCTGTTTACGCCAATGACATACTTTTATATTGCTCTAATCCCTCTATTTCTCTCCCAGCTTTTCTTTCCCAAGTTGCTACATTTTTGCAATTATCTGGATATCGTCTGAACTCGGATAAATGTGAAATTATCCCTTTAAATGTTCATTGTTTGAAACAGGACTTTATTTTAACTGGTTTCTCTTGAAAATCTTCTAAGATTAAATATTTAGGATTATGGTTTTCCCCTACTATCACAGAAACCTTAAAAGAAAACTTTGATGTTCTTTCCAAGAATCTTTCCGCATCTATTGATCAATGGCATCCACTTTTCCTCTCCTTGTGGGGTCGCCTAGACTCTATTAGGATGATGCTCTCCCCACTAATTCTTTATCTCTATTCTATGATTCCGGTCCACATTCCTTGTTTCTATTTTAAGAGAATTGATTCAATCTTAAACAAATTCCTTTGGAAGAATAAATCTCCTTGAATAGCTCTTAATGCTCTTAAAGCAGACAAATGTTCTGGTGGCCTCAAATTTCCGGATTTTAAGTCATATCATTATGCTTTTTCTCTGAGACAGTCATCTCGTTGGCTTTCTTCAGATCAATCTGTTCATCCTCCTCTTTAGTTGGATATTGAATGACACTTTATAGCCCCTTTTCATTTTAAAGAAGTTCTTGCTTTTACTACTAATATTTCTTCTCTCCGCTCTTCAGTGATATCTCATACACGTAAATTATTAACTCCTCTTCTTCCATCCTCTTACCCTTCCTCTACATCATTAGATCATCAACCTATCTGGCATAATCGCTTAATACGCATCAAAGGTCAGACTATTTATTGGAAAACTTGGAGACTTAAAGGTTTACTCTGGATTTCACAATTGCTATTTAAAAATACACCTTTATCCTTTTCAGATCTTCAATTAAATCTCGTTACCCTATTCCTCTAAATCCCAGTATGATTACCTTCTTCATTCCCTTTCTCAATATCTTTCTTCCTTACCACCTGCGCCCAGTATAACTGCCAGAAGTTCTACTCATTTTCCTTTACTATCTATTGCTACATCGGCTTCTTCCCTATATAGGTCTTCGTTCTTTTCCTCCTCATCTGACAAGGTCAAGGTGAAGTCTGATTTGGCTTGGGAAAAAGATCTTTCTGAATGTGGGTCCACTTCTTTTTTGGACAAATTGTGGTTAAAAATTCATAAAACGTCGAGAGCAGCTAATACCTCTCAGACTCTTTATTTTATCTATAAGCGCCTCCCTTTTACCCCAATGATATTAGCCTCATTTTCCACTGACCTTTCCTCCACTTGCTGGTCATGCAAAAAACCCACCGCTGATCTAAAACACATGCTTTTTGATGCCCATCTCTTTCAAATTTTGGCTATTAGACTGGTCTCATATTAATAACATTTTTAACACTCAAATCCATTTTTCCATTTCCAACATCTTTTTAGGTTCCCTATCACCTTCCTGGCCATCCTCAACGTCTACTCCCTCATTAATTGACTTGTTATTTGCCATTGCCCTTCATTTACTCACTTCAAATTGGAAACAAGCTGATAAGGTTACTTTCAAAGCTTGGTGGAATGCTGTTTGTTTTCATCATAGATTGGACAAGAGTAATGTCACTTCTATATCTTTATCCATTAAAAGGGATCTTTTATGGCTCCCCTTATCTTAACCATTGCTTCATACTTGGCCAGTTTATCAGCCCACCCTGATGCAGTTCGGAAACCTCCATGAATGCTTTGTTGTTTTTATTTTGTTCTTTTTAAGATTTACTATTTGTTCTTATTCCTTTTATTTTTTCTCATTACTACAATTTTGAACTTTGTATGACTTATTGTATATTTGCTATTGTTTTCTTGTTGATGTATTAAGTTTTATGATTCAGGTTATTTTCTTACTTGTACTGTTTATTATGATACCCTTCCCCTCTCTCCCCCTTTCATTAGTTACCAGATTATACATATTTTTTTGCTATTTACTCTACAACATTATGTTTCCTATTGAATATTATAACTTTTCTTTCAATAATCTTTAAACTTAAAAAAAACCTGTAATTTTAAACTATTTGTGATAATGCTTCTTCCTACCTCTCACTCCACTCGGCTTTTCAGTGTGTTCAGCCTATTGACGTTGTGAGACATCTGTAATTTAACATTGACTGTGAGAGCAATATAAACTCATTGCTCCTGGGGCTGAAATGCTACTGAGGCTTCATTATTTCTCACTTTCACATCCGGGAAATTCATCAGTTGCAGAGATGTTTTACCTTTGGATGCTTTCCAAAGCCCTGGTGACTTGTTCTAGGCCACATGCTACATTACAACTGTAGAGACCCATCTCCGCTTGCATGTTCTCCCTGTGCCTTGACACTGAGTACTCTTATGAAATTGAAGCTAAATAGTTATTTTCTTGCATTTCTTTTTCAAAATTGATTTGTATAAAAGAAAGCACAGGCATGGTGGTCTGCTACTCAGCAGCCCATAATCCCTGTGATGGCTATCTTTCCCAATGGGACACAAAGTGAGACCTATCTCATTAATAATAATTATTAAAGTAAATCTGAAATCCAGTAGATTTGGCTTATTTAAAAATACAACTTTCATATACTAAGCTCACATAGAGCTCACACCGCATGCCTTCCTCTTTGGATCTGTGAACTCAATAGAGCATGTGTGAACTAACTTCCTCATTACGAGGTCATCAAGCTGCTTCCGTAAGCCACTTTCTTAATTTGCTATTACCAAATGGTCATTCTCTAACTACAGAATCTATGCTTGGTAATCGATGAATAGCGAATGTAAATACTAACAAATCGCAAAATTAGGAATGGTGAGTATCATACATCAAGAATACTGAGTTACTAATTGGATCCCGATACTTGTAGTTTCAAAATCGATATTTTAAATCGTAGTTTGTGTAGACCCACTGGGTATATTCAAACTGAGCTTTATTGTATTCAACCTGAATTAATTTCTTGGTCCCATTCAACTGTAAAATATGACTAATGATGTGCTATATTTTTTCTTGGTGATTTTTCTTGAATGTTTGAAAATTCATATCTCTGGTTCCCATTATTAGATGTTTGACATTTTGGGGTCATTTTGTTCTTTATATTTTTCCATATTTGTAGGAATTGGGTGTGAGGGTGTGGCTAAGATATGACTCAAGATGAACACCACGCCAAACTGGAACAGCAGATTAAATAAGTGCAGTTTCTGGAATGTTCCACTAGCGTAAATAAAAATTTTAAGCAGCAGAGTGTTACCTCACATTTTTACTCCATAATACAATATTTATTATGGCAGCGTAGAGCTATTTAGGAGAAGCTATATCAGATGAAGCAATGTGGTCTAAATTTTGAAAGCTTACCAGGACAAACACTGGCTCTTCAGCGCTACAATCGCTCATGAGTTACTGTCATATGAAGCAAAATATGATGTTTCTAAAAGTTCTTTTCATTTTTGACCCCACAGTTGGCACATTAATATTTTTCCTTTCTGCTTTACAAGCTTTCTGGAGCTCTATTATGACATTTTCCTGGGAAGTCATTGCTACATGCCTACACGATTTCTAAAGCACCTGCATTCTAATATATAGGCTTGAGGGGTCTCACAAGCTGCTTTGACTGAACTATTCTGTCAGACTTTGTTTTATTCAAGATAAGACTCATCTGGCAGAATTAGGAAACCTTTAAACTCCAGTAAAGGTCATTCTCTTTACCCACCAGACTCTGGCTCGTCTTCTTCTGTGATCTCAATGAATGGTGCATGAGCTTCTTTTAATATTGTAAATCATATGTGTTAGAAATAAGGGTCTCTAGTTGGCAGTGGTAGGTACTTTTGTCCAAATAGGGGCCCTTGCTTTTAGTCAGGGTAAAGGGGATACACTTCTAAAATAACCCCTGCTCACCCCTTGGTAGCTTGGCATGAGCAGACAGGCTTATCACAGAGGCAATGTGTAAAGCGTTTGTGATCACATACAGTAATACAGTGAAAACACTTCAAATGGACACCACATCAGTTTACTAATCTTTATCTAAAGCACAACAAGAACAAAATACACAGATCCACAATACAGTAAAAAAAATATGACTTTCTGATGGTAGAAATAGTTCAGTTCAAAGCAAATTGCAGATGCAACACTTTTCTCACAAAGTACCTGGGATGTGTCACACAAACAAACAAAAAGGGCCGCAGGGAAGGTGGTGCCTCGATTCCTTCCACTCAGGGAAGGTGATGTGTTGTTTCCCTGCTCCGGGGAGGTGATGTGTTGGTTCCCGTCAGTTTCTTACTCCAAAAAACTTGGCACCTCTATGCAATACCATGATCCTAAATGATGCATGGATTCTTGCAGCTGCACAGCGGGCCTTGAGTCGAAGTCGGTGTGACGATCTTGGACTTCGAATATCGGTGCACTTGGTGTGGCATGTGGTGATTCCTCGAGCTGCGGCAGGCGCTGTGACGGCTTCTTCAACGATGCCTCAGAAACAGGTGCAGATGCGTCTTGCTTTTTCAAAGATGCATTGCTTTTCCAGTTATCTATAGGCCCAAAACATCCACAGGCACCTCTTTGCAGGTCAGAACCACCAGCAAGGCAGTTCCGGGGAGCTGGTGGTGAAGTATTTGTGTCCATGAGACTTCAGAACAGGAGGCAAACTCAGTTTCAAGCCCTTGGAGATCTTTTCCTCAAACTGGTGACAAAGCAAACAGCAAAGTCCTTTTCTCCTTTCCTTGGCAGCAAGTAGTCACTGCAGGCCAACCCCAGACAGCAAACAGCATAGAGGTAATATTCCTCCACAGCTTCTCCGGCTCTTCTCCTTGGCTGAGGTTCCTCTTGATTTCCCAGTAGTGATCTAAAGATCTGAGGTCTAGGCACCTCTTTGTATACAGTAAAATCCTTTGTTCTTTGGTGGCAGAGGAGCCCTGTGCGCAGGCAAAACCAGTTATGTCCTCTTTGGTGCAGCTTCCTGGCAGGAGGTGGAGATAGCATTGTCATTGGCAGACCAGGCCCAAGGTGAAAGGAAATCTCCTCCCCCTACTCTGAATGCAACCCAGGTCTATTCAGTCTTGCCCTAACTAATTAGGCTCTCTGGAGCCACTGCCCCTCGCCAGCCCCTGTTATCCAAAAGCCTGACATGCAATAAACAAACCTACTTTCTAAAAGTGGTATTTTTAAACATAGAATGTGAAAATCACCCTCAATAAAAGATGCATTTTAACATTCTGAGTTCAGGCATACTTATATAAATATTTGTATTTGCATTTTATCATATTACAACAAAACAGTCATGTCATCACTGGTCCACATATCCCGCCTGTCCACCCTCCACCCCCTTAGCCTTACCATTAAAAACAATACTTCAGTGCTCCTCCCACACCATTTCACTACCACAGTCTGCGTCCCAATCTGCCATGTCTTGCCAGAGTTCCCTCATCTCCCACTTGGCTGCGTATGGACCTTCTTCCCGCCCCCCTGCTCACAGACCCCCATCAAGGCCGTGATATTTCCGCTACTTACTCCAAACACTGCCAAATTTTTTAGGGCAGCCCCGTGCCTTGTATATGACCCTTTCAGCAGCCATATAGAGGTCTAGGCCTCTCCTCCTTTCCTCCAACCATGGTGTCGTAGCTGCCCCCCAGTACTTTGCCACATCTCTCTTAGCTACCACCAAGGCCAGGGCCAAGAAGATCAGCAGCGGACGAGTGAGATCTATATTGTTAGTCATACCCAGTAGGACCATTTATGGATCTGCCGGCAGAGGAGCTTCCAATACCTCACCCAGTTCTCTAAGGATCTCCCCCCAATAAACCTGAATCTGCGGACATGACCAGAGTGTGAGGAAGAAGTCCCCCCCTTCTTGGCCACATCATAGGCAATTCGTATCTCCTATCTTTCCCATTTTATGTAGGCATACCCTGTCGAAATAGGTCCTGTGGAGAACATTAAATTGTATTAGTCGCAGCTGGGATTTAATCTCTACTTCCCGTGGATGCATGAGAACAGTGCCCCAGTCTACCTCTTCCAAGTCACCCACCTCACTCTCCCATTTACTTCTAATTGCACCTAGGTCATCTGGCATGTTATTCATAAGGGTCCTATATGTAAGTGACTGACACTGCTCTCTCTGGTATTTGTTCTTGCAATAGGAGGCCCTCTAGAGGTGCATACTCCAGGAGTGTGGCCACCGGGATCTCCTCCGCCGACCACGCATGTCTCAGCTAAGCATATTTAAGGTATAGCCCTAAGGGCTGGGAATGACTTCAGTTCCCCCTTCGCAATCACATCTCCTAGCGTTGAGATCCCTATATCATCCCACCTCTTGAACCCCTTCAATTTATTCAGGTCTTGTAGCCATGAGCAGTGCCACAGGGGTGTCTGTCTTGTGGGCTTTTTTTCCTAGCCTATGGTTCTGTTTGCTCTATGCCATAGCACCAACGTGAGCCTAGTAGCCGGCAGCAGTCTCCCTTTCCCTTTGCCCCCGTATACGTAGTAATTGTAGGAGTGGGTATCCATCGTGTGTTTCCCTAGTGCGTATGTGGGGTGCATAGCCGAGGCATGAAACCAGTCATTGATGGCTACCAAGTGTTCTGCCCAGTAATAGGCTTCAATGCTGGGAAGTGAAAACCCCCCCTATATTGGTGTCTTTGTAAGGTCGACAGAACTACTCTAGGTTGCTTACCGAGCCAGAGATAGGTGCGGACTTC
This sequence comes from Lissotriton vulgaris, assembly GCF_964263255.1. Classification (NCBI taxonomy): domain Eukaryota; kingdom Metazoa; phylum Chordata; class Amphibia; order Caudata; family Salamandridae; genus Lissotriton; species Lissotriton vulgaris. The sequence continues at coordinate 394,727,215 of NC_141694.1, read as the reverse complement.
TGAGTTTATTTCCTGAAACACCCTTTGGGAAAGAGGGTAATATTAATTTTGAAACGCATATAGGAGCTTGGGCAGCGTCATCATCTCGAACATGGCTGCGCGACCTAGGAGTGTGAGGGGTAGGAGCCCCCATCAAGCCGCATCTTCTACAAAATGTCGTAATATCTGTCCGATATTTTTTTCGTACGAGGCGGTCTTATCTAGTGTCATAAACACTCCAAGGTAGGTAAAGCCCTCCGTTGTCATCTGTAGCCTTTCCAGAAGGTTTATCCACTGCTCTAGGCCTCTGGGGTCGTACAGGACCGACTTTTGCTAGTTAATCCTATAACCCACGCGTGCTCCATAACGTTCCAGCTCTGAGAAAAGCGCTGGTACCGTAGTTTCCGGACGTGTTATATAAAGGAGGACGTCGTCCCCGTACAGGGATATTTTTTCTTTGGTGTCGTCTAGTGGCCCCAGCTGAAAGCCTCTGATGTCTGGATGTAGTCGGATCGTCACTGCCAACACCTTTATCGTCAACATGAAGAGCAAGGGGGACAGCGGGCAACCCTGCCTGGTTCCCCATCTCACTGGGAAGTCCCCCGACATAATCCCGTTTACCTTGACCCTTGCTCTCGGGTCTGTATAGAGTAGATGTATCCATTGCCCAAAATTGGGACCAAAGCCCAGTCGCATCAGGACTCCCTCCAGGAAGGGCCAGTGGACCGCGTCAAACGCTTTCTCAGCGCCAGCAAGAGGAACCAATGGGGGTCTCGCCCCTTACTCACCTCCTGCAGCCAATTATGAGTTTGCCGGAGGTTGAATCTCGTGGCCCTACCTGGGAGGAATCCCGTTTGGTCCAAATGGACCAAGTCTGGGATCACCCTACGCAATCTAAGCGCTAGTACCGTCCCCAGTAGTTTCACCTCTATATTCAGGAGGGAAATAGGATGATAAGAGGTGCATTCCTCTGGTGGTTTACCATCCTTGAAAATCGGGATGATCGTGGCCATGCGGAGGCCTGGCGGAAGTTTCTTTTCCTGACGTGCCTCCTCAAAGAGTCCAAGTAGATGGCGAGACAGAAGGTCCGCCATTTTTTTAAAGAACTCTGCCGGGAACCCATTCAGGCAAGAGGCTTTTCCTGCACGTTGTTTAGCCAGGGCCTTTTTAACCTCTTCCAGCGTGATGGGAGCCTCCAGGTCCTTAAGATCAGTGTCTGTCAGCACTGGGAGGTCAAGGTGCTCCATATATTGCAGAGCATCCTCCTCAGTGCCCAGATCTCTCGCCTCATAGAATGTCTGATAGTGTGTGCCAAACGCATCTGCAATCTTGATGTCTGATCTCATCAGATTCCCTTGGGTGTCTCGCACCTGCTCTATCCATCAGGCATCCCTCTCCCTCCTGCTCAGCCATGTCAGTAGTTTGCCAGATTAGTCCCCTACGTCATATAGATGGTGTAGCGTCGCCAATGCTTGCATTCTGGCCTCTCCCATTACTAGGTCCCTATACTGACTTTGAGTGTCCGTTAGTTGACGGAGAATCCCCGTGGCTTTACCTTCTTGATATTCCCTTTCTAGCTTTAATATTTGGGTTTCCAGTGTTTCCAGCTCTCTCTGAGCCTCCCGATTCACCTCTGCTAGCCTATTTTGGCCCTGTCTCTCATAACTGTCTTAAAGGCCTTCTATAAGACCACTTTGGACGATACGGAGCCCTCGTATTCTGCTATGCAGACTTTTACATCAGCCCGAAGGCACTTCAATATGCTCGGGTTCTGCAAGTCCCAGGCTGACAGCCTCCAGGACCCCTGTCGCTGGGGTCTTCTTCCCACCTTTACCATGAGCGGGGAGTGGTCCAATATTCCCCTAGCTTTGTACTCGGCAGAGTCATCTATTGCTATAGCGTGTCGGGCTAGAAATACATAATCCAGTCTAGAGTAGACCTTATATGGACTGGAGAAGAAGGAATAGGCCCTTTCTGTTGGGTGAAGCCACCTCCAGACATCTGCTGTCAGTCATATAGCGTTGAGCAAGCTAGAGAGGGTGGTATGGGTTTGGTCTCTGACCCTGTCTCCTGTTCCATCAAGGGTCTGGATCCTTACGTCATTGAAATCTCCCCCAGCACCTGTATATTGTCAGATGTATGGAGTAGAACCTCTGTGACTCCTTTCAGTGTGGCTGCCTGTAATTTAGGTGGTGCATAGGCCGAAACTATTGTGTATTCTTTCCTCTTCCAGGCGCCCCGTACCGCAACATATGTCCCCTGTGGGTCCGCCCAGATCCGTACTACCTGGAATGGTTGGTTCTTCCTTATCAGTATTGCCAACCCCCTCGAGCCTTTGGTGAATCCCGCATGTGCTAGGAATTTATATTGCCCTCTCGCTAGGAAACGGCAATTGCTACCGATAAGGTGTGTTTCTTGTTGCAACACTATATCCGGGCCTACCCTTTTGATATATGCATTTACCAGGCCTCTTTTGATCCTACTGCCTAGCCCATTCACATTCCATGTTATTATCAAGGTGTTCTGGCTTCTTGCTAATTTCTAATTCTAATTTCTAATTTAAAATATTTGTAGAGCGCAGCGTACACCTTGCGGTTTCTTGGCGCTGGGGGGATTGGCAACTGAGGGAGAGAGACCAGGAGAAGGGAAAAAGGGGGTGTTTAGGAAGTTTTAAGAAGGGAAGGCCTGGTCGAAGAGGAACGTTTTCAGGTCTCTACGAAAGGAGAGGTACTGAGTGGCAGAGCGGAGGTGGTCGGGGAGTGAGTTCCAAAAAGTTGGAGCCAGTGTGGAAAAACTGGCCCCGCCCCACTTTTTGCGTGTGAAGCGGGGGGTCTGAAGAAGGGACTTGGAGGAAGACCGAAGATCTCTTGCAGGTACATACGGGTGGATTAGTGAGGAAATAAAAGCGGGGCGGTGCCCTGGCGGGCCTGGAAGGCCATACAGCCGATCTTAAAAAGGGAGCGTTCTTTTACAGGGAGCCAGTGAAGCTCCTTGAGAAGGGGGGTGGAATGGTGATAGCGAGAAAGGCCATACACCAGCCGGGCTGCCTGGTTTTGAATAATCTGGAGTCTACGCAGGCTGTACGCGGGGATGCCATGGTAGAGAGCGTTTGCGTAGTCCAATCGTGACATCACTAATGCGGCCATGATGATCTTAAGTGCCTGAGGGGAAAAGAAGCGAGAGTGCTAGTGGAGTATCCTGTATTGCAGCATATGTGACCTTTCTGACATGTCCCGTTCCCTCTCCTTTCCTGCCCCCCCCCCGCCCTCCTCGCCATTCAGACCCTCAACTCCCCCAAACTGGAAACACACATAACCCCCCACCCCACACCACCCCCTCTTCAGTCCCAACTTCCACAGAAACAGGACTGTCGGCGGAGAGGGTCTGTCGCCCTCCCTTGAAACCCCCCCTTTAACCAACAATTGCGATCTACGTAGCGGGTATGTAGCCCATTCCCGCCCGATCAACCTGGAAATTCACGAAAACAGTACATAAGAGTAAGAAGCAAAACAATAAGTAAAGGAGGTGTTTTAACTTGTGTGCCCCCTTAGCTATGAGCTGCAATCTGTGCTGCCAGTTCTGCCCCCTTTCAGGAATTTGAGTCCTGGGTATCAGTTCTTGGGTCTTCCTTCCGTCCAGACGCGTCCTGTTCCATTTCTCAGATTGTTGCCAATAAAGGATGCATGAAGCGCATCTCCTCATCTTCCCCTCCAGAGGAGCGACCCACAGTGTCATCTTCACCTTCAGAGTGGGCATCCCTTTCTAGACAGCTGAACCTAGATCCCGTCACATCTTTCCCTCTGGGTGAAGCCGAGTTCCGTCTCCGTCGTCCAGAAGAGTTGTGTCCTGGATATGGCGTTGTCTGCATCCGTCTCCTGCTCCTCGGTTTCTTCGGTCTTTGGCGATCCCCGCTGAAGTCCACTGTCTGCCATCCCGTCCACCACCCTATGTCCTTCGGCCTCCGCTCTAGGGAATGTAGGACATTCCTCCAGCCACTGCCATGCATCTTCCGGATGATTGAAGAAGTGCGTTCTGCGATCATATATCACCTACAGTTTCGACGGGAAGAGCAACATATATGTGATATGCAAGTCCCTCAGCTTCGCTTTTATCTCATCATAGGAGAGCCGCTGTTTTTGCACCTCTTGGCTGTAGTCTGGGAATATCATAATGTTTGTATTCTCTAGTCGGATCTCCCCCATCTGGCCTCTCGGAGTATCAGGTCTCGGTCCGCAAAATTGAGAAAGCATGCAATGACCGGTCTCGGCCTCGCACCTTCTGGTGGCTTTACCAACAGCTCCCTGTGTGTGCCCGTTCATGTGATGCTTGGAGTTCCGCCATGTCTTCCCGGAGGGTAGTGAGTGAAACTTCCGCCTCACTTATCCGTGTCTCCACCGTCGTCACCCTCTCTGTTAGATTTCGGAAGTCCTGCCACAGTAGTGTCACTGCCGAGCACACCTCACCGATCTTAGCCTCCAGGGCTGCCCCGGACTCTTGAATTTTTATGTTATGTTATGTTATTCGAAATTTGTTAAGCGCATGGGCACCCAGGGGTTTCATGGCGCTAGAGGTGAGAAGGATGGTAACCAGTACCCTAACCGTGCGCTTACTTGAATAACCAGGTCTTCAGTACGCCCCTGAATTCCGCCAGATTGGTGCAGCTCCGGAGTGAAAGGGGAAAAGAGTTCCTGATCTTAGGGGCCAAGTCATTTCTTTTTGAAAAAGGGCAAGGTGAGGAGGGACAAGTGAGCAGAGCGGAGATTAAGAGTCGGTTCGTGTTTGTTTATCAGATGGTTAATGAACTTGGGACTTTTGCCATGGAGAGCCTTAATGTCTGTCCTGGACGCTTGAATCGCCCCCATCAGCAGCTCGGTGTCCGAGCGTGAGCCAGAGGCGGAAGGTGTAGCCTCTATCTGTGGCCGGGTCATGGCGTAGTTGTCCATGGTCCCCTGCCTGGAGGTTTTAGCGGCCAAGTCCTTTTTTCCCATCTCCGACACCTCCACGTGTTCACCCGCTTGGATGACTCCCTCACTTACCCTTCGCTGCTTTTCTTCAGGCCATGGGGAGGGGTCGACTTCCTTTCACCCCGTTGTAGAGGCGCCTCGCTGTCCCTTCCCTCCTTGGTTCCCTGAGTCTCTGCTGTCCCACAGGCCTCTTCCACCATCTGCACCCCGCTCTAATGCCATCAATGGGTCTCCCCTAGCTCTCCCCAGGCCTCCCAGGAGCTAGTGGCGCGCGGGGCCCAATCCGGGAGCAGCCGGTGGTATGGAGCTATTTCTGCTCTTCGGCACATAGGCTCCCCGTCTTCAGTGTTGGGGTCTCCCCCGGGCCTGGGCAATATTGAGTGATCTGTCTCCCCATGGCCCTGGGCGTCCCTCAGTTTTTCTTGGTGCTGGGCTCCGTCACTTACTGCAGGCTTCCCCGGAGTTCTGACCTCTTAATGATGGCGGATGTGCATGGTCCGTCTCCGTGGCCCCGTTCTGATTGGATCGCTGCCTCCAGCCGGGTATTGCTGGCCATGCTGTTGGCATACTTAACTTTATTTTCCTACCTGGTTCCTAGGGGCAGATACATTTATAAGATGTTATAAACAAACTCCACATTCTGTCCTATGGGAACAGGTAGCATTGAAACAGTGAGAAAACAAATTTGGCAGTAATTCACTATCAGGACATGCCACACACACATGGGCATGTCCTTCCTTTCACATAAACTGCACCTTGCAGACAAGGGTACCTTAGGCCTATCTAAGGGGTGTCTGATATGTAAGAAAAGGGAAGGTTAGGCCTGGCAAGTGGGTGCACTTGCCAAGTCGACATGGCAGTAGCAGACTGCCCACAGGCTCTGCAATAGCAGGCTAGAATTACAATTACAGGCTGCTTATGTGTGTGGCCTAATCAAACCCACTAGCAGCATTTGATTTACCGGGCAATGGCACACACGATGCACTGTACTAGGAACTGACTAGTAAATCGAATAGCCTTTCATGGGAACATCAATCCATAACAGTAATTTACAAAGGCAGCACTTGCATGTTGGCACTGAACAGTAGTGGCAAAGTGCCCAAAGCATTCAGACCAGCAAAACAGAGTCCAAAACACAGCAAAAATACAGGTGGCGATGCAAAAAATGCAGGGGAAACCCACGCCTATGGTGCCAGGTCTAACAATATGGTTTTCTAGTTATTTGGTAATTGTTGTATTCAGAGTTAAATTCTGGAATGTAAAATGTTTTTTTAGCCCTAATAAAAGGCTCATTTTGCCTCCTATAACCCTGACTTAGTCTTTCTCAAGGAAATACATCTTACAGATGTGGAGACTTTAGAACTAGAACCTTATTGGGTGGGTTTGATTTTTGTTTCTAATAAAAATAAAATTAATTAATTAATTATTTTATGATAAAAAATGTAAATATACTGTTACTACTGTTATTACTCAAGAAACAGACTCCGAAGGTAGATTGTTGATTGTTAAATTGTTGATTAATATTTCATTAACTGCTTTTAATATCTATGGCCCCAGTCTTCAAGATCAACAAGACCAATAGTATGAGCTATATACTATCGTCATATGTAAATATAGGGCCCGATTCACAGAATGAACTTAAGACTAAATCCTAAACTTACTACTATTTGGTATTCACAGAATGCACTTACTACTTTCGGGATTCACAGAGTGAACTTACTACTTTTGGGATTCACAGAATGAACTTACTACTTTCGGTATTCACAGAATAGACTTAAGACTACTAACTTTACGTCCGAACTCGGGCCGTAAATTACGGCCCGGGGGCGGAATTTCCGGCTTGGGGGCGGAGCTTGCGGCCCGGAGGCGGAGCTTCCGGGCTGGAGGCGGAGCTTCCGGCCGGAGGCGGAGCTTGCAGCCCAGAAGTGGGCATTTCAGACATGCCTAAATCCCCACTTCTGGGCCGCAAGCTCCGCCTCCGGGCCGGAAGCTCCGCCTCCAGCCCGGAAGCTCCGCCTCTAGCCCGGAAGCTCCGCCTCCGGGCCGCAAGCTCCGCCCCCACACCGGAAATTCCGCCCCCGGGCCGTAATTTACGGCCCGAGTTCGGACGTAAAGTTAGTAGTCTTAAGTCTATTCTGTGAATACCGAAAGTAGTAAGTTCATTCTGTGAATCCCAAAAGTAGTAAGTTCACTCTGTGAATCCCGAAAGTAGTAAGTGCATTCTGTGAATACCAAATAGTAGTAAGTTTAGGATTTAGTCTTAAGTTCATTCAGTGAATCGGGCCCATAGTGTCTCATGTCATATGGTAGGATAAACTGATTCTACAGGTGTTGCCAGTTTCCAAGGTGTCCAGTTATCTGACATGATTATCCAGCATTGGGATCTATTTACCAAATTTTCACACAGTGCAGCGCAGCAGCCAAAAATGCTCACGGCATAGGAAGGAGAAAGCAGGACAGAGATATATTTACAGAGATATGGCAATGTCCTGTCCTCTCGCTAGCGCCAACACACAATCAGGCAGCTGTTTCTTTCCAGTAAAAAACATAATGCTTAGACCATCTGCAAAATATTTCCCACTTTGTATGTGTGCCGTACAGTGCAACACATGTAAAGTCAAAAAAGAAAAAATAAATTAAAGCATTTCTCCTTGATAGCCCCTATGTGAATTGGGCTTTTTTTTGTGAGGCAAAACCCTATCTACTTTATTTAGTAAATACGGTTTTGCATCAAAAACCATGGGTTATTGCCATGGAACGCCTATACACCACCCATGGAATGCCCCCTTGGCAGCAAGTTGTGCAAAGCAGCATTATTTGCTGCTTTGCTTTTGTTTTAAGCGAATGTCCTGGGCAAATCACGTTTTGTATGGGAAGGCAAATTGGTAAAAAAAGGTTTTGTGTCAATTTACATCACTTTTGTGACACAAACACGGCTCAAAAGCTTAGTAAATATACCCCATTATTTTTTATCCAACCATAGCTTTCTAAACCTCTCATTACTATTTAACCTGTTTTTTATGTACGATAATTACTGCACATTATAAAAAACGAAAACCAAGGTGTATTGAATTGTGCGTGAGGTGTGCAATAATTATCATTCCCTATATGTTTTGCGCCTAAAATAGGATATAACATTGAATCATCTGCGTTGAAAAGCCTCCCATCCTTTTGGTGCATAAATGATGTACGCCAATGAAGTAAACATAACTTGTTTGCTAGACAAAAGTCAGAGTATGAAAGGCTGCCTCAACTGATACGAATTGGCCATTTCCTTTTTTAAGTACTGAATAGGGCCAGGTATGGAGTTCATAAGGTTGCTTGACTTAACAAGCTGTACCATGTTGAGCTAGAGACAAACCAACTTGTTTTGCTAACCTACTCACAGTTAATGTCACTTAAGGAGATATACTTGAAATACCTGGTGGATGTAGATTATTCTGGCCAACAAAAAGGCATTTTGAAACAACACCTCAATTCATAGTGCTTAACTAGAGAGGTGAATAATAATTCTCGTGCTGCTGTGGACTAAAGTATGGAATGAAACTCAGTACTTACATTTTGTATTCATATTATTTGTTTTCAACACTAAGTTATTAGTACTGATATATTTTTATGGTTTGTATTACAAATCTAAAAAAACTAGATTGAAAGTTTAAATTCCAGGATCCACTAAATCCTTTCTTCATGGTAATGGTAGCGGAGAAGTGTGGCTCACAGGTTAGAGCAGGCAGACCCTGAAGCAGAGGTCAGACCCAGGACCAGGGGTCAATTCCCGACGCGGCAGGGTCTTGAGCTCAAATGTCCATGGACTCGATAATTCTCGCTTCGGTGCCTAACCTAATCATGGGTTCACACTCTGCAACTCTGGGCATTAAGCTTGCTTAATCTCCACAACGGCCCCCTGCGGCAGGATGCCTGGCTTTCACCTTGGGGATGCCCTGTAGGGGCTATCTCACAGGGAAAACCCAGGACGGGTTCCCAAGGCAAGCGCGGAGATACCCCGTCGGGGGTCGATTCAGGCGCTATATAAGAAACATAATAATAATAATTATTATTATTTTAACCATGGCAGCATGAAGGGCTGAGTTTCTTTAGCTAGGTTTGAACCTTTGATCTGTACCATAAGAAATGTTATCTTCAGTAGTCAACTCACTAAGGCATTTTAATACTCTACATTCTCTTATTCATGTTTCTAAGTTTCTTCAGCTATTATTTTATCAGAACTTTATTTTATTTCTTATCGATTTTTATCTATCTTCTGCTTTTAACATAGTAAATATCCTACTCTTCTCTCAGTTCTTTCTTCTCAGGTAGCAAAAGGATGTGTTTTATTCCTGTTTATCCTCACGTTCCTAATGATTTTCTGTAAAAGGATTTACTTTCAATAAACAAATTGGCAGAAATTATTCAAATATTTTCGGATCATTCTCACATTCAACTAACCCTCTTCACTCTTGCCTTGACGCCTATGTACTTCTGGTAAATACACGGGCCCCTGAAAAAAAGAATAAACCCTAACTAGGAAAACAGCTCACTGGGACAGTATATGCAGCGGGCTCAGTGCTGATTTACTATCAAAGATCGTGAAAACTTCAGATACACAAAAATATAAAACACATAACAATGCATAATCTAGAAAAATATGTTCGATTTTTATTCTTCTTTCTTGTTTGTTTTTATGTGTCCCTAAAAATATATATATGTTAAAACATGTTTTTTTCTTTCTTTCTTTTCTCCTATTTATGCATAGTTAATTTCAAAACATGAATGACTATGTCTTTCAGTAATTTAAATACACTGTTCATATGGCTGAGATACCCGCCACCCCCTCTCAACACAATCCCCAAGAATGGGAATACGGAAACGGTTCTGAACTTTTGGAAGGTGGGAGGGAGTTACCCTCCCGGCCGTATTTATTAAAATATGAAACAAAAATTAAAACATTAAAATAACAGTTTCATATCATGTACAATTTCATTTCCACATTACGATGTTCTTGGCTAACCTTAACACATCTCTAATACAAAGGTTCTCCTAGCCGATACTAAACATCCTGCAAATGCATTTCTAAAAATTGAAATTGTACATCCTAACATTACGGGCCAACGGCAAGGTCGTAACCGGTGTCAGATCCCTAACCCAGAACTCCCCCCTCACTTGTGAGGGCCGGTCGCACAGAGGACTACACCTTTTGTGCCTATTTCCAATTTCCCTTGTCTTGACGGGGGCCCCATGTTAACTCGACGCCATCTTAGTGGTCGTCCGAGGACTCGTGTGAGGTGTCTAGAAGGTAGCGTAGACCCCCCTCCCACCCCACACAACTTACCACATCTGCCGTCGCAGATGTCCTGGCCCCGGGAAATTCCCAGCAGAGGCCCTGCAGCCCCTCCTCCCCAGGGAGGGGCCTATGGCCGCCTTCCCTTTCGCCGTCCCCATCCTTAGAGGGGACCGCCTCCCCGTTGAGGGGCCAATGGCCGCCTCCCCCCGGGCGCTCCCATCCGTAATGGGTGACGCCCCCACCTCTAGGGATCTTCCAATTACTGCTCACCGATCATGACCTTACCGCCCGACCAAAAAAATAAATACGACAAACTAAGGCTAAAAGAGGAGAAAAAACAATTATACTTAAGCATTCAAAGTATAACTCTACAGAACATCACTGTTCAACTCTGGTGCAACTATTTTTGGATAACATGTTGAAAAAAAACATTATCAACTTTATTGCATATCAAATCACCAACTTTATTCAGAACAACCTGTAAGAAAAACAATACCACGTCACACGACTTTATTCAAACAACTCGCTGTCATCAGGGGCTGGTGGGTGGGTCAAAATTGGCTCTTCGTTCCGTCTCTAGCTCACGTGCAAACGGGGAGGTGCAGCTTCAGAGCACAGGAACAAGAGGATGCTTTCTTGGCTTGTCGCTCCTTTTATCCTTCTTCGGGCGGGCGTGGACCCACCTCCAATCCGCCTCCGGGGCGTGGCTAGCGGCTTCGGTGTCTAGGACAACCCACTCATGGGCGGGAACAGGCCCGCCCCAGCTACGCCGCTTCGGGCATACCAGCCGAGGCTCGCCTCCCGCCCAAAAACGGCTTCCCGGGGGGATCGGGGTACTCCACCATACGTTCGGGGGGACCGAGTGGTCGCCCCTTTCCATATGGCTGAAATACCCGCCACCCCCTCTCAACACAATCCCCAAGAATGGGAATACGGAAACGGTTCTGAACTTTTGGAAGGCGGGAGGGAGTTACCCTCCCGGCCGTATTTATTAAAATATGAAACAAAAATTAAAACATTAAAATAACAGTTTCATATCATGTACAATTTCATTTCCACATTACGATGTTCTTGGCTAACCTTAACACATCTCTAATACAAAGGTTCTCCTAGCCGATACTAAACATCCTGCAAATGCATTTTCTAAAAATTGAAATTGTACATCCTAACATTACGGGCCAACGGCAAGGTCGTAACCGGTGTCAGATCCCTAACCCAGAACTCCCCCCTCACTTGTGAGGGCCGGTCGCACAGAGGACTACACCTTTTGTGCCGATTTCCAATTTCCCTTGTCTTGACGGGGGCCCCATGTTAACTCGACGCCATCTTAGTGGTCGTCCGAGGACTCGTGTGAGGTGTCTAGAAGGTAGCGTAGACCCCCCTCCCACCCCACACAACTTACCACATCTGCCTTCGCAGATGTCCTGGCCCCGGGAAATTCCCAGGAGAGGCCCTGCAGCCCCTCCTCCCCAGGGAGGGGCCTATGGCCGCCTTCCCTTTCGGCGTCCCCATCCTTAGAGGGGACCGCCTCCCCGTTGAGGGGCCAATGGCCGCCTCCCCCCGGGCGCTCCCATCCGTAATGGGTGACGCCCCCACCTCTAGGGATCTTCCAATTACTGCTCACCGATCATGACCTTACCGCCACAGGCCGGATAGTTGACCGGCTATCCGGACCCCCCACAAAAAACTCCTACTTAAAGGTCATGGCTGCAAACTCTTTAACCAAGCTACGAAGTCTCCTAAGAGTAAAGAATTCCCCACCCGGGACAAATGGACTCCATCCTCTAGATACATTCGGTCCCCCCTGATACACCCATGCGGAATAGAATGCAATGTACTAGTACGGAACAATCTACCAAGCTTGTTATTCACCTTCTTCACTGAATGATTTACAGCAGCCACCGAACTAGCCCCCCGCCACACTTTCCGTGGAATCATATGGGACCATGCAATCGTGCACCCTGGAACCCTTCTCACCAACCAACTTACTGTGGATAGTATCGCCTCGAGAAGTAGTCGTCTACCAGTGGTCACCAAATCATTGCCCCCAAGATGCACTATGATTATAGATGGCGGTGACCTTGTCCGCCCTAACAAGCCCTCCATAAAAGTTTGAAACTGGTCAATACAGAGCCCGCCCCTTCCGTAGAAGGTCACCCTGTACCCGTATTCCCCAGCCATGTGAATCATGTCACCTGCCTTGAATACGTCCGCGGCACGCCTCACGTATGAGTGGCCCACGACCCACACCACTCTCTCCTCAGCCGGTGGTCTTTGACCGCTGGTTCCCAGGTGTCGGGTCGACTGCACAGTCCGCCCCGCCTCGTAAGCTTGCGAAACTGTAAACCAAACAAAAACAAGAAGCGTGAGTGCATGATATCAGCTTCACAACATGTGCAACCGCACATACCTTTTGTAACAATTCGAGGACCAACGCCCCAACTGTTTTACTTTTTCCACACTCAGACCCCTGGCTGTAGCCTCTGTTGCAGCCCCTATCCGGAAGGAATGGGTCTCAAACTCGCACGGGTTCAAGCCCGCGGCTGTAATTGCCATCGCAAGCACCCGCTTGAACTGAAATCTAGTCAGTGGGGTGGCGTCTGCGTGCCTCAGCAAGGTTCCCCCACATGATGCCGCCCTGTGCGCCAAATACTCCTCAACGCATGCAACCGGGCACATGGGAGATCCGGGAATCCGCTGGACTACTACACTGTCCCCGATCGCATCCTGATCGGTCTTGGACCATCATCGTCTCCCCCTTAATTTGTATGTGCTCTCGGCACAGACCTCCCCCCGTATCCTGCTTGTTCTTTGCTACCAGTTCGCTAACCCGCATAGCCCCATGAAATGCCAATGCAAAAGCGGCCCGGAATAGCACTGTCTCAGACTGAGATGAACATGTTGCAGGGAGTACGGACAGTAACAGGGCCAACCTTTCCAGACCTATCGGGTGCCTTTCGTCCACTCTGCGACCCTCAAGGCGTTGCCACCCACGCAGCGCCTTCTGTACCACAAAAGACGCTGTGGGGTCCTGGATACCATGAGCCCGAGCCATAAAATAAATGGCGGCCCGGTGCCTCTGAGCCGTAGCTACTGATTTGCCTGCCTGATGTAACGACAACAAAAATTTCAGGACATACTCTTCTTGGCCCCAAAGCTCCCCCCTAGCAGAACCCAAAAAGGACCAATAGGAACGGAACGCCCCTTCGTATGCCTTCCTTGTCCTGGGTGCTAAACTCTCTCCCACGAGGTTTTGTAGTTCGGGGCACCGAGAGACCAGAGAGCTTCGGGAAATGGTGCTGCCACCGGGTCCGCTGTGGGCAGCAAATCCCAGAAGGCCTGCATACGGAAACGAGAAAGCGCATCAGCTGCTTGATTCAGCACCCCTGGCACATGTCTTGCCCTAAAAAGGACGTTCAGTTGCATACATAGCAAGACAATTTCCTTAAGCAATCTCAAAATCCATTTGCATCGTGCTGCCTGACTATTGATACACTCAACCACGGTCATGTTATCAGACCAGAACACCACCGAGTGATCCCGAAACCCCTCAGGCCATGTTTTCAAGGCCACCAGAATAGGGAATAATTCGAGAAACCCAATGTTACCTGTAAGCCCACCCTCATGCCACCACGACGGCCATGTCTGGGCTGACCAGTGATTACCCAATATGGCGCCAAAGCCCATACTCCCTGCCGAGTCTGTCCACAACCCCAGCTCCTCGGAGGACATCGCCGGTTTGTTCCAGACCACACGACCATTGAAATCCGCCAGGAATGCAAACCAAATGCGCATGTCCTGGCGAACCTCTGCCGTGAGCCTTGTGCGGTGGTGCCCCTCTTTAAGGCCGACCATGGCTTGTGCAATCGAGCGGGAAAAAGGGCGAGCCATTGGTATCACTCTAAGGGCAAAATTCAGCTGACCGACCGTCTGTTGTAATTGATGCAAATTCACCTTTGTCTCGCTAATACATGTTTCCAGCGAGGCCCTGAATTTTGTTACCTTTTCTTTGGGCAACCGGAAGCAACCCTCTTCGGAATCGAGCTCTATTCCAAGAAACTCGAGCGAAGTAGACGGTCCCACAGTCTTACCTGGCGCCAATGGCACCCCGAAATGTCTCATGAGATCACAAAATTCATTCAAAGCCTGTGCACATTCGGAGTCCCCGGCTGCCCCCAGGAACAGAAAATCGTCAAGATAATGCATCACATGCGTAAACCCCGTTATTCTTGTGAACGCCCATTGAAGAAAACTACTGAATTTCTCAAAATACGCACAAGATATGGAGCAACCCATTGGCATACATTTATCCATGTAATAGCGTCCCTGAAACATGAAACCAAGGAGACGCTGGTCGTCTGGGTGTACCGGGAGCAACCGGAACGCTGACTCGATGTCCGATTTGGCCATCAGCGCTCCGGGCCCCAGGCGATTCAACATGGCGACAGCCTCATCAAAAGACGCATACCGCACTGAACAAACTCCCGGGTCAATCGCATCGTTCACCGAAAGACCCCTCGGAGCTGACAAGTTATGTATCAACCTAAATTCGCCTGGGTTCTTTTTGGGGACTACTCCCAGGGGTGAACAAACAAAATCAGGAACTGGCGGTCTGTCGTATGGTCCGGCAACCCGACCCCGGGTCACCTCTTTCCCAATCTTCGCTTGAACCACAGTTGTATTCTGCAGAACCGACAGTTGGTTCCTACATTGTGTTCTACCCTGAAAATTCCCCGCCGGGATGCGGAAACCATACAAGAACCCGTCTCGCAACACCCCAGCGGAGCTATGATCCGGGTATTCATTGAGCCAAGGAATCATTGCCATGGTATCAACCGGGGTAGGTAGGGGCGCCCCTCGGACTATTTCAGACCTGTTTGGCGCTCCCCTACTTCCCGTGTCACCCGTTTTGGCTCTGCACATGGTCTCGGGATGCGAGGACTGCCCACACCCTGTACATTCATGTCTAAACTTGCATGACCCCTGGGGCCTTGTACACTTGCCTCTGTTAAAACTCCAGCATGCCCCTTTTTTACCTTAGTTGCCATTGGTCCTTGAGTGCTGATCATTGCCTGATCCCACCCGAAAGGGCGCCCCAGACGAGTGGCGGGAAAACTCACCCCCGTTCCCCCCCAACAATGGCGACTTTGCCATGCCTGATTTCTCCATTTTTTGCCAGGAAATGGAGTCGAAACAATCCCACGTCAGAGATGTGTCGAACTCCTTGGACTTACGGAATATGCTATTGTACAAGAACCATTGATTACCCTCATATGTCTGAGAAAACTCCATGATACGTGTCTGATACACGGGTAATTCAGCCAACAGTTCGGGTCTTCGTTCCCCCATAATTGCGGTGAACATCCCAAACGCTCTGCCCCAATTACCTATTGTTTCGTCAACTCTGAAGGCGGCCATTTTTGCGCGCCAAACACTAGGGTGCAGAAATTCCTTTTGAATTTTTACATGCTCAATCTCATAATGATCAGTTAGCAAAGAAAACATGTTTACATATTTATCAGCCCATATCCTCTCTCTGACTTCCATCGGGATATGCTGAGCCACTTTTTCCCTCCTTGAGGGTACCGACCCCTCCCCCGCCATCGGCAATAGCTGCTTACCTGCACCGGTAACTGTGACCGTAGTCGCTGCCGAACTCACGCCCGATACTGGTTGTTCCACGGGAGCCTGCGGGGGAACAAGAGGACATGGTGCCTTCGCAGCATCTTTCGATTGCCGCAACTGCTTCATCACTGCTCTGGCCTCATCAGCCGTGGCCCCCTCGCTATCTTTCCCCAACCATGCTGCCAACTGTGCAGCCAGTTCGGGAGGCATATCGTCCCCATTCACGGGGGTGACTACAACCGGAACTGGTTGCCCCTCGTTCGGGACTGGGATCGGGGCCTCAGTTGGTGTATCTGGGTGCACCGGCGGCGCCTCGGGAACTGGGGCCTCCCCCCCTGGCGCTCCCTTCTTGGCCCTTCTACCTCTCCCGTTAGGGACTACTCCCGGCAATGCTGGTCCAACGACTCGCTTGGGTCCCCCCACACCATTCATTGCCGCCATCTGCTTCTTCATCTCGGCCATGTCTTTCACCAGCATGCGGAGCATCTGATCAGTACCGACCCGTTTTCCGACTTTCTTGCCCGGCATCGTCCAACGCTGACTTTTCTGAAAGAATAAAGACAAAATTAAATCCTTCAAAATTGGCTCTTCGTTCCGTCTCTAGCTCACGTGCAAACGGGGAGGTGCAGCTTCAGAGCACAGGAACAAGAGGATGCTTTCTTGGCTTGTCGCTCCTTTTATCCTTCTTCGGGCGGGCGTGGACCCACCTCCAATCCGCCTCCGGGGCGTGGCTAGCGGCTTCGGTGTCTAGGACAACCCACTCTTGGGCGGGAACAGGCGCGCCCCAGCTACGCCGCTTCGGGCATACCAGCCGAGGCTCGCCTCCCGCCAAAAAACGGCTTCCCGGGGGTATCGGGGTACTCCACCATACGTTCGGGGGGACCGAGTGGTCGCCCCTTTCCAAAAAACACTTTTATGAATTGATTCAAAACTGTCCTGAATGAAATAGATGTACATATTTGGTAAATTCTACTAACTCATATATAATAGATTATTTAGATAATACATTGCATTCCTCATCATCTCTATAGTTGTTACACAAATCACCAAGAAGATATTCAAGCCATATTCGCCATCACTGGTAATGATTTGTAGAATATCACCAACACGTTTCGGCAAATACCTTCTTCAGGATTTTCTTTACAAATGGTTTACTAAAATGAACAAATATATAAACAAAAATGTAATCTAGTATTAAAACGAACTATTTTTCTCAATTCTATATATACAGCATTTGATGTATAAATGATGAGCCTGGTCTAATAACTAAAACAACTATGATTAAGTCATACTGTGCAAACATCACGTTAAAAGTGAACCATTCTTGCTTACATAAGTGCTATAGTGCTATTATTAAAAGTGTATGAAGGAACAAAAATGTAATGTAGGTCTGTCTGAGTCCTACTGGTTTCAATACATTGGGACGTGCTGCGGCTCTAGATCATAGTGTCTATTCAAGCTCTACATGTGCATGCAGGCACAATAAAATTCTAATTTTAGAAGTCAATATACTTCTTGTGATGTTATAGTCTATTAAAATCTTATGCACATGATTCCTTTTGTTTCAGATGGATTACCTGTACTAAATTCTTCTTGTAGTTTATTAGGACATTACTCTTCATTCAATTAGATAAGGAACTTTAGATTGTTCTTCTGTATTCACACTATATAAAAAATATAGAAGTGAATATATATGAGTTTATGTGTTTCTATAACTTGCCCATCTCTTCATGTATAATGGTCTTCACTATTCTGTCCAAACCTCCCCTTGTATGCCTATATAAAGTATGATAACTACTATATCTAGACAGAATTGTGTTATCCTTTATGACATAAACGTCTTGACAGTAGTATACATGGAACCAGATGCCTTTAGTAATGTTGCTCTATTAGAAACATTGTAACCTATGTATAGAGCAGGATTTCAATTCCCTGTTATTTATCCATACTATCTCTAGACTATACAACATCTATATAGATGGAAATATTTATCACCTTATGTTAAAAGGTAATAGATCTTCAGATATAAAATGGCAGTTCTGTTACGGAGGCAGGTACATCAGGTTTCTTCTCTCTAAGGACATAATGTACAGGATTCGAAGTTAACCTAATAATTCATCAATTTCTTAGAATAGGCCCTACGATTCCTCGCAATTATACTGAAAGATCACTTACATTTTATCTGATTTTTTCTCTTATGTTGCAGATCTCATCTATTCTGACTGTTGATGTTAGGCAGGTACATCGAATTACTTCTCTCTAAGGACATAATGTACTGAGTTGTAAGTTAACCTAATGATTCATCAATTTATTAAAATAGCCCCTATGACTGCTCGTAATTATACTACAAAATCACTTACTTTTTATCTAATTTTTTCTCTTTCTTGCAAAACTCTATTTGTGTTCTAACTAATGGTATTATCCGGATATGATGAATCTATCCCTTATATTCTGAAAATAAAAGAATAACAAACCAATTGTTACTAAATCCACCATAACACCTGCAATTTTGTTATCTCATTACTTGGTTTAGATTGACATGTACTAACCTAAAACAGGGAATAAATCTGCTGGTAATCACCTATATTTTCTTGATGCCATTGCCGCTAAGTACGATACGATAAATTTCTTGTATCCTGCGTCAATTCTTCGATAGGTCCATATTAGGAAAGCCTCAAAAATGCATGTAATTTTCACTATACAAGCTTATGGGGTAATTTTTAACAGCTGAATGGGATGAGTTAAGTGAAGCCAAGAAAGAACAAGTACGCACGGCCGTGCATGGGATAATAATGACAGAATACCTTCGGGTAAATGCAGCACCAAGAGGACTATGGGTAACGAATGCACCCCGGATTTTTCTCAAAGATCTCGCTTTCAGGATAGATTGGTCTGCCATCTCCTGGAAGTGTACCAGAGACTACCTAGTCCTGATAATAAAGACAGCGACAAGACTTACAAATGAATTAACAGTAAAAATAGAACTCCTTGAGACAAAATTGAACAGCACCATTAACATTACCATCTACAAAACCCGCCTAGAGGAAATTAATAAAGAGATGAAGGAAAGTCCAGAATACCTAATCCAAACAAAATTACAAAAACTAGCAAAAGAACTAAAAAGGTTCTCATTAGAAAGAATCCATCCTTACAGCAGTAAAGATTACAAACCCAATGAAAATACCACAAATTTGGATTCAAGCAGTGCCTCATCTAATGATAGTTCAGACCACAGTGGAGACGAACAGTCAAATAGAGGCAGAAACAATTTCCAGAACAAAAGAGGATACAGGAGAGGCTACAATACCACAGGACGCCCTCTGTATTATCAGAACAATGGACAAGGAATGCCTTTTCATCCCTTCAACCCCATGTTTCAAGGATGGCCTAATCCCTATTTTCAATTACCTCTAAACCACCAAATGCATCCACAAGGTGGACATAATTACCAACAAGGGGTTCCTTTTTTAGGGAATGGCCGCAACAGCCGCCGACCAAAACGAAAAGGAGTAACCTGGTCCGATCAGACAAGACAGGTCGAGACCAGGAGCGTAACCAAGGCGAAAACAGGCCCCAGTCCAGCGACCTCATCGTCAACTTGACTGACAAAATCCTCACAAATGAAGAAATAAGTGTCCTAAATAAAGGACTTGGGTATGTACCAACTCCCAAAACAGACATTTTCAGAACCAAATGTGAAATAGCTAACTTCTGTCGCACCCTAAAATTGAAAGCCTTCTTCAAGGACGAAGCACCACCACCCCAAGAAGGCGATACCACTTTGAGAAATAAATCCAACTTCTGTGCCTTGAATTCCCAAGTTCCTATTGAAATCTGTACATTTGAACAGGCGATAATGAAAGAACTGGATGACCTAAACCAAAAACCACAAAAGGCCTTTCAAAACATCACAAAAGCAGAACAACTGGCCCTAACAGATCTACGGAATGACAAAGAACTAGTGATCAAACCGGCTGACAAAGGGGGAGGGATAGTTCTCCTAACTAATGAAGGATATGATAAACAATGTACTGATTTATTGGCTGACACAAAATTCTATGAAACTCTCACTTCAGACCCCACTGCGCGCTTACAAAAAACAATATCGCTCATGATCGATGAAGCTGAGACTAACAATTGGATATCTAAAAATGAAGCGGATTACCTGGTAACCAAGTCACCCACAATACCTTACTTCTACTCCCTTCCAAAAACTCATAAAGGGTGAGTACCTCCTCCAGGACGACCAATCGTCTCAGGAATCAATTCACTCCTGGAACCACTATCCGAATTCGCTGACCAGTTTTTGAGACCTCTGGTTCAAAAAACCCCCACGTATCTTAAAGATACGAGAGACCTTTTGAATCTACTCAATTCCTTTGAATACTCTGAAGACTCTATGCTCCTGGTAGGGCTAGATGTAGAGAGCCTCTACACGAGCCTACCGCAACAAAAAACACTGAATATTTTAGAGAGCATACTGTTCAGTATCGATTGGCCCCATAAAACCCCAAGACACTTTGTGCTAGAATGTTGCAGATTGGCCTTGATGGAAAACTTCTTTATGTACAAAGACACCCTCTTTCTCCAACGCCATGGGACTTCGATGGGCAGTACATTTGCCCCCAGCGTGGCCGGGCTGTACGTGAGCAATTTTAAGAAGAAGTTCATCCAAAACGAAATCAACCCTTTCCTTAACAAGATTGTCTTTTGGAAAAGATATATAGACGATATCATACTGATTTGGAAAGGAGATGAACAGACCCTTAATTACTTTCACAGGTGGCTAAATGATCAAGACGACTGCCTGAACTTCACGTACACTGCCAACAAAAGTACACTAGACTTTCTAGACATAACCATCTTTGCAAAGAACAACTCCCTACATACCAAAACATTCTTCAAACCTACAGCCAAGAATAGTTTACTATCCTTCAAAAGCTTCCACCCTCGGCCCCTAAGGGAAAACCTCCCTTATAGTCAATTTCTGCGTCTTAGGAGAAATTGCAGCACCACAAGTGATTACAAGGACCAAGCAAAAGACCTCTGTGATAAACTCGCAGCACGAGAATACCCCAAGAAGATAATTTCCTCTTGTAAAAAATGTGCACAAAGCCAGCCAAGAGATGTACTATTAGAAACACACCCCAAGCAACGGGACGAAAGAACAACATGTGTCACCACCTACAGCCCAGTCACAAATAAGGTTAAAAAGATAATCAACAAGAACTGGAAAAAAATCACCTCCAACAACCTTGACTGGCCAAAACCCCGTTTTGCCAATAAAAGGAGCAGAAATCTCAAAGATCTATTAGTACACACCAGACCGCCACCAAAAAAGAAAAAAGAACAACAAGGCTTATGGAATACTGTCCCTATAACAGGACATTATCCTTGTGGTACCTGCCTAGCCTGTGAAACTACCAAACCTACCAAAGAACTACAACTACTCCCTGATCTGACTTGGAAACTAAAGAGACATACTAATTGCAATACTAGTCATGTCATATACATGATAATATGCCCATGCCAGCTGAAATACATCGGCATGACTTGTCGCAAGGCAAAACAACGGATGTACGAACACCGTAGCAATGTCAATTGCAAAAGAACAACAACAAAAATGTCTACACATTTCAAAGATCAGGGACATACGGCCAAAGATCTACAATGGGTCATTCTAGAGACTCTGGAAACAATAGATAGAAACGCCCCAAAAAAAATCCTGTTCGAAAAAGAACAACGCTGGGTACATAGACTTAAAACCGACACCCTGGGACTCAGTGATTCTATCCCTTGGCTTGCCCTCAACAAATGAAAATTCCATCCTGGCTATCCTACTTTCACATCCCGGTCTAATAACCATTTCTTGTTAAACGTGTATCACTGTCTAAATTAATTTTGCACGTTTGCTGATTTCTTAATTCATAAAAAATATCATTGAAGATTTAACCAACTCCTCACTATTTAGCGAGTATGCCAAAAAATACACTGCAGAATTTAAAAAGCACCTCTTAATAAATCTTCAAAAAATATATATATTTTTTAACATTTCTCGTAACCCTCGCCATGGAAAGGATTTCTTCTATTTCCATACTAAACTACTTATAAACATCCGCCTCTTCAACAAACACCATTTCCGGGTGGAGGGAGGCAGAGACAGCACATGCTGCAGACGAGGACGTTAAGGCGAAAGGTAGCAGACTGAGACGCCGCTCAACCAAGAGACAGCAAGCGCAAGTAAAACCTGTCCGCACTAACAAATGTTTTGCTCCCTTTAGCTCTACCGTCTTCCTCATAGAACCTCCCTCCCCTGATGAGGCAACTAGCTACTAATAAGGAGGTAGGCATAATCTCTTGAATTAGATAGGGAACCACGCCCAATCCGCCAACAGCCACGAACTCTAGACCACTATACCCGCCAGTACCTAGAGGGTAGTAGTAAAAAAGAGAGTTTCCTTATAATGATAACCAACCACGATTGGGAATACCGAGAATGCAATAATCAGCACACAAACCACATTAAGAGCACTAAGTGCCCTAAATAAGCATGTGATTCTCACTAAACGAAAGAAATGTGATACCGCCAATTACCGGTTACAGTTAAGAGCACAAAAGAACAGTATAGCACAATCACCTCACGCTGGTAAGGCATGAGAATGGATGAGTTGACGCCTAAAATGAGAGTGATTCTGCGCTAAGTATTGCCATTTTACAGTTTCTTCATTCAAAATCAAATGATTTTGAACGTGTACATATTTGTACTTCACCAAGTTCTTTTCTCCCCCTACCCCCTATCTCCCTTTCTGGTTTGTTGTTTTTTGTGTGTTTTATTTTGCAGGTACAATAAGACCTCTCATCACTCGAAGAATCAGGTTACAAATTTACCTATTCTTTCACTTTTTTCCATCACTTTCACCCCCTGGTCCTGAAGAAAGCTGTCTGACAAATTGTCACCTATAGCTGAAACACGTCGACCATTTTAGCAGACCCTTAAGTACGCTAGAATTCATAACAGATTCCACAGCAGCACGATCATCCCTTTTTTAACAATAGTCCAATTCCAAAATTAATAAACTTCCAAGTACTGGATATCTGGACTATTTTTTAACATCACTCATCACTATCCCGATCACTCTATTTCCACGATCACTACTGCCTTAAAACTTAAGGTACAACCTCCTGGTGGAGGGTGCACACAAATGACTTGACCCAGTGATTACGCACACACGTGTGATATAAGCGGGGACACCTCATATACCGCTTACGAAAACAAGCAAGAGAGAAACACGTGTATGAGGGTCATTTTATTGGGAGACACCCAGTTACCAACCTGCAGACCTAAGTTTTTCGCAGGACAAGTGATCCTTTCCCCATTTGATGAAATGTAATTTAACAGGAGTTTGAAAGGATCTCATCTCTTACTCCCCTCCAATTGATTACCTCTAGATAAATGTCATAGTCATATGAGAACGCACCATGGGTAATTCTGTGTAACAAAGAGAGAACACATGCACCAAATGCCCAGGGCTGTTTTTATAACCCACTGGTAAATGCATGAATCTTTTTGATTGCCGACCTCCAGGAATGCGGTCAATTCATGGCTCTCTTGATCCAAATTGTGACTGTCTCCAAATACGAATTGAGCATCCTTTTTCTCCTGATTATAGTCCAACTGGTTCTCATTGACGTGGTCCTCTTAGCGCTTGTCTTGTTGCTGTCTGACCAGCTTGTCTTTATTTTTCAGGTCCCAATTTCCTAGACTGCCTCACTCTCACTCTGGTTTGCCTAACAGTCATCTTTATATAATTGGTGCTCATAGTCTGTGTTCTCTGCCTGGTTGTGTGCCCACTAGACTTGATCCTTTTGCTTCTGGTCCTCCTTGTTTGGGCCTTTGTATACCTGATACTCTTAGTTCTGGTCCTTCATGCCATCCTGGTGTTTCAGACCCCCTTCCCCAAGCTCTTTTTTTTCTTTCCTGATCCTCTTGACCCACTTCTATTTAACCCTGTCCTCCTTATCCGTCTCACTCTGCTCCTAAGATTGCCAGTAAATCAGTTCCTGATCCCGCCGGACACCGTAGTCTAACTGGCATCTTGTGTCCGGGCCCTCTTCAGCATTGCCCTGTTAGCTCTTGTCCTCATGCTTTGGATCATACTTGTCCTGCTTAGTCCTGCCTTGTGGTCCTTCTCGTGCTGCAGCCAACAATTTGGGCCCTGTTGGACCTGGATTTACTTTGGTTGGGTTCTTCTGAACCATGTTATGTTGGTTCTGGTCCTCCTAGACATTCAGGTCCAGTTCCTTTAGTCTTCCTGGCTATTCTGGTCCTTCAGATCTTCCTCACTCTGGTCCTGCTACCCCAAGGTCCTGGACTTTCTGCACCACTTGGTACTTTGAGCCTTGATCCTTTGGTCATGGTCCCCTGCAACTCCTAGGCCTGTTCTTGGTCCTATTGATGCTGATCCTTCTACTTGTTAGGGTTTGTGCACAGCAAAGAGCATGTCCCCTCTCATTGCATTTGTGGTCTCTATAATAGCTCTCTTTAAACATAATACTGAAAGCCTTTCTTGTTATCTCAGCCCCTCCCTAAGACTTCTGTGTATGTTGCTCAATGTATTCACAAGTTTGGGCATTGCTGTCTTGTTTGCACATTGGACCTTGCTTTTACCAAGGCTTATTTAGAAAACATTGGACCTTGCTTTTACCTAGGCTTATTTAGAACACTCCTCCCTAGGCCATGTGTTACTTCAACTCATTAGCATAATAACTGAAGCTCTGCACACCTGCTTGTGAGAACCACACCCAGTTCTTCGAACCACACCCAGCTCTTCGAATCACACCCAGCCTGTCTATAAAAGGCAGCCCCTGAGCCTCACCCAGTGCTTGTGCTCGTCTACCTCCCACTTACCTGAGAACAGATCCTTCGGCGCTGGCACTCCTGCTCTCTCCAGACCTTCATTGACTTCAACAGGCGCGGCTTCTGGCTCTTCCTTCTTCTGGTTTCCGGTTACTTCTTGCCTCAGCCCCTCTTCTGTCCACTGCAATCAACCTGCAAAAGAGAAAGAGGTCAAGGTTAGACTGATCAGCTTCTTTTTTCAGCCACAAGTAAGAGCAAAACCTTTTATTACCTGAAAGAACTTTATCGGTGATTTCTGGATTCATGTAAAGACAATTTGGAACAAGATATCTCCCACGAACTTTGTGGTTCAAACCCTTTGTTACAAGAATACTTTTTGGAACTTTGTGAAATAAACATTGTTTTACATGGAACTTTTTAAAGAATCGAACAGAGGAAACCATTGACAGCAAGGCAAACAGTAAATCAAGGACTTGCACAAATTATCTGCTGTATTTTGATGTAAAAGTACAGTATTTGTTTTATAAAAAGTCTGGAAATGTGTGAAAAGTGAGTTTGCTATTAAGAATTTAGGCTTTAGTTATATTAAGGTGAATGTTGGACGTTGGTAATTCTGATAATGTTATTCGTTTGATTTTACAGAAGTTTTACAGTAATAGAAAGCACATCCCAGAACAGTAACACATTCCAAACCTGGAAGCTTG
Source organism: Lissotriton vulgaris (assembly GCF_964263255.1). Taxonomy (NCBI): domain Eukaryota; kingdom Metazoa; phylum Chordata; class Amphibia; order Caudata; family Salamandridae; genus Lissotriton; species Lissotriton vulgaris. Next base: position 394,701,805 of record NC_141694.1, on the reverse strand, counting down.
AGACCAGGATCCAAGATGTACTTTTAGAAGAGAATTTCTAATAAGATTAAGGTTTAGTCAGGAACTCATTTAGGGATAGGTTGCACTTATCTGTCGTTTGTTGATGTTTCATTAGGCACCAGTTTCAACAGAAGTCAGAGAGGGCCGCAGATTTTAGCAGCTCTCCTACTGTGGAAACGCAAGATCGGTGTTGTCTCTCTTTTTTTACTTTATCCACTTCCCCCCTTCCCTTGAGCTTCTGGTTCTTAGTGCACTGTTTTAAAACTAGTGTGCTGAAACAAGCAGTTTCAGGGTGGGGTCGGACTGTCTTCAACCTCCATCAGAACTGAACAGAAACTCAGGTGAGCTGGGCTTTGACACTACTCCTCCTTGCTCTGGTCCTCATATCTCTTGTTCTCCTGATATTCTTGGTGCTGACTAAGCATGGGCGAATTTTGCGGATCTCGCGTTCGCGAATTTGCGGATTTTTGAACTCGCAATCCGCAAAATCCGCGAATTCTTGCGAATTTGCGGATTTTTTTTTTTTTTGTGTTCGCAAGGATTTCTGCCAGTTCGCGAGGGTTTCGTACCAGTTCGCAATTGCGAACTTACATTTCGTCGCGCAACGGTCGCGAATTATGTTGTTTCTACGTCTAGTTCATCATCACAGGTTCCCAGCACCCTCTGTTTCACCACTGCAACCCTCTGTTACATCAATGCCACCCTCTGGTTCATCATTACTGTAGATTATGGGGGGGAAAAGCAAGCACACCATCCCTGCTTCAACTCAGATGAATTAATTTGGGGTTAGTTTATTAATGTGTCACTGTTTTAAAATTCCAGTCTGGCACCTGCTTCCTTATCTGTAATTTTGCTTTCTGTTGCAGTGCATTTTTTTTCCCCAGGACCTTCTTTGTGGCCTACTTGTAGCTATTGTATGAGCCTGCTGTGAGGGTCAGAGCAGGGTCATACAATTGTTGCAACTAGCAACTGAATTCTGGAGGGGCCCCAGTCAGGAAGCACTACCGGGAATTGTTACTAATGATGAGTTTGAACTCTTGCCCCTGCCGAGTGCTTTCACTTTTGAAAAACTCGTTTTTCTGCAATTTCGCGGGGTTCGCAGGGTGCGAACACGCGCAAGATCGGATTCGGAAGCCGCAAATTCGTGCGAATATGCAATTTGTTTTTTTTGCGGCGTGTTAGTTGGCAAGGTTTTGTGCGTTTTTGCGAGCCGCTCGTAGCGCAAGACGCGAAGTTACCCTCGCGGTCGTTCAAGGGCGCAGCCATCTTGTTTGCCTGACGTATTTCCGTTTCCGGGTGCGAAGTGTAATCTCGCAAAGTCCGCGGTTTGCCAGTACAGTCTCGCGCGTGTTCGCAAGGAAAATCTCGCGCGAACTTACCCGCGAACTCGTGAACGGGCGCGGCCATCTTGTTTCTCATTCATTGCTATGGTTCTGGGCATGGTCTTTGTATCCTCTGTCAATCTCTGCCATCCTTTGCTTGTTTGAAGTTTTTTTTTATCTATTTTACTTATTATCTATCCCTCTATTTTTCTAGCCCTATATTTTTGTGTTTACTGCTACTTTTGGTTAATTTTAAACTACTTTTGTAAACTCTTTTCTTTTCTTCTCTTCCCTATTCTATTTTCTTTATTCCTTTCCGCCCAGACCATGGTGAAGGGAGCCGGGAAGCATCCCGAGAAGGGGAAGGGTCCCGCACCCCGTGTCCGGCTCCCGTGCGGGCGTTTGAGGGGGGAGCTAGTGATGCCACGGGAGATCTTTACCCCGGAGGAGGTGGCCCAACTCATTTTTTATGTTCAGCGCCGCCTCCCCAGGACCATCATGGGAGGCGGCAAGATCAGTGCCGGGTACGGGGCCCGGGAGCGCCAGAAGCGGTGGGAGAAGGTGTGCCAGGCCATTTACCACCACTCTCGGGTCTGGCGCACCTACAACCAGGCCACCCACCGCTGGACGGATGTCCTGACCCGTGAGCGAGATCTGCTCGACCTCCTTGGCCTTGAGATCCCCGGGCTTGGTGAGTAGTAGTAGCTATGTCTTTACTACTATGTTTTCTCCTGCTGTGTTATTATATTGCAAATTTTTGTTTTTTACCAAGAGCAATAATGCTGCTCATTACATTGTAGGTACATTTTATTTCAAAATCTTCTGTGCATTTCAGGTACACTGCTCTCCTTCTCAGTAGTGTTGCTACTATGCTTATTTGTTTTAGATTTTGTGTTCATTTCATTGGCCTGTGAAATTATGTATGAGTGTAGTTGAAAGAACTGCGCAATGCTACACACTAAGGTTCAGATTTTTAATTACCGGCGCATCCCTGCAAAGTTGCAGGGATGCGCCAGTAATTGTGCGTCACGCCACCATCACCCATGGTGCGCCGTATTACAATGCGGCGCGCCATGGGCCCAAAACGTCACCAAAGCGTTACGCATCTGTGCCGTAAAGGTGGCGCATTGCTGGAGTTGCGTCGCAACGATGGTGCAGCTCCATCAATTCTCTGGGGTGCCCTATCTCCCCAATGCTGCGTCAAGCCGTACGTCTGCTTCAAGCAGGCGCAGGGTTTGAGTCACGCATCATTGTCCTCAAAGTGACTGATTGAAATCTTGTAGATTTCCCTCAGCCACTTTTAGGATGCGTTCCTGCGCAGGAACGCCCTCCCTTGCGCCGGAACACCCCTATTGGCGCAGGGCTTTACAACGTGATGCATCTCCCAGATGCGTCACGTTGTTAATATACGCCGCACCATTGCGCCTCTTTTGTGCTGTCGCTGCGTCACAAAAGTCACGCAACAATGGAGCAAAAGAGCCGCAAGGGCCTTATAAATCAGCCCCTACAGACTCAAGTCCAGTCCTTCCTTTGTACACATGGCGATAAGAAGAAATAGTGGTGGTGGATTAATAGTTTGAGTATTTTAATGACTGGTGAATGTAGTAGGAAACTTTAGTGTTGTCGCTGATCTTCAATCACGATGGACTTTGGCTGTCACTTTGCGTGCTGCGTACTGCTGCCTGCCAATCCTAGGCAAACCTTTTTAGTACTTTGTTTAGTGAGTTACATAGGGTAGTTTCCAATTCGACGGTCCGCAAATCAAGCAATACTAAAGTAATGACGTAGTCGACCACATGAGATTGGTCAATAATATATCCCGTGGAGTCGTTCCCTATTTGCTATTTCGCAAAAATATTTTGTTACTTTGTTAGTTCTTTTTTAAATGTTTGATTTGGTTGAGAAATAAATATCATCCATGTTTTCTGTTTTTCTTTCTTTCATGTTGTACATCAGCTTCCCCCAGGGGCAAGAGGAGGACACAGGAGGAGGAGGAGGAGGGTGCTGTTGTCGATGCAGGCCAGGACCGGGCAGTCGAGGGCTCCTTTGCTGGCCCCAGTAAGTTTTAATTTTAATATAGAGTACTTATTTTTTCCTAGCGTTCCTCATTCGATTTTTTCTAAATCGTCTTTGATCTTCTTGTAGACAGGATCTAAATTCTTATCCCTATGACTCCGTGTGGTATTACTAGATTATTCTTATTAGTCTGTCTGTGTAGCTAACTAAGATTGCACATTTGGCATTTCCATTGGACTCCCATTCTAGTCAGCAATAGCTCTATGCACTGAGTGTAGTCCTCTGGGATTGTCCATATTGTCTTTTCAAGTATTCTAAATGTTTATGCTTTGACCATTGCCAACAATAAAAAGGTGAATGACCACCACCAAGAAATAATAAGATACTACTTTACTTTTGGTTTGGATAGGACAATCCATTCTACTACTGTTGCAGGGACAAATCTGCACAAACAGAACTATGGACACTAAATAATGCATCGCTTAGCTTATCAATTATAATAGGTGCTGTAACTGTTAGACTTTCCACATACCTCAGTGATAACAGACTTTGTAGTTGAACCCCGGCCCCAATCTCCTTACTGACTAGATAGTGTGGCAGAGTCATTTAGCTCCCAAAGTCACCGATGGCAGAGGCACGGACTCATGCTTGCAAAAATTCGAAAACCTTTAGCTCATCCACTCTAGTCTGGAGGACCAAAAACCACAGAGTCTATTTAAGTTTAAAAGCTTTATTAAAAGTAAACACATTTATTAAATTCAAGTTTGTCATAAAAGTGAACGTGTAACTGAAAATGGAAAAGTGCTTAGTGCTGACGATTAATTGGACACATTTCTTGTGGTCGAGCCGAGCTCTCACCTGGTTTGAACTTGATCCTGCTCGTGTTCTTAGAAGTCAAGGTTCTGTCTGTTAGGAGAAAAAGTGGTGCGTGTTAAAAAGTAAAAAGCAAACATTCATCAGTTGTGCCAAAAAGTGCAGCAAGACAACAGCCTTCCCTGGAAAAAGGGACATTTTTACTCTAGAGTACACAGTCAAAAATTATTAAATTGTACACTTTTTTTCACATTTCTTTCTTCCTCCTAGACCAAATATTATATAGTAGTGAGTGGTGTATTCTAACATTATTAAATGTACTTTGTAGGTGGAACATCTGGAGACGGGGCCAGCGCGGAGGTGGTGGCATTGGACGAGGAGGACAACTCTGGGGAGGAGGCGGTGCAAGTGCCGGAAAAGGACATGCCTGTGAGGGTTCACACGGTGGTGGCGGGCAGAGGTAAGCTATACATTCCTTAGTCATTGAGATTGAAGACTGCAGAGTGTGCTTTCTGCACGGGTGTATTATAAAAAAAGCAGGTAGTAGCCTCCTCTAAATGTACTTCGACTTAGCTGTGAAGTTTTTGGCGAGAAGAATCCCAATCAGATCTGAGGTGAACTTGATGGATGGGATGAACGAAAAGCGAAAGAAGGGTGTAAGTAAGTGTGGAAGCACGAGAAATGTAATGATGACTGGCAAAGAAGAATGATATGTGTTTGCTTGGTCCCCGAGGTGGCTGGGAAGGTAAGAAAATGGTATGGTGCATGGCTGGGTGAATGATGAAGCAAGGATGGGTGGAAGGAGAACAGCCTGGGTGGGTGAGACAGAAACTGTATGTGTGCAATATACTTTGAATGGATGGATGCCTGGATCATTCATGGTACTATCTGACTCTTAGATAGCATATGTGAATCTAGAGAGAGTAGACGGTCACTGGATGAACTAAGTGTTACTTTGAAGAGCATGTAACACCGCACCCGCACGTCCGTTCCAGTGTAGGAAAGGCAAGGAAAAGAAGTTGTAACGTTGTCCAAAGACTACCATGAATAGTAGCAGTAGTTTGTATTGCAACTGCAAGCACAGCATATATCCAGTTATTACGGTGGGCACTCCCTACCTCCCTTAATAACTTTAGTTTAGTAGTAGTACGTCATTCATGTGTGGGGGTATCACTGTTCACTCAATAATAAGCAAAGCACCTAAAGTCATCCCATATGTCATCAAATACATCCCATGTGAAGTGATAGATAATCAGATAATTTAGCTTCTTCATTTTCCTTTTCTAATACTCATTTGCACTGTAGGGTGAAAGCTAAATTAATTAAGCCGTAGCCCTTTTAACAGAGTATTCTCAGTGCCACCCGTAATAGAAAAGTAAGAGCTTCACCACCTGCATGTACTGGACCGGTACAGTAACGCAAGTCTGTCTCACTCACCATGGTGTGCGTCTGTTTTTCTCGGGTGCAAGTTCACTGCGCTGGCATTATGCCGGCTTGCATAAGATAACGTACCAATTTTCCTAAACAAGAGAGAAGAAGAAGAATAAGAGTGGTGTACTGTCATAGTCGACTGTAATAGAAGTCCATAGTGCTCGTAGAATTTGTTCCTTAAACTCCCACTAATGTTAGAGCAAGGATGAAGAAGTCGGAGGTTACATAGATACTGTCCTCAATAGTTATGCACTGTGCTTTCAATTTGCTACTTGTACTGTGACAACTTTCTGCTCAATCATTTTGTGTTAATCTTAAGGAGCATTGGTCACAGACTATGTCTTTCTTTTTTCATGTAGTTGCTCCTTCCAAATCCAAGACACCATCAAGGAGGAAGGAGCAGGCTCGAATGGCCCGGCAACGGAGGCTGGATGCCACTGTTGCTGAATATCGGCGGCTGGTGGCCCTGGAGGAGGAGGAGACGCAGTCTGGAACAACAACAACGTCCACTGGGACAGCTGCCTCCTCCTCCGTGCGGGCTGCCAGCCAGCGCAGTGCTCCAGCGGTACGGAGCCGGGCTACCAAAGCCAAACGCCACCGCCCAGCAGCAAAGAAAGCAGCTGCCCCTCACAGGATTTGCAAGGCACACCGGCGCCGCTTATCCCTCAGACTGTCCTACCTGGAGCAGGAGGTCCATAATTATAAGAACGTGGTGGAGGGCCTCCGCTTCGAACTTGCCACCCTCCGCAAGGAGCATGATGCCCTGGCTGCTAATTCCAACAGCACCCTGCCATAGTATCCCTTGCCCCTTTTTTAGAGACTTTTGGGGGGTGGGAATTGGGAGTTGTGATTTTTGGGGACTTTTGAAGGACAATCGTTGGGGTTAGGGAGGGTCTTGCGGGAGATTCTTTTGTTAGGGCTATAAAAATATACTTTTTGAAACTTTATCTGACCATACCTGTTTTTTACTGCTTTTGAGTCTGGTGGGTGGGGGTTTAACATAACAGTAAGTTTGTTTTCCTGAATAGTCCTAGGACTTTAGTAGTACTACCGTCAATCAAATCTCTCGTCTCTCCTAATACTCCATTATACTACCTCCAACCAAACGCCTATCTTACCTGTAATTTCTGTTTGCAAGTAGGGCTAGGCCCAGGGCTGGCTCCATGGGAAACAGCAAATAAGGTTGGCATTGGCAATCCTGGGCGGATAAAATTTCCTCATAGCGGTGGTACTACTGGTGTGACACAGTGGCAGTTGCTTGCCTATGAAAAAAAGAAAATGAAATCTGGTTTGTCCTCCTGAGCAATACAAAGGTACAATACAGAATATAGCAGGTGACAGAAGTACACTAGAACAGTGCCACGTTGTAGCCTAACAAATGTTAAAGTATAACTAATTCGGTTGAAGTTCTTTGACATTAGCCATGGGTCTTTGTCAAGCAGAGTAAGAATATATCCTCGGATTTCTTCACCAGCCTGTTGCTATCACCTTATCCTCCCCAGCAAGTGTGTGGATTTATTGCTGTAATTTAGTCACACATCAATCAAAACCACACAGCCCGGGGGAAGAGGGTTAGGGTTTGAAAAATGGATGGGTACGGGGGTTTTTGGGAAAGGTTTTGGGAGACAAGAAAAAGTAGCACAGCATGGACGAACAATTGTGAACATAAACAAATCTTTGGGTACAAACCTATCCCTCAATCTTTGAAAGTGCATACACTACTGTAACTGCATGCATGTCAGTTAAAAGTAATTAGTACTTTCGACAACTGTGGAAGAAAGAATGCGACAGTACAGGGCGTGGGTGGAAATATTGATAACTATATTCAACATAAGGTCTCTGTAGCCAGATACCTGAGAGCCTTGCTGGTCACTATAAATCCATTCACAACAACACTCAATGGGGTTGGTCTGGAAGGTGTCAGGTTTACTCCCCGTGATCCAGTCGATGCAAATATGGTTCCACCTCCAAATGTCACCAACACCCAGAAGTGTAAACACAGGGTGTTCGAGGCATTAGGCGGGGGAGAAAAATAACAAACTAAAATAAAAAATGTGGGATGGGTAAAGGTAGGGTCAGCAGGGAAAGGATACCTGTAACAGAAGACAAGACAGGCATCAGTGAAGTGCTGTCCTAACATACAAGGGTACTCTCATATAGTCTCACTAAATAGTCTGCAAGTCTCCCGCCTACTCATGGGAAATGTAGTTTCATAGTACGGTAGGCGCTTAGGGGCTGCGTAACCTGACAGAAGGTATAGTAGATAGAAAAGGAGAAATTGCTTTTTTTCTAGGTGTCCCCTCACTCACCAGGGTTGCCCCTTGGTGACATGCTTCATCATTGGGGCCATCCCAGTCCTCTACGGCCTGGGGCGTGCTGCGACTTGCGAATTACGTAGGAGCACTTACAAATGACTATGTGTGGTGCAGATGTGATAGTGGAGTGGACTAAGTGATGTGTTAAGGGATCAATGTAGAAGCAGAGAGAGAGCCAAGAAATGCAGTCACAGTCAGAGAAAAAGGCAAGGGATACTGTATCTATGTGGTTGTAGTGGTCCTGTTGGAAGTGGTAAGTAAGTTGCCCGCAGAAAAAAAATCCTCCTATTAGCGGCACTCCTCCATTGCAGCCGACGCTTCGTCCATCGATGTTGGTCACCAGAAGACACCCTGTCCACTGCCTGCCTGATGCTGAATTGTGGCTCGCTACTGTGAAGCCTGACTCCATCCTTTTTTCCCCATTGCAGAGACTGAAACCCGGCCTGTAATTATTCAACGAAAAACAGGAAGTGATATAATATTACAACACCACTGATAAATAAATATAAGGCATGTAGGCTGTGGAGTGCAAAAAGTCACAATTTGTTTTTCCTAGTAGACAGTACAATGTTTTTGAAAGTGCGTACTCTGAGTCACCTTTTGAAGGATGTATGGGCAAATTAATGTATCGGATCTTGCCCCTCAAGCTAGGTGTACTGTAAACTGTGTTTTAGAACAAAATTAGATCTTCCTAGCAGTGCTCCCACCCAGACCCTTACTAAAGCCAGTCGCAAAAATGTAGAAGACCCCCAATCAAATCTCAAAAAACGAGGCCTAGCAGAAAACTGGTGACAAAACTTACTTTGAAAGTAAAAGTAGGCCGAAGTACCCTAATTACCCATTACCCACCGTGGATTGCATTCATACCACTTGCAAGCAACCAAGCAAAAGTAGCCATAGCCAGCATCGCTCCAAGACTCGAAATCCCCCCCACTCAAACACATGCAATAGAAATACTGCTAACCCTAACGAACGCTAAGTTAAGAATAGTGGCAAAGGCTTTCTTTAACTATGCCAAATCCCCCCTTTCCCACCATGGATTTTCTTCAAATGACTTGCAACCAAAATTACACATTCTCACGAGTGCTCTAAGACCCCAGAACTCAGTTTGAAAAATCTAGAACACCCCGAAACACATGCAATCCTGCTGCTAGGGCTAACCCTAACGAACCCTAAGTTACAAAAAGTGCCAAAACTAAAGGCTTTTCCGCGCGGATTTTGTCCCAACCACTTCTACCCGGTATTAGACCTTCCCAGGAATGCCCCAAGACCCGGCAACCCACCCGCCAAGAAGCGTAACACCCCCAAACAGGCCAAAAGCAAAATCTCATACTTGCAATATTTCTGGGCCTTCGGTCCAAACGCGCTGCGTAGCTAGGCCATAAGTCGGGGTTGGCACGACGGATTTCCTGAAAAGCAAATGCAATCAAGATTAAAGTGTCCCAGCAGTGCTCCCAGACCACGAAACTCACCCGCAAACACCAGGAAGCCCCCCAAACAGGCCCCCGAAAACGCTACATAGAGCAAAATGTCAGAAATAGCCCAAAAAAAAATCGGCCTGGATTTTGTCCCAACCACTTCTACCCGGTATTAGACCTTCCCAGGAATGCCCCAAGACCCGGCAACCCACCCGCCAAGAAGCATAACACCCCCAAACAGGCCAAAAGCAAAATCTCATACTTGCAATATTTCTGGGCCTTCGGTCCAAACGCGCTGCGTAGCTAGGCCATAAGTCGGGGTTGGCACGACGGATTTCCTGAAAAGCAAATGCAATCAAGATTAGAGTGTCCCAGCAGTGCTCCCAGACCACGAAACTCACCCGCAAACAGACGGAACCCCCCCTAAGAGCACCTCAAAGGCAAGCAAGTCATCAAAAACACAAAAAAAATTCCGCCTGGGATTTGGTCCAAAACACTTTTATCCGGTATTAGAGCTTCCCAGCAATGGCCCCAGAGCCGTCAACCCAGGAGAAAACGAGTAGAAGACCCCCAAACAGCCAAAGAGCAAAAGTACAAAAATGGGGACTTAGTCACTTTTTCACAAATTTCCCAAATCACTCCGCGCGCACTCTGCAGCTAGGCCCTAAGTCCCCTCAGCCACCATGGATTTGCTTCAAACCTCTTGCAAAGTAAAGTATATATAGCCAGCAGTGCTCCCACACCACGAAACTCACCCACAAACACCAGGAAGCCCCCCAAACAGGCCCCCGAAAACGCTACATAGAGCAAAATGTCAGAAATAGCCCAAAAAAAATCGGCCTGGATTTTGTCCCAACCACTTCTACCCGGTATTAGACCTTCCCAGGAATGCCCCAAGACCCGGCAACCCACCCGCCAAGAAGCATAACACCCCCAAACAGGCCAAAAGCAAAATCTCATACTTGCAATATTTCTGGGCCTTCGGTCCAAACGCGCTGCGTAGCTAGGCCATAAGTCGGGGTTGGCACGACGGATTTCCTGAAAAGCAAATGCAATCAAGATTAGAGTGTCCCAGCAGTGCTCCCAGACCACGAAACTCACCCACAAACACCAGGAAGCCCCCCAAACAGGCCCCCGAAAACGCTACATAGAGCAAAATGTCAGAAATAGCCCAAAAAAAAATCGGCCTGGATTTTGTCCCAACCACTTCTACCCGGTATTAGACCTTCCCAGGAATGCCCCAAGACCCGGCAACCCACCCGCCAAGAAGCATAACACCCCCAAACAGGCCAAAAGCAAAATCTCATACTTGCAATATTTCTGGGCCTTCGGTCCAAACGCGCTGCGTAGCTAGGCCATAAGTCGGGGTTGGCACGACGGATTTCCTGAAAAGCAAATGCAATCAAGATTAGAGTGTCCCAGCAGTGCTCCCAGACCACGAAACTCACCCACAAACACCAGGAAGCCCCCCAAACAGGCCCCCGAAAACGCTACATAGAGCAAAATGTCAGAAATAGCCCAAAAAAAAAATCGGCCTGGATTTTGTCCCCACCACTTCTACCCGGTATTAGACCTTCCCAGGAATGCCCCAAGACCCGGCAACCCACCCGCCAAGAAGCATAACACCCCCAAACAGGCCAAAAGCAAAATCTCATACTTGCAATATTTCTGGGCCTTCGGTCCAAACGCGCTGCGTAGCTAGGCCATAAGTCGGGGTTGGCACGACGGATTTCCTGAAAAGCAAATGCAATCAAGATTAGAGTGTCCCAGCAGTGCTCCCAGACCACGAAACTCACCCACAAACACCAGGAAGCCCCCCAAACAGGCCCCCGAAAACGCTACATAGAGCAAAATGTCAGAAATAGCCCAAAAAAAAATCGGCCTGGATTTTGTCCCAACCACTTCTACCCGGTATTAGACCTTCCCAGGAATGCCCCAAGACCCGGCAACCCACCCGCCAAGAAGCATAACACCCCCAAACAGGCCAAAAGCAAAATCTCATACTTGCAATATTTCTGGGCCTTCGGTCCAAACGCGCTGCGTAGCTAGGCCATAAGTCGGGGTTGGCACGACGGATTTCCTGAAAAGCAAATGCAATCAAGATTAGAGTGTCCCAGCAGTGCTCCCAGACCACGAAACTCACCCACAAACACCAGGAAGCCCCCCAAACAGGCCCCCGAAAACGCTACATAGAGCAAAATGTCAGAAATAGCCCAAAAAAAAATCGGCCTGGATTTTGTCCCAACCACTTCTACCCGGTATTAGACCTTCCCAGGAATGCCCCAAGACCCGGCAACCCACCCGCCAAGAAGCATAACACCCCCAAACAGGCCAAAAGCAAAATCTCATACTTGCAATATTTCTGGGCCTTCGGTCCAAACGCGCTGCGTAGCTAGGCCATAAGTCGGGGTTGGCACGACGGATTTCCTGAAAAGCAAATGCAATCAAGATTAGAGTGTCCCAGCAATGCTCTCAGACCACGAAACTCACCCACAAACAGACGGAACCCCCCCTAAGAGCACCTCAAAGGCAAGCAAGTCATCAAAAACACAAAAAAATTTCCGCCTCGGATTTGGCACAAACCACTTTTAGTGCTTCCCAGCAATGGCCCCAGACCCGTCAACTCACCTGCAAAAAGGTAGAACAACACCCCCACAAGTGCTGAGTCTTTCTTCATTGGGCGTAAACCAGCCCTCTGCTTTGATGGAAATAGGAGTCTGGAGGAGGAGGATAGAGGAGCATGTTCTTCTGAACTTGTGAACCTGAGGAATGCAGACTGCGGCACCTTCAAATAAATTAGCAAACAAGTGAAGACAGTTCTGCTGATGGGCTTGTTTTTGTGATTATCTGATTAAAGTTTGAATTATATTAACTGTGCACAACAAAGAAAGACAGACACACAGGAATAAAAGTGAATAAGGATGAAAAAGAAAGTTATTGATTCGTTGTCTCATTTTCAGGGCTCGAAGTCGGTATCACGGTCCAGGAATAAGAATAAGGCTTCGTCATCATACTCTGCGAATTCAGCCAGGGTGAGGTCAGTGCCACCTGACAGAGTAGAAATTCCCTCATCTATGGTGCTGGCCACCTCCTCTTCATCCGGCACGCTCTCTCGTACTCTTATATCTGGTGGTATGAGGTGCTGATTCATCTTGATCATTGTTAACCTCTCCACATTTTTGGGCGAGAGGCGGCTCCGTTTGGGAGTTACAATCCCACCAGCCGCACTGAAAACCCGTTCAGAAGACACACTTGCGAGTGGGCAAGACAAGTAGTTTAAAGCCAGGTTGGTGAGCTGTGGCCACAATTCTTTTTTCCCATGCCAATACGCCAATGGGTCAGAATTAACATAGACCTCTGTGGAGTCATTCAGATAGTCCTTCACCATCGACTCAAGGTCCTCCTCCAAGGTTCCTCCACTTTGCGTAGCTCTTGCTGTGCCTCTGACCTTTTGAGAACCAAACCCACGCAGAGCTAGCCAATCCTCTTCAGCCTCCAATGTTTCTGTTGTCTTTCGTGCAGATGATCCGGTTGCCGGTGTCTTTAACGGCTGAGAGGTCACTTGTGCCACAGCCACAGGTGCAGAAGTGGATTGTTTTGACTGGGGATGGCCTGCTGATGTACTGCCATTTCCTTCAATTTCCAGCCGTTCTGTTTCAAACTTCTTGGCTGACAAGGCTAGCCAACGTTTGTACTTTGTAACATCTTCATCAGCAAAAGGAAAGAATGCTCTGCCTGCCAGCGCCTTTTTGTAGCGTGGATCCAGAATAGTAGCACAAATGTAATGCTGTTCTGAGTGGATCTTTTGAAGACGTTCATCACCTTGTAGGAGCTCTAATAATTGCTCAGCCAGAAGCAAAGAAGAGTCTTTCTTTTTGTCATCTTTTCGAAACACAGAACACACCTCCTTCAGTTGGTCCTCCAGCATGTACAACAATGGGATAGCTTTTCCCAAATTAGAGTCCTCCTTGCTGACTGCACGCGTGAAGACCTCAAAAGGACGAAGCATGCGTGTTAGGCTTTCAACTATGTTCCATTGCGGCCCACCCATCCTCAGCTCCTCTATACCCTCTTTCAAGAAATATTGATCGAGTTGCGTATACTGCTCATACAGACGCTCAAGCATGTAGAAGGTTGAGTTCCAACGTGTTACCACCTCCTGGATGAGTGCTTTCACTGGCATTTGACATTGATATAGCATGCTCCTCAGCTGCTTGCGGGCCTTAAAAGAATGCCTGAAATGCTTGCAAATTTTTCGGCAGTTCTCCAATACACTGTACGCTGCACTGCGTTTATTACCCAAGAATTTTTGGACAACCAGGTTTATACAGTGCGCCAAACACGGCACTCTGAAATAGTAACCGTCCCTCATGGCCTTAACTATATTGGAGCCATTGTCCGTGGAAACATAACCAACCTTGCGTTTTAGTGGGGACAGACAGTTAAGGACCTTTGTGTTAAAGACATCCAAAATGTTTTCTGCTGTGTGACGTTTCTCCAAACCAAACATGGCTAGTGTTGCATGTTTCCGAGCACCTTTAAAAACAATGTTAGTGTCAACACCTGAGTTTAGCTTTGCTTTAGCCCCTGAAAAAGAGACCCAGTGTGCAGTGATGCACATGTAATCAGCGCCTGCGCCACTGGTCCACATGTCTGTTGTCAGATGTATAGTGTGAACAGCACTCTTCTGCAAAGCTGCCCCAATCACCTTCAGAACATCTTCATGTAGTGCTGGAACCGCAACTCGGGCAAAATAGAACCGGCTAGGAACCTTCCATTTAGGGCAGAGCGCTGTCACTAATTCTAGAAAACCAACCCCTTCTACAAAAGAAAAAGGGAGAAGGTCCAGAGCTAGCATTTTAGCCAGCTTAGTGTTATACAGACGGGTCATTGGGTGGTTGCGTTCATATTGCGCTTCTGTAAACAACATCTTTTTAATGTTGCCCTGGACCAATGATTTACGGGATGATGATGATCTCTTCGACCCAGTTACGCTCGCTGATGAACTTTTCCGCATTGATGTCTCACTCTCTCCCACACTCTTAGTGTGGCTCCCATGGGGTGTGCTGCTGACATGGGAACTGGGTGTAAGTGAAGTGTTTGAATCGTCTTCTTCTACCTCCTCGTCATCAGCAGATGACAAATCAACGTTTTCATTACGTGCAATTCCGGCTTTCTTGACCGCCTCTAGGTGCGGAAACCATTCGACAGGGTGCCTTCTCTCAAGATGACCTCTCTGGCCTCCGGTACCATAGTTAGAACCAAGCTTACCACGACTAAATCGAAGCTTACAAAGGCTACAAATGGCTACGTTTTCCTTTTTTGGGCAAACACTAAAGAAGTCCCAAACTGGAGACTTGAAATGTCTTCGGGGGCCGGAGGAGGCGGCGATACTGGTGGTGGTGGTCCTGCTACTAATGACAGATGAAGTGGAGGATGTGGATTGCCAAACTGCAGTACGTTTTGCACTTTCACCACCACGAATTGAGGTCGAGGACGAGGTGGGTACCTTCTTGCGAAGAAATATGGAAGCGGTAGGTTTTGGTGTACTACTTAACTCCAAATCTAATGATTCCATTTCCATTGCCTCCTCGCCGACATCATCATCACGCTCAGCAGCTTCTCGGGATAGGGTCAAAATGTCTCTTTGCTGCATGCCCGGTGGGGCTGCAGTGACCTTTGTGATGACTGGCTCGTCGTCATCGTGAGAGGCTTCATCACCAGCAGTATCTGTCACTTCTTGTTGAGCCTCATCACACTCCATAGGTTTGAGTTTTTGGACGACCTTCCTTTTACGCTTAGGTACCGGTGTCAGATCATGGTGTGCCTCTGCCTCACTGTCAGACCGCAGTTGTGGTTCCCAAGACAGATCACTTGCACCAGAACGAGGTGGGCTTGAAGAAGATGTAGACACCCCCCTTGATCTTTTCCTTGCTAGGGATGTGGAAGACAATGAATGATCATCAGGAGGAGTGGCTTCCAATGATACCTCAGCTTCATTGTCGATTTCCAAATGTGCCCCTACTTCGGGAGGAACAACTATTGTGGGCACTTGTGAACGTCCATGCACCTTTGCTTGCGCATCTCCTTTTGCTGCCTCTCCTTCCACATGTACTTGGGCGTGTACTTGCACATGGTGTTGTTGTTGCGGCTGTGGTTGTTCAACACTTGTCAGATGAGTTACAACAACCTGTGTTGATTCAGGGACATTGCTGCTACTTTCTTGCGATGAGCCAACATCACTGGTCGATGGTGATTGGAGAAGTACACTGACTGCCTCTGAAGCACTCAAGGGCTTTGACTTAAGTTGGCGTGGTGGTGGAGGCACTGAACCCAATGGAGCAGGGGTGCTGCTCTCAGGTTGGTCCCCAGCAGATCCTGCTGCTGCAGGCGTACTTTTTTTTTTGCTCCCAAAAAAAGTGGCGGGTGGCACACCAGCCTCCTTGGTAACTTGCTTCTTCTGCTCCTTACTAGCAACTTTCTTGCTAGAGGAGCTACGGAGAACTTTCTTTGGGGGCGGGGCCATCTTCTTCAGAGCAGGTCAGACAGCAGGCCGCAGTTGTACGAATTGTAGAGTTGTCTGAGGCCAGACGTGACGTCGCGTGACGTTATGCTGCACACACACACCGCTGCAGGACTTCTTCCTGGCACTGGTGGTTCTCTTGAGTCTTGTGCACCTAAAAAAAATGGAAGACAGAGGAACATCAGTTCAGTTATAGAGCACAAAAAAATCGAAAAACACTGCAAAATCAGCACAATCCCAATCCATCCATGCCCTCCATAATGTTTAAATTCAAGACAACCCACAGAAAGACTAGGCCCATGCTAGACTCAAATACCCCTGGTGAAAAGGCCACAAGTACAGGCCCAAAAATCGAAAAACACTGCAAAATCAGCACAATCCCATTCAATCCATGGCCTCCATGATGTTTAAATTCAAGACAACCCACAGAAATACTAGGCCCATGCAAGACTCACTACCCCTGGGCATAAATAAAGGTTGAAAAGTAGGCAAAATGGTTGGAGGCCTAACAACAAAGCCTGCATTCAAAATGGCCACTTGCCTGCCAGCACATGGCCAGTGCCTGTAGCTGCACTCAAAATGGCCACCAGCCACATGGCATGTCCCTCCCCATGAACACCCCCAAAAATCGAAAAACACTGCAAAATCAGCACAATCCCATTCCATCCATGGCCTCCATGATGTTTAAATTCAAGACAGCCCACAGAAAGACTAGGCCCATGCTAGACTCAAATACCCCTGGTGAAAAGGCCACAAGTACAGGCCCAAAAATCGAAAAACACTGCAAAATGAGCACAATCCTATTCCATCCATGGCCTCCATGATGTTTAAATTCAAGACAGCCCACAGAAAGACTAGGCCCATGCTAGACTCAAATACCCCTGGTGAAAAGGCCACAAGTACAGGCCCAAAAATCGAAAAACACTGCAAAATGAGCACAATCCTATTCCATCCATGGCCTCCATGATGTTTAAATTCAAGACAGCCCACAGAAAGACTAGGCCCATGCTAGACTCAAATACCCCTGGTGAAAAGGCCACAAGTACAGGCCCAAAAATCGAAAAACACTGCAAAATCAGCACAATCCTATTCCATCCATGGCCTCCATGATGTTTAAATTCAAGACAGCCCACAGAAAGACTAGGCCCATGCTAGACTCAAATACCCCTGGTGAAAAGGCCACAAGTACAGGCCCAAAAATCGAAAAACACTGCAAAATGAGCACAATCCTATTCCATCCATGGCCTCCATGATGTTTAAATTCAAGACAGCCCACAGAAAGACTAGGCCCATGCTAGACTCAAATACCCCTGGTGAAAAGGCCACAAGTACAGGCCCAAAAATCGAAAAACACTGCAAAATGAGCACAATCCTATTCCATCCATGGCCTCCATGATGTTTAAATTCAAGACAGCCCACAGAAAGACTAGGCCCATGCTAGACTCAAATACCCCTGGTGAAAAGGCCACAAGTACAGGCCCAAAAATCGAAAAACACTGCAAAATCAGCACAATCCTATTCCATCCATGGCCTCCATGATGTTTAAATTCAAGACAGCCCACAGAAAGACTAGGCCCATGCTAGACTCAAATACCCCTGGTGAAAAGGCCACAAGTACAGGCCCAAAAATCGAAAAACACTGCAAAATCAGCACAATCCCATTCAATCCATGGCCTCCATGATGTTTAAATTCAAGACAACCCACAGAAATACTAGGCCCATGCAAGACTCACTACCCCTGGGCATAAATAAAGGTTGAAAAGTAGGCAAAATGGTTGGAGGCCTAACAACAAAGCCTGCATTCAAAATGGCCACTTGCCTGCCAGCACATGGCCAGTGCCTGTAGCTGCACTCAAAATGGCCACCAGCCACATGGCATGATGTCCCTCCCCATGAACACCCCCAAAAATCGAAAAACACTGCAAAATCAGCACAATCCCATTCCATCCATGGCCTCCATGATGTTTAAATTCAAGACAGCCCACAGAAAGACTAGGCCCATGCTAGACTCAAATACCCCTGGTGAAAAGGCCACAAGTACAGGCCCAAAAATCGAAAAACACTGCAAAATCAGCACAATCCCATTCCATCCATGGCCTCCATGATGTTTAAATTCAAGACAGCCCACAGAAAGACTAGGCCCATGCTAGACTCAAATACCCCTGGTGAAAAGGCCACAAGTACAGGCCCAAAAATCGAAAAACACTGCAAAATCAGCACAATCCCATTCAATCCATGGCCTCCATGATGTTTAAATTCAAGACAACCCACAGAAATACTAGGCCCATGCAAGACTCACTACCCCTGGGCATAAATAAAGGTTGAAAAGTAGGCAAAATGGTTGGAGGCCTAACAACAAAGCCTGCATTCAAAATGGCCACTTGCCTGCCAGCACATGGCCAGTGCCTGTAGCTGCACTCAAAATGGCCACCAGCCACATGGCATGTCCCTCCCCATGAACACCCCCAAAAATCGAAAAACACTGCAAAATCAGCACAATCCCATTCCATCCATGGCCTCCATGATGTTTAAATTCAAGACAGCCCACAGAAAGACTAGGCCCATGCTAGACTCAAATACCCCTGGTGAAAAGGCCACAAGTACAGGCCCAAAAATCGAAAAACACTGCAAAATCAGCACAATCCCATTCCATCCATGGCCTCCATGATGTTTAAATTCAAGACAGCCCACAGAAAGACTAGGCCCATGCTAGACTCAAATACCCCTGGTGAAAAGGCCACAAGTACAGGCCCAAAAATCGAAAAACACTGCAAAATCAGCACAATCCCATTCAATCCATGGCCTCCATGATGTTTAAATTCAAGACAACCCACAGAAATACTAGGCCCATGCAAGACTCACTACCCCTGGGCATAAATAAAGGTTGAAAAGTAGGCAAAATGGTTGGAGGCCTAACAACAAAGCCTGCATTCAAAATGGCCACTTGCCTGCCAGCACATGGCCAGTGCCTGTAGCTGCACTCAAAATGGCCACCAGCCACATGGCATGTCCCTCCCCATGAACACCCCCAAAAATCGAAAAACACTGCAAAATCAGCACAATCCCATTCCATCCATGGCCTCCATGATGTTTAAATTCAAGACAGCCCACAGAAAGACTAGGCCCATGCTAGACTCAAATACCCCTGGTGAAAAGGCCACAAGTACAGGCCCAAAAATCGAAAAACACTGCAAAATCAGCACAATCCCATTCCATCCTTGCCCTCCATGATGTTTAAATTCAAGACAGCCCACAGAAAGACTAGGCCCATGCTAGACTCAAATACCCCTGGTGAAAAGGCCACAAGTACAGGCCCAAAAATCGAAAAACACTGCAAAATCAGCACAATCCCATTCCATCCATGGCCTCCATGATGTTTAAATTCAAGACAGCCCACAGAAAGACTAGGCCCATGCACCACTCACTACCCCTGGTCAAGGCCCCAACAACAGGTCAAAAATCGAAAAACACAAAATTTTACAAAAAAAAAAAATCGAAAAACACAGAAAAATCAGCACAATCCCAATTCATCTATGGCCTCCATGATGTTTAAGTTCAAGACAACCCACAGAAAGAATCAGTCCACCCACCACTGAGTACCCCTGGGGAAAAGGCCCCAAAACAGCCCAAAAATCGAAAATCCCAAAATTTTAGTTGCAGCAACTGTAATGCCCCAAACAAACTTACTTGTAAAATTTCTAATCCAACAGTGATCCAAAGAAAGTCAAAAAGGCCTCAAATCCAAAGATCCAGCAGCATCCACAAAAAGTAATCCTTCCAGGTCCACATCCGAATGAAAAGTGACCAGGAGATGGACAAAGCACTGGGAGGAGCCTGCTGAACAGGAACAGGAAGTTGAAGACTATGGGGCACTTCCTTCCTCCCACCCCCCTGCCCCCCTCCCCAAAATGGACTCCTCGCTAAAAAAGTGCAGGCAAATGTCAAACTAAGGAGTTATTCACATAAAAATCATCATTTCTAGAAGGTTTATGCTGCTTGCTGGTGGATTTCTTGTGCAGAATTGCAAATTTATATTTTCGCTCGCCGCATCTCAAATCTCGCAATTGCGAAGTACCGCGAGACGTGATCTCGCCGTACTCGCGTTGACAAACTATCGCTGGCAAGCCGCGATGACGTAATCGCGCTCGCAAATTCCCGCGGGAACACACAGCAAGATCCAAAATGGCGCAGCACTCGCAAACTATCGAAAAAAACAACTCGGCAAACGATGATAAACGCCGCGCGCCGCAAAAATTGTATCACCAACGCCGCGCGCCGCCAAAAAAATCCGCTGCGTGCGAATTTGCGGATTTTGCGGGAAATCCGCAAATCTCGCGGATTGCGGATTTCCCGAAAATCCGCAAAATCCGCGAGCGGAACGGATTTTCCGCCCACGCTTAGTGCTGACTCACTCATCTGCCTCAAGTATTCTGGCCCCCAGTCCTGAATCTGATATTTCTGGGTCTAGTCCTGATTCTCTTGGGCCCAGTTCTTGCTGCTTGGCCTCATGCTGCTACACAAACTCCTTATTGCCCTCCTTTATCCGGTCCTCCGGGGCCTGCCCATCCAGTTGCTCGTCTTCCTTGCCATCGTGCTCACAGCCCTGTGGGCTGGATTACCAGGCTGTGATCCTCCTGGTCCTGATCCTTCTGATCCCCCATTTTGTATTCATCCTGGTCCTCCTGGTCCTGGTACTCAGGGACCTAATCTTCTGTGCCCTGAGCTTCCTGGTCTCCTCAGTCCACTGTTTCTTGTTCCTTTTAGAACATTTCCTTTTGATTCTGGCTGCCTGTATCCAGTGCTTAGTTAGTAAAATATTAGGTCCAGGTGCTCAATTATTTTTTAGGAGGCCACACCCACACTTCCTCTGGCCCCACCCACATCCCCAGCTCCACCAACTTTCTCCAGTGGCACCACACTAATCCTCAACTGGTGCTACTGAAAGCCAGATGTAATACCCAATCTGAATTTCAGTAAGGGAGCTATCCTCAAGTTTTTGATAGGAAGTTCCCCCTGTCCCCGAGAACATTTTGAAAAAAATTATTTCAAAAGTGCATGTAAAGCACTATTTTGGAATAAATTGGCTAAAGCGACTAATGCAATTTCTGCAGCGTCCCACAGTGGTTAGGGTTGATTTTACTAATTACAATGTATTTCTACCCAAACATACCCTTTTTAGTAAAATTAGGATAGTCAAAGACTGGGGAAAAAGCAGAAGTTTCTAACCTGTACCATGCTAGTTGCATGTAGCACTTTGATGGCAGTTCATAACTCACTGTGCTAGGTTATAACTTATGAACTGCACACTAATAAAAGGATCTATGTGACAAAAGCAGCATCCCACATAGCAGTGTTAGTGTCTGTTGATAAACTCTGCCATGAATCTTATGCTTGCTGGGAGTGCCTTCCAGACTCAGTTTGAATGGCTTGAATTGTGCAACATTCCGTCCATCAATTGTTGTTTTTGAATTTGTCACCCCGAGTGGGACGGGTATGCTCAGACGTGAGTCCTGTGCTCTCCATAACACTGGAATCAAGCTATCCTGGCTGATGAGGGCTAAAAGCCCAAAACCTTTGTTAGGATGCTTGTTTCCAGTCCAGGGAGGACGTGGCTTGGAAATTCGGGCTGGACTGTTCCCATGAGGCACAGGGTCAAGACTGATTTACATATGGCCATGTTAGAACTGGGGTGGCTTGGTGAGCAAAATAACAATGGATTAAACCCAGATCTGTGACTGGGGGTGATTTTTTTGCCATTGTAAAACATTCCATCCATCACGTTGTGTGTTTTGCTGTTCAACCTATGTGGGAAGGGTATGCCCAGCCGTGGGTCCCGTGCTCACTAAGACACTGGAGTCAAGCTATCCTGGCCGAAGACGGCTGAAATGCCGGAAACCGGTCCCCGGTAGCTTGTCTCCTTTCTGGTGAAGAATTGGCTTGGTAGTTTAGTCTGCCCTGTTCCCATGATGCACTGGGCCAGGGACAGACTGATTTGCATATAGCCAGGTTCTGAGCTGGGATGGTGCAGTGAGATAAATAACGGTGATGGATCAAGCCCTGATCTTTGGACGGGGTAAGAGTGGTCTGCTTAATTCAGACACTCTGTTCATCACCACCCCCTTTTCTGAATCGTTTTTGGCCACTATAGGTGTGGCAGGGTATACTCAGACATGAGTCCCTTTCTCACTGCATCATCAGGATTCAAGCAAGCCGGGCCGAAGACGGCTGAAATGCCAGAAACCGGTCCCCGGTAGCTTGTCTCCTTTCTGGTGAAGAATTGGCTTGGTAGTTTAGTCTGCCCTGTTCCCATGATGCACTGGGCCAGGGACAGACTGATTTGCATATAGCCAGGTTCTGAGCTGGGATGGTGCAGTGAGATAAATAACGGTGATGGATCAAGCCCTGATCTTTGGACTGGGTAAGAGTGGTCTGCTTAATTCAGACACTCTCTTCATCACCACCCCCTTTTCTGAATCGTTTTTGGCCACTATAGGTGTGGCAGGGTATACTCAGACATGAGTCCCTTTCTCACTGCATCATCAGGATTCAAGCAAGCCGGGCCGAAGACGGCTGAAATGCCAGAAACCGGTCCCCGGTAGCTTGTCTCCTTTCTGGTGAAGAATTGGCTTGGTAGTTTAGTCTGCCCTGTTCCCATGATGCACTGGGCCAGGGACAGACTGATTTGCATATAGCCAGGTTCTGAGCTGGGATGGTGCAGTGAGATAAATAACGGTGATGGATCAAGCCCTGATCTTTGGACTGGGTAATAGTGGTCTGCTTAATTCAGACACTGTTCATCACCACCCCCTTTTCTGAATCGTTTTTGGCCACTATAGGTGTGGTAGGGTATACTCAGACATGAGTCCCTTTCTCACTGCATCATCAGGATTCAAGCAAGCCGGGCCGAAGACGGCTGAAATGCCAGAAACCGGTCCCCGGTAGCTTGTCTCCTTTCTGGTGAAGAATTGGCTTGGTAGTTTAGTCTGCCCTGTTCCCATGATGCACTGGGCCAGGGACAGACTGATTTGCATATAGCCAGGTTCTGAGCTGGGATGGTGCAGTGAGATAAATAACGGTGATGGATCAAGCCCTGATCTTTGACTGGGTAAGAGTGGTCTGCTTAATTCAGACACTCTGTTCATCACCACCCCCTTTTCTGAATCGTTTTTGGCCACTATAGGTGTGGCAGGGTATACTCACACATGAGTCCCTTTCTCACTGCATCATCAGGATTCAAGCAAGCCGGGCCAAAGACGGCTGAAATGCCAGAAACCGGTCCCCGGTAGCTTGTCTCCTTTCTGGTGAAGAATTGGCTTGGTAGTTTAGTCTGCCCTGCTCCCATGATGCACTGGGCCAGGGACAGATTGATTTGCATATAGCCAGGTTCTGAGCTGGGATGGTGCAGTGAGATAAATAACGGTGATGGATCAAGCCCTGATCTTTGGACTGGGTAAGAGTGGTCTGCTTAATTCAGACACTCTCTTCATCACCACCCCCTTTTCTGAATCGTTTTTGGCCACTATAGGTGTGGCAGGGTATACTCAGACATTAGTCCCTTTCTCACTGCATCATCAGGATTCAAGCAAGCCGTGCCGAAGACGGCTGAAATGCCAGAAACCTGTCCCCGGTAGCTTGTCTCCTTTCTGGTAAAGAATTGGCTTGGTAGTTTAGTCTGCCCTGTTCCCATGATGCACTGGGCCAGGGACAGACTGATTTGCATATAGCCAGGTTCTGAGCTGGGATGGTGCAGTGAGATAAATAACAGTGATGGATCAAGCCCTGATCTTTGGACTGGGTAAGAGTGGTCTGCTTAATTCAGACACTCTCTTAATCACCACCCCCTTTTCTGAATCGTTTTTGGCCACTATAGGTGTGGCAGGGTATACTCAGACATTAGTCCCTTTCTCACTGCATCATCAGGATTCAAGCAAGCCGGGCCGAAGACGGCTGAAATGCCAGAAACCGGTCCCCGGTAGCTTGTCTCCTTTCTGGTGAAGAATTGGCTTGGTAGTTTAGTCTGCCCTGTTCCCATGATGCACTGGGCCAGGGACAGACTGATTTGCATATAGCCAGGTTCTGAGCTGGGATGGTGCAGTGAGATAAATAACGGTGATGGATCAAGCCCTGATCTTTGGACTGGGTAAGAGTGGCCTGCTTAATTAAGACACTCTGTTCATCACCACCCCCTTTTCTGAATCGTTTTTGGCCACTATAGGTGTGGCAGGGTATACTCAGACATTAGTCCCTTTCTCACTGCATCATCAGGATTCAAGCAAGCCGGGCCGAAGACGGCTGAAATGCCAGAAACCGGTCCCCGGTAGCTTGTCTCCTTTCTGGTGAAGAATTGGCTTGGTAGTTTAGTCTGCCCTGTTCCCATGATGCACTGGGTCAGGGACAGACTGATTTGCATATAGCCAGGTTCTGAGCTGGGATGGTGCAGTGAGATAAATAACAGTGATGGATCAAGCCCTGATCTTTGGACTGGGTAAGAGTGGTGTGCTTAATTCAGACACTCTGTTCATCACCACCCCCTTTTCTGAATCGTTGATGAAGGATGATAGCCAGAAACCGGTCCTATGATGCTTGATTTCGGTCTAGGAAAGACATGGCTTGGCAGTTTGTTCTGGACTGTTCCCATGAGGCAAAGGGTCAAGACTGATTTGCATATGGCCATGTCTGAACTAGGGTGGCTTAGTGAGCAAAATAACAATGGATTAAACCCAGATCTGTGACTGGGGGTGAATGTTTTGCCATTGTGCAACATTCCGTCCATCATCTTGTGTGTTTTACTGTTCACCCATTGTGGGAATGGTATGCCCAGACATTGGTCCCGTGCTCACTAAGCCTCTGGAGTCAAGCTATCCTGGCTGGTGAAGGCTGATAGCCAGAAACCGGTCCTAGGATGCTTGATTCCGGTCCAGGGAAGACATGGCTTGGCAGTTCGGTCTGGACTGTTCCCATGAGGCACAGGGTCAAGGCTGATTTGCATATGGCCATGTCTGAACTGGGGTGATTTGTTGAGCAAAATAACGGTGGATTAAACCCAGATCTGTGACTGGGGGTGAATGTTTTTCTATTGTGCAACATTCCATCTATCATCTTGTGTGTTTTGTTTTAAACATCCTTGCACCCTTGGAATTGCATGCAAAATTTGCAAGTACCTATTTGGTACTCGTAAATTTGCATGCAATTTGCATTTATTCCTATGGGCCTCTAGGCCCAAAAGAATGAATGGGTAGCAATTCCTTAATTGTGACTCACATGGGCCTGCAGAACCCAATGCTCCCTTTTCCAAACTGTTTGCAATCCTGCAAAACTACACGCTAGTTCAACCTCCTAGCGCTCTCACTTATTCAAGCCACAATCCTGTGGGTATCGGCACTGGTAATCCTCCCCAGTGTTCTCACTAACGCCGTATATCAACGACGACCACATTCCTATGAACACCTATATATATATATATATTGGGAAGTCTCTTCACTAAGAGTCTGCTACTACAATATTAGGAGTTAGCCAATTAATATCATATGTCTCCTATTCTTGGCATCATAGGTCCACTCACTCCCTATTTATGTGATCACCACTTACCTGATTGGGATTACTCATCCATTCATGCAAACACTAAACACCTAGGAGCATTGTTTACCTAGATTGAACAAGAATACAAGGCAAAGGCCAGTTTTCTACAAACTGGGGGTTGTTTTATTAGTACAATATAAACCTTTACACAGAACTGACAAAGACTATAGGTAGAACACACCGCTGAAAGAGAAAAGATTAAACATAACAGGAACACTCCGCTGAAAGAGAAAAGATTTAAACATACAATGGCTTAGGGAATAAGGACAAGATTAAGATGCAAGTGTAAAGTAAACTAATGTGATGAGAACAATATCACCTGATTAGTGTGAAGTCTTGTTCTAGCTGTCATCTGGGTTCCTCTCTCGTCTGTGCCTTGGCTCATCTCAGACTCCCTCTCTCTCCTGCACTCTTGGGTACACCTCTGCGCTGATCACTTTGCACTGGACTCCTCTCCCCCACGAACTGTCTCCACCTTCCAGCTTCAATCTTAATGGTTCCTGCCGCTCTGATCTCCGTTCATTCCACTAGCTTATTCACTCTGTCTCTGCGCCACTGTCCAATTAACTCCATCTGCTCCCATAGGTTAGTCCACGATCTCTCCTCCGTCTCTTCTAAAAGGCATTACTTCAGACTCCAGCTATTCACACCTCCTCCTGATAAGCAACTGCTTCTGACTGCTTCCTTCAGTTCCAGCTCACTATTCAACTCAGCTCTTCTCCAGCTTGAACCCTCTCTCTCTGCCAACTCCACTCCACTGCTTTCCACTCCTCCACCTTAACACGACCCTCTGGCTTCGCCACCTTCACTCGACTGCAACTCTACTCGACTCCCTGACTCCACCTCTGCACTTCACTGATATAGAATGCTGTTTCCTCATGGAAAGTTCCAGCCAGCAGCTTCCTCCCACCAATCCCATGCACCAGGCTCCTTGCGCTAGACGCTCCCACAGTGACCAGTCTGCTTGTTTCGTCTAGAGACCTGAGCCCGGGAACAATTCCTGATTAGATTCAGCTCTGGCCGGTTCTCTCCGGTCCGCTTAGGGCGAACAACAGTTATAACTATAAACTTTGCCTTTGCCCTGAAAAGCCTCTCAGCTTCATCAAGATGGAGTCCCTCTAGCTCTAGGCCTGTAGGCCTGAAAGGGGTGAAATGCTCCTTAGCTCTGTCAGAATACCTACATAAACCATACCAATGTGTCTAATATGTCAAAGCCAATAGGCAATAGACAGGTTAAAGTCAAGAATAAAGGCATATTAAGCAGCTATCCTAGGTCTGGAAAAAGGGCTTAAAAGGGCCAACACAGGCTAAGAATACCTATACTAGATGTGAGCAAGATTAATGATCTATATCACTGCTAAATAAAGCCAAAAACTCTGCCATAACACACCGTCACTGATTCCTATGATGTGGACCACTGTAGCAGTATACTCTATCGACTTCTCTTAGGATCTGAAGGCCATGAAGCAGGACAAGGAGCTAACAGCCACATGCATCAAGCTAAAAACGGGTTGCAAAAGGGGCAGAATTTCAGAGTCTGCCCCTTTGCAACGGGTATTTTTGCATTTGAGATACATCATCCCAAATACAAAAATCGCAATTTAAAGAATATCTAAGTTGAGATTCTTTAAATTGCGATTGCATTTAAGGAATCCCAAATTGAGATTCCTTAAATGCAATGCATCGAAGTAAAAAAAATTGCGATTTCGCTAATAGGAGTAGCAAATTACCATGAAGTTGAACTTCATGGTAATTTGCAAAAACTTTGAAAAATGTACTTTTGTGCAATATTCATAGTTTGATGTTGCGCACACACATGCCCTTAGGGCATGTGTGTGTGCAACATATGTGCACAGATCAATTTCAGGGGTGCAACAGGGTGTCCTTTTGACACTCTGGCACCCTTGAAATTGCATTCTCAATTTGCAATTCTCTAATTGAGAATCGCAAATTGAGAAGGTCTTCCCATTCATTCCTATGGCCCTTTAGGCCCATAGGAATGAATGGGGAGGTATTCCTTAATTACGATTCACAATTTGCGAGTCGCAATTAAGGAATGTTTAGAAATCGCTTTTTTTTAAGCGATTTCTACATGTATAGGCTTTTGCGATTCCTTAATTGCGATTCCTTAAAAATCGCAATTAAGGAATCGCAAAAGCCAACATTGATGCATGTGCCTGTAAATTTCACCAACTTTGATATGATTGGTGTTGCTTTTAACCCTGATTTACATCTTCATGGATAGAATACTGCATTATGAACATGATAATTATACTTATCTGACTATTACAAGTGCCATAGGAAATAGCACACTCGTAAGTAAGCAGATGATATAGCCGTCACATTAGTCACAGAGTAACCCAGAAACGAGCCAGTAAATCTGGCCCTATATGTCTCCACAATGCTTTCTGTGTGAATGCTAACAATGCTTTACTGTTTTAATTTTTCTACATTTACTTTGTACTTTAACATGTCTCTACATTATTATGTTTACAAACATATGTTTGACCAATTTACCTAACAAGAATCTTTGGTTTAGAAACCAAAAACGTATTTTTTTTAAAATGTGGGGGATTCAATACTCCAGCATTTAAAGTTGACAATTCAAATTAAAACAGATAAAATAAAACAAGAAATAAAGTGATCTTATGAAGATCTATGAATCTAAACACTAACATGAAAATGTATTTGCGCGACTCACAATTTCCACATCATATTACAAAAGGGATGATTTATGGAAAACGGAAAACAAAAATACTCTGTGAATTGTACTCCCATGAGTGACTCAAGGAGTAACAAACTAAAATAAATAGAAGCTTTACTTTGTTCGTAGATCATGCAGTCAGGCCATATCAACCCCTACCCTTTAAGTTCACGAGCAAGATAACCGATGAGCTGTCAGCCCTGATTTGTAATACATTCACTGCCAGGGCCCAAGGTATCACTTACTGGTCCATTGCAGCTTGCACCACCCAGGTCTCTTTTTAACTGCAGTTGTAAGGTCAAGTTTTATTACTTTGTTGAAGCTATATTAAATAGTTTGAAGCGCAAATAATGAAGTTTGCTTAAAAATGCACACACATCGCCACCATGTAGTGCCTTCTCATAAATATGTGGCGTGTTTAGAAATGAGGGTCAGTGCTGAGCATCGGAAAATACCGGCGCAAATTAAGTACTGCAAGCAGTACACTAGTTCAGGGAGGAGGGAAGAAGAAAAAAAGACCAAATATGTTAAAATGTGTCTGATTGATTCAAAAGACAATATATAATATATTCATGCGATGCAGCGACACATATTTAGTACAACCAACTAGCATGCATCGTTTGGAGGATGTGCTTTATGCTTCCAGCATCTCAAGATTGCCATTGCGGCCACTACCAAAGCACTGTTAATCTATCCCTTTATATGGTTGCTAATGTCTGGTTTATTTCAACATATCTTACAAGACAATCAGCTCAACAGATGTACAAGAATATTCCTGGTGCGTTGCATTCACAGCATTCATTCACCTGGGTGGAATTTGCTCTGCACAGCTGCTGTGGAGGGCAATGCCAGTTTTTTAATAGTCTAAACCAATCTGAAACCAATTATCATTGTCTGTCTTGAAGTTTGTTGGGAAGCCAAAAGCCACTATTAGATTTTCTAGCTTAGGCTATATGTGTTCAAAAGCAGTGGACGATACAATTTCTACCACTGGTATTTAAGTATGTGGCCATAGTTACCAGTAGTTGCAGACCATCATTTATGAGACAAAAGACAGCACAGAGATTCAACCAAGGGTACATGTATCCTCAGTTAAAGTAGGTGCAGGATGAGTTCTCATTTCAGTACCCCAATAGAGTTGGCAACTACTTACGACTGTCAACATGGTATTCGTATTTGTGACACACGTCTTTTGTTTAGGATGCATGTTTGCCTTAGCCATCCACTGGTGATGTTGATGGGCTAATACTACAAATCGATTTTGGCAACTGATCCTGTCCCATCTCTTCTTTATAATTGGTGAGCCTCAGTTAATTGTGCTTTGTAGAACAACAGCGGTCCCATTCATACAAGTTATATACGAAACAATGAATATAGGCGAGAACAGTTCTATATTTGGAGCGACATGTCCAGCCGTACAGAGGTCAACAATGTTTACTCAATTTAAAGTTTTCATACAGAAGGAATACCTTCAATAAATAACCGGTGTGGGGCACAAGCCTGTACCCAGACACAATCCGATCAGTACAGAAGGGTGACAGAAAACAACAACAGGGCTTTTAAGGCAAAAGCAGCGAGTTCTGTAAAATTTCAGTGTACAGAAAAATCAGAAAGGCACCATTACATATACACAACATATAAATCAAGTGTTTGTATAAGGTGCACAACAGGTCGACGGCGTTTCGGTCCCACTACTTAATCATGGGGACCATCATCAGGACACTTAGTAAATGCCTTAACGTTTTAAGCCTCTAATGCCTAAGGAAGGGAGGAAGAGAAAAAGGCATACATACATTTAGTTTGGGACATATACATAATAATTACTTATTTAAACAGGTGACTGAGTGAAGGGTGAGCCTAGTTTTAAAATAATTCGCACAACGAGGTGTACGTGACGTCAGGTGGTTAATTTGTGATGAACCGTGCACTTGAATTGGGTCAAGCAAGGTGGGTAAGGTAGAGTTAGCTACTCAATTCTACCTCTGTGCTGAGAGTCGTGTAGAGGAACGAGCGAGTGGTGAAGCAAGAACCAGAGTAAGCTGGTGATTTTCTGTTGATGTGGAGTATTTAACTCGGTTAATGTGCCGGCACAACTACGAGTGACCGATTCGTTAATAACCAAGGAACACAAATAATTGTGCTCACTGCCTTGTCACTCGTAGTTGTGCACCCACATGAGTAGCCCTAAAATGGGGTTTCAGGCCTGCCAATGTAGTGCCTAAGTGCATACGCTAACTGCCATGCTGACCTGACCAGTGTCCACACTGGCCAGGCCTAACCCTTCCCTTTCTGTACACATTGGGCACCACTATGGAATGCCCTAGGTACACCCCTGGGTAGTGTGCAGTGTATGTGAAAGGTAGAGCATGTACTAGTGTGGGTGATATGCTCTGGTAGTGAATTACAGCCATTTTTGTTTTTCACTATTGAAAATAGTCTATAATTGGGAATGCTGTGTATAATGTTTACCTGCATATCTTCCCAGAGGAGCAAGATAGAAAGTTAAAGTCTGGTTACCCTGAACTCAGCATTTAATAACCTATCTTTTAGGAAGGATGGTTTTTAAGTCCTGTGTTTGAGAACAGCACTTTTAGAAAGTGGCCGTTCTCTTGTCTGACCTTTCTATGTACCTTTGCCTGTTTGTGAATTGACTGTCGGGTTTGTGAGTGACAGGGGCTGGGGAGCCCCGAGGAGGCTGGCTGAGTCAGCCCTAGGCTGAATAGCTGCATCTGCATCTTGAGTGGTGGGAGGGGATATCACCTGGGCCTAAATAGGGCTCTGCCTGCCTTCCACAATGCTGGCTCCACCTCCTGCTGGGCGGCCGATGACCCTGCCCCTCTCTCTGAAATAAAGGAAGAAGTCAGGAAAACAAAGTGCTCCAGGACTGGCCATAGCTGGTTCTTACTAAGCCAAGGCCTCTCTTCCTCCTGAGAACAAAGGAAAGTCTGGTATAAAAAGGGATACACAGGCCCAAGAATTTTAGATAATTCTGAAATCAAGAAGGAACCTCTGCCAAGGAGAAAGCTAGAAGACTAAAGAGGACGGACTGTCCTGGTGTGTGTCTGTGGGCTGACCTGCAGTTACTTTGCTACCAAAGAGAGAGGGGAAGGACTTTGCTGTGGCTTTGTCCCCTTGCTTGAAGAGATGTTCAAGAACCTGAGGAGAGCTGGCCTCCTGTTAAGAAGTTCCCAGGCACAAAATAACTTCACCCCCAGCTTTGCCCTGAACTCTGCTGAGTGAGTTCTGCCCTTCCTAGAGTGCTTGATCCAATTGTGGGGCCTCTGGAAGTTGTGCCTGCTGTTTGGGGAGTTGGACAAGAAGAAAAGCAGATCTGCAATTTTCATGCATCGCTCGCTTGCGGAGCAAATTCTCGACAGTGCAAGACAATTCCCGTAGTCGCGAAGATCGTCGTAGCGCTTGCTTGTGGACCGCATCACATCGCTGCGAACATCAATCCAGAGCCATCGCATTGAGGGGCCGCGAGAGGAGAAGATAGACGCAGCCCCGTGCATCGCTGCCGCACCTGAGATCGTTGCCGTCTCGAAGATCGTCGCATCGAGCCTGATGCTTCCTACCGAACCTGCGTATCGGAATACATACAAGGTATCGCATCCCTCCCCATAACAGACCGGATTCATCGCAACACGCCCGCTGCGTGCAGCGGGGCTGTCGCATCGCCTCTACAGTGTCTCAGGAGTGACGCATCGCTTGTTTTTCAACGCTGCAGCTTCCACTTCGAACTTTTGTCGCATCTACAGGTACTTTGGGCTAAACGTGACGCAACTATGGATTATTTTGACGCAAACCATTGAACTCTTTGAAAATCATATTCTGGAACTGTGTATATTGGATTTCTGTTGTTTTGGTCTTATGTAGTTTAAATAAAGGTACTTTATTTTTCTAAACTGGTGTGGAGTCCATTTGTGGTGTTTTCACTGTGTTACTGTGAGTTTTGGTACAAATACTTTTCACATTGCCTTTGATAAGCCTGTCTGCTAGTGCCAATCTACCAAGGGGGTGAGCAGGAGTTATCTAAAGAATGTATCCCCCTTACCCTGACTAGACCTAAGGCTCCCTATTTAGACAGTGGTATCTACCCCTGCCAACTAGAGACCCCCCAATCTAACACAACACAATTCAAATATCTATAATGAACTGTACACATTTTTCAAAATATGTCAATACTTGAAAAGTACTTAAGACTTTTTTTGTAATTCCGAAGTGTGTTGTAAACAAATATTTTAACAGAACCAAACCAAATCAAGACACTTACTTGCTGATGTTCAAATGAAATTCCCTGAAAAAAGTCAAGTCAAAATATGCTTTATTCGAGATTTCAATCATAAAAGCAAGAACAGTCTAAATTTAAAAATACAATTAAATTGTCAATCAATTACATTAAAAAGATAAAGCATATTATTTACAGTTTATGACTCAGTAAACAATTCCAAATTTAAAAATGTCATACATCAAAAGTTATCCATTTTAAAAATAGTTAAAAAGAGTTAAAAAAAAACCCAGGTCTAACAAGTTTCTAATAAAAACATGAATAGATCATACGGGCAATTTACCCAGACAGAGAATAGTCAAATGACTAGCAGTCTCTGTCTGTTCGACCATAAGGTCCACCCAGACAGAGAATAGTCAAGTGGCTGGCAGACACTGTCTGTCCAGCCATACAGTTTACCCAGACAGAGAATAGTCAAGTGACTATCAGTCTCTGTCTGATCGACCATGCCCATTCAAGGTATTTGGCAGTTGCTATTAATATCCATATCTCACTGCTGGTGCATATAATACGCAAGGCAACTGTCTACTGGTAGTCCCTAAGTTCTTGCACATTGGTTTTAACCATACACGTCTTGGATTCAAGTAGGCTGTGCAAGAGAATAAAAAATGGCCCGTAGTTTCATTAGAGGAACCACAAACAGTGCAGCTAACACTCAAGCCACCTTCCCATTTAGCTGTCAGAAATCTGAGAGGGAATGAACCTGCTCTCAATTGGAATAGGAGTTTTCTGTCTCCAGGACTAGTTATACTATCCCAGTAAGGTTCCAGGGAAGGGTACAACCTAGCCTCTAAGAATCCTTGTCATAGATCCTAAACTACTACTCCAACCCAGAGAGGCTACCTTTTCCCAATATATTTCTTTTAGAGCACTTTAGTAGAGAATGTTGCTCCAGCTGGGTCTGACCAAAGCGAACCCATTTCAAGCTCATTCAAGCTTGCTTTCAAGGATTTAAGCCACCCGTTTTTATGGAATATATCCGCTTTGATGATGTCTAAAAACCCAATTTTGCCTCATATACCTGCAAGCAGGCTTTATAGGTTTCGTCAGGGACTTTCTATGCTCGGAACTGATAGCACCTGATAGTTGCCTGTGCCTCAATGTAGCTATATCTATATGTTTGCTCCATCCATTCTTATTTGTGATATGAATACCCAGATAAGTAAAAATGTTCACCACTTCTAAAGGCCGACAATTCATAATGATTTTAGATTTAAAACTGGGAAGAGGATTAAAAAATATAAGTTTTGTTTTGGTCACATTGACCTCCAGACCATGCTCACCGCAAAATAGATCAAAGATAGCCAATGCACGCTGTAAACTACTTGGGGTTTTTGGTAAGATTAGCGTATCGTCCGCGAACATTAAAATTGGTATTTTTGTGCCAGCTAATGAGGGAGCATCCAACTCTGCCGATACCATGCGGGTTTCAACACCATTAATAAACAGTGTAAAAAGAGTGGGGGCCATTGATCAGCCTTGCCGGATGCCCCGCTCAACCGGGAAGTCCGCTGTCACCATGCCCTGTCCCCCCTACTGAATTCTAGCGAATGTTGCTTCATGAAGCCGCATTATCAGTGTCAATAAGTCATCAGGTACACCCAGTTTCTTAAGAACAGACCACAGCTTTGACCGCGGCACTAGGTCGAAGGCAGCCCGCAAGTCTTCAAAAGTCGCGTATAGGCTACCCCCGCCCAGCACCACGGTCTTCCATTGCAGTAAGTTGAAGCGGAAAACCTGATCCACAGTACTTGTGGACCTACAGAATCCCGCTTGAAATGGTGACAGAGCATCATTATCCTCAGCCCAGTCAAGAAGCCTGTTCACAATCACACGCCCTATTATCTTTTGTATGGTGTCAATAAGGCTAATCGGCCTGTAATTGCCGGACTGGGATCAGTCACCTTTCTTAAACACTGGTATAATTACCGCTCCTTGCCAAGATATCGGTACCTCTGCACCCTTAGCAATATTATTGATGAGGAGGCAAATGTCCTTACACCAACGTTCTTTATCATTAATAAAGACGTCGGCAGGAACACCATCCATGCCTGGTGCACGCCCGCTATTCACGGTACTCAGAGCCACCAGAATTTCTTGTAGACTGAAGGAATTATCTTTGAAATGGGTATAACTTATGTCCATTATAGATGTAACCTGTTTTATCTCAGCATACTGAGTTCTAATAAATTTGACCCACTCTTCTTCCGGAACATTTTTATTTGGGGGTTCAGGTTTCCCCTCACCACCCCATTTGACAATGCTCCAAAACAGTCTAGAATCTTTATTATCACCAGCTCTTTTTAGTTCGGACCAGTGATGCTCGTCCCAGGCTTTCTTTGCATTCGCTATACTAGCTTTATATTCCTTTCTAGCGGATTGAATAACCATGGTATCCCTACTCTTTAGAGCAGTACCTAGGGCGTTTCATGCATCCCTACAATGGGCCAGTTTAGAGCCCAGGCCTGCAATGTTCCATGAGAAGAGTTTCCCCACATTGTCCACTATACCATCCGGGTCCATCAATAAAGGATTTGCAATATTATCCTCTAATAGTTCTTGTTCAATTCCAGCTAACATGCCTTCCTGAGAGATAACATCAGTAACATCTACCCTCATAGAGGCATTCTCAAAGTTAGTACCCACTGTAGAAGCAGCAGCACACACTTCAGACTCAGGCTTTGCAGTGGAATTGGACGGTAGCTCGGGGGATTTATTCTTCCTACTATTTACTAGAGGAATTGTGTCACCTGTTAATCTTCCTTGGGACATGCAACTAACATTTGTAAAACTAAGATCCTCGACAATAGAAGTATAGGTTATGTTTAGCTCAGCCAGATCATTAAACACAACACTGCCTGCCCTCTCAAGTCAATCGCATTCATTCAGGTCTGACAGTGCCGCAAATCTATTTTCAACGCTGATTCCCCATTCGCTAGGTTGTGCACCCCTACCCCAGTCATTTGCTACCAAGTTCCACTTGGTCTTTAAAATACTTGGATTCACTGTGCTGCCTCTCCTATAGAAAAAATCTAAGGTTAGCGGAACAATCTCGGTACTCCTACGTTGGGGGGGAAATATATATCTTAGAAGTTCGGGAAGTACTTCTGAACTTAGGAAATGCAGAACTACATAGTCTCCTTTTAGTTTTTTCACACTGTTCCCTATCCAGTCCACCCTTCTTGCCATGGTAATTTCCCCGGCTAACTGCTGTTTTCCCCTCGGAGATATCATCATATTATTACATAGCCAGTGGTATGATTTACTAATCAAGGAAGAAGTATATTCTACTTGACCTGGTTTTAGGGGGGTACATTTGCCAAGACCAGAACAAGAGGAGAGGCCTCTACAATAAGTTGGACCGGGCCTTTGTCTACACTCATCCCTGTGGAATTTGGTGCTAAATCTTCATTGACTGTTACCCGGGCACCTTTGTCTACTGGCTGCTGAATGTAAAGCGGATCTGATATCACATCATCACTACCCCCTGTCCCACCCCTAGGGATATTTGTAGATGATACAAGTCTATTTGTAACTAAAGATGGGATATTACCCACCTCCTCCACTGTCTTGTTTATCAGTCCCCCAAGACTATTTACTTTAGCTGTTCATAGGTCAATTTTAGCTACCAGTGGTTTAATTATAGATTTCATCTTGGAGTCAATCATACTCACTAGCTTTTTAATCAGTTCATCACCTAATATCTCCATCCCACCTTGTTCCCCATTCACCTCTATTATGGCAGTAGTTTTCGGTGGAGACGCTGTTCTTTTCCTACTGGAGCGTAACCCACCCCGTTTGCTCTGACCCTTTCTGCATGCTCTAATAGCTCTACTTGCAGGCACAGACACAGGAGAAGGGGAATCGTCTTCTATCGTGTTTCACTGGTCGCCTGGTTCATTGTCTAGACTAACAGTAGAGGATATATTTAAATCAAGGTTAACATCAGGAGTTATCTCGGTTACAGAAGTATCACTGCTATGTACCTGTATCGGGACTTCTAACACAGTAGGATCTAGCAGAGAACTCTGCGTAGAGATGACAGGTGTTGAAGTCAAGCCCAGCGATATACGTCTTGTGTTATTCATTTTACTCACAACCTGGACCAAGTAATTGTTTATAGTATTAGGTACAGAAGAAGACCTTTGTTTGGACATATTAAACACAGTGGGATAGTAGTCAACTAGGAGTGTCACCCCAAAGCCAGGCAAACAAGAAGCGTTTACCAATATGATAAACAGACAGGGGCTTCAAAGATATGTTGACAACGATAATTCTTACTTGTGAGGTAACAATGATAGACTGGGCAGAAACAGGCAGGGATCCTGGCCCAGCCCAGTTACGTTCAGTCAGGGACTGTCACAGACTGTCCGCCCTTTGTCCGGGCTTAGTCCCGGCCTTATCCCGTGCTGCGTCCCGTGCCGCGGAAAGGAGGGAGTGGCTTTTAGGCGCGATGTCAGTGCCTCCCCCTGACTCCAAACAGGTGTGAGTGCAGTTATGCACCCCGGGGGCTGTCGTCTGGTCCCCGGGTGTAGGCGACAAGACAGACGACCCTCAGGTCAGCTAGCAGCCCTCCTTCGCAATAACACAGCCTGCACTCTCCGACCAGCAACAGTGAGAAGGCTCTCCCAAGGACAGGGGCAGAGGCAGCGCTTTTAGGCGCGATGTCAGTGCCGCCCCCTGACTCCAAACAGGTGCGAGTGCAGTAATGCACCCTGGGGGCTGTGGTCCGGTCCCCGGGTGTAGGCGGCAAGACAGACGACTCTCAGGTCAGCTGGCAGCCCTCCTTCGCGATAACACAGCCTGCACTCTCCGACCAGCAACAGTGAGAAGGCTCTCCCTGATTTCCACACATTAATTTTAGTTCAGTATATGGTTTTATAACTAAAACAATGCTTGTGCCAGTGGCAATTCCAAGGAAAAATGTGCTGTCTGTAATGAAAATATCTACCATAACATGCTTCAGTGGCATATTTGTGACAGTCTGCTCTAAATTTCACCACCAGATACATCCTGCGCCCTTACCGCTCTTTGCTGAATAGGTGCAGCTCATTTCCCACACTCGTTCTCTGTGCCAAACTTGAACTTTTAACAGTCCTTATAAGTTCAGTGATGCAATATTGTTAGCAGCACCCCCTCTCTGAAAATTGATCCACCACCACTGCACAGCGCAGCAACTTTGCTTGCTGCCCTTCATTGTGTAAAACATCAGTAGGTATGCCCCTGTGTCTCCAAATAAGCCTTTAGACAGGCTGTAATAATCTTTGCCTACTCGATATTTTGAGTGTAGTCTCTATTTATTTTTAAATAGAGATGTTTGTTCAATATATCATACACCAGGTAGGAAAGCTATTCATATTGTAAATCTTCTATAAGTCATAATTAAGGTCCCCAAGAATTTTCATCATTTTAAAAATAAAATTCATAGTGAATAATTTGCTTGTTGCATGGAATAACCAAAGGCCTAACTCTAGGCGTATACCTTCAATTATGCTGCTTTGATTTCTAACATTATTCCTTTAAATGATTACTGATTTCAAGTTATCTAGAGATTAACCATTGAGGGTTATTAAGGACACCTTGCATTTTAAGGCCCTCACCAAAGGAGACACTGAGATGTCTCACACTGCAAAACTGCATTTTGTCAGTGCTTCCATTCCACTTACCTCACAGCGAGCTGCCGATTGTTCAATATGAGGAGACCAAGACAATTTATTTTAACAAATATAATACTAAATAAGGATATTTATTTATTTATTTATTTTAGCGATTTCTAAAGCGCCTGGTGACCCAAGGGCATCCCCGCGCTATGTAACTTGAAATCCTAATGAGGGGGAGAGAGGGGGGAGGGCGACCGAGGGGTGTTATTTAGGAAACAGCTGGGTCTTTAGTTTTTTGCGGAAAGCAAGGTAGTTGGGTTCTAGTCTGAGGGCGCGAGGGAGTGCGTTCCAGCCCTTAGCCGCTTGAACGGAGAATTGTCGACCTCCTGTGCGGGTTCTTTTGAATCTAGGGATGCTGACTAAATTCTCATTTTGAGATCGTAGGGATCTGGTTGCTATGTAAGGTGTGATCATTTTACTGAGGATCGCTGGACCGGATCCGTTGTAAAGCTTGTGTGTTGTACACATTGCTTTAAAGTGCACCCTTTGGCGCACG
Source organism: Lissotriton vulgaris (assembly GCF_964263255.1). Taxonomy (NCBI): domain Eukaryota; kingdom Metazoa; phylum Chordata; class Amphibia; order Caudata; family Salamandridae; genus Lissotriton; species Lissotriton vulgaris. The sequence goes on along the minus strand of NC_141694.1, from coordinate 394,663,240 downwards.
GGGAGCCAGTGCAGGGCCTTGAGGGCTGGCTTAGCGGACATTCTGGAGGGAGTGTTAGTAATCATGCGTGCTGCCGCGTTCTGTGTCCGCTGGAGTTTCGTGATTGTAGACTCGGGGGCCCCCAAGTAGACCAGGTTGCTGTAGTCCAGGCGGGAAAGCACTAGTCCCTGGATGAGGAGCTTCCTGGACATAGGTGGGAGTAAGGGCAAGATTTTACGGGTCGTGCGCATGAGCCCAAAGCATGTGCCCGAGGTTTTGGTTGCTTGGGTTTTCATCGTGAGCTGTGGCTCAAGCCACACCCCGAGTGTCTTGATTTCGCGTTTAGGTGGGGGAATTTCTCCGAACACATCGGGCCATAGTGTAGGAGGGATAGTTGTCCATTGCTTGCCAAGTAGCATTACTTCTGTCTTTGTCCCATTCAATTTTAGTGATGAGTCGTTCATCCAGTTGTGGATGCCTATGAGGCAGTTAGTCAAATTTTCAGGATGGTCAATCAACTGGGACAAGGAGACGACTAGTTGGGTGTCGTCGGCGTAACTCACCATTTTTATGTTGAATGGTGTTACCACGTCCTCGAGGGGGGCCATATAGACATTAAAAAGCGTCGGGCTCAGGGAGGAGCCCTGGGGGACGCCGCTGGTGAGTGGGAGGGTGGATGAATGATGCTTATCGTCCCACACTTGAAAAGTGCGTCCTGTAAGAAAGGATTCGATCCATTTGATTGCTGTCCCGGTGAGTCCAGCATTCGCTAGTCTATGCAGAAGGACACGGTGGTTGACCGTGTCAAAGGCCGCACTTAGATCCAGGAGGATCACTGCCACTGATCCTCCTGAATCCAGTAAGCCCCTTGCCTCTTCAATGACTGCGAGAAGTGCGGTGTCCGTACCATGGCCTGGGCGAAATCCGGTTTGGGATTGTCGGAGCAGGTCATTAGTTTCAAGGAACTGGGATAGTTGGATGTTTACCAGTTTCTCAGTGACCTTGCTGATGCCAGGGAGCAGGGATATTGGTCTGTAGTTGGACAGGTCCGATGGATCTAGCTGAGGTTTTTTCAAGAGTGCTTTGACCACAGCACTCTTCCAGCTGTCGGGAACAGTACCGTGGGCGAACGAGCAATTAATGAGATCCGTGATGGTAGGTACAATTACTGAGGCTACGGTCTTGAGGAACCTGATAGGGGCTGGGTCCAAGGGTGATCCACTTTTCATTTTTGTTAGGGTTCGCTCAACCTCTAGGGGGGTAACAGGTCGGAATGTCTGTAGCGTGGGGCGACAGATACTTTCAGTCTGTTCGAGGGGAGTGCGGTTTTCCGTGAGGCTGGGGGAGCTGGGGGGTGGGAGGGAGGCCAGGATGCGGGTGATTTTATCGTTGAAGAAGTTCGCTAGCTCATTACTTCTGTCAACTTTGGGGGTGTTGGAGGGGGAGGTGGTGGGGACCTTGATCAGCTCTTTGACGATTAAAAAGGATTCCCGGGCTGAATTAGATGCTTCTTGTATTCGCGTATCATAGTAAGAAGCTTTGGCTGATTTAATGGCCTCTTTGTAGAGTTTGACCGTAGACTGGTAGGCTTCTTTGTTGGCATGTTGCCAATTTTTTCTCCAGAGTCGTTCGGCTTTTTTGCAGTTTTTGCGAAGTGTTCTTAGATCTGCGGAATACCATGGTGCTGAGCCATGTTTGCCGTTTTTGTCTTCTCTATTTCTGAGTGGGAGTACTAGGTCTAGGGAGGCGGTAATCCAGTCCCTGAATCTTCTGTCTGCCGTAGTTGGATCTCCAGCGTGAGCAGGGATGTTTTTTTCAAGGGTCTTAGCCCATTCATCCGTGGGGAGTCTGGACCAGGTCCTGTCCTTACTGAAGGTGGGGGGTATTCGGTTTTTCCTGAAGGTTCCAGGTAATTGGAAGGGGACAAGGAAGTGGTCTGTCCAGGGGAGGGGAAGGGCATCCTTCGCTAGCATCGAGGGCGAGCTGGTAAAAACAGGGTCTAATAGGTGGCCCTTAGTGTGGGTGGCTCCGGAGTTTAAGAGGCGGATGTCAAAAGCCGCTAGATCTTGAATCAGATCATTGGCTACCGAGTCGGCCGGATCTTCTAGGTGGATGTTCAGGTCCCCAACTATCATATAGTTTGATAGGGAGTGGGCCTGAGTTGTGACTAGGTCTAGAAGAGAGCAGGTGAAGGGGCCTGGGAGACCGGGGGGGCGGTAAACAAGGAGTCCTGTTAGAGAAGTGGTTGGGTTGAGAGTAACGGTAAAATGCAGACTTTCTGCATCGGTAATCTGAGCGTCGTGGGTTTTGCAGTGGAGGTGTTCTCGATGGATGATAGCTACACCGCCTCCTCTGCCTAGAGGGCGGGGTAGGGATTGAATACAGTAGCCCTGTGGTGTTGCTAATACCATGTCTGATTGCGAGTGAGGGCCGAGCCACGTTTCCGTGAGGAAAAGTATATCAATTTCAAGGTCTTCTATGATGTCGGTAATCTGTGTCGCATGTTTTGGAAGTGAACGAGAGGCAAGGTTAAGGGTGGCGGGTTTGATAGGTTTAGTGGGGAGCGTGAGCTGGACTGGCTTGCATAAGGAGCAGCGGGTGAAAGGTCCCTTGAGATCATGGGTATAATTACAGGAGGGTGGGGGGGGTCTGAGGCTCAGTAGTTCTCTGCGAGAGTACTTTATATTTGGGTAAGAAGATTCGGGCAGGAGTTCTGGCCCTAAGCCCGGTCGTGCGCGGACGGGCGCAGACGGGCTTGCCTTAGGCGCGCCTTCGGCGCGCAAACGGCGCTCCCGCTGCGCTCGACCGCTGCGCTGGTGGGGGCGGCACATTTGTAGTAAATGATAGAGGGCGTGGCCTCGCAGGGGGCGTGGCTACACCTTTGCCGCGCTGGCGGAGAGGGCGTTTTCCAAGTCGCTCTGGGGGTCTGGCTGGCGCTAAGAGGCAGCGTTTCACCAGGTGAGCTTGTGAAGATTAAGTGGCTAAAATCAGAATAACAATTTTTAAAACAGACAAACAGTGCGTGAGCAAGTAGCTAACCTCCGGCTTCCGCCTCAGAGGGAGTTTCAGGTCATATGATTTGTTGCGCTTTCTAGCGTTTTTTATACTGGTTCCTAGGTGGGCGTGGCCTCGCAGAGGGCGTGGCTACACCTTTGCCGCGCTGGCGGAGAGGGCGTTTTCCAAGTCGCTCTGGGGGTCTGGCTGGCGCTAAGAGGCAGCGTTTCACCAGGTGAGCTTGTGAAGATTAAGTGGCTAAAATCAGAATAACAATTTGAAGGTACTAAGTCCAAATATTTGTCCTCAGCTCTGAATGCAACCTTCAGGGTTATTTGCCTGGAACTACCAGTTTGTCACACGATTGTCTGACAACCAAAGAACGAGTCACCATGATAAAGTAAAGAATACACTGTGTTGCTTAATCTTTGTATTAAAAACGGTACTTCTGGTGACATTGGCTGGAAACTTTGGCATGTGACAGACAAGCAAATTCAGTTTTTCCGGCCTGCTCCGTCCATATAATCCGCAGGACATGCAAAAAGAAGATCAATTAACGTGTTTTCTTTTGATGTTACTATAACGTCTCCATATACAGATTACTCATCTGACTCGCACTTTGACTATAACGGATGCATATAGAGATTCACCTCACCACTATTGACTACACATTGGGGCCGCCCTGATTTCTTGCCGCCTCATCATTACGTTGCAAGTGCGGCCTTCACTTTCTGCATCCCGTTCCGCATTTTGGCTGCCTCACAACACCGCGGACCACCACTGGACAGGACTGCAAGTCCCAGGGGGCAGTGGGTTTGGAGCATCATCTTTGCGCCAAGCCAGGGGCATAAAGCAATGGTAGAGCTCCCACGGCATGGGACGCCCTGATTTCCAGCCGCCTCATTGTTATGCTGCAAGTGCAGCCTTCACTGTTCTGCCCTGCATCTCGCTCCGCATTTTGGCCACCACACAACACCACAGACCACCACTGGACCGGACTGCAAGTCCCAGGGGGCAGTGCGGTCTCGTGGTTGGAGCATCATCTTTGCACCAAGCCAGGAACATAAAGCAACAATAGGGCTCCTGTGTGCGGGATGCCCTGATTTCCTGTCGCCTCATTGTTACGCTGCAAGTGCAGCCTTCACTGTTCTGACCTGCATCTCACCCCACATTTTGGCCACCATACAATACTGTGGAGTGCCACTGGACAGGACTGCAAGTCCCAGGGGGCAGTGCGGGCTCGCGGTTGGAGCATCATCTTCGCGCCAAGCCAGGCGCATAAAGCAACGGGAGGGCTCACGCGGCGCGGGATTCCCTGATTTCCTGACGCCTCATCGTTACGCTGTAAGTGCAGCCTTCACTGTTCTGCCCTGCATCTCACCCTGCATTTTGGCCGCCACCGAACAGGACTGCATGTGCCAGGGGGCAGTGCGGTCTCGCGGTTGGAGCATCATCATCGCACCAAGCCAGGCGCATAAAGCAAAGGGAGGGCACCCGCTGTAGTGAGCGTGCTAACGTACACGTCACGTGGCTACGTGACGTGTGGTGACGTAGGGGGAGTGGCGTGCGCAGCGCGGACATTAGTGCGTGAGCTGGCTGGAGAGAAGACATGCTTAGCGCTCCTTGTATGATATTACTTGAATAAACAGAGTTAATCGGAAGCCTGTCTCCGATAGTTATTGGGGGAAGAAAGTACATCATTACAGTGGCGACGAGGGTGGGATCAGCGACCCACGACCCCCACGACGCCGACTACGCGAAGAACGGAGGAACGGAGCGGAGTCGCGGAGCGGAGAGCAAGGAGGGCGCGAGGGAACGTGCAGCGACCACACCCTGACCGGGCACCACAAGGAGCGCAACGCAGTCGACAGCACGCAGAACCGAACACGGCAGGGGAGCGGCGAGCAACCTGTTGGGAACCGCATTACAAACCTAAGCAGGAAACCAGTTACGATCTAGGCCCACAGGTACCGCACTGGCTACCCCACCTGAGCGGGAAGGGGCTGAAAGGAGCAGCCCTCCACTCTTACTCTGTGAGGAGGAACGAAACGGCGCGCCGGGGAGCCCGAGAAGCCTGGAAAGTGCGCCGCCCACATCCAAGGGCGAGAAGATGAGCGCGCAGGCGGGGTTTGCGATAGCACCTGTCCAGTTCCTTCCCAGACCCGGGGAACCCCTCATGAAATGGGAGGACTGGAAGGAGTACATAGATAACTTCATAGAGGTACTGGAAGACGAGAGCGAGGAGAAATTCAAGCCTCCGAGAAAGAAACGTATCCTACTGCTAAACCTGGGCCCGGAAGGCCTGAGGATCTACAAAAGCTTGGTTCCCAAGAAGAGAGAGGCGGACGATGACGACGTGTACGCGCATGCAATGGAAGACCTGGAGGAACACTTTAAACCATCGGTGTGTGTCTCAGTGGACCGGTTTAACTTCCAGCAAAGGAAACAACGACCAGGTGAAACCGTGGAAGAGTACGTGGCGGCGTTGAGGAAACTGGCTGCCTCATGCAAGTACGCCAACTAGGAAAGTGAATTCATAAAAGACCAAGTGGTGATGCACACCACGTGCACGAACGTACAGGACAAGCTATGGGCAGCGGGAGACACCTCACTCAAGGATGTGCTGGTGATAGTCAAGAGGGCCGAACTGGCGCGAAGGTGTGCGGCGGCCACGAAGAAAGAGAGTGTGCCCAGCGGGGTAGTGAATAAGGTAGACAACGAAGAGCACCACAAGGAACATCAAGTAAGGAAACCACCAGAAAAAGGCCCGAGCAAAGGACAAGGCAACTCAGGCCCCTCCGGCAAACCGGCCGGAAGTAATAAACGGTCTTGCTATAGGTGCGGAAGTTGGGCGCACGAGGCGCACGACCGGAAGTGCCCCGCGCTTCGCGCCAAATGCCTGTTTTGTGGAATTGTCGGCCATTTTGAAAAAGTGTGCAGGAAGAAGGCTTCGAAAAACGCAGTGAAGTACGTTGATCAAGAAGCGGAAGAACCAGACGAGGTGGCCGAAGAAGAGGTGGTCACGGTCCTCTGCATCTACGATGAGATTTTGAGCGTGGATGACAGCATTCGTGGAAAGGACGGAAGGAGAACGATGAAACCGGTAATGGACATGATGATAGGAGGCGTGGAAATCCAAGTAGTGGCAGACACGGGATCACCATACACCATAATTCGGAGAAGCGTATGGGAGGAGAAATTTGCCCCGCAACTGGGCCCTGAATTGGACAAGCTGGACATACGCCCCGTTACATACAATGGAGACCGGATCCCCATGGCGGGATGCAGGAAGTTGAACTTTGAGTTCAGGGGTAGGGTGGCCAAGTGCAAGCTGTATGTTTCCGAGAAAGGCCCATCGGTCCTGGGATGGCTCGACCAAGGAGACTTGGGAATCAAGTTGGATCCAGGGGGCAAGGAGCAAATACTGCTGACGGAGCAAGAAGACGGGCTGGACACGGCCAGATGGAAGAAGGAGTTCCCAACAGTCTTTGGGGGCACAGTAGGAAGGCTCAACAAGTTTGCGCACAAAATCATACTCAGAGAGGGCGCAACACCTGTGGCCCACAAGGTGAGAAATATCCCGATGGCCGTGAGGGACGATGTAAAGGAGGAACTACGGCAACTGGAGAAAAGAGGGATCATCGAGCCGATCACCTGCGCAGAATGGTTGGCACCGTTGGTGGTGGTGAAGAAACCCAATGGGAAGGTCCGCCTATGCGTGGACCTGCGCGAATTGAACAAAAACATAGTGGTAGAGAAGTTCCCCCTTCCCCGGATAGAAGAGATGTTGGCCAGCACGAGGGGTGTTCGATGGTACTCCACCATAGACCTGACGTCGGCTTATCACCAGATTGCATTACACCCGGAGAGCCGCAGATTAACCTCGTTCATAACCCCCTTCGGGTGCAATCAATTCCGCCGCATGCCGTTTGGGCTAGCCTTGGCGGCTGCGGTATTTCAAAAACTCATGCGCCAGCTGTTCAAGGACATTCAAGGGGTCCAATACTTCCAGGATGATATATTAGTAATGGGTGGCGACAGAGCTGACCATGACAAGAAACTGGAAGTGGTATTGGGAATCCTGGAAAGGAAGGGCCTCACGGCAGAGTGGGCCAAGTGCCGCATAGGAATGGAGAAGGTGACGTACTTGGGCCATGAGATAAGTGCACGAGGAGTGATCCCCAAAAGGGAAAATGTGAAAGCGATCTGCGACGCACCCCCACCGGCCAGCAAGGAGGAAGTCCGATCCTTCCTGGGGATGGCAGAATACTATGGGAAGTTCATAGAACACTTTGCCTCCAAGACCCACCATATGAGACTGTTGACCAGAGAGAACAGTGAACTCCGGTGGTCGGAAGAAGCCCAGCAAGAATTTGAGAAAGTGAAAAGAGAGGTGACAGGGGCTGTCCCACTACAAGGATTCGATCCCCAAGGAAATACAATACTGACAACGGATGCCAGCGACAAAGGACTGGGAGCAGTCCTCATGCAAGACCGAGGCCAAGGGAAAGTGGAAACCATATGCTTTGCGTCCCGCACCCTGAACGACACTGAAAAAAAGTACAGTGTGATCGAAAAAGAAATGTTGGCGGTGGTGTGGGCCATGTCACGGTTCAGGCAATTTCTGTGGGGCACCAGGTTCCGGTTGAGGACGGACCACAAGCCACTACTCAAGGTACTCACATCCAGTGGGCATGCTGACGCAACGCCGAGGATCTCAAAAATGTCACTAAAACTAATGGAGTTTCGATACGACGTGGAGCACATCCCAGGGAGTAAGAACAGAGTGGCTGATTATCTGAGCAGGGCAGCAGCAATGGAGCCCAGCATGGAACACTGTGAAGCGGCGGAAGAATGGGTCGCACTTACTGAAGACCTGGAAGTGATCATAAGCAAGCAGGAATGGAAACTGGCGTATGAAGAAGACCCTGTCCTGGAAGAAGTGAAGGCCCATATTGTGAGGGGGTGGCCAATCAAGAACAAGACTGGGCGAGGCCTCATTCCATATTTCGAAGTCAAAGAGGAACTATCAATCGACGACCAAGGCATCTTCGTATACAGAGGAGAGAGAGTCATACCTCCAGCAGGGATGATTCCCAGGCTGCTGGAAATGCTGCACGAAGGCCATCTGGGAGTAGGGAAGTTGAAACTAAGGGCCAAGCAAAATTACTGGTGGCCGGGGATGTACATAAGAGCGGAGAGACACGTGAGAGAATGCCCGAGGTGCCATGGCGCGGATAAAACACTCAAACCGTTGCGCCCAGCCTTAGGAAAGTTTGATCCCCCGAAGAACCCATGGGAGGAACTGTCCATAGACATTTTGGGCCCAATATTAAATGCCCAGGGAATACAGAAGTACATCTGCGTAATGGTAGATAGATATTCCAAATGGCCAGAATTGAGGATTGAAGAAACCATGGATACGGAGAGGATAGTGAGCTTCATGGCTGAAACGTTTGTGAGAGAGGGCATTCCAAAATGTGTCCTCAGTGACAATGGGCCCCAATTCCGTTCTGAGAAATTGTCCCAGTTCATGCAGAGAAATGGTATCACGGCAAAACACACATCAATATACCATCCCGCCGGTAATGGCCTGGTGGAACGTTTCAATAGAGTAGTGATGGGTTCGATACAGGCAGCGATCTCAGACAACAAAGACTGGGAAGCAGAGATCTGGCACATGGTATGGGCATACAGAATAACACCCACGAGCACCGGCTATAGTCCCTTCCAGATCCTCAGAGGCCGTGAGCCTTTCACTCAGGACAACAGGATATGGAAGGAATGAGTCATCAAGAGCGAGTGGTCACCGGCGGTGGTGCAGGCCAATCTGGAGAGAGCCCAAGCGGTGTATACCAAACACTATGATGCGCGGAGGAGTGTGAAAGACACTGTGTTAGAAAAAGGTGAATGGGTGAGAGTAAGACTGGCCACATTGCAGAAGAAGGGAGAAAGCAAGTACAGCAAGCCACTACAGGTAGTGGAAGTCAGAGGCAGAGCAGCCTTGTTGAGCGATGGTAATGTGTGGTCGCAGGACCGCATGGCTAGATGTAACAGAATACTCTGCTGGAGAGGAAACAGAAGTGATGAAGACGGTGAGAACAGCAGCGATGACCCCAATGAGTATGGGGGAGAGGATTTGGACATTGGTGAGACAAGGCAAGAGGACCAAGAAACGAGTGGGGAGCAGATAATTGAAGAGGATAGGAACAGGAGTGAGCCTAGTGCGGCTGCGCTAGGAAATGGTAACGATAATGCAGCGACAACTGCCACGTCCCCGGTAAGACTGACGAGAAGGGGCAGGGCGGTGGTTCAGCCTGCGAGGTTCAGAGACTATGACATGAGCCAGGACTTGTACATATGAGTGTTGGGAAAAAAGGGAGATATGTAGTGAGCGTGCTAACGTACACGTCACGTGGCTACGTGACGTGTGGTGACGTAGGGGGAGTGGCGTGCGCAGCGCGGACATTAGCGCGTGAGCTGGCTGGAGAGAAGACATGCTTAGCGCTCCTTGTATGATATTACTTGAATAAACAGAGTTAATCGGAAGCCTGTCTCCGAGAGTTATTGGGGGAAGAAAGTACATCATTACACCCGCGGCGCAGGACGAGCGCGGGCTCACCCGTGCGAAGCCTGGGCCACAGGCAGGCTCGTCCTTGCCCATCATAGCCCAAAAAAGGCTGGGCTGGTCCGCAGCTCTTGGTTGTTTGCCGCAATATTCCTCTCCAAAAAGCGAATACACACAGGGAGACCGCAGACCAAGGAATCCAGCACTGAGTACTTTTGCCCGAGCCCTTCCTTTCCCAGAAGCACCTCGTACTTTGAGAACGGCCCCTGGAGGTGCTTGAAAACAGTGTTGGCGGTCCTGCTACGTGGGCCCGTTTTAGCCCATCCTAGATCGACCAAGGCCGGGCTGGGCCATACCTCTTTCTTCTATCGTACCCAAGGTACTGCGCCTTTTGGTTAGTCTAGAACATATTTGCATTGGGACAATACTGCAGGGTTGATATTGACTTTGAATTTCACCGAATTTGTAACAGCACATGCTATCCATTTTGGTGTAGACTGGTAGGAAGGAGCTAAGTCCGAAGTAAGGCATTGCGCATTGACTGTTCGCAGCCTTATGAACTTTGGACGATAGGGCTGAGTTCACTCACACCAGGTGTATACTAAGCCTATCTTTCCTTTTAATTTTTTTTCCTGTTATTCTTCTGCCTGTCATTTATCTGTTGGAACATGGGGAAGAGAAAAATAGTGATCAATCACAACAAAAAGCCAGTTAAATCAGGAGCGCATTTTTGCCTGTCCTTATTTACTTTTTTAACAGGTGCAGTGGGGGACATAGAACAACAGGTCATAACTGTTGAAGATGCCTTAAATCCAGTCATGGAGGGGGGGTGCATCAGTGGATGCTGGCTCTCTTAACCCAAAAGGCGCTCATGGAAGCGACCCGGTTATAAATGGCTGCGTGGTAAACATCTCTGATCATATATCTGGATGTGAACATAACAGCGACCACGAAATACAACAACCAACTAAGCGCGCAGGAAACCCTGATACGTGCCCTCCCATTCCTGACATATCATGCTTAAAGTTAAGTAAACCCCCATCTAAACTATGTAAAAAGGCCTCTATAAAAGTTAAGCCCCAAAAATCCGGAAATTGGGAAAAATCATTATTAACTTCAAATGCACGTTTACAGAGTATGGTGAGTAATTTAAAAGACAAGCTGGAGGCCCTAGAAACATACTCTAGGCATATTTTAAGCAACCTGTTGTTAAGATTGAAGTTAGTCTGACCAAATGTTTGGACAAACTTGAGTTTCTTGAACAGGGGAGTGCTTCTGTCCAAGTAAAACAATTGGGTAAATAAGGAGCTAGACTAAAATCTAACAGAAATACTATTGACCAGGCTATTGACAGGGATTTAGGACCCGGCCATTTAAATACACTGTCTCACTCTCCCACTGTAAACATAAGGATTCCTCCTCCAGTCATACCACCAGTCACTATTCCACCTACATATAATACTAGTAATAAAAACCCCAATATCTCATATGAGAGGAAGAAGGAACAGACATGACATATTTGGACTTACCCCCAGTCGCTACGCAAAAGTTCCTAAATTAGATTATGGGATAGAAGAATCGCTGGAAATGTTGAAAAATAGGTCCCTGCATTGGCGTGGCACTAGGACGGGCCTTGTGGGGGAGGTATTTGATGAATTTAAAATGGTGAGGAGAATAGAGTGGGTTGGCAGAGGACAGAAAACACTCCCAGGGGACTGCATAGTCTTGACATTCAGAACCCCCCACCTAGTAAATTTGATTATGAACAGAACAGGACAGAACAGGAAATCATACTACATTGTCACAAAGTGTTAATGTACTACCCCTAGGTTATTTCTACCAACCCCTGGACAGTAGCAGTGCAAGGGTAAACTGGGAACCTCATATGCTAACCCCCAGCAATCGTTTTAATATCCATACATTTAACCGCTTCGACGTATCCAATACTCTCGAAGCAGTAGATTGACTCAGACATCAGGATGCGACTCAGGCAAAAATAACTAGAAATATGGTAAATGGGGTTACTCAGGGGCATCAATAATTGTTCCTACATTTGAAGCAGGCGACATACAAGGAAAATACACAAGGGGACACATACAGGCAAGCATGGGCACAGCCCCAGTGATCTTTGTAGTGCCATTTCGATCTCCACCCCCACAAATTGGACCCGTTAATTCACAGGCGGAGAACGGGCAGGGAAGGAGTTTAGGCACTGGTAAACAAGATAAATGTTAGTTCCTATTTTGGAACATGGCTGGCCTAAAAAGCAAGATCTCAATTAACATATGGTTGGATTTTGTGTCAAAATATGAGATAATGAGCCTACAAGAAACCTGGGTAGTGGAACCAATTCACATAAATGGGTTTAAAATGTTTCACACTCCAGCTATAAGATCGCACATTGGTAGAGCAAAAGGGGTTATGCTCCTATATTTTGAATCAGCTAAACTTGAGAAAAGTTGAAGTAGTCGCATCCAATAGGTACCAGCAACTCCTAAACATTCAAGTCGATCTGGGTTTGTGCGTGGCCCTAGTAAATTTCCATAACAATATTCCAACTGATCTGCTTGAGGACACCGTGCGCAAATTATTAGGCACGTTGAATAAGTTACTCTCCCACTCAAATAACTAAGTCATCGCTATATGGGGTGGTGACTGCAACTCCCCGATCTGCCAAAGGGATGCTGAATGGGTATGTGGAATAACACTTGAAAAAGATATCAATCTTCTTCATTTCCCACACACAACACTTGGAGAACTCTTAAATGAGGTTATGTTTTCACACAACATGGGCTATGCAAACAACTTATGTTCACCTGCGGTCCATTTTTCTCCAACGTTTAACAGACAAGGTTTCCTCTCCATTATCGATTTTATATTGATAACATGTATGTACAGGCATTCCACACGAGTTAGAGCATTCACCACCCATCATATTGCTTTAAGCGATCACTATCCGCAAAGCATCAATATTTTACTGTGTAAACTAGATCTTCATATGAAGGGCGAACCTAATCAGCTGTTGAGTAACAACACATTGAGCCGGAAAAATGGGTATAGACTAAAATGGTAGAAACTGGACCCAGAGGCCTTTGTTACAACTATTTTTTCAAAGAGTAAAGATATGTTTTAAGCCTGTCTAGATGAGAATTCATCACATCAGGAAATTATTAAGAGTTTCTCAAATATTGCTGTTCATATCAACGATACGCTATATATTAAAACAAGAGGGAAGAACTCACGCAAAGAAGGATGGTTTGTTTCCCACTGCACCAAAGCTTACACTAAACATAAACACTCTTTGAATGCCGGGGCCAGAAACTTGGAATACATCAGGGAAACTAGAAGGGATTAAAGGAAGGCTTTAAATGCTTGAAAACAATCCTTGAAAGAGGAAGCCTGGAATGCATTGCATAAGGCATCAATTGACTGAGATCCCACAGCGTTCTGGAAAGCAGTGAATGCTCCTTTCCTGGTTGAGAGCAATAAAGCAAGCATAGACATTGCTATTTCAGAAGCGGAGTGGATCCTGGCAAACGGGGTTGATCCTGAGTTCCCCCCTCCAATTTTAAAGTTATCCTTGGTCTTTACCTTGAGCGAGGTCAATAACGCCATAAGAGCAAGTGGGGGTGGCAAGGTGCCAGGGTCAGATGACATCCCGGTGGACCTTTTTAAATCTAACCTGGCTCTATAGGGGGAAGATGTTAACACCATTTTTTAATGCGTGTTGCACACAGGGACTTTTAACGACTTGGCATGACTCTATAATCGTATATATTTTCAAAAAGGAAGACAGGTCTGTTGTGGTCATATCTAGGACCCTAATTAAATAATCCAGATTTATGCACTTATGTGGTTATAACAAATCACACCCTTATAAAGGCATAAGAATCAAATCCATATTTAGTAATAGCCAATGCAAGCCAAATACGGCAAGGCTACTTCCTTAGACTCCTAGAAAGTACAATGAGTTCTCTCAACAAACCAAACCTCCAGCAACCTGGGAATTCCCCATGCTTTTGTTTTGATTTGTCATAGAACTCCAGCGAGCACTGAAAGCCAGCTCTTAGAGACATCTTTTATTGATGTATTTTGTCTAACCTTACGTCAAACACGGCACCTTCCAGGTATAAATATACCAGCGTTTGCCTTAAGCAACACACGGTGGTGTGGAGCAGAGCGGCTATCTACTTATCCGAAGTCCAGCTGATGCCAGTGCCGAAGGAAGCCGTCCTTCCCATTTGACCCACTGAGAAAGACGCTGTCTTTTTCTCCTGCAGAGAAAATCCAGCTCCAGTGTTTCCAGTCATCCTTGCGGGTTACTGGGAGATCGAGTCCTGAGAGTGAGATAGAAGACCTCCTTCATTCTAAAACCAAGGTATGGAGCTGATTAGATCCTAAGAGAATTCTGGAGTCAATTCTTGGCAAAAACTAACTTAACTTAAACTGCAGCTCATTTACTCCTTCCCACGTACTAGGCTTAGGTTCGGTACACCGGGGTAGGCGTATTTAGAAGCACCAGTTGAGTAAGTTTAGTCAAACTTTTATCTTTGTATGTAACTGTATATATTTTATACCTTTTAAGTATCATATGGGTCAGAAACCATATCAATGATTTTACAGTATTATTTCATAATACTCCTTTTATTGTAGGCACTTTACCTCATAACAAGTATTGCAATTGTGGTAATTCATTTCTCTTGCATGAGAAAGAAGACTGCTTAATAAATTACACCTTTTATTGAAAACGCCCATCTCTCTATTTCTCTGCACTCTGGTGAAACTAAGTATGCACAAATGACTGAGTGAAATAGATATCTATTGTTTTCACACGACTCTGGAGATATACTCCTTATTCTTGGGGAGCAAAGTTATCATGTTTATGCAGTTGTCAGAAGCTGAATCCCTTATTGTCTAATCAGGGAAGTTCACTCCTCCCTGTTCATTCAAGAAAGTGTCTAGTGAACTCTGAGCTAGCTGGCAAACCTAAATGAAGTCTAACATATTTAATAGAGACCTAGTCGACCTCAGTCCTACGTCTAAACTATCGTTTACGTTATTCCAATGCGCAGAGACTATTGGGAATATAGGAACTACACTACAGGTCGAGCCCTGCCTGTTATCGTCCTATTTCATTACTGGACTCTACAGTGAAGATTTTGGGATGGGTGATATTAGAGAGACTGCAGGATTGGGTGGATGAACACAGAATCATAAGCGATGTACAATATGGTTTTCATAAAGGTTTGGGCACTATTGATCAGGGATTAAATATATATATTTTACTGGCAAATTTTGTAAAAGCCAAAGGTGAAAGGCTGTTTTTAACTTTTGTTGACTTAACAGCCTCTTTTGATTGCGCAACCCATGAAGCTATGGTAAATTTTGGGGGAGCAGGGGGTAGACCCTGTTTTAATTTTCTTCCTAAGGCAGCTTTAATTGGATGCTAGGGTCAGGGTGCGTTTCGGGCAGGATGGAGAATGTACACAAAGTTTTGAAGTTAAGAAGGGCGTTAGGCAAGGCTGAGTTCTTGTCCCCTTTCTATTTACTATGTACATAACTAACCTAGAGGCAACTTTTGAAAATGAGTGCAGGGTCTTATCAGCCGCCACCCGCCCTATCCCTGCGCTCCTCTACACTGACGATGCAGTTCTCATGTGACGCAGGCCACTTGGCTTACAGAGGGTAGTTACCTCTTTCAAAAACTTTGTTTAAATTGGGTCTTACCATCAATTGCTAAAAAACTTTTTTTATGAATTGTGGCAATGAATCCAACAAAAAGAGCAACACCATCTTTATTAACAATAAGGTAATTGAGCGCACTAAAACATTCTCTTACCTGGGGCTTCTATTTGAACAAACAGGAACCTGGACAAGTGCTGTCAAATCCAGAAGGGTTCTGTTTAGTAGGTCACTGATGGCTTTAGTTAATGTTAGCAGAAAAGTAGGGATACGCCCTCCAGGGGAACTACTGCACATATATAAGGTTAAATGTATTGTGGTTGCCACCTATGGGTTAGGAATTTGGGGCCTTTCTTAATTCACTACAAATGGCAGAAAAGATGTTTCTTAAATACTTTCTGTCCGTGCCTGAAAGCATGTCCAATTTTATCTGTCATGCTGAACTCGGTCTACCCTATCTGGAGGGCGTAATTAGGATCTAACGCGTCCTCCTATGGCACAGGGTTTGGACCACAGAAGAGTCAGCTTTTAATCACCTCATTTTAAAAGACGCGATGGGCCTTGATGGAATAAAAAGCATGAGATGGTTAGAATATGTTAAATCTTTCTTAGGCCAGTTAGGCCATCAGGAATATTACAAGGATCCGAATACCATATGCAGTGTGTAGAGAAAGGACCTAAAAGGTGGTTGTATGAGATATCTGTGTGAAAATAGAGCCATGATTGAAATGGATAAGTCTACGGTTCAATCCCACCACCTTACTTTGGCCTTTGAGCACACCCAGCCAAATATCTTGATGGTCACAAGTGACTATGATAGATTTTTGCTGACAAGCTTCAGGTTAAACATTATTTTCAGGTCATTAAGTTTTCCAGTACTGAATGACTGGTCGAGAACTTTAAGTAAATGCCCGTGCGATGATCTTTCCGCACAATCCTCGATACACATTTTGTTTTTTCTGCAAATTTTATCTTAGCCCGAGAAAAAGATGGATTATGCCTGTGCTTAAAAAACTAGGATTGAGGCAATGCCAGCCTGCATATTTGGCACTACAATTTCTGGACTGTGAATTCATAATTGCCTCTATTACTGCCATTTTAAAAACTGATTTTAGATTGCGTAAATCAATTGTGATATAATCTGACGGCATCATTAACTGTCTCTTATTATTTTTAAACTGTATAAACTATGAACTGTGCTTTTATGGAATGCTTTATCAAGTATCTGAACAAAGTAATTTTTGATTATATTTGATTTCACTACACATTGGCAATGGGCTTCACACCAGTGTGTCATTTATTTAATCCATTACCCTATTACAGCTTTCCAAGCTGCCACAGACAGTCAGTGATATCTCTGCCCGCATTACACAAATTGGTCGTCAATTTGTTTTTTGAAGCTTTTCCTAATAAAAACTGAAGCATGCTATTGTCAGGGGAAAATAACGTCTAACCCCGATTTAACGTAATGAGTAGGCCCATAAAAGAGTCGGAGACGAAGGTGTTGCCAAGTTCTGCGAAGTAATATTGTTTTGTCAATAAGTACACATCTAATGATTCACTTTACTAACTCCATCTCAGAATTTTATTGTTATTAACTTTCAACTCCCAGCACGTTTGATGCCGTCCTGTACACCGTAGATTCATGTTATCTCGCTGCTTCGTTTAGCTGTCTTACTATTGCATAAAGAATGCTTACACTGTTTTAGGTATAACAACAAATTGGTCAAACCTTAACTAACGCTAAGGGCGGGTCATTATATTCATACAGGATAATAAAATCTTGCACACTAGATATTTACCTATGACATGTCCTATACAGTGTATGTAAACAATAGTAATCTTCTAAAAATTAATATATGCATGCATTTGATGTGTATATAATCATGACTGTGTTCATATCGTATTTGCAATGAAAGATGTTTTAATATAGGTACTAATGTACACATGGTATGGAAATAATGCCTAGGTTTAATCGCATTATTAACGGCAGATGGTTAATGCAATATATGCACTGATGTACACATGGTATGGAAATAATGCCAAGGATTGCATCTTTTACGACAGATGGTTTTTGCATATGTACCTCGAAAAGCAAGGTACAAACTTAGGGGGTCATTACGATTGCAGTGAATCCGCATACTCCGGCCCGGCGGAAGCCACCGCCGGCGCCGAGTATGCGTATTCACCGCGGCAGACACATAAATGACCCCCAGCCAGATTTGGATGGCTGGGGGGTCATTTTTACGTCTGCCGCTTTTTCCGCCGCGGTCGCCTTCCGCACTGATTGCATTTTTAACATTGCGGCGGTTGCTGCTTCAAGCAGCACCCGTCGCAATGATAAACATACAGGATGTGACCGCCAAGGTAGCGGTCACATCCTAATTTGTATGGAGGGACCGCCGCTGTGGATGGTTCCTCCTCCTCTGGGGTGGGACGCAGGTCCGTCCGCCATCCTAATAGGGCCCTAAATGAATTCATTTATTTATTTACAGGTTCGCCCCTGGCGAAGAGACGCTCAGTCCCGAAATGCATTGGGCCTAATTTAGAAATCTGTAATCGCAGCAAGCAAAACTATTTTGCAAATATAATATTGAATTAACAAATGTATTGAGAATTGCATTCATAGAAATTGATTGCCGATTGAATACAAATAATGCAATGTTGAATAAATTGCTGAAATTCAAATGGAAAACAATATGACTAAAAATGTATTATTCATCTGACAACTAGAAATCAAAGATAGCATTTAACCCAATACGCTGTGCACGTTTGAGATCAGGTCGCCTGTTAGGGGCCTGACCACTTTCACATTATAGTACATGCCAGACAGGCAAAGTCAAGCATAGCACGCAATAATAATTAAAGTTTAGATACGCATTTAAGTTTGGGAGAAATAAATAGGAATGCACATATCCACCCTTTCACAGTTTATACTCACACTGCTTAAATCTGGATAAGTGCACCCACAGGTAAAGATAAGGATGTCTTTTGATATTATAGCAAGCATCACAGACAACAGGGCGTATACAAAGGCATACACCACAGACAAAGCTGATCAAATCTACAATCTTATTCAGGAAACGAAAGCTTTGGATGCACAAAGCGGAACCATCACGCAACAATTGAAACAACTAGACTTCCTTACCAGAAGAGAATTAAAGCAAAGGTTACCAGCATCGACGCTAGTCCAATACCATAAAGTAAAAAGAATACCTTGCGGACTGAGATTGGCAATCAAACCAATGTTATTCAGACTTCAACATATTCACCAAAGTCAAAAAAGAAACCACTTTGGATAAAAGAACACTTCACACAACACTCTTACACAAACACGACTCTCAGCAGTGGTATAGCTATGGGTACGAAGGATGCAATAGAACAAGAAGAAATGATCTAGAAAGATACAGATCTGGAAGAATAGACACATTTATTAATAATTAAAATGATTAAAAACACTGTGTACATCACAATACATATCAAGTTCATAACACTTCCAATCATAGGCTGAAAGGAAAAAATTGTCTCTTTTCTCTTTAGACTACGGTATAGGCCCTATTACAAAACACAAATGTATATAAACATAATACATTAATATGCACAAAATTAATATACAGAAAAAGTAATCGGGAACTTGCAAGGAAAAACTAATACCTATTGCAGAAGAAAGCAAGTAAATCATACACAGATCAATTGTAACAGCTATACTTAATATACAAAAATGCTGTAATCAGAGACAATTGTCATCATAGATTTTGCACGGTTTTCTCTTAAAAGAATCGACGCATTTCAGCGGGCGCTACGTTGTTGGCCAACACCTTCTTCAGGAACATTTATAAAAAGTCCCAATCAAAGAAAACATCTGAAAAACATGAATGTTACAATACATATATACAATCCAGTCATTTAATAAACAAACCCTTCTTTAAATACAACATCCATTCGCCCGTACCATAATTCACTGTTAAGTGCACATTTGAGATCAGGTCACTTGTTAGGAGCCTGACCACTTTCACACCCTTAAGTAGGCCAGAAAACAAATAAGAAATCATAGGATGACCAACATCATCGCTATAACCACATGCTCCACGGTGACAGCAGCAGACTAATCCAAAAGAGGGACCATTGACAAGATGCTATAAACACCCTGCATAGGTTGCCCCTGATCAGTTGGCTCTCAGCAAGGAAAACATTAACACCCACTCAAATATGGTGTGTGGTAAATCACTTCGACATCATGAGCCAAGTAGCAAGAGTGGAACAAGCTGGCCTTGGTCCAATTTATTTTAAGACCAGATACCTCTCCAGCATCCAGCACCTTCATTAGTTCTGGCAGGACTAATCATGAGTCAGAAAATGTATACGAGGGCATAATTTGTACATAGTGACACTCAATGCCAATCGTCACAAATAGGGATCCCCACTCCCACCTCCTTGTCCTCAACACACAGGCCAGCAGTTCCATGGCAATAGCAAAACAATTAGAATATAGGGGGCAGCCCGGTCTCATGCCTCTATGTATGTTGAAACAATCCAAAACTACCTGGTCCATCTTAACCCTGAATCACAGGCTCGATGAATAATAATTTGATCCTGCTATGCAGAGGCATATTCTTTCCAAAACTGTCATAGGGAAAACAAATTGGGGAGAGGATGTAGCCTTACGGCTAGAACGGTCACTGTCGAAGCTGGGGTACTGGGTTCGAGTCTCGGCAACATTTAACATCCTGTGATTCTGGGCAAATCACCAAGGCCTAGATGTATCAAGATTCCATTTTGCGAATCTTAAATAGCGATTTTTTGCGAATCGCTATTTAGAATTCGCAAAATGGAATGTATGTAAAAAATTGCATTTTTTTTGCGATTCTTTATTTATCTTTATTTGCGAATTCGCATTTTGCGAATTCGCAAATAAGGAATATTTCCCCATGCATTCCTATGGGCCAGGAGGCCCATAGGAATGATTGTGCAGTAATTCTCAAATTGCGAATTCGCAATTTGCTAATCGCAATTTGAGAATTATTTCAAGGGTGCAGGGGTGTCTCATGGACACCCTGCTGCAGAGGAATTGACTGCACCCACTCCAAAGCTAGATGGAGTTTACTACCGGGGGCCTGGGGCATGGCATGACAGTTCCGATAATATTTCACGAAAGCCGGATTTATTTTCACCCCAGTGAGTTGTAGCACCCCATCTTGTGAAGACATAGTGCCTATTGGAATCCTGGGCATCTCAAACCTTAGTCGCCTCAAAAGCTGAGCAAGGCCATGACCAGGCTTGTGTCCCTCGGCATGCTGCTGTGTCACCTGTGTGTTGTTATCTAGGTTCTCTAGTTTCACACCTGTAATGCATGGGAGTTCTGCAGATCTCTAAAATGGAGCCCTGCTTCCCTAGTGCTGTCGGCCCTATTTTCAGCATCTCATATCTACCATTCCATAAATCCTAAATCTTTACTTTTTTGGGAAAATAAAGTAAGTTCAGAGCCTTTCGTTACAAAATGTTTGTGTTGGCAAGCACCCCTATATTTGGTATTTTATTGGTTGCCTATGACCTGTAGTATACATTAGTATAAATTAGGGACGGTGCAGATAAACTCATGTAAGAATAAAGGATAATGGACATTTGTGGATGGTGGAGGCCTGAATGGTAATAATATTTCCTCATTTTCTTTCTATGTTTGTGGATTTCGTCTAGATTTGTCTTTATGACATTGTTTGTTTACTTTTGAAACCTAGGGGCATGTAACCAAGCAATAGCGAATTATCGCTATTGCTTGGTTAGAGAAAAAATGTATTGCCAACCTGCGGCGATTTTTAACCGCAGATAAACCTTGGTATTACCAAGGTTTATCTCAAATGCGATAAAAATCGGCCGCAATGCATGAATATCGCTGAAAAGTCAGCGATATTCATGCATTACCGAGCTAATGCTCTTAGCCATGTTATCCATCTCCCATTGGATAACATGGCTAAGAACTGCTCAGAGCAGGTGTTAGCTTTCGGAGATATTTGCGCTTAGCGTGAATATCTCCAAAAGTTGGTAATAGGAGATAGCGATGTTAGCGACTGTTTCCAGTCGCTAACATCTTGGCACGCCCACTTTGCATGTCATTAGTGATAAATTTCTCTGACATGCAAAGTGGGGCCCAAGATGGTCGCTATCTCCTACTAGCTGTCGCTAACTGGTGTTAGCGACAGCTAGGTAACAGGGAGATACGTTTATCTCCGCTTTCTTGGCTTTTAAAGCTAAAAAAGCGGGGATAAACCCCCTTGATAATATGCCCCCTAGTCTGCTGAAAGAGTTGCATGTTATTTTAATGTCCTTCCTACATTATAATTATGTGCTATATATATATTTCTTGTGCATGGTCTCATATTCAATGCAAATTTAGGTTATTTATTTGTTTGCATGTGCCTTTTGGTGGGTAGGGTTCGGCTGGCTCCAGATCATTGTAGCAAAACATGTTATTTTATTCCTCCATATGTGCTTTTTATGTACTGAGCACCAGGTTTAGAGCCTACTTTTGTCATAGTTGTCCATTTTATCTTGGTCTTCTCTGCTGGCCTTGTTGTGAGTGATCAATATTTTGTGGATCCAGAGTCTTAACACTAATAATTGTATTACATTTTTAAAGCCATTTTTAGGAGCATTGCTATCAGAAGCCCACGTAATTTTTCTTCACTTTTGGTTTGTTCATAATATATTATTCCTTAGCAAAATATAAGGAAACCAGTTTTAGAAATATTGGTTTATTATACACCAAAAGTGATTTCCCTAAAAAACATAAAAAGTTGCCCATTGGTCGGGTTTGTTGACAAAAACCAGTAATTAAATAAGAAAATCTGTCAGCAAAACACACCACAATTTCAAAAAAACATAAACATTAGACTTAATGGGTTATCTGGAGTACTGTGGTCTTGGAAATGCCTTACTGGCAATGGCGGTCTAGCCACCGCTGCCACTGTGGGTCTGTCCATAGTATTTCGAGCGTGGTGGTTGGCGCACCACAGGACAACCACCTCCACTGGTATTCAGAATCTTATAGTGGTGGCATTGTGGAAAAGGGCAGGAATATGCTAGTACTGCCAATGCTGGCACTGCCAAGCAATTATCGAGTTCCATTTCCACTGCTCACCAAAGAGAGGTGGACATGCAAGTAAGGGCATCCTAACAGGGCCCCTGGTCAATTTATCCTATGGGGTGTGTGCGGTTGGGCACATGTTGTACCCCATATATTTGCACCTTTCTTCCTGCAATGTGTGGAATGCACAACATGGTACATGCCACACCATGCAGGAATGTGTAGTCGGCGTTGTCACATCAACGTTTGCTTATTAGCCTCTCCTATGAGCCTAGTTACAAGAAAGGGTAAACCCGGAGAAACTGGTACCTGGGTACAAGACGGTATGTATAATAATGGGCCAGTGTGTTGTTAGCTTTTAAGTGGGGGGGGGGGAGAAAAAAGGATTCTTTAAGACACACAAGTCATGAAACAACATGAAAGGAGAAAAAACAATGTACCACCAATGTTGTTTAATCACATTGGGAAATGCATTTTTAGAACAGATTTGCAAATAACACCTTAACCTGGTATCACATTAAAAAGTGCGGTGTCAGGGAGAGGAGGGTAGTAGAGGAGGGTTGTTAAGTCGTGAGTGGAAGAAATGTTGGGTGAGGGTGACAAAAAATCCCATACAATTTTGGTATATATGCATCATGTACCAGAGAGTCTAAGTCCATAGGTTATATACATATTCGCCATATAACAAATAGAAATACAGTTTATTAATCACTGTCAATTCTGTATTGGCAAATGCTGTGAAGTTGACGTTTCAACCCCTATATCTGTAGGTGTCTTGAACCTTACTACCGGTCTTGAACCTTACTACCGGGGTCTTCCTCAGGACAAGTGTGGGTTGGGGGGGGGGGCGGTGACACTAAAAAGGAAAAAAGGGCGGACGATAGATAAGTGCCTGACATGTATCTAAATGGGAATAAAAAATCCAGAGCGTTGGACAGTTTTAAATAGTATTACCTGCAGAAAGCCAGCCGCGTGAGATCTTTGCCACCGTCCACGAGCTGGCATCCTCGGACAGAACTCAGCCAAAGATCCCCCCTCTCAGGCTCTATGCGACTCACTCAATGAATTTTTTATTGACAAAATAGCTTGTATAAAGCTAACATTCCCCCCCCTCTTGCTCACTTTCTCCTACCCCCAGCCTCCTGGCAATAATGTGTCCCTCACCTCCATCCCCGCACTCACCAGAGAATCCTTGACCCCTTTACTCAGCCGCGTTAAGTCGGGCTCCCCAGCTGACATCTGCCCGGCACGCATTCTCTGTCAGATCTTTCTCGAAAGCCCACCCCGCTCTTACCCTTCTCAATGATTGTTTCACGCACAGCGCTGTCCCTGCCATAATTCGCCCCATACCTAAAAAAAACGGGGGCAGATCCCTCCTCCCCGGCAAACTACCGCCCGATATCCTTCGTCCCTATCTGGGTAAGGTAGCTGAGTCCCATGCCACCCCGGTACTCAGCGCCTTCATTGAGGACAGCAACCGCCTTGCACCCTGCCAGGCGGGCTTTCGCCCCCGCCACTCCACTGAAAAAGTGGTCATCTTATACCTCTCCGGCCCTTGTCCTCCTAGATTTGTCCGCCGCTTTCAACACGGTGGACCATTCCACTCTCTTGTCCCGTGTCGAGGCGGCGGGCATAGGAGGACAAGCATTGACCTGGATAGGCTCCTTCCCAGCAGACCGCACCCAGGCTGTCCACCTGGCCGAATTCTCTGCCCGTCACGCAGGATGCAATGCGGTGTCCCCCAAGGCTCCTCTCTTTCTCCCCTTTTATTCAACCTTTACATCTTCCCTCTTATTTTTGCACTATAGCAAATGAAGGTCACAGTCTACAACTATGCTGATGACCTCCAACTCATCTTTAATTTCTCCTCTTCCTCATCGGGTGTCACTGCCTTCCAGTCGGTCATGCTTTTTATCCGGGATTGGATGAATGCTAACCATCTGAAACTCAACCCGGATAAAACTGAGCTGATTTTGACTGGGGGCAGTGGCAACCCTTGGTCCTCCTCATTCTGGGCCCCCTCCCTTGGCCTACCCCCCCACCCCCTCTCATTCCATTAAGACCCTTGGCATCACACTTAATCATCACTTGACTCTGCACTCTCACATTAGTTCTGTAGTATCTTCCTGTTTTTTTACCCTTCGCATCATTAGGAAAGTATCTCGGTTTTTCTCCCCTTCTGCACTTAAACTAATCGTAATAGCCATGGTCTTATCCAAAATCGACTACGGGCACATTATTTATAATGGTGCTCCCGCCTATGCAATCCAACGCCTCCAGCTAGTGCAGAACCAGGCAGCCCGCCTGGTACACAGCCTTTCTAAATTTCATCACTCGTCACCCCTCCTCATTGCTCTCCATTGGCTTCCCATCAAACAACGGGCCCTTTTCAAACTTGGTTGCCTTAGTTTTCAAGCCCGGACGGGCACGACTCCTGCGTTTATCAATTCTGCCATCACCAACTACTGCCCTTCTAGAGATCTTCGCTCATCTACCAAATCCTTACTAGTCATCCCCTGTTTCAAGAAATCAAGATCGGGAGGCCAGAAATTCACGGTTCTTGCGCCAAGATTCTGGAACACCCTTCCGCCCCAGATCAGACTCTCTCCCTCCTACAGGGAGTTCTGTAGGGCCCTCAAGACTTTCCTGTTCCAGCAGGCGTTCAGCGTATAATTCTCTCTTTTCTCCATGCCCAGGAACCCCTCTAGCGCCATGAAACTGCATTGTGAATGCGCGCTTTACAAAATCTTACAAATTCAAATTCAAATTCAAATTACAATGATTGTAGCAGCGGGGGTAAAGGGTTTGTTCTCACAGATCAGTTATAGAGAAACGAGGCTCTGTGGCTCTTCAACTAGTCATGTGTTGGCAGGAGTGAGGCGTCGCCTAAATAATAAAGGTAACAGTCAACATAAATGAAATGGGTCCGATAGTCATTCACAAATACGGCGGTAGCTGCACACTATCAGTGGACAGTATGGTTGTTTTGTATGCTTGTGTGATCTAGTAAGAATGGAGGGAAGAGGCACTAATTCTTTCTTGTTACTCTGTTTCATTGGCAATACCCAGAAAAGCACTGTCAGTCTAGTGAGATTCCTCATCTGGTCTTCACTGACGACGTCTTTCCGACACCTTAGACATGCGCTCCTGTGCCGAGAAGGAACAAGGCTAAAGCCGCAACCACGCTTCACCAAGCGTGTTGCAGTAGTTAGCCTGGAAAAATGCTCCTGCTGGAGTCTGGCCAATAGGATGATGCCTCCGAGCGTCTCTACTGGGCCAAGATGCAGGGGGAGCCGGAGGCAAAGATCCGAGGTGCGGAAGTGCGGAAATACGGCAGGCAACAGCAAAGGTTCAGTACTGGAAGTACTGACGGGAATGAGTGCCGCGGCTAAATGCGGTCTCACCCGGAAGTGCTTCCTCGAGCCTTTTCGCGCATTAGACCGCTGACCTGTCAGTGGTGTGTGCTCGGATACTGGAAACAGTACACACCCGGCTGGGACCGTGACAAATATGATTTCATTTGCTTGTTAATAAATGTATTAGACTTGCTTTTTAATCTATATATAAATATTATTTGTTAAGTTTAAATATATGTTTAATATTGTCAAAATATAAGTTAAATGAACTTTGAAAACATTAAAATAGAAAACTGTGTTGAATGTATTTATTCAATTAAAATAGGTAATTAATAATTGTATTTATTGCAAACATATAACTATTTTGTATTATGTTTCTAAACACTCCACGATACGTATTAAAAACAGATCATCATTTCTACTGCATATGAATAAAATGTAATCAAACAATTTCACACTCAATGTGTAAAATTATATATTTACACTCCAATAAAAGTAAATTCTTAGGAAAGTGTTGACACTAAAGGGATGCCATTTACTAATCCCACTCCAATATAAAACCAAGTTGGTTAAGATGTTGGACATTCCAATCCATACCAATCTGGAGAACGTGTTAAACTCTAAAAGGCTCATGTTTACTGTTACCATTACAATAAATACCAATTTGCTGAAGGTGTTGGACTGTGAAGGGGTGACATATACCATTCCCACTCCAATCTATACCAAGTTGGGGAAGGTAATGAACACTAATAGGGTGACATGTATTATTCCCATTCCAAACTAGTCCAATTTGGGGGAGCTTTTCTATTCCCACTCCAAATTAAAAAAACTTGTGGAAAGTGTTTGACACTAAAATGGTGAAATGTACTATTCCTGTTCCAATCTATACCGATTTGGGAAAGTTGTTGGTCGCCAACAGGGTCACCTTTAATACTCTCACTCTAATCTAACCCAACTGGGGAAAGGTGTTGGACACTAAAAGGGTAACAATTACTATTCCCACATCAATTTAAACCAATTTGGGTAAACTGTTGGACGCTAAAAGGGTGACATTTACTATTCTCACTCCAATCTTTACTAATTTGGAGAAGATGCTGGTCAGTAAAGGAGCAACATTTACTATTCCCACTCCAATATAAGCCAGTTTTGAGAAAGTGGTGGATGCTAAAGGGATGGAAACTACTATTTCCACTAGAATCTAAAATATGTTATGCAAGGTGCTACAGCTAAAAAAAAATATTTACACAATCATTACTCACACATAATTTTTCATCTATAAAATAAACTGAAATTTACTTGAAATGATACTAAAAAAAACTGTAAACCTATGCATTTATATTCAGACATTAACATATAAAACAGTATTTTATCAGTATTAAAAATGTACATATTTTTTTAAAATAGTGGCTACCATTACTTAACTTTGAACCATACCATAACAAATAAAATAATAACCCAAATTTAAAAATAATATATAAAAACAATTTTTAAGATTAGCATAAAAAATTGCAATGGCATTATAATTTTCTACATAACATTATTATTAGTAAAGGAACCAGTGAGAAGAAGTCTGTTGACAATATTGACATTAGAGCCCTCATCCTTTTTTGAATAAGGTGCTATCCTTGCTGCACACCCTTCTTAGCAGGAAGATGTTGGGAAGAGGATATCACCTAATCAACATGGCACCACCATTGCCACCAAAACTGATGCAGATATCTGTGGGTACAGTAGTGACTACATTCATGGCTCATAAATGTTAATCTGAAATCAAATTGTCCTAGCAACATACCAAATCGTATTCACAATAAACTCAACAGCAAATAGAGTCTACTACACAGGCACTAGCAAAAGTGGAGCAGAGCCTGAGGTTCATCATTTTGTAGAAGACCGAGATGTTGTGACTGTTCTTCTATTGCACACATTGTCTTCACTGTCTTTTCAGGGGGAAAAAAGGAGGACTCCTCAGCCATCTCCAAGCCCCGATCAGATAATTGTGACTTTGATTGGATGTCTGACCCCGTCATAGAAGACAAAGCAAATGGTGGGTTGCCAAAAGCCTTAGAAGTGAGGAAGAGTTGGACAGAGACACAAAAACACTGCAGACCACGTCTATTCCACCTGCTCCGATTTACATAGCCCCACCAACCCCGCTTTTTCCATCTGTTCATAAACCTCAACCTGCTCTGATTCATGTAGCATCACCAACCCCAGATTTTTCCATCTGTTCAAGTACGCTGTGTATGTCTCTCTAAAGTTTTCCATAACTTCCCCTATCCATCCTGTCATCGATGCGCTGACCCTGTTCTTCAAGTTGTGAAATCTATTGTGCTGTTATCTATTTACAGATCTCACACTTGGCGGGGAAATATGTTTTAAGCAATGCTAAACTGTTACAATGTGAGGTTACAAAAAATTGCCAATTTGCATAAATTATCACCCTTAGCCAGGCCAGAAAAGGACATCATACTGCAAAGATTAAATTTCAACAAGAGTAGTTAAAGAATAGGTAGTGTGCAACTTGTTTCTACTATCTACAGAAAATCATTGTTCCTGAGGAATTTTCTATTTGAAGTAATCTCCTCGATAGACATGGCTGCACAATTTACTTTAGTTGTTTACTTGATTTATGCTGGATTATGCCTTGAAATTTTCACTCACTCAGTAATCAAATTCAGTTTTATGTACAGAAGAATCCTGCTTTGCTGGTTCACCCTCTCCCTTCTGAGAAAACATATTTTTTTCCCCTGTTTCCCTGTTTGGGCCTGGTATGGCCTAGAGCTGTTGGTCCCTTCATCAACATCAACAATAGCAAGCCTTGGGGAGGTGGCAGAAATACATTTCTGCTCCAATAAGAAGACCTGAAAGAAGAGAGTGGATGAGTGGAGTTAGACAGAAGGTTCAACCATGCATAATATGAACATACCTCCTACATTCCTTGGGTTGTTTTTGTAAGTAGTATTCCTCTTTAGTGATGAGTGATGATGACTAGGTATCGAGGGGAGAGCTGTTCACAGATGTTACTACCACAGGGTCTCAGGAGTGACACACCACTACAGCTTTGACTTGGAACTGTTGTCGCATCTAAAGGTTACTATTTGCTAAACTGTTGTGGAGTCAGTTTGTGGTGTTTTCACTGTGTTACTGCGAGTGTTGGTACAAATACTTAGCACATTGCCTTTGATAAGCCTGACTTCTCGTGCCAAGCTACCAAGGGGGTGAGCAGGGGTTATCTAAAGGGTGTATCCTTCTTACCTTGACTAGAAGCAAGGGTCACTATTTAGACAGTGGCACCTACCTCTGCCAACTAGAGACCCCCAGTTATAAAACTTTTGATGGCTGATTTCCCTTGTCTGACTATCATCATGGTTTGCAGGACTCACCAAAGTACAGTCCTCACTTACTAATATCTTCGGTGATGCTTCAGGTTTCTTTCCCATCAAATTTAACACAGTGGTCCTTTGCGTGAGCAACTGTAAATTGTCCTCAATCTTGTTATTCAAAGTCTAGTAGATGGTGTAGATTCATCATAAGTATTTAATGAGCACATAAAGTAAACTGCAGTTGGTGGTCCCTCTCCAGCCAGCAGACAACTGATTCGTGAGGAATGCACTTCTGTCACAAAACAGCTTCACCCCAGAACACTAGTGGTGCAACATTCTATATCAATGGTACACAACTACAAGCTATGCTGATCCCCTAAGTACATCAAGGTGTCATATAAATGTTGCAGAGGGTGGTACTGAGCGAGGATCTTTGGGATACTCCACAGATGATGTCTGTGGTGTCAGAGTTATAGGCGGGAAGACAGACTTTTTGCATTCTTCAAGTGAGAAAAAAAGCTATCCACCTGAGAATAGCTTCTAGGATGCCTATGTTGCGCAGCTTTGTGATAAGTGTATGGTGGGAGACCATATTGAAGGTTGTAGAGAGTTCTAGGAGGATCAGAGCTGCAGTCTTTTCTCGGTCGAGTAGGACTCGGATGCCATTGGTAGCTGCAAAGAGGGCTGTGTTGGTGCTGCAGAATCTGCATTGGGAGGAGTCGAGTAGGACGTTCTGTTCCAGATGTGAGAAGAGTTGTTGTTTGATGGCTTTCGCTAACACTTTGGACTAGAACAGGAGCTGTGCGATGGATTGATATGTGTTAGATTCACTAGGGTCAACCAATGATTTCTTTTGTAGGGTGTTTACTTCTGCGTGTTTCTATTCCTCAGGGAAGGTGGCCTCAGCAATCGAAGTGTTGAACATGGTGATGAGTATGTGGCTGATTCTGACTTCGATTAGGTGAAGATGTGGGGGGTCTTGGGTCATGTGTGGACCCAGAGTGGAACGAGTTTGAGATGGAGGCGGTGTACTATTGGGCAATCTGGCTCCATTAGGTTAGTGGTATGTCAGCGATGTTAGCAGGGTCGCTGTGTTGCTTGAAGATCTTGGTGGCCTTGGGCAGGGGTTTGAAGTTTCTGCAGATGTTGGCGATCTTGTCATGGATAAAGTTTGCAATGTTGTTGCAGAGTTCCTTTGAGGGGGTAATGTTGTTTTTTGTATACAAGACTAGGTGAGTGGAATATCTGGGCACTCCACTAGACTATAATCGATGGAGCCATACACTCATGCACAACAAAGTTCCCAAGACATGCCCAGGGTAGGGAATCACTCTATAACATTGTACATATTTAGCATAATACCGCAGCATAATTCCCCGGATGGAGTAACACCAGATCTGGGCACTGCTGGAGGGGATATGGGGGCACAGGGACCCTATACCATATGCTGTGGACTTGCCCCCACTTGGTCTGGTTCCAGTGGGAGGTTTTGGATATTGCCTCAACCATTGCAGAGAAACCCCTGGCCAGAGACCACGCCTCTATACCTTTGGGGCTAACCCAATAACACTACTACCCATTCCATTCCACGAGGAGGAAGAAGATATCCCATCTCTTCTTGTCATAAACCAAGACCATCCTGGGCCTATAAGGGAGAGACACCCCCCAGAACACCTCCTTGTGGCTACAGAGAATCCGGCATCTCTAGGCCATAAGATATGCAATATTGCCTCTGAAACATTAATCACAGTATGGGCCCCATCTTAGAGCACCTTATTCAAGGTAATAAAGACTTTACTTGCCTTGGTCATCTCTGAGCTCTAGGCCTACTATCTCACTATAGGTGGCAAACTAATGAGACTGCCTACTTGCTCGGGGGAGTCAAAATACCAAGACTCTTATGATCTCACTCCGTACAATGGCACAGTCTGGTGCGGGGGGCTTGTTGGGGCTTAGTTACATACTGATCATTGCTGACTGTTTGGCTTTATAGGTGGGTGTGTCAACTGTACTGTTGTATGAGAGAACTCTAATAAAAATCGATTTAAACTAAAAAACTGTTTGAACTGATTGAACATTATGTTAATACCTTCAGCAATTTGTTCAGTTTGTAAAAAATGAATACATATTAAAAGAATTTTGTACTAGCTATCTTTATTTAATATTCTGTGTGTGTTCAAAATAGCCTTACAGATCAAGATTATTATGATTTAAAACTCGCCACTAAGGTCGCAAACAACAGGGGTTCTGGCATGTGCAGCCTTCATGAGAACTTTCCTCAAGCTGTTTGTCTTTTTCACAGGAAAAGCTAGTCTTATGATCTGAAAGATCTAGATACATCCAGGCAGTGGATTGTTCTTCGCAGAAGCGATCCTTGAGGAAAATGACATAAAAAACATGCTGTAGATTTTCAGACCTCAGTGAGGCAGTACGTGCATGTGCTGACTGGTCCATTGGAGATATAGGGCCAGATATAGGTAAGCCCAATTTACCTATTCTTAAATACCGAATTTTACCGATTTGGTATTTAAGAATAGGTAAAAGGGATGTAGATATATTTTCGGTAAAATGGGGGAAACATTCAAGGATGTCAGGGTGTCACTTTGACCCCCTGTTGCACCCCTGAATTGTGCTTGTGTGCAGATGTGGCACACATACATGCCCTAAGGGCATGTATGTCTGCCCTATGGCACGGTTGAAAATGCACAGATTTGCATTTTCAAAGGTTATCCTTATTTACTGCCAACTTATATTTGGTGGATTTGGTGGTAAATAACAATTCCTAAAATGGGAAAAGCACTCATTTGAGTGCTCCCTACATTGCAAATTCGGAAATTTACTGATTCAGTATTTTAAGGAATCCTTAAAATACTGAATCGGTAAATTACCGAATTTGCAATTTAGGCCACCTACATACCAAATGCCCAATACCGGTAGGTACTGACCAGTATTGGGCCACCTACATCTGGCCCATAATGTTTTTCCTATCTGCTACGTGCAGGAGATACTATTTAGTAAGGAGCTGTCTGATGCCTTAACTAACATGTAGCAGATTGGTTAAACAGAACACATGCTTATGTGAGCAGCAGGTACCCAGTAAAGCATGATGTAAGCCAACATGTAGATAATTTAGATTACGCTAATGATTCAGGTCAGGGCACTAAACAAAGGAATTTTTTACAGTGACCACTTTCTTTAATTGAATGCCCAAAAGTGCGTACAAACACAGCACACAGACACGTACAATATATTTGGAACTAGAATAGCATTTCAGGAGGATAGTTTAGACAAACCATTTCAACAGTATTTATTACAGTAGCTTGTATTTACCACCATCATTCTCTTTTATTTTTAGATTTGAAACTTTACACTCCCCAATGTAAATTTGAGGCTTGTTGCAGTAACTACAACCCTAACTTCTTTAGTAATTTCCTATTAATTTGAGATTATGACTGCATCAAGTTCAATCATCTATGCTCCGTTCTCACATTCATCCTTCCACAATGTATGTTCTCTGGTGGATTTTGTTCTTGAGCCATGGCTAGCCAATGAAGTAGCATTTAATTTAATATAATTTATTTATTTGAGGTTTTAGAGAAGGCTAACGTGACCCGTTAGGGTATCAGAGCGCTTTACACATTACGTACAGGTTAGGCAGAGGCAACACACAAGGATGGGGATAAGGGAATTGACTACATTAGGACACATAACATGGTTATATACAATAATCAATACAGTACAATATTCAGCAGAGTGACATGTCATGACAAGAAGAGGAGAGATAAGATAGCAAAAGGCAGAGAAAAACAGCAAAACATTTGAAGGAGTGAGAGATCGGTACAAGGAAAGGACAACCAAGCAGAACAGGAAATTATACTCTTGAAACAGTGGCCTTGACAAAAGGGGGTATGCGCGAAAAAGGAGAGTTCTGGGAGGTATTTGCTAATTAGGAAGGTATTAGCTTTCTTTTTTGAAAATTTAAAATAGTGCAGTTTGTAATAAATGTGCAGAAATGTTGTGCACGCTTTAATGAAATATAAAAAATGTGTTTAAAAAAGGCATTGTAGTAGGCAACTAAATATCTATATTTACTCCCCATAAAGGCCTCTAGTGGTGGAAGTATTATCGCCTGGCAAGTTTAAATGACTAGAAAATCCTTAATGTGCATAAAATGTTCATTTCTTGACCATTTCATGGTTGTGTTTTTCATAATGAATAATAGTTGCATAAATGCAAAATGTTTCTCATTACACAAAGATCATAGGTAACTAATGATTAGAGATGTGTTATTTAGTGAGGTAATGGAGAAAGTTTCATATGAAGACACAGTATTTCTAAATGGAATGAATGATGTGAAAGTCTAAGAGATTTAACACTGTATTTGATAAGAAATGTTTCTTTTGACATTGTTGTCTGTAGACTATTGCATTATTGGTGGGAAGAGGAGGAAATATCCTGTCCCCATGAGTGTATTAAAACCTTATTGGTTGTTCGAGTAGAGAAGAAGCAACATGAATATTGCATCAATAATTTGCTTGTCTATAATAGTACTTGTTCCTAGAGTTGGCTCTGACCCTTCTTTTCAATTCATCCACATATTTTTCCAGTCCACGCTATTTTGAGACTCTACTAAGTTTCTTGAACCTCTCTTTATGGGAAGTTCTGCTTTGATCAGTTACTGAATTATTGACCCGATTTTAATACTAAAGCTTTATTCTTTATGATTTTTCACTCACTCTATTGAAATGGAACTGCCACTTTTCCTCCCAATTCCTATAATAAGGATGCTTTTCTTTATCAAACATGCTTAATGCACAATAATGTGATTTGTTGATTGCTTATTGCTTGATTATTGATTTCTAATTAGATTCTAATGACTAAGATTGATACATTTGACTTGTTACCTAATAACAATGACTTACTAATATATTTGAATAATAAAAACCCTTTAACTCATACCAAACATTCATTATTGATTATTTATTTTTTATTTTTGTATGTATTAATCTATTTATTTAAGTATGCTTTTAAAGACCATTGACACATCAGACAAGACATATGGTAACAATGACACAAGCATAGAACGTGTCCAAAAAGAAAAAAATCTAGGCCTTAAACATTGTGTTATTTTTGTTGTGCTAGATTTGAGATTACAAGTGCATTTGGTGGTAGAAATATATGATGTACAGTTTTACTTGCCAGTTTGGAACTCTTACTTGCTATGGTGATATTCCAGATCCTTTCTTGGTAGAACTGGAGGATAGTTCTGTAAACATGCAGCTGGAATCAAGGCTGTGGCTGGGGTGCAGGTCAACACACCTACTTGAACATTTCTCTGGCCCACCAAACTCATTGTTACTTGTGTGCCATTCCTTCTAAGGATGGTTGTGGACCAGATTGATTTACAAAGTTGTTAAAACTGCACCCCAACATGCTAAATTACTTCCAAAAAAAGCACATCATGTATTGTAAACTAATGAAGCATACACTGTAGTTAAGTAGATTGATATTACGTGCGTGTTCATATACTGATGTGAATGATAAATTGGGTTTTAAGTACCAAAAATAGAACTTTGTATAGATTTTTGTTGGAACGTGTGTAAAGCTTTGTTTCTGTGAAAGATACTTTGACGTGTCATAATGCTGAGTACAACGAGAGGTGAAGTGCATGCCTACCTTCCAGGTAGGTTGCTCCCCCTCTGCACAGCACCGCCTGTGCCCGTTCTCTCCCTCGCTGCCCCGTGTCTCTCCGCAATGGTTTTTCCTTCTGCTCCCCTGGTGGCCCCCATGTCTCTCTGCCCATCTTGCCTTCTGTTGCTAAGCTGCAGCTACATTTCTACACCTTTCTGCCCTTTCTTGGGACCTTTCTGCCTCTGGGCCACTCATTTCCCCCTATTTTTTGTGCCCTTTCTGCCCTTTCCTGTGAGCTTTCTGCCTCTGTGCCACTCGTTTCCCCCCGTTTTTTGTGACCTTTTGACGTTCTTCGGTTTCTGACTTCGTCCCGTATTTAGCAGCCATTTTGTGTCTCGTCGCCATTTTGTGTTGCCCTCACTCAGGCACCACCGCAAAAGGAGTGTTTTTGCTTTTCTTAGCTGCTATGTGTCTCTTCTGTTAAAGAGTAACCCCTGCCCTTGTTTACGAAACCGATGTCAGGGTCTGGCCGAGTTCACTAATCCATGTCTGGGTTGATTGATCCTTGTCTCAACTGACCATTTGGCTTCTCCTATTCTTTCCTTACATTATCTTATCTGACTGGCCTTTGCTATTCTCTCCTTGTATTCTCTTGTTACGTAACTATCCTTTGAGGCACACAAATACGTCCTGCCACCTACAAATTGGATTATCGGTACTAGCACTGATTAATTTGTTAGGAGGGGTAACACACGGGGTTTGAGAGAGGGGCGTATTTGGGACACCTGATATCTTGTTTTCCAAATTTTCCTATTGGCTTGCTTTGTATGTATAGGGAGGAAACACTGTAAATATGTGTGCTATAAAAGATTGGGCGCCATGGACTAAAGTGGCAGTCTCCTCAGACATACTTTGTACGTACTTCTGGGACAACTGTGCTTGGCTGCAGCTAATAAACCTGGTTTTCTAGCCCAACAGAGTGTCTCGTGTCTCTGTTCGACAAGGCAGGTGAACTCTGGGATTTAAGGCGTGCCCTGCGCCGCCAGGCCCATAAGGCCGTGCTCTTCAACTTCTGCCCTTTCTTGGGACCTTTGTGCCTCCTGTGCCACTTCTTTCACCTGTCTTTTGTGACCTTTCTGCCCTGTCTTGTGACCTTTCTGTCTCTGTGCAACTCGTGTCCCCCCGTTTTTTTTTACCTTTCTGCCCATTCTTGTGACCTTTCTGCCTCTGTGCCACTCTTTTCTCCCCATTTTTTGTGACCTTTCTGTGCTTTTTTGTGACCTTTCACCCTGATCACAGGCAGGTCGCCCCCACACTGCTGCTTGTCATCTGACTGCCTGGTTCCTGCCGCTTTGCTGCCTCCTTGTTTCCCTTCCCTCTGCCCTGTGTGCCAGTTCCCCCTGCCCCCCGCCGCTCCCGATCCGGCCCTTTCCAGCCACTGCTTCCCTGCAGCCCCACCCCCCTTTACACCCATTCACCTCCCCGCTCCCGCCTCCCAGCTGCTCCTTCCTCTCAAGCCACCTTATATGCAGGCCGAGAAGCGGCTGCGCGCAGGGGGCGTGCCGCTGGTGGGCCAAAGGCACACCTAAGGCAAGCCCATCTGCACCCGTCCGTGCCTGGACCCTGAAGGTCGCCACCCACGCAGATGACGCCCTCAACACCGCCGAACACCTGCACTTCCCGATCCACACCAACCCCAACACCACCCTCAGAGGAACACTCATCTACAGACGCCCCGGACTCCGGGCTCAGTTCAGAGACTCCATTGCCGACCTCGCCAGCACCCACCCACTCGCCTCCATGGACTACATCCTCCTCAGGGCCTGAACTTCCACCTCAAGAACAACAACGATGCAAACTAGGCCACCCTGATCAAAAACCTCGCCAACCTCGGCCTCAGACAACTCGTCACCACACCCACCCAAGCCACTGGACCGACCACCCCTGCATCCATTTCACCTTCAAGAAACCAACCACACACCACTGCACGCAACAGCTGCCTCGCCGCTGCTGGAGCAAAGTCACAGAATATCAGCTGATCACCTCCCTCACCAAGAACCAACCCACCAACCCCACCAACCCAGACACCGCAGACCGAAACCTCAGACAGTGGATCGATGACTGCGCTAACACCCTTGTCCTGCTCAAGAAACCCTCCAACAGCCACACCAACAAGAGAGCCACCTGGTTCACCGATGAGCTCCAGACCTCTAAACGTGCATGCCGGAAACTGGAGAAGACATGGCTCCATGAACGCACACCAGACAACCACGCAGCCCACAAGGATGCCACCAGCAGACACCACCACCTCATCAGATTAGCCAAGAGATCCTCCTTCAAGGACCACTTGGATAACAACGCACACAACAGCAAAGAGCTCTTCAGCATCGTAAAAGAACTCTCCAACCCCAGCGCCAACGCCAACAACATCCCGCCCTCACAAGAACTGTGCGACTCACTAGCCATCTTCTTCCACCGCAAGATCACTGACAACCACAACAGCTTCAGCACCACGACCGCCCGACTACGCCAGACTCCACCTCCCCTGTGAACACCACCAGTGCCAACCGCCTTACCTCCCGGTCCAACATCAACGACGACCAGACACGCAAGGTCATGAACTCCTCCCACTCAGGATCTCCGTCTGACCCGTGCCCACACCATGTATTCAACAAAGCAGACGCAGCCATCGCACCCCAACTATGGAAGGTCATCAACATCTCCTTCGAAACAGCGACATTCACCGAAAGCTAGAAGCATGCAGAAATCAACACCCTCCTCAAGAAGCCCAAAGCGGACCCCAAGGACCTCAAAAACTTCCGGCCCATCTCCCTGCTCCCGTTCCTGGCAAAGGTCATGGAGAAAATTGTCAACATGCAACTGGCCCGCAACCTGGAAGACAAAAACATCTTGGACCCGTCCCAGTCCAGATTCAGACAAAACCATAGCACTGAGACAGCCCTCATTGCCGCCACAGAGGACATCAGGCGCCAACTAGACAACGGCGAAACATCAGTCCTCATCCTCCTGGACTTGTCAGCCACCTTCGACACGGTCTGCCATCGCACTCTAAAGACACGCCTCCTAGAAGCTAGAATCCAAGAGAAGGCCCTTGACTGGACCACGTCATTCCTCTCCACAAAGCCCAGAATGTCCGCCTCCCACCCTTCCGATCCGAAGCCACCAACATCATCTGCAGCGTCCCCAGGGCTCATCCCTCAACCCAACGCTGTTCAATGTCTACATGGCCCCCCTCGCACAAGTGGCCCATCATCACGACCTCAACATCATCTCCTACGCTGATGACACCCAGCTCATCCTCTACCTCACCAAGGACCCACACACCGCCAAAACCAACAACCACGAGGGAATGAAGGCCATAGCCGACTGGATGAGGAGCAGCCGTCTGAAGCTGAACTCGGACAAGACGGAGGTCCTCATCGTCGGACCCACCCCCTCGGCCTGGGATGACTCCTGGTGGCTGACCCCACTGGGAACAGCACCAACACCCACCGACCATGCACGCAATCTAGGATTCATCCTCGACTCCTCCCGCTCCATGTCTAAAAAGGTCAACGCTGTCTCCTCCTGCTACAACACCCCCCACATGCTCCGCAGAATCAACAAGTGGATCCTGACTGAAACAACAAGAACAGTGACACAGGCCATCGTCAGCAGCAGACTGGACTACGACAACACACTCTACATAGGAATCCCAGCCAAACACCTACGAAGACTACAACGCATCCAAAACGCCTCTGTCTGACTGATTATCAATGTCCCCCGCCTGAGAGACCTACACTGGCTCCCCGTCGACAAGAGGATCACCTTCAAGCTAATCACCCATGCAGACAAAGAACTCCACAACGCCGAACCTGCCTACCTGAACAGCAGACTCAGCTTTCACACCCCTACACTCCAGCTCCTCTCTGCCAGCCTCGCTCTCGCTGCTGTCCCCTGCATCCAACGAACAACCTCTGGCAGCAGATCCTTCTCCTACCTCGCCTCCAAGACCTGGAACACCCTCCCTACCCACATACGGCAGACCCAAGACCTACTCGCCTTCAGAAGACTCCTCAAGACCTAGCTCTTCGAGCAGTAGCAGCACCCCCCTCTCCCCACAGCGCCTTGGGACCATCATGGGTAAGTAGCACGCTTTACAAGTACTCTGATTGATTGATTGATTGCAACAATTGTTGCTCGTTCTCATTCGGTCTAGCCTAGAAATCTGCAAAACTGATGCCCGCCAGTCAGGAAAGGAGGGTGGTATAGAGTCCTTCCACTTTTTTCAGATTTCTCTCCTGGCCAGGAGGATGATATAAAAAAGAAGATGTTTAGCAGGACCTATTTCCATCCTTCACACCAAATATTGCTAGTGCGGGATTGATTATAATGGGGCTGCCAATCAAAGATGACAATAGTCTGCTTATAGAGTCCCAAAAGGGAGACAGAGATGGACATTCATAAAACATATGTAAGTCCGAAGCAGCTATTGCCCCACACCTCATACATGATACTGGCGAGTCATTTGAGAATTTTGAGAGCCTTTGTGGTGAATAATAGGCCCTATGCAGGGTGAAAAGGTGATCCCTTCAGAGCCATGCTGGTTTGACAGTATCCCACAGTAGCTTAAAGGAATTAAGCCAGAGGCTTCCCTCACCCTGGTCCAAGAAGGAGCTCCCCCAAAGCATATCGGCCAGTAGAAATTTGCTGTCAAACTCCTCAAGAATTGCATGGTACCAAAAAGAGATTTCCTTTATTGCCGGGATTTATTAAGAAGCTGAAACTCAAGTTGGTTGCCTCCCCCTACTGGGAATCTACACTTAGTGGTAGACTGTGACTGAGCCCAGCTAGCTATCTGGGCTACCAAAATAAAATAGCCTTTTGGAATCTTTTGTAGTAGGGTCAACAGTGAGGTAGCGGATGCTTTTTTTTCTTTTTTTCTCCAGTCCAATGATTACGCTGCCTTTCCTTTTTACTCAGGCATATCTTGATTATCTTGACATATCAGGTTGCGTCCTGATTGCTAGGATACATGCCATGTAAGGGGGCCCCCTTAAGGTCTCCGAATTAAAATCTTTGGAGGTTCTGACATCACTGATAGGCGAAGGCCACCTTTCCAAATGCCTATTTATCCAGTGTGCTGAGGCAGTGTGTCGCTCCCTCTAGGATTTAATGGAACGACTAAGGTGGAGAATGAGGACAAAAAAAATACAATTGTTGCACGTGTTAGAACACATATTGATTGGATTGGCCAGCAGAGTAAACATTTAAGCAAACATGTACCGATATGAAGGAGAGGAATAGGGCTGGGCTTATCACTGGGGTAGAGCTATTTAATATCTATTCACATGTTGCGTGAGACAACATAGTTCCTGGAGGCATCAGTGACCTACACAACTACCATGGAGTTCGTACAGCCTTCTGAGCCATTTCATAAGATTCCATACAGAGCTTGCATGGTACATTTGCTGCAGATGTGAGTGTCACTCCAACCTAGTCACTTCTCACAGGGCATTTGCAGAGGATGACAAGGATGCTTAGCATGGATATTAATACTGGTTAAGGTTTGGATCTTAAGAGAATGAAGTGAAGTGGCATTTATCCTTCAGCAATAGTCACAGCCTAATCATTATTCGACTTGTTGCCTGGCTAATGAATACTTTTCATTCTCCAGTAATAGGCACACCATGGTTGCCAATTCCTCTTGACCATTGAATTCTTCATCTGGATTTTGGGGAACAGTAATGATAAAAATATTAACTAAAGCCAATCAGTCAAGGAACGTTAGCAGTTACATTTAATTTTAGAAAAACTGAATAAATTCAGACTAATACTTTAAAAATTAGTGCAGTAGAGAGTTGCAGAATATTATACCCCTATCCTACCTCCTTTTTCTTATTTCATCCGGAAGAACCTTCTATAAACTGGGGCAATTGGAATGCTGAAATGTTTAAAAGTTGATAAGAAAGTTGCCTTTCCACAACACTGTTAATGGGCAGAGCATCAAGAGAATTTAGGAAACTTGCCTGATCTGGATCCGGACTTTCTAAGAGGACTGAATGATCCGAAAATATGATGAAAGAAACTGGAAAATTACTATTTACCGAATGAGTGCAGTAGTAGGAGTGTCATTTACTCACCTTCACAGAGTAAGAGTGATAAAAGTGTTGAACAATATACATGGCTGGTTTATAGGTGCCTTATGGTTGGTTAAGTGGCTACCAACAAGGAATGTCCTACACAGATTTCTTCTGCCAGAGATGTGGGGGAATGTGACATTACGGTAAGTGTTCTCAGAGCTTGGTTACGAAGAATCCAAATAATGTTAGAGAGATATGTAATGACATTTTGCTGTAGGTGGGTGCTAGTTGTGCAGGAAATCCCACTAAAGTTGTAGCAGTAGAAGGTGTGAACATAACTATAATATTTGACTCTTGCTCAAAGCCAATGATCATTCTAGATGGAGTTCACGAATAATGGTTTCACTCGAATTATAAGTTGTTAAATATGAAAGTGATTCCAAATGGATATGAGAAAAAAATGATTAAAATAAAATTGTATTGTATTGTATTGTATGTTGGATTTATATAGCGCTTATCACCCAGGGGTCTCTAAGCGCTTGCCTTGGGAACCCGTCCTGCCTTTCCCTGTGAGATAGCCCCTACAGGGCATCCCCAAGGTGAAAGCCAGGCATCCCGCCTGGTTTTGAACCACCATTGAGTTTTAGAGGAGAATGATTGTTGCTAAAGTTTATCCGTCTATGAGAGAAGATGAAATATTATGTTGGCTACATCAGTAAGACCTTAGATTCTTCTTATGCCATAATGGCAATTCTCAAATTTGTCTATGACAAGAGTTTGTGAGAGAAGTTCAACTGATGAAAAAAATGCTAATGGAGCTTGAGAAAATATTTATTTTGTTTTGGTTAGAGAAGATTTGGTTTGTTTGCATGTATACATATATAAGATTAAGCGGAGAGATTATATAACACCTGATGTATCAAATGTCAGAAAAATACCATTAGCAGTATATCAACATATGGTAGTGAACTTTAAAGATAGTATTGAATGAGTCTAATTGTTGGGGTTGAAGCACTGAGTAGTTAGCCATTATTGCAGTTGTGAAGAAGGACAATAAAGAGATTTCGTTATATGTAAATCTCAGGACACTCAAGAAGGAGGTTGTAATTGACAGATGTGCACTGCCCAATATCATTGACACAAAGCTGGACAATGGTTGGGAGATGATATGGCTCCAGTCCTGCATGATGTTGTTTCTCTAGGCAATCACACTATCACACACAATCGTATGTGCACATGAGGAGCTGGCCTGGCTGTTGTGCTCAGGAAATCATTACATATCGCTAAAGCAGACAACGTCTCCATACAAGGTTGTAAGGCCCTTTTTACCAGATGCAATCCTACACCATCTGCCTCCTGTAACTTCCTGCTCCTTTACTGGCATCCATACAGCAATACAACATTCCCAGACACACTTCTAGACACAGTTTCAAACTTGATAAAACTACGCTCCAACCTATGCATTCTGGGTGACCTCAACATTTTGTTTGACAAACCCAATATGCCCCATCCAAAAACAATCACCACTAGCCTAGACGTACAGAACCTGCATCAGAGCATACACAAGCCCACACACATTACTGGACACATCCTAGATGTAATTTTGGCACACACAGAACTAGTTACCTTTCAAACAATAACTCCACTCACATGGTTAGACCACCATTTGCTTGCTTTCCAACATAAAACACAAAGCAAAGCACCTTGAAACACCTTAAGTGCATCCCGCTATAGACCGTGTAATAAACAAAATTTGGAACACTTAAAAACACAGCTAACATCCAGTACAGATCAATTACAGATCTAGACATAATACATTCTGTTTAAACACTGTATGCATGGCTACAGGAAGCTTCTGATACTCTCATACCATTACAAACTGCAAAACAGAACAAAAGAAAACGGTCATCATGGACAAATACAGACATAAGACAGATAAAACAGGAAATTAGGAAGCTGCAACATGCGTGGCTCAAAACAAACAACAATCAAGACAAACTTCACCTACAGAAACTTAACAGATTATAAGTGAGCTACTAAAAAAGCTAAGAAAAGGTACTA
Organism: Lissotriton vulgaris; assembly: GCF_964263255.1. Lineage (NCBI taxonomy): Eukaryota > Metazoa > Chordata > Amphibia > Caudata > Salamandridae > Lissotriton > Lissotriton vulgaris. The sequence continues at coordinate 394,620,482 of NC_141694.1, read as the reverse complement.
TATAGACAGAATTCAGAATGCTAAATGTGCAAATAAAGAATTCTATAACATTTTCACTGAATTTCATAAACCAAATTGCCTAGAAGGAGCTTACCCCGATACTCAAGATTTCACAGACAAACTGGCAAATCATGACACTCATTGTTTTAAATACGAGTCTTTTGACTCATATTTAAAACAAATCAAATGAAAAGCACAACCACCGGCCCTTTTTGAAAACAACAATCTAAGAATACTCAAACCCATTCTCTCCATTCTTTCCTAAAAATTCCTCACAATGAATTTATGGACCTGGTCAAAGCAAGCAGGCCTGCCGGTAGTCCTGGATGGTGAACTCTGATCAGTTTGCGAAGTTTGTGGAATTTTCTGCTCCATGGAACTCTGCTCCATGGAACTCTGTTCGTGCTAGGCAATGGTAAGTTGACGAAGGCAAGCTGTCTCTCGGGTAGAATTTCTACCCAAGCAGCAGGAAGATAAGTGCAAACTGCAGTTTGTGCAGCACTCTGCTGCTTGCAAAACCCTGCAGAGATTTTATGTCACTTTTTCACATAGCAGATCTCAGAGAACTACGCCCAAGCCTTACGCCCAGCAGCCCTTCTGACCGTGTCCACCACAAACCTTCAAGACATCAAGAAGAACTAAAAAAGTCAAACATACACCCATTACTAAACAAAACAAACAAGGACCCACTGAACCCCGATAACTACAGGCCCCTTGCAAATGGACCTTTCCTTGGTAAATTGATAAAAAGAAGCAGCATTTACCCAGATGTCAAAATTCATTGAAGACAAAGTCATACATTCAGACTTCCAAGCTGGATTCTGTCCATGAAGAGGCACATAATCTGCCCTTGTAGCCATCTGGTATGACCTTAAGAACATACTTGACTGCAACAGGGTTTCTACTGTACTTCGCTCGGACCTCTCAGTTGCCTTTGACATAGTTGACCATGACATAAAGCCGGCATTGAGGGGACTGCTCTACTGGATCACATTCTACTTTCACAACAGAACTAATATCATCCATATCCCATTTCTTTTATAAAGTCAACTTCACAAAAGCAATGGGGTCCCTCAAGGTTCTGCCATCTCACCCATGCTTTTCAGCATCTACATGAAGTCATTACCAGCACTGATCAATCAATTTCACCTCATGCGCTATAACTATACAGATGACACACAAATACTCCTACAAGTGGAATGCCCCAAAGACATTGGAAACTCACCAATTTACAGTTGTCCCAGAGCTGAGAATCAATGGATGACATGGAGCAATCTGAAATTGCGTGTGGAGATTAGAAAAAGTATGACTTACTTGCCACATAGCCTGATGATCTGGGAACACCGCCAAAAGTGTCAAAGGAAGTAAGAAACCTCGGAATGACCATGGACTCCAAGCTATCAATGAGTGCCAAGTAGACAAATGAGCAAGATCAGGCTTTGTTACTATAGAAACTCTGCACCGCATCTTCCCCCACCTGGGATTTCCACACAGGCTACCATCTCCCTTGTTCTGTTCAAACTTGATTACACCAATAGCCTAAACCAGGGTCACCTTTAACAACTATGAAAAGACTGCAACTGATTTAAAACTTTACTGCCAGGCCCTAACATATAAAGCCACAAGCCCATATCTACCCTGCCTTGAAATTCGTACATTAGTTGCAGGTTCCCAGAAGATCTACATTTAAGCTGCTTTGTATCACCCACAAAGCGATATATGGAACAGGACCACCCTTCATCAGTAATACAAGAAAAAAAATTGGTGTCACATCCTTCTCTGTTCCAGCAGCCAAACTATGAAACTCTTTACCTACAAACATAATATCCAAAGATAATCACCTGCTGTTCAACAGGTGACTCAAGATGTAGCTCTTCCAGACATAACCAACATACGCCAACATAAATATACGACATATCCCTCTGTATATTAGCATTTATTTGGACTATAGCTGTGTGCCAACAGATGTGTATTGCTTTGTGTAAACGTGCATAATAATTACGTTTTTAAATATATGGATATCTGTTAGTTCTGCCTAAAAAAATGTATATATTACCTATAGTGACATGTATTCTATGTTTATCATGTTTATAAGTGACTGCATAAATAGGTAAATCTTATATCATAACTATTTATCTACAATTGCTTCACTATTGAATTACAAAAAATAAAAACAAACACATTAATTTAAAGTAAAACACTAATTTAAAGTCTGAGTTTATTAAATGCAACTTTATTCTACATATATATACCATGTACTTATGTATCTTTATATGTATTACTTTGCCTCTAATTCAGCATATCCAATGCACTACCCTGTATCTCACTCTATATCTCTCGAAATATATCCTCTATCTCCACTCTGACTCATCTCAAACCTCTTTCTACTAGTCTCTTCAATGCACTACCCTAAATCCCCTACCTCTACTCTCTCGTTCATTCCAAACCCCATACCACTGCTATGACCCTCAAGATATCTCTTTCTAAATGTTTCCCCCTCCCCTTCCTTGCATTATCTCATACCTATTTTACTGTTTAGATGTCCCTAACAAGCCTTTCTAAAACTCTCCCCTTTCTCTTCCCCCTCCACTTCCCCTTTAATCATCCCAAATGCCCTCCTACTGCTATAAACTCCCCAAAAACGTTCTAGACTCTTCCCTCTTCTATCCCTCCACTATTACTTTTCAATCCAATAACAGACTAACATGTCCAACACTCAAATTAATTTAATATTTTCCTATAGTAGTTCAAAATTATTCCTGTTTGGGTCCTGGAGTAGCGTGTTAACCGCCAAAAATCGCTTTAACAAATCATCAGGGTTAGCAAGTGCTATATAAATGCAAACTCTTCCCTCTTTCATCACTCCAATATCCTTTCCAATCCAAATAGCGGACTAGTTCACCACTATTCTTCTTTTAGTTACAGAGTAGCGTGCTATTTGCCTAAAAGTGCTTCAACACCTCATCAGGGGTAGCAAGCGCTATATAAATGCAAACCTTTTCCGTTTTCTCTCTTTCCACTAACAGACTAACATATCCTCCACTCAAATAAATGTTTTAAGTCTCTATACTAATTCACCACTAATCCCTTATGGGTTCCGGAGTAGCGTGCTACTCACCGAAAAGTGCTCCGAAACCTCACCAGGGGTAGTAAGCGCTATATGAATGCAATTACAACACAATACAATACAATTCATACAACGCTATGTTTCTTGCTATACACAAATATTTGATGGCTGTTACCCAGCAAAATAGATGTTACCGTAGTTCTACGTCGTTTTAGGCATGACTTTTTATGCATAGCATCCTTTGGGAAAAGCATATTCAAATATGTGAAGCTGTGCAATACACTGCTCCAAATAGTTTGATGTAAAACATGCATGGCATTCAACTTGCTTTTACTCATAATATTCCAGACAGTAGTTATTGAGATACGTGTCACATTAGTTCCACAAGTGCACATTGTCTGAGTCCCTCCCAAATACAGAGCCTTTAGCGGTAAAGATGCCATTGACAATTAGTATCAGAAATGAGCCAACAATGACTAGTACATTCAGTGCATTACAAATAGCGCTGGCAACATCATAGTCCATGGAATTTAGAGCACAGTATCAGAAAAAGATTTTTCTTTGAGTTCTCTGAAAAATTAGAAAACATTGAAAGTGGACATATATATTATAAATTTGACGGAGATCATTATAGCATCAACAAAGATGTTAGGAATAAAATAGTTTGGTTATTACTACTAGTTGCACAAGGCAACAAGAAACATGCACGGGCAACAATAACCAGAGAGGCGTTGCAAGTGGTTATCTACAATAGTGATGAGTGACAACGTAGAAATCACAAATGGAAAAATACAGATTTGAAACATAGCCATACGGTTCATTGTTGAAGGAAACTTGGTGATATTTTCAGGTTTTTGTATTGAGGAGGAGAATCATGGGCTAAATGTCCTCTGTTAGAATGAAAGGGGGACTTCAACGCTCGTTTAGGAATTAAACAGTGATCTACAGTTCACAAGTTCAAATCCCATGGAGGCAGACCCAGCCTTCTATCCTTCTGATATCACGCACTGAGTAATAGTAATTGTAAATGAGATAGCTAATATTTACAGTGCTTGTAATGTAGTGTAGTTCCTATTTTCCCAATAGGCTCTGCGCATTGGAATAACATAAACAGCAGTGTAGACGTAGGGCTGAGGTCATCTACGTCTCTACTGACTATGTTAAACTTAATTTAGGTTTGCGCCAGCTAGCTCAGAGGTCACTAGAAACTTTCTTGAATGAATAGGGAGGGATGAACTTCCCTGACACAGACAAGAAGGGATTCAGTTTCTGACAACCGCATAAACATGACAACTTTGCTCCCCCAGAATAAAAGTGTATCTCTAGAGTCGTGTGAAAACAATAGGCAGCTATTTCACTCAGTCAACCGTGCATACTTAGTTTCACCAGAGTGCAGAGAAATAGAGAGACGGGCGTTTTCAATAAAAGGTGTAATTTATTGAGCAGTCTTCTTTCTCATGCAAGAGAAATGAATTGCCACAATTGCAATACTTATCATAAAGTAAAGTGCGTACAGTAAAAGTAGTATTATGAAATAATACTGTAAAAACATTGATATGGTTTCTTAGCCATATGATACTTTAAAATGGATAAAATATATACATACATAAAAACTTTGACTAACGTACTCAACTGGTGCTTCTAACTACGCCTACCCCGGTGTACCTGACCTAAGCCTAATACTTGGGAAGGAGTAAGTAAGTAGCAGTTTAAGTTAAGTTGGTTAAGATTGTTTTGCCAAGAATCTGCATCAAGAATTCTCTTAAGGGTTTAGTCAGCTCCGTACCTTGGTAATAGAATGTGGGAGGTCTGGTAATTCTTTCCTCACGACTCGATCTCCCAGCAACCCGCAAGGGTAGGCTGAAAACACCGGAGCTGGATTTTCTCGGCTTGAGAAAACAACAGCTTCTCTCTGCGTCAAACCGGAGGAGCGGCTTCCATGGGCTCTCGCATCAGCTGGGCTCTCGGGCAAGTAGATGGCCGCTCTGCTCCAAACCACTGTGTCTTTGTTTAAGGCAACTGATGGTATTTTTATACCTGAAAGGTGCCGAGTTTGACGTAAGGTTGGACATAACACGTCACTAAGAACTAACAGTTCTTTCTGGACTCCAGGAGTTCTTGTTCAAATCAAAACAAAAGCAGGGGGGATTTCCCGGGCTGCTGGAGGCTTGGTTTGTTTAAAGAATGTGTTGTGCTTTCTAGGAGTCAATGGGAGTAGCCGTGCTGTGCTTTGGACTGCATGGGCTATTACTGAATATGGATATGATTCTTATCCCTTTATCAGGATATTATTGATTATAACCTCACAAGGGCAAGGATCGGGAATATCGAATTAGGGTCCTAGATAGAAACACAACAACAAATGGACAGGCTAAAGTATGAAGGAAGAGACACTCCTTGTCTCTAAAATAAAACCATGTTTTTCCATAGGTCTTAACACACAAAATTAGTGGGTGTTGGATTTGAAATTTGCAATTCATACGATATGAACCTCTGGAAAAAAAATCAGGAGTCAATCCCCAATGAAAATAGAAAATCATCAGCTATTGTAGTACTCATGTGACAGCACTGCAATAAGCAAAAGTGGGTCGGGGGGAATAGATCATGAAATACTTAAATCAAAAGGGACTCCAAATTCCCTTATATTAAGAGCATTAGTCTCAACATCAAGTATATATATACATCAATGATTGCATACCTAATAATAAAGCAGGATTATCAATTTTATTTATAAAAATCGATCAAACAAATCAATGCTTTTATATCATTCCATCTGTACCATCTCATTAACATATATATATATATATATATATATATATATATACATACAAATATCTACATCTAATCTGTACAGCTAGCAACAAACAACAAAACACACATTTTTTACATTTAAATAAATGAACTCTTTTCACCCAAAGAATTGTACTCAAAAGGAACTATGCCCCCTACTTATTCGGGGAGTACACTAAGAGGTAGTCCTGTTTCAACACAATCAGTTCTAATCAATCAAGAACAACAAATCAGCGATTGTGATGGCTCAAAATCTCATAATTAAAGTAATATCCACAGACTCCTCTTATGAATTTTGAAGTAAGTCGACACGGACGCGCTTTGGCCTTCCGATATCTTGGCCTCCTCAGGACAAGGGTGAAGTCAAAGTGTCCTAAACAAATGTACCACAATTAGCTGCCAAGGTCAACCACCTACATCTGTCAAACAACTGTGTGCCAACATGGTCCGAACTGCACGTGTCCACCTACTGACGGTGAAAAAGGGGATAGAGGGCCAACAAACCCAAGCATTAAGAAGCACAATTAAGTGAACTGGTAACACCAAATGAAAAAAGCCACAACCAAACGGAGTACAAACTGAGGTCCGAGTGTGACTTCTCGTGCAACTAAAACCATGCAGAAGGATAGTGATAAGGCACCCGTGTACAGAAATTGGAATAAAATAAATTAAACCTAAATACTAATACCTCACCACTGAACACTGTGGGTCTAACAAAAAAAATAACACACGGAACACGGACTTACTGATATCCAACTCCTAATCAGGCTAGCCAATCCAAAAAAGCACTTCATGGGTCCAAAATCTGCAATAAATGTGTAAGGCTTATCTAAGATCAAAGCACATGGGACCAAAACTCCAATCTCATTCAAACACAACCAGACACTGGGGAGTTCTCTTACCTCGTCTCAGGGGAGAAAAATGACTACCCTTGACCCTTCCTCCTGGGCGAATCTTGTATCTTTTATTTTCTTATACACGCAGTTCTCCCAGACCTGCTAAGAAAACCACGCTGTATGAATTATAGTGCCTCGTGTGCATTAAGTATACAGCCTCGCGAGTTACAACGTGTGTCACCAAATGGTCACACAACGCCCTACATCATCATAGAGTCCCCGAACCTGTTTACACACAAAACGGCCATGGCACTCTCTCGTTACTCCAACACGACGCACACCGAGACTCCAAACGGGCGCCATTTTACATTCGCCAGCATCAGTGTCTCACGCAATTTTTAAAGACGTGCCCCACGTGACCGGGCAAGCATCCATCAAAATAAACAAGGGACTGTCAGGTATCGTCCCGTTCCTCACCACTATGGATACCCTTCACTAACTCAATATTCGGAACATACCGAATCACAGACATAAAATGAAGAGACCTACTCACCATAAAAATCGGGCAACAAGTAATGAACTAAAAAACAAAAAAAAACAGAAAAACAAACCGAATGAGAGACACTAATCCCATATGGAGAAAAAAAATCAAAATTCATTTGAACAGCGTAATTAAACCTCAATACTCACAACTACTCCACGACCCTTCACAAAATCAGGAGTTACTCTCAAAGACTTTATAGAGTAGCTTAAGGCTGTCTTTAAGGATTCACCACAGCTAGTGGAAACTGCAACCTTGGGAACCATGGCAGCACAGACAGAGACTTACATTCTATATCACATCAGCAGTGTACATTCAAGGCAAAGAGAAATGCTTATGATTCGTCATAAGCATACAGACATATAAACAATGCAACATCATATCCCAAAAAATGCAAATATAAAATATAATATGTACAAAAATATATATATATATATAAGCGATAGAACAACATCCATGGCGGATGTCCAAGCTATTTACAGTACATATAGATCACACAAAGTACATTATAATATGACCCTCACATTCTGTCACATCTCAAAACTACTCCAAGACACAACAAAGGAATTTAAATTAAGGCCCATATTTTATCTCGGTCATTTAAACCAAGATTTGCATTATGGTACTTTTCTATCACATGCTCTTCCATTCTATTCAACGTAGTTTGTAACAACACCTTGTTTTGAGATTTTATCACTAGGAGCACTGACCACCTAATGTCATTTTCACTGTGTCTAAACTCATTAAAATGTTAAACCAAGGGGGCCCCCTGTGTGATACATCGAATTCTAGATTGATGTTGCATTATCCTCATTTAGACTGCTTGTGTTGTTTGCCCTATATACACTTTATCGCAAGGACAAGAAAGGCAATAAACAACATTTTTTGTGTTGCAATTAGAAAAGCAATTCTGGAAATGTTTCTTGTTATCCAACATCACATATTTAGAATTACTTGTATATGGACAAACCCCGCAGTGTTTGCATTTGAAATGATTCAGATTCAGATTCAGAATTGATTTATTTGATTTTAACAGTAAATAAAATCATAAAAGCGACAAATATATATACAACATTTGATAATAATAAATAATCCACCAAAATTTAAAAAACATTTAAAATAATAATAAATTGATACATTTTCGATTTAAAGCATTACAAACATTAACAGATCATAGAATTCTGTTTCCTCAAAATACTTTTTTAAAAACCAATCATGATCATGATCCATTTTCCATTTTCCAATTGATGTAGGCTTAGATACACTGGTCGACATTGCCGCCAAAAACCCTGTCTCAAGTAATGTTTAATCCATCATCTGCGTTTATTCTCATAATGCTTACAGAATAGGATTACATGAAATGTGGATTGTGATGATAAATTATCACATGGGCATAGTTCCAAATTCCTAGACCAATAATTTTTTGTCGGAAAATTTACCAGGCAATGAAATAAATCAAATCTAAACCTAGTCAAAATAAAGCGGTTAAAGCCCATAATACAAAGAGATAAATAGGGTTGGATCGCAAAACAAGCCAGGGACATTTGATGCTGAATTACTGTTTTTTTAGTAAGTTCACCCGAACATCTTAACATCTCGAAATGGTTCACACATAACCTTTTTAATTCTTTTAGAGACAGCCCACTAATCAGTTCCGGGTTATTATATAGTTCCGGCCTTCGCAAATCAACTAACGTTTTCCTAACGTACTCTAGCCATGGAATTTGTTTTACATTATCCAGGGCTATAGCGTCCTTAATAATTTCCCGGTTGAGGGACAACGCTTCTGAAGCCCATACTCTCTGCCAGAGTAAGATTGGTTGCAATTTTATGAGGTCGGAAATAAAATCCGTACCTAATTCTGCATGACAGTTGAAAACTGACGTGCCCTGAGGAAGCGCTAACAAATATCTTAAGAAACAGTTTTCTGCTATTTGGATTGACACTGCATTTTGAAAGCCCCAAATACCTGCCCTATAAAGTGCGATGCTTCTACATTTTGCCATGTAAATTTTTAAGAGAATTTCAGAAGGTCTTTTCCCTAATTTTTTGGCAAAATGCATTAATGCCGCAATGTAACGTTTGAACGATAAAGTCCTACTCTTAACCGCTGGACCCCACGAGCCAGAGCCGTCTAGTAGCACCCCCAAATAAGAAAAGGTTTTAGTGTATTGAATTGAGAGGCCATTCACCATAATGGCCTTACATTTGGCCCGTCCTTTCCCACACATCATCACAATGGATTTTTTAGCATTCATTTTAGACCCCTCGATTCCATGAGCTCTGTATATTTAGCGAGTGTCTTCTGGAAGCCTATCCTAGTTCTGGCCATCAGCACTGCGTCATCCGCATAGAGAAGGGAGACAGCCTGCTTTTTTCCATACCTTGGGGAATCAACTATGCTGGCCTCCAATTCCCCCTCCAAAGCCTTCGTATATATGGAGTAGAGGAATGGAGCCAAAACACAGCTCTGTCTAACTCCCTTCTCTATGGGGAAAGGCCCAGTACATTCTCCCCTCAACCCAGTTGCACCTAGTACAGCTGTCGAAGGAAGTGCACTATAGCAGGTTCCACCCTAGTTTCTTCCAATATTTTCCACAGCTTAGCCTGATCCACACAGTCGAAAGCGGCTGTGAGGTCGACAAATATGGCATAAAGACATCCTCTTTTTGCCAGGGTGTATTTCCCTTGTATCCTCACAAAGTTAAGGACCTGCTCCACAGTGCCCATCCCCTCCCTAAAGCCATTCTGGACCGGGCTCAGAATGTTGTTTTTATTTGCCCAAATTTGTAGATTATTTAGGACCACCCTACCTGCGATCTTCAAGAGAGAATCCAGAAGGGATATAGGCCTGTAATTTGCTGGACTCTCTCTGTCCCCTTTTTTATAAATGGGTATGATTACCGATTCGGACCAGGTTTTAATAAATCCTTTAGCACAACAGGCCACTAGGACACGTGTGCAAATTGGGGCCCAAAGTTCAGTGGTCATCTTAAAAATATCGTTTGGGATCCCATCCGGGCCCGGGGCTTTACTTCCTTTACTGCTATTTATTGCACGTAGGACTTTCTCATGTAGAATTTCTATAGCTATCGGAAAATGATCCTGCTCTTGTGCGCCCAACTCATTAGCCTCTACGGACATCCCCAATTCCCCTTCCTCTTTTTCATATACGTTCGAAAAGAAGTCTATCCACGTCCTTTCATCTATGGCAACTTCTATTCTCGCAATATCTTTTTTAGTAAAGTAGGGGGCGTTTACTGCCTGCCAAAACAGTTTACAGTCTCTGCATTGCGAAGCCTTCAGCAGATTTTTCCAAGCCAGCTCCTTTATTTCTTTTTTCCGAAGGATCCAGGCTAGATTATAAGTCTTTCTACAAGCTCTGATTAATCCATAGTCCCTAGGTGTAACCCTAAGTGCGACTTTAAGGTGAGTGTAAGCTTTTGTGCATTGCGAGTCGAACCAACCATTACTCTTGTCACATTTGGTTTGGTGAGGGAGTCTTGAATGACAGCGGTGACCTGCCCAAAGGCATCCAAGATTTCCTCATTTGAGGATTCCTCATCTAGGCAAACGAGGATAGGTGACAGGGCCTTAGATATAATACAAGCGTTGATTTTCATTGGGTCCATTTTACCCCACTTTATTGCAAAGCCATTTTGGCGTGCCAATACTATTTCTTGCGACCATGCAATGGTGGCGGAGTTGTTACAGAAAGGCAAATGTAAATACAAACTAAGGGGCAAGTGGTCACTAAGGCCATTTGGATTAATCACACATTTTTTCACCCAGATGGAGTATCCGGTAGGTAGGATAATAAAATCAACAACAGAATGAAAACCCCTTGCTATAAATGTCGAGCTTAATTTTACCTTCGGCAGCACATCATATTTGCGAAGCCAAGTTCATATGGCTGAGATACCCGCCACCCCCTCTCAACACAATCCCCAAGGATGGGAAACCGGAAACGGTTCTGAACTTTTGGAAGGCGGGAGGGAGTGACCCTCCCGGCCGTATTTATTAAAATATGAAACAAAATCAAAACATTAAAATTAACAGTTTCATATTATGTACAATTTCATTTCCACATTACGATGTTTGGCTAACCTTAACAGATCTCTAATACAAAGGTTCTCCTAGCCGAACTAACATCCTACAAAACATTTGACTTGAAATTGTACATCCTAACGTTAAGGGCCAACGGCAAGGTCGTAACCGGTGTCAGATCCCTAAACCAGAAATACCACCCTCACTTGTGAGGGGAGCGACCGCACAGAGGCGTACCTCAAGTGCATCTACCAATTTCCCTTGAACTTGACGGGGGCCCCAATGAACTCGACGCCATTTAACGGTCGTCCGAGGACTCGTGTGAGGTGTCTAAAAGGTAGCGTAAACCCCCTCCCGAACCCCACACAACTTACCCATCTGCCGTCGCAGATGTCCTGGCCCCGGGAAATTCCCCAGGAGGGCCCGTAGCCCCTCCTATCCAGGAAGGGGCCTTGACCACCTTTCCTTTCCTTCCGGCGGCCTATCCTTAGACGGGACCGCCTCCCCGTTGAGGGGCCAATGGCCACCTCCCCCGAGCGCTCCCATCCGTAATGGGTGACGCCCCCCCATAGGGATCTTCCAATTACTGCTCACCGATCATGACCTTACCGCCCGACCAAAATAAATACGACATTTACCTAAATTACTAAATCGCAAAACAATCATAACTATTACGAGCATGATTACAGATCAACACTAATGCAGAATTACTTTATTTGAAAAACATACTGAAAAATTACCATTCTTTATTGCATACTCAAAATATCACGACAATCATCACAACCTGTAAGAAATAGAGTTACCACATCAAAACGTTATTCAAAACAACTCGCTGTCCTCAGGGGCTGGTGGGTGGGTCAAAATTGGCTCTTCGTTCCGTCTCGAGCTCACGTACAGCGGGGAGGTGCAGCTTCAGAGCACAGGAACAAGAGGATGCTTTCTTGGCTTGTTGCTCCTTTTATCCGTCTTCAGGGCGGGCGTAAACCCGCCCACGCCTGCCTCCGAGGGCGTCGCCAGCTGCGTCAGTGTCTAGGACAACCCACTCCAGGGCGGGAAAAAGGAGCGCCCCGGCTACGCCGCTTCGGGCATACCAGCCGAGACTCGCCTCCCGCCCAAGATGGCTTCCCGGGGGGATCGTGGTACTCCACCATACGTTCGGGGGGACCGAATGGTCGCCCCTTTCCATATGGCTGAGATACCCGCCACCCCCTCTCAACACAATCCCCAAGGATGGGAAACCGGAAACGGTTCTGAACTTTTGGAAGGCGGGAGGGAGTGACCCTCCCGGCCGTATTTATTAAAATATGAAACAAAATCAAAACATTAAAATTAACAGTTTCATATTATGTACAATTTCATTTCCACATTACAATGTTTGGCTAACTTTAACAGATCTCTAATACAAAGGTTCTCCTAGCCGAACTAACATCCTACAAAACATTTGACTTGAAATTGTACATCCTAACGTTAAGGACCAACGGCAAGGTCGTAACCGGTGTCAGATCCCTAAACCAGAAATACCACCCTCACTTGTGAGGGGAGCGACCGCACAGAGGCGTACCTCAAGTGCATCTACCAATTTCCCTTGAACTTGACGGGGGCCCCAATGAACTCGACGCCATTTAACAGTCGTCTGAGGACTCGTGTGAGGTGTCTAAAAGGTAGCGTAAACCCCCTCCCGAACCCCACACAACTTACCCATCTGCCGTCGCAGATGTCCTGGCCCCGGGAAATTCCCCAGGAGGGCCCGTAGCCCCTCCTATCCAGGAAGGGGCCTTGACCACTTTTCCTTTCCTTCCGGCGGCCTATCCTTAGACGGGACCGCCTCCCCGTTGAGGGGCCAATGGCCACCTCCCCCGAGTGCTCCCATCCGTAATGGGTGTCGCCCCCCCATAGGGATCTTCCAATTACTGCTCACCGATCATGACCTTACCGCCACAGGCCGGATAGTTGACCGGCTATCCGGACCCCCCACAACCACTCCTGCCTAAAGGTCATGTTTTAAACCTTTTAACCAAGCTATGAGGTCTCCTATGAGTAACTCATTCCCCACCCGGGACAAATGAACCCCATCCCCCAAATAAATACTGTCCCCTTTGATACAACCATGCGAAACAGAATGCAGTGTACTTGAACGAAACAATCTACTCACTTTGTTATTTATTTTCCTCACTGAATGATTCAGAGCAGAAACCGAAATGGCCCCCCGCCACACTTTCCGTGGGATCATATGGGACCATGCAATTGTGCACCCTGGAACTCTTCTTGCCAACCAACTTACTGTGGAAAGCATTGCCTCAAGAAGAAGTCGTCTACCAGTGGCCACCAAATCGTTGCCCCCAAGATGGACTATGATTATAGACGGCGGTGACCTTGTCCGCCCTAACAAACCCTCGAAAAAGGATTGAAACTGGTCAATACAGAGCCCGCCCTTTCCATAGAAGGACACCCTGTACCCGTATTCCCCAGCCACGTGAAGCATGTCACCTGCTTTGAATACGTCCGCGGCACGCCTCACGTATGAGTGGCCCACGACCCACACCTCCTTTTTCGCAGCCGGTGATGTCTGACCGCTGGTCCCCAGGTGTCGGGTCGACTGCACAGTCCGCCCCGCCTCGTAGGCTTGCGCAACTGAAAACCAAACAAAAACAAGAAGCGTGAGTACATCATTACAGCTTCACAACATGTGCAACCGCACATACCTTTTATAACAGTTCGAGGACCAACGCCCCACACGTTTTACTTCTTCTACACTCAGACCCCTGGCTGTAGCCTCAGTAGCAGCCCCTATCCGAAAGGAATGGGTCCCGAACTCGCCGGGGTTCAAGCCCGCGGCCGAAATCGACATCGCAAGCACCCGCTGGAACTGAAACCTCGTCAGTGGGGTGGCGTCAGCGTGTCTCAACAAGGTCCCCCCCCATGATGCCACCCTCTGCGCTAAATATTTCTCTACGCAAACAACAGGGCACATGGAAGACCCGGGAATCCTCTGTATGATTATGCAGTCCCCAATCGCACCCTGATCGGTTTTGGACCTGACAAACGAGACAGTCATCGTCTCCCCCTTGACCTGAATGTGCTCTCGGCACAGTCCCCCCATCGTATCCTGCTTGTTCTTCGCCACTAGTTCGCTTACCCGCATAGCTCCATGGAATGCTAGCGCAAAAGCGGCTCGGAATAACAATGTTTCATACTGGGATGAACACGTTGCAGGGAGTACGGATAATAACAGGGCCAACCTATCCAGACCTATCGGGTGCCTCTCATCTGCTCTGCGACCCTCAAGGCGTTGCCACCCACGCAGCGCTTTCTGTTCCACGAAAGACGCTGTCGGGTCCTGGATCCCATGAGCCTTTGCCATAAAGGAAATGGCGGCCCGATGCCTCTGGGCCGTAGCTACTGATTTGCCTGCCTGATGCAAAGACAGCAAAAATTTTACGACAAGCTCTTCCTGGCCCCAAAACTCCCCCCTAGCAGAACCCAAAAAGGACCAATAGGAACGGAACGCCCCTTCATATGCCTTCCTTGTCCTGGGTGCTGAACTCTCTCCCACGAGGTTTTGTAGTTCGGGGCACCGAGAGACCAGAGAGCTTCGGGAAAGGGTGCCGCCACCGGGTCCGCTGTGGGCAGAAAACCCCAGAAGGCCTGCATACGGAAACGAGAAAGCGCATCAGCCGCTTGGTTCAGTACCCCCGGGACATGTCTTGCCCTAAAGAGCACATTCAACTGCATGCACAATAACACAATTTCTTTAAGCAGTCTCAGCATCCATTTGCAACGTGCTGCCTGACTATTGATACACTCAACCACGGTCATGTTGTCAGACCAAAAAACCACAGAGTGATCCCGGAACCCCTCGGGCCAAGTTTTCAGGGCCACCAAAATAGGGAAAAGTTCGAGAAAAGCAATGTTACTCGTCAGTCCGCACTCGTGCCACCATGACGGCCATTTTTGAGCCGACCATTGTGTGCCGAATATGGCACCAAAACCTATACTCCCCGCTGAATCTGTCCACAGCCCCAGCTCCTCAGAGGACACCGTCGGTTTGTTCCAGACAATTCGACCATTGAAATCCACCAGAAATGCCAACCAAATGCGCATGTCCTGCGAACCTCTGCCGAGAGCCTCGTGCGGTGATGACCCTCCTTCAGGCCGACCATGGCTTGTGCAATCGAGCGGGAAAAGGGGCGGGCCATCGGCATTACTCTCAGGGCAAAATTCAACTGGCCCACCATTTGTTGCAATTGATGCAGTTTTACCTTAGTCTCACTAATACATGTTTCAAGGGATGCCCTGAATTTTAACACTTTTTCTCTTGGTAATCGAAAACAACCTTCTACCGAGTCGAGCTCGATCCCCAGGAACTCGAGGGAAGTCGAGGGACCCACGGTCTTACCTGGCGCCAATGGCACACCAAAATGGTTCATTAACACACAAAATTCATTTAAAGCCTGTCCACATTCTGGATCCCCGGCTGCCCCTAGGAACAGAAAGTCATCGAGATAATGCATAACATGTTGAAAACCCGTCTTCTTTGTGAAGACCCATTGCAGAAAACAACTGAACTTTTCAAAATAGGCACAAGATATAGAGCATCCCATTGGCATACATCTATCCATGTAATAGCGACCCTGAAACATGAAACCAAGGAGACGCTGATCGTCTGGGTGTACCGGGAGCAACCGGAACGCTGACTCGATGTCTGATTTTGCCATCAGCGCCCCGGGCCCCAGGCGATTCAACATGGCGACGGCCTCATCGAAAGAAGCGTACCGCACCGAACACACTTCCGGGTCTATCGCATCATTCACGGAAAGACCACGTGGGGCTGACAAATTATGTATCAGCCGAAACTCACCCGGGTCCTTCTTGGGGACCACCCCTAAAGGGGAACAAACAAAGTTAGCAACCGGTGGCCAATCAAATGGACCGGCGACACGACCTCGAGTCACCTCCTTCCCAATCTTTACCTGTACCACAGCCGTATGCTGCAAGACCGATAGTTGATTCTTACAGTTTGCTACACCCTGAAAATCCCCCACTGGAATGCGAAAACCATATGAAAACCCGTTTCGCAACACCCCAGCGGAAGAATGATCCGGGTATTCGTTGAGCCAAGGAATCATTGCCATGGTATCAATCGGAGTAGGTAAAGGCGCCCCTCAGACTATTTCAGACCTGTTTGGCGCTTCCTCTACCACCGTTATCACCCGTTTTGGCTCTGCACATGGACTCAGGATGGGATGGCTGCCCACACCCCCCACATTCATGTCTGAACTTGCATGACCCCTGGGGCCTCGTACATTTCCCTCTGTTAAAATTCCAACAAATCCCCCTTTTTCCTGCGTTGCCACTCGGCTTCGAGTGATACTCGTTACCTGCACTCGTCCGAAAGGGTGTCCCAGAGTATTGGCGGGAAGATTCACCCCCGTTACTCCCTGACAATGGTACTTTCAACATTCCTGAACTCTCCATTTTTTGCCATGAAACGGAGTCGTAACAATCCCAAGTCAGAATTGGGTCGTGTTCTTTAGCTTTTCTAAAAATATTGTCATAACAGAACCACTGATTGCCCCCGTATGCTACGGAATACTCCATGATCCGTGACTGATAAATAGGCAACTCGGTCAGCAACTCGGGCCTGCGCTCCCCCATGATGGAGGTAAAAATGCCCCATGCTCTGCCCCAAGTACCAATGTTTTCGTCGACCTTAAAGGCGGCCATTTTTGCGCGCCAAACACTCGGATGCATGAGCTCCTTTTGGCTCTTAACATGCTCCATCTCGTAATGATCGGTAAGCAAAGAAAAAATGTTCACATACTTATTTGCCCAAATCTTTTCCTTAATTTCCAGTGGAACATGCTGAGCCCCCTTCTCCCTTCGTGAAGGTACAGACCCCTCCCCCGCGATCGGCAATGGCCGCTTACCTGAACCAGATACTGCATTTGCCGCCGAACTTGGGCCTGTTGCATTTTCCGCCGCCGGAACTGGCGGGGTAACAGAAGATGGTGCCTTCGCAGCCTCTCTAGATTCACGCAGTTGTCTCATTACTGCCCGGGCGTCGTCAGCCGTGGTGCCCTCGCTATCTTTTCCCAACCACGCTGCCAGTTGCGCCGCTAACTCGGGAGGCATATCTTCCCCGGTCACGGGGGTGACCACTACGGGGATCGGATGCCCCTCCTTCGGAACCGGGGTTGGCTCTTCAAGTGGGGTATCGGGAACCGGGGTTTCCCCCCCAAGTGCCCCCCTTCTGGACCTCTTGCCTCTCCCACCAGGGACTACTCCTGGCAAAGGTCGCTTCGGTCCTCCCTCCCCGTCCTTAGCCGCCATCTGCTTCTTCAAATCGGTTATCTCCTTCATGAGCATGCGGAGCATCTGATCGGTACCGACCCGCTTTCCGACTTTCTTGCCTGGCATTCTCACACGAGATATCTGTAAGACAAAAGAGAAAGATTACCACGCTCAAAATTGGCTCTTCGTTCCGTCTCGAGCTCACGTACAGCGGGGAGGTGCAGCTTCAGAGCACAGGAACAAGAGGATGCTTTCTTGGCTTGTTGCTCCTTTTATCCGTCTTCAGGGCGGGCGTAAACCCGCCCACGCCTGCCTCCGAGGGCGTGGCCAGCTGCGTCAGTGTCTAGGACAACCCACTCCAGGGCGGGAAAAAGGCGCGCCCCGGCTACGCCGCTTCGGGCATACCAGCCGAGACTCGCCTCCCGCCCAAGATGGCTTCCCGGGGGGATCGTGGTACTCCACCATACGTTCGGGGGGACCGAATGGTCGCCCCTTTCCAAATGTGGCCATAATGTCATTTATTTTTTCCCCTCTGTCTGTATGTACGAGATGGTTCATAACGCCCCTTTCTTCCCAGTCATTTTCCCGTGATCTGCATGCATTCAAGTTACATACTCTAATGTTAAAATCCCCACCCCTTACCAAAATTACGTCTCTTCCTATTACTGAGTTTATATAGTTTAAACCTTCCTGAAAATTTTTCATCTCTTCAAGAAAATCTGCATTTTTAATGTTGTTTTAGAAGTTTACCACCAGCAGTTCTGTGCCCGAGTGTAATTTAATAGATACCATTTGGTAATAAGGGGAAAACTTGATCATTTTGACTCTCTGGACCCTCAGCAAATTTGACACATATACACAAATACCCCCTTTGTGTCTACCATGAATAGAGCGCACCGCTGGAATATGAAAGGTCTATAGCCACCCAAGTGTTTTTCATTTAACAGTCAAGTGTCCTGAATGCATAATATATCAAAGTTCTGTATGAATTCCCCCCATTTTAAATGACTAATTACCAGTGGGAGTGATGTTTCTAATGTCCCCTTTGTTTTGTGTCTCACGTGTTGCTTTTACTAAATGTTGTTGTATATTTCTTCCTTTCGGGAAGGCAAACAACGGTTTGGGAATGTCTAGATTTTGTATAACTTTCCAATTCCGCTGAATAATCCATTTAATCTTATTCGCTTTCGGATTATATGTTCAGACACACGTTATCTGGTCCGTTCTTTGTTTTTCTTTGGCAATCAAAAGCGTGTCACGAGGTGTGAACCATGCTCTTTTAAGTGCCGTTCTCACCAACTTCCTGGGATAACCTCGGTTACACAATTTGATTTGTAATTGATTTGTAATTTTTTTGCATTTTCAAAGTAATCTTTCTTCTTCGAACAATTGCGACAGCAAATTTTCCCTTAAGGATCTCGTATGGCCACTCGAAAAATGGAGTAATGTATTGCGGTCAGTCGGTTTAGTAAACAAACTAACTTCTAGGGAACCTTCATTACTAATTACATACACATCCCAAAAATGTATTTTGGTATTGCTATAGGTGATCGTGAAGTTAAGATACACCAAACGTGTGTTCAGCCAATTGTGAAATAACAAAAGCTGTTCCTGTGTACCAGACCAAATCATAAAAATATCATTGATGAAACAAATCCACCGAATGATATTAGAAGCAAAAGGGATAGCTTCCTGAAAAATAAAAAGTTCTTTTCAAAGACATCCATAACCATATTGGCGATCTCGGGGGCAAAACAACACCCCATCGCCACACCTATAACTTGAATGTACAAATTCTCCTTAAAGCAAGAAAATAATTTTTAAGGCAGATGTTAGCTAAAGCGGAAATAAACTCCGTTGGTACAATGTGGGGTCTTGGTCTGCCCTCCAAAGTTCTTTCCATTACCAGTAGAGCCTTGTCTTGTGGGATATTAGTATATAGAGTTTCGATATCGAAAGTGACCAACAGGTGTTGGTCACCATCAAATATCAAATTTTCTATTTTGGATATAAAGTCCATAGTATCCCGTATATATGCTTTAGTCAAAGGAACAAAAGGCTTCAGGAACACATCGATATATTTGGCTAGTGGTTCCAACAAGGAGCCACAAGCCGCAATAAACGGACGCCCTGGAGGGTCTTGAGTGTCTTTAAGAATTTATGGCAAAAAATAAATATTAGGTGTTTTAGATGTGGTGATATTCAAATAGTAGTATTCTTTTCTACAGATAAACCCTTCTTCTAAGGCCTTTGATGTCAGATGTAAAATTTGGGCTTTTAAAACAGAGGTAGGATTGTCAGAGATTTTGCGGTAGTGTTCAATGTTTTCAAGCTGGCTAAGTACTACATTATCATACTCCTCAGTGTCCCATAGTACAATTCCACCCCCCTTATCCGCTGGTTTCACAACAGTAAGGGGGTTACTGGACAGATTTTTTAGTGCCACCATTTCTAGATGAGAGAAGTTTGATTTGAAGAAGCTTGTTTTTCTATTAAATTCATCTATTTCTCTTAAGACGAGATCCTCAAAAAGAAGGACCTCGTTAGGCATTGAAGCACTCTCCGGGCAAAAGGTAGATTTTTCATGGGCGCCACTAATATTAGTAGTGTTCGGGACATCATTATCAAAGAAGAACATTTTTATTCTAATCGTCCGCAGAAATTGTAATACCTCAGTCTTGACATTAACAGGATCTTGTACAGCTAGAGGTACAAATGAAAGCCCTTTCTGTAAAACTTGTGTTTCTATTTCAGTCAAAGGGTGTTTGACAAGGCACATTAGCTGCTGTTCAGAACTTACAGATATTCTCGCTAGGGTGCCTGCAGGGCTGTGCAGGCACAACCCTGCACAGCCCTGCAGGTTTCTCAGTGTACTACTTTCAGTGTAATATGAGAACCCAAAGGCCCCACATCCACTGCGGGGCCTTTCGCAGTGTACTACTTTCAGTGTAGTATGAGAACTCAAAGGCCCCAAATCCACTGTGGGTAAATATCAGATTTAAGAATAATTTTGAAAAATCCCCAAAGGAATATAGCTGATGATCTCAATTTTCTACCTGCTCTATTCAAGGCACGGAATAGATGAACATCAATTAGGACATGGGGGAAATGTGGTAAGAGAAAAGACATAAGAGACACTGTTTGGGAGGGATGCCAGCAGCAGTCTAGTATCAGCTCACATTCAAAGCTTGGATATCCCTGAAGGAGTAAATGCAAAAGTAAGAGATTTGAAAATATCTGACAGTCTTGGCATTTATAGATAAACTCTAGCTCAGTGAGGAAACAATGTGACTAGTTCTAGTATTACCAGAAATCAGGCCTAGAGCAAAATGCCTGATGAGAGGATGCAGAGCTGATGAGCAGGATGTGAGTAGACTAGGATACCACAGAAAATGATACCAGTGCCACAGCGGCACTGTCGAGATGCAGAGCAGTAGCTGTGTTTTGGGTACAGAGCACATAGAAGCAAGGGAGCAAAATAACTTAGCAGGCACAAGAGAGTAAACACAAAAGAGAGAATTGAGCCCAACGGTTTCAGAGGACAAGCAGGGTCAGAGAACGGAGAAGTGTAAAAATAACAAACAGAGAAGGATTGTATGTGCCGAGTGATGAACTGATAGAAGCAAAGTAAACTGAAACAACTGGGAGATGCTTCAAGACACTGATCCAATGCATAAATGAGAACTAGTCCAGCTTCCATGTTCCTGTCCTCTGCACTTGACATGCCTGTTCTCTTCTGAATTTACAGGATGGTCTAGTCCATGCATGCCTGATTAAATATACTGCGCCAGCATCTGCCAAATTGTACAATTTGGGGCGGAGCCTGTGAATGCCCAGAATTGCATATATGGATGTTATGTTTTGCCTAACTGAGTGGGCACTCTCCGTAGTGGGCTTTGGAGATCAGAAGGTGATGCCTGCTTAACAAAATACACGTAGCCACAAGAATTGCAGGTAATGACTTCCGCATACAGGCATCTACTGACGTTATGTCCACGGTGGCCGTATTTATTAACAGCATGTCACGTGACCAGGACCCTACCACATGGCCCGGTCACGGCAGGGGAGCAACAACAGTATCCCTGTCGGGATAGGCACTAGTGGGAGCCTTCACTGTAGCAGCTGTTAAGTCACAGCCGTGACATAACAAGGGGTAATCACAATCTTTTATAGCAAACCATGTTTTGATCCACCCACTTCCCACCTTTGTATGGGGCTTACAATAGCAGATTTCTCTGCACTCAGCGTATCGCTCATAGTAGTAAAATCATTTACACCTATAAGGAATCCACAAAAGACTTCCTGACAGCCATAAAGGAAGACATTTTTAACTGTAAACTTATGTTCACATCAAAAAATTGTGTTCTGTTGGACTCCATGCGAGGGACACAAGGGACCTTTCCCTGAAATTCTTCGCTATCCTAGTTTTCAAATATGGATTGCAATCCCAACTACACCTTGTCCCTTCAGTATCAAAAGAGACTGTTCTTATGAGGAGGGATATACATTGTCAGCAAAAAATAGCTTTGGTTGCCTATGGGCATATTGTCCCTAGGCCATGCTGACATTTAAATTATGCCAGTGTGGGGGGCGTGGCTTGCATGCCGAGGAGCGATGTCAGTTTCTGCGTGAGCTCCGCAGTGCTGTGGGTCTCCACTGCATTTTCCGGACCTCATTCGCTGTTTTGAGG
Source organism: Lissotriton vulgaris (assembly GCF_964263255.1). Classification (NCBI taxonomy): domain Eukaryota; kingdom Metazoa; phylum Chordata; class Amphibia; order Caudata; family Salamandridae; genus Lissotriton; species Lissotriton vulgaris. The sequence continues at coordinate 394,598,220 of NC_141694.1, read as the reverse complement.
AGCCCTAATGCAGCGTTTTCCACGTCGGAGGATGGGCTGCACCTGAGGAATGATCCGTTTGGTGCCTCCTTGCTCGTTTTCTCCTGTTTCCAGCTACCGGTAATTTTGTTTAGTTCTGGACACGGGCGGCTGCCATTTTGTGCCGCTGAGCCCGCGTCCCCGTCACAAGCTACAACAACGTTAATGCCGGTATGCTGCCCCCTCAGTCAGGTAATTTATCGCATTGCCACTTTGTTCATGCAATGTATTCAAATGTAGCTCAAAACGCGATTTTTCTTTTCTTTTTTTTGATGTTTGGCTTGTCAGCTGATACTGAGTCTCTGCTTCTATGAAACGAACGGTCGCCATTTTACGTATCGGCGCAGAAGCTCGTTTTCGATACATTTCATCATTTGAAGAACGTGACATGGTATCATTTCTACAGAAATTTCTTCCAGAACTTTTTGAGCTTCAACCTATGTCACATCTTCTTAACATTCAAAGAGCTCACTGTTTGGGGCGTCTTAATCCTAACGCCACTAAACCACGCCGCAGCATTATGCTTTTTCTTGAATTTACAGAGTTAATGACTGTTTTAAGCTCAAAAGACGTCTCATATGGTCTGGTCACAATATCTTTATTTCTCAAGATCTCTCTAACGCAACGAATGCTCGTCGTAAAGAATTTCTAAATCGCCGTCCTCAAATGAGACAGTTGAATATCCAATATGGAATTCTCCATCCTTGTTTTTGTAAAATAAAACACAATGGGCGCACTCGCTCCTTCGATGATCCACAGAAACTTAAATTATACTTAAATGTTTCTCCCTCTGGTATGGATACTAATATGTGACACTTTTTTTCCTTGCTAAGATTGCTCCTCTACTAACAATTCATATGTCTCCCTCATAACTTTCTATGATTATGTCCTCCTCTCATCTCTTGAGGTTCTGTTTTTTTTCTACTTTTCTACTACTCGCTGGAGTCCGTGTCCTCTTTGGCATCACTACGCTGCTGTTGCTTTGGTTTTTTCTGTCTCCTCAGACCTGGCTGTCTTGCCTTGATCTGTTCACTTATTTCTTCTTATCTCTATTCATCTCTTTCCTTTTTCTCTCCCCCGCACTTTCTGGCTCTTTTTCATTGCCCATGTATTTTTATACTGTTATTTTTCTGAGAAATCTCTTTTTTTCGTTTCAGTATTTCTCGTTGTTCTGTATTATAGTTTTAGGATCAATGTATTCTAGTTTTGTGGGTGTTTTGGGTGCTTTGTCCACATGTAATGTTTCTGTCTAGTGTGTTGTTTTTTGTAGCTGTCTCCTCGAAGTGTATCCACTTCAAATGTCCCCCATCTTCCCTGCCCTCCATCATGTGTAACTTTGTTACGTGGAACGTCCGGGGTCTTGGAAATCCAGTTAAACAACAAAAGGTACTATCCCATTTATCTAAACTTAATTCCCAAATTGTTTTTCTTCAAGAAACTCACTGTACAGATGTGGAATCGCTCAAGTTGAAAAGACAGCGGGTGGGCCAAGTTGTATTTCTCTTGCTTTTAACAAAAAAGGGGGTGTTGCTATATTGTTTCATAAAGCTTTATCAGTCCAAATACTATCTACTCAAAATGATGATGATGGTTGTTGGGTAATGGCTAAGATTGTGATTCAGAATAAGACATTAGTTTTATTAAACATCTATGGTCCTGTCCAACCTGATCCCAAAGTTTGGAATGATATTAAAATTCTTCTCTCCTGAGTTGACCGCCCCAATATTGTGGTTGCAGGTGATTTCGACCAATGGTTAGATCCCTTTTCTGACAGACTCTCCTCATGTAAATTTCAACCAGACAAATCCCATAAATCTTTTCAATCTGCCATTACCTCTCGTCCGTTATATGATGTTTGGAAAACGTGTAACCCTGAATTACATGAATATACTTTTTTCTCGAATGTGCATCATACCCGTTCTAGGATTGATTACATTTTGGTTAGTAAGTCTTTACTCCCTTCTATTCAAAAATCCGAAATTGGTTCCATTTTTATTTCAGACCACGCACATGTCTATGCTGCCCTAGATCTTTCCGTTACTTCTTCCAAATTTAGTCACTGGAAACTCAATACCTTTCTCTTGTCTGATAATGTTTTCATAAAAGATGTTACTATTTTTATTAATGAATTTTTTACTTTCAATAACCCGTCGGACACTTCTGTCCCTAATTACTGGGATGCTTTTAAGGCTGCTTTCTGAGGCTTCACTATTTCATATGTCTCTAAAAAGAAGAAACTGAATAGAACTAAATATGAAGATCAATTGCAGAAAATTAAAGGACTAGAACATACATACTTTACCTCTAAATCCACTGACACCCTTTAAAGATTTAATTTTGGCAAAAACTGAGCTTAATAAAATAGCCACTATTGAAGCATGTAATATTCTGCTCAAGATTAAGTCCAAATTACATGGGGGTCAAAATAAAGCGAGGAAAATGCTAGCAAACTACTTAAAAGTCAAATCTGAACGTAAAACTATTGGCCTTATCCTCAATGAATCTATTAATAAACTAGTCTCATCATATGAAGATATTGCAGAGGTTTTCCATGATTATGACCAATCTCTTTATACTGATGACACGCATCCCTCTACCCAGAATTTAAATTCTTTTTTTGCTGATCTTCCCTCCTCCATTGCTTCCTGATGAATTTGAACAATTAGAGAAAGATATTACTCTTCCAGAAGTGATTAAGGCCATTAATTCTCTGAAAAAATCGAAGGCACCAGGCCCTGATGGATTGCCTGTTGAATTTTACTCTACTTTTAACTTAATTTTTGCACCTAAACTATTACAACTTTTTAATTCTTTTATTGCTGATGCTAGAGCCTCTTGGTCATTTATGGATGCATTAATTGTCATTATTCCTAAACCTGATAAGGATCAGTCCCATTGCAAAAATTATCGTCCTATATCATTAATTAATTATGATTGTAAAATTTTCGCTAAAATTCTTGCATCCCGCCTTGATTCCATTATCCCCCATTTGATTAAAACTGACCAAGTTGGGTTCATGAAGGGCAGATTAGCCTCTGGTAATGCTTGTATGTTTCCTAATATTATTTACCAAAAATGTAAAGATCCTCTTGCAGCCCTATCTTTAGATGCTGAGAAAGCTTTTGGTCGTATCAATTGGCAATTTATGTTTCAAACTCTACATTGGTTTAGTTTTGGTCCCTCTTTTATTTCGTATATCAAACTTTATACTCCTCCCCCTGAGCCAGTATTTTTTGTAATAACAAATTTTCAAGGTTTTTTTCATTGTCTCGAGGTACAAGACAAGGTTTTCCTCTTTCACCTTTATTATATATTCTCTGCCTTGAACCATTTTTAGAGCGCATTAGAACTAACTCTCAGATTACTTGCTTTAAGCTGTCCTCTGTTGAAACTAAAATATCTGCTTATGCAGATGAGATATTGATTTATATGGCTAACCCGGTTGAATCTCTTCCACATTTTCTGGACGAGGTTCGACTATATTCCTCCATTTCTGGTTATAAACTTAACTTATCCAAAATGGAAGTTTTACCCTTAAATTCTATTTGTTACCAATATATGTTTAACGCTACTGATTTTGCTTGGTGTCCCTCCAAAATTAAATACCGTAGCATTTAGTTTTCTTCATCCCTAGCTGATACGCTTACATTTACTTTTAACGCCCTTTTGAAGAAACTTCAGTACCTCCTCCAAATTTGGTCCCATTTATATCCTTCTTGGTGGGGTAGATTGGATACTATCAAAATGATGATTGCCCCCATGTACTTTACACTGTGTCTATCCTCCCTATTAAAATTCCTAATGTATACTTTTCTCGAATAAGTTCAATTGGTACCAAATTCTTGTGGAATAATAAACACCCTCGTATTGCTCTAAGCAAACGTATTGACCTAAAAATGAAGGTGGTGTTCGTTTTCCTAATTTTAAAACTTACCACTCAGCTTTTTTGAATAAACAATCCTTTTCTTTAGCTAATGAGTTCTCGGAAATCCCTGTTCCCGGATGGGTTTTTTTAAATGCTCATTGTTAAAAGTTTTTTTCTTTTCAACATAATGTTTTTATGTCTAATTGCTCTTTCTTGGCCAAAGACCCTGTTTTGAAATATTCCCAAACTTTGCTTTATAATACATTTTCAAAGGATTTGACTCCTCTTCAATGTTTTTTATCCTCTATTGTGTGGTATAATACATTTCTTAAATATAAAGGCATATCTTTTTATTACAAATATTGGAAGGAAAGGGATATCTTGTTCGTCCATCAATTTCTCTCTGATTATCATGTCATTCCTTTTCATGAGTTACAAACTACGTATCAATTACCTGATTCCTTTCTTAACCACATGACTGCGAAGGCAATTCCCCTCCTGTGCTGGAGAGCCTTGAAATACATTATTTCCTGACGAGCTCAGCTCGTCATCAGCACACGACCAGTGTACTGCATGACGAGCTGAGCTCGTCATGAGCAGCGAAGGGGTTAATCAATATACCATCATTACTACTGCCATACAATCTCATTTGTCTACATTCTCACTCCCTCCTACCTCACCACCTCTGACTCCCTCTACTCTTTTATATCCTTTATTTTCAACTCAAAGACCGAAAGATGCCCTTGTATATAAATTACTGTTATCGAATGTTATTGTTCATTCTAGGTCAACTATTGAGATTGCTTGGGAAACTGACCTGTCCGTTTCCCTCTCTGTTATAACTTGGGATAAATTATGGTCCAATTTGTTTAAAATTTCTGCTGTCGCCCGTATAACTCAATCTTTGTTTTTTATTTATCACAGAGCGATTATTACTCCTGTTAGTATATTTAAGTTTTCACCAACCTCTTCCCCACTTTGTTGTGAAACGGGCACGCTCAAGCATCAATTATACGAATGTTCTCCTGTTTTATCCTTTTGGAATTCTGCTTTGAATGTTTGCATGCCAATGTTTAACTTCACCACTACTTTATCACTATTGAATGTTTTTTTAGAATCTTTATCACATGATATAGAAATTGTACCCTCTACTGCATGATTGATTGCTTTTTTATTGCTTTAGCCTTTAAAGTAATTGGAAGGATAAATCCAAATTGTCTGTACTTACTCGGTGGAATTTATTTGTGATGAACACAGGATTGCTGCTGCTTCCTCTTCTTCTGTTTCTCTAAAAATTAAATCTGATCTCCGTTGGCTTCCCTTTACTACATATCTCTCTTCTAACCCTCCCTTCTGTTAACTCTCTTTCTTTCTTTTCTGCAAATATTCCCCTTATACATGACTTGGATCTCTTTCCCTTTCCTTTCTTTTCGTTTTCCTTTCACCTCTCTAGTCTTCCTTCTTCTTTCTCCTTCTCTATCTTCCTATCCCATTCTTTTTCTCCCTTCTAATTATATATTTTTCATATGTCATATACCTGATGTTTTATTTTATTTAAGTTAAACATATGTTTTTATATGGCTTATGTATTGTATTTGCAAAATCCCAATAACATTTTCTTAAACAAAAAAAAAAATACGCCAGTGTAATTTTGGGAAATGGAGGCTATGCTTGTTATACACAATTCCCAAAACTACGCCATTACGCCACTTTGCATAATTATTGCCATTTATGAGAAACATCTACCATAAAAAATGCTGTAAAAAAGTACTGTAAAAACACAGGAAACGTGAGCTGCGGATTTTCAGGTTGGTTTTGTTTTGTTCCACCTTGCTTCAAAAATTGACACATAAATGCATTTCACATTCAACATAGCTCAAAATGATGGGTTTACTTTTTGCAAACCTATGTGTAATTTCACATACATTTTTCCAACTTTTTATATAATATTGTGGGAGCTAATTACTTCAATTTTTACCCCCTCCCTATTTTCTCACTAAAACCTAAAAAGAAAGTTATCACTTACTAAAGATTTTTTTGTAAATGTTGGCAAGGGTGAACAAGAAATAAGATATGCAAATTATGCTGACACTGCTCTCTGTGATTGACTTTCAATGAATTGCTTTCATTTTTTTCCTTTGTAAGAAAGTGTTGTTCAATTGTTCAGTGATTGTTCCGATGGATGATGTACTGCTATGGAAAGGACAATAAAAATTTCTAATCCGTTGCTATTGTCTGCATTTAATTCAGTGCTGGTATGATCTTTCTTCCACTGAAAGAGCAATAGAATTCTTGACTATCCTGAGGTTGAAGGAAACTGACATTTTCTAGTAACATAAGATCATCAAGAGATTTGAGACAAAGTGGTTTTTCCACCTTCGGAGAACTGGAAAAGCATAAAAACTGCACACTCTTGGTGGGCAAGAAAAACATATCTGTGACCCCTTAAGCGTTTTTTGCAGAACTGAAGAAGGCTACGTTGGGACCTCAGTGTGAATGAATGCAGCCTTTCTGAGCCCTGCCAGGCTACAGCTTTCAGATATGGCCTGCGGGTATTTAAAGATAAGGATAGGCACTACCAAGTTGAAGTTAAGACGAGACAAAACTTTATACCGGAGTGAAGCAGCAAATCATTCCCAGTGGCAATACGAGAATAGTCTATAAAGAATCTTACTTTGTAACAAAACACCAATAATGTTGCAGGCGCAGGGTAATAATTGGCACTATCGGTATTGCAGTGTTTTTTGCCTCAAATATATTCGAAAGCCATATCTCCAGTTCACCCTAATTGATTTTAAGAACGTTATTGTTTGTTTGCTCTTTGAATTTTTCTCTACCTTTAAAAAATGACTGAGCAACATTATTTTATTGTTTTCTGCACTTTAACATTGAATGGTACTGTTTAAATTCAACATGCATTTGTCTGGAGAATTGCCTGCTACCGTGCCTAGCTGGTAGGATGGGAATCGTGTTGTGACTTACAAAAATTGCTTTTATGAAGTTGAAAGATCCTTGTGTTATTCAATGGAAGAAAATCATTAAGTTTAAATATTAAATCAGCCCTGAGAAATCTCTTATTAGCCGCATTTGTTCTGTGGAATACCCGCTGCTGAGATAACATTTGGGGAAAGGAAAATGTTGAGAATTTGGGTACCGGGTGTGTTTGAGGAATTACATTTGGAGAAATAAAGCTTATTTGGCCCCAAAGGTCAGCAGAATAGCTGAAAATTGATTATGAAAGCTGATTTTCTGGATATGTCCTGACTGTACCTCATATGTTATATCATAGGACATTATTTGTATCCAATTCTTCAACATCATGACTACATCACTTGGTAAGCATTGTATGTACGAGTAACCAATGTATTGGATGCAATTTTATCCTACAGTAACTCTAGCTTTTTGACATTGATGTAGTGTTCATACAAGCATTGGGTTTAATTTCGGGTGTTTATCACGCCATATCCCTCTGATATGCAAAGTCTGTCACCAGTCAGCACCTACTCTCTGTGCACCTCATCCAAATTTGCCCCTGAAATCTCGTATGTTCAGGAGATTTGAAATAAAGTGTCCCTGCAAGGGACTGGTGTAAGCATATTCTATGTGCATCCTCACAGTGCCACCCCCAATGGCCTACGTTTCGATGGCTGAGCTCCACATACATCTATATTCTCATAGTAGAAGAGTAGCAGGCAGTACCAGACTAGGAACCCAAAGCAGTCCAGGCAATTTTGTAGGACCAGCCCCCCCGCACATCCCTAGGAGGGGGGGTGGCTAAGAGTAAAAGTGTAAAGCACTTCTGTTTTTGTTACTGGGGGCCGTTATTGCAGCAATACTGCAAAACCAGCCCCCAGTAACAAAAAAACAGCCCCCACTTCAGCAAATCCGGTCCCCCACCCTTCCAGCCCACTGGGAAATGCTAATGCCTGCTCCGGCCTGTCCAGTCCTGATAGCAGGAAGACTGGTGAACAGTTCCAAAGGTTGCTCCTCAGGGCCGAACACTTTCCAATCTACTAACTACTGCAATTCCCTTCTTTTCATGCATGTAAAATCTTATGTACTTCATACTCTTTTTCAGCAACACCCAGCATTGGGGCAAGATTTGGAGCAAGATGCATTTTTTGCACAACATTGTTTTGACAAAGACACATAAAAATTAGGATTAATTTGATAGACTGGGGCAACTTTAAATTCACAGTTCTGGCATTCACAATATGTTCAGTGGTAAACTGGCCCGTGATTTAATACTTCTAGGTGACAACTTTATTAAAATGTAAGTGTTTTTAGTGAATTAGCAAATATATTCACAGACTTTATATTTGGACTACATGATTTTTCTTTTTTGCATTAGCATACAGCCTATAAGTGTCCTTTGCTTTTCTAATAAATCCTGTGCTGACATCTGATCTTGCTACCCCAAAAACCTTTCAAATAAATATGTTCTGTCTTGCCATTTATCTGGTGATTAAAAATAGAAGAAAGACAGATGTTCATGTCTAACTGAAAATACATTCCAAATAAATTCAGAACCCATGTCAATTATCAAAATTTGTGCTGTCCCATGACATAAATCATATGATGTGTAAAACTATGTGGAAACACTTTAGAAGAGGGCAACACATTCTTTACAATAAAATGACTCTTTTTAAAATGATATAAGTGAAATTCTAAAATACCCCCACAGACATGATATACAAAAGTAGAATTTGGAGCGGTCTGAAAAGACCACTAGGTCTAGTATGCCAACCTCCAATTTGAACATAAATGTGTTAGGATTTGCACCATAAACATGGCTAATTCCCATACTGTGAATTAGAATTGACATACTTTATGTAGCATGTTCAGTCTTTATTTTAGTTTGCTTTATGGAATTGCACAAGTGAGAACGTTCATGCTTTTATTTTTCTTGTATAAATTGGTAAGGTTTACTGTAATACTGTTAGAAACATTAAGTAGTTCCTGATATCTGGATCCATTTAGCTTGAAAGAACTTGATTAAGCAGAACTAATGACAGTTAACATGTGCCTGCCACAGTTGGCAATTAGCATTTCTGTTAAACCACCCCACCCACCTGAAGCCTATAAAAGGCTTGAAAGCAGAATGAGACATGCTTGTGCTTGTCTTCATGACTCCCCACTTACCTGATTTCCTTCGAGTTTCAGCGCCGAAGGCAACATTCTTCCTCATCGGTTCCAGACAGTTCTTGGTGATTTCCAGGACAATGCCACAACTTCCTCCTTCTTTCCGTCTAGGAAATAACTCCAGCCTGCAACAAACAAAGAAAAAGCACCACTCTGTCAAGTAAGGCATTTCTAATTAACAAAGCTTGCAGTGGAAGCATGTCAAAAATTAAACAGGTACTTTTCTGTTCTATTCTAAAGGTTGATAATTTACCACTTTTGCTCTCACAGAGGAAATGCTCCAAGGTCAAGAGTGAGACAAATAAGACATTTCAAAATAAAGAGAGACAGACTCATTTCCTACTCAGAATTAAGTGGACATTTGCTGCTGAAACTTATTTTGTGCTGTATTACTTTTAAATTATGATGTTCTTGAAGACAAGAAAAAGGTGTTTGTTGGTAAGTGTTTCTTGGAACATTTTAATTTTAGTTATTGGTGTGTTAAAAGCTGACAGGGTGTTCTTTTATTTCACTACAGAGAGAAGAATTATACACATATGTTTAAGATCGACACTGTAAGCATGTGATTCATCTGATGATAAAAGGAAAACATTATCTCAGATATATGTTGAGCAGCAAATAAAGTGAAAGGTATAATCTTTATGTGCAACGTAAATCATGATACTAGTGAATGTATTCAACTAAGTAGGTTAATGAATGTTTATTGATCTTTATCATTTGTACATAGATATTGTCCCAGAAGAATTGCTCTGTTCACAGAGTGGTTTAAATATCGCAATCAGCGCTACAGTTGTGCCAAGATCCGGATCTAGAAGAGTGTTTTCCTTTTTGTTCTTTTTTATGTGTCCCATTTTCACCCTTCCCCTGAAGATCTGTTCTTGTTAAGCTGTATGATACATACGGTTTGGCAGGTGTAGATTTTTGGGAGCGTAGAGAGCAAGCGTCTCATCTCTCAAATTGAACATCCTGGATTTCAGGTGAGTGGAGACTTGACAAAATGGAACATGTCTGAATTCCCTATTCAACAACTGGAAACACAGTTGGCTAACAATTTTCTTTTTAACTACAGCTAGTGTTTTAACCATTCTGGGATGCCCATCAGTCTTCGAATCAGGAAGCCAGCTCTTAGCATGTTGCCTTAATTGAGTAGAAGAGACTCCCCTTGGTAGATTAGTTTAGTTTTTTTCAACTTGTCTTCCTTTTCTCCAAGCCAGGCTTTCTTTTTAATGGAAACAAACTCTGTACAAACTTCTATTAGGAGCTTATCAACAATAATCAACACCATAGAGTGACTATTTTGCATTCTACTCAGAAAAATCGTGGCATATTCACTAATTGCTATAGTTTCAAAATCAGGTTGATTCTGATGAATAAAATATTATTTTTTATAGTATTTGGACACATATGTTAGTTTATTTTAGTCAGAAGAAAATCAACGTCTATCTGAATTATATGGTTGTTAACATCACCTGAGTTTAAGAACTGTAAATGTATGTGATCTATTTAAACGTTTACTTTGCTCATTGCATGTAATAAATAATTTCACCTCTCTTCAAAAGACCTTTTTATTGTCTGTGATGTTATTATATAATTTTGCTAGGGAAAACATGTGTTAAAGGTAGGTTACTGGAAGCACATGTCCAGTTGCAGGAATCATCTGCGTGAAAACCTCTTCCACAGCATGATACATGTAGTCCATTTATACCACAGAAGGAAGTTCCTCATTTGGATACAGAAACCAGAGGTGCAAAAAATATTTCATCAAGGCTTGATCAAGCTCTTTGGACCATGCAAATGTATCTCCTTTGTGGAGAAGTTTAGTAATAGAACTTTAGATTTCGGAGAATTGTTTAATGACATTTATTAAAAAATCTGCAAAGAAAATCTTGCACAGTTTTTACAGAGGTAGGTGTGAAACATTTGATTTTTGCTGAAAGTTATATTATCATAATTTAAAAACCCTCATGGTGGGTATATATGTCAGAAATTTTAAAGAAGAAGGTGAGAAATATCTACCTAAATATTTTAGTAAAAATACAATTTGATAATATCTTTAGCATTGCTTCAACAGGTTGTACCTGTGTTTCCATAGAGTCAGACTAAATTAAGGTGTCATTTAAATAATCTCTACAAAGCTCTTGTAAAATTCATCCCAAGACTTCTTCAACAAAATATTGAAAGACGTATGTAGAGTTGCAAGGCACAAAGGGCATGACTTGATATTTATATAGGTCAAACCATAGTGTGACATTAAGTTTCCCATGCACTGCCCTCTTGAACTTTGACTAAATGATAAACTCTCTGAGATTAAGTTTGGTAAAAACCTTTGCAAGTATGATTTAAATTTAGATAGAAATCTAATATAATGCACATCGATTTTTACTGTAACTCAGTTGATTGCTCTCTAATGAATGCATTTTCTTAGCTCACCATCCTTCCGAAGGACAAAAAACAAGATTGAAGAAGATGGAGACCATAATGAAGTGATGAATCCATTACCTACCTTTTTGCCTAAATAATGTTAAGGTCTTCTGTTTCAGATTCTGTGATGTAAATGTTTGAGTGTATGATAACAGGGTGTCAGGATTCTAGATCTTGCAATCATAGCCTATATGTAGATATATAATACTTGTTTTCTTCTCAGCAAATATATCATAAAGATTTTTATAGTAGCCATGTAAGATAGGTACACAGTAAAAGGGAGTTGTTAAGATGCATGGTAATGCTTTGACAAGCAACTATGCGGCAATTAACTGGTTGATGAACAGTTGTTAGGATATAATGTAAACTTGATTGTAATGATTTTGCGTCTAATTCAGTGATACAGACACGCAGCACTAGCATGCTCAAAATCAAATAAACTTGTGGTGCATAAATCAAAGAAATGTTATCATGATAATTTCCAAAGCATATTAACAGTACTGTATGCTTATGGAAACATAAGGCTCTGGTGATAGTACTGAGCATTCTATTCACAAAGCTTTCTGCCATCTGTAAACACTGAGAAAATGTAAAGGCCATATAATTCTATTAAGCTCCTGCAGCTAAAAGCCCTGACAATTGTTTTCTGCCAATCTGGCAAGATATTCTCATAGGATCTATATGTTAACAACTGAACACTACATAATATTCAATTCTCAATTTGTCAATGACTTAAGTTGTTGAGTGAACAAATGAGTCCCCTTCATTATCTACGAGCCCAGTTTCCACTGGATGTGTTCTTCCTAACTGTGATGCTACTACTGTTTAAGTCTTAACGAACGGCAAGATTTCTTCACCAGCCTTTTACAAGGTTTTCAGAATTACCACAATACAGACTTAAATCTTCCCCTTCTTCTTTTGTCAGCCAACATTTCAGAGTGGTAACTGCTTAGAGTCAAGAACTACAAACATTTCTATTGTCATGTATTCTAAGAAATGTTACAGGCGCATTAGGATCAGCCATGCTTTCTCTGAGCAGTCTTCAGCAAAATGATCATCTAACTGCATAATCAAATCTATGAGCCATTACACTTAAAATGAGGTTTGACTACCAGTGCGAGTAGGTGTTTTAATTTACTTCATAAAACTTGAAACAACAATTTAGATCGTTTCACTTTAGATCCATTAGATTCAACTACTGAATAATTAAAGGTGGTTATGTAACTTGCTGTGTCTTGATGACTTCGTTTCAAATTCAACTACTCATTATCTAATTAAATATTATTTGATTTCCACACTCATTTCCACATTAGTTTACATTCCTACTTCAGTTGTGTGAATCTCGATGAATTTGCTGAAGCTAAACTAAGCAAAATTAGAACTAAATAACCTGAAATTACAAATATTAATGCAAAATGTTTCTTGCACTCGAGGTGTTGCCAGAATATTTTGCCTCCCACCAAAAGCCTGTGGTAGAGTTCATGTCAGGTGGGCTGGCTGAGCATGTGCTCTCACAGGAGCAAAACAGACTGTGGGAGAGACTGTGTACACAGTGTTGGACAACTGCAGTCCATCAGAATGCTGACCTTAATGTGAACAGCCCACCAGTGTGTCCTGGGGCATGTCTTTCTTCTGGGGGCATGGTAGGAGACGGCGTCAGCCTCTCCATAGAGAGTTTTCTTCTAAGTATCCTCCTATGAAGATTCCTGAGATAGTTTGTACTGCCCAATCCAAGATGGCGGTACCCACAATATGTTTACAGAATCTTGCTGAAAAAACATGGTGGCCTAATTTCCTGAGGGGTTTCCTGTTTTCTACCTATTTAAGGAGGGATTTTCTGCTCATTTATTGCGTCACAACACTCCCAGGATTCCTGTGGTGTGTTCCAGTGCTCCAGTCCTTTCTTGTGGTTTCTCTGAGTATTGACTGGCCTTCTTCTTACATTGCTCTCAATGTTATTCTTGTTTTCTCATGTCAGCCTACATATTCTCTGTCAATGCCCTGAATCCTGATTTAAAGTGTTCCCTTGGCAAATCTTACGAGGACCAATATCCTACGCGGATGACACCCAGCTTACCTTCTCTTTTGATAAATCTTCTACAACAGCCGAGACCAACTTCTCTGCCGGCATGCTTGCAATATCTCAGTGGATGTGTACCAACTATCTCCAATTAAATGCTGGGAAAACAGCGATTATGTTTTTCAGAGAGGTTGCATTGTTGTGGACACCAGAATGGTGGCCAGCGGAGTTGGGTGCCCCCTGCCTCGAAAGCATCAGTAATGAATCTTGGGGTGCACATTGAGCAGAGTCTGAACATGAAGGAGCAGGTGACTCATACGGTAAGCTCATGCTTTCATGTACTGAGTCTGCTGTGACAAGTATACCTGTTTCTCCCAGACTATACACGGAAGACTCTCATTCAGACGTTAGTCCTGAGTTGTTTCGACTACTGCTGTGGCAGCTGCACTGACTTCCGGTGCGCAAACAAATAAAGTTCAAGGTTTGCTGCATCGTCCATAAGGCAGTATATGGCAATGGGCCAACATATCTTATGGAGAAGCTTACCCAATACGTTCCCCTTATAGACCTGCGATCCAGCTCCAAATCCCTTCTTAAAGTTCCTCGTATTAACAAGGCTAGGACTGGGGAAAGGCATTTTCTTACCTTGCCCCATGGAACTGGAATTCGCTCACAATTATATTGAGTCAGTGTACGGACCTTCTCCACTTTAGAAAGTCCCTGAAAACATTTCTGTTCTAGACGCCTTGCATAGTATCAGCACCTTCTCACATGTCCGCAAGCGCAGAGATACCCCTGCGGGGGTAATTGAGGTACTAAATAAAGTTTTTCTAGTTACTTCAAACAATTTTGGAGATTTTTTGGCATCCAACTTTATCCTCCTTGCTCGAGCCAATTCTTGAAGGCACTTTTCTGCTTAAGCGCCTCAGTGTCAGCAGCAACGTGGCTACTGGATGGGTCACTCATATTTTTTTGACAGTCAAGAACTGTGAAGACCTGGATGTCAGGTGTAGCCTGAAACCAGATACTCTCCACCAGACATCAACTCCACGACAGTTTGCAACACCATAAGCCCATTCCAAGTCTGGAAAACATGGCACATGGCACCAGATCCAGCTCTGCTCCAAGGAGTACAGGTGCCCTGGCCCAGGCCTATGTCTTTGTTCAGACCGTTTAGCCGCACACGCATGAGTTGCAACAATTGAGAGATGAAAAGTGGGCTTTACATCAAGCCTTAACATTTAGGGGTAATTCCGATTTGGGGAAATACCCTCGGAATAGCCGTACGGAGCGTTTTTCCCGTGCAAATCGAATGCAGAACCGTACCCGTACGTATGATGTAGTACGATGTGTACCCAAAGCAGTTCTCCTTACGAATCGTAACGAAGACCGCACAACTCACTAATCCGTACGAATCGCATTCGGAACGCGCAGTACGCGATGTCCGTATGGATCGAAGCTGCATTTTCCGACCCAGCAAGTACGAATCGTATTGACAACACTCCGTAGGACTGTTTTTCTACGGGAGCTTAAAATGTCAGTGAAAGCAGATTTTGCCTCGAAATGCGTACGAAACGGACACCCCATGGTTGCAGGGGTACTGTGCATCAGGGTACGGTGTGTACGCCCCTGGATTTCAGGGGTACGGTGTGTATGTCCCCGTACGCAGACCGCATGATCGTAAGTGTACGGACCGTAGGGGTATGGTTCGTACACCCCAGTGTCGTAGGTGTACGGTGCGTACACCCCATGCATGCACCCCTTTATTTTAGGGGTTCTGTGCGTATGCAATAGTGTTGCCCTCCGTACAAATTGCTCATACGTGACAATTACCATACGAATCGCGTACTCATTCCCTAGTCCGGATCATACTTGGTGGGTCATTCGGCATTTTCACGAATCATACGGATCACTGTGCGGGTCGATGTGGAAGGGATTTGCCCTTCATTTTCGAATGGTTCGCAATGATTCGGACGTATTTTCTCACAATGGATTGTACTACGCGATTCAGATGGATTCGTAAGATTCGTACGGAAACGGCTATGAATACAAATCGTCATACGGATTCGTTTGCCGAATCGAAATCGACCCCTTAGAGTTTCTGGTGTTCTTATGCTATCATTAACCACCCAACAGTTTTCTGGGTATCCAAATACCTTACAGGAATTTATTGACATTTTGACAGTTTTCTCCACCTTTTGCCCTGACCAATTTTCTCAAGATAACGCTAAGGTGGGATACTTAATCAATGCCTTATCTGGACCAGTGTTAGCATGGGTGACCACTTTCGTGGCTGGAGAAGATTCAAGTCTCACTAATTATGCAACATTCTTGACTGCCTTTAAATGAATTTTTGAAAGACAAGATATGGAATATTCCACAGAATATTCTCTGTGAAATTCAGCATGGTAATCTAGGTGTCTTTACATATGTAGCATGCTTCCATCAGCAAGCAGCTGAGATGTCCCGTGCAGAAGGAACTCTGCTAATTCAGTTATGTAGAGGTCTCAAGGAAGAAATTAATATAATCTTGTCCATTCTCTCCAATCATAATATGTTTCCACCTTAAGAGACCACATTCTACAGATTGAACACCACCTATGGGAGTGCAGAGCAGAAAGACAAAGTGTTTTCCCTTGGTAAGTTCAGACTTCCATACCTGAAAGTGAAAATTGCCTCTGAAGAGCCTACTTCAACCTTTAGTGAAGAGCCTATGCAATTAGGCCTGACTCAGGGTCCTCTTTCTAAAACTGAAAGAAATCCTTGCTGAAAGAAAGTCCTTGTCATTCATTGCTGATACCCTGAACATCTTATCTGTGAATGTCCAATCTGTCCTTAAACGTTTTTGGGAAACAACAGATCTCATCCTTTGTAGGAGGGAGAAGGATGAGAGCAACTCAAGTCCGTTCAGGTGATAAACTGGTTCCACTTTTTCTGTTAACAGTGTTTTTGTATTCCCTTAACAGAAAGAGAAAAGAAATTCTGGCAATGCTGGATTGTGTAGCAAGTCATTTGTACCTTGATGAGTGCTGGGCTAGGAGCAATATCATTCCAAGGTTTACAAAAGAATCTCCAGAACAAATTCAGGCCACTGATCGGAAACCCTTAAATTTGGGGCCAGTGAAAGAAATTACCATACCTTTGAGAATGACATATGGTAAATTTCAGGAAACAGTCTCTTATTTTCTACTATCATCTCCTTATCATACAGCTACAGTGGGTGTTCCTTGGTTGACTAACCATAATCCATACATCTACTTAGAAAAAAGAAAAATCTCCTCATCTTCCCAATATGCTATAAAAATTGGTATTCTTCAGAGGACCATGGGGCTCTGAAGGTCATGCTTCTACTAAAAGATGCAACTATGAAAATTGGTCTGCAAGGAGTTCTGGCTCCCTGCCATTCTTTTTCTGACCTTCTCAAGAAACCACAAGAAATATCTTTACCTCTTTACATAGAGTTTGAGTGTGCTCTTCCCATTAAATCAGGAGCTACTGTGCCTTTTGGATGGGTATTTTCTCTGCCACACTCCAATAAGGATACCCAACAGCAATATCTACAAGAAAATCTGAAAAATGGTCTAATAGCTTGGTTTACCTCTCCCAGCGCAGAATCACTGTTTTTCATTCCTGAAAAAATCTAAGGAGTAAAGAACCATCATAGACTTTAGAGGATTGAACAAGTTCAGAATAAATGATAGATATTCTCTTCCTTCAATCAAGGACATTTTAGAGTCTATAACAAATGCAAAAAATGTTCAGCAAATTTAATCTTCATGGAGCCTACCATCTTTTCCGCATAAAAAAGGGTGATCAATGGAAAACTGCTTTTCAAAAACTGTTAGGCCACTAAGAATACATGTAATGCCTTTTGATCGAAGCAAAAGACGATCCATTTTTCAATGCTTTATGGATCACATATTTCCTGACATTGTTGGATCAGTTCATCGTAGTATACACAGATAATATCTTGTTATTCTCGTAAGACTCTCTATTACACCATGAGCAACACAGTCAAGTATTAACCAGACTCCTCCAAAACCAATTCTTTTTAAAAATGTAAATTTTTAAAATCTTTTTCCGTGCCACAACCAATATTATATTACTCATAAAAGAAAATAAGAAATGCCAAGGATAAATAACGACAGACAGAGCATGCATATCTAAGGAAAAACATAAGTTAAGGGCGTATGCGATTATCAAAAATCAAGAATAGGGGAAAAGACAACATTGAATAATACCATATTTTAAAGAAGCAAATCAAAGCAACAGTAAATGTTCAGTCCCATTGAAGCTTAGACCACACCCTTTCAAATGTAACCCAGGACCGAGGGCCTAATTGCTAACGGCTGCAAGAAATCTCTAGTAGGCAAGACTGATAAGTCCGCGGCCTGCGACCTGAAAGAATATTTCTAATACTTCAGAAGGCCTCGATATCTCTAACAGCAACGGTGGAGAATGTATCAGTTGATCGATCCTTTTAAGGCGGTGTGCTTGGAAGTTTTTCTGCAGGAGCCCGCACGTCTTAAGATATCAAAGATGGTCAATCACACTTTTCTTTTAACGAGCAGGATGCCAAGCAAGCACTATTGAAATGGCAACAAACCACTTGAAAATGATTGTACACGTATTCCTGGACAACAGAGAAGACTACTTTTTGTGCTTGCTTATGGTATCAGTTTCTGTTCAGCGTTTTTATTTTTGTCTGTGATCTTTGATTTGACACTTTTGCACACTTGTGGGGGGGGAGGGGTGGAGGTGGCAGCGCCTCGGAGTGGTGGATGGATAGGGATACTTTCTTAAAGCTGTCTGGTTGGACAGCAGGGAAGAATTTGATTCCTTTTCACAGGTCCTGGGGGGTGTAGGAAGGGCAGTAATTGGCCGTTCATGGCCAAAAGGGTGGTGTGGTGTGAGGGGAGGAGGGCAGGGGTGGTGGGTTGTAAATAACCACTGTTTAGTTGAAATGTTACTGATGGAGCAAAAGGGAAAGCAGTATGCCAGGAAGGGGAAGACAACCGAATTGTGTATATGGAAGTTGTTTAATGCCTGACATTAAATATATGTGTTGGAATGTGGCAAGACTCATTCAGGCAAATAAGCATAGGTTAGTAATAGAGGGGCTTCGGGTATTTAAACCTCATATATTTGGTCTTACTGAGACGCATTTAGACTATAAGGATTGAGCTTATTTAAAATAGCTTGATTTTGACTTGCTTATTTGTACTACCCTGGCAGTCTTTATACGAGGGTGGCTATTCTACAATCTAGGAATTGTAGAGCCACTGTATTACGAACATTGGCTGATTCTAAGGGGAGATGGGCAATTGCCCAACTTATGATTCATGGGCGCAAGATTACAATTTGTGTGGTGTATGGCCCCAATACTGATTGCCCCGATATTTCTTTTCATCTATGCTCTGAATTATTGGAGTGGGTGAGTGAGTTGAAAGTGATGGAAGATTTTAATTGTATTATGGACTAAAAAATTGACACCACTATCATAGCCACTCGAACTAGAATGGGCAGGACCAGGGCAGCTATATCTGAACTATTGCACATATACCAACTGCGACACTTGCTGGAGATTGTACCCAACCGACCCAGGGTACCCATTTTTCTCAAACCCACATAGGCAATATTCCTGAATTGATAGGATTTTTATAAATATGTTGGAAAAAGCTACTATTGAGGTTTGTCCCAAAATCACATCGGATCATAATCCAGTTATGTTAACTGTGCAGGTCCAGTCTGGGAATAAAGAGTCAATAAGGGAATTTTCATTTCCTAGGCATCTTCTTAGTAATGCAGAGTATGGAACAGCAAGAGGATACTTGGAGATTAATAGGGGCAATGCTTCGGCAGCAGTGGTCTGGAATTGTCTAAATTCCTATGTAAGAGGGGCTACATTACAGTATATTTTAGTACAGAATCGTCATGCTTCACAGCAAGTGGATCTGGAACATAAGGTCAATGTAGATCTTTAGCAAGAACATGCAAGAGCTATTGCTGTGAAAGCTGCTGTGGAACAGTCAATTTATCCGGGGGTTGTTGAAATGAGAGCTAAGTTTAGGAGAGGGCTAAGAAATAAAGTAGCTAATATTTATCAGAAGTATAAATCTAAACAATATGAATATGGGGAAAGGGTTGGCCGGTTGTTAGCCATGCAAATTGATGATTGAAGGGCTAAGTCGTACATCAAAATAATAAAAGGGATAAATGTTCTGCCTTATACTAGATCCCCCAAAACAGAGGAGCATTTTAGACTTTTCTAAACTAATCTGTATGGTGAGTCAGCCTCTTTTGGTCAACAGGTTGCTCTTGCATATATCCAGGAGAGTGAAATGCATACCTTGAATCCACTGGATTCTGAGGCATTGCAAAAAGATGTGGATTTGGGGGAGGTAGAAGAAGCGATTAGCAGATTGCCAGCTGGTAAGGCCGTCGGCGAGGACACTATCCCAATGAAATGTCAAAAAACCTTCAAAGATGTTCTTGCACCTGTTTTTCTTGCACTAGTCAACACAATCTTTGAAGGGGAGGACGTCCCGTTGTCGTGGAATACTACCAACATTATAGTTTTTCACAAGAAAAGAAAACCTATAGAAGATAAGAGTCCGTATGAGCCCATATCGTTGAATAATGCCGACACTAAAATCCTATTTCTCGGATTGCCTCTGTTATACATCACCTAGTCTCGGAACAGCAATTTTAGTTTTGTTCCAGGTAGGAATACAGCAGCTCATATCAATATGGCTATTGCTGCATTTGACATCTCTGGCCAATTAAACCAACATATAGTGATGCTGATGCTGGACGCCGAGAAGGCCTTTGACCGAGTTGCTTGGGGAGCTCGTTGGCCGACAATGTTAGCATTCGGTTTTGGCCAAAGGTTTGTCTCAGCGGTGCAGAAAATTTAATATTTGACTGCAGCTGTGAAATTTAATGGTCTTTCCTCCAAGCAATTTTCTGTTAATAGGTGTACGCGGCAGGGATGTCCGCTATCCCCACTACTATTTGCTCTATACATTGAGCCCTTCATAAAACACCATATTTACAAAAAGGGGTGGTGAGGGACAGAGTCTCTGAATTAAGCAGAAAGCTCTCACCCAGTCAAGAGATCAGGGCTAGATCCAACACCGTTTTTTAGCTCACTGCACCATCCCAGTTTCAGAACCTGGCTGTATGCAAATTAGTCTGTTCCTGTCCCAGTGCATGATGGGAACAGGGCAAACCAAACTACAAAAGCCAATTCTTACACTGGGAAGGAAACAAGCTCCCGGGGACCGGTTTCTGGCATTACAGCCGTCTTCGGCCCAGTTTGCTTGAATCCTGATGGTGCAATGAGCAAGGGTCTCACATCTGAGAATACCCTTCCACGCTTAGGGTGGACAAAAATATTTACAAAAAGGGGTGGTGAGGGACAGAGTCTCTGAATTAAGCAGAAAGCTCTCACCCAGTCAAGAGATCAGGGCTAGATCCAACACCGTTTTTTAGCTCACTGCACCATCCCAGTTTCAGAACCTGGCTGTATGCAAATTAGTCTGTTCCTGTCCCAGTGCATGATGGGAACAGGGCAAACCAAACTACAAAAGCCAATTCTTACACTGGGAAGGAAACAAGCTCCCGGGGACCGGTTTCTGGCATTACAGCCGTCTTCGGCCCGGTTTGCTTGAATCCTGATGGTGCAATGAGCAAGGGTCTCACATCTGAGAATACCCTTCCACGCTTAGGGTGGACAAAAATATTTACAAAAAGGGGTGGTGAGGGACAGAGTCTCTGAATTAAGCAGAAAGCTCTCACCCAGTCAAGAGATCAGGGCTAGATCCAACACCGTTTTTTAGCTCACTGCACCATCCCAGTTTCAGAACCTGGCTGTATGCAAATTAGTCTGTTCCTGTCCCAGTGCATGATGGGAACAGGGCAAACCAAACTACAAAAGCCAATTCTTACACTGGGAAGGAAACAAGCTCCCGGGGACCGGTTTCTGGCATTACAGCCGTCTTCGGCCCGGTTTGCTTGAATCCTGATGGTGCAATGAGCAAGGGTCTCACATCTGAGAATACCCTTCCACGCTTAGGGTGGACAAAAATATTTACAAAAAGGGGTGGTGAGGGACAGAGTCTCTGAATTAAGCAGAAAGCTCTCACCCAGTCAAGAGATCAGGGCTAGATCCAACACCGTTTTTTAGCTCACTGCACCATCCCAGTTTCAGAACCTGGCTGTATGCAAATTAGTCTGTTCCTGTCCCAGTGCATGATGGGAACAGGGCAAACCAAACTACAAAAGCCAATTCTTACACTGGGAAGGAAACAAGCTCCCGGGGACCGGTTTCTGGCATTACAGCCGTCTTCGGCCCGGTTTGCTTGAATCCTGATGGTGCAATGAGCAAGGGTCTCACATCTGAGAATACCCTTCCACGCTTAGGGTGGACAAAAATATTTACAAAAAGGGGTGGTGAGGGACAGAGTCTCTGAATTAAGCAGAAAGCTCTAACCCAGTCAAGAGATCAGGGCTAGATCCAACACCGTTTTTTAGCTCACTGCACCATCCCAGTTTCAGAACCTGGCTGTATGCAAATTAGTCTGTTCCTGTCCCAGTGCATGATGGGAACAGGGCAAACCAAACTACAAAAGCCAATTCTTACACTGGGAAGGAAACAAGCTCCCGGGGACCGGTTTCTGGCATTACAGCCGTCTTCGGCCCGGTTTGCTTGAATCCTGATGGTGCAATGAGCAAGGGTCTCACATCTGAGAATACCCTTCCACGCTTAGGGTGGACAAAAATATTTACAAAAAGGGGTGGTGAGGGACAGAGTCTCTGAATTAAGCAGAAAGCTCTCACCCAGTCAAGAGATCAGGGCTAGATCCAACACCGTTTTTTAGCTCACTGCACCATCCCAGTTTCAGAACCTGGCTGTATGCAAATTAGTCTGTTCCTGTCCCAGTGCATGATGGGAACAGGGCAAACCAAACTACAAAAGCCAATTCTTACACTGGGAAGGAAACAAGCTCCCGGGGACCGGTTTCTGGCATTACAGCCGTCTTCGGCCCGGTTTGCTTGAATCCTGATGGTGCAATGAGCAAGGGTCTCACATCTGAGAATACCCTTCCACGCTTAGGGTGGACAAAAATATTTACAAAAAGGGGTGGTGAGGGACAGAGTCTCTGAATTAAGCAGAAAGCTCTCACCCAGTCAAGAGATCAGGGCTAGATCCAACACCGTTTTTTAGCTCACTGCACCATCCCAGTTTCAGAACCTGGCTGTATGCAAATTAGTCTGTTCCTGTCCCAGTGCATGATGGGAACAGGGCAAACCAAACTACAAAAGCCAATTCTTACACTGGGAAGGAAACAAGCTCCCGGGGACCGGTTTCTGGCATTACAGCCGTCTTCGGCTGAAATGCCAGAAACCGGTCCCCGGTAGCTTGTCTCCTTTCTGGTGAAGAATTGGCTTGGTAGTTTGGTCTGCCCTGTTCCCATGATGCACTGGGCCAGGGACAGACTAATTTGCATATAGCCAGGTTCTGAGCTGGGATGGGGCAGTGAGATAAATAACGGTGATGGATCAAGCCCTGATCTTTGGACTGGGTAAGAGTGGTCTGCTTAATTCAGACACTCTGTTCATCACCACCCCCTTTTCTGTATCGTTTTTGGCCACTATAGGTGTGGCAGGGTATACTCAGACATGAGTCCCTTTCTCACTGCTCCATCAGGATTCAAGCAAGCCGGGCCGAAGAGGCTGAAATGCCAGAAACCGGTCCCCGGTAGCTTGTCTCCTTTCTGGTGAAGAATTGGCTTGGTAGTTTGGTCTGCCCTGTTCCCATGATGCACTGGGCCAGGGACAGACTAATTTGCATATAGCCAGGTTCTGAGCTGGGATGGGGCAGTGAGATAAATAACGGTGATGGATCAAGCCCTGATCTTTGGACTGGGTAAGAGTGGTCTGCTTAATTCAGACACTCTGTTCATCACCACCCCCTTTTCTGTATCGTTTTTGGCCACTATAGGTGTGGCAGGGTATACTCAGACATGAGTCCCTTTCTCACTGCTCCATCAGGATTCAAGCAAGCCGGGCCGAAGAGGCTGAAATGCCAGAAACCGGTCCCCGGTAGCTTGTCTCCTTTCTGGTGAAGAATTGGCTTGGTAGTTTGGTCTGCCCTGTTCCCATGATGCACTGGGCCAGGGACAGACTAATTTGCATATAGCCAGGTTCTGAGCTGGGATGGGGCAGTGAGATAAATAACGGTGATGGATCAAGCCCTGATCTTTGGACTGGGTAAGAGTGGTCTGCTTAATTCAGACACTCTGTTCATCACCACCCCCTTTTCTGTATCGTTTTTGGCCACTATAGGTGTGGCAGGGTATACTCAGACATGAGTCCCTTTCTCACTGCTCCATCAGGATTCAAGCAAGCCGGGCCGAAGAGGCTGAAATGCCAGAAACCGGTCCCCGGTAGCTTGTCTCCTTTCTGGTGAAGAATTGGCTTGGTAGTTTGGTCTGCCCTGTTCCCATGATGCACTGGGCCAGGGACAGACTAATTTGCATATAGCCAGGTTCTGAGCTGGGATGGGGCAGTGAGATAAATAACGGTGATGGATCAAGCCCTGATCTTTGGACTGGGTAAGAGTGGTCTGCTTAATTCAGACACTCTGTTCATCACCACCCCCTTTTCTGTATCGTTTTTGGCCACTATAGGTGTGGCAGGGTATACTCAGACATGAGTCCCTTTCTCACTGCTCCATCAGGATTCAAGCAAGCCGGGCCGAAGAGGCTGAAATGCCAGAAACCGGTCCCCGGTAGCTTGTCTCCTTTCTGGTGAAGAATTGGCTTGGTAGTTTGGTCTGCCCTGTTCCCATGATGCACTGGGCCAGGGACAGACTAATTTGCATATAGCCAGGTTCTGAGCTGGGATGGGGCAGTGAGATAAATAACGGTGATGGATCAAGCCCTGATCTTTGGACTGGGTAAGAGTGGTCTGCTTAATTCAGACACTCTGTTCATCACCACCCCCTTTTCTGTATCGCTTCATAAAACACCAGCTACAAAATGCTAGGATTCCCTCTCGGATTATTAGTGGTCTGGAATAAAAATTAACCGTGTATGCAGATGACATTGCTATTTTTTCTGCTAGGCCGGCAGACGCTATGGTTGAAATCATGCAAGAGGCACTACGGTTTGGCTCCTTCTCTGGCTATAAAT
This sequence comes from Lissotriton vulgaris, assembly GCF_964263255.1. Taxonomy (NCBI): domain Eukaryota; kingdom Metazoa; phylum Chordata; class Amphibia; order Caudata; family Salamandridae; genus Lissotriton; species Lissotriton vulgaris. Next base: position 394,573,556 of record NC_141694.1, on the reverse strand, counting down.
TAAATCTGAATAAGACCCAGACTATTTTGAATATTCAACCTGAGGTGGCTCCACTAACATTAGGTGTTATTGCATCTGCAACTTACTTTGGAGTCTGCCTTAGTAGTCTTCTTTGAACGGTGAACCGCTGTTAAAAAAAAGTTGTGGCAAGTCTATGCAGTATGCACCGGCTCCCTATAAGTATAGACGGGAGGTGTAACGTAGTTTAAATTATTAATCTTCCTATGGTTTTGTATTTATTTTGTGCAATTCCCCTGGACATTCATTAAGCGCTTAGAAAGTGCCCTAGGTATTTTTATTTGGGATTATAAGCATGCAAGGAGAGCTCTTCGGTACATAACGCTATCATATAAACAAGGAGGGTTTTAACTTCCAGATTTTAAGTTATATTTTTTGGGCTGCATTTGTTAGTCGAATTCAAAGCTTACTTAATGGGCCTGATACTTGTGCTAAGTCGTTATCTTATCAACTAGCCTGTGGACCAAATACAGGGTTTTTATTGTGTAAAACAGCAGATCCAAATTACTGCAAACGGGTTTGGTTCAAGATATAAGAGATATCATTAGGATATGGCAAGATATTTGCAAGGGATATTCCCTGCCAGCGTTACATTTCTATATAATGCTTTGGGGTAACCCAAAATTGCCTGACATATTTCATGATCAAACTGGTAGATGCTGGCTAAGAAAGGGCCTATCTCTGCTTGGACAGCTTTACAACAGTCAAGAGTTTCGGTCCTTCTTAGCATTGAAAGAAGAGTTTGGGTTGCAGCAGAGTACTTTTTAAAACGATCTGCAAGTAATGGACTTCTTTATAAATGCTCCAAAACCAATTCTATTGCAAGCTTGAAAAATGTGAGTTTGACTAGCCAGAAGCGAATTACTTAGGTTTTCAAATAAGTGGCACTGCCATCTCCATGGACCCACATAAAGTGTCAGCCATTTTGGATTGGCCTTCCCCTTTGAGCATCAAAGAGACCCAATGCTTCCATGGTTTGTCCAATTTCTATTGGAGGTTCATAGATATGTTTCCTCAGTTAATTTGCTAAATTACCCATGGCTTTCAGTGAGACTCTTTAGTTGATGAAGCCTTTCAAGCACTTAACCAAACCTCTACTCAAGCTCCACTCTTACACCACCCTGCTCTTCTTAATTAGTTTATTGTTGAGAATGATTCCTCTGATGGAGCTCTTGGAGCAGCTATTTCGTAACTTCAAGAAGATGATTGGCTGAATCATCCAATCTTTTCTGTCTTTTCAATTCTGTCCAATGTTGAGAGGAACAGTCCTGGAAAGAAAAATATTAGCCATCAAAAAAGCTTGCTTGAAGAATTGAGATTTTTCATGATGGGAGCATATGAACCATTTGAAATGTGAACAGACCGCTGTAATCTCCAGTGTCAGTTGAATTTACAGTGTAAGAGCGGTTGCCAAGTCCACTGTGCTTATTTTTTCAACCAATATGACAATATTATCACTTATATCTTCAGTCCTACAAATATCCTGGCTGAAGCTCTCTCACAATGATACCTAGACACTCCATCAAATTTGAGTCACTTCCTCCACAAAGTATCATTGGAGTTACTCAATCATTTATTGAACAGTTTGGAGCCAGGTATTTAAAAGTTTCTAGAAAAGAATGGGAAGTCATGTCTGGATATCTGTACAAAAGAGGAAATGTTTCCTTCAAGGTATAAGCCCTATTCATCCCACCCAAAGACCTGAGAGCAGAAGTAAATATGATATGCCAGGATTCTCCTAAAGCTGGCAATAGAAGAATTGAATAGACCTTTGAACTCATTCTGCAATCCTTTTGGTTGCCATCCATTTGATGTGAAACTGAGCTCTATGTTGGTGCCTATTCTATCTTTGCTCAGGGGAAATCTGCTCATTATCGTCCCTCAGGACGCAACCTCTCAACACTCCATAGGAACCTTGGCACATTATCTATACTGACTTCCTCGCTGCTCTTCCTTCTTCTGAAGGGAATCAGTTCAATATCACCACCATTGACTCTTTTTAAAAAATGGTTCATTTCGCAACCCCTGAGAAATTACTTTCTCCCAAGTCTTTGTGGCAGATCATGGTCCTCAATATATCAAATTTTTTGGGAATTATTTTTGAAAATCTCTTCAAACTGATGTGGCCTGGTCATCAGGTTTTCACCCCCAGGCCAATGGTCAGATGGAATGATTATCTGCAATGTTTTTATAACTCTTATCAAAGTGACTGGTCTTCCTTTATGGCCTTAGCTTTAGTTTCCAATAACAGTTCCATTCATAGTCCCACCCAGTCTACTCTGTTTTTATGCCAAGGTATGAATACTCTGACATTTAATTCTGGTTGTCTGGTTGTCAGAGGTTTGGCATGATGCCTGCTGTCTCCAGTTAGTTTGACAGCTGTAAGCTGTTCAACTAAAAATGTCACATAATCTTTAGGCATCCACCACACCTCTTATCCTTCCTACAAAATCAGGGAAAAGGTCTGGATCCCTCTAAATATTTAGCTTGTCATCTGTCCCACAATACATGTCACCCCTGATTCTATGAGCCTTTTAAAGTTATTCAGGTCATCAATCTAGTTGGCTACACAGTACAAATACCCATTCATTGCAAAGCTACATGGTTTTTCACACCTCACAATTGAAGCCATAGTGTTTTTAGCATTCATTGTCTTTGCCTCCTACTATTTTGGTGAATAACAAACTTGAATACAAAGCCCAGGAGATGTATTACTCTCTCATTCTTAAAATATTTTGATCCATTGGAAAGGCTAACTTACAAGTGATTAGTCTGTCTCCTTTTTGGTCCTCCATTTCCTTTGGAGGTTCTTGGATAAACACAGGGCTACTGGTGAAGGGCATACTATTACATCCCACCCAGGGACTGTGGCCAAGGCCATGTTAAGTGGGCAGCGTGAGCACTCCTGTAGGAAAACAGACCACTGGAAAAACCATGGAGATACTGGCGGGCTGCCGCAGTTCCTCAGCAAACTTACTTCAAGACAGCCATCCTGCTGGTGTGTGCTGGGGCACCGGTCTTTCTTCTGGGGGCATGGTAGGCGACAACCTCAGAATCTCCCAAGAATCCTCTGGTGAGGATTGCTGTGATAGATTGTACTGCCCAATCCAAGATGTTGATTCCCACATATATTTGTATGGAACTTTGTCAATTCAACATGGTGGCTTACTTTCCTGTGAGGCATTTCCTCTTTTCTGCCTATTTAAGGAAATGTTTTCTTCTCAGTCCTTGCACTGCAAAACTTCCACGTTTCCTGTGGTGTGTTCCAGTGCTCCAGCCCTTTCTTAGGGTTTCTCTGGGAAATGACTGTCCTTCACCCTGAATTGCTTTTGATGTTATTCCTGTTGTCTCCTGTTGATTTGCATCTTCTCCGCCAATGCTCTGAATCCTAATTTGAAGTTCTTCCAATGACTTTTAGTGATCTTGGAGGATTTTTACCCTCTGGCTTTTTCCTCCCAGATGGGGACAGTTCCTAAAGGTAGCTTTTTGCTTAGGAGCTTCAGTGTAGGCAGCAACGAGGTTACTGGAAGGGGTCTACCATATGTTTAGCAGTCAAGAACTGTGAATACCTGGTAGAAACCCCAGGCCAGGCAAAACCCCAAACTCTAGTCAGTGCAAGATAGATACACAATTGAGATAACCTGTGCTCACCAGAGCATGCAGGCTTATCAAAAGAGGCAAAGTGCAAAGCATTTGTGCAGCACACACACAGTAAAACAAAGAATACAGCAGAAAAAAGAGACTCCACACAGGCTTATAAAAATAACTTAGTATATTATGACCAAAGAAGACAAAAAACGATAAAAATCAAATTAAATACTTTTTGAGTTATGAACATTGTATGAAGGTAAATGCAGAGCTGAACACATTTCCTTTAAAGAATCCTTAAACTGAGTGCAGTTGTAAAGATCCTAGTGGGGGTCAATGCAGGGATCCGCAAGCCTTTTGGGGGTATCTCGCCGGTCTGTGCCTCAAGACCAGCATGCTTTATTTAAACTCAGACACCAGTGACAATCTGCAGCTTGGCAGCAGACACCTCATAGGTAGTCCCAGTACCTTTGGGGAGGGTTGTGCTGTGACTGCCAAGCGGGACTGTTCTTGATGTCATGATGACACCCATGGCTGATGTAAGATCCTTTGATGAATTCAGTGCCATGGTTTCCCACGCTGATCTTTTCTTAATACGGTGCTGACTGCAGCAAGTGGATGCAACAGCTTCCCTCCATCGGAGTTTGAGGCAGTAGGAAGGCAGTGATTAGAGAAAATGCACTTGCGTTCATTGACACTCTATTGTTGTTTCACAATTAAACATGGATCCTTCGTTGAAACAAGCACAGGGTGCTTTATCTGATCAAGATTAAAGCGCTGATTGTCACAAAACAGATGTCTTTGCTGGTGCAGAGTGGAGCACTGGCGTTCACAGATGACATGTTCATTCTCACAGAATGGCTCTAACAGCAGTGTAGTTACAACGGACATGACGTCTTCAATGGCCCTGAGACTTCAAGAACAGGGGAAAGCCAATACGCCCTTGGAGAATGCTCAGAGTTCAACACAGCAAAAGGTAGCGGGCAGCAGGCCAGCACAACAAGACAGGTAGCAAAGTGGCAGTCCCTCCTGCAGCTCAACAGTTGTAGGAAAACACAGAAGAGCAGTTAGCAGAGTGGCTGCTCCTCCTGGCAGCACAGCAGTCCTTCTGGAAATGTGCAGATTTAGAGGCAGCAGTATTTGGTTAGAAGCCCAAAGAGTGTCGGATTTTAGGGGTCAGAGACCCAAAAGTTGCGGTAATGAAGAGGTTTGCTTCAAGGGAGCTCTATGCAGTGCACAATGATCCTTGTGAACCCAGTCCTGTCTCCCAGGCTATCTGTGGGGGTAATCAGCCCTTTGTGTGTGGACAGGACACTACCTAATAAAGTATGTCAGCCCCTCCTATTCATGCAGTGAGAATCATCAGAATGTAGGTGAATGCAGAAGCAGTTGGGTGTCCTGTGTTGTGTCTAGAGGGAATGCACAAATGAACATGTCACCCAACCCAGCTCAACCCAGATGTGTATCAGAGACAGGCTGTGAGTCACAACGAGGAGTAAGTGCAGAGAAATGTCCACTTTCTAAAAGTGGCATTTCCAAACTGTTAATGTTAAATCCAACTTCACCAGTAAGGAGGATTTCTCATTCCTAATCCAAAGATATAAAACATGAAAAAGCTATTCCTCTCTGATCAGGCATTACCAGTTAAAAACGTATAAGGACATCCCCAATGCTATTCCATGAGAGGGGTAGGCCTCACAGTAGTGAAAAACAAAATCAGCTGTTGGTCACTATCAGGACATTTAAAACATACCAGTAGATTCTATACCTCTTGCTTACATGGCAGTCTTTTTTTTATAGGAAGTGTTGAACAAAAATCATGTAAACACCAACACCAACATCTGCCTTAAGGTGAAGATTGTAAAAACATTTCATTTGGTTACATAACATCTGACATAAATACAGTTCACAGCCAATAAATAAATTACAAACAATGCATATTATATTGCACACTTTCCAAATTACTTCTTTTGCATTGACCACAATGTTTCTATCCTAAAACCCCACAAAATCTGAGAAATGTAGCAAAGAATCTAATCTTAAAGCGTATGTCCTTTCCAATTCCTAGACTCTGTTTAATTTTACCCGCCTCGGCTGAAATGTCGGAATTACTTCTGAGCGCCAATTTAGCAAAATAGTTGATCTAGCAATCAAGTCAAAAACATATAATATTTTTCTTTGCCAAACACCCATGTTTCCAACAGATGAATACCCCAAAACCGCATTCTGAGCATCCATAGAGTAAGCTAACTCTAAAACATGAAGGCAGTATATTTCATTGTCAGTCTAGTATATTCTTATCCCCTTCTGTGCTGCGCGAATTTTGCTGCGGTGCTGAACGCTCCATTGGGCCTATGGAACCATGACGGAACGGTTCCGTCATAAGCACAGGCCAACTTACGCTCATGACGGAACCGTTCCGTCATGAGCATGGAAGGGGTTATTCTAATAAAACTCCAAATTAAATGGGTCCATAACCCTTCGCCCGCCTTCTTACATCTAAAACATTTAGATGAAATGTCAGGGTTTAATCTGTGTAATGACACAGGGGTTTTATGAAGCAGCCACTTGGAATAAAATTGCATTCACCTAATGTATACCCCTTTTTATCAAAGTAAAATGAAATTAATTATTGTTGTCCAAGTGTCATGTGAAATGTCTATATCTTCTTAAGAGTGTCATTTTCCTGAACTTTCTCATACACTGTTACACTTTTATTTTGCATCAAAAATGTGACCAATCCACTGTTGGATCTGCACTTTCTTAAACCAATTCCTCAACTATTATCTGACTTTTCTGAACTCTGTTTGCGTCTAGTTCCCTTAGGAAACCTCTAATGTTAATGAAGGACCAATGGAGTAAGTTTTTATGAAACCTAATCCTAGATTCTATATCACTTTAGACCTTCCTTGAGTCTCCATTCAAAAAGTCTGAAATTAAACTAAAACGCTTACATTCCCATTTGTATCAATAGACTAAAAGCCTGGCTGTAAAAGAGTTTATTAAATGTTCACTCTTAGGACCTGCTTCCGACGTTAGGATACCTATCTCCACCCACTCTCTGACACCCTGTCCAATGGACTGCAGTCCCAGAACTCTCAAACCAATCATTGCTATTAGTCAATCCGCCCAACTATGCATATCCTACCACACAGCACATGAGTGAAGAACACTTACTGAAAATAAATGAAAGACAGGGTGCCAGAGAGTTGGTGAAGATAGGTATCCCAACGTCAGAAGCAGGTCATAAGAGTGAACATTTAATAAACTCTTTTACAGCCAGGCCTTTAGTGAATTGATGATTTGTGAGCGGAGGGTGGCCAGGTGATTTCCCTCTAAAGCTCCTTGTTGTGAAAACATTCCCATTTTTAAACAACTTTCTTTTCTAAAAGGCATCCTACCCCCACACAAATGTCCACCAATTGAGTAATGCCATTAATCATCAGAAATCCAGTATATCTGATTATCTGTTCTTTACATTTTATATACCACTGCAGAGTCTTATATCTAACTTTTTAAGGTATTTCGTGAGGTGCAAGAAATCTGCAATATGATATTCCTGAAATAAATGTAAAAAAGTAATCACCAAACCTATGCCATCCTAAAGATGTCAGGAATCTTAAGGTGCTATGTGCAAAATGTGCAAAATAATAAACTCTCAAATTAGGAAGAGCTAATCGACCCTCTTCAATGACCTTGTCTAGTTCTAAACTAGGGTAGTTATTCACCCAAATAAAGGTTGTAAACAAACTCTTTATTTCCTAAAAGAATTTAATCAGGAGGACCAAAGGAATAGCAGCAAACAAGAAATTATATAAAGTGTCAAAACAGACATCCGGATTAAAGCAATGGAGCACAATATAGAGAGGGGCAAGTTGTTCCACCTAGCAAATAGTGCCTTAACCCTGGTAATAAGAGGGCTATAATTAAATCAATTATTAACATTTTCCGTAAAGTATACCCCAGATATTGCTATGGTCTGGAATTGATTAATAGATAAAACTTGTGTAGTAAAGTGTCATGTACGCAATTACATAAATCCTCTTCTGAATTCCAATTTTAGGATTTAAATACAACACCATATCATCTGTGTATAATTTAATCGGAGTTATACCACTTACAGGTGGTTCTATGTTTGATGTGGTGTGAATGGCAATAGCGAATGGTTCTATAAAAAGGGCATAGGTGTATAGGTGACAGGTGCAACCTTGCCTTGTCCCCCTAGTCACCTTGCATGTTTCAATATTTCTAGAATATATACCTATTTGGGCAATGGCCCCTTTTACAGGCTAGATATTAACTGAACCAATCTTATGGGGAACCAATATTTAAAGAATGATAAAAAGGCTCTCCCAACTTACCAAATCAAAGGCCTTTTCAGCGTCTAAAAACATGGGGACGTTTTTCTGTGAAAAATAGCCTAGGGCTTCTGCTAAGAACATTTGTATTGAACCCTCTGCCAGGCTGGTATGAATGGATTACTGTACTGATAACTTGACTAATCTAATTAGCTAAAGGTTTTGTAATAATCTTGTAATCAATACAAAGAGAGGTGCCCCACAGACCAAAAGGACCGGGCACCAAATAAGACTTAAAATTCAGTTATATAATTCCCTTTGGGTTCACTTATCTCTCAGATCAACCACTCCATGCATCCCCTACACACATATATTAACACAGTCTTAAAGGAGCTATGAATTCCACAGGGTATCGAAACACTTATAAGTTTAATATTGAGAGTGTAAGGAGAGGAATATATATGGTTATTGTCCTGAAAAAGGTGGTTTTATTCATGTCAACTCACCAAAACACGTCAACGCTTTGCTGTTGTTAAATTTAGGTCACATTGAATCCCTTTTCGATAAGAAATTGTTTTCTGCAATATGATGTCCTGATGTACTCTTTCGAATTAACCTCTGTATGATAAATGTGACTGTCATTGTGTTGTTTCTCTCTTTAGCATATTTTAAGTTTTTAAACATTTCATGTATGTTTTAAATATATTTCCACATGGAATTGATACGAAGGTACTGTGTAGCTGAATATTGTTAATAAACTGGATTTATAAGTGTTTTGATGCCCTGTGAAATTCATAGCTCCTTTAAGACTTGTTAATATATGTGTGTAGAGGATGCATGGAGTTGCTGATCTAATAGAACCTAAAAAAAAGTGAACCGAAAGGGAATTCTAGTCAGTTCACCACACTTTCACAAAAGCCAACTACGCAGTAATCTGGCATCATAGCACACCGGGGAGGCACTCTGACTCTCCCGGTGGGGCCCGATGATGAAGCATGTCACCAACCAGGTTGGTGAGGACTTTCTAAAAATCTAATAAGATTTCCAATGCTCAGCTTTCTCTTTCTTGAATGAAATTTAGACGCTCTTCTGCTGTTTACCCTATATTGTCAGGGGGATTAAGATTGTCTCCATTACCCCTACCCTCACTCTCTAGTTGATAATTTGCATTTAAAACACTGCTGTTTGCATTTTGATTTGTAGTGTTATATTTAAAAATTACCCAGATGAGATGTGCAGTAAAGGCATATTCTCCGTAACTGTGTAATCATTTTGAGAGGCAAAGGACCAGATGTAGGTAATTCTATTTTACCAATTCTAAAATACCACATTTTACTGATTCGGTATTTTAGAATCGGTAAATGGGATGTAGATAAAAATTCGGTAATTTTTACCGATTCGGGATCAGCCATTCGGGATTTACCGATTCAGTATTTACCGAATCTGTATTTACTGATTCAGTATTTACCGAATCGGTAATTCCCATTCAATCCTATGGGCCTTTTGGCCCACAGGAATGAATGAGAATTACTGATTTGGTAAATACCGAATCAGTAAATACTGATTCGGTAAATATCGAATTGGCTAGGAAAAAGAAAGTAAAACCAAGGAGTCAGCCAATCAGGTGCAACTGCCCCCTCCCAACCAGGAAGTGGCTACACCCAGGCAGCTGGAATCAATTAGAAGCTTCTGGAGAGGTTTTGAAAGCAGAGCTGAGTCCCTGAGCAACAGGAAAATGTTTGTGCTTTTAAAACTGAAAAATGGTAAACACCAGTGAAAAGGAACTCCCAGAGAGGAAGAGAAAAATAAAATTCAGCATCATGGAGCTGCAGGTCCTCATGGAGGAGGTGGTGAAAGAAACCCTAAATTGTTTGGAAAGCAGTCCCTGATTGTGGCTGAATCTGCCAAAAGAAAGATTTGGCTAAAAATACAGTCCAAAGTGAATGCTGTTGGAGTGATTCCAAGGGACATAGATGACCTGAAAAAGAGTTGGTACGAACTCAGGAGCTTGACTAAGAGGAAAACTGGCGCGCTCCGCAAAGAGGCACACCAAACTGGAGGAGGGAGGAAACCGTGCCCCTCCCATGACTGAGCTAGAGGAGCTGGTGGAGTCCACCATAAAACCAGAGAGCGTCTGTTGCCTGGGACATTCAGACAGCTCAGCCAGAGCTGCCACTAGAAAAGATAAGAAGCATGCACAGCAATCCCCCCCACCCAATAGCCTTCCCTTCCCCTATGTGGCAGTGTTAACCCCACTCCAGTAGAGGTAGCAACATACAGCAGCAAATCATTATGGGGGATGTAGTCATGTCAAGACCTACCATGTCAAACAGCACACCAAGCAACAAGTTATGCAACAAATATTAGTGATAATGAAGCAGAGGCAATATGTACAGTGTTTCAGTGAGAAGAACTTAATTGGATAAGCAGTGAGGCAGGAGCAAATAGCTAATGTACATTTTTATGGCCACAGGCGAGACATCTCGCAGGTGTACCAGGGAGAAGGAAGGCAGTGCACCACAGAGGGACGACAGCCAGGAGGCAGGCACAAGTGCAGGGAATATCACTGAGGGTACTGGTGCACCAAGAACACAGCCACCATCCCAAGAGCTTGAAATGTCGCCCCATCTGCAGGCATCCCTAGAGCATTCAGGATCCCCTCTGCTACTGTCCTCACCAGAACTGCCTGCATCACTGCAGCAAACAACACCTGCACCTCAAAAGAGCAAGAGGCATGTTGTTGCCCCACTGGTCGAAATGGAAACATCAGCAGGTGACATGGAGGGGGATGAGACACCAACCTTGGCTGGGGAAGGAAGCACTGCCACACAGCAGTCCAGCGCAGAGGGTGCCCGCACAGATACCAGACATCGCAGGCCCAGACACAGCAGTGCTGAACAATATGTGGAGGGTCCCAGTGTCTTCCGTGGACTTAAGGGTAGCATGGTCAAGGTACAAAGAATGCAGGGGAAGGCCATCCAGTCAGAGCAACGCCAGATGAGGCACCTGAATGCAAAAATGGAAAACCTTGGGAAGGGCATTAGTGCACTGGTGGATGAGAACAAAGAGATGGCATCAGGTATGAGGGAGATGGCTGCAGGAATGCGGGACATGTCACAATCCGTGCTTCTCTTGTGCACAAAACTAGATCGGGACAGAGCAACAAGGAATAAGGACAGGCAGGAAGCACAGCGACACACCAAGGCTGTTAACCGCCTGGCCACAGCAACTTCCCTTCTGTGCAGGCGAATCGTAAACATGCAAGAGGGCTTAGCACACAGCAGCAATGAGACTTCCAGGGACCTTGCCAGGATGACGAGTGCTGTAGAGGTGCTGTTTAATGCACAGTCAGCACATACTGCTGCACTGGATGTTCCTGAGAGTGAGGAAAGCACCAGTAGGAGCAGCATGACAAGCCCCCCTGTTGCTGAGACACAGAGGAGCAGCAGGCTCCATGGTGCTCCAAGCAACCACACACCTAGTGAGGACAGCCAGCCAATTACATCTGGCACCAGTAGGCGTGGACGAAAATGACTTATGCTGCCCACACTCCATGACTTTTAATGGGGAAGTGAGCCAAGACTCCCATTATTAATAGATACCATTTGTGCTGCACATTTGTGCCTTTGAGTACCTGCATAGTGCCAACAATTAAACTGCGTTGGGTACATACTCCACCTGTCTGTTTCTCTTTACTTACTCAAAAACAGTTGGTTTTGATCTCTGCCTGTCTCTGCCTGCCATCTGTAGCTGTCGCTACTCCTGCTGTGTTGGGGTCCGGCAATGCATGTTCATCATCATGGTCCTGGTATTCGCACAATTACACCTCTGTGCCCTTCTTTGTAGCAAGGTTGTGCAACATTGCGCAAGTTGCAATGATCTTACAGCAGATGAGTGGTGAGTACTGCCGTGTGCCTCCGCTTTTGTAGAGGCATCGGAACATGCTTTTTAGGAGCCCAAAGGTGCGCTCAACAAACGTTCCTAGTGGATTTATGTGCCACGTTGTATCGTCTCTGGCTTTGTGTTTATGGGTTCATGTAGGGTGTCAGGATAAACGAGCAGACGGCATATGCGCTGTCACCTATTGGAACATAATTGGGCCTTTACTCACATGCACAACATCACATACATCTGCAATTTCTACCAGGGTTGGTCACAGTGTTTTTCCAAGCAATAATCCTTCTCCGAATTCCCCCACTGTCAGGCGTGAGTATATCCCATTGTGCTGAAAGATGTAGGAGTCGTGGGTGCTTCCCGGGAATTCGGCCACAATGTCTGTGGTGATGTTGTTGGCATCACAGATTACCTGCACATTGATGGAGTGTGTTGACTTCCTGTTGCAGTAAATGTACTCTGTGGCAGCAGTTGGGCAGATTGGGATATGGGTGCCATCAATACAGCCAATGACGTGTGGGAAGTGTGCCAGTTGATAAAAGGTAGTCTTGGTCTTCAGCAGTTCCGCATGTGTGTCAGGGAAGCTGATATAATGATGCATTCTCTGCATCATGGCCTGTAGGAACTTGTGAAAGAAACGGGACAGGCAGCTCTGGGACACCCCACCTACAGCAGCAATCAACCCATGGTAACTCCCAGAAGCAAGCAGGTGTAGGCTGCAGCGCACCTGCACATGAGTGAAGTAGTGTGGCTCACTGGTTAGAGGCGGCAGACCCGAGAGCAGAGGACAGCCTGGGACCAGGGTTCGATTCCCGGCGCGGCAGGTTTCTGGACCAGGGTCAGCGGACTCGATAATTCTCTCGCCTCGGTGCCCACTCTGATCAGCGATCACACTCGGCAACTCTGGGCATTAGCTTGCCTCATCTTCACTAACGGCCCCACCAGACCGCCGGGGATGCCTGGTCTCACCCTGGAGATACCCATTAAGGGACCATCTCTCAGGGAAGCCAGGAAGGGTTTCGCAGCGGTCGAAGCGCCTTGGGACCCTACGGGTAAGTAGTGCGCTATATAAATGCCTATACATTTACATTTACATTTACATGGGTTGGGATGGCGTGCACCCTTGGTGTTGGGTGCTCCAGGAGTGGGTGCAGGTCCCTGATCAAGTCCAGGATGGTTTGGGGGTCTAGCCTGTACCTTTGCAAGATCTCTACCTCAGTGAGTTGGAAGAGCGTTATCCGATGTCTGTAGACTTGCTCCTCTCGTCTCCAGACCCTCTCTCCTACTGCCTGTAGCTGTAGCCGCCTTGCTATCACGTAGAATGCCGCCATTCTGGTCATACTGTTGCATTTTGGGGCCTTTTTTTTTAGCCTGCACCTGGTTACCACCTGCTTTTAATCCATGTTAATTACTGACTCGTAAATACAGAATGTCATGTAATTCGGTATTTTAAACACCGAAACGGTAAATACTGATTCAGAAAATACCGATTCTGTAAATTCCGATTCGGTATCTTCCGATTCGGTAAATTACCGTCTCGTATTTACTGAATCAGTCTTTTTTGGGCTCCTACATCTCAATAGCCCAATACCAGTCGGTAACTGCCAAAATTCTGTATTTTTGGCCGTTACCGACCGGTATTTGGGTACCTACATCTGGCCCAAACTTACCAAAATCAAACCAACTACATCAGCATAGTAAAAATGTTGCTTCCCCCAATTCCTATTCTAGTTAGATAAGACAAAAGGTACTATGTTCTTAGTTTTGACAAAATTTCTTAGATAGTGCTTAAGTTATAATGGGTACAACATAAGGGTATGACTGCACATTAGAATTATAGTCTTTAAAAGGAGTTGACACAACCCAATGACCAGTAGCCTTCAGTTCTGTAGGTAACAGTACTTAGCTGGTATTTTTCTTGTCAGGCTTCAATAAATACCCTATTTCTTGCTTAATCTGTAGCAATGCATTAGGTATAATTGTATTCTCAGACATTGTTAAAATAACCAACAGATGTACCTTGGTTGCTGCATCTAAAATTTAGGACAGAGTCGAATTGGAATCCATCTCTCAGTTAAAATGATAATGTGGGCTTAACAATACGTCAAGATGCACTGATCCTGCATTCCAAATCCAGTGGGACTGATGTGCGCTTCAACACTTCACTTGCCACAGAGCCAACCTTACTCTGACAGCATGAATGTTAGAAATATATCTTGGGAAAGGGCATTAGGACAAGAGAGAAATGGAGACGCTGGATATATCTCTCTCTCTGTTTGCACTGCTGGGCTTGATCTCCATTACAGGAACATTAATATCTCAAGGCGAGAAATGAATTTAAATGTGGCTGTGGGATTGGCTTTGGTATGTAGATGATGTACCTACTGACAATAGCTGTATTTCCAACTCCCTATTCTAGACTGTAACTTCATATTTTTCCTGAGATGGAATATAATTAGAGTTAGTATAATTCATAACTGTGAACAACAATCTGAATTATCATGCATTGTTTGTTAAAGATAGCTGCTTTCAAGTTTTTGTTATAACATTCTGTGACCATAATTATGTTTATTGTAGCTTGTTGATAACTATAATATGAAAACTGCTCTTTATATTACACATAGTTTGTTTAAACAACCAGCAATCATATACTCATTCAAATTAATACCTTGATACTACAAAGGTTCTAATTGGTATATAAAGTCTATGCAAGATGAGATGCCACTCACTCCTGAAACAATAAAAATGCAATAGTAAGTGTATATTTTTATTAGAAGACTCCCTCTGTAAATGAAAACAGTTCACAATAAGAGTGTGTAATCCTATCTGATGACTCCTTATGCACAAACAAAGTGTAAAATAGGGTTTGTTAACCTTATAGACAACTCCTTCAAAGAAATATACGTTTACAATATAAGCTTTCACATTCTATATACGAGTGATGCATTTGAACACTTCTCTTACTCCGGAGATGTCCTTTGTCAACTTCCAAGAACAACAGGTTATGAGGATTCAAAACTTCTAAACAACAAGTCCCATCTGCAGCAGCCATCTGTCACAAATGCTTCAAAAGGATGCTACAGAACAAAAGGAACTAAAAAGCGATTTCCAAACTAAGGCGTTGATTACGATGGTCGCATTGGCAAAAGGGACCACCCGCAATAGGTGCGGCGTTCCGCAATACCAATTACGATACACCCGCCGCACTGGCGGGTGCATCCGGTATTTTTACATAGCGGCGGGCAGTGATGCAAGTAGCACCAGCCCCAATGTAAAAATACATGTTGTGCATTTGAATGTACAATGTGACAGGCACCCTGCTTTGCCTGCCACCTTGTACATGCAAATGCAGGGGGTACCATAGGTACCCCCCACGTGCAGCCCCCACCCCCCAACCCTCCGGGGGCCCTCAACGGGCCCCCAAAGGCATTCTCGCCTGTCTTTTTGAGGCGGGATCTCTGCCGAAAAAGACAGGCATCGTGATGCCCACTGCGGTGCCTGCACGGCACCGCTGTCATTGCCCCATTGTACGTGTCCCGCAAGGCAGTTGGAAAAGGACCGCCTTGCGGGACCAAGGCGGACAGTCTTTACGTCCACCGCTGTACTGTTTCCATTCCCACCACCATTCTAATTTGGCGGTGGGAATATTTAGGTTGATGACATTTCCGGGCCTGCGGTCCTCACAGGCGGCCCTGCGGTGACGATCCGCCCGCCATAATAATCGGCCCCTAAGATTTTCTGTGAATCGCAATTAGGAAATCTCTATTCCTAATGTATGAAACATGTTGAGAATCAATAAGCTATCCCTAGTGGGTCACAAATCAACCTACCCCATGAATATTAATGAGGTAGATCGTAGTTTGTGAATCATTAGGAATCACAGCTATAACAGGGATGGTGACCTGCACAGGTCCGTAAAACACCATGTATGATTGCTTTTTAATAACACAAACTTCTTTTCTTTTAAATGCAGCTTTTTCCCTTAAAGAAAAATGGGATGACTTTCAAAAGAAAATTGAAGAGTAGGCAGTTGTCAGTGGAGCCATTGCCTGGTCTTAAAAGTATTTGTTTTTTAATTTTCAAAACAGCAAGGGGTCCATGGGGACCCCTTACCAGTTGCAAATAGTTACCAATCCCTTTAAGGTGTTGTAAAATAATGAATGTAGAGTGGAGAAGTGTGGCTCAAATGGTTAGAGCGGCAGATCCTGATGCAGAGGTCTGGTCCGGCAGCAGGGTTCAATACCCCCCTCGGCGGGTCTTGGGCTCAATTTCCTCAGACCTGATAATTCTTGCCTCAGTGCCTATTCTAATCATGGGTCCCACTCTGTAACTCTGGGCAATAGCTTGCTTAATCTCCACAACGACCCCAACAGCGCTGGGATGCTTGGCTTCACCTTGGGGGTGCCCAGGAGTGGACATTCCACAGGGAAAAACCAGGAAGGGTTCCTAAGCGGTATACGGACAGCGCTGGGACACCTCCGTTGGAGGTAGCTGTGCGCTTTACAAATGGCAATTACATTACATATTACTTCAGTCACAAAACATTCTTACATACTTCATCAAAACGGTATTTGGAAGGGTTCCCCCCAACATGCCCCTTCCAAATACCAAACTGCAAACCCAAAGTGGGATTCTGGAGCAAGTTACCAGATCACAATTTGTATTGTGTACAATAAAAAACATACTTTATGCAGTCAAAATCAGTCCTATTCTTTGATGTCGGGCTTTTGTGACCTTTGAAAAAAGATTTGTACATGCGGGCCTTATACTGTAAAGATTCTAGATGGCTGAAGCCATTTGGAAGACTAGTGGGGGTTCTGTGGCTCTAAAGGGAATGTGTGTATTCTTCTCTTTAGGTGTTTAGTGTTACACATTCAACTTTGTCTTGAGGGCTCTTCTCAGGTGCTCCCTACACTGTGCACCCCACTAGGCTCAAAGCAAAGGGCAGCCACAGGCAATAGCATTTCATATGTGGACATGTTAGAGACAGGAGGAGCCATGAGCCGGAAATTCTCTTCCACTGCAGCCTACAATGAAAAGTTACAATCATGTATCTCAGCCAGCACTCTACACTGCCATTCCCCGTAATCACACTCAGACATAGACTATACAAATGCTCATATATTATCTTCACAAAACATAGACCCACCCAAATACACATGCCACTAACCACTGCATACTCTCAACCTATCAAACATGCATTCCAACTCAATGTCATTAATATATAAAATGCAGTTCTCCACACTCCAGACATCACAGACCTTATCACCATCACAAGCTTAACACACGCTATCACAGAAACATAGCTCACTGCTGCACCCTTTCACATTCTAGACATCATTGTTACAAAGAGCTACAGCATTATCACACAAAAGCAGGGAGTATTCCTCAGTGTCACCCATAAGTCCTCCTGATCATGTACTCTAAGCAAGTAAGTGGCACTCAATATAATGGTGTTCCCGGCATGCAACTTCCTACTCACTGCAACTCAGATCCCATCTTTTATCTAATCTACACGCCTCCCAGGTGGAAAAAAGACTTAATTGCTGAATTCTTGGCCCTGTTCACGACCACACTCACCTGACACACCCATACCACCATACCATACCATACCTCCCAGGTGGAAAAAAATACTTCATTGCTAAATTCTTGGCCCTGCCCACCACCCCACTCACCTGTCACACCCATACCACCATCCTGAGAGACTCTAATGTCCCATACAATGCAAACTCCAAAAATAAATTTCATTCTCATTGGCTCATTCAATGTGGTGTTGTATGTCTTCCAACCATTGCCATCCAACCATACATTCCAATGATACATCTTCAACCTCATCATTTCTACATGCAATCAAAATTGCCCATGCCGAGGGTGAGACAGACCACACTGCCATCTAAATTTTCCTCTTCATCGTCTAACCAAAACCAAGATCAATACAAAAGATTACACCAACCTTTAGATCCTTCAAGTACTTTTCCATCAAGTTAAAGCTTCAACTCATCTCTTAGCACACCAACTCCATGCCCAATGTTAATACTATTCTAAGCACATCAGCACTTTACTGAGAGAAATGTGAAAACCCTCACAACAAAATTAAACCTTCAATACCAATTCTCCATCTGCAGACCAATAAAAAAAATGGTAGAAAACCATACTCCTCCAATAACTTCAAGCTACCGAAGTCAATCTGTGAAACACACAGACTGCTCATAGCATGAGCCAGATTAAAGAAATACATAAAAACCACCAATGAAGCTGCCCAGAGAAGCAGGCCACTATTCATGGGAATCATACACTGCATCGCCCTTTGTTTCACCCTCCTATACCTCATGTTTACATTTATTTATATTTATTATTATTTAGCAATGTCTGCTACAGGCCTTAAATATTCTGCCAGTATGTTTCTTATTCATTCCATTTAGTGTTTGATAGTTAAAGAAAGGCAAAGTGCTTTTAATGAGAATATACAAGTAAATTCCTATGAGTTCCTTTTTACATTTCATCTTGAATCACAAGGTTAATCTTTCCCAAAATAATATACCAAATGATGCATCATGATCATTCATAGCTATCTCAAAGTGAAAGAGGGAAACTTCAGACCACAAAAGAAATAGAGCACAGGAGTTCTACACTGTATCTGTGCAAAAGCCATTATTTGATTAAAAAAACATGGCCGCATAAACACCAATCCGCCTTGTTTTGCCAAGTTCCTGGATACAATGACAGTCATCTAAATATCGAACTCTCACGGAAGAGCAGTCTTTTGGTGCTATTAAATGTATTAGTTAAATGTGGACATGATGGGATTCTCAAAATAAAATAGCTTGCCTGCTTTCAAATTATTTGCATTATCTTTATTTATTTTTACTCCTGTTGCTCTGATACCTGTGATAATACTGCACTAAAATTAACTTTAAAATAACGCCTTAAAAAAACTGAGAAGATTTCTTATTGGGGCACGCTTGATTCGAAATGGCAGCAGCAACTCACAAAAATAAATGATGTGTCATCCTTGCGCCAATCAACAGGTCTAAAAGTGCTGCATCTCTTAAGTTAGATTTATTAAGCCATGCAAGGCCACCTTTATCCTTGGCAACATAACAGCTCCACAGACAAGGGCAAGTGAACCCTCTTGAGTGAGAAAATACAAAAGTGATGATAGCAGATCATCAATGCTAAGCCTGATTTTCCTCCTATACCCTCTCCTTCTCAAATCATTCCACAATGATCATCCTTTAAAACCATATCTCTTGCCCTATCTCTTGGAGATCAGGTTAAATACTCAACTCCCTCAAAGCCACCGCATCTGAAGATAATGTCTTACTCTCATCCTTCTCAAAGCTCTTCTTGAAGAAGCTCTCTCTGACCTACACACATTTGCAAATACTTTCTCAATATATAATTCCAGAAGGTGTTAGGATAAGGTAGAACTCTACACTTGACACCAATTATATCTCAAACTACTGGCCCATCACTATCCCTCTTTCATCAGCAAGATCGTTGAGAAAGCAGTATACACTCAATTCCAATATCACTTGAACAGCACCTTCTCTTAAATGAGTTCCAAACTGGGTTTAGTTCACTCTGCAACATTGAGACATGTAATACTTCATGAATATGACCTTCAGGTTCTTCTCCTACCATTTCAGCTGTCAACATTTTATTCAAATTGGCACCTCCAGGGCCTAAAGATCCCTATCAACTATGGAGTCCAAAAATGAGCCATTCTTACCCTATTGGCTATACATGACTGGGACTCTAATCACTAATAAACACATCACAATTCATCAATATGCTGATAATATACAACTTTACTTGAAAGACTCTTCCACTGCACTCATCCAAGCACCTCAAACACTGCCTGCACCTCATCCAGACCTGGATTTTCAGGATCTACATGAAGCTCAATACCACCAAGGTAGAAATCTTACCAAGAATAGCAAGTTAGAAATAATCCAAATTTGGTTCAATTACATGAACCTAGAAGACTTCAAAATCCAATTTTCACCCAAATCCAAATCACCTTGTCTCATCCAAGACACCACCATCAACCTCAAGGAACACATAGACACAAAAGCAGATTTGGCCTGCTACCTGCTCTATCTACTAAAGAAACAGTTTCTCCCAAAAAGTAACTTCAGAAGCTGCTGTTGGCCACCTCATATTCTCCCAACAAAATGGTATAAATGCCATGACCTTTGATACCCAAAATTCCACAGTGGCTCTTCCTAAAGGAGCATAACATGTTGCAACATGTTTCATCCAGGGCATGAGAAAAAGTTAACATATCACCACCATCCTGAGGGAACTACAATAGCTCTCATTACTGGCCCACACCATCTTCAAAATCAGCTGCATGATTTATAAAGCCTTCAAAACCAGGGGATCCTGCCTGTCCAGCTGACAAACTCTGGTTGGTCTTGGCACACCCAGGATCTGGTTAATTACACTGAATCACTTTAGATCCTTGTCTCTCACAACACAGCTATGTAAAGACCATGTACTTGTAGTCATTCAGTAGACTATTATTCAAATGCTTGCCATATGTAATCAATTATAAGTAATTGAATTATAAAAACATAATTTAACTGCAAAATATGAACTTGTACAATATCACCATGATAAGCATACGTAGGGCGACGTAGATGTTCCATTCTAAAGTCCCATATTCTTACCCTGGTGATATTGTGCAAGCTGAGTTCTTGGAGTCATCATAATTGCAGGTCAACATTTTGGTTGATATACCTGTACTCATGTTTTGAATAACTGTGGGCTAAAAATCCGTTCCACTCACGGAATTTGCGGATTTTCGGCAATTTCGCGATCCGTTAATCTCGCGAAATTGCCAAAAAATCTACAAATCCGCTCGGGTGGATTTTTTTTTGGGCCCACAGGAAGCACTTACAGTTAAGGCAGGTGCTTGAGTTGAAGCTAACTTTGTAACCATTTTAGAATGGCGCCGGCAAGCTGCCAGAGTTGAAGTTGCTTACTTGCAAGTTGCAACTTCAACTCTGGCAGCTTGCTGGCGCCATTCTAAAATGGTTACAAAGTTAGCTTCAACTCGGGCCCCTGCCTTAACTCTGTAAGTGTTTCCTAAGGGCCAAAAATTAAACCTCAACAGGAAGCACTTACAGATATAAATAAAGCAGGTGCCCGAGTTGAAGCTCAAATTCAGTAACGCTTTAATCAGCCCAAAACATTAGTGAGCACGGTCGAGGCTGGGCAAGTGTGCTTTAACCCCATATCTTCCGTCAAAAATTAGCTGTAGTACTCGAGGGAGGTCTTTGAATCCCTGAGTTTCTCAAGCGCAACCCTGTGTAGTTCCTGTGACCAGGAGGCTGTTTCTCCTCACCTGCTGCCCTGCTGGCTCTCTGACCCTTTATACACAAGAGGCATGTTGACACGCATAGAAGCCCGCACCACACACTAGCGGTATCAAACGTCTTCCCGCCCTTTCCCACCTATGATGGACAGCTCACTCAAGGGACCTCAGCGCCTTTTGGCGCGGTGGCAAAGTTACAGGCACACATGGTCAGTGCCCTTTACGCAGCTGCACTGTAGGAAAAGCACTTTACATTTACCCAACGAGGTAGCACTTACTGGATTAGCCAGTAGAAAGTACTCCAGTTGAGTAGAGTGCAAATCGCAAAAAAATCAGCGAGTTTGTGTTAAAATTCGCGGATTTTTCTGCGATTTTGCACGACTTTGCGGACCGCAGATTCCCCAAATTTGCCCATACTTAGTTTTGAATGTATTATTTAGAAATGTGTACTCACATTGAATGGCTGAAAGTGTTTAAGTACATTCCATAACACTTTAAGCTACAGTGTGAGCCTGCTCCTCCCTCTCTCTTGTGCAGCCTAACATAGCTCATTAGGGAAGCAGGACAAGGTTAAGGCCCATATGAATCCCTGGACGACACCTTATGCACCCACTATGTGCTGAATCTACCAACTTTACCGAGTGATGTGTAGAATTTACAAAATCTCCCAAATCTTATGAAGAGATTTGATGAAACAGACAAATGGAAGAACAAGCACTCACTCACTTTTCAGAGCTATATAAATGTGCTAGTGAGTGAAGGTACATTGAGATTTGTGAGCCGGCATTTGTAGATTAGTCTCTCGATCTCTCACTTTCTCTCTCTTAAAGAAGCTCTTTGGTCTGTTCCTTACTCTATAATTGACAAGTATACCAGGGGGCATCCCAAGTCATTATCTTTTTGTCATCATAAAGTAACTTCACCTCACTTTATTTTGCAAAGGTTTTAAGAATTGCACTACAGGTATTTGTGTTGTATTTAGAAGAGTAGCTGAATTGATTATTGTTTTATTTGATTTGACACATACACATTTTTGTAATGTGCATTTTTAAAAAACGTATGCAATTATAAATACCGATTTGGATATAAGATATATTTTCTATGTCTTATGTTCTGTGGGTGACTATGATGTATTTGTAAAACGTTTGGTTAAAATGCATATCAAATATTATTTAATTGTTACACATGGTGATAACTAAACTACAGTGTTAACATCATTTCACAGTATTGGACTTTCTGCAGGGTCACCCTTACACTTTATTCCCACTACCCCTCCTGTTTTGTGAATTAAATGTTTGTTAGCCTAAGAACTCTGTGTGCTTTACCTTCCCTAACCTGGGCTAAGGTGCTTGTTTGGGCTCACTATTTAAAACATATTAAAATTGGCCTACATCTTATTGGCACTTTTAATATACATATACGTCTCTAGTAAAGTGGTGCAACAAGGACCCAGGTTCTGTAAATTAAATGCTACTAGAGAGCCTGCAACCCTTATTGTGTCACCGAGTTGGGTAGCTTTTTAAAACATGTCCCGGGCCTGCCATTGTAGTATGGGTGCAGTTGAATACTGTCAATTTGACCTAGAAAAATAAACCTTTTGTCAGGACTAAAACTCCCTTTTCAAAACATATAGCCCCCCAGATCCCCCAGTAGGCTCTAAACAGCTCACAGGGCAGGATGCACTGCATTTAAAAAGTTGTCCTAGCAGTGAAACAAAATATTCACACAATAATGTATCAATACTGAGAGACATACTGCTCCCATAAAATAACTTTTGCTTGCCTTATTACATTTAATAAGTGATAAGTTCTGTTTGGGAACAGGTGGAAATATAATCATCAAATAACTTTAGTGCATTTGAATAGATCATACAAGTTGCGCATACAGCATACAACATACAATGAATCATTACACATGTTTCCTCAGGTAAGCCATTAAAAGGTTACAAACATGATACAAAGAGCTGAAAAATGAAAATTTCTACTATATATGATATAATTCTTGGGGGGCTGAAGGAAAGTGGATGATGTCAAATAGCAAACAGTTTCCACCATCAGAGTGACCTTTGTATAGGGAAGTAACAAAGGGTAATGTTACTAAATTGCAGACCTATTTATGAGGCAATGGTAGAAGGGGATTGGCCAATCAATAAGAGGTGGAATTAATAACATATAATCCAATTTTTAGAACAAAATTAGAAATCACGGTAACATCTCAACAAATCCCATTATCTTTAAAATCTTTTGAATTTAGTAAGAAACAGTTAACTCAAGCCAACTTTTCTATACAAGCTAAAGTTGCAGCATCTAATCCAAAGCTGACAGAAAACATTTGGCCATGGAAAAGAGCACCACCTTAGAGATGACCGAACTAAGAATCATAAAAGCATCAATGTGCTGCCTAGTACCCAAATTCCTCCTTAGTGGCACCATCCATTTTGCTCTCTGGGTGAGATACATCAGACAGAAAAGGAATATTTTGGGTGCCTCTACAAATGTGGGGCACAGATTTCTCCTAACAGAATCCAATGCCAACTTACTACAGAACTGCTTCATTGGTAGAGCCTTAAATATGAACTGGATGTACAGTTTAGGGACCAAAGTGGGAGTGTTTTCATCAATGGTGGATTCATAGTAAGAAAAAGTTTTTACATCTAGGAACTCTGATGTTAAAGTTTCTCTATACTGGGTTACCATTTAGATAGCTTCAACTCCCAGTAAATCCCCTTAATGACCTGCATTAGAAGAAGAACACATCTTTTCAGGGGACGTTCAACATTTCTCCAAACCTAACAGCCCTTTCACACATTTCAGCTATGGGATTTGCCTAGGAAATCCCAGCGACATTAAGTCTTTATGACCTCTCTGATATGGTTTAAAGGCCAGTAAGTCCCTAAAAGGTCAAGAGTTTGCAGTATCTCTTTTGGAAAATGCCCCTCTGGTCAAAGTCCAAACTCACTGGAATCACTGGAATGCTTGCTGGAAGTCCCAACAAAGATCTAACAATCTTGTTTTCATCCATTGACAATATTTGGCATTTACACATCTCCTAATGTAAGCTCTGTACACTGCAGCGCCTAGGGCTTTTACATTATAAATCTCAAGAGCTGGAGCACCCTCTTTGAAGATGTCTTATGGTCAATCAATCAGGGTTTTGTTTGGTGTGACTTCTCACCAGAGAGGGTGTCAAGGTACTGGGGGAGGGGGGCTGCTGGTCAGAGTGGGTGGAGGAGTCTTCAAAGAGACATGTATTGAGGTCCTTCCTGAATTGGGTCAGCGATGTGGACTGCCTGAGGTGGAGGGGCAGGGTGTTCCAGGTTTTGGTGGTGAGATGGGAGAAAGACCTTCCTCCGGTTCTGGTCTTGTGGATCCTGGGGACAGAGGCAAGGGCGGGAGGATTGGTGTTGTCTGGTGGGTACGTAGAATGTGAGCCCGTAGATCAGGTATGTTGGTCCTTTGTCATGTAGAGCCTTGTAGGCATGAGTGAGGAGCTCGAAAGCGATTCTCTTGTTACCTGGGAACCAGTGTTGTTGTCGACCCTGAGCTACAAAGGGATGCCTCATTCAGCCAAGCCGAGTGAGCAGCACAAGGCTCTTTCACAGGTCTTACTTACCCTTATGGCATATGCAAGGCCTTGCCTCATTTAATACACCTCCAAAACATGGGACACAGAAGACAATGGAAGCATTCAACTCTGAAGCAAGAGTGTTACACTTTATTGTCATGGACAGCCGGGTATATGAACCACCCATAGGCCAACGTCGGGCAAAGGTACCTTGGCTATCAAATTTTGGAGGACGCTCAGGAGGTATCCAATGACATCTCATACCTCACCACTCAAGAAGACTAAGGAGACAAATATTGGAAGGGGAGCAACAGGAGGATCGCCTGCTTACGGAATCTATCCCTGATAAGGGAGTATCCATAATGTGTAGAAAACTGTATTCATTCCTACACACAATGTATGATGACCATAGTTCAAATGATAATGATTTACAAAAAAAAGAATGTGAAGAGATGTTAGCTTCATATGCCCCGGGAATTTTCCTCACAAGCAACACTCGAGACATCATAGTCAAACTAGGGACAAAGAGCTAGTGCAGAATGATGGCATCTGGTGATCCCTACGAAAAAAAACATGCAGTTATCAGTAGATGCCCTACAATACCAGTCCAATAAAATGGACTTACAGAAGTAATTACTCAATACATTTGTAGTCTTAGTCACTGCCACTGATGAAAAACTGTACAAGCTTAACAATCTCACTAAGCGAACCCAGTGTGATTTGCAATCGCTACAAGAGAATTGTACTTGTCCTCTGGTCTTGAAAAAACAATCATCTCTCAATTTTATACTTGCCAACTTTCTTACAAATCTAGAGCAAACCACCAATACTTCATTAGGAATAGAGTTACAACTTTACAATTCCAATCAACTACTTCCTAACTTGGAGTCTAATGGTCCATCACAAATCAATTCCCCAAGTCCTCCCAGCAAGAGTGTTCCAGATCCAAACATTACTTATGCCACTATGTATAATGTCCCAACACCCACAGTGGCTCAGAATTCTTTCTCAAATAAGCAGCAAGTCTAATCCACTAAAACCGAACCCAACTCGCCAAACAGCACCAAGGTTGCAGGGCACCAGAACAAAGTTCAAGCTTGATGAAAGTAAAGATGGAAAGGGCGAAACAAAAAATATGATACCAACAAACAGCTTGTGGAATGTCCAATCTTTAGTATAGTGACAAGGACCAGCAAGTCGGATTCCAAAATACCATTTCAATCACACATTTTACCAGCAGGGGTTAAGTTTCCCGGAAAGGGAACTGAAGATGGCAATTCCAAATGCTAGGATGCAGGTAAAGGTGATACTTCAAACAATCAAAGATAATGTAAAACAGAGGAAACAGATGTTAGAAACATTACAAGCCCAATCACGACTTCCTTTAACTTTGAGGACGAGATTAGCTTATCGTCAAGTGTAGTCACACAACAGCCAGGTGACACCCAGGATCAAATGGCAAGGGCTGAACTCACAATTAACGGGTCTCCAACTGTTCTATTGAGAGGTGAATTTGTGGAAAATGCCCCATCTTTAATGAGGGCAAATATGAGGCATGAGAGGCACAACATAGATCAGGAGCTAATCCAGATGGCTGCTTCCCAACCTCAGGCACCAATCGAATATCTCCTTGTTTTGAGGACTGCCAGCACAATTCACTGGGTACTCTTCCCCCTAGTGCACAGAACTCGTGAACAAACCCACATAACCTTTATAGAAGGATTAATAATCCACTTGACTCAAACATTGTAATGTTTTTTTCCTGAATACTAATCTAAGGGCAACTGGGACATCTTAAAGATGGACAATATCTTATGTGTCTTTTCTCCGACCCCAAACCTGCAAACTCTAAGGTTAACAGATCTAGTTTCCATTGGATTTATACAGCAAATAAATTTCTTGGAAAAGGAATTAACTATAACCACCCGGAGGTGCGCAGACACAGCTCGGAAAGTTTTAAATGAGTGACTCACATTTAGGAAGTGGGTAATAACGTTGAGGCCCCACCATAAATCATGGTATCCCCTTCCTTTAATAGCCACACACCTAGCCGGTGACGGCATCCATCCACCTGCAGCTACACCCTCAGTTTTCAAGGGTGCTCTGGGAAATTAATCACCAACATGAACCTCAACCAGAAATCAGTCACGAACATATAAGTACAAATCTTGGTCACCAGAAATAAACTTGAAATGGCTCTTCCTAACAATAAATTGCACAGTGTGCAATCTGGAACAGAATCTTGAAAACTATGTGAAGAGCAAGGATACTGTGTTCATGGCACATTAATGATCTTGCAAGCAAAACATCTAACCATAATTTGTAGCCTACTTGTAAACTTTTTGACATCATTCACCTACAGGAGACATGGTTTGAAGATCCACTCCACATACAGGGGTTTTCAAACTATTCTGTGCAGGCCAGCAAAGGAGCAAAATATGGCCTTCCAAAAAGTGGCCTGGCAATATGCATGTCACAGATAAACACAGACCTGTCCAGGGCATTACATTCAAGCTTGTTGGCAATAAATGCAGTTCAGAACACAATCCAATACCAGAACGCCAAAGTTCAGGTGGCCATCGTCAGCATTTACATACATCCCAAAAATAGGCTAAAGGCTTCAAGAGCACTGGTTGATGACATTTTAGGGTTCCAGCAAGAGGAACAAATTGCAGATCTCATGGTTGCAGGTGAATTGAACTTACACCTTCTAGGGTCCTCCACTTAAGATGACTTTACATCTGTGCTGTACCTACCGGTCTAGGGCAGAAACAGAATCAGAAAACTGAACAAAAGTGACAGGCAGCTCCTAGGTGACTTAGAGAAAGTATCCTTTGTGGGCTCAATGGACAATTCCTAGGGGACAATACACCAGCTGCCTCGAATCACTCAAATTCTGCCAGCTCCACAACTGACTACACCTTTGTCACTTTATTACTAATGTGCTACGTATACTCAGTTCATCTCAGTGAGAAGACGGACAGAGACCATTTAACTTAAGAGGTGACCTTACAGGCAGACACCACAGCTTTCAGAGAAACAAAGGAGTTACCTGGATAAGTTCTTATTATTAATAACAAAAGGACTCAACCGTAAATGCCCTGTGTGAATCTGCAAAGGCTCAGTTACAATAGGAACACACAAAGATGATGAACTAAATGCTGAAAATTGTCAAAGATTCACCCCAAGTCACAGGTCTGGATCAAATTCATCATTTGTTTGCTCACCATGCCACCCCCGTTTGGACCCAGCATTATGAATATCAGTTTTGACACTGCTCCTCACTTGAAAATTCCACCCTGAACTGCCAGGCTAGGCCTTACCTGGACTGGAAACCAATCATCCTTGGACCAGTTTTGTGATATCACCCCTTATCAGCCATTATAGCTTGAATCCCTTGGAATAGCCAGCACAGGACACACGTCTGGGCATACCTTTCCCACTTGGGCAACTATAGCAACACAAAAAGAAGATTGAGGGAATACTGAACATTGCCAAAACTTGACCCCCAGGTACAGATCTAGGATGAATCCATTGTTTTTTTGCTCACCATGCCACCCCAGTTTGGACCCAGCCAGTTCAGCTCAGATCTGTGACTCTGGGTGATTGTTTGACAATGTTCAGCATTCTGTCCATTATCTTTTTGTGTTCCTACTGTTACAAAAAATGCCTGTCAATCTTCAACAACACCCTAACTATTTGGGAACTTTTCGCCAAAGGGCTCTAGGTGAAATTTACTTCTCATGCAAGAGCATGGGATCAAGCGTAAAGTACCCTGCAATATGGGTTCATCCCCTTGGCATAAATTAAACAACTAAGGATGCTAAAAAGGGCCATATATAGGGCATTAATAGCCCTTCACCAAAGGTGAGGGGATGCCCACTTAAAATCAATGCTGAGATAGCATAAAACCTCACTTAAAATATGTAAATGGTCCATGAAAAAGCAGCATGATGATACACTATGGGCCAAATTACTTTGTGGTGTACGAAGCAATGACATAGCAAGATTTTGAGCAACAATGAACAAGCTTCTTCACCCTGTTTAAGGGGGAACTCCTATCTTCTGAACGAAACGTTGGCAACATATTTTGTCTGATCACTTTAACCAGCAGCTGATCGGAGACAACAACAATCAGGTCCACAACCACACAAAGACAATAGACCTTAGAGGCTATGAACTGAGGGCAGATCACTCACCAGTTGTTCCCTTTCAGCTGATAGCAGGCCCCTCCAATACAAGACACCTTTGAGAAGTGCTGGGAAAATTAGATGGCAAATGTCAAAGGGCAGACATAAGGGGGCCCCAGGTCCAAACAGTATTCCAGCGACTCTTTTCAAGCTTGATGCAGATTATCTGGTGGTAAATCTTGCACCCATTTCAATCACATCCTTTCAGAGGGAAAATAACTGGAATCGTTGAGAAGGTCCATAACTTCCACAATTTTCAAAGACAGAGACCAATCTTCAGCCAAAATCGATTGACTCATTGGGCTCATTGATAACGAGGCCAAATACTTTGCAGGTACAATTCTTGAAGAGCTAACAACTTGAGTTACTAAGAATGCTATAATCCTGGTAAATCAGATGGGTTTATCCAACATAACTGTAAATACAACCAATGAAAGGGACGTATCACTACTAATCGATTGAGGAAAAGGAGTAAGGTTGCCATTGCATTTTTGCTTCATTTGTTACAGGTCAGCTTTCGACCATGCTGATAAGAGGAAACTGTGGCTGCAACTGGGGGACTGGAACATTCAACCAGCCCTCCTGTAATCACTCATACTACTACACACAGATACGTTGTTGAATATTAAGCTGAGCACTGGATCTCATCTTTCCTACAAATCTCAACAGCTAAAAGCTTGAAGCAGGGTAGTATGCTTGTGCCCACCCTGTTCAAACTCTTCTTGGCGAATGTAGCATCTAAGTTGCACAAGCAGTGACTAACACACCCTCAAACTTGGTGGAATGGTCCGCTCTAGTCTCCTGTATGTGGACCATTTGGATCTAATAAGCCTCACCCAGGTAGTACTACTGTGGCAGCTTAACTACACAGTGAAATACTCAATAGAAAACAGCATGGCTATTAATCTAGAGAAAATGGAAACTATGTCAATCAAAAATGCAAGGAGAAGGACCCCAAGCTGACAGTTTGCTAGGATGCAGCTTGAGCGGGTAGATGAATATAAATATCTCCCATGAGAAAAAAAGGCAATGCACTGGCCACAACCTTTAAAGTCTATAGAGTAAACTATATGGTCCAACTTTGACGACACTACTCCAAATAGTCCAAACAAAGACTTTGCCCACTATGTCATATGGGAGCAAACCTCTAAGAGGGAGAGAATAAACTACCCTGGATAATACCATGCCCAGAAAATACAGGATCATTTTTAATCCCCCCAAATTCACCTCTCCAGTGCAGATAAGGCTGTAATTGAATCTCCAGAGGCAAACTCCAGCAAGGCGCTGTTCCTATATAAACTGCAGGAACCAAGTCCGGAATGCCCCTCCTAACACCTTGCATTGTCATCTATAGTAGGACATAAAGAATAGGGACACCTCGGCTGCCAGAGCATACCTTAATGAGTCACTAACTATAACTGGAATAACTAATCTCTGGGAGACCCCTACCAGTCAATCAATCAATACAACTTTATTCCCCTACCAGTCATCCAGGTTTTGAAAAGTTGGTGAATAAAACCATCAAATCAATCTCTGTGCTTGAGAACAAGGCTACGTTAGCTAGAAGATCTCATACCTGGCTAGTTTTGACCAATTATTTATCTGCCTTCTCTCAACCATACCTTCATACTATGTACAGAAATATTACTAATTTAGTCAAAAGGAGGAGGGTAGAGGTAATATGATAGAATCAACCTCAAATATATATGTTCTACAATCAATGAGATTCTATCAAATTGTTTTTCATTTTATCTTAGATATAGTGAGATGTGAATACAGCGAGTGTTGCTAATCCTTGTGTTTTTAAAATACCCCTCACACACTATGATTCTCATAGTGTCATGCTTCATCATGGGGGTCTTCCCGTCCCTCTACCAGGCGGGGCGTGCTACTACCTACGGACTACGCAGGAGCACTTGTTGTTATGAAGATAGGCTATGTGTTGTGCGAAAACAATTTGAGAGGTAGGGGGTGGAAGGATTATGTGAAGAATAGAAAAGTGAAATGTTAAAAATTCCCTGGCTAGTAGAAAAAACAATTTATTCACTTCTCTAAATGTTTTAGCCAGGCCAAGAGGAAGGCGTCATTAAATCAGTTCTGATACATGAACTGTTCCCTGGGTGGGGCTAGAGTTGCAAACTGGGGTTAATTAACCATGTCGAAATTCATCTTATGCTGCGTGCCTCTCTATTTTGCAGTGAACACAGAGACACTGCTGTCTATTTGTGCATTTGATCGTCATTTTTCAATGATGTTTTTTATTACTACTGGCATTGAAACTTCGTGTAATGGTGATATTTTATATTTTATTTCTGGTTATGTTGTTTTAAAAGTCGTAACTGTTTGCAGTGGTTTTATTTACCGAACAATAATACAAACAAAAATTGAAACTGCTTCCGTATAAATAATATGACTGGCAAAGAAAGGCCAAGCAGAAAGTGTTGACAAGAAAAAGTAATGTCTTGTTATTTGCTAAAAGTTGCTAAAGGCACGAGGTAATAACCTACTATTGAATCCGGCAAGTAAACAAGGGGAATACGTGCTAACTCATGCTTTTAATATGCTGTAAAGTGAATTGCATTTTAGGAACAATTGTGTTAATGCGAAATCGTTGGGCAGAGTTCAAATGAGAATCTGTAGTGCCAGTCTGAAAATAGTAAAACCCAATACAAAATAGAGAGCAGGGAAAGCTTGGAAAAAAACTAACTACCAATAATACTTCATAGTATGTCTCTGGAACATGTGCTATTAATTGTATCGTTCAGTTGTCATTTGAAGGACATCGAAGACAGGTTTTGGGTAGCTACCAGGTTAGCAAACCGAAAGTAAATAAAGTCTGAAGTGGTAGAGGGTTTTAAGGTGTGAGAAATATTTTATATTTCAGACCTGCAACCGGACCCAAAATGGCATAGTAAACACTAAGGGCCAGATTCGGAGTTGCCCCTGCCACATGCAATAACGATCACACCCAATGAGTTCAGGAATTGTTCAGATTTTGTCAGACCGATAATTTTCGCTTATTGTGACTTTTTGGAGTACAGATACAACATGCAGATTCTGGTGCTAACTGAGTCAAAAATGTGTGTCCAGTAAAATACCGAATCTTGCCACTTGCTAAATTCCAGTAAGTGTGTTGTATGCATCAAGGGGAAGGGTAGCCATACAGCGTAGTGTACGTATCCGTCTGCGATATGAATTCTATATTTGTTTGTCTGTACAATGCAGTAAAATATGGCAGGGACACACTTTGCTTATATAAAAATCAAAACAGGAGTATTTGTAGATAGCACATTCATCCTCTCGATGGGTCTTTTGGCATTATTGCCAGACCCTCTTCAAAGGAACATGGGTTAGGCAGGAGATGAGGTTGGTTGCGTCTAATAACCTGGAGTACTTCAAGCTTCTGCTCTGGAAATTGGGCCTACTACAACCCTTTGCTCACTTTACTCTTAGGGTAGTGAAAGAGAGCAGTCACAGAGTTCTCAAGGTGGTAGAATGGGGGTGCCCGAGCCCAGAGCTCAACAATTAACCAACACACCCAATAAAGCAAATTCCCTTCGCAATGCTTATCTTCTCAGGAAAAAACATGCTAATAACACAGGTGAATGCAATGCTATGCACTTACAATAGTCACTCATAAGTCAGTGTTTTTCTGGCCCCTGTCATTACAGGTCTTACACCTGCATGCTACCTCTCTGCCAGGATCTACATTCTTGGCCCTATTATAGATAGGGTGTCCTTTTCCTGGTTGCCCCACTTTGCACCATAAAGCAGTTGCACCACTGTGCAAACAGGAAAAGTACATCCTACCATGTAGAATGTGCTGCCCTCAGGTCAGAGGCAAACTTATGCTAATCAGGGCAAATGCAAACTAGCGCTGCCCTCAGCGCTGCCACAGACTAACTCTGTCCTCATGACAGCTCATTCAAGAGAAATACAGAGAAGCTGTGTAAAAGCTGCTCCATGTTTCTCTGTACAGGTGGCAACCAGCCTACACTTTAACAAGGGATTTGCAAACCCCTTTCAGGTGGGTGCAATGAATGACCGCAAACCCTGCAAGGGGATATTTGTGGGTCCATACAACCCTTTTCCCCCTCTGGAGGGCTGCCATCAGGGGGGACACTGAGACAACTTATTTTCCTATGCGACTGTGTCTATAATATGGTGCGGGAGAAGAGGCAAAGGGACTCCCTTATTTGCATGGGGCCACGCCACGATGAAAATGATGGAATTCCCTCGTGAGAAAGCGCTGGCAAAACATGTGCGCCAGAGCTTTTAGTATTACAGGATGAGCAAGTCCTCTCAAGATCATTTCAGAGGTGCCTGGCACTCTATTGTCATGTATTATCACTTTCAAGAGCAGTGGCACACCAGCAGTTTTCAACAGAGTCTCCTCAAGTCTGGGCACAGGGACGTGTTTTACAGTGTACCTGTTTAGCCTTCCCTTCACTCTCAAGGTGGACTAGATTGTTCTGCGACAATTTAACCTGATCCCATGACAGTTGGCAATCCTAAGATGACACTATATCAACAGAACCACCAGTAGGTGCATTTGCATGGATGCCTCTCATAGTCTGCAGTTATATGCCCAAGCTCGGGCTAACTCATAAACAGCTGTAGCCCTGGCATATTCCATTCTAAAATTCATCAGATGTAGCCCATATATGCTAGTAAGCAAAGCAGCAGATGCAGCCCAGGATGTGCATCCCAGTACAGACCAATGACAGTCCTTTAGCGGACTGTGACCGGGGAACTCTGTATTCCTTTTGTTGATAGTCATCCCAGTACACTCACAGATATGTGACCACATCTCAACTGGGCCTTCAGCTATTATGTCATAATGGAATTAGAGCTCCTGTCAGGAACCATAAACAGAGAAGGAGGGCCCTCTGGCACTATCATCCTTATAGATCACCCTTGGTTAGTCTAATTCCAAGTGCCCAAAGCTACTGGGGATGTGCTGAGTCATGTTTCTTTTTAGACAGCCTATCTTATTTTAGGAGCAGGCAAACCCCTTCCCTCTTTCAGCAGGCAGTCTGCTAGGAGATCTAGGAAAGGTACAAATCTGTACAAGCAAGACATCAAGACATCAGGTGATATTCCTGCATTGCTGGGAGAATAACTGTTAGCCAGAGATTAGCTCTTGTTAAATAGAATCCTTCTGAATACTCCGTGGAGCACTTCCTTTTTTGGTCATAGAGGGATTTCAACTGAAACAAAGTGGTAACGTTTGGATATCATGTTTTACACCCCTGGCAGACAGAAGATGTGGATTTACAGTCTCAAATTGTAGAAAACATTTGGGATTGTTCTTCCTTCTAGGGTCCTTTCCAAGGTATTTTGCAGACAGAGCATTGGTGCACAGCGATGTATCTCACAGCAGGTTGTCTCCATACTGGGGCACCTACAACGGAGGCACAAACTGTTGTGGGGGTTCTGCACATGGCTCTCATCAGCCTAACCAAAGGTCAGTCAAGCAAGGCAAAAAGCAGACCCCACCTAAAGCCTTCCACACTTCTCACAATAGAGTCTTCAGTCCCACCCCTACAGTTCATCAAATGAAGGTGCTCAACAAGAGTAAATATCAGCTCCTTTCTAACCAAAATACCTCATAGAATATCCAAAGGACTTCTTGCTCTACTCCTGTCACTTCACAGTGACTAGTAGGCCTCCATTTGTGTGACCTAGATAAAAAGGTCTGGCTGCACTATTCATCTTTGAAAGAAAGTGTGCTGCCACGACAGCTCTATTTACTAAACTAAATAACAGAGACAGGAGTTTTATCTCATAAATAAGGGCACACGTGTTGTGCTCCTCCAGCTCACCTGACTTTTTCTAGCCAGGAGCCGATCTTGGCCTCTGCACACAAACTGGATTAGCATGACCCAGTGGCAAAAATAAAATGTTATAAACACACAAAGTGTCCAGATAGCTCAATTGCAACAAATGTATGAAAAGAACGAACTTTAGTCCTCAATTCCAAAGCCGTTGTGATTTATTTCACTTCTCTTTTTGTCTGTTCAGGAATGTTTTACAGTGTTTGTTACATACAAATGTAAAACAAAAACAAGTGTTACCTGACAAGATGGCCATGAAACTAATGTGACAATCATGTTCTTTCAAAAAGTTTAAAAAGGAAGTGAAATAAATCACAATGGGCTTTGGAATTAAGGACTAAAGTTTGTTCTATTCTTTAATTTGTTGTAACTGAGCTATCTAGATACTTTGTGTGTTCATGATTATTGAAGTGGTCCAATCCAGGTAGTATAGTGACCCAAGTCTCTTTTGCTTAAAAATAAAAATTCAGCACCACAGATACACTCAGTCAGGCCCTCAGGGTGGGGGAATATGCCCATTCACCATGCAGGTGCAATTCCTAATCCAACAGCTAATTACAAATAACAAACATAATGGCACTTATTTTATCAACCTCTGAAGGATTGAAGGGTGAGTGGACACAACGGTTTTTCAAACCTGTCACTAAGGGGTCTATTTATGGGGAAGACACGCAGTGCAGTTCAGCATGCACTGCATGACAGGATAAGGACAGCAATGCCCCGTATTTAAGGCAATATGGCACATTCTAGTCTTTTTTCCTGCACTGGCGCCCTTTCGACTGCCTAATGCTAATGCACTCTACACCATAATGCAAAGGTGCCTGTATTGCATGCAGGATGTTTTTGTGCAGGAAGGGGCAACTTTCTGCACAAACACAATCCTGGGAGGCATAGTCTTCTTTCTATGTGTGCAGTAGAATGCATCACACATGGAAAGAGGAAGAGACGAGGAGAAAATAGATATTTCTCCTCGTTACGCCTCCACTGGGAAGGTGTAAAAATGTTGGCGCATTCTTAGGTTTACAAGTTCTTTCAAATCTGAGAATGCATCATAATCCAGGGGAGTTCACGGAACAACTTCCCAGGTGAAAGTAATGCAATGTAGCGATTTGTGCTGCATTGTGTTAATCCAGAATTTTTGAGCCACTCCGAGCAACGCAAAGTTGCTTTGCTTGGCTTAAAAAAATCTGTCTTCATGTTTTTGTCGCTCTTGCACCAGGTCGCGTGATGCAAGAGTAATTCAAGAGGTCTCATAAATAGGCCCCCAGTGTATGTATTATTATGTTTATGCACATGCAGTCTCATAGAAAACCTGATTACTGAATACTGGTCATGTCATTCTTGCTTTTGAGATATCTGTTTCCAGTAGAAACAATCAGTGTATAACTTTAAAAGTGTTTGGGCAACATGTTGTGCTGGTATCTCCTGTGCATTTTGTGCTTAGAGGAACACCTTGCATACATTTGTGTATATACTCATGAACCTGAGAGTTAACTGTATTATTCATGGAAATAATGATGTTACTTCATTCCTCATACTTCCTATCTTTCCCACCTACAGCCATGGAGTCAAACACTAAGCCCTCCTGTGTGTGCATTGTTTATTACGTTTGTAAAAGTGGTTCATCAGTTGTGGTGGATTGGTGTCCACCACACAAAATAATGGTACTATCTTGCCAGGTCAAAGATGTCAGTAATTTAAACCTGAGCTCAACCCCATTAGGTGTTGGCACAGAGAAGGCAGGCTTAACTAAGAGAACATATGTAAGGCATTTAAAAGTACCTACACAGTACAAAAGATGAAACCCAATAGAAATATTATTCCAAAATAGAGAAATAACATAAGATTTCATTTAAAAAATGTCAAAATTCAAATAAGGGGAACCAGTGATGTTATGGTTCAAAGATATAAATGAAAATAGCACTAACAATGGAAATATACCAATGGTAGTGAAAGGTTGTGGTAGACTTACAGCTAGGTATGTTTTGAGGCTGACTGGGATTGAACCCAGGTTGAATACACCAAGTAGATTGGCCCTGTTAAGACCTGTAAGTACGGAAGTTCAAAAGAGCTTCTAAGTCTTAATCTGAAAAATAATTTTGGTACTTTTCTAAAGAAAACCTGAAATTCAGTCCAACATTGTGGAACTGTTGGTAAGACATTTTTCAGAGTCACTTCCTGTCAGAATACCTTTCAGAGGGCCAGAGGGCATGTAGGGACTACTGGACCCAACCATTGTATCTCCGGGCTCGCCCTAGACTGGATCCTGTGCAACTGAGCTAAGCACCCCTCTGTACTTAACTCTCAGTGGTAGCTGTGGATGAGCAGTCAAAGGCTCCCTCTGTGAGGGGGGAGTGCAGATACTGATTAGTGAACATGACTCATAACTCAAAGTGCACTCAGCAAGGTCAATAAATCAATGTCCAGTCAATTGCTTACTTTTATATGAAAAAGTTGTCTTTTATTTTTTAAATCTATACATTCAAAGAATAATAACATTCAGACGCAACTACACACCCCTTTGAGGTCAGAACTCTAGTGTTCATCTGGCAATTCTCTGTCCCACCCATTTCCTTGCAATGTGATCAGGGCTATTTCCCATTCACTGATAGCTACTTCCATGGAATACTCACTACAAAGTCGCACTCAGAGTTCCCCTTTGACATTTTAGCAATTACTCCAAAGTGTTTATTGTGCTGCAGTACCTTCAGCAGTGAGCCCCCCGGGGGTCCACAGACCTGATTCAAGTCTTAGCTTTTCTTTTAGCACAGAAGTGTTCACCATTTTAGTGGGTGCCCTTACCACCAGAACTCACAAGCTCTGATCCTGTTTGGAGATTTTAGTCTGCTTGTGGTGCATGCAGCAGCACCCAGCAGGTGCATAGTCTCTTCTGGACAGCGCTGCCAGCTTTCCCCTGTGATCAGAAAGGCTCCTAACCTGTGATGATGCACTAAGTCAGTCTTTTCCTCACCGAGGATGTTTAATCTTCCAGCTCTCAACTAGAGCCCAACAATGGTGCAATGTTTTTCGGGGGCATATCTTGTTGCATGACTTGACACACTGGCTGGACCCGCTGGTCGTATTCTCAATCTTTTCCCAGGTAATGGCCTGGGCTCTTGGCAAAGTTCATGCTAGCAGCCCCTCCTTGCATTCAGGGCTGTGACGGCACTTAAGGACACAGTGCAGACTCCTCCTGTACAATTGTCCACACCACAGTGGCCCCTCTTGGCATACAGTGTTGCCACTAAGGCTGTCACAATTCTTTGGTGTACTTGTCCCACAATCACTTTAACCATGGTCCCCTCTGTTATATGGGGTCATCTCAACGAGGTAACATAGGCTTGGTGCTCCCTGCACAGTGCTTGAAAAATGGCTACATCCACGGGAGCTCTCATCTGGCATACATGGGTATCTGAAACAACCCTGCACATGGGTAAGGACCGGATCTATTTACAGCTGTATCCTCACACCTCTCAAAGGGAGTCCTCTCTGTAAGGTTCCCGACTGGACCTCACTCCTTCCAACGCTCTCCTTTTCCTCACAGGGTACACTTGTGTTAGCAAGCAAGCAGGTGCTGTAGCTTCAGGCTCTAGGGCAGGTAGTCTAGCTTTCCCTGTGTGATATCCCCTCCCCCAGCAGTGAGACTTGCAGGCCTTAGTCCCCAGTCTCCTTCACAGACAGAATGCTTGCAGAGCTTCCCCCTCTCAGACAGCATTTCTGGCTGCTTGGTAGGAAACAACGTCCTCTTCTTATAGCCTATTTCCTAACATCAATTGTGAGTAAGGCTCTGTATTTTTGAAGTTTTATGTTGGGGTTCTGCTTCTTCTGAATACTTTTCTTTCTTGTCTTTCCTCTTGATAGTCTGTATGTCAAAGCAGGAGAGCCTTCGAACCTGAAAGTCCTACAACACAGGCCATGGAACTGACTAGAGTTCACACCTGAAATTTGCATCAACATCATTTATCTTGGGCTCCAAGCCCTATTCTTTATAATTCCCTTATAAGACTCTTCCCTTATCTGAGATGTGCCCAGGTCCTTCTTTGAGATGTAGCTCTGAATCAAAAAGCATCCTTTTGAAGTGCTTTGGGGGGGTCTCTGTCTGCCTTCCTCCAGTGTTTCCCAACCAACTCACAGGAATGCAGAAATACACAAAACTGTCTGTGGGGATCTCTCTACTCCTTTTGTCTTCATAGCTAGGCCTGAGTTTCCCGAAACGGAAACGAGGGTTCTCCAATAATATGCAATTGCAGGCACATCTGCACTCAGTGTATAGAGACAGCACAAATATGGCCAAATTCTAGGTTATTTATTGCCCCTGATAAATAACGATCTCACTGTGTACATTATTTATCAGGTGCAATAAATACCACCTACTATGAGTTTATGGGGAATAATAATCATATGTTGGTGTTTAATGCACCAAATTCCACACAATATGGTAAATGCTGTCTTTTTTCCCTCTGTTCCATGTAGTCATTCATACTTTAACCCCTTCACTGCGGCGGCTATTCCGCCGCAGTGCTAAGGGGGTGGGGGGGCCGCTCGGCGGTCCCGTGCTCATGACGGAACCGCTCCGTCACGGCACACGGGTGAGCTGTGCTTGTGATGGAACAGTTCCATCATGGCCCTGCCCGTGCTACAGAACTTTAGCGTAGGCACGGAATTCGCGCCGCGCAGGAGCGGTGAGTAGGCCGTGAGTGAACCGTTCCGTCACCAGCACAGCCCACCCGAGGCTCGTGATGGAACGGTTCCGTCACGAGCATGGGAGGGGTTAATTAAATGCACTAACCACACATGTACTGCAGATTACTGCTCTCTCCCTGTACTGTATCCTTCAAAGGCGCATATACATCCAGCACAGAGTCACAACTCATGTGCTGCACAGAACTCTACATCTTCCTGATGTAGGCTAAGAGTGAGGTAAGCACACAGCAGTGGAACTTTTTAAAACGTGACACAGGCTAAGCAGGACCTGCTTACTCCTACTGATCACTACAAAGTATGCTGCCACCACATATACTTGTGCTGCCTAACTTTTAGTGAAGGAGGTAGCCATCCACCACTATGAGGCTATAGATATCTCTCCTAGTTCAACAAGACCGCAATCCTTGAGACAGGCCTATTTCATGTCACAAATGCACGATTCTTGTTTGCCTGTGGCAACAAAAATCTGCACTATGGATCCAACCAGTAGTCAATTAGACACTGAGGGCAGGAATGCAGGTCTTTCACCAAGCAGATGACCTTTCGGTCCTAACTATCCCCTTCCAGCTCTGGACAAAAAG
Organism: Lissotriton vulgaris; assembly: GCF_964263255.1. Classification (NCBI taxonomy): domain Eukaryota; kingdom Metazoa; phylum Chordata; class Amphibia; order Caudata; family Salamandridae; genus Lissotriton; species Lissotriton vulgaris. Next base: position 394,533,560 of record NC_141694.1, on the reverse strand, counting down.
TTTCCAATCTTCTTTTGGTGCCGGAACAACTACAGGAGAACACTTCAAAGGACCTTCAGTGGAGCACTTAGAGAAACTCCAGAGGGCAACAGCAAAGTCTAGTGTAGGTCCAGTTGCTACCAGTGAGTTGAGATACTTCACAGGAATTACCTCCTAAGTTCCTCCCCAAAGATGGTAGATGCCAAGTACAGCAGGCTCAGACTGCCTTGAATCCTTTCACAAGTCTGTCAGTATTCTGAGGAAGGCTCAGTGAGGGTCCAGCTTTGTAGGGCTCACCAGGCTGGGTTGGAGGTTACCTTATGACACTCCTCATTCCTCCCTGTTCAATAGATTAAAGGTTTGCGCGTAGGAGTCTCTTTTTGTTTTACTGCAAACAGGCCATGTTCCAGGGCATTTTCAAGATGGGAAAAGTTTATGGCCACACTATCTTAGTTTCTGAGGGATGGAGGTGTGAGAGTATTAAGAGTGTACTATGGTAATCCTAGTGTCCTCCCACATTTAACTCTAAAACTGTGTTGAGACAAAATATCGGAAAAACATATTATGATACAAACATATCATGTAAAGGATATCAAAAATATCATCAACAGGAATATCAAAGGATTTAGTGTTGTTCTTAATATCATTGTAAAAATATCTATGTACAAAATATTGTTATATGCAATATTGTTTGTAAGTGTTCTTTCGTATGTAATTTATTGTAGTGGATTTGAGCGTGTATTTATTTATTTTTTAAATGTTTTTAATAAGATTATTTATTAGTTAAGAAATTGTTGGACTTTCTATTTTTTGTTGTATTATTATCTATAAAAAATGGTTTTATACTTTTTTTTTGTAGCAGGTTGTTGGATTTTTAGGGCAAAGTGGTAGGGAGATTTTTAAAAGTGTACTTTTTAAATAAATGTTGTGCACATAATTTTTATGATATGCAAAATAATATTTTGCAATCTTTATATTTATTTTGTTATATTAACTCTTTCGCTGATAGGCCATCCCCCCCCCCCCCCCGTGCCAAGCCTTTTTTAGCTATTTGTAGTAGTTTGTGCTTAGGCCCCGTTACTTTTTGTCCACATAAGGTTTCCACACCAAATTTGTGTCCTTCTCTTTCAACATCATGGGGATTTTATATGTACCCAGGGTTTGTGGATTCCCTTGGAGGGAACCCAGAAATTAGCCAAAATACAGCTAAATGTAGTTTTATATGGGGAAAATGGGGAAAAAGTGCTGCAGAAGAAAGCGTCTGTGTTTTTTACCTGCAAATGGTTTCAACAAAGGGTATGTGGTGCTGAAATCATCATCTACCCAGCTTCGAGGGACAAGCAGACTTTTGTCAGTAAACAACACTTCATTTGCACAGTGTTGGCATTATTCTGTGACATAGCCTATTTTTGCTACTTTTTGTGTGTTCACCTCTTTCCAGTTAGTGGCAGAAATGCGTCTGACTGGAATAATGTCTCCCGGAAAGCTATACATCTCTGAAAAGGAGACACAATTCTGAATTTAGCACTGGGCCATGTGTGTAGATCCTTCAAGGATTGCTTATAGAAAGTAACAGATGAATATAAGAAAAAATTAAAATTGGTTGAAAAAACAGCCATTTGTGCCAACGTTTTCACCTGTAACTTCTTCTAAGTATGTCAGATGTTTAAAAGCAATATACCAAGAATTCGAGGAACCAAGAGCCAATAACTGAGCAGCTTCTTGCAATGGTTTTTCATTGTGTACCAGGTATATAGCAATTCATTTGGTAAAATATAAAGAGTGCAAAATAGGCATTAAAGACACATATGCATTTCTGAAATGAGAACAAAATATAGAGTCTAGAAACAGTAGCTATTTTTACATCTCTTAAATTGTGGGTACCCATACTAGCATGTGAAATAGCACATTCTTCAAAGTGACTTATTTTTTGCACATTATCATACATTTGGAAGGCAAAAATGCATAGAAATTCAATAGATAATAACAGTTGCTCTACAATTCTGTGTTCACCTACGTCTCCAGATATAAATGGAACCTCACTTGTGTGGGTTGGTCGAGTGCCCACAACAGACAACAGCCCAAAACGCAACGTGGACACACCGCATTTTTACAGTGAAAACTGGTCATTTTTTTCACAGTGTCTTGCTGAGCATTATGAACCGTTGCTCTGCCGGCACCTGGGTATACCTAGCACATCTATACATTGTTGGAAACTAGACACCGAGGGGAATACAGAATGGGGTGACTTGTGTGGCTCTCACCAGGTTCAGTTAACCAGAATTCCTTACAAACCTCAAACTTTTAAAAAAAAACACATTCTGCTTATATTTCTGTGATGGAAAGTTCTTGAATCTGTGTGGATCCACAAACTTCCACCTACCACTTAGTCCACAAAGTCTTCCGATAAAAATGGTACCTCACTTGTGTGAGTTGGCCTAGTGCCCATGACAGAAACAGCCCAAAACACAACATGAACACACCACATTTTTGAGGGAAAACTGACCCTTTTTTACAAAGTGCCTAGCTGTAGATTTTGAACCCTAGCTCTGCCGGTACCTAGGGAAATCTAGCAAATCTATACATTTTTGAAAAATTGACGCACCCAATCCTGAAGGGGGCGACTTGTGTGGCTCTCACCAGGTTCTGTTACCCAGAATTGCTTGCAAACCTCAAACTTTGTAAAACAAAAACCAAATTTTCCTCACATTTCTGTGTTGGAAAGTTCTGGAATCTGCATGGATCCACAAAATTCCAACCCACCCCACGTTCCCTGAAGTCTTTCGATAAAAATGGTACTTCACTTGTGTGGGTAGGCCTAGTGCCGGCAACAGGAAATAGCCCAAAACACAACGAGGACACACCACATTTCTACTGTGAAAACTGACCCTATACATCCTTGAAAACTAGTCAACCATGGAAATCCAGGAGGTGGTGACTTGTCTGGCTCTCACCAGGTTGTGTTACCCAGAATCCCTTGCAAACCTGGTCCACAAACTTCCACCCAACCTGCATTTTCCAAAGCCTCCTGATAAAAATTGTACCTCACTCGTGTGTGTGGGCCAAGTGGCAGCGGCAGGGAGGGTCCAAAACATACTGTGGAAACATCAAAATGACCTATCACTAAATGACCTGGTTTTGCAAGGGGGGTTTCTGTGTGGGAAATTTGTGGAATCACCAGGCTGACACAAATTTCCCTCCACCCAGTGTTCCCCCAGTTCTCCATATAAAAATGGTACCTCACTCGCCTGGTTGGGCCAAGTACCATGACAAGCAAGGGCCTAAATCGTATTGAGGAGACATATAAATACCTATCACAAAACAACCTGGTTTTGTAAGGTGGGTCACCTGGGTTTTTGACCTCGGGCTCGGTGGCCATCTTGGGAAACCTTAAAAACACATGCATTTCTGAAAACTAGACACCTGGGGGAGTCCATGAAGGTAAAGCTTGCATGGACCCATCAAAGGTTTCCTACCCAGAATCCCCTGCAAACCTCAAATTTAGCTTACAAAAAAAAACACTCAGCGTTCCCCCTAGTCTCCCAATAAAAATGGTACCTCACTCATGTGGGTGGGCCAAGTACGCACTACAGGCAAGGCCCCAAAACATATTGAGTGGACATCAAAATTACCTATCACAAAATGACCTGGTTTTGCAAGGGGAGGTCACCTGTGTTCTTGGCCCGGGGCTCGCGGCCATCTAGAGAAACCTAACAAACCCACACATTTCTGAAAACTAGACACGCTGTGGAGTCCAGGGAGGTATGACTTGCGTTGACCCACCAAAATTTTACAACCTTTCCTTTCCTATTAATTTCAGGGAAACCATCTACACAGTCTCAGGAGCTCCTGAGGCTGTTGGGGGAAAAAATAAATCCCTCTGGTGCCCAAACCAGAGGGATTTCAATTACCATGTGCAAGGAAAGCCGGGAGCTGTCCTGCATACATGCCACTGTGGGTCTGGATGGCTCTCGGACGTCCTGAGCACAGAAGGGGTTTATGTTTTTATTACATTTTAATTTAATGTTAGTTAAAATATATATTATGATACTAAATTTAAAATATTAAAACAATTAACATATTTAGGAATGTTTTTTAATAAAGGTACACAATTAGAAGTTATTTTTATATAAAAGTTTAAAATGATATAATAAAAGGCCTTTATCCATCTGATTTTCAGATCAACATTAAAATGATAACATTCTTGATTTTATGCAACAATCTGTTTAAATGAGGTGCTCTTACAACAATTAATTCTAACATCATCAGCGGCATTAAAACCTAATTTCTTAATAAGTGTTGATGTTATAGGTTTTATCAGCACAGTAGCACTTTACTGATATTAAACTCTGACATGAACATCTCAGTTTGATGAATATACCTACCATGGGTTTAGTTGTTAATAATACAATAGCACTTGTACTTCACTTTTAAGAAATCATTAGCAATCAGGCATGAAGATTTTCGGCCCAATTTTTTACAATAAGTGTTAGAAAGCCTCCGAGCTCAAGTCAGAAGCTGATTATGTTAATGATAGTCGGAATTGAAACCTGCCATTAATTGCATCTGGCTTCAGATGGGCTCCAAGAGTCTTCTGCCAGTCGAAGAACAGACCGTAATCCAAATGGAAGGTGTTTTCTCCTTCTGGTTTATGATTTAAGGTATACAGCATTGTTTCCACACCAGCCTTTCCGAAATGGAAACCCTGTCGGATAGTGTGTTTTGGGGGCCCATTGCAGGGCCCCTTCTGTTTTCAGCCTCCAGTTGAATATCGATTGGGCGTCATAGGTGTACCCTTTTTGTTCCCTGCACTTTGTGACTCCCATGGGCTGCAGGGATTAGCACAGACTCCCATTCCTCTATATGAGCTTGTGTTATGGCTGGTTTATGGCTGTATCATGAGCTCCCATAGAGGAATGGGAGTATGCAATTGCACCATGTGCAGTCGCATCGTGAGTAGGCGGTTGGGACCTCCGACCAGAGGTCTATTGGTCCTGTTTCTGTGACGTGCAGCCAACATCAAAATAAGCCCCTTTATGTGTTATTTATGTAGAATTGAGTACATCGCAATATCGTTATGGTTATTATTAACTTTAAAAAAAGCATTTGAATTATAAAAACATTTTTTATATATTTTCTGGGAAATATTTGTTAATATTACAAATAACTGTATTTTGTTATTTTATCATTTTAATAGCTTTAATATTAAATATTAAATACATATATTAATAATATTATTGTTTTAGAAAACGATTAATATCAAAACAAGTACATTATTAAACTACTTTAAAATGGAAAAAATTGGAAATATTTATATACATGTTAAATGATACAAATATTTACATTTATTTTGTTTTGAAAATATAATTTTATATTGGAGCTATATTTTAAACTTTTAAACAAAAATAAATGTTTTAATTCATTTTTTTAATGTTTTTTTAAGGCATACGGTTTAGGAATGGTAGCAAATATTTTTATAATTACATTTATTCTGAATGTCATAAACATGTTTTTATATATTTTATGTTTAAATATGTATATGCACCTGAGTAATTTTGGATAGTGTTTTTTAGAATTAATTGTATTGTATTTTATAGTTAACCAATTGTATGTGCTTATGGAGTATTGCTTGTGTTTAACACCTTGGCTGCTTTGAGTTTTACCCTCCTATGCTGAGCTTTGAGTTTCCCTATCGTTCATGACGAGCTCAGCTCGTCATAAGCACAGCTCAACCGTGCCTCATGACGAGCTGAGCTCGTCATGAGCAGCGAAGGGGTTAAAATGTTAATTGTATTACCTTCTTTCAAATGTTGTTGGTTCAAGATGATATGGTAAATTTCACCTCTTTAGCATCTAACACTTTCTTCAAATACTCTTAATTTTGAGCTGGAATAGAAAATGTAACCTCAATAGTGTCCAACATCTTCCCAATATGGTTAGTTTGGCGTTTAAATAGTAACTTTCACCTCTTTAGTGCCTGATTATGAGTCTGGTGGTCCAAGGATTGAGAGACTTGCGGAGGCAGCAGTGAAGGACCGCCATATTACAACTTTGGTGGTCAGACTGCCTTTCCACCACTGCAACCACCAGGGAACTGCAGCAGTCAGGGGCTCACAATATCCTGTCGGATCCACGGCAGTACCTCCATGCTTATTGTGAGTTTCGAGACCACCAGCGGTGTCATGAAGATTCTAACTCTATGAAACTGCTGGCGGTCGTGAAACAAAGGCGGCCCTACAGGGCCCCCACATGCCCCATGCATGGGGGTGCATGCAGGAGGGCACATGTTGCACCGCCTGCCAACCAGACCAAGAAAAACTCATAATCTGGCAGGTGGGTGGCAACCCTATTTGGTGGTCCTAGGGTGGATCCTGGGGCGGTGGCATGGTGACCTACTCCAGGACCGCCTAACTTGTAATTGGGCTCTTAGGTCCCTCTTCACAAAGGTAAAGTTAGTTGGTATTCACAAAGAGCATTTACTACTCATAAATGCCCTTTGTGAATACTAAACGTTGACTTTTGGTATTCACAAAGGGTATTTACAAGTAGTAAATGCACTTTGTGAATACCGAAAGTCATAAAGTTAGACTTTTGTGTAACATTACATTTGTGAATCGGGCCCAGAGTGTCCAACACCTTCCCCAGATATGGTCAGATTGGATCGAGAATACATTAGAATTGTTTAACAAGGTGGATGCAGAGTGCTTAGAATGGGATGATGTCATTGTTGGTATTTGCTGGATTGGAGAACACCTTGACGATGGTGGAGAGTTCTTTGCCATTGATAGAGCTGTCTTTGAGTCTGAGAGTGAGGATCTTTTTCTTTGTGTCTCGTAGTTGTTGATAGTTGTTGAGGGTGGCTTTGCATGTGAATCTTGTGGTGGTTTTTCTGTTAAGTCTTTATTTTCTCTCAAGTTGTTTACAGTGGCACTTGGACTCTCTGAGGTCATTCATGTACCAGCTGGGTCATTTGTTGTTTTTTAGATCATATTTCTGGTGGGTGTGGTTGGCACAGTCAGTGAGCCATTTATTGAAGAGCATGGTGTTAACATCTAAGTGACTGGTGTAGTTGAGTGGACATATATGTAGGGACTTGGTCCAGTTTTCTTCAGATATTTTGCCTCAGTGTCTTGATGGTGGTTTGGATATTTTTGGTGTGGTGGTTTGGTATGCAGGAATCATGAAATATATGATGTAGTGGTTGGACCATGTGAGCAGGGTCATGTGGATGGTGGTTATCTGTTGTTGCATGAGAAAATAGGATTGAAGGTGTGCCCTTCTAAGTGCATTTGTTCTTGGATGAGCTGGATGAGTCTAAGGTTGCTGAGGCTGTTGAGGAGAGCTACTGAGTTATGGTCTGTGCTGTCTTCTAGGTAGAAACTGAGGTCCCTGTGAACAAAGTATTTGATTGATTTGATTGAGGAGGGAGAAATTATGCCTGAGATCTGTTTGAGGAATTCTGTTCGGGGGCCCGGGGGACGGTAGGCGAGGATTCCCTTAAGGACTGTGTTGCAGTCCAGTCCATTCATATTACGTATTTGTATTCTGAAGTGGAGGCATTCCATGAGGTTGGTGTCTGAGGTGGTTTTTTTAGACAATCAGGAGTCCTCAACCTGGTGTGTAAGTTCAGTCCTGGTGTATAACTTTGCAGGTAGGCAGGATGACTGCGGAGATGTCTGGGTTGTAGGCTGGTTTGAGTCATGTTTCAGTCTGGAAGAAAAGGTCGGGTGTGTTGCTGTTGAAAAAATCTCACATTCCAGTGGTGTATTTCTGAAGAGATCAGATGTTAAGGAGTATGACAGACAGTTGGTATCGCGTGGTGGTGGTGTGCATCAGTTGTTTGGAGATGGTGTTGATGGCAGCTGATTTGTCAGAGGTGAAATCATAATGAGTGCAAGAGAACGGTCCTGTCATGGTTCTTGGGGATGTGAGGCTGCAGCTTGCCAGTGTGTGCTGTTGAGGTCACAGAGGATGTAGAAGGAGTAGTGGTGGTGTTCATTGGCTCCAGTGGTAGCTGCTGTTATGGTGGTGGTGTTGTATTAGGTGGTCCTGGGGCCACAATTCCTGGCACTGGCTGTAGTCCAGTCATGTATGGGTGCAGATGGGCTTGGCTTTGGTGCACCTTTGCAAATTGGATCAGGAACTGGAGGCCACTGGCAAGTTACTGCCAAAATGCTAACTAATGCGGTTGTGCTGTGGCATTAAGTAGGTTCTGGGGTGGGCAAGGCTTCTGTTGGTGCAAAAAACAGTGAGTGGGAAAGAACACGGGCTGTAACACCCGCCCAGCTTGTCAACTTGGTCAAAAAGCTTCAACAGGGTCAGGCTGGAACACGCAGGAACTAGAGGCCACTGGCAAGTGGCAAGCTAGGTTCCCCGGTGTCTTTTAGGAAGTCTATGTAAAGAGATAGAAGTTTGAGAGTGTTTTATTAAATATTTGTTATTTTACATTTATAAGTTTATTAACAAATACATTTTAGTTTAAATATTAAAATACTTACTTGGTTAGGTAGTTTGTGAAGTATTTTAGTTCTTTAAATGTGTGTTCCTTCTATATTGTTGATTACATTGTTTGTCTGATTTTATTGGTTAAAGTTATTTCTATTTTTATGCTATTGATTGGTTTAGTTTTCGTTTTTTAATCAGTTATTCCCGTATATGGCAAACTTGAATTTAGGTATTTTTTTAATGTATGGTATATACTTAGATAGATTTTAATATACATTTATTTGTATGTATATTTTTTAATCATTTCGTTGTTGTTTAAATGTTTGCAGTGAACTGTACATTTTTTTAGGTTGGATTGTTATGATTTTAGGTATATAACTTATTAGGGTGAAATGGAAAGATTGTGTTGATTAAATGTATTCAAATTTAATTTAAACATATGTATAAAATGTTCTAGGTTTATTTCCAATAATATGTAGAAAAGTGAAGTTTTTGATATGTATTTATTATTATTTAATTATTATGGTAAAAATATTGTAGTCAATAATGTATGGATCAATATTTTTGCCATATTATGGGGTCGATTCCGATTCGGGAAAAAACGCTCCGAATAGCCGTTTGGAGCGTTTTTTCCGTACGAATCGTACCTGCAATGTCCCCCGTACGTACGACAAAGTACGCTGGACTCCATACGAATCGTACAGACACCGTACGAATCAAATCCCCATACGGATCTCCCTTGGGACCCGCTGTACACAAAATCTGTATGGTTCGCGGCTGCTTTTTCTGACCTGGCAAGTACGATTTGTGTCGGGTATGCACCGTACGACCCTTTTTCTACGGGAGCTGAAAACAGCTGTAAAAGCAGAGTTTGCCCCGAAACAAGTACAGAACGGCCCCCTGGGTACGGTGCTTACACCCCATGATCGCAGGGGTACGTTGCGTACACCCCATGATCGCAGGGGTATGGTGCGTACCCCTGCGATTACAGGGTGTATGCACCATACACCTGGCTTTACTGGATGTATCCAGTTGTAATTGATGAAGCGCGCAGTGTTACTGGGAAGCCTTGCCGGGACGGAGCGTTACGCCGCCGGATAGCAGCATTTCTTCACAAATATTGGAATTAGTATTACTGGCCCACGGAAGCTTGAAATAAGGTGATACACTCCCCGCTATGGCCCGCATTAGAGTTATTTGACTGTTCTGTAACAGTCCAGCAGAATATGTCATATCATATATTCTTTCTCTTTAATTTTAGCCGGGAAACGGGTACTGATGATCAATCAGACCTGCAAGAAGTCTGCAGGACCTGGAACTCTCGTGGGCAAACTCACAGGCACCACTGAGAGGTAAGCGCTATGGAGGTGACACCTGGCTGATCACATTTACTAATTAATTTACGATTTATGCCCTATAATTTATCCACCTTAAGAAGCACTGATTAGGCTTCTTTTTTCCTGTAATAGAACTCAACATTGCAGTACAACAATCTCCACAGGTTAGCCCGGCTGGGCTTACTAGGAGGTGAGTTACGTGAATGTTAGGCAATCTCTTAGGCCTTAATTAAGAGAATCCAAACCTAAAATATGTCTTTTAAATCGCCAGGCTGCCTCCCACCCCTACCCACCCCGCACAGTCCTGAAGAAGACCCGCATATACGCCCCAAGAGCGCTACCACAGTGTTCAAACATCGACAAAATATTCCAGTGGACCAATTCTCTAAGGATTCTGTACTTATTACTGACGCTTGCAGTGAACAGAGAACATTAGTTATTAAACATTGGTCACATCCCTCCCTTTCTTCCTTCCTTTTCCTCACCATTACTGGAAACTACTATTGTATATATTGTATATTGTACTTGCACCAATTACACGAATTTCAAAACTTGCCCACTATTGTACAGTATTTTCATCCTTTTTACTTTGTGTACATTTACAAATGAATGAATTTATAAATTAGCATAATTTATAAAAATATCTTGAAAAATCGCAGATGGTTTGGATTCTCATCTCTCTTTTTCATTAATAATTTCGTTCTGCTTTTTCAGTTAACAATGAATGAATAATATTGTGTGTAAACATGAGATAAGTAAAGAAATATAGTTCACCGAATGAACCAATTGTTTATAACTGCCCAACAAACCAAGAGACAGATGTCTGATAGGATTAAAGCAGGGACTTCAAAAACCAACCAGACTCGTGTTACCCAAGAATTTTCCTTGTATCCTGGAGCAAAACTTTGACAAATTGCACAATAGACCAGTGCAGTTTTTAGTTCCACAGTGGCAGGCATTCTCTTGTGTTCGATTACGTGTACTGATAGCATCTTTATAATCTGTTGTTATTTTAGCACTGGTATTTACAAGTACACATACTGTCTTAAAATAACTCGAGATTTGACGGAAAATCAAAAATCATACTGATAACATCTGCCCAGAAGCGAATGCACTTGAACGGCTGACTTAACTCTGCCAAGGCACAAAATCTCCTGGTAATGACTGATCACATGATACAGAAAACACATAAAATTATCAGACAATATGGTATAAATATACAATTCAGAGACAAAACATGTCAGTGCATGCGTAGACTTATACCACTGTGCCTGTTTAGCAGTAGCGTCTTAAAAGGCAGGACCATTTCCATATAAGGAAAGCTTAAAAAGCACTAATGCATTGTGTTGCAGTGCAGGTAAGAAAGTGCTGATAGCTGATACCGTGTCAGACAGACCTGTCATGCGAGCAAATACACAAGAGGGGCACAGCCATTAAACCTTTTGGGGGACGTGCGCTTTAGAAGTTTAGAGCAGTCTTCTCTGTACAATCAAATCAGCTTATTGTGATGACCAGTGAAGAAATTCACCCTTATTCACACCTCATTCAAACCTGTGCATTGACTGGGAGTGGCTGAAGAGCTAATGAAAATTAGCTCCTTGAAATTTCAATCAGGTAAAGGATAACATTCTAAAAGTTAATTTTTCTTAATATTTATTAACCGTCCGACTTCAGTATTGAATTGCTTTTTTATTGCCTATTAAAATAATGGTTTAATTATTTTATTTTCCTAGCTAGTCCTTTTCAATGCTAACCATTTTAGTAACGTAATTTGCAGTCTGGTATTTCACATAGGACTGCTAGGCCCGCTGCAGTGAAAGAAGCTTTTTAGGACTTCTCACTGAACAGATATCTTAACGTACATTTTTTACATGTCCATCCTGCCTTGTGGGCTGCAACACCTACATAGGGTTCACTCACTAATTTAGCTGTCAAAAAGAATATTTTAACAGGTTGCACTTGTGACTTAAACTGCAGATGGTAGGCCTGATGGAATATTTTCTTTGTCACACTACTGAATGACACAACAAGGGCCGGATTACGAGTTTGGCAGTGAGGGAGGGGGCGCCAGACCACCTCCCTGATCCCAAACCACCAAACACGGCTGCCACCCGCCTGCCATATTACGAGTATTATCGCGTCTAAAGGGAAGACAGCAGGACAGTCCTGCGGTGGTGCAGTTTAAAGGCTCATATGTAAGCTTTAACTGCACTGCAGCAGGACTGCCAGTGCATGTTCCTGTATGGCATAGACTCTGCAGTCCATGCAATTCAGGAATGGGGTGTATGCACAGGGCCAAGAGGGGGCATATCAGTTCCCCCTTTTTCTTCTCACCGGCAGCACTTTTATGGAGTCAGAACCTCCATGAGACTGCTGGGAGTGAGGAAAGTCATAATATTCTTGGTGGTGCTGCAGGATACCACCAGTATATTGGGGCCTTCAGACCGCCGTGTCACGTCCAGGGATCTATGATTGCTGGTGTTTGCGGCAATGCTAAAAATATCCAACCGCTGAAGTTGTAATCCGGTGGTCGGACTGACAGTGCAGCAGTGGACAGACCGTCCCTTTTGCACCACCGAGATTTTTGCATTTAAACTCATAATTAGGCCCAACGTACTGCAGTCCACAGGTGACAGTTAACTTCACATGTGTGATGCTGTTGTTGCGTGTTGCGTTGTATTGTTGCGGCAAAGTTGCAGTTTATACACCATGTGCTAAGGAGAGTTAAAAACACCAATCAGGTATTAGCTCATTTCTTCATGTTTTAGGGAGCAGGGCACATACACTGGGGAGTAGACATTAATTTGTGCAGAGTCTAAAAATCAGCAGTAAAATGCAGCAAATAATGGGGGTGGTCACACAAAAATGGTAATTTTCTTACACTGAGTTAACCCTGTTGGCTTCACGTTGAAGCTATGTTGTGTACATCTGTGTGCTTCCTAACAATTGCCACTTTTATCTCATTATGAACACACAAGTGCCCACTTTTTGCAATCCTCTCTATTATAGAAATACGCCTGCCACACTAATATTTTCATCGAAATCTTTTAGCAAAGGAATTGTAAATAGATTTTGAGTAACAAAATGATGGCATACCAGTAAGTTAATCATAAACAAAATGAGGCATGTCAGGTGTTGTGTAAAAAACAAAAAAGGAAACAAGTGGAGGACATGATAGAGAAGTGGAAAGAAAAAGAAAAGCAGGGAGGAAAAGGAAGGATGTAGAGAACATTGAAAATAAAAATAAAAAGTGATTTTGAAAGTATAGGTGATTGAGAAGACGGATATGCAATGAAAAGTAGCCAGTATAAGTCTGATTTAATTTTCTGCTGTGCCTATAGTGATGAAACATTGTCTATTTGTCACAAAGAAAATTTCACTATGTAGAAATAGAGAACTTAGAAGTGTCTTTCCAACAAGAATGTATAACTTTAAAAGCAAGTGCAATAAAAAGATCAAATAGCATAGGTTTGGCGGAAAAGCAATCAGAATCAGGTGACATAGTTCCAAAGAATACATTCTTAATTGATTATGGAATATTACATTGACTTTTGTTTTAACCATTTAACCAAACTATATTCTAAAACGTAAACACTTGAGAACAATAGTAAAGTAAGTGAAATAAAGTTCATGTAGATGCAAAGCATTAACAGCTAAATGGAGAGGAAGTTGGAGCAAATTAAAAAATACATTGAGGTGTAATAACAGCTGTATTACAAAACAAATAAAGACTGGGTGATATGAACAACCTGAGACATAGTATTCCAATATTATTTTAGATTATATAGTAGTAGGGGATAATAACATGTTATATAAGTAAGTGGTGTTGTATATGTAGTCGAATGGAATATTATATGATAGTATCAAGGTTAGGAGTGATATATTGTCAGGAGGAAAATTATTACTTGATAAAAAGGATTGAGTAGCAGAACATCATATTCCTGTAAAAATTAGCTTGGTAGGTTAAATTGTGTGAGGGGAAGGAATAACAGAGTTGTGCTGTGCGGGTACTTGAACAAACATAATACCTTGCTCCTTCCAATGTCTGAAATATTATGATTTTTTGTGAAACTCAATACATTTGTTATACCAAATATAGAAGTAAGAAAACATTGATTAAAATCAAAACCTGTAGCAGATTTTGATACTTTTTAAAAATGCAATTGGTCATATAAATGACATCCGTAAATGAGGAATCCCTCAATAACGAACATCCAAATACAATCCACCTTGTTGTGGGAGAACCTTAAAAATCATTAGTTAAAATATTAAATTGTTGAATTAAAAACGCTGAATGATAAATCCTAAAATCAGGAAAACAGAGAGCACCTTCATGGGATGCTTACATTTAAACAAGAAAATATGTGATGTTTATTATCCAACAATTTGGTTTCACAGGAATTATGTTTGAAATAGGAGTGTTACAATGAATACGTTCGAGGAAAGGTTCCAGACAAAGAAAAAAAGCAAATGAAAAAAGGGACAACATTATTGTGTGCCTCTATGTAAATGAAAATAAGATGAAAGTGTCCATTAACCAAAGCACTAGCACGAGGGCCTGAGTATAATTGTTTTATCAAAGAAATGCATTTAGGACGAAAACCAAACTAATGTATTGTAGTGAACATGAATCGTCAATTTATGCGGTCAAAAGCCTTTTTGGCATCAAGAGACGATTCTGCAAGGGGTGAATGCTATTTTTATCAAATGCAAGACTATTGGACATTATTCTTGCATTGTCTGCAGCAAGTTTACCCTTAAAAAACTAGATTAGTCAGATTTGACAAGTAGGGGAACTATATTTTGAAGACAGGATGCTAACATTTTGAATCTCATCTTAAGCCTTTTGGCTTAATGGACGGACTTCATTCTGATGAACCTTTGTATTTCCAACTAATTGACTTGATTAACCTTTCTTCTTTATGAGGACATGCGCACTCTTTTTCAATTTTTGCCCTGACGAGATAAGTAAAATGAATTTTTTTTTAAAAACTACTTACCTTGCACTTGCCAATGCGGCAAGTGCAAGGTAAGTGGTTTCATTAATTTTTTTATTTAATTTTATTTGAACCTTCCTCAGTGTAGGGTGAATGGATGAGACGATGCAGATGATGAATGACACCAAAGCAATTTGGTAGCTGTGTCATTGCTAATATCAGTATATATGCTAGAGGGATAACCCTCTCTACCATGATAAGAGTACAGAAGGTCATGAGCAGCACTTCCTCAGATGAAGTAAGTCCAGCCATGTAATTATTCCTGAAGGCAGTGTGGCTTTGGCTCCTCAGGAAATGTGGTTACCCCATGGTGCTTGAACAGACTGATAGGCCCAGTAGAGTGGCATCTGCAGGAGTACTCATGTCCATACGGATATATTCTAATACAAATCCTGGATGCCAGTGAGAAGGAGCAGATGAACAGGACAACATTAAGATGGCATCTATGGTGATGCTGTGGAAATAGAGGAAGATAAATTTGGCAAACTCATTCGAAGTCTGGAGTGGTAGTCACAGTAGAACAGCGCTGAGCTACAGCTACAGCTACAGCCCAGGTTGGATGGAATGTGATAGAGAGAGGCAAGGGCTTCTTCAGTGGAAGTCAGTAATAAGGAGGAGCGCTAGTGAAAAATGCTCAAGTTGGTCTAAGAATCCACGCACATAGATGATTGCTAATAAACGTAACTATACAAGGGACTGTTTACTATAAAGTGGTTGGGTCCTGCTTTAATTTAGCACACAATTCTTTGAGATATTCGCCTCCGGTGCATGCCAGACCTACTAGCTGATAAGCCAAGATTCACTAAGAACTGTGCTGCAACCTAACCAGAGTGTCATATTTAAGTTAGTAGGGCTACACTCTGCCTAAAATATTATCCCCACCTCCGATATCTTTGATTTATGCTCTGGCTCAGACACTTGTATTATAATCATAGGATTAATTGGCTTCGGCTAAAGCAAAAAAAAAATTAGCTCCTTTGTTTTTAATGTTGTTTGAGATTTTCTCCAAGTAGGCCTTAACTGATTACACTTGTGTGTCCCTATTTTATCCTGGGTTTACTCTCCCTTGG
Organism: Lissotriton vulgaris; assembly: GCF_964263255.1. Lineage (NCBI taxonomy): Eukaryota > Metazoa > Chordata > Amphibia > Caudata > Salamandridae > Lissotriton > Lissotriton vulgaris. The sequence continues at coordinate 394,517,732 of NC_141694.1, read as the reverse complement.
TTGGCCTAGGGAGCTAGAAACCTTCCAGTTCATTTTCCTCTTCATTTTCTGTAGTAGTAGTAGTAGCAGCAGTAGTAGTTGTTGTTTTTGTTGTTATTATTATCGTTATCATTATTACTAATATCATCATATTCCAGGTAGATTGTTCAGCCATGTACATCCTGAAGGTCCTAAGCCTGTTTGCATCAACTTTGACAAGTTTGGCATGAGTTTGAAAAAGAGGTTGTTTCCAAATCCTAAGTGTTCTACTGAGTGTAAAAGGGTAATCTTTAATGGTAAGTCGATATTGGGACAGCCAATATTGCTCTCAAACATTTTGAAAAGGCATTTTAATTTAAATATGTGCCACTGCTGGAAGCCTACGAATCTTCGACTAACCCTAAGTTCTCCTTATGAGCATATACCCCCTGCCCTTGGTGCATACCTTTCATGTGCACTGTCAGCCTTTATTCTCTAACCCTTTTAAGCTTTTGAACACCTCTGTCCTAGACAGGGCTTGCGTTGACCCATCCCTCCATGCCCTCCATCACCTTTGATGTAACCAGACTTGATAGCTTTTCCACTCCAAAGATAGATGTTAGACTTCCCAAGATCCCTGGTTGGCTGAGGTAGGTAACGCAGGCCAAGCATAGGACCTGTGGGCCCCAACATTAGGTAAAAGACAGGTCGGCTCAATAGGTAGCCCCCACTCCACCCCCTTGGTAGCTTGGCATGAGTAGCCAGGTTTATCTTTAAGGTTTATTATGTAAAGTATTTGCAATTACGCTCACAGCGATCCAATGATGACACCACAAATAGACTCCACACAAGTTTCATAGAAAACAAGTATATGTTTATAAAACGATATAGGATGTGACCACACAATACTAAACCAACATATGTGTAGGGAAATGTGCCCACTGGACTGTGATTATTGAGCTAAAATAAACAATCCTACGTAATCCCAATGTTGGAATATGCAGTTCGATATGCAACAGTCAGTTACTTCACAACATAAGAATAATACAGATCGGAATACTGTTATCTGGCGATCTGTACTGTCACTGTAATGCAATGCATGAAGCAACAATGTGGTAAACTGTTGTACCCCAGTAATGCAATGCATATGGTCCCCCTTCAGGTACTCTGTTGGGAAAAAGCAATGCAACGTGTAATACAGTTATCAGGCAATTCGTTATGCGAAACTAAAGCAATGTTGAATACATATAAATAAGCGGCAGTTCGGTCTGCAACGCTAATGCAATGTGTAATACGAAAATCCAGCAGATTGTCTTGCAGGATTCAGATTAGGCATAACACATCTATCAGGCAGTTCGTTATGCAAATCTGGTGCAATATATAACACACCTATCAGGCAGATCGTGAGGCAAACTAATACAATGGGCAATATGACAAAACAGGCAGTCTGTTGTGCAAAAATAAAGTAATGCGTTATAAAATCATCAAATACTCCGCTACACAGACGTTATGCAATGCGTAAGTTACTCGAGCACCGTTCGCGGTGCCTCCGGCAGTCTCTCCGCCACTCATGCTGGCTTGCAGTTAGTAATTGCAGCTTTACACTCAGCCCCCGGAGCTGCCACTCTCTTGGAACATGGGCCTCAATCTGTGCCGAAGCAGAAGCTCCCACTGCAGAACAAAGAGAGAGGCCAAGAGTATCTCCCTCCGAGCACGCGCCCCTCCCCTGGAGTCCACACACGTTACTTGGGGGGCACAAACCCACTCTCCTCTCCTCGTCCAGCGACTTGGGATCCGAGGGGAAACTATTGCAATGTGTAATACAACAATCCAGCAGATTTTGGTGCAGGATTCAGACAAAGAGTAACACATTTATCAGGCAGTTCATTATGCAAACCTAGTGCAATACGTAACACACCTATCAGGCACTTAGTTAGGCGAACTAATAAAATGGGCAATACGACAAAACAGGCAGTATGTTGTGCAGAAATAAAGCAATGCATTATACAATCATCGGATACTCAGCTACACATAAGTTATGCAGTACGTAAGTTACTCCAGCACCATTCACGGTACCTCTGGCAGTCTTGCCGCCACTCCTGCTGGCTTGCGGTTAGTCAACAGCCACAGTTGCCTCCCTACACAGGTAAGATAGAACACAGTAACTGCATCTTCGCACTCAGGCCCCGGTGCTGCTACTCCCTTGGCACACGGACCTCAATCTGAGCCGAAGCAGAGGCTTGCACTGCAGAACAGAGAGAGAGGCCGAGAGCGTCTCCCTCCAAGCGCGCGCTCCTCCCCAGGAGTTGTCACATGTTACCTGGGGGGCACGAACCCACTCTCCTCCCCTCGTCCAGCGATGCAGTCTCTGACTATCCGGGCAATGGGGAGATCCCAGGCTGCAACTACACCCGCACTTAGAGTCAAGAAGACTCACAGGAACTCAGGGTGCACGTTAACCAGACAACTCTTCACAAGGGTCTCAGGCTTCACACAACACACACACGCAGCACCGCTGAGACACACTTTATTCCAATGCTGCCACCAAAATATTAGACTTCCCAAGGTCCCTGCTTGGCCTGCGGTACCTAACTCAGCCAAGGTTCATAGGTATCGCAGGCCAAGCAGGGGTCTTGGTAAGTCTAACAATAGACTTCTTGCATAGGGGTCAAAAGGTGGGTGGAAAGTGGCACCCATTCCTTATGACACGCTTACCCTATGTCATGCCTTCAATTATGCAATTCAAGATGGCTCGCACTGGAAAAACATACAGCTAAACTCTTCCTTGCAGTATGTTGTAAATCTAAGTATACAGTGCCAGTATCAATACATAGTGTTCATATTAACCACATAGCGATATCTAATTTGCTTTACATGCCCCTATCAAACATTTTCAGAATTTGGAAAACAGAGTCTGTGGCATATTGCTAAAGGTGTTGACATTTTGAAAGTCTCTTGCAGACATGTCTACACTTAGTTTTTCTTTCTCTGCATTGCTGACATTTTCCCTGAACAACACATTTTTCTGGGTAAAGATTGAAAGGCGTTAATTATCTAACTGCACCCTCTGAATATGTATTTTCCAATAAGCCCATATCCATTGAGCTTGTTTGAGAGCTCCCACCTTCATTCATCCATATGTGCCGGTGAATTTGTTTTTCTATATCTGCTCTATTACCAAGTGGATGTGTGTCAAAAAGCAATACGAAACATCTCTTACTGATCTGACACCGGTGTTTTGAAATAGACAGCAAATCTATGTGGAGCACATTCCCGTATAAATCAGAAACTGGAAAAGCAAATTGTTCAGCACCGCTGATTTTGTTATATAGCTGTCAAGCAATTCTGTTTAAAAAAGTGTTTCTCGACCAAAAATCTATGATTCTTTTTTTCGCAGATGCGTGCCTGACGCTCACATTTTATCTTAAAACGCCAGTAGCCAGTATCATGATGGGCTGCGCTGGATCGGCTCAGATTCGACTGCTTTTTTAATGTGCCTCTAATGTGTAAAATGTATTCGTTTAACCTGATGTTCTTCAAGTTAGGTCTTCTTCAGGCAAGGCACTGCTAATTTCGATATTTAGATTAACTCCAGTTACTGCACATATCAAAATCATAAGTTTTGTCATAAATCTGACAATATTTATCATGGATAAATTCCGGTATTTACCAAATGTGCTGTTTGTGGAACATGCACAATATTCCACATTTTAGTCCCTCAAAACTCGGAATGAGGTGTTATTTCTCATGAAAATTTCCGCTTTGGACGAGTGGTATTTTAACACACCAATTACCAGTCTGCAGATTAGCATCAAAGTGAATTATTTACAAAGTATGGCTCAGAAACAGGGACACTCAGCTCATTGTTTACATAATGAGTTTACTTCACACACTGCAGGGTTACAGGAGTCATCGTATTGTGACTGCAAGTGTTATGTGATGGAGTCGGTCAGAAGGTCAAGGTTGCTCTTTCTGGACCACTTTAGTTGTCAGTCAGGGTCTAATATTTGGCTGCAGGTTTGTTTTGGGAGCGTGTTGAAGTTCAGGGGTCACTGGGATGCATACTAGGATCACTGTTTGGACCTCCTTAGGATGCTGGTTCACTCATGCTCAGGGCACCTGGAGCAGAGTGTGAGAGACTCACAGAGTCGGGCAGGGTCAGAGTTGCTTACTTTTGATGCTCATTGGAGACAAAGTCGCAAAGGTCGGGACAGGCCGGTAGGACTGGGGCCAAGTCAGTTGGTGTACTCTCTTCTTCTCTCCGCGCGGCTGTTCAGTACTTCTTCTTGTTGCTTCTTTAATTCGGCACTGGTCTGAGGAGGCAAGGCTCAGGGTTGTTATGTTATGTTATGTTAGAATGAATTTGTAGAGCCCATGTTCACCCCAGGGTTTCTTTGTGCTGTGTGCCACTGGGGAACCCGTGCTGGCTTTCCCTGTGAGATGGTCCCTATTGGGCATCCCCAAGGTGAAGCCAGGCATCCCTGGCAGCGAGGGGCCATTGTGGAGATTAAGCAAGCTATTGCCCAGAGTTGCAGCATGGGACCCATGGTTGGAGAGGCACTGAGGGGAGATTTATCGAGCCCGCTGACATTGGTTCCGTACGCTGCTGCGTCGGGAATTGAACCCTGGTCCCGGGCCGACCTCTGCTTCTGGGTCTGCCGCCTTTAACCGGTGAGACACACTTCTCCACAAATAATACATTTAGGGGGGTTTACAGGTAGGTACAGGTCGGGGCCAATATGTCCCTTCCTTGGGGTGGGTTCCCCCCTATTATGCCATGCTCCAGTGGTAGGGAGGCATATGCCTTACTCTGGTTGGCTGGGTTTCCCATCTGCAATATGGCAGGGGCTGAGAGTTCTGTTTCACCACGCCTTCCCCTACAAAGGGGTGGGTCTGGCAAAGGTGGGCACACCTCTCTTTCTAACTTGATTTTCATGCCGATTCTCCCTCCCAAAGTGGGGGTCAGAACCTGTGAGGGTCTGTTTCTGGGAGCAGCAAATGGCTGGGGTAGCTCGCAAAGGCTTTTGAAGCTTTCCCTTCGTGGACCCTGCGCATCCTGTGGGAGGAGGCTAGGCACCTCATCCCAGGGTGAGCTTTGTTTCAGGACCCAGAGCTTGGCAGGATCTCAACACAGGGTTCCAGAAACATGTCTGGTGGTGGCAGCTGATGAGAAGCCGCTCAGCTAGGACACTTGAGTTAGGCTGTTTTACAAGGGGCATCTCTAAGATGCTCTCTGAGTGCATTTTTCAATAAATCCCACACTGGCATCGGTGTGGGTTTAATGTGCTGAGAAGTTTGATATCAAACTTCCCTGTTTTCAGGAAAGCTGTGGAGTTTGTAATGACCAACTCCAAGATCATATACTCTTTATGGCATTACTGCACTTACAATCCCTAAGAATTGACTTAGACACTGTAGGGGTACAGGACTTATGCACCTGTACCCTCAACACTGGTATAGTGCACCCAACTAGGGGGGGTGGCTTACCTATGCCAGGGCAGTCGGTTGTAGGCATGGCACTCAGGGATGGCTGCCATGTTGACTCTTCAGTTTGTTCTGCTCCAAAAAATGCAGCCTGCAAAGGCATTGTGTGTGTGTAAATGTACAAGGCCTCTAAGGGTGGGGCGATAAGTGCTGCAGCACATGGAGCCCTTCCCCATTCACAGTGCCCTTGGTACCTAGGGTACCTTTTAGAAGGGGCTTACATGTGGTCAGAGAGTTGCCAATTGGGTTTTGCAACAGTACAGTTTTAGGGAAAGAACATAGGCCCAGTGAACCTGTTTGGCAGGAACCCGGGGCTCACTCAGTCAAATTATATCAATATTAGGCAAAAAATGGGGAAACCATGTAAAAAGGGGCACTTTCCTACAGGGCCTCTTTTGGATGTTGGTCGGAAAGCCTAGGACCACTGGTAGGAGGATTTCCGACTGACATCCATGGTTTAAAATGTGACTGCCTCACTTTAAAGAAAAGGGGGCTGGAGTTTATACTGGCCTGATCAATCAAACTGGTTTTCATCGGCTAGTCGTAAACCGATTATAATCCCTAATGGATGGCGTTTCCGCAATCGGGATTATGATGTCGGCTTCTAACAGGCTGTCTATGTTGGGCTTTTTGACATGAAAACCCTTTCAAAAAGCTACTTTGTGGGCCTCTAGCATGGCCCCCTCCTTCCACGGACTATGGTTGTGGGCTGGGGGTACCTATGGTGCCCCCTGTAAATCCCTGCACCATTTGGCAGGCACTGTGAGGTTTACAGTAACTTTTATTCCTCTATGGGAGCTTGTGCTGCGGCCAGTTTCCTACCACTGCACAAGCACCCATAGGGAAATGGGAGTTTGTGACAGCACTGTGTGGCCGCATCGTAATTGCAGTTTCGGACTACCGACCCGAGGTCTGTCGGTTCCGAAACTGCATAGTTGCCGGTTGGAGGCAACTCCAACCAACATCATGATCAGGCCCTTAGTAATTTGGGATAGGAAAGGTTTTGATGAAGAAAAAATGCTATATTGTGAGCGAAGCACGCACCCATTGCTACTCCCTTGCACAATTGAAGATGAAATAGTTATGACTGAGGGATTATTTGGCACAGTCCAAAATGAATGATGTTGATACTGAATGTAGCGAGTCCTAGTTTCTAAAAGATCAGACAAAAGTGTCAGTACATCAGATTGAGGAATTATTGTATAGAGGCTTTCTATATCCATTATGACTTGAATGTTAATCTGTGGGTCAAAAAGGGATGTCTTCGATTACAGCAATGACTGCAGTTGTATCCTGAATCTAGGAAGGGTTACCTCTAAGAATTTGTTTGATTAAAAAATCAACATATCGAGCAAGTTATGGAAATAAAACCTGAAACTATTGGTTGACCTGGAGAATGAGGGGAGTTTTTATGGATTTTAGGAAAGATATATATGAAAGGTACAGTTACATCCACTTTGTTCAGAAATTTGAATTTTTTAGGGTTAGCCAACCTTCATCTAGACCTATTTTACTTATGATTGATGTAGATTTTTGCAAACTCGGAGGGGGGTCACTTAACATTAATTGTAATGATGGGGTACATGTAATAGTCTGAATACCTCATGATTGTAATAGGATTCATCCATCAGAACAATGTTTGCGCCCTTATCGGCAGGTTTGATGAAAAGATCTTTAATGAATTGTAGATTACTGAGACCAAGCTGTTGATTTTTTCACAAATTATATTTATAATAGAGCGGATTTTGACGAGTTCATTCTATTTCAGTGAGTAATGCATTTTCATAAGATTTCTTTAGACACCATATGATTGCTAGGGTAAAAAGTGGAGGGGTTATATAAACCTGTAGTGGTAAAAATTGGCGACGTCTCATTTCTCACAAAGAATATTTTAATTGAAAGGAAGAATCAATACAACTCAATTTGTGGATCAAATACATTGTTCTTATGAGTGAGAACAAAAGATAGTCTGCTACTGTTAGACCTAGCATCATTGGAATGGGTTTCCCTAGTATTTTTGCCTTGCCTCCTGTTATTTTGCTGTGTGTTGGACTTCATTTTGCAGGTCTAGATGCTTTGGACACTTTGCCCAAAGTGCTCCCTTTGTAAATTGTTGTTATTGATTGGTGATTCCATGATTGGCATATTTGATTTACTAGTCAGTCCCTAGTACAGTCACTGTGTGCCCAGGGCCTGTAAATCAAATGCTGCTAGTAGGCTTGCAGCACTGATTGAACCACCCACAGGAGGAGCCTTGAAATAAGGTCTCAGGCCTGCTATTGCAGAGCCTGTGTGCAGTCTAGTACTGCCATGTCAACCTGGCAAGTGCATCCACTTGCCAGTCGCTAACCTTCTCTTTTCGTACAAGTTAGTGACCCCTAAGGTAGGCCCAAGGTACCCCTGTGGGCATGATGCAGCGTATGTGAAAGGTAGGGCATGCCCTGATGTGTATGGCATGTCCTGATAGTGAAATATTACCAATTTCATTTTTCACTATTGTAAGGCCATCTGTCCCCATATGATAGAATGTGGAGGTGGCTCATATCCTTTTATGAGCATTACTGCCCATGGGAATATAGGCAAATAGATGGTGGTATGCCTGAACGCAGAACGTTAAGATGCATTTGTTAGTGAGGGTGATATTTACATTTTGGGTTTGAAAATACCACTTTTAGAAAGTAGGCATTTTCTTGCCTAACCATCCAGTGTTCCTCTGCTAGGTTGTTTATAGACTGTCTTGATTTGGAGTGGCAGGTCCAGGGGATGTGCATTCTGATCAGACAGCCACTTGAGGGTTGATGTGTGTCCTGCCTTTCCAGGGTGAGTCAGGGCTAGGCTGAATAGACCTGGGCTGTATTCAGTGTAGTGGGAGGTTATATGGCCTGGTCTGCTAGAGACAATGCTGTCTCCACCTCCTGCCAGGAAGCTGTACCAGAGAGGACAGAACTGGTTTTGGCTGGGCAAAGAACTTCTTGGCCACAGAGAACAAAGGATTTTACTGTATACAAAAAGGGGCCCACACCCCAGACTTTTAGATCCCTTCTGGTAATCAAGAGGAACCTTTGCCAAGGAGAAGAGCTGGAGAAGCTCAGGGGGAATACTGCCTCTGCGCTGTTTGCTGTCTTGGGTTAGCATGCAGAGGCTCCTTTCTGCCAAGGAAAGAGAAATGACTTTGCTGTGTCCCCTGATTGAGGAAGATCTCCAAGTGCTTGAATTGAGCTTGCCTCCTGTTCTGAAGTCTCAGGGACGCATAGACTTTACCCCCAGTCACCCCTGAATTCCTTTGCTGGGAGTTGTGACCTTTTGAGAGGTGCCTTCCAGTGTTCTGGGCCTCTGGGGTTGTTTTGGGACTGGAAACTGCAAGAACTGTGAAAATCGACAAATCGCCTATTTTTGACGCATCACAGCGGTGCAAGAAGAATTTTCCGAAGCTTTGCCACTGCCGAAGAATTGACAAAGGGCCTGCTCCAGGCTTAAGTGACTGGCGTGCAACAAAGCCTGTGCACCGATCTCTGATGTCATCGCACTGATTCAGAGCAGGCACAGTTGGGGAAAAACCGGCGCATCGTACCGGATTGTCACTCGTCGAAGTGCCAAGTCTGTTGCATCATTGGAGGACACAGCATGAAACCGATGCATCATCTCCCCACGCAGTAAGAAACTGGCACATCACCTCTTCTCCAGTAAGGAACCGACGCATCAAGTCCCCTGTGCAGCAGTAACAAACCAAAGTATAACATCCCTGGAGCAAGGAACCAACGCATCACCTTCACTGAGTGTAAGGAACCAACGCCTCACCTTCCCTGCGACCCATTTAGCTTGCATATTTTGACATTGATGAACAGCTGATTGGCCACCATCTGAGTCAGAACAAGGGTCTGAAAATGTCACTTTCCATGGTGGGGAGGAGGCCGCGGGGTGTGTTTTGCTGTTTGGTAGAAGTATTTTCTACGCTAACGATATGTTGTTTCTTTATTATATATTTTAATATCATTTTGAAGTTTATTTTCCTAGTTACATTAACTTTTTCGTGTTCTTTTATTGCTTGTTCTACTGCCTTAAGAAGAACTTTGTTTAACAAATAAGGAACCCGGTCACTATTGAATCCTGCCGCTTTTTTATTTTAAGCAGAATTTACACCCTAAGGTTTTAATCCTTGGGTATTGTATATATTTTTATCCAGTACAAGTTGCATCACTTTGTAAGCTTCTCAAACAGTCTGAGGTTTTACTAGTTGCCGTACAAAAACATAGATTTACACATATATTATAAACACTTTTTACAATTCACAAAACAATTGGGATACAATTATACATTACACAAAACAATTTCCTAAAGACACTTTTTACAAAACCTATTCTAGGCTGTACCCTACTAACTAATTCTAACACCAGACCTACGTTATCTTGTTTTTATCTAATCTAGGACTGGTCACGCAAGGGCATAGAGTTTAATAAACGTTATTTCGTTTGCTGAATACAAAACGTTCTAGTGGCCTTTGCGGGGTATACGTTCGTGAATACAACAAACACAACTAAGCCAACGCGTTTCCAAGCCTGTTTCTCATTCATTGGGCTTTTCTTCAGGGCTTTTAGTTGGCTACCTGTCTAAAATAATGGGGAACATGTTTCAGTATGGGACCCTCAGATATATCATCAAAAGTAAGACGGGCCATTTACACTCGTTTGAACCTTCCTGAGTACATGTGCAAGTCTGTTCTGGTTAGTACAGACTCTTGACTGACGATTGTATTGTTCTGTAGGGACAGAGAACAAATAATGTATCTATTTCTTATGGGGGACATTGTATCACTGGGTTTTTATTACTCTAACCACATCAGGACTTACGTTTATCGATTTTCCTTAGTCTTGGATGTTGTCGCTAATTGACTTTGTCCTGTATTGTACAATTTTATGGGGAGCGGTTGCCAGAACTCTGGAATATATGAAATATTTTTTCAATGTATTTATATTTTGCTCAAGAAGAAGACCAAGCAAGAATGAATAAATTCAAACTGTTTTTAATAGGGAGATTAGATAAATACAAATCAAGGAGAGTAAGGCAACTACATTTTTAAAAGAACGCATGGACTATCAAAATTGACATATATATACATTTGCTAAACGTTTCTATACAGTAAGAAGGCAAAAAGTTCAAACCAGTATAATAACAAGTCAGGAAACCCCACAGAGTGAAATGAGCTTGGATAATGCCTACCTGGTTGAACAAGAGGACCCCACAAGGAGAAGAGCCGTGGGTCCAAAATATTTGGTAATAGACTAACTCCGTTTTTGACAAAGGGATCAGTTATCGGACCACCAAACAATGAGGGGTCGGGGTGCCAAGAGGAAGAGGACGCAGAGACGGAGAGGACAAGGATATTGGAGGAGCACAAGGAGGAACAACAGAGAGATCCATGCACTCTAACGTGAAACAGAAAGGAAAGAAGTAGCACAGAGCAACATGATCATCAACTTGAGCAGTATCGAACTAACAAACGAGGATAAGGCAGTGCTTGACTTAAGAATTTCCTATTGTTAGAAAAATGATTTTAATTATGCTAACAGTAGGATGGACCTTTATAAATTTGTTAGAAAATTAAAGTTGATGAAGCTACATAAAATGAAGAATTACATTGAGCCACCAATAACGTAAGATCTGACCACCACTGTACCTTGTAATCAGAATAACCTAAATGTATCGGACATCCCCATTCGAGAAGAAAGGTGGTCTCCAGTAAATTATAATGACAATGTTAGCCTATTAGGAGAGAACGATGTTGGAGTAGAACCAATAAGCGAAGGAACATCATTAACCCTGAATAGTGAAAATCGAACACCTTTTCATCCAAGATCAATATTTATACCGCAAATGGCAAGAGATAATCTTGACATATTTTCTGGAAATGTACTAGGGGACTTAAAGAGGTTATATCAAAGTATGGGGGATCAGAAAAGAAATATGGATCCCAGAAATACAAGAATTCATAAGGTCCCAGGAAGAATCAAGAAGGAAGAAACCCTAAGATAAAGGAGGGAACATAGTAAGTTTAAAACAACTTAATAACACAGAATGCTATAAAAGAATTACACCAAGAGAGTATGAAAATGTGATCCTTCTTTTTTCTGAGAGGCTGAAGGGGTGGAAAGAACAGAACCTATTGAGTTGGGATGAGTATAAATTCATCAAACAATAAAACCTGGTAACTCTGGTGTTCTATGGTTCACAAGGATATTTTTAACCCACCTGGCAGACCGATAATCTTTTCCTGCTACAACATGTTTGAGAATACCTCCAAATATATATATATATATATATTGTTTTCTTAATCCTATTGTGAAAACGCTTCCATCGTATATAAGAGACTTGGCTGACAAGTATAAGGCATTTGGATGGCCTGAGGACTACACAGTATTTTTTTAAACAAAACCAATGAGATTTGCAGCACACAATGTCATGCTGCTAGAAATTATGGAATAGTGCCTTACTAGGAATATTTTCATGTTCCATCAGGACCCGGGAACGGCGATGGGCACCTGCTTCGCCCCTGGGTATGTTGTAAATTAACGGCGGTTAGGTTAAGCATTAGCAGAAGACATGCTGTATTTGACCATTATCGTAGCAAATGAACCAAATCCATTTTGTATTCGTTGAGGCCATTTTGTATGCCATACATCGCCATGTGCTCATCATGTGCTTTGTCCTACCTCCTTGTTAACTGCGCTTGAAATCTGCCCAACAACAAGCTATTATTACCGTCCTTTGTATGTCAGCGCATGCCGAGTAGAGTCCACATCTGTTCTTAATTAGTAACAGATAGGAATGTGCTTTTGGGGTCTCAAGAACCGTTAACTCTACCCATGTATTGATTGTGTTCAGAAATGTCCTTATATGGTCATAAAACTGCTCTTGTACCCTGTACGGCCTTCTTTTGAGCCCCCTCATTGCGTATAAAAGGGGCAATGTGCTTTAGTTCGGTGTGCTACTCTATACAATACTGAAGGGTTTTGTGTGGACTGTAGTACCACCTTTAAAGGTTTAATAAACTATGTTTTTGTATTTTCCAGTTTCTGTGCCAACTTCTCCCTATGGTCTGAGGACTCTGTGCAGAGAAGGGAAAACCCACTAGTAGGCCTTGCTGAGGCTTGCTTACTTCAAGTATGCTAATTTACATCTTGGCCGGTGGGAGGAAGAACACTGGGCAGGAAATGTCTGGCTAAGATTCATCAATGATGTTTTCGTGCTGTGGCAGGGCACAGAAACAGATATGGATTTATTCATCAATGGCCTAAACAAGAATATTCTGAACATGAATTTTGTAAGGCACCATAGTTAAAGTACCATCAATTTTCTAGATGTAAGAGTAATGGTGAGGAGATATAAGTTGGAATCCGTGGTTTTTTGAAAGCCCCGGGCTGGAAATACGATACTTCATGCGGCCAGCTCATATCCAACCCCCCTTATTAGAAGCATTCCATTTGATGAATTCTATAGGGCACAAAGAACCTGCAGTAGTATGGAAGATTACATAAGTGTGGAAAAGGAAATGATGACCAGGTTTCTGCAGAGAGTCTTTACAACAAAAATCTTGGAAAATGCCTCCTAAAAAGCTAGGATGTTACTAGAGAGAAACTGTTATTTGAGCAATCCTAAACAGCTGTAAAGATGAATAAAGATAGTCAGGAAGATAATACACATAGATGTATAACAACGCACAACAAAAAACATGAAGAAATGAGGTTAATTTTAAAAAGCACTGGCACTTTATTAAATGTGACCCTATAATAGGATCACTGATTAACAAGTATCCAGAAATGTCATATACAAAATCTAAATCCTTGAGAGATCATATGGTGACAAAGTGAATATAGGGAGAGTACTAGTAGACAAACTGGGCTACAACAGAGAGAAGGTTTTAAAAAAAAAGTTTTTAACAAAACTGTAAAAATAAGAGGATTTTTAACCTGCAATTCAAGTTTTGTAGTTTCCATTTTAAAGTGTCCAAGTGAAAAAACATATGAAGACAGTACTACGTTACCAGCCCAAAAAGAATCCAGCAACACAGGAGAGCTAAAAGTACTAACTATCAAAGCTACCATGTGGCTAGGCATTTCGAAAAGAAGCATCAAAGTGATCCTACATTAATGCGTTACAGCTGTATAGCTGAAGTACCCAAAAAGAAGAGAGGGGGCAATTGAGAAAAATTATTACGGGAACTGGAAACCTATTATATTTTAGTATTAGACAGCAAGGAGCAAAATGAACTGAATGTGGAAGAGGATTTGTTCACATGTCTTTAATAAATATGCTGTAAAAACTGCACATTCAAGGAAGCCAACTTTTAGTTTTATTATTTTTAAAAAATTCTGGAGAAGGACTTTATTAATATTAACACAGCACTTGCACTTTATTAATATTAGTATTTTAGAAAGCACTATCACTTACAATAAGAGAAAAGAAAAAAGATTTGTATGAAGAAAAAACAATAAGAGATACCTATGTATGAACTAAATACATTAATTGGTCACTAGCACTTTATACACAGGATGTATTAAAGTGAGGTTAACACTATAAGAAACTGAGTGAAAAATGTAAGGCAGCTTAAGGAACAATCTGCACTAACGCCCTTTATTGAGAACAGGATTTGATATTTTTCTCTTCCTGTCTTGCTCCTAATCTCACTTTTCTGATACATTGAAAACAGATAGGGGAAAATGTATTTGAATGAAGTGATATTAAATAGAAATAAATTCTCTAATATGTGTTATAGAAATGTTTTTGAATCCAAAGCACTAAAGAACCTAATGGGAACTGTCCCATTTCTATTTATTAAATTACAAGTTTTAAATTTGTTTTTAGAATATCATATCAACAATGTAATAATGAAGTTTCCTTTTGAAATCTGTTTACAAAGTATGATCAAAATGAATCCATTGTGGAAAGTTTTAATCATATGGAAAAGGAATGTTGAAGTATTTTACTATTTAGGAGCATTGTAAACAAAATGAACATGCTCCAAGATGGCGCCAAAATATTTCCACTCAAATACCTCACATTCACACTGGGAAATGTCCTGTGTCTATGTTAATTGCCTGTTCTTTGCCCTCCCTTTGTTGGGTAAAGATGCATGTATCTAAAAATGGCTCAATATCATGACCAAGGCTGTGGGTGGCAGCTGAAATGCGTAGATAATGCTATCACTGTAAAAATAAAAAATTAGAGTGGACTAAACCTCTAGAGGTCTGGTCTTTTCCTTGGAACAAAGGCATTTGCTTAAATAAATATAGGAAGGCCTATTATTCCGGCCCATAATATGATGCTGTAAAAGGAGTCTAAATATGTGGACTATTTCCTACAGCCTCATGTCATCTCTATACCATCTTATGTGAAGGACACCACCGACTTTCTTAGAAAGATCAATGATGTGATATGGCAACCAAGTTACTTACTTGTAGTTATGGACATAGAATCTTTGCATTCAAGCATTAATCATTGTGATGGATTAGCTGCAGCAAAATATTTTCTGGACAATAGAGACAACAGTATGAAGGAACATAACTGTATGCTAATTGATATGATAGAACTTTGCCTTTGTAACAACTACGTTTTATTCAATCAGGAAGTGTATCAACAGCTCAGAGGTGTGGCTATGGAGGCATACTTCTCCCCTAGCTACTCATGTCTCCATGTTGGCTGGTGGGAGGACTGTTTTCTCCAAGCATGGAAATTGGTATACACATGTTAAGCATTATTGGAGGTACATTGATGACATTTGTCTAATTTGAGATGGTACTAGGGAAGCAGAAGATGAGTTTTTTACAGGCATCAATTCCAATGAGCAAAATTGTAAATTCCCTCCCACTATTAATAACTTCAGAGTGGAATTTCTAGATGTTCTTCTTTACATTAGTGAAGGCAGGATTCACACGAAGCTTCACTGAAAACAAACTGCGGGTAACTCGATCCTACATACGAACAGTTCGCATTCCAGCCACTTTATTAGGAGTATACCATACGGTGACTTTGTAGGAATTCACTGTATTTACAGTTTGGATACATGAGTGTCAACAGGAGGGATAAAGTTGTTTCCTAGACCAGGGCTACAAGAAGTCTTTGTTGGTTCATGCTCTGAATAAAGCTAATCTTTCTAGAGAGGAGTGACTCATACCGAAACAAGACCTTGTTTTAGCTGCAGTTCTTCCTTCTGTTGACAAGGATAAAGATAAAGGCAATATCAGACTTATTACTACCTGTAGTCAACAGGAGCATAGCATTTGTAAAATAATCTATTCTCAATGGCTCATAGTAGTCACTGACATAACGTTGGGACCCATATTACCTACTTTGCCAGCCATCACATTCAGGAGTAAGGGTGGGCGTAGTTCGCGAAGTAGCGCTACGCGAAGCTACGCGAAGTGCACTTCGCACCATGCGAACTTCACATAGCATTACGTGAGCTGCGTAGTAGGATGTTCGCACTGTGCAAGATGTGTTTTCAATGATTGCACAGTGCGAGCTGTAGTTTTCTTCTGCTCGAGTAGATTTTTACTCGAGTGGCAGCTTTTTCAACGCGAACTGGTAGTTTCTCATTGGGAGTGGTCGCGAGCATGCGCAACCACTCACAATGAGATACCTGACCTCCCCGCATTGAGAATCTCGCCGGGATGTCATTTTGCTTGCTCGCAGTCGCGAACATGACGTTGAGGACCGTGAACAAGCAAAAAAATGACCACTGCACTACGCTACGCTGCACTACGCGTGTTTGCACTGTGCTACGTGCAGCTCGCGTAGTGCAAAGTTGCGCAAACTTTGCAAACTACGCGAGCGTAGCATAGTGCTTCGCCCAGGGTTATTCAGGAGGGCACTATCCATGAGGGATGCCCTAGTCAAATCAAGTCTTTAGATTACACCAAAAGGTACATGGCTTACTAAAATGGGTTTCCACAAATGCAACTCATGTTGTGCATGTACTTTTGTGACCAATGCAACTCACTATGTGACTGCATTTAGCGATAAAAGAATTCAAATCAAGGAACATCTAACTTGCCGTACTGAGTACGCAATTTATAAGCTATGTTGTCCTAGTGGCCTTGAAAACATAGGGAGAACAAAAGCTCCCTGTGCACGAATGGACTCTACAACACGTTAGGGAAATTGTTAACTCTGATCCCAATTATCCCGTCGCTAGACAGTTTAATTTGGTCCATCAGAATAAACGACACAAGTGAGGATAGGTATAATTTCATCTAGCCCACTTGGGCTTTAGTATTATTCAGGCCTGGATAATTAATATGTGCTGCTTCTAAATTTATAAGCTGCACAGCACTTTTTTGCACGGGTTATTTGGTTTTCTTTCACAGAAGCACAGCACTTCAATTTTACAGACTGTTTTGAATCAGTATATGAGTCTTGATCCTCACAGTGGCGAGATTGGTTTACATATAATTGCCCATACGCATCATTATGTTTACAATGTGCATTACGGTATCAATGTATAGTTTCCCATCTGCATAATTTTGTTTACAATGTGCATTAACGTATTCAATTTTGGCGCAGTATGATCTTGTCACTTTATTGCCTATAATGATTTTTTGCCTGCCAGAACAAGTAAGCCATGGTATGTTGCATTTGCTTTTTACATCTGTTTTCAGTGCAATATGAAAATACCAGAAATTATCTTTTGCAATTTTATGGTTTTATTTTGTATCTTCTACCCATTGTCATGTTTAGTTTTTACCGGTCCGTGAATCCCTATGACATCAGAATAATAGTACCAATTATGTAAATTCTGATAATTCCAATGTGGTTCAGTAATAATGCACTAGCACTTTTTTTTTTTTTTTTTAACTTTATTTTTTTTTGGGGCCGAAGAAAATAAAGAGGCACAAATTATACAAATGAAAAAGCAGTTAACACAACCGGACCAAGAAGGTCAGATCCAAAAAGGAGGTACACAGCCAGGTGCGGCCCACATCCCGGGGGCAGGGCGGCACCTCGTTAAACCTGCAAAACAATGAAGGGATTCGCTCTTGTGCTCCCAGAATCCCCTGGTCAATATCAATACCTTCGCCAATTTTCTTACATGGTGCTATACCAATCCAAACAAAAACATAACAAAAACAAGAACCCCATGAATGGCATTTGTGGCATTGATGCAATCACATAAGGAGAGGTAGGCGAGGGCCTACTACAGAGCGGTCCTCATAGTAGAAAGTGGTCAATGGTAATCACAATGATCAACAAGTGTACGCAACAAGGAACATCGGCATGGCCCAGGGGACTGCTACACCACCTCAAGACACTGCACCCCGGATCCCTCCCCACCATCATCAGACTCCGAGGAAGCGGAGGAAAACAGCTCCGCGCTAGTAGCGTCCGAGTCATCCTCCTCCATCCCCTCGATACACATGGCCCTCCAAGCGAGTAAGTCCTCCTGGAGTTTCCCATCCCTGCGTGTGCTCTGCATATGTGTCTCCTCCGCTAGGGCCCATTCCCTAGCGTCCCGTAACCAGCTAGAGATTTCAGGCGCCCTCTGTCCCATCCAAGTAATGGCCACCCTCCTTCGCGCCAGAACCAACAGGAGTTGCAGTAATTTGTAGGACAGACCCTTCTTCCTGGGTTTGGGCACCAGCGCCAGCAGACAGTGAAGCGGTTCCAGCTGGATCGCAAGGTGTGTAATCCGGGTAATATGTGCCACCACCTCCACCCAAAAGTCATGTACTAGGGGGCATTCCCAGGCCAGGTGAAGGAATCCCGCCCGTTCAGCCCTACACCTCGGGCAATTATGGCTCCTGTCCGAGGAGATACGGTGGAGGGAGGCAGGTGACATATATGTGCGATGGAGGAAATTAAAATGTATCAATTTGAAACGCGCATTACAAGAGACTTTACGAGTCAACATTCCTATCCGCTTCCTCTGGGCTGGATCCAGTTCAATCCCCAGGTCCGTCTCCCAAGCCCTCCAAGCCGGCATCAATGGGGGAGTCGAGTCCCTGCGCATCGCCGAGTAAAGAAGGGAAATCAGTCTCCTACCTCTGCCACAGGACAAGATGATGTCCAGAGTATTAGTGAGCTCGGGCGCCTCTGGGAATTGGGGCCATGTTGTCCTGGCTACATCCCGGAGACATCCATAATGCAAGTACTGGCCCTCACGCAGTCCAAACGAGTCCGCCGCTCTCTCAAATGACACAAACGAGTCGTCCGGATAGAGATCCGCAAGTGTCTCGCAACCGCCCATGCGCCACTCTCGGAAGGACATATTCGCCTCCATCTTGCGTATTGGGGCCAGGATCCAAAGGGAGAGCTCCCTATGGAATGGCGCATGTCGCAAAACGCGTTCAACGAAATGCTGCCAAATGCGGGCTGTATGCCTGACGACATAGGGCAGAGCGTCGTCGGCGCCCCGACCCTGCATTAGTGCTTCCTGTAGCACCCTGTCCGAAGCCACTCCCGCCAACATTGCCAACTCCCAGTTCTCAGTGTCAGCAAACCATCTGGCCGCCGGGAGAAGTTGTGCAGCATAGTAATATAAATCAAATCTCGGGGCCTCAAGGCCTCCCGCATCCCAACATTGTGTCACCGTACGCAACGCAACTCTTCTGCGACCACCCGCCCAGAGAAGAGATGTAAGGAGCGAATTCAGTGTGCGGAACACCCGGGGGGGCAACGGGCATAGGGTATTCTGCAGCACATATAGAACTCTAGGGAGCATCACCATTTTGGCAACTGCTAGACGGCCCATAAGGGAGAGAGGGAGCGTATTCCAGAATACAACGGACTTGCGGAGGGCCACAAGGATCCTGTCCATGTTATGGGTTAAGAGAGCCTCATCAGAAGCGGCCACCTGAATACCCAGGTACCGGAACGCCAGACGTTCACATCGGAGGCCCGCACAGTAAGAATCCGGCGTCGGGGCGAGATCATCAGGAGTCAGCGGGAACACCAGGGACTTATTAACATTTATGCGTAGTCCCGAGGCCGCACCAAAGCGGTCCAAGAGGTGTAACAGAGCGGGGAGGGCCTCCAGCGGAGAGGTCAGGTAGAAAAGCGCGTCATCGGCGTAAAGGGAGATGACATTTGTAGTGTCTCCCACCACAATACCCCATTCCTGTAACTCCTTACGGGCCGATATGGCCAGGGGCTCAATTGCGAGGGCAAATAAAAGGGGGGACAATGGGCAGCCCTGTCGGGTACCCCTCCCCAGCGTCCACTCATCAGAGCAGGCCGAACCCAGACGCACCCTGGCCCGGGGCGTCCTATATAATATTCGTATCCACTCTCGAAAGCCAGGACCAAATCCCATCTTAAGAAGTACATGCATCAGGTATCCCCAATGCACTGTATCAAAGGCTTTGGCCAGGTCAACGGAGACCAGCACATGGGGAGTGTCTCGCCCCCGGACCTCGTGCAATACGTGGTTCAGGCGGCGTAGGTTCATTGCCGTATTGCGACCAGGAACAAAGCCACATTGGTCCGGATGGACGAGCTGAGCTACGTGCGGGGCAAGGCGATTGGCCAACAGTTTGGTTAGGATTTTCGCGTCTGAGTTAATCAAAGTGATAGGACGATACGAGGCGGGGTCTGTACTATCACCGCCCGGTTTCAGGATCATACAAACCTCACCCTGATTCAAGGTGGGTGGGAGGTCTCCTGTGCGTAAGGCTTCATGGTAAACCTGCAAAAGGAGGGGGGCCAGGGTGTGCCAGAACGTTTGATAAAACTCTGCAGGGAATCCATCCCCGCCAGGGGTTTTGGCTCGTGGGAGGGCGGCAATCGCCGCAGAGATTTCACCGAGCGTCAGTTTGACATCAAGGTCTTTTGCCGCTGCCTCTGGGAGGGTCGGCAAGCCAATGTTTTCGAGGTATGGGTGGTAGACCTCCTCAGATATAGACTGGTCAGACTCATACACAGCCCACAGGTGGTCCCGCAGAACCGTGAGGACAGCAGCTTCCGAGTGGACCATATCGCCATCGGGCGCCCGCAGGGCTACTATACGCTCAGCCGTGAACTCCCGGCGAAGTATCCAGGCCAACAAGCGGCCAGATTTATCCCCCTCTCGATGCAGCCTCTGTCTATATTGGCCCAGCGTAAAGCGATCGAGCCTCGTGAGAATATCATGGATCGATCCAAGGGCCAGGCCCTCCACGCGCTGATCCGAGACGTCCGGGTCAGGGCGGGCCTGGACACGCAAGAGCTCCGCCTCCGCAGTCTGTAAATCTTGTAGTAGTTGTTTCCTGACCCCGTACGTCAGGCCCATACA
Organism: Lissotriton vulgaris; assembly: GCF_964263255.1. Classification (NCBI taxonomy): domain Eukaryota; kingdom Metazoa; phylum Chordata; class Amphibia; order Caudata; family Salamandridae; genus Lissotriton; species Lissotriton vulgaris. Next base: position 394,497,031 of record NC_141694.1, on the reverse strand, counting down.
CGCACCGCGGACGACCGCTTTTAGTGCCTCCCACTTGGTGGAGCAAGACAAGTCACTCCCCGCCCAGTTAACTTCCAGATAATCGGAGAGGGACGTTGCCACATGATCCCGGGCCACCTGATCTTGGAGCAGATCAGTTGGCAGTCTCCACGAGCGGGGACGTTCCGTCCGGTCAGGCCATTGCGCCAGGCACGTGACCGGAGCATGATCCGACAGGTATCGAGCCTGGTGTGTGACCGTCAACGTGAGAGAGGAGGGGAGATTGGCCGCCAACACTCTATCTAGTCTACTGTGAGTGCCATGGGTCGGGGAGTAACAAGTGTAAAGCTTCTGTGTGGGGTGACACGCGCGCCAGACATCGATCGCCCCTATATTATGCATCACATCCCGCAAACACGCCGTCATACGGGGCTTAGTTCCCGCTCGGGGTGGATTACGGTCCAGTTCATGATGTAGCACACAGTTAAAGTCCCCGCACCAAATGAGGGGCGCGTCTAGGCTAAGAGCCACTAGATCCTGCATACGGGAGAAAAATGCCGGATCATCAATGTTCGGCGCGTACGTATTAAAGACCAGAAGGACCTTATCGTCCAATCTGAGTTTCGCCAATATGTACCTGCCTTCCACATCCGCATCAATATATTGGACAGCGCATGGAACCCCAGGGGCCACCCAGATTAGGACTCCCCTAGCGTATGTAGAGTAGGAGGAGTGAAATAGCTGGCCTCTCCATTTCTTGGCTAGGCGCTGCGCACCATCATCATCCAAGTGGGTCTCCTGTAAACAAGCAACTGAAATTCCATGGCGTTTTAGGAAGGTGAGGACCCTGTGTCTCTTAGTGCACGTACCCAGGCCACGCACATTCCACGTCAAGAATTTAAACCCCATGACCACCATTTATGCCCAGCCGGGCAACAGTTTACACACAGCCTAGGCTGTCGCCGGTAGGCCCTCGCCACAAAGAAGTTCAAAAATGCATCGCACAAAGCAAGCGTCCCGCTAAGCAGAAACAACATGCGCCAAATGCCAGTGTCATCAGTGTCACACCCCAAATCCCGCCCCCCAACAACCCCAACATACGAAATATTGACTGGAACCCCAGAAACCCCACCACCCACGAGCAATAGGATAGCAACAACCAGAAACGCCACCCCGCCCTTCCCCCGCCAGTGCCAGGACGTGCACAGCCACCCCATTCAACACTCTCCACTCACACACACACACAACAAAACAACCCAACCCATCCCCCCTCCCAGCTCCCCGAAGACCCAAAGTTTCCGGCATACGAACCCGGACACCTCTCCCCCCCTAAGTCAGCAATGCGGGAGGAGCAGCTCACACTCACAACCCCCCTCACTCGGTGCACATGCAACCCAGTCGCCAAATGCAAGGTATCGATCAGTGAACAATCACTCACAACACCCACTCAGAACGAGCAGAGATTTAAAGAGCTACTGGGCAACAAGGAACCATACAATAACAGCAATCGCACAGCAGAGTCAGTGTAGGCAGGGACAGGATCATTCCAAGTCCAGGGTCTGCAAGGCAGTTTCCGGGACCACTGGGGCCGCAGACTCCATGTTCACCGGCGTCACCTGCAGGGTATCCGGGACCAAAATGTCATCAGGTGCAGCCGCACCGTGTAACCGTGACTCAGTCCTGTCAGGCGAGGCTTCCATCAGTATGGCCCCATCCGGACCCACCGTGGGTCGAGTCTCAGGAGGACCACGAGATCCAGAACGGCGATTCCTCCTGCCACGCCGTCGTCTCTGCGGCCTGGTCCCCCACACTTCACGCGATCCTCCTCTCTCACCCGGGGGCAGATCATCTCCTCTGATCTCGAGCCACTCCCATACCTCTGCCGGCGTCTCAAAGAAGTGTGCCCGGCCCTGGGAGAGCACCTTGAGCTTAGCGGGGTATAAGAGCATATACTGTAACTGCATGTCGCGTAGCTTCTGCTTGACCCCCAAGTAGGATTTTCTTTGCTCCTGCACCTGCTGGGTATAGTCGGGGTAAATGGAGATGCGACTGTTCTCGATCGTGTGGGGCCCCGATTCCCTCGCCGCCTTGAGGATGCAGTCCCGGTCTTTATAGTTTAGGATTTTTGCGATGAGGGCTCTAGGGGCCTCCCCAGGACGCGGAGGGGGCACCAGGGCTCTGTGGGCCCGCTCCACAATAAAGACACTGGACAAACCGTTCGGACAGAGATGCTCACGGATCCAGGTCTCCAGGAATCGTTCAGGGTTCCCTGCCTCCAGCCGCTCCGGGACCCCCAGGACCCGTATGTTACTTCGGCGCGCCCTACCTTCTGCATCCTCGGCGCGTCTCTCCAATGCTCGGGTAGTAGAGGCAAGCTGAGAGAGTGACTTCTGTAGGGACGCTACCTCCCCCTGCAGCTGAGTAATGTTGCCCTCCGCGTCCGAGACTTTATCCGCCACCTTGCGAAGGTCAGTCCTCAAAAGGTTCACGTCCACGGACACTGTCTCAATCTGGCGCTCTAGGGCAGTGTGCGAACCCTGTATAGCCTTAAGAAGTTCCGCCTTGGACGGCTCCGGTGACTCCCCATCCCCATCTCCAGCGCCCGTTTGGCGCGTGATCCTCTGCGGTGGCAGACGAGGGGTAGTATACTGTGTGATCGTGTTGGGTTGGGTAGCCTTAGGGCCACGGCCAGTCCGGCCTGTCATATCTGCAGCCCCAGGGATCAATGTTCTCAGCGGGGCCCTCTCTGAAGCCACCCAAGCAGGGTAGAGCGCGCGCCACCACAGCCCCGAAGGGAAAATGGGCAAGCAGTGCACGGGTCCACAAGACCCAGATCGCAGTAGGCAACGCAGGTCACAGTTCAGATGCCACCAGAGCGCAGTATCACGGGTTCACCTCTACCAGCGAGCAGGGCAGAGCGGGGCACAGACAGACTCTTCTAGGGGCCGCCACCGATCCCAAGGAGGCCGCCCAAGACCAAGTCCAAAATGGCGGACAGCCGGGGGAGGGGCGCCGCACGTCCACGGGTCCAACAGCCTCTCCGTGAGCCCCCCCGGCGCCCCACAAGTGTCAGGGATCCCGATCTGCCTCAGGGCACAGGATACTAGCCAGCGGCACAGGATACTAGCCAGCGGGAGGGGGCACAGGAGTGGCAGACCCAGAGTGGTCGGGCCCCGGGAGAATCACAGCAGACCAGGGCCCCCACACGCACCTCCGCACCACAAGGGGGGGCCAGGGCAGATTGGTTCCACAGCCCCCACTCCCAGATGAAGGCGCTCCGTCTTCCGGCCGTGCAGCCCCAGCAATCAGGGAGGGGGGGGGCCTCCGCACTCCAGCCCAGCGGGGCCGTGTAAGATGGCCGACACCTCTGTCCCTCTCCCCTCCTCACCGCATTACAGTAGGGCTGCAGTCCTCCGGCACCGCCGTCTCCTGGTCCCGGGTCAGGATCTCACAGCAGTCAGCCGGCGGGCATCAGGTTACAGACTCAGGTTGGGGTCGCTGCTCACTTCTTTCGCTGTCCGGCCCAGCGAGTAGGCCAAAGCCGCGGTGCCACATGAAGGAGCACGCCGGCGCCGCCTGCAGGAGCAGCCAGGCCGCAGATCGCGGCGGATTACCGACCACGGGTCCGGTCCCCCAGGCACAGGGGTTCGGCGGGACTTCCACCGCCTCTCCGACACGCTTTCCCGGAAACGAGAGGGTCCGGGCAGGAGAAATAGCAGGATTTAGACGGTCTTCGGAACGGAGCTGGTGGAGCTCACGTCCTGTCGGCCATGCTGCTTGGCCACGCCCCCGACTGTTCGCACTAGCACTTTACTTCTGGACCAGTTTTTACTTCTGTACTTATTATGTAAATTCTGATAATTCCAATGCGGATTAGTAATTATGCACCAGCACTTCACTTTCCAAGCAGCTTTTACTTCTGAACCAATTTTGACAATTTACGATTTATTGCCAAATTCTGCATGGTTCTGTCTATGTTGCAATATGACACTGTTTCAAATCATTATTATATGGCAAGTATTATTAGTTTTGCATATTAGCCCAACTATAGTGTAGTTGAACATCATATTATTTCATCCATTTTGTGTCAAAGAGTATTGGTTTTGCGTATTTGCACATTTACAGTATATTTGCACATTTCATTGTTTTGTCGTTTTATGTATATGGCATCCGTAATTCAAAATCGTACTTTAAGTTGTAACATTTTGGTGTTAACATGAGATGCCAATTCAGGCACTGATTCGATTTTTACCATCAGTCTGTTTTTTAGCTTCACAAAAATTGTATAATTGTTTTTAGAGTCATTAGTGCACACTTGGTATTTATTGTTTTTCCTATCATGTGACTCGTCATGTGATTAAGCTTGCACGAGGCATGCGAAACGCGTCATGGTAGGCACTATGCCTGAACAACATTGGGACTAATTTATAATAAATCTGACACTGCATCCACACAACATTGGAGTTGCTTGAATTCATTCGAGATTGAGTGGGATATATATATGTGAATTCATTTTTCAATATAAACATTGAGTCGATTACCGTACGCAAATCCCTGTACATTGCCAGGCCTTAGTTCCGGATCCTCAAATGAAACCCGTTTCCAGTGTGATTTTTCACATATATATTTTTCATATATATATAGACAATAATAATATTAAGTTCAAGGTTAGAGGTTTGTTAAGATAGGTACTAAACTTACATACTTATAAATTAATGTTAATAAAATATTTTTTTATAGTAATTTCACGTGGTTTAGAACATCGGCGTAGATCGCAACTTCCAGATTCACGTACGGGATGCAAATCCAATCTTTTTAACACTAAAATGACATATAATTATAAATTCATTGACTTTAATTTCAATGACGCAGTACAGTTATTTCTAAATGAATATCATCCAAATAGTGTCAAAATGCCCCAAAAATGAAAAAATACGGAATCGTGTTCAGTACGCTGTGGCACTGTGTAGGAGTCAGGCACCTCACGTGACACATTAAACCTGCTAGATCCCACCCTCTTTCTTCTAATTTAGGGTGTGGTTGCCAACAGTCAGTATCATTCTAGGAGAAGCTGTTTTACAGGTGGTTTGGTGTTCATCATATTTTCATTTTGAAAACTTTAAATGGATGCATCAAAAAACCTGCAAGAAGAGGAGTACCAGACCGTCTTCAAGGAGGAGGATGACCCCCCACGTAAGAAGAAGAAAAGTATTGTGTGGAAGTTTTTTACCAACTCTTGCGTCTGAAATGCATAACTGTGTTGAGTGTGGGGGAGCAGGTTGTCAAACAATACTAGACACTATAAATAACACCCATTGCTAAATTTGTACCTGCAATTAGGCATAGTGTTTTGTGCTAGTTTTTTTTTCAATTGTCACTTAAAAAAGGTAGAAAACATCCAAAAAGCTACAAAATAGTAAAAAAAATGAAAGAAAAATATGTAACATAGTTTCAAAAAAAGAAAGAAAAATGGTTCTTACGAAACCACCTATTTTGGTTTAAAAAAGAAAAGAGATATTTTGTGTGTATCGATAAGTCAATGAGTATGTGATTGTTTGAGCACATACATAGAGTCTGAGTGATTGGATGACTGCCTGGGTAGTGGCTGAATTAATGGGTGATTGCAAAAGCAGTGTGTGCGTGATTCTATGAGTGCATGAATTGTATATTCATGCATTCATGCATTGGACCTGGAACTCCCTCCTGACCGACCTGCGCCTGACCCAAGACCACCTCTCCTTCAGGAAGAAGCTGAAGACCTGGCTGTTCGAGCAGTAGCGGCACCCCCCCCACCCCCAGTGCCTTGAGACCCTACGGGTATGTAGCGCGCTATAAGTGTCACTGATTGATTGATTGATTGATTACATGGGTGAATGATTGAGTGTATGGGTAGTGCCTGGTTGATTGCATAAGTGCAAACATAGTGCCTTAGCTAATGGATTAGTGTAAGAGTAGTGCATAGCTCATTTGGTGAGAGCATGGGTAATGCCTGTGTGATTGCATGATTGCATGTGCAGTGTCTGAAAGTATTGATGAGTGCATAGGTAGTGGCTAGATCAAGAGGTGAGTGCAAGAGCGGTATCTGGGGAAACCTATGAGTGCATGGATAGTACCTGGGCGAATTAATGAATTAATGAGTTTATTGGTAGTGCCTAAGAAATTGGATGAATGCATGGGTTGCATCTAGATGATTGCAGAAGTGCATGGGTAGTGCTTGAGTAAATAGATGAGTGTAAGGGAAGTGCTTAGCTCATTTTTTGAGTGCATGGGTAGTGTCTGTGTGATTGCAAGAATGCATGGGAATTGCCTCGATCACTGCATGACTGCATGGGCAGTGCCTGAGTAAATCAATGACTGATTGGGTAGTGGCTGTATGAATTGGTGAGTGCAAGAGCAGTGTCTGGGTGATTCCATCAGTGCATGAATAGTATCTGGGTGAATGAGTGTGTGGGTAGTGCCTTGGTGACTGGTTGAGTACATGGGTAGTGCCTGGGAGATTGGATGAGTGTATGGATAGGGCTTGTGTGATTTCATAAGTGCATTGGCAGTCCCTCAGTAAATGGAACAGTGTAAGGGTAGTGCCTGGCTCATTTTTTGAGTGCATGGTTAGTGTCTGTGTGATTGAATTAGTGCATGGGGACTGCTGCAATCACTGCCTGACTGGATGGGCAGTGCCAGAGTAAATCGATAAGTGCATGGAGAGGGGCTAGATGAATGGGTGAGTGCAAGAGCAGAGTCTGGGTGATTCCATGGGAACATGGATAGTATATTGGTGAATGAATGAGTTTATGGGTACTGTCTAAGTGATTGGATGAGTGCATGCGTAGTACCTGGGAGATTGCATAGGTTCATGCGTATTGCCTGAGTAAATGGATTAGTGAAAGAGTAATGCCTGACTCATTTGGTGAATGCATGGGTAGTGTCGAGGAGATTACATAATTGCATGCTTAGTGCCTGAGTAAATGGATGAGTGTAAGGGAAGTATGTGGCTCATTTGGTGAATGCATGCGTAGTGTCTGTGAGATTGCATAAGTGCATGTCAAGTGCCTGAGTAAATGGATGAGTGTAAGTGAAGTATGTGGCTCCTTTGGTGAATGCATGTGTAGTGCCTGTGTGATTGTATGAATGCATTGGGATTGCCTTGATCACTGCATGACTGTATGGGCAGGGCCTGAGTGATTTGATGAGTGCAAGGGTAGTAGCTGTATGAATTGGTGATTGCAAGAACAGTGTCTGGATAATTCTATGAGTTCATGGAAAATACCTGAATGAAATAATTAGTGTACATGTATTGCCAGGGTAATTGGATGAGGTCAAAGGCAGGGCCTAGGAGATTATATGAGTGCATGGGAAGTGCCTGGGCGATTCCATTTGTGCATGCGTAGTGCCTGAATAGAGAATATATGGATGAGTGTAAGGGTAGTGCCTGGCCCATTGTGTGAGTGGATGGGTACTGCCTGTGTGATTGCTTAAATGCATGGGGACTGCCTCAAACACTGCATGACTGCATGAGCAGTGCCTGAGTGAATCAATGACTTCATGGGTAGTGGCTGTGTGAATTGGTGAGTGCAAGAGCAGTGTCTAGGTGATTGTTTAAATGCATGGAAAGTATCTGAGTGAATGAATAAGTGTATGGGTAGTGCCTGGGTGATTGTATGAGTGCATGGGTAGTACCTGGGAGATAGGATGAGCGCATGGGTAGTGCCTGGGTGATTGCATAAGTGCATGGGTAGGCCCTAAGTAAATGGATAGTTTAAGGGTAGTGTTTCGCTCATTTGGTGAGTGTATGGGTATTGCCTGTGTAATTGCATAAATGCATGGGGACTGATGCGATCACTGCCTGACTGGATGGGCAGTGCCAGAGTAAACTGTTAAATGCATGGATAGTGGCTACATTAATGGGTGAGCGCAAACGCAGAGTCTTTATGATTCTATGAGTACAAGTACAGTACCTGGGTGAAATAATGAGTATATGGGTAGTGCCTGGGTATTTGGATGAGTGCATGCGTAGTGTCTGGGAGATTGGATGAGTGAATGGGTACTGCCTGGGTGATTATATAAGTACATGCGCATGGTCTTAGTAAGTGGATGAGTGCATGGGGAGCGACTACATGAATGGGTGAGTGCAAGAGCAGTGCCTTGGTGATTCCACAAGTGCATGGATAGTACATGGGTGAATGAATGGGTATAGAGGCAGTACCTGGGTGATTGGATGAGTATATACATAGTGGCTGTTTGGTTGTATAAGTGCCTGGGTAGTCCCTGGGTAATTCCATGAGTGCATAGGTCATGCATGTTTAAAGGAGGAGTGCATTGGTGGTGTCTTTGTGATTGAATGGGTGTATGCATAGTGTCTAAGTGAATATATGATTGCAAGGATAGTGTTTGAATGATTGGATGAGTGCATTGGTTGCACCGTCTACAGTAGATCCTATCCTTTACCTTCTAGGCCTATTAGCTTTGTAATGTGTCTTAAAATACGTATTAAAATGAGAATTTACATCATACTTCAAAACTCTCAAATGTTTAAATATAATAAAAAGCACTTTCAATACCCACCTCTCTTGTATGAGAAGGAGAAACTAATACATACACATTTTTTGAGATATATTTAGACGTGTTCTAGTATGTGTAGCCTTCTACATCTATTCTGAAACGTGTTGTGCATCTGTTGGCTCTAATTTCAAAACTATGTAATTTGTCATACAGGTTCACAAAATCTGATCATTTGTACTAGAATAGTCACAAAAGCTGTCATCTGTTATCTAACTATGCATCTCAAAGTCCTTGGATAGAGATTTTCATGCACACCTGCCCTGTATAATGAGTAGTAAATAACTTTTAATAAAAGTTATTTTCTTAGTTTCTGCACTTTTATTAAAAGTAAGTTTTATACTGTCCCTCAGAAATATAATGACACTTTTCAAACAGTGTAAAGGATAAACAATGTGTATCTCAGAAACAAATAACATAATTACATTTTAAACATTTTCCAGGTTATCATGCATATTATAGTATTGGTAATCCGAAGTTAAATCTTCGTTCTCGGCTACTAATAATTCTGAAGCAAGTTGGCCCTTTCTTATGCTTCTCTTTTACCCCACTTAGAATATTATCCTCAGGAATTTCTTCCTTTCTGACCTGCTTACTCACAGGTTGTGCCACAAGGTAGGCATTTTTCCTCCCTTTTGCTCCTAAGATGTCTTGATTTAATAATTTTTTTTTCACTGCACGAACTTGAGATTTGCATTGAGCCACAAATCAACTAATGTTGTGTTAATAACACATTATTAGCACCTTCACTCTGAGACCTCCCTGTGATGGATGGTGGTGAGCACGGCACTTGCCACACGACTGTAATCAGAATTACGACCTCGCGTTTTGTCACCAACAGTATAGACTGAACATGTCTTAAGAGAATTGAAATATTTGTGTTAATATGCGAAATGTGATAGCTTTTCTTCTCTTGCACTAATTGCCTTTGTCACTCAAACCACACCTACAACAACCATAATCTGTGGGAAATAAACGGCACTTTAGAGGTGTATCAAAAAGTCACCTTCCGTCACCAATTCTGTTTACAGAAATGTGCTGTATATATATTTCGATAAAAATCTATACAAAAGTTATTGTTTTCTGTTGCCAGGCCTGAAGAGTCGTTGTGACTTACCCTCACACGACGAAACACGTGTCGGCTGGTTGTGGACCATATAAAGTCGGTTGTGAACTCATTAAACAACCCATCTTAAGAAATATACCTGGGATTCTGCATCTGTCTACTTTTTGTTTTTTTGTTACACATGCTTTCTGATTTTCAACAATTTACTACTAGTGTAAATACCTTGTGAGTGTGTGCGAGAGCATTGCTGTTCCTATGTAATGTGAAAGTCTCTCATAATTTTCTTCTGAACAGTTAAGCGCTTTTCCGTTCGCTCTAACGCACCATACCTTTACCTAGCCATTAAGAATCTCTTAACGTAAACACCAGGCAGAGCGCCTTGCTTATCTGAGAGCTTTTCCAAAAAAAACCCTGCAGCTGCATATTTTCTTATTTTGCCTGGATCTAGTCCTTGTACCATCTTAATCTTCTCTGTAATGCTTTTTTTACATTTTCTCGAGAAAAAAATGTGTAACATGGCAAAAGATTCCTGTCAAATAATGCAAATACTACTACAATCCCTCTGAAATACAGGAACTTGTGTATGCCTCCCTTGAACTTCTTTAGCTGTTATCTCTTCCGCATACCTAACAACCTTTTTTTCTTTTTGAATGGGAAAACCATCGTTCATCTTATTGCATTGACCACTAGTAACAACTGAAAGTACTAATGGGTTCTCTGAAAATAGCTTTCTTCAATAAAGAAAGGCTCAGTACTGGAATTGTGCTTCCATTCTCCAGTGAACGTTTTACAAAAGTTACTTACATTAACAAGTCTTTTTCTTTTGCTTTTCTCTTTCATATACACCATTGTTTTTTCCAATACTTACATTCTCTTCCATATTAATATGAATAATGTTTGTTTCAATTCAAAAGCATTATCTACTACACTTTCAATATGTTGCTATTTCTTGTAAGGTACTGATCTTTCATATTTTTTGAAATCCTTTAATACATTTTTAATTACTCTACTTCTAAGCATCTTTAAAAGTATCTCCTTATATTGTTTTAAATTACTATTTTTCTTCCCATTGCAATTCTTCTTTTCCTTCTGGTTTGTTGTAAAACCTTTCTTTTTGCTTTCATTATTATTGACTTTTTAATAATCTTTCTGCAACCGATTTAATAGTGCTCTTTATTTTTTTAGTGCGCTTACCAGAAAAGATTTTATCCTGAGTAACATGTTGGTCTTCTTCTAATGTACTTTTTTATTTTTTCTTCAAATAGCACTGTTTTGTTTCTCCTATTCTCTTTTCATGTTTTCTTGCCATCTTCAATTTGTAATCCAAATAAAATAAAATTCTAAAAAACAAAGAACAGTTTCAATAGTTTTTTTTTTTTTTTTTTTTTTTTTTTTTTAATTTTTGAGTCCTCATCTTGCGATCATTTCCGACACTGCCCCTTGGTCTCGCTTGGCTGGGGAGTTATGACCTCTTTTTAGTTTGAGCAGTTTCCTTTACTCGTTACATAACAATGTTTCTGGTTTGGATCGGGAGGAGCTAGCCAACTTGACTACTCAGCAAGTACCATACTTGTCAACCAGAAAATATATCGCTTTAATCATAGGACATAAGTGTGGTAATTATGTGGGGTTTAAGAAATTTTCAAAACTGTCCCAGAACTTAAATCTCTTACTTACATTACTTAATTTATCCAATTTACTGATTCTTATTGCTGAGTTCAACCATTCTGCATGTGTCGGACAGGTAGATTCTATCCACTTAATACAGATCTCTCTCCTTGCGAGAACTATTAAAACAAAGAGGAGATTCTCCTGTTCCTTGGTAAGCCCCTCTACATTACTTGAATCTAATATCCCAAAAAGAACAAGAGTAATACTCACAGTTAGTTGTTTTGACAAGATGGTGCACAATGTCTTACCGACTTGATCCCAATATTCTTTCAATTGAGGGCAGCTTTTAAACATGTGGACATCATCTGATTTTTCCTCTCTGCATTTGGGGCATTTCTTTATTCCAGCATTTTTGAATTTGGAGAGTTTTTTTGGTGTCCAATATGCCCTATGAATAGTGTATAAATGATTTCTCTTCAGCGCCGCGGATTTCAAGTTGGACCAGCATTTGTCCACTGATTTTTCCCAAATTAAATCCAGATCCGTTGTTATGATGTCTTTGCCCCATATTTGATTTTCCATATTGGCGTCGGTATTATTTGCCATAATCAGAGCCCAGTACCACTTCGCCACTTCCTTTGGTTGTCGTATTGCTTTTATCATGTCATCTTCCAGTTTTTCGTTACCGCTTATATTGGGCAAAGTTTTAGACCAGCTTAACATTTGATAATATTTGAATCTGGATATAGTGTTATTTGTTAGTTTTTGCAATTCTGACCATGTTTTTAAGTTAGAGCCATTTAGTAATTGTCCCCAATTTTTGATGTTGGTTTTTTTCAATGCCAAAGCAAGAGTGTCCTTTAAGCATTCTGGGGTTCCTGGCGATTCCCAGATTGGGGCCCATTTGCTATAATACGGTATTTTTAGAATGCCTCTGATTTGTGTCCATATGTTTGCTGCATCCCTTAATATCTTAAGCTTTATTTTTTTGAAAAATTTGGGGTGTCCAAATTTAAACAACACATGGTCTTCTGCTTTTGTAATTGCTTTAAAATGGTCGGGGTAATGTATGTGACTTTTTAATAATACTTTGATATTTTTGAATTGAAAGGCCCTACAATATTCCATCAGGTCTGGGCTAGCTAGTCCACCATCTTTCTTACTCCTCCTGATCTTTTTCCATGCAATTCTTGATCCTTTTGTTGCCCATATGAAACTCGTTATGTTTCTTTGTGCCCGAACTAATTCAGTCTTTCCAAATTCCATGGGGATCGTGTTAAATAGGAATGTAAACTTTGGGAGGACGGTCATTTTGATTATGTTTGATCTTCCAATCAGGCTCAGAGGTAGAGAGGTCCAAATCTCAATTAATTTCTTTACTTCTCCGGCAACTTTGTTTAGGTTTCTATTGGCTATCTTGGCTAAATCATGATTTATTAAAATTCCTAGATATCTTATTTCGTTTTTTATGAAGTTGCTTTGAAAGTTCGTGTTCCACGTCATGAGTTCTGTCTTAGTTTGATTTACCAGGTATCCTGATATTTTCCCGAATGCCTTTAAAGTTTTCTCAATGCTTAACTTGGCTTTAGGATAATCTGCAGTGAAAATCATTAGGTCATCCGCATAAAGGGCGATTTTTTTCTCCCAAGAACCATACTTAAATGGACTGATGTTATGATCGCTTCTTAGCTTGTTCGCTAGTGGTTCAATATATAAATTGAACAATAAGGGCGAGAGTGGACATCCCTGTCTCGTTCCTCTAGTTATCTTTATATTTTCTGTTAAGCTCCCATTTATTAAGACCTTTGATCTTGGGTTATTGTAGATCTGTTTTACCATGTTTATAAAGAGGGGTCCAAGGTTGTTCTTGGCCAAAACGTTCTCAAGAAAGGCCCAGTTGACCCTATCAAAAGCTTTTGCGGCATCAACGGTGAGTATGGTTAGCGGAAATTTCTCGCTTGTTGCGATATCTATTGAGGTTAGAAGTTCTTGAGTAACTTCATGAAGATATCTTCCTTTTATGAAACCTTTTTGATCTTGGTGTAATACTTTTGATAGTGCTCTCCCTAGTCGTGCTGCCATAATTTTTGTGAATATTTTATAGTCTGTGTTTAGTAACGAAATTGGGCGGTATGACTCACATTTAAGAGGGTTCTTGCCAGGTTTCAAAATGATTGTGATGATGGCATCGTTCCAGGAGTCTGGTATGGTTTTCTGCTGGGTTAGGATTGAGTTGATTAATCTCGTTAAATGCGGAAGTATAGAGTTTTTCAATTTTATGTATAATTCATTCAGTAGTGCATCTGGTCCTGCGGCCTTTCCTCTTTTCAAACTTTTAATGGCTTCTGCTACTTCTTCTTCTTGAACTTCCTTATCTAGAGCTTCTTTTTCATTCTCTTCAAGTTTTAGAAGTGCTGCATCTTTCAAATAGGAATCTATTATTTGAGCTGAGGGATTTATATCTTCAGTATATAGTTCTTTAAAAAATTTCCAAAATTCATACTTGATAGTCTCTTCATCAGAGGAAGGGATTGTTTGATCTTCCGGAATTATGCTTTCTACTTTGTTTTTAGCTAGATCCGATTTAAGCTTCCACGCTAGCCATTTTCCGCAGCCTTCTCCGAACTCATGTTTCGCCAGTTTGCTAGCGTCCCATTTTTTCTGTAACCTATTTTCCAAAATTTGCTCTATTTTTTCTTTTTGAGTCCGTCTTTTGTTTAGAAGATCTTGCTTTCTTCCCTCCTCTTGTTCTGCTGAAATATTGATATCTAAGAGTCTGATTTCTGATTCTAAATCCAAGATCTCTTGTTTTATTTGTTTGTTTTTGTGAGCCCCTAAGCTTAAAAGTTTGCCCCTTATAACCGCTTTATAAGTTTCCCAGGTTATTTGTTCTGTGGTACCTAGCGCGTTGAGTTCAAAGAAGATGTTTGTTTCAGATTCCAACTCCTTTATGATCTCTTCATCTTCCAGCAAAACTCTTTCGACCGTGAATCTTCTTTCCGATCTGTTGTCTGTAATTTGTAATTCTAGCTGGACTGCTGAGTGGTCTGAGAGGTGGGCAGGTAAATGAGATACTCTTTTCACTTTCTTTGACAATTCGTTACCAACCAAAAAGAAATCAATTCTAGATTTGTGTCCCAGTTTTTTGTTGTATAAGGTGAATGGTTGGGATTTCTCTCCTTTGCTTTTCCAGATGTCTACTAGGTTTAGATCTTTTTTGTAATTCCCAATCCATTGTCTCATTTTCTTTAGGTTGGTATATCTACCTGGTGGTGATCTATCTAGTTTTAGATCCATAACTAGGTTAAAGTCACCTCCCAGTATTATGGGAGAGGTGGCTAAAAGAAGGTGTGAATACAATTTTCGCAAGGGATCAGCATCATCCAAGTTCGGACCATAGTACCCTGTGATAGTAATGGGAGAATTTCCTATTTTTACATTAGCTATGGCCCAACGTCCTTTGTTATCAACTTCTGTATTGATTATAGTTGCTTTTAACGACTTTTTAAATATTATTGCTATTCCTTTTATATTGCATTGTTGCGTTGTGCATATCAGCGCGTCTACCCACCATAAATTCTTGGCTATTTGATCCCATTCTTCTTTTAACAGGTGGGTTTCTTGTAGTATTATTATTTCGCTTTTCCCTGTTCTGATATACTCTAGGATTTTATTCCTTCTGCTTTTAGTTCTCAGGCCATTACCATTCCAGGATAGAATATTTACATCTTTACATACACTCCCCATTTATTCTGTTCTCTTTTTGTGGATTATGTTTCACTCCCAGTTGTTCTGATTTTTCGTATTTTCGCAGATGAGGACATTTTTTATTTTTTTTCCCTATTTTGCTCCCCACCCTTTTACGTGTGATTTTGTACTTGATAAGTCGTGCTTTAAAGTTACCCTCCCCGGGGAAGCCTCCATCTTCTTCTCCTTCGGTTATCTTCGTAACCCTTTTGGCTTCCCGATTCTTCCCCCGTGATTTTTTATGTACAGTTAAAAATTATGATTTTAGTTGGCTGTGTTACTTCTCTCTTTTTTTTTTTTTTTTTTTTTTTTATTTATATTTTGTCCAAAAGTGTTTTTGAGTATGATTTAGATCTATTTCTCTCTTACTCTGGTTTATATTTACATAGTTACATAATGATATGCATTATATGTTTTATTATTTTCTTCTCCTTCTTTTCTTTTTTACGTTTATATAATATTATATATGCTGTGGTTACATTTAGCTACATTTAGCTCTGAGGTTCTTCTGCACGCTTCTGGTCTTTAATTAACTCTATCAAATTTTTTACTTCCTCAGGATCTCTTATATTGCGCATTTTGTTTCTCCACATAATACGTAAAGAGGGTGGAAATTTCATTTGTACCGTGGCACCTAATTGATGCAGTTCAGACATTAGATTACCCAATTCCCATTGTCTGGTCTGAGAGGCATTTGACATGTCAGATCTTATTTTAAAGTTCCAACTGTCTTTGTTGTATGTCCCTTTTTTCAATGCTTCTCCCAGAATCCTATCCTTCAGCGTGTAGGTTTTGAAGTTTACTAGGATCTTTCTAGGGTTTTTTCGTTCCTTGTTTTTTCCATAGGGATCCCTATGAGCCCTCTGTATATCATCGTCGAGAGTCTCTTTGTCTGCCCATGGGAAATGTTCCATCAGTAGTGCCACTACAAATGCTTTAACATCCTTGCCTTCTTGATTTTCTGGCACATTTAGAATCCTTATGTTGTTTTTCCTTGCTTGATTTTCTAAAGATTCCAGTTTTTCATTTATGGTCTTATTTTCCAGTCTCAGAGAGTTTATCTCTTTTCTGTTTTTCTCCACCCTTTTATCCAAACTGGTAACTTCTTTTTCTACTGCTGTAACTCTGTCACCTAGTGCGTTTAGTTTGCTATCCAATTTTCAAGGAGTTCGTCTGTATGCGTTTTTATTATGTCCTTATTAGGTTCTACAGACCTAAAGTCGACGTCTTCCCTGTCCTCAACCTCTTCAGTTGTGTTTGCCGCAGCAGCAAAAGGGTCAGCGCCTCCCTCCGCCATATCACTTGTCACCCTTTCTGAAGTGTCTTCTTTAATTTTCCAAATCTCATCCAAACTTATGTTTTCTCCCAAGTTCTTTTTCTTATTTTGAGGTTTTCTCCCTTTCTTTCCGCTGCCTGTATTCTGTTTTCTAGTTATAATAGGGGCTACTCGCTTTTTCTCTTTTCTTAGGAGGCGGGTATCTAATGATTTGGTAGTAACCTCTTCCTCACTTTCCAAGATTTCCAAAGTTTTTTGTACTTCTATAGAGTTAGACGAATTCAGGTCTCGCTGCTGGTCTCGCTGCTGGATTTTAAAATAAGACCTAAGAGAGGGAGTGACTTTTATTTTAACTTTGGATTTCTGAATGGACTCCAAACTGTCTTCCTCTTTTTCTAGATTATTCTTTGGGCGGCCTCTGATCGATGTTTTTTGTCTTTTCCTGCTCACTCTTGGAGTTATGCCTTTCGGAAACTGCTCCTGGCTCAAGAACTTTCTATTTCGCAAACTATAGAAAGATTTCGCTATGTTAGGCTGAGTTTCTGACTGCGAGGGTTCGATTTTGATTTTAGGTTGATTTTTTGGAAGGTTTTTTTTTAACTCTTGAGGTGTTTTCTCCTCTGTATCCTCCTGTGTTGATTCTATGGCATTACTCATGTGCCAATTATTTAAATTTTTTTCTTTTAAGTTTATATTTATATTTGTATTTATTTTTAGATCTTGGCAGGGTTGAAAATGTTTGTACGTTTGACAAAGCAGGAGATACTGATATAGTTGGCTGCTGGTGTTAATGAAGCTATAGTCTGTATTGCAACATAGATTTGTTTGTAGCGTTTTACAATCGAGACATGAGGTGGCTTGTTGAGCTATACAATACAGATCATCCAATGTCAAGACTCTTTCAGTTCTTAAAATATTGTTTGTTTCTCTTCCCTCGCGTTTACACTTTAATTTTATCAGTTGAGTTTTCAGCTCTGCCTTCTTACATTCTCCTATACACCTCCAGTCACTTTCTTGCTCCGTCGTGTGTCTCGCTATGTTATTGAAGCCACCCGCTTTCAAAACAAAGACTCCTTCGTTGCTTTCCCTGAGCTGCTGCTGCTGCTGCGCTTGCTCCCTGACTCTGTCGCTCGTGCCCCGGAATCGAAAACTCAGTCTTCCGGAGGCACGGCGGCAGCGCGAGTTTGCTCTTCTCGCGGTACACCACTTCCCTGTCCCTGTACCTGTGTCTGCTCTGGGGTGAGCTCCAGGACCCTCCGCCACTCCACTCGTTCCACAGCTTATCCCGAGCCCTCGGTCCGCACCGGCAACAAGCCGGGTCCTTTCGTTCCTCTGCTCCACTCCGCTGATAGTTCCCTGAGGAACCAGGTCCGAACAGAAGAAGCCGCCGTACAACCTCGGAACACCAACGGCGGAACACCTAGTCTCACCGCTCAAAGAGTGAGGGAGAAATCCATCAAATCCGACAAGAAGCACCATGCCAGGGCGGTTTGTAGGTAGGAGTTTTCCTGATTCAAACGCGCATCATGTAACTCTCTTCTCTGATCTATAAACAGACTCGTTTTGGGGTATGTTATGCCGCGATATATTTACTGCATCTTGCTCCGCTGCATGCCTGAGCCTTTGCCAACCCCTGTTGTGATGATCACGGGTGCACCGGGAGCTCTCCGACCGAGCTTCCTACTCGGCCGCCATCTTCCCCTCCTATCCCCAAAGTTTCAATAGTTTGTTACATCAATTAACAATTTTAAATTGATTACATATCAATCTTCATAATAGTTAGTAAGCAATGACATTGTTATTCTCTACATAACAAATAAAAAAGAGAAGTGCAGAAATAAGAAGAAAGGTGCTGAAAGAGAAAGGAAGGTGGAAAGAGAGAAAGAAAGATGCAGACAGCCATGAGAAATGCACAATGAATGGACACAGATACAGAAATATGCAAGAGAAGAACAGAAAGAGGTAGAAGAGGTACAGAATGAGGCAGTAGGGGTACAGAAAGAATCAACAGAGGTGCACAAATAAGCAAGAGATATGCAGAAAGAGGCAATAGTTGACAAAACAAGCAGGAGAAGGGCAGAAAGAGGCAACAGAAGTGCAGAAAGAGGAAGAAATGTGCAGAAAGAGGCAAGAGGAGTATAGAAAGAAGCAACAGAAGTGCAGAAAAGGTAAGAGAAGTACAAAACGAGGGAAAAGGGTAGAGAAAAATGCGAGAGAGGTTCATAAAGGGACAGGAGATGTGCCAAAAGAAGCAAGACAGGTTTATAATTTGGCGACAGATGTGCAAAAAGAGGTGAGGGAGGTTGTAAACGAGGACAAAGGTGCCGAAAGAGACAAGAGAGGTGTACAAAGAGGCAAGCAGGAGAAGTACAGAAAGAGCAAACATAGGTGCAAATATAGACAAGAAAAGTACAGAAGGTGGTAAGACATAAGCATAAAGAGGCAAAATGTGTGCAGAAAGATGGAAGAAGGGTACAGAAAGAAGCAAGAGAAGTACAGAAAGAAGCAAGTGTGCTGGAGAAAGATGCAACTGTGGTGCAGAAAGATCTAAGAGAGGTGCAGAAAGAGGCAAGAAAGGTACATAAAAAACAAAAGAAGTCTTGATAGACAGGTAAAATGCAGAAAGAGGCAAGAGAAGTGCAGAAAGTGGCAAGAGGGATGCAGAAAAAGGCAAGCGGGGTGTAGAAAGAGCCAAGAGATGTGCACAGACAACCAACAAGGTACGGAAGGGTGCACAATGAGGCAAAAAGAATGCAAAAAGAAGCAATAGAGGTCCAGAAAAAGGTAATAGGTGTGCAGAAGGGGGAAAAGGCTGCAGAAAAAGGCAAGAGAGTTTCGGAAAAGGACAAGAGACATGCAACAAGAAGCAAGAGAGGTGCAGAAATTGGTTGGAGAGGTACAGAAAGAGGTGATGGACGGGCAGAAAAGGTGAAGATGGGTACAGAAAGAGGCAAGAGAGGTGCAGAAACAAACAACAAAGGTAATGAAAGAGAGAATAAAGGTACAAAAGAGGCAAGAAGAGTACAGAAAGAACCAAAAGAAGTGCAAAAAAACGCAATAGCGGTCCAAAGAGGGACAAGAGATGTGCAGAAAGAAACAAGAGATGTACAGAAACTGGCAAGAGAGGTGCAGAAAGAGGCAACACAAACACAGAAAGAGGGATGCAGAAACAGGGAAGAGGGATGAAGAAAGGCGGGAGCAAAAGAAGTACAGAAAGAACCAACAGAGGTGCAAATCAACAAGAGAAGTGATTAAAAAGGCAAAAAAGGTACAGAAACAGGCAAGAAAGCTGAATAAATCGGGAAGAAGGGTGAATAAAGATATACAAATAAAGAAATAACTGAGCTACAGAAAGAAGAAACTGAGATGCAGAAAGAACAAAGAGGGGTGTAGAAAGAGTGGCATAGAAAGAAGCAAGAGAAATGGAAGAAAGGGACAAGGAAGAGGCAAGAGAAGTACAGAAAATGACAAAAGAGGTGCATACAGAGGTAAGAAGGGTGAAGATAAAGGCAAGTGCACTGCAGGGAGAAGCACCAGAGTTACGGAAAATGTCAAGAGAGGTGCATAAAGAGGTACAGAAAAAGGTAAGAGAGTTATAGAAAGGGACAAGAGACATTCAAAAAGAAGCAAGAGAGATGCAGTAAGAGAGAGTGAGGTGCAGAAAGAGTCCAGAGAGATGCAGAAAGAGAGAGTGAGGTGCAGAAAGAGGCAATAGAGATGCAGAAACAAGCATGTTATGTGCAGAGAGAACCTTGAGAGGTGCAGAAAGAGGCAAGAGGGGTACAGAAAGAGGCCCGTGAGGTGCAGAAACAGGCAACAGAGGTGCAGAAAGAAGGAAGAAGGATGCATAAAGAGTTAAGAAGACTGCAGAAAGAACCAACTGGGGTGCAGCAAAATTGAAGTAAGCTGCAAAAAGAGGCTAAGAGATGCATACAGAGGTAAGAGAGGTACACAAATAGAAAAGAGATATACAGAAAGAAGCAAGAGAGGGGCAGAAACTGGGAACAGGGATGCAGAAAGAGGCAAGAGGAGCACAGAAAGAAGAACGAGAAGTACAGAAAGAATTAAGAGAAGTGCGAATACAACAGGAAAGGTACAGAAACAGGCAAGAAAGGCGCACAAAAAGGCAAGAGAGGTACAGAAAGAGGGAAGAAGGGTACAGAAAGGCAATTGAGCTGCAGAAAGAAGAAACTGAGGTACAGAAAAAACTATGAGAGGCATAGAAAGATGCAAGATAGGTACAGAAAAAACAAGTGAAGTATAGAAAGAGATAGGAAAAGTGCATAAAGAAACAAGAGAAGTCAAGAAAGTGGAAACAGAGGTGCAGAAAGAGGCAAGAGGGGTGCCGTGATAAGCAAAAGGGGTGCACAAATGGGCAAGAGAGATGCACAAAGAGTGAAGAAGGTGCAAGACATGGGAAGAGGAGGGTAGACAGAAGCAACACAGGTACAGAAAAAGGAAAAAGAGGTGCAGTAAAAGGTAAGAGATGTGCAGAAATGGACAAGAGACACAGAATGAAGCAAGAGAGGTGCAGAAAGAGGCAACAAGGGTACAGATGGAGGCAAGAGAGGTGAACAAACAGGCAACAGAGATGCACAAACAGTAAAGAAGATTACAAAAAGAGGGATGAGGAGTGCAGTAAGAACCAACAGAGGTGCAGAAAAGGCAAGATAGGTGCAGAAAGAGACAACGAGGTACACTAAAAGACAAGAGAGGTGCATAAAGAGATACAGGAGGTGTAGAAAGAGACAAGGGAGGTACAGAAAGAGGCTAGAGTGATTCAGAAAGCACCAAAAGAAGTACACACACAGGCAACAGAGGAGGAGAAAGAGGGAAGAAGGGTGCAGAAAGATGCAAGAATGGTGCAGAAAGATAAAACAGAGGTGCAGAAAGAGCCAACAGAACTGCACAAAAAAGCAATGAAGGTACACAAAGAGACAAGTCAAGTACAGAAAGAACAAAGAAGACTCCAAAAATTGAAAGCACCAATCCTTCCCATGTCACTGTTGTAAGTCTCACCATATTCCTGAAAGCTTGCATGTGCCTATGCCTTTTGCTTGTGGCATCATACATAAAAGAAAGATACAAATAGTTGTAAAATGTGGATATTAACTTTTTTGCACAGATCGGATTAAAGTGGCATAATTTGATGCCTTTGGTTAAAACCTTTCTGCATCTCCAACATCCTGACCTCATGATTGTGCACTGTGATGGCAATGAACTAGCCACCTTGACTGGGGTAAGGCTGGAAAAACCTAATGAAGGATACCTTTGCACAGTTGATGCTGCTTTTCCCTCAAACTGTCTATATATACTCTAACATATGCCAAAGACTGAAATGTAAGTGGTCAAATCAATTCTGTCTATAGATTGAGAAGGCTAGGGATTTACAGTTTGGATACATGAGTGTCAACAGGAGGGATAAAGTTGTTTCCTAGACCAGGGCTACAAGAAGTCTTTGTTGGTTCATGCTCTGAATAAAGCTAATCTTTCTAGAGAGGAGTTACTCATACCTAAACAAGACCTTGTTTTAGCTGCAGTTCTTCCTTCTGTTCTGTTGACAAGGATAAAGATAAAGGCAATATCAGACTTATTACTACCTGTAGTCAACAGGAGCATAGCATTTGTAAAATAATCTATTCTCAATGGCTCATAGTAGTCACTGACATAACGTTGGGACCCATATTACCTACTTTGCCAGCCATCACATTCAGGAGTAAGGGTGGGCGTAGTTCGCGAAGTAGCGCTACGCGAAGCTACGCGAAGTGCACTTCGCACCATGCGAACTTCACATAGCATTACGCGAGCTGCGTAGTAGCATGTTCGCACTGTGCAAGATGTGTTTTCAATGATTGCACAGTGCGAGCTGTAGTTTTCTTCTGCTCGAGTAGATTTTTACTCGAGTGGCAGCTTTTTCAACGCGAACTGGTAGTTTCTCATTGGGAGTGGTCGCGAGCATGCGCAACCACTCACAATGAGATACCTGACCTCCCCGCATTGAGAATCTCGCCGGGATGTCATTTTGCTTGCTCGCGGTCGCGAACATGACGTTGAGGACCGTGAACAAGCAAAAAAATGACCACTGCACTACGCTACGCTGCACTACGCCTGTTTGCACTGTGCTACTTGCAGCTCGCGTAGTGCAAAGTTGCGCAAACTTTGCAAACTACGCGAGCGTAGCATAGTGCTTCGCCCAGGGTTATTCAGGAGGGCACTATCCATGAGGGATGCCCTAGTCAAATCAAGTCTTTAGATTACACCAAAAGGTACATGGCTTACTAAAATGGGTTTCCACAAATGCAACTCATGTTGTGCATGTACTTTTGTGACCAATGCAACTCACTATGTGACTGCATTTAGCGATAAAAGAATTCAAATCAAGGAACATCTAACTTGCCGTACTGAGTACGCAATTTATAAGCTATGTTGTCCTAGTGGCCTTGAAAACATAGGGAGAACAAAAGCTCCCTGTGCACGAATGGACTCTACAACACGTTAGGGAAATTGTTAACTCTGATCCCAATTATCCCGTCGCTAGACAGTTTAATTTGGTCCATCAGAATAAACGACACAAGTGAGGATAGGTATAATTTCATCTAGCCCACTTGGGCTTTAGTATTATTCAGGCCTGGATAATTAATATGTGCTGCTTCTATATTTATAAGTTGCACAGCACTTTTTTGCACGGGTTATTTGGTTTTCTTTCACAGAAGCACAGCACTTAAATTTTACAGACTGTTTTGAATCAGTATATGAGTCTTGATCCTCACAGTGGCGAGATTGGTTTACATATAATTGCCCATACGCATCATTATGTTTACAATGTGCATTACGGTATCAATGTATAGTTTCCCATCTGCATAATTTTGTTTACAATGTGCATTAACGTATTCAATTTTGGCGCAGTATGATCTTGTCACTTTATTGCCTATAATGATTTTTTGCCTGCCAGAACAAGTAAGCCATGGTATGTTGCATTTGCTTTTTACATCTGTTTTTAGTGCAATATGAAAATACCAGAAATCATCTTTTGCAATTTTATGGTTTTATTTTTTATCTTCTACCCATTGTCATGTTTAGTTTTTACCGGTCCGTGAATCCCTATGACATCAGAATAATAGTACCAATTATGTAAATTCTGATAATTCCAATGTGGTTCAGTAATAATGCACTAGCACATTTCTTCTGGACCAGTTTTTACTTCTGTACTTATTATGTAAATTCTGATCATTCCAATGCGGATTAGTAATTATGCACCAGCACTTCACTTTCCAAGCAGCTTTTACTTCTGAACCAATTTTGACAATTTACGATTTATTGCCAAATTCTGCATGGTTCTGTCTATGTTGCAATATGACACTGTTTCAAATCATTATTATATGGCAAGTATTATTAGTTTTGCGTATTAGCCCAACTATAGTGTAGTTGCACATCATATTATTTCATCCATTTTGTGTCAAAGAGTATTGGTTTTGCGTATTTGCACATTTACAGTATATTTGCACATTTCATTGTTTTGTCGTTTTATGCATATGGCATCCGTAATTCAAAATCGTACTTTAAGTTGTAACATTTTGGTGTTAACATGAGATGCCAATTCAGGCACTGATTCGATTTTTAATATCAGTCTGTTTTTTAGCTTCACAAAAATTGTATAATTGTTTTTAGAGTCATTAGTGCACACTTGGTATTTATTGTTTTTCCTATCATGTGACGCGTCATGTGATCAAGCTTGCACGAGGCATGCGAAACGCGTCATGGTAGGCACTATGCCTGAACAACATTGGGACTAATTTATAATAAATCTGACACTGCATCCACACAACATTGGAGTTGCTTGAATTCATTCGAGATTGAGTGGGATATATATATGTGAATTCATTTTTTAATATAAACATTGAGTCGATTACCGTACGCAAATCCCTGTACATTGCCAGGCCTTAGTTCCGGATCCTCAAATGAAACCCGTTTCCAGTGTGATTTTTCACATATATATTTTTCATATATATAGACAATAATAATATTAAGTTCAAGGTTAGAGGTTTGTTAAGATAGGTACTAAACTTACATACTTATAAATTAATGTTAATAAAATATTTTTTTATAGTAATTTCACGTGGTTTAGAACATCGGCGTAGATCGCAACTTCCAGATTCACGTACGGGATGCAAATCCAATCTTTTTAACACTAAAATGACATATAATTATAAATTCATTGACTTTAATTTCAATGACGCAGTACAGTTATTTCTAAATGAATATCATCCAAATAGTGTCAAAATGCCCCAAAAATGAAAAAATACGGAATCGTGTTCAGTACGCTGTGGCACTGTGTAGGAGTCAGGCACCTCACGTGACACATTAAACCTGCTAGATCCCACCCTCTTTCTTCTAATTTAGGGTGTGGTTGCCAACAGTCAGTATCATTCTAGGAGAAGCTGTTTTACAGGTGGTTTGGTGTTCATCATATTTTTATTTTGAAAACTTTAAATGGATGCATCAAAAAACCTGCAAGAAGAGGAGTACCAGACCGTCTTCAAGGAGGAGGATGAGCCCCCACGTAAGAAGAAGAAAAGTATTGTGTGGAAGTTTTTTACCAACTCTTGCGTCTGAAATGCATAACTGTGTTGAGTGTGGGGGAGCAGGTTGTCAAACAATACTAGACACTATAAATAACACCCATTGCTAAATTTGTACCTGCAATTAGGCATAGTGTTTTGTGCTAGTTTTTTTTTCAATTGTCACTTAAAAAAGGTAGAAAACATCCAAAAAGATACAAAATAGTAAAAAAAATGAAAGAAAAATATGTAACATAGTTTCAAAAAAAGAAAGAAAAATGGTTCTTACGAAACCACCTATTTTGGTTTAAAAAAGAAAAGAGATATTTTGTGTGTATCGATAAGTCAATGAGTATGTGATTGTTTGAGCACATACATAGAGTCTGAGTGATTGGATGACTGCCTGGGTAGTGGCTGAATTAATGGGTGATTGCAAAAGCAGTGTGTGCGTGATTCTATGAGTGCATGAATTGTACATGGGTGAATGATTGAGTGTATGGGTAGTGCCTGGTTGATTGCATAAGTGCAAACATAGTGCCTTAGCTAATGGATTAGTGTAAGAGTAGTGCATAGCTCATTTGGTGAGAGCATGGGTAATGCCTGTGTGATTGCATGATTGCATGTGCAGTGTCTGAAAGTATTGATGAGTGCATAGGTAGTGGCTAGATCAAGAGGTGAGTGCAAGAGCGGTATCTGGGGAAACCTATGAGTGCATGGATAGTACCTGGGCGAATTAATGAGTTTATGGGTAGTGCTTGGGTGTTTGGATCAGTGCATTGGTAGTGCCTAAGAAATTGGATGAATGCATGGGTTACATCTAGATGATTGCAGAAGTGCATGGGTAGTGCTTGAGTAAATAGATGAGTGTAAGGGAAGTGCTTAGCTCATTTTTTGAGTGCATGGGTAGTGTCTGTGTGATTGCAAGAATGCATGGGAATTGCCTCGATCACTGCATGACTGCATGGGCAGTGCCTGAGTAAATCAATGACTGATTGGGTAGTGGCTGTATGAATTGGTGAGTGCAAGAGCAGTGTCTGGGTGATTCCATCAGTGCATGAATAGTATCTGGGTGAATGAGTGTGTGGGTAGTGCCTTGGTGACTGGTTGAGTACATGGGTAGTGCCTGGGAGATTGGATGAGTGTATGGATAGGGCTTGTGTGATTTCATAAGTGCATTGGCAGTCCCTCAGTAAATGGAACAGTGTAAGGGTAGTGCCTGGCTCATTTTTTGAGTGCATGGTTAGTGTCTGTGTGATTGAATTAGTGCATGGGGACTGCTGCAATCACTGCCTGACTGGATGGGCAGTGCCAGAGTGAATCGATAAGTGCATGGAGAGGGGCTAGATGAATGGGTGAGTGCAAGAGCAGAGTCTGGGTGATTCCATGGGAACATGGATAGTATATTGGTGAATGAATGAGTGTATGGGTACTGTCTAAGTGATTGGATGAGTGCATGCGTAGTACCTGGGAGATTGCATAGGTTCATGCGTATTGCCTGAGTAAATGGATTAGTGAAAGAGTAATGCCTGACTCATTTGGTGAATGCATGGGTAGTGTCGAGGAGATTACATAATTGCATGCTTAGTGCCTGAGTAAATGGATGAGTGTAAGGGAAGTATGTGGCTCATTTGGTGAATGCATGGGTAGTGTCTGTGAGATTGCATAAGTGCATGTCAAGTGCCTGAGTAAATGGATGAGTGTAAGTGAAGTATGTGGCTCATTTGGTGAATGCATGTGTAGTGCCTGTGTGATTGTATGAATGCATTGGGATTGCCTTGATCACTGCATGACTGTATGGGCAGGGCCTGAGTGATTTGATGAGTGCAAGGGTAGTAGCTGTATGAATTGGTGATTGCAAGAGCAGTGTCTGCATAATTCTATGAGTTCATGGAAAATACCTGAATGAAATAATTAGTGTACATGTATTGCCAGGGTAATTGGATGAGGTCAAAGGTAGGGCCTAGGAGATTATATGAGTGCATGGGAAGTGCCTGGGCGATTCCAGTTGTGCATGCATAGTGCCTGAATAGAGAATGTATGGATGAGTGTAAGGGTAGTGCCTGGCTCATTGTGTGAGTGGATGGGTACTGCCTGTGTGATTGCTTAAATGCATGGGGACTGCCTCAAACACTGCATGACTGCATGAGCAGTGCCTGAGTGAATCAATGACTTCATGGGTAGTGGCTGTGTGAATTGGTGAGTGCAAGAGCAGTGTCTAGGTGATTGTTTAAATGCATGGAAAGTATCTGAGTGAATGAATAAGTGTATGGGTAGTGCCTGGGTGATTGTATGAGTGCATGGGTAGTTCCTGGGAGATAGGATGAGCGCATGGGTAGTGCCTGGGTGATTGCATAAGTGCATGGGTAGGCCCTAAGTAAATGGATAGTTTAAGGGTAGTGTTTCGCTCATTTGGTGAGTGTATGGGTATTGCCTGTGTAATTGCATAAATGCATGGGGACTGATGCGATCACTGCCTGACTGGATGGGCAGTGCCAGAGTAAACTGTTAAATGCATGGATAGTGGCTACATTAATGGGTGAGCGCAAACGCAGAGTCTTTATGATTCTATGAGTACAAGGACAGTACCTGGGTGAAATAATGAGTATATGGGTAGTGCCTGGGTATTTGGATGAGTGCATGCGTAGTGTCTGGGAGATTGGAAGAGTGAATGG
The DNA here is from genome assembly GCF_964263255.1 of Lissotriton vulgaris. Classification (NCBI taxonomy): domain Eukaryota; kingdom Metazoa; phylum Chordata; class Amphibia; order Caudata; family Salamandridae; genus Lissotriton; species Lissotriton vulgaris. The sequence goes on along the minus strand of NC_141694.1, from coordinate 394,469,569 downwards.
GTACTGCCTGGGTGATTATATAAGTACATGTGCATGGTCTTAGTAAGTGGATGAGTGCATGGGGAGCGACTACATGAATGGGTGAGTGCAAGAGCAGTGCCTTGGTGATTCCACAAGTGCATGGATAGTACATGGGTGAATGAATGGGTATAGAGGCAGTACCTGGGTGATTGGATGAGTATATACATAGTGGCTGTTTGGTTGTATAAGTGCCTGGGTAGTCCCTGGGTAATTCCATGAGTGCATAGGTCATGCATGGGTTAAAGGAGGAGTGCATTGGTGGTGTCTTTGTGATTGAATGGGTGTATGCATAGTGTCTAAGTGAATGTATGATTGCAGGGATAGTGTTTGAATGATTGGATGAGTGCATTGGTTGCACCATCTACAGTAGATCCTATCCTTTACCTTCTAGGCCTATTAGCTTTGTAATGTGTCTTAAAATACGTATTAAAATGAGAATTTACATCATACTTCAAAACTCTCAAATGTTTAAATATAATAAAAAGCACTTTCAATACCCACCTCTCTTGTATGAGAAGGAGAAACTAATACATACACATTTTTGAAGATATATTTAGACGTATTCTAGTATGTGTAGCCTTCTACATCTATTCTGAAACGTGTTGTGCATCTGTTGGCTCTAATTTCAAAACTATGTAATTTGTCATACAGGTTCACAAAATCTGATCATTTGTACTAGAATAGTCACAAAAGCTGTCATCTGTTATCTAACTATGCATCTCAAAGTCCTTGGATAGAGATTTTCATGCACACCTGCCCTGTATAATGAGTAGTAAATAACTTTTAATAAAAGTTATTTTCTTAGTTTCTGCACTTTTATTAAAAGTAAGTTTTATACTGTCCCTCAGAAATATAATGACACTTTTCAAACAGTGTAAAGGATAAACAATGTTTATCTCAGAAACAAATAACATAATTACATTTTAAACATTTTCCAGGTTATCATGCATATTATAGTATTGGTAAGCCTAAGTTAAATCTTCGTTCTCGGCTACTAATAATTCTGAAGCAAGTTGGCCCTTTCTTATGCTTCTCTTTTACCCCACTTAGAATATTATCCTCAGGAATTTCTTCCTTTCTGACCTGCTTACTCACGGGTTGTGCCACAAGGTAGGCACTTTTCCTCCCTTTTGCTCCTAAGATGTCTTGATTTAATAATTTTTTTTTCACTGCACGAACTTGAGATTTGCATGGAGCCACAAATCAACTAATGTTGTGACAATAACACATTATTAGCACCTTCACTCTGAGACCTCCCTGTGATGGATGGTGGTGAGCACGGCACTTGCCACACGACTGTAATCAGAATTACGACCTCGCGTTTTGTCACCAACAGTATAGACTGAACATGTCTTAAGAGAATTGAAATATTTGCGTTAATATGCGAAATGTGATAGCTTTTCTTCTCTTGCACTAATTGCCTTTGTCACTCAAACCACACCTACAACAACCATAATCTGTGGGAAATAAACGGCACTTTAGAGGTGTATCAAAAAGTCACCTTCCGTCACCAATTCTGTTTACAGAAATGTGCTGTATATATATTTCAATAAAAATCAATACAAACTTTATTGTTTTCTGTTGCCAGCCCTGAAGAGTCGTTGTGACTTACCCTCACACGACGAAACACGTGTCGGCTGGTTGTGGACCATACAAAGTCGGTTGTGAACTCATTAAACAACCCATCTTAAGAAATATACCTGGGATTCTGCATCTGTCTACTTTTTGTTTTTTGTTACACATGCTTCCTGATTTTCAACAATTTACTACTAGTGTAAATACCTTGTGAGTGTGTGCGAGAGCATTGCTGTTCCTATGTAATGTGAAAGTCTCTCATAATTTTCTTCTGAACAGTTAAGGGCTTTTCCGTTCGCTCTAACGCACCATACCTTTACCTAGCCATTAAGAATCTCTTAACGTAAACACTAGGCAGAGCGCCTTGCTTATCTGAGAGCTTTTCCAAAAAAAACCCTGCAGCTGCATATTTTCTTATTTTGCCTGGATGTAGTCCTTGTACCATCTTAATCTTCTCTGTAATGCTTTTTTTACATTTTCTCGAGAAAAAAATGTGTAACATGGCAAAAGATTCCTGTCAAATAATGCAAATACTACTACAATCCCTCTTAAAAACAGGAACTTGTGTATGCCTCCCTTGAACTTCTTTAGCTGTTATCTCTTCCGCATACCTAACAACCTGTTTTTCTTTTTGAATGGGAAAACCATCGTTCATCTTATTGCATTGACCACTAGTAACAACTGAAAGTACTAATGGGTTCTCTGAAAATAGCTTTCTTCAATAAAGAAAGGCTCAGTACTGGAATTGTGCTTCCATTCTCCAGTGAACGTTTTACAAAAGTTACTTACATTAACAAGTCTTTTTCTTTTGCTTTTCTCTTTCATATACACCATTGTTTTTTCCAATGCTCACATTCTCTTCCATATTAATATGAATAATGTTTGTTTCAATTCAAAAGCATTATCTACTACACTTTCAATATGTTGCTATTTCTTGTAAGGTACTGATCTTTCATATTTTTTGAAATCCTTTAATACATTTTTAATTACTCTACTTCTAAGCATCTTTAAAAGTATCTCCTTATATTGTTTTAAATTACTATTTTTCTTCCCATTGCAATTCTTCTTTTCCTTCTGGTTTGTTGTAAAACCTTTCTTTTTGCTTTCATTATTATTGACTTTTTAATAATCTTTCTGCAACCGATTTAATAGTGCTCTTTATTTTTTTAGTGCGCTTACCAGAAAAGATTTTATCCTGAGTAACATGTTGGTCTTCTTCTAATGTACTTTTTTATTTTTTCTTCAAATAGCACTGTTTTGTTTCTCCTATTCTCTTTTCATGTTTTCTTGCCATCTTCAATTTGTAATCCAAATAAAATAAAATTCTAAAAAACAAAGAACAGTTTAAATAGTTTGTTACATCAATTAACAATTTTAAATTGATTACATATCAATCTTCATAATAGTTAGTAAGCAATGACATTGTTATTCTCTACATAACAAATAAAAAAGAGAAGTGCAGAAATAAGAAGAAAGGTGCTGAAAGAGAAAGGAAGGTGGAAAGAGAGAAAGAAAGATGCAGACAGCCATGAGAAATGCACAATGAATGGACACAGATACAGAAATATGCAAGGGAAGAACAGAAAGAGGTAGAAGAGGTACAGAATGAGGCAATAGGGGTACAGAAAGAATCAACAGAGGTGCACAAATAAGCAAGAGAGATGCATAAAGAGGCAATAGGTGACAAAACAAGCAGGAGAAGGGCAGAAAGAGGCAACAGAAGTGCAGAAAGAGGAAGAAATGTGCAGAAAGAGGCAAGAGGAGTATAGAAAGAAGCAACAGAAGTGCAGAAAAGGTAAGAGAAGTACAAAACGAGGGAAAAGGGTAGAGAAAAATGCGAGAGAGGTTCATAAAGGGACAGGAGATGTGCCAAAAGAAGCAAGACAGGTTTATAATTTGGCAACAGATGTGCAAAAAGAGGTGAGGGAGGTTGTAAAAGAGGAAAAAGGGGTGCAAAAAGAGGCAAGAGAGGTGGATAAACAGGCAACAGAGGTACAGAAAGAAGGAGGAAGGGTGCAGAAAGAGTAAATACAGGAATTGAAAGAGGCAAGAGAGGTGCCGAAAGAGACAAGAGAGGTGTACAAAGAGGCAAGCAGGAGAAGTACAGAAAGAGCAAACATAGGTGCAAATATAGACAAGAAAAGTACAGAAGGTGGTAAGACATAAGCATAAAGAGGCAAAATGTGTGCAGAAAGATGGAAGAAGGGTACAGAAAGAAGCAAGAGAAGTACAGAAAGAAGCAAGTGTGCTGGAGAAAGATGCAACTGTGGTGCAGAAATATCTAAGAGAGGTGCAGAAAGAGGCAAGAAAGGTACATAAAAAACAAAAGAAGTCTTGAGAGACAGGTAAAATGCAGAAAGAGGCAAGAGAAGTGCAGAAAGTGGCAAGAGGGGTGCAGAAAAAGGCAAGCGGGGTGTAGAAAGAGCCAAGAGATGTGCACAGACAACCAACAAGGTACGGAAGGGTGCACAATGAGGCAAAAAGAATGCAAAAAGAAGCAATAGAGGTCCAGAAAAAGGTAATAGGTGTGCAGAAGGGGGAAAAGGCTGCAGAAAAAGGCAAGAGAGTTTCGGAAAAGGACAAGAGACATGCAAAAAGAAGCAAGAGAGGTGCAGAAATTGGTTGGAGAGGTACAGAAAGAGGTGATGGACGGGCAGAAAAGGTGAAGATGGGTACAGAAAGAGGCAAGAGAGGTGCAGAAACAGACAACAAAGGTACAGAAAGAGAGAATAAAGGTACAAAAGAGGCAAGAAGAGTACAGGAAGAACCAAAAGAAGTGCAAAAAAACGCAATAGCGGTCCAAAGAGGGACAAGAGATGTGCAGAAAGAAACAAGAGATGTACAGAAACTGGCAAGAGAGGTGCAGAAAGAGGCAACACAAACACAGAAAGAGGGATGCAGAAACAGGGAAGAGGGATGAAGAAAGGCAGGAGCAAGAGAAGTACAGAAAGAACCAACAGAGGTGCAAATCAACAAGAGAAGTGATTAAAAAGGCAAAAAAGGTACAGAAACAGGCAAGAAAGCTGAATAAATCGGGAAGAAGGGTGAATAAAGATATACAAATAAAGAAATAACTGAGCTACAGAAAGAAGAAACTGAGATGCAGAAAGAACAAAGAGGGGTGTAGAAAGAGTGGCATAGAAAGAAGCAAGAGAAATGGAAAAAAGGGACAAGGAAGAGGCAAGAGAAGTACAGAAAATGACAAAAGAGGTGCATACAGAGGTAAGAAGGGTGAAGATAAAGGCAAGTGCACTGCAGGGAGAAGCAACAGAGTTACGGAAAATGTCAAGAGAGGTGCATAAAGAGGTACAGAAAAAGGTAAGAGAGTTATAGAAAGGGACAAGAGACATTCAAAAAGAAGCAAGAGAGATGCAGTAAGAGAGAGTGAGGTGCAGAAAGAGTCCAGAGAGATGCAGAAAGAGAGAGTGAGGTGCAGAAAGAGGCAATAGAGATGCAGAAACAAGCATGTTATGTGCAGAGAGAACCTTGAGAGGTGCAGAAAGAGGCAAGAGGGGTACAGAAAGAGGCCCGTGAGGTGCAGAAACAGGCAACAGAGGTGCAGAAAGAAGGAAGAAGGATGCATAAAGAGTTAAGAAGACTGCAGAAAGAACCAACTGGGGTGCAGCAAAATTGAAGTAAGCTGCAAAAAGAGGCTAAGAGATGCATACAGAGGTAAGAGAGGTACACAAATAGAAAAGAGATATACAGAAAGAAGCAAGAGAGGGGCAGAAACTGGGAACAGGGATGCAGAAAGAGGCAAGAGGAGCACAGAAAGAAGAACGAGAAGTACAGAAAGAATTAAGAGAAGTGCGAATACAACAGGAAAGGTACAGAAACAGGCAAGAAAGGCGCACAAAAAGGCAAGAGAGGTACAGAAAGAGGGAAGAAGGGTACAGAAAGGCAATTGAGCTGCAGAAAGAAGAAACTGAGGTACAGAAAAAACTATGAGAGGCATAGAAAGAGGCAAGATAGGTACAGAAAAAACAAGTGAAGTATAGAAAGAGATAGGAAAAGTGCATAAAGAAACAAGAGAAGTCAAGAAAGTGGAAACAGAGGTGCAGAAAGAGGCAAGAGGGGTGCAGTGATAAGCAAAAGGGGTGCACAAATGGGCAAGAGAGATGCACAAAGAGTGAAGAAGGTGCAAGACATGGGAAGAGGAGGGTAGACAGAAGCAACACAGGTACAGAAAAAGGAAAAAGAGGTGCAGTAAAAGGTAAGAGATGTGCAGAAATGGACAAGAGACACAGAATGAAGCAAGAGAGGTGCAGAAAGAGGCAACAAGGGTGCAGATGGAGGCAAGAGAGGTGAACAAACAGGCAACAGAGATGCACAAACAGTAAAGAAGATTACAAAAAGAGGGATGAGGAGTGCAGTAAGAACCAACAGAGGTGCAGAAAAGGCAAGATAGGTGCAGAAAGAGACAACGAGGTACACTAAAAGACAAGAGAGGTGCATAAAGAGATACAGGAGGTGTAGAAAGAGACAAGGGAGGTACAGAAAGAGGCTAGAGTGATTCAGAAAGCACCAAAAGAAGTACACACACAGGCAACAGAGGAGGAGAAAGAGGGAAGAAGGGTGCAGAAAGATGCAAGAATAGTGCAGAAAGATAAAACAGAGGTGCAGAAAGAGCCAACAGAACTGCACAAAAAAGCAATGAAGGTACACAAAGAGACAAGTCAAGTACAGAAAGAACAAAGAAGACTCCAAAAATTGAAAGCACCAATCCTTCCCATGTCACTGTTGTAAGTCTCACCATATTCCTGAAAGCTTGCATGTGCCTATGCCTTTTGCTTGTGGCATCATACATAAAAGAAAGATACAAATAGTTGTATACCTGTATTTCAAACATCTAGCATATTCAGATAAATAACATGTGAGAATATATGTACAAATAGACACATACCTCAGTCACGGGAGCACGCAGACCTTCAAACTTGACTCAATACACTTCCTACATCAAACAGAGACCTACATTTACAGAACCCTACTTCAGGTATACCTTTACACAGACTAATACAAAACTCACACAAAATAGCCTAATCACTAATTCCTCTGCTAACATCTTTTAAACCTCACTTTTCTGCTGCACCTTCATTTTTCACTGACTGCTCAGAATGTTAGATCTATCAAATGTAAAACAGCAGTCCTTTCCATGTTACTATTATAAGTCTCACCATATTCCTAAAAGCATGCATGACTGTGGCTGTGCCTTTTGCTAGTGACTTCATACATAATAAAACATACAAATAGTTGTATACCTGTGTTTCACACGTCTAGCATCTTAAGATGCATAACATATGTGAGAATACATGTACAAGTAGAGACATACCTCAGTTGCAAGACCATGATGACCTTTAAACTTGACAGACTGCTCTTCCCATTTCAAGCAGACACCAAAATGTATACAGCATATTTCAAGTGTAACTTTCCAGAGACTCATACAAAGTATCCTAATCTCTAATCCCTCTGCGAACATTTCCTAAAGCTCACTTTTCTTTTGCAGCTTCAGTTATCACTGACTCCTGAAAATGTTGAGCCTACCAAAATTTAAAACAGCAATCCTTCCCATGTGACTGTTGTTAGTCACATCATACTCCTGAAAGCATGCATGCATGTGTCTGTGCCATTTGCTAGTGGCGTCATACATAAAAAGAAACATACAATTTGTTGTATACCTGTGTTTCAAATGTCTAGCATCTTCAGATGCATAACACGTGTGAGAATACGTGTACAAGTAAAGACATACCTCAGTCAAAAGACCACGCTGACCTTTAAGCTTGACAGACTGCTCTTCCCATTTCAAGTAGACACCAAAATGTATACAGCATATTTCAAGTGTTCCTTTCTGGAGACTCATACATGGTACCCCTTTTCGCTAATCCCTTTGCCAACATATCTTAAACCTCATTTTTCTGCTGCAGCTTCATTTTTCACTGACTGCTCACAATGTTTGACCTACCAAATGTAAATCAGCAATCCTTCCCATGTCACTGTTATACATCTTACCATATTTCTGAATGTATGCATGTGTATGTCCGTGTCTTTTCCTTGTGAAATGATACTTAAAAAACATAGAAATACTTGAATACCTGTATTTTAGACTGCATTCGCTCAAAATGTATATAGAAGTATTTCTTTCTGATCATAACAGAGGGAAAATGAGTATAGAGTTATATACACAGGGATATAGTTTAATACATCCACCATTTTAGATACCTCTCATTCCACCAACCGACTTACTCTGCTACAGATGTCTTTTGATTCCTTCCACACATCCCTTCAAAATTCTTACAGTATGAATGTTAGGCCATAGCTATGTTTCTGGGGCAAAAGGTATGCTGAACACAGAGGTATTGATAAAGATCTAGGTTTGCAAAATGTGGATATTAACTTTTTTGCACAGAACGGATTAAAGTGGCATAATTTGATGCCTTTGGTTAAAACCTTTCTGCATCTCCAACATCCTGACCTCATGATTGTGCACTGTGATGGCAATGAACTAGCCACCTTGACTGGGGTAAGGCTGGAAAAACCTAATGAAGGATACCTTTGCACAGTTGATGCTGCTTTTCCCTCAAACTGTCTATATATACTCGAACATATGCCAAAGACTGAAATGTAAGTGGTCAAATCAATTCTGTCTATAGATTGAGAAGGCTAGGGAGAATGTCAATAAAGCTGTTTCTGCTTACCAGGGAGAACATAGGAAGGGCTCCATCTATAACAACAATCTATGATTTGATATGCATGACATCTACAGAAGTGATGGTGTTTACTTCACCGACAAAGGGAACAGAGTGTTTCTCAACAACCTTAGGCTGTACCTCTGCACTTTCATGTAGCTCCTACAAAGTCATAATGAACTAAACGCCACTTGTTAGAGCTACCCAACAACCCAACAGTGAAACGTATATATTTTTTGACATTTTAACAGTTTTTAACTATTTTCCAGATTTGCAAACCCGACACGAATCCGCAAAAAAAAGCGCAAATTTAATGTACAACAACACATTTAAATTTTCAAGTTTAACTTATTTCGTTTATTACTAAACCCCGGGTAGATGGCAGTGTGGGGGCGGGCAGGAGCCCACTCATGCCTTTTAACAAAAAAAAGCACTGGGGAAGTGGCGGTCCCCGGGGCTGTTGGCGGCTGCATGCTCCCCGCATTCACTGAATATTGCCCCGGGGGTGGTAGTCCCCTGGGCAGTGGGGGTCACCGTGGGCCTGCTTTATATTACGGCATTGCCCACAGGACCTGGCCCACCCGGGGGCTCAAAGAAAACAAAGAGTGAGAGCCTGTCCTTTTTTTTATTTCATCCACATTCGTGTACCCAGCGTGAATCTTGCTGAATTGTTTTTTAATAACCTGCTTTTTTGGCTCTTGGTTGTCCCTGTGAGAACTCTGAGCAGGTCTAGGAGTTCAGAGGGTCTCTACTCTGCTCCCTCTTCTTATTTTGTCACTTTTTTTCTTGTGTTCAACAGAGTCTCAAAATGGCTGCCAACATTTCATGGCTTGAAGTGTTGCCAGACTAGGGCCCCTTGCTCACTTTGCCACTGGATACAAGCTAGCCTGGCTGATGAGGGCTGTTAGCCCGACATCAGTCCCAGGATGCTTATTTCCGGTCCAGTAAAGACATGATTGGCAGTTCGGGCTGGACTGTTCCCAGACTAGGGCCCCTTGCTCACTTTGCCACTGGATACAAGCTAGCCTGGCTGATGAGGGCTGTTAGCCCGACATCAGTCCCAGGATGCTTATTTCCGGTCCAGTAAAGACATGATTGGCAGTTCGGGCTGGACTGTTCCCATGAGACACAGAGTCAAGGCTGATTTGCATATAGCTGAATCCGAAATGGGGTGGCGACGTGAGATAAAGACTGATGAGGGATTCAACCTAGATCTGTGACTGGGGGTGAGTGTCTGAAAGGTTTCCACGCTCTGCCCATCATCTCCTTGAGTTTGGTTTGTTTGCCCAAAGTTGGCAGGGTATGACCAGACATGGGTCCTTTGCTCACTTTGCCACTGGATTCCAGCTAGCCCGGCTGATGAGGGCTGTTAGCCCAAAACTGGTCCCAGGATGCTTGTTTCTAGTCCAGGGAAGACATGGCTTGGCAGTTCAGGCTGGACTGTTCCCATGAGGCACAGGGTCAAGATTGATTTGCATATAGCTGTGTCTAAGTTAGGGTGGCAAAGTTATCTAAAGAACGATGATAGAATAAACCCAGATCTGTTACTGGTGGTGAGTGTCTGCTAAGTTTCAGCGATCCATCTATCATCTCCCTGTGTTTGCTTTGTTTGTCCTAAGTCAGCAGGGTATGCCTAGACGTGGGACCCTTGCTCACTTTGCCACTAGATTCAAACTAACCTGGCTGATGAGGGCTGTTAGCCTCGTACCGGTCTCAGGATGCTTGTTTCTGGTCCAGGGAAAACATGGCTTGGCAGTTCGGGCTGGACTGTTCCCATGAGGCACAGGGTCAAGACTAATTTGCATATAGCTATGTCTGAACTGGAGTGGCGAAGTGAGCTAAAGATCAATGATGTATTCAACCCAGATCTGTGACTGGGGGTGAGTGTCTGAAAATCTTCAGCGCTCTGTCCGTCATTTCCTTGAGTTTGCAATATATATATATATATATATATATATATACATACATACATACATACATACATACATACATACATACATACATATATATATATATATATATATATATATATATATATATATATATATATATATATATATATATATATATATATATATATATATATATATATATATATATATATATATATATATATATATATATATGAGATATCATAAGTGATGTCATGAGTGATGTCACTGACCAGGTCATGAGTGATGTAATATGTGACGTCATCAGCAGTGCATTGCGGGCGCGCACGTTATAGTTAGCTGAACTAACTATAACAAGGTAATTTCAATGGTTTTGTATGAGTGAAATGTCCAGCTAACTATAACATGTGTGAAACCTATCGTTTTTTCAATGAATCCACAAGGTTTTTTAAATGCTAATTCCTAACTATAATGTGGCTGAAACCTATGTTTTTTTCAGTGAATTTCTAAGGTTTTTTAAATGCTAATTCCTAACTATAACCTGGCTGAAACCTATGTTTTTTTCAGTGAATTTCTAAGGTTTTATAAATGATAATCTTTAAATGTATTAATTGTTATATTTACTACATTTTTTTAAGTATTTATTTTTAGATATTTTATTTTTTAAATTGCATTACATATTTTTAATAAATTGAAAAAATTGTTTTTAAAAATATTGAAATTGTAATATTTTTTATTTTATTTTATATTTTTTTAATTTATATATATTTTATATAGCAGGCAATGATATCCTATGGAAGGAAATTCAAGTTACTGGTAAGTACGGTTAAAATTACTTTTCAGGAACAGTAGTGTGCTGAAAGATGCAGCACTGAGGTCTCTCCTAATAACAGGTGAATAAATCAGAGTTTGTAGTTTGGCTGATTTTAGAGGAATTTTTTAATGTTCAAAAACTCCACACTTAGAAGAATTTCCAAGTGAAACCAGTCAATTTTAGCCTATGGAAGGAAATTCAAGTTACTGTAAGTATGGTTAGAATTACTTTTCAGGATCAGTAGTGGGCTGAAAGATGCACCACTGAGGAATCTTCTGATAACAGGTGAATACATTGGAATTCGTAGTTCGGCTGATTTTAGAGGAATTTTTTAACCCCTCCGCCGCTAGACCTTTCCCCCCCCTGTACTAAGCCTTTTTTTGGCTTTTTGGGTAGTGCACGCTTAGACCCCTGTAACGTTTTGACCACATAAGGTATCCATGCCAAATTTGCGTCCTTTTCTTCCAACATCATGGGGATTCTAAAGGTACCCAGGGTTTGTGGATTCCCCTGGAGGGGTCCCAGATATTAACCAAAATACAGCAAAAAAAAAATTACATGGGAAAAACGGGCTGCAAATAAAAGCATCTGGGTTTTTCCCTGCAAATGTTATCAAAAAAGGGTTTGTGGGGCTGAAATCACCATTTTCCGAGCTTTTGGGGAATGACAGACTTTTGTCAGAAAACCTGCATTTTTTACACAGTTTTGGCATTTTTCTGGGACATAGCCTATTTTTGCTATTTTTAGTGCTTTTAACCTCCTTCCAGTTAATGGTAAAAATGAGTATAAAAACAATAATGTATCCTGGAAAGCTATACATTTTAGAAAAATAGACAAAATTCTGAATTCAGAAAGGCGTCATTTGTGTAGATCCATTAAGGTTCCCTTATATAATCTAACAGTTAAATATTGGAAAAATTGAAAATTTGTTGAAAAAAACAGCCTTTTGTGTCAACGTTTTCACCTGTAACTTCTTGTAATTATGACAGCTCTTTGAAAGCAATATACTGTTACATCGGCTGGAACTTCCTGGTTGTGGGGATATATACAACTTTTAGGTTCACCAAGAACCAGACGAACCCAGAGTCAAAAACTGAGTAGCAATTTGCAATGGCTTTTTATTATGTACTGGGTATATTGCAATTATTGTGTGAAAATGTATACATGGAAAAAATGGTATGAAAGACACCTATGTATTTCTGAAACGGGTACAAATTATAAAGTTTAGAAACAGTACATATTTGCACATTTTCAAAATTGGGAATACTCATACTAGCATGAGAATTATTGGTCATTTTTCAAAATGACTTTTTTTACACAATGTCTTTCATTAGGAAGGCAGAAATGCATCAAAACTCGATTTACAAATCTGAATTACCCTGAGTTTCCAGATAAAAATAGTACCTCACTTGTGTGGGTAGGTATAGTGTCCACGACCGGAAAGGGCTCAAATTCCAACGTGAACACACCACATTTTCACAATGAAAATTTACCCTTTTTTTGGATGTGTGTAGCTGTGGTTTTTGAACCCTAGCTCTGCCGACACCTAGGGAGACCTAGAGAACCTATAGGTTTTCAAAAACAAGACACCCAGGGGAATCCAGGATGGGGTGAGTTGACCTCCTGCCATCAGGTTCTGTTAGCCAGAATCCATTGCAAACCTTAAAAATTGTCAAAAAAGCCACATTTTCCCCGCATTTCTGTGGTGGAAAGTGTAGGAATCTGCGTGGATCCACATATTTCTACCCACCCTGCGTTCCTCAATGTCTTACGAGAAAATCGGTACCTCACTTGTGTGGGTCGGCCTAGTGCCCGCAATGGGAAACGGCGCAAAACGCAAAATGGTCACACCTCTATTATGCAGTGAAAATGGCCTTTTTTTGGCAAAGTGCCTAGCTGTAGTTTTTGTACCCTAGCTCTGCCGGCACCTAGGGAAACCTAGTAAACCTATAAATGTTTGAAAAGTAGACACCCAGGGGAATCTAGGATGGGGTAACTTTACTGCCTCCCACCAGGTTCTGTTACCTAGAATCCCTTGCAAGCCTAAATAATTGTCCAAAAAAACACACTCTTCATACATTTCTGAGGTGGAAAGTACTGGAATCTGCAGAGATCCACAAATTTCCTTCCACCCCGCATTCCCAAAAGTCTTCTGAGAAAAATTGTACCTCACTTGTGTGGGTCGGCCTAGTGCCTGCGACAGGAAACGAAGCAAAACACAACGTGGTCATACCTCAAATTTGCAGTGAAAAATTACCCTTTTTTTGCAAAGTGCCTAGCTGTAATTTTTTACCCCTAGCTCTGCCGGCACCTGGGGAAACCTAGCAAACTGATACATTTTTTAAAACTAGACTCCCAGGGGAATCCCGGATGGGGTGACTTGACTGCCTCCTACCAGGTTCTGTTACCCAGAAACCCTTGCAAACCTAAATAATTGTAAAAAAAAAAACATTTTCCCAACATTTCTGTGATGGAAAGTTCTGGAATCTGCATGTATCCACAATTTTCCTTCCGCTCTGTGTTCCCCAAAGTCTGCCTAGTAAAATGGTACCTCACTTCTGTTGGTAGGCCTAGTGCCTGCGACAGGACACGGCGCAAAATGCAACGTGGTCACACATCAATTTCGCAGTGAAAAAAGACCCTTTTTTTTGCAAAGTGCCTAGCTGTAGTTTTTGAACTCTAGCTTTGCCGGCACCTAGGTAAACCTAGCAAACCTCTACATTTTTTAAAACTAGACACGCAGGAAAATTCAGTATGGGGTGACTTGACCGCCTCCCACCAGGTTCTGTTACCCAGAATCCCATGCTACCCTAAAACACTGTCAAGAAAAGGACATTTTCCCCATATTTCTGTGGTGGAAAGTTCTGGAATTTCCATGGATCCACAAATTTCCATCCACCCTGCGTTCCCCAAAGTCTTCTGATAAAAATGGTATCTCACTTGTGTGGGTCGGCCTAGTGCCTGCGACAGGTAACGGCGCAAAACGCAAGTGAAAAATTACCCATTTTTTTGCAAAGGCCCCGTGCTCAGCGGCCATCTAGGCAAACCTAGATGGTAAATTGTTGCTGGCACCAATTCCAATTAAGCTTTTCCTGCGCTGCTTACCATCTAGTCCATATCACCTAAATTGTGGGAGTAAGACCGTCTGGGGAATGTTGAGAAACACCTACTATACACCAAACTGGGCTTAATCATTCTTAGTACAAAGCTGAGAAAGCAGGAGAGATGTCCAATGTGTCACAGAGCTTGCTTGGCATAATGTCCATAGGTCTTGGGAGTGGATTTAACTAATGCTTGGATGCATTAATATGAAGCAATGCAGGCTTGGAGATAAATAGGCAAGAACCCTACTGGAGAGACTTGTCAGATGACGGCATTTGTGTCATTGATGACTTACTTGATAACAGATGCAATAACTTAAAATGCAGTTCAGACTACACCCTTCTCACATTTTGGCAATACAACCAACTTAGGCTTTGCAAAGGTTAAGCTAGGTGACCCTCCTTATTTCCTGCCCAAGGCTGCAGTTCAAACGTGCTGCAGGATTTATGGCCAATTATAGGGCTTCACTGTAGGTCTCTCTGTTGATGATGATCCTTTCTCAACCCTGACATCCGAATTACTTAGACTCAAATGGTAAGACAAACATTCAATACAGTTGGCTGAAGAGTACTAGTCTGACATCTTTAAATTACACTGGGGACTTAGGGAGGCTAGGGTCAAATACAACTGTTTCATAATACTGCATGAATACACTGGCCACCTCACAAACTAAATCTTGCCCCTAGGAGTCCAAACTCAGAGGTGTGGATAGCTGTAATGCGACATCTTGCATATTCTCTGGTAATGCACATGTCTCATACATTACTGGCCACTGACAGATGATTCCATGGCTGTAACTTCACCATCTCGCCTTTGGTTAGGTTGCATGGTATGTCCAACAAACCCAGAATAAATGCCCACCGGAGGAGATGTTTTCCACAACCTTCTCTATTGCACAGCTATACATAATAAGGTTGTGAAAATCATTTAGAGTCTTGACACACCCTAACTGGTTCAGCAAAATGATGTTCCATACTGATTATGAGTGAGTCATATATAATTATAATGACTAAAATGCCCACCTATAATATTATTTGAGGACACATTGAAAAACCATGGGGTTGTGACCATGTCCAGAAACCATGAGGATTAGTACTTGTCAAGCTCTATGGATAGCCGGACCTTAGATTGCCTGGTCCCTGAGCTTGAGGCAACATGACCCGCCCATGTTGAGCAGGTCAGTGGCGGGACCAAAGCCCTACAATGTGAGATTCACCTGACCACAATGGGAGCCAGTAAACAAGAGCTCTTGACTCCAGAGATGCTTCCCCCATAGCAAAATGGTGAACCCATAGATCAGTGAGCTAGTGAACTTTGGAGGTACACGGCTGGAACAGTGCTGCACACCGGGCCCACACATGTGAGCATGGCAAGGCTAGAAGACCTCAAAAGAACTGTGGGATGCCACTGGCCAGAACCCTGGTAATCTCTAGGTTGAGCAGCACAGTGGCTGCGAACTGAGTACCGAGAGCCAGTGGCACTAGGAGAAAATCACCCAGTGGCTAATGAGGGCACCAGTCAGACCAAGGGCGAAGGAGCCTGCCCATCTGGGAGGGTGGCATGGTTATGGCAAGGGTCACCTGGAGAGGTCTCAGTGGGCTTTTGGAAGGAGTCATGCCCCATTCCATGATAGTGGCAGGGTGTGAGTGAGCTATTGGAGTATGGTCCAAAGACCATAAAAGAACTGTGGCGTGTCCCCGACGGTCCCATGATGAGGAGTCTTGACTACTGAGGCAGGTTTAGACATTGTGCTGAAGCTCCTGCAGCAATGTGCCTTGGGGGAGTTCAAGGTATGATACCAGACTACCTGGAGATGAGGTGATTTGATGAAGACTCCACTTTTCCCCCATCTGGGATCAGGCATGAGCGGTGACCCATTCTGCTGAACACTCAGCTTTGGACAGCTCACAAGCCTAAATGGAAAAATCCTGACAGAAATACGGGAATTAAGCTCAATAAAAGATCTCCTCTGGCCCATGAGGCCCATGCTTATGGCCCACCCGTCATCCCTAGCCAATGGAGGATCGCTGCACCAAGCACCTCAAGGGGCTGAGGCTCAGGCCACGGACATGAGAAGCGTAATCTAACAGGTGATGGCAGCCTTCAAGAATGGGATGGGGCTACTGAGCCTGGACCATGTGAAGTCCTTTTCTGACCTTGACCCCACAATCCAAAAATTGCCACTAGGATGGAATGCTGGAAATGGTGGTCACAGAGGGCGCTTACGAAAGAGATGAACTGCCAATGGAAGTTGATGAACTAGAAAAGAGATGCCAGTGGCTGACCGATAAAGCTGAGGATGGAGGAAATTGGTCCAGATGGAAAAACATACAGATCAGAGGAATTTCAAAATCAGTTTCTGACTCTGCCACAGTACTTTCAAGACCTGTGCCATTTATTACTGCAAGGCCACATCAAAACCCGGATAGAGCTTAATAAAATGCACAAGGTCTATAATGCATACCATGTGATGAATATGCTGATGCTGGATGTCCTACAAAGGGCTTACCTCTTCAGTAGGAAGGAGAACATCGTGAGGGTGGTGAGACAGACAGACGTGTTGTGTTTGGGGGTTCATCCTTGGCATTGTACTACCATGATGTTTTGCCTACAACTCTGGCAAAGCTATCCAGAGACACTATCTCAGAGAACATAAAATCCCATAGCTCTATGGCTTCCTGATGCAAATATTATTTTTTTCATTTCAAGGAAAAATCAACTACCATCAAAACACATGAATAGACAGCGGCACTCTTCGGTCTTAAAGATGTCTCCCATCCTACAAGTGCGTAACTGGACTATAACCACCAGGAATGGAGAAGGCAAAACAATTAGGAAAGATGAGAGACATGAAGCCTTAAAAAATCAACAGACCTCTCCGTCACTCAAGGGAGAAGACTTGCATGCTCTAACTAATTGGCTTGCCATGGGGATAGAGTCTTCAACACCCTTAGCCTTATTAGAAATTGCAATGCTGGGCTTCTAAAAAGTCAACATTACTGAAGGGTAGCACAAGTACTAGAAGACAGGGATGGAGGTAGAGTGGGAAGATGACACACCCAGACAACCGAGAGCTAACCCCATCACCGTTGCTAGTACTGACTGTTATTTGGCCTACACTTGTAATGTTGTTTACGTTTGTTCTACTTTTTGAGATGGCGTTTTTATATTTCCCGGGCCTCAAATGCATTATATTGAAAGGTAGTACAATGCTATACTTGCTGGCTATTGATGATCCCTTAAAATCAGAGCAACACAAAACAGCACGACACACATATCCCCCATAACAGTAATCACATCTCAAACCACTAAGGGGTTGACAATAAGCAACAATAAACATACATGGTCTCAATTCACCAGTCAAGAGAAAGTCAGCATTACACTGGCTTACAACAAAGGGTATAGTTATGGCTCTCCTCCAAGAGACCCATCTATTGGGAGGCAACACAAAATGATGTACATCCCAATACCTCCCCATCAGATATTTTCCTCTGCATCCAAAAAGATGAAGGAAGTGGCATTCTAGTGGGTGCATGTGGCCCCTTTCACCCTATCTCAAACCATAGGCGTAGGGACGGGAGGGGTGTTTTGGTCAGGGTATAAATGGGGGCAAGTCATTGATAATAGGCTCTGTCTGTGGATCTAATGATTACAAGGATCCATTTGAGGCCTGGTTATCCCATTTCCTGGCAGCCAATGCTAGTGATAACCTTGTTTTGGGGAGTGATTTCAATGTAGCTATGGACCTGGCCATGAACTGATCACACCCCACACGGCAACTGATAACGCCCCACTGTCCCTGATCCAGGGCAATGATTACTTAAAACTGACAGATGTGTGGAGTAACCAACAAAAAGCAGAGCTGGACTATACACAATACTGGAATGTGCATAGATCCCGCTCTCAGTTCGTTTTATATTGTTGTTTTCATATCGGTCTTCCCTTGGTTGAACTTCTCTGTGAATGGGACAAGAGTGCTACAAGTCCATGCCCCAGTCACAAGTCACATGAATAGGACATCCCCAATGGTCGGCTTCTTACATTTTGGGAAGTAAATTAGATAGAGTTCCGGGACCCCATCCTGCGAGAGAAAATAAGAGAAGTGGTTACACTGCATTTCACAGAAAATGAGTCAAGGGGACTATTTTATTCTAATGTTTATGCATGTTCCTTTAAATGAATTACTGTCACTTGTGTTTATGCTTAAATGTTCTGCTGCAGTCTGTTTCTATGGTGCTTGGTGTTCCAGGTTCCATGGGTCAGCTGTTACAGAGATTTCTTCTTGAAGAGAAGCTGTACTGTGCTCTTCCAATAAACTTCATTTTATAATATGGCCGGGATGCCTGTCACCCCCTCCCAACACAATCCCCAAGGATGGGAAGACGGACGCAGTTCTGAACTTTTGGAAGGCGGGAGGGAGTTACCCTCCCGGCCGTATTTATTAAAATATGAAACAAAATTAAAACATTAAAATAAAAGTTTCATATCATGTACAATTTTCATTTATTACATTTCGATGAAGACATATTCATTGGCTAACCTTAACAAATCTCTAGTACAAAGGTTTTACTAGCCGAGTCTCACATCCTGCAAATGCATACTTTCTAAAGCTAACGGTAGACAAAACTCGCTCGAGTAGTACTCGCCTTCCGAGTGTCAGCATGTCATTGCCCCCCTGGTGTACTATGATTACAGATGGCGGTGACCTCTGCCGCCCTAAGAGTTCCTTGACAAAAGATTCAAACTGGTCAATACAGAGCCCGCCCCTTCCGTGGAAGGTCACTCTGTACCCGTATTCCCCAGCTGCGTGAGTCACGTCACCTGCTTTGAATACATCCCCGGCCCGCCTCACGTATGAGTGGCCCACGACCCACACCACTCTCTCCTCAGCCGGTGATCTCTGACCGCTGGTCGCCTGGTGCCGGGTCGACTGCAAATTCCGCCCGCATAACATGCTCGCGAAACTGTAAATCAAACAGAAGACAAGAAGCGTGAGTGCATGTAACTTGACTTCACAACATGTGCAAACGCACATACCTTTTAAAACAATTTGAGGACCATTGTCCCAGTTGTTTCACCTCTTCAACACTCTGACCCCTGGCTGTAGCCTCAGTAGCAGCCCCTATCCTGAATGAGTTGGTCCCAAAATCGCACGGGTCCAAGCCCGCCGCTGCGATTGCCATTGTTAGCACCCTCTGAAACTGAAACCTCGTCAGTGGGGTGGCATCAATGTGTCTCAGCAGGCTCCCCCCCATGTATCCGCCCTTCGCGCCAAATATTCCTCAACACACTTTACTGGGCACATGGGGGACCCTCGCATGCGCTGGACAACAATACTGTCTCCCATAGCTCTCTGGTCAGTCTTGGACTTGGCTATTGTGACTACCATTGAATCACCCCTAATCAGAATGTGATCCCGACACAGACCTCCCTCCACATCTTTCTTATTCTGTGCGACCAGTTCGCTCACCCGCATAGCCCCATGGAACACTAATGAGAAAGCGGCCCGGAACAGAACTGCTTCGAAATGGGAGGAACATGTCGTGGGAAGTATCGACATAAGCAGGGACAACCTTTCTAACCCAATCGGGCGCCTCTCGTCTACTGTACGACCTTCCAGGCATTGCCAACCACGAAGGGCTTTCTTTACCAAAAAGGACGATGTCGGGTCCTTGATACCATGCGCCTGCGCCATGAATGAAATGGCGGCCCGGTGCCTATTGGCCGTTGCTACTGATCGGCCTTCCCTGTGTAATGCTACCAGAAACTTTAGGAAGCAATCCTCCTGACCCCATTTGTCCTCCCCTGCCGGACCCAAAAATGCACAATAGGAACGAAACGCTCCTTCGTATGCCTTCCTTGCCCTGGGGGCTAAGCTTGCTGCCACGAGGTCTTGTAATCCGGGGCACCAAGTAGCCAGAGTGCTTCGGGAAATGGTGCCGGCGCTAGGTCCGCAGAAGGTAGATAACCCCTGAAAGCCTGCATGTGTGAACGAGAGAGTGCATCAGCATCCTGATTCAATACACCCGGCACATGTTTCGCCCTGAATTGCACGTTCAGTCTCATGCAAAGTAGTACAATTTCCTTCAATAATCTCAATATCCACTTGCAGCGTGCTGCCTGATTATTTATACATTCAACAACAGTCATATTGTCGGACCAAAACACCACAGAGCGATCTCTGAACTTATCCGGCCATGCCGTCAGAGCCACCAAAATGGGGAATAACTCAAGGAACCCAATGTTACCTGTGAGACCGCTGGTGTGCCACCACGTCGGCCATGTTTGCGCCGACCATCGATTACCAAAGATGGCGCCAAATCCCACGCTCCCCGCCGAGTCGGTCCACAAACCCAGCTCGTCCGAAGACGCTGGCGGCTTGTTCCACACCACTCGACCGTTGAAATCCGCCAGAAATGCCAACCATATGCGCATGTCCTGGCGAACCTCTGCAGACAGTCTCGTGCGGTGGTGTCCTTCCTTGAGACCAACCATAGCTTGTGCGATAGAGCGGGAAAAGGGGCGGGCCATTGGTATCACTCTCAGGGCAAAGTTAAGCTGACCCACTGCTTGGTGTAACTGATGGAGGGTAACTTTCTCCTTGCTAAGGCACAGTTCCAGGGAAGCCCTGAATTTCGCTACTTTCCCTACTGGCAAACGGAAAACATCCCTCCACAGAATCGAGCTCAATTCCCAGAAACTCGAGTGAAGTAGATGGTCCAACAGTCTTACCTGGTACCAATGGCACTCCGAATCCCTTCATGAGGGTGCAAAATTCCTGTAGAGCCTGCGCACATTTTGTGTCGCCGGCTGCCCCCAAGAACAAAAAATCATCCAAGTAATGCATAACATGGCTATGGCCAGTGGCTTTGGTGAATGCCCATTCCAAAAAACAGCTGAATTTCTCAAAATAAGCACAGGAGATGGAGCAACCCATTGGCATACATCTATCCATGTAGTAACGTCCCTGGAACACAAAGCCTAACAAACGCTCATCCCGTGGGTGTACCGGGAGCAACCGGAACGCCGACTCGATATCTGACTTCGCCATCAGCGCTCCAGGCCCCAGGCGATTCAACATGGTGACGGCATCATCGAAGGATGCGTACCATACCGAACAAACTCCCGGGTCAATCGCATCGTTCACCGAGAGACCCCTCGGAGCCGACAAGTTATGGATCAGCCTAAATTCCCCCGGGTCCTTCTTGGGAACCACTCCTAACGGGGAACAGATGAAATTAGCTACTGGCGGGTGCCTATATGGGCCAGCAACCCGGCCAAGGGCAACCTCTTTTGCAATCTTCCTCTCCACCACCGCTGGATTATGCTGAGCCGACAGTTGGTTTCTACAAAGTGGTTCCCCACGAAAATCCCCCGCCGGGATGTGGAAACCATATAAGAAGCCATTCCTCAACACCCCAGCGGAGACATGATCAGGGTATTCGTTTAGCCAGGGGATCATTGCCATGATATCAACGGGGGTAGGTAGCGGTACACAGTGGTCCCCCTCAGTCTTGTTTGGACCCTCCCCTACCCCCTGTCCCACTACTCCTGGATCTGCATGAACTCTCGGGTGCGAGGAATTCCCGCAACCTGCACACGCATGTCTGAACTTACATGTCCCTTGTGGCCTGGTGCAATTGCCCCTGTTAAAATTCCAACAGATCCCTCTCTTACCCCCATTCCCACCAGTCCTTGCTTGGTGGTCGCCACCGGGGCCCGCTCGAAAGGGGACCGCGGGCTGTTGGCGGGAAGGCCCCGACCCATTTCCGCCCAGCGAGGACGACTTTGTCGCGCCCGGCAGGAGCTGTTTCTGCCAAGAAATCGAGTCGAGACAATCCCACGTCAGAGATGAATCGTACTCCTTGGCCTTACGGAACTTCATATCGTAACCCATCCACTCATTGCCCTCATACGTTTCATAAAAATCCATTATTCGTGCCTGATAGCAGGACAATTCGGGCAAAACCTCGGGCTTACGTTCCCCAATAATTGCAGTAAACATCGCAAAGGCCTTGGCCCAATTTGTGATTGTCTCATCAACCCTGAATCCCGCCATTTTTGCTCGCCATACACTCGGGTGCCACAAATCTTTCTGCGTCTTAGCATACTCCATCTCGCGATGGTCAGTCAGCAGAGAAAACATATTTACATACTTATCAGCCCATATCAATTCTTTCGTGGCCAACGGTATATGTTGGACCACCCTCTCCCGTCTTGAGGGCAAAGACCCCTCCCTCGCCATTGGCAATGCCTGCTTACCCGGCTCCATTGTCGTTCCCGCTGTTTTTTCGACGCCAGCTGCCGGTCCTTCCAAGGTCACCTGTGGGGGGACAAGAGGGATATTCGCCTTTACGGCATCTCGCGACTGCCGCAACTGCTGCATTAGTAACTTGGCCTCTTCGGCCGTGTCTTCAGGTGCCGTAGCACCCCCTGTTTTCTTGCCAAGCCATGCGGCCAACTGGGCGGCTAATTCTGGAGGCATGTCCTCCTCGTTGGCGGGCGTAACAACAACCGGAATCGGTTGACCCGCGTCCGGGATTGGTACCGGGGCCTCGACTGGAATGACCGGGCTTACCGGGGGTACCTCGGGAACCGGGACCGCCTCCCCCGCCGCCCTATTCCTGACCCGTTTACCCCTACCCGCGGGGACAACTCCCGGCAATGCCGGGCCAATTACCTTCTTTGGTTTACCCGTATTGTTGATCGCAGCCATCTGCTTCTTCATGCTCGCCATATCTCTTATCAGCATGCGAAGCATCTGGTCAGTCCCGGACTTCTTTCCTGCCTTTTTGCCGGGCATTGTTATCGAATATTCGATCCGAGTTGATCAACACGGTCCTGGATCCTTAGCCTCGAAGTCGCTGAAAGAGAAACACAAGAATTACAAGTTCTCAAAATTGCTCCTTGTTCCGTCGAGGGCTCACGTGCAACGAGTGGGTGCAGCTTCCAAGCACAGGAACAAGAGGATGCTTCTTCGGATTCCCGCTCTCTTTATTCCTCTTCGGGAGGGCGTGAACCCTCCGCTGGAACGCCTACTGGGCGTGGCCATCGGTGTAGGTGTCTAGGACAACCCCTCTTGGGCGGGAAAAAGGCACGCCCCGGCTACGCCGCTTCGGGCATACCAGCCGTGACACGCCCCCTGCCCAAAATGGTTTCCCGGGAGGATCCGGGCCCCCGACCATACGTTCGGGGGGACCGAGTGGTCGCCCCTTTCCATATTCTTGCCTGGATATTTTACTACAGGGACTTATGTGGACCACCATATGGGATGCTGCTAATGCCCTCATATGTGTAGAATTGATTAGTCATACCTCTGCCTTTCTAGGACTGGCCTGGGCTCAGTGGTTGGAGCTGGAGGTCAAGATAGCCAGATTGGAAAGCAAACCTGATACTAAACCAGGCTGCAGTTTCCAGAGAACAGTATGCAAGGCAAGAGGAGAAGGTGGTCCTAGTTATACTTCTTGAAACAAAAAATTATATTACAAGAGAAGAGACAAAGAGATTGTCTCCTTTCTCATTAAATACAATGATCCCTGTAACAAGCGATTGAGGGATCCTTGATAATTTAACACAGTTTTAAACTGAACTATTTAGTCAGAAATACCATTTCACAGAGGTCCAGGAAGAGTATCTAGTGGCAATCACTCTGTCCTATCTGGACTTTGAGAACGAGATAACTGAGGAGGTAATATTGCCATCTATAAAATCCCTTCCAAATATTAAACCCCCTGCCTGGATGGGTTTCCGAACTTCTTTTACTGAGCCTTTGCCTACCTATTAGCTCCAGACCTCAAAAAGGTTTTTAACTCCTTCTTGGGCACTTAAGAGGTGTGCCCTCAATGAGGGAATCTTTTCTAATGCTGATCCCCAAACCAGACACAGATCCCCTGCTATGTGGATTATACCAACCAATCACATTATTGAATAGTGATGTAAAAATCTTCACAACAATCCTGGCCCGCGGATTTGGAGAGGTCTTGGCGCTATTGATTTCCCCGTATAAAGGTGGCTTTGTTAGGAATAGACAAAAAGGTAACAACATTATATTGTCTCTCAACATGGCAAAGCAGAGGATACTAGAACGGAGGTACTCCTGCTGTCTCATGATGCAGAGAAGAACTTCAACTGCATTGACTGGCCTTTTTTGGAGAGAACTCTTGACAAGACAACAATGGGAAAACATTAATACGGCTAACTATCCCTCAATTAACCTTTCAATAAATTCCTGACTATCTGACTCGATTCCTTCCACAAGGGGGCACTTGGCAAAGCTGTCCCCCTTTCCCCCTGATCTACTCCCTCACAATGGAACATCTAGACCACAGGATCATGGCTGACCCACTCATCATGGGTGTTTCAAATAAACAGGGACCGCAAAAGCTGGCACTTTTTGAAAATGATATTCTATGTTTTTTGACAAACCCACTGAGATCCCTACCTGCAGTCTTGGAAGAGTTTGAGCAGTTTCACCTGTGGCAGGATTCCGGGTGATTTTTCAGAAATCATGGGCAGTGCAAGTGGGAGGGAAGATCATATCCTTGAGGAGGTTCTGCTGAAATGAGGACTGTCATGAACTTCAAGAGGCATTAGATACCTGGGAGTTTAATTCCTTCTAACCATCAATGAGGGGTTCTCCAGCAATGTGCTGACTCTCTTGGTCCCCTTGTTCAAGGACCTATAAAGATGGGGCAGACTTGAGACTTATGGGTGGGCAGAATAATTTGTCTGAAGATCAACCTACTCTACAGATTATTGTAGCTCTTCCTCTTCCTTCAGGTCTACAAAACATCCATATGGAACAGGAGACAGACCCAGGTGGCCCAATCTTTGTTCATGAGGAGTCCAGAGAAGTCCAGAAAAGGGGAAACTGGAAGTACATTACATAGAGAGTTACATTCTGGCAGCTCAGATCAGTTTAGATATGGTTTGTTATTCACTGAATGCAGAAAGCCCTGGTACAGGATGCAACAGGAATGCATCTCAATACTCCAGCACCACTTACTGTGGTTGCGACAGCAAGAGAGTCACTTGACCCTGCCCTAAAGTGCACCACGAAGATAACCTTTCTCCATTGGTTAAAGTCTAAGCGGGCAAAGGGGGTAATGAATTACCCCTCCCTCTGACCTCAATGACAGGAAGCCTGGACATCCCACCAAGGTGTATGGGTAAACATTATCATACATGGGGAGGAGGGGAACCACTTTGCGTAGGCCACTAGGAGTCACAACAGTGAACCAAACATGTACAGCTAGGCCTGAGGGACTTGTACCGGATTACTCAGCTACTGCACTGGGCGTGACAACCAAAAGTCTGCACAGTAAGGGCATGTGACTAAAATTGAAGATATATTTACAAAGGGGGCACCACCAAAGTGCTTTCCCACTTATACAGAGAGCTAGACAATCTCAACCCCATGCTACAACTTTCATACATGCAAAAATGGGCCACTGACCACGGCTTAGAACTTACTGAGGGAGATTGAATCCTTATGTGGAGACAGACCACATACACTTCACTTTGCCTCCAATACAGCACAAATGCCTTTAAAATAATGATCTTCTATTACATACCACCAATCTGATTAAAAGCCATGGTGAATGCCCCTGATGGTGCTGGAAGGCCTATGGACTGAGGAAATACGCTTGCATATGTGGTGGAAATGCACCTACATGCAGCGGTTCAGGAGTAAGGTAATGAAGATTACTAATGTATCCTTCCCCACACCGACTGGGTTGGCTCTGTTGGGCATGACAGATGATAATGAGTTGCCCAAATTCCCTCGCTTAATGACCAGACTACTCACATCATTTCTGTTACCGGTGTTCTTGGTAAGACCACAGCATTGGTGTTTTTCGACACAACTAACCTAGGCATGTGGTGGATTAAAGTCTGGAACATCCATGCAATGAATAGACTGACTGCATTGGTACAGGAAACCATGCCAAAATCCAAATAAGCCTTGACCCCATTAAATACATACATCAAATGATTCTGAGAAAGCCCATTTCCACTTGACTTGATATGTTTGGGGGGAGAATGGGCCAAAAGGGTAGAGGATTTGGGTGGCAATAGAAGTGGAGGTCTGTGCAGGGTTGAGAATATGACTGGTCTGTTTCAGGTGGATTGTCTATATGCTGTTCCTGGAATGTATAGCTCAGTGGTAGATGTTCGGAGGGGGAGCTCATCAAATCTAGAAAACGTGTCACCTTGTAAAGCCCTGTGCCACCTTATAACTGCATCAGGTACAAGGTATGCAGGGTGGGAGCTCCCCCGCATCAAAGTTGGGTAGAAGTGGCACATTGAAATGTATAAGATTTCAGTGCGCCACTTCTTGGATGTCAATACGTCAAAGGGTGACACAGTGCATTGAAGATAGGCCTCCCCCATACATTCCTGGAGTTGCGCCATGCTTGTGACACAACTCCAGCAATGCGTGAC
Organism: Lissotriton vulgaris; assembly: GCF_964263255.1. Taxonomy (NCBI): domain Eukaryota; kingdom Metazoa; phylum Chordata; class Amphibia; order Caudata; family Salamandridae; genus Lissotriton; species Lissotriton vulgaris. The sequence goes on along the minus strand of NC_141694.1, from coordinate 394,443,041 downwards.
TTTTGTGCTGACAGACACGCCAGGATTCTGACATATCTGTCTCTTTTTGCAACATGGAGCACCTTACAATAAATATGGCGCATCCATCATGTTACAAGAAGGGTGCAGTAAAAACTGTTGCTTCTCTAATTTGTCGCAGCGATGCAACTGTTATCATAAATAAGGCCCATTGGGGCTTATTTACAAGCCCTTTGCACTGCTGGGGTGTCACTTTTTTGTGACACAACGGCGGCGTGTTTGCTGCCCTAAATTCACAAGGACAGGAAAAGCCACACTGCGTGGCTTAGCCAAAGTGCTTGCGGTGTTGCGCTGCTGTACTTTCTTGTAAATGAGGTCAGTTGGATTTTTGGGGGTAAAGAGGTTTGCCAAATTTTAGAAGCATTTGAGAAAATGCCCAGGCTGTTAATATGAATTGAGGGTGCTAATAAAAGCGGGGAGTCATCACTTAAGTGAGGTTACAAAGCATTATCATGAGGTGTCTGTCTTTGATGTACAACTATTAATTCAATGACTTGGAACACTGATACAATAGAGGAGCTCTGTTGATCGTGTAACGTTTTTGTGGTAGAACACTCAATTAAATATTTGCTTTATTACATTCACTCATTTACATTATTGCATTTTCATGTGAATACACTTAGCAGTAGAAACATTTTAGGCATTTAAGATTGCAAGAAGGAATGGTGGAAAGATGAAGGCAGAATATTAGAAAATTAGTGTAATAGACCTGGTTTTCTCAATGGCTCACAACTCTTGAAATTTTTTCGTTAAATAGGTTTAACAATAACTTGAGTGACCACAAAAAAAGCAGATAATTTCAAACAATTGACGGGAATTTGACGCATGCATATTTTCTTAAACACTTTGGGCATATTATTAAGGATGGCGTTAAAATTATCGTTGGTTAAGTGGCAGAAAACTGCTGCTAAAGCGGCGATAATGGACTTGATAATATGCCCTGGAAAATTCCAATAGAAATCCATATTCACACCAGGACATGGACTTCTATTGGAATTCTCAAGGACATATTATCAAGCCCATTATCGCCGCTTTAGCAGCCGTTTCCTGCCGCTAAACCGGCAATAATTTTGAATCACGTCCTTTATATTACGCCCCTTTGTTCAGTAAATAAAATGTAACATGTTATTATCCTGATAGAAATGTTTTAAGAAGGTAGTAGCAGTATCACTATTGCAATACTTATCTTGCTATAAAAATACCTACCATGTCAATATTCTCAACAGTTTGACAAACCTTTTGAATGCATGCACAATGTATAAAAACCATTTAAAAAAACATTTGTTTTACCATTTTCAGTATTACTTGGAGTTTATTTGCAAGAGGATGCCAATCTGCCCTAAGTGTTTCTGACAGCTGAAGCAGGAACAGCCAGAAACAGATGTTAAAGGACTAACAAAAATAAGTCAGAATGCCCTCAAAGATATTCGATTAACATGCAACATGATAGGTTTGCATGTACCCCTGATCTGCTAAATCTGAAATGACAATTATGGCACATTTGTCATGACTGTAAAAACCAGTTTGTGTCAGACAGAAACTTCACATTCTTTCTTTTTCTCTACTTTCATTTTGCAAACTTTTAAACAAATTAGTGTGTGTGTATATATTGTTATGTGGGAAAAATTGTTAAAGTGACTTTACAGTAAGGATTTGTAATAATGTCTAACGTTATATTTATTAAAAAAAATTAAGCTAACTGAAAAGACAAATGTCAAAGGAATGTTCTAGTCAGATGAAAATGTAATTTGAAGCACATCATTTTGAACAAATAACACCACTAAATGTCACAGTTATAGTTATCTCAAGTAACTATAACTCATGCTCTAAAGTATGTATAGTAAAAGAATACAATATCCCAACTTGTATTATTTGAAGGCAGTGTCATCCGCAATCACTGATTACTTCCTTTCCCCCAGATCGAGAGCCACGCCCAATTTCCCATAGCCCCGTGAATCGTCCCTACTGCCCGTTCCTCAGCCTTTAGCTTCACCTGCGCGCCCCTGTCACTGATCATACGCGGGCCCTCACTACCTGATGAAGCCAACTACAGCCACACTGCCAATTTAATTATTGGGAATAGACTCATGTCTGTCTCACATACTTCTTCCCTGCGTGACATCTTTCACAGTTCCAGCGCATGTTTTCACCATCGTGTAACACCTACCCCCACCCAGCCTACCCCTCCACACAGAACTGTGTACGTCCAAAACACTGCGTGGACCCTCAGGCCCATCCCGGACCTGGTTTGCCTGACCCTTCCTTTTTGGATGCTATGGCTCCTAGCTCAAGTACCCGCGGTGCATGCGCGGGCCTGAAGGCCTCGAAAGTTGCTGGCTCCTCATCCAGGCATCATGCACCTTTCAGACAGTGGTCTCCCACCCCCAGCATGCACCACCCACCAGTTGCCCGATCCACCCCACCCTGACCCTGGGGTTCTACGCACCTGCGTTCCTCATCAACCCCAGCTCCCACCCCAGGGGCCCTATTCATTACGGGATACCTCACTCCTTTCTCCTCCATTTGCTTTCCGCGCCAACTCCCTTCTGCACTGCCCGCCCCTCCCCGGCCGTCTCAGACACTCCGTCCATGGATTTCCCACCCGCCCGACCTCCATTGCTCCAACCGTCTTCTTTCTCTGTCCCCTAAGCAGCACTGCCCTCGTCTCAGTCCTGATGAATATCCTGAATTAACTGGATCGAAACGCCGTCGACCATCCAGCACTAATACAGGCGCAACACACGAAGCAGCTCACTACATTGAACATACTAAATATGAACCTTTTAAATCCACTTGGAACAGCTGTGTACCAAATGTTTCACTGAATATTTATGCACCAGTACCTTGCGCCACCTATCCTGCTTTACATTGCCACATGCGTCGCTACCTTGGTTTTCACTGTTACACCTAGAGCACCACGTACAACTTGGGTTGTTCTCCATTTTTGTGAATTGTATACTGCAGTGCTGCAATAACTGAAAATTATTTCCTTTATTTTACCCTTGTTTAAATATTTGTATAACATGATGCCTCAAGCGCATGTTAGAATCATACAGAGTCTTCTTGCCTCCTTTCGGATAATGTTGTACACATATCCTTGCTAACTGCCTTCAAATACTACCAGTTGGGATATTATATTCTTTTACTTTACCACACCCCAATCTCAACACGGTTGACGGGTATCTTGCTCCTGTGTTTTCTACAAAACTAAAGTATGTGTAGCTTGTGCCCTCATCATGCACTGCTAAGTACCTCACATATTACATCACTCATGAAGCCAATAACTCATATGTTGCCTCCCCAGGCTCTACCCAACCCCAAGGGATTATTTTTGTTTAAGCGCCAATTATGGTAAATTAAAAAAAATTATGCATTCCCTATCAGTTATTTCGAATCCCTGGAGTCTGAGAAGAATCTGTCGATCTGAAATGGGTCTACGACACCTGAAAAAAAGAAAAGGCATATAAGAGGGCAAGGTTAGCACAAGCAGGCACCCAAGCTCTGTGAGGGGAAACAACCAGTGCTCAAAATATAAATGGTTACATTTTGTCATGGGAAACTCTGTTTAAGTGCCTGGATTCGCAAATCCAAGCAAGGCCCTCTAGTGTAGATTTGGGGGTCCCATATTGGATTAACAAAAAAAGATAGAGGAGGATCTTCATAGAAAGAGCATAGCCTAAATGCCATTGTGTAAGTCCTGCAGAGTACGATTGACTGCAGAGGCTTTAGTAAAGCCTGCCTGGTACACCAACACTGGATGCATGCTTCACAGGCCCAACGGTCCTAGCTGCTGTGGTACTAGTAAAATCTGCCTGGCACTCCACACTGGATGAAGGCTTCATGGATTCAGGATGCCCAGTTGCCAAGGGACCGGTATCACCCTGCCGATACACAACCATTGGTTGCAGGCTTCACAGACTCAAGAGGTCTGTCTGCTGAGTTCCCAGTTCCACCCACCTGGTACGCCACCACTGGGAGTAATCTCAATGAATTCAAGGGGCGAGGAGGCTAATGAGGGGCTACTACTGCTCGCTTGGTACATTATCATCGGGTGCAGGATACATGGACTCATAGGGCCCAGCTGCTGAGGGACCAGAAGGGCCAGGCTGCCCCCACCACCAGCATGTGCAGCCTTTACAGATTCAAGAGCCACTACCTACCCACAGATACATGACCACTGAATGCACACTCCAGTTCTGAAGGAGCCTGGTGCCTTGAAACCTAGTAGTTACTGTTGACTCTTCTTCTTCACTCTCATTATTAACAGCATCCTCAACTTTTTCTCCAACCGCTTGTTGTTTGCCCACTTTACGCAATTTACTCACGCACTTTGCCATATGCACAACTCGTTTTGCTATAACCATAAACTCTTCAAGGGGTGTCGTATCCTTTAACGAAAATTCCTCTCTTATTTTATCAATAACACAAACTGGTCTCTTATCCTTTCCTCCTTTAAAGCCCCAAATTTACAACTAGCTGCACATTTCTTTATACCTGTTCCAAATTCTTCCACTGAATCATCCTTCCCTTGTTCCCTCTACCCAAAATATTAAGATTCCATAATGCTGCTGATGCGCGAGCGCACGTTCCAAGATGGCTGCCACGTGACGTCTTTCTACATTTTGCGCCCGATTTTCATCAGAAAACGATGAATTTTGTATCAGAAAGTTGCCCAGGAGGAGGTTGCTGCTTACATAAAGTACTCACCAGTACTGTGGAGCAAGTTCAGTGGATTCTGCCTTGTGGAAGGTTTTTTTTTCTTCACCTGGTTCCTGCGCCCTGCAAAGCTTCCAACTACAGCCAGATTTTTCAGTCAAGGGGGCGGAGACAGCTTTCAGAAAAGGGACTGGCTTGGGTGTAGCCACTCCCCCAAACCATTTTAGCTGCTGCACCAGTTTTTTCTAAGGTATTTCCACTGCATTTTCTTGTTCACACATTATTTTGATTTTGCAAGTATAATTCTGAGACTTTTTACTTAAAAATGGAAAATAAAAGTACCATTAATAATAAAAGGAGGCAGCAGATGGTTTTCCCCCTCCTGCTAAATCTAAAGTAGTGGAAACTTCTGAACCATCATTATCTTTAATTTTGGAGTAAATTCAGGCTCTTCGTATAAATACAGATGCTATTGCTTCTGAAGTAAAGAATGTCCGTAAAGAAATTGATGAACATATCGGATAACTCCATTAAAATAAAGGATAATTCAGTTAAAATTGACACATTTACTCCACATTTTCACCTATGTGTTCTACTTTTTAGGACTTGGAAAATCGTAACAGACAATATAATCTACGCATATTTAATTTACCTGAAGATGTTATGGGAAATAACTGTAGATTATATTTAGAGAATTTATTGCCGAATCTTTTACAAATTACATTTTCAGAAAAGTTTGAAATCGTCAAAGCTCATAGGATTCCCTCACATAGGAACCCTCTTCACACTAAACCGCGAGAAATGATTTTCAAAGTCCTTCGACACCATCATTTGGTGCTAATCAGGAAATCAGCTAGAGAAATTCCTTCATTGATGGTAAATGGAAACAAAATATTAATTCATCAAGATTTTGCCGAAAAAAACGGTCTCAATTAGCAAAGTGTTCACTGCTCTTCGTCCTCAACTACGGACTTCAGGCTCCAAATATTGTCTTTTTGGTCCGTCGACGATGCATATTTGGAAGGATAACTTCTCTAAATCTTTTCAACTTCCAGAAGATATACGTCATTTTTTGGACCATCAGTCACAGCACTCAATGGATACCAATGACTCTGCTACATGATTGTTACCAGTTATACTTTTTCAGATACAACACTGAAATTTCTTTATAAAGGGCTCCAGCGGGTCTGGTCATGCTTGGCGTGTGCGCGTTTCACATTTCTGTCTTCTGTTTGTCGTTTTTTTCCATGTTTTTTCATTTTTCTTTTCTTTTTTCCTTATTTGGAGCTACCTATTTCTCATTATTTTAATCTTCCTTTATCCTCCTCTTCTTGATCTCCTTTCTTCTATTATGGCTAATTCACACAATATTAAAGTAGTTATGTTAAATGTCAAAGGTTTGTGCCATCCAGTTAAACGCACCAAAATTCTTGATTATTTCAATAGCTGCAAAACTGATGTTTGCTTTATACAAAAGACTCATATAGATGAAATAATTTTAGATTATATGAAGACGAAATGGGTAGATTTTATTATCTCTTCTCCTGCGAATGGTAAGAAAAATGGTGTAGCCATTTTATTTGCAAAAAAGTTGCATTGTCAAATTTTAAGTAAAACTTCTGATAAGGATAGTAGATTTGTTATTGTTAAAATTAAAGTTCATGACAGATGTCTATTTTTATTAAATGTTTATGGTCCTATAGCAGATGACCCAGTTTTTGGGCTAATCTTACTACAGAGGTTCTAAAGATTGGTAATGCCCCTTTGATTGTTGAACGCAATTTTAATGCTATTTCTGACCCATTTTTGTATAGATTATCTATGACTAAGTTTCTCCCTTCCAAAGTTTATTTTGCTTTCAAGTCATTTATTCAAGCCACTAAGTTAGCTGATATTTGGAGGTTACATTTTCCAATGGAAAAAAGTTTTAAGTTTTTCTCAAATTCTCACAAATTTCATTCCAGAATTGAGTGCTTCTTAGTTTCTAGGCAACTCATCAGTTCAATAACTCATCCCCCTATTGGTAACATTGATATATCAGGTCATGCTATGATTTCTTTGGTTTTGACTTTGGACCCAAATTTTATTAAACAATCTAGATGGAGAATGAATGCTGGTAAAATTTTAAATGACTATAATAAACCTAAACTATTATCGGCCATTCAAGAATACTTTTTACTCAACCCTGAAGGTTCTACATCTATGATCACTAGATGGGATGCTTTCAAAGCTTATATTAGGGGCAATAATATATCTATTATGGCCCATGATAATAAAACCTTTCATGCGCAGACTAAACTCCTACAGACACAGATCGCGAAATTTGAGCGACTTTTTATTACATCCAGCAATCCTCAATATAAATTTAAGTTGCAAAAATTATGCTATGAATTTACTTCTCTCCTTAGTAAAAGAGCTGAGGTCAAAATTTCGAATGCTAAGGCCAGATTTACTTTGTACTTTGTTTCTTGCTGCATCGCGCCCGCATCTAAACTTGCACTATCTGACCTGCTGCTTACCTGATTTTCCCGCTCTAGACCCCGGTCCGCCCCGGCAGAGTGCCGTTTGCGCGGAGGGTCCCTGCACGAGCGTCACTTCCGGCTTTGCACCACTTCCGCCCTGCCTCTCCACCGTGCAGGTGAGCGGTCTAGTGGTTAACGTCGACTAGCATAAATGGCAACCTGGAGGAAGCGCAGCGGACGAGCGCAGCGGGAGCGCCGACTTCGCGCCGAAGTCGCGCATAAGTCAAGCCCGTCTGCGCCCGTCCGCGGCCGACCGGGGCTAGGGGCCATGCATGCTGCTCTACGTATTACTTATACCTCCCTGGAACTTCGTTCATGTTTTTCCCGTGCTCCTCCTTTCCCTCACACGATTGCCATCGCTCGGACTCATGGTATTTTCTCCCCTCTCTCACCTAGCACCCCTCTGGCTGCTCCCTCTACTACCCTTCCCCCCAACTCTACCACTCCCACACTTCCCAGGCCTAGTTCCTTTGGTACGCGTTCCATTTCTGTTGTGTACCTGAACACCCGCTCCCTTCCCAAACATCAGCTTGAGGTCTTCCAACTTCTCGAGGCTGGCAACATTGACATCCTGCTCCTCGTTGAAACCTGGTTACATGCGGACTCCTATCCTGACATCTTGGCCGCAATACCCCCGGGCTACTATATCCTTCATTCCAACAGGACCTCTGGTAGACCGGGTGGGGGAGTTGCTGCCATCATTCGCTCCAACCTGCAATTCACTTCTTTAACAACCACTCCTATATTGAACTCCGATATTCTTATGTTGAAATTTTCCTCTCCCAAACACTCCTTCATGTGTGTTTTAGTGTACCGTCCCCCTGTTAACATGCCCTCTTTCCCATCTTTGTTCAGCGATCTCATTTCGCAACTAACCATTAACTCTGCTAGGATCCTGATCATTGGTGACTTTAATTACTGGCCATCCGACCCTTCTGAATCCTCCGTGTCACTTGATTTTTCTGGTTTTTTATCTGGTCTAAATCTTTCCCAACATATCTCTATTCCGACTCACATCAAGGGCCATACCCTGGATCAGGTGTGGACCACTAACTTGGACATTTCTTCTCCTTTGGTGTACCCCTGTACCTGGTCCGACCACTTTTTTATTTCTTTTGCCCTACAAATCATTGCACCCACCCGCCCCCCTCCAACCTCTAATTTCTCCGCTCGCAATTGGAAGCACGCCGATATTTCTTTGTTCCATTCGACCCTTGCTTCCACCCTACCCCCTAGTCACTCCGATTTGAACTCCCAAGCAGCCGCAATGGATCAATGGCTGTCTCAAGCCAGTGACGCAGTCGCTCCAGCTAAATCCATTAAATCGAAGCGACCCCACGACGCTCAGCGTTGGTTCACTGACCAACTCAAGGCCAGTAAACTCCTTCTTCGTCAGGCTGAGCGCCGATGGAGGCGTAACTATGATCCCTCATTGAAGTCTGTCTACACTGACTTACTTAAATCTTACAAAAAATCCATCATCCTGGCCAAATCTGCTTATTTTTCCCAAAAAGTAATTAACTCTGCATCCAAGACTAAAGAAATTTTTTCAATTGTCGCTGAACTTTCTCTACCCGACCGTGTAACACCTCAGCCTCAGCCATCACAAGCTTTGTGCGACTCCCTCAATTCTTTTTTTATTGACAAAATTGCCACAATCAAAAACAATATTCCCCCTACCACTACGTCTCACATCAGCGTCCTTCCTCCTTCGAATCCCCACTCCCTGAATGTTTTTCCCCCGATTTCTTTAGACACCTTCCGCTCTCTACTTTCGGCTGTGGGCTCAGGCTCTCCCATGGATTGCTGCCCCCCCCAAATCCTTAGAGTTGCCTTTATGGAATGTCCCGACCCTCCTCTGGACCTCCTAAACCGTTCACTCTCCATCGGCTCTGTCCCCAATGCTTTCAAAAGCGCTGTGGTGGTACCTATCCTGAAAAAACCCGGTTCCGATCCCGCGGTACTGAGCAACTACCGACCTATCTCCCTTCTCCCATATCTTGGGAAGGTCTTGGAAACCTATGTCACCCGTTGCCTGAGCTCTTTCATCGAGGAGACTCATTTCCTCGATAATCAACAGGCAGGTTTCAGACCCTCCCACTCCACGGAGGCAGTGGTGACAGCGGTCATGGATACGCTGAGACAGGGGGCGGAAAAGAACTTGGCCCAGGCCCTGGTGCTACTTGATCTTTCGGCCGCTTTCGACACGGTCGACCACGACATTTTGGTCGACTGTGTCAGAAATGCTGGGATCTCGGGCCTGGCCCTGTCTTGGATTGTGTCCTTTCTCCAACTTCGGACCCAATCTGTACACCTATCCTCCTTTTCTGCCCCTTCCACTTCACTTTCTTGCGGTGTCCCCCAGGGTTCTGCCTTATCCCCCCCTTTTGTTCAATCTTTATATGCAGCCTCTTCTGGTCTCCCTCCGTCACTCCTCTGTTACCACTTTTAATTATGCAGATGATCTGCAACTTATCTTTCCTATCGACTCTTCTCCTCTCTCCCGCTCTAATTTCCAAACCACCATGCTCTCCATCTATGAGTGGATGAACTTCAGCCAGCTGAAGCTCAATCCTAGTAAGACAGAGCTGGTCCTGATAGGTGGGCCCTCTCATCCTTGGACTTCCAACTTCTGGCCTCCTGCCCTCGGCCCCCCCCTTGCCCAGTTGACTCCGTGAAGAGCCTAGGTGTTGTCATCTCCAGCGATCTCTCGATGCGGCCGCACATTAATGCTGTTACCTCGGCCTGCTTTTTCCATCTTCGCAGGATCGGGAACATCCGAAGGTACCTGTCCTCAGAGGCTCTTATTCTTGTCATCTTGGCCCTGGTCACCTCACGTTTAGACTATGCGAACTGTCTATACGTGGGGATTCCAGCCTACCATCTTCAACGACTTCAACTGGTGCAAAACCAGGCTGCCAGATTAATCTTCCAGCAACCAAAACATCAACATGTCACCCCGCTGTTAAAAACCTTGCACTGGCTCCCGGTTGCGCAACGATGCATTTTCAAACTTGGTTGCACCGTTTTCAAATCTCTTTTTGTTTCTGCTCCTGCTTTCATTTCTCTCTGCCTACACCCTTACACTCCTCCCCGACACCTTAGATCCTCTGCCCACAATCTGCTGGTCACTCCTAGGTTTAGACGTAAGAAGCACGGTGGTGCTGGCTTCTCCTTCCTTGCCCCATTCACTTGGAACTCCCTTCCCCTCCCTATTCGGCTCACCCCTGACTATCCCACTTTTCGCAAATCTTTAAAAACTCATTTGTTCCGTCTTGCTCACGGTTAGCTGTCCACACCCCCTGCGTCCTATTCCACTGTCTTCGAGCGCCAAGAAACCAATTGGTGTATGAGCGCGGTATTAACATTTTTTTAACATAACATAACATAACATTTAGTTTTAACGCAAATAGATCTGGAAAGCTATTAGCTAAATGTTTGCGTATAAAAAAAGATAAAACTCAAATTAACTCCATTCATGGTCCCAATGGTAACATTGCTCTTTCTCATAAAGATAGTGTTAATTAATTTTTGAATCTATATTCTACATTATATAAAAACCTGACTTTGATGGATGATACTTTAATTGATTCCTTCTTAACCTCATGTAAGTTGCCCAAGAGTTCACAAACAGATAAAATTTGTTAAGATCCTCATATTAAAAAAGACAAAATAATCTCAGCTATAAAGTCCCTTAAAAAGAATAAATCTCCTGGTCCTGATGGGATTCCAGTGGAAGTCTACAAGAATTTCAGTCACAACTATTACCTTTTTTATACAAACTTTTAACTTTTTTTGCTCTACTGACACTACCTCTGGATCATTTACAGAAGCTTTAATTATAGAAACCAGATAAAGATCCCACTCTTGTGTCTAATTATTGTCCTATATCTTTAAATAATCAGGATTGCAAATTTTATGCTAAAATACTTGCTTCCAACATAGCCCCCATATTAGAATCTATTAAACATCCTGAGCAATATGGGTTTATTAAGAATAGATATTTTTCTAACAATACTAGAACTCTATTACATATTATTGAACAAAGCTATACCTTTTCCATACCTTCCTGGATTTTAGCTTTGGATGCTGAGAAGGCGTTTGATAAAATTCATTGGCAATTTTTATTTCTACATTATCATCATTTAATTTTGGAGATAAGTTTATTCACATGATTTCAGATTTATATTCAGCCCCTACAGCCAGTTTATTTATTAATGGTCAAGTATCAAATCAATTTTCGCTTTTCAGAAGCCCAAGACAAGGATGCCCTCTTTCTCCTCTGTTATTTTTGATTAGCATTGAACCTTTTCTTATTTCTAAAGGAAATTGTGATGATATTAAAGAGATAACTGTTAAGGATGTTTTTGTAAAAACCATTGCTTATGCGGATGATGTGCTTTTATTTATAAGTGATCCTTTAGCTTCCTTCTCACCCTTAATGGATATTATAAAGCATTATTCTGAAGTTTCTGGTTACACTTTACATACCAACAAAACTGAATGTTTTCCCTTACATGTCTATTGCACTCCTGACATGATTCCCATGCGTGAAATTGTTTGGCAAAAAAATTACTTAAAATATCTTGGAATCTTATTTTCTTCATCTATCAAATCAACAATAAATGTAAATTGCGATTTTCTGTTAAATTATATTAAAAACAAGACGTCTAAATGGGCGTCATTACATCTTACATGGTGGGGCAGAATGAATTCTGTTAAAATGACTATTGCTCCCAATATCTTTTATACTTCTGCCATGATCCCTTATCAATTTCTATTAAAGTTTTAGAGATTGATTGATTGATAGGCTCTATTTCGGTAAAAAAAATACCATAAAAGCAGTACAGAAATACAAATTACAGTAAGTATCATTTACAATCTATTTACACACAAATGATAAAAACAGGAAAAAAAATTGATTGAGAAAGTTAAAACAAGTATTAAATTGACAAAGAAAGCCTTCTGTTGCGAATCAACCAAGCCCATTTCAAAAATTTTGACACAGCATATACAATCACAGGGGATGTGTCAGTCATTAAAATACGCATTACCACTATACACTGACGAATGCCTAAGAGTCTGCAAAGTGGTTTTAGCCAACAAATCCTCGGGGCACGATAGTCCGGGCATTCAAAGAAGATGTGAGCTACAGACTCTACTCGAGAGGAACAGGATGCACAAAAAGGTGAAAGTTGATGAGGCCGCTTCCAACGGGTGACTACCTCCCCTACTCGTAGAATCCCCACACAGAACTTGAAATACAGGGTGCGGTCAAACGGAATGGAGATAATGTCTAGATAGGGTTCGTATGCCACCACATCCTTAATTCTCACAAAGGCTACAGTTGCGTTGCAATGGCGTAAGTCTAGATGTAGTTTTGCAGAGACCCAGTTCCGATACAACTTTTTAATAGTAGCCTTTAGTGGGCAGTTTTCGTAGACCATGCATCAGGTAATCCTATCTCCATTAATAATCTTTTAACGTCCCTCAACCATTTGATCCTAGACCACCCGGCCATGTCCATAACCTCAGATAGTGCTTCCGCATAAGAAACTAATTCGGGCACCCGCCATAACCTTGCCCAAAGGAGCAGCGGACGAAGTTGTGCTTGGTCCCTGATAGGTCTGCAACCTAAATCCAGTAGCACTGGCACTGTAGGTGTGCTCTGTGGTAGGGCCATCAGGTCTTTCAAGAACTGGTTCTCTGATTTGGCTAGTGGATCCAGGTTGCAGGTGCCCCACAGCTCTGCCCCATATAGAGTGGCACTGACCCCTCTCACTTTATATATTTCCACTACTGGGGCAAAGGGTTTACTGGATGAGGAGCGTTGTTTCTTAAGTAATGAGCCTCCTACCCTTTTGTGGCCCAGTAGCATTTTATAGATGTGTGAATTCCAGGAAAGGGAGTCATTGAGTCGGATACCCAAGTAGTCAAATTCGGAAACTCTCTCTAATAGCTCGGAATTCAAGGTCGGAAGTCTGCCAAGTTTCCTGGGCGGGTTCATGACCAAAAACTTGGTTTTATCGGTGTTAATTACTAGCCCTCTCAACAGACAAAACTCCTGAAAACTATTTAAAAGGCTTTGCAGACCCATGGGGGACTTTGAAATAAGGAGAGTGTCATCTGCAAAAAGCAGTGTAGGGATCCGTTTACCTGCCAAGGAGGGAGCGTCCGAGGCAGTTCTAAGCAGATGGTCAACCACACCGTTTACATAAAGCGGAAACAGGGTGGGCACTAGGACACATCCCTGTCGGACACCCCTTCCCACAGGGATCCTTTCCTTTTTTTCACCCTTCGTGCCTCAGCGCACCTGTGCAAAATTGCCATTGTGTAGTTTTACCAGTAGGGAGAGAATGTACAAGGGCAACCCTAAGTCTGACAAGACCTTCCATAACTTCTCCGTGGGAACCAGGTCGAAGGCAGTCTTTAAGTCTATAAAGGCCAAATACAGACTGCACCCTCCCAGCACCACCACTTTCCAGTGGAGAAGAGTTAATCTAAAGGCCTGCTCGATGGTCCCAGTGCCAGAGCGGAACCCAGCTTGGAGGTCCGACAAGATGTTATTGTCGTCCATCCACTCGAGCATCCTTCTCAGGATCACCTTCCCTGACACTTTTTGGGTGGAGTCAATTAGACTTATTGGCCTATAGTTGGCAGGGTTGTCCCGACACCCCTTCTTGAATATCAGGACTACCTCTGCCCCCTTCCAGGATTCAGGAACGGGCGCGCCCTTACTGATGGTAATTAACAGTGATGATACAAGATTCCCCCATTCCCTGGGGCTTGCCCGTAATAGATCTCCAGGTAACCCGTCGGGCCCTGCTGCTTTCAACAGAACCAGGGTTTTAATTACATCCATCACCTCTCTAGCTGTAAAAGTAACGTACTCTAGTCCCGTTATGGAAATTCCTAGTAAAGCAGCGTTATTGGTAAGTGGCTCGATTGCAACATAGAGGGATGAGAAGTGGTTGAACCAGCTCTGGGGAGGGATGTTGCACGTCATCAATGTGCTATATGGCCTGTCCCTAGATCTTATGAGGTTCCAGAAACCTCTAGCATCCCTTTCCAAACTTGCTTTCCTCAGATCCTCCCAGAAGCAGTCCTCCCATTCCCTCCTTGCTGCAATCACAGTCAGCGAATAGTTTTTCCTTGCCAATCGTATATCGGCCAGGGAGTTGCTCTTCACAGCGCAAATCAAGGAGCTTTTCATCTCCCTACATTTTTTCGTATACCATCCATAAGGGTTCGGCCTGAGTTTACGCTTGTCAGCACGACAAGTTGGGAAGATAAAAGAGTTCGCTCAGAGCCTTGGTGGTAACACAAAAGAGCGATGATACTTCCTCAGGGTGTAACGTGGGTGCAATTAACTTGGACTGGGCAGTGTCCAGAAGTGTCGAAATGGATAGGACTTTCTCTTTGTCCATAATGATATTACTCCATTTTAAACGCGTACCACAATTGGAGGGATGAAGCTCCTGGTGGGCAAGCATTACGAGGGACGTATGTACCCCCGAGTACTCCGTCGAAAAAGGACGAAGAGCAAGGGAGAGCAGGTTGTGGTCACTCTCTACTGAGCGGAGTACCTCCATGTCCAGCAAGTGGCCCCAGGAGTTTACATCGAGGAGGATGTAATCTATTCTAGACGTGTGATCCACCCTATTATAGGTATGCGCTCCAGATGGGTCCAGAGACGTCCTACCATTCACTGCCCTAAGATCAAATTCCAGGGTTAGGGGATAGATTTGAACTGCCACTTGAGACCACCTTCTAATAGGAGGTAAGGTCGAAGCTGGTATACCTCTCCTGTTGTCATCGTCAACAGTCCCCAAAGAGTCCTCTAATCCAAGAGGCTTAAACGTACAGTTAAAGTCACCTGCGACCAGTGTTCCCTCTAACGTGCGCGGCTGCGCTCGCGCGCACCTTTAAGACACCGAGCGCGCATGGTACAATGTTAAGCGCGCACACGTTCTCGCCGCTGCCATCCGCTTTTTAAAATGCGAGCGGCGAAAAACAGCAATTTTCCTGGTTGTCTGAGTCCTTTGGGAAAGTATTCCTGTTAATCACAGCGCCCGTCAGGTGCTGCAATTAACGGGAATATTTTCACACTGGCCTACAATCAGCACCCAGTATGTATTTAGAAAATAAATGAAGCAAGTTTGAAATCAGGACGTGTAAAGTGCACGTCGTGCTTTCAGACTTGCTTAATTTCTTTTCTAAATACCACGCGACTGGGTGCTGATTGCGGGCCTTTGTGAAAGGATTGCTGTTAATCGCAGCGCCCGTCATGCGCTGCAATTAACAGGAATATTTTCACAATGGCTGGGAAGGGCACTGGGCGACTCGGGTGACTCGTAACATGTCACTGGTGGAACTCCGGGGGTTGCCCACTTGGGACGTCTGCGGCTTCGTCCTCTACAAAGAGTAACAAGTGCCTGAGCCCTCCTGGTACCACAACTGCGTGGAGCGCTTCAGCAGCACACGCTCGCCAAAGGTTTCCAAGTCGACTTTTTTTTATTGTTTTCCACCCACTTGGCTGTCGATAATATCATATTGAGAGCTACCTCAGGAGAATCCTATGCTATATAAGAGGTAGCCGGGGAGCGGTGATGGTGTAGCCTGCTCAATTGATAAATAAATGGGCCAGGTCTAGCCACGCAGATAAAAAACAGAGTGAAGCTGTTCTTGTGACTCGTACACACGCAGCCTGCATGCCATCCCGTTTGTACACTTTCAGAATAAAGTTGCAGAGGCAATTTTAGGGAAAGAAAACATGCAGATATTGTGTATAAACAAGTGACATTAATCTGGATAGGGTGAAGTATAGTAGCATATCAGGCCGTGACAAATAAAATGGAAATATTTTGCCCCAAGTTGTGACTGTCCATGAAACAAGCATTGGCAAACTGAGCATGTTTGACTTGCTTTTAGAGTCCTAAACCAGTGCTTTAAATGGGCAGTACTGTCCGGTGCCAAGTACCTGCGCTTTTTTCATTTGAATACCGGCACGTTTCAGAAGTGCTGCAATACATTTCATTGGGGAGTACTGGCACCCCTCAGGAGCAAGTAGGTACTAAATAGTAAGTCCTTGTACTTCTATAGGTACATTCAAAGCACTGTCTGCAAACTTTTATGATAAAAGGAAGGGGCTGCTGTCTTCTCTGGTGCTTCATCTTTCACGGAAGAGGCATTGAATTCAGGAAAGGAAGGCACACCTGGAGGTCTTGTCAAAAGCAGGTAAATCATCGGAGGGGGCATGGGGGTGGGGTGCTATCTATTTGATGTCACACTTCTGCTTACTTATAAGACTATGTGCAGGTTCCTGCTCCAGTATTTGAAATACTTTAAACTGTTTGTGGTGGTGGCACGCATGCATCAATCACTTTTAGATTATTTGGCTAGGCAGGCAGACCCTCGATCAGACGGACATACACACAGACAACCAGAGCAGCGGAAAGTTTCCCAAGTACGAAGGTAGATAAGACAGACATTCCTAGGAGACAGGCGGCCACGATGCAAGCAGGCAGAAACAGAAAATGAGAGAGAAAGGGACGGACACATAGCATTAATACACAGGCACAGAGAAGCCAGCAGGGACAAAAGCCCGGAAGACAAATATAGACAACACACTTAATGATGTACTGACTGACAAACAGTTGTACACCGAGGTAACTGGATAGACAGAGATAAAAAACATACATTGGCAAATACAGAAAAAGTTGAAAGAAAAATATAAATGCAAACAGCTAGTGTATAGTTTATGTACAGGTTGAATGACAATATCTAGTTAAAAAGATAGACATGCTGCCAAAAAGACAAAGGGGAGGGAAGAATAGAGAAAATATACAGAAGGTACCCACATTGGCAGACGTAGATGTACTGAACACACATATTTGTCTGCATTCTCTCTGCAGCTAGACTGACAGACAGACAGACAGACAGACAGAAACAGATAGATAGATAGACAGACAGATAGATAGACAGATAGATATATAGATTTATTTAAATTCGAGATGTGCTGATGGATGGACTCTAGATGGACGGGTTATGGGTTTGGGAGCTGGCTGGGTTTGAGTGGGTAAATGAGCTGTATGTAAGGATGGATGAGCTTAAGGGGTAGCTGGATGGGTTTGAGTGTGTAGATACGGAGGATGTAAGTTTATGTGGATGGATGAATGAATGAATGGATGGATGGATGGATGGATTTATTTTACTTGGATGCTAGATGAGTGACACTATGGGTTGGATGGGTGGGCTTAAGGGGTAGCTGGAAGGGTTTGCGTGTGTGGATAGCGTGTATGTAAGATATGTGGATGATGAATGGATGGATGGATTTAGTTTACTTGGATGCTAGATGATTGACACTATGGGTTGGATGGATGGATGGCTAGGGGATGGATGGGCGGATGGGACGGGGGTTTGTATACAGACATAGTCAATGGAAGAATGTATTGATGAAAAGGGAAGTGTTCAAATGCTCAGTAAATCTGTTTAGAACAATATTTAAGCAGAGCCTGTCTGCCCTGCACAGTGCATCCAGCACAGCAGGCAGGCTTCCCTAATCTGAATTCTTTGTGCGTACAGCAGTTCTTCATACATGAGAAGTGCAGGGAAAGTGCGTGGGTGATCTTTGCATATTTTTTGACAAGGGTCTTGCAGTTTTCCTCCCGTGAACATGTGTTTGCGTCTCGCAGCGGGAGCCGGAGCTGTCGGAGGTTGTCCCCAACTGCCTGACCGCCATGAGCCATCCGAGGAGCCCCTTTCTGGAGGCTGCAGAGAGAGAACTGAGCCGGTCGAGCTCTGAGACAGCGCCGTCCTCAACCTCATTATGGACATCATACAGGACTTGAGAAACTACCATTTGGCCAAGGAAAACGGGGTGCAGTTTTACTCCAAATTCTCAGACTACAAACTGGACGTCAAGGAAGCCCCTGAGTACGGGCACTATCAGGATGAGCAGAGAGTCGGGGAGTCTCCCATTTTCACTCCTCTCGTTAGTTAGCATCCGCACTATTCTGTTAGTAAGAAGGTGAAACCGGGCAGAGCCCGAGCACACTATTATGGCTGGGCTTGTTGTGTTGAGAGGTAGGCAGGGCTTGGGTCAGGTGGGTGGTCTCTTTGGACTGGGATGAAGTAAGATTGGGGCAAATCTGTTGCACTATATGCTAAAATAGAATTGTATTGAATTTACATATCCTCTAAGGAGATCTGTTGTTACCACCTAAAAATTAATATATTGTGCGGCACAGTTAGTGCAGTAAATTATATCAGAAACAAAGTGTTTGGCTACAGATATTGCACAATAACTTCTAAACTATCTATTTGTGTCCATTAGTGCCATTGAGGGTGCTCCGGTCAAAGTATTTATAAGTCACAAGGCAAAACAAGCCCCACGCGGCCATAAAAGTAACAGCTGCGAGTATTTTCATCCCACTCAAAGCCCTGGTCTACACGTGCGGTCAGGTTCTTGGCGCACATAGCCTTGGCTACAGCGCACAGAGACCTTACTCTGCCGCACACAGAGGAAAATAATTAGAGGGAACATTGCCTGCGACTAAAACATGGGAACTATCGGAGCCCCTTATTAACAGGGATTCTAGCTCTGAAACTGTAGGTGAGAGTAGACCTCCCTTTGTCCCCTTAACATAGATATCAAAGATGTCTAGGGCTGCCCTCTCTTGGGTCCTTTGAGAGATATACTCAAAAGATTGAGTGAATCAGTCACACGCTGGATAACCTGACAGCCGAGTGAGATAGCGACCCATATGAGAAGACCTCCAGAGGGGCGGCCTTTCCCGGAAGGGGATGGTACTGCTGGCAGGAAAAAGGATGAATATCCTACCTTGTGGCAAGCCCCCCTACTCCAGGTTTCTTGGAAGAT
This sequence comes from Lissotriton vulgaris, assembly GCF_964263255.1. Taxonomy (NCBI): domain Eukaryota; kingdom Metazoa; phylum Chordata; class Amphibia; order Caudata; family Salamandridae; genus Lissotriton; species Lissotriton vulgaris. The sequence continues at coordinate 394,423,964 of NC_141694.1, read as the reverse complement.
ACAGATGGAGAAACCCTCCACTAGAGTGTTCCAGTCCAGAACAGCCAGCTTCCTTGTAATCCCAGCAACATTCCAGCTAAGAATCTTTATGACAGGATCGGCCGCAGTTGGTTCTACGTAGGGTACAAGATTAGTAGCCCGCTCCCCCTCGGGGAGTGAGCAAGGGGCACTGATTCCCTGCTTAGACCCACTGCCAAGATTTTCACCCTGTGACTGTGGACCACTCTCAGTAGAGAAAGATGTCCAACTAGTGTTAGTAGTATCCAAAAGACAGGGATCCAACCGAGGACTCGAGCCCGGGGGTGGAGGAACTACTGGTAATCAATTGGAGTAGGGAGAAAGAGAGAAGATCCTTTCAAACTCCTGTTGAATTGCTTTTTATCAATGGGGAAAGGATCACTTGTCCTGCGAAAAACTTAGGTCTGCAGGTTTGGTAACTGGGTGTCTCCCAATAAAATGACCCTCATACACGTGTGGTTTTAGATCGTTTGCGGTAGCGGTATATGAGGTGTCCCCGCTTATGACACATGTGCGTGCGTAATCATAGGGTCAAGTCATTCGTGTGCACCCTCCACCGGGAGGTTTTACCTTAGTTTTAAGGCAGTAGTGATCGTGGAAATAGGGTGATCAGAGTGGTGATGAGTGATTAGATAAAAAAGCTAGATTCTCAGAACAGGGAATTTATTAAGTCTGGATGCTAGCTTTGGTTAAAAGAAAATTCGTGCTGCTTCCGAATTTGTTTATGGATTCAAGCGCACTCAAGGTCATGTAAAATGGTCGACATGTTTCAGCATTGGAAGACTATTGGTCTAATAGCTTTCTTCAGGACCAGGGGGTGAAAAATAGTGAATTAAGTGTTAGAATAGGTAAATTATAACCTGATTCTTGAAGTGAAGAGAGGTCTCATTGTACCTGTAAAGGAAAGCACACAACAAGCGAAAGAGAAAGAGAGGGAGACAAAAAGGGGGGTTGGGGGGTAGGGGAAATGAATAGGGTACAAATTTGTACACATTCGTTTAAGTAACCATAAAATGGCAATGCTTCGCACAGATTCACTCTCATGTCAGGTGTCAACTCACCCATTCTCATATCAAAAAACGGCGTGAGGTGACTGTGCAATACTGTATTGTGGTGCTCTTAGATCTAGCCAGTCACTGGTGTAGAAAAATGCTCTCATACGGTGATGTGACATGCTCATGGCTCAGAATATTAACATTGTGGTGTTTGTCAGAGATTATTTGGTGCCGTTAGTGTTTGCGACATCTTTCACGTGGTGTTTGCTGTGGTATCCAGCGTGCGGTGACTGGACTATACTTAGTTCTAGTGCTCTTAGGTGTAGCCAGCCCATGAAGTGTCTAATTATTTCTCATGCAAAGATCTGGCTAGCTAGTAGCTCCGATTTTATGTGCTATTGATGTTTGGCAGAGGTTTTATAGTGCCGTTTGTAGCATCATTATCACGCGTTGCTCTAGCGTGATCTTGTGGCTTGATTATCTGGGGTGGATGCGGACGGCTCTTTTAAATGTCGGATTAAGCCTACCTCTTTGTTTTAAGCTACTTGCTTCATCAGGAAGTGGAGGTTGTGATCAGGACGGTAGCGCTGGGGGGAGGGAGATAGTTGTTAGCATTGGAAGATAATACTTGCGTTTCCCGTATGGCGGAGAGTCATGGCTTCCGTCTTTCACCTTGTGCAGTCGCGTCCTCGCTCGCAGCATGTGCTGTCTCTGCCTCCGTCCACCCGGAAATGGTGGCGGTCGGCGAGGCGGATGTTTTTAAGAGCAGAGAAATGAGTATGGAAAAAAGCCTAGAAAAAAGACTGCATGTTGCAATGATGCTCTTATTTACAAACTATTTTTTAAAATGATTAATATCACTTGTGAATTTTTGAAGACAAGAGATATTTATTTATTTATCCGAACTTTTTAGAATTTATAAGGTAGATCGGTAGTTGGCTACCTCAATTTGTTTGTTTTCTCAAGTATCACCATGTGATATGGTATAACATGAGGGTAATAGGTAGACCGGGTTATTAAGAGTGGATTGATAAGCCTTGTTAGGACCGCATGGGTGATATTGCGAGCAATTGTGAGTGGCACTTAGAGCAAGTTTAGAGCAAGTTTAAGGGATGAACTAGTTTAGTTAAGAGCGAGCCATGGAATGGAGTCATTCAGTCCATGGGTATCAGTTTTGAGTCTGTGTACCCAACGTTGTTCCTTTTCGAACAATATTTTAGAGGCATTTCTGTCTATGGTGTCTAGAGTTTCTAGAATGACCCACTGTAGATCTTTGACTGTGTGTCCCACTTCTTTAAAGTGTGTCGACATTTTTGTTGTTGTCCTCTTGCAGTTCACGTTACTGCGATGCTCATACATCCGTTGTTTGGCCTTTCGGCATGTCATGCCTATGTATTTCATCTGGCACGGACATGTTATCATATATATAACATGACTCGTGTTACAGTTGGTGTGTCTTTTGAGTTTCCAAAGCAGGTCTGGTAGTAACTGTAGCTCTTTGGTAGGTTTTGTTGTTTCACAGGCTAGGCAGATGCCACAGGGATAGTGTCCTGTTATGGGGGTGGTGTTCCATAGGCCTGGTTGTTCTTTCTTCTTTTTCGGTGGTGGTCTAGTATGTACTAGTAGATCTTTGAGATTCCTGCTTCTCTTGTTCGCAAAGCGAGGTTTGGGCCAGTCAAGGTTGTTGGATGTAATTATTCTCCAATTCCTGTTGATTATCTTTTTTACCTTGTTGGTAACAGGGCTGTAGGTGGTCACACATGTCGTTCTATCATCTGGCGTTTTTGGATGTGTTTCCAATAATGCTTCCCTTGGTTGATTTTGTGCACGTTTCTTGCAAGAGAGGATTATTTTCTTGGGATATTCACGAACTGATAGTTTTTCGCAAAGATCATTGGCTTGGTCCTTGTAGTCACTCTTGATGCTACAGTTTCTCCTAAGGCGGAGAAATTGGCTGTAAGGGAGGTTCTCCCTTAGGGGTCGAGGGTGAAAGCTTTTGAAAGAGAGTAAACTATTTTTCGCTGTAGGCTTGAAAAATGTTTTGGTATGGAGAGAATTGTTTTTGGCAAAGATAGTTATGTCCAGGAAATCTAATGTTTTGTTGTTGGCAGTGTATGTGAATTGTAAACAATCATCCTGTTCATTTAGCCATCGATGGAAGTGCTTGAGAGTCTGTTCGTCCCCTTTCCAAATTAGTATGATGTCGTCTATATACCTTTTCCAAAAGGTAATATTTTCTAGGAAAGGGTTGCTTGCGTTTTGAATGAATCTTTTCTCAAAATGGCTCACGTACAATCCGGCCACGCTAGGAGCGAAGGTGCTGCCCATCGAAGTCCCATGGCGTTGGACGAAGAGGGTGTCTTTATACATGAAGAAATTCTCCATCAGTGCCAATCTACAGCATTCAAGCACAAAGTGTCTCGGGGTTTTGTGAGGCCACTCTATACTGAAAAGAATTTCTTCTAGTATGCTCAGAGTTTTCTGTTGAGGGAGACTTGTGTAGAGACTCTCTACATCTAGCCCCACTAAAAGCATGGTGTCCTCAGAGTATTCAAAAGAGTTTAGTAAATTGAGAAGGTCTCTTGTATCTTTAAGATATGTTGGTGTTTTCTGGACTAGGGGTCTTAAAAATTGGTCAGCAAATTCCGACAGCGGCTCTAGGAGTGAATTTATTCCTGAGACGATTGGTCGTCCTGGAGGTGGTATCCTGCCCTTATGGGTCTTAGGGAGGGAGTAAACATAAGGTATTGTTGGTGACTTTGTGATCAGGTAGTCTGCTTCTTTTTTCGCTATCCAGTTATTTGCCTCAGCTTCCTCAATCATTAGTGATATTGTTCTTTGTAGGCGTGTAGTGGGGTCTGAATCTAGGATCTCGTAGAATTTGGTATCAGCCAATAGATCAGTGCATTGTTTGTCATATCCCTCTGGGGTGAGGAGTACTATCCCTCCCCCTTTATCTGCTGGTTTGATCACCAGTTCCTTGTCATTTTTCAGTTCTGTTAGAGCTAACTGCTCCGCTTTGCTGATATTTTGGAAAACCTTCTGTGGTTGTTGGTTTAGATCATCAAGCTCTTTCATTATTGCCTGTTCGAAAGTGCAGATTTCAATGGGGACTTGAGAGTTCAAAGGACAGAAATTGGACTTGTTCCTAAGGGTGGTATCTCCTTCTTGTGGTGGTGGTGCTTCATTTTTGAAGAAAGCCTTCAGTTTGAGAGTTCGACAGAAATTGGCTATTTCGCATTTGGTTTTGAAAATATCTGTCTTTGGAGTTGGTACGTATCCAAGTCCTTTGTTGAGCACGTTTATTTGATCGTTAGTGAGAGTTTTATCGGTCAAGTTGACGATGAGGTCGTTGGATTGGGACCTGTTTTCGCCTTGGTTATACTCCTTGTTTCGACTTGTCTGGTCTGGTCGGACCAGGTTACTCCTTTTTGTTTTGGTCGTCGGTTGTTTCGGCCATTCCCTAAAAAAGGAATCCTTGGTTGAAAGTTATGTCCACTTTGTGGCTGCATCTGGTGGTTCATAGGTAGTTGGAAATAAGGATTGGGCCAACCTTGGAACATAGGATTGAATGGATGAAAAGGCATCCCTTGTCCGTTGTTCTGGTAGTAAGGAGGGCGTCCTGAGTTGTTGTGGCCTCTTCTGTAGCCTCTTTTGTTGCGAAAATTGTTTCTGCCTCGGTTAGACTGTTCATCTCCACTTTGGTCTGAACTGTCATTAGATGAGGCACTGCTCGAATCCAAATTAGCAGTGTGTTCATTTGGTTTGTAATCCTTACTGCTGTAGGGGTGGATTCTTTCCAGTGAAAAGCGTTTAAGTTCTTTTGCTAGCTTTTGTAATTTTGTTTGGATTAGGTATTCTTGGCTCTCTTTCATTTCTTTATTGATCTCATCTAAACGAGTTTTGTAAATGGTTATATTTACAGTGTTATTTAGTTTTGTTTCAAGGATTTCTATTTTGACAGTCAGTTCATTTGTTAATCTTGTGGCTGTTTTTATTATCAGGACTAAATAGTCTCTGGTGCATTTCCAGGAAATGGCTGACCAATCCGTCCTAAACGCAAGGTCCTTTAGAAAAATTCGTGGTGCGTTTGTTACCCAGAGTCCTCTGGGGGCTGCATTTACCCGAAGGTATTCAGTCATTATGATTCCATGCACGGCCGTGCGTACTTGTTCTTTTTTGGCTTCACTCAGTTCATCCCATTCAGCCGTTGAAGATAGAGTCTGGGTGAGGTCACCTTCCATGAGTAGTGGTGGTCTGGCGAGTATATAGGGACTCCTCACCCCAGAGGGATATGACAAACAATGCACTGATCTATTGGCTGATACCAAATTCTACAAGATCCTAGATTCAGACCCCACTACACGCCTACAAAGAACAATATCACTAATGATTGAGGAAGCTGAGGCAAATAACTGGATAGCGAAAAAAGAAGCAGACTACCTGATCACAAAGTCACCAACAATACCTTATTTTTACTCCCTCCCTAAGACCCATAAGGGCAGGATACCACCTCCAGGACGACCAATCGTCTCAGGAATAAATTCACTCCTAGAGCCGCTGTCGGAATTTGCTGACCAATTTTTAAGACCCCTAGTCCAGAAAACACCAACATATCTTAAAGATACAAGAGACCTTCTCAATTTACTAAACTCTTTTGAATACTCTGAGGACACCATGCTTTTAGTGGGGCTAGATGTAGAGAGTCTCTACACAAGTCTCCCTCAACAGAAAACTCTGAGCATACTAGAAGAAATTCTTTTCAGTATAGAGTGGCCTCACAAAACCCCGAGACACTTTGTGCTTGAATGCTGTAGATTGGCACTGATGGAGAATTTCTTCATGTATAAAGACACCCTCTTCGTCCAACGCCATGGGACTTCGATGGGCAGCACCTTCGCTCCTAGCGTGGCCGGATTGTACGTGAGCCATTTTGAGAAAAGATTCATTCAAAACGCAAGCAACCCTTTCCTAGAAAATATTACCTTTTGGAAAAGGTATATAGACGACATCATACTAATTTGGAAAGGGGACGAACAGACTCTCAAGCACTTCCATCGATGGCTAAATGAACAGGATGATTGTTTACAATTCACATACACTGCCAACAACAAAACATTAGATTTCCTGGACATAACTATCTTTGCCAAAAACAATTCTCTCCATACCAAAACTTTTTTCAAGCCTACAGCGAAAAATAGTTTACTCTCTTTCAAAAGCTTTCACCCTCGACCCCTAAGGGAGAACCTCCCTTACAGCCAATTTCTCCGCCTTAGGAGAAACTGTAGCATCAAGAGTGACTACAAGGACCAAGCCAATGATCTTTGCGAAAAACTATCAGTTCGTGAATATCCCAAGAAAATAATCCTCTCTTGCAAGAAACGTGCACAAAATCAACCAAGGGAAGCATTATTGGAAACACATCCAAAAACGCCAGATGATAGAACGACATGTGTGACCACCTACAGCCCTGTTACCAACAAGGTAAAAAAGATAATCAACAGGAATTGGAGAATAATTACATCCAACAACCTTGACTGGCCCAAACCTCGCTTTGCGAACAAGAGAAGCAGGAATCTCAAAGATCTACTAGTACATACTAGACCACCACCGAAAAAGAAGAAAGAACAACCAGGCCTATGGAACACCACCCCCATAACAGGACACTATCCCTGTGGCATATGCCTAGCCTGTGAAACAACAAAACCTACCAAAGAGCTACAGTTACTACCAGACCTGCTTTGGAAACTCAAAAGACACACCAACTGTAACACGAGTCATGTTATATATATGATAACATGTCCGTGCCAGATGAAATACATAGGCATGACATGCCGAAAGGCCAAACAACGGATGTATGAGCATCGCAGTAACGTGAACTGCAAGAGGACAACAACAAAAATGTCGACACACTTTAAAGAAGTGGGACACACAGTCAAAGATCTACAGTGGGTCATTCTAGAAACTCTAGACACCATAGACAGAAATGCCTCTAAAATATTGTTCGAAAAGGAACAACGTTGGGTACACAGACTCAAAACTGATACCCATGGACTGAATGACTCCATTCCATGGCTCGCTCTTAACTAAACTAGTTCATCCCTTAAACTTGCTCTAAACTTGCTCTAAGTGCCACTCACAATTGCTCGCAATATCACCCATGCGGTCCTAACAAGGCTTATCAATCCACTCTTAATAACCCGGTCTACCTATTACCCTCATGTTATACCATATCACATGGTGATACTTGAGAAAACAAACAAATTGAGGTAGCCAACTACCGATCTACCTTATAAATTCTAAAAAGTTCGGATAAATAAATAAATATCTCTTGTCTTCAAAAATTCACAAGTGATATTAATCATTTTAAAAAATAGTTTGTAAATAAGAGCATCATTGCAACATGCAGTCTTTTTTCTAGGCTTTTTCCATACTCATTTCTCTGCTCTTAAAAACATCCGCCTCGCCGACCGCCACCATTTCCGGGTGGACGGAGGCAGAGACAGCACATGCTGCGAGCGAGGACGCGACTGCACAAGGTGAAAGACGGAAGCCATGACTCTCCGCCATACGGGAAACGCAAGTATTATCTTCCAATGCTAACAACTATCTCCCTCCCCCCGGCGCTACCGTCCTGATCACAACCTCCACTTCCTGATGAAGCAAGTAGCTTAAAACAAAGAGGTAGGCTTAATCCGACATTTAAAAGAGCCGTCCGCATCCACCCCAGATAATCAAGCCACAAGATCACGCTAGAGCAACGCGTGATAATGATGCTACAAACGGCACTATAAAACCTCTGCCAAACATCAATAGCACATAAAATCGGAGCTACTAGCTAGCCAGATCTTTGCATGAGAAATAATTAGACACTTCATGGGCTGGCTACACCTAAGAGCACTAGAACTAAGTATAGTCCAGTCACCGCACGCTGGATACCACAGCAAACACCACGTGAAAGATGTCGCAAACACTAACGGCACCAAATAATCTCTGACAAACACCACAATGTTAATATTCTGAGCCATGAGCATGTCACATCACCGTATGAGAGCATTTTTCTACACCAGTGACTGGCTAGATCTAAGAGCACCACAATACAGTATTGCACAGTCACCTCACGCCGTTTTTTGATATGAGAATGGGTGAGTTGACACCTGACATGAGAGTGAATCTGTGCGAAGCATTGCCATTTTATGGTTACTTAAACGAATGTGTACAAATTTGTACCCTATTCATTTCCCCTACCCCCCAACCCCCCTTTTTGTCTCCCTCTCTTTCTCTTTCGCTTGTTGTGTGCTTTCCTTTACAGGTACAATGAGACCTCTCTTCACTTCAAGAATCAGGTTATAATTTACCTATTCTAACACTTAATTCACTATTTTTCACCCCCTGGTCCTGAAGAAAGCTATTAGACCAATAGTCTTCCAAAGCTGAAACATGTCGACCATTTTACATGACCTTGAGTGCGCTTGAATCCATAAACAAATTCGGAAGCAGCACGAATTTTCTTTTAACCAAAGCTAGCATCCAGACTTAATAAATTCCCTGTTCTGAGAATCTAGCTTTTTTATCTAATCACTCATCACCACTCTGATCACCCTATTTCCACGATCACTACTGCCTTAAAACTAAGGTAAAACCTCCCGGTGGAGGGTGCACACGAATGACTTGACCCTATGATTACGCACGCACGTGTGTCATAAGCGGGGACACCTCATATACCGCTACCGCAAACGATCTAAAACCACACGTGTATGAGGGTCATTTTATTGGGAGACACCCAGTTACCAAACCTGCAGACCTAAGTTTTTCGCAGGACAAGTGATCCTTTCCCCATTGATAAAAAGGTGGAGGAACTACCCCAGAAGAGATATTGTTTCAATAACCTGAGGTCCTTCCATGAGTCCCCAACCATGGGGTTGCTGATAGGGCACAGAGAAGGGGTCACATCCGGGGAGGGCAAAATTATGATAATATCTGTCATCCGGAGCGGAACCAAGATGATTGCCAACTGATCTTGGGTAAAAAAATGTCAAATCAACTACTCCAATGCCAGCACTACTAGTACCTAGATTCTGGTTAGAAATTAGCTGATCTACCCTGGGATCCTTAAAATTAACTACCACACAATCCCCCTCAAAGCGCTTATGACCACTACCTACCCATACTACCCTTCTGACACCAAGAATCAGCCCATCTAGTTCCCTGGGCAGTGGTCTATTAATCCTTAACCAGTGCATGATTTTATTTTTTAGCGTCTGGTAGGATTCTTGCTGCCCAACCAACAAGGGTGGTACTTTGGTAAGGATGGCAACAAAGGGGTGGCAGTCTGGGGCAGATTCATAGGAGGTATTCTACGGGCCACTTTGGGAGGAAATGTATCGGGCTGGCTAGTGAGGGGAGGAACAGGGCTGGTCATTCTAATTTGGGCTAGGTCGTGACAATAATTGGTTCCAGGGTTCCTTGGTTTAGAGGTATCATTAGTGCCAGTGGCCTCGGTGCCTAAGTGCTTCTTGTGTTGGGATTTATTAGCCCTTGATTGGTCTAGTAGATGGGGTTTGTTCTTGTGAATTTGACCTGAATTACTAGGCCCTCCTTTAGCAGTAACAACAGGAGAAGGAAGGGACTCTGGCACAGGTACCCCACTTACCATTCCACTTGTATTGGAGGAATCGTGTGGAATGGTAGAGGTTGCCCTAGCCGCTTGAACCCCCCCTATATCACTATCCCCAGTCCTAGAGTGTATTTTGATTAAGGATTTAGTTGAGAAAAAGTTATCTAATGTTGCTTGTTCAATCAGCTAGCCTTTTGACTCGTTCTACAATAGGGGTCAGTAGAGATTTCATTAATTTCTCTATCTGGGTGATTAAAGTTATATCTGGGGATATAATCACGCCAGAAGCCGTCGCCGGAGTGTCACATGGTTTAACTTGTGACTCTCCAGGAGAAACCCCCCCCCTTGTCAGCCTGCACACTGCCTAAACCCACCCCTTTCGACTTGTGAGATGCTCCCACTCCTATTCCAAGTTTCCTAATTTTCTTGAGGGGTTTAGGATGACAACTTTTTCAGGGACTAGTGATCCTTATCCTTTTAGTATGGGGGATTTTAGGAGCTACATGGGGTAACACGACTGGTAAGGCAATAAGTTCCTCGTTAGTAGAAGTGATATTTTGTGTAAGCATTGGGGGAGGAATGTTAGTAGAGTCTAGGACCGAGAGCTCGTTTCTGGTCGGGGGATCTAGATCTAACGTACTCTGCACCCTGACTGGACTGAGCGACAAGCATCTTTCATGGGGCTTTTCCAAGGGTGGACAAACAATCAAGTCAGGCACGGTTAAGGGTGGAGATGAGGGGACTGACACCAGAGAGCCCAGGGATGACCGCTTCTCTAGGGGAAGTTTGAGAAGTTTGATAGATTGCCTGCGCTCAGCACGTCTCTCAGCTAAGGCAATCTCTCTGTCGATATCCCGAGTAGCCCTAGAGAAGTACTTGTCTAAAGGACCCAAGATTGCAACCCCTACCGTGGACTGAAGGGGATTCAATGGGGGAGTAGTTTGAAGTGAAGACATATTTTGCTGTCTTTACTGCACAAGGATGGGGCAAGGACGCTGTAAACCGCAACTGAACCACACAGAAAACAGATGGATACTTGTACTACAATCCATGTAAAAAGCTCCTCAAGATAACAGCTCACTGTACCTTTACACAGTCTAGTCCGATAGTTTGACGCTGGATATCAGAGAGTGGGCCCAGCCCAGCCTCCTGCAGCCCCTGATGGCCACAGACGGCCCACCCTTATCCCGGGCTTCTCCCGGGACGCTCCCGCGCAGCGGGGATGATGATTAGTAAGTATAGGGACCTTGGTTAGTGGGGCGGGCAAGCAGGGAGAGCGGCCCAGGTGACACAGGTTCGGGCTAGCGAGGACTCCTGGGAGATGGAGTCCCGGTCCCGCCGCTTGCAGCCCTGCTCCAACCCACGCGCCCACAGCAATCTCCAAGGGGCCAACCCTCCTTAGGTCCACAATCCAGGAGTGACACACACAACGAAGCGGAACCCGCGAAGCGGGTACCGCGAGGTGCTGCGCAGGGAAACAGCAAGCAGAGTTCAAGGTCCTGGCAGGTGAGAAGAGTTAGGTAAGGCGTCCCAAATATGATCTGGAGGCAAAGGTTTTTAAAGTCATTGGTAGGGCGGGACAAGCAGGGAGAGCGGCCCAGGTGACACGGGTTCGGGCTAGCGAGGACTCCTGGGAGATGGAGTCCCGGTCCCGCTGCTCGCAGCCCTGCTCCAACCCACGCGCCCACTGCAATCTCCAAGGGGCCAACCCTCCTTAGGTCCACAATCCAGGAGTGACACACACAACAAAGCGGGACCCACGAAGTGCTGCGCAGGGAAACAGCAAGCAGAGTTCAAGGTCCCGGCAGGTGAGAAGAGTTTGGTAAGGCGTCCCAAATACGATCTGGAGGCAAAGGTTTTTAAAGTTGTTGGTGGGGCGGGGCAAGCAGGGAGAGCGGCCCAGGTGACACGGGTTCGGGCTAGCGAGGACTCCTGGGAGATGGAGTCCCGGTCCCGCCGCTCGCAGCCCTGCTCCAACCCATGCGCCCCCAGCAATCTCCAAGGGGCCAACCCTCCTTAGGTCCACAATCCAGGAGTGACACACACAACGAAGCGGGACCCGCGAAGCGGGTACAATGAGGTGCTGTGTAGGGAAACAGCAAGCAGAGTTCAAGGTCCCGGCAGGTGAGAAGAGTTTGGTAAGGTGTCCCAAATACGATCTGGAGGCAAAGGTTTTTAAAGTCGTTGGTGGGGCGGGGCAAGCAGGGAAAGCGGCCCAGGTGACACGGGATCGGGCTAGTGAGGACTCCGGGGAGATGGTGAGAAGAGTTTGGTAAGGTTTGGTAAAGTTTTATAAAGATGTTGATACATTTTTATCAAAGTTTTTATGGAACAATAAATCTCCTTGTATCAGTTTTAAACAATTAAATGTGCCTAAGAGTAATGCTGGTTTTGGTATTCCAGATTTTTTTCTGTATCATAAAGCTTTTATTTAAAAAAAAAAGCTCATTATGGTTTAACCACTCTTCTTTAAATAATCCTCCTGCGTGGGTATGCATTGAGAGGTCGATAGTTTATCCGTTTCCTTTACCTACTTTGGTGTCCATGTCTAATATTGCCTCAGTTTTTTCGAAAATCAGTTATTATTAAATCCACTAAAATGTTATGTGATGATCTTTATTCAATTTTTCTTGTTCCCATGAATAATACAGATGAATTATCTCTTTGGTATAGTGGCGTTATCAAATTGAATGGAAATATTAGTTTTTGGTTCTCATAGATTAAAGCTACTATTTTCTATCTTAAAGATGTTTATTTCAATAAACCCTTTATTTCTTTTGAATCGTTACAGAAAAAATTTAGTTTATGTAAATCTGATTTTCTTAAATTCCAATATTTAGGTAATTCAATCTTGGATTCCTTTCCCAATAATGTCCCATCTAATGTTACAACTGATTTATCAATATACATTCAAACAATCTCTATTTCATCTCAGGGGGTTTCTATTCTATATAAGAAATTATCTGATGCTTTAGGTAGCAATTTAGAAATGATTTGAAATTTTTGGAATAATGAACTTTCACTTTCTATATCTATTGATACATAGAGGGATATTTGGCTTAATAGTGTATCTGGTTGGTTGCCTGTTTCAATATACCAAAACAATTCTTATATCCTATACAATCGTTTATGGACTCCTTCATGTTTATATAAGGCAAAACTTTTTCCCTCTACAGACTGTTGGCATTGTAAATTACCCACAGGTACTTTGCAACATATGCTTTTTGATTGCCCCTTAATTGGTAAATTTTGGTCTGAAGTCTGGGACATTATAAAAAAGATGTTCAATATCCACCTTGAAGTCTCTTATCAATTATTAATATGAAAATCCACTATTATTTCACTAAATTTACAAGATTTGGAATGTAAACTTTTTTATTTTCTGATATCAGCAGCTTTAAAATCCATTACTTTTTGTTGGACAGATATATCTCCATTATCTGTTCATGCTTGGTGGTCGTTGGTTATTTTTACTAGAAGAGGTGCTCAATTATCCATGAATGGGATTCATCATAACTCAATTTCTTATCAGTCTTTTTGGTCACCAGTAGATCCATATTTATCCTCTCAAAGTTGTATTTCTTATGTTAATTCTGTTTTTTACTTTAAAAAGTGTATTCCTATGGTATAATATAGTAGCTCTGTATATATATGATGATTAATTGATATTGTGTATACCCTTCTCCCTTCCCTTCCTTTCCTTCCTTTTTGTTCCACATACATGTATATTATCTAAATACATAATGTACTTTCATTATTTATGAGTGATCTATATTTGTTAAATAGGTATAATTGCCAAATTATGCTATTTTTTGTAAATCTTTATTAGTTCATATCTAAATAATTTCAATAAAATATTTTGAACTTAAAAATCAAATAAAAAAGATTACATAAAGTTGTAATATGCATATCTCATACTCATGTAAACCCCTCTGAACAGCAGTAGCCAACATTGGAGAAACAAAGCATGTTTACGCTCTGCACTAAGATTTGTACCAAAAAATCTGGCATTGTGTTCATAAATCTTCTTTCACTTCTGCTATGTAACTAGAGGATCCCCTGGACTGATGAAAAAATGAAGGAAGTGTAACATTGTGCATTTTATCAACAAATTGTGTTCACCTCCCACCTACACCTAAATTGTCAAAAAAACAAAAGAAACAACTGAAAGTATATACTTTTGGGGGCGTGGCTGGCGGCCTAACATGGCGGCAGCATAGAGGACTAGCTCCGGCAGGGAAGCGGCCTCTCCATCTATCCGCACGATAATCCGTGACTAATTCTTACCTCCAACGGCGGCACCGAACGCCTGAGACCGGGCGGAACTGGCAGCAGGTTCCCGGACGGAAATCGTGAACTGGACGGCGGAGTTATCGTCGAGTGCTGATCCGACCAGACCACAGGCCCACCTCTGGGCACTCTAGTGGCGACTGAGGCCGACCGGAAGTGCAGCCCACTCGGCGACCGCAGACAGGAAGTGGTCGGTGCTGGAGGACCACATTGAGGGACGGTCGGCGGGTGGACTCCCTACCCAGAAACAAACTGCTTACCACACCCAGCGGAGGATCATAGGAAGGGTGCCCGCAGGTGGTCAAGACAACCATCCGAACTTTGTCCTGCAGTCCGACCTGCGAGGACCATCGGGGCGTCTCCCTCATTGCAACGAAAGCCCTCTTCACATTAAACTGAGGAACGCACAGTGACGGTGATTTCTCTTATATCCCATCGAACCGACGACCTGTATTCTCTCCGCGACCGAACAATGGCCGGGAAAGGTGTGAAAGGCGGTACAACCCAGACTCGTATCGACCGATTCACAAACGGTAGAACCGCCTCCCCTCCGGCGGATGGGAAAAATCCCCCCGTAAAACCAGGCGAGCTTGCGGGGACGAAGAAGGCGACGTTGGATGACGTTATGAAGGCACTCTCGCAGGTCCAAACGGTGGTTGGCTCTATCTCGGCCGAAATCACCCTTATCCGAGCGGACTTCCACCAAATGGCCGAAAAAGTAGGCTCGCTAGAGCTCGTCACGAAATCGCTGGTGGAGGATGCCTCGGAATTGCAGACGGCCATGGAAGCGGTCATGGCGGAAAACAAGCTCCTTAAAGATAGACTCGACGATCAGGAGGGCCGCTCCAGGCGGAACAATGTACGCATTCTTGGCGTTCCGGAGACCGAGGGTGTAAGAGCGATGGATTTATATGTGGAGGACCTCATCAAAACTCATCTTCAACCTAAAGGTCTGTCGGCCTTCTTTTCAGTGGAGCGGGCACACAGAGTCCCGGGGGGTCAACCTAAACCAGGGGCCTCGCCTAGGCCGATCCTAGCAAGACTGTTCAACTACCGCGACCGGGACGTCATCCTCCAGGCGGCACGAGTATCACCACCGGTGAAAATCCTCAACTCAACAGTGGCGTTTTTCCCGGATTATACGGCAGAGGTGGCCAGGCGACAAAAAACCTTCTTGGATGTCAAAAAGGAACTTAGAAAACGTGAACTCCCCTACTCTATGATCTTCCCGGCCAGGCTCCGGGTGGTGGCGGAGAACAGAACCTGGTTTTTTGACGACCCTGGAACTGCACGAGACTGGCTGGATGGCTGGCGCCCTGCCTCCCACTCTCGCCGCCCTGGACGGACTAAGAACGGCTCACATCAACCTTACCGAAATGATGTTGGGGAAGCTGGTACGAACAGTGGCAGAAGCTCGCCGGTAAGGGACGATGCTGACCTAAATCAGGAGGTGGACCCATGAACATGTATATGAGACATTGATGTTTGGGACTGCGGCTGGAACCGCCAAGGACACTGGGCCGAGGGCCTCCGTGGAGGGTACGAGGGGTCGCTAATTCCGGAGTACTCCTCACCTCCAACGAGCAAGTAACTGTGTGTTTTCTTTGGGATGGGTTTAAGCACTCTGCTAACTTGGGGTGGCGGGCAGTTTGGAGTCCGTGTAGCAGGGAAGCAGGGAGGGTGGGGGTATTGGGTATGGGGGGGTTCTGTTGGTTAGCTTGTTTGAATTGTTTGGCTCTCTTCCTCATTTGGGAATTGCTAGTAGTCACATATGACAGTATTCCTGGCACTGGGTGTGTCGCCTCTGATCCTCTAACACTACTTTGGCACAAACGTGTGAATAATTGCACAGGGTTGGGAAATTCTTTGATCACTATGGCTCCGTTCTACCCTATGGGACACCAACTTGCACGCATGTCTACAAAATGGCGGATCTCTCACGATCTACTACCGTAACACCTGACACTGGGGTGGGGTCTGTGCCACCGTTACAGGTAATGTCGTGGAATGTTCGGGGGTTAGGAGACAAAGTGAAGAGGAGACTGGTCCTACAATGTATTAAGAGATTGAATTGTGACATCGCCCTTCTGCAGGAATCACACTTAGTGGGGGCAGCCACCAAAGCTCTGGATAGGAGAGGATATCGCATGGTAGTACATTCGGACTTCAGTTCAGGGTCCCGGGGGACGGGTGTCTGGGTGAAAAGAACATCACGCTTCATACATCACTCCACGAAAACAGACAAACATGGCCGCTTCGCGGCAGTGTGTGGACAATGGGAGGGCGTGCCCATTAATGTGGTGTCTGCGTACATCCCACCAGCGCTACACTCATCGGCACTTCCGGACCTGGGCAAATTTCTTTTGGAACTCCCAGAAGGGGACCTGCTGGTGGGCGGAGACTTCAATGCACTGGCCAATACTGACATGGACAGGTTCCCGGTTCGCTCCCTCCCCACTGGCCCAACGAAATTCAGGGACTTCTTGGAGGCACAGGGTCTGGTTGACATCTGGAGACAGCTCCACCCTACTGATCGCCACTACTCCTACTACTCATCCACTCACGATTGCCTGTCTCGCATTGACTATTTTCTCACATTGGGGGGCGGCAGACTCACATTTGCTGATGTACAGATTGCGCCACGGGGTATATCAGACCACTCCCCCTTGATCGCTACCCTGTCTTGCACAACCATGGCTCGTAAACGGCTCTATCCCATTTACCCCGGTTATCTTAAAATCCCTCCGCTCCGAAAATCCCTCAAAATCGCCACCAAGCATTACTTCCAGGAGAACTCCGGCTCGGTGTCCTCACCGACGACACTATGGGAGGCGTACAAGACGGTATTGAGGGGCCAGGCAATCGCGACCATAACCGATCATAAACGTAAACAAAAAGAGGAACTGGTGGAGCTGGAACTGCAGTTAGAACAGGCTAACGTAACCCATATGACCGCACCGTCAGAAGACACTCGACACGTGCTGTCCCTTTGTCAGCAAAGGCATGACGACTTCCTCCGCCGACGGGTGTTAGAACATATAGAGTCGACTGCTTGCAGAGTTTATGATGTGGGCGACAAAGCCAGCAAATTACTGGCCTGGTTGGACAAGAAACGGGACGGAGGTAGGCACATTCTGCAGTTGCGGGACCGAGAAGGGACGTGTCACACGCACCCTCCTAAAATCGTCGACCTCTTGGCAGACCACTTCCAAGGGGTATACACTCCAGAGGTGGTGGTCACGGCAGAGGCGGCAGCGTTCGCACTCCAAGATGTAGAGGTAGAGACATTATCACCGGAGGCGATGACCGAGCTGGAAGCGGACCTCACGGTAGAGGAGCTCCGTATGGCGACAGGTGCGCTGCATACAGGCAGAGCGTTGGGCCCCAATGGGATACCAATCGAATGGTTTCAATGCTGGCCATGTTTGAGAACTGCCGTGAGACCGGAACACTGCCTTTAGACCAACGCGTGGCGACGATAGTAGCTATCCCAAAACCTGGCAGACCTCCAGAGGACTGTACGTCTTATCGCCCGATCTCGCTCATTAACGCAGAGGCGAAAATCCTGGCGAAATTGATTGCTAATAGGCTGACTCCATATCTCTCCCAGTTGATCCACCCTGACCAATCCGGCTTTATGCCGCACAGGAGTACAGCGCTAAATCTCCGTAGAGTGCACGGTGCACTGGCACGAGCACATTCCCTGAAAGAACCGGCGACCATTTTGTCACTAGACGCCAGAATGGCTTTTGACATGGTAGAGTGGCAATACCTGTTCGCAGTTCTGACCCGGATGGGCTTCGGACCGAAGTTTCTATCTTGGGTCCGACTACTCTACACGGACCCCGTAGCCCACGTGGCGGCCAATGGCCACATCTCACGAGCGATTCCTCTAGCGCGTGGGACTCGCCAGGGCTGCCCCCTATCCCCATTACTGTTCGCACTGGTCCTTGAACCTCTCGCGATTGTTATTAGAAAGACTCCACTATTGAAGGGTATAAGATGGACGGAGGCCTGGGAAGACAGAATATCATTGTATGCCGATGATATGCTGGTCTACTTATCTACCCCCGAAGCGGGTGTTCCGATACTATTGGCACTCTGCGACAAACATGGCTCGGCCTCCGGCTATACTATCAACTGGACGAAATCGGTCCTTTATGTTCTGAAGGGCCCTTGGCCAGTCCTCCCTGAACACTGTCCTTTAGTGCTGACCGATGTCTCCTTCAAGTACTTGGGCATCCATGTCACCAACGATACGGCCGTATTCTACGACCGGAACTTGGCACCCCCCCTCCTCCGTCTAAAGGCAGACGTACGACATTGGTCATCCCTGCCGCTCACGCTCCTGGGCCGCGCTGCCTTGTTTAAAATGATGGCACTTCCGCGCCTCCTGTACGTTTTGGAAAATACCCCAGATGTAATCCCGCCCTCCTACTTTCATAGAATCACCGCAGTTATCACCACCTTGCTATGGGGTGAGCTTCCACCGAGAATAGCTCACCTCAAACTTAACCGCGGTTGGTACGATGGGGGAATAGCGCTACCGAATGTGCAGCTCTACTACTGGGCATCTCAACTCAAGGTGCTCAACCAGTGGCTCCATGCATCGCACGATGACCCGGCATATCTGGCTGACAGGGCCCAACTGGGAACGCAAAGTCTGTTGGCCCCTTTATACAACCCAAGTCTCCTCAAAGACCTGATTGGCCCTACCAAACATACAGTCACCTTATGGTACAAAGCGCTCACTAGGCTACAATGGAAGGGGGTCATCACGAAGCTTACCCCGCTTTGGGATACCAAGAAACTGGGCTGCCTCAGGACCAGTAAGGGATTCACCCAGTGGGATAATATAGGCATTTCTACAGTGGGGGATCTCTGGCCGTCCGCAGGGGTGATTCCCTTCGAACAACTACAACAACAATATGCCTTGGGCCCCACTGAAACATACAGATACATCCAAATCAGGCACGCTCTCCTGGTGGTGCTGGAACCTGGGACTACGGTCCCGGAGTCCTCACCCCTGGAAGACCGGCTTCTTACGGACTTTTTACAATCACGGGCCACCTCACTCACGTACCGCAAACTGCTGAATAATCTTCCAGACCCCCTACAGAAACTGCGAGAAAAGTGGGAGGATGAGTTGGGAGCTATGGATGAGACGGACTGGAATGCTGCTATGGCGTCTCCAAGGGAGGCTGGGGTGTCGGCTAGGTTCAGGCTGATACAGTTAAAAGTGCTGCACAGAGTGTATTATACAAGGACCACCCTACATAAAATACACAGGGCTGATTCCCCTCACTGTCTCAGGGGATGTGGGGAGGACGGCACATTGTTACATACGCTGTGGGACTGCCCTCTCATTGCTAGGTATTGGCAACAGGTCATGCGCACAATCTCACAGGCCCTTGATACATCCCTCACACCGGAGCCACGCCTCTGTCTCTTGAATATATGGGAGGGCACTGATCTTAACCTCAGACAACAACAGTGGGTCACGATTGGTACGATGGTGGCTAAGCGCGATGTGGCGCAGAGATGGGGGGTGGCGGAGATACCTACTCTGGCGTTATGGTGCAGGACCATGGACAAATTGATGCTAACTGAAAGAACTGTCTATAAACTCAGAGCAAACCCAAAGAAATGGAATAAGGTATGGAAGGCGTGGAATAGGTACAGAGGGGATCTGTGCGACCCGCTGCAGGAGGATGACGACGAAGACTTGGACGATGAGGAGGAAATGATTGATTAACCTGTAGGATGCCTTGGGGTGGGATTGGAAATGTAACCTTGTTGCTGAGAATTCAATAGACACTGTGCTTGGGGATGAAGGGGTATGACCTGGGGGTAGGGGGTCGGCGTGTTTTACTAGTAACCCTTTTTTCCATATTGCTTTATGTCTATCCATTACAAATGAGCCACTACGTTTGGTTTGGTTTCTATTTTTATAAAAAGGAATGGACAAAAAAAAAAAAATGGACTTAAAAAGTAAGACTTCATGGCTCCGAAAAATGCATCCTAACAGATCTGCCGTGTCATCCTCACCATGCGCTGCCGGACCGGAGGGTTGTCGGCTGAATAGCTGTGTAAACGTACATAATGCTCTTATACTTCACGTCATGCTTAATGTATAACTGTACTGCTGTTACTTGGATGATGACCGTCAATAAAAGTTTTACACCAAAAAAAAAAAAAAAAAAAAAAGAAAGTATATACTTTTCTTTAGATATAATACCAGGTACTGCTTAACAGTGTACACAACTATGCACTAATATTTTAAACCTCATTCCTGTTCAAATTTTTGATAGAACTCTGTGTTTAAATACGCCATGTAAACTTTTAAGAAGCTGAAACACATTAAAGAGTAAAAAAGGTGTGCCTGTCTCCGAATCCATAGCTGGAACCTAGAAAGTGCCCGAGCTACAATTGTGACAAGTAATTTCTCCACATTTCCAAGGTAATCCTCGAGGGCAAAAGATACATAAATGTGCTCGACGTTTGCCGTCAGTAGTTAAACTCGAAACACCTTCCTCTTCAGAAGCTTAATGCAATTCAGCCCAACCATTAAAAATGGTAGTCAAAATAACACTGATGTTTATTTTCAATGGGGATAAAGTTTGTAGCTTTTCAGCATAAGACAACAAGACTCAGACTCAGACGTTGTGGTCTATTTTCACCAGCAGCAGAATTTGCTATTCCGCTGTCACGTGATGCATGTTTCCGTCAGTGCGTCATTGGCTGCCTCAGTGAAAAGCAAATGAATATGCCTTCACCAACCACCGTGCAGCATGCCAAAAGTGTGTGAATCAAAGTCTGCCACCCACAAAACCACCAAATCATGCCCTCACTGTCTGCTGTAATTCCTCACACTGCAGGTCTAATTTGCTGATCGCCGATACTCTGTCAGCCGAGCCCGACACTGCTCCATCAACCGACACACTCCTACCGATTCCCCCATGGGCAAGAAGAATCCAATGTTAAGGGTTAAGGGATCACTCAAATCCCACCCATGAAGGGTAAGTTAATCAAAATGACATGATGGCATTTTTTATACCTCACCCATCGGCAGCATAGTTCAACTGCCACAGCCCCCTGAGTCTCTACATTCTAAATCACTATTAACATTATAAGGTGGAACCCATCTATATCACATCTGGATGCCATGGGGTTAATATAATCCCCTTGGTATACAATCAATGGATGCACCACCACTGCATGCATGCTCCAAGGACTCAAAAAGGCCCCCCTGATTAGGGGACATTACCATCTGACTGGTACGCCATCATCATATGCAGGCTCTACAGACTCAAGGGCCTGGCAACTGAGGGGTCATTACAACCCACTCAGGACACCACCACCACTGGGTACAGTCTCTATGGGCTGCATAAAGGCCAGGACCTACTGCCTGGTACATTATCACCGGGTGCAGTCTTTAAAGACTCAAGAGGTATCTCTTGCAAGGGTACAGTATTGATTGCTAGGTACATCGTCATCAGGAGATGCTCCAAAGTCTCTAGAGCATGGCTGCCAAGTGGCCAGTACCATCTACAGGCTTTACAGACTGAAGATGCCCAGCTGGTAATTGGTCAGTAACCACGTGCCCGCTGCACCACAACTGAGCCAGCCTTCACAAAGTTAAAAGGCATGGTTACTGAGTTGCTGACACTGCCCACCTAGTACTCCATCACCAGGTGCAAACTCAATGGACTCAAGGGGCCCCAATTCTGGGAGGCCAGTACCTCCTACCTCGTACAACACCACTGGCGGTAAGCTCCATTAACTCAAGGACCTTACCATTAATGGACCAGTACCGGTCACCCGGTACACCACCACCAGGTGCAAGGTTCTTGTACTCAATGGTAGGCCCAGGAGGAATTTTAATTACATTGGAGAAATTGGAGTAATTTTGTCAGTTCTTTGTTACTCTTTAATACAGAATTACTAATAATTACACAATAACTCCTGTTTGCTTACTTTGGCTTAAAAAAAATGCTAAGGATGCCTGTGCTTATTATTAGTGTTCTGTTGCAATTAGCGCTATTTCTAGTCCAAAATGTCCATTTTGGATGTGATGATGCTTTTTGTACTAGCAAAATAGTGCTAAATGCAGGGAATATGTTGGATATAAATCCTACTCCTGAAGCACATTTAGCTTGCACTTGCTATCCATGTTCTGTTGCATTTAACACTGTTTCTTAGTGGAATATTGCAGAATTCTTAGTTAATCTGGGTGATTACAGTACACAGAATTATGTGAGTTACACTCAGCTCTATTCAAGGGCTCCGGCTACCAACAAGCCAGTTTCGACTGCTTAGTACACCTGCAAAAAGAACAATTTATGGACAGAATGCAGAACAATGTCATACATTCACTCCAGTACAGAGATCTGGGCCTAAATCCATCATATTTTTGCTCACCATGCATTCCAGTTTGAACCCAGTCATATGCGAATCCGTCTTGACCCTGTGCCCAATGGGAACAGTCCAACGCGAACTGCCAGGCCAGGTCCTCCCTAGACTGGAAACAAGCATCCTAGGACCGATTGTGGGCTTTCAGCACTCATCAGCCAGGATAGCTTGGCTCCAGAGTCATGGAGAATACAGGACCGATGTCTGGGCATACCAGTCCCATTCGGGGTGACAAATGGAAAAAGAACAATTGATGGACAGAATGCAGAACAATGTCATACGTTCACGCCAGTACAGCAATCTGGGCCTAAATCCATTGTATTTTTTTGCTCAACATGCCATTTCAGTTTGGACCCAGCCAATTGCAACTCCATCTTGTCCCTATGCCCAATGGGGAAA
This sequence comes from Lissotriton vulgaris, assembly GCF_964263255.1. Taxonomy (NCBI): domain Eukaryota; kingdom Metazoa; phylum Chordata; class Amphibia; order Caudata; family Salamandridae; genus Lissotriton; species Lissotriton vulgaris. The sequence goes on along the minus strand of NC_141694.1, from coordinate 394,401,233 downwards.
AAGTCCTGCCCGAAGTTCCAGACCAGGTCCTCCATGGACTGGAAGCAAGCATCCTAGGACTGGTTGCGGGCCTTCAGCCAGGATAGCTTGACTCCAGTGGCATAGGGAGCACGGGACCCGCGTCTGGGCATACATGTCCCACTCAGAGTAACAAATGCAAAAAAGATCAATTGATGTACAGAATGCAGAACAATGTCATACATTCACCCCAGTACAGAGATTTGAGCCTAATTCCATCGTTTTTTTGGTCAAAATGCCTTTTCAGTTTGGACCCAGCCATATGCAAATTCGTCTTGACCCTGTGCCCAATGAGAACAGTCCAGCACAAACTGTGTTAGGGTTAGTGCTCAACAAAGAGCTTGTCTCCTTTCTTTTCAGTAGTAGCTCCTCCTGTAGTTAACTTTACCACTTTACATGTCCTTCATATGATATCTCCCATCACACTCATTGAATCACCCGCCTTTTTAAAATGCAGTTGTGTCCTCTTTGATAGTTGTGCTAATATCAGGTGTAGTTAGTTTTTTCAGGTCTTTTCATTTGACTTAGTGTTTATATGTGATAGTCTTTATTGTTATTTTGCCGTCACCAAGGCTTTGCTAGAAGCCATTCTCTAAACACTGTGGAAAGCTGTTCATGTGCCTTCATATTTGCATAAAAACAGAAAAAGTTCTGCACGTTTCTTTGGAAGAACGTGCAGCGCGTGAGAACACACTCAGCCCAGCCTATAAAAGGCAAACATCTTGATCTTCCCATTGCTAGTGCTCGTCTATTCCCGCTTACCTGGAAACAAATCCTTCTGCGCTGGCGCTCCTGTTTCTCGGCAGTCCTCCATCCACTTCAGAAGAGATCGCGAACTCAGTGCTCATCTTCCCATGGCATTCCTATTTCCGAAAATTCCTCTTCTCTTCTGGATATTTGAATCACCGCCCCCATCTGCAAAACAAAAAAGACAAGGTCAGATTGCATAATCTTATCATCAAGAACCAAGTAAGTCAAACATCTCAATATTACCGGAGAGATTGTTTAGAGTCAACAAAGAAAAAGTCGGACATTTGTTCTGAAATACCTTCAAAGTGAAGTTTGGTAAATTTAACCTTTCTATTGAAACGTAGACTTTTGTTGCCTGCAAAACTTGCATCCTTGAATTGTGAACTTTGTGAATTAAACATCGTTTTACCTGGAATGTAAGAACTGATACTTGCAGAACCTTCTTTCTGAAAATAAGGACAGAAAAATATACTGTGTTTTGATTTAAGAGCACAGAACTCGTTTATGCTGGAAATGCCAAGGCAAGGTGTAAGTGGTTGCTTTAAGCAGATATCAACTCTGCAGTTGAAAAGTTTTGATAGACATCTTTTGAGAAACTTACCACAGTTTTTTCTTTTATTTTTGGTTTCTAGACAACTTCACAATAATAGAAGTAATATTCCCGAATAGTGAGGCACACCCACCTGTGAGCTAAAAGACCAGGATTAGAGAGGTACTCCATTTTATTTCTAGACAGGAAGGGAGAGAGACAGAGAGAGTCAGGTTCCAGATTAGGGATAGTTTATATTCACCTGTTCTTGTTTATCTCTCACTAGGCACCAGTCACACAAGGAGTCAGAGTGAGCCACAGATTGCTTCTCCACGTCTCCGTGAAATCTAAAGAAAGGTGTTTTTCTCTTTTTTTATTTTATCCACTTCCCCCTTCCCTTGGGCTTCTGGTTCCTCGTGCACTGTATATATAGTCAGTGCACAGGAGCAAGCAGCTTTAGGGTGGGATCGAACTGTCTTCATTCTCCAACGGAATGAATAGGATTCTCTGGTGAGCTCGGCTTTGACAAACTACCAGGCCAAGTCCTCCCTGGACTGGAAACAAGCATCCTAGGACAGGTTTGTGGTTTTCAGCCCTCATAAGCCAGGATAGCTTGACTCTAGTGGCATGGAGAGCACAGGACACACGGGGCAAACCTGTGCCACTCGGTGTAAGAAATGCAAAAAGAACAATTGATGGACAGAAGGCAGAACAATGTCATACATTCCCGCAGTACAGAGATCTGGGCCTAAATTCATCATTTTTTTTTGCTCACTGTGCCATTCCAGTTGGACCCAGGCATATGCAAATCTGTATTGACCCTGTGCCCAATGGGAATAGTCCAGCCCGAACTGCCGGGCCAGGTCCTCCCTGGAATCGAAACAAGCATCCTAGGACTGTGAAAACAGTGCAGGAGGCAGAAGAGCTTTTAACACATTTAAAATAGCTCTTAAAAACCATCCTAACTGGGAAACTACCCCATAAATCTCAGGGAGTCTGAGAAGTGGTTAATTGTCCACAATGGGATGCATTTTCTAGATCCATATACATTGGCATACACCTGCAAATAATTAAGATCATAATCCAGAACTACTTAAGAAAACAGAAAGGTTACAGTATGATACAGGAAAACAAGATATTGGAATAGTATCAGAAATAGTGGGAGCCCTAGTTGGAGTCTCAATTATATACGGTCCCTGATAACTAGTAATAATTAACTGCAGGGCAAGAGTGGGGCACACCAGCAGGCACAATCTGGACTAAGTCCAGGTAAATTGGGGTTGGGTTCTCCAGGGAGGGGGTCAGGGGTGGGGATGGAAAAGGGGATGGGGAGCATAGGGGTAAAAAAGAAAATAAGGAAAATACTCATTCATTTCATAACTCCAATATCACTTTTAGGCTATCATTTTTGGCTTGGTGTCGACATTTTGGAAAAGGAAGATGGTTTTGGGTCCAATTTTGTAATCCCCATGAGAACATTACAATGTCTATCTTGGAATGTAAATGGTCTCCGGGTCAAAAGTAGGTGGGGAAAATCCTTCAATATCTTAATAACTCACCTGCACAGATAATCATCTTGCAGGAAACACACCTTTTGAGGGAAGAGATTACTGGAATCTGTGTGAAGTTTAGATGGGTGGAGCATTGATTCAGCTTCAGTCAAAATGCCAATATTAGGGGTGTAGCTATCTAAGATAAAACACAAGCTAATGCCTGTCTTCTAAATGCCATGCCAGATCCAAATGGCAGATGGGTCATTGTCAAGCTATCTGTAGAAGGTGCACTTATATCAGTAGCAGGTTGTTATGGTCGTAACCAGGATAACCCTTCCACATTGAAAACTATGTTTTCAAACCTCCTGCGGTTTTCTGACTTGATTATTCTTGCTGTGGATTTAAACATAGTGTTGGATCTTCAAAAGGATGAATCCCCTAGCAGTAGGGCAAATACCTTGTCTAAATCTAGGACATACCTAAAGATGATGATGAGGCAGAATGCCTTATCTGTTATTTGGAGACAAAGATCAGGTACTGAACTAGGTGTGTCCTTCTACAACAAAAATATAGACATAATTCAAGGATGATTGCATCTTGATCGGTAATGATTTAAGGAGTAAAGTCAAAGACATAGGCTATCTGACCCTTCACATTTCAGATCATGCAGCGGTATGGATAGATCTAAAGTTATCAGATAAAGAACAACAGAGGGTGTGGACTTTGATCCTACACTCCTCCTAGATGATGCTAATAGAGGATATTTATCCCAGGAGTTTTTCTTAAACATATATGTAGGGTTGGCAGAGTCTGCAGTGGTATGGGACACCTTGAAGTCGTACCTGAGAGGCTTGGTAACAAATAGGACCTCCGATAAGAACAGGCAGTATATGGAGGAAACGATATTCATTGAGCGTGAAATGAAGGAGGTGGAAAGGAAGTCTAATATTGAAGCCGATGATGCTAGTCACTAAGCATTAGAAGAGAAAGTGAAAACTTTGAAAGATCAGCTAGAAGACATTATTCAGGCTAAAATCTCTAAACGATGTGAAGCTAGCTAGCTCACCTATTTTGAATATGGTGAGGGGGCTGGCAAATTATTGGCATGGAAGACTAAAACTGACAGGGTTCGAAACCTTATTAAACAAATTGATGACGCGCGTACTAACTCATCGATAAGTAATGACTAAGAGATAGGAGAAGCCTTCTTCACTTTTTTCAAGGACCTATATAATGAAGATAACAATGTAGATGGCACAAGAGCACGCAAATGGCTAAACCAGATTAATCTCATACCTTTAGAATCAGCTCAGCGAGAGAACTTAGAGTTTGAGATTTCACAACAGGAGGTTAGGAAGGTGTTATCAACCTGTAAAATAGGTACGGCTGCTGGACCGGTGGCCTTCCTATGGAATTATATAGAAGTTTAGGAGAGACAATAATTCCATTCATGACAACTCCAACAAAATCTTAGTAGTAGGGGTTAGACCCCCCCACTTCATGGAGCGAAGCCAATATAATACTGATCTTAAAGCCAGGTAAATCCCCAACTAAATGTGGGTCACACAGTCCTATTTCACTTCTAAATAATGACTACAAGATATTTTCCAGAATATTGGCAGATATGCTGGGTGCAGTAGCAGGAGGTCTGCTGCATGCAGACCAAGAGGGTTTTCTGAAAGGCAGAAATCTTTTTGACCTCACCCACGATTTTATTGGTGCCTTCATCTTTGCTTCTACTTTTTCAGTCCCTTTGGCTGCAATGATCCTGGATGCCACTAAGGCATTTGACAGAGTCAACTGGAATTACTTAGCGGCTGTGCTCGGGAAGTTTAATTTTGAGCCAAAATTCTGCCTTATGTTTTGGTCAGATCTCGGAGTATGAAATCAATGAAGATAAAACCGAAATTATGACATGGAATTTACCAGGGTGTTGACATCAGGTCAAAAATGAGATGCGATATCTGGGAGTGAAGATTGTCCAGGACATTAACAAGATCGCAGAGACTAATCTTTTAAACATCTCGAGAGAATGTAAAAAATGTATGAAGTCCTGGGCACACCTTCCTTTGACCATTATGGGTAGAATTAATTTAATTAAAATGGTAATTCTACCAAAAGCCACCTTTCTCTTTAATACCATCCCTTTATACTTTGAGAAGCAGGTTATAGATAAATTCCAGCAATCGATTAACTCATTCGTGTGGGCCTATAAAGCGACAAGAATAGCGTGCAAAAAGCTGAGATGCAGGAGAGAAAAAGGTGGTCTGGCACTCCCAGATATTCAGTATTACGCTTGGGCCCTTCAGTTAACATGTTCTAGAATGCTACTAAAATGCCCGGATTCATCAGAACGGGTGAAATGTTTTTAGCAAGATCAAGTAAGGTTATCTAGTGAGAGCTTTCTTTTTAAATATGGTGACCAAATGTTTTTTTAAGAAAATAAGGTTCAAGGTATTATTGAGTGCAGCTCGAATTTGGGTCAGAATTAAAAAATCGACTGACCTAGAGTACTGCTCAAGTTTGGCTCCTTTGTGGTATACCCTGGGGGCACAAAGTTGTTTGAAAGATACATTGGCAGCTCCCCTTAAAACAGCGGAGTTCCTGGTATAGGGAGATTTGGTCTCTGAAGGGTCACTTTTGCCCTGGGCATCATTTGATGAGAAAATGGAGGAGGGCATGTCTAGATTTAAATATATTTACAGCTAAAGAGTTGGTTCCAACATTTTATTAAACCTATAGGTATGGGCAATATTCTTGAAGAACATTTGGTACAGAAGCCAGTAGGAAAGAAAGAAGTATAATTCTTCTACTGGAAGAGACCATTGATGGTGATTTTAGATTAGCCGAGGAATTATGGGGCAGTTCCATTCTGGATATGGACTGGGCAGAATTATGGCAAACTTCCTTTAACACCCTGTTTACAGTTGTGAAACCAACCTGGCTCGGAAAAACACTGTTTTACCACACATGGGCCTATTTTTCCCCTGTGAGACTCACCAAAATATTTAAAGCCCCCCCCCCCGCCCCCCCCCCCCTGCCAGTTGTAAAAAGTGCCTCATGGAAAGTGCACCAGACACACATACGTTCTGGGATTGCCCAGCTATCTCTGAATTCTGGAAGAAAGCAGAAATCACGCTTATGGGTATTCTAGGGTGCCCAGTATGTATCTCCCTCAGGCTCATCATCTTTGGTATATCAAGTGAAATCACAGGCTTGATCAGAAGCTTTTTATTCTATGCCATTCTGCTGGCCAGACGCGAAATATGCAAAAGATGGACTGAGAGGACCTCTAAAACTGATTTAGCCAGACTGGGAAACAGCAGGAAGAAATTTATTTGGGATCGCCTGATAAACTGGTCTCCTGGTTAAATAGCAATTATCTATTCTGCGTAGTTCAGATCATTTACATAATCTCTTGATCCTATGATTAAGCCTCACAGGAAGCTCTGAGACTGTTTTAGGCTGTGTTGCGCCTCTTCAGTATTGGTCTCCAATGGAAAAAATGCTCACAGCAGCAGTCACTGGTTTTATATAATCAGAAAAGAGTATGACCACCCTCTCCTCGACAACGAGAGATCAGCAACAGGAAGGGGGTATGTCTACCACTGGTAGGCGGGTGACAGAGATGTGGGGTTTGCACCTCACAGGCCTATGTCTTGTAACTGAGCAACAGTGGCAGCCTACCAGTCTCCTAGTTGTCTGGGGTTAGAGGCGAATGAGGAAAAAAAAGAAAAGCATCCTAGGTCAGGTTTCGGGCTTTCAGCCCTAATCAGCCAGGATAGCTCGACTACAGTGGCATGGAGAGCACAGGACCCACGTCTGGGCATACCTGTCCCACTCGGGGTGACAAATGTAAAAAGAAAAATTGATGGACAGAATGCAGAACAATGTCATACATTCACCCCAGTACAGAGATCTGGGTCTAAATCCATCGATTTTTGCTCACCACACAATTCCAGTTTGGACCCAGCCATATGCAACTCCGTTGTGACCCTGTGCCTAATGGGAACAGTCTAGCCCGAGCAATGGATTTAGCTCAGATCTTTTGACTGGGGGAGAATGTTTCAAACATTCAGCATTCCGTCCATCATTTGTTGCAGTTACACTTTTCGCCCTAAGTGGGACGGGTATGCCCAGACATGGATCCCTTGCTCACTGTGCCACTGGATTCAAGTTAGCCTGGCAGATGAAGGGTGATACACACCGAAACCGGCCCCAGGATGCTTGTTTCTGTTACAGGGAGGACCTGGCTATGCAGTTTGATCTGGACTGTCCTATGAGGCACAGGGTCAAGATGATTTGCATATGGCTGGGTCCAAAATGGGGTTGTGTAATGGGCAGAATATCGATGGATTTAACCCAGATCTATTGCCCAGATGTGGGTCCCTTGCTCATTTTGCCACTGGATTCAAGCTAGCCTGGCTGATGAATGGAGCCATACACCAAAACCGGGCCCAGGATGCTTGTTTCCAGTCCAGGGAGGACCTGGTTTGACAGTTTGGTCTGGACTGTTCCCATGAGGCACAGGGTCAAGACTGATTTTTATATGGCTGGTTCCAAACAGGGGTTGTGTAGTGGGCAAAATAACTGTGAATTTAGGCCCAGATCTCTGTACTGTGGGAATGTATGACATTGTTCTGCAGTCTGTCCATCAATTATTCTTGTTGCATTTGTCACCCGAGTGGCACGGGTATGCCCAGACATGGGTCCCTTGGTTACTGTGCCATTAGATTCAAGCTAGCCTGGCTGATGAAGGGTGACATACCCCAAAATCGGTTCCAGGATGCTTGTTTCCGGTCCTGGGAGGACCTAGCTTGGCAGTTTGATCTAGACTGTTCCCATGAGGCACAGGATCAAGACTGATTTATATATGGCTGGTTCTAAACGGGTGGTGCAGTGGTCAAAAGAACATTGGATTTACCCCAAATCTCTTGACTGGGGGAGAATGTTTGAAGCATTCAGCACTCCGTCCATCATTTGTTGCAGCTACACTTTTTGCCCTAAGTGGGAATGGAATGCCCAGACATGGGTCCCTTGCTCTCTGTACCACTGGATTCAAGCTAGTCTGGCTGATGAAGGGTGACATACTGCAAAACCGTTCCCAGGATGCTTGTATCTGGTCCAGGGAGGACCTGGCTTGGCATTTTGGTTTGGACTATTCCCATGAGGCCCAGGGTCAAAACTGATTTGCGTATGGCTGGGTCCAAACTGGGATGGTGTAGTGGGAAAAAGAACAATGGATTTAACCCAGATTTATTGACTGGGGGAAAATGTTTAAATCGTTCAGCATTCTGTCCATCCTTTGTTGCGGTTACACTTTTCTCCCTAAGTTAGATGGTTATGCCCAGATGTGGGTCCCTTGCTCACTGTGCCACTGGATTCAAGCTAGCCTGGCTGATGAAGAGTGACAAACTCCAAAACCGGTCCCAGGATGCTTTTTTCCGATCCAGGGAGGACCTGGTTTGGCAGTTTGGTCTAGCCTGTTCCCATGAGGAACAGGGTCAAGACTGATTTGCATATGGCTGGTTCCAAACTGGGGCAGTGTAGTGGGCAAAAGAACAATGGATTTAACCCAGATCTCTTGACTGGGGGACAATTTTTGATTCATTCAGCATTCCGTCCATCATTTGTTTAAGTTACACTGCTCCGTACACCGGCCACTGGTGGAGGCTCCATGGACTCAAAGAGCTTGGCTACAGAAGGGCCAGTAGTCCCTACCTGGTAGACAAGAACGTGCAGGCTTCATGAACTCATGGGCCGGACTTTCATGGGGCCAATACCAACCAATATGTACATCACTGGGTGCTGTCAACACATATTGAAGGGTCTGGAGACCACCGACTGGCACTACCCGCTTGGAAGACCATCACTGTTTGCAGGCGGTTTTAAGTAAAGGTGCCCAGCTGCCAAGGGGCAAGCACTACTCATCTGGCACCCTGCAACCAGGTGCAGTCTCTATCGGCAAAAGGGGCCTGTCTTCCAAGTGGCCAGCACCACCTGCTTGTTGCTGTCATGAGAATCAAGTAAGCACTAACCTGAGGTATTGCCAATCCTGTATGGATGAGATCCTTGTCTGAGACAACGAACCCACAGAGAAAGTATAACACTGTTGGCTCATAAGCTCAATAGGTGAAAGAGGAGTTGGATGAGAGAGAGAGAGCGAGAGAGAGAGAGAGAGAGACAGAGAGTGAGAGAGAGAGAGTAAGAGGAATCGGTAGCTAGTATCTCCAGATGCAAACACTTTCAATGTTTGCCTCATGGATTGGTAGTTTCTGACTTCCGAATGGCAACTTACAGGGCTGGTCCTAGGATTTGTGGGGCCCTGGGCAGGATAGGAACATGCGAGGCCCCTCTAATTTGCATAAGATGCAATGTCAAAGGGAGTGATGTCATATGAAGTGTCAACTGACTATTAATTTTCTGACAGTGGTGAAGCAACTTTGCAAGAAGTGGATATCACTGAGATGGCTACCATTTGGGCAGCCATTATTGTGGTTTGCTAGCACCATAACCAGCACTTGTTAGTTGTATTACCACTATGCTTCAGTGCGTCCAGCATTTCCCATCTGTAAAACTAGCATTAGAATCTCCTCTGGGGATTGTAGTCCTAATGAGGTATATTGCCAGTAAGAGGAATTGTCCTGTGGACTACAACCCCAAAGAGCGAGAAGTGCGCTGAGTCTTTAGTGCATGCAAATCATTGGTGTCTATTCTGTTCTGGCAAGTGCCTTCTAAACTGGGTATGCCATATGCCCAGTGTGATGCCAGGAACAATACCCATGCTCCTCTCTAGCAAAGGAATCAGCAGACATACGATGCCGCCATAGTCATAAATAAAACAGGATATATGTGGCCCTATTGTGAATGTGTCACTAATCCAAGCAGAGTGTAGAGTGCTCATTTAAACCTGCTTCACAGGAAGGGCCTTTTCCCGCTGACACAGACTATCATACTTTATTTCCCAGTCCCCTGCCCCAGCCCTCAACTCCTCCCTGCTGTGAGAAAGTGGAGAGTGAATCCCCGGTACAGAGATGGTTGCTTTCTGGTGCTTCCGAGACGATCGCCTCAGCTGTATTGCATGGTCGAGGCGCATGGGTTTACAGTGAGTGACAATCAGTTTCTATACTAATAATAGTGTAGCTGCTCCTAAACGTAATGTTCCATAACTCCACTCCAACCCTCATGCACCTCTTCCTGCCTTACCTCTCCTGTTTCTTTTATTCCTCTGGTCTTACTCCATTCTCCTGTTCCCTCCTTTCTCCTATTTCTTGCTCCTCCTCTTTCTCACAATATCCTTCCACCCTCTGAAGTTATCCTCCTGCCCCCCACCAATGCCCTAAGTGCCTTGCCCGCAGCCCAATTCACACCCCTACAGCTCCCATCAAATGCAATTTTTTTCTTCCTTGCCTTAGCTCGAACATTCCTCCCTATTGTTCCCATAATCCACCATGCACTCCCCTGCTTTCCTAACTCCCCCCACCTCCTTCCACTCACCCTTAGCCACTCCTGCTTTTTAAAAAAAATCTCCGATCACTTGCTCCCTTCTTGCTACTAAGGTTGCTTTTCTGCATTCACTCTTGAAGTCCCTATTCGTTCTAAAGTTCACGCACATGGTAAAGCAGCAAGTAGAGTAACTCGCACTAAACAGTCATGTTTTGCTTGACCAGGTTATTTTATACAACACCAATAGCTATAAATCTTAAAAACGTGTGACCTGTTGCATTGCAAATGCATATTTTTTGTGAGCCCTGCAGGATGCTCTGTTTTTTTCCTTCATGCAGGGGCAGGGCTCACCTCACACCTCAGGCCCTTTCAAGCATCTGCCTAACCGCTGTTATCATGCAGATGCAGCAATTAGGCTAAGACAAAGAGGTGCCTGTAAAGGAAAGCTGATCCTGGCCAGAAACTCTGCCCAGTCTGCTGCGGCTGAAAGTGATGGCAGTCATATTGCGCGTTCAGCCCATGGCAGCATGACTCAGGAGAGGGGGCCCACCCTTTGTCTTCCACGTTTCAGCATGACTGCGAGCTCCATGGCAGGGGGCTGTCCACCTCGAACTGGTACAATGTCACATGTTCAACAGAATGAAGGGCTTGTGGGAGCTCCCTTTGTAGTTATGAGGCTGTGGGGCCCTGGGCAGCTGCCCACACTGCCCATGCCTAGCGCCGGCCCAGGCGGCTTACATGGATGCAGTCTGTAATAAATCTAACATAAAACACATTGTGAGAGTCACCTTAACCACTTACTGTTCCTTTGCTTTTTAGTCATTAGGCTACTATGTTTCTATTTCTCACCCACATTTTGCATTCCCTGCTGTCCTGAACAATGGGCACCCTCACTCGCTCATTAGCACGGTACGACTTGGAGTGTTCCTAATAGGAATAAGAATATGATTAGTTCTTCCTTCTACAAGTATGTTCACGAGTTTGTGAAATCTCACATTGTGTCTCGTACCCACCTCCACACTTATGTTTAGTAGTTGTTCAAAAGAAATAAGTAATCTGGTTTTGTATTTCTCAGTTACCTGAAGTTCATTTTCCAACTCCTTACCTCAGGACTGCAAGCCATTATATCTTTACCAGTTATAACAGTTTCTTAACTCCTTACCTTAGGAGTAACAGGTAATAAATAGCACTGTAACGTTATAGCTCTAAATGCAGTATGAGCATCAAATGTCATGCACAACTGTAAACATCACATAGTTCATAAAAACGACATAAGCAATGTAACAGTTCTAAATTCACACCAATGGCATTAGGAATTGCAAGTTTTGGTAACTATACCCATAAATCAAGTCTTAATACATTTATTAATTCTCACCTGGAGAGTAGTTGCCAGAGACAGCTTTTTTGCAGACCACTAGGTAAGTTTCTAATGTTTCTAACGCTAGCACATTATCACCTCTTTACAATTTCTAAGTGGATTGTGACTCTTTGTCTTTTAATTTTTCTCTTCTCAGGTTTCCGATGACGGTGGATTATGGCATCATGGAATGGAGAGCATTAAAAGAAACACTGGACACTCTGAACAGTGCTAACAGCATCCAACCTCAGGCATGTCTACACAATAGTAAGCATGCATGTATGATAGAGTGTGGCCAGCCAGGGAGAAAACCTGTGTTTGATGAGATTTGGCCAGATCTCAGTCAGAGAGGCATGGGTGAATCACATTTTCTGTTTGGGCATGTTGTCCACTGCTGACAATGTACTGTGGCCCTTCCTGCACCTTTACCTATGATGGGTATTTTTGGCATTACCGCTTAGGTACATTTCCTTTGCTGTCTTGCCCCATAGGGGTGCTGTGACAGTCCTTTCAGGGATCATCCCATTAGTTTAGGTTTAGTTCAGTGCCTTCACTGGAAGGAACATACCAAATGTGGAGTGTGAACATGACTTTCTGGTCCCCCTGTTCTATTCTCAGGTCCATACCCTTTCCTGTCTAATAGCCTGTTTCATACTCTCTTGAAATCCAGAAGAGCATTCACCTTCAATTTTGGGTGTCCCTCAATTTTAATTGGAGGTGGATACACTTGTGCTTGTGTTCCTCCAGGCCTAGGTCTCAAAAAAGACATGTGAAATGCTGGGTATATTGCAGTGGTTGTTGGTAAGTCAAGTTTGTAGGCCACTTCACTAATCTTTTTACAGACTTTAAAGGGACCATTGTATTTTGGGTGGAATTTGTTGTGGCCTTTCAAGCATAAATATTTTGTGGATAGCCAAACTAATAGTCCAATTTCAAGATCATGGCTGGGTGACCAATGTTTATCAGCTTTCAGTTTAGAGCATTCCTTATCCAAGCTCAAATTGCCTTGAGAGGATTTCTGTATTTTGGCTAGTTGTTTAAGGAACTCTTGTAGTGCGGGTAGCAAATTATTTGTGCGAATCCATAAGAGCTATAAAATGGTGACCATCCTGTTGAAGGGTGACGAGCGTTATTGTAGGCACATTCAGAAGCCTGCAAAAGAACTATCCGCATTTTACCAGACTGCAAAAGATGACAGTGAAAGAACTGTTCCATGCATTGATTGACTCTTTCAGTTTGCACATCTGACTGTGGATGATAGCTAGATGAAAGTCCGGCATCTTTGTCCACTAGGTCGCAAAGAGATTGCAAACATGTTAGCACATTGTGAACCTCGATCAGAGATATGAAGAGATGCTATGCCAGGAAATGTCACTATTTCTCAGTGGAAAGTCAACTTTCTTTGATGTGGGCAGAGATTTCAATGGGATGAAAAGGACCATTGTGGTTATGTAATCAACAACTAATAACACTGTGGTATAGCCCTGTTTAGTTATCTAAAGCTTGATCCAAAATTAAAGTGATACAGTATGCCATGGCTTATGGGATACAGGAATGGGCTGTAAAAGTACTACAGGAGCAAGGTGAGCCCTTTTGCACAGGTTGCACAATTTTCCACTAATCTCGTTGAGTCCATAGTCATATTTTTGGTAATGACTGTATTGAATTTTTAGTTCCAAGGTGACTGGTTAATGTGTTTGAATGACACCATTGCAAAGATTGTGACTAGGTGAATACTAATGGAACAAATAAAATGTTGCTCATCTAAAATAAACCATTCAGCAATGTTCCATCAGATTTGTGAATAAGGTGTTGTACTTCCTATATTTCTTCTGCAGTTTCTGCCTCAGTCAGGAAGGAGTGTAAGATTTAAGCCCCCACCAAACTTTCTTGTAGAATTATCAGAGGTGGGCCAGTCATGTGTTCAGGGGTTACATGATCATTTCTTGATAAAGGATGCACCTTACCATTCCTTAATCCAGGATGAATTTGAATGACAAACCTATAATTGCTGAAGCGTTTAATCTAGAGAAGTTGGCTTGCTAATATTGCTCGGACTGATTTAGGAAACTAAAGGTTTCTGTGATCGATTAAGATTTTGACTGTGTATTTCGCATCTAACAGATAGTGTCTTCACATCTCTAATGCATGTTTATTACCAGGAGTTCCCTATCGGACACCAACTAATGTAGTTCTGCAGGGTTTCATTTGTGGGAAAAGTATACCACCAGATCTACCCAGTCTTTCTTGTGGTTTCTATGAGAAGGCTTGCCTCCCACTGCTGCATGGGAAGCATCTGCTTTCACCATGAAGGGCTGAGCATGATCCAGGTGAACTAGAATGAGTGCTGTCAAAAGCTATACTTTCAGTGTGTTAAACGCTTGTTCAACTTCTTCTCCACACATACATTTACCTCCCTTCTTTAGTAGTTTAGTGATTGGGGACACTACTGGAAAAATGATCAATAAAACCTTAGGTAAAAGTTTTAAAACCCCCAAAAAACGTTGTATCTCTTTCATATTTTGTGGGGACTTTCAGTGTTTGATAGACTCTACCTTTGTTGGCTTCATCTGATTCCTAGAGGAAAAGATGATTAAACCTACAAATTCCACATTTCCACATGAGAAGAACACAAGTTTGGCATAAAAGTGGTTCTTTTGAAGCTTCCGCAGAATGGCTCAGACATGCTTAACATCTTCATCATTTAAGGTTGAATAAATCAAGATAGTCTTTATTTAGATGATGTGACATCTGTTAATATGGCTATAGATGCATTTTTCAACAAAAATGAACTATCCTCCTTATTAATAGATTCATTAGTTCTGAACTACCTTGATGCGCACATCCGTGGTCAGGCAGGCCCTGCAACCTAGGCCTGGTGTTATTGATTGATGGGCCACAGGTTGGAGGGTGTAGAGATGGCAGGCAAACACTCAGGAAGGAAACTCTTGATCAATTCCACAGATAGGCTCAGCAACATCAGGGGAGATTGCCCCAATAAACCCAACATCCTCAGTGGTGGTACATGCTCCTAAAACCATCATAAAGTCAGATGCAACATTAGTTAGAAAACCTTAGCCAATCAGGGCCTAGCACATGTAGTGAACATTCACTCCCCATGTTGGACATCTGAACTCATTCACCACTGGCTACACTGTGTCCATGCAGGTAACGACCCCCCTGTAATAACAATCGACTATTAATTTATGACATTAGATGCAGCAACCAACATTCCTCATCATATATCCTACACTAGAAATCTTTTATGGCTGTTGAATATTGCATTTAAAGAAGCTTCAAACTCGATGTAAATTGAGACGATCCACAGACCTAGTGCCTGTAGCTGTTCTCCTGGGCAAATTGTTTAATTAAACAAACTGTTCCTGTTTTGCCAAATCCTCATTTCTTCTGTTTTTAAGGAAATCCGATTCAAGAAACATTGTGGAGAGCCACACTAGGAGGATTGGGACCTCCTACCTGACTGCAGTTGAAGGAAAGTGACTCCGCCAAGATGTGTTTGTGTTGCACAACAAGAAAGGAGGGCAGGTACTACAGTTGATTGGAAGTTTTGCTAAATATTCGGGCAGAGGGCCACCTTGAAGCAGCCTTCACTGACTGTACTTCCAAAGCTAACATATTCTAAAAGCATTTGGTGTATGGCAAACTAGGGAGAATCATAGAAAGATAACCTGAGCACCCAGCCACTGATGGGATATTATCTATTTTATGTAACCCAACTGTATCAGTCATAAAGCTGCCTCAAAGGTGTTCCCGCAGATGTCACCTTTGCTCGATAGCTGACCGCTAGCTTAAGGGGAGTTTAGTGTGATACTGTGCATATACCTTGATAACACACAGGACGATGATTTTTGTGTTAAAATAGTACATATGCAGTCTTTACTTGGTTTATTGAATGCTCATTTGACCTGTTTTGATGAGAAAAGTGTAGGCGCAAAGCTGATAGTATGTAAGTTCAACATGTACGAATTGCCCCTACGATTTGAGAAACCAAAATTGCGACATCAATAAATTGTATTATCCAAATTAAAAAACTTGTCATGGATTCCCCACTAAAACACATGGAGACTAGTTTTACTAAACATATAAAAATATTTATTACTTTTTGCCAAGAGTGGCATTCACACATGAAGGCACACACATGTCCCTGGACCAAGGAGGAAACATTTGACATGCACACAATTGAGCACATTAAAGCACATATAAATACCAGATATACAGGTCAGAAGAGACACAATAGGAGCAGTGATAGAATTGCAGGCTATTATTGAAAAGGTTCAATTCAATAACCCCACAATGCTGCTAGCAAGCAAGGCATCAGCACCTCTCTCACAAAATGTAAGGATTGAAGTTTTCACACCTGCTCCCCCTGTATTAGAATATTCTAAACCAATAGTAGTAGCAGCTGACAAACCCCCCACTCGACGAAGTTTGAACAAGTCCAGTCCTGAGAAATCTAAAACCATGTTTCTAGGCAAGGTCCCCAAAAGCTCGACTTCCCGTCCACCACACTGCAAAGGCGGGTAAACAACACATTCCCAATAGGTGATGTGCATGCAAAAGTGTGTCTGGAAAGTATGTGTGGGTCCTCAACAGTGATACAGCAAGCTCAGGAGATGAAGGGCGACCCAGTCCCCCGGGAATCGACACCTAGAGAGGGGCCACAGGGTTTGGCCAGGGAGCCGAGAAAGATATGGAAAGCAAATTTGTTATCGTATGTTAAAATGGTAGGTTAAAATGGTTTTGTAAAGTGCTCGTACACCAGTTGGTTTCTTGAAGCTAATAATAGGAGGTGCCAAACCAGAGCAGGTATTCATGGGCTTGGGTGAACAACCAAGTTTTACAGGATTTCCTGAATCTCAAAAGATCAGTGTTTGACCTGATTTCCAGGGAGATGGAATTCCACAATCTAGGTGCCAGAATTGAAAACCTACAGCCCCCTTGGGGCTTCAACTTGACAGTCGGAACAGTCAGAAGTTGAAGATGAGCTAAGGGAAAGTTGCATGAGGGGTTCTGGCGTGAGATGAGGCTATCTATGAATTTGGGGCACTGCCCGTTCAGGGATTTAAACACCAGGCAGACGATTTTGAAAGCGCAGCGTTGGGAAATAGGAAGCCAGTGCAGCTTCCTTAAGAGAGGGAAGGCATGTTGCCATCTGGCCTGTTTGTGAATCAGTCTTGCCGCTTGGATCAGTACCAGCTGTAGCCGTTTGGTAAGGCCAAGTGGCATACCCAGGTAGATTGCGTTGGCGTAGTCTAGTTGTGATAAGACCATGGCTATCACGACCTGGATCAGAGCTGCTTGGGTGAGTAACCTGTTTATCTTCCTAATTTTACACAGCTGAGAGAAGCAGGTAGAGATCACAGAACCAACATGGGTTTTTAAGGAGAGGTCATTGTTTATAGTGACCCCTAAACTTTTTTACTGAGGAGGAAGGAAAGGGGGGGGTCCTAAATCGTTTGGCCAGTAGTGTGCGCCCCGCAGATTGTAACTGCCACCCATCAGGACTCGTTCTGTCATGCCTGGATTTAATTTTAGGTGGTTGTGGTCCATTTAGTGCCGAATTAATTGCATGGTAGACTAAAACTCAGATATAGCCTGGGGAGAGTTGTCAATTGTGAACAGTAGTTGAAGGTCGTTGGCATAATTAAAGGTGACCACTTTCCTTTCCTTAAGATATCTAATCGGCGAGAAGGTTAAGGGTAAACAGGTGCGGGGAGAGCAATGAGCCCTGTGGGACCCCACACATAATTTTTAATTTAGGGGCCATAAACTGGCTGCACCAGAATGCCTGGGAACAGTCATTCAGGTAGGAGTTGATCCAGCTAAGGGCTGGGCCCTGAATGCCTGCCTCTCTGACACGGTCGACCAATATACCATGGTCAACCGTGTCAAAGGCGACAGAGAGGTCTAACAGAACAAGGGCCTGGGCAGTACCTATGTCATCCTTTTCCCGTAGGGAGTCCAGTACTGCTAGGATTACAGTTTCCGTGGAGTGAGCTGGGCGAAATCCAGCTTGGTGTGGGTCAAGGAATTTTGATTGTTCCAAGAAGCTGGACAGACATTTCGCCACATGGGCCTCCAGCACCTTAGCTAAGTATAGGAGCAGGGAGATGGGGCAGTAGTTTGATAGCATTTGGGAATCAGCCCCAGGTTTCTTCAATAGGGAGACCACTATTGTCTCTTTGAAGTCTTTAGGGACACTACCCAGAGATAAGGAATTGTTCAAAAGGGGTGAGGGTGAAGACATACTGATTAAGGCAGCACGCGGCTCTGAACAAACAAAATGGGGTTCGAGAGAGAAAGGGAATGCAACAGGGAGTTTAAGCAAGGCTACAGAGCAGCACACTCTCCTCATGAGGAAAATAATGCTAGGTACTAGGCGCCACGCTGAGAAGAGTCAGAGGTTGATTAAAGGCTGTTAGCAGAGCTCAGAGCCACATCATTAAGGCATAAGAAAGGGGCTGATCAAGACAGAAAGTGACAGCGCAGGCTGGTACTTATTCACTCATGATGAAGAAAAAAACAAGATGACATCAGTGCACGTAAATGAAGGGAGCCACGATGAGGATATGTTCTGCTCCTCACGAGTGCAGGACAAAGATAGGCAAACCCTGAGGAAGATAATCACTGAAAGGCAAGGCAAAACCTGTGGGTACACATTTTGCCACCTGTTTGCCTATTGGACTGAGGAGAGGGACCAGTATGCCAGGCCTTGCCAAGGGAAGGATTGTCTGAACCAGAAGGCATGGCAGTGGTAGTGGACTGCATCAGGCATGAAGGAGGAAACCCTAAGTGTGATTTCCTTTACAGACAGTGTTGCCTTGTGAGATGGGAGCAGCATGTTTAGGATACACCCGTAGAGTCAAATAGTATGAGAGTGTTCCTGTTACCACTGAAAGGTATGGTGGGGATTAGGTATGTACCGTGGGCCCAGATGGATAAAGACGGGTTGAGAGCCAAGTTACCGCCATTGCTGGATGGGACAGAGAAGTAAATGACATGCTTCAAGAAGAACACCACATATATCAATGTAGTGATAGGAGATATTAAGTGTCTGCTAAGCAGTCTAATTTGTGTGTAGATGAACACAATGTTCACTCGATCTTGCATTCTAGCAATCATGCTAACAGGGTTGTATGACCTTACAATGCATGCTTTTACCCCATATGCCGTTACAACACAATTTTTTACCCCAACTTCCAGTCGGGGTGCCCTTGAGTTTAGAATAGTATAATTTACTATTCCAACTCCAGTTTGTGCAACAGTAGGGAAATTGTTGGGGTTAAATCCAGCACCTTTTACCCCCTCCAGCAGCAAGCCATGTTTGTTGTAATAGCATGCAGGGTACTAGCATGCGTTGAAATGCACGCGTTGTAGAGGTTGTTCCCCGGCTAACAGATACTCAGCGTGATGGGGCTGCATTTATTATGCACTGGATCTCAACCGCCCTCAAGGAATTATTCCATGATCACCCAGATGTAGTAGGACCTATGGAAGAGATTGTGAAGCCAGAGGAAAGCATAAACAATATCCCGAATAGGTATGGGCGGAAAATCCGTTTCGCTCGCGGATTTTGCGGATTTTTGGGAAATTCGCAATCCGCGAGATTCGCGAATCTCCCGCAAAATCCGCAAATCCGCGAGCAGCGGATTTTGCTCGCACTGCTCGCACTGTTCGCGTGAGTTTGCGGCTTCCCAGTACAACTTCGCGCCCCGCGAATAAGTGCTAAATTGCAGAAATACGATCTTAGCAAAACTGAAACTACTTGCCAGGTTCAAAAGTTCAGGCTCATCATTAGTAGCCATTTCCTGTAGTGCTTCCTGAGGGGCCCCTCCAGAGTTCAGTTGCCAGTTGCAACTATTATGTGACCCTGCTCTGAACCTCAGAATAGTTACACATATGCCACAAAGGTCCTGAATTACAGCTAAGGGAGACAAACAGGAGCCAGGCTGGAAGTTAAAATCCATTAATCAGCCCCTAATTCATTATTGTCAGTTGGGGCAGGGCAGGTGTTGTAACTAATTTTGCAACAATGAAAGCACTTAGCAAGTGCAAAAGATCACTAATCAGGGCGCACTAAGGAAGCAGGTGCCAGCTAAAAAATTATTCTGTGACACATTAATCAGCCCCAAATTAATTCAGGTCACTTGAGGCAGGGAAGGTGTGCTTTGCTTTGCCGAAAATAATGTACACTGGACAACCAGAGGGTGTGGTGATGAAACAGAGGGTGGCATGGGTGGGCCAGAGGGTGGCATGAGTAGTCAGAGAGTGGCAGTGGTGACAGAGAGTGGCAGTGATGAAGAAGAGTGTCCCAAACAGGCTGGACACGTAGAAACAACAAGTTCGCAAAACTTGCGACCCGACAGGTAAGTTCGCAAATTGCGAAATTGTAAAAACCCTCGCGAACTGGCAGAAACACGGGCGAACACAAAAAAAAAAATCCGCAAATTCGCGGGAATTCGCGGATTTTGCGGATTGCGAGTTCGCAAATCCGCAAAATTCGCGAACGCGAGATCCGCAAAATTCGCCCATGCTTAATCCCGAATAGAATGAGGGAGAGATGGGAACAGAAACCAAGCATTCATGGACGGGTACAGGCCCACAAGTCACATTTTCCTACAGTATTCTTAAAATAGGGTTACCTACTGAGATACAAAGTGTGCTGGACAGCCTAGTGGGATTAGACACCTAATCCAAGTAGGATATGCAAGGTAATATACTACACTACCACAAGAACAAGCAAGCGAAGGAGAGAAAGAAGCAGGAGCAGGCTCAAAGAGACACTACGAGAGATACAACACAAGTTGAAAAAAACACCCTCACGGGCAGTGATGACCCCAACTTTACAGATGGCACCAGTCACAATGAGGGCTCCAGCGCAAAACTGTAGAGGGTACCAAAACAGGCAGTGCGGAGCTCGGCCACATTATGGTAGTGGAAGCCAGAAGGGCGGGTTTACAACCAAAGACTAGAGAGTGCTACTATTGCCATAGGCGAGGTCACCTTGCAGAAATGTTCCAGATAAAGGCATACCATGAACAGCAGAAATTTCAACTGTCAGTGAATCAGTGCCAGTGCCACAAACCATCATAAATGCCCCCCCTCAGTTGTAGTGTAGTTTCTATTTTCCCAATAGGCTCTGCGCATTGGAATAACATAAACAGCAGTGTAGACGTAGGACTGAGGTCTTCTAGGTCTCTACTGACTATGTTAGACTTAATTTAGGTTTGCGCCAGCTAGCTCAGAGGTCACTGGAAACTTTCTTGAATGACTAGGGAGAGATCAGCTTCCCTGGCTCAGACAAGAAGGGATTCAGCTTCCAGAGTGCAGAGAATAGATAGACAGGCATTTTCAATAAAACGTATTATTTATTGAGCAGTCTTCTTTCTCATGCAAGAGAAATGAATTGCCACAATTGCAATACTTAATATAAAGTAAAGTACGTACAGTAAAAGGAGTATTATGAAATAATACTGTAAAAGCATTGATATGGTTTCTTAGCCATAAGACACTTTAAAATGGATAAAATATATACATACATATATACATTGGCTAACATGCTCAACTGGTGCTTCTAAAATACGCCTACCCCGGTGTACCTGACCTAAGCCTAATACGTGGGAAGGAGTAAGTAAGTAAAAGTTTAAGTTAAGTTGGTTTTGCCAAGAATCTGTTTCAAGAATTCTCTCCAAGGGTTTAGTCAGCACTGTACCTTGAGAATAGAATGTAGGAGGTTTGGTATCTCTCTCTCTCAGGACTCGATATCCCAGTCACCCGCAAGGGTAGGCTGGAAACGCCGGAGCTGGATTTTCTCGGCAGGAGAAAAGACAGCGTCTTTCTCAGCGCGTCAAAGAGGAGGGGCAGCGTCCATGGGCTTTTCGCATCAGCTGGGCTCTCGGCAAGTAGATAGCTGCTCTGCTCCAAAACCAACGTTGCTTAAGGCAACGTTGGTATATTTATACCTGAAAGGTGCCGAATTTGACATAAGGTTTGGAATTGGCTGTTCTTACCGTACTCGCAGGAGTTCTATTGCAAATCAAAACAAAGCAAGTGGTGATTTCCCAGGTTGCTGGAGGTTTGGTGTGTTGAAAGAACTTGTTGTGCTTTCTAGGAATCTACGTAAGTAGCTTTTGCCATACCTTGGACTGCAAGGGCAATTTACTGAAATATGGATCTGATTCTTATGCCATTATAGGGATATTATTGATTATAGCCGTACAAGGGCATAAAATAGTAATATTGATTCTGGTTCCTAGATAAAAACACAATACAGTATCCCAAACAAAGTTTGGGGATCAAAGGTTTTGGACGTATACGCTACGGTTACAGAACTAAAGAAGCGAGTGCGGCACTTTTTTACTATGCATTTTCCGCGAATATCGGGAGAAGGTGGCAGTCAACGCCAAGAGAAAATTCGACGGAACGAAAGCGGAGTCCCTTACATTTTTGTGTGTCAAGCAACCTAGTTGAGATACACCGAAAACTTTACTGTTGTTAAACCTGTTGATTAATTTGACACCCCTTTGGAAGTGTTTCGACTTATGAGAACACATTGGATAAATACTGATCCTGATAATCGTAACTGGATCTATGAATGCTGCCCGCTCTCCTGTTCAAGTTGTGAGCTAATTAGCCTAACTTTCCATGAGAAACCAGTGCTCCCCAGGGCCCTTTTTGTCCTGATGAAGACTCCACTTTAAGGTGTGACGTATACCCACCAGTATATTTGGGGTCGAAACGTCAACAGCTATTTCCATCTACCAGTCAATGCAACCATCATTTCACTCATTAACTAGTACTATCGCTATTATGGTTTCTTTTTAAACGTTGAGCATTAATAGCTCATCTATTGTACTGGCTCAGGGCTCTGAAGCCAGTTAAGTTGATTGTCTAATAAATTATGTATTTATTAACTTTGTCACGAATAACCTACCTTGCACATTCGCTCCCTGCCCAATCACTGTCCCTCACCCTACCTCTCCTGGGGCACTACAACAATTTTGTTACAAATTTGCCATAAAGAAATATGAACAAGCACATTGTGAAAAAATAACAGTGTGCTCAATTATTAGTTTGTGACTTTTTTATATTGTGCGATATTAGGTGTTTTGTCTGTGTACTTGTGATACCTTCACTAGTGACTTTATTGGGTAAAACCCCCTTATTTAATGCTTCCTCAGTATCCAGCACTGGGGAATCAGAACATTCCCTACGCTTAGCCGCAGGGAGGTCTGCAGGTCACTTCACAACCACAGCAGGGGTCGAGCAATTGGGAAAATGAGTGGCAGTAGCAGACACAGACAGGGATTCCAGTATAATATTTTATTAATCAAGAGTAATGTAGGCCCCCTCAATAGATGAAGACAGGAGATAATAAATACTATTAATAGCCTGACCCCAGTAGTATAGCTCCAATAGTTAAGACAAAAGCATTGGGGGGCCCAAAAGATGTACCTATTTACAGGAACTCAGGGTTATTGTGCTCCATGTCAATCCACACCAAGTACCGGTATATATCATGAGTTTGTGGGAACACAGAAAAGCCCAGCTTGCCAAAGTGCCCCACAGAAAGCTATGCCCCACTGCCTGCTGACTCACCAAGGAGGGTTTGGCTGGCCACCTGCCAGGGGCAGAGTGGTCTGATGAGAGGGGCAGAGGAAAAGAAACACACAATATACATATTGGTGTGGGGAGTATGCACCCGCACCCAAAGTCTATGGGGACATACTTCAATCACCAGGCCAATTACTAACATTTCCTCAGGCCTCAAGTCCAAGCTTGACATTTCCTTCATAGCGTGCAGTTCAAAGAGCACCCCCAAATTGCTCCAAACGTCTTTGTTGCAAAAGTGGCCTTGATCTCAACTATGAAGAAAGCCATGCTTTGAGTTGGGAACCAATGCTTGTTTTGCATCTAGGATGGCAAGGCCTTTAAACTACGTAGTCCCCCATAAACCGGGAGAGGGGGTGCCAGTCAGAGGCCTCCAAGTCTCTACACCAGGTCTAGAGGGATAGCATGGCATCAGATTCACTTTAACCCAGACTCACCCCTTCCAGGCATAGTCCACTCGCTTTTCTCCATCCCTTTAAGCACCATCCAGGAAACAATTGGCCCTAACTGCCGACGCCAAGGGAGTAGTCCAGTGGAGGGGAGAATGACCACAGAGCAGCCTTGGACCCTCTCCCTGAGGTGAAAACAATGTATGTTGAAGCTCAAGGAAAACACCCAAAACAAAAAAGGAAGATTCTAGATCTAAGTTGGGGACGAGATCAGCAAAGCCAGTATTTTTTGAGGCCATGAGGGAGGACCATGTTATGCACAACATGCCAGGAACAGAGAGCTACACAGGCATAAAAAAACGTGTTCACAGGGCACACGGCAGACAACTGCAACACCAAACAGCAACAAGACCCTTCCTCTTACACTTCCACGTACCTATAGCGGTGTTAAGCCTCACCCATAGCACTTCTACTAGGAGTCAGAGTCCCATCACCTCCTGTCCTCATGATAACCACCTCACAAACAAACCTAACATCAGCCTGATCACTCAGACAAAACATTTTGAGGGCCCAAAAAGACGACCCAAGTACGAGCAGGAGTTGGGGTGGGCTCACAGGATATAAAAAATACGATCCAATCTAATGGATAACGATAACCCTCACTTCCCAAAGCATTAAAAGCTTTTTAACAGGAGTTGCCTTTCAATGCCTCACTTGATCGCGACTAGTAGGTTGATGGGACCACACCTTATGGGAAAATTAAGGGTGATCAACTCAACACTTATTTCTTGGACAAGATCGTAACCATCAAGGCCAACATCCCACCACCCTCGTCTGCTTTTGTTGATCCCTCCCCCCCCACCGTTCAATGCCTTCTCACCTCCATTCCCCCCTCACTCAGGAATCATTTCTGGAGATACTCCCCAAAGTGAAGTCGGGGTCTCCGGCGGACGTCTGCCCGGCACGAATCCTGCAGCAAATTTACTCCGGCTGTCCTGAACCCCCCATCGCCTTCCTCAATAGCTCCCTAGCACAGGGTGTAGTGACCCCTGTGCTAAAGGCAGCCACCATAGTGCCCATCTTGAAGAAACCTGGCGCGGACCCTTCCATCTCGGCCAACTACCGCCCCATCTCCCTGCTGCCCTTTCTGGGCAAGGTGATGGAACGCCACGTCACCGCGGTACTCAGCGCCCATATTGAGGCGAATGGGGGGCTGGCATCCCGCCAGGCCGGCTTCCGTCCCAGGCATTCGACCGAATCGGTCGTGGTCTCAGTCTTAGACAACCTCAGAAAGGGTATGGATGATAACAAATACCAGGCACTGGTCCTCCTTGATCTTTCCGCCGCCTTTGACACGGTGGACCATACCATCTTACTTTCCCGTGTCAAGGCGGCCGGAATCGGGGGATCAGCTCTGGTTTGGCTCTCCTCCTTTCTGAGGGACCACACCCAGGCGGTCCGGCTAGGCGACTTCACTACCACTCCTCTCCCTCTCACTTGTGGTGTCCCCCAGGGATCCTCTCTCTCTCCCTTACTTTTCAATCTTTATATCTTTCCTCTTATCTTCGCACTCCAGCAGCTGGAGGTCACCGTGTACAACTACGCGGATGATCTCCAGCTCATCTTTGATCTGTCCTCTTCTTCTCTCTCTGTCTCTGACTTCCAGTCAACAATGACATTCATCAGGGACTGGATGAACCACAACCACCTTAAGCTGAACCCGGATAAAACCGAATTGGTTCTCACCGGTGGTTCATCCAGCCCCTGGAACTCCCTCTTCTGGCCCCCCTCTCTTGGTCCCGCACCTTCCCCTTCAACCACGGTCAAAACACTGGGTGTCAAAATGAATAATCAGCTCACCCTCCATTCACAAATCAGTTTCGTGGTCTCCTCCTGTTTCCTCACTCTCTGAACCATCCGCTCTGTCTCCCGCTTCTTCTCCCCTCAGGCACTTAAGATTATCATGGCCGCCCTGGTGATATCGCGGCTGGACTACGCCAATGCTCTCTATCATGGCATCCCTGCATACAGCCTGCGAAGACTCCAGACGATCCAGAACCAGGCGGCCCGGCTGGTCTATGGCCTCCCACGTCATCACCACTCCACCCCCTTTCTCAGGGAGCTTCACTGGCTTCCCGTAAAAGAACGCTCCCTTTTCAAGACCGGCTGCATGGGCTTCCAGGCCCGCCAGGGCACTGCCCCCGCCTTCATCTCTTCATTAATAAAACCTTATGTTCCCGCAAGAGAGCTCCGGTCTTCCTCTAAGTCCCTTCTTCAGATCCCACGCTTTACACGCAAAAAGTGGGGTGGGTCCAACTTTTCCACCCTGGCTCCAACATTTTGGAACTCCCTCCCTGACCATCTCCGTTCTGCTACCCAGTATCTCTCCTTTCGCAAAGACCTGAAAACTTTCCTCTTCAATCAGGCCTTCCCCGCTTAATTCTCCATACCTTTCCCTCTGGTCTTTTCCCTCAGCTGCCGAACCCCTACTAGCGCCAAGAAACCGCAAGGTGTACGCTGCGCTCTAGAAATTTTTTAAATTAGAAATTAAATTAGAAATTAGGGTCTATGGAAATTATCAATAGCAGAGCACATTTGACTAACTGAATATTAGCTGAATTAATAAACAATACAATTCTTTCAAAACAGTTAAAAACCAAAACAGCAAGTGCCCCAATGCTTATTTTGTTCATCAACGTTCATGACCCAAAAGGAAAAAGGACATTCTCAAACATGTGTCAATGGAAGTAGAGAAGACTCAAAGGCAGTCAGCGAGGGCCCTGCCTAACACCCGTGTGGGTGCACTGGCCCAACATAAAATTGACTCTCCCATGATGGTAATGCCTTTGAACTAAAAACTGCAAACTGTTTCTAATAGGGGCGAAGAAACAAAGCCACCAGAAGAGCACAGATGACTCCAAAGGACCTTGAAGTACGATGGCATGACAAACGTTATGTATACTTGTCTGGTTGACTATGAGCTGCCTACAGCAGGTAGTCCCACACCTACTTATGATTGAGGAACTGTTGGGTCAAAAGAGATTCACAAATAGGGAACTACAGTGCCTGCATAGGGGCCTCTCATATGTCCCCTACAATTACACTAAACTGAACACTAGCCTTCCGCACACACTAAATAACGCCCTCTTACACATCACAACTGCTTCCATTATGTGACCTCCAGTCGGATTCCAAGGTTTAGCTGGGTTATGTCATATCTGTTTGCTAATCACAGATGGCGTACACGCAGATAGGTTTTACCTGTCCCAATAGATCCAGCCTAACAAGATAGAACAACATAGGGTAGTTGTAAACCTGAACCAGTATGACACCAACCCAACAGTGTTATAACTTTTAACTGAACCCAGTGATATCCAAACTGAACCGGAAAGAATTCTTAGGAAGTGCACCATAGGGGAAGATTCTGTTTGCCCATGAAATTTACCAGAGAAGAGATTCTTGGATGTAGCAAAACCCCCAACTCAGTGCACAAGCACATCTGCTACAGCATCAATCTGCAGACTGAGAGTGACCCTTTTCATATCTGGGGGGTCTTCTTTAACCACAAGTGGCCTCCTGACAAGAAATTCCTGTGCAAGGCATGTCTCTTGCCCCCACCGTTCCCTCATTCTACTCTGTCTAGTGAACTCAGTCATGGCTTCCCCAAGTTTCATGCTCTCTGCCATTAATCCCCCTACATTTGGGCAGTCAGTGAACAACTCCCTCCGGGCCTTCCAGATTGGCTCAGTTGATGAGTGTGACTGCAGGGATGGGGACTCAGGAAAAGACTATGTCGATCTGCTCACCTATGAGACTGCTGAGCAGGCTTTTGATATCACCAATAGCTAGGTTTATAGCCGTGGTGTTCTTTTCAGAGCAGGAAATCTATTTCCCTGCACCGTTTATAGCTGGGGCTGTTTATTCCTAAGCCTTTCTTTGTTCATCTATGCCTAAGTTACATTGATGGTTCCTGCTGCGCTTTTCTGGATGAGCGGACAAATCCTGACTCAAGGCAACTTTGTTCTTTTTTTTCTTGACTACCGCTCCCATCATCTAAAACACTGCTGCATCTAGGGGTAGTTATATTTCAGATCCCACCCTCTATGCCTGATTTAGCCTTCCGCAATGGCAATATCCTTGAGTTCAAAGGATACCACCTCTGGACAAGGATGTTCATACTGGTGGCCCTTCCTTTGGGTGCAGTAGGCCAGGAGATGACAAAAGGCTGTGTGAAAGCCCTGCCCTCTTGTCTGGATATTATCTCTCTAGGGGTTGGCATGTCAGACCAGCCCAACCAAGGGAAGTGGAAAGAAAGGAAGGGGTCCCGAGACCAGAAAGAAATTTACAAATTCATAGCATTTGTATTCATAAATTCAAAAACAACGTTTTTAGATGCAAAAAAGATTTTACTTCAAGATTGCATACATCCTATTCAATAGATACAGTATTCTTTATACATTTGCTTTATATACAGTGTGTGTGCCCACATTCACAACGGGGAGGGGGTGACGTGAGGGAAAGTGTAAGGGGTAGGATATGTGTGAACTGATTCATTCAGTGACACGTCTTATCCAATCCACTAAGACAGTATACATGTGGTCCCTTGACATCAGGGCCACATTTGTAGGCTCCGCGAGAGTCCAAAAACTATAAATGTCAAAAAGGCCTAACTCCGTAATAGCCGTGAGTGTCTGAATGGGGACTGAAGCTGGTCTTTGGTGACGTAGTGGTCTACGTTTTGACCCAAAATCTGTAGGAGTCTTTTCCTTACGGAAGGGTCTTCATCAGGACAGACATTGTTGTGGGTGGGCAAACTCCTGGGGAACAATTAAAAAAACAAATTAGAGACACACCATTCCTGTATTAGAATTCATAGGATGGTGGTACACGATAATCAGTGAAACGAAGGGAACCGTGTTCTCTTGCTACGTCTGAATCTCATATGTAGGAATAAATAAAATGCCTAACGCTCACCTTTCGCAAGGGGCGATAAGAGTAGACTCACACGGTGAATAGTCTTAGTCCAAGCTGCTGGAGGTAACTCTAAAAGTTGGAGAAAAAACTAGTATTTAAAGGGAATCAGCAAGTACATTCCTTGTCTGTACAAAAGGTCTAATTTATTAAAAAGCTGTGATGGTAGTCAGCAAGCCATCTATGCTAAGGAGTATGTTATCACAAAAAAGGTAGGAAATCATTGGACATCTATGTGATTATTACCTGTCCGCCTATATGGGGTGATGTCTAGGACGGAGAACGTAGTGTTCCTCGATAGCAAATCAAGGTTATAAATCTATACAATAGAGAAATGGAATACCTATTTACAGACTGAGTGCCACACATAAAACCAAATTGAAGATCTCTCAAAGAGATAAGTACATCAAAGCTGGCTTACCACTATCGACAGAGTCTTAGAGATTAAATTAAATGGATCCTGTGTGCAATGCGTAGGAAATAATTTCAGGCGTAATTATTCCATTTCGGGCACCTACGTTTATCAGTGGTAACCTATATGCAAAAAAAAGGTTCGTAAAGGAACTACTATTGGTAATGTATGGATTGAGGTATCTTAGGATATCTATATATATACACAAAACAATGTCATTACCAGCAGAGGCAGCAGAAGATTATCTATACATCACTAGATTTGTAAGTCTCACCACTCCTTAGAAACGACATATAGGGAAATTCACCTATTTAGGAGAGCGGCACGTAATTGGCCTGAAAAGAGAAAGATTGTCCCATATCGTAAAAGTCACTAAACATTCCTCAGGTGGTTTCATATTCGTAAAAAGTCAGAAAATAAGTACAAAAATAAGTACCATTACCGGGATGGAGGGATCCTGCTATAGTCCTTACTACTTCTCCCGGGACGCTGACATCCTGCCTAAAAGGGGGTTAAATGTAAGGTAGTCTGGGTACTGTAGCCTGGATGCAATTAAAGAACACTAAACACAACTACCAACTCTCCTACCTCTACCGCCGAGCAGTTCTTCAAATACGTTCACCTTGTCCTATAGTCAGGTAAAAAAAACATAGGTTCAGAGGAGTGAGCGCGATCAGACCGCGTCGCTGCACAGATCCCCAATAGGTTTGCTGTGCATATTTACCTCGGGGTCCTGTATAGACAGATGAAATCCGCGCTCGTCCCAATCGAACAGGGTCTCTCATTAACGTTGCCGTGCCGCGTGTGCCGTGCCGGTAAAAAACTCCGCGTTTTGTATTTCCTAGTCGCCCGAGGACTAGGGGGCGGAGTTGCGTTTTTTCATAGAGGCAGAAAACAGACCAAACTTCCCGCATTATTGTTAGGTGAAAATATAAATAAACCTTGCTACATCACTACATTTCAATACTCATTATTGTAGGTATTTTAAACTTGAAGGCGCATCGTATTTGCACCTGACTGCCATATACAGTTGAGCTTGGGATGCACCATTCACAAAGGGTAGTGTAGATCCCTGCACTCCATGTTGTATTATGTAGAGGCGGAAAACAGACTAAACTTCCCTCATTGTTGTTAAGAGAAAATATATAAAACTTGCTACATCAATACATTTCAATACTCAGTACTATAGGTATTTTAAACTTAAAGGCGCATCGTATTTTGCACCTGACTACCATATACAGTGGAGCTTGGGATGCACCAGTCACAAAGGGTAGTGTAGACCCCTGCACTCCATGTTGTATTATATAGAGGCGGAAAACAGACTAAACTTCCCGCATTGTTGTTAGGAGAAAATATATATAAAACTTGCTGCATCAATACATTTCAATACTCAGTATTCTAGGTATTTTAAACTTGAAGGCACATCATATTTTGCACCTGACTACCATATACAGTGGAGCTTGGGATGCACCAATCGCAAAGGGTAGTGTAAATCCCTACATTCCATGTTGTATGTTTGAGAAAGACCTTCAGTACCGCCGAATCTTTATGGGGTTATTGTTGAAAAAAACGTACTGATCAATTTCTAAAAAGAGTCACCTTATGTTTCTGAGTGCACTAGTCTTCATAGAACCGTGAAAAGACTCATATTTACATCATTAAATACGAAAGTGTTAAATACAATCCATTTCCAAATTAAAAAGGATTATCTCAACCTGGTATTCATATCATATTGCACATTGGATTTACCATTATTATGCATACCGGAGTGCACAGATCACATAGGATAGTGTAGACTCCAACATTCCATGCAGCAAAAATGAGGAAGACAGTTAGAACGCATAGTCACAGATGTATGAAAACAGATAGGGAGTAGGTTCTTACCCTAAAGGATGGCCAATTGGGCAAAACTATTTTCTGATTCATTAAGGCCCTCTACTACGGAGTTAAAGGTGTAGATCCATTTGAGCTCTCTGATGTTAAGGATATTGGATAGATCCCCTCCCCTGGGGCCTAATGTGACGAGTTCCAAAACTACCCATTTGAGTGAGTCTGGCAAGTGATTATGTGTAGTGCAGTGTTCAACCAGGGGTGCCCCGGGTACCTTGCATCTAATTCTGCTGCAGTGTGAAAGGAACCGTGCCTTCACCCGTTGCTGAGTCTGACCGATATAAATGAGGTCGCATGGACAGACAATTCCATAAATCACATTTTTGGTGTTGCAATTCGTGTGTTGGTTAAGTATATGTCGATGATCTTTAAAGACAAATTCCTTGGATTGAATGGTAGACGGGCAACCAAGGGAAGTGACAGACATCCTAGTTGTTGCTCTTCTTGTGCCTGCGTAATGGTGCCATGCTGCTCCTTCTACATCTCATTTGTGTCTCGGGTAGGCTTTCCTGGCAACCTATTTCCTGGCCTTACACTCTCTTATATCAACAGCCCAGTGATATTTGGGACACTGTTAGGGTACCTCCTCCTGACTCATTCATGGGCTCACCTCTATTTGGGGTACAAGGATCCTTCCTGTTCCCTCCGGGGAAAGGAAAGTTGTCCCACTCCTTGCTGGGCTTCCCAGGTGAGAGCTTTCTCTCCTGCTCCCCAACTTTATTTCTTGCCTTTCCTCTAACTCCCAAGTGGGTTGCTTCCTTCTCTCAGTGCTACGGGCTGTTGTTCTAGGCAAGGTCTTGGACTCAATCTCACTCTGTGATGCTTCTTCCGTGCCATAGGCCCAAAGGGTGGAGTGCAGCCTACTGTTCCCCATTCAGAGTCGGATCTTGTGTGGCTGGCACTCCTTTCTTCCCATAAGTTGGTTGGAATATCCTCCAAGGAGGGCCACAAACCTGACTCCGACCTTATGGTGCCTGGTGGGGCACTGAGGAGATGGCACTCCTTGTTTGGTCTGGATAGGCTGGGTCACAGCCGATGGGTGAAGGGTCTAACCCCAAGGGGTCCTGGTGCCGGTCTGAGCCAGGGCAAATGGTGCCTGGGCTGGTGAAACCTGGTATCCTCTTCCCTGCCCGGCATCTTGCTGCTCGGGAGGTTACAGAACCTCCTCGACAGGTGGATTGGTGTGACCCAGCACAGTGGAAACTGGGAGCACATCCCTGATGGTGTATGGTGGGGGAGGTACAGGTGCCTTACTCATGGCTTCTGGGATAGCATTGTAGGCTAAGGCCACCTCGAAGATGGTCCATAATTCTAGTAGGGCCTCCTGCTTAGCCTTCTTATGTCCTGTATACATGGTCTGTATGTGAGTCTGTGTGTTCTATGGTGTTGGTTTTGAACATGCCTCCTTCAGGCCAAGGGAATGCATGTGTCTTGTCACAGGTATTCCACTCACTGCAGTGTTACTCTAGTTTCCTGGCCTGGGTGTGAAACTTCACTCGAGTCCCCATGATGGAGTGGAAAGCTTGCTCGTTTTAAGGTCTTTACAAAAATGTTATTGTGTTGAGAGGGGTTTTGAATAGTCACAATTCTTCTCTAATTTTGGGGATCTGTGTACTTAGGGTGGTACCGAAAACGAATCTACTTGGTCACGAGCTCAAAAAATACTGATTGATCAAACGGAATAATTAACATAAAATACAGGCAAATATGAAATGAAATAATAAGAACCTATATATAGTGGACGGAGGGAAGCCAGACATAATGTTTCTCCTCTCTCACTCTACCTCCGATTTCTAAGGAGGTTGGCATTCTAGCAGCGGTACCCTGCCGGGATCGGCCGGGCACTTTACCTCCTCCTAGATAAAACCACAGCATGGCACAGTCGTGCCAAAAGCAAACCCGTCCGCGCTGGGACTGTAACGAGTGCCAGGACCCCTGGTCCTTGCCTGTCAGGAGCACAGAGATGTAGATTACACTACACCAGTAAGAAATTAAGAGCTATTAATTTGGGCGGCTATCAGTGTAAGTAGCTTTGTGCCCAACTAGACCTGGCCATTCTTCCCAACAGGGTCACAGTCCTGTGTCCTACCTATGGCTTGAGATATGAGGCCCAGAACAGGATACAGACCAACCAAACTGTAACGGTATTCAGAAACACTCACCCCAAAAAAGTAAATATCAAGGATAATAAAAAGGACAAGGTCTGTTCTGCCTTGATTAATGCACGCTCCCTCCCAAAACATAAATACGAAATAGCAGAACTCTTAGACAATTATCATTTCGATCTGCTCTTTATCACGGAAACATGGGCCGACCCTCTCGGCAGGCCCAGATTTCTGTATTGCTACTCCAGAGGGCTTTGCTGCATGCAGATGCGACAGAGTAATGAAAAGATGGGGTTGGTTGGCTTTCATATACTGAAATGACTTTTCAGTCAAGATAGAGACGATTCCCTCCATGGTATGTGAGGCATTCAATTTTAATAAAATGCTCACAAATGATCAATCTTTTAACAGGATCCTCCTATATCGCCCACTGGGCTGCAGAGGTGATTTCCTATCAGCAATTGGAAACATTCTGGAACTCGTTGCAGGGGATTCTAATTGTACCATTCTTGTGGACTTTAATTTTCATTTAGAAGCAGACGAAGATAAGGATTCTATAACCCTTGCCTCAGAGTTAGAGATGTTAGTTCTTTCCCAAAAAGTTACAAAACCTACACACTCAGCTGGGCATACACTGGATGGTCTTTGTTTGTCCAATGAGCAGATCACTATAAAGGAGATCCTCCCTCTGACGTGGTCAGATTATTTTGCAGTTTTATTTGATAATGGGATATTGGATTTTTCCTTCCCACCAGCCAGCTCAATCTCCCCCAAACAATTTAAGGTATGGAGTGGGATAGACCAGGCCCTTCTTAAACAGCATCTAATTAACACACAACCAGAAAAGGTTCCTGACCCAGAACTGGTCTCCACAAACTATACGGAATGGCTTCAAAATGCTTTTACTAGGCTAGTACTGTTTAAAACTGTCTCCAAAAACAGGAAGGCTCCATCAGCCCCTGGTTTTCAGAGGCACTGAGGCTGGAGAAACAGGGCTGTAGGAAACAAGAAAGGCGTTGTCGCCTAGAATATAACATCCAGGATAAATCTCTCTACAAGTTTGCGCTGGCAAATTAGAAACGTCTTATAACTACTGAAGAAAGCAATTATTACATCAGGAAAAAAGAAACTGCACAAGACTCAGCTAAACAGCTATTTCATTTAGTTTCTAAGCTGGCAGGGCCAGCTGCTAACTCTGTGGCTTTCAGGATAAGGTAGGGTAAATTTACCTGAACTTTAGTGCCCCCACGATGGGCTGGAATCATCCGGTCAGAGAGAGAAAAAGTACAGTTCCAACTTTATGGAATTTATGCGAGTGTCTGCAGATCAGATCACTGATCTGGTTAACAAAAGCAAGTCAGGCTCCCCATTTGACCTATGCCTCCCATCAGTCCTGAAGCTGGTTCCTGACCTGATAGACACCAACCTGGTCAATATCTGCAACTCCATGTTTAGTTCAGGCATCTACCCTTCTATATGGAAAAAGGCCTCAATTCTGCCACTGTTAAAAAAAATCCAACCTTGATCCAGGAGAGATCAGAAACTATCAACCTATTGCAAGTGTCCCTCTTCCAGCTAAACACTTTGAAAAGATTATGAATACTTATCTGGTACTATTTATTGAGGATATTAAGCTGCTGGATGACACACAGATTGGCTTCAGGAAAGGACATAGCACAGAAACAGTGCTTATTAAACCGTCAGCCGAAATCAGGTTAGTGCTGGACAAAGGGGATGCTGCAGCATTTGACACGTTGATCATGTTACGCTGATCAAACGTATCTCTGCCTTGGGCATCGAGCACAAGGCCAAAGCCCTTCTGATCTCATATCTTTCCAATCGCACCCAGTCAGTTAGCTAGGGCGACTTTATATCTCCAGTTTTCTCAATTCCATGTGGAGTTCTGCATGGATCGTTGCTAAGTCCGACACTGTTTAACATCTACGTTACGGACTTAGCACGAGTCATAAAATCATTCAGAATGGGTCTCATGTCCTATGCAGATGACACGAAAATGGAGATACAGTTTCAGCTAGCTTTCATGAGGGTATGTTGGCCATTAGTACCTGGATGTCTCTACACTATCTCAAATTGAATTCAACTAAGAGAGAAGAGTTGGTCTTTGGAAATCTTTCCCCAGGATGGTCTCATACCTGGTGGCCAGACAATTTGGGATTACCCCCAATCTCTGTCCAAAAGGCCAGGAACTTGGGGGTCATTTTTGACAACAGATTATCTTTTCTACATCACGCTAACACAGTGGTCTCCTCATCCTTTTATCTTTTAAGAATGATAAAGAAACTGTTTCCATTTGTATCGGCTAATACCAGAAGAAAGTTAATCGGTGCTCTGGTCATGTCTAAGGTTGACTATTGCAACAGCCTGTTTACTAATGCCCAGGAAAGGGTGCTGGTTAGGCTGCAGCTGGTACAGAATGCAGCTGCTAGGATGTTGTCAGGTATTCCCAAGTTCAAGTTAATTTTAATTGTGGTGCGACAGCTCCATTGGCTGCTGATCAAAAGCAGATCTAAATATAAAGCTCGTTATATTGCCTACAAGGTAATTTACAATCCAATCCAATCCAATCCAAAAAATCTTTATTTCGGCCATTTAGGCCATAAAAGATACATAAAAATACATACACAGTGTTAAAATCAGCAAAGAAATGCATACAAGAACAAGTAACAACATTTTATGTCATTTAAAATCAGGTAAGTAAAGTGCATAAATGGAGGAGCAACAACGAGTCATTTCAGTAAGAATAAAATAGACAGTGTGATGGAAGTTGTTGCCAACGGGAGTCAAAGGTTGCAATAAGACAGTGGCAGAGACATTCATCCTATGATGGTTTGGCCTTGATTAACTTGTACCTAATGCGCCACATGGCGAGGAGATATTTTGAGACTGCAAACACAATGTGGGGGGAGGAATCAGATTTCAGTATTCTGTATGATGTTAAACAGTTCCTTATTGCCATGTTCCTACATAGGGGCACCAACCAATATTTCCTTGGAGACTTATAGGTCGGGCAAAAAAACAGAACATGGATTTCCTCCTCATCACACGAATTGCAGCCAGGGCATAGTTTGTCCCCTCTGTTGGTCCATTTGCTAGTGAAGGATTTGATAGGTAGGGTGCCAAACCGCCACTGTATGTAAAGCTTCCTTGCCGTAATCGGGTAGATAAAATCCATAAAAGTTTCAAACTTATAAGAATTTTTGGATTCAGTAAAACAGTGGGTTAGGGTGCCGATACTAGGTGCAGTCAAATGGGATACAAGATTTTGTTCCTTGTATGCTTCCACAAGTCTTTTCCGGGGGACCTTGTTACATCCTATTTCTGGAGCCTCCCACAGCTCATTAAAACCAAGCCGGAACAATTCTTTTTTAACAAAGGCTAGCCAGGGGATCTTGTCATTGTGGTTTAAGTTCATAACATGCACAAGATCTTGCCTATAGTGACTTAGGCCTAGATGTATCAAGCCTTTTGCGATTCGTTAAGGCCGAAATTCGCAGAATTTCGGACTTAAGGAATCGCAAACCGACATTTAGCATCTTTTGGGATGTATCAGAAATTAGCAAAATAAGGAATCGCAAAAAATTGCGATTCCTTATTTTGCTTATGCATTTAAGGAATCGCAATTTTGCGATTCCTTAAATGGCATGTATGAAACTTATTAAAATTGCAAATTTGGGTTAAGGAATCGCAAATTAACACCAATTTGAGGTTCGTGTTAATTTGCGAAATCCTTTTAAAAAACAAAATATGACTATTTTGAAGGTGGCATGTGACACACATACATGCCCATAGGGCATGTATGTGTGCCATATGCTCACACATGTAAGTTTCAGGGGTGCAGCAGGGTGTCCATGAGACACCCCTGCACCCTTGAAATAATTCTCAAATTGCGATTAGCAAATTGCGAATTCGCAATTTGAGAATTACTGCACAATCATTCCTATGGGCCTCTTGGCCCATAGGAATGCATGGGGAATTATTCCTTATTTGCGAATTCACAAAATACGAATTCGCAAATAAAGATAATTAAGGAATCGCAAAAAAAATGCAATTTTTTACATACATTCCATTTTGCGAATTCTAAATAGCGATTCGCAAAAAATCGCTATTTAAGATTCGCAAAATGGAATCTTGATACATCTAGGCCCAAGCTCCTTTGTTGACCAGAGTCTATGCCAGAATCTTATAGGTTTGGATTCAAGGTCCTCCCTAATGGACGGTAAACCCAGATCTAAACGTAAGGGAAACAGAGGAGTTGCGGTTGGGAGGGCCAAAAGACGCCTCATGAAGTTGTTTTCAACACGTACCAGGTCAATTCCAGCTTGGTGTCCCCATAATTCGCTACCGTAAAGTGCAGCAGATTTCCCTTGAGTTTTGTACATCTCAACTGCAGGAGCTATAGGTTTGTACGTTGAGGTGTTTGTAACCTTTAAAATAGCCCCAGACAGTTGAGAAAGCCTTATTCGCGAGCTTGCGATCTGTGGACCCCAGGAAAGGTTCTCTTGGAGGGTTACGCCCAGGTACTGAAATGTTTTGACCCTCTCTAGAACCGTGGAATTTAGGGATGGATTAGGTCTCGTTGTGGAGGAGGGGTTAAAGATCATGTACTTGGTCTTCCCTGCGTTGATCTCAAGGCCATACTGCCTGCAGAAAAGTCCAAAGCCATCAAGAATTCTCTGAATTCCCATGGGTGATTTGGAAAGCAGGAGGGTGTCGTCAGCAAACATAATTGCCGGCACCCTCCTGCCTGCCAAGACCGGGGCGTCATTGTCCCTAACGTTAACTAGATGTAAAATAACACTGTTCACGTATAGACAGAAAAGAGTAGGGGCAAGGACGCAACCCTGCCTGACCCCCCGGGAAACAGGAAACCTTTTTGACAATACTCCACCCCGCCCACATCGTACCTGGGCAAAGTTGCCCTGATGGAGTCTTATTATGGCCTGGAGTAAATTGGTGGGTACTCCCATCTCCCTCAGGACCTCCCAGAGTTTTTTCCGTGGTACCAAATCGAATGCTGAATTCAGGTCTACGAACACCATGTACAGTCTCCCGCCCTCGATGGTCACCGATTTCCAGAAGAGGAGAACGAGGCGGAAGATTTGATCCATGGTGGACGTATTTTTCCTGAAGCCAGCCTGGAGGGGACTTAAGATTTAATTTTCCTCCATCCAGTCCAAAAGTTGATCCAATAAGAGTCGAGAATAAATCTTTTGAGGGATATCTATCAGGCTGATCGGCCTGTAGTTGGATGGGAGCAGAGGACAGCCCTTCTTGAAGATTGGGACTATCTCTGCCCCCAGCCAAGTACAGGGGATCGCCATTCCACGTGCAAGTGAATTGAAAAGGATGTGAAGATAAGGCGCCCAAATCTCTGGATGGGACCTAAAAAAGTCACCAGGTAGTTTATCAAGGCCGGGGGCCTTGCCCAGTGCTAGACCGTCTATTGCGCTAACCACTTCCCCTAGCGTAAACTCCAAGGTGTCTCCAGGAAGGGAGAGGAGTGTTGCAACAGTGACATCAGTATTCTCTAAGGCATCTGCATAGAGTTTACTGAAATGTTCTTCCCATATATGTGCTGCTATATTGGGTTCAACTGCAGCTTTGGGTTCCCCTGAACCAGTAGTGACTAAGGACCAACATCTTCTTAAGTCCTTAGTTGTCAGGGCTGTTGAAAGATCCTGCCATCTATCCCTTTCCCAGTCTGATCTCGCACGGGCCATTGTGTCCTTGTACTGGCGTCGCAGAACGGACACCCTGGTACGGGGTACACCCTCTATGACTGCAGCAATGAGGTCAGATTTGGCCTTTCTGCAATCGGAGTTGTACCAGGTGGAAGTTCTAGTCTTGTGCTTGGGCTTAGGCACCTCTGGATAGAGAACCTCTCCCAGTACTCCCACTAAGTCCTCGTGTATAAGAGGTAGGGTTTATGTAAGTCGTGGGTGCAGGATTGACTAATTAAAACATCCAAAGCCTCAAATTTAGGCAGCACCAGATTATAGATTTTCCCAATGTTTTCTTCCGACTTGGAAAATTTCTGCCATCTCACCCTACGCCTGTTTGAGGTTAGTACCAAGTTTCCCCATTCATCTCTTTCCTCAAATGGAGAAAGTCCGGTATGTTCTGGAAGATAGGCCAGGGAGAGTAGGAGAGCATTATGATCGCTATCAGTACGGGGGATTATATTAAAATCCTCAACCTTTGGCCAAAGACTGGTATCAACAAAAATGTAGTCCAGTCGTGACTCATGATTTTTCCTGTTAAATGTACATTTTGAAGGGGTGTCTGAGGGTGTGCGTCCGTTACAGGCTCTTAGCGCAAAATTTAGAGTTAATGACATGATTTGGACCGCAAGTGGAGACCAGGGCCTGGGATAGGGCAATTGACACACTGGAATACAGGTCCGGAATACTTGAAGAAAACTTTTTTGGCCTACACGCCAATCAGATCTTTTCGCGCAGCAGAAACTAAACTTCTGGTCATCCCTAGAACCAAAAAAGCCAACTGGGTGACAACAGTTTTATAGTTACCACATCTAAATTATGGAACTCTCTTCCCATGCAGATCAAGGCATGCCCAACGCTGCTATCATTCAGGAAACCAAAAAAAGGGGCTTTTTAAGCATTAGGCTTTTACCCCTGCCGACCCTTCCAGCCTATAGCCCTGAGACACCTCTGGGTATTTATGCGCTTTACAAGTTGTTAAAAAAAAAATATATATATAACAAAAGTTAGTTCAGAGCAGTACGATTTGTTTTGTAGCAGTAAACTAGCAATTATAAACCTTTGATTTGGTGGGAAAAGGGTTATCATTAAATAAAGCATAGACTAACTAACATTACATAACACTTAAACATACCGCATGATTTGAAAAATTTAAACAGCAACATAATCTAAACGAATGATTAAAAATGGGA
Source organism: Lissotriton vulgaris (assembly GCF_964263255.1). Taxonomy (NCBI): domain Eukaryota; kingdom Metazoa; phylum Chordata; class Amphibia; order Caudata; family Salamandridae; genus Lissotriton; species Lissotriton vulgaris. Next base: position 394,361,308 of record NC_141694.1, on the reverse strand, counting down.
GGAAAAATCTACTAGAGGCTAAAAAGGTTGACAGCAAAAATATTTATGTTTTCCAAAAAACGGAGTGCTCTCCTAGTGCCTATAGCCCATGGAGAGGGGTTGAGCCTGATACTATGTCACTTGGCACTACAGACCCTCAGCTGACCTGTAAAATGATGAAATTCCTATTGTTTTATGCGAAAAACTATGTGACACATTCAAAACAATAATGTTTAGAACTTTATTGCATTTGTGTAACAAAATGTTAAAATGTTACATATGTCACAATTAGCAATATGATTATAATATGATGTGGCAGAATTATGAATATATTTTATATTGGCATCATGAGAAGGATACTATTTTTGGTTTTAGGACTGAACAATTAATAGGTTGATTTAAAAAAACAAAAAAACGTTTTAATAATTTTATAGGGATATCATATTTGTACTATGACATTGTTATGGTTTTAAATAACTTAAACAATAACGACTTACAGCTATCGGCTCAGCAGACAAAAAATTGCCCAGATTTCAGCAGAGAAAAGGAATAATCTGATAACTATCCGTCCTCTGTGGCTTAACACAAGCTACACCTAATTCAAAAATTTCCAAGTTTCCCCTAGTTACTGAAATACACCAGTTTTCACATCCAGGGGTTGTGCATATCACTGCCTAAGGCCCAGCGAGCCAAGCAGAGTGAAAAAGGAGAACACCTCTAACTTCTTTTAGATGCTACCAGTGTAGAATCAATAGCCCTAAGAAAACCTTTGTGACAAAAGAAAATACATTTGAGATGTTAGCTCTATATCACACCAAGAGCCAATGCATACCAACTTGCCACCATGCCCAGAGGTAGAAACTTTCCCTTGAGAAGCACTAAAACAGGGGGATAGGGCCAAGATAGCTGCACTTTATTCAATGTTTTGTGGTACAGTTATTTATTGTGGGTGCTAGGAACCTGAAGTCATATACCCCTAGACTTCAAGCATTATTACAATCCAACACAATGGGTCAGCACCCCACACAATGTACAATTGATAATAGTATTCAAAACAATAATCAAGAAAAACAATTGAGTAGAACTTAAAGTTTTCTTTCTTGCTTTTATTCAAATTCTTCAAGTAAAAAACGTAGCCAACGCATTTCGTCTGAAGGACTTCTTCAGGGCTACAACAAACAGATATACAAAATACATATATTATACAAAAGATTACAATTAAAACACAAGTTTGTGATACATCATCATTACAATGACACAATTACATATCACTAAATCATCAAGCATAAATCGCCTACTGAAAAGATTTGCTCTTGAGCCTGTGTTACTCTTTGAAAAGTGAGGAAAAAATTCTAAAGCACACAAAAATGTATTGATTGTTGGTGAAAGGGAGATTTTGAGTAACAATGGAAGGAAGGGATAATCATTTCCATATTCTATATTAAGTCTAAGCTTCACTCCGGATTTAGGTTAAACAATCCACGACCAGATCTTACAGAAAGATATTGAGGACGTTTGTTGATAGGTTTTCTCTCAAGACTTTTATATTCTCATTACAGCATCTCTGTTGTAAAGCAACAAGCGTGGGTGCTGTGATGCTTCTTTGCGGAGAAAAGGAATAACAACGACAATGCAGGCCTTTCCAGGTAAGTTTAATGCGAGGAAGCAACCTGGCATTCGATCACCTCGACAGCATAGAACAACTGCCAACTATCGAGTGTCGTATGCCTGAAATTCTTACAAGGAACACAGAACATGAACAGAGCGTGCACAGAATAATAAGAAAAGGTAAGATTCCAACAAATACATCCTCCTTCCTAGAGAACAAAATAAAACAAAAATAACAAAACTGAAAAACAAGATAAAATAAATTAATACAGAATCCATCCCACCTCTAAGAGGAAAGAAAACTAGAAAGTAACATAATCTTTAAGATACATTGGTGGTTTACATACCCTACGTCCAGCACACAAACTCTCATCACTCGCCCTCTCAACCTCATGCAACACACGAGAGGGAAGAACATCGGGTTGAGAAACGGACTGTTGGGCACCAGAATCTCTGAAATCAGAGTCAAGCATGAACATAGCACCCGAACAACCCTCAACCTTGGAAGCTGGGACATGGAGTGAACCACCCTTCTGATAAAGAGCAACATTCCTCAAATTTCAGCTCTCACCCCCTTCAACAATTAGGGAATACTTGCTTACAGCAACAAGACGGAATGGCCCTCTAAACTTATGCAGACCAGCTTTAGTTCTACCAGACTTAACTTTGACCCAATCCCCAACCACAATCTTTCCAGCAACAACCTGCGGAAAACTCTCACCATCAGAAAGTACCCAATCCTTCAACCAAGCTGGAACCATTCTAGAACCAGGAGACCGCACACGCATAACCTGAAAAGGAGATTGATGAGTGACACTGTGGAGAGTGGTCCTGTATGATCGAATCATGTCCTGAACCAACCGTTTGGGATCTAAATTGTTGGCTAAAACAAGTTGGATGGTACCTTTGATGAGTCTGTTGGACCTCTCGATCATACCATTGCCCATTGGATTGTACAACGAAGTACAAGAATGCCTGACACCACATTTCTCAAAAAAACATTTAATCTCGTTAGAGGTTAATTGAGTGCCATTGTCAGTTAAAATCATATTAGGAAAACCCTCTTGCGAAAAAAGCCACTCTAACACCTCAATAGTGGACTTAGTGGCGATATCTTTAAGAAAATCAACACAAAGCCACTTCGAGTGTATATCAACCACAACCGCAGCAAAACGCATATCCGCGGGTAAACCCGAAAGAGGGCCAATGAAATCCAAACAAAGGTTATGCCAAGGTTTCCCTGGATCTGTAATGTGACCTTTACTGCTTTGAAGACCAACTCTTAACCTTTTCTCACTCTCCTTACAACATTTGCAGTTTTTCACCCAACCTCGGATAACATCATCCATGCCTGGCCACCAAAATTCTTGCTTTATTCTCCTAATAGTCATACCCTGACCAAGATGTCCCTCATGGGCCAATTTGAAGATATGCAACCTTAAATCAAAAGGTGGTACAAAACGATCTCCTCTCATTATAATTTCAGAACCAGAAAGAGACAATTCATCCAAGAATTTCCAATAAGGTCTAACAGGTAACATACTCTCTCTGGAAGCACCTCTCTTAATTAGATGAACCCCTTCTTTCAAGGTACAATCCTTCTCCATTTCAGTCAACCACTGATCTTTAGAAAATGCTACCAAGGAAGACTCACACACATCACCAACCACAGCAACAGCCTCATCAGTATTAAACTTTTCAAGATCTTGATCAACCAATTACCAATCAACAGACAAACGAGATAAACAATCTGCCTGAATATTTTTCCAGCCTTGAATGAAAACAATTTCATACAAATATTCTAGCATTCTGGCAGCAAATCTGGCAAGTCGTGCTGAACCCTTGCCAGCACCACCACCAGACAACATTTTTAACAAGGGCTTGTGGTCAGTTCTTAAAACAAACTTCACACCCCACAAATATACTCGAAAATACTCAACACTCCACGCAGCAGCCAACGCTTCTCGTTCTATGACGGAGTAGTTCCTCTCGGCTTGAGTCAAGGTCCTTGACGCAAATGCGATGGTTTTTTCAACGCCATGTTGAAACTGCGAAAACACCACCCCAATACCAGTTAAACTTGCATCCACAGTCAAAAAGGATTTACACGCAGGATCAAAAGGGGCTAAAATCCTAGCATTGCAAATATTGTCCTTAATCTGTTGAAAAGAATCCTCTTGCAATTGTTCCCAGATAAACCTACTGCCCTTCCTCAACAACACTCTCAGAGGTTCAGACAAATTCGCAAAACCCTTGACAAATTTTGAATAGTATTCGACTAATCCTAAAAAGGATCGAAGCTGATCCCTATCCTTAGGGGCTGGAGCTTGACTAATGGCAATTAATAAATTCTTCTTGGGAGCAATACCACCAGAGGAAATGATAAACCCAAATACTCAATGCTCTCAGTTAAAAAGACACATTTATCCTTATTGACACTCAAACCCGTATCTTCTAACTTGAAGAGCACTTGGCGCAAAGCCAAGTTGTGGTCGTTAACATTTTTCCCTGACACAAGAATGTCGTCCTGAAAGTAGACAACTCCTGACAAAGCCTTTAGCATGTTGGACATCATATGTTGAAAAACACTCGCAGCCGAGGCAAGGCCAAATGGCATACGAGTGAATTGGAACGTACTTTCGGTCGTAATAAAGGCAGTCAGTGGTTTGGAGTCAGGATGTAATCTAATTTGATGATACGTGCTCCTCAAATCGATTTTAGGGAACATTTTTCCCCCACCCACTGATTGCAACAACTCATTGATATTGGGAAGAGGAGAGGTATCAGTTATAATTTCTTCGGATTAATCACAATGTTTAAATCGAATTGGTGCATCCAACCCAGAATTGGAGGACCCTCTCTGGCAACATAAACCTTGCCGTTAATACTCCTGGATTTGAAAGCAATAGCACCAAACATGTAACCCAAAACATCAATGGGTTTACCTTGGTACCCAACTGGACTATTGTCTTTTTCGGCCAAAGAAACATCATGCCATAAGGAAGAAAATGTTGATTCAGGAATTATAGTAAACAAGGAGCCAGAGTCAACCATGAGTGAAACATTTTGACCACAAATAGTGTAAAGAGCGGAGGGTTTTGTTAACCTAGGAGAATCATAAGTTATGTTGACAAGATCATACTAAAGTTGCTGAATCATTAAAACTCTATTGCTTATCACATTTACTTTAGGTTTGAGTTTTTCAAGACTATCAGCAGATTTATTTTTATCGCCACTCTCACCCTGTTTGCACATTCTGAGATAGTGACCTTTGCGACCACATTTCCTACATGTCTGGTCTAAAGCATAGCACTTTTTAAAATCCCCCAAATGGAATTGGCTTCCACAACGCCAACACTCTTTACCTTTGACTTTGGAAAGAAAATTATTTGGATTATTTTTGTTAAAATGTTTCGAAACTACATTAACTTCATAACCCTCTTCACAATCATCAAATTCAACATTTCCAATCTGTGAAGAAATCTTTTCCCTGCGTTCCAACTCTTTAATACACTTCTGCGACTCTTCAATAACTTTGGCCATGTCTATTGCATCTTTTAGGGAAGGGTCTTTGGCAGCCCACAGCCTTTCTTGAATTTTTCTGTGTCGACATTGAACGAACATTGGAGGCATAACGATGTTTGAAGCCATGATGGCAAAACGAAATTAGCCAAATAAAGAAAGGCACAGTAAATAACAAAATAAGATGTGCAAATCACAGTACAAACTTGGAAGGAATATGAGGTGTGCAGATCACCGTGAAAGTGTCTTCAAAAACAGGTGAGTAGATCACCGTAGCACAATTTCTCACGGCAAGAGAAGAACAGGAACAGCTGTGAGCCGTCAGACTGAACCCGCGAAGAACACAGTGGAACGCGGTGAAAGGCAGAAGAAAGGATGACGCGCACAATGCCTACCGGGAGGCAGAGCGTTCCAAAACGTAACAATGCCAAAAGACGTATGCGTTTCAGTGACGCTTGAGCAGGAGGGGGAAAGCTGAGCGTCAAAGCAAGTCGTTAGCGTGAGTCTCGTAGAATAGCGTGAGCGCTCCAAGGACGTCAAATGCGGTGCAGTGACGAAAGGCAACTGTAAGGCTTGGAACGGTGAGAGTTCAAAAAGCGCGAGGGAAATAAATATAAGAAACAGTACCTCAAACGAAGGCAAAATCAGTCAAAATAGGAAGAGTCAAACTTCGGGGAACAGCAGGACACACAGCGCCGAAGGAGATGACATCCGATCACCAGGTTGCTTTCCAGACGGAGTGTCGTGCAGCTTTCCAAACGGTGTGCCGAGTCAAATGAGTCCGTAGCAAGCAGAAGACATCAGGAATCAGTCGCCAAAAATGTTGTGATGCTTCTTTGCGGAGAAAAGGAATAACAACGACAATGCAGGCCTTTCCAGGTAAGTTTAATGCGAGGAAGCAACCTGGCATCCGATTACCTCGACAGCGCAGGACAACTGCCAACTATCGAGTGTTGTATGCCTGACATTCTTACAAGGAACACGGAACATGAACAGAGCGTGCACAGAATATTAAGAAAAGGTAAGATTCTAACATAACAGTGGGCATCTGATAAAAACACAGGTGGCTTTCGACCTCAGGGAGGGCTAGTGTAGGCTAGTGTGTGTGAGTTCAGATTTTCGGCTTGAGGAGAGAGTGGTTGCTACATGTGGTGTGCATGTTTTTTCCTTATTGGTTGAGGGTTTCTATCTACATGTGACATCTAGCTTTAGGGAATTTTGGGGAATACAAGCCCTTGGCCAAAGTGTTTTATTTGGACCAATTTCCTCAAACCTGTTTGTGGTGCAATTATCTATTTGTGCTTTTGATCATGATTTTCCCTGGGTGCGTGTTTGTCTTTAGGTTAAGAGAGACCCCAACTGTGACCTGGTATTCAATAGGCATAGGTGTGGGTCATATGACTTGTAAACCACAGATCTCTGGCTCAGTGTTGATGGGGAAGTCACTTTGGGTGGATACAACAGCAATGATACAAGTTCAAAGTTCATTGGAACTCCTAAAACTAATATGGCAGTCACTGGTATCATTTCTATCAACATCCTTACCCTTGTGCATACAGTTGTCATAGCATACATTAACATTGTTTTAAGTAGCAACAGGATCGTCATTTGTGCATGGTTTATGACATACATTGGTCTCCTTATTGCTGGTGTCACCGCCATTGTGCGGGTACCAGTTATGACATATATTAATATTATATTGACAGGTATTGGCATGGTCCTACAGGCACAGTTATAGCATACATTGATATTACCTTTATTGGTATTGTCGGGGCTGCACATATCATGGTATTCATTGACATTGTATTCACCCATTCCAACAGCTTCATAGACACAAGGGGCCTGGATGTTAAGGGGCCAGTTCTGACTGCCTAGTATGGCATCATTGAGTGCAGACTCCACAGATGCAAGGGTCCGCCTGCCTAGTTACAGTACTGCCTGCTGGGTGAACCACCACTGTGTATAAGCTCTATGCTCTCTACTGGCCTGGCTACTAAGAGATCAGTTGTGTCCACCTGGTAAACCACCATCCAGTGCACAATATATATAATCAAAGGGCCCATCTATGGAGGGGAAAGAGCCACCAACTCAGTATACCATCACCAGGTCCATCCTTCATAGACTTAAGGGGTACAGCTGCAGAGCTGCCAGTACATCCTTCCTACCATACAACCACCAACGGACAACTTGACCTACTGAAGCATGGAATCCTAGGGACCAGTACTGCTCCATGTACTACGCCACCAGGTGCAGGATGTATGAACTCAAGAGGCCTGTGTTCTAAAGGGCTAGTACCAACCACCCTGTACACCACCACCCAGTGAAGGCTTTATAGGCTCAAGGTGCCTGACTGTTGGAGTGCCACTACGGCTCAATTGGTATAGCACCACTAGGTGCCAAATTCGTGGACTTAAAGGGCTTGGCTGCAAGGAGCCAGTAGTACACTACCCCTGGGTGCAAGTTTCATGGACTCAAGGGGACTGGCTTTGCAGAGGCGCTACTACTACCCACCCACCCATCAGACTCAATAGACCCTACTACGTTGCTACTAGTACCTCCTGCATTAGAAACTATGCAAGCTGCGCACAGCACAGAGATGTGGGGTACAGAAGTACCATCAGGAAACTGTCCACCCAACATACCAACACATTGCGTAAAGATCAAAGACTGAAGATGGCTGGCTTCGCATTGGCCCAGCCACTTACACCTGCTGTGTTCAGTTGAAGCAGTGAATAAAGGATGATGCATACCTTTAGATAGTAGTGCGCAGTGTCTAACAAGATGCAAGGCTCCGCAGCCCACTTCTTGTGCTCCTGGCAGAAAGCCGACTGCAAAGGAAATCAAGCAGCCATAGAGAGTGGGGCACTGGGCCTGGAAAGGCACTGTACTCCAATCTTGCAGTATACAACTTTGAACCCATTCTTCTCACCCCCACTACAGACATTCATAGCAGTCTATTGTGAAAATTAAACACCCAGTAAAGATGCATTGCTGGGACTGGCCAGAGGAGACAACCTGCACTCCACTCTCCACTATGCATAGTGAAATGCCACCTCCTCACATTTGTGCCTGGGCATGGCCTACTTTCTACCCTTTCCGAGTGAAGTTTTAAAGAGGTACACAGTTCAGATTAGCTGCTGCATAGGTCTGAAGACAGTTTCTCCATAGAAAATCCCTGGTATAATTAGGATACACTGGAAACTAAATTAAAATTATGTGCAGCCAACCCATGTGTAATATGTCTATAAGCCATGTCCTCTTAAGGATAAGTGGTCTATGACGTTATGGTGGTGATTGTTCCTAAAACTGTAACACATATTTAAAAAGCACTGAGTTTCAATGACAACATCAGTTACAATGTAGTTATGCTAACACTCAAAACCTAAAAATTACTGTTGTTCACCAATTATGGGTCAGTAAACAAAACATAACTTGCACCCCGTCATGCATTGTTTATGACCTCAAATATTGGATTACTCATTACTTGTTACATGACATCACTGAGGATGTTACTAATGACATTTCAATTAGAAAGAGACATTTTTATTATTGAGTAAACATATAGAGGATATGGCAAGTTTAACCAATTCCTTTTCTTACAACAAATAATTCAAAAAGCGTATCTAGAGTGAAATGTTACTACCTGACCTTGAAGATTCATGTGAGGGTCACATCCCATAACGAAGGAGTATGTAGCTCACAAGTTGGATAAGGATATAGCTGTGATGAAATGTAGTTATCAAGGTTTTTAGTGGAATATTTGAAACAATTTCAACAAAGGGTTAAAGATTCTAAAGTTTGAGTGCTACTTATGTTTTGTGCAAGTGATTAAGGTTCTTAAATTGATGTTATGTGTACTTGTAAGCCACGCATCTCACCCAGGAGCAGATTCTGGCACTAATGAATAGAGGGCTAATTCTAGGCTTTATAAGTCAGGCACAAGAATGGGTGACCACTGGCTGTGGCTCGATGGATTCGTGGTACAGTGGCAAATACGAGTTTAATAGACTGGAGGTGTCTTGTAAGTGTGCGGCAGCTGATGCAGCTGTTCAAATATAGAAGGAACGAAGCTCTGTAGTGCTTTGTATGTATTTTCGAGTAGTTCCAACAAAGCATGCTTGTGTATGAGGTGCCAGTGGAGGTTTCTGATGTGTGTGAGTGTGAATGGAGGCGAGTCGGTTTGCTGTATTCTGGATGATGTGAAGCCCATGAAGACTGTGTTTCAGTAGCCTAGCTTGTTGGTGATAAGTTTGAGTGATTGTTCTAGTGGGTGTTGAGGAGAAACCATCTGAAGATTTCCCTTGGGGTCTTGAGGGTGTGGAAGCAGAAAGAGGTGACTAGGTTGACTTGGCTGGTCATTGATAGTTTGCTGTCGACCAAGACTCCCAAGTTCCTGACTTAGCCGATACAAGTGTTTGTGGGTCCCAGTTCGGTTGGCCCCCAGTCTGAGGACTGGAGAGTAGTCTTTCCTTAAGATAACTACCTCCATCTTGTCTGAGTTGAGATTGAGACAGTTCAATTTCATCCAGAGGGCAGCTTCTGACGTACTCAAGGAACTTTGCTTAGTTGCGGGCAGGGTCCTCGGCGAGGGAGAGAATGAGGTGTGTGACATTATCATGTGATATGATGTTGATTCCAATATTCACGTATTGTGGGTGTGTGCAGCTATGTAGATATTCAGAGTGAAGCCCTGTTGGCTTCACAGATCATCTCAGTTAGTTTGGAGGTGTAAGGGTGTAGGCTGATTTTCTATGTGTCCTGTGAGGAAGGAGCTGACCCAATAATAGGCTGTACCACACATTCCTGTCTTTTGGCAGCATTGAATGTGGATTGGGTGAGAGACAGTATTGAAAGACATACAGAGGTCAAAGAGGATGAGTACTGCAGTGTTGCCTGTGTCCATGATGTTTCATATGTTGTCAGTAGTGGTGATGAGGGCAGCTTTAATGCTATGATTATGTCTGAAGCTTGATTGAGATGTATCCAGGAGGTGATTTCCATGTAAGTGGTTGCTAGTGGTTTTCAAAACATTCATCTGTAGGATGCAAAGAAATGAGCCTTTAGTTAACCAGTTAGGACAGGTCTGTGTTTTTTTTAGAAGTGGTTGAATGTGGTGTTGTTTTAGGGATCAGAAAGCTGGCTATGGTTAGGGAATGATTGAGGAGCAGAATAAGGGATTTGCAGTAATCCTGAGTACTCTTGTGAAGGCCTAAGTATGAGCCAGGGTCTGCAGCTGCTCCAGAGTGGAGAGTTCGCATGACAGTGGCGGTTTCAGGGATGGTGATTGAGGGTCATCTACTCAGGGTGGTTCCAGGATTTCTGTTGTCATCTTCAAGTAGGGCTGCCAGAGGGCCAGGGTTTTGTTGGGGTGCAAAGTTGTAATAGGTATTTCTTATCTTTTTGGGGAACAAAAGTGCAAATTGAGATCAGATATCCCGGGAGGGCCCAATGGTGGTGAAGATGGCTGTAGGCATGGAGAATTCTGTTTACAATGGAGAAGATTTCATGTTAGTTGTTGGTGCAGCATTCTACCTACACTGTGAGGGCTGCACGCTTTCAGGATTTTAATATGTTGTGGTATTATCACAAGGCTGATTTGAGGGTTTGCTTGTTGTGGTACTTGTGGGAGAGTCTCTATCCTCGCTTGAGCTGCTTGCAGTGCTATTTGGTGTATCAAAGGTTTTAGTTCTGCCAGCTTGCTTGAGGTCTGTTCCTTGTGGTGTTTGTTTTCTTAAGGGTGCTAGGATGTCTGTACCGGTAATGACCCTGAGGCTGACGTTGTTGATGGCATGAGCAAAGTTGCCTTGATGAGGTGAGTATTGGTGTTAAATGTCTGTGTACCTAGGGCCAGATTTAAAATTCTTTCATACAACCTAACAAAACAAGCCACCTTGTTGCACTGCCTGAATGGGCAAGAATGTCCTTTATTTACTATTCTACTGAACTTTCCTGTCCTGTCCTGTCCTAGTGCTAGCACAATTTCAGCTACCCAATGCCAATGCAGGCACCCTTGCGTCATGATGCATGGGTACCTGCTCTGTAGGCATGATTGTTTTTGTGTAGGAAAGGTCACCTTCCCACACAAAAACAATTCTGAGTGTAATATCCTTTTTCTATGAGTGCTGCAGAACTCAGCACACATAGAAAGCAGCATTATGACACATTCCTAGGTCTACCACTAATGTTAAATCTGGAAATGTGCCAAAATCCATGGGTAGATGCATGGGAACACCGACGGTCCACCCATGGAACGCCTTTCTGATGCAGAATATTGCAAGGCAGAGATTTGTACAGCCTTGATTTCCTCAAGATTTATCAAGCGATGCAGGGCCATGTCAGGTGATAAATACCAACAAACACTTCTCTCTAATCAATACTTTGAAGTACAGTGATATATCCAAAAATACACATGTCACATAGACCAGTAATTTTCAAAATGTATTATCACAAAGTATAAATCATTTTTCTAAATTAATTTTTGATATCACATATATACATAAAAGTATCGTAAAAAACATCAACATAGGACATCAATTGTTGAGGAGCCCCGTTAATATGATGAGGAATATGAACATTATGTACACATCAAAAAGAAAAAAGAACAAACATCATAAAAGACAACATCAATTTATCAAAACAAATAACCCAAAAGGACAAAATCCCTGGAGGACACACAATTAAATACATGCACAAGCTTTACAATACAAAATGCTCAAAATAAATACAGGTGAAGAAGAAATGCTCCAACGTGTGTTTCAAAAGTGAGATGTACACAACTAATTCATTCATCAGGGGGCTGAGAGAACAAATAAGTCAGTGGTCATCATTCATCTGTATATCATAAACTATAGCTGGATATGCAGAGTGGGGGTCTTTGTATCATTTACGTTATGCACAGTTTTTCTAGATAGTGTGGGGTGCTGGTACAGACTGATGAAGCATCACAATATAATAGAGGCTGCATAAAATCCAGGGTGCAAGGCAGAATTTGCTAAATACCAGTAATGCCAATAGACCTGCTCATAGGTATAAAATAGGGTACTAGGTCCCATAGTTAGATCAGTTATATATGTCCCAGCCGGGACTTGAACTGACGTAAATACTCTGAGAAGTTTAAGATTAACAGCAAATTCAATGGCAGAAGATATCCATCCAGGGGAATATTAAGTGAGTCAAGAGTTTCCTTCGTATACTTCCATAGATTAGAAGGTCTGCAGTTTCCATCTTGCGCCAGTCAAGGTGGCCATGTGTGTATTGATAAATCTTACTTCAATTTTGCGTCGCCCTTGTGCCCTATTGTGTGGCACAACCATGAAGCAAAACCTTGACAAATCTTGCCCCAGGTTTCTAAAATAGTTTTTCAATTGCCGGTCTTGGGGTTGGTGGCTGTCCAGGTGAAGCACTATCAAAAAATATATTCCCCCTTGACCTCTATAACTTTAACGGTATATATCCAACACTTTGATTTTGGTATTTTAATACATAAGGGCAAACAACAGGAAAAGTTTTTTTTAAACCTTTATAATTTTATTATTTTTTTCTTTAGTTGTATTTCTTAGTACAAAAGTTTTTTTCTCATTTATCGATTTATCACATCAGTTAATATATTTTATCAAAAAACACATAATATAAAACTCATAATTTTGTAATATCATCAGTAAAAGACTATTTCATGCAGGGAAAACAAATTACAAAACAATCAACATTCACACAGGTACATACACCCCTTACTTGTCATGCATACTACATTCATTCTTGATTCTGCGTCTGAGGGATCGCAGGTGGAAGTGCAAATTAATACGCAGGGTCGACGCGTTTCGGCAGTGTAGACCGCCTTCCTCAGGACCTGTCTTGCAGAATACTCATACACAAACAATATTTCTATGGCCCCTGCATGGTTAGGTATCTGTAACGATAAATGACATACATTTGTTTCATTTATTCTAGTACTTTTTTCATTGTTATCAATTACGTTGCCCTATGTATGATCAAGAAAACACTATTAATTTACACATATTATACTTTGGTTATTATGACTCTCTTGTGGTTGAACCTGTAATGGGCAGTAGGCTGACATCCCCGCGACTCTCATAATCAACACAGAACTCCAACCATATGAATTGTCCTCAAATTATGTGTCAATGAACGTGTTTAAAATTCGAATACTGTTATTAGAGAAGACTTATTGGGTACGAGTTGTCTTATGTATCCACAATTAATGTTGCATGATAGGTAGAAGATATTATCACTTAAGACATGATATCTATAGAACGATATAATTACCTATTTATCTGCATATTTTAAGAATTTCTCACATGCAAATTAATATTAGCAACATGACAGGTTGAGAATATTAGCACTAAGATCAAAAACAAAGTACCTTTAGTTCTGGGAAAGGATTCCTATCAAGCTACAAACATTGACTTCAGGGTTTATTTTCGTATTACTTCCTGTGTGAGATTAGAAACAGAATCTGTCACTATTCTGTGATGTTATCATTATATGGGATTTAACAAGTGATTGAGCGCCAGATGCTTACCTATTTTGTCAGATATTATCTTTTTTCTGCTGATTGTTGGTGCAAAGGCTTGTTTTTTTGTGGATCCGATGATAGACTGCAGAGGCCACAAAAAATAAACAGAGAAAACCCTGACTATCTAATGCTTAGTATAGATGGAAAATATATTAGTTATTTGCTAATGAGGTTTCTGTGTTACTGACCTTGTTCTCACAATGTCTGGGACTTGGAGCGTGAAGTCAATCTCTCCGTGATTGTAAACGCGAGTAACCGTAGTATTGTAATTTTTGAAACCGTTTATGTGTCTGCAGAGGTGTTAAAACAAAACACAGTAAACTAATTTTACTAGTGTTTTACACTACACAGATCTTAGGATTGTAATTGGGTGTGTCGAAATTTACCTTGTCTATAGGTATGATGCGTCTCTCCCGTAAAGCGGTCTCTAACGGCTGAGAGTCCGGGCGATCTGAGGCAGCACTGCGCCTTTCGAAGTTCAGGGAAACATGTACTTGAGATGCTCTACAGGTGGGCAGATAAAGCACCCTCGTCAATACTATTTTCTCGCGCTCGCTCATCTTTTTAAAAAAATGCTATCGCGTGTGATAAGTTTCTGGCTACGCTATGCGCTGTACTTACTTGAATTCCTCTTTCATCCGGTAGGAACGTTTCCGCACTCGCACTGCTCGGGGAGGCTAGCGTGTAGTTTTTCTTCCTGTTTCATATATACGTGGTTTTCGCGCCATGTAACTAATCACATGGTCGGAGTTCTCGCAACCAATCATCCAATGGTATTAAAGGAGATGTTGGCAGCATATCGGCAGTCAGATATAATTCCTCTACGGGAGCGCATAGAATGTGGTCACGTGATTATAGTAACGCGGCGGCCATTTCTGAGTGGTAGTATAGTTACCTTTTTGCGTGATATATGAGAAAATCTTATGTCACTATTTTTTTTTTTTTTTTTTTTTTTAATAGATTTTAAGTTGGGGCATCTATATATTTGGTTTCTTTACAAAGTCTATACCAATACCCAATGGTGTTGAAGGGGGTATTGACACTATTCTGCAATCGGGTATGTGTCATCATTGGGAACACTTCTAATCTGGTCACATGGTTAAAGTAACGCGGCGGCCATTACTGAATGGTGATTTAGTTGCCCTTTTGCACAATATATGGTAAATATTATGACAATATTTTCTCAGTGGGATTTAAAATGTGACATCTATATGTGTGTTACAAAATTTATTTTGTCACATACCACGAAATATTCTCATTTAGGCCTCTTTTGACACTGTCAAAGTAGAAAATCCAGAAACATTCCCGTTTTTTCCTAGTTATTTCTGGTAATTCTCCTTTCTTACATTGAATCTTTTCCAGTATACACCACTTCAATTCTGACTCATTGTGGTTGTAATCTGTACAATGTTGGGTCAGAGGTGATGTCAATTTATTGGTTCGCACTGAAGATTTGTGTTCGCTAAATCTATGCCTGAATTCGCGTCCAGTCTCGCCTACGTATGGCAATCCACAAGGGCATACGATATAATAGACGATATTTTTACTGCGACAGTTTGTGAATGATCTTAAAGTAATCATTTTCTCATTGTGAGACAGACTATTGCCTATGATAGCAGCATCACACGCATGACAGTTACCACATTTGTGGTTACCTCGAATCGTATCTCCACTTGTCAGTGTAGTTTGTTTCTCTACTGAGACTATTTTACTTCTGGTGTGGACCAAACGATCTCTCAGATTTTGGTTGCGTCGATATGTCACCAACGGTTTTTCTAGATTTGTTTCACCTTCAACTTCCAGTATCCTCCAGTTTTTATTAATTATGTTTTTAATTTTGTAGTTGAGTGTGGAGTGATTTACAACACATACAATTTTGTCTTGACTCTTGTTTCTCTTGTTCTTTAAAAGGGTGTCCCGATCATAAAATCTCGCCCTTTTGAAAGCTTGGCGAACTAGACGATGGGGGTACCCTCTTTCTATTAGTCTTTCACTTAGATGTTTACTATGATGATCATAGTCTGAGAGGGAGGTACAGTTTCGCCGAATGCGAAGAAACTCCCCAAAAGGGATAGAGTCCTTCTGGCAATGCGGGTGGAAACTTTCAAATTGCAGAATGGTATTCTTAGCCGTTGGTTTGCGAAAGAGGCTTACCTTTAGTGCTCCATCCTTCCCTTCGATCGTGATATCCAAATATTCAACTTTCTCATGGCTGTGATTAGAGGTGAATTTAAGATTTGTATCACTGGCATTGAGCCAGAGAATGAACTCTTGCAATTGTGTGAGTTCTCCATGCCATACAAAAAAGATATCATCGATGAAGCGTCTCCAAACGGAGACGTTCTCGAAAAAAGGGGCATTTGAATTAAAGATATTTTTTATCTCCCACTCACCCATGTAGGTATTTGCCACCGAAGGCGCACAAGAAGCACCCATACTCGTACCCTTTACTTGCTTGAAGAGGGTTCCCTCAAACTCAAAATAATTGTTCAGGAGCACAATTTCTAAGCATTGAATGATGAATTCATCTGGTCTATTCTGGGGGTATCTCTGCAACAAATCGGACACTGCCAGTAACGCTTGACATTGAGGTATGTTGGTGTACAACGCCTCAATGTCAAGCGTTACGAGAATGTCCAAATTGGGATCAAATGCTAGGCCCTCAATTTTGTTTATCATATCTCCTGTATCTTTCACAAAAGACTCATATTTCTGAGTTAGGGGGCACAAAAAGGTGTCTACATATTTTGATAATGGTTCGGTGTTAGAACCAATAGTAGATATAATAGGACGTAAGGGTGGGTTAATTTCATTTTTGTGAGTCTTTGGAAGACCATACATGGTCGGTGTGATAGGGCAGGTTTTGTTCAGGAATTGCAGTTCCTTCTCACAAATGTATCCATTGGTAAAGGCTATTTGTGTCATTTCATGAATTGACCCACTTAATCTGTTTAATTCTCTCGCGGTTGCTGGTCTATAATGGTCTGTGTTCGATAGCATTTCTCTCATTCTGTTATTGTAGTCTACTTTGTCAAATACTAAGATACCACCCCCCTTATCACAAGGTTTTATTACCAAATTGGTGTTATTCCCAAGTTCCTTTAGTGCTAAGTTTTCTTGCTTCGTTAGGTTATATTTATATTTCTCTGGTCTAGTTAACAATCTGTTTACATCTGCCAGAACTTGTCTTTCAGAAATCTGAACTTCTGGGCCAACCATGTCCAATGTGGGCGAGAAAATGGAAGGGGGTTTGCAGTTAGAAAGATTTTCTTCTTCATCACTTAATTCTCTTTCCAGAAAAAATTTTTTTAACCTTACCTTCCGAAAGAAGGCATGAAGGTCAACATGTAGTTTAAATTTGTTCAATGCAGTAAACGGAACAAATGAAAGACCTTTACTCAAAACTGACGACTCCTCGTCTTTAAGTTGACTAGATGAGAGGTTGTAGATAGGCAAAGTACTAGTCATTAGCCTATCTTTTCGGGTGTTCTCTACCACCAATATTGCTGATTCCTGGTTTTTACATAGCGTTGTTGCTGAGGTTGTGGGGTCGAGGTCTGTGCATTCCCTCTGTGTTGTTGCCAGTGTACTTGTCTGCCCCTGTAGGGGCCCCTCGATAAAAAACCCCTGTTATGGAAGTTACGTTGTCCTTGTCTTCCTTGAAAGGGGCCAGGATTGTACCCCCCTCCCCCATTGGGGCCGGGGTTGCCAAAGTTGTCACTATCAGATCCTGATGAGCCAGTATCAGAGAAATTCGTGTAATTTCTTCTAGGCGGATAATTTGATGGAAACTCATTAGAGTTACTTTGATAGTAGCCTGGATTTAAATAAGGATACATTTTCTCCTTAGAGAACCACCTTACATCATTCTTCAGTTTTTCCGTTTTCTTGTTTGTTAAGTATATATCAAAGTCTTTCATTTCGGTTTGTATTTTTTCTAATTTTTCTTTGGCTTCTTCTACTGCATCTGATGTTTTCAGTTTTTCCTCTAATTTTCCAATTTCTTCATTCAGTGTGATGAGGATGTCTCTGGCCGTCTCTATAATAAGTAACATCCAATCTCTGGAACAGCGGTTGGATATCAGAGACCATCTTTCTAGAAATTTACGTATCTCAATAAATAATGCTGGGGCATTCCTAACTCGAAGACCGGTTGGAATGACCCCTGCTACTAAGTATTCTCGCATATAATGTGCGTGAGATTCAATGCGTCTGGCTCTTTTTCTAAGATTAAGCAGGTTCTGCCATTCACTATTATCACTTATGGTGTTGCTGGTGGTGCTATTTTTATCTACCACATGGCCTAATAATGAATTGAAGTCATCATCCGAGAACCCAAAGGTTTCCATATTTTTAGTTTCTACAGAAAAAGCTTAATTATCAAACCAAGGTGTCGATTGTTATTGCCTTTTAACAATTATTTTTACAAAAAGTCAAAAAAGAACCTCTGTTTTTACTAGGTGTATAGTTTCATGTCTAGTAGAGAGCAACAATAATGTCCCCCTGCTCAGAACACGTGCCAACCACAAGAGTATAATCTACGTATGTCAGTTGATCAACAACTGAATCCCACAGTTCAACAACCGTGAATGTATTAGCATAAGAATGGGACCCCCTCTATTATTACTGCAATGGTCAGGGAAAGAGAGGAAAAGCAATGCACTATCAAAAAATATATTCCCCCTTGACCTCTATAACTTTAACGGTATATATCCAACACTTTGATTTTGGTATTTTAATACATAAGGGCAAACAACAGGAAAAGTTTTTTTTAAACCTTTATAATTTTATTATTTTTTTCTTTAGTTGTATTTCTTAGTACAAAAGTTTTTTTCTCATTTATCGATTTATCACATCAGTTAATATATTTTATCAAAAAACACATAATATAAAACTCATAATTTTGTAATATCATCAGTAAAAGACTATTTCATGCAGGGAAAACAAATTACAAAACAATCAACATTCACACAGGTACATACACCCCTTACTTGTCATGCATACTACATTCATTCTTGATTCTGCGTCTGAGGGATCGCAGGTGGAAGTGCAAATTAATACGCAGGGTCGACGCGTTTCGGCAGTGTAGACCGCCTTCCTCAGGACCTGTCTTGCAGAATACTCATACACAAACAATATTTCTATGGCCCCTGCATGGTTAGGTATCTGTAACGATAAATGACATACATTTGTTTCATTTATTCTAGTACTTTTTTCATTGTTATCAATTACGTTGCCCTATGTATGATCAAGAAAACACTATTAATTTACACATATTATACTTTGGTTATTATGACTCTCTTGTGGTTGAACCTGTAATGGGCAGTAGGCTGACATCCCCGCGACTCTCATAATCAACACAGAACTCCAACCATATGAATTGTCCTCAAATTATGTGTCAATGAACGTGTTTAAAATTCGAATACTGTTATTAGAGAAGACTTATTGGGTACGAGTTGTCTTATGTATCCACAATTAATGTTGCATGATAGGTAGAAGATATTATCACTTAAGACATGATATCTATAGAACGATATAATTACCTATTTATCTGCATATTTTAAGAATTTCTCACATGCAAATTAATATTAGCAGCATGACAGGTTGAGAATATTAGCACTAAGATCAAAAACAAAGTACCTTTAGTTCTGGGAAAGGATTCCTATCAAGCTACAAACATTGACTTCAGGGTTTATTTTCGTATTACTTCCTGTGTGAGATTAGAAACAGAATCTGTCACTATCCAGGTGAAAGCAGAGGTTTTTTCCTCAAAGATGTCATCAACGAGTGCAAATATGTTAAGGCTGTCTCGGAGGTTGGTGGTGTTAGGATAGGTATACAGCCATCATCCCACATGTTTTATCCCGCATACCATCATCCCGCATACCATTATCACGGAAGTACTTTTATCCCGCAGTTTTTTATAACGCATGTTTTTATTTCTTATATTCTTTTATCACGCATGTTTTTACAACAAAATTCGTTGTAAAAGCATGAATGGTAAAAGCATATGTTTTTAATATTTAAGTGTAAGGTAAGTATATGGTTTTAATTTGGAGGTGTAGGGTATATGTTTTGGGGGTTCAGGGATATGTAAAGTATTTTTTAAGGGTATGTTAAGGTTTTGGGGAACAGGGTTATTTTTAGGGTACAGGGGGTATTTTTAGGATTCAGGGGTAGGTATGAGTTTTTGGGGTACCGGGGTATTTTTAGGGTACAGGACTTGGTTTGGGTTTTGGGGTACAGGGGTATTATTAGGGTTTAGGGTTAGATGTGGGTTTTGGGGTACAGGGGTATTTTTAGGATTCAGGGCTAGGTTTATGTTTTGGGGTACAGGGGTATTTTTACGGTTCAGGGCTAGGTATGGGTTTTGGGGTACAGGGGTATTTTTACGGTTCAGGGCTTGCTTTGGGTTTTGGAGTACAGGGGTATTTTTAGGGTTCAGGGCTTGGTTTGGGTTTTGGGGTACAGCTGTATTTTTAGGGTTCAGGGCTAGGTTTGGGTTTTGGGGTACAGGGGTATTTTTAGGGTACAGGGCTAGCTTTGGGTTTTGGGGTACAGGGGTATTTTTAGCGTTCAGGGTTAGGTTTGGGTTTTGGGGTCCAGGGGTATTTTTAGGGTTCAGGGCTTGATTTGGGTTATGGGGTACAGGGGTATTTTTAGGGTTCAGAGCTAGGTTTGGGTACAGGGGTACAGGGGTATTTTAAGGGTTCAGGGATAGGTTTGGGTTTTGGGGTACAGGGGTATTTTTAGGGTTCTGGGCTAGGTTTATGTTTTGGGGTACAGGGGTATTTTTATGGTTCAGGGCTAGGTATGGGTTTTGGGGTACAGGGGTATTTTTAGGGTTCAGGGCTTGCTTTGGGTTTTGGGGTACAGGGGTATTTTTAGGGTTCAGGGCTTGGTTTCGGTTCTGGGGTACAGGGGTATTTTTAGGGTTCAGGACTAGGTTTGGGTTTTGGGGTACAGGGGTATTTTTAGGGTTAGTTTGGGGTTTTGGGGTACAGGGGTATTTTTAGGGTTCAGAGCTAGGTTTGGGTTTTGGGGTACAGGGGTATTTTAAGGGTTCAGGGATAGGTTTGGGTTTTGGGGTACAGGGGTAGTTTTAGGGTTCAGAGCTAGGTTTGGGTTTTGGGGTACAGGGGTATTTTAAGGGTTCAGGGATAGGTTTGGGTTTTGGGGTACAGGGGTAGTTTTAGGGTTCTGGGCTGGGTTTGGGTTTTGGGGTACAGGTTTTTTTAGGGTTCCGGGCTAGGTTTGGGTTTTGGAGTATTGGGGTATTTTAGGGTTTACAGGGTCATTTAAAAAAAACATATATATATATAAATATAATATTCATTTAAATTTTATATATTTAATCAAATATAAATTTAAATAATAAATTTTTTTAGCAAAATATTTTTTAATTAAGTACATTTTATTTAAAAACATAATTTAGAATTAACAATGTTTTAATAATATGTATATTTTAAAAAAAATCTGGAATGTTTTATTTTAGAGTGCAGTGTAGATTAGGGTGCTCTTACTTTTTTAAAATACTTTTAAAGCGAGTATACATTTAACATGCATGCCTTTTCGTTTTAAAGGCATGCGCGATCAATGCATATTCTTTCTAAAAGTAGTAGTTATTTTGGTATGCGGACTAATTGTATTTGCGGGATTAAAAATGCGGGATTTTGATATGTGGGATTTTGGTATGCGGGATGTGATCATATATTTGTTAGGATAATATGAGCCAGGTGCGCAATCCTTCCTGCCATTTGTGACCTGTATAATCCATTTTTCGACATACAAACCCTATTTTGTGAGTCGGTGACCTATTACTGACTCACAAAATGGGGTTTGGGAGCCGCTAGTAGGTATGACAGTAAGGAATTGCTAGCTGTCGAACTGCAGGATCAGGTTCGGGGACAGTCCGGGAAGAATATAAGGATCTGAAGGTAACAAGTGTCTGTATAGCACCCTTAACGTCAGGGCCCACAATAAGGCCTTTATCAAACCTGTCCTGTATATCCACTAGACCCTGAGGAGTTAAATCCAACTCCATCTCCTCCCATCCTTTTGTAAGTGCGTCACACATAGCATTGAAAACGTATCTCTGCGTAGGCACATTCCACTGGAGAAAGATACTCAGTATATTGGATTCACTATACAGCGAACCATTCATCATCCATTTATGAGCAAGGGAGTCAAATACAACTCGTTCCTCAGAATCTGGGAGTTGGCTTCGGGATTGCCTTCGTGAAAAAGCAGGAGACCTGTTGAACGGGCCAAAGAGGGGAGAGAAAAGACCAGAGACAGTATCAACTAACCGATTACGAATCGTAGAAGAAGTAGGGAGCAAAACTGGAGACGCAGTATTAAGCAAAGGAAGAGAAGAACTACTCATTGCAAGAGACACAAAAGGCAAAGGAGACTGAGATACAGAATTGTGTGGCAAAGGAGGTGCAGGCGGTAACACTGGAAGAGGCAATGGTGCGGGAGCCGGAGCTCCTTGCTGAACAACAGGTTGCTGCACAGGTGGCAATAATACAGGAGCATTAGCACCTGGCACATAAGGCGGAGGTAATTTCAACAAATGAGACATTAAAGGATCTTCATCAGGATCTTTGCGTTGTTTAGGTAACACAGGATAGCACCTATCAATTGCCATCCGATGCTGTCTTTCCGAGACCTCAATCGCACGATCAGTCTTGCCGTATTTAAATTGTTGGGCAGCCTGTATAACTGTCATATCTTTTATTTTCCAATCTCTTTTTGTTGTTTAATTTCTCTCTGTTTGGCTTCCTTACGCCAAAGGCGGAAAGAGTCAAACATTGCCGGCCGGGCTTTTCTTTTAAACAGAATTGCTTCTAAATTATCTAATATGTCAGGCTCAAAGCTACCATTTTGTGGCCACCGCAAGACACCATCTTTCTTCGTGTATCGGATCCATGCGTTGCTAAAGGCAATGGGACCAACACCGTGCTTGGAATAAAGCTCATAAGTGGGAGTTCCAACCGGAGTAATCGGACAAAAACAACAGAATTTCCTAAATCCGCTCAGATCAGGCATTTTAAGCACACTGATCCGTTTACTAACTTCAAGGAGTGAAAGCAAAGAACACAGTACAAAAGTACTCACCCCTCAGCTTCGACTATTGCAACAGACGAATAACAAAAATCAAAACCAAAACAAAAAAGTGGGCGCTACCCACAAATACTTAACTAAATAGTCTTCTCACGCCAACGGAGGTCCGTCTAACGTCTTGCGATACCAATCATCACCAGAGGGTCCAAGGCAGGGCGGTAGTCAGGGCAGCAGTCATCAGCAGCTGTCGCAAAGGAGTAGCCACGCTGTAAAAGACCTTCGGTCCACTTCGACATACAGGGGTCGCTTGACGTGGCTCGCGAATCCTATGGAATTTTCTTGCGGGGGTTCTCACGACCCTTGGGCTGAACCGCTACCACTGAAACCGCCCCACATCGGGCGCCAGTTGGCGAACCGGGCCTTATGGGCCGGGCGGCACAGGGCACGCCTAAACCCCCGAACAGAGACATGAGACACTCCGTTGAACGTGGAAGCCAGGTTTATTAGCTGCAGCTAAGCGCAGTTGTCCCAGAAGTTACACACAGGGTGGATTCTAAGGAGACTGCTACTTCAGTCTGTGGTGCACAGTCTTTTATAGGAAACACATTTACAATATCCCACTCCTTGCACATACGAAATGAACCAATGAGAAAAGTTGAAAAACAAGCTAACAGGTGTCTCAAATACGCCCCTTTCTCGGACCCAGTGTGCTACCCCTCCAGACAAATTAATCAGTGATGGTGCCTACAATCCCCTCTTGCAGGTGACAGGACGTACTTGTGTGTCTCAAAATATGGTTGTATAATAGGAGCATACAAGAAGAGAATAGCGAAGGCCAATCGGATAAGATAGTATAAGGAAAAAATAGGAGAGGGCAAATAGTCAGCCGAGACAGGGATCAATCGAACCAGACATGGATTAACAAACTCAGCCAGACCCAGACATCAGGTTTTTATGAACAAGGACAATGGAGTTACTTTTAAACTGAAAGGACACGTAGCAGCTGGAAAAGCAAAAGCACATTGTTTGCCGTGCTGCCTGAGTGAGGGCAACACAAAATAGCGACAGGACACAAAATGGCGGCTAGATACGGGACGAAGTCCGAAATCATAGAACCTCAAGACTGCTGTGTTGTAACTACTCTGATGAACTGCTTCTCTGCTGAGCTGCCTTGCTCCCTGTTCTGCTCTGCCCTGTTGAGGACAAGGACTGAACCCATCTCACTAGAACCCAGAGTTACTCCAAGAGCTTGCTGGTTTGCCTATTGTTTTCCAAAGTCTGAGGAATACAAAAGACATACTAAAGTCCCTCCTGCAAAGGATGAATATCCTGTTGCATACACCTGAACCCTCTAATGCCTTTTTAGTTTGGGTGTCTCCCCATCTGTTAGGTGTGTTTTCTTCAAGAAGGCTATGTCTACTCCCCAGTGCTTCAAGGAGGCCAGTAGCTTGCGCCGTTTGTTAACTGACAATAATCCTTGCACATTCCGTGTGAGGAAGGTGTACTCAGTATTCCTCAATAGTATGCCCGCTGCACCCCACTAAATTAGTCTGGTGGAAGGATTCCCCATCCTCCTTTGTCTCTCACTTCATGAATGATACCTAGTCATAGGGTGTGTGATCGTGTGGCAGACAGGTTGGTTGAAATTCCAAATGACAACTTTACCCAACTCCCCTACACCAGGTCGAAGCACAACTGCCAGCTGTTCATCAAACTATGTTCAGTAACCATCTTAAATCAGTCTCTCACTGTACATCAGTTAGGGTGGTGGTCTTGTAGGTGATAGCCAAACACAGACTCTCTAAGCCGAGCCACCTTCAGGTCTTAGTCTGCACAACTGCGTGCAAAAAGAAAGGGTACCCCATTGCTGTCCTCTGGATTCAGCCCGCAGCCTAGGTGTTAAAAGCTCATGTGTCGCAGCTCTTCCATGTGATTCCATGGGGCTGCAAACCCCATGGTTCATTGGAACGTCAGCAGTCTAATTAATTTAGAGGAGCGTGCAAGTGCGACAAGAGTGTTTGCTGTCTTTTATGCTGAGGCTTATTCATGGTCAACTTGGGCTGTGTAGGGTCTCCTGCTCCTAGCTCTCTTACTGCCCCTCTCTCTCTTCTGCATGGCAGGATTGGTTGCTCCAGGGCCCTACATCTAAGCCATTCTTATATGTTTTCAGCAATTCTTGCTCTCCAGAATGAGCCTGGTCCCTTACCATGACCTTCAGGTGCATATGGAAGAGCAGCATTTACTCCAGACCAGAGTCTCGCAATTCTCTCTTAACTGTGACAAAGGAGGTTTTTTCTTTTAAACTACATTTTATTGACAATTATAATAAGGTAAGCAAATATTACATTGATTTACCCTTATCTCCTCCCTCCTCAAAGGTCCAGTCCACATCACATGTATAACTGTGTTACCACCTGGTTAACAAATTGCAGTGCTGGTCTGTCATGGTGTCATTCGGGAAAATTCAACAGTCTCACCACCCCAGGTGGAGGGGGTTTCACTGGCTGGGTGAGGGTAATGCTGGTACCCTGTATGCCCATCCCAGAGCGAAGAACCATGATAGGCCCAGGGGGGGCACCTCCTTTGTTAGCCACTCCTTCAGGGAAGCTACCATGCTTTCCCCTCCATTCATTCTGGCACGCCCACCTTGCAAATATTGCTGCACCAGCTCTGTACCTGTGGCTTCCTAAGATCTGCAAGAGAGGGTCTGCACATATTTGGTGAGCTTAGACAACCGCACTTGCGATTTTGTCATGTCTAAGCCCATCTCCTTCAAGTGCTCCTCATTACGCCTGACTTTATCTCCCAGTTTGCAATGGTCAATGCGTAGGATTCCTTGGTCAATGGAGACTTAATTGATTTTGTGCTCCAGGACTTCTCCAGAGTAGTTTATAGGCCTGGGAAGAGTTCGTAGTGTTGCGCTATGTGGAACTGTGCAGAGTGGCTTAAAAACTCGGCTGCGCTATGCGGACTTCCATGTATGGATGTATTTTTCCCATTCACATTGCCATGTGCAATGCGGAGTGCGTCTTCACATTCCAAATCCCAAATGAATGGCACCATGGGGTTCTCATGTGTGTCCTTGTGTTCCAGATCACACACAAGCATCACCTTACAGTTCGCATGGCACAGCTGTCCGGTTCTTCTTCTCTCTTTTTATGGTGCTAGGTTGAATTTTCAATCCCTCTTTATACTCTTTAATCCTCCCCCTAGCCAAGTTATCCACCCCTCATTTTTATTTATTATGTTAGTGTGTGTCATTCTGTTTGTGTATTGTAAGTTTTTTTGTAAGTTGTTTGATGGTTTTCATTACTTTTTTGTATTTTCCACTTGCTTCCTTATTTCTTCTTTCCTTCTTTTCTCTTTTTCACCCCACCAGCGCCATGGCAGAGGGTCCTCTACCTTGCCGGCTGCACTACCACCTAGGTGTGCAGCCCTGTGTGATAAGCAGCAAGTAGGAGGAGGCAGCACTGTTGTTTGTGTACAGTGCCACCTCCCCCCATACTGGCAGCAGGCAGAAGACACAGGAGTCGATATCTCCTGTGGGAGAGTCGGCTGTCCTGGGGGCAGGATGCATAATTGCATGCAGCTCACCAGGTACGGCGCACCATCCAGCAGCTGACAACCGTTGGGATATCTTAAATTGGAAAAGGACCAGCTTGAACTGCTAGGCATCAAGATTCCAGGGCTGTGTGAGAATGCATTTATTTGTTGTGTTTGTGTTCTTCAATGTTATGATTTTCATTCCAAAAAGTATGTGGCACACACTGAGAGGTAAGTTATGTTTAGTTTATATTGGAATATTATTATGTGATCCAGTTTCTAATTTCTGCTAGGCAGGTGCTCACTGTTACCTAATTTTACTTATCATTGTATATGTAGGTCGTACAGTTCCAAGCTATTTCACAGCAATGTGTAGTATGCATCTATGCCTTACAAAAGAGGGAGACTGAGTTTGTCAATCAAGGGGGGTGAGAAATGGATTAGAATCAAAGATCAGCCACATCAATTATTGATAAGGAAAGTTGGAATAGGGATTTTTTGACTAGTATGAGCAACTCAACAATAGTCAGTTGATTTGAAACATGTACTATAGATGAGGTGATGTGTTTTAGGGAAGTACAATTATGTCACTAGGTTTGCCTATCATAATAAATTTGTAGAGATTAGCTGAATCATGAATCTATTTTTTATCTTCTTCGTTTCTTCTATCAGCACCCAAGGGCAAGAAGAGGGATGTTGGACACCAGGAGGTGCCGAACACCAGTGCCATTGCCTAAGGCTCTGCTAACCCCTGTAAGTCATATTATTTATTATTAATATTTCCCTAATGTTAGGTTTTTATTATTGTTGTGGGCTTAGGGTAGAATCTTGGGGTATTGGAATGTTGGTGCTGGTTCCAGAATGGAAGTTACTTCCTGGAGGCTGTTGTTGCTGGTGAGAAATAAAGTTGCTCCGACACCTTACCTACCTCCTTCCTTCCACATGGTGATGTGGATAAGATACAAAACCCACTTGTGCAAAGCACAATGGATTAACTTTTTGTTTTATGCCTTTTATCCCTGTATTATCTTTTTTCCTTATATTACATGTTTTTCTTTTTTGGTAGCTGACTTTTTCTAGTCTCTAGTCTATTAATTCACTTATTTTCTGCTCTCTTGGTAATCTTACCCTGTCTGCTATATATCTTATGGTACTGTAAGAGTGGACTAAGAAGAACACATTTTTGGTACTCTACTGTCCATTGTGAAGATTGCAGGCCCAAGTGAACCAGTATTATAAAAATTCACCTTGTATATTTGTTAAAAAGGCGTTCTTTTACTTGCTCATTCTCTAACAGTTGAGTTCACGAGAGAGTGGCCATGGTCATGGAACAACCTCCAATGTTGTGTGCTGTGTCATTCCTTTAAACAGTATATCAGCAGTTTTCCATGACAGGGCATCATGGCTGGAAAAAAGTAGGAGAACCCATCCCATTGCATTTTCCAACTAAGACCATATGTGTTTCATTGACCATTGTACCACATCTGGCTTGTCTCACATTGTCAACCAACCAAATGCACAGAGTAATATTTTTGTTAGAAGATACTGTAGTGTTAATTGAACTGTGGTGATGTATTGCACTTGTATATTTCTAATTAAAAAATTAAGGGAAGGCATAGCTAGCATGTAAAATATTATGCATAATGTGTTATTCTAGCCACACAGACCACCAGTGATGCAGGCGCAAGTAGTGCTGCAGCAGGAGGAGACTCAGTTGGAGGAGGAGAGGCGTCAGCACGGACAGGCACTGGTAAGTCACTTAATTACTTGCTTAGTACCAATTACAATTATACTCCCTAGCTAATATGAAGGCATCAGCAACGTGTGACCATGAAACCCCTAGGTTTACACCTGCAGCTCTGGTTGAGTTATTTTGGCCTCTTCTATCTGCAAATCACCAAAAGCTCACATAATGAGCCATGATGGCTTGAGGGAAACGTGAAAGAATGGAAGGTTAAAAGAAAGGAAAATGATATATGTGTGAAAGGGTGGGTGTGAAAGGGTGGGTGAAAGGGTGCGTTGGTGAGTAAAGGACTGTATGGGCGCAAAGGATGGTTGGAAAAAAGGGTGTATATTGAATGGATGGATAATGGAATGGACATTTTGGTGATAGAATAGATGAGAGAAAGTAAAGCTTAATCATGGTGGCTATGGGTGAATTAAAATGAAAGGATAAATGTATATTTGGATTGCTTGGATGAATAAGCAAGGCAGTTCTTTTCATGAAGAGGGGCATGCTGCTCACCTACTTGGCCTACTTTGTTTATGTAGGGTTTTCAAATCTATGGTTCAAAGCGGGGAGTATTTAAAATGTTTGTTTTATTCTACTCCCCTGACTCACGGCATTTGTTAAGCAAACCATATGTATCCAACCCATCATTCATCACCCCCCACTCATGTCATTTTGCTACTTAGGACCAAAGTGCAACATGGTTACATTTGTGACTGAAGTGTTGGCTGTACAATGTGTTTCTTCTTCAGTTAATGTGTCATTTACAAACTTTACAATGCATTGCAAACCAAATATACAAGGAGTGTTTCCCTCGCCCACTCAGTCACTTCTTATTACTTTACTCCTTTATTTTTTCCTAAGCTATTATGTTCCAGCCTACCAAAAATTGGAAAATCCATTCTTGGCATGTGCCACAATTTATTTCATAACCACTGGATGTGAAGTGATTCCAGTATATATTTCATGGTTTAATGTTATAGATTTATTTTACACCTGTTCAGATTTTTCCCTTTCGACTTTCAATGACTAGTACAGTGACTGAATAAGCCAAAGAAGACAAATCAATGATCATTGTAGTGAGCCCTCCATTCTATATCAAAAGCTGTATCCTACCCACCGAATCCCTCTACCCTACACTGCAGTAGAGTAAGTCAAGTTTCCATTCCTTACGCACTGCCCAGTGAATTAATTTGTTGGAAATATTATGTGGCAGTGGGCGAGGTCAGTGAATAAAGTGGGAGTAAGTGCATGATTTGATGTCAAGTTTGGCATCTAGGATATACTGTGAAGAATTTGCCAATACAATCTATTTAGCCAAGTCTTTTATCTGTAGAGCAGTGCATCATTTTCCCCAATGTCTACTTATGGCAGACAGGATAATATCTGGATTTTATCTGTGAGATGTGTGACGTAGGGCCCGATTCACAGAATGAACTTAAGACTCAATCCTAAACTAACTACTGTTTTGGTATTCACAGATTGCACTTACTACTTTTGGTATTCACAGAATGAACTTACTACTTTTGGCATTCACAGAATGCACTTACTACTTTTGGTATTCACAGAATGAACTTACTCATTTCGGTATTCACATAAGTTAGGACTCCTAACTTTAGGACTCCTAAATGCCTTCTGTGAATACCGAAAGTCTTAAAATTAGGATTTTTCTCAATTTAGTAGTAGTAAATTTAGGACTCCTAACTTTAGGACACCTAAATGCCTTCTGTGAATATCGAAAGTCCTAAAATTACGATTTTTCTGAATTTAGTAGTAGTAAAATTAGGACTACTAACTTTAGGACTCCTAAATGCCTTCTGTGAATACCGAAAGTCTTAAAATTAGGATTTTTCTGAATTTAGTAGTAGTAAAGTTAGGACTCCTAACTTTAGGACTCCTACATGCCTTCTGGGAATACCGAAAGTCCTAAAATTACGATTTTTCTGAATTTAGTAGTAGTAAAGTAAGGACTACTAACTTTAGGACTCCTAAATGCCTTCTGTGAACACCGAAAGTCTTAAAATTAGGATTTTTCTGAATTTTAGTAGTAGTAAAGTTAGGAATACTAACTTTAGGACTCCTAAATGCCTTCTGTGAATACCGAAAGTCTTAAAATCAGGATTTTTCTCAATTTAGTACTAAGTAAGTTTAGGATTGAGTCTTAAATTCATTCTGTGAATCGGGCCCGTAGTGTCTTATTTATTATTCAGATGAATTTTTGGAATCAGGGCGGAAAGAGAACTGCATTTGGAGATGAGCATGGCCATTAGAATTACAAATAGTCAATTGTCAACTACAGCTGCCACATACAATTCTAATGATCCTGGGTGACCAACAATATACTGCCACTGTGCCACCCACTAAATTAAAACAATTGCTTACACAAGCATTATTTATTGTTAGACCTGGCATCATTGTGGTGGGTTTCCCCTGTAGTATCTGCCTTGACCTGCTGTATTTTTGCTGTGTGTTGTACTCTGTTTTGCTGGTCTAGATGCTTTGGGCACTTTGCCACTGCTGTTCAGTGTCAAAGTGTAATTGCTCCCTTTGTAAATTATTGTTATGGATTGGGGTTACAATGATTGGCATATCTGATTTAATAGTCCGTCCCTAGGTCAGTGCACTGTGTGTGCCCAGGGCCTGTAAATAAAATGCTGCTAGTGGCCTGCAGCACTGATTGTGCCACCCACATAAGCATCCTGTAAATTTGACTCGGATCTGCCACTGCAGTATCAGTGGGCAGTCTAGTACTGCCATGTCAACTTGGCAAGTGCAACCACTTTCCAGGCCCTAACCTTCCATTGTCTTACATGTTAGTCACACCTGAGGTAGGCCCAAAATACCTCTGTGGGCAGGGTGGATTGTAGGTGAAAGGTAGGACATGCCCTGGTGTGTGTGTGGGATGTCCTGATAGTAAATACTGTGAGTTTAGTTTTTCATTATTGCCAGCCTATCTGTTCCCATAGGATTGAATGGGGAGTTTGCTTATAACAACTTATAAGCCTAACTACCCCTGGGAGCAAGGTAGGAAAATAAAGATTAGTATACCTGAACTCAGAATGTTAAAATGCATCTTTTAGTGAGGGTGATTTTTACATTCTGTGTTTGAAAACTTTTCAAAAGTATGTATTTTCTTGCTTAGCCATCCAGTGTGCCTCTGTTGGGATATGGATTGACTGTCTGTGTTTGGAGTGTCTGGGGCTGGGGCTGAGGAGGTGCAGTGGCTCCAGAGACTCTGATGAGCCAGGGCTAGGCTGAATAGACCTGGGCTGCCTTTAGAGTAGGGGGAGGAGATTTCCTTTCACCTGAATGAGCTTGGTTTAACTTCCACAATGCTGTCTCCACCTCCGGCCAGGAAGCTACACCAGAGAGGACAGAACTAATTTTGGCTGAGCACAGGACTTCTCTGCCACCAGAGTACACATCATTTTGCAGTGTAAATATTAGGGGGAAGACTGCAGAACTTTTGATCACTTCTGGGAATCAAGAAGAACCTTTGCCAAGGAGAAGAGACGGAGAAGCTGAGAATTAATCCTGCCCCTGTGCTGTTTTGCTGTCTGGGCTTAGCCTGCATTAGCTTCTTGCTGTCAGGGAAAGGAGAAGAACTTTGCTGTTTGATGTGTCCCCTGCTTGAGGAAGATCTCCAAAGGCTTGAAATAGAGCTTCCCTCCTTTTTTGAAGTCTCAGAGACACAAAGACTTAATTGTTTCTGTTTTTCTGCATCTGGAAATGCTTTTTCAGGTGTGACGAGAAGGAAATTGCAACACCGATGCCTGTGAGCGATGCAGTAACCTGCACCGAAAGCTGTGGGCATCGCTTATGAAGAGCACAACGCAGCGCCCTAAATTGCACTTTTGATCCAACTTCACCGATGCCGGTGCTTCATCAATGCAGAGCAGATGCTGGATGTGGGTGACTCCCGAATCCATCAACAATGCACCATCGTAATGAACCACCACCTCCCCGACACAGTAAGGAACCAATGTCTCAACTCCACTGCTTCGCAGTAAGGAACCAAGGCTTCAGCTCCCCTGGTGTCAAAAAGAACCAATGCCGCCCAGCGCCAATGAGGCATCACCTACCCGACGCTGTGCACTGTCTTTCCTTTCATTATTTCAAGGTACTGTACTTTGGGGGTCTGCTTGACTCTGCGCCTGACACCATGCACTTCACGTTTGATGCCATACTTTGGGGTTTTTCATCTGTCTTCGGTTGTTGTTGTTGCCACTGTTCTGGTGGATAGTGTTGTTGGCTGCTCTGAAACAAAACGACTCTCTGGAAGTTAAAGGAGTCACGCTAGAACTGCTGGGTGGGACTCAAAGTTCCAGCTGTTCTTCTTCTAAGTTTCCGCTTGCTCAACAACCCACCTCTTACATTTTGATTAAATCCCCTTCAGAAAAAAGAAAGAAAGTGGGCAGCATTTGTTTGAACCGTGGATAAAGTAGTATGGCGCAGATACATGATTTCCTGTTACAGCCTTGTATTACAAGCAAAGCGAAGAATTAACCTCTCAACCATGGCATGCCCTTCTGTTTTTTCATTAACACCTGTGCATGGTGAACCTTTCAGACGCCTTCTTTACCTGGTCCTGTAGGAGATAAAACAACTGGATAGACTGGCCCATCATACTGTCCTCCTTGCTAACTTCACGCATGAAAACTCCAAAAGGGAGTAGCATCTGTGTCAGGCATTTGACTGTGCCCCATCTGTACGCATCCATAGTCATAGCTTTGCCATCTGCATCCTCTCCTCTTCGAGTAACATAGTTATTGATCTTTTTGTACTTCTCAAAACAGATTTAGCAACATGTAATAGGTTGCGTACCAACGCGTTGGCACCTCCTGTATCAGGGCTTTACACGATGCTCTATTAGCCCACTGAATAATCCACAACTGCTTTTGGGCTTTAAAAGAATGGCTGAAGCGAGTGCAGGTTCTTCTGCAGGTGGTTGGTATGTTTCAAACGATGTCTTCTTTTTTCTGAAAGTCTTGCACCACCAGTTTGATGCAATTGGGCAAACAAAAGACGCTGAAATAGCCACCAACTGACATGACCTTGACTATGTTACTGCCATTGTCTGTGACAACAACTCCAATTCTGAGACCTCGAAATCACAGCCATTCCTACACCTTACTGTTGAATCAAACTGAGCTCTTTACAGCTGTATTATGTTCCTCCTTGGCAAACATTGCAAATGTTTCATGCTGCCGAGCATTCATAAAGCTTTCTTTAGGGCAAAGACATGTAGATATCTTTTGCTTTACTCCCAAAAAAAGAAATCCAGTGTGCAGTGATGCACATGTAAACATTTGACTGACAACTGGTCCACAGGTATGTTGATAGGTGGATAGTGTGTACAACACTTTGCTGCAAAGCTTGTTCAAACAACTGCAGCACATCGTGATACAGCGCTGGAACAGCCACCTTAGCAACATAGCTATGACTTGGAACCTTCCATTTTGGGCAGTGGGTTCCACAAATTCTGTGAATACCACGCCTTCCACACAAAAAAATGGAGAAGGCCCAGCGCTAACATGTTTGCCAGCTTCCAATTATCCAAACATGTGGTTGGGTGATTGTGCTGATAAGGCACCACCTGCCTTAACAGGCCGGTAATAGGAGCTTGGATTTTCTTCTTTTTGGGGCCAGTGACACAGGTGGCTTTCGAGAAGTTGGTGGTGAAGTAGTCCTTGTATGCTGTGTTGTTTCAATCTCACTCCAAGTCGTGTCATTGAGAAGTCGCTGAGGTGGGTGATTTTGCTGGTGCACTGCAGGGGACAGGGCTGCTTTGTGTGAGGATGTCACCCTCTTCTTACTCACCATCACCTCCCAACATGATTGAACGTGTAGCTAATGTTTCTTGGCTCTCCTCACCACCACAACCATGTTCAGCAATTCCTTTAAAATCATCCTCCCACTGGTTTGCATGGTGTTTTACTATATGGGTTGTTTGGCCTCCAGTACCAATATGTAAACCTGGCTTACCTCAACAAACATTCTTGCTTCAAATGCTGCATACTGCAATGTGCAAACCATAAAAAAGTCCCAAAATATGGAGAAGTAGTTTTTATTACTGTGCCACTGCAAATGCCTGAGGAATAATTGGAGGTAGGTGGGCATGCTGTGATTGCATCTCTGCAGTGAATACTTCTCATGAGGTAGGGGTTGCTGCAGGGCTCAGCTGGGGCTTTGAAAATATGGGAGCTGGTGGTGCTACCTGTGACACATCCCTCGGAGCAGGTTGAATAGAAAGTCAGGCTCCACTGTGTCATCTTCCACAATTTCTGCCTCGTCATCATCATCCTCCTCGTCATACCTTTGCATAGGTCTAAATCTTTCATGAACATTTCTTTTTTCTTGTCTCTCCTGTTGTCTTCTGGACTCTGCCAGGGTCCACTCCATGCCCCTATCATCATCATCTGAAGTGGTGCTTGGAGAGGTTGGTGGAATTGTACTATTCCTTACCCTTGCTGGAGATCTGGGAGCTAATGATACTAAACCAGGCGGTTCTTGCTTGGAAGAAAGCTCAACCTCCTGTTCTTCTCCAACATCAGTAAAATGTAATATTGCCTCTCTGACAGACATGGTCTTTGGCTTAGATTGGGGTGGTGGTATTAATGCAGGAGTGCTGATCTCAGTTTGCTCCCCGAAGCCGGTGAGGCAGGCACACAAGATGGTGGTCCAAAAAAGATTAGAGAGTACATGCCACTGATGAGAAGCTACTTTTTTCACAGACCACTTTCTTGGAAGCATCTTTTTTTGTGGCCATCTTAAAGCTCTCAGTTGTCTGTGGCACTGAGCTGCAGAAAAGATTGAAGAACCGACTTGTGACTGCACAAGCCTTCTGTTTGGCAGAAATGAGGGTGATGTCTCTTCTCTTGTGTACCTAAAAGTAAACAACAGGAAAAACATTTAGTGTGAAACATGGCATCGTTTAAAGTTTGAATTAGTAC
This sequence comes from Lissotriton vulgaris, assembly GCF_964263255.1. Classification (NCBI taxonomy): domain Eukaryota; kingdom Metazoa; phylum Chordata; class Amphibia; order Caudata; family Salamandridae; genus Lissotriton; species Lissotriton vulgaris. Next base: position 394,326,375 of record NC_141694.1, on the reverse strand, counting down.
AGACAAAGGCAATATTAGTGTAGTGTGGTTTTCTTTACTTAGGTAACCACTTTAAAGTCAAACCACACCACCATACCATAATTCCCCAACATAATAATGCACAATATACAGACTGATAGAGTTCTTTGCTTTATGTTCATGTATTCTAAAGGTGACACTTGTGTCACTTAGGGATCTGAATGGGTAAACAGGATATTATTCTTTTAAACAATATAGATTTGCATTTGCCTATGGCTTGAAATATGGTCCAGGGGGAAATGGAATATTTAGCATCATTACACAAAAAAATTATACTAATATGTCTACTCTAAAGTGAACCACAAACAGAGTGTCCAGGAGGAACCTGAATTATGTTCAGAAACAAATGCTGTACGCATATGGTGAATAGATGGATGATGGATCAACCAAGGCAAAACAGAAAAAATAATTGAAAATAAACTCTTAAAAATGTAAATAAAAAATTCATTGAAAATGTAAATAAAAAATGGGATTAAAAAAAAAATAAGAAATACAAATACATGAAAATATCCTGAAGCACCCTGAATCATATTAATACCTTGATATCGCATCCCTCCATACAAGCCTACGTCAAAGCCACACTTACTGGGTGCACAAAATTTCTGCTATCTGGTGCTACATGGTCAACAACAACACTGAGCAAGTCGGCATGGAAACAAGGAGCACATACAGGCCTATGGAAAATGCACACTGGCTGGCTCTACAAAATGTCTGCCTGCCACATGGTCACACCAACAACAACAATTAGCATAGAGGCATAGAAAACAAGGAACACATGCAGGGCTATGGCAAAATCACACTTACTGGCTACACAAAATGACAGCCAGCCACATGGTCACAACAACAACCAGGAGGAATGAAAAACAAAGAACACATGTAGGTCTATGGCACAAACACACTGGCTGGCTTCACCAAATGCCTGCCATCCACATGGTCACAACAACAACTATCAAAGAGGCATTGAAAACAAAGAACACATACAGGTCTATGCCAAAAGCACACTGGCTGCTTAAAAATGCCAGCAGCCACTTGATCCAACAACAACAAGCAGGAGTCATGGTAAACAATGAACACATACAGGCCAATGGGTACTGCCTATAGGAAAAATGCCCCCTGGCCTCATAGCATGGGGAACAAAGACAATAGGTGGCCTTTGGTAAACTGACTCATACACTGACCAGACAAAGAAAGGAGGCATGGTAAATGGTAGCACAGGGGAAAACAGCATTAACTCAGAAATGTCTAAAATGTAATCTATCTGGCCTAAAAATGTTCACAACACGACACATTATCCAAAGACATTGAATATACTACCCGACCAATATACTGTTTGCCCAAAAAACAAACATGAAACACGCCCCCAAACAAACACATTTTGTAATTTAATCAAATTGCCTAAATGATGTTTCAATTCATTTAATTTCATTTCATCTTTATTTCGGCACAACTTGGCCAGAAAAGATTTACGAAACAACAATACATTTATAAAAATACATATCCTACACCATTTTGGTACAGAACGAACAAGCATAATTAAAAAAACTGTGCCAAAAGAGATAGGTATTTTTGTTAAAAGGTATACTACTAAGCAGAAATAAAGATTTAGACGGGGAGCTGGGAATATAAAAATCGTACATATACAGTAAATTGCGAACAATTCGGGTTACAATGTGAATGGGAGCATTTGAGTTTTTCCTTATAATTTTAAGCCTTTCTCCTTTCGTACATAATAGGCAAAGAGCAGAAATATACTGACACTGAATACTATTATTCTGGCTGTATCAGATTTGATAATTCTCAGTGCCTCCTTACATGATCTTATACCCAGAAGGTTGCATAGTGGTTTAATCCACTTTCTTCTGGCCGTCACATAGGCCGGACAGAAGAAAGGGATATGCTGGTCGTCTTCATTGTAGTTTCCCTGTCACATGGTGCAGATTTCACTAGTCATTGGATCATCTTTGCACCCTCCTGGAACAGCATCCCAAGGTTGAATTGGTCACAAGATTGCCATACCTTAGTTTCATAAATAACGTTTTGGCTAGAGGGGGCTCGACTTCATCGAGAAAGTTCTCAAAGCTAGGCTCGTCCTTAAAGGTCAGAAAGTTGTTTGTTAGCATTCCACCTCTATTTTTATTGGTCGTTAAAGTTTTAACAAAGCCCCGAAAAGCGATCTTCACCAGATTTTATGAGTTATGCGGTAAGGATTCAGGGTTGTCCCAAAACTGGGACAAGCCAATTTTGGAGAACAATAGCCAAACATGTTTTAACCATATGTTGGACTTTAATACGTCAAGACACATTATCTCTTTTAGCCCATTCCTATAGTCTAGCAATTCTGGTGTTAACCATAGTCTCACCAAGAACATTAGGGGACGCAGGATAGTATAGTGGTCTGTTCTTTTAACATTTAGGTCCAACAGTAATGGTACTAAAGGGGTGCCTTTTGAAGCCCTTACAAGACTTCTCAAAAATGTATTCTCAATAGTTGAGAAAGCATTCTTGGACATAGGCCCCCAGATTTCTGCACCATACAAGGCTGCGGACTGGACCTTGAACTTAAATATCTCTAATGCTGGTGAAACAGCTTTACTTGTACTTGCACCATGCTTTTTAGAATGGGTATGGCATTCTGTGTAAATATTAACTTACTCTTTAAATGTTTCAATTCAACAGACACCACAGAAAAAGTTGTTTCATGCACCCATGACTAGTACTGGACCTCCTGGCTGGAGGACCCATTGGCAGACTAGGCCACATAGTGAATTAAATGAATATTGCAAATTTATTTAAAAAGTTGGAGACAATTTACTACACTGTGCAACTTTTTTTCCTTTACAAAAGTAGAAAAAGTTGATGCAAAAATAATACAAGGCCCCTTATGAAATTGCAAGCCACCCACTACAACAAAGTTTTAAAATGCCATAACACATACAAAGAAATCCTGGTCCATGCCCTCAATCAAACAAATAATACCCTTATACAGCAGTTTTTGAACTTGTGAAACTCAAATACAAAGTCCTTAAATCACAAAAATGAATACGCAGCAGACAAAGAGAGTGATCCTTCCAGCTCCAAATCCAAATTAAAAGTGGCCAAGAGATAGGAGGAACCTGCTGGACAAGAACAGGAGGTTGGCACTTCCTTTGTGTTGGAAAAATAAAAAAAAATATAAAAACGTTTCTCATACAGAACAACAATCCCAAAAGCCTGTTGGAGTAGAAAATCCACTTGAAAAGCCTCTCAACTGCTTCTCAAGCACAAATGCTGGTTGAGCATTCCGTTTGCGATCGGCACTATATTGGCGCTTTTGGAGCTGGAAGTGGTGCAAGCAAATGCAAAGTATCGCACAAGTTCGGTAGTAGTCCGTGTTTATCGTGGTGCTCACAAGCGAGCACCTAAACAAATCTTGAGCATGTAAACAGAAAAAAACTATGCACTTTGCTGTGGAAAGCGGAATGCCCTTATACCGCAAACTCTGATAGTGGAGTTGAATGCCCAGGTCTAGTAGTTTACTGTGTTACGGAGCTGGTTCACTCTGCCCTGCAGCTCACCCAAAGCTCACTTCCTACCCTGAAGACAACACAGAACCCTCTACTAAGTCTACAGGCTCCTGAAAAGTGTCCAGTACCCACCCGGGTAAGCCTTCAGCAGGTCATCTCTCACAGGGTGTGAGATCCATATCTGTCCTCAAGTCCTACACTTGCCTCGTGGGCCCAGGGCTCATCCAATGTGTCCCTCAGGGCTCGGGAAGACATCCGGTCACCAGTCGAACCAGATCCCTTATGAATATCTGCAGTTGAGCAGTGGCATGTGGCAAGGGTCCACCTCTCTTTGCCCTGAACTTCTCCCACCAGGGAGTTCTTGATCCACACTGGCTGCTGAGGCCTAATGTTGTCAATTGTTATGTCCAGGGAATACTTACTGTCTGCATCCATCCAGTGCTCACCATTAGTGGGCTCTCCAACCACACTCAGTGTGCAGTAAAGGGCCAGCGTTTCACCTCGCCGCCCATGGAAAGGTTCTGGATTTTTTCCTGGGTGTTCATTCATGCTCCCCAGGGCAGGGCACCTTCTTCCAGTTCCTTTTGAGCTGTGACGGGCTGCAAGATCACTGAAGTCTGGAGATGGCCAGCAGAGGGCTCAGCAGTCAGCAGTCATCTTCCAGAAATCTAGCCGTGCTATGCTACACATTATAAGGTTATTGCAAATTACTAAGGAGTTACATGACCATCTAGAGGAATGAGGCAGAATTTCTTTATGAGGTCATGGAACATCATGGTGCCTTGAAGTATACCTAGTGTACATGGAAGGGGTACTTTATTTTTTAATAATACGCAGCCATGTCATTGCCCTTCGCACAAACTGCTTACTCCTTAGTGTCTTCTGCATTCTAGTACATTGAAGACAAGATGAATACAAACAGAATCTGTAATGCAAAATTAAACACCAAAGAGCAGTCATTTTTGCAGAAAATATATTATATTCAAACTGATGTTTGTCCTGATAAAAAGGATTTTGATCAATTTGTGTTGAATAATGAAGTAGCTATCTCTCCTGCAATAATGTGGAACAAAATTCACATGTTGCCATGAACATCTCCTCTGTGCTAATAACATTTTCTTTTTAGAAAAATATGTTAGAAGTGTGAAAGGCAAGGTTTTTTGTGTTTAAACTACGGCCGTAATTATGCTTCTCAACTTGACATTTACATTGGCTGCTGGAAGCAATCATTGTGAAATCAGAACTCAACGGTACTGACTTATTACATTTGAGCAACTATATCTTTTAATACAGGCTACTGGAGACGTCAAAAGTCGATTTTAAGAAGGAAATTTTAGATGGCTTTTACAAAGGGATTTCAGGTTCCAATGAGTTATAAGAATGTACTCATGCCTACTCGTGCCCTTCCCTGTGCAATAAGATGATTCTTTTCTGAATGTATCAGGGTGGTGGACACGCTAGTTTTATAAGCATGCCCTTGTCACTTTAAAATCTATTAAAAGACCGATACGATGTCCAATACAATCAAACGTGAGATTCTTTTCTGGCTGAATTTTAAAAGGAAACACATTAGCTAATTATTTTCTTGGGTTTTATGCAGTTGGTTTCAATTTGAACTGCAATCTTTGAACTTCTTGTATAGAAATCCAGATTGAAAGGGTCAGTCAGCGAAATGATTCTATTAAGTGAGCACAGTAGAATTATTACTTATAAAACTCTAATCTTATCTTACCATTACATTTAATGACTTCCATTCAGTCGTCAATTACTGACAACTCCTTGGTGTATTAAACACTACCTGGAATAATGTGTCTTTTGTTCTTGAAAGACGGCAATTTAAGTCTTGTTCAAGCATTTTGTGGTGTTTGAAGCAAACCTTCTACTGCCACCCTTCTATGCATTGAAACGCAGTTAATTAGAGTAATTCTAAAATTATTATTATGACCTTTTCACTTTGTTCTTCATTTCAGCTTTAAATTGTATCCTCCTTTGAAATCATGGGCCTCTTAAAGCTTTGTAAAATATACTCTGATCAAATGATCTTGCTCGATTCCCCCTTCTTCTTCCAGTGTGGTATTTTGCGCACCTCCTGTGTTTGGGGTTTATGCACCCGTAAAACTAAAATATATTTGGGCTATTTAAAATCTTCACCACAAATTGAATTAGGCAATCACTCGTTAAAAACAGAGATGTGACTGATTTTGTATTTTTGTTTTCTTTATCCTCGCACATTCGTTCGTGCTGCGTTAACACACCTTTCTTTCTTTCTTTTTTGTACCATTGTAGTAGTGAAGTAGATCAAATGACTCCTGTCCCCTTCTAAGTCAACCTATAGGTGAAGTGTCCCATTTTTGATGTAATTCTCACTGTACAGAATAATATATGTTGTTATTGCCCAGAGTCGGCTTTGGTGACTATGTAGTTAAGGTCAGGTCTGCCATCCCATCGAAAACTCGATATTTCCTTTAGCTATAACTTTGCTGCTACTTGAAAAGTCTGAAATGCCTTAACGATTGGTGCCGCTCCATCTGGAGGAAAGATAAATGCGTGGTCTAAAATGAGCATTTTCCATTTTATCTCTATAAGAAACTTTTCTCTCCTCTACAACAAACACCTTTAAAAGAAATTACACCAAACCTTACTTAAAACTAAACTATGCTCCTTTAATTCAGTTGGTGTAAATCTGTTCAGGTGCTTAAGAGAAATAAGGGGCTGAATACAAGTTTGACAGTCCATCAGACCGCCAAACTCTTGGTGGCATGGCGGAAACCGGCGCACTGCCTACTGTGTTACGAGTATTGCCATGTAACAGCCACGGGACTGCAGTAATTGCGGGCATATTATGAGAATCCTCACAGCCACAGTTTTCAAGGCAGTGAGCCCACCACTGTGTGCCCCCCAGTCTGCATGCAGCCCCAGTTCCTGCATGGCATGGACTTAACATTTCATGCAATGCAGGAACATGCTTTAGTGCTCCCATTGCACTGCCATAGGACTGAAAAAGCACCGCCCATCAGACCACTAATTAATCACCATCACATCACCAATCTTGTGATCAGGCCCTTAGTATTACAACAAGGTGTCTGCAGGGCTTTGAAGGGTTAATTATAGAGGTATGTTGGCTGTTAATTTACGAATCCTACATAAACTTGCACATGTTGAAATGATTGTTAAATCCATTAAAAAACAAACAAATAAAGGATTGCCTTGGAAAAGGGAGCTTTTTTTCGACTCATTCATTACAAATTTGCAAATCCACAGCTATATTTTCAAATACATGCTCTGTGATTGGCTGGCAAACAGAGAAAGATTTCTGTGGCTGACACTGTTTCCCAACGTTGTACACCGAGCACCACACTGGGGAAAGATAAGTCAGACAGAAGGGGGCAGTATGAGCATACTCTAAACCCCCAGGGGCATGTGAGGAGGTCTTAGCATCAGAGCATTCTCTCTATGCCCCCTTCCTCACTATTTTTTGATTTTACCAGAATTGTGCGTAATGCACATCATTGAGTATTGGTTTCAGCCAATTAAATTGGCTGCAGCCATCTGTAGCACAGCTATTTGCAGCAGCATTGTAGTGTTTGGGAGAAATTGTGGGTTTGGACATATGCGAGGGATGAGTGTAGCATGGGGAATGCATGCAGGGCCTGTCGGAAGACCAGCCCATGTGTCCTTCCCCTACTGCAGACAGCTGAAGAGTATGTACAGCAGCATTGGGCACAGCAAAGAGGTGTGAAGTATATCATTAAAAAAAAACACCATTGAAAAACACATTTAAAGTAAAGTTATGGATTATTTTGCTCTTAACTTTACAAGCACAGTTAAAATGATGTTGTGTGTAAGAATTAAATCTGAAAAACTCATGAAATTCCACAATCATATAACCCACACAAAAAAAAAACAAGCCATTACTTGCACATACACATGTATGGTTTACATTGGAAATTACCATCTTTTACATGGTATTCCCAAAGAATTTTTCCTTCCTTTACGAAATATCTTTTTGATGGAACTTTACTCCTGCTACACTTCAGTAACATGTCTGCCTTCTACCTTTAAATATGGTAAAATTGTCATCTTCCTAATTGAAACATTTATGGGCACATGCATCAACCTATTTAGGAAGTGCAAACAGTGCGAAACGGTACATTCGGCCGTTTGCGCTTCCTAAATACGTTTTTGGGATGCATGAAACAATTTTTCAAAATTCGCTTTTTTTTGCTTTTCCTAAAAATGCGAATGCATTTAAGGAATCGCATTTGTGCGATTCCTTAAATGCAATGCATCGATTTTTTTAAAAATGCGAATTTTGAAATAGGAAGTGCAAATTAACACGATGTTGACCCTCGTGTTAATTTGCGAAATTCTTTAAAAAAGCACAAAAATGCATTTTGGAAAGTGTCATGTTACAGACACACATGTCCTTAGGACATGTGTGTGTGAAACATGCACTTTAAAATACATTTCAGGGGAGCAGGGGGGGGTCCTTTGGACCCCCCTATGCACTCTTGCAATGCATCAACAAATTGCCAATTCCAAAAAATAGAAATGCAAAACGGCATTGATTCCAATGGGCCTCTAGGCCCATAGGAATCAATGTAATGCCATTTCTTAATTGCGATTCGCAATTAAGGAATCACAAATTCCGAAAATTAAGGAATCCTAAAAAAAAATTAGGATTTCTTGATGCATAGGATTTTGCAATTCCTAAATTGCGATTCCTTAATTTTCGCAATTTAGGAAATGCAAATTCCTACAATGATGCATGTGCCCATTAATGTATTTATTAGTCCCTAGTATAATGTACAACATGCAGCCTGAGACTGTAAATAAAGGCTACTAGTGGGCTACAGTGCCTATTGTGTCACTCACTAAAATTGCATTATAAAATGTGTCTCCAGGCTTGCCCCATGTGCTGTTTTAATCTGCTATTTTGAGCTGTCATTCGAGATGTTATCAGTGATGTCACTGACCATGTCATGAATGATGTAATATGTGATGTCATCAGTAGTGCATTGAAGAGGCCTGAGTTATAGTTAGCTGAACTAACTATAACAGCTGAATTTCTCTGATTTTGTACAAGTGAAATGTCCAACTAACTATAACGTCCCTGAAACCTGTGTTTTTTCAGTGAATTTCTAAAGTTTTTTAAATGCAAATTTCTAACTATAACCTCCCTGACACCTATGGTTTTTTCAGTGAATTTCAAAGGTTTTTTAAATGCTAATTTCTAACTATGCCTACAAAGATAGGACATGTGAAGAAAGAGGAAGAAAAACACAGAAAGAAGCAAGACAAATGCAGAAAGGCAACAGAAGTCCAGAAAGAATAACAAAAGTGCAGGAAGAAGAAGACATGTGCTGAAAGAACCAACAGAGGAGCAGACAGTCCCCCTGTGCCCCCAACATTTTGCTAACTGGGACTGGTGGTAATTAACTCTGACTAACAAGGTATAGAGCCAGTGCTATGCTAAAAGACACTTAGAATACAGTAAAAACACCTACATACACTAGGGAACACTTTGCATTGGGATACCCCTGTGATTAGCATGCCCTCCTCTGTATTTGTTAGGACCTGGGTCATTGCATTAGTACGTGAGTAGTGACTGAATAATTAGAATGCTACAGTGAGAGTGCATGGTGTTTTTATAAGTGCATGGATTTTGGCAGAGTGTTTGGATAAGTACATGGTGCTGGCAGGGTGATTGGAGGAGTGCATGGGTAGTGACACGGGGATTGCTGGAATGCATGTGTACTACCTGGGTAAGTGCAGGAGTGAATCAGTACTCTGTAGGTGGTTAGAGGTCTGCATGGGTAGTGCACAGGGGATTGTAGCAGTGCATGTAGTTGGTGCCTGGGTCATTGCATAAGTGCATGGGTACTGACTCGATAAGGAGAGTACTGCAAGGAGAATGCATGGTGAACGTATAAGTGCTTGGGTTTTGGCATAGTGATTGGATAAGTACATGGTGCTGGCTTGGTGATTGGAAGACTGCAACGGCAGTGCACAGGTGACTGTACCACTGCATGTGTTAGTGCCTAGGTCTTGGCATGAGTACATGGGCAGTGACTGGATGATTAGAGTACTAAAAGGAGAGTGCATAGTGAATATATAAGTGCTTGGCTTTTGGCAGAGTGAATGGATAGGTACGTGGTGCAGGGTGAGTGATTGAAAGAGTGCATGGGTAGTGACAGGGCGATGGCTGCACTGCATGGGTAGTGCTCAGGGGGTTGTAGCAGTGCATGTGTTAGTGCCTGAGCCATTGCATAAGTACATGGGTACTGACTGGATGATTAGTGTACTGCAAGGAGAGTGCATGGTGAATTTATAAATGCTTGGGGTTTGGTGAAGAGATTGGATACGTACATGGTGCTGGCTGGGTGATTAGAGGAGTTCATGGGTAGTGAGAAGGAGATGGCTGGACTGCATCAGTAGTGCTCATGGGATTGTAGCAGTGCATGTGTTAGTCCCTGGGTCATTGCATGAGTACATAGTGTGAGAAGTTGGCCTGTCATATGCTGTCCACTAGTTCCAGTGGGCACCTTGCACCTGTCCAATAAACCCCTTGGAGGTGATATCTAAAAGACAACCTTTATTGAAAGCTATCCTAGTGGTAGCTATGTAGAGCGGCCTTCAGGTTAATTCTTGAAGGAATGTAAAGCAGTTTGTTTATTCTAAATACAACCTACTAGTCTATTTATGAGACTAGAGTTCAAAACACAAAAGTTACACTTAATAGCATACAGTACATTAGCACAATATACGTTGAGCCCTAGGGGTGTACAAAACCATATATCAACAAAGTGGTATAAGAACCACGACTTAGCGTGCAGTGTGAGAACACAGCCATGAATCATCGTTAGCTTCTATGGTCAAAGTCGCAGTTGGAAATGTAAAGATTAAGAACACTTGGAAGAGGATTTTGAGCAAACCTCTTTAGACTTAAGGCATTCTAGGGCCAACACCCATGCGAGCACCAGAGTGCTCGTGTTACCTCACCCAGGGAAGCCGGGTGCATAGGTGTCTTTTGGTGTCGGGAATCGTCATTGATTTCAATGGCAATCTGCTGCAAAGTGCTTCTACCATTGAAGGGGAAAGTGTCCGGAGTGATCCAAGCCTGGAAGATGAGAAGATCCTAAAAGCAGAGGGGACAGAGTCTGGGTTACTAGCCAGTGACCAGGGCACGGTAGGTGAATGCCCACCTATGTCGGTGATTTCAGGTTGAGGATGTGAAGCTTGATTCTTCAGCCACGAAGACCAGGAGGTGTCGATGATGAACAGGATCTGGAATGGAGCTGTCCCACAATGGATGTCGAGTGCCACTGCTGCGGTGTCAGTGCCCGTATTGAACCCAACAAGCCTTGGCATCAGCAACCCATGCAGAAAGGAGAAAGATGCTTCGGTGCGGACCAGAAAGGTCCGAGGGACTCACCACATGGTGGGGAGTCAGGACACATCTGGAGCAACCAGGGAAGCCCAAGGAAAATCAGAGTTGTCTTCACAGAGAACCACCAGTCAACAGACCAGGAATCGCATAGGGGTCCCAAGCAGAAAGACACCAACCTGGCTCACAGAACACTCGTGGAGTGTAGGCCATCAATCTTTGGTGCAAAAGGTGCTTGGGCTACAAGTAACCCAATGCACAGCCCCTGCAACTGGTGTGAACTGGGCTATGCACAGGGACACCAAATGTGCCCCCAGTGCGGATTTCAAAGCACTCTTGGAATGTTCCCACCCAGCCCCAATACACTAAGGCCTGTCTGGGAGGTGGTTACACCTCCCTGTGACAGCAAACCTATTGTCCAGGCACCTCCTGCCAGAGTTTCATCCAGCAGCAGGATGGCAAGACTCATGACTGTGGCAGCAGCATCAATTTTGTGATGCCAGGGCACTTTTAAACTGGTACTTGGTATACCAGTGTGTACATGTCTCTCCCTCTAGAAGGGTGGAATCATACCCCCGCCTCCAGGACTGGCGGGGGTATGATTCCAAAGTATTTGACACCAAACACGACAAGTTTACGTGCAGCCATTCCAAAGGGTACAATAAACTTAAGAGTATATGGTCTGGCTGCATCACAGAACAGCCCCAGAGAATAGATTCTGTTGCATGGGCATACTCTCACACAAAACCCAGCACCCTGCCTTCAGGATTGATAAGGCCTGCCATAGGAGTGGTGTTTTGTGGTAGATATAGGTAACCTATATCAAAGTAAGGAATGCATGCACTACTTTCCCCAGGCCACCCAAGCAGTCCTGTGGTGTCATTTTGGAAGGCTTTCCAGGGGTGGCATAATACATGTTGCTGCCCCTGGTAGGCCTCTGGGTTACCTATGCCCTTGGTCCCAAAGGTACCATATACCAGGGACTCATAAGGGACTCATAATAGGGACTCATATCCAAACTAGGGACTCATAACCAAACTAGAGGGTAACTAAAGTACATGGAATCAATTTAGAGAGGAAGCAGCTAGGCTAGCATGGCCCCAGTCAGACGAAAGTAAAACAACTGTGAAACATCAGTAAAAAGTGGGGCAACCATAAAAAGTAGATCCTACTCTCCTGCACTGGGTTATTGCATGACTGCATTGGTACTGACTGGATGATTAGAGCACTGCAAGAAGAGTGTATGTTGAATTTATAAGTGGTTGGGTTTTAGCACAATTATTAGATAAAGACGTGGGTCTGGCTGGTTTATTGGAGGAGTGCATAGGTAACAACAGGGGAATTACTGAACTGTATAGGTAGTTCTCAAGGGATTGTAGAAGTGCATGAATTAGTGCCTGGGTCATTGCATGGCTACATGGGTACTGACTATATTATTAGACTACTGCAAGGAGAGTACATGTTACATACATACATAAGTGCTTGGGATTTAGCACAATAATTAGATAAGGACATGGGAAATTACTGAACTGTATAGGTAGTGCTCAAGGGATGGTAGAAGTGCATGAGTTAGTGCCTTTGAGGTGATTGAATGATTAGAATATTGCAAGGAGAGTGCATGTTGATTTTATAAATGCTTTGGTTTTGGCATAGTCATTGGATAACAACATGGGACTGGCTGGGTAATTGGAGGAGTGCATAGGTAGTAATAGGGAGATTACTAAATTGTATAGGTAGCACTCAAGGGATTGTAGAAGTGCATGAGTTAGTGCCTGGGTAATTGCATGAGTACATGGGTACTGACTGGATGATTAGAGTACTGCAAGGAGAGTGCATGGTGAATTTATAAGTGCTTCTATGTTGACAAACTGATTAGATAAGTCATGGGACTCGCTGGGTGATTGGAGGAGTGCATAGGTAGTAACAGAGAAATAACTGAACTGTATTGGTATCGCTTAAGGGATTCTAGAAGTACATGAGTTAGTGCCTGGGTCATTACATGGGTAGTAACTGGATGATTAGAGTATTGCAAGAGAGTGCATGGTGAATTTATAAGTACTTGGATTTTGGCGCAGTGATTAGATAAGGACATGAGACAGACTGGGTAACTGGAGGAGGGCATAGGTACTAACAGGGAGATTACTAAACTATATAGGTAGCACTCAAGGGATTGTAGAAATGCATGAGTTAGTACCTGGGAATTGCATGAGTACATGGGTACTGACTGGATAATTTGAGTACTACAAGAAAAGTGCATGGTGAATTTATAAGTGCTTGAGTTTTGGTGGAATAATTGGATAAGGGCATGGAGCTGTCTAGGTGATTGGAGGAGCGCATAGGTAGTAACAGGGAGGTTACTAAACTGTATAGGTAGCACTCAATGTATTGTAGAAGTGCATGAATTAGTGCCTGGGTAATTTCATGAGTACATGGGTACTGACTGGATGATTAGAGTACTGCAAGGAGAGTGCATGTTGAATTTATAAGAGGTTGGGTTTTGGTGCAATGATTAGATAAAGACATGGGACTGGCTGGGTGATTGGAGGAGTGCATAAGTACTAACAGGGAGATTACTAAACTATATAGGTAGCACTCAAGGGATTGTAGAAATGCAAGAGTTAGTGCCTGGGTAACATGCGTACTGACTGGATAATTAGAGCACTACAAGAAGAGTGCATAGCGAATTTATAAGTGCTTGGGTTTGGCACAATGAATATAGAAAGACATGGGACTGGCTGAGGAATTGTAGGAGTGCATAGGTAGTAACAAGGAAATTACTGAACATTATAGGTAGTGCTCAAGGGATTATAGCTGTGCATGAATTAGTGCCTGAGTCATTGTATGGGTACATGGGTAGTGCCTGGATAATTAGAGTACTACAAGCAGAGTTAACAGTAAATTTATAAGTGCTTGGGTTTTGGCGCAATAATCGGATAATTACATGGGACTGGCTGGGTGATTGGAGGAGTGCATAGGTAGTAACAGGGAGATTACTGAACTGTGTAGGTGGAGCTCAAGGGATTGTAGAAGGGATGAATTAGTGCCTGTGTCATTGCATGAGTACCTGGGTAGTGACTGGATGATTAGAGCACTGCAAGGAGAGTGCATGGTGAATGTATAAGTGTTTTGCTTTTGGCACAGTTATTGGATAAGGACATGGAACTGTCCAGGTGATTGGAGGAGCGCATAGGTAGTAACAGGGAGGTTACTCAACTGTATAGGTAGCACTCAACGTATTGTAGATGTGCATGAGTTGGTGCCTGGGTAATTAAATGAGTACATGGGTACTGACTAGATGATTAGAGTACTGCAAGGAGAGAGCATGTTGAATGTATAAGAGGTTGGGGTTTGGTGCAATGATTAGATAAAGACATGGGACTGGCTGGGTGATTGGAGAAATGCATAGTTAGTAACAGGGACATTACTGAACGTTATAGGTAGTGCTCCATGCATTGTAGAAGTGCATGCATTAGTGCCTGGGTCATGGCATAGGAATGGGTAGCGACTGGATGATTAGAGTACTGCAAAGAGAGAGAATGGGTTTTGGCACAGTGTTTGGATAAGGACATGGAACTGGCTGGGTAATTGGAGGAGTGCATAGGTAGTAACACAGAGATTACTAAACTGTATAGGTAGTGCTCAGGGGATTGTAGAAGTGCAAGAGTTAGTGCCTGGGTCATTGCATGGGTAGTGACTGGATGATCAGAGTACTGCAAGGAGAGTGCATGGTGACATTTTAAGTGCTTAGGTTTTGGCGCAGTGATTAGATAAGGACATGAGACTGGCTGGGTGATTGATGGAATGCATTGGTTGTAACAGGGAGATTACTGAACTGTATAGGTAGTGCTCAAGGGATTACAGAAGTGCATGAGTTAGTACCTAGGTCATTGCGTGAGTATATAGGTACTGACTGGATGATTCGAGTACTGCAAGGAGAGTGCATGGTGAATTTATAGGTGCTTGGGTTTTAGCTGAATGATTAGATAAAGACATGGGACTGTCTGGGCCATTGGAGGAGTGCATAACTAGTAACAGGGGAAATACTAAACTGTATAGGCAGTGCTCAAGGGATTATAGAAGTGCATGAGTTAGTTCCTGAGTCATTACATGAGCACATAGGTAGTGACTGGATGATTAGAGTATTGCAAGAGAGTGCATGGTGAATTTATAAGTGCTTAGGTTTTAGCGCAGTGATTAGATAAGGACATGAGACAGGCTGGGTGATTGGAGGAGTGCATACATAATAACAGGGAGATTACTGAACTGAATAGGTATCGCTCAAGGGATTGTAGAAGTGAATGAGTTAGTACCTAGGTCATTACATGGTTAGTGACTGAATGATTAGAGTACTGTAAGGAGATTGCATGGTGAATTTATAAGTGCTTGGGTTTTCGCGCAGTGATTAGATAAGGACATGAGACAGGCTGGGTGATTGGAGGAGTGCATACGTAATAACAGGGAGATCACTGAACTGTATATCTAGTGCTCTGGGCATTGTAGAAGTGCATGAGTTATTCCTGGGTCATTGCATGGGTAGTGACTGGATGATTAGAGTATTGCAATGAGAGTGCAATGTGAATTTTTAAGTGCTTGGGTTTTGGCTCAGTGATTACAAAATGACATGAGACTGGCTGGGTGATTGGAGGAGTGCATTGCTGGCCACCTCCTGGACCCAGTCTTCACAACCATTTCCTCACTACTAGTGCACTCGACCATCCCCATGGGGTGGTCAGATCACTATCTCGTCTCCATGTCACTCCAGAGTTTATCTCTTTCACATAGTGAGGTTTGGTCGACCGCACTTGCCCTAGTCTCCCGGCAGATACCAATGAGGCTTATCGGGTGTTCTCTGAGTGGCTTCGTCAGCCATTAGATAGATTAATTCCAGAGAAATGGTCCTCCAGTAGTAAAACCAAATCCAGTCCTTGATATAAAAATGAGCTAGCAGTGACCCATAAAAACTGTAAAAGGTTGGAGCCCGTCTTGAGGCGCGATTTTGTTCCTGCCTCAAAAGTAATCTACCGGACGGCAATCAAGAAATATCACAGGGCCATTCAATCGGCCGGTGCAACTCATTTTGCCAAACAAATCCGTGAAAGCGCCAACCCCGCAAAAAAAGGGTTTTCACTACTGTCTAGCCTTCAAAACCAGCAGACAGCGGGTCCAACTATCAAATCTAATATGCTTTGTGAGGACCTGGCCACCTTCTTTATCAGTAAGGTGGATACCATTTACAGGTCCTTCCCCTTGTCTCCCAGCAACACACACACGGTCCAAGGTTCCCCCATTGTCAACACCCTTGATACCTTCCCACCTATTCCCGCCAAACAACTGCGAATATTATGTAATAAAGTCAAGTCTGGCTCCCCTTTGGACCCACTCAGACTGGACCAATTCAAGATGCTGTCCCCTACCATTCTTCCAGTCATGGGTTAAGTGATAAACGGGTCGCTTGCCACGGGCACTGTGCCCAATGCCTGGAAACAGGCCATGGTGGTACCCTTCTTAGAAAAAAACTCTCTCAATCCAGCCAAGGCAGAGATTTTTTGCCCCATTTCACTGCTCCCATGGCTGGCAAAGATCCCTGAGGCCTATGTCAACTCCCTCCTCTAGGATTTTCTGATGAGGAATAATCTGCTTGACCCCTCCCAGAATGGCTTTCGACCAGGTCACAGCACGGAATCTGCCCTCCTGGCAGTGACAGAACATCTCTGGTCCGCTCTGGATGCCAGCCACACGTCCACGCTGATCCTTTTAGTTCTAAGCTCTGCGTTTGACACGGTGGCCCATGCCATTCTACTGCACCGTCTGGAGGTGGCCGGCATCACTGGACCGGCTTTGGAGTGGCTTGCCTCCTTTATCCGGGAAAGGTAATTTGTTGTGGCAGTTCTCCCGTTCGCCTCGGGCTCGCACCCTATCAAGCAAAGGGTGCAACAGGGTTCTTCCCTCAGTCCTCTACTTTTTAATCTCTATGTGCAACCTCTAGCCACAGTAGCCAAGAGCAGAGGGCTGACTATGATCTCCTATGCTGACGATACCCAGCTGGTGGTAGCATTCTCCAATAACACCGAGCAGGACGCCCGTAAATTTCAGGGCGACCTGCAGGCAGTCGCTGAGTGGATGACCGGCAACTGCCTTCAACTTAATGCCAGCAAGTCGGAGGTACTATTGGTGGGGAATGACCATGGTCAGTGGAGTGACCAGTGGTGGCCGGGAAGCCTTGGCCGTGCCTCCCTCCTAAGGAAGCTTTAAAAAATTTGGGAGTGTGGCTTGACACATCTCTCAACTTCCGAGTCCAAACAAAAAAAGTGGCAGGCACGTGCTTTGGACTCTTACGGGGGCTTTGTCCTCTTCTGGGGTATTTTGACGACCCAACTCGACAGGTCATCATTGAAGCATCTGTTCTGTCTAGACTCGACTATGCTTCATTGCTACACTTAGGATCTAATAACGCAGACATTTTGAGGCTTCAAAGGGTTCAGAACCCGGCTGAAAGAAACCTTCTGGGTCTTCGCAGGTCTTGCTCGGCGTCTGGTGCCATACGACGCCTGCATTGGCTGCCGGTGGCCAGGCGCATTGAATTCAAGGCTCTATGTATCACCTTTAAAGCCCTGAAGTTGTCTTCTCCTGACATCCTGTCACAGCTTATTCTGCCCTATGCTCTCTCACGCCATCTTCGTTCCCAGGGCCAACATCTGGTAGTTATACCCCGAATACAGAGAGCCTGTGCTGGTGGCCGGTCATTCCGCTGCAGAGCCGCCCCCCTCTGGAATTCACTTCCAGTTCAGATCCGGGGCCTTACCATTACCTGGAGTTTAGGAAGGCCATTCAAAACCTACCTGTTTCCTACACCATAGTCTCTCCCTCTCGCCTCTCCGTCTTGTAAGTTGTGTTGCTGCTAGCGCCGGGATGCCCCTTTGCTGGGGCAGCTGTTTTGCGCTTTATAAGTGATGCTAACATAACATAACATAGGTAGTAACAGGGAGATTACTGAACTGTATAGGTAGTGCTCAAGGGATTGTAGAAGTGCATGAGTTAGTGTCTGGGTTATCACAAGAGTACATGGGTGTTGACTGAATGATTAGAGTCTTTAAGGAGAGTGCATGGTGAATGTATGAGTGCTTGAGTTTTGGCGCAGTGATTGGATTAGGACATGGTATTAGCTGGGTGATTGGAGGAGTGCATAAGTAGTAATAGGGAGATTACTGAACTGTATAGGTAGTGCTCAAGGGATAATAGAAGTACAGGAGTTAGTGCCTTAGTCATTGTATTAGTACATGGGTAGTGACTGGATGATTAGAAAACGGCAAGGGGATTCACAGTGAATTTATAAGTGCTTCTGTTTTGGCACAATCATTGGATAAGGACATGGGACTGGCTGGGTGATTGGAAGAGTGCATAGGTTAGTGCCTGGGTCATTGCATGACCCAGGCACTGACTACTGACTAGATTATTAGACTACTGCAAGGAGAGTGCATGATAAATGTATAAGTGCTTGGGTGTTGGTGCAGTGATTAGATAAGGACATGGGACTGGCTAGATAATTGGAGGAGTGCACGTGGAGTGACAGGGAGATTACTAAACTGTATAGGTGGCGTTCAAGGAATTGCAGAAGCACATGACTGAGTACCTGGGTCATTGCATGAGTATATGAGTAGTGACTGGATAATTAGAGTATTGCATGGTGAATGTATAAGTGCTTGGGTTTTGGTGCAATGATTAGATAAGGATATGGGACTGGCTGGGTGATTGGAGGAGTGCATCGGTAGTAACAGAGAGAATACTGAACTGTATAGGTAATGCTCAAGCGATTGTAGAAGTGCATGAGTTAGTGCCTGGGTCATTGCATGAGTACACCAAGCATACATGCAACTGTATGAATAGAATCTGAACACATCGATAACTCATTACATACTATCTAGTTAAGTAACTAAGTACAATATGGCAGAAACAGTAATATATGGTGGTTTATTTTTGAGCAATTGACAACACTTTAAATTATTATTTTTAAAACCACACTTATATTATACATCTTCAGCTTTGTATCTAAAATTATGTGGCATCATTCAACTATACCTTTGCTTAGGCAACAAAAAACAAACCTAATTAACAGCACCTTATTTCACCATTCTATCTTCAAATATATGCCATCAGTTAACTTTACCTTCTGTAAAACTTAATACCAAAAACCTAATGAACAACACCTTATATGATCATCTTTCAAACACCACAGTTGTGCTGCATCTTTACCAAAGTATTTATAATTATGCAGTATTATTCAAATATACATTTGTAAAAAGATGACAAAATGAAGCCTAATAAACCACACCACATATGAACATCTTTCAAGATACACATTTGTACTGCATCTTCAACCAATTATCTAATAATATGAGGTATCATTCAGCTATACCTTTGAAAAAACTTAGAAATATACATATTACCGTACAGAGCTATTTTAAACAACCTTCAAGTACAATGAAACTAATTCCAATATACATCTCTACATTTAATTATATATTTCCAAAAAACACAGTTTTTCAAATCTGAAAACACATTTCCATTGGTCACAGATAATAACCCTTATCGACTGACTTCTTACCCTCTTCTACTTAATGTCAATTTCCATAGCAAAAGGTTATGCAACATTCAAATTAACTGACAGGTCACAAGTTCACCTCACAATGTTGCAAATGAGAATAGCAGGTGTGGTTGCCTTTGCAAAACATGACCTTATCCTTTCTGCTGTACCTTTCAACATTCTTTTACTAACCAATAAGAAACTTGTTTTTTAAATAAAGTAAAATGCACCCCATTTTTGAATGTACAATGTTCTTAAACAACCAATCAAATATCTGCTTTCTTAAAAAAAGCATATTCTCCGTCATTTTAGATATCTCCCATTTTACCAACTCACTACCACAGCTATAGGAATTTTTTCCGTACCTACAGTCATCCCTTCAAGATGCTTTCAGTGTGGATTGTTGGGCACAGCTATATTTTCTGGTGTAAAAGGTATGCTGAACACAGAGGTATTGATAAAGACCTAGCTTTCCAAAATGTAGACATTAAATGGATTGGACATAGAGGATTACATTGGCACTAATTGATGCCTTTGGTTAAAACCTTTTTGTATCTCCAAGCCACTGGCCTCACGATTGTGCTCTGTTGTGGTAATGACCTAGGTACATTGACTGGGATAGGTATTGAATGCTAATGAATGACACCTTTGTATAATTGATGTTGCTATATCCCCCAAACTGTCTCTGTATACTCTAACATATGCCAAAGACAGAAATGGAAGTGGTCCAATCAATTTTGACTTCCGATTGAAAAAGCTAGAAAAATGTCAATAAATCTGTTCCTGCTTACCTCAGATACTGTAGGATGGGCTCCATCTATGACAACAATCTTTGTTTCAATATGGATGGCACCTACAGAAGTGATGGAGTACACTTCACTGATTAAGGCAACCGAGTGTTTCTCAACAACCTGAAGCTTTGCATCCACACATGCATGCAGCAACAACAATCTCCCAATGAAAACAAGGGCTCTTTGTAGAGCCACTCAATAACCCTACATAACCAGCAACTTCCATTGACCAACAGTAGAATTGTGGTAAGGCCCCGGGGGATGGGGTCCATATTTCCAAAATCAGCCCTGGAGGGGGACAACGCAGTCCCCCTCTCTTGTTTTTAAACAAATAAATAAAAATGAATAGCAGTTCCCAGGGATGGGGACCCTGTGGCACAAATTGACCCAGGGAAGGGGAGCCTCACAGCTCCCCTTGATTTAATTAAGAAATGAAATGCTGGTCTCTGTGGGATGGGGTCCCCAGGACTGTAAGCGACACTGAGAAGGGGGCACACAGCCCCCCTCTCTATTTGAAAAATGCCTGGCTCCCGGGGGATGGGGTCCTTGGGGCCAAATATGGCCCAGTGAAAGGGGACCCACTTCCTTTAAAATAAAAAAATAAAATGATATCACATGACGCTGGAGGCCTTGCACCTTCTCTTACAGCGCTCTGCAATCTCACCTCCTAGGTCATACTTGTGGTTCAACGACCCCTCCTGATACTTTCAGTAAGTCAGACCTGCTGAGAAGTATTCATGGACCCACTTGCTTTCTCTACTACTAAGCAAACACACACTACTAGTCGGAGGATGAAGTCTGCTTAGCTGCTGAGGGTCCTTGGGGGCGAACAACCCCTACTGTTACACCCAGTAAGTCCCACTCAGCAGGATTGCTAAGAGGTCTTCAGAGGCTATGCCCCCATGCTCCACCACTCTGCAAACCTAACTCCGGGTGCACTACTAGTTGGGGGATGAAGTCCCCTTGGCTGCTGAGGGTCCTTGGGGGTGACCAACCCCTCCTTTTATCTCCAGTAAATACTACTCAGCTGGATGGATTCCTGATAGCTGCTCATAGGGCTGGTTCACTTTCTCCACCACTCTGCAAACACTGTTACAACTTGAAAAACATAGAAATCCACTAAAAAAACAAAGGGTACAGGGATGTCATAGTGAAGAAATGAAATGAAATTGAAATTGAAAGCAAACAAAGATTAAAGGGACGTTATAGTTAGACTCAGGGCTCACTTTTACAAAACAAGTGAAATTCAGTAGTTATTGTTAGCTGAGCTAACTATAACGCGCGTCACTCGCAATGCGCTGCTTATGACTTCACATATTACATTACTGATGACATGGCTAGTGGCATCACTGATGGCATCTCAAATGATATCACTGATTACATCTTCCACAGAATCACTGAGGCACCCTCTGACAACCCATATAACTTTTAATAAACTCACTTTCACAGAACCATTCAAAGACCCATACCAGGATTTACATACCCATTCACTGATTCATACATATACACTCACATGCACTCACTCACCCATACAGCCACTCATACACCCACTCAGTCAATAATACAGCCACTGATATATCCACTCATACAACCATATATCCACTCATACCCAGAGTCAGTCAACCATAGAGCTACTCACACACCTATTCACTCACCCATACTGTCAAGCACACAGCCACTTGCTCACCCTGATAGATACACACACACCCACTCACTTATTCAAACAGATACTAACACATACTCAATCACCTATAAAGTCACTGACACAGGGATATACTCACCCATACAACCCCTATCTCATTCACTCACTCACCCACACAGGCATATGCCCAATCACTCATCTATACTGCCTTTCACATAACCGTTTACAAAACCATATACCACTGAGATATCTACTTACTGACCTGTCCTCAGGACACCCCCACACCGTACGGCCCTCCAGCTGTGTCTGTGCCCCCTCGCTGCTGCTCGCTGTGCCATTCGCCCTCCTGTGGCGCCACCCTCAATGCACTCAACGCCGGCCGGAACCCCGCCTGCTATCGAGCCACCCTGAAACGCACCCACCAACCCTTCACCTGTCAAGCCTGCCGATTCACCTGCCTCCGGACCTGCACCGCACCCGCAAAGCCGATCACCAGCAGCAACCACCTCAAGTGCATCCTGCTCAACACCCGCTCCGTCCACAGACACGCCGTGGAACTCTGGAACCTGCTCGACACAACATCACCAGATGTCGCCTTCTCCACGGAAACCTGGATGAACGCCTCCTCAGTGCCCGACATCGCCATCGCCATCCCGGACAGATACAAGATCACCCGGAAGGACTGTCTCAACCAGACTGGAGGAGGCATCGCCATCGTACACTAGAACACGTTCCGCATCACGACCAACTCCGACGACACCCTCACCGCCGCCGAACACCTCCACTTCCAGATACACACTGACCCCAAGACCACAGTCAGAGGCACCCTAATCTACAGACCACCGGGACCACGCACTCAATTCAGCGAAGACATCGCAGACTTCATCAGCCCGCACACCTTCCCCTCTGCTGACTACATCCTCCTAGGGGACCTCAACTTCCACCTGGAGAACAATAGGGACAGCAACACCACCACCCTGCTGGACAATCTCGCCAACCTCAGACTCAAGCAACTGGTGAACACCCCCACCCACTACGCCGGCCACACGCTTGACCCAGTCTTCTCCTCCAGCAAATACATCTCCTTCAGCCACTCCACCGGACTTTATTGGACTGACCACAGCTGCGTCAGCTTCAGAAGAACCACGACCCACCACCACTCGAAACAGGTTCCTCGCAGGACCTGTAACAAGATCACCGCCGACCAGCTCCCCACCTCCCTCAGCCAGAACCCCCCCCGCCTGCACAACGGACCCCAACGAAGCAGCCCGCAACTCACACAGTGGATCACCAACTGTGCTGACAACCTCGCACCACTGAAGACCCCTCCCAGCAGACCCGGCAGCAAGAAAGCCTCTTGGTTCACCGCCAAATTTAGGAACTCCAAGAAGAACTGCTGCACCCTCGAGAAAGCCTGGCGCAACGACCAGACCACAGAGAGCATGACTGCCCTCAAGCACGCCACCCGCAAACACCACCAGCTGATCCGCACCATCAAGAAGATAGCATTCAAAGAATGACTGAACAACAACGCCCACAAGAGCAAGGAATTCTTCAGCATCGTCAAAGAGCTCTCCAACTCCAACGCCATAAACAACGACATCACTCCCTCGCAAGACCTCTGCGACTTACTCCCTCATTCTTTCACAGCAAGATCGCCAACATACACAACAGCTTCGGCGCACAGACCACGTACACAACCTCCGAATCAACGCCTCCCACCACCACCCTCTGCGCCTGGACCCCGGTCAGCACCGAAGACACCACCCACACGATGAACACCATCCACTCCGGATCACCTATTGACCCCTGCCCCCACCACGTCTTCAACAAGACCGACTCCATCATCGCACCCCAACTCCGGATTATCATCAACACCTCCTTCATCACCGCCACCTTCCTGGAGAGCTGGAAGCACGCCAAGCTCAGCGCACTCCTGAAGAAACCAACAGCGGACCCCACCGACCTCAAGAACATCCGCCCCATATCACTCCTCCCTTTTCCCGCCAAAATCATCGAAAAGACCATCAACAGACAGCTTGCCGCCTTCCTTGAGACAAACGGATCCCTCGACCACTCGCAGTCCGGCTTCCGAGCCAACCACAGCACCGAGACCGCCCTCATCGCAGCCACTGATGACATCAGATCCCTGCTCGACAACAGGGAAACAGCGGCCCTCATCCTCCTGGACCTCTACCACCCTAGTGCAGAGCCTCAGCAACATCGGAATCCAAGACAAGGCACTGGAGTGGATCACCTCATTCCTCACCGGAAGAACGCAGAGAGTCCGCCTCCCCCGTTCAGATCCAAGGCCACCAAAGTAATCTGCGGCGTATCACAAGGATCTTCACTCAGCCCCACCCTCTTCAACGTCTACATGAGCCCCCTTGCAGCCATTGCACGCCAACACAACCTCAACATCATCTCCTATGCCGACAACACCCAGCTGATCCTCTCCGTTACCAACGACCCCGCCACCGCCAGAACCAGCCTACACGAAGGGATGAAAGACGTCACCGAGTGGATGAAGAACAGCTGCCTGAAACTGAACTCAGACAAGACGGAAGTCCTCATCCTGGGATCATCGCTCTCTGCCTGGGACGACTCATGGTGGCCCCCTGCCCTGGGCACCACTCCCAAGCCAATGGACCACGCACGTAACCTGGGCCTCATCCTGGACTCCTCCCTCTCAATGACCTGACAAGTCAACGCCGTCTCATCATCGTGCTTCAACACCCTGCGCATGCTCCGAAAGATCTTCCGGTGGATCCCCACCAAAACCAGGAAGATGGTCACCCAGGCACTCGTCACCAGCCGACTGGACTACGGAAACACCCTCTATGCCGGAACCACAGCCAAACTTCAGAAAACACTCCAACACATCCAGAACTTTTCCACACGACTCGTCCTGGACATACCATGACACAGACACATCTCCGGACACCTAAGAAACCTGCACTGGCACCCCATCAGCAAGAGGATCACATTCAGACTCCTCACCCACGCACACAAGGCTCTCCACGACCTGGGCCCCAAGTACCTCAACAACCGCCTGACCTTCTACACTCCCACCCGCCAGCTATGATCAACCAGCCTCGCCCTCGCCGCCGTTCCACGCATCCGCAGAGCCACCATGGGAGGAAGATCCTTCTCCTACCTGGCAGCCAAGACATGGAACTCCCTCCCCATCCACCTCCGGCTAACCCAGGACGATCTCTCCTTCAGGAAGCAACTCAAGATCTGGCTTTTTGAGCAGTAACGGACCCCGCTCCCCCAGCACCTTGAGACCCCTCTGGGTGAGTAGCGCGCTTTACAAATGTCATGATTGATTGATTGATTACTCTCCCACACAGCCATACACACACTCTCTCACCCATACAGCCCCTCACACACTCACTAACCCATCCAGCCACTGACTTACCCACTCATTCATCCATAGAGGCAGTCACAGATACCCTAATCCACTCACAAAGACATTCAAACAACCATACAGGTACTCAGACAACCAACAACTAACCAATACAGCCGCTCATTTACCCACTCACACAACCTACAGCCACTTAGTCACCAACTGACAGACTGATAGAGATATTCACAAAACCAGTCACTCACCCACACATTCACTGAGATACCTAATCTCTCAAATATACAGTCAGACACTCACCCATCGAATCATCCATACTGGCACTGATGCACCCACTGATTCACCAATACAACTTGGTATATATATTTGATACTCATAAACTTCCCATAGGGGACTTTAGACACCGCTACAGCCGAAACAGCTGAACAGAATTACATCAAATTTGGCAAAAAAGTAGCCCTTGTTTCAGAAAGAACTCTTTTTGTTAAATAGTGTAAATCCGTTCAGTTGTTCCTGAGAAAGTAAAAAAAAAGAGGCAAAAAAATGCATTTTCCATAAGAAACTTTAGACACTGCTACAGCCCGAACTGCTGAACGGATTTGTACCAAATTTGGCACAAAGGTAGCCCTTGTTTCAGAAAGAACGCTTTTTCTTAAATGGTGTAAATCCATTCAGCAGTTGCTGAGTTTCGATATAAAGAGGCGCCGTGGATCCGCACATCCTCCCGACCACGAGCTTTATTCTATTTGGCTGTCAACACTCCAAACCAGGAAGTGTTTTCCTCCACTTTGTGCCTCGGTAGAAGTGAGTCAGAGGAAAATAGGGAATCTTAGGTGAATAGAAAGAAAAGGGGACAGGGTAGAAACATCCTGACCCTCTTGGCCTGCTCAGGGGGTCCAAGCAGTTTGGGGGAAAATTAACATCAATTCTGCAAAGGTGTCCTTCATTAGCATTTCCAGACCTACCCCAGTCAATGTGCCTAGGTCATTGCCAGCACAGTGCACAATTATGAGGTCAGAGTGTTGTAGATGCAAAAAGGATTTAACCAATTGCATCAATTGGTGCCACTTTAATCCTCTCTGCCCAATCCATTTAATGTTTACATTTTGCAAAGCTAGGTCTTTGTCAATACCTCTGCTTTCAGCATAACTTTTGCACCAGAAAACATAGTTGTGTCCCACAATCCACACTCTAAGCATCTTGAAGGGGAGTCGGGATGCAGTCAAAAGACGTCTGTAGATGAAGTAGGCAGTTGGTAAAACAAGGGGTGCCTAACATGGTCGACAGGATGCAGTTTTAGAAGCAAAGTGATTGGTAGTGTGAGAACATTATAGAGTGAAAAATAGGGTGCCTGTTTCTGTGTTTAAAAAGCATGTTTCTTGTTGGTTAGTAAAAACACTTTGAAAGGTACATTATATAGGATTAGCTGTTATTTTGAAAAGTCAAACAGCACACTTGCTGTTTGAACTTGTAACATTGTGTGCTGAACTTGTGACCTGTATGTTCAGTTGAGTATTCCGTGAACTGTTAATATGGAAACAGACCTTAAGCAGAATGGGGGTAGGGTTGGGAGTTATGTGTGGCATTAAAATGTGTATTTCTTATAAATATTAAAGTAATATGTAATTGCAGTGAGATTTCCCAAGTTGCTGGTGTGGTTAGAAGTAGTGTTTTATGAATTTTCGATTTTTTTTTTATTTGTAATATACTTTTGAAGTCTCATCTGGATCCACGGTTCTATCGCTTACGGTGCTCGGACCAGGCGCGGCTCCAGAAAATTCCAATAGCAATTTTGGTTCAGTTAGACGTCATTTGGCAAGTGTTGATGTGTGTAACCAATATTGACCACATTGACTCATTCACCCATAGAATCACTCATACATACAGTCACTCATCAATACAACACTATCATATGCACTCATACACCTATACAGACACTCACACACTGCCACTCATCCATGGAGTTACTCACACACCTAGTCAGTCATGCAAAGAATCAATCACACTACCATCTCCTCAACTATACAGTTATACACACAACACCTTACTTATTCAAACATATACTAACACATACTTACTCTCTTATACAATCACTGATACAAGTACACAATGATCCATATAGCCACTCGCACATTTACTGGCTCTCACGTATAGTCATTTATATATGCCAACTCTCACATGCCCTGTGTTTTACATATGTACTTACTTGCACATGTAGCACTGAGATATCCATGCACTCACCAACACACCCATGCACACAGTCAACCGCCCATATAGCTGTTTCCACATGCACTCTTGAACTCATACACCTAGTGAATCAACTGCTCACACATCTATGCACAGAGTCACACACCTCCCAGCCACCCACACACACACTCAGTCTCCCATTCACATACTTGGGCAACCAATCAATAACCCATTTAGCCACTCATATAGCTACTGATCAACACATGCAGCAGCTTACACAACAACAGACATACTGATGCACACATTCAGACAGTTTAGTCACTAACCCATGCATTTAGTAAGACATATTTATTCACTCACTCATACAGTCAGTCACGTACCTACTAAATCCTTCATCCAGACACTTATACATCCACTCATTCTTCAATATGTAAAACATATTTAAATTTTACAGAAACACACAGTCACTGAGTGATGTCATCTGTGATGTCAAATGAGATGTCATCAGTGATGTAATTTGAGATGTCATCAGTGATGTCACTGACCATGTCATGAATGATGTAATATATGACATCATCAGTACAACTAACTATATAGGAGCAATTTCAATGGTTTTTTTAAATGCTAATTCCTAACTATATAAGGCCTGAAACCTATGTGTTTTTATGTGAATATATATATATATATATATATATATATATATATATATATATATATATATATATATATATATATATATATATATATATATATATATATATATATATATATTACCTACTGGCGATAGCCAGTAGGTATATATAGTTAGGATTTTTTTCCTATGGGACTTTTGAAAATTCTATGTCTAATAACTTTGGCGTTTGAGGACGGAATCGGCTGAAATTTTCAGGAAAATGGCACATTTTGTTTCTGAGCAGCCCTTGAAAATTTGGGGGGGTTTCGTCAAGGGGGGGGCGAGGAAAAAGGGGGGTCCCAAAACGCGTTTTTCCCATGTTAATTTCCATAGGGCGTTTGGCCTCTTTTTTAGCTCGAACGGCTGAATGGATTTGCCCGAAACTTGGCAAAATTGTAGGGACTGTTAGCCCGATGTGCCTTTGCTGGGTCTCAATATATGTGCTCCAGTGGATTTTGAGAAATTAACGTTTTAAAAAATTTATATATCTGTGACAGCGTCCCGGGTAGCGCTCCAGATCGCGTACTTTTCGCGTCACGGAGCTTTGCGAAGCGATGCTGATTGGCTCTCCGGTGTCTGTCAACATTCTAAACAGTCCGGAGCGGCCGCCATCTTGTCTCTCGGTGGGATCGAGAGACAAGAAGAGGTGAAAAACGAAGGGGGAATTTAATGAAAGGGGGCAAGGTAGACCCCTCTTGACCCCCTAGGAATGATGTTGGGGTTATTATGGGTCCTGTGGGGAAAATTAAAAAAATGTGATTTTTCACGGTAGAAGCGTTTCTCGGTTCGCAAATTAACGGCTGAATGGATTTGCACGAAACTTGGCAAAATTATAGGGACTGGTAGCCCGATGTGCCTTTGCTGGGTCTCAATATATGTGCTCCAGTGGATTTTGAGAAATTAACGTTTAAAAAACAGGTATATCTGTGACAGCGTCCCAGATCGCGTACTTTTCGCGTAACGGAGCTTTGCGTAGCGAAGCTGATTGGCTCTCCGGTGTCTGTCAACATTCTAAACAGTCCTGTGCGGCCGCCATCTTGTCTGTCGGTAGGATCGAGAGACAAGAGGAGGAGAAAAACGAAGGGGGAATTTAATGAAAGGGGGCTAGGTAGACCTGTCTTGATCCCCTAGGAATGATGTTGGGGTTATTAAAGGGTCCCGTGGGGCAAATAATAAAAATTTGATTTTTCGAGGTAGAAGCGCTTCTCGGTTCGCAAATTGGTAGCGAAACGTGAATTCGCCATTTTGTGTTTCGATTTCATTGAATTATTAGGTATAAGGGGGTACGGGAGACGTATCCTGACCCCTTTTGTTTTCTGAGGGTGGCTGAGGAGGCTCATATATGTTGATACATGTCTTCCAGCGGCTGTGCGTGAGCAATTTTTTTTTGTTGCGTGACGTCTGTTAACGTTCGATTCGATGGAAATCAGGAAGTGTTGACCGCCATTTTGTCACTGCGAGTAAATATTTTGTTTAAAATAATTGTTATAAATTAATCCTTATTGATAAACATTGTCTGCGCCATCTTGTCTTTTTTGCAATGCCACACTTTTGTTGAGCACGGCAGCCATTTTAGATGCCTTGACCAGACCCACTCTCTGCACGCCGCCGATCCTCAGCATGGCTCCTCACCCTCGCAAGCATCTCCCCCACGCACTGGTCACCCCCGCTCTCTCTCTCATGCATGGGCCAGAAACCTCCTCCCATGTGCGCTGCTCTTCCCTGAGAATCACACCCTGTGCCCGCCCGACACCACCCTTTCACCCAATTCACTACCGCACCCTCTGACACTCTTCTTCCTCTGTGTCCGATTGTTCAGGCCGGTCCCAGGCTATCACCTAGCCCTGCAGATTTTTCCATCCAAGTCTGCTTGAGAGTTTGTAGAACAATGGCTTTAGATCTTGCCCTCCCCTCTTTTGACTGTTGGTCTTGTTGCCTATGTCTTCTGTTGTCATTTAACTGAACCTTTTTTGACTGCCGAAAGGGGTTCTGGTCCGACCGCTGGTTGGTGGAGATATTTTGACTATATCCTGGACCTGCCCGGCCTCGCCCAAATTGGCGCCGGTATAAATGGGACT
The DNA here is from genome assembly GCF_964263255.1 of Lissotriton vulgaris. Taxonomy (NCBI): domain Eukaryota; kingdom Metazoa; phylum Chordata; class Amphibia; order Caudata; family Salamandridae; genus Lissotriton; species Lissotriton vulgaris. The sequence goes on along the minus strand of NC_141694.1, from coordinate 394,296,151 downwards.
CGTACCTCCTTGTTGTGTACTGGTTGCACAACCTTGATATCACGAGATACGTATGCAGTTTTGAAGCACATGGCGGGCGGGAATGAGAATTGATTGAATATTTCGACATCCCTATTGATATTAAGTTCTGATGTGTTATTGATTACTGTACTATTGAAAGTTCGAATTAACGTCACCCATGGTACTTGCCCGCAAATGTATATCTAGATAATTTTATTGTAAGTGGCCCTGTCGTATTTTAATTACAAAATGTACGTCCACCGATTCCGCAACTGTTAGACACCTTAGTTCTTGCAACCTAATGGCCCGCTCGTTGCGTTCCTCTACAGTGTAAATGTCTCCTCATCATATACGATTTGAGTTTGCTCCGTGGCCGGCCCACGTGGTTATAGGCCCGTATTTGTATACTGACATTTTCACAATAAAGGTTTTTAAAACAAAACACGGTAGTAGTATTTTCATTTGTAAAGTTTTTACTTTTAGTGACTGTTTTCGAATCAGTAAAAGGCAAGTGAAATAAAGCAGTCCAATTACATGACGGATAAAAGGTATAATATGTAGGAACGCAGTAAAGATAAATGGTCAAGGGCAGTTGTGTTTTTCATGTCTGGCGTCAGCATGAGACCACTACCATCTCGTAGCTCCGTCGTGGCCATTCCACGAGCAATCATGGCAGCCGCTCCCCACCAGAAGCCTGCGGGAGTCGGAGGCCCCCAAGACTTTTGTAGAATCTTCACGGCTGAGGGGACGCTTTTCGAGAATGGGACCCAAGCCCTAGCAGACAAGCGTCCGAGTTCCAAGGTGTCCCAGGGCCATTTTAGTGGACCAGGCCCAAAACCGAAGAGCCGGCCGCCATTTTGAGAGTCCTGTGGCAGCCGCCTATCGCTGCACCGCAAGAGCGGGCGCATCTCAACTACATGGTGAGCGAGACGCTGTAGTCGCAAGAGCGGGCGGAAAACAGCTGAATGGCGGAAGAGGCACAGTGTAGCAAAAGCGGGCGGAATGGCAACTAAAACGATAAAGGGGCGCCTCACTACAGCTTGTCTTCAGGTCAAACGGATTGTGGGACAAGGTCCAGAATTGAAGAGTCATCAAAAGGCAAAAAGTACCGCCGGACCCCGGGAGCCGGCCGCCTATGTCGGGGGCGATCTCAGGCTACACCAGTGCTATAAGACTTGGGGAGGGTGTCGGAGCCAAGCGTCTTCTCCGAGTCCATGGCCATCACAGCGCCCCTCAGGGGCCTCCGTCAAGCTGTTTAGGAAGGTAACATATCACATTGTTTTCTAATGCAGTCAGGTCCACAAACGACACTCACTTACTTTGAGAATAGTGAAGCTGCAGTAGGTGGAAATAAGCTTCAGACAGTGTTACAAGCGCTGCTCAGAACTCTTAACTATGGCACCCAACATCTAGAACTTATGCTATTTGAGAATGGTAGTGACATCGAAGCATCTCAGGGACCAAAACCATTAACGTACTTTCACGTATGAAAATCTTACTTGGGGAGGGGGCAGGAGCGAAGCGCCCCCTCCCAGTCAGCGCCACCACACCGTATGTTGAAAATCTGAAGCCATCGTTCTACAAAGTCAACCAAACTTGGATTGAAAAATCTAGAAAAATGTACAAACTGAAAACCAGTTTTGGTCTGCATAGCATCAGTAACAACGCTTGAGTCAGCTTTGTGTCAAGCCGCCATTTTGATTCAACAAAGCACAGGCATTGAAAAAGGCTGAAATTCAGAACTCTAAACTATGGCACCCAACATCCAGGAGCTTGCTATCCGGATCTTGGAGCCTTGTGCTGTTTTCGATCTATTCACACATCGGTCCACTACTGACATCATCTTATAAACCAACGTTATGTAAATAGTTTTTTAATAAAATGTTTTACCCTGTTTCTTTGCTGGTGTGTTGTCTATATTTTTAATATTTGCATAGGGTTTGTCATTATTTTGTGCGGGATGGGTGATGGAGCCGAGCTGTCTTGCAGCCCTCATGGTGTGGAGCTCAGTTCATCTCACTATTTTCGTATTTCTCAAGAAGGGTTGTTCCTAATATTTCTATTTTAGCGAGGTCAAAAAGAGATCCAATTAGTGGCCTACTGATTTTGCTCGATTACTTTTATTTTTTTACACGATTTTTCACTATCTGCAAAGACTAAACAGAGTATTGCGACTTTGTGCTTGTTTGTAAATAGAGAATGATCCAAAGAGAACCAATTCTAAAACAGTAAATGCTTGGACAACAATCAATCAAATGGAGAGACAAGGAGGTACGACGGATTACAACGGGGGTAAAGGCCTGCGTTAACTACCCTTCTGTATCTGCAAAGAGAGAGTACTACTAAGGCAAAAGAGGGGAGGGGGGGGGGCAGCGTTCAAAGCACATCAGCGTGCATAAATACGAAAATGTTTTTATCTATCACGTACTTGACATTTTAAAGCTTTTCATATTTGCTATTAAAAAACCAATGAAATTCACAGAAAAAACCATAGGTTATAGTGGATATATAGTTAGGAATTTGCATTTACAAAACCTTGAAAATTCAATGAAAAAACCATAGGTTATAGGCCATATATAGTTAGGAATTAGCATTTACAAAACCTTATTTTACTCGCATAAAACCATTGAAATTCCATATATAGTTAGCTAACTATAAGCGCTAACTATATATCGCGCACCCGCAATCCACTGCTGATGATGTCACATATTACATCATTCATGACATGGTCAGTGACATCACTGATGACATCACTGATGACATCTCAAATGACATCACTGATGACAACTCAAATGATATCAATGATGACATCTCAAATGACATCACTGATGACATCACTGATGACAACTCAAATGACATCACTGATGACATCTCATTTGTCATCACTGATCACATCACTCATGTGATAATACAATGAACCTCTTCAGACTCTAATATAACCTTACATACACTCAGTATAAACAGACACTCACAGACTGTCACTCATCCATGGAGTTACTCACACACCTAGTCAGTCATGCAAAGAATCAATCACACCTCCATTTCCTCAACTATACAGTTATACACATCTTACTTATTCAAACATATAATAACACATATTTACTCTCTTATATAATCCCTGATACAAGCTCACAGTGATCGATACAGCCACTCACACATTCACTGGGTCTTATGTTCAGTTATTTATATATCTCAACTCTCACATGTATTGTGTTTTACATACGTACTTACTTGCACATGTAGCAATGAGAAATCCATTCACTCACCAACACACCCATGCACAGTCAACCGCCCATATAGCTGTTTCCACATGCACTCTTGAACTCATACTCCTAGTGAATCAACTGCTTACACATCTATGCACAGAGTCACGCACCTCCCAGCCACCCACACACACACTCAGCCTCCCATTCAAATATTTGGGCAACCAATCAATAACCCATATGGCCACTCTTATAGCTACTGATCAACACATGCAGCAGCTTACACAACAACAAACATACTGATGCACGAATTAAGACAGTTTAGTCACTAACCCATGTACTCAGTGAGACACATTTAATCACTCACTCATACAGTCAGTCATGCACCTACTAAATTCTTCATCCAGACACTTATACATCCACTCATTCTTCAATATGTGAAACATATTTAAACTTTACAGACACATACAATCACTGGTTGTTTTGATCAGTGATGTCATCAGTGATGTCACTGACCATGTCATGAATGATGTAATATGTGACATCATCAGCAGTGGATTGCGGGTGCGCGATATATAGTTAGCGCTTATAGTTAGCTAACTATATATGGAATTTCAATGGTTTTATGCGAGTAAAATAAGGTTTTGTAAATGCTAATTCCTAACTATATATGGCCTATAACCTATGGTTTTTTCATTGAATATATATATATATATATATATATATATATATATATATATATATATATATATATATATATATATATATATATCAGGAACACTCCAATCTTCACACTTCAAGAAAGGCACTGACTCCGTGAAATTACGAATTCCAAATAAGTTTATTCACTTATAGGCTGCTTGACGCGTTTCGGCGGTTAGCTCCCGCCTTGTTCACTACATCTCTGCATTCAGTGTCTTACTTTATACCCTATGACAATACATTACGTCATGCATGTTAAACTCATGTTTCATGGTAAAGTTAGGCTTGTTTTATAGTTTAGTTGCCCTGTTGCCATGACTATGCTAGCAACGCTAGGATTTAGCAGACATAGTAGAGTTCCTTTCGGCATGCACATTCCTATGTAACGTCATTCTCGCATACACGTTTTCCCGTTGCTATGGAAACCTCCCCGCAATGTCAGCCTAGTGATTCCTTCATTCCTGATTACGCGCTGGGCATGTGAGGTTCGGCAGTCCCTGTATGCGGCGGTGTTCTAACAGTGAGATATACCATGTGAGTGTGGCAACAGTATCGATACTCGGGTTGCGCGCTGTTGTTTCGCATTAGTGTCTGGTTGGGTGTATGTGACTGCTCTCAAGGATATTCAGGGTGGAGTGTTTACGTGATTACCCAGCGAATGTGCCTAGATTCAGTGGTCCTGGGATAGTGCCCATTGGTGTGGAATAGCCTTATCAAGTGTCAGTTGTGCTTTGCTATTGTTAACAACCACAGGCGCCTACACCCTCTTCTCCAAGTGGACTAAGGAGTGAAACCTGTTAGGTGTGGTATCGTGTCTAAGTGACGGAGCGCCGTGTGCATGGCTAGACATTGTGTTAAACTCCACCTGTCTAATATATGGGATCTTTCTAAACACTCTCAATTAAATTCTGCATACATATATAAATGTTATTTCTTCCTGGAGAGATTCCCCTGATACAAACTCGACAATGACGTATATACATTGAAATTTACACATACATTGCAAAAAATAATAATAATGAGATGACATGCCTGTCTTAGCTAGCTTACATTACCAATAGAAAAAGCTGCAGAGTCTCGGGGAGGTGAATGTGCTCATATGTACAAAGTGGTGTGAGGTTAAAAAGCAAACAGCAGATGTTTACTGGCATTAGAGAATGGGAAGTCGGGAGAGGATAGCGATTGTAATAGTTAGTACTACTGTGACTTACAAATGTACGCTAAGAGCCTCATCTGCATTGAGGCCATTAGGTATCTTGGAGTTCAAGAGGATTATATATCTTGATTCCAGTCTCCTGAGAGTTTGGAGACGGTTTCCCCCCCTGATGTTTTTAGGGACACTACCGATGACAAAGTACGACAGTACCTGACTGTCACCTGCATGTGCCGTATTTATGTGTCTGGCCACAGGATAGGCCGGGTCATCATTTGTTACTGCTCGGAGGTGCTGTAATCAATCAATCAATCAATCAGTGACACTTATATAGCGCGCTACATACCCGTAGGGTCTCAAGGCGCTGGGGGGGGGGGATGCCGCTACTGCTCGAACAGCCAGGTCTTCAGCTTCTTCCTGAAGGAGAGGTGGTCTTGGGTCAGGCGCAGGTCGGTCGGGAGGGAGTTCCAGGTCTTGGCGGCCAGGTAGGAGAAGGACCTTCCTCCCGTAGTCGCTCTTCGGATGCGGGGGACAGCGGCGAGGGCGTGGTTGGCTGATCGGAGGTGGCGTTTGGGAGCGTAGAAGTTGATTCGGCTGTTGAGGTAGCTCGGGCCTTGGTCGTGTAGGGCTTTGTGTGCGTGGGTGAGGAGGCGGAAGGTGATTCTTTTGTTGACGGGGAGCCAGTGAAGGTCTCTCAGATGTCCGGTGATGTGGCTGGTTCGTGGGATGTCGAGGATGAGTCTGGCTGAGGCGTTCTGGATCCGCTGGAGTCTCTTCTGGAGCTTGGCGGTGGTACCGGCGTAGAGGGCGTTGCCGTAGTCCAGTCGGCTGGTGACGAGGGCCTGGGTGACGGTCTTCCTGGTCTCGGTGGGGATCCACCAGAAGATCTTCCGTAGCATGCGTAGGATGTTGAAGCACGCCGAGGAGACGTTGTTGACTTGCCTGGTCATGGAGAGGGAGGAGTCCAGGATGAAGCCCAGGTTGCGTGCATGGTCTGTCGGTTTGGGTGCGGTGCGGTGCCCTGTAGAACTCTAACATGTACTGGGTGAATTGTACTCCCCACGTACCATTTCCCACAGATGCAAACCAAAACATATACTGCGTATTCCGTTTTACAGGTGTATTTATCCCTGATGCAGTATGGTTTTTTCTGAAAGGCACATCTACTTTACTTGTATTCATACCATGCTTGCACGCCTTACATTTAGTACATTTCTTGAATCCCTTTTGGTTAGTAAGCCAATCTGCTGGTTTTTTCAGAATTGGGGCATTGCAGACCAGATGATTTCTCATAGATTTTGCTTTCCTAAAAGCAATTGAGGGTCTTTTCCCACATAATTCCCCAATGGCAGAATCGTTTCTGACCAATGGCCAGTGTTTAGTGAGTATTTTCCTCACCTGGGTGTGGTAGGCATTGAAACCTGTAATTAGTCTGGGAGGTTCCTTGTTAGGTGTTTGAGTGACAGGGGCTTGTTCCCGGGTAAACAGAAGATCTTTTCTGTTTAATGTTCTGCATTTGGTGTCTGCTTTCTTGCATGTTTTTTTACTGTACCCTCTTTTTTCCAATCTGGTAAACAGATTCTCTTTTGCCTCAGTGAGCCCTGTTATGGTACTGCAGTTTCTGGTCATGCGTAGGCATTCTGCATATGGTATAGATTCTTTGAGATTGTGTGGGTGAAAACTTTGTGCATGTAGCACTGAGTTTCCTGCAGTGGGCTTACGGTAAGTTCTGGTCTGAATTTTATTGTGTTCAGTGTAGAGTTCTAGGTCAAGGAATTGAATGGAGGTGGTGTTGGTGGTGCATGTGAATTTTAGGTTAAGTGCATTGTCATTTAGCTGTTCAGCAAATGATTCAGCTTCCTCTTTGGGTCCTCGCCACAGGATAAAAATATCGTCAATGTAGCGTTTGTACATGACTACATTTTTGGTTAGTGTGGCTGCATGTTTGACTCCTAGTACCTGTTCCTCCCACTAGCCCATGTGTAAATTCGCATCGCTGGGAGAGAAACAGGTACCCATGGCTGATCCATGTAGTTGTTTATAGTGGAGTCAATTGAAAAGGAAGGTGTTGTTGGTCAGGCACCATTCTGTCATTTCTAATAACATTTTGGTGTGGTTGTACATTGTTATGGGTCTCTGCCCCAGAAAATGGTTGACGGCTCGTAGCCCGTCATGGTGTCTGATACTCGTAGACTGCACATCTAAAGTCATAAATACATAATCATTTTCCCATTTCACATTGAAGATTTTACGTAAAAAGTCTCCAGTGTCTTGTATGTATGCTGGAAGTTGTGATACAAGCGGTTGCAAGAAATGGTCAATATAAATGCTAGTGTTTTCAAACAGGCCACCTATAGCTGCAATGATGGGTCTGCCCGGTGGCTCTTTGTCGTTCTTGTGTATCTTCGGGATAAGGTACAGCTGAGGGGACACAGGGTAGTCTGTTTTCAAAAATTAGAACTCCTGTTTGCTCATAAGTCCCATTTGTTTCCATTCATACAGTGCATTGGTGTATTTCTCCTGTATCCCCACAATGTGCGAGGGACTGATCCTGGAATAGCACTCATGGTCTTGTAATTGTGACATGGCCTCCTTGTTGTACATTTCCAGAGGCCAAAGTACAATGTTTCCCCCTTTATCGGACCACCTTATCACGATGTCAGATCTTGCTTTAATTTTGTCCATCAGTTTGTCATACATGAGGTCTTTGTTCTGGTACTTTTTGAAGAACTCACTGGAGCTGCGTATTGACAGATCTTTCAAGTCTTTAATCACACATTCTGTAAATAGGTCTAGTCCATCTTTTGGCATAATTTGCATGAAGACAGAACGTGGTTTGAAGTTAGTTTTCACAGTTTTATAGATGTCTATATCTGCCAACATTGCCGCCGTTCCCGATGATACCAATTCACTCTCATTATTTTGTTCCAGATCTATCATGTCTCTGAGGGCGCTCATCTTTGCTACACTTAATCCTTGTTCACCTTGAGCGTTATATTGCATGTCAGAGACTTGGTTAGAGGTGTTGATAAAATGTTTTTGTAGTTTAAGTTTGCACATGTACTGGAAGAAATCAATTCTGGTTTGTGCGTAATCAAAGTTAGTGTAAGAGCAGAAAGTCAAGCCCAAAGATAACATTTCGAGTTCTTTTTGTGATAGTTCCATATTGGAAAGGTTGATTACTGTGTTATCTGTGTCATTTTTGGTTTCTGGCATTATCGTCGTTTGTTCTTTCTGTATTGTTTTTTTGTTGTTTTTGCCGTTTCTTTTCCCCCACAGTCTGTCTTTTCTGTGGCGGCTTTCGGTTTTTGCTGTGGGTCCTGTTTTGGTTTGCTCCACTGTTGGCGCGGTATTCTGGGTCTTAGGGTGGTGAGGCGCTGCATCCGTAAAAAAGCCAGCTCCTGTGCTGGTGTCGGTACAGCTCCTGTGGCTCCTATGCCATTGTTGCTTTCATTTTCTGACTCGTAGTCTGTACTTATGTCGGGTTCGCTCTGCTCTCCAGGGAACCCTGTGTTAGTTGTGGCATTAGGTATGGGCAGGCGCCTGACTTGGTCATATTTCTTGGCAAAGGTATAGATTCTGCCTGTCATGTAGTCCTTTCTATCCCTTTGAAATTTTTTGGCTTTTCTTTCCTTAATTTCTTCTTCATGTTTCAGGATTCTTACTTTGATTTCGTCCAACGCTTTGGTAATTTCTTCTTTGTTTTCTTTTGCGTCGAGTACTTTTATGATTTCCTCAATGCGGGTAATGAGATTCTCTCTGTCACTGGCCGCATATTTCGTCAGTATTTTTAGCATATTCATGGAGGACTGGGCACTGTTGTCAGCCCAATCTTGGAGCATAGCAGGGTCCGGATTTTTGTAAGTTGGAGGTACTAGAATTCTTAGCCCCCTGGGAACACGGCCAACTTCGATGTATCTGTTAAGTGATTTCACCTCCCACCACTTTGCCACCTCTTTTTTCCTCAATTTCTCCAATTCTGCCAGTAGGTTTTTGGTGTCATCCTTTTTCCCTCCTTTATCTTTGGGGACTGGCACGTTGTTCTTGTCACTTTCATCTGTGTCGATGTCCTGGAAAATATCCAACGCCGCCTCTTCCCTTTCCCTTTCCCATTCCACAGCCATTGTGGGTTAAGTGTTTCGAACAAATCGTTTGGAAAATTTCACTGCCTGTATGTTGCTTGCATGCACCTGGGCTGCCTCTCCCTTGAACCACTCTTGCACTTTGCCCGCTGGGCTCGCTCTAACACACACGAAACAGTGAGTGAGTCATGAGTGATGTCACTGACCATGTCATGAGTGATGTAATATGTGACGTCATCAGCAGTGCATTGCAGGCGCGCAAGTTATAGTGAGTCCAACTAACTATAACGTGGGAATTTCAATGGTTTTATGTCAATAAAATTTCCAGCTAACTATAACTGGTGTGAAACGTATGGTTTTTTCAGTGAATTTAATAGGTTTTTTAAATGCTAATTCCTAACTGTAACTGGTGTGAAACCTATGGTTTTTTCAGTGAATTTCATAGGTTTTTTAAATGCTAATTCCTTTCTATATCGAGTTTCTAACCTATGTTTTTTTTTACAATTTGCTGTTTTGTATAAGTATTAATTTTTGAATTTTTTTTTATATCATTTTTTCCTGGGGCGCTCTGGGTACGCACTCTGGTAAGCTCTCCGGTAAGCTCTCCGGTAAACTTTCCGGTAAGCTCACCGGTAAGCTTTCTGGAAAGCGCACCCAGAGCGCTACTTTCGTTCGTGAAAAAAATATGAATGAAAAGTTAATATTAATGCAAAACATTTCATACCATACAAATAAAAGCAGTTTTTTTTATAAGGAAAATGATTATGCATTTCCGTAAAAGTATGATGACGTCACTTCGGCACGCAACGTAAGCGCCCTCGGAAGCGCCTACGTTCGCGCCGAGTGTACGCCCCCGGAAGCGCCTACGTTTGCGCCGCGTATGCGCCCCGGAAGCACCTACGTTCGCGCCGCGTATGCGCCCCGGAAGCGCCTACGTTCGCGCCGCGTGTGCACACCCGGAAGCGCTCCGGAGCGCGCAGCATCAGTGCGTCAAGTCATGTGACCTTAAAATAACACTTTTCATTGGTTGCTAACAGTTTTTTTTACAAAGAAGAAAATCCCCACCCATTTCCTTCACTTCTTCTTTCACTTTTGTGACTGCAAGACCATACCATACACTTTTGTGACTGCAAGACCATACCATACAAATAAAAGCAGTTTTTTTTATAAGGAAAATGATTATGCAATTCCGTAAAAGTATGATGACGTCACTTCGGCGCGCAACGTAAGCGCCCTTGGAAGCGCCTACGTTCGCGCCGAGTGTACGCCCACGGAAGCGCCTACATTCGCGCCGCGTATGCGCCCCGGAATTGCCTACGTTCGCGCCGCGTATGCACCCCGGAAGCGCCTACGTTCGCGCCGCGTGTGCGCACCCGGAAGCGCTCCGGAGCGCGCAGCATCAGCGCGTCAAGTCATGTGACCTTAAAATAACACTTTTCATTGGTTGCTAACAGTTTTTTTTACAAAGAATAAAGTCCCCACCCATTTCCTTCACTTCTTCTTTCACTTTTGTGACTGCAAGACCTGCCTTTTTGCTCCTGGATATTTCTTGGTTTTACCATGGCTGCCAGACAATCCAGCAGTGATGAAGAACCAGAATTCATCAATGAAGAGCCTCCTCAACGAAAAGTTAAGGAACATTTTATTTGGAAATGTTTTAAAATCCCACCTAACCAAAAAAAGGTGAATGCTCCAAAAGTGGAGTGCAGGATCTGCAAAGAAGTGCTGTTGCGACGTAACCCCTTAAAAAAGTACTCATTTGGAAACTACACGATGATCCGACATGTGGAGAGGAAGCACCCCCTGAATTTTGCCCGGGAAAGTGTCAGGGCTCTGGCACAAGAGGTTCCCAGTGATGGGGCCTCTACATCAACCGGAGGAGCAACTTCTTCTGGGAGGGGGAGATCACAAGAGCTGGTTCCGAACATTCAACCTGCTTTTAACCATGGTGCCCTCAGATGCAGATACTGCAATCAACTGCTTACCTTTGGAGAACAAAGTGTACAGCTCATGGTTCGAGCATTAGAAAACCATCGCTGCCCTTCCCACCCCTAATTTTTTTTGTTTTTTTGCTCCTGTTGAGCAGTTTCCATTCCCTGTTTTTTGTTCCTGTTTAGAAAAAAGAAGAAAACAAAAAGTTCTTTTCAGAACTACCTCCAATTCTCATTAAAGAGCTATATTCTTAAATAAAATGAAAAAAGAGTGAGTGAAATAGAGTGCATTGATAATGGAAAGGAGAATGAGTAAGAAAGAACAGAAAGGTATGAGAGGAGAAAGGAAGTGAAGTAGGAGGACTGAAAGAAGGTGAGTGTTAGGAAAGAAAGTAAGGAGAAGAAGAGTGAATATGGAGAATGTTGATATTCAAAGAAAATGTTGAAAAGGAACAAGGGTGTGGAAGGATAAGAAAAGATGCATTGCTGGAGTTGAAGGCAGAAGGCCTCATTTATGAAGCCATGCGTCACTTTAACGACTCCCAAGCCTCACTTTTTGTGACGCATCAGTCCAATAAAAAATGCACCTTATTTATTCATATTTACAAAGTGGCGTATCTAGGTAAATACGTCACTTTGTAAACCCCTGTGCCACATTATTCCTACGTCAGGTGTAATGTATGCAAAAGGGACGTATTGACGCAAGAAAGGGTCGTAGTAGTGACACATTGAATAAACTGGAGGCCTCATTTCTGAAAAGTGACGCATCGCTGCGTGAAAACAGCGATGTGTCACTTTTCTGTGCGCACTCCTTACGACATTCCAGATGTGTCATATTTAATGTATGACGAATCATGTCGCAAGGAGTTACAGATACGTCAGTATTTCTGACGTATCTGTAAACACAAAAGTGACGCATTTGTGAATTGCGTCACAAAAGTGACGCAACTCCAGTAATGCGTCCTTTCACATGGGGAAAGCACCATGTGAAAGGTCTTGCGTCAGTCTTACACCTGCTGTGAGGCAGGCGCAAGATTTTGACGCAACAGCATCCTAAAAGTGACGCAGTGAAATCTCATAGATTTCACTGCATCGCTATTACCAAGCTTTTTGCGGGGGTACCCCCCTCTGCATACATTATACCTGACGCAGGTATAATGTGGCGCAGGGTTTTAAAAAGTGACCCATCTACCTAGATGCGTCACTTTTTAAATCTAGCGCAACGAGGCGCATTTTTTACACCGCTGGTGCGATGCGTCACTTTTCTGTGCGCACTCCTTACGACATTCCAGGTGTGTCATATTTAATGTATGACGAATCATGTCGCAAGGAGTTACAGATACGTCAGTATTTCTGACGTATCTGTAAACACAAAAGTGACGCATTGCTGGAGTGCGTCACAAAAGTGACGCAACTCCAGTAATGCGTCCTTTCAAATGAGGAAAGCACCGTGTGAAAGATCTTGCGTCAGTCTTACACCTGCTGTGAGGCAGGCGCAAGATTTTGACGCAACAGCATCCTAAAAGTGATGCAGTGAAATCTCATAGATTTCACTGCGTCGCTATTACCATGCTTTTTGCGGGGGAACGCCCCCTCTGCATACATTATACCTGACGCAGGTATAATGTGGCGCAGGCCTTTAAAAAGTGACCCATCTACCTAGATGCGTCACTTTTTAAATATAGCGCAACGAGGCGCATTTATTTACACCGCTGGTGCAATGCGTCAGTTTTCTGTGCGCACTCCTTACGACATTCCAGATGTGTCATATTTAATGTATGACGAATCATGTCGCAAGAAGTTACAGGTACGTCAGTATTTCTGACGTATCTGTAAACACAAGAGTGACGCATTGCTGGAGTGCGTCACAAAAGTGACGCAACTCCAGTAATGCGTCCTTTCACATGGGGAAAGCACCATGTGAAAGATCTTGCGTCAGTCTTACACCTGCTGTGAGGCAGGCGCAAGATTTTGACGCAACAGCATCCTAAAAGTGACACAGTGAAATCTCATTGATTTCGCTGCGTCGCTATTACCAAGCTTTTTGCGGGGGAACGCCCCCTCTGCATACATTATACCTGACGCAGGTATAATGTGGCGCAGGGTTTTAAAAAGTGACCCATCTACCTAGATGCGTCACTTTTTAAATATAGCGCAACGAGGCGCATTTTTTTACACCACTGGTGCGATGCGTCACTTTTCTGTGCGCACTCCTTACGACATTCCAGATGTGTCATATTTAATGTATGGCGAATCATATTGCAAGGAGTTACAGATACGTCAGTATTTCTGACGTATCTGTAAACACAAAAGTGACGCATTGCTGGAGTGCGTCACAAAAGTGACGCAACTCCAGTAATGCTTCCTTTCACATGGGGAAAGCACCATGGGAAAGATCTTGCGTCAGTCCTACACCTGCTGTGAGGCAGGCGCAAGATTTTGATGCAACAGCATCCTAAAAGTGACGCAGTGAAATCTCATAGATTTCACTGCGTCGCTATTACCAAGCTTTTTGCAGGGGAACGCCCCCTCTGCATACATTATACCTGACGCAGGTAATGGCGCAGGGTTTTAAAAAGTGACCCATCTACCTAGATGCGTCACTTTTTAAATATAGCGCAACGAGGCGCATTTTTTTACAACGCTGGTGCGTCACAAAAAGTGACGCACAGGCGGCGCAAAACTGTCGCAAGGCCTTCATAAATAAGGTCCTGGATTTTCCCCGTGCTTCGCTCCCCGGTACGCTTCCCGGTGCGCGTACCGGGCGCTCCCCCCGCGCAAATTGAAAAAAAGATATTTTTTTAAAATGCCCCGCGGGACTCTATTTTAGCCCCCACATTAAACCTAGGGGGTCAGGAGGGGGTCTACCCTGCCCCCTTATAGTCATTTCTCCCTTTTTTTATGTCACCTCTTGTGTCTCGATCCTACCAAGACCCAAGATGGTGGCCGCTCCGGACTGTTTTGAATGTTTACAGACACCCGTGAGCCAATCAGCTTTCCGCACGCAAGTCGCGTGTCGCGCCTGGTGCGCTCCCCGGTGCACGCACCGGAGCGCGCCTATAGATATATATATTTTTTTTAACCTAAATTACTCAAAATCCACTGGAGCACATATCTTGAGACATAGCAAAGGCACATCGAGCTACCAGTCCCTACAATTTTGCCAAATTTGATGGAAATCCATTCAGCCGTTCGGGCTAAAAGTGAAATCGACTGCCTTATGGAAATTAACATGGGGAAAACGCTTTTTGGGACCCCCTTTTATCTCGGCCCCCGCTTGACGAATCCCCCCAAACTTTCAGGGAAGGACCGGAGCTTGACAAGGCCATTTTGAGGAAATTTTCAGGCAGATTCGTCAACCGGTGCCAAAGTTATTCCAAATAGAATTTTGAGATTTAACATTGAAAAAAATTCTAACTATAACTACCTACAGGTGATTAGAGGTCTGCATGCATAGTGCACAGAATATTGTAGCTGTACTAGTTTTCTAGTTTTACTGGCTAGGCCATTCCTTAGGTACATGACTAGTAACTAGAATAATTTCAGTGCTGCAAAGAAAGTACATGTTGAATTTATAAGTGAGTAGGTATTGCGGAGTGATCGGATACATAGATAGTGCTGGATTGGGTGATTGGAGAAATACATAGGACAGATGGAAGGATTCCTACACTGCATACGTATTAACTAAGTATTTAGAAGAGCGTATCAATAGTATGAAGCTGCTTAGAGGTTTGCATGCACAGTGTACAAATATTGTACCTGCACTTGTGTTTGTGGGTAGGCCATTCCTTAAGTATATGACTAGTTAGTGGAGTAATTTCAGTGCTGCAAAATGAGTGCATACAGAATTTATAAGTGCTTAGGTATTGGCGGAGTGGTAGAATGCGTAGATAGTGGTGGATGGGTGATTGGAGAAGTGTATGGGGCAGATAGGAGGATTCCTACAATGCATGGATAGTACTTTACTAAGTAGCTTGTTAGCGGTTTATTTATATATAGTGCACAGCTGAATGTAGTAGTGGATTGATAGTGTTTGCATTACATAATCTGACCTTCGAAGTAGTACATATCAAAAAATGCTAAACATTTTTTTCAGTTGTTTTTTAAATTTTACATTTCTCTAATGTTCTTAGTTTAGAATTAGGATCTGTGAAAGAGAAGAAAAAATACAGTTATAATATATAATATTATAGTTTTTACAACACAGCATAGTTTTAACATATGAATTATTTTGTTTGCCTTTTTTTGCTGTTCTCAGAATATATTGAATTTCACTACAGATAGTGATTTCAATGTTACTCACCACTTAACAGCGGGCAAAAAAAAACAATCAATAAGATTGTTTTCAAAAAACCCAAATCTGTGTCAAAAATATTTTCAATATAGTCAACTATCTCTGCACATTCCATAAAAACAACATCCTCAATAACATACCATATAATACAAATCACACATATATAAAATGCTTCTTTCTAAGAGAATTTTGTCACTGCAATATGAAAGAACCAAAAGAATAGATTAATGAACAATTGTAATAATTTCCATATACTCTAAATGATGTTCTATATATATGCTGGCAGAATATCCAAGAAAAAGTCCTTAATTGATATAAATATCTTTCCTCTAGGCCAAATGATATTCCTATAATCCTTTATACTGAAATTGTTATGTTATGTTATAAAGGAATTTATATTGCGCACTAATACTCTGGAGTGCCCTGGCGCGCAAATGGGCTGTGGCAGGAAGGAGCAAAAATGTTAAGGCAACTGAATAAAATGATGAGTTTTGAGTTGTTTTTAAAAATAGGAAAGTCCTGGATATGCTGGAGATCCGCCGGAAGAGAATTCCATGCAATAGCTGCTATAAAAGATAGAGACTGGCCTCCAATCCGCGACCTGCGAAACCTCGGAACCACCATCCGCGTTGGAAGACTGAGCACAGAGGTCGTCTGGATGTATAGAATGCAAACGTGTTCTAATGTAGGATGGACCTGAGCCATGAAGGGCCCTGTGAGACATGTTCAATGCTTTGAAATGCACCCGCTGGGCCACAGGAAGCCAATGTAGGTCACGCAGATGCTCCAAAAGTGGAGTGCAGGATCTGCAAAGAAGTGCTGTTGCGGCGTAACCCCTTTAAAAAGTACTCATTTGGAAACTACATGATGATCCGACATGTGGAGAGGAAGCACCCCCTGAATTTTGCCCGGGAAAGTGTCAGGGCTCTGGCACAAGAGGTTCCCAGTGATGGGGCCTCTACATCAACCGGAGGAGCAACTTCTTCTGGGAGGGGGAGATCACAAGAGCTGGTTCCGAACATTCAACCTGCTTTTAACCATGGTGCCCTCAGATGCAGATACTGCAATCAACTGCTTACCTTTGGAGAACAAAGTGTACAGCTCATGGTTCGAGCATTAGAAAACCATTGCTGCCCTTCCCACCCCTAATTGTTTTTTGTTTTTTTGCTCCTGTTGAGCAGTTTCCATTCCCTGTTTTTTGTTTCTGTTTAGAAAAAAGAAGAAAACAAAAAGTTCTTTTCAGAACTACCTCCAATTCTCATTAAAGAGCTATATTCTTAAATAAAATGAAAAAAGAGTGAGTGAAATCGAGTGCATTGATAATGGAAAGGAGAATGAGTAAGAAAGAACAGAAAGGTATGAGAGGAGAAAGGAAGTGAAGTAGGAGGACTGAAAGAAGGTGAGTGTTAGGAAAGAAAGTAAGGAGAAGAAGAGTGAATATGGGGAATGTTGATATTCAAAGAAAATGTTGAAAAGGAACAAGGGTGTGGAAGGATAAGAAAAGATGCATTGCTGGAGTTGAAGGCAGAAGGCCTCATTTAGGAAGCCATGCGTCACTTTAACGATTCCCAAGCCTCACTTTTTGTGACGCATCAGTCCAATAAAAAATGCACCTTATTTATTCATATTTACAAAGTGGCGTATCTAGGTAAATACGTCACTTTGTAAACCCCTGCGCCACATTATTCCTACGTCAGGTGTAATGTATGCAAAAGGGATGTATTGACGCAAGAAAGGGTCGTAGTAGTGACACATTGAATAAACTGGAGGCCTCATTTCTGAAAAGTGACGCATCGCTGCGTGAAAACAGCGATGCGTCACTTTTCTGTGCGCACTCCTTACGACATTCCAGATGTGTCATATTTAATGTATGACGAATCATGTCGCAAGGAGTTACAGATACGTCAGTATTTCTGACGTATCTGTAAACACAAAAGTGACGCATTTGTGAATTGCGTCACAAAAGTGACGCAACTTCAGTAATGCGTCCTTTCACATGGGGAAAGCACCATGTGAAAGGTCTTGCGTCAGTCTTACACCTGCTGTGAGGCAGGCGCAAGATTTTGACGCAACAGCATCCTAAAAGTGACGCAGTGAAATCTCATAGATTTCACTGCGTCGCTATTACCAAGCTTTTTGCGGGGGAACGCCCCCTCTGCATACATTATACCTGATGCAGGTATAATGTGGTGCAGGGTTTTAAATTGTGACCCATCTACCTAGATGCGTCTCTTTTGAAATATAGCGCAACGAGGCGCATTTTTTTACACCGCTGGTGCGATGCGTCACTTTTCTGTGCACACTCCTTACAACATTCCAGATGTGTCATATTTAATGTATGACAAATCATGTCGCAAGGAGTTACAGATATGTCAGTATTTCTGACGTATCTGTAAACACAAAAGTGACGCATTGCTGGAGTGCGTCACAAAAGTGACGCAACTCCAGTAATGCGTCCTTGCACATGGGGAAGGCACCCTGTGAATGGTCTTGCGTCAGTCTTACACCTGCTGTGAGGCAGGCGCAAGATTTTGATGCAACAGCATTCTAAAAGTGACGCAGTGAAATCTCATAGATTTCACTGCGTCGCTATTACCATGCTTTTTGCGGGGGAATGTCCCCTCTGCATACATTATACCTGACGCAGGTATAATGTGGCGCAGGGTTTTAAAAAGTGACCCATCTACCTAGATGCGTCACTTTTTAAATCTAGCTCAACGAGGCGCATTTTTTACACCGCTGGTGCGATGCGTCACTTTTCTGTGCGCACTCCTTACGACATTCCAGGTGTGTCATATTTAATGTATGACGAATCATGTCGCAAGGAGTTACAGATACGTCAGTATTTCTGACGTATCTGTAAACACAAAAGTGACGCATTGCTGGAGTGCGTCACAAAAGTGACGCAACTCCAGTAATGCGTCCTTTCAAATGAGGAAAGCACCGTGTGAAAGATCTTGCGTCAGTCTTACACCTGCTGTGAGGCAGGCGCAAGATTTTGACGCAACAGCATCCTAAAAGTGATGCAGTGAAATCTCATAGATTTCACTGCGTCGCTATTACCATGCTTTTTGCGGGGGAACGCCCCCTCTGCATACATTATACCTGACGCAGGTATAATGTGGCGCAGGCCTTTAAAAAGTGACCCATCTACCTAGATGCGTCACTTTTTAAATATAGCGCAACGAGGCACATTTATTTACACCGCTGGTGCGATGCGTCAGTTTTCTGTGCGCACTCCTTACGACATTCCAGATGTGTCATATTTAATGTATGACGAATCATGTCGCAAGGAGTTACAGATACGTCAGTATTTCTGACGTATCTGTAAACACAAGAGTGACGCATTGCTGGAGTGCGTCACAAAAGTGACGCAACTCCAGTAATGCGTCCTTTCACATGGGGAAAGCACCATGTGAAAGATCTTGCGTCAGTCTTACACCTGCTGTGAGGCAGGCGCAAGATTTTGACGCAACAGCATCCTAAAAGTGACACAGTGAAATCTCATTGATTTCGCTGCGTCGCTATTACCAAGCTTTTTGCGGGGGAACGCCCCCTCTGCATACATTATACCTGACGCAGGTATAATGTGGCGCAGGGTTTTAAAAAGTGACCCATCTACCTAGATGCGTCACTTTTTAAATATAGCGCAACGAGGCGCATTTTTTTACACCACTGGTGCGATGCGTCACTTTTCTGTGCGCACTCCTTACGACATTCCAGATGTGTCATATTTAATGTATGGCGAATCATATCGCAAGGAGTTACAGATACGTCAGTATTTCTGACGTATCTGTAAACACAAAAGTGACGCATTGCTGGAGTGCGTCACAAAAGTGACACAACTCCAGTAATGCTTCCTTTCACATGGGGAAAGCACCATGGGAAAGATCTTGCGTCAGTCCTACACCTGCTGTGAGGCAGGCGCAAGATTTTGATGCAACAGCATCCTAAAAGTGACGCAGTGAAATCTCATAGATTTCACTGCGTCGCTATTACCAAGCTTTTGCAGGGGAACGCCCCCTCTGCATACATTATACCTGACGCAGGTAATGGCGCAGGGTTTTAAAAAGTGACCCATCTACCTAGATGCGTCACTTTTTAAATATAGCGCAACGAGGCGCATTTTTTTACAACGCTGGTGCGTCACAAAAAGTGACGCACAGGCGGCGCAAAACTGTCGCAAGGCCTTCATAAATAAGGTCCTGGATTTTCCCCGTGCTTCGCTCCCCGGTACGCTTCCCGGTGCGCGTACCGGGCGCTCCCCCCGCGCAAATTGAAAAAAAGATACTTTTTTAAAATGCCCCGCAGGACTCTATTTTAGCCCCCACATTAAACCTAGGGGGTCAGGAGGGGGTCTACCCTGCCCCCTTATAGTAATTTCTCCCTTTTTTTATGTCACCTCTTGTGTCTCGATCCTACCAAGACCCAAGATGGCGGCCGCTCCGGACTGTTTTGAATGTTTACAGACACCCGTGAGCCAATCAGCTTTCCGCACGCAAGTCGCGTGTCGCGCCTGGTGCGCTCCCCGGTGCACGCACCGGAGCGCGCCTATAGATATATATATTTTTTTTAACCTAAATTACTCAAAATCCACTGGAGCACATATCTTGAGACATAGCAAAGGCACATCGAGCTACCAGTCCCTACAATTTTGCCAAATTTGATGGAAATCCATTCAGCCGTTCGGGCTAAAAGTGAAATCGACCGCCTTATGGAAATTAACATGGGGAAAACGCTTTTTGGGACCCCCTTTTATCTCGGCCCCCGCTTGACGAATCCCCCCAAACTTTCAGGGAAGGACCGGAGCTTGACAAGGCCATTTTGAGGAAATTTTCAGGCAGATTCGTCAACCGGTGCCAAAGTTATTTCAAATAGAATTTTGAGATTTAACATTGAAAAAAATTCTAACTATAACTACCTACAGGTGATTAGAGGTCTGCATGCATAGTGCACAGAATATTGTAGCTGTACTAGTTTTCTAGTTTTACTGGCTAGGCCATTCCTTAGGTACATGACTAGTAACTAGAATAATTTCAGTGCTGCAAAGAAAGTACATGTTGAATTTATAAGTGAGTAGGTATTGCGGAGTGATCGGATACATAGATAGTGCTGGATTGGGTGATTGGAGAAATACATGGGACAGATGGAAGGATTCCTACACTGCATACGTATTAACTAAGTATTTAGAAGAGCGTATCAATAGTATGAAGCTGGTTAGAGGTTTGCATGCACAGTGTACAAATATTGTACCTGCACTTGTGTTTTTGGGTAGGCCATTCCTTAAGTATATGACTAGTTAGTGGAGTAATTTCAGTGCTGCAAAATGAGTGCATACAGAATTTATAAGTGCTTAGGTATTGGCGGAGTGGTAGAATGCGTAGATAGTGGTGGATGGATGATTGGAGAAGTGTATGGGGCAGATAGGAGGATTCCTACAATGCATGGATAGTACTTTACTAAGTAGCTTGTTAGCGGTTTATTTATATATAGTGCACAGCTGAATGTAGTAGTGGATTGATAGTGTTTGCATTACTTAATCTGACCTTCGAAGTAGTACATATCAAAAAATGCTAAACATTTTTTTCAGTTGTTTTTTAAATTTTACATTTCTCTAATGTTCTTAGTTTAGAATTAGGATCTGTGAAAGAGAAGAAAAAATACAGTTATAATATATAATATTATAGTTTTTACAACACAGCATAGTTTTAACATATGAATTATTTTGTTTGCCTTTTTTTGCTGTTCTCAGAATATATTGAATTTCACTACAGATAGTGATTTCAATGTTACTCACCACTTAACAGCGGGCAAAAAAAAACAATCAATAAGATTGTTTTCAAAAAACCCAAATCTGTGTCAAAAATATTTTCAATATAGTCAACTATCTCTGCACATTCCATAAAAACAACATCCTCAATAACATACCATATAATACAAATCACACATATATAAAATGCTTCTTTCTAAGAGAATTTTGTCACTGCAATATGAAAGAACCAAAAGAATAGATTAATGAACAATTGTAATAATTTCCATATACTCTAAATGATGTTCTATATATATGCTGGCAGAATATCCAAGAAAAAGTCCTTAATTGATATAAATATCTTTCCTCTAGGCCAAATGATATTCCTATAATCCTTTATACTGAAATTGTTATGTTATGTTATAAAGGAATTTATATTGCGCACTAATACTCTGGAGTGCCCTGGCGCGCAAATGGGCTGTGGCAGGAAGGAGCAAAAATGTTAAGGCAACTGAATAAAATGATGAGTTTTGAGTTGTTTTTAAAAATAGGAAAGTCCTGGATATGCTGGAGAACCGCCGGAAGAGAATTCCATGCAATAGCTGCTATAAAAGATAGAGACTGGCCTCCAATCCGCGACCTGCGAAACCTCTGAACCACCATCCGCGTTGGAAGACTGAGCACAGAGGTCGTCTGGATGTATAGAATGCAAACGTGTTCTAATGTAGGATGGACCTGAGCCATGAAGGGCCCTGTGAGACATGTTCAATGCTTTGAAATGCACCCGCTGGGCCACAGGAAGCCAATGTAGGTCACGCAGATGCTCCAAAAGTGGAGTGCAGGATCTGCAAAGAAGTGCTGTTGCGGCGTAACCCCTTAAAAAAGTACTCATTTGGAAACTACACGATGATCCGACATGTGGAGAGGAAGCACCCCCTGAATTTTGCCCGGGAAAGTGTCAGGGCTCTGGCACAAGAGGTTCCCAGTGATGGGGCCTCTACATCAACCGGAGGAGCAACTTCTTCTGGGAGGGGGAGATCACAAGAGCTGGTTCCGAACATTCAACCTGCTTTTAACCATGGTGCCCTCAGATGCAGATACTGCAATCAACTGCTTACCTTTGGAGAACAAAGTGTACAGCTCATGGTTCGAGCATTAGAAAACCATCGCTGCCCTTCCCACCCCTAATTGTTTTTTGTTTTTTTGCTCCTGTTGAGCAGTTTCCATTCCCTGTTTTTTGTTTCTGTTTAGAAAAAAGAAGAAAACAAAAAGTTCTTTTCAGAACTACCTCCAATTCTCATTAAAGAGCTATATTCTTAAATAAAATGAAAAAAGAGTGAGTGAAATCGAGTGCATTGATAATGGAAAGGAGAATGAGTAAGAAAGAACAGAAAGGTATGAGAGGAGAAAGGAAGTGAAGTAGGAGGACTGAAAGAAGGTGAGTGTTAGGAAAGAAAGTAAGGAGAAGAAGAGTGAATATGGGGAATGTTGATATTCAAAGAAAATGTTGAAAAGGAACAAGGGTGTGGAAGGATAAGAAAAGATGCATTGCTGGAGTTGAAGGCAGAAGGCCTCATTTAGGAAGCCATGCGTCACTTTAACGATTCCCAAGCCTCACTTTTTGTGACGCATCAGTCCAATAAAAAATGCACCTTATTTATTCATATTTACAACGTGGCGTATCTAGGTAAATACGTCACTTTGTAAACCCCTGCGCCACATTATTCCTACGTCAGGTGTAATGTATGCAAAAGGGATGTATTGACGCAAGAAAGGGTCGTAGTAGTGACACATTGAATAAACTGGAGGCCTCATTTCTGAAAAGTGACGCATCGCTGCGTGAAAACAGCGATGCGTCACTTTTCTGTGCGCACTCCTTACGACATTCCAGATGTGTCATATTTAATGTATGACGAATCATGTCGCAAGGAGTTACAGATACGTCAGTATTTCTGACGTATCTGTAAACACAAAAGTGACGCATTTGTGAATTGCGTCACAAAAGTGACGCAACTTCAGTAATGCGTCCTTTCACATGGGGATAGCACCATGTGAAAGGTCTTGCGTCAGTCTTACACCTGCTGTGAGGCAGGCGCAAGATTTTGACGCAACAGCATCCTAAAAGTGACGCAGTGAAATCTCATAGATTTCACTGCGTCGCTATTACCAAGCTTTTTGCGGGGGAACGCCCCCTCTGCATACATTATACCTGATGCAGGTATAATGTGGTGCAGGGTTTTAAAATGTGACCCATCTACCTAGATGCGTCTCTTTTGAAATATAGCGCAACGAGGCGCATATTTTTTACACCGCTGGTGCGATGCGTCACTTTTCTGTGCACACTCCTTACAACATTCCAGATGTGTCATATTTAATGTATGACAAATCATGTCGCAAGGAGTTACAGATATGTCAGTATTTCAGACGTATCTGTAAACACAAAAGTGACGCATTGCTGGAGTGCGTCACAAAAGTGACGCAACTCCAGTAATGCGTCCTTGCACATGGGGAAGGCACCCTGTGAATGGTCTTGCGTCAGTCTTACACCTGCTGTGAGGCAGGCGCAAGATTTTGATGCAACAGCATTCTAAAAGTGACGCAGTGAAATCTCATAGATTTCACTGCATCGCTATTACCAAGCTTTTTGCGGGGGAACCCCCCTCTGCATACATTATACCTGACGCAGGTATAATGTGGCGCAGGGTTTTAAAAAGTGACCCATCTACCTAGATGCGTCACTTTTTAAATATAGCGCAGCGAGGCGCATTTTTTTACACCGCTGGTGCGATGCGTCACTTTTCTGTGCGCGCTCCTTACAACATTCCAGATGTGTCATATTTAATGTATGACGAATCATGTCGCAAGGAGTTACAGATACGTCAGTATTTCTGACGTATCTGTAAACACAAAAGTGACGCATTGCTGGAGTGCGTCACAAAAGTGACGCAACTCCAGTAATGCTTCCTTTCAAATGGGGAAAGCACTCGGTGAAAGATCTTGCGTCAGTCTTACACCTGCTGTGAGGCAGGCGCAAGATTTTGACGCAACAGCATCCTAAAAGTGATGCAGTGAAATCTCATAGATTTCACTGCGTCGCTATTACCATGCTTTTTGCGGGGGAATGTCCCCTCTGCATACATTATACCTGACGCATGTATAATGTGGCGCAGGGCTTTAAAAAGTGACCCATCTACCTAGATGCGTCACTTTTTTCAAATATAGCGCAACGAGGCGCATTTATTTACACCGCTGGTGCGATGCGTCAGTTTTCTGTGCGCACTCCTTACGACATTCCAGATGTGTCATATTAAATGTATGACGAATCATGTCGCAAGGAGTTACAGATACGTCAGTATTTCTGACGTATCTGTAAACACAAAAGTGACGCATTGCTGGAGTGCGTCACAAAAGTGACGCAACTCCAGTAATGCGTCCTTTCACATGGGGAAAGCACCATGTGAAAGATCTTGCGTCAGTCTTACACCTGCTGTGAGGCAGGCACAAGATTTTGACGCAACAGCATCCTAAAAGTGACGCAGTGAAATCTCATAGATTTCACTGCGTCACTATTACCAAGCTTTTTGCGGGGGAACGCCCCCTCTGCATACATTTTACCTGACGCAGGTATAATGTGGCGCAGGGTTTTAAAAAGTGACCCATCTACCTAGATGTAAATGTATGTATGTATGTTTGTATAGGCATTTATATATGTATAGCGCACTACTTACCCGTAGGGTCCCAAGGCGCTTCGACCGCTGCGAAACCCTTCCTGGCTTCCCTGAGAGATGGTCCCTTAATGGGTATCTCCAGGGTGAGACCAGGCATCCCCGGCGGTCTGGTGGGGCCGTTAGTGAAGATGAGGCAAGCTAATGCCCAGAGTTGCCGAGTGTGATCGCTGATCAGAGTGGGCACCGAGGCGAGAGAATTATCGAGTCCGCTGACCCTGGTCCAGAAACCTGCCGCGCCGGGAATCGAACCCTGGTCCCGGGCCGTCCTCTGCTCTCGGGTCTGCCGCCTCTAACCAGTGAGCCACACTACTTCACTAGATGCGTCACTTTTTAAATATAGCGCAACGAGGCGCATTTATTTACACCGCTTGTGCGATGCGTCACTTTTCTGTGCGCACTCCTTACGACATTCCAGATGTGTCATATTTAATGTATGGCGAATCATATCGCAAGGAGTTACAGATACGTCAGTATTTCTGACGTATCTGTAAACACAAAAGTGACGCATTGCTGGAGTGGGGAAAGCACCATGGGAAAGATCTTGCGTCAGTCCTACACCTGCTGTGAGGCAGGCGCAAGATTTTGATGCAACAGCATCCTAAAAGTGACGCAGTGAAATCTCATAGATTTCACTGCGTCGCTATTACCAAGCTTTTTGCAGGGGAACGCCCCCTCTGCATACATTATACCTGACGCAGGTATAATGTGGCGCAGGGTTTTAAAAAGTGACCCATCTACCTAGATGCGTCACTTTTCAAATATAGCGCAACGAGGCGCATTTTTTTTACACCGCTGGTGCGTCACAAAAAGTGACGCACAGGCGGCGCAAAACTGTCGCAAGGCCTTCATAAATAAGGTCCTGGATTTTCCCCGTGCTTCGCTCCCCGGTACGCTTCCCGGTGCGCGTACCGGGCGCTCCCCCCGCGCAAATCGAAAAAAAGATATTTTTTTAAAATGCCCCGCAGGACTCTATTTTAGCCCCCACATTAAACCTAGGGGGTCAGGAGGGGGTCTACCCTGCCCCCTTATAGTCATTTCTCCCTTTTTTTATGTCACCTCTTGTGTCTAGATCCTACCAAGACACAAGATGGCGGCTGCTCCGGACTGTTTTGAATGTTTACAGACACCCGTGAGCCAATCAGCTTTCCGCACGCAAGTCGCGTGTCGCGCCTGGTGCGCTCCCCGGTGCGCGCACCGGAGCGCGCCTATAGATATATATATTTTTTTTAACCTAAATTACTCAAAATCCACTGGAGCACATATCTTGAGACATAGCAAAGGCACATCGAGCTACCAGTCCTTACAATTTTGCCAAATTTGATGGAAATCCATTAAGCCGTTCGGGCTAAAAGTGAAATCGACCACCTTATGGAAATTAACATGGGGAAAATGCTTTTTGGGACCCCCTTTTATCTCGGCCCCTGCTTGACGAATCCCCCCAAACTTTCAGGGAAGGACCGGAGCTTGACGAACAAAACAGGTGATGGACCGAATGTGGATCAATGTCACACATTCATCCCAGTCAAAAGATCTGGGCCCAAATCCATCGTTTTTTTGCACTCCACACCACCCTGGGTTAGACAATGGCGATATGCAAATCAGCTCTGACCCTGTGCCCCATGGGAACAGTCCAGTCCGAACTACAAAAGCCATGTCCTTCCCAGAACGGAATCAAGCATCCGAGGACCGGACCGGTTTCGAGGTAACACCTCTCATCAGCCCGGCTAGCTTGACTCCAGTGGTGTGGAGTGCCTGGGACCCACGTCTGAGCATCCCCAGCGCACTTATGGCGGCAATTGCAAACAAAACAGGTGATGGACCGAATGTGGATCAATGTCACACATTCATCCCAGTCAAAAGATCTGGGCCCAAATCCATCGTTTTTTTGCACTCCACACCACCCTGGGTTAGACAATGGCGATATGCAAATCAGCTCTGACCCTGTGCCCCATGGGAACAGTCCAGTCCGATCTACAAAAGCCATGTCCTTCCCAGAACGGAATCAAGCATCCGAGGACCGGACCGGTTTCGAGGTAACACCTCTCATCAGCCCGGCTAGCTTGACTCCAGTGGTGTGGAGTGCCTGGGACCCACGTCTGAGCATCCCCAGCGCACTTATGGCGGCAATTGCAAACAAAACAGGTGATGGACCGAATGTGGATCAATGTCACACATTCATCCCAGTCAAAAGATCTGGGCCCAAATCCATCGTTTTTTGCACTCCACACCACCCTGGGTTAGACAATGGCGATATGCAAATCAGCTCTGACCCTGTGCCCCATGGGAACAGTCCAGTCCGAACTACAAAAGCCATGTCCTTCCCAGAACGGAATCAAGCATCCGAGGACCGGACCGGTTTCGAGGTAACACCTCTCATCAGCCCGGCTAGCTTGACTCCAGTGGTGTGGAGTGCCTGGGACCCACGTCTGAGCATCCCCAGCGCACTTATGGCGGCAATTGCAAACAAAACAGGTGATGGACCGAATGTGGATCAATGTCACACATTCATCCCAGTCAAAAGATCTGGGCCCAAATCCATCGTTTTTTTGCACTCCACACCACCCTGGGTTAGACAATGGCGATATGCAAATCAGCTCTGACCCTGTGCCCCATGGGAACAGTCCAGTCCGAACTACAAAAGCCATGTCCTTCCCAGAACGGAATCAAGCATCCGAGGACCGGACCGGTTTCGAGGTAACACCTCTCATCAGCCCGGCTAGCTTGACTCCAGTGGTGTGGAGTGCCTGGGACCCACGTCTGAGCATCCCCAGCGCACTTATGGCGGCAATTGCAAACAAAACAGGTGATGGACCGAATGTGGATCAATGTCACACATTCATCCCAGTCAAAAGATCTGGGCCCAAATCCATTGTTTTTTTGCACTCCACACCACCCTGGGTTAGACAATGGCGATATGCAAATCAGCTCTGACCCTGTGCCCCATGGGAACAGTCCAGTCCGAACTACAAAAGCCATGTCCTTCCCAGAACGGAATCAAGCATCCGAGGACCGGACCGGTTTCGAGGTAACACCTCTCATCAGCCCGGCTAGCTTGACTCCAGTGGTGTGGAGTGCCTGGGACCCACGTCTGAGCATCCCCAACGCACTTATGGCGGCAATTGCAAACAAAACAGGTGATGGACCGAATGTGGATCAATGTCACACATTCATCCCAGTCAGAAGATCTGGGCCCAAATCCATCGTTTTTTTGCACTCCACACCACCCTGGGTTAGACAATGGCGATATGCAAATCAGCTCTGACCCTGTGCCCCATGGGAACAGTCCAGTCCGAACTACAAAAGCCATGTCCTTCCCAGAACGGAATCAAGCATCCGAGGACCGGACCGGTTTCGAGGTAACACCTCTCATCAGCCCGGCTAGCTTGACTCCAGTGGTTTGACGAGGCCATTTTGAGGAAATTTTCAGGCAGATTCGTCAACCGGTGCCAAAGTTATTTCAAATAGAATTTTGAGATTTAACATTGAAAAAAATCCTAACTATAACTACCTACAGGTGATTAAAGGTCTGCATGTATAGTGCACAGAATATTGTAGCTGTACTAGTTTTCTAGTTTTACTGGCTAGGCCATTCCTTAGGTACATGACTAGTAACTAGAATAATTTCAGTGCTGCAAAGAAAGTACATGTTGAATTTATAAGTGAGTAGGTATTGCGGAGTGATCGGATACATAGATAGTGCTGGATTGGGTGATTGGAGAAATACATGGGACAGATGGAAGGATTCCTACACTGCATACGTATTAACTAAGTATTTAGAAGAGCGTATCAATAGTATGAAGCTGGTTAGAGGTTTGCATGCACAGTGTACAAATATTGTACCTGCACTTGTGTTTGTGGGTAGGCCATTCCTTAAGTATATGACTAGTTAGTGGAGTATTTTCAGTGCTGCAAAATGAGTGCATACAGAATTTATAAGTGCTTAGGTATTGGCGGAGTGGTAGAATGCGTAGATAGTGGTGGATGGGTGATTGGAGAAGTGTATGGGGCAGACAGGAGGATTCCTACAATGCATGGATAGTACTTTACTAAGTAGCTTGTTAGCGGTTTATTTATATATAGTGCACAGCTGAATGTAGTAGTGGATTGATAGTGTTTGCATTACATAATCTGACCTTCGAAGTAGTACATATCAAAAAATGCTAAACATTTTTTTCAGTTGTTTTTTAAATTTTACATTTCTCTAATGTTCTTAGTTTAGAATTAGGATCTGTGAAAGAGAAGAAAAAATACAGTTATAATATATAATATTATATTTTTTACAACACAGCATAGTTTTAACATATGAAATATTTTGTTTGCCTTTTTTTGCTGTTCTCAGAATATATTGAATTTCACTACAGATATTGATTTCAATGTTACTCACCACTTGACAGCGGGCAAAAAAAAAACAATCAATAAGATTGTTTTCAAAAAACCCAAATCTGTGTTAAAAATATTTTCAATATAGTCAACTATCTCCGCACATTCCATAAAAACAACATCCTCAATAACATACCATATAATACAAATCACACATATATAAAATGCTTCTTTCTAAGAGAATTTTGTCACTGCAATATTAAAGAACCAAAAGAATAGATTAATGAACAATTGTAATAATTTCCATATACTCTAAATGATGTTCTATATATATGCTGGCAGAATATCCAAGAAAAAGTCCCTAATTGATATAAATATCTTTCCTCTAGGCCACATGATATTCCTATAATCCTTTATACTGAAATTGTTATGTTATGTTATAAAGGAATTTATATTGCGCACTAATACTCTGGAGTGCCCTGGCGTGCAAATGGACTGTGGCAGGAAGGAGCAAAGATGTTAAGTCAACTGAATAAAATGATGAGTTTTGAGTTGTTTTTAAAAATAGGAAAGTCCTGGATATGCTGGCTGGAGATCCGCCGGAAGAGAATTCCATGCAATAGCTGCTATAAAAGATAGAGACTGGCCTCCAATCCGCGACCTGCGAAACCTCGGAACCACCATCCGCGTTGGAAGACTGAGCACAGAGGTCGTCTGGTTGTATAGAATGCAAAACGTGTTCTAATGTAGGATGGACCTGAGCCATGAAGGGCCCTGTGAGACATGTTCAATGCTTTGAAATGCACCCGCTGGGCCACAGGAAGCCAATGTAGGTCCCGCAGATGCAGCCGAACGCTAGATCTCCTTGAGATATTAAACAGGAGTCTGGCCACGGCATTCTGTATGGTTAGGAGTTTTTTTAATAGATAGCCCGGTATGCCAATGTATAGAGCATTGGCATAGTCAAGGCGGGAGAGGATAGGGGCCCGGGCAACCATTTTCTTGGCAGGCCGCGGTAGCAAGGGGAGGAATCTTTTTAAAGCTTTAAGGGTACCGAAACAAACTGCCGTAAGTTTTTTTATTTGGTCAGAAAACTGGAGATCTTCCCAAACCATACCCCTAGGTTTGTCGCTAGCCCACCCTCTAAGTTTGTCTGCGGAAAGTCGGGGGACCATAGAGTCTCTCTGAAGGCAGGGGCAAACTGACCATACATGAGCACCTCTCACTTATCTTCATTGCACTTAAGTTGTGCATGTGCAAGCCAGGAGAATACAGACAAAAGACACTTTTGAGCAATGTCAGTTTGCAAGTCGGAGTCCTTCCAGGTGAATAAAAGCTGAGTGTCATCAGCAAACGCTATTATTTTTGCGCCCAGCCCCTCGGCTAAGAAGATCAGGGGGTCAAATAAATATTGAAGAGCAAGGGGCTAAGTGTAGAGCCCTGCGGGACCCCAGTGGAAAGTTTCCTGATCGCTGACGAAAAAGTCGGCATCCAAACCTGCTGGTTGCGGCATTCTAGAAATCACTTTATCTTGTCCCAAGCTGGTCCATCAATGCAAAAGGCAGACAGTCGGGCGAGAAGTTGCAGGTGGTGCACCGTATCAAAGGCGGCAGAGAGGTCCAATAAATTCATGGCTGCCCTGCTACCTGCATCCATGCACTCCCTGATTGCCTCAGTCATCTCAACCAGCACAGTTTCCCGTACTGTAGGAAGCCCTAAACCCGGATTGCGCAGGATGAAGAGCACCTGAGGACTCAACAAAGGCATCCAGTTACCGAAAAAAAACCAACCTTTTCACAGACCTTAGCCAAGGCAGGTAAAAAGGAAATAGGACAGTAGTTGGTGGGTATGGAAGGATCAGCAGAAGGTTTTTTAAGGAGAGGTAGAAGTTTGGCTTGTTTCCATAGCTGAGGGAAGGTGGTGGATGAAGCGAGCAGTTGATGATTGATGCTGCCTCTAAATGGACTGACTCGGCCACCCCCCTCCCCCCCCCCCACGGGGTCAGAAGGGGATCCTGATTTCAACGATTTAAGGATGGCTAATATATTTGGCCAAGCGTCGGGCAGAAACTGTGTAAAAGACAGGGTAGGTGCTCTGGAGCAAGAGAGCGACAGAAGAGGTGAATTCCTCTTCTCCAGAGACTCCATCCCTAGGCTGCCCTGAATCCTTTGAATCTTATCAATGAAAAAGTAGAAAAAGTCTTCACACCATTGAGATGAGACTGGAAGGCTCGTTTGTTCGGCACAGGGGACAAAAAACTACGAACAATAAAAAAATGTCTAATCTGTTGTTGTTGGCCTTGGCAATCCGCTCTGCAAAGAAGTCGCCCTTAACTTTCTTAATAGCTGCATAATAATCTCTCTGAGCTGAGCGGAAAGCTACCTTGGCCGATGGTCAGTACTTGCGCCGCCATACATATTAGGATATTTGAAATGGGCCGAATTATGTTCTTAGAACTTTGGCTTCAAATATATTAGGTAGGAATTTGGTAATTCGTTAGGCAAACGATATCTAAAAACCAAATGAGCATCATTACAATATGTCCATCCATTATTGCACGTTAAATGGACAGTGTAATGTCCAGATGTTGTAGCAGGACCATCGTAGAAAATAATTGCTACTGCTACAAAAGTTCTTCCTGATATTGATAGTTGACTTGCTACAACATTTTTAATTAAAGTTTCCAATTTTCTTTAATCCGCTGTACAACGTTGCATCATTAAAATTATATTTTGTCCAAAATCTTTGTATAAATAATGTTGATAACATTTCTGATTTGAATTGGCTACACTCCATGTTTTGATTTGCTGCTTTAACTAGCTTGTTGAAAGACACTGTTTTACATTACAGTCTGTTTTACAGTCTGATAATGTCAAATATATGAATCTTTCAGTGTCTATGTTCGTGGTTCGTGGTAGAAGTAAACATACATTTTTCACATTCATGTTTCCATTTACAATGAAGGCCGAAAAGATTTTCAATTTTTATTCCTTCATTTTCCAATACTGCAAGCATATACATTAGAAATTCCTAGCATCTTGTTGAACATTCTGCGTAAATTGTGTAGAACCAGAACATATATCCAGAAGATTACGGATATCAGAAACACTTTGTATTTTACTTTTATCAGTTCTCAATTCTTCATAAATACAATGCAACAATGAACAAAATCTTTTTTCACGATTCTCCATAATTTGCTGTTGCAGACTTTCTGGAAAAAAACAACATTGACCACTACATTAGTATAGCAGTCGATACCTGTACTATTTTCTAAGTGACATCAAACAATCTCTTCAATAGTGTAATTTTTCTTTTTAATTGCAATCTCAAAATTATTTTGATTTTTTTCTTATCCTTAACTTCACCACAGATTTTCTTTTTCGATCTACTACATACTTTTCATATACAGGATATTCACCTAAAATGGGAGCATACAATCTTCTTAACAGATTTTACTCTCTTACACAATCTTCATCTGCACTAATCTTTCTCTCATCAAAATAAATCAAATGCAAGCCGGATAAAGTTCTGACTCTGAACAAAGCAACACATGCCATACCCTCTTTAAATACTGTACTTTCAATGTTTACCAAAGCACTGTCTACACTTTGAGATTTATAAATAGTCACCGCATATGCCAGTGAAAGAGGAAACTGTTTTCTATGAACACACAAATATTTAACTTGCAAAAAACACACCAAACAGTGACCAATTTTTTTTTACTTCTTCAATTTGATCAAATTTGATTTTCAAAAATTCAGTTCCTTCTCTATTTTGATAATTAACAAAATCAACATCTTTACCCATTGCTCCATTTACTAAACCTTTTCCACATCTAAATTACCCAGTAAAATTACCGACAGATTACATAAATATAAATCCTTTTCTAAACCAGCAGTTTTAGATATAGATTTTTCTAAAGAAACCAATTTTGTTTTTAATTTTTCCATCAAAATAATAGTGATTCCTTCATGCTCTATTTTATCAATGGCTTCAATTTTTATTATTTGTTCATTTAACAGTTCTTCATTGAATATATAACACTCGTGCAGTGTTGGCATTAGGCAGAATATAGATTTATTTTTTGCGATTTTTTTGTATATTTTTTCAGGAACTATATTTTCATTTGGAAACAAGTTTGTAAGTAGTTGACTTTGCAAAGCTTGTTTGTCATGTTCTGTCAATACTCCAATTATTATATCTTGAAGAATAGTTCCACAATCAACCTAATTTTCCTGTTGCATATTTTAATGAGTTCTTTGTATTCAAAATATGACCAAATGTTAACGTTTCCAACTCTTCCTAAAGACTTTTTGGTATCTTCATGAGCAAGTGTTTTAAATACTGGTTGTCCTTTTAAGGGAACGAGTTGCAGTAGATCTCCAAAAACTATCACATGTTTTCCTCCAAATAAGACATTGTATTCTGTCTTTAAAATTTGCTGCATTCTTAAGTGGAGGATCAGAAGTTTCATTTTCTATAGCACTTGAAACTTCATAACAAGCTTCTCCAGATAGCTTATGATATTCCAATGTGTTCACATGCTCTACTGGTAGCATTAGTAAACAATGTAATTCCTTTAATTTTATGTGCTGCCAACCCAGTCGGAGCAGTTACAACACAAGACAAATGTGAGTCAGTTGTTTTCTGTAGATAACTGGTCAATACTTTAATTAAGAAACATTTTACTGTACCAGCTTGACCACCGACATACATTTGGATAGGTTCAAATGATGTGTATGTACATTCTTTCTTTTCATGACGAAAACCATGGTCAATCTGTTCTCTTACTTGCTGATATATTTCTTTCTGTTCAACATTTAATTGTTCTTCCAAGTTTCCTAAGCCCATAATATCTTCTTGATCTTGAAGCATTGCTGTTTCCACTTCATTCATGGCGATTGCTGCTTCATTTTCAAGAATTGTTGTCCTAGTGGATCGACACTTACTGCAGCAGAGCGTTAACTATCTTGAGAACTGTCTCTAGCAATCTCAGCTGCAATAGGAGCTTCTTGATTAATTTAATCATTCAACATTTTGAGATAATTTGCAAAAACTGTACATTCTATGCTATTTTTACTAGCATTAAAAGAATCTTCATAGCGCTGAAAATCTCCAAGTAATTCCAATTCTGTACGCCAAGGTTTGAAGAGTTGCAAAATTGCTAAATAGTAAAATGTTATTCTATCAGGAGTATCACAACTCAGTTTTCTGTGATTAATCAGATTTCATTTCCTTTGTTTCACCAAACATCCTTCTGAACCAATCACTGCATATTTTCCTTCATTTATCTTTTCTGTAGTATTCCTCTTAAAAGTATAATATTGCAGCACTTCATAGAGACATATGTTTTCCAGATGATGACTTCTTTTTGGATAATATATGTCCAACATATTTCTTTTGACAATATCTGTGCTTTCCGGTTCATTTTCTGCTAAATATTTAATTTCTTGTGTAGATTTAAGTACTCGATTTCGTGTTGCAGCAAGACCTAGACTCACCCAAATGATACTTCTAGGCTTTGAGTATAAACTTGCAGATGACAACTGATCCGAGAACTCGTATGCTCCAATATCCTGATGAAATAAAATCTTCAAGTGGAAACTGTACAATTTCTTACTAAGACTCTTCTCGTGGAAAATTTCTTCCCACATTTCTTTCAAATCTGTCTTTCCGATTTTGCTATATAAAATGTCACATACCAGGCAACAGCAATGGAATCATCCGCAACATATTGGACATCTATGTTAGCATTCCACATTGAGAGAATAACTGGATTATAATCATATATATGCTTCGGTTCTTCACTTCTTCTCAAATTGTACATGTTTTTGGGAGATTTGCTAGTGATGGTATGTCTCACAGCTGACATCAAATTGTTCCTTTGGATATCACTGGACATGAAAATCCAAAACGACATTTAGTATAAAACTTTTCCTTAGACTTCTATTTTCGTCAACAGTATTTACCACATCAAGGACTTTGGAATCGTAACACTTGTTGCCTTAAGGTGTTTTCTTCTGTTCTTTTTGGTATAGCACATGTGACATAGTCTTCAATAAAAGATAAAACACTTTCATCCAAATCAGTTCCAAACTTGGGTGCATTCTTGATCCATAACAAAATATGTATATGAGGAGCACCTCTAGCTTGATACTCCTTTCTCCCAAAAAAAACAACAACTTCTCCAAGAGGGGGATTCTTTTTCTTGCAAATAAAAGACCTCATAGCTTCAAACCTATGATTGCAATATCTGCATACATTTACAGGATCCAAAGAATACAATTCTGCAGGATTCTTGTATTCGATATTTTTTATATTTGAATTTGTTTCTTGAAGAAATTAAAGTAAATCATCCCAAGCGTATTCAGCACAACTTAGGGTAACAAACCATGTAGGAGTTCCTAAGTTCCTTAGCATGCAATTAAGTTCTCCATGACGACGATACCAATACTCATTAATACCACACTGACATGCCATAAAATGAATCAGTTGAGATTTTAAATGATTGTCTCTCTAATGTACTTAATCCATAAATTCCTCTACAGAAACATTTTGAAGATGTACTCCTGTTTTCAATATGTGGTTCACTGCATATGAAAGTGCAGACAAGTCACTCTCAAACAAATAATGAAATATATATGGGATACATTGTCCAAATCTTGGATCTTCTGCATACAAACTTGTTGTAATATATTGAGATGCAGGAATCTGCACTGATCGTTCGTCATATCATCCACCTTTTCCAGTTGGGAACAGCTGCGGAAAACAACAAGCTTACAAACTTTTTCCCATACAATCATGGGAGTCCCCTTTGCTTTCTTCATTTTGAATAATTCAATAGTATTACCCATCACGTCTTTCAAATGAAGTGGATGTAGACTATATTCAT
This sequence comes from Lissotriton vulgaris, assembly GCF_964263255.1. NCBI lineage: Eukaryota > Metazoa > Chordata > Amphibia > Caudata > Salamandridae > Lissotriton > Lissotriton vulgaris. Next base: position 394,260,097 of record NC_141694.1, on the reverse strand, counting down.
GAATTTCTTCACATTTGGACATGTCCACTTTTTGAATTTGACCACTAGACGTTTCAGTATCATCTCCTAAAAGTATTTCTTATTTCACATACACATTTTTGTAGTAATCATTGATTTTTATAAGATATAATGTTGCCTTTTGCACTTTCCTGACATCCAATATTTCCTGCCAGATTGTATTACTCTTAGTAGGTACACCAATATCTAGAATAACTAGTGGTTCACTTTCTACATTCTCTACACCAATAGTTACAATATTTTTCTTTAAATCTGGAGGTAAATATACATCTCTTCTTTTTAATCCTCTCTGTAAATCTGTAGGAGGCAAATTACCTGTCTTAGGCTCCATAAGAACAATAGCCTGAAATGGGTGCACACATTGAATCAGAATAGACTCATACGTGATTTTATACTCAAAAAGGGGGGACCCAATGGTTGCTTCAAGAAAATCCCCACAATTAACACTGTGGTTAGTTCGGCCAGGGTAAAAATTGGAGGTATTTGTAAAGACCTAATCATTTTACTACCAGACGATATTGATAAACATGCACATATTTGGCAAAATAGGATCAATATCACAGAGTATCTAGCCCACAAAGCACTCGAATTATCCAGCTCTATTCTAATGTCCACCAAGCTACAAGCTCAGTTCTACAAAACTTTTTTCGACCTTTATTATACACCCGAAAAGATCTCAAAAAGGGGGGAGGGGAAGGGGACTCTCTGCCTCAGATGCAACAGACCTAAAGCTAATCTGATACTTATGTTGGCTACATGTCGTACTTTAGATAATATTAAATGAGAAGTTTCTAACTTCCTATCTGAAATACTCAAAGTCAATATAGAGATCAGCACAGCAGAAATCATGTTAGGGGTAGATAAAGTTATTAGACCTATTGCCATGCGGGGACTCATATTTATTGCTATGGCAGTCTTAAGAATCTGTTTAACTACCTCATGGCGGTAGGGAGGCGGTGGCAGTGTCTCCCCGACCCGCTGTTTACACGAAGGTAGAGTTCCTAGACTGTTTGTCTGTCCTGACTGCGAGGGCTGCGAGGAGCTAGTAAGGAAATAGAAACTTTGGCATTTTTTAACATTTGCGACAGATTTTAAAACTCTTTTTAAGATTGATTTAAATAATCCACATTCATCATTTGCCGTAATTTCCTAAATACTCTCCCCCGCACTGTCTGGGCTCGATATTGTAGCCTGACCGCCCCGCCCGCCCCGGTCCGACTCGGCAATTATTGCCGTAGAGCGGAGGGCGGACAGGTAAGAGCCAGGCATACGAACTTCCAGTTCCGCTATAGCGGAGGTCAGCGCTCTAGTCGTCACCGTCTTCTGGGCTATTTAGGTACGCCTCCCTATCAAGCGCGCAGTGATTGCGCGCTGGGGTGCCTACGAGCGCGCCTAAGAAGCACCGAAGAAAAGCCCTTCTGCGCCCGTCCGCGACAGGACGGGATGAAGGGACATGGCTCTGGCCCCTGGCATTCCTGATACACATACCATACCTACCATATCTTATTCAAGGGAAACACTTCTTAGTTTGATTCCGATCTCCACTACCACTTGCATGCGAGAACCCTGGCCCAACTTTGAGGGTCCGTTTTCCTGTGTTTACTGCCATTTTCAGGCTGCTCACACGTGTCCAATAAGGGATTTTCTTACTGCCACTGGCATTACGGCTGCGGCTGAACATTCCCATCAGATACCCTCCTTGCCAGGCGTAGCTAGCACATCCACTGTTAACTATGTTGCTGAAAAGGGATCTCCGGGACATAAGTGCTTTCTATTAAACATACGTTCTTTACCTAAACACTATCAACAACTATGGGATCTTATTAATACAGACAAGCCAGACATCTGTTTTCGTACAGAGACATGGTTAAAACCCCATACCATCCCCGCAATAATGCTAGGAATCCCCGCTGGATACAAGATTCAACACCTAGATCGCTTTATTAAAATAGGAGGAGGTGTGGCTGTGGTTTATAAAGAGAGCTTAAAGGTCTTAGTACTTGACCAACGTAGCAACGCTCCGATGGAAATAATGATTTTTAGATTCTCTTTCTCTTCTAAATTACAGTGGAAAGGAGCATTAGTATATCGTCCTCCTGGTTCATGCTCTGATTTCTCCCTAACTCTTATGGAACTATTAGCTCCATATCTTAGAGCCAAAGAAGATTTAATTCTCCTTGGAGATTTTAATATTCACTTAGACGTACCAAACCACCCTGATACTATGTCTCTGCTTGGTGATCTATCTAGTTTGGGACTTAAAACTCAGAATAAGGGCCCAACACACCTGGGTGGCCACACACTAGATCTCATTTTAACCAATTGCCCTAAAATAATATGTTGTCCTCCCACTATTATTAGCTGGTCAGACCACTATATGTTAACTTTTAAATTACTCGGTCCTCACCCACTACACCCAAAACCCCTTCCTGCAACATGGAAACGGAAATAGCACAAAATAACTCTAGAAGATTTACAGAAAATATGGAAGGAACCCACTCTCTAAAGAGGATGACATCGAACATGGCTTAGCCAAGTTCAATGAAGCACTTTTGGAAGCTATTGATTTACTTGCACTGTTAGAATTGCACAAACAATGTTCTAAAACTAAACAAGAAACATGGTATACAGAAGAACTAAGGGCCCGATGTAGGTAAATCCCATTTACCGATTTTGAAATACCGAATTTTACCGATTCGGTATTTCAAAATCGGTAAAAGGGATGTAGGTCCCAACATCTGGATAAGTTACCGATTCTTTAAAAATGCGGTATTTACCGATTCGGTAAATACCGAATCGGTATTTGCTATAGAATCCTATGGGCCTTTGAAGCCCATAGGATTCAATTCAAATACCGAATCGGTATTTACCGAATCGGTAAATACCGAATATGTCAAGGGTGCAGGGGGTGTCACTTTGACACCCTCTAGCACCCCCAAAACGGGCATTTGTGCAATGTGGCACACAGACATGCCCTAAGGGCACGTCTGTCTGTCACATGGCACATGTGTACATGCACAGATGTGCATGTACACAGGAATCGGTATTTTACCATGAATTTGTATTCCATTGTAAAATACCGATTCTGTAAGCCATGTGCCAATGGAAAATTGGCTACCCACATAGCATTTTCGGTAATTTTACCGAATCGGTAAATATTACCGAATCGGTAAATATTACCGATTCGTTACATTTACCGATTCGGTAATAATAACGATTCGGTAAAATTACCGAAAATGTGCCCCTACATCACCATAGCCCTTTACCGATCGGAAACGGCCGAAAATCGGTATTTTCGGCTGATTCCGATCTGTAAAGGGCTACCTACATCTGGCCCCAAGAGTTGAGAAACAAAAATGTAGGAGTCTGGAAAAAAAAATGAAGGAAAACACACACTCCTATCAGTAAAACACACTATTTGGAGGCACAATCTAACTATTTTAAAAATATTAAAAAAGCCCAGAGACATAAACTTGATTTACAAATAACAGAGGCAGGAAATTCCACTAGAGAACTCTATAAAATCCTGCAATCATTTGTTAAGCCCACAGCTTATTTATTATTATTTATTTATTTATGAATCTTGTAGAGCGCGCGGCTACCCCCATCGGGCGTGTCCCGGCGCTAAGGCTGTAGGCAGGAAAAGGAGGATCTATCTAAATTGATGAGAATAGCCACGTTTTCAAACGGCCACGGAACAGTGCTTCGGATGGGGCAAATCTGAGGTCTAAAGGTAGGCTGTCCCAATGTTTGGCAGCGAGGACTGCGAAGGCTCTGCCACCCATTCTTGTGCGGCGGAAGCGTGGAACAATCATGAGACGTAGATTGTTGGAGCGTAAGTCTGTGACTGAGTGAGATAGTATCAATCTCTTTCTTAAATATTCTGGTCCGGTTCCATTCAGAGCTCGAAAAGCCAGAATGAGCGTTTTAAACTTGATGCGGCTGGCTATAGGAAGCCAGTGAAGCTCTTTGCGAAACGCTGAGATCGGATGCCGGAAAGGGATATTGCCAATCAGTCTTGCTGCCGCATTTTGAACTACTTGAAGGCGTTCAATTTGATACAAGGGGGCCCCAGCGTAGAGACTGTTGGCATAATCCAAATGGGAGGTTATTAAGTCCTGAGTAACCGTTCTGCGCGCATCCATCGGCAGAAATGGAAAGATCTTTCTCATCATGTTTAATTTTCCAAAACAGGCTGCTGTAACCTTGTTAATTTGAGGGCTACAGGAGAGCGTGTCGTCGAACTGGAACCCCAGATTGCGGGCGGTGTGCACCGGGATGGGGGGGGGGTTGAGTACAGTTGGCCACCATAGTATGGGAAGTATGGTCATTTTTTGGTTAAAAAACAGGACCTCCGTCTTGTCGGTGTTGAGTCGAAGATGGTTAGAAGCCATCCAAGAGCAGATTTCGCCCAGACAGTGGCGAAAGCTGGAGAGGCTGGAGTCAGAGTGATCTATAAAGGAGAATATCAGCTGTGTATCATCAGCATAAGAGATCACTCTGACCCCGCATGATTCCACTACCTTGGCCAAAGGGGCCAGGTAGACATTAAAGAATAGTGGGCTCAGGGCTGAGCCCTGCGGGACTCCACAAACAAGAGGTTTGCACCCAGATTTAAACGGTCTGAGAAGGACCCTCTGTGATCGTCCTTGGAGAAAAGAACTAATCCACGACAGGGCAGTGCCGCCCAGTCCAATCTGCTCCAGTCGTTCTAGGAGTATTTTGTGGGACACCGTATCGAAAGCGGCGGCTAGGTCAAGGAGGACCAGCATGGCCTCCTCACCCTTATCCACACATTCTCGAACGGTCTCCGATACTTCTAGCAGTGCGGTTTCCGTACTAAAACCCGCATTTTGAACTACTTGAAGGCGTTCAATTTGATACAAGGGGGCCCCAGCGTAGAGACTGTTGGCATAATCCAAATGGGAGGTTATTAAGTCCTGAGTAACCGTTCTGCGCGCGTCCATCGGCAGAAATGGAAAGATCTTTCTCATCATCTTTAATTTTCCAAAACAGGCTGCTGTAACCTTGTTAATTTGAGGGCTACAGGAGAGCGTGTCGTCGAACTGGAACCCCAGATTGCGGGCGGTGTGCACCGGGATGGGGGGGGGGGGGGTTGAGTACAGTTGGCCACCATAGTATGGGAGGTATGGTAATTTTTTGGTTAAAAAACAGGACCTCCGTCTTGTCGGTGTTGAGTCGAAGATGGTTAGAAGCCATCCAAGAGCAGATTTCGCCCAGACAGTGGCGAAAGCTGGAGAGGCTGGAGTCAGAGTGATCTCTAAAGGAGAATATCAGCTGTGTATCATCAGCATAAGAGATCACTCTGACCCCGCATGATTCCACTACCTTGGCCAAAGGGGCCAGGTAGACATTAAAGAATAGTGGGCTCAGGGCTGAGCCCTGCGGGACTCCACAAACAAGAGGTTTGCACCCAGATTTAAACGGTCTGAGAAGGACCCTCTGTGATCGTCCTTGGAGAAAAGAACTAATCCACGACAGGGCAGTGCCGCCCAGTCCAATCTGCTCCAGTCGTTCTAAGAGTATTTTGTGGGACACTGTATCGAAAGCGGCGGATAGGTCAAGGAGGACCAGCATGGCCTCCTCACCCTTATCCACACATTCTCGAACGGTCTCCGATACTTCTAGCAGTGCGGTTTCCGTACTAAAACCCGCATTTTGAACTACTTGAAGGCGTTCAATTTGATACAAGGGGGCCCCAGCGTAGAGACTGTTGGCATAATCCAAATGGGAGGTTATTAAGTCCTGAGTAACCGTTCTGCGCGCGTCCATCGGCAGAAATGGAAAGATCTTTCTCATCATCTTTAATTTTCCAAAACAGGCTGCTGTAACCTTGTTAATTTGAGGGCTACAGGAGAGCGTGTCGTCGAACTGGAACCCCAGATTGCGGGCGGTGTGCACCGGGATGGGGGGGGGGTTGAGTACAGTTGGCCACCATAGTATGGGAGGTATGGTAATTTTTTGGTTAAAAAACAGGACCTCCGTCTTGTCGGTGTTGAGTCGAAGATGGTTAGAAGCCATCCAAGAGCAGATTTCGCCCAGACAGTGGCGAAAGCTGGAGAGGCTGGAGTCAGAGTGATCTCTAAAGGAGAATATCAGCTGTGTATCATCAGCATAAGAGATCACTCTGACCCCGCATGATTCCACTACCTTGGCCAAAGGGGCCAGGTAGACATTAAAGAATAGTGGGCTCAGGGCTGAGCCCTGCGGGACTCCACAAACAAGAGGTTTGCACCCAGATTTAAACGGTCTGAGAAGGACCCTCTGTGATCGTCCTTGGAGAAAAGAACTAATCCACGACAGGGCAGTGCCGCCCAGTCCAATCTGCTCCAGTCGTTCTAAGAGTATTTTGTGGGACACCGTATCGAAAGCGGCGGATAGGTCGAGGAGGACCAGCATGGCCTCCTCGCCCTTATCCACACATTCTCGAACGGTCTCTGATACTTCTAGCAGTGCGGTTTCTGTACTAAAACCCGTGCGGAAACCAGACTGGGAGTCATGGAGTAGGGAATTGGTCTCCAGATATTCTGCGAGTTGTAATTGGACGGCCTTTTCCAAGACCTTCGCTGGTTTCGGAAGGAGAGAGATGGGCCGATAATTACAAAATTGCGTGGGGTCCGCATCTGTTTTCTTCAGAATAGGCACAAGCATAGCTTCTTTCCAGGCAGTGGGGAATTGGCCTAGATGTAAAGAGGCATTCCATATCGAAGTAAGTGGCTCTATCAGTAGGGTAGCCAAATCACTCATGACCTTAGGGGGGGCCGGGTCCAGAGGCGAGCCTGATTTGCACTGTGTAAGTAGTTTAAGTGCAATATCTGGGGTGAGGTCCTTAAACGCCATTAGGGCAGGAACAGTGCCATGGCTGAAAGGGGCAGGGGAACTGGAGTGTTCAGATGCCGTGACTGGAGGAAAAGAAGATGCGATTTTCTCTATTTTTTCCTGAAAGAAGTCTGATAGTCCATTGCAAAGAGACTGGTTGGCTAGATTATTAGGTGTCATGGCAGGCAGTTTGATAAAGTCTTTAACAGTTTTAAACAATGTTTTTGCCGAGTTGTCTGCGTCTTTAATTTGCAATGCAAAGAACTCTCTCATGGCGGATTTTTTTAGTTTGGTAAATTTCTTTAAGGCCGTTCTGTAAATAATTTTTGCCTCTGTATCATATGTTAATCTCCAGCTGCGTTCTAATTTTTTGCAGCGGCTTTTTTCTTCACGCAGGGCTGCTGAAAACCAAGGAGCTGAGGGACGAGATCTCGCAGAAGAGACAGGTAAAGATGGAGCGATACCGTCAATCGCAGACAGTAAGGTCGCATTGAACTTGGTAACGCAGACATCGATGTTCTCTATGTGAGGCTCCAGAGGGCATCTAAAGACAGGTCCTAGGGCAGCGCGCGTGACCTTGTGCCATTTTCTCCTGTGGTCTGTTCCCAGTTCCACCGTAATAGGTGCCTGAGGAAGTGGGATGTCGACTGAGAGAAGATAATGGTCGGACCAGGTGAGGGGAAGGGTGGGGTGGGTTATGATACCCGGGAGATTAGAAAAAATTAGATCCAATGTATGGCCAGCCACGTGCGTCGGGCCTTGGATTAGTTGCGTCAGGCTCAGGCTCTGAAGAGAGTCGAGGAATCGAGTGGCTTGAGTACAGGTAGGATCCTCGGCGTGTAGGTTGAAATCACCTAATACTATAAAGTGCGGGTGCTTGAGAAACAGGTCCGTTATGATATGAACCAACTGCGTTAGGGAGGAGGGGGATGCTTTTGGTGGATTGTAGACTAAAATGCCGGTTAAATAAACCGACGCGGAATCTGCAATCGAAAAATACATGGCTTCAATCAGCCTGATGTTAGTGAGTTTTTTAATGGTGAGATTTGAACAAAATGGCCAGTCTACCCCCCGTTTTACCCCCTCGGTTAATACCCAAGAAGCGATAGTCCGGGGGGGTGGCTTGTGAACGCCCAGATGATTTTAGTCAAACCTTATGTGATGAGGTTTCTGCATTCTTTGAGAATAAAATTGACCTAATTTACGAAAAAAAATCACTAAGGCATCAAACAATAGGGAAACCACTAACTTCTCCAGTCCTGAGTCGATTAAAAGCGGGAAAAGCAAGCATACTCTGACCACGATCCCTGATATCAGCCTTACAGAAGTGAGCACCCTACTTAACCTAAGCAAATCAGGCTCCCCCACAGACCTACTACCTGCTAAAATGATAGCTCCTTTGGGCAGCCTATTAGCTCCGAGCCTTAAATCACTGATTAATCTCTCCCTCAAAGAAGGAAAGATTCCTAATGACTGGAAAAAGGCAGTAGTGAACCCAGTTCGTAAAAACACCGCACTACCATGGTCGGACCTCAACAACCTACGCCCCATATCCCTCCTACCCCACCTGAGTAAGATGACTGAGAGACATGTCAACTCTCATCTCTCTAAATTCACCGAGGCAGCGGACGGCCTGGACCCTTCTCAATCTGGGTTCAGGCCAAATCATAGCACAGAATCAGCTCTTCTCTCCGTGACCAATACCATCCAGATGGCACAGGATAGAGGAGGCTCTATGATTCTGGTGCTATTAGATTTGTCCACTGCTTTCGACACGGTGTCTCATGACACCCTGATCAGTCATCTGGAGGGGGTAGGAGTGGAAGGAATGGCCTTATCATGGCTAAAAAGCTTTATCTCCAACCGCTCTCAAAATGTTCGCCTGGGCTCCCATTATTCCATCTCTAGGGAGCTCACAAAGGGGGTTCCACAGGGCTCATGCCTAAGCCCCACAATATTCAATGTGTATGTGGCCCCCCTGGCGAATATTTTAAGGGAACATGGGTTCACGCCAATATCCTACGCTGATGACACCCAGCTATTATTCCCATTCCAAAACATGACCCCAGCAGTAAAAAGTTCCTTCGCTGCAGGAATGAGAGCGATTGCCGGTTGGATGACCTCCAATTGCCTACAATGTAACGTAGGAAACACGGAGGTCATGCTCTTTGGAAATGCCCCACTCCTTTGGTGACCTGAGTGGTGGCCCCCTGAATTAGGTACGACCCCATGCCCAAAGGAAAACATAAAAAATCTGGATGTTAAGCTTGACCAACCTTTGGTGCTTAAAGACCATGTCATTCAGGTCACAGGAACTTGCATGAGGGTGATTGGCCTACTTAGAAGGGTCTTCCCCTACTTAGCAGATCACCATAGGAAAAGACTAGTGCAGACCCTAGTAAATAGCAGGTTGGATTACTGCAATGGATTACTTATATCTGCCAATGAGGAACAGCTGGGGAGGCTACAGGTAGCCCAGAATACGGCCGCTAGGCTGATTCTCAATGCCCCTGCCAGATCTTCCTCTCGTCCCTTACTAAACAAGCTACACTGACTTCCCTTTTCGCCAGAGAGTAAAGTTTAAGATCTGCTGTACTATCCATAAATGCTTGTTTGGAACTGGCCCTAGATATCTAACTGAAATCTTTAAACCTTATCAACCAGGTAGAACCCTGCGCTCAGAAAATCAAGCCTTGCTCCAGATCCCTAGGATCAAAAGAGAGAGACAGGGAGGCCGAGCCCTTTCATACAAAGGCCCCACTCTCTGGAATTCATTACCCCTCACTCTTAGACTGAATTCCAACCTATCGGCATTCAGGAAATGTATGAAGACGTACCTATTCTCCGTTCAGTAACTCCAGTAATGCCACACAGATATCACTGTTCTAGTCCTGCTTTTGGAAGAAAACAAAGCGCAGAGATATCTCCTCGGAGATCGAATTCCTGCGCTATATAAGAACCGAAAATATTAAAAATAAATAATGGCTGGATCAACATCCACCCACATTTCAACAGTGGCGGATGTGCTTCTTAGCTACATATAATCTTGAAATTGCCATTTATAGCCGGAAAGGTATCAGGAAAAAAATAAAGGGCTTAAAAATGTGGGACCCAGTTAGATTATGGCTATTGAGCCCAGCATAGTTCAATTAGGTTGAGATATATTGAGTGCTTTAGGAATGTAACAATGTATTTCCTTTTCTTCTTATTCTTCGAAGCCTGTATTTTCCTATTTTTCTTTATAATTTTTCTATTCTTTCACTGCTAATTTTTAAATTTCAAAATGTTACCTGTACCGGGAGGAGGGGTTTCAGGCGGGGGGAAGGGTGGGGGAACCATGATGAAAAAAAAAAGCTAAAAATCTCAATAAAGATTTGTTTAAAAAGAAAAAGACTCATACGTGTTTAAATCTATCAGTCCAGGAGGAATAGTTACCAACTCTAGATTATTATGGACAGCTCTTGCAGGCATTTTATTCTCGTCTAATTTGTTATAAAAATATTTACAAAGACGCTGATCAGAAGCCAAATCAAAGCAATCCTCTACCAAAAAATACATTTAAAATTTCTTCCACTTATCATTATTTTCTCTTTCACTTTTTAAATATAGATCAACAGTCCTAGTTTGATTTTTATAGTGAAATCATCTGCAACAAATAAAAGAATATTTTGGCCTTTCACATGAAATCACCTTAAACTTTGTAATTTGTTCTTCAACTTTTTTTGCAATAGTATGTACCAAACTCTTTTCAACATCTACTTCTAATATTGTCTCACTTTCTACACTTTCTGCACTCTCTTTTTCAGGACCAAAATAACAAAACTCTATTTCATCACAAAAAAATTTTCATCTGATACTGGCCCACGCAAAAGAGCACTGTTCAACTCATTTAAAATGATTGCTAAACTTTTTGCATTATACAGTCTTCTGAATAATTTCCGCATTCGAGAATGATGTACTGCTAACATTCTAAAATGATGGAAAACACTTTGACATACTTTCCTAGAAAGACAAGCCAGAGAATGACCTTGCAAACCAGTATTTTTTCTCACTCTGCAAGGATCTAGACCTTGCAACATCTTAATTTTTTGTTTAAGACTTTTTTTTACTATACTGTCGTAAAAAAATGCGTAAAATATCAAAAGATTCTTGTTGTATACTACAATTGCTACTACAATCCCAAGTATACACCGGGGCTTTAGGACATCTCCGTAGAACTTCATCAGCTATCAATTCTTCTACATTTCTATGAACCATCTTCTCTTTCTCAATTGGACAACCATTTCTAACCTCATAAGCTTGACCACTGGTATCAACTGCAAGCTATAAATTATTGGTCTGAACTATGTTTCCATTCACCCAAAAATAATCACAAAGGTTATTTCTGTTAGTTACTTTTTTATTCTTACTTTTGGCCTTCAGAAAATGTATTGGCTTTTATAGCTATAAAATTCTGTTTAAAACTAAAATGAATAATTTCCTTTTTAATGCAAAATCCTTCTCAAAAATAGTTTCAATTTCTTTCTTCTTTTTATTAAATGCTGCTCTTCTTTTGTATTCTTCACATCTTTCAAAAAATAAAACACAACTCTACTGTAAATCATCTTTTTCCTTATTTCTTTATCCTGAATCTGACTCATTTTACCATACATTGTGTCTTTTGAATGTGATTTCCCATTTTTTATGTTTCTTTTCTTATTATTTTTATTTCAATAATGATGAGAACAATATTTGTAAATAAAATATATAATATTATTTTTTAAAAAAATCTAAAATATACTATTCTATTACTAAACATACACATTCTACATAAAAACCATATAAACACTTCCTTTTGAAATCACAATTAATTTACCGAAGTACATAGGTACTAATTGAGTAACTATTTGAATGAATATGTGTTATACAAATGCATAGACAGTGAGTACCTATAGTGCTAGAAGCTCGCAACAAGGAGACTTTATTAGTACTTATGTCAAGATGATTGTAGGAGTGGACACAACCTCACAGTGTGATTCCAGACAAGCAGGACTATTACCTGGACTTTTTCAGCACTGGCTTAGTACTCTACAAGGGGTTAGGGGACTGCATACATTGTACACATTTGCCTGACCCACTGCTTGTCTCAATACCTGAGTCAATCTACAAGGGCATAGACAATGACTGGGTTTCTAGAGCGTAGAAATAGTTGACAGCAGGATAAGTTTATAAGCGCTTATGTTTCAGAAAAGTCATTACATAGGGACATGCTTCTGTCAGAATGATTGTAGAAGTGGACACAGACTCACAGTGTGATTCCAGACAAGCAAGACAATTACCTGGACTTTTGCAGCACTGACTCAGTAGTCTGCAAGGGGTTAGGGGACAGCATACAATGTGTACATTTGTCTGTACCACTGCTTGTCTCAATGCCTGAGTCATTCTATAAGTGCATAGACAGTGACTGGGTTCCTAAAGTGTTAGTAGTTGACAGCAGGGTAAGTTTATAAGCGCTTATATTTCAACAGAATCATTACATAAGGACATGCTTCTGTCAGGATGATTGTAGGAGTGGACACAGACTCACAGTTTGATTCCAGACAAGCATGACTATTACCTGGACTTTTTCAGAACTGACTGAGGAGTCTACAAGGGCTTAGGGGACCGCATACATTGTGCACATTTGACTTTACCACTGCTTGTCTCAATGCCTGAGTCCTTCTATAAGTGCATATACAGTGACTGGGTTCCTAGAGTGTTAGTAGTTGACAGCAGGGTAAGTTTATAAGCGCTTATGTTTCAGCAGAATCATTACATAAGGACATGCTTCTGTCAGGATGATTGTAGGAGTGTACACAGACTCACAGTTTGATTCCAGACAAGCATGACTATGACCTAGAATTTTGCAGCACTGACTCAGTAGTCTACAAGGGGTTAGGGGACCACATTCATTGTGCACATCTGACTGTACCAATGATTGTCTCAATGCCTGAGTCATTCTGCAAGTGCATAGACTGTGACTGGGTTTCTAGAGTGCTAGTTGTTGACAGCATGATAAGTTTATAAGCGCTTATGTTTAAGCAGTGTCATTACATAAGGACATGCTTTTGTCAGGAGGATGATTGTAGGAGAAGACACAGACTAACAGTGTGAATCCAGACATGTATGACTATTAACTGGACGTTTGCAGGACTGACTCAGTAGCCTGCAAGGGTTTAACTGACCATATACATTGTGCACATTTGGCTATACCTCTGCTTGTCTCTATGCCTGAGTCATTTATACGTTTATAAGCGCTTATGTTTAAGCAGAGTCATTACATAAGGACATGCTTCTGTCAGGATGATCGTAGGAGTGGACACAGACTCACAGTGTGGTTCCGGACAAGCATGACTATTACCTGGACGTTTGCAGCACTGACTCAGTAGTCTGCAAGGTGATACGGGACCACATAAAATGTTTATATTTGGCTTTACCACTGCTTGTCTCAATGTCTGAGTCATTCTATAAGTGCATAGACTGTGACTGGGTTGCTAGAGTGCTACTTGTTAACAGCAGGATACGTTTATAAGTGCATATGTTTAAGCAGAGTCAATACATAAGGACATGCTTCTGTCGGGATGATTGTAGGAGAAGACACAGACTAACAGTGTGATTCCAGACAAGCATGACTATCACCTGGACATTTGCAGCACTGACTCAGTAGTCTACAAGGGGTTATGTGGCCGCACATATTGTGCACATTTGACTGCCCCACTGCTTGTCTTAATGTTTGAGTCATTCAGCAATTGCATAGAATGTGACTGGGTTTCTAGAGTGCTAGTTGTTGACAGCATGATAAGTTTATAAGAGCTTATGTTTCAGCAGAATCATTACATAAGGACATGCTTCAGTCAGGATGATTGTAGGCGTAGACACAGACTCACAAAGTGATTCCAGACTAGCATGGCTATTACCTGGACTTTTGCAGCACTGACTCAATAGTTTACAAGGGGTTAGGGGACCACATACATTGTGCACATTTGACTGTACCACTGCTTGTCTCAATGCCAGAGTCATTCTGCAAGTGCATAGACTGTGACTGGGTTCCTAGAGTGTTAGTTGTTGACAGCAGAATATGTTTATAAGTGCTCATGTTTAAGCAGAGTCATTAGATAAGAACATGCTTCTGTCAGGATGATTGTAGGAGTGGACAAAGACTCAGTGTGGCTCCAGACAAGCATGACTACTACCTGGACTTTTGCAGCACTGACTCAGTACTCTACAAGAGGTTAGGGGAATGCATATAGTGTACACATTTAGATGAACCACTGCTTGTCTCAATGCCTGAGTCATTCTGCAAGTGCAATGACAATGACTGGGTTTCTAGAGCGCTAATAGTTGACAGCAGGATACGTTTATAAGCGCTTATGTTTCAGAAGAGTCATTACATAAGGACATGCTTCTGTCAGGATGATTCTAGAAGTCGACACAGACTAACAGTGTGATTCTAGACAAGCATGACTATTATCTGGACATTTACAACACTGACTCAGTAGTCTGCAAGGAGTTAGGCGACCGCATACAATGTGTACATTTGACTGTACCACTGCTTGTTTCAATGCCTGAGTCATTCTGCAAGTGCATACACTGTGACTGGGTTTCTAGAGTGCTAGTTGTTGACAGTATGATAAGTTTATAAGCGCTTATGTTTCAGCAGAGTCATTACATAAGGACATGCTTCTGACAGGATGATTGTAGGAGTGGACACAGACTCACAAAGTGCTTCCAGACAAGCAAAACTATTACCTGGACTTTTGCAGCCCTGACTCAGTAGTCTACAACGGGTTAGAGGACCACATAAATTGTGCACATTTGACTGCGCCACTGCTTGTCTCAATGCCTGATTCATTCTGCAAGCGCATATGAAGTGACTGGGTTCCTAGAGTGCTAGTAGTTGACAGAAGGATACGTTTCATAAATGCTTATGTTTCAGTAGAGTCATTACATAAGGACATGCTTTTGTCAGGATGATTGTAGGAGAAGACAGACTCACAGTGTGATTCTAGACAAGCATGACTATTACCTGGACATTTGCAGCACTGACTCAGTAGTCTACAATAGGTTAGAGGGCAGCATATATTGTGCACATGTGACTGTACCAGTGCTTGTCTCAATGCCTGAGTCATTCTGCAAGTGCATAGAAAGTGACTGGGTTTCTAGAGTGCTAGTTGTTGACAGCATGATACGTTCATAAGCATTTCTGTTTCAGCAGAATTATTACATAAGGACATGCTTCAGTCAGGATGATTGTAGGAATGGACATAGACTCACAAAGTGATTCCAGACAAGCCTGACTATTACCTGGACTTTTGCAGCACTGACTCAGTAGTCTACAAGGGGTTAGGGGACCACATACATTGTACACATTTGCCTGAACCACTGCTTGTCTCAATGCCTGAGTCATTCTGCAAGTGCATAGACAATGACTTGGTTTCCAGAGCGCTAGTAGTTGACAGCAGGATAAGTTAATAAGCGCTTATGTTTCAGAAGAGTCATTACATAGGGACATGCTTCTGTCAGAATGATTGTAGAAGTGGGCACAGACTAACAGTGTGATGCCATACAAGCATGACAATTACCTGGACTTTTGCAGCACTGACTCAGTAGTCTGCAAGGGTTAGGGGAACACATACAATGTGTACATTTGACTTTACCACTGCTTGTCTCAATGCCTGAGTCATTCTATAAGTGCATATACAGTGACTGGGTTCCTAGAGTGTTAGTAGTTGACAGAAGGGTAAGTTTATAATTGCTTATGTTTCAGCAGAATCATTACAAAAGGACATGCTTCTGTCAGGATGATTGTAGGAGTGGACACAGACTCACAGTTTGATTCCAGATTTGCTGGTGATGTTAGATCTCTCGGCGGCGTTTGACACCGTCCCCCACAAACGCCTCCTTGCAAGACTCTTGCAGATTGGGGTAGAGGGGACGGTGTTCAGATAGTTTGAATCTTTTCTTTCCGACCACCAACAGACGGTCTGGGCCCCTCCACACTCAGCCGTTGTTCCGCCATTGGTGATGAGAGTTCCCCAGGGTTCTATTTTGAGCCACACTCTCTTTAATATCTATGTGTCCCCTCTGGCGGAGCTGGCTGAGTCTTGCGGTGCCCAGATTGTCTCTTACGCCGATGACACACAGCTCCTCTTTACGTGCGGAAGAAACATGGACTACAATGGAGAGCAGATTAAGAGTTGCCTGGGTGCCAACTTTGCTTGGTTCCAACGGAACCAACTGAAATGCAACTCTGACAAATCAGAGGTTCTCTCTTATGGTTGTCCCCCAGAACCCTGTTGGAAGTCCTGGTGGCCGGCTGCTATGTTTCCACCCTCCGCTCATACTATAGTCGCTAAGAATCTTGGAGTGAAGATGGACAATAGTCTCACTTTCAAACCACAGATTCTGGGCCTGGTTGGGCAATGCTTTGGGCTGTTAAAAATGTTGAGAAAATTCCTCCCACTCCTATCCATTACTCATAGGAGGACTACTGTGCAAGCCCTGATTGGAACGAGGCTGGATTATGCAAATGTGCTATATCTGGGCCTTCCTGACTACCTCCTATCGCGCCTGAAGGAGGTTCAGAATTCTGCGGCGCGGGCAATTTTCGGCCTAAGCCGGAGATCCCACGCCACAAGACTTCTGAAATCTCTCCACTGGCTGCCCATTCTGAAACGCATTGTCTTTAAGACTCTTACAATCGCATTCAAGGCCCTTCATGGAAATGGTGCCCGCTATCTTAGGAACAGGATTGGCTTTCACTATGCGGCTAGAGCCTTACGCTCAGCTTCATTGTCGCTAGCCACGATCCCGGCAATTAGGCGTGCTCGTATCAGGGGTTGCTCCTTTAAACATCTGACTCCCCGGGCTTGGAATGCATTGCCATTGTCATTAAGGAAGATTGACAACCTGCTGTCTTTTAGAAAAGAGCTCAAAACATGGCTGTTCTGCCAATAACTCCATCTGCTTCCTTGTTTTGTGCTTTGCCGGGTCTGACAGCCCCGGAACACTCTGATTGAGTAGCTGAGCGCTCCTCAAAACCCCGGATAACATAACATAACATAACATAACCAGACAAGCATGACTATTATGTAGAATTTTGCAGCACTGAGTCAGTAGTCTGCAAGGGGTTAGGGGACAGCATACAATGTGTACATTTGACAGTACTACTGCTTTTCTCAATGAATTAGTCACTCTGCAAGTACATAGATGGTGACTGGGTTCCTAGAGTGCTAGTAGCTGACAGAAGAATAGGTTTATAAGCGCTTATGTTTCATCAGAGTCATTACATAAGGACATGCTTCTGTCAGGATGATTGCAGGAGTGGACACAGACTCACAGTGTGATTCCAGACAAACATGACTATTACCTGGACTTTTGCAGAACTTACTGAGCAGTCTACAAGGTGTTAGTGGAACGCATACATTGTTCACATTTGACTGTACCACTCCTTGTCTCAATGCCTGAGTCATTCTGCAAACGCGCAGACTCTGAGTGGGTTTCTAAAGTGCTAGTTGTTGGCAGCAGAATAGGGTCATAAGCGCTTATGTTTCAGCAGAGTCATTACATAAGGACATGCTTCTGTCAGGATGATTGTAGGAGAAGACACAGACTCACAGTGTGATTCCAGACAAGCATTACAATCACCTGGACAATTGCAGCACTGACTCAGTAGTCTACAAGGGGTTAGGGGTGCGCATATATTGTGCACATTTGACTGTACCACTGCTTGTCTTAATGCCTGAGTCATTCAGCAATTGCATAGAATGTGACTGGGTTTCTAGAATGCTAGTTGTTGACAGCATGATAAGTTTATAAGCGCCTATGTTTCAGCAGAGTCATTACATAGGGACATGCTTCTGTCAGGATGATTGTAGTAGTGGACACAGACTCACAAAGTGATTCCAGACAAACAAAAATATTACCTGGACTTTTGCAGCACTGACTCAGTAGTCTACAAGGGGTTAGAGGACCACAAAAATTGTGCACATTTGACTGCACCACTGCTTGTCTCAATGCCTGAGTCATTCTGCAAGTGCATAGACAGTGACTTAGTTTCCAGAGCGCTAGTAGTTGACAGCAACATAAGTTAATAAGCGCTTAAGTCTCAGAAGAGTCATTACATAGGGACATGCTTCTTTCAGAATGATTGTAGAAGTGGACACAGACTAACAGTGTGATTCCAGACAAGCATGACAATTACCTGGACTTTTGCAGCACTGACTCAGTCGTCTGCAAGGGGTTAGGGGAACACATACAATGTGTACATTTGACTTTACCACTGCTTGTCCCAATGCCTGAGTCATTCTATAAGTGCATATACAGTGACTGGGTTCCTAGAGAATTAGTAGTTGACAGCAGGATAAGTTTATAAGCGTTTATGTTTCAGCAGAATCATCACAAAAGGACATGCTTCTGTCAGGATGATTGTAGGAGTGGACACAGACTCACAGTTTGAATCCAGACAAGCATGACTATTATGTAGAATTTTGCAGCACTGACTCAGTAGTCTACAATAGGTTAGAGGGCAGCATATATTGTGCACATTTGACTGGACCATTGCTTGTCTCAATACCTGAGTCATTTTGCAAGTGCATATAATGTGACTGGGTTTCTAGAGGGCTAGTTGTTGACAGCATGATAAGTTCATAAGCGTTTCTGTTTCAGCAGAATCATTACATAAGGACATGCTTCAGTCAAGATGATTGTAGGAGTGGACACAGACTCACCAAGTGATTCCAGACAAGCATGACTATTACCTGGACTTCCGCAGCACTGACTTAGTAGTCTACAAGGGGTTAGGGGACTGCATACATTGTACACATTTGCCTGAACTACTGCTTCTCTCAATGCCCGAGTCATTCTGCAAGTGCATAGACAATGACTTGGTTTCCAGAGCGCTAATAGTTGACAGCAGGATAAGTTAATAAGCGCTTATGTTTCAGAAGAGTCATTACATAGGGACATGCTTCTATCAGAATGATTGTAGAAGTGGACACAGACTAACAGTGTGATTCCAGACAAGCATGACAATTACCTGGGCTTTTGCAGCACTGACTCAGTAGTCTGCTAGTGGTGAGGGGAACACATACAATGTGTACATTTGACTTTACCACTGCTTGTCTCAATGCCTGAGTTATTCTATAAGTGCATATACAGTGACTGGGTTCCCAGGGTGTTAGTAGTTGACAGCAGGGTAAGTTTATAAGCACTTATGTTTCAGCAGAATCATTACAAAAGGACATGCTTCTGTCAGGATGATAGTAGGAGTGGACACAGACTCACAGTTTGATTCCAGATTTGCTGGTGATGTTAGATCTCTCGGCGGCGTTTGACACCGTCCCCCACAACCGCCTCCTTGCAAGACTCTTGCAGATCGGGGTAGAGGGGACGGTGTTCAGATGGTTTGATTCTATTCTTTCCGACCACCAACAGACGGTCTGGGCCCCTCCGCACTCAGCCGTTGTTCCGCCATTAGTGTTGAGAGTTCCTCAGGGTTCTATTTTGAGCCCCACTCTCTTTAATATCTATGTGTCCCCTCTGGTGGAGCTGGCTGAGTCTTGCGGTGCCTAGATTGTCTCTTACGCCGATGACACACAGCTCCTCTTTACGTGCGGAAGGAACATGGACTACAATGGAGAACAGATTTAGAGTTGCCTGGGTGCCAACTTTGCTTGGTTCCAACGGAACCAACTGAAATGCAACTCTGACAAATCAGAGGTTCTCTTTTTTGGTTGTCCCCCAGACCCCTGTTGGAGGTCCTGGTGGCAGGCTGCTATGTTTCCACCCTCCACTGATACTATAGTCGCTAAGAATCTTGGAGTGAAGATGGACAATGGTCTCACTTTCAAACCACCGATTCTGGGCCTGGTTGGGCAATGCTTTGGGCTGTTAAAAATGTTGAGAACATTCCTACCACTCCTATCCATTACTCATAGGAGGACTACGGTGCAAGCCCTGATTGGAACAAGGCTGGATTATGCGACTGTGCTATATCTGGGCCTCCCTGACTACCTCCTGTCGTGCCTGCAGGAGGTTCAGAATTCTGCGGCACGGGCAATTTTCAGCCTAAGCCGGAGATCCCACGCCACAGGACTTCTGAAATCTCTCCACTGGCTGCCCATTCGGAAACGCATTGTCTTTAAGACTCTTACAATCGTGTTCAAGGCCCTTCATGGCAATGGTGCCCGCTATCCTAGGAACAGGATTGGCTTTCACTATCCGGCTAGAGCCTTACGCTCAGCTTCATTGTCGCTAGCCACGATCCCGGCAATTAGGCGTGCTCGTGTCAGGGGTTGCTCCTTTAAACATCTGGCGCCCTGGGCTTGGAATGCACTGCCATTGTCATTAAGGAAGATTGACAACCTGCTGTATTTTAGAAAAGAGCTCAAAACATGGCTATTCTGCCAATAACTCCATCTGCTTCCTTGTTTTGTGCTTTGCCGGGTCTGACAGCGCCGGAACACTTTGATTGAGTAGCTGAGCGCTCCTCCAAACCCCGGATAACATAACATAACATAACCAGACAAGCATGACTATTATGTAGAATTTTGCAGCACTGACTCAGTAGTCTGCAAGGGGTTAGGGGACAGCATACAATGTGTATATTTGACAGTACTACTGCTTGTCTCAATGAATTAGTCGCTCTGCAAGCACATAGACGGTGACTGGGTTCCTAGAGTGCAAGTAGCTGACAGAAGAATAAGTTCATAAGCGCTTATGTTTCAGCAGAGTCATTACATAAGGACATGCTTCTGTCAGGATGATTGCAGGAGTGGACACAGACTCACAGTGTGATTCCAGACAAACATGACTATTACCTGGACTTTTACAGAACTTACTGAGTAGTCTACAAGGTGTTAGTGGACCGCATACATTGTTCACATTTGACTGTACCACTGCTTGTCTCAATGCCTGAGTCATTCTGCAAGTGCGCAGACTCTGACTGGGTTTCTAGAGTGCTAGTTGTTGGCAGCAGAATAAGTTTATAAGCGCTTATGTTTCAGCAGAGTCATTACATAAGGACATGCTTCTGTCAGGGTGATTGTAGGAGTGGACACAGACTCACAGTGTGATTCCAAACAAGCATGACTATTACCTGGACTTTTGCAGGACTGACTCAGTAGTCCGCAAGGGGTTAAGTCACCATATACATTGTGCATATGTGACTGTACCACTGCTTGTCTCAATGCCTGAGTCATTCTGCAAGTGCATAGACTGTGACTGGTTTCTAGAGTGCTAGTTGTTGACAGCATGATAAGTTTATAAGCGCCTATGTTTGAGCAGAGTCATTACATAAGGACATGCTTCTGTCAGGATGATTGTAGGAGAAGACACAGACTCACAGTGTGATTCCAGACAAGCATTACAATCACCTGGACATTTGCAGCACTGACTCAGTAGTCTACAAGGGGTTAGGGGGGCGCATATATTGTGCACATTTGACTGTACCACTGCTTGTCTTAATGCCTGAGTCATTCAGCAATTGCATAGAATGTGACTGGGTTTCTAGAGTGCTAGTTGTTGACAGCATGATAAGTTTATAAGCGCCTATGTTTCAGCAGAGTCATTACACAGGGAAATGCTTCTGTCAGGATGAATGTAGGAGTGGACACAGACTCACAGAGTGATTCCAGACAAGCATTACAATCACCTGGACATTTGCAGCACTGACTCAGTAGTCCACAAAGGGTTAGGTGGGCGCATATATCGTGCACATTTGACTGTACCACTGCTTGTCTTTATTCCTGAGTCATTCAGCAATTGCATAGAGTGTGACTGGGTTTCGAGAGTGCTAGTTGTTGACAGCATGATAAGTATATAAGCGACTATGTATCAGCAGAGTCATTACATAGGGACATGCTTCTGTCAGGATGATTGTAGGAGAAGACACAGACTCACAGTGTGATTCCAGACAAGCATTACAATCACCTGGACATTTGCAGCACTGACTCAGTAGTCTACAAGGGGTTAGGGGGGCGCATATATTGTGCACATTTGACTGTACCACTGCTTGTCTTAATGCCTGAGTCATTCAGCAATTGCATAGAATGTGACTGGGTTTCTAGAGTGCTAGTTGTTGACAGCATGATAAATTTATAAGCGTCTATGTTTCAGCAGAGTCATTACATAGGGACATGCTTCTGTCAGGATGATTGTAGGAGTGGACACAGACTCACAAAGTGATTCCAGACAAGCAAAAATATTACCTGGACTTTTGCAGCACTGACTCAGTAGTCTACAAGGGGTTAGAGGACCACATACATTGTGCACATTTTACTGCACCACTGCTAGTTTCAATGCCTGAGTCATTCTGCAAGTGCATAGACAGTGACTTGGTTTCCAGAGCGCTAGTAGTTGACAGCAGCATAAGTTAACAAGCGCTTATGTCTCAGAAGAGTCATTACATAGGGACATGCTTCTGTCAGAATGATTGTAGAAGTGGACACAGACTAACAGTGTGATTCCAGACAAGCATGACAATTACCTGGACTTGTGCAGCACTGACTCAGTAGTCTGCAAGGGGTTAGGGGAACACATACAATGTGTACATTTGACTTTACCACTGCTTGTCCCAATGCCTGAGTCATTCTATAAGTGCATATACAGTGACTGGGTTCCTAGAATATTAGTAGTTGACAGAAGGATAACTTTATAAGCGTTTATGTTTCAGCTGAATCATCACAAAAGGGCATGCTTCTGTCAGGATGATTGTAGGAGTGGACACAGACTCACAGTTCGATTCCAGACAAGCATGACTATTACCTTGACTTTTGCAGAACTGACTCAGTAGTCTACAAGGGGTTAGAGGACCGCATACATTGTGCACATTTTACTGTACCACTGCTTGTCTCAATGCCTGAGTCATTCTGCAAGTGCATAGACTGTGACTGGGTTTCTAGAGTGCTAGTTGTTGACAGCAGAATAAGTTTATAAGCGCTTATGTTTCAGCAGAGTCATAACATAAGGACATGCTTCTGTCAGGATGACTGTAGGAGTGGACTCAGACTCACAGTGTGATTCCAGACAAGCATGACTATTACCTGGACTTTTGCAGGACTGACTCAGTAGTCTGCAAGGGTTTAAGTGACCATATACATTGTGCACATTTGACTGTACCACTGCTTGTCTCAATGCCTGAATCATTCTGCAAGTGCATAGACTGTGACTGGGTTTCTAGAGTGCTAGTTGTTGACAGCAGGATAAGTTTATAAGCGCGCTTATGTTTAAGCAGAGTCATTACATAAGGACATGCTACTGTCAGGATGACTGTAGGAGAAGACACAGACTCACAGTGTGATTCCAGACAAGCATGACTATCACCTGGACATTTGCAGCACTGACTCAGTAGTCTACAAGGGATTATGGGGCCACACATATTGTGCACATTTGACTGTACCACTGCTTGTCTTAATGCCTGAGTCATTCTGCAAGTGCATAGACTGTGACTGGGTTCCTAGAGTGCTAGTAGTTGACAGCAGGATAAGTTTATAAGCGCTTATGTTTCAGAAGAGTCATTACATAAGGACATGCTCCGATCAGGATGATTGTAGGAGAAGACACAGACTCATAAAAGTGATTCCAGACAAGCATGACTATTACCTGGACTTTTGCAGCACTGACTCAGTAGTCTACAAGGGGATAGGGGACCACATAAATTGTGTACATTTGACGGTACCACTGCTTGTCTCGATGCCTGAGTCATTCTGCAAGTGCATATACAGTCACTGGGTTTCTAGAGTGCTGGCTGTTGAAAGCAGGATACATTTATAAGTGCTTATGTCTCAGCAGAGTCATTACATAAGGACATGCTTCTGTCATGATGATTGTAGGAGTGGACACAGATGCAATGTGGTTCCAGACATGCATGACTATTACCTGGACTTTTGCAGCATGGACTCAGTACTCTATAAGGGGATAGTGGACCACAGACATTGTACACATTTGCCTGAACCACTGCTTGTCTCAATGCCTGAGTCATTCTGCAAGTGAATAGTCAATGACTGGGTTTCTAGAGCGCTAATAATTGACAGCAGGAACATTTTGTAAGCCCTTATGTTCAGAAGAGTCATTACATAGGGACATGCTTCTGTCAGAATGATTGTAGATGTGGACACAGACTAGGAGTGTGATTCCAGACAAGCATGACAATTACCTGGACTTTGCAGCACTGACTCAATAGTCTGCAAGGGGTTAGGGTACTGCATGCAATGTGTACATTTGACTTTACCACTGCTTGTCTCAATGCCTGAGTCATTCTATAAGTGCATAGACAGTAACTGGGTTCCTAGAGTGTTAGTAGTTGACAGCAGGATAAGTTTATAAGCGCTTATGTTTCAGCAGAATCTTTACATGCTTCGGTTAGGATAATTGTAGGAGTGGACACAGACTCACAGTGTGATTCCAGTCAAGCATGACTATTATCTAGAATTTTGCAGCACTGACTCAGTAGTCTGCAAGGGATAAGGAGACAGCATACAATGTGTACATTTTGTCTGTACCACTGCTTGTCTCCATGCCAGAATCATTCTATAAGTGCATAGAATGTGACTGGGTTCCAAGCGCTTATGTTTCAGCAGAATCATTACATAAGGACATGCTTCTGTCAGTATGATTGTAGGAGTGGACACAAACTCACAGTTTGATTTCAGTCAAGCATGACTCTTATCTGGACTTTTGCAGCACTGACTCTCAGTAGTGTGTAAGGGGTTATGGGACCGCGTACATTGAACACATTTGACTGTACCACTGCTTGTCTCAATGCCTGAGTCATTCTGCAAGTGCAAAGACTGTGACTTGGTTTCTAGAGTGCTAGTTTTTGACAGCAGAATAAGTTAATAAGCGCTTATGTTTCAGCAGAGTCAATACATAAGGACATGCTTCTGTCAGGATGATTGTAGGAGTGGACACCGACTCACAATTTGCCTCCAGACAAGCTTGACTATTACCTGGACTGTTGCAGCACTGATTCAGTAGTCTACAATGGGTTAGGGGACCACATAGATTGTGCACATGTGACTGTACCACTGCTATTCTCAATGCCTGAGACATTCTGCAAGTACATAGACAATGGCTTGGTTTCTAGAGCCCTAGTTGTTGACAGCAGGATAAGTTAAGAAGCACTTATGTCTCAAAAGAGTCATTACTTAGGGACATGCTTCTGTCAGAATGATTGTAGAAGTGGACACAGACTAACAGTGTGATTCCAGACAAGCATGATTATTACCTGGACTTTTGCCGCACTGACTCAGTAGTCTGCAAGGGGTTAGGGGACCACATACAATGTGTACATTTGACTTTACCACTGCTTGTCTCAAAGCCTGAGCCATTCTGCAAGTGCATAGACTGTGACTGGGTTTCTAGTGTGCTAGTTGTGGACATCAGAATAAGTTTATAAGCGCCTATGTTTCAGCAGAGTCATAACATAAGGACAAGATAATGTCAGGATGATTGTAGGAGTGGACACAGACTCACAGTGTGATTCCATAAAAGCATGACTATTACCTGGACGTTTGCAGGACTGACTCAGTAGTCTGCACGGGGTTAAATGATCATATACATACTGCAAATTTGACTGTACCACTGCTTATCTCAATGCCTGAGTCATTCTGCAAGTGCATAGACAGTGACTGGGTTTCCAGAGTGCTATTTGTTGACAGCAGGATAAGTTTATACGCGCTTATCTTACAGCAGAACCATTATATAAGGACATACTTCTGTCAGGATGATTGCAGGAATGGACACAAACTCACAGTGTGATTATAGACAAGCATGACTATTACATGGACTTTAGCAACACTGACTCAGTAGTCTGCAATGGATTAGGTGACCGCATACAATGTGTACATTTGACTTTACCACTGCTTGTCTCAATGCCTGAATCATTATTCAAGTGCATACACAGTGACTTGGTTTCTAAAGTGCTAGTAGTTGACAGCAGGATATGTTTAAAAGTGCTTATGTTTCTCATTACATAAGGACATGCTTCTGTCAGGATGGTTGTAGAAGTGAACATATACTTACAGTGTGATGCCAGACAAGCATGACTATTCCCTGGACTTTGGCAGGACTGACTCAGTAGCCTGCATAGGAGTTAGGGGACCACATACATTGTGCATATGTCACTGTACCACAACTTGTCTCAATGTCTAAGTCATTATGAAAGTGCATAGAAAGTGACTGGCTACCTAGAGTACTAGCATTCCACTACAAGTTGAATTTATAAGTATTTATGTTTCAGCAGAGTGATTAAATAAGAACATGCTTCTGTCTGAATGATTGTAGGAGTGGATACAGACTCACTTTTTTCTTGGCCCTTGCTTGAAGAATTACTGTCAAACTTTTAAAATAGCGGCAGACTAGAGCGGGCAATAAGTTTTGAAAATTTGGTGAAGATTCGTCACCCGGCGCCAAAGTTATTGCAAAAAGAATGTTACTATTTTCATATGAATAACAGGTCCTAACTATAACTACCTATGGGCGGTCACCAGTAGGTAGTTATAGTTAGAACCTAGTTTCCATAGGAAAAGCATTTATTGATTTGCTAATATCTATGGTGTCGTTTGATGAATCATCACAAAATAATAAAAAAAAAAAGTCTATCCAAGTCAGCTCCTATCCTGAAAGTACGGGGTGATTCATCAAGCAGGGGCTGAGAAAAAAGGGGGGTCCCAAAAAAAGTATTCCCCATATTCATTTCCATAGGAAATTTTGAGACAGGCTTCAGCCCGAACTGCTGAACGGAATTACTCCAAATTTGGCAAAAAGTTAGTGCTTGGTTCAGAATGAAATCTTTTTGTTTTTAAATGGTGTAAATCAGTTCAGTAGTTGCTGAGAAATTCCCAAAATAAGAGTCCAAAAATCAATTTCCCATAGGAAACTTTAGGCAAGGCTACAGCCCAAACTGCTAAACTAAATTACCCCAAATTTGGAAAAGAACGGTATTGCTTGGTTCAGCAAGCAACCTTTTTTTTAAATGGTTGAAATTCGTTCTGTAGTTGCTGAGAAAATTAAAAAATTAAATTTTCAATATCCATGGCCGAGGATGGTTTGCGAACCCTCCCGACCACGAGCTTTATTCTAATTGCTGTGAACACTCAAAACCAGGAAGTTTTGGCAGCGATCTTTTGACTCAATAGAACTGCCATCCCCGGGGCTACTTTTCAATGTGTGAGGGGGCCTCCACGTCCCCCCATACCCCAGGGACTACCCCCCCAGGGCTTTCCTTAATTATTTGTGTGTGCACACAGCTACCCGCTGCCCTGTTGACTGCCACCCCCTGGGGTTTTTATAAAAATTCTGTGTGGGGGCTCAAGCCCCCCCACAATCCCCGGTGACCACCACCTCCCCGGGGCACTAATACTAGAAATGCGGGGTCCGTTAAGGACGCTGAGCCCTGGGGACCACCACCTCCCAGGGGCTTCAATACAAAGGGAGGGGGGTTGTGTGGCCCCCCTCCTGGAACCCTCCATGGACCTGGGGACCGCCAACCACCAGGGCCGGCTACTACAGTGTCCCAGGTGCCTACCCCAGTACACTGCTGTTTGCTTTGATAGGGCGGGAGCTTTTCCATTAGGGGAGCTACATTTCAGCAGCTCCCCGTGTGGAAAAGCAATGCCGTCTCCCGCAGGAGGTGGGAAGCCGGCAGGACTGTGGTAGCAGTGGGGCTCCCACGGTTCGAGTGGCCCCCTTCCTGTTTAGATTATTTTCTTTTTTTTAAATGGGTCGGGCCCTGGGGATGGGGTCCCTAGGGCCGAAACAAATAAAAAGAAAACCCTAAAAAAAAAAAAAGACCGGCATTGTGCTGGGGGCCCCACCCCCTCCCAGCAACACTCGGCAAATGCTCCCGGTGGTTCATTTTAAGACGGGGTCCGTGGGAGCCAACTATGCCACCAGGTACCTCGAGTATGCATGATGGTCCAAGGCGAACCCCCTTTTTATACCACTCTGCAACACAGCTCTGTGGTGCTTACTGGAGGTAGCTGGTGGGCTAGTTGGTCGTCAGGGACCCTCAGGATTCAAGGAGACTTAATCACCCAACTTAAAACGTGCCATGGGGCTCGTTTGCACATTTGTCACATTTGTCACATCAGGCCCGCCCCCCTCCCTGCACCACAGTGCAAATGCACCCTGTGGCCCGTTTTAAGTTTGGGGATTAATTCCCCCTGAATCTTGAGGGTCCCTGGGGGCCAACTAGTCCACTAGGTACTGCATGTATACGCCACAGGGCTGCGTTGCAGAGATGTGCTCCGAGGCCACACCCCTTTTGACACCACTCTGCAAACGCGGATTCTGGTACACTGCTGGTGGGGAGATGAGGGCCCCTTGTGTCCGGAGGACCTCAAAACACAAGTGGACTTCATCTTCTGAGTAGCAGTGTGCCAGAAGCCACGTTTGCAGCGCATTGCAAAAATGGCCATGGCCTCAGAACACATTTCTGAAACGCAGGTCTGTGGGGCTTACTGGATGTATCTGGTGGGCTACTTTGCCACCAGGGACCTTCAGGATTCAAGGGGACTTAACAGGGATATTATAGTTAAAAATAAGCATTTAGAAAAACATTGGAATTCACTGAAAAAACATAGGTTTCAGGTACATTATAGTTAGAAATTAGCATTTAACTCCTTCGACGCTCATGACGAGCTCAGCTCGTCATGGTGTACACCTCCATACACTCATGACGAGCTGAGCTCGTCATGAACAATGGGAATCAACATAACTCAGCACAGGAGGAAAATAACACTAGCATCGATGGTGTTAAAAAACTTAGAAATTCACCGAAAAAAACATAGGTTTAAGGGGTGTTAAAGTTAGCTGGACATTTCACTCTTACAAAACCATAGAAATTCCACTGTTATAGGTAGATCAGCTAACTATAACTCGCGTACCCACAATGCACTGCTCAAAGCGTCACATATTACATCATTCATGACATGGTCAGTGACAGCCACATGAAAACCTGATGCACCTCCTCACACTCTTATATATCAATTGATACACCCATTGTACAATACAGACTACCATTTTCTAAATCATTGACACACCAATGCCAGTTACTACATACGCACTCACTGATTCCTAGGTCTACACACACACTGACTCATTTATCTATACAATCACTCATACCTGCCGTCACTCATCAATGCAACACTATATTTATGCACTCATACACCTATACAGCCACTCACACACCGCCACTCATCCATGCAGTTACTCATACACCTAGTCAGTCATGCTAAGAATCAATCACACTCCCAGTTATTCACCAATATAATTATACACACACCACCTCACTCATTCATACAGATAGTAATGCATGCTTACTCTCTAATATAATCAGTGATACAAGTACACACTCATCAACACATCCAGTCTCACATTCACTGACTATCATGTAGAGTCATTTATATACTTCAACTCTCACATACACTGTCTTTTACACCACTGAGACATCTATTCACTCAACAACACACCCATACACACACTCACGCTCCCATACAGCTGTTTTCCACATGCACTCTTGAACACATACACCCAGTGAATCAACGGCTCACACAGCAATGCACAGAGTCACACATCTCCCACCTACCCACACACATACTCAATCTCCCAAAAAAACACTCAGACAACCAATCAATAACCTACATAGACACTCATATAGCTACTGACCAAACCATGCAGCAGCTTGCACAACAACAGACAGAGTGATACAGCCGTTCACACTGTATAGTCACTAACCTATGCATTCAGTAAGACACATTTAATCACTCACTTATACAGTCAGTAACGCACCTACTAATTCATCCATCCAGACACTTATGCACCCACTCATTCTTCAATACACCTTGGAATATATATAAAACATATAATAGATTGTGATTCAAATCACTTCAATAGGTTCCCCCTGCCACCTGTCTGCAAACATTGATGAAGGCTAACACTGAAATGTGTCTGTTTGCTGTAATTCATTGTGCCCAAGAAATCCTCAATGAGGATCAACCCAACATGAGTGCTGGTCCTTCCTTTTGGAGTGGAGCGGGAGATTGTAGTGGTTCTGCTGCTGCAGGATTGTAAGCATCGTACAAGAGTGAGGATACAACTGGTCAAAAATAAGGAGCAAGGTGATTTATATATGTATTCAAACATACCAATTTAATTACAGATAAAAAAACAAATAATGTAAAATGTAAAACATTTAATTTTACAAAAAATTAATTACAAACTTTACTAATTCAAAATAATATAATTTTGCATAAACATCAACATCATAATAATCTACATTAAAACAATATAAACAAAGCTATGTATTGTAGGGATAATATATATAATATTCCCACTCCAATTTGTGCAACAGTAGGGAAAGCGTTGGACTCAGGAAGGATCAAATATACCATGCCCAATCCAGTCTGTGCAATTGTAGGGAAAGTGTTGGATTGTGGAGAGATCAAATTTACTATTATCATGCCACTCTTTGCAACAGTAGATAAATAGTTGGATTCACTATTCCCATTTCAGACTGAGTAACAGTAAGAAAAGGGTTGGGCTCAGGAAGTGTAAAAAATAATAATTCCCACTCTAGTCAGTGCAATAGTAGGGATAGCGTAGAAGGATAATAAATTACAACTTCACTCCAGTCGGTGTAACAGTAGGGAAAGCATATAACGTAGGAAGGGTAAAAATTACAATTCCCACTTGGTGAACAGTAGGGAAACGTTGGACTCAGGAGGGTTTAAATGTACTGTTCCAACTCCAGTCTGTGCAGCAGTACAGAAGTGTTGCACTCAAGAGGGGGTCAAAATTACTATTCCTACTATAGTCAGTACAACAGTAGGGAAAAAGGTTGGATTGCAGAGGGGTAAAACTACTATTCCCACTGTAGTTGGTGCAACAGTAGGGAAAACATTTAAAGTAGGAAGAGTAAAAACTACTATTCCCCCTCCAGTTGGTGCAACAGTAGGGAAATCTTTGAAATCAGAAGGGTTTAAATTTCCTATTCCCACTTCAGCCTGTGCAACACTAGGAAATGTGGTACACTCAGGACGGGTACAATTTAGAATGTCCTACTCACGTCTATGCAACAGTAGGGATGGCATTGGAATCAGGAGGAGTATCATGTACTATTCCTCCTCCAGTCAGTGAAACTGTATGGAAAGTGTTGGAATGTAGAAGGGTTACATTTTCTTCTCCCTCTCCAGTCTGTGCAACAGCAAAAAGACAGCAGTTAACTTCAAACAAATAAAATATTGTAACAACTATATTAAATAGCAAGACATAGATATAGTAAAATACAAAACTATATGTGTAAATTAAAAAAATAAACAAATTACATATGTATGAATAAATACTATAAATTAAAAGATATAATATGAATAAGATTAAAATACCACACATTGTTCCTCATTATGATGTTAAGTGGTTGGGTCACCTATAGTCCTTTGGTGGCGGTCCAACCACCAACATCCCTTCAGTCCAACTGCCTCATTATGATGTTGCCGGTTGGATGAAAGACCGCCCTTCTGCCAGGATCAGCGAACTCGACACAGTGGTGGTGGGAGCATCATACCAGCATGGAAGTAGTGCAGAAGTTTGCATCGCTGTCAGTATTACAACATCCCTTTTCAACAGCCTTTTCATGGCAGGAACACAGCCATGAAAAATGTGTTGGAAAGGGATATTGGTGGTGCCATACAGGGATTCAGTCCATTGTGGGCCTCAAGACATAACGTAATAAATAATACATTTTTAAATGAATGAACTATTTTTAAATGTTTTATTACTTGAATACCTTCCCAGCCTATACTTTCAAAAGACACACCTAAAATATATCTAAAAAGTTATAATAACTATATATTTTACATAAATAATAATTAACTAATAATAAAATCATTATATTTACTTAACTTCCCCCCTGTATCCCAACAAACCCAAAAACTCTCCCCTAAAGTATAGCTTAAAAAATATACTTTAGATATTTACTTATCAATTAAACAATTAATAGTAATTAACTAATAATAGATTCATTATAGTAAATTAACTTCCCACCTTTTACCTCTAGAAACCCAACAACCCAAACCTGATATAAAACTTACAAATATCTTAAATATACAATTTGCATAATGAATAGTCAATTAAATAAATATTACATGTAACAATAAATATTAAGTATTATAATTAATTTCCTTACCACATTTTACCCCTACAATAACCACAAGCCGCACCAATAATGATAAAAGATTAACAATATACAACTGTATAACATATACAATTGAAATATTTATTAGCATACATACATTTCTTGTAAAACGATATTATTAACAACAATATTTTTGTAAATGATATTAACAACAAAGATACTTTTAACATCAATGATAACAACATAGATATTTTTGTAACATCGATATTAACCACAAAGATTCTTTTGATATATATGTTGCTTACCTTCGAAAATCCATATTCTTGTCAACAATTTTTTTGCACACTATATTTGTGCATCACAATATTTACAGCTCAATATTTCTGCATCTCTATGTTCTATCTCAGTATTTTGTCTGAACAACACTGTATTGCTCAGCCAGCCCACCGCACGGATTGTCTACAACTAATTTGGAAAGCTGCAGCAAGATTGTTACTGAGCATTTGCGCATTTCCCAATATTTACATAGATCTCAAGAAATTCCTTTGGCTCCCAACACATAAAATAAGCAGTTTAACTGCTGCCTACTTCTGTTACAAGCCCTTCTACTATGTATATCTTTCCGACTACATCACCTCCATGTTCAAAAAATATATCCCTCCCCAAGACTGTTGCATTCTGTCTCTTAAATCCTCACTGTTGTACCCAAATACCACAGGTCGAAGCATAGTGGACAAGCTTTTTTAGTATTTTCGGCTCAGACATGGAACAACCGCCCCCTTTGAGAAACAGTCTGAATCCAAATATTTAATATTTTACAAGTGCCTCAACACCTATTTATTCCAATATCTATCAGTATAGAGATAGAGAAACCTATCTTTACTTGGGCAACCCCTTAGTGCCCATCCTAGAGGTCTGGCCAGGGAAATGAGTGACATTTCCTTTGTGGTCACCTCAAACCACTTCTGGTGCAGCACCAATCCCACTGGGTATGATGTCTGCCTGACTGGAGGACAAGTGTAGGGCCCTGCCCATGTGTCAGATATATTTGCCTGTTTTGTGAAAGCCCTCTTTGAAGTTAATCAAGTTCCTGCACACAGCCCAGGTTGTCCTCCTACAAAAGGAACAAAAACACCTCCAAGAACCTTTTTCTTGCTCAGGAAAAAATTTCACACCTCGTTAAGGGAGCAATTGAGGTCCTAGGGTGATGGTTGGAACTCCTCCAAATGGGCCACCAAAGTTTTTTGGCAGGGAAAAGGTAACTTTCTAAAAGTGCATTTTCCTTTAAAGCACTAATTTGAATTTACCATTCAATTGGTTTTGAAATATCATTCATAAAAGTAATTGAAATATATGTTAAGCTGTTTTCAAACCAGAGTTAGCATAATTAAATGCAATAATTGAATCCAGTCCTTTTCTATGAACAGCCAACTTTGCGCCAATAAAACAGCTTTTGAGCCTTTTTCTCTGTAAGGTCATGCATTGCACTCTGTCTTTAAAGGAAAGTTTAGGTCTGTCAAAAGGAATTCTTTTGACAGGTCAACTTTGCAGTTTAAAACTGCAACAGCCAGGCTATGATGGTAGGCTTGCAGTCATGTTTGCACTGTCACTATAGTGGATCACACGATAGGTGCTGCAGTCCGCTAATGACATTTAATTTACAGGCCCTGGGTACACTTTATACCATATCCTTGTGAATTACATGCAAATTGACTATGCCAATTAGGAGTATCACCAATTTTAACATGGTTTGGAGGTTAGAGCCCATGCACTGGGGTGTGGTTACCAGAGTTTCACAGTATATATTAAAAAAAGCAGCAGCATCATTCCACAATGGGGAGTATGCAAAAAAGTCATTTTCCTACAGACACAAATGAAATATTTCCTATGAGTAAATCAAGCACATCATTTAGAGTGCTGGGCCTTCAGTTTACATGATGGAAATGTCTTAGTATCAAAAGAAAAACAAGGCTTTAAATCAATGCAGATTTGCTGTTTACTTATTTGAAGTAAGCCTTTTGATGTAAAAAGAACATGCATTAATTGATACAGTTCCATTGCTTATTAGAAAACTATTCTATAATATGATAGTATGTAGTCATATCTTAAACACACAAAATAAGAAAATTATTCTGGAGTGAAAAGTGTTAATATATATGGAATATTATTATTGCAGTACACATTTCTTCAATTTGCAAGAGTCTGCTGGCATTTTGTGCTCTGGGTGAATAAAGCATCTTCTGGATAATTGTATTCTGATGATGTATTACATGAATTTATCAAAGGACCAATGGATTTCTGATGATATATTAAAGAAGCGGCAAGAGGTTGATGCATTACACTCTAATAATGTTCAGCAGAGAGAAATGTGTCCAAGACATTGAATGTATAAAAAGGAATGCTTCATAAAGTAGATCATGATGCTTACTTTTTTGTCAAATGGGTTTTATAAAATGTGGTTGATTGGTACTAAGACCAGACGTATTAGCGAGCATAGGTATTTATATTCAATGTATTAATATGATCTTTAGGGTAATGGAATGAAAGCATAACTTTTACATTTAGATTGAGTAACAAAATATCTTTGTTGTGTGTTGTTTCAGGCAGGAATTTCTAACTGCACGCACTCACACTGCCTCTGTAGATTGCCTCAATGTTTTCACTCTTGTCGCTTTTTGTATTAAAATGTTAATACTTTTTATCTGGTTTTAATCATCCTCATTTTTAACTGGTATAAAGATATTGGACAAACTAAAATGCTTCTCTGTCTTTATTTTGTAACCTGTTATCAATGAAAGTTTAAGATTTTTAACATAGTTATATATGTATATGTATTTTTTACTTTTCATGGCCTCTTATGACCGAAGTAAAGTTTGTTGAATGGAATGGAAAAACAGAAACCCTCTATTTACAAAAAATTTAGACAGCTAAATCTGTGAGGTGATTTCCCTATGGTTGCATGAAGGGAAAAAATATTTGCCAAATAGGGATTGAAATGTGGGGCAGTTGTGCAGCGAAGCTCATTGGATTGCAGACTTGTATAAAAGTATTATCTTGTGAAACCACAGTACTGTGTTTATGAGTATACTCAAGAATCTGATATTTCTGAATTGTTTCACTTAAAATAGTTTTATCTCTGAGGAGCACAAAAGAGTCTGCTATGAGCATGTCAGAAAAGTTAATTCTTTATGACTTTCATCGGAGTAATGGGTGTTCTAGATCAGCAGACACAACATGGAGACATTTGTGTGAAACATACAATTGGCTACATGTCTATCCCCAAAACATAGGCATTTGGTATTTGTCCACAGTCATATTTTTAAAGGTTGTTTTAGATGCTGATGATAGACTTGATGGAGCTAACAGAGTGGACTCGTTTTAAAATATCATTGCTTGTGAATATCTAGAGGCATGGCTGACAAATGAATGTCTGGAGGCTGCATTTCAGCATGGCAGCATAAATAAGAAGGAGCTACTGTCTTTTAGAAGAGTCTTTGTCAGGTTATTGGCTCCAATGGAAAGTCTTCCAGCACAGAGTGAATGTGGCACAACACTCTGTTGGACTTATCTCTCCCATGCAGTGTCCCTCCCAAACATTTTGCCTTCATCCTTTCTACTTTTCTGAATGTGTTATTGTTGACCCTAGGATGCTGTATACTTTACCACTGCTAGCCAGTGCTAAAGTTTTTGTGCTCACTCCTTAAAACATGTAAGATTGGCTTACACTTGACACTCCCACTCAGGCGGGGGACTCATTAAATCGAGATGCACTGTTTGTCCTGCACACCAGTCTCCAACAAAGCCTATGATAAAGGGCAGGTGCCTAAAACGCGTCGGCTACATCGATTTGCTGTGCACTTTTTACCTACCTACGCTGCAGACTTGAATACATCTGGAAAGTGACACTAACCTGTGTCGGACTCCTCCTTCGGGGCAACTCTTGTGGATTTATGTTGAACGACTAGCCTAGCCGTGGAGGTGTCCCTTTAAATGCACCTCTTTTGCTTCTTTCTCTCTTCTCTTGCTTTTTCTGTACCTCTCTTGCTTCTTTCTGCGCCCCTTTTGCCTCTTCCTGAACCACTGTTGCTTCTTTCTGTACCTCTCTTACGTCTTTCAGCACCCCTCTTCCATCTTTCTGAACCTGTCTTCCCTCTTTCTGAACCTCTGTTGCCTGTTTCTGTAACTCTCTTGCCTCTTTCTGCACTTCTCTTGCCTCTTTCTGCACTTCTGCTGCCTCTTTCTGCATTTCTTTTGCTTCTTTCTGTACTTCTCTTGCCTCTTTAAGTGCTCCTATTGCCTCTTTCAGCACCTCTGTTCTTTCTTTCTGCACTTCTCTTGATTCTATCTGCACCTCTATTGCTTCTTTCTGCACCTCCCTTGCTTCTTTTTACAGCCCTCTTGCCTCTTTCTACACCCCTTTTCCCTCTTTCTGCACCAGTCTTGCTTCTTTCTGCAACTCTCTTGCCTCTTTCTGTAGTTCTACTGCCCCTCTCTGCAACTCTGTTGCTTCTTTCTACACTTCTCTTGCTTTTCTCTGCAGCTCTCTTGCTTTTTTCGGCACCCCTCTTGCCTCTTTCTGCACCCCTCTTTCCTCTGTCAACACCTCTCTTGCTTCTTTGCTACACATCTGTTGCTTCTTACAGTACTTCTCTTGCCTCTTTCTGCACTTTTCTTGCCATTTTATGTACCTCTCTTGCCTCTCTCTGTACCTCTGTTGCTTCTTTCTATACCTCACTTGCTTCTTTCTACACCCCTCTTGCCTCTTTCTGACCCCTTTTCCTACTTTGTGTACCTCTCTTGCTTCTTTGTGCACCACCTGTTCCCTCTTTGTGTATCTCTCCTGCCTGTTACTGCACCTCCCCTGCCTCTTTCTGCACCTCTGTTGCTTTTTTCTGTACTTTTCTTGCCTCTTTCTGTATCCCTCTTCCATCGTTCTTACCTTTTGCTTCCTTCTGAACTTCTCTTGCATCTTTCTGCACTTCTCTTGCTTATTTCTTGTCCCCTTTTGCCTCTATCTGAACAAATCTTCACTCTTAAGGCACCTCTCTTGCCTATTTCTGCACCTCTAAGTCTTCATTCTGTACTTCTTTTGTTTCTTTCTGTACGTTTTTTGCTTCTTTCTATTATCTTCTTGCCTCTTTCTACCTCCTTCTTCTGTTCGTAGCTTGCCTCTTTCTGCACTCTCTTGTCTCTTTCTGTATCCTTCTTCCCTCTTTATGTACTTCTCTTACCTCTATCTGTACCTCACTTGTTTCTGTCCGAAACCCTCTTGCCTCTTTCTGCACCTCTTTTGCTTCTCCCTGTTCTTTTCTTTTTTCTGTACCTCTCTTGCTTCTTCCTGCACCTCTGTTGCTTGTTTCTGTACCTCTCTTGCCTCGTTCTGTACTCCTCTTGCCTCTTTCTGAACCTCTGTTGTTTCTTTCGGCATTTCTCCTGATTCTATCTGCACCTCTATTGCTTCTTTCTGCACCTCCATTGCTTCTTTTTGCAACCCTCTTTCTGTACCCCTCTTCCCTCTTTCCGCACCTGTGTTGCTTCTTTCTGCAACTCTCATGCCTCTTTCTGCAGTTCTCCTGCCCCTTTCTGCAACTCTGTTGCTTCTTTCTATACTTCTCTTGCTTTTCTTTGCAACTCTTGTGCTTTTTTCTGCACCCCTCTTGCATCTTTCTGCAACCCTCTTTCCTCTGTCATCACCTCTCTTGCTTCTTTGCTACACCTCCATTGCTTCTTACTTCTGTACTTCTCTTGCCTCTTTCTGCACTTCTCTTGCCATTTTCTGTACCTCTTTTGCCTCTCTCTGCACCTCTCTTGCTTCTTTCTATATCTCACTTGCTTCTTTCTGGATGCCTCTTTCTATATCCCTTTTCCCTCTTTGTGTACCTCTCATGCTTCTTTGTGCAGTCTCCCGTTCCTTCTTTGTGCACGTCTCCTGACTGTTACTGCATCTCTCCTGCCTCTTTCTGCACCTCTGTTGCTTCCTTCTGTACTTTTTGTGCCTCTTTCTGTACTCCTCTTACATCTTTCTTACCTCTTTTGCTTTCTTCTGAACTTCTCTTGCATCTTTCTGCACTTCTCTTGCTTCTATCTTGTCCCCTTTTGCCTCTATCTGTACCATTCTTCCCTCTTAATGCACCTCTCTTGCCTCTTTCTGCACCTGTGTGTTCATTCTGCACTTCGATTGCTTCTTTCCTTACCTTTCTTGCTTCTTTCTGTAACCTTCTTGCCTCTTTCTGCCTCCCTCATTCTGCACATCTCTTGCCTCTTTCTGCACCTCTCTTGTCTATTTCTGTACCCCTCCTCCCTCTTTCTGCACTTCTCTTGCCTCTCTCTGTACCTCACTTGCTTCTTTCTGTAACGCTCTTGCCTCTTTCTGCACCTCTTTTGATTCTTCCTGTTCTTCTCTTTTTTTCTGTACCTCTCTTGCTTCTTTCTACACCCCTTTTGCCTCTTCCTGCACCTCTGTTGCTTCTTCTTGTCCCTCTCTTGCATCTTTCAGCACCGATCTTCTATCTTTCTGAACACGTCTTCCCTCTTTCTGAACCTCTGTTGCTTGTTTCTGTACCTCTCCTGCCTCGTTCTGTACTCTTGTCTCTTTCTGTACTTCTGCTGCCTCTTTCTGCATTTCTGTTGCTTCTTTCCATACTTCTCTTGCCTCATTCTACACCCCTCGTGCCTCTTTCTAAACCTCTTTTTACACTTTTCTTGATTCTATCTGCACCTCCACTGCTTCTTTCTGCACCGCTATTGCTTCTTTCTGCACCCCTCTTGCCTCTTTCTGTACCGCTCTTCCTTCTTTCCGCACCTGTCTTGCCTGTTTCTGCAACTCTCTTGCCTCTTTCTGTAGTTCTCTTGCGTCCTTCGGCAACTCTGTTGTATCTTTCAGCACTTCTCTTGCTTCTTTCTGCACCCCTCTTGCCTGTTTCTGCACCTCACTTACCTCTTTCTGCATGTCTCTTGCCTCTTTCGGCACCTCACTTGCCTTTTTCTGCACTTCTCTTGATTCTTTCTACACATCTGTTGCTTCTTTAGGCACTCCTCTTGCCTCTGTCCTAATCTTGCCTTTTTCTGCACCTCACTCACCTCTCTCTGTACCCCTATTCCCTCTTTGTGCTTCTCTCTTGTTTATTTCTGCACCCCCTGTTCCCTCTTTCTGCACCTCCCCGGCTGTTACTGCACCTCTCTTGCCTTTTTCTGTACATCTGTTGCTTCTTTATGTACTTCTCTTGCCTATTTCTGTTGGCCTCTTGCCTCTTTCTGCACCTCTGTTGCTTTCTTATGATCTTATCTAGCTTTTTTATCTGTACCTCTTTTGCTT
This sequence comes from Lissotriton vulgaris, assembly GCF_964263255.1. Classification (NCBI taxonomy): domain Eukaryota; kingdom Metazoa; phylum Chordata; class Amphibia; order Caudata; family Salamandridae; genus Lissotriton; species Lissotriton vulgaris. The sequence continues at coordinate 394,220,774 of NC_141694.1, read as the reverse complement.
CTTTATGTCCCAATCATGCCTCTTTCTCCACCTTTCTTCTCTCTTACTGCACCTCTCTTGCTTCTTTCTGCACCTCTGTGCCTTCATGCTGCCCTTCTCTTGTTTCTTTCTACATCTTTCCTGCTTCTTTCTGTAACTCTCTTGCCTCTTTCTGCCTCCCTCTTCCCTCTTTCTGCACCTCTCTTGCCTCTTTCTATACCCCTCTTCCCTCTTTCTGCACCTCATTCACCTCTTTCCGCAGTTCTCTTGCATCTTTCTGCACATCAGCTGCTTCTTCACTCTGATGCTAATTTGGCATCTACAGAGTTTTCAAACTGGCTTTTAGCAGCCCTTCAGGATCACTATGCTTCCATAAAAAAGCCCTCTGCCCCTTGGTTTTACAATAGGCTGAGAAAACTGAAGCAATACTGCAACCATCAAGAAAGGATTTGGCACCTAGACCTCAATCCTGCTGATAGAGATCTGCACAAAGATTGAGGGAATATAAAATCGTTATTATAGAGGAAAAATTATTTTCCAATGTGACAGAATCCCTGAGATTCTCTAGGGTACTTTTTCATGTAATGAGGTCTCTTTCTTCATCTTCAGTCCCTGATCACACTGACACCTCCCAGGACCTCTGTGACAAAATGGCTAGTTTTTTCCCTTCTTAGATTATGGAAATATATTCCTCCTTGGAAATCCTCAATGCTGAGTGCCTCAAATTACTTCCTGCCATGCCTCCCCTTTCTTTTAATATCCGTGTAACCCTGGTGAAGGCAGACAATCTACTTACATTCCCCCTTCTATCCCAAGAGGACACGGATCGCCTGTAGAATCCCGTCTAGTATCCTGCCCTCTGAAGATCTTGAAATTAATAAAGGAGGTTATTGTACCTCACCTTACCTCGATACTTAATGTAGTTATTCCATCTGGTGTGTACCCCATTTATTAGACGACTGCATGGTCAAAACTTTTTTTTAAAAAGACCTCTTTGTATTCCACTGAGTTAAAAAATGGCCTCTCCGCTACCAGTCCCAGCAAAAATCCTAAAGAAACATTTGAATGTTTACCTCAATTCCTACTGGAGGAACATCAGATGCTTGATGGCTCACAGATGGTTTTAAAAAATATCATTGCACGGAGACGGCGTTGACCTCTATAATCAACAACATCTGAGGTCAGGTTGATGTTGCTCATACCATGCTACTGATCCTTCTAGACCAGAGGTCTTCAAACTTTTGGATGCCAAGACCCCCCTGTCAACATTTTGAGGCGTTGGGACCCCCTCCTGACAAAAAATTCTAAACATGTAGGCAGGGCTACTAGAATTATGAGGCAGGTGAGGACCAAATTACGCGACAGGCTTGACTAAATTTTGTGGGAAGAAAATGTAAGTGATGTTATGTGATGCTGTGTATTTTGGGATAGCATTGCTTCATTATTTTGACATTTTTTACACACAGTAACACTGAGGAAAGATTTCACCCCATCAGTACCCGTTTATAACCAAAATACAGCAATTAATATCAGAAAGATTTCTAGTCAACCTTTGAGAAGGGCCTTCCACTCCACAGGAATATGTGCTGTAACATTAGAAGCTCACCTGGCCCTGGCCAGGAGAAGCCAGGGTCCCTTAAAAACCTGGCGGTTTTGTGCAGAGTTGAGCAGTTTACCCATGCAGCTTTCCTCTCACCCCCTCCCTTCCATCCCTCTCTCCTCTCCTAACCCCGGATCCCTCTCTCACTTTGCAGGCCATTTTCTTTCACCCTTTTTACAACTTCTGAACTCTCCCCATTCAACCTCTCACTCCACCTTTTGCCATCCTCTCTTTTCACTGCCCTCATCTCTAACAGTCTACGCATTTATCTCATGGCCTCTCTGGTCCTGTCACCTCCCGTGCCCCTCAGCACTTCTCATTCACCTCGTCTCTCCATTCAAATTTTTGTCTATTTGTATTTTACACCTCTCCAGTCCCCCCATTCAACTTTCACATCTCCCCTTTGTTCTTGCAGAAGCCCTCACCTTTGACTCACACTCACTTCTTGTGTGTCCGCACTTCTCTTCGGCAATTCACATTTCTCCTCATCCCTGACCTCCTCAATCGAATTCTCTCACTCCCTTGCTGTCCTCTCTCATCCTCTCATCTCTCCTCACCAAGCATATGGGTCAAACCCGTATGCTCCTCGCGGCCTGTGCCACTCTGCTTATTGTTCCCTAATTCAAGAAGGCATGATTTGTCTGTCTCGCTGTTTTGGTGCAGGCCGCACAGTTATGGAATTTACACCCTCCTTTGCTTCGCTCCACCAAGAATCTATTATACTTTAGGAAGATATAAAAACCTTTCTCTATGCTCTGTAGGTTACCCTATTTGTCTGGTTCGCCTTCTGTGTGTTTCTCATTTTCCTACAGGCAGCAGATAATTATTAGCCCCAGGACATCTTTTGGTAACAGTAGCGCACTACAAATGTAAATAATAATATAGCCAGAAACAGGGGAGTCACTAGACCAGAAATTCGGAGAGGACTAACACTCCCAGCCAGGGCTGGTCCTAACACTGGTAGCACATGGTGCAACAGTCATTTTTGGTGCCCCACCCCTGATTCCTCCTTCTCCATGAATTCCTTCACTTCCACTCACCAACAATCAATCAATCAATCACAGCATTTATATAGCGCACTACTCACCCAGAGGGTCTCAAGGCGCTAGGGGAGGGGGGTCCGCTACTGCTCGAACAGCCAGGTCTTGCATTGCTTCCTGAAGGCGAGGTGGTCCTGGGTCAGGCGGAGGTGGGTCGGGAGGGAGTTCCATGTCTTGGCGGTGAGGTAGGAGAAGGACCGTCCTCCTTTGGTGGCTCTTCGGATGCGGGGAACGGCGGTGAGGGCGTGGCCGGTCGATCGAAGCTGGCGTTTGGGAGCATAGAAGTTGAGGCGGCTGTTGAGGTATCCCGGGCCTTGGTTGTGTAGGGCTTTGTGTGCATGGGTGAGGAGTCGGAAGGTGATTCTCTTGTTGACCGGGAGCCAGTGCAGGTCTCTCAGGTGTCCGGAGATGTGGCTGTGACAGGGGATGTCCAGGATGAGACGTGCTGAGGCGTTCTGGATCCGCTGGAGTCTCTTCTGGAGCTTGGCGGTGGTTCCCGCGTAGAGGGAGTTGCCGTAGTCCAGACGGCTGGTGACGAGGGCCTGGGTGACCGTCTTCCTGGTCTCGGTGGGGATCCACCGGAAGATCTTACGTAGCATACGCAGGATGTTGAAGCACGACGAGGAGACTGCATTGACTTGTCTGGTCATGGAGAGGGAGGAGTCCAGGATGAAGCCCAGGTTGCGTGCGTGGTCTGTTGGTTGGGGTGCGCTGCCCAGGGCGGGGGGCCACCAGGAGTCGTCCCAGGCGGAGGGTGAAGATCCCAGGATGAGGACTTCCGTCTTGTTCGAGTTCAGTTTCAGGCGGCTGTTCTTCATCCATTCGGCTACCTCTTTCATCCCCTTCTGTAGGTTGGCTCTGGCGGTGGCGGGGTCGTTGGTGAGGGAGAGGATCAGCTGGGTGTCATCGGCGTAAGAGATGATGTTGAGGTTGTGTTGGTGTGCAATGGCCGCGAGGGGGCTCATGTAGACATTGAAGAGTGTGGGGCTGAGCGAGGAGCCGTGAGGAACGCCGCAGATGACTTCGGTGGCTTCAGATCTGAACGGAGGGAGGCGGACTCTCTGTGTCCTTCCGGCGAGGAAGGAGATGATCCACTCCAGTGCCTTCTCCTGGACTCCGACGTTGTTGAGGCGCTGTACTAGGGTACGGTGGCAGACAGTGTCGAAGGCCGCGGAGAGGTCTAGGAGGATGAGGGACGCTGTTTCTCCGTTGTTGAGCAGGGCTCGGATGTCATCGGTGGTGGTGACAATGCACCTCATCTCTCTATAGCACCTTTCTGACAAACATTTCATTTTTTTATAGCGCTACTCATAGTTTACTCGCACTAAGTTCTGTGATCTGCATAGTACACGTTCTATGTAGCAGGCAGATTAACCCTCTTCACACTGTGTGGGGGACAAGAGTGCCCATGTGAGTGCACAGTGAGCGATGCAACAGTGCGAGAGTAGGGTAAGAGGAGTGTGCAGGGTGAGTGAGGTGGCGTATGAATTTATGAATTTGGGTGCGAATGCAAGTTCAGAATGGGACGAATGAATGTATGATTACTGATTGGCTTGTTTGAGTAAAGTGCATATTGAGCAGTGAGGGGGCCAGGTGAGTGAAGTGTCACATGAGTGCAGGATGAGTAGTGTACTCGTGTGACTGCAGGGTGAGGTATAGGGTGTACAGCGCAAGTGCATTGTGAGTGCAGAGTGATCACTGTGAGTGGGTGAATTGTGTGAGTGCATGGTGATCAGTGTGAGTACAGGGTGAGCGTGAAAGTGAAGGGCGAGAATGAGGAGCGAGCTGTCTGAATGCAGGGCGCATTCCAGACACTTGAAGTAACTCATCATGTTATTGACGGCGGCGTAGGGTTTAAGATATAAGTTGAACTATTGCGGCAATATTCGGGGATCGAGGGTGGAGGAAATAAATAATGTGCTTATCCTGCAACAAACTTACAGTCCTATGGTTAGGGTTGCCAGCAGATTATTTTGATGGCACAGTCGGTACAAAAATAAGCAGTCACCTAAAGCTGTATTTTCAGCATTTATCTGTGCATACTTTGAACAGCAAATATAAATAGAAAGCACTTTTAATTGTGTTCTACGGCTGCCTCAATGATCCATGACTAATGAAGAGAAAAAAGACAGAAAAGTCACATAAGGAATGCATACATAATTTTGTGTTTAAAAGTCTATTTAATGTCAAGAGGAGGTCTTTCCAGGCTCTTTAAACAAAACAGGCAGGCATTTTTCTTTTGGCAATCATACTTTATATTCCTTTTCATTAATTGCATTCTCACAGTACAACAGTAATTGTAAAATACAAATGTAAGGAACATGCAGAGTGGGGGCCAGGGGGTACTGGAACCAGGAAAAAAACTAAGCCTCTGTAACAAGTTTACAAAGACATGTAAATATGCAAATGGTATTTAAAGACCTGTGAAAAACTCAACCTGCAGGAGATGACTCCAGACACTGCCCAGCTGAGCCCCCAGCAGCTCGAGTTTCACTGCAGCAGCAGCTGGGCTGAGAGACACATGAGGGACGAGGGGGCTGAAGCCCTTGGGCCTCTGCAAAGGTGTGACTCTGAAGGCGCGACCCCCTTGGCATCACTCCACGGCCCCCCTGGAGGTTGAGCCCCACAGTTTGAAAACCCGTGTTCTAGACCTTACGGCTGCCTTCGATATCATGTCCCCTTGGAGACTGGTGGGACAATTTAAGGAAATGGGGGTCAGGGGCACTGCTTACCTAATTTCTTACTGATAGGTCACAAATAGTAAAGATGGATCAATTTTACTTGGCACTCAATCATCTGTTTTGTGGAGTCCCTCAGGGCTACTCATTGAGTCCAACTCTATTTAACATTAATGTTGCCCCTCAGGCCAAGTTCATCAGATCCTTTGAGCTGGAGGTACTGTCCTATGCTGATGACACCCAAATGATGGTGTCTATCACCAACAGCATAGAAACAGCTGCAGCTAACTTTAAAAGCTGCATGCAGGCCGTGGCCTCTGGGATGGTAGAGAACTATCTCAGATTTAGCAGGAATAAAATGGAGGTCTTGATCTTTGGAAACCAACAGCATGTCTGATCTGATGCTTGGCCCATGCCCTTGCCCAGGGCCCATAGCAAAAAATATTGGTCCTATAGTGGACAACTCTCTCTCCCTGGACCCTCAGTTCAACAGAACGGTGCCCACCTGTTTTGAAACTATCAGGGTCCTTAGGAAGATTTCTCAATTTCTTTCTTTTTCTTCTGGAAAGCAAGCAGTTGTTGCCCTAGTGTTATCCAGACTGGACTTTTGTAACGCCCTTTATTTCGGTACCAATAAGGGCCTCATTCATCTACTGCAGCTGGGGCATAAAAAGAGGGGCCAATCTGGTGATGGGCTTTCCCAAATCCCACTCAGTCTTGGTGTCTATCAGCAAGCTGCATTGGCTCCCACTAGGCCGGGAAATCCTGTTTAAAGCCCTCTGTCTTACTCACAAGGCTTTTTACAACCTAGGTTCAGGAGGGATTAAAAGGCTCTTTCGACAATATGTTCCTACCAAGCAAAAAAGATCCGGCAGTAAAAATGTGCTTGTAGTTCCTAGGTTCAGGAGAGCGAGATGGGGGTAGCGCCTTCTTTGTTGCTAATGCTAGCCTCTGGAATTCTCTCCCTCTCTCAATTTCTGGACTAGAGTCTCATTCTCTCTTCCGTAAGGCCCTGAAGACTTGGGTCTTCACCAGCTTATCAGTGTGAGCCTTTCACGTATTCTCGTCTGATGGCCCTTTCCGCAGTTCCTTGACACCTCTGGGCAAGCTTGCGCTTTACAAGGCTAATATTCATTCATTTATTCTTTCTGTACTTCACTACTTTTTTCTGCACCTGTGTTGCTTCTTTTTGTAACCCTCTTGCCTCTTTCAGCACCTCTTTTGCCTCTTTCTGCTTTTCTCTTGTTCTTTTTGCTCCTCCCTTACTTTTTCCTGAACCCCTCCCTTTGCATGCTCTTGTGACTGAGGGATAAGTCTACTTGTACATGTATTCTTACATGTGTTATGCATCTGAGCATGGTAGCTTAAAAAGCGGGTAGCTTCTCCTATAGGTGGTAAAACTTTCTCAGTACTCAGTTCAACGCTGTCATTCAGTTGCACAGGCAGACATGACTTATGTATATAGGTGTTATGGAGCCCCTCAATTGTACTATTGCATACCCATGTGCCCTGTATTATGAACAGAAGGAAATACATACACCTTTTTGTCTATCTATTTACAGAGTAGGATGTTTGAAGCACAGGTATTCAAATATTTGTATGTTTATATTTATGCAACATTTCACTAGGTAAAATCAGACACGCACGCATGCATACCTTCACAATCTTGGTCAGACTTACAACAGTGATATGTTGAGGATTGCTGTTTTACATTTGGTAGGACTAACATTCTGAGCAGTCAATGAATAGTGAACCTTCAAGATAAAAGTGAGGTTTAAGACATCTTGGGAAAAGATTAAGTGATTAGGCTACTTTGTATGAGTCTGTGGAAAAGTACAGTCAACGTAGCCTCTTTCTGTACCTCTGTTGCTTCTTTCTGCACTTCTCTTGCATCGTTCTCCATCTTTCTTCCTCTTTCTATACTTGTTACCTCTTACTGAATTTTTCTTGCCTCTTTCTGCACCTTTCCTCATCTTTCTGCACCTCTCTTGCCTCTCTCAACACATCTCTTGCTTTTTTTTTTCTTTTCTTCCCCTCTCTGCACACGTCCTACCTATGTAGGCATATTTAGAAATTACATTTAAGAAACCTTAGAAATTCACTAAAAAAAACACAGATTTCAAGGATGTTATAGTTAGGAATTAGCATTTAAACAACCTTAGATATTCACTGTAAAAACCAAGTCCAAGACCAAGTCATGAGTGATGCAATATGTGACGTCATCAGCAGTGCATTGCAGGGAGCGAGTTAGAGTTAGCTCAGACAACTATAACGGTGGAATTTCTCTGGTTTTGTATGAGTGAAATGTCAGCCTAACTATAATGTCCCTGAAACCTGTGTTTTTTTCTGTGAATTTCTATGGTTTTGTAAATACTAATTCCTAGCTATAACATCCCTGAAACCTGTGTTTTTTTGTCTGAATATATCTATCTATCTATCTATCCATCCATCTATCTATCTATCTATCTATCTATCTATCTATCTATCTATCTATCTATCTATCTATCTATCTATCTATCTATCTATCTATCTATCTATCTATCTATCTATCTATCTATCTATCTATCTATCTATCTATCTATCTATCTATCTATCTATCTATCTATCTATCTATCTATCTATCTATCTATCTATCTATCTATCTATCTATCTATCTATCTATCTATCTATCTATCTATCTATCTATCTATCTATCTATCTATCTAAATATATAGAGTGCAATTCCCAGAGTGAAGGCATTCTGGGAATTGCAGTTCCACTGCATTTGCCAATCATGTGGTAGGGGGAGGCGTGCACTCGCTAATTAAGGGTGCGGCAGAGAACACCTGGGGGAATGAACTCGCAGTTGGGCAGAGGCGTCTGACGAAGGCTCACGCCGAAATGCATAACGCCATGTCTGCCTGCAAATAAAGAACTCCTCTACTTACCCCCGCTTGTGGCTCCTTCCTTCATCAACGGTGGAGGTGTTTGGTTGGATATTTTGCGTGTCGTCCAGAGACACGGTTGGGAGCCCACGCTTCACAAGTCAGCTGCCTCTCTTCTGGTCACCTGCGTTTGCAGTTTCTCGTTTCCGCCAAGGGATTGGCATGAGGCAGCTCACCCGCAGCTAGCAGGCAAGCAAGGAACGCTGGAAATACGGTCGGTGACTTCACCGATGGTGCCGGTAAACTTTTACCTGCACACGATCCTGCAAACCTATGAACTGTTGGTTGAAGCGAATGCGGGGACTGGAGGTGTTCTCAATGCAATTATTGACTGTCTTGATCATCGCCCATACTCTGCATACGCCAGGTATTACAAGGATTTGACTTTGTTTTTCCCCCCGCAATACCGCCCAGAGTGAAGGCATTCTGGGAATTGCAGTTCCACTGCATTTGCCAATCATGTGGTAGGGGGAGGCGTGCACTCGCTAATTAAGGGTGCGGCAGAGAACACCTGGGGGAATGAACTCGCAGTTGGGCAGAGGCGTCTGACGAAGGCTCACGCCGAAATGCATAACGCCATGTCTGCCTGCAAATAAAGAACTCCTCTACTTACCCCCGCTTGTGGCTCCTTCCTTCATCAACGGTGGAGGTGTTTGGTTGGATATTTTGCGTGTCGTCCAGAGACACGGTTGGGAGCCCACGCTTCACAAGTCAGCTGCCTCTCTTCTGGTCACCTGCGTTTGCAGTTTCTCGTTTCCGCCAAGGGATTGGCATGAGGCAGCTCACCCGCAGCTAGCAGGCAAGCAAGGAACGCTGGAAATACAGTCGGTGACTTCACCGATGGTGCCGGTAAACTTTTACCTGCACACGATCCTGCAAACCTATGGACTGTTGGTTGAAGCGAATGCGGGGACTGGAGGTGTTCTCAATGCAATTATTGACTGTCTTGATCATCGCCCATACTCTGCATACGCCAGGTATTACAAGGATTTGACTTTGTTTTTCCCCCCGCAATACCGCCCAGAGTGAAGGCATTCTGGGAATTGCAGTTCCACTGCATTTGCCAATCATGTGGTAGGGGGAGGCGTGCACTCGCTAATTAAGGGTGCGGCAGAGAACACCTGGGGGAATGAACTCGCAGTTGGGCAGAGGCGTCTGACGAAGGCTCACGCCGAAATGCATAACGCCATGTCTGCCTGCAAATAATTAACTCCTCTACTTGCCCCCGCTTGTGGCTCCTTCCTTCATCAACGGTGGAGGTGTTTGGTTGGATATTTTGCGTGTCGTCCAGAGACACGGTTGGGAGCCCACGCTTCACAAGTCAGCTGCCTCTCTTCTGGTCACCTGCGTTTGCAGTTTCCGCCAAGGCATTGGCATGAGGCAGCTCACCCGCAGCTAGCAGGCAAGCAAGGAACGCTGGAAATACAGTCGGTGACTTCACCGATGGTGCCGGTAAACTTTTACCTGCACACGATCCTGCAAACCTATGGACTGTTGGTTGAAGCGAATGCGGGGACTGGAGGTGTTCTCAATGCAATTATTGACTGTCTTGATCATCGCCCATACTCTGCATACGCCAGGTATTACAAGGATTTGACTTTGTTTTTCCCCCGCTTGTGGCTCCTTCCTTCATCAACGGTGGAGGTGTTTGGTTGGATATTTTGCGTGTCGTCCAGAGACACGGTTGGGAGCCCACGCTTCACAAGTCAGCTGCCTCTCTTCTGGTCACCTGCGTTTGCAGTTTCTCGTTTCCGCCAAGGGATTGGCATGAGGCAGCTCACCCGCAGCTAGCAGGCAAGCAAGGAACGCTGGAAATACAGTCGGTGACTTCACCGATGGTGCCGGTAAACTTTTACCTGCACACGATCCTGCAAACCTATGGACTGTTGGTTGAAGCGAATGCGGGGACTGGAGGTGTTCTCAATGCAATTATTGACTGTCTTGATCATCGCCCATACTCTGCATACGCCAGGTATTACAAGGATTTGACTTTGTTTTTCCCCCCGCAATACCGCCCAGAGTGAAGGCATTCTGGGAATTGCAGTTCCACTGCATTTGCCAATCATGTGGTAGGGGGAGGCGTGCACTCGCTAATTAAGGGTGCGGCAGAGAACACCTGGGGGAATGAACTCGCAGTTGGGCAGAGGGGTCTGACGAAGGCTCACGCCGAAATGCATAACGCCATGTCTGCCTGCAAATAAAGAACTCCTCTACTTACCCCCGCTTGTGGCTCCTTCCTTCATCAACGGTGGAGGTGTTTGGTTGGATATTTTGCGTGTCGTCGAGAGACACGGTTGGGAGCCCACGCTTCACAAGTCAGCTGCCTCTCTTCTGGTCACCTGCGTTTGCAGTTTCTCGTTTCCGCCAAGGGATTGGCATGAGGCAGCTCACCCGCAGCTAGCAGGCAAGCAAGGAACGCTGGAAATACAGTCGGTGACTTCACCGATGGTGCCGGTAAACTTTTACCTGCACACGATCCTGCAAACCTATGGACTGTTGGTTGAAGCGAATGCGGGGACTGGAGGTGTTCTCAATGCAATTATTGACTGTCTTGATCATCGCCCATACTCTGCATACGCCAGGTATTACAAGGATTTGACTTTGTTTTTCCCCCCGCAATACCGCCCAGAGTGAAGGCATTCTGGGAATTGCAGTTCCACTGCATTTGCCAATCATGTGGTAGGGGGAGGCGTGCATTCGCTAATTAAGGGTGCGGCAGAGAACACCTGGGGGAATGAACTCGCAGTTGGGCAGAGGCGTCTGACGAAGGCTCACGCCGAAATGCATAACGCCATGTCTGCCTGCAAATAAAGAACTCCTCTACTTAACCCCGCTTGTGGCTCCTTCCTTCATCAACGGTGGAGGTGTTTGGTTGGATATTTTGCGTGTCGTCCAGAGACACGGTTGGGAGCCCACGCTTCACAAGTCAGCTGCCTCTCTTCTGGTCACCTGCGTTTGCAGTTTCTCGTTTCCGCCAAGGGATTGGCATGAGGCAGCTCACCCGCAGCTAGCAGGCAAGCAAGGAACGCTGGAAATACGGTCGGTGACTTCACCGATGGTGCCGGTAAACTTTTACCTGCACACGATCCTGCAAACCTATGAACTGTTGGTTGAAGCGAATGCGGGGACTGGAGGTGTTCTCAATGCAATTATTGACTGTCTTGATCATCGCCCATACTCTGCATACGCCAGGTATTACAAGGATTTGACTTTGTTTTTCCCCCCGCAATACCGCCCAGAGTGAAGGCATTCTGGGAATTGCAGTTCCACTGCATTTGCCAATCATGTGGTAGGGGGAGGCGTGCACTCGCTAATTAAGGGTGCGGCAGAGAACACCTGGGGGAATGAACTCGCAGTTGGGCAGAGTCGTCTGACGAAGGCTCACGCCGAAATGCATAACGCCATGTCTGCCTGCAAATAAAGAACTCCTCTACTTACCCCCGCTTGTGGCTCCTTCCTTCATCAACGGTGGAGGTGTTTGGTTGGATATTTTGCGTGTCGTCCAGAGACACGGTTGGGAGCCCACGCTTCACAAGTCAGCTGCCTCTCTTCTGGTCACCTGCGTTTGCAGTTTCTCGTTTCCGCCAAGGGATTGGCATGAGGCAGCTCACCCGCAGCTAGCAGGCAAGCAAGGAACGCTGGAAATACAGTCGGTGACTTCACCGATGGTGCCGGTAAACTTTTACCTGCACACGATCCTGCAAACCTATGGACTGTTGGTTGAAGCGAATGCGGGGACTGGAGGTGTTCTCAATGCAATTATTGACTGTCTTGATCATCGCCCATACTCTGCATACGCCAGGTATTACAAGGATTTGACTTTGTTTTTCCCCCCGCAATACCGCCCAGAGTGAAGGCATTCTGGGAATTGCAGTTCCACTGCATTTGCCAATCATGTGGTAGGGGGAGGCGTGCACTCGCTAATTAAGGGTGCGGCAGAGAACACCTGGGGGAATGAACTCGCAGTTGGGCAGAGGCGTCTGACGAAGGCTCACGCCGAAATGCATAACGCCATGTCTGCCTGCAAATAATTAACTCCTCTACTTGCCCCCGCTTGTGGCTCCTTCCTTCATCAACGGTGGAGGTGTTTGGTTGGATATTTTGCGTGTCGTCCAGAGACACGGTTGGGAGCCCACGCTTCACAAGTCAGCTGCCTCTCTTCTGGTCACCTGCGTTTGCAGTTTCCGCCAAGGCATTGGCATGAGGCAGCTCACCCGCAGCTAGCAGGCAAGCAAGGAACGCTGGAAATACAGTCGGTGACTTCACCGATGGTGCCGGTAAACTTTTACCTGCACACGATTCTGCAAACCTATGGACTGTTGGTTGAAGCGAATGCGGGGACTGGAGGTGTTCTCAATGCAATTATTGACTGTCTTGATCATCGCCCATACTCTGCATACGCCAGGTATTACAAGGATTTGACTTTGTTTTTCCCCCGCTTGTGACTCCTTCCTTCATCAACGGTGGAGGTGTTTGGTTGGATATTTTGCGTGTCGTCCAGAGACACGGTTGGGAGCCCACGCTTCACAAGTCAGCTGCCTCTCTTCTGGTCACCTGCGTTTGCAGTTTCTCGTTTCCACCAAGGGATTGGCATGAGGCAGCTCACCCGCAGCTAGCAAGCAAGCAAGGAACGCTGGAAATACAGTCGGTGACTTCACCGATGGTGCCGGTAAACTTTTACCTGCACACGATCCTGCAAACCTATGGACTGTTGGTTGAAGCGAATGCGGGGACTGGAGGTGTTCTCAATGCAATTATTGACTGTCTTGATCATCGCCCATACTCTGCATACGCCAGGTATTACAAGGATTTGACTTTGTTTTTCCCCCCGCAATACCGCCCAGAGTGAAGGCATTCTGGGAATTGCAGTTCCACTGCATTTGCCAATCATGTGGTAGGGGGAGGCGTGCACTCGCTAATTAAGGGTGCGGCAGAGAACACCTGGGGGAATGAACTCGCAGTTGGGCAGAGGGGTCTGACGAAGGCTCACGCCGAAATGCATAACGCCATGTCTGCCTGCAAATAAAGAACTCCTCTACTTACCCCCGCTTGTGGCTCCTTCCTTCATCAACGGTGGAGGTGTTTGGTTGGATATTTTGCGTGTCGTCGAGAGACACGGTTGGGAGCCCACGCTTCACAAGTCAGCTGCCTCTCTTCTGGTCACCTGCGTTTGCAGTTTCTCGTTTCCGCCAAGGGATTGGCATGAGGCAGCTCACCCGCAGCTAGCAGGCAAGCAAGGAACGCTGGAAATACAGTCGGTGACTTCACCGATGGTGCCGGTAAACTTTTACCTGCACACGATCCTGCAAACCTATGGACTGTTGGTTGAAGCGAATGCGGGGACTGGAGGTGTTCTCAATGCAATTATTGACTGTCTTGATCATCGCCCATACTCTGCATACGCCAGGTATTACAAGGATTTGACTTTGTTTTTCCCCCCGCAATACCGCCCAGAGTGAAGGCATTCTGGGAATTGCAGTTCCACTGCATTTGCCAATCATGTGGTAGGGGGAGTCGTGCACTCGCTAATTAAGGGTGCGGCAGAGAACACCTGGGGGAATGAACTCGCAGTTGGGCAGAGGCGTCTGACGAAGGCTCACGCCGAAATGCATAACGCCATGTCTGCCTGCAAATAAAGAACTCCTCTACTTACCCCCGCTTGTGGCTCCTTCCTTCATCAACGGTGGAGGTGTTTGGTTGGATATTTTGCGTGTCGTCCAGAGACACGGTTGGGAGCCCACGCTTCACAAGTCAGCTGCCTCTCTTCTGGTCACCTGCGTTTGCAGTTTCTCGTTTCCGCCAAGGGATTGGCATGAGGCAGCTCACCCGCAGCTAGCAGGCAAGCAAGGAACGCTGGAAATACAGTCGGTGACTTCACCGATGGTGCCGGTAAACTTTTACCTGCACACGATCCTGCAAACCTATGGACTGTTGGTTGAAGCGAATGCGGGGACTGGAGGTGTTCTCAATGCAATTATTGACTGTCTTGATCATCGCCCATACTCTGCATACGCCAGGTATTACAAGGATTTGACTTTGTTTTTCCCCCCGCAATACCGCCCAGAGTGAAGGCATTCTGGGAATTGCAGTTCCACTGCATTTGCCAATCATGTGGTAGGGGGAGGCGTGCACTCGCTAATTAAGGGTGCGGCAGAGAACACCTGGGGGAATGAACTCGCAGTTGGGAAGAGGCGTCTGACGAAGGCTCACGCCGAAATGCATAACGCCATGTCTGCCTGCAAATAAAGAACTCCTCTACTTACCCCCGCTTGTGGCTCCTTCCTTCATCAACGGTGGAGGTGTTTGGTTGGATATTTTGCGTGTCGTCCAGAGACACGGTTGGGAGCCCACGCTTCACAAGTCAGCTGCCTCTCTTCTGGTCACCTGCGTTTGCAGTTTCTCGTTTCCGCCAAGGGATTGGCATGAGGCAGCTCACCCGCAGCTAGCAGGCAAGCAAGGAACGCTGGAAATACAGTCGGTGACTTCACCGATGGTGCCGGTAAACTTTTACCTGCACACGATCCTGCAAACCTATGGACTGTTGGTTGAAGCGAATGCGGGGACTGGAGGTGTTCTCAATGCAATTATTGACTGTCTTGATCATCGCCCATACTCTGCATACGCCAGGTATTACAAGGATTTGACTTTGTTTTTCCCCCCGCAATACCGCCCAGAGTGAAGGCATTCTGGGAATTGCAGTTCCACTGCATTTGCCAACCATGTGGTAGGGGGAGGCGTGCACTCTCTAATTAAGGGTGCGGCAGAGAACACCTGGGGGAATGAACTCGCAGTAGGGCAGAGGCGTCTGACGAAGGCTCACGCCGAAATGCATAACGCCATGTCTGCCTGCAAATAAAGAACTCCTCTACTTACCCCCGCTTGTGGCTCCTTCCTTCATCAACGGTGGAGGTGTTTGGTTGGATATTTTGCGTGTCGTCCAGAGACACGGTTGGGAGCCCACGCTTCACAAGTCAGCTGCCTCTCTTCTGGTCACCTGCGTTTGCAGTTTCTCGTTTCCGCCAAGGGATTGGCATGAGGCAGCTCACCCGCAGCTAGCAGGCAAGCAAGGAACGCTGGAAATACAGTCGGTGACTTCACCGATGGTGCCGGTAAACTTTTACCTGCACACGATCCTGCAAACCTATGGACTGTTAGTTGAAGCGAATGCGGGGACTGGAGGTGTTCTCAATGCAATTATTGACTGTCTTGATCATCGCCCATACTCTGCATACGCCAGGTATTACAAGGATTTGACTTTGTTTTTCCCCCCGCAATACCGCCCAGAGTGAAGGCATTCTGGGAATTGCAGTTCCACTGCATTTGCCAATCATGTGGTAGGGGGAGGCGTGCACTCGCTAATTAAGGGTGCGGCAGAGAACACCTGGGGGAATGAACTCGCAGTTGGGCAGAGGCGTCTGACGAAGGCTCACGCCGAAATGCATAACGCCATGTCTGCCTGCAAATAAAGAACTCCTCTACTTACCCCCGCTTGTGGCTCCTTCCTTCATCAACGGTGGAGGTGTTTGGTTGGATATTTTGCGTGTCGTCCAGAGACACGGTTGGGAGCCCACGCTTCACAAGTCAGCTGCCTCTCTTCTGGTCACCTGCGTTTGCAGTTTCTCGTTTCCGCCAAGGGATTGGCATGAGGCAGCTCACCCGCAGCTAGCAGGCAAGCAAGGAACGCTGGAAATACAGTCGGTAACTTCACCGATGGTGCCGGTAAACTTTTACCTGCACACGATCCTGCAAACCTATGGACTGTTGGTTGAAGCGAATGCGGGGACTGGAGGTGTTCTCAATGCAATTATAGACTGTCTTGATCATCGCCCATACTCTGCATACGCCAGGTATTACAAGGATTTGACTTTGTTTTTCCCCCCTCAATACCGCCCAGAGTGAAGGCATTCTGGGAATTGCAGTTCCACTGCATTTGCCAATCATGTGGTAGGGGGAGGCGTGCACTCGCTAATTAAGGGTGCGGCAGAGAACACCTGGGGGAATGAACTCGCAGTTGGGCAGAGGCGTCTGACGAAGGCTCACGCCGAAATGCATAACGCCATGTCTGCCTGCAAATAAAGAACTCCTCTACTTACACCCGCTTGTGGCTCCTTCCTTCATCAACGGTGGAGGTGTTTGGTTATATATATATATATATATATATATATATATATATATATATATATATATGATTATGTCATCAGTGATGTCATTTGAGATGTCATCAGTGATGTCATGAGTGATGTCACTGACGATGTCATGAGTGATGTAGTATGTGATGTCATCAGCAGTGCATTGCGGGCGTGCAATTATAGTTAGCTGAACTAACTATAACGGGGGAATTTCAATTGTTTTGTATGAGTGAAATCTCCAGCTAACTATAACATGTGTGAAACCTATGTTTTTTTCAGTGAATTTGCAAGGTTTTTTAAATGCTAATTTCTAACTATAACATGGCTGAAATCAATGGTTTTTTCAGTGAATTTCAAAGGTTTAGTAAATGATAATTTTAAAATGTATAAATTATCACATTTCTTTCTTTTTATACTAATTTCTTACATTTTTATTAAAAATATTTATATTTATTTTATTTTTTTAATTATATTTCATATTCTTAATGTAAAATAATAACAAAAATAAATCCCACATTTTTGTAATATAATTTTTCTTCCGTTTTTTACAATTAAAATCTGTATAATTCCTTTTTCATATTTTTTGGGGTAATCGCACCGTACACGTACAGTGATCGCACCACACTTTGTATGGCAAATGGTCATCTGTACGTAGCCGCGCACTCGTTACTGATACGCTATGACCTTGTGCATTGGATCATCGCTTCTGTGTGACGTCCTATACGCCGCCCGTAAGCGGACGGCACAAAAGTTTCTAATTGTTCAAATACATATATTTATGTATTTAATGTACATATTAAGGGAAGACAGTATCTAGGACAATCATGAAAATATATTTTTTAACTTTTAATAAGCGATTATTACTTTTAAAAGTAATTACTCAAATCGCATAGGTAAGTCGTACGTACTCGCATCTTAAGAGCACCGTAAGAACCCTGTAAGCGTACGCAAAGTCATGTGACCATAAAAGGAGAGTTTTGATTGGTTCATAATAATTCCTATTGCAACTGTTGAAAGACCCCTCTCATTTTGATCATCCTACTTTGACTTTCACAGGAAAAAACATCTATTCTGTGGAGCTGTAGTCCTGTACAACCAAATTCTACAATGGCTGCTCTTTTTGAGACTTCAACCGTACATTCCTCTAAGGAAGATTTTGTTACTGAGCCACTTCAGAAAAAGAGAACAGAAGCTTTCATTTGGAAGTTTTCTTCATTTCTGGAGGGACAGATGAAGGTGAATGTACCGAAAGTAGCATGCAAGACCTGTGAGGTTACACTTTCCAGGGCTGACCCCACTAAAAAGTACTCTTTCGGGACAACCTTAATAGTTCGCCATGTCAAAAATTTGCATCCAAATAATTATGGAAGGATGGCAACACAAAGGTTCCAGGAGAACCCTCAACCTGCAGTTCCTTCTATCTCAACTGCACCACCACCTCCTCTGAGCAGTCCGCATCCTATTATTGTGCCTCAGTTTGCAGATCTTACAATTCATTGTAAATTTTGCAGAGAACTCCTTTGTTACGGTGAGCAGTCTATTCACCTCATTGTGAGGAGCAAAGAAGAGCACCGTTGCCCAAAACAATAATATTTTTTTTCTTTTTTTCTTCCTGTTCCACAGTTTTTTTGTTTCCAGTTCAAAAAAATAGAAAACTGAAAAGAAAAAAAACCACTTCTTTTCAGAACTACCTCCACTGGTTTAAAAAATAACTATATTTCTATATTAGTGTGTAAAACTTTGTCAGAATGAATGTGTGGTGCATAAATGAACGAATGAATTAGTAGTGTATGGTGAATGTGAAAGTTCAAAACTATAAGAGAGTGCTACAGCATAAATGTATAAGGTGCTTACCTATACTATACTGTAGTACCTCCGAAGCACTTCCATGTAACACATTCTTGTAAATATGTTAGAAGTCTAAACTTCAATTTGAACTGCTAGTGAAACTGCCTGGGTGAATTTGTATGTGTTAGGAGCGAATTTATAACCCCCTTGTACCTCTTTTACACATCTTTTCCATCACTTTTGTGATGCAGCGGTGGTGCAAAAGATGTGCCATGGTATCTGATATTTACAATGTGATGCATATGGAAGGTGCATCACATTCTAAAGCCCTGCGCCAGAAAGAGACTTTCCTGCACAGAGGGGGGAGGGAGTGGAGGTGTTCTAGCATAGGAACACCTCCTAAAAGTGACTGAGTGAAATCTATAATATTTCATTCATTCACTTTTAGGCCTATGCTACGTCAAAACCCTGCACCTGCCTGAAACAGGTGTAAGGATTGACACAGCTTTGTGAGCATAGAACCCCAAGAACATTGCTGGGGCTGTGTTGCACTTGGAACGCAAGTCAAGCAATGCACCACCTTCACAACACAAATACATCACATATCTGTGCCGTTTTTGCTCCATAATACACTACATTGTAAATACGGTGCATCCATTGTGTTGATATCCCAGTGCACAATAACTGCCATATCTCTGGGAATTTACCACTTATTGTACATCTGCTGATCACTGTTTGAATGTAGTGAATGGATTACTACATATTAATCAATGAGTCACAACAAAACTATAACAGGAATGACAGAGTGTTTGGTGGAAGTGTAAGGATAGAGACTGGGGAATTCAAAATATAAAAAGTAAATTTGCAGGTGCATAAAACAGTACATGCATAGTAAATAGGAATTTGAAGCAGTCCATATACTAAGGCCTACTTTGCTCCATAATTACTTGGGTACTGACTGCATGATTACAGTTCTGGAAAGAGAGTGCAGGACTGAATTCATAAAAGCTTCAGTTTTACCACAGTGCATATATAAAGAAATACTGCTGAATTGCTCACTACAATATTGAAACAGTAGAGTGAGAGTGATTGTGAAAGTCTAATGATACAGACTGGACAATTGAATGTATAAAAAACAAATGTGCAGCTACATAGAAGAGTGCATGCATACTCTATAAAGATTTAAAGCAGTACATGGCCTAAGGCGTACTTTGCACCATGATTACTTGAGTACTGACTGGATAATTACAGTTCTGCAAGTGGAGCATCTGTCTGAATTTAGAAGAGCTTCATTTTTTAGCACAGTGCATACATAAAGGCAATCTGCTAAATGCTTCTTTACAATACTGAATCAGCAATCACAAAGATTTTGCTGGAAGTGTAAGAATATATACTGGATAATAAAAGCTATAAAAGACAAGTTTCCCAGGGTGGGGGGGCGGGGGTTGAGGGGAGGGGAAAGCGGTCCCTGGAACTCCTGGGGGCCATGAGCCCTCCCGTATACATATAGTTAAAGATCCGGGGTAGCAATCCCCGCGCAGGGGAGACCATCTAGGACCCCCATAATGAAACATAAATTGCCCCAGAGGCTAATTAACAATAAAGCGGGCTTTGCATTTTTTTTTCTTTTTTGCCCAAACGCGTACCCTGCGTTTAAAAAAATATATATATATATATCTTGCATGACGTCATATATGGCGCTCCGTACACATACTCCACGTAAGATTCAAAAACATATATTTATGTATTTAATGTACATATTAGGAGAAGGCATTATCTGGGATAATCATAAAAATAGTTTTTTAAAACTTTAAAAAAGCAAATATTACTTTTAAAATCAATTATGGAAATATTGCACGTAAGTTGTAGAGTAAAGATAGTTTGAAGATTTATACATTTTATTAAACAATATAGCACTGCACACTAAAGAACAAAAGTCAACACAATTATTGACCCCTCTGCCAACATTTAAAAGCCCCTGGGGGAGGTGGTAAATGAATCGAGACAGAATACGTTAGTACAGCCTACTGTGCTTAAGCTACCAGGAAAACACAACAACAGTACAAAGCCCAGATTTCCATTGTAGTGATTTCTTAGTTGCAGGTTTAGTTGTCAGATCGACGCACACTCTCTCATGGCTGGTATACACCCGCACCACACCTATCCAGCACATCCGTCACTACACACGTGACCCTATGTATAAAAAAGATGGGGCGCATGTGTTCTATGCCATTTTAGAGTTGTTTCCAAAGTACCAAACAAGGGGCCCACTACTACATGCGTGGCCTCTTTTGTCACTGAGTTAGTGGTGCCCAAAGCACTGAGCGGGTGAACAACCTGCAATGATAAGGATGGGAGCATGAGTATGTTGTTAGCCATATACATTTACCACCCATGATAAAAGAATAAACATAATAATGGCTTTATGGTGACGGACACGCATTGTAATGGCTGTGGCTTACGTTCTTCAAATTACGTTTTACGTATACGTGTGACCAAGTCTGATAACATCGGAGGCCAAAGAGAAACACAGGACATTGCATCGATCACAGACAAGGTAGGCGGAGGGCAAAATGAATGTATCAGATATAAAAAAAACGGAGGAAAACTACTAAAATAGCAGAGGACGGAGTATGTAATCAACGTTTGGCGCCTCCGCAATATGATTAATAATATATTACAAAAGTATAGCAGCGATTGACACACACGGCCCGGGAAAAGAAAGAGGCAAATTTTATACCTGAAATGAGGACAGCTTTGCTTGGCGAACTTAAAGAAAAAGAAAGAAACATGGTCTTTCAAACAGGCTGCTCATGCATAGAGAGTACAACTGGTGCACACAAAAAACGGAAAGTTTCACATACTATCATAGAAATATAGCTCTTTTTTTCACCAGTAAAGTTAGTTCTCAAAAAGAACTGTGGGGCATAATATCAAGCCTGGGCAATGAAATTATTGCCACTTTATCGGCAGGAAATTGCTGATAAAGTGGCGATAATGGGCTTCATAATATGCTCGATGGAATTCCAATCGAAGCTCAAGTTGGATGTCCTTCACATCTAACATGAGCTTCGATTGGAAATAAATTGTATCACTAGTGAATACAAAGACTCAGTTGTGCTAGAGTGCCTCTTGAAAGTTACCTTAGACCTGCAGATGGACACAGTGGAACTGGAACCATGTTCGCTATTGGGAATCGGGGAGGGAGATCTTCAGGTGGACTAACAACTGAACTGGTAGAGTGGCAAGGGCTGCTTGACCTCTTGTCTTACTACTAATCAACACCAGAAGCAACAGGTGTTAGCGTAAAAGGAGAGAGATAAATCTAGCTTTCCTTTGAAAAATCCCTTTGGAGAGATAATTGAGCTCATTATTAGACTTGTATCCCCATTTGTTCTCTACCTTTGATCACTTGGCTGGGATCAGCTATCCTGCCCCAGCTAAAATTCTCTTGATGGCAAGGTACATTAAAATTCACAGTAACCGCACTGTTTACCAGGATTTGGTCACTTGAAGTATCACCTTGAGTTTGTATTTGTCTACATCCAATATAATCTAGAACCATGGTGCCTAGAGGGCTAACTGCGATCTCACTTAATGTAAATGGTCACAACCACTCCATAAAGCATAAGAAAGTCTCACCCTACCTGTCCCCCCACAATCCAGATATAGCTTGTTTTGGGAGACCCACCTATTTGCCACTCATTCATCAAAATTGTGAAGAGGATGCTTTGGGAAAGTGATGAACGTAATAGGTTCACACGCCAAGAAAGGAAGTATTGCCATCCTTCTTCACAAACAATTGGTAGGACAGATATTCCACACTGGTCCACTTCATAACACATCTATGTACTCAACAACATCACAATACAATCTACCTACATCATGGCAGGCAGACTTTATTCCTGCACAGGTACAAACATCTGTATTTCTCCCAAGTACATAGACTATTGTTGGATATCAGAGGTGATTGGAAATTCACATCAGCTCCAGTCTTGGTTAGCTCAGGCTTGCCAGAAACAGCATGCAACAGTAACAGAATGGCACTTACTGTCCTTTTGACAGGTCCTTCTGTTTTGGAACTATGGCACCATGAGACACAGTACACACTATTTATTCTGACGCTATGAACTTGAGCAATTATTTTTTTATTTCCCCTTTGAGAATCTTCCTCTTCTGTGTCCTGCAGAGGCTTCAACCTCGTGACTGGACTGTGACATAACAACAGATGAAATCTCAGAGTGCATCAAACATATGTCCAAGGGCAAGGTTCTAGGAGAGGATGGTTTCCTGATAGAATATTACAAGATGAATGCACAAATCCTGGTTCCCGTGATTTACAAAGTTTATGAAGACATTAAAGATACCGCCTCTATTTGTCCACAATTTTAAACAGCAAATATTATACTGCTTTTGAAAAATGACAAAGATCTGCAGCTCTGTGAAAGTTATTTATACATTTCATTATTATGAATAACCAAAAACGAGTCCACCCGTACTTCAAAATACTTATCCTTCCAGTGATCTTGGTAGTAATTAAGGAAAACGATAAGTCTTCTTAAAATAACCCTCACCCACCAAAATGTCCCTTGGTGGCATACTTCATCGTCGGGTTCTTCCCGCCCTGCGCGCTATGGGACGGGGCATGCTATGACCAACGGAGACATGGAGCACTTTGTATGGGGTGAACTATAAGGTAAATAATGATATGAGGTTGGAAGGGTAAAACTTGTGAACTAAAAAAATACCTGGCTATGTGGAACCTAAGCTTCAAATCCTGTAGCTGGCATTATTAAAAAGGGGGCAAAACACACTGTGATGGGTGAGTGTCTCTTGGTCTACGTGTTCCAAGCCTATCCCCTAAGGCTTTTCATCAGGAGCAGACTAAATGATCCCTTGTACCACTCCTAGAAAATACCCTATTGGTCTTATTAAAAAATATTAAGATTGAGATGAAATAGTTTCACATAAATACTATACCTAGTAGGTAGACTATATTTGAAATGGCCAAAGACCCTGCCTCAAGATGTCTAAGCTACATGCAGACACAGCCTCAAGAGGCCTAAGGATGGCAGACATATCTCTATTATAAAGCCCAGAGACTGGCAAACCTGTATGACTCATTTTCCTCTGACTGGTGAAGCCCAGACTGTATTCTCATAGAGCAACTACTTCTGTGAGGACTGATCATCTCTGCCTTACTTATCTGATCCAGGCAGCCGCAGGGAGGGTTTTCCAACCCACTCCTACATAAAACCGAATGTCTGTAGGTATGCACACACAAACAGATATGGGTACTCGCATAATTTTATGACCGTGCCAGGTCTGGAACAATATAACAAATTGACGACTATGTGATCTCCTGGGTGGCTTATTCCAAATGTGGAATCCATATGGTAAATCAGCTGCTTCACAACCAGGAACTGAAATTGTTTGAGGTCTTAAAGAACAAATTCCACCTGAACAATGAAGATACTTCCAATTTCATCATTGTTGGACCTGAGCTCTTTCAAATTTGATGTCCTCTCTCCTAATCAGATGTCCATGATGTCTTAAGTCAGTGTAGTTTATATATGGTGTGGTTAGATGTCCACGACGACTTAAGGCAATGGAGTTTATAAATGGTGTGGGCAGACTCTACACACCAATACTGAAAGACATTCACTCACATCCTTTTTGGATCAGCTTGCAGGAGCAATGGTAAATGAAGTTGGGATAAGATTACTCTGATTCTTCCTGTACTGAAATAATTGACACCCATAGCAGGGACCAAAGGAAAGCCAGGCTTAATCTCAGATTTTTAAAAAACTTTTGAATAGTTGGCATTGGTCTCCTCATAATCTGAAACAGGACAATTTGATCCCTATGGTGACTTGCTGGTGGTGTGGCCCCCAAGATGGAGACATCATCCACCTGGAGCATTTATGCACCTCTCTCCACACATACAGGATGCAGGCTTCCCAGACTCTACACATTGCCAACACTCTGCATCTACAGCAGTCAGCAGGATTGATTTTTCTACACAACAATTTGCAAGTCTGAGATCTCAGGGGCCACGCAATGCAATGGATTAACGCCAGTGGTTGCCACAGTGGTCGACCCTGCAATAGGTTAAACAGAGGAACACTCCCACTGGATGCATGAAATGTTGATAATAGCATCGCAAAAACAAAGTATATATATTCTGTTAGATTAGACAGAGGTGTTTGACTTGCTATGACTACCTTTCCTTAGGAGGGCCTCAACTGATAGCAGTACCAGCTAATATACAGTGGGCGAATTGCAGAAATTTTGTTTCCAGAGTATGCCTTTACAATTCCTCCTGAGTGGGGATCTGTTACTTCCCTTTATGCATTTTTTTGTATTGGTTATATGACAGGTAATCCTTTTATATTGATCGGTAACTGGGCAAAATATCGAGTTAAAAATATTGAATGGACTAAATATCGAGTCAAAAATATCGATGGTAGAGAAATATCAAATGAACATATATTGATGTTAAAAATATCGTTATAGTTTTCATTAAGTAAATATCAAAGTAAAAATATTGAATCAAAAATATTGTGTAGTGTTAATATCGAATTGTTAGTGTAGTTAAAAATATCAAATATATATAGAATATAAATGATATCGAAAAAAAATATAGACAGTAAAAAATATCGAAAAATGTATATAATGTTAATAATATTAAAAAAATGGTTAATATTGTAGAATGTGTAAAAAATGTATAATATGTTAAACGTAATTATTATTTTAGTTGTGTATTTTATGTTTATTTTTAGTGACGGGATGTTGGGTTAATAGGGGATAAGGGTGGGGAGTGTTTTAAAATAATAATAATTATTTTAAAAATATAGTAAAAATTTTAGAGAATTAAAGAATTACTTTTTTTTATTTTTTTAAAAATTTCTAAATGTATTTTCAATTTTAGGAGAGGAATGTTGGGTTATTAGGGGAAAAGGGTGGGGAGTGTTTTAAAAAAAAGTTTATTAAAAAATAAAAAAATATTAGTATTTTAAAAAATGTATTATGTTATTTTAGGAGCGGGATGTTGGGTTAATAGGGGATAAGGTTGGGGAATGTTTTAAAAAAAAATAAAAAAAATTCAATAAAATTTAATATTTTATTATGTTATTATAGGAGCAAGATGTTGGGCTAATAAGGGATAAGGGTGGGGATCATTTCAAACTATGGGGCAGATTTATGAGGCCCTTGTGCCACGTTTACGCCGCTGTTGCGTCACGCAAGGTGGCGTAAACGTGGCACATCCCTACGAACGATTTACAACGTGACGCATCTAGGCAGATGCGTCACTTTGTAAAGCCCTGCGCCGCTTGTGGGCGTTCTGGCGCAGAGTGGGCGTTCCGGGGAAGGTGCGCCTCGCAAAAGTGGCTGGCGGAGCTGTGGCGCACTGTGGCGCATGTTAACTGGCGCATCCCTGGGGATGCGCCAGTTAACATAAATCTGCCCCTATGTGTATAATTTTTTTATGTTATGTAAATAATATTTTTTTAATTATATGCAAAACAAAAAAATTTAATTTAAAAATTGCAAAAAAATAAATATTTATAAATATATATATATTTTTTTAAATATTCAAAAACAAATTTTTGGAAAAATGTTTTAATAAATTATGTAATTACAAATTTCTTATTATTAATTAAAATATTAAAAAATAATTTGAGTAATTTATAATAATATAGAAAAATATTTAGGAATGTTAAAAAAGTATTAATATTTTATAAAACAGTTATATAATATATCATTGTGCGGTTTGTTTAATATGTGTTATGAGATATAGAGTGAGACATAAATACTATATTTTTAATTTAAAATTATGGTATTAGGATTAATAAAGTTCATATGATTATTATCCAGCACCTTCTCAGAATTTATTCTTACTGGAGTTGAAATAGTAAGTTGTATATGGTCAGTGTCCACCACCTTCCCTGTTTTTCACCTGACTTGAGTTGGAATATTAAATAGGATATGGTTAATGTCCAGCACCTTCCCTGTTTTTTACCTGACTGGAGTAGGAATAGTAAATTATATTTGGTCACTGTCCAGCACCTTCCCTGAGTTTTATCTGACTGGAGTTGGAATAGTAAATTGTATATGGTCAGTGTCCAGCACACTCCCCTGAGTTTCATCTGACTGGAGTTGGAATAGTAAATTGTATATTGTTAGTGTCCAGCACCTTCCCTGTTTTTCACCTGACTGGAGTTGGAATACTAATTATATTGGGTCACTGTCCAGCACCTTCCCTGAGTTTCATCTGACTGGAGTTGGAATAGTAAATCGCATATGGTCAGTGTCCAGCACCTTCTCTGTTTTTCACCTGGCTGGAGTTGGAATAGTTAATTATATTGGGTTCACTCTCCAGCATCTTCCCTGAGTTTCATCTGACTGGAGTTGGAATAGTAAATATTATATGGTCAGTGTCCAGCACCTTTCCTGTTTTTCACCTGACTGGAGTTGGAATAGTAAATGATATTGGGTCACTGTCCAGCACCTTCTCTGAGTTTAATCTGACTGGAGTTGGAATAGTAAATTGTATATGGTCAGTGTCCAGCACCTTCCCTGTTTTGCACCTGTCTGGAGTAGGAATAGTAAATTATATTGGGTCACTGCCCAGTACCTTCCCTGAGTTTCATCTGACTGGAGTTGGAATAGTAAATTGTATATGGTCAGTGTCCGGCACCTTTCCTGTTTTTCACCTGACTGGAGTAGGAATAGTAAATTATATTGGGTCACTGTCCAGCACCTTCTCTGAGTTTCATCTGACTGGAGTTGGAATATTAATTATATTGGGTCACTGTCCAGTACCTTCCCTGAGTTTCATCTGACTGGAGTTGGAATAGTAAATTGTATATGGTTAGTGTCCAGCACCTTCCCTGTTTTTCACCTGACTGGAGTTGGAATATTAATTATATTGGGTCACTGTCCAGCACCTTCCCTGAGTTTCATCTGACTGGAATTGGAATAGTAAATTGTATATGGTCAGTGTCCAGCACCTTCCCTGTTTTTCACCTGACTGGAGTAGGAATAGTAAATTATATTGGGTCACTGTCCAGCACCTTCCCTGAGTTTCATCTGACTGGAGTTGGAATAGTAAATTGTATATGGTCAGTGTCCACCACCTTCCCTGATTTTCACCTGACTGGAGTTGGAAGAGTAAATTATATTGGGTCAGTGTCCCGCACCTTCCCTGAGTTTCATCTGACTGGAGTTGGAATAGTAAATTGTATATGGTCAGTGTCCACAACCTTCCCTGTTTTTCACCTGACTGGAGTTGGAATAGTAAAATATATTGGGTCACTGTCCATCACCTTCCCTGAGTTTCATCTGATTGGAGTTGGAATAGTAAATTGTATATGGTCAGTGTCCAGCACCTTCCCTGTTTTTCACCTGACTGGAGTAGGAATAGTAAATTATATTGGGTCACTGTCCAGCACCTTTCCTGAGTTTCATCTGACTGGAGTTGGAATAGTAAATGGTATGTGGTCCGTGTCCACCACCTTCCCTGTTTTTCATCTGACTGGAGTTGGAATAGTAAATTATATTGGGTCAGTGTCCAGCACCTTCCCTGAGTTTCATCTAACTGGAGTAGGAATAGTAAATTGTATATGGTCAGTGTCCAGCACCTTCCCTGTTTTTCACCTGACTGGAGTTGGAATAGTAAATTTTATATTGTTAGTGTCCAGCACCTTCCCTGTTTTTCACCTGACTGGAGTTGGAATAGTAAATTATATTGGGTCACTGTCCATCACCTTCCCTGAGTTTCATCTGCTTGGAGTTGGAATAGTAAATTGTATATGGTCAGTGTCCAGCACCTTCCCTGTTTTTCACCTGACTGGAGTTGGAATAGTAAATGTTATATTGTTAGTGTCCACCACCTTCCCTGTTTTTCACCTGACTGGAGTTGGAATAGTAAATTATATTGGGTCACTGTTCATCACCTTCCCTGAGTTTCATCTGATTGGAGTTGGAATAGTAAATTGTATATGGTCAGTGTCCAGCACCTTCCCTGTTTTTCACCTGACTGGAGTAGGAGTAGTAAATTATATTGGGTCACTTTCCAGCACCTTCCCTGAGTTTAATCTTATTGGAGTTGGAATAGTAAATTAAATTGGGCTAGTGTCCAGCAACTTTCCAGACTTTTATCTGACTGGAGTGGTAATAGTAAATAAAATAGGATCATTGTCCAGCACCTTCCCAGAGTTTTATCTGACTGGATTTGGAATAGTAAAATATATTGGGTCAGTGTACAGAACCTTATTTAACTGTTATTAGAATGGAGTGGGAATAGTAAGTTATATATGTTAGAAAATTAAATCAGAAAAGTAATGAAAAAAAAATGTGATGTAGTATTATAGTTGTAGAATAAATATTACTAATGGAAAAAGGTAGTTGTAAATATATAAATAGTATTAAAATAATCACAATTTAAATATAACATTTTATTCTTATTTGTTAAATAAGTAGATATGCAGTTTTTGAAGAATTTTATTGACAGATTGTATTTATAATATGTAGAGTACAGTATACAAATGAAGTACTCTTTTTTATAAACAATTAGGTAAATTGAATGTATTACATTACATTTATGTATATTCATAAATGTTTTGAATTTCAAAAAAATAATATTTTTATCAGTTTATTCAAAAATTAAATACAGTGTTGTTTCAGATTTGTTATAAAGTTTATCAACAGTTTTAAACTTTTTATTCTTTTTTAATAAACATTTTTGTTACATTTTCATTAAATATTTAATTAATAATGTTAATATAAAATACATTATTTTTATAAATTAAATATTTAGAATATTTACATGAACAGAAAATAATAAACAGGTAAGTATGTATTTTCTACATTTACATGCTAAATATATTTTGTATATCATTTATACATATTAAATACAATATTGTTAATAATAATTAATATTTGTAATTAATTATTATTAAGTATATACTAAGCTTTTAAATACAAAGTATTATTAATACAATATAAATAGTAAATCATTTATGCAGGTGCATACATTGTTTGATATGTATTTTAAAATATTTACATACATATATACAATTATTAATAATAATAACAATTAATATATTATAATATTAATTATTATTAATTTACACATGTAAATTAATTATGAAATATTTTAACAAATAACATAAACATATTTTAACATAATCACTGAAGTGTAAATTCGGATTTGTATTTATTTACAATATATATACATAAATAGGATTAATAATAAGAATAAATAATATTTATTATTTATTATTATTATTAATTTACAAATGTTACATATTTTTATTGTAAGTTTAAAAATAAAACATAAATGTAAATAATATATAAACTGTAGTTTTATTCGTTATATGTACTTATTACAATGTAAATATATTAAATTAAGTATTAATAATAAAGAATAATATGTTATTATTATTTACTAATAATTTGCTAAGGAGATTTATTGTAAGTTTATTTTTATAAGTGGCAGAACATTTTTTATAAAATTATAAGTATAGTAGTATATTTTATTTTTACTTTGAACATTGTAATTAATATGTTTAAGTTTCTATTAGTGTTTAAATGGGACTAGTTTTTAATCGCGTAAGGTTATTTTGCTTCATTCAGGACTGGAGAAACTCGCGGTTGGATATTGCGTTGCGTTGCGAAAGGTAAGGTGAATTGTAACTATTATATGTTATAGATTAGTATTGTTTGAGTGTATTTTGGAGGTGTGTAGTGTTATTGTGTGTGTTTAGTTGTGGCTTTGGTATGTTTTAGGTGTTACTTGGTTTTTACGGAGGTGTCGTGAGTGTTTGAGGACTAGTGTATTTTCTGAGTTTAATGTAAAAATATGTGTATTATAATGTTTTACAGTAATGTTTATGTATATTTGGAAATGTTTGGGGTCTTTGTGTGGGTGGTTTTGTGTTCGATATTTTTTAAAGGTTCCGGATTTCTCCATTTCGTTCCGGAGAAGGATGCTTTTTTTTTTTGGGAGAAAAGATTGTATTACTTTATTAAAGTATTATTTTTATACTCTCTCTTCTTTTTGGTGGTTTCATGGAGCGATTTTTACTCTTTTTGACTATTTTTCGCGTTTTTAAGGGTATTGCTTTGGATTCGGAGAATGCGTTTTTTAATACAAAAGTGTGCGTATGTTACTTTAATTAATAAAGTGATCATACTTTTTTCTCGGGATTTCCTTGAGCGTTTTTTCCTATTTTTACTTGTTTTCGGGTTTTTGAGGGTTCACAAATTGGATTTGTAATGGATTAACAGTGGAGTACACGGATTGCAAGTGGTTGGACTACGTATTCTTCTGCAACATGAATTGTAAGTTATTTAATTTTATTTTCATTTGGGTGGGAAATGTGATTGTTATTAATATTGTTATATTTTATATCATATTAAATATTGCTTAATTGTCTACAATTCTTTTTTTGGTACATAAATATGTTAGACAATTATGGAATATTTATTATGATATCAATTTTTTATGCTACTTATCACAATTTTATTAAATAAATGAGAGTATTGTTATTTGTGTGTAGATAATTCACAGTATGCTTTTGGTTATTAAGGATTGATAGTCTAGGCCTCTTGTAGAAGGATATAGGGTGACTTGGCTTTGGAGTAGTCTAAACATTTGTTTTGTTTGTTTAGTTAGTTTTGGTCCTATTTGTGTTGCTGATTGTTGTATACATAGCTCTTGGTAGCTCTGTTCTTTTTGTAAAGCTTCTATTAGTTTTTGGACAGTGGGTTTTCCTCTGCTAGTGGTAGCTTGAAATGCATTGTGTTGTTAGTTTTAGCTTCTTGATTAAGTGTACTTAAATATAGACCCGGTCCTTGATCGTTCTGTGACACAGCGAGCCTCTGTATTTGGGGAATTTCACAGCACCTCGCCGGACCCGCTTCGCGGGTCCCGCAGCGCCTGGTTATCTGAAGCTGCTGACTGACTAAGAATCTTTGGAGAGGAGCGCGGGGCAGGTGATAGCGTCAGCGGGGCTGTGAGCATTAGGCCGGGACTCCAGTGTCCAGGAGTCCCTGCGCGCCCGAGTCAAGACACCTGGGCTGCTCTCCCCGCTGGCCACGCCCCCCGCCAACGGAGTAGAAAGCTGACCTTGCCTCCGGTTCATTGGGACCCTTTTGGAGTTGTGTGCAAGCCCTACCCGGTCCTTGATCGTTCTGTGACACAGCGAGCCTCTGCATTTGGGGAATTTCACAGCACCTCGCCGGACCCGCTTTGCGGGTCCCGCAGCGCCTGGTTATCTGAATCTGCTGACTGACTGGGAACCTTTGGAGAGGAGCGAGGGGCAGGTGATAGCGTCAGCGGGGCTGCGAGCATTAGGCCGGGACTCCAGTGTCCAGGAGTCCCTGCGTGCCCGATTCAAGACACCTGGGCTGCTCTCCCTGCTGGCCACGCCCCCCGCCAACGGAGTTGAAAGCTGACCTTGCCTCCGGTTCATTGGGACCCTTTTGGAGTTGTGTGCAAGCCCTACCCGGTCCTTGATCGTTCTGTGACACAGCGAGCCTCTGCATTTGGGGAATTTCACAGCACCTCGCCGGACCCGCTTCGCGGGTCCCGCAGCGCCTGGTTATCTGAAGCTGCTGACTGACTGGGAACCTTTGGAGAGGAGCACGGGGCAGGTGATAGCGTCAGCGGGTCTGCGAGCATTAGGCCGGGACTCCAGTGTCCAGGAGTCCCTGCGCGCCCGATTCAAGACACCTGGGCTGCTCTCGCCGCTGGCCACGCCCCCGCCAACGGAGTAGAAAGCTGACCTTGCCTCCGGTTCATTGGGACCCTTTTGGAGTTGTGTGCAAGCCCTACCCGGTCCTTGATCGTTCTGTGACACAGCGAGCCTCTGCATTTGGGGAATTTCACAGCACCTCGCCGGACCCGCTTCGCGGGTCCCGCAGTGCCTGGTTATCTGAAGCTGCTGACTGACTGGGAACCTTTGGAGAGGAGCACGGGGCAGGTGATAGCGTCAGCGGGGCTGCGAGCATTAGGCCGGGACTCCAGTGTCCAGGAGTCCCTGCGCGCCCGATTCAAGACACCTGGGCTGCTCTCCCTGCTGGCCACGCCCACCCGCCTATCAGCCTATGAGTTCGCTGTAATTTAGTTCAAAGGTGACCAGTGCCATCGCTGCGCGGTAGCGAGCGGGAGCGACCGGGAGAAGCCCGGGACAAGGGCGGGACCGTCTGTGGCCTTCAGGGGCCGAAGGAGGCCGGGCTGGGCCACCCCACTGACATTTACTGGACTGGTATTCTGCTTTGTTGGTTGTGTTAGTGACCTAACTTGCTTCTTTTCTTGAGGGGGTAAGAGGTTCTATAGTATGGCTTCTTCTATAAACACTCCTACTTTGTTGCCCTCCTTGAATGAGACAGGGGCTGCTATCATGGGCCCCCTGGATACCTATTTTAAACGGCTGCCTCAGGATATTGATAGGGAAATTGCCCTGGCAGAAAGACGTGCGGGACGCAGGTTGTCCATTGAGCTCCTTAAAACCTCTGTTGATAAACGACCAACCCAAAGTTTTCCATCATTGGTCACGCCTTTATCATCTATCACGCTGCATGTCGCACAGGAAATCCCACACCTTTCTCCCCCAACAATTGAGCCATCGGTCATTTTACCTTTGGAAATAGTAACCTCTACTTTGCCTGTAACCCCTCCTAGTGTTCTTACCAACCCATTCACTGGACAGCAGCCTACAGCTCAACCCAGTGTTTTAATACATGTTGCAAAACCCAAACCCTGTTCCAAAAGGAAAAGGAGTGTAGCTCCAAAGAAATGTTATGCTCCAAAACCTCCCAAAAAATACAGGAAATTAGGAACATGTACACGACCTTGTGATATTGCTGGGAGTAATCCTAGTGGGCCACCAATGGGCGAGGGAGAAGCTGTTCCATCAGGCTTAGATCCTATAGTAATAGCATCCCCTGAGACACCACCATCTAACCCGCCACTGTTCTTAGAGTTGGAAAAATTAATACGGTCCCTCCTGAACCCCTTTGAAGACAGACTTAAAAAGCTAGCTGACCAGCTAGACCACCTAGAGCAGGCCAGTCTAGATAATTTCTTTTCAACAAAATCATTAATCAAGTCCTGTCTTAAGACGGGCGAGAGTAGGAATCCCCAGCAACCTGTTGAGCGAGATGGAAGTGCCCCCACGGTTGAATTACATCCTCCCGCGGCTAGTACTGCAACTGGCCTACGGGGGAAGGGACAAAGCCGCAAGACTACTACCAAATCGCCAGCTATCCCAAGCAAAAACAATGGTGGGAAAACTAAGCCCCCTAGTACGGTGGTTAAAGGTAGCAAGGAATGCCCAAAAAATGTCACCCCTGCAAGTAATGTTATTCAACCCCTACCAGGTATCCTGATAGCTTGTCAGGGTCCTTCGGCTAGTGATGATAGTAATTCCTGCAAAAATAGTGTTGAAACAAATAAGTCCCATGCTTCTCAAGTTCAAAACAGGGTTGGTTCTGTAAGTGGTGGTAATGACAGCTTTAGGAAAAATAATGCTTCCTTGGTGTCAAAAAATGTTCCCCTTTCACGCCCTGTTGTTCCGGAACAAAGTCGACCAACACCCTGTGTGACAAAACCTCCACCTAGGATACCCCCAATAAATCTTACCCCGGATTCTTATCCCTATGTGGCCATTCTTACCAATGTTCCACCTCTATTGGTAGGCCAAAGAGAAACCTTCCAGATGTTAAAAAAAAAGGTTATGCACTGGTTAAGGGTTAATAGACCATTGCCCGGGGAAGTGGATGGATTGATTATCGGGGTAAGAAGGGTTAACTGGATAGGATGTACCCCGAAAAACCTGGGGGGAGAATGTATTATAATCAATTTTCAAGATCCAAGGGTGGTAGGATTGATCACGAGGCCAGGTTGGAGCACTAGCAGCGGTGGGATTGGTATCTCACCTTTTTTTATCCAAGGCCAGTTGGCGCCTATCTTGGTGGGAATAATGATCTAGGGAGTTTCAGGTTTCCTCCACAGGCAGAGACTATCCCTTTTAATGTTCCTTTTCCACGACCAAATTTTTGTTATGATCAAGTTTATAACTCTCATGATGGGATGAAAAACTTGGGGTGGGGATGTTGACGAAAATCGGGCGATTTCCTGGAAACTGGGGGCAACATGGCTAGGGGGGATATATCCGAGAATTTTGTGGCATCAACCATGGACGTAATAGCATGTCCAAAAGAAGTGACTATTGATGGGAAGAATGAGAATTGGAGGGGGGACAGTAGGGTGTGCATGGAAAGTTTGGGGGGTGAAGAAACGTCCATATTAAATACTACTGTTATCCAGGGAACTGATGTTAACTCTGTGGATATTGTTGTAGACGAGGAAGGTAATTGTGAGAGTCTGGTCAACCTTCCACCTATGCCAGCCGTTGAGGTGGGAACTAGTGATGGCCCTAGCCCGGGGACGCTTTTCTCGTGGAATATCGCGGGGCTAGGTACTAGACTATTGTCCCAAAATTGGATAGACTTTGTCAACGGGTTCGAAGTGTGTCTATTCCAGGAGACATGGGCTTGCGATCCGATCTTCCTCCCAGGCTATTTAAACTTTTGAATTCCAGCGAGCAGAGGCCCTAGGGGTCGACCCATGGGAGGTTTAACAGTTTGGGTCAAGCAAAGTTTATAAATTAAAATAAAAGTGCTTGACCTGGGTTGCAAGGATATCCAATTGATAAGAATGGCATCGGATAAGGGGGGTGTGATAGATATTTCCAACATCTATGCTAGGGGTACCAATACTGGGAATTCTCCCACCCTAGAGGCCCTTTCCACTTTCCTTGAATCACAGTCCCTGGGAAATAGAGTGGTTGTGGCTAGCGATCTCAATAGGACCTTCGAACCGTTGGAGAATACGTAAAATCCGATAGGGCAAGAGGAAGATGTCCAGTGGGGTGTCCCGAACCTAAATCTTGCACCAGTCAAACGGTGGACAAAAGACATATTGCTATTAAATGCATTATGCTTGGAATACGGGTTGAGGGCCCTTAATGGAAGGACAAAGAGCGACCAGGGAGGCATCTGTACATTCGACAATGGTCATAGTGAAAGTAGAATAGACTATGTCATTTGTAGCCTTAATCTATGGCATGGGATAGGTGATATGGAAATAAAGGGTAGATTGGAAAGCGATCATAATCCCCTTTGTGTCACCCACACTTGGTGGACGGCCACGCCAGACAAGTTACAATTGCGTAGTGAAATATTATCTGTTATGACCAATGATATGCGTAGAGTCAAATGGCCAAATGTGCTGGCAAATGTAGCGTCCATGGACTATATAAGTTCCGAGGTGGATACTGCAATTGCCGCCATGGAGATAGCAAATCCCGTAATACCTGGGTCCGCTTCAACGGCAGCCATACATGATAAGTTCTTTTCCCTTTTAAAAACACATTTCATGAGATTGACCAAGGCAAATAGAAAAGCCCCACTCAAAATGGCTAGGTGGTTTAATAAGCAGTGCAGGTTAGCTAGATTGGAACTGGGTAGGGCAATCAGAAGTAGGGATAGGGTCTTGATTGGTGTAGCCAGGAAACACTACAATGTTAGTATTCGCCAGGCTAAAAAAAGTGGGACGAAGAATATTGGGAAGAATTGCTGGAAGCCTCCGGGGCAAGGGATTCCAGACTTTTCTGGAAAATTGTGAAGTGGGGCCGAGGTGGTACCCCAAATAACCCAGATAACAACGTTGATGAGGCATCCTGGGTTGAGTATTTCAAACCCCAGTACGCAGAGAACAGGGAGATTGTGGTTACAGAACCAATTCCAGTTGTATTTTGCAAGGAAAGTTTGTTTTCAAACAAAGAAGCAGAATTGGTAATTTCCTCTTTACAAGGGGGAAGGGCACCGGGTTTAGATGGGATACCCTCTGACATATTTAAAAATGATAAGGTACGGTGGGCCAGGTATGTGACCCTACTGGGAAACGCCGTAGCTAAAGGGGCTGTAATCCCAGAAATATGGAAGGGGGCAATAATCATACCCATCTACAAGAAAGGTGATCGGTCACTCCCGGCCAATTACAGGCCGATAAGTTTGATTGCCACTGTCCAAAAAGTGGTGGGGAAGATGGTGGTAAACAAGCTTATGGACTGGGCTGAGGTGAACAATGCTCTTTCCCCTTACCAGGCAGGTTTTAGGCGGGCGACCAGCACGGTAGATCAAATATTTCGTTTTACTATGTTGCGGTGGGGGACGGTGCTCCTTGGCGAGGGCAGCCTATATGTCGCTTTTGTAGACTTGAGGGCTGCCTTCGACCTGGTCCCAAGGAGCAAGCTTTGGGCAGTTTTGAATGGGATAGGGGTCCCACCTGAGTTGCTCACTCTGATAATGCGACTCCATGAGTGTAACTTTGCCAAAGTCCAATGGGGGAGGAACGGGGTATCTACTGTTGACTTTCCTGTCGAGCGGGGTGAACGGCAGGGATGTGCAATGGCACCCCTGCTTTTCTCCCTATTCAATAATGGAATTGTGGATAGGATGTTGGACGCAAGTGTGGATGCACCTTCGCTAGCGGGCATCAGGGTCCCGATCCTGATGTTCGCTGACGACACCCTAATTGTGTCCAAAACCCCAGCTGGATTGCAGCGTGCCCTAAATATATTTGACACTTTTTGCAGGGAGCATGGCCTTGAAGTTAACGCTGGCAAAACTAAGCTGATGGTTTTCTCCCAGAGGCGCAGACCTCAACCAAGGGTATCTCTGAATAACATCGAGCTCGAGGTAGTAAATGTTTTTACTTAACTTGGGGTAGAGATATCCAGCAAGCCAGGTTGGTCTCGCCATATAGAAAAGGCGGTATTAAGACACCAGCAGATTGTAGGGGCGCTTCAGTTAGAGCAAGCTAAATCAAAAACTAGGCCTATAAAACCAGTCCTCATGGTCTATGATGCCAAAGCTTTAGGGTCAGCCCTGTATGGGGCAGAAGTATGGGGTTTTGAGAGGTTCCCTACTCTACAAATATCAGAGAATAAGTTTCTGAGGGGAATTACGAGTCTCCCCCAGAGCGTGCCATTAATCCCGCTTGGCCTTGATCTAGGGAGGAGATCGGTTAGTGACCGTGCTCGATTAAGGCCTATCCTCTATTGGAGACGGCTTTGGACAACCCCAGAGATCCGACACTATGCTGATGGGTTTTTAGCCTTAATTAAATCAGACACTTTCCATAAAATATCATGGTTGAAGACACTCAGGGTTGTTCTTGGTGAGCTTGGTCTCCCTAATCTTTGGGAAAATCCCTCTGGGGAAGTATTCCCAAGCAAAAATACCATCAAGACCATCTATTGGGATTACGTAGAAGAAAGACTCTGGAGGAGCACACAATCCGAGACAATGGGGGTAGATTTCTGGAAATTAAAGCGAGACCTGTATTAGAACAATACTGGGACAGTATTTCTGTCCCAATAGACAGGAAGTTATTCTTCCAGTTAAGGTCAGGCTCCCTCCCCTTGAGGTCATTGACGGGTAGGTGGAGGAGTTCGAATACCTCATGCTGCCCGGTGTGTGGTGCACTTAACGAAAGCATAGCCCACATCTTATTTTTGTGTGAAGCCTATGCAAACCCAAGGAGAGCATGGCTGGCCCCAGTTTGTAGAAACCTTGGGGTATCTAGCGGTGTTGAGGGGTTGAGAATTATTTGTACCTCCGCTGACATGCCCATTGTGCTGGGAACAGCAAAGTACTTGGGGTGGGCATGGTCCGTTAGGCGGAGGGCTTTATCTCCCAATATGAATTGAAATTTTATAGTAGTTTTTATTATTTTTCTTGCTAAAACTTGCACAACTGTTTAAAATGTATTTTTATGTATGAAATATGGATTTTAATTACAATGTATTTTAAAATGTATGTTTGTGCTTTTATGAGTTTATAAGTCGAATAAAGCTTTACAACAAAGCTATTACAGAGACCACTAGCGCAATGAGAGGGGACACGCTCAAACTTTTGCCCAAGTACGTTGGGGTAAACCAAGGGAGGTAACGGATAGATTTCCAATCGCTAAAGGTGTAAGGCAAGGGTGTGTTTTAGCCCCTACCCTTTTTTCTTTATATATAAATGGAGTTACTAATTACTTTGCCAATCACCCCACTGATGCCCCGTACTGGCTGGAATGAAAATCCCTTTGCTCATGTTCGCTGACGACACCCTTTTAATCTCCAAGACCAGATAGGGTCTTCAACAGGCCCTAACAAGGTTTGAATTGTTCTGCAGCGAGCATGAGCTTGAGGTGAATGTGTCAAAAACAAAATTCATGGTACTAAGAGGACACACCCCGATTACAGCTAGGGTTACCATGGGGGGCACATCCCTGGAACAGAATAAACTGTTTACCTACCTTGGAGTAATGTTTAGCGAGACCCTTAGTTAGTCTCAATAGGTTGACCTATTGGCATTAAAGCATGCGCAGATAGGAGGAGCCCTGATCAAAGAACATAAAAGCTCCTTTACCCAGCCCATGTCCCCTTTAATGAAGATTTATGGAACGAAAGTTCTACCCTCTGTCTTGTATGGGGCGGAGCTCTGGGGCTACAGTAATCTGGATCCCCTGAAAGCTGCTCAAAATAAATTTCTTAGGGTGGCAACTGGTCTCCCACAGTCAACACCGCGGATTCCACTTTTGTACGATATTGGGTGCCAGCCTGTGGCGGGCCTAGCCAGATTGCGACCACTAGCATTCTGGCGCCGCCTTTGGACAACGCCAGAACTCCAACTCTATGCAAGACCATGCATTGAGGTTAGGGATCTTCCTGGTTCGTATAACATAGGTTGGTTCAAGGACTTAAGAACTACCTTGTGTGCCTTGGGGCATGGTGAACTATGATTAAACCCCGTTACTGCAACCTTCCCCTCCAAAAAGGTTTTGAAGTTACAATATTGGGATTGGGTAGTACACAAGAGACATTCGGGTTTGAGTGCTAGTAATCTTACTGGTGCATTCATTGTTATGAAGGATGCCCCCTGCTTTGAAAAATACTGGGATGTTATAACAAAGCCCCTGGACCGTAAATTATTTCACCAATATAGATGCGGCTCTTTGCCCTTAAGGGAGTTCATTAAAACGTGGGGTAAGGGTGGGTCTGGGCACTGTCCTAGGTGCCCTGGACAGGGTGAAAGTGTAAATCATTTTCTTTTTGTCTGCCCGCTGTATGTTGCCCCTAGATTAAAGTGGTTAAGTCCCGTTTGTAGAAGCTTGGGAACACGTTCAACAGAAAATGCTAGTAGGATACTAAAGACAGATCTGTCGCCTGTGATTGTAACTGGTGTAGCGAAATACTTAGGATGGGCTTGGATCTTAAGAGCAAGGTACATTAACTTGACTTAGGCTTTAGCCTAAAACTTCAGGCTCTCCATTGACTGTATGTTAATGTGTAACCACCTATAGTGCCCGAGCTACTATGGTTATTCAACTAAGGATTTATTGTAACTTTTTAAAATAATTTTCAAATGAAGTTTTGTATAAATGACTTAATATGGTCTAGATTGTTTTAATACTGTGTTTTATTATTTTAAAACTAACACATGTATTTTTTGCTATTGTAATTGGTGATGCATATCTTTTATGATGTAACAATCGAATAAAGACTTCTTTGAATTGAATTACATATGCTCTCTCTATTGTAAATTGATGTATGGATTAGTGATTCCATGATTGGCTTGTTTGGTTTACTTGTCAGGCCCTAGTACTGTGCACTAAGTGTGCCCAGGGCTTGTAAATCCAAATGCTGCTGGTAGGCTTACAGCACTGGTTGTGCCACCCACAGAAGCAGCCTTGTAAAATGTGTCTAACACCTGCCAATGCAGAGCCTGTGTGCAGTCTGGTACTGCCATGTTGACTGGGTAAGAGCACCCACTTGCCAGTTCCTAAACCTTCCGATTTTTTCATATCAGACACCCCTATGGTAGGCCTAAGGGCAGGGTTCTTTGTAAGTATAAGGTAGGACATGCTCTGGTGTGTGTGGCATGTCCTAATAGTGAATTACAGCCATTTTCGTTTTTCACTATTGTAATGCTACCTGTTCTCCATAGGCCAGAATGGGCAGTAAGATTATTACATTTTATAATCCTAACTGACTCCGGGAACATGGTGGAAATTCGAGTTTAGTATGCCTGCACTCAGAATGATAAAATACATTGTTTAGAGACGTTGATTTTAACATTCAGTATTTGAAAATACCACTTTTAGGAAGTAGGTATTTTCTTGTCTAACTATCCAGGTCCAGGCCTGCCTCTACTAGGTTGTGTATTCCTTGTCTGGAGTTTGAGTGACAGGGCTGGGGGATTCCAGGAGACAGAATGAGTCAGACCAGTGGTGAATAGAGAGATCTGCATCTAGATGGGAGGGAGGAGTTGCACCTGGGACCTGAATAGGACTGTGCCTGTCCAACACTGTGCTGGCTCCAGCCCCTGTGGTACATCTGATGTCTCTGCCCTACACTGTGAAAGGAGAGAAGGAGTCATGTCAACAAAGTGCTCCAGGGCTGTGCCTTCCCTTAACAATGCTGGCTCCACCTCTCTTAGCGCGTCTGATGTTTCTGGCCTGCACTGTGAAAGGAAAGAATGAGTCATGTAAACAGAGTGCTCCAGAACTGGTTCGGACTAGGTAAAGGCCCCTCTGCCCTCAGAGGACAAAGGATTTTGGGGTATAAATATTGGGTACTTGATCCCAAGAATTTTGATCACTTTTGGAATACAAGAAGAAACCTTTGCTGAGGGGAGGAACCTGAAGAAAGCGAGGATAGACTATCCCTAAGCTGAAGTGCTGCTTGGGGGATTGGCCTGCAGTGGTTGCCTGACTGCCAAAGAAAGGAGAAAAAACGTTGTGTACTTTCTTTTTAACTTGTGAAGGATCTCCAAGGGCTTGGAAGGGAACGTGGCCCCTGACCAAAGTCTCAAGATCAGTAGACTTCACCATCCTTATTTATTTATTTATTTATTTTACAGATTTGTAAAGCTCATGGCTGCCCGTGAGCGTCTGAGCGCTAGTGATAGATCAGAAGAGGTTGAGGGGGAGGTGTATTTAGGGAAACAGCCAGGTCTTAAGTGATTTGCGAAAGGGAAGAATGTTGGGCTGGGCTCGGATGTCTGGGGGAAGTGTGTTCCACATCTTGGAGGCAATGTATGAGAATAGTCGGCCTCCAGAGCGGGCTTTCCTAATCCTGGGCACTGCTGCCAAGTTTAAGAGTGAAGAGGGAGGGTTCTGTTGGTTTTGTGGTGGGCAATAAGGTCCTTTAGGATGGGTGGGGCCTTTCTGTGCAGGATTTTATGGGTGGTGCAAAGAGCTTTACAATGCACCCTTTCTTGGATAGGCAGCCAATGTAGTGATTTAAGGGCTGGTTTGGCTGAGCAGCGGCAGTGTGTCCCTGTGAGAAGACGGGCGGCAGTGTTTTGCACAGTCTGGAGTTTTGCCAGCACCTTGTTAGGGTCCCCTAGATACAGGGCATTACCATAGTTTAGACGGGACACCAAAAGGCCCTGAATCAGTAGTTTTGGGGATTTTGCAGGGAGCAGAGGGAGGATTTTTCTGGAGGTCCGTGGGAGACCATAGCAAGTTCAGGCCGTTTTCCTGGCTTGGGTGGAAAAGTTAAGACCCTCGTCCAGCCAGATCCCTAAGCTCTTGATTTCACGTTTAGGGGTAGAGGTGTGCCCATACCGGAAGGCCACAGGGACTCGAGCAGAAGTGTGACTGGTTGCCCAGGACCAGGATCTCCGTCTTTCGCTATTGAGCTTAAGGTAGGACCTGTACATCCATTTGGTTATGTCACCAAGACAGGTGTAGAGATTGGTGGAAGGGTGGTCACGCTGACTAAGGGATACCACCAGCGGGGTGTCGTCCGCATAGGTTAAAAGCTTGATCCCAAATGGAGTGACAATCTTCTCAAGAGGGGACATGTACACATTAAAAAGGGTGGGCTCAGAGATGAGCCCTGAGGGACCCCGCAGTGTATAGGTGTTGACATGGAGGTGAAATTACCGTCCGTTACCTGGAAGGAATGGTCACTCAAGAAGGATTCCAGCCAGGATAAGGCAGGCTCTGAGATT
Source organism: Lissotriton vulgaris (assembly GCF_964263255.1). Lineage (NCBI taxonomy): Eukaryota > Metazoa > Chordata > Amphibia > Caudata > Salamandridae > Lissotriton > Lissotriton vulgaris. Next base: position 394,178,549 of record NC_141694.1, on the reverse strand, counting down.
CTCAGGTCCTTGAGCCTGTGGACCAGTGTGTAGTGGTTGACGGTGTCGAAGGCCGCACTAAGGTCCAGGAGGATCACTGCCACTGATACTCCTGAGTCAATAGTCAAGTCAAGTCAAGTCATAGGATTTGTATAGCGCACTACATACCCAGAGGGTTTCAAGGCGCTTAGGAAGGGGAGGATGATTACTTGTCAAATATCCACGTTTTAAGTTGCTTTCTGAACTCTAGGTGGTTCTGGGTAAGGCGAAGGTAAGCGGGGAGTGAGTTCCATGTTTTAGCAGCCAGGTATGAAAAGGATCTGCCTCCCATGGTGGTCTTGTTGATGCGAGGTACAATGGCGAGGGCTTGGTTGGAAGAACGTAGTTGGCGGGAGGGGGTGTAGAAGGATAGTCGTGAGTTGAGGCAGTCTGGTCCGATGTCGTAGAGTGATTTGTGTGCGTGGGTAAGCAGTCGGAAAGTGATCCTCTTATTGACGGGTAGCCAGTGGAGGTCTTTAAGGTGACCAGAGATGTGTTCGTTGCGTGGGAGGTCTAATATGAGTCTGGCTGAGGCGTTTTGGATTCGTTGGAGTTTCTTCTGGAGTTTTGCGGTAGTACCCGCGTAGAGGGTGTTTCCGTAGTCCAGTCGGCTCGTGACCAGAGCGTGGGTGACTGTTTTCCTAGTATCGGAGGGGATCCAGCGAAATGTTTTTCTGAGCATGCGAAGAATGTTGAAGCAGGAAGAGGATACGGCGCTGACTTGTCTGTTCATTGAGAGTGACGAATCCAGGATGACGCCTAGGTTCCGTGCGTGGTCTGTCGGGATGGGTGCTTTTCCGAGGGCTTCCGGCCACCAGGAGTCGTCCCATGCAGAGGGGGATGTACCTAAGATGAGGACTTCTGTTTTGTCTGAGTTCAGTTTCAGACGGCTTTGTTTCATCCATTCGGCAACTTCTTTCATTCCTTCGTGTAGGTTAGTTTTGGCGGTGCTGGGGTCATTGGTGAGAGAGAGGATCAGTTGAGTGTCGTCCGCGTAAGAGATGATGTTGAGGTTGTGTTGGCGTGCGATGGCCGCGAGGGGGCTCATGTATACGTTGAAGAGGGTGGGACTGAGTGAGGATCCTTGTGGTACGCCGCAGATGACTTCAGAGGCCTCGGACTTGAATGGAGGAAGGCGGACTCTCTGGGTTCTTCCGGTGAGGAACGAGGTGATCCATTCAAGTGCTTTTCCTTGGATTCCGATGTTATAGAGGCGTTGTAGGAGGGTGCTGTGGCAGACTGTGTCAAAGGCTGCGGAGAGGTCGAGGAGGATGAGGGCGACTGTGTCTCCATTGTCTAGTAGCGTTCGAATGTCGTCTGTTGCTGCGATGAGGGCGGTCTCAGTGCTGTGTTTTGCTCGGAAGCCAGATTGTGAGGGGTCAAGGGATTTGTTGGCTTCGAGGAAGGTGGCGAGCTGGTTGTTGACAGCTTTCTCGATGACTTTGGCCGGGAATGGGAGATGCGAGATGGGGCAGTAATTTTTGAGTTCGGTGGGGTCCGCTGTTGGTTTTTTCAGAAGGGCGGTGAGTTCAGCGTGTTTCCAGTCTTCCGGGAAGGTGGCGGAGTTGAAGGAGCAGTTGATGACGTCTCTGAGGTGCGGAGCTATGATGGAGTCTGCTTTGTTGAAGATGTGGTGAGGGCATGGGTCTGTGGGGGATCCTGAGTGGATTGAATTCATCAGGCGGATGGTGTCCTCAGTGGAGATTGGGTTCCAGTCGTTGAGAATGTTCACGGGGGAAGATGATCCGCAAATGGTAGGGTGGGTTGATTTCCGGGTTGGTTGTCAAAGCTGTTGTGGATGTCTGCAATCTTGTTGTGGAAAAATGATGCTAGGGAGTCGCAGAGGGTTTGAGAGGGGGTGATGTCGTTGGAGTTGGCCGAGGGATTGGAAAATTCCTTGACGATGTTGAAAAGTTCCTTGCTGTTGTGGGCGTTGTTGTCAAGTCGATCCTTGAATGCTGTTTTCTTGGCTTTTCGGATCAGTTGGTGGTGAGTGCGGGTGGCGTTTTTGAAGGCGACCTTGGTGCTGGTGGTTGGGTCTTTTTTCCAGGCCTTTTCAAGGGAGCGGCAGAGTTTCTTGGACTTCTTGAGATCATCGTTGAACCATGAGGCCTTCTTGCTGCCTGGTTTGCTTAGCCGTTTTTTCAGTGGTGCTAAGGTGTCGGCGGTGTTGGATAACCATAGGGTGAGGTTAGCTGCGGCTTCGTTGGCGTTAGAAGAGAGGGCTGGGGTGTTTCGAAGGAGCGATGCGGAGATTTGGTCCGTGGTGATTTTGTTCCAGTTTCTTTGTAGGGTAGGTTGGAGGTGGATGTTGGGTTTTGGTTTGTTGTAGGTGAAGTGAACGCAGCTGTGGTCGGTCCAGAGGAGGTCCGTGGTGTGGCCGAAGGAGACATGATTGCTGGATGTGAAGATGGGGTCGAGTGTGTGACCTGCGATGTGGGTGGGGGAGGTGACTAGTTGTTTAAGTCCGAGGTTGGCGAGGTTGTCCACGAGGGTGGCGGTGTTGCGGTCGTTGATATTTTCAAGGTGAAAGTTGAGGTCACCCAAAAGGATGTATTCTTTGGAGGGGAGCGCGTGTGGAGTGATGAAGTCCGTGATGTCTTCACTGAATTTTGCGCGGGGTCCTGGTGGTCTGTAGAGGAGAGTGCCTCGGAGTGTGGTTTTGGGGTCGATGTGGATCTGGAAGTGAAGGTGTTCGGAGTTGGCGAGGTTGGCGTCAGAGCTGGTTGAGATGGGGATGGATTTCTTATGGACGATAGCGATTCCTCCTCCTGTGTGGGTGGTGCGGTCTTTGCGAGTGATCTTATAGTCTTCAGGGATGGCAATGGTGATGTCTGGTGCGGAGGAAGCGTTCATCCATGTTTCCGTAAGGAAGGCGATGTCCGGAGAAATGGTGTCTAGTAGATTCCATAGGTCAATGGCGTGCCTGTGGACCGATCGGGTGTTGAGAAGGATGCATTGTAAGTGGTTGGGGTCAGGAGTCTGATGTGTGGTTGTAGCGGAGATGTTGTCGGTGCCGCTGAATTTGCAGGAGTAGCATGAGAAAGGTCCATGGGTGCGTCCAGGAGCGGCTTGAACGCAGTTGGGGGCGCGACCGGGGTTAAGGGCTAGGAGGGCGGCGGCATTGTAGGTAATGCGGGGGGGCTGGGCAGCGCGAGGGGCAGGGGGTCTGGCGCAGGGCGCGTACCAGGCGCGGACGGGCGTAGACGGGCTTACCTTTGGCGCACCTTCGGCGTGGCCGTAGCGCGTGGACGCTGCGCGTGGGGACATTGGCCATAAATGGAAGGTGGAGGGGGCGGAGCGTGGGAGGGTGAGCTGGGAGGCGTTAGCGAAGGGGGAGGGACGGGCTGCAGGCACAACAAAATGGAGGGTTCCTAAACAACAACACGGCGCTATGCGAGGGCAGAGTAGATGCACCAAAACCAATGCGATCAGTTACAGCGTCGGCGCTATGCACACAGGTAGCGATTAATATTAAAAATCCTCAGATGGGCAACAGCAGTAATAGCACAATACTCCTGAGATAGTGTCTGCACTAAACAGCTATCAGCTACGCAAATGCGGAGCGCTACGCAGTGGAATGGGCGCTTTATCACGGGAGAGTTAAATGCCAGATGAAAGATAAGCTTAAATGAAAGATGATCTTCCTTGCCTCTTCGACCACCGCCAACATCGCGGTCTCCGTACTCTGGCCTGGTCTAAAGCCCGTCTGTGAGGGCTTAAGAAGGCCATTGACTTCTAGGTAGTCGGAAAGTTGACGATTGACATATTTTTCCGCGACCTTACTGATGCCTGGGAGTAGGGAGATCGGCCAAAAATTGCTTAGGTCCAGGGGATCTAAGTGTGGTTTCTTGATCAGGGCCTTAATGATTGCATTTTTCCAGCTCCGTGGGACATTACCATGAGAAATCGAGGTATTAATCAGATTCGCCATGAGAGGCAGGATGGTTGGGGCGACTGATTTTAGGATGTTAAAAGGTGCCGGGTCCAGTGGGGATCCACCTTTGATTGATTGTAGTACTGGAGATAGTGTATCTACTGTTGTGGGGGCGAACCGAGTCAGCTGGAGCTCCGGAGCTTGGGATACAGATCTGGGTGGGTTATGAGGGGGTGATTTGTCCGGTGTTGGTAGGGGGAGGGAGTTGAGGATTTTTTTAACCTTGGAATCGAAAAACTCGGCTAATTGGTTGCACCGGCAGACCGAGGGTTCCACAGGGGAGTGAGGATCGGGGGTTTTAAGAGTTTTTTTGCAATTTGGAAGGTCTCCCTAGATGAATTGGCAGATAGCCAAATTTTTTTTTCAAAGAAATTGGACTGTGGATTGCTGCTGGAAAAGCTGTTTCAGGGCAAGTTGGCGACTGCTTGACCCGAGTGAGCGTCACTCTCTGTCCAGCTCCGGAATTAATGGCTGTCTGAGAGTGTTGAGGAGGAGAGGATTTCTTGCAAAGAGGATTTGAGAAATCGGAGATACTAGAGATTTGCTGAAAGACTCCGCTGTTGGAGGAAAAAGACCTATGTTTATGCTCGGGCGAAACCAAAGGCTCTGGCTGCGGGTGGCGCAGCTTACTGCAACCTCCCTGTGGTGCCAGGCTCACCAGTGGGCGTGGAAGGTGTTGGCTGGAGAGAGCCAGCAGCAAGGAGGAGCCGCGGTATTGGGCTGCCGAGGTTGCCGAGGCGGTCTGGGTGAACGAATGCCGCCGTGCAAAACAGGGACAGCTAAGGCAGTGGAAGACTCACCTCCTGCCTCATGGAAGACGATGGCTGCATCGATACCAGAGAAGTCTGGGAATTTTGAAAGGACGGAGCGAGCCGGGGTCAGGACAGGAGCGGTGAGCCTGAAGAAGGGAGTGCTAAAGGGGAAGCTTATTGAAAAATCACAGCCCCCTATTAATGTGTGCAAGACCAAGGGTACCGGGACTTTTGGAAATGAGTGCAGTGTGTGCAGGACGGGGGAAAACAGTAACAGTCCCTGGGATGTTCTCTGGGAAGGCTGCTAATACGAAAAATCACCCTCCAAATGTCCCTCCAAATGTTAAAACGCCACCAGTGGGGGTAGTTGGTATTGAAATTGGTCAAAATGACGAGAAATCAGGGAAAGCTACAGAGGGATTGAAAGCTACAATCAGGGATTCCAAGAACTCTGAGGATACTGAAAATGCCGCTGCGGAGGATCTGACAAAGAATGGGGCTCCCAAGATCTTTATACCGGAACTCTTTGTATGTGTGAATCTCGAGTCTGAAGGGAATGAAGGGGCTAGGAATACTAGCTCTCTGCAGAACGCAGAGAATGATGAGACAGATCAGGGCGATGCACTTTTTAACTCCTTCTGGACAAAAGCCAGGATCAATCAGGGGTTGTTTCCAAGACGCCCAGGAGGGTGATAGATTCTTCTCCGTCGCAGAGGGCTCCGAGTCAACTGTGGACTCCGCGGAGGATTTGACATCATGTGAAGAGAGTGGTAGCCCTCCTAATACTGGTGGTACTTTGAAGAGGGTGACCCCGTGCCACATCAAAGAAAGGAAGATGGCCAAACGGAAATCAAAAGCCTTCGATAGTGATGGATCTGAAGCCGGTAATAATCTCAGATGGGATTATTCACACTCTACTACTAGCTTCACAGGAGCAGAGGGGGCGAGCGCAGAGGGCCCTCAATTGGGAATATCTAGCGGAGAGATGGAGTCATCCCCTCCAACTCTCTGTTGTACGAGATGCTAAAGTCGATTCAAAGTGAAGCTCTGCAGGAACATAAACGGGCCCAGATGGCCACTATTAAAAGACAGGGGGCCATTCGAAAGAACACGAAGGCATGCTCTGAGGTGATTGCTAGGACTGCAGCCCTGGAAGAACTAATTGTCGGGCTCGAGGCAGGCTTACAGGGGGCAGCAATGAAAAGCTTATTGATATTATGTGGAAGCTTGAGGATTCCAAAAATTGATTACGTAGGAACAACTTACGATTGTTAGGACTCGAAGAGAATGCTGAGGGGCAAGACATAAGAGGATTTGTGGTTAAATTGTTCAAAGCAGCATTTCTGGAACTTTCACACTGGTGTTGGGAATCAGAGATTCAAAGGGTGCACCTATTCCTGTTTATGCTAAAACAAAATCTGGGCCCTCAAGCAAAACCATGAGCAATACTAATATTCTTTTGATATTTTTTGTTGAGACAATCCATTTTTGAGAAGGCCTGCCCGGATGCCAAATGAGCAGTGGAGACCTGATTTCTGCCACGCTACAGTGGAACGGAGGTGGCGGCTTCGTACACTGATTGCTCCCTTCCAAAAGAAGGGATGCGAGGTCTACTTGATGAATCCTGCACGGTTAAAAGTTATTTTTCATGGCACTACACGGGTATTCACCTCTGAGATACAAGCCGGGGACTACTTGAATGAACTTCCTGATGGCTAATGGACTTTATGACTTAATGAGTTTGAATTAATCCCTTAGTGGTCTTAGTATCTCTCCACCACTATATCTCTCTGGGTGGTTGTATATATCTGTTTAGTATATTCTTCTTCTTTAAAGGTTCTTTGGGAATTTTTATTTTCTTTCCTCTCTTTTCGTTCTCAAAATTGGATATGTTGCTGAAAGGGAGTGACCACGGGTACTTGGGAGGTGGGAGGACCCCTTTTGCCTGTTTTGTGGGTGGGGGTGAGAGGGTGGGGAGGAGGGCTCTGGGGATAGGGGTGGGGGAGCGCTGCAGGGGGGGAGGGGTGGGGATCGTAGAAAGAGAAATCTGGTTTATGTTAAACAGTGCACTGATAGGTTCAACGTCAGAAAAGTTTTCTTAGTGGCATGGCTACCATTCGAATAGCATCTATCAATATTTGTGGGCTCAACGACCCAAATAAATGCAGCTGGGTTAGAGAAGATCTTCGTTTCTTGCGAGCAGATATTATCTGCCTGCAAGAAACTCATATAGAAGCCAACCGGAATACATTTCTGGAGTTTGAGGGGTTCCAGCTAGTATCCAGGCCAAAATTGGAGGCAAAAACTAAAGGCATTACTATTTTTGCAAGACGGGGTAGGGTTAATATTATTCGATCAGCAGCAGACTCCTATGGTCGCTGGGTTATTGTGCATGTTAAATTTGGGAATAAGAATTTGACTCTGTGCTCAATACACGGCCCTGTACTTGATGATCCTGACATATATAAATGGCTCAATCTTGAGCTGGAAGGATGGCCTGCCCCAATGATATTATGTGGGGACTTTAATATAAATATTGATTGTGGCTTGATGAATCAATTAGGGGCAGTATATGGGGGCCAAAAACCCAAGTTTTACAGGGTTCTATGGCATATGATGGATTTGCATGGTTTGGTTGATGCTTGGGCATTTTTAGATCTAATGATCCCAGATTTACTTATTTCTCGGCACCTCACAAAATATTTTCTAGACTTGATTACTTTCTAATTTCTGAAGTTTTTGTTTCCCAATCCAATATTATGAAATTTCCCAGAATAATGTCGGATCACAACCCACTCCTACTTGAAATTAATGTGCAAGGAAGAGGAAATAAACCGGATGTATGGACATTTAATCGAGGCTTGCTTAGGGAAAGCTTGTACATAGAGTCCATGGCTATATGGATTTTAAGATTTTTAGAAGAAAATTCGGGGAGTACTGGGATACAAAATGTCTGGGACACACTCAAGGCTGGGATTAGGGGTGAGACTACCCATTTTGGAAGGGAAAGCCAGAAAAAAGAACAAAGAAAAAATCAAACTAGTGGGTTTATATGGAGATCTTGAGAAGGCCGCGCTGAGCTTAGCGAGGGCTCTGTCTCGGGGGTGAGGATAGCGATTCTGCCCAAACACAAATTATTTTGGCTAAATCAGCTATTATATAGATATCACAAGCTAAGGCGGCAAGTAAATATGTAGCTTGGAGGTCCAAGATGTTTGAAAATAGCGAGAGAGCCTGACATTTACTTGTGTCTAGAACTGGAGAGAGAGAGTCCACTGCACGTATTAAAAATATCCTAGATCCAGATGTGGGTTTAGTTTCAGAAGATGCTAGCATCGCATTAGCTTTCCAAAAATTTTATAAAAAACTCTACAAAGAGGATATTTTCGAAAATGCGGCAATACGCTCAGAAATTTAAGAATATCTCAGGGATATTGAGGTAGATGCACTATCTTCTGAAGATAGGGATTTGTTAGATGCTGATATAAGTATGGATGAAATTCTGCTTGCTAAAGATTTTCTCCCTGCTGGGAAGGCTGTGGGCCCTGATTTCCTGCCGGGGGAATTCTATTAATGTTTTTTTTCTCAGCTCACTCCTGTGATGACGGAAATGTGTAGTAAAATTCAGAACGGTGATATACCTCCTGAATCGCGGAAAAGAGCCAGAATAGTCACATTTTTGAAGAAGGGTAAGGACCTTCCGATAAAGGGTCTTACCGCCCAATTACCTTAATAAATAGTGATATAAAAATCTATGCAAAGATATTGGCGAATCGGCTTGCGGGGGTTACGCCTCAACAACACAGGTTTGTCCCAGGACGGGAAACGATTGATCAAATACGGCTCACAATTGCGCTGTTTGATTTTACTAAGGTTACAGGAGACCCTATAGCTTTAATTCGACTGGTACCGGAGAAAGCCTTTGATAGGGTCTCCTGGCCTTTTTTATGGGCTATCCTGAAGCACTATGGGTTAGGGGAAAAATTTATTTATGCTATTCAGAGTATGTACAGACAACCTACTGCCCAAATTTCTAAAATCAATATTCAAAGAGGTACAAGGCAGGGCTGTCCCTGTTCCCCCTTATTATTTGCAATTTATATAGACCCCTTTATTAAAAAACTTTTTTTTGATAATCCGATTTGTCCAATTCATTCTAAGGGGGGAGTAACCAAAGTTCTTGGCTGTGTGTCTCTGCTTGCAGGAACTGTCGCTCCACACACTGCGCGGCCTCCCCCAGTGAGTGCCTGGACCCCTGACCCCTCCACTGCTGCCTCGCTACAGCCGTATGCCTGGAGTGCTGCTGCCAATCAATCAATCAATCAATCAATCAAAGCATTTGTATAGCACGCTACTCACCCGGAGGGTCTCAAGGCCCTGGGGGGGGGTCCTCTACTGCTCAAACAGCCAGGTCTTGAGTTGCTTCCTGAAGGAGAGGCGGCCTTGGGTCAGGCAGAGGTGGATGGGGAGGGAGTTCCACGTCTTGGCAGCCAGGTAGGAGAAGGATTTTCCTTCTGTTGTGGCTCTTCGGATGCGGGGAATGGCGGTGAGTGCGTGGCTGGTCGATCGTAGCTGGCGGGTGGGAGTGGAGAAGGTCAGACGGTCGTTGAGGTGTCTGGGGCCTTAGTTGTGGAGAGCTTTGTGTGCGTGGGTGAGGAGTCGGAACATGATTCTCTTGCTGACGGGGAGCCAGTGCAGGTCTCTCAGGTGTCCGGCGATGTGGCTGTGTCGGGGGATGTCCATGATGAGTCGTGCTGAGGTGTTCTGAATGCGCTGGAGTGTTTTCTGGAGTTTGGCTGTCGTTCCGGCGTAGAGGGAGTTGCCGTAGTCCAGTCGGCTGGTGACGAGGGCCCGGGTGACCATCTTCCTGGTTTCGGTGGGGATCCACCGGAAGATCTTGCGTAGCATGCGTAGGATGTTGAAGCATGACGAGGAGACGGCGTTGACTTGTCTGGTCATCGAGAGGGAGGAGTCCAGGATGAAGCCCAGGTTGCGTGCGTGGTCCGTTGGTTTGGGTGCGCTGCCAAGGGCAGGGGGCCATCAGGAGTTGTCCCAGGCAGAGGGTGATGATCCCAGGATGAGGACTTCCGTCTTATCTGAGTTCAGTTTCAGGCGGCTGCTCATCATCCAGTCGGCTACGTTTTTCATCCCTTCGTGTAGGTTGGTTCTGGCGGTTGCAGGGTCGTTGGTGAGGGAGAGGATCAGCTGGGTGTCGTCGGCATAGGAGAGGATGTTGAGGTTGTGCTGGCGTGCGATGGCCGCAAGAGGGCTCATGTAGATGTTGAACAGCGTGGGGCTGAGTGATGAACCTTGTGGTACGCCGCAGATGACTTCGATGGCCTCGGATCTGAACGGGGGAGGCGGACTCTCTGTGTTCTTCCAGCGAGGAAGGAGATGATCCATTCCAGTTCCTTCTCCTGGATTCCGATGTTGTTCATGCGCTGCACTAGGGTGCGGTGGCAGACAGTGTCGAACGCTGTGGAGAGGTCCAGGAGGATGAGGGCCGCTGTTTCCCCGTTGTCGAGCGGGGCTCGGATGTCGTCGGTGGCAGCGATGAGGGCGGTCTCGGTGCTGTGGTTGGCCCGGGTGCCGGACTGTGAGTGGTCGAGGAAACTATTCGTCTCGAGGAAGGCGGCCAGCTGTCTGTTGACGGTCTTCTCGATGACTTTGGCAGGAAAAGGAAGGAGCGAGATGGGGCGGTAGTTTTTGATTTCGGTGGGGTCCGCTGATGGTTTCTTCAGTAGGGCGCTGAGTTCGGCGTGCTTCCAGCTCTCTGGGAAGGTGGCGGTGTCGAAGGAGGTGTTGATGATGTCCCGGAGATGGGGTGCGATGACGAAGTCGGCCCTGTTGAAGACGTGGTGAGGGTAGGGGTCAGTTGGTGATCCGGAGTGGATGGAGTTCATCGTGCGGATGGTGTCTTCGGTGTTGACAGGGGTCCAAGCGCGGAGGTTGGTAATGGGGGGTGTTGGTACGGTCGTAGGGTACGTCGGCTGTGTGCTGAAGCTATTGTGTATGTCTTCGATCTTGCTGTGGAAGAACGAGGCGAGCGAGTTGCAGAGTTCTTGCGAGGAAGTGATGCAGTTGTTTCCGGCGCCGGGGTTCGAGAGCTCTGTGACGATGTTGAAGAGTTCCTTGCTGTTGTGGGCGTTGTTGTCCAGTCGTTCCTTGAATGCGGTTTTCTTGGTGGTGTGGATCAGCTAGTGGCGTAATTGAGGGTGGTCATGTTGTCTGTAGTTGGGTCTCTGCGCCAGCCTTTCTCGAGGGCCCGGCAGTTCTTCTTGGAGCTCTTGAGGTCATCGGTGAACCAGGATGCTTTCTTGCTGCCGGGTCTGACGGGGGTCTTCAGTGGAGCAAGGTCATTCGCGCAGTTGGTGGTCCATCTTATGAGGTTGTCGGCGGCATGGTTGGGGTTCGTTGAGCTGGCGGGGAGGTTCTGGTTCAGGGATGTGGTGAGTTGGTCGGTGGTGTTCTTGTTCCAGCTTCTGCGGGGAATCTGTTGCGGGTGGTGGTGAGTGGTGGTCCTACTGAAGCTGAAGTGAACGCAGATGTGGTCTGTCCAGTGGAGTCCGGTGGTGTGGCTGAAGGAGATGTCCTTGCTGGAGGAGAAGCCGGGGTCAAGCATGTGGCCGGCATAGTGGGTGGGGGTGGTCACCAATTACTTGAGTCCGCGGTTGGCGAGGTTGTCCAGCAGGGTGGTGGTGTTGCGGTTGTTGTTGTTCTCTAGATGGAAGTTGAGGTCCCCTTCGGAGGATGTAATCCGCGGAGGGGAGGGCGTGTGGGCTGATGAAGTCGGCGATGTCTTTGCTGAATTGTGTGCGTGGTCCCGGGGGTCTGTAGATGAGGGTGCCTCTGAGGGTGGTCTTGGGGTCGGTGTGTGTCTGGAAGTGCAGGTGTGCCGCCACTGTGAGGGTGTCGTCAGAGTTGGTCGTGATGTGAATGGTGTTCTTGTGGACGATGGCGATGCCTCCTCCGGTCTGGTTGATGCGGTCCCTCCAGGTGATCTTGTATCTGTCGGGATGGCGATGGCGATGTTGGGCGCTGAGGAGGCGTTCACCCATGTTTCCGTGAGGAAGGCGACATCTGGGGATGTGGAGTCGAGGAGGTTCCAGAGTTCGATGGCGTGTCTGTGGACGGAGCGGGTGTTGAGCAGGATGCACTTTAGGTGGTCGCTGCTGGTGCTCGGCTTGCCCGGTGCGGTGCAGGTCCAGTTGCAGGAGAACTTGCAGGATTGGCAGGTGAAGGGTCCGTGGACGCGTTCTGGGGTGGCTCGGTGGCAGTCGGGGATCCGGCCAGTGTTCAGTGCATTGAGGGTGGCTGCGTCGTAGGTCCGGCAGGTGGGCTGGCCTCTGCGGGGGCCAGGGGATCTGGCGCTGGGCGCGGTCCAGGCACGGATGGGCGCAGACGGGCTTGCCTTTGGCGCGCCTATGGTGCACAATCGGCGCGCCCGCTGCGCGTACGCATGCACTCTGACATAAATAGAGAGTTGGGGGGGCGGGCGAGGGAGGAGCAGCTGGGAGGCGGGAGCGGGGTGGCGAGTGGGGGGGAGCGGTGCGGTGATGCTGGAGGGAGCGTGGGTGGGACCTCGGGGGAGCAGCGGCAGGGCGCGGGGTGGGGCAAGGAACAAGCAGTGACAACGGGACAAATAAGTACAATGCAAAAAAATGACGAAGGAAACAAAATACAAGTACAGTAAACGAGGCAGGAAACAAAATACAAGTACAGTAAACGAGGCAGGCACAGAGGACGATGGAACCAATATAAAATACAATGCGGGAAAAACAGCGATACAAGTTACCAAAACACGAAGCAGGCACAGAGGGCAGGCAGGGTCAGGGGGCCAAACCATTAGGGGCAAAACTCTCTAGGCAGCAGGAGGAGGCCGGGCACACTCGGGGTGGGCCACGCGGCGGGAGGAGCGACCGGGTCTGACCAGGTCAGGGCAGGTCGCAGCTCCTCGCCCGTGAGCCTCGCCTTATGAACCCTTGTGGGAGGGAGGAGCAGCTGGGAGGCGGGAGCGGGGTGGCGAGAGGGGGGGAGCGGTGCGGTGATGCTGGAGGGAGCGTGGGTTGGGCCGCGGGGGAGCAGAGTCAGGGAGCGGGGTGGGGCAGGGAACAAGCAGTGACAACGGGACAAATAAATTACAATGTGAAAAAACGAGGAAGCAAACAAAATACAAGTACAGTAAGCGAGGCAGGAAACAAAATACGAGTACAGTAAACGAGGCAGGCACAGAGGACGACGGAACCAATATAAAATACAATGCGGGAAGGACGGCGATACAAGTTACCAAACCACGAAGCAGGCACAGAGGGCAGGCAGGGTTAGAGGGCCAAACCAGCAGGGGCAGAACTCTCTAGGCAGCAGGAGGAGGCCGGGCACACTCGGGGTGGGCCACGCGGCGGGAGGAGCGACCGGGTCTGACCAGGTCAGGTCAGGTCACCACTATCTTTAGCCTGCGCCTTAGCCTGTGCTCCTGTGTTTAGTTTTTGTATTTTGTATTTATTTGTACCATAGCCTGTGACCCTGTATTGCCAGTCTACTGTTCTGTTTTTTGCCGTCTCCGTGCACCTTCCCGCCGCTTCTCCCCCTCCCCGCTCCCCGCTGCTGCTCCCCTGCGGCCCGCCCACTTTTCTTTTTTGTATCCCGCCCATTGGTCACCCCGCTCCCGCCTCCCAGCTGCTCCTCCCTCCCACTTGGCCATTTATGGAGGTCGCCGCACGGTAGTAAGCTGTGACCTGTCCCTGCTTGCAGGACCTGTCGCTCCACACATCGCACGGTTCCCCCCGTGAGTGCCAGGACCCCTGACCCCTCCGCTGCTGCCCCACTACAGCCGTGTCACTGGAGTGCTGCTGCCAGTATCATTAGCCTGCGCCTTAGCCTGTGCCCCAGTATTTATTTTTTGTATTTTGCATTTATTTGTGCCATAGCCTGTGCCCCTGTATTGCCAGTCTACTGTTCTGTTTTTCGCCGTCTCCGTGCACCTTCCCCCCGCTTCTCCCCCTCCCCGCTCACCGCCGCTGCTCCCCTGCGGCCCGCCCACTTATCTTTTTTGTATCCCACCCATTGGTTACCCCGCTCCCGCCTCCCAGATGCTCCTCCCTCCCACTTGGCCATTTATGGAGGTCGCCGCACGGGAGCGTAGCGGACGGATGCAGCGGGCGCGCCGATTGTGCACCGAAAGCGCGCCAAAGGCAAGCCCGTCTCTGCCCGTCTGCGCCTGGACCACGCCCAGCGCCAGGAACCCTGGTCCTTAACGCTGCCACTGCACCCGACGATCCTACGACGCTGCCACCATCCACACACTAAACGGCGGCCGAAACACCGTCTGCTACCAAGCCACCCCGAGGTGCACACACGGACCCTTCACCTGCCAAGCCTGCCGATTCACCTGCCTCCGACCCTGCACCGCACCCGCCAAGCCGAGCACCAGCAAACACCACCTAAAGTGCATCCTGCTCAACACCCGCTCCATCCACAGGCACACTATCAAACTCTGGAACCTCCTCAACACCACATCACCGGACGTCGTCTTCCTCACTGAAACCTGGATGAACGCCTCCTCAGCCCCCGACATCGCCATAGCAATCCCGGATGGCTACAAGATCACCCGGAGGGACCGCATCAACTAAACCGGAGGCGGCATCGCCATTGTCCACAGAAACACCATCCGCATCACGACCAACTCCGACGACACCCTCACCACCGCCGAACACCTTCACTTCCAGCTCAACACAGACCCCGAGACCACCCTCAAAGGCACCCTCATCTACAGACTCCCGGGACCACGCACACAATTCAGCGAAGCCATCGCAGACTTCGTCAGCCCACATCTCCAGAGACAACATCCTCCTAGGAGACCTCAACTTCCACCTGGAGAACAACAAGTACTGCAACACCGCCGCCCTGCTGGACAACCTCACCAACCTCGGACTCAAGCAACTGGTGAACACCCCCACCCACTATGCCGGCCACACGCTTGACCCCGTCTTCTGCTCCAGCAAGCACATCTCCTTCAGCCACTCCACCGGACTACATTGGACAAACCACAGCTGCGTACACTTCGACTTCAGGAAAACCACGAACCACCACCACCCGCAACAGGTTCCCCGCAGAAGCTGGAGCAATATCACCGCCGACCAGCTCGCCACCACCCTCAGCCAGAACCCGCCTACCTACACGGTGGACCCTGACAAAGCAGCCTGCTACCTCACACAGTGGCTCACTGACTGCGCCGACAAACTCGCACCACTGAAGAACCCTCCCAGCAGACCCGGCAGCAGAAAAGCCTTGTGGTTTACCAGCGACCTCATAAACTCCAATAAAAACTGCTGCACCCTCGAGAAAGCCTGGCGCCACGACCAGACAGCAGAACACATGACCGCCCTCAAGAACGCCACCCGCAAACACCACCAGCTGATCCGCACCACCAAGAAGACAGCATTCAAAGAAAGACTGGACAACAACACCCACAACAGCAAGGAACTCTTCAGCATCGTCAAAGAGCTCTCAAATCCCAGCGCCTGCAACAACGACATCACCCCCTCGCACGACCTCTGCGACTCACTCGCCTCGTTTTTCGACCGCAAGATCGTCGACATACACAACAGCTTCGGCGCACAAACCACGCACCCTACCGCCAAACCAGCACCCCCCACCACCACCCTCTGCACTTGGACCCCTGTCAGCACCGAAGACACCACCCGCATGATGAACACCATCCACTCCGGCTCCCCTACCGACCTCTGCCCACACCACATCTTCAACAAAGCCAACTCCATCATTGCACCCCAACTCCGGGACATCATCAACAGCTCCTTCGAATCCGCCAACTTCCCGGAGAGCTGGGAACATGCCGAACTGGGCGCCCTCCTCAAGAAACCTACCTCGGACCCCACGGACCTCAAAAACTTCCGCCCCATCTCGCTCCTCCCCTTTCCAGCCAAAGTCATCGAGAAGACCGTCAACAGACAACTCTCTGCCTTCCTCAAGACCAACGGATCCCTCGACCCCTCACAGTCCGGCTTCCGAGCAAACCACAGCACAGAGACCGCCCTCATCGCAGCCACCGATGACATCAGGTCCCTGCTCGACAACGGGGAAACAGCTGCCCTCATCCTCCTGGACCTCTCAGCAGCCTTCGACACCGTCTGCCACCGCACCCTAATACAGCGCCTCAGCAACGCCGGAATCCAAGGAGCGGCCCTGGAGTGGATCATCTCATTCCTCGCCGGATGAACCCAGAAAGTCCGCCTACCCCGTTTAGATCCGCAGCACCGAAGTCATCTGCGGCGTCCCATAAGGATCCTCACTCAGCCCCACCCTCTTCAACGTCTACCATTGCTCGCCAACACAACCTCAACATCATCTCCTACGTCGACGACGCCCAGCTGATCCTTTCCCTCATCAACGACCCCAACACCTCCATAGCCAACGTCCAGGAAGGAATGAGAGACGTCGCAGAATGGATGAAGATCAGCCATCTGAAACTGAACTCAGACAAGACGGTAGACCTCATCCTCGGACCATCTCCCTCCACCTGAGACGACTCCTGGTGGCCCCCTACCCTGGGCAGCGTACCCAAACCAATGGACCATGCACGCAACCTGGGCTTCATACTGGACTCCTCCCTCACGATGACCAAGCAAGTAAACGCCGTCTCATCATCCTGCTTCAACACCCTGCGCATGCTCCGAAAGATCTTCCGATGGATCCTCACTGAAACCAGGAAAACGGTCACCCATGCCCTCGTCACCAGCCGTCTGGACTACGGGAACACCCTCTACGCTGGAACCCCCGCCAAACTCCAGAAAAGACTCCAGCACATTCAGAACGCCTCAGCATGACTCATCCTAGAAATCCCTCGCCGCAGCCACATCTCCGCCCACCTGAAAGACCTGCACTGGCTCCCCGTCAACAAGAGGATCACGTTCAGACTCCTCACCCATGCACACAAGGCTCTCCACAACATGGGCCCGAAGTACCTCAACAGCCGCCTCACCTTCTACACACCCACCCACCAGCTCTGATCCGCCAGCCTCGGAGGAAGATCCTTCTCCTACCTGGCAGCCAAGTCATGGAACTCCCTCCCCACTCACCTACGGATGACCCTGGATCATCTCTCCTTCAGGAAACAACTCAAGACCTGGCTGTTCGAGCAGTAGTGACCCCCCCCCACCCCCCCCAGCGCCTTCAGACCCTTACGGGTGAGTAGCGCGCTATACAAATTCTTCTGCGATTGATTGATTGATTGACAGATTCCCCTCAGGTGGCCCTACAAGAAATTCAGAATATAACCACGCAGTTCGGCCGGATTTCAGGGTATCATTTGAATGAGGCCAAAACTCAAACTTTAACAGATCCGCGGATGGTACATCATGCTAAATATCTGGTGATAGAAATCTGTGCCAACCCAGATGAGATAATGTCTATCAATCTACCCCCTCTGATAGACAAAATTAATACTGACGCCCGTCGGATTAATAATCTCCAATTAACATTAATCGGCCGATGTAATGTGGTCAAAATGATATTTCTGCCCAAAATTCTGTATTATTTAGGAGCTATTCCTGTACTGTTTGATCGTAGCTGGTTTAGACAAATTGATCGGATCATCTCCTAGTTCCTTTGGTAAGGGAAACGCCCAAGGCGTGCTATGAAATATATGACATTGCCCAGGGAGAGGAGGGGATGGTCCGTTCCTAATTTTGAGATGTATTATTGGGCAATAACGTTGAGACATATTGCCGAATTGTTAGATGTTCAGGATCAAGAATGTTTGGATATTTCAATTTATCATTTAATTTATGGAGAGGAAGCTCAGGGGCTTCATTTCAGACGTATTGATTTTGCTTATTTTAAAAGGGTTAGGTTTAAGGTTCTGTGAGGTGCCTTTAAAGTATGGTCTATGGTACGGAAATTGTGTAATGTTGGTAGGATTCATATATATTCTCCCTTTACAGGAAACACTCTACTACCAGGAATATTTCATGATGGGTATTTTAGAGATTGGGTAGCACAGGGGGTCAATGTAATCGGAGACATTATGGCGAAATCCGGGTTATTGACTTTTGAACAACTAAAACAGAAGTTTGGAATTAGTAATAGACAATTTTTAAAATTTAAACAGATTCCAGATTTCTTTTTCTAGGAAAACTACTAGTTGGAATCATATCCCGCTACTAGATATAATCAAGGGGGGACAATGAACTATCTCTAAAATGTATATATTATTAAATGACGGGCGGAGTGATGATTTAAATAAACATTTTAGTTGATGGCAGACTGGTCTAGAGGCAGGACAGGAGACATGTGAAAAATCTTTAGGCTATAGTCAAACGGCCACTATTTCCGCAAATCTCCAGGTCCAGTGCTTTAAGACATGGTGCAACTTATATATAACTCCACACCGCATACAACAATGTGGAGGTACAACAGGGGTAAATTGCCCCCGGTGTGGTGAATACGCGGTGGACAGTATTCACATGTTCGCAACTTGCCCCAGTCTGATACCTCTTCTTAGAAATATCGAACACTATCTGGAACAAATGTTTAAACACCAGATTCTGTTGACATCTCAGGTTGTAATGTTGAGTGTAGGGGATCAGAATTTGACTGAAGCAGAGTGTAAATTATTGTTTACTGCCATGGCTACCTTGCGGCTTTCAATTGCTACTGTATGGCTGGATCCTACTCCCCCAAATGTATATGATTGGATGGGCAAATTTATTAATATTAGTAGATGGGAATTATTGGTTTTCAAGAGATGAGGATCTAAAGCTCGGAGGGAGGGAGAATGATTTTGGGAATCTCTTAACAATTGGATGACTCTTGATAATTAAGGTTTGTGATGGATTGATGAAAATGCCAGCTCTACTGACTCTTTTGATTCTTTTCCTCTTTGCTTTAATGTAATTAAATATGCTTTAGCCTTTCTTTTCCCGTCCTTCCTATCTTCCTGCGGCGCGATAAGGGTGGGGTGGGTGGGGCGGGGTAGGGTGAAAACTGAAAAATGGTGTTTGACATGAATTTTTGTTGTTGTTCTTTAATCTGTGTTTATTGGATTGAATTTGCAACATGTCTTATATCAAATAAACATAAAAAAGGAAATGCTGTTTCAGTGGCTACAGAGGCAGGGAGCTGTGACCGACTCTCATGACCGGCCCGGTGTCCTGTAGGCAACGCATCGAACAACACTCGCATCTTGCAACGTAAGCTCTGAGCTCACCGACTCCGTCCTGACGCCTTCACCGAATCAACGCCTGCACCCACTGGTCTGACCGACGCGGTCACTGTTGCTGACTTCAAGTCCTTTGAACGCATCAGAGTTGGGCACCGCCTCGCACGCTTCACAATGCCCTGTCCGACTCATACCACTGTCCGGACTAATCAACGTCAGCTCCCGAACTTCAGCTCTGTCGCCGCACCACAAGCTGGAAGCACTGCAACGTAGCACCATCTCAACCTGCACCATACGCCTTTGACACACCAACTCTGTCAACGGGCCGCTGCATGCACCGCATTGAGCGACAACGCGTCCTGCAACGCTTTCTTTTCTGCATCGCGACGAAGGCCGAAACTGGCTCGCACTCCCGTGCCTGCCACATCAAGTAAAGGTACTGTGATCGAGTCTGTCTACCCTTGATTGGGCCCGTATCGACGCGGTCCGCTGGATTTGTTAGACTCTGTGTTATTTCAGCAACGCTGTAGCCGGACAGGGCTACCGACTCACACAGAACTTTGATTTAAGCCTTTTTAACAAGAACTCTTGATTTCTGATAGTATTGTGGAATATTGTTGTTGTTTATGGTCTTGTGGTAACTCTACATAAAAGATACTTATTTGTATAAATATACCACCTGTGTGGTGTCCATTTGTAGTGTTGTCACTTGGTTACTGTATGTGTTCACAAATGCTTTACACACTGCCTCTGAAATAAGCCTGTCTGCTCGTGCCAAGCTACCAAGGGGGTGGGGAGGGGTTATTTTAGGAGTGTACCCCATTACCCTGACTAGAGGAGAGGGTCCCTATTTGTCACAAGTACCTACCTGTGCCAACTAGAGACCCCCAATTCTAACAGATGAGGACATATCACTTGGTGTGGCAGGCAGGTGGTGGATATGTCCATTCGAATAGGAGTACTGATAACTTTGGTGCAAGTACATTAGTATGTTGATGTCTCCTAGCACATGGGAAGCAGGATATTCTTGCTACAATACATACAATGCATGATAGCAAGCACTTACCCCTCAATTCTTGCAAAGTTCTAATGAATGCTATTAGGACTCCTATTAACCCTCATTGCCCTACCCCACTGCATACCAAGATGCTGCTGTTTTGCTAGTTGTGGATTACCTATGCTAGCCAGTTCACTAACTGCAGGATATATCTGACACAGTTTTCATGTATCCTCAATGTGGTAGACTTAATATTTCTCACAGCTGGATATCCAGACATGTTTTCCGTTGGTGGGCTACAGCATACCCTTACCCTCTTATTGCAACTGCTCTGTTACCACTGGGTTTTTTTCTGCTATAAGCTTGTCTCTGTGCCAGATTCGTGAAACCCTTCTGAAGTCAAACTACCAACCTACCTGAATTCCCATCGGTGACCCAACTTTGCCACACACTTGTCAAAGAAGAAGATGTGAGGTTATAAATCTTCTGCAATTCTGGACCATAAAGGTCTTGGGCACTCCTGTCATAAAGGCATGTTGGTTTTTCTACTTTGAATGCACTTTCTCCTACGAAAAAAACAATCCACTATCTCAACAATTACATATACGATATTCTAATATTTTCTATTTAAGTCTTGAGATTATATTATTGCTGTGTGTGATTTGTTTGCCTTAAATTTGTGTACAACCTCCCCAGAGTGCCCTTCTCCCACAGCATGAACAGCCATCCAATAAGCCCTTGTGATGGATACCTCTGAGCGCCAAAACTTTTCTTTAGACGCACCTCCTGGCGCTATCATCTGCACCCCCTCCCCCCCAGGCCAAGCCTTCTAATGCTAGTTTGCTAAGGTTTTTGTCATCTAAGAGCCCTTCTTGATTAATCTTCACTCATACCTCACTCACTTCTACTTCATACTTCACTCTACAACAGCAGTATACATTGGACATTACTCTAGAGACTAACATTGACACAACATGCCTACAGCTGGCCGCACGTTTGCTACCTCGACAAGACACTGAGAACAAGTCATTGAACATTACACTATTAAATCCAACCTATACTCAAACCTGACTTTAAACCAACAGTAAACATTAGTTACAACTCCTGGCATTATGGACGCCTCGTGGCTCTCAACTATATTGATAACCAAGTGAAGCCCCAAAATGGGCAGAGAGGACTTGAAACCTTATAGTTAACTGAAGAAGAGAGATGGACACTTGTTTACCTTAGCAGAAAATGACAAAGATTGAGTCACGTGATACTTCACATACCCTTAATAGGACATAGCTAGGAGTATAATCAATCACTAAACAATGTATCTACCTACCCCAACCTTGTCAGCTACTGTTACTATAACTAAGCATAAGGCAGTCTAAAAACAAGCAGAAATTTAATAGATGTCTCTGTCAGCAATCACAGGATTTGAGGCTGCTTTACAAGTGCATTTAACATAACGTAATAAGACAATAAAAAGCCGCCCTGCACAGTTCTAATCAATAAAATTAAGAACCCGTGTACCTGTGACTCAGAATCCATGAGTCGGAGATCATAATGGGTAAATATACAACCTGGCCCAAGGCATAATAGGCATCTTAGGCATACTTCCTGACCCACTTCCTCACTGAGGCCATGTGCCGATTTAAGAAAGAAAATGAAATATATTGGGGAGTGGCTGCTTATTTGTAGAGTGGTATCAATATAATCTGCTGAATGTAGAAACACATCCCAAATGTACATTAGTGATTGATACTGTGTTAGATGGGGCATTGATATGTTAATCAAGTAAAGCAATGGCTCCGCACAACCCGCAGGCGTCTTTCTCTCAATGATTTTCTCTGTTACTAAGTTGTAGAGGCACAGTCCATTCGTCTAGATAAGTAAGACTAGCTGTTAAAACTACCTCCAGCGAATGGCGGCATTTTATGTATTCTAAAAAGTGAGGACGTAATAGATTGAATTTTAGGAATGGTGTAATGCAAGCTGTTCGTGATGTCCTCCCAATGAAATGTTGAGGAACGCATGATAACAAAACAATTATGGATAAACACATTTTACTGAGGTTCAAATAGGTAAGTAAAATATCACACATGTTTACCTATTTCGTGTTCAGCAACAGATGAATTGTCCCATGCATATTCCTTTCTGAACCAGTGAATGGTCCTCCTATAAATCCACAGAGCACTGAATGAATGGACTTAGCGCGGAGAGTTCATTAGTCCCATGAAGTAGAGCCAATATGATTAATGCATCTCTAGAAAATAAAGGATTTCTGGCTATATGTCCAAGGGTTGAATGGAGAATATTTGATTATATATTTTGTAACTAAGGAAAAACTTTAACAATATCTAAAAATATATGCATGCTAAAATATAGCCAAAACAGTAGAAAATCATTCAGCATAGTAAACATGTGGATACCCTCATTTATAAGTGATCCCTTCTATGTTAATTGTCTGTTCACCTGTGTAGTCCGAGATTTACTAAGGTTTAGGCTAGTGCACGGCGATTGAAAGTGATGCAAATAGATGCTAACAGTGAATTGTATTTGATATCAAACACAAAGGCTGCTGTTTTGCTGCAAAGGTGCCCTTTTCAAAACGGAAAAAAACATTTGAATTGCTTTGCTTCTACATGGGGTTACTGGGGCTGATCAGCAAAACTATCAATAGGTTTTCATCCAAAGCCAGATCTACCAAGATAGTCAAACATTGATTTGCATCAGTTCAATGCCTAGATGAAGCAAGCAGAGACATGGACATGTCTCTCTCAAAAATAACGATTCAATGCATTCATGCTGCCGGACTCAGAACACAGTTTATACTAGACAGTGCACATATCTGTACCATAGTGTGAGTCTATGCATCATGCAAAGGCAGCCTCATGGAGAGGCCCGTGCCCAGGAATATTTGTTTTGGGGGGCATGGCCCTGAGCAATGACAGCAACATAGGAGTGGTTCTGTGGATGGGAAAATAAAATTTCTCGCTGATTTGTTTAAAAAATGTTGGGGCATATTACCAAGCAATAGCGATAATTATCGCTATTGCTTGGTTAGAGACAAAACATTACCGCTGAGCTGCAGCGATTTTTACCGCAAATTAACCTTGGTATTACCAAGGTTTATCGCAAATGCGATAAAAATCGCCGCAATGCATGAATATCGCTGAAAAGTCAGCGATATTCATGCATTACCGAGCTAATGCTCTTAGCCATGTTATCCACCTCCCATTGGATAACATGGCTAAGAACTGCTCAGGGCAGGTGTTAGCTTTTAGAGATATTCGCGCTTAGCGCGAATATCTCCAAAAGTTGGTAATAGGAGATAGCGATGTTAGCGACTGTTTCCAGTCTCTAACATCTTGGCACGCCCACTTTGCATGTCATTAGTGATAAATATCACTGGCATGCAAAGTGGGGCCCAAGATGATCTCTATCTCCTACTAGCTGTCGCTAACTGTGTTAGCGACAGCTAGGTAATAGGGAGATAATTTTATCTCCGCTTTCTTGGCTTTTAAAGCCAAAAAAGCGGAGATAACCCCCCTTGACAATATGCCCCGTAGACATTTTGGTAAGATTGTAAAGACTACTGGAAGCTGGACATGCAGATAGAGTAGGTGTATACATTGTGTGATTGTATAGGAAAGGGTCACAGAAGTTTTTCGGTTTGGTTTGTGAACACAGGGACCTTTATGCAGAAACAATAGATTGCTAAATCACACAATAGGTTTAGAAATGCATACAAAGTTGAAATTTAGAAATGCTATGTAACCATTGTTTGTGACCTTAATGTGTGTCGCAAAACATTCATGGGTTACCAACTCCTCAAAAGTGGTTGTAACACATTCACAAAAGTGAAGTCGTCATCTCAAGACATTTTCCCTATTGTGAATGTAAAACAAAAGTTTGGAGTGAGCAGTGGTCCAGTGAAACTTTAAAAAACAACATTTTAAATTCTGCACTGTTTCTTCCAAGACAAAAGGCCTGCATTTAAAATGTAAAACAAAAAAATATTGAAAACGAAATCAAAGACATGATCTTCTGCTGACCACAGGTTACCATTCCTCTAATGGCCATCCATTGGCCTAAGTCACAATTTGCTACCTAATTTATGAAGAGTAATGGGGTAGATTGGAGTGTGCCTCACTCCAAATCCTAATTGTGCGAACCAACCTATTAATACATAGGTCCATTCAACAAATTTAACTGCCACAAAAATATATGTTGTAAATTATGTACATCTTGCCCTCAGCTTCTGGTATTTTATGAACTGCTAACAATAATTGAGTGGTAATGTCCTTTTGCAGAGCATTATACACATAACAGATTTCTATTTTTGTCACTCTTCTTTTTGTAACTATTCCTTCCCCATTAGATCTTAACGCAACATAACAAGGAACAAGGGCAGGGTATTTTACAATGGTTACTGTTGTTCCTTAGGGGTCTCTCTCCTTGGGGGTAAAATTAGTATATTTCCAGCAGCAGAAAATAAATAGGCGTGATGCAATGACATAATGTCTGCAGCTCAGTGAGGAGGTGGCCAGGACTGTCAACTGGCCTCACAAAGTAAGGCTGTCTTCATTCAGTTGCGTCTTTTTAGCCAACACAGTTTTGCTATTTTAGGAGTTGCAGAGTCACTTTTCCTAACAATGTATGAGTTGAATATTGTAAAGTGTTTTTGGCTATAAGGTGGTCTGTCAGAAGATGTCAATGGTGACAGTTGGCTGGTATGTCTGAGTAAGTGTGAGATAGATCTCTTATTCCGAACAGACATACAGGCCTCAGGTTTCTCTTTTGACTTGTCCCCTCTTGGTGTTATGTGTGAGTGGTCTTCGATACCCTACCTATGTACGAGAAAGTCAGAAAGTTTAAAGGCATCCATTTGTTGTGATTGTGCATCTAAAGTACTGCAAGTTCTAAATGTTTTCTCTTCTGCATTGTTTTATTTTTCCTCCCAGGTGTCTAGCATTGTGTTAAAATTATTGGGGTATGTTCATCCCTGCAGCCCCTTCCTTCCTTCCTGTCTTAAACTGACTACCTCCACTGCAAGGACTGGTCTCTTAAAGTCTATATCGACCTGCAGGTGCAGTAGTTGAGCCTGCTGCAGACTAGCCCCTCCTTCCCCCCCCTGGTAAATGTTGCTCAGCTCACTTATTTTATCTTTCCCATCAACATGTCCATCTCGTGCATCCATCTAAAAGGAAGAAGGATAAAAGTGATTGTCTGTAATGTGTTCCCTGTTTGTGCCTCATAGATACAAGGGCTTAAGCCAGAGTTTGGTTCCCTATCATCTCAGTTCTCTTATTTTCCAAACCCCCTACCCACTCCAACCAGGGTGCACTACTGTTTTGGTGGTTGATTCTATGTCACACATGGATAAACTCCTTTGTAGTTGAACAATCCCTCAAATGGATTACTCCTTTGTTTTTCATGAGTGAACATTTTACATCACGCTTTTGATGTTTCAACAACACCTCTAATTAGATGTTCATCTGTCTCTCCCTGATGCTTCTAGACAGACTACTAGACAAGTCAAGTCAAGATTTATATAGCGCACTACATACCCAGAGGGTCTCAAGGCGCTTGAGGAAGGGGGGGGAGGTTTACTTATCGAATATCCAGGTTTTAAGCTGTTTTCTGAAGGCTAGGTGGTTTTGAGTGAGGCGGAGGTGGGTGGGAAGGGAATTTCTGGTTTTGGCCGCTAAGTAGGAGAAGGATCTTCCACCCATGGTAGCTTTGTGGATGCACGGGACGGCGGCGAGGGCTTGGTTGGACGAACGCAGCTAGCGGGTGGGGGTGTAAAAGGAAAGGCGCGTGTTGAGGCAATCCGGTCCAAGTTCGTAGAGGGCTTTGTGTGCGTGGGTGAGGAGACGGAACGTTATCCTTTTGTTGACGGGGAGCCAGTGCAGGTCTTTCAGGTAACCGGAGATGTGGTCTTTTCGAGGGATGTCTAGTATGAGTCTGGCTGAAGCATTTTGGATGCGTTGGAGTTTTTTCTGAAGTTTTGCAGTGGTACCGGCGTAAAGGGTGTTTCGGTAGTCCAGACAGCTAGTAATCAGTGAGTGTGTGACCGTTTTTCTCATTTTGGTGGGGATCCAGCGAAATGTTTTTTTGAGCATGCGTAGGATGTTGAAGCATGATGATGAGACGGCGTTGACTTGTCTGGTCATCGAGAGTGAGGAGTCCAGGATGATGCCCAGGTTCCGTGCGTGGTCCGTCGGTATGGGGGCTTTTCCTAGGGCCGTTGGCCACCAAGAGTCGTCCCAGGCGGAAGGGGATGCACCTAAGATGAGGACTTCCGTTTTGTCCGAGTTCAGTTTCAGACGGCTGTGCTTCATCCACTCGGCTACTTCTTTCATCCCTTCATGTAGGTTGGTTTTGGCGGTGATTGGGTCTTTGGTGAGTGAGAGGATCAGCTGAGTGTCATCAGCGTAGGAGATGATGTTGAGGTTGTGTTTACGTGCGATGGTTGCGAGGGGGCTCATGTAGACGTTGAAGAGGGTGGAGCTGAGTGATGATCCTTGTGGGACGCCGCAGATGACTTCGGAGGCCTCTGACTTGAAAGGGGGAAGGCGGACTCTCTGAGTTCTTCCTGTGAGGACCGAGATGATCCAGTCCAAAGCTTTTCCTTGAAATCCGATGTTTCTGAGGCGTTGTATCAGGGTGCTATGGCAGACTCTGTCGAAGGCTGCAGAGAGGTCAAGGAGGATGAGGGCGACTGTGTCTCCGTTGTCCAGTAGTGTTCGAATGTCTTCTGTTGCAGCGATGAGGGCGGTCTCGGTGCTGTGTTTGGCTCGGAAGCCAGACTGTGAGGAGTCGAGTGATTTGTTGGTTTCGAGAAAGGCGGCGAGCTGATTGTTGATGGCTTTCTCGATGACTTTGGCAGGGAATGGGAGGAGCGAGATGGGGTGGTAGTTTTTGAGTTCGGTGGGGTCAGCTGTGGGTTTCTTCAGAAGGGCGCTGAGTTCGGCGTGTTTCCAGCTTTCTGGGAATGTGGCGGAGTTGAGGGAGCAATTGATGACGTCTCGGAGATGGGGTGCGATAACGGAGTTTGCTTTGTTGAAGATGTGATGGAGGCATGGGTCTGTAGGAGATCCTGAGTGGATGGAGTTCATCAGGTGAATGGTGTCTTC
The DNA here is from genome assembly GCF_964263255.1 of Lissotriton vulgaris. Lineage (NCBI taxonomy): Eukaryota > Metazoa > Chordata > Amphibia > Caudata > Salamandridae > Lissotriton > Lissotriton vulgaris. The sequence continues at coordinate 394,151,542 of NC_141694.1, read as the reverse complement.
TGTGGTGATTGGGTTCCAGTCGAAAAGGTTATTCGGAGGAGGTACAGGTTCGGAGGTGAGTGGGGTGGGCTAGTTTATGGGTTGGTTGTCAAAGCTGTTATGAATGTCGGCGATTTTGTCATGGAAGAATGAGGCGAGGGAGTCGCAGAGGGCTTGAGAGGGGGTGATGTCGTTTGAGCTGGCGGTGGGGTTGGTGAATTCTTTGATGATGTTGAAAAGTTCCTTGCTGTTGCGAGCGTTGTTGTCTAGTCGGTATTTGAGTGCTGATTTCTTGGCTGTCCAAATTAGTTGGTGGTGTTTGCGGGTGGCGTTTTTGAAGGCGGCTTGGGTGATAGTGTTTGGGTCTTTTTTCCAAGTTTTCTCAAGGGAGCGACAGAGCTTCTTGGATTTCTTAAGGTCATCGTTGAACCAGGAGGCGTTCTTGCTTCCTTGCTTGATTTTATGTTTTTTCATGGGTGCTAGTTTGTCGGCGGTTTGGGTTATCTATTGTGTGAGGTTGATAGCGGCTTGGTTGGGGTTCGTTGAATAGGCAGGGGGTTTTTGAAGAAGCGAGGAGATCTGGTCGATGGTGATTTTGTTCCAATTTCTTCGCAAAGTTGGTTGAGGGTGGTTGTGGGTCGTGGTCTTGTTGTAAATGAAGTGGACGCAACTGTGGTCTGTCCAGTGGAGGGGTGTGGTGTGAGTGAAGGAGATATGCTTGCTGGAAGTGAAGATAGGGTCGAGTGTGTGTCCTGCGTAATGTGTGGGGGTGTTGACAAGTTGTTTGAGTCCGAAATTGGCGAGATTGTCTAGAAGGGTGGTAGTGTTACTGCCGTTGCTCTTTTCCAGATGGAAATTGAGGTCTCCCAGTAGAATGTATTCTTCCGAGGGGAGGGCGTGTGGGGTGATGAAGTCAGTGATGTCTTTGTTGAATTTTGTACGGGGTCCTGGTGGCCTGTAGAGGAGGGTGCCTCTGAGTGTGGTCTTGGGGTTGGTGTGGATCTGGAAATGAAGGTGTTCGGCGATGGCGAGGTTGTCTTCTGAGCTGGTTGAGATGCGGATGGTGTTCTTGTGGACGATGGCAATGCCTCCTCCTATTTGGATGGTGCGGTCCTTACGGATGATCTTGTAGACGTCCGGGATGGCTATGGTGATGTCTGGAGCTGAAGAGGCATTCATCCAGGTTTCTGTTAGGAAGGCGATGTCCGGAGAAGTGGTGTCGAGTAGATTCCAAAGGTCGATGGCGTGTTTGTGAACCGAGCGGGTGTTGAGAAGAATGCAGTTAAGGTGGTTGGTGTTGGATCTCCATTTGGTGTTTGTGGGTTTGGTGTGACAGACTTCTAGACAGAGTTCACAAAATACTTTGAAACCTCCAATCCCTGTATAAAGGCCCATTCCTAATTTCTTTATAACCGTTAAGTTGGAACGCATCCAGTCATAAATAAAGAAACAACATAGCTGCTCAACTTTAATAAGTTACTACAGTTGAGTTCAGACATCAGTATGGCTGCTGCCAGCAGCCAGTAATGAAGACAGTTTACCAATGAGTGTGGGAGCTGGCTACTCTTTTTGATATATTTTCCTAAAAAGAGAAGGTGAACAGCAATGTAGAGATATTCATGCCACGCTAATAAACATGAAAGCGCAAGACACCAAAGCCTAGATAACAAAACCTTTTGCACTGATTTTGTGTCACAAATGTGACACACACATGTGCAAAATTGTTTTCAATTAACATTCCAGTGCAAAACTCTTCCCTTAAAGAAAAGCAAATAAGCCCTTAGCTTTGCATTACTATGCAATGGGGGTGTGTTGCATGGGTTGCAGGCATTACAAAGGAGAAATACTTTCATTTTTGCTAACTGTTCCCACTTCACATGGGTGCTGCATTGTAAAGGGTATCAAGTCAAGGTGCCTACAAGGGATTTTACTTAACAAATTGTATTTTATAGTTATTTGTAAATGAATTTCTTGATGGTTAAGTCTAATCAGATCACACATCAGAATTTCACCAATTTGAACATTCAATGAATGGATAGAGAGTAACAGTCCAAACACAGGAATATCTTTTTGTAAATATACAAATATATTTGTATATATAAATCAAGTTTAAGAAGGGTACAATCAAAAATTAATTCAGCAGTAAATCATGAAGTAGGTAAAGTATAACTTATCATACAATTCATGAATAAAAACATCTGTTCCAATATAATCAAAAAGTGACATATCTCCTGATACAAATAATAGTCACTTAAACACATTGAGTATTTAGGAAGTAGATGGTAACGTCAATGTTTCGGTCTTTGGTGGCGTCATTTACAATTACATTTACATTTACCTAACATGTCCAATAAAGGTCACACCACACAACCTCCCTTTCAACCATGCACCAAGCAATCAATACAAATGATTTGCTCCAATATCCTTGTCACTGGTACAAAGCTGTATATTAATAATGAAACCAAACCACCCAGAAACGTGATTTAGGCATTGCAAAGGACTGGCTCCTTACGTAAAAAACAGTACAATTCAATACAATTGCTTTCCAAAGTCCAATCTGCATTTTATGAAATCTAACATTGTGACCCAAACCCTGATTGTGTTATGCGTTCAATTATCTTGTAAATTGTATTTAATGTAGCCCTGCATCGCGGTATTAATTCTAATCTGCAGTTCATGCATTCTGAAAGTGATTCCCACGCACACCTACATTTTAATTCCAGCTACAAAATCAATATGAACTTCTAACTCTTACTCTAGTCCATATTGCATGTATTATACTTGTTAACTGTACAGTTCCTAGCCACTTATTGTAGCTCAAATTATCATGGTCTGAAATCGAAGTGTTTAAATGATGAGAAAAGCTGATTCGTTCATCATCATAAAAAGAATGTCTAGCTTTTTTGTTAAGAAACATTTATTCTTAACTGGAGAACACTTTCTCTTATATTCTATGTTTCTTCTGATGCAAACAATGCCTGGATGCTTCTGAAAGTTTCTTTCAAAATCTCCTTCTGATCTGCCAAGAACATTTGGGGATCCATGCATCAAGATGGGGGTGCGTGGCCCTGCTGCCCCCCCCCCTGTGTTTTTTGCCCTGCTCATGGAACTCCAGCACAGGAGATGATAACAGCAGTAGTCATTCCTGGTACATTTGGCTCTGTGCTGTGTTTCTTTCCTTGCACAATGCTTCACAGCAGATTTGGTTGATGCCCTGCAATATGTAAAAAATGTGTAAATCTCGAAGTGTTTTTCCAGTTTTGCAAGAGGGATGATGTGTGAGGACAGTTCTTGTACAACCCCGCATTTCTTCTGCTGATAGCAAATATGTTGCAGATATAAGGTCTAGGACTGGAAATGCACAATATGCTAATTATTCATTGAGAAGCTATATTTGATTGTTTAGGTCCTGAACTAATAACTTTATCTGATACAAACTGACATGCAAATGTCCTTAAAAAGATGGCAGTCCTTTAATGGATTCCAACTGAGAACTTTCAAAGGGTTGTATGCTTCGGTAGCAAGTTTTCAATTAACAAATCTATTATGGACGCTTACTGAAGCAGTTGGATTTTGGGCATCTAAAATTCATTAACATGTATTAGTAATTTAACAACTAATAAGAACCTTTGCTGTAAGGAAATAGAGCTTTCCATCTCAATGTATCGTGGCAAGTTTCATTTTAGAGAAAAAACTGCGCTTTAGGAGTGCAGTATTGAAGGTTTAAATAATGACCACAAAGAGGGTGCTCTTCTAGGCAGACAGGAAATCATTTTTAGCCCGATATATTGTCAACTGGAGTACCTGTAAAGAATGTTTGGTGTTCTACCAGTCCTCCATTTGAATGTTAGAGGCATATAACTTTCCCCAACTGTGCTTGGCTTACTGAGACGTTTACTTGCATTGTCATATTCTCCCGGGCTATGAGATAAACAAAACCCTCACCGTATTCAATTTACTGAGTACTGTTTGCATGACTTTATATAAAGCTTTGTTAACATTTGCCGGTTCCCTTAAGTTCTTTTCATTTACAACTGACACCTCAGAGCAGCAGTAAAAAAATGACACGCTCCCACCGGAAAAGATTACTGCCTTGTAAAGCAATAAGCTGAAGCATAGACTACAAAGAAAAGGTGCCTCAAATAACCCTCTTCATCGCGTATGCTCTGCAGTATCATCACAAGCTTCACCACGGATTCCAGACAGGTGGCCATGTTATAAACAGAAACAAAATGGTTGGAGTTCAGCCGTATATTTGCCTCCCATTTCCCTCAAAAACACTGCGTACCAGACTTATAAGGCCTTTGTATTGGCCATGCATTGGCGAAGCCACTAAGAGGGTGGTTTGCTCTGCCTGGAGTGGGTTTGTAAAGAAATGTAATGCAAAACAGCAGCTTGTGCTGCATTACTTTACATTTCAAGCTGAGCTGTGTTCCATCTGTAGAGCATGGACATTCCCATGAATCCACCCATGGACTGTGGCACAATCCGAGGTTACTAAAGCTAGTAAACTTGGGCATGCATCAAGATGTCACACCTTTCCTAGTGAGGTGTAACAAAGAGAACTATCATTATTTCTCCTTGTTATTTCCTCTAACCATGTGTTCCGAAAACAGGGATATTAACAGGGATATTAGGCCAAATGGTCACAAGCACACAATCACAAAGGCCCTCCTGTGAGAAGTTGGCCTGGCTTATGCTGGTCACTATTCTAGTGGGCACCTTGCACCAGTCCAAAAAGCCCTTATTAATGGTAGGTTAAAGACAACCTTAATAGAAAGCTATCCTAGTGGTAGTTGTGGAGAGCAGCTCTCAGGCTAAGTCTTGGAGGAATGTAAAGCAGCATCTTTTACTAGTCTACAATCTCGTGAATGACCAACCACCCCAGGTATATATATATATATATATATATATATATGACGTGCACCTGTGGCCTACGGTATGTGGGCAGTACCAAACTACAGGTGCACGCCAGGATTCTGCAACACTTACGAGCCATTGTAAATAGTGACAATACGTACCCAGTAGCACGTCATTTCAAGTCCACACATAACAATGATTTGTCCAATCTATCATATTATGTTATAGATGTGGTTGCGCCCCTCGTCCGAGGAGGCGATAGAGAAAAACTGCTACGAAAAAAAGAAACCGAATATATTATTGAACTAGACAGTAAATACCCCAATGGACTGAACACCACTGAAGACTTACATCATTTGTTATAGTCTCTTTAATCCTATTATTCTCATATGGGTTCTTTCTGTATTTTTCTCCTCAAGGTCTTTCTGAATATAACAACTGATACCAGATGGCGCCGGTCTGGCACCACATGGGAGTCCAAAAAGGATTCATGTATCACCCTGACCTTGATGTACATTGCTTTCCTGTATATAATATCTCTCTATCCTTGTATAGAATAATTTGGGGACCAATGAATTTTAGTCCATGTATGATGTGTTTTTATTTTCACTAGGGTGCACTTTTGTTATATTTCTAAAACATAGATCACAATAAGTATTATCACCAGTGGGTTATTCAATTTCAGCGTTGATAAACCATAAGCACGTGTATATAAAAAATTGATGCTATTCATTTTTTTGAGTCACGTACAGATATGTGTCCATGTGTCCAATAGAATTTGTAAATAGGAGAATAGAATGTATTTTTGTAGGATATTATTATGTATATATGTATAGGAGTAGGCATATGTATATTTATAAATATATATATATTTTTTGTATAATTTTGTATGAATGTTTAAAGATAGGATATTTATATATATATTTTTCTAATTGTATAGAGATGGATTCGAGTATGATGGACACAGTTATGTATAATATTGACATGTGCATATTCAGCATGTTCTACACATGGCTATGGTTTAATATGACTTTGTAAATGCATTCATGCAGAGATAATTTTGTCTAAACTATTATCAACTCTGATATGTTTTAATAGTATATAGAGGTGTGCACGTATATATATAACGAAATACGTGTTTTTTCTATGTCTACACCTTTGCAACTCACGTGAATGGGTGGAGCATCACTGATAAGAAAAAAACTGTATAAATTTGTAACTGACCAGGTGCGCGATGTGTGACCAAGAGCACTAGTTGCTCGAAACGCGTAACCGGAGAGGTTTTAAATAAAATCTCCTTGCCTGCAACCATTGGGTCCGTGTCTTCGTGTCCACAGAGGTGTGGTTTTTCTGAAGATTGTTTTGTTCATATATATATATATATATATATATATATATATATATATATATATATATATATATATATATATATATATATATATATATATATATATATATATATATATATATATATATATATATATATATTACCTACTGGCGGTCGCCAGTAGGTATATATAGTTAGGATTTTTTCTCTATGGGATTTTTGAAAATTCTATGTCTAATAACTTTGGCGTTTGTGGACGGAATTGGCTGAAATTTTCAGGAAAATGGAACATTTTGTTTCTGAGCAGCCCCTGACAATTTGGGGGGGTTTCATCAAGGGGGGGCCGAGAAAAAAGGGGGGTCCCAAAACGCGTTTTTCCCATGTTAATTTCCATAGGGCGGTTGGCCTCACTTTTAGCTCGAACGGCTGAATGGATTTGCACGAAACTTGGCAAAATTGTAGGGACTGTTAGCCCGATGTGCCTTTGCTAGGTCTCAATACATGTGCTCCAGTGGATTTTGAGTAATTTAGGTTCAAAAAAAGATATATATCTGGGCGGAGCCTAACCACACATCTGATCTGATTGGCTGTCAGCACTTCATCCAAGAAGTGTTGGCAGCCATCTTGGGACCAATATACATGATAGCACCTCATTAAAAAGCATTGTAGTTAATAGAGGGTTTTAGGACTTTAGTTACATTATAAATCATTTGTTGATGGTACCATACTCGTTTTAGGAATTGTGGTGGGTTCTAAGGTGATTTTACCATGTGAAAAAACCTTCTGCTGTGATATCATGAATATTGTTTGAAAGAAAACTAATATCTCATGATTTTCCCACAGTGGTTTGGAAGGGGATCTATAAGCTAAACTGAAAGCATATTTTCTGTAAATTCACATTATCTTTCTCAGTCATGTGAAAATGAAGTCTGACATTCTCAGTAAAACATGTACATCCAACAAGGACAGAGACTGTCAGTTGATTCCTTTGTGTTCTACTGCAGCCTCCTAGAGTGTTCTAAAGAACAACTAGAGCGCTAACAGTCCTACTTATTACAAAGGTATGGCACACCTGAAGCCATCTTGATTGGAATAAAGTGGTAACTCTTAAAACATTTAATTTAAAAAGAAACAACATGAGGGGGTATATTTTGCCATAGAAAGTATGATTAGTGCTGCAGAATGAAAAATTAGGGCACATTTTGAGTGACTTCTCAAATCCTTTTCTATTTCATTAAAACATTCTGACATGCAGTCTCCCAAAATGGCCACCAGAGACAAAAGAGCCCAAATGTAGCCCAAATATCACCCAGATGTAGCCCAAGTATAGCCCAATGACAGAATGTCCCAGAGTGTTCTAAAGAACAACTAGAGCGCTAACAGTCCTACTTATTACAAAGGTATGGCACACCTGAAGCCATCTTGATTGGAATAAAGTGATAACTCTTAAAACATTTAATTTAAAAAGAAACAACATGAGGGGGTATATTTTGCCATAGAAAGTATGATTAGTGCTGCAGAATGAAAAATTAGGGCACATTTTGATTGACTTCTCAAATCCTTTTCTATTTCATTAAAACATTCTGACATGCAGTCTCCCAAAATGGCCACCAGAGACAAAAGAGCCCAAATGTAGCCCAAATATCACCCAGATGTAGCCCAAGTATAGCCCAATGACAGAATGTCCCAGAGTGTTCTAAAGAACAACTAGAGCGCTAACAGTCCTACTTATTACAAAGGTATAGCACACCTGGAGCCATCGTGATGGGAATAAAGTGGTAACTCTTAAAACATTTAATTTAAAAAGGAACAAAATGAGGGGGTATATTATGCAATAGAAGGTATTATTAGTGCTGCAGAAAGAAAAATTAGGGCACATTTTGAGTGACTTTTCAAATCCTCTTCTATTTCATTAAAAAATTCTGACATGCAGTCTCCCAAAATGGCCACCAGAGACAAAAGAGCCCAAATGTAGCCCAAATATCACCCAGATGTAGCCCAAGTATAGCCCAATGACAGAATGTCCCAGAGTGTTCTGAAGAACAACTAGAGCGCTAACAGTCCTACTTATTACAAAGGTATAGCACACCTGAAGCCACCGTGATGGGAATAAAGTGGTAACTCTTAAAACATTTAATTTAAAAAGGAACAAAATGAGGGGGTATATTTTGCCATATGAATTATGATTAGTGCTGCAGAAAGAAAAATTAGGGCACATTTTGAGTGACTTCTCAAACCCTCTTCGATTTCATTAAAAAATTCTGACATACAGTCTCCCAAGATGGCCACCAGAGACAAAAGAGCCTAATGTAGCCCAAATATCACCCAGATGTACCCCAAGTATAGCCCAATGACAGAATGTCCCAGAGTGTTCTAAAGAACAACTAGAGCGCTAACAGTCTTAATTATGACAAAAGTATGGCACACCAGAAGCCATCTTGATTGGAATGAAGTGGTAAGTCTGAAAACACTCAATTTAAAAAGGAACAACATGAGGGGGTTAATTTTGCCATAGAAAGTATGATTAGTGCTTCAGAAAGAAAAATTAGGGATCATTTTGAGTGACTTCTCAAATCCTCTTCTATTTCATGAAAAAAATTCTGACATGCAGACTGAAACATGCACTTTGAATACCAGCAGCAGACGTCCCTGGTGAGCAGTAGCTTTACTACAGTGATCTAATGTGCAACTAGAGTGCTAACATTCAGAATTTATGGCAAATGTGTGACACATCTGAATGCCTTCTTGATGGAACCAAAGTAAACAAGCATTGAAAATGCAATAGATCTCGCCCTCGTTTAAGTTAAAGCCATTCTGTTTGTAATGAGGTGGCTTTTTAGCTTTGCTTTTATTAGTGTTTTTTCAACTTTCATGTAAATAACATGCATCTGTATGCATATAAGTATATGTATGCATGCATTTATGTTTGTATTTATATAGATATACAGATGATATATGTTTATATATGTATGTATATATATATATTCACTGAAAAAACCATAGGCTATAGACCATATATAGTTAGGAATTAGCATTTACAAAACCTTGAAAATTCACTGAAAAAACCATAGGTTATAGACCATATATAGTTAGGAATTAGCATTTACAAAACCTTGAAAATTCACTGAAAAAACCATAGGTTATAGACCATATATAGTTAGGAAATCGCATTTACAAAACCTTATTTTACTCACACAAAACCATTGAAATTCCATATATAGTTAGTTGCACTAACTATATATCGCGCACCCGCAATCCACTGCTGATGATGTCACATATTACATCATTCATGACATGGTCAGTGACATCACTGATGACATCTCAAATGACATCACTGATGACATCACTGATGACAACATCCAGTGACTGTATGTTTCTGTAAAGTTAAAATATGTCTTACATATTGAAGAATGAGTGGATGTATAAGTGTCTGGATGAAGGATTTAGTAGGTGCATGACTGACTGTATGAGTGAGTGATTAAATGTGTCTCACTGAGTGCATGGGTTAGTGACTAAACTGTCTTAATTTGTGCATCATTATGTCTGTTGTTCTGTAAACTGTTGCATGTGTTGATAAGTAGCTATATGAGTAACTATATGGGTTATTGATTGGTTGCCCAAGTATTTGTATGGGAGACTGAGTGTGTGTGTGGGTGGCTGGGAGGTGTATGACTCTGTGCATAGATGTGTGAGCAGTTGATTCACTAGATGTATGGTTTCAAAAGTGCATGTGGAAACAGCTGTATGGGCGGTTGACTGTGTGCATGAGTGTATTGGTGAGTGAATGGATATCTCAGTGCTACATGTCAAAGTAAGTACATATGTAAAACACAGTACATGTGAAAGTTGACATATATAAATAACTGTGCATAAGAGCCAGTGAATGTGTGAGTGGCTGTATGGATCATTGTGAACTTGTATCAGGGATTGTATAAGAGAGTAAATATGTGTTAGTATATGTTTGAATAAGTAAAGTTTGTATAACTGTATAGTTGAGGAAATGGAGGTGTGATTGATTCTTTGCATGACTGACTAGGTGTGTGAGTAACTCCATGGATGAGTGACAGTCTGTGAGTGTCTGTTTACACTGATTGTATCTAAGGTTATATTAGAGTCTGAAGAGGTTCATCGTATTATCACATGAATGATATCATCAGTGATGTGATCAGTAATGTCAAATGAGATGTCATCAGTGATGTCATTTGAGATGTCATCAGTGATGTCATCAGTGATGTCACTGACCATGTCATGAATGATGTAATATGTGACATCATCAGCAGTGGATTGCGGGTGCGCGATATATAGTTAGTGCAACTAACTATATATGGAATTTCAATGGTTTTGTGTGAGTAAAATAAGGTTTTGTAAATGCGAATTCCTAACTATATATGGTCTATAACCTATGGTTTTTTCAGTGAATATATATATATATATATATATATATATATATATATATATATATATATATATATATATATATATATATATATATATATATATATATATATATATGTGTATATATATATATATATACATATATGTATGTATGTATGTATGTATGTATGTATTGTGACCAAGGCCTCTGTGTAGGCCGAAACGTTATGCTGCCGTGGTGTGCTATTGAATAAACGAAACTCACCTGCACTCTGGGTCTTCCTGTTCTTTCCTGTGTGGGGTCGGCGATTGGAGACTGGCGCAGTGAGAAGTACAGTGCGGATATATATATATATATATATATATAATGTATGTATTTATTCTAAACACATCCCTCTAGTCCCTTTATGAGGCTAGAGGCAAAGGTACATTCAGTAAACTTAATATCACACAGTAAATTAGCACAATATACATTGAGCCCTAGGGGTATACAAAACAATATATTAAGAAAGTGGTGTAAGAACTATGACTTGCATAGACATAAGGCTTATAGCCTTTAGAACCGCTGGTGCCACCAGGAACCACCCAAGGTAGTGACACAGGGGACCCAGGGGGGTGCGTTCTGTGTGTGAACACAGCCACAAATCACCATTAACTTCTATGGGGGAAAATCACGGTTGGAAATGTAAAGATAAAGGACACTTAGGAGAAGACTTTGAGCAAACCTCTTTAGACTTAAGGGGTTCTAGAGCCAACACCTAATGGGACTACCAGAGCGCTCGAGTTACCTCACCCAGGGAAGCCGGGTGCATGGGTGTCTTTTGGTGTCGGGTTTCATTGTCATTTTCGATGGCGATCTGCTGCAAAGTGCTACTGCCATCATAGAGGAAAGTGTCCGGTGTGATCCAAGCCTGGATCGAAGATGAGAAGAACCTGAAAGCAGAGGAGACAGAGTCTGGGTCACTTGCCAGTGAACATGGGCACGATAGTCGAATTCCCACTGATGTCGGGTGATTTCAGGTGAAGAAGGTGAAGCTTGCCGCTTCTGCCTTTAGGACCAAGAGGCATCGACGACAACCAGGGTCTGGATTCAAGCTGACACTCAAAGGATGTTGAGTGCTGTGGTGTCGGTTGCCCACAATCTTCGGTGCAGATGGTGCTTTAGGCATGGTCTACAAGTAACCCAAAGCACAATTTCAGGAAAGCTCAGGAAATTAATGCACTAGCAAATGTGCACGGTGTTCAGGGGTTCTGGTTCCACGTCACATGTGAGGGCTGTGGTCTCAGCTTTGCTGGGCACCCAGGTCAGTGTCTCAGAAGTCTGGAAATCCTCTTCCTTGGCTGCAAATACTTCGGAGTCCGGCAGAAGCTTCAGAGATGCAGACCGACAAATGCTTTGTTGGTGCCTGCTTGAGCAGTGGAGTCTCTCCTTGACCCCAAAATAGATTATTCCGTCCTCTAGTCTTTAGTAGAGCGTCGAAGTTAGAGGATTCAGTTACAGAGTTTCATCCAGGTGTAATCTAAAGTCCTGTTGCCAGGGGTCCCTTACTTATACTAAGAAAAGAGGTTGGACATACTCTTGGGACTCACCTATGGAAGGGTCTAGAAAAAGGGGTGGTTACACCCATTTCCATCATCCAGTTTCATGCCAGAGCATGGGCCAGTAGCCCCTGCAACTGGTTTGAACTGGACTATGCACAGGGACACCAAAGTGTCAGTCTTTCAAAGCACTCATGGAGTGTACCCACCCAGCCCCAATACACTAAAGCCTGTCTGGGAGGTGGTTCCACCTCCCTGTGACAGGAAACCTATTGTCCAGGCCTCCCCTGCCGCAGTTTCATCCAGCGGCAGGAGGTCTGACTCATGTCTGTGGCTGCAGTACCCATTTTGTGCTGGCAGGACTCTTTTAAACTTCCCGGTTAGACCAGTGTGTACATGACTCTGCCTCTAGAAGAGTGGAATTCTACCCCCTCCAAGTTGTTTGACACCAAACATGACATGTTTCCATGCAGAGTTTATAATGCACTTAAGAGTATCTGGTCTGGCTGCATCACAGAACAGCCTCAGAAAATAGATTCCGAAAGCTGCAGAGGGGCCCTGCTCATGCATGGTCAACCTCTCACACAAAACCATGCACTCTGCCTTCAGGATTGATAAGGCCTGCCATAGGATGACTGATAGGTTTATATGTGTTAGTGATTAAACGTAGATATTTGTAACCTACATCTTAGTAAGGGGTGCATGGACCACCTTACCCAGGCTGCAGTAGTGGTCCTGTGAAACCATTTTGAAAGGCTTCTCTTGGGTGGTATAATACATGCTTCAACCCCTGGTAGGCCTATGGGGTACCTATGCCCTTATTCCCTAGTGTGCCATATACTAGAGACTCATAAGGGTACCTCAGTAACCAAATTGGGTTGAACCTAAAGTACATGCAATCAATTTAGAGAAGAAGCAGCTAGGCTTGGGTCCTGGATGGTTGCATAACGTTACTACGTATGCCATTACCCTGCATGCTGTTACAACGCATACATTTGCCCCAACTTGCTGTTGGGGGTGCACTGGAAGTTGGAATAGTATAATTTAGTATCCCAACTCCAGCATGTGCAACAGTAGGAAAGATTTTGGAGTTAAATCCAACACTTTCTGACCCCTGCAGCAAGCCTTTCGCTTTGAAACGGTATGTGAGGTAATGGCATGCATTGTAACACATGCGTTGGAATGGTTGTTTCCCATCCTGGATAGCAGGGCCATAGCCAGACTAAAGTTGAAAAACAGTGAAACACCAGCAAAAAGTGGGGGTAACCATAGTAAGCAGATCCTACTCTCCTACACCACCTTTAATTTCTGGATCCAGCTAATAAGCAATTTAGGCATGCTAGTCCTATGCAAATCCTTGCTGTAGCAGAAGACCCTGATTACGAATATTTCTTTCAGCACCCTTGTCACAAAGGCTGGTGATGGGTGTGTGCTCAATACAAATGCAGAAGGCTTGTGAGTTTCTTAATTGAGGTCAGAGAATACGGCTATCTAGACATGTCCATGCAGGTAAGTACAAAAACATCAGGACGACAGTCAACAGAACTTGGCTATAATTCAGGCCTAGACCCAGGTCTAGAGGTAATTGGTTCTGTCAGGTTCCATCAGGGAAGATTCTTGCTAGTTTAGTTGTGATCCTTATTTTCAATGAGCTACATTGCGGCTGATGATTTTATGGTCAGTTTGTTTCAGTTCTGAAGAAGTCTCTGCATATCACAGATACTGCATTCCTAATGCTTGAGATTGCATCCATTCATGAGGAGACTGAAAGAGCTTAGGCAAGGAAATTAGAGGAGGCCACCACTGATTTAGATATGTCATTTGGATTAGCCTCAAAGAACCTCCTCATAGCTAGTCTGAAGGCTCAACAGTAAAAGACGATTTTTGATCTATACTTTACTCCAGCTAGGCTTTTTAGGTGGAGAAAAAAGGTGGATGATAAATGCCTCAGTTGCAGGGAAGTCCCAGCTGAGCAGGTCAGTAGCTGTGACCTTTGTAAAATGCTCTGGAGGTATTCTGGGAAAAATTAGTTGCAAGAAAGGTCTGCCTCAGCCCTGTGATGCTGCTGCTTGAATATGACAATAACAGTTGTTTAAACACAACTCAAATTAATTTAGTTTTTGTATCTGTTGCTGTTGTTAGGCTTTTAATAGCTACCAGATGGAAAGACTCAAAACCTCCCTTGTTTCAGGCCTGGATGGGAAGTCTCATGAGCATGTACAACCAGGAAACAGCATTATATATTTGCAAGGGTAGACAGGTCAGGATGTGGGTCACCATTTGTGAGACTGGCGACTTTGGATGTAGGGATAGACCTGCTATTGTGTTAAGCTAGGTCATACTCTTACAAGTTTTATCTTATAAATGAAATACAGGCTATTCTATATATTTATGTTTGTACCAATTATGATCACTATATGCTCAATAATTTTCAGTATAAAATTGTAGATGAAATCTGTGGTTAATGCAACATATTTATTCTCCAAGATATGTATTTATGTCTTTAGGTATACGTTTTTATACTGTATTTGGTTATATGCTCTTCTCTCTGGAAAAAATATGAAATCACACCCATTCCACCAGAAGGACCAAAGTTTCCCCTTCTGGCACAACTACACCAATGTTGCGACTCAGAGTCAGGATTATCCATCCCCCAAAGACCATACAAAAAAGAACATCGGAAAGAGGTAACAGTAAATCATAGTTTAATACCAGGTATATAACAACTTAATACAAGGTATTTTAAGTACCAATAGATAAGATTGGATAATACAATAAAAGAAAAGATAGAAAAGAAACACTTGAAAGAAAGAAATAGAACACATTGTCGGAACCATAATAAATCTTAGATATTGCTACAAATCGATAGATAAAGTAGTATATTTATATATATATATATATATATATATATATATATATATATATATATATATATAAATATATATATATATATATATATATATATATATATATTCAGTCTTGCCAAACTTGTACGATTTGAAGAAGGCGCTGACACCATGAATCTGAATCCAAACTCGATTTATTCGATCAGTGTCTGCTTAGACGCGCTTCGGCGTTGCCGCCTTGTACACTACATCTGCACTTACATTGAGTCCATACATATATACAAAGGAGCCATGGGCGTGTCTATCAATTAGCATACAGGTTAAATCCAGATGTTGCCATGGTTACATTGTGGCAAACCCTGTATGTTGAAAGAGTCTTTTCTCAGTTTTTACACTTATGGCGAGCATTATATCAGAAATATTTTTCAAACAAATTCTAAATTACTAGAATCACCAAAACATGTGTTTAAAATAATATTCACAACCTTTTCATCATGTAGCATGTTAATGTTCACAGCTAACAAAAGATAACTTAAAAAACATTTGCTGGAATTTCCGTGAGAAACTTATAGTTTAGCACACTTTGCTGCGGTTTCCCCGTGCTCTTGCCATGGATGTTCCTAATAAAAGGTCCTTTCCTAGTAGGCCATCTGGTTTGCCTGTATGCCATTCTCTTACAGACGTCCCAAACATGTCAGCGTACATGTTC
Organism: Lissotriton vulgaris; assembly: GCF_964263255.1. Classification (NCBI taxonomy): domain Eukaryota; kingdom Metazoa; phylum Chordata; class Amphibia; order Caudata; family Salamandridae; genus Lissotriton; species Lissotriton vulgaris. Next base: position 394,135,908 of record NC_141694.1, on the reverse strand, counting down.
GGAGATAGACCAGATTGGTCTGAGTGAGCCGCGCCAAGCCGCAGACCAGATGTGCCGTTATGTAAGTACTAGCGCGTTTAGCAATTCATGTGTTTGAATGCCTATTGATGCTGCTCGTGATCTCTCGCGGCTAAGGTTACTGCATTGCTGCCCAAGTGGGCTTAACGGCTCGCCTATTGTTTCGTGGCAGTTACAAACATTAACGTAGGTCACTGGACATTGTGTGAATCTCTACTGTTAACTTAAATATATTGAAGCTTAATTATACGAACCATGCCATATCTGGAGTTAGGGGTAGGGTATTGCGCGTGTCCCTATTAAGAACAAACATCCAATTCGTACTTCTCTAAGTAGAGTGAGTGGTTGTGGGGATACGTAACGCAAAGTGTCTAAGTGTGTTGTAGGGTATAAAAGGGGTGATAAGTGCTGTGTGTTCAGCCATAGTCCTATGTCTGAGATGTGCTCTTATGTGCCCATGTGTAACCCGTGAAGCGTGTAGTAGGTGAACTGCAGATGTTAATCGAATGGTACTCGGGGGAAAGGAATGCAAACCAGATGTGTCGAAATCTACTCGTTATAAGTGGACACTTAAGGCTTCGTCCGCATTCAGGCCGAATGGGATCTTAGAGTTCAACAGTATAATGTACCTTGACTCTAGGCGGCGCAGCGCTAATGGGCGGTTGCCTCCCCTCATGTTTTTTGGAATGCTATCAATTACAAAATATTGGATATTTTTAGCATTACCATTGTGGGTCTCATGTATGTGTCTGGCTACAGGGTACGTAGGATCATTATTGGCGATTGCTCGCAAATGCTGTAAGATCCGTACGTGTGCTGGATGAATGGTGGAGCCTACATATTTCTTACCGCAGGAGCATGCCAGCACATATACTGCGAAGTCTGTCTTGCATGTGAATGCGTCCCTCAAAACATAAGGTTTAATCCTGAACGGGACTTGAACTTTAGTGGTGTTCACACCGTGGGTGCAGGCTTTACATTTTGAACACTTTTTGAAGCCCCTTTGGGAATCTAGCCAATTTTTGGTCTTTTTGAGTGCTGGCGCATTACAGACCAGTTCTTCCCTCATAGATTTTGCCTTTTTGAATGTTATTAAAGGACTGGTGCCCACTGATTCACCTATGCTTGTGTCTCCCCGAACTAGGGGCCAGTGTCTTCTCAGGATTTTGCGTAGGTTAATATGGTATCTGTTGTAACCAGTTATTAATCTGGGAGGGTCTTTACTGTTGGGATCTGTTGTTATTTTTGTCGTTGTCCCTGGGAAAATTAGATCTTTCCTATTTTTTCCTCTGCATTTGTCTTCGGCCCTTTGGCAAGTGCTGCTAGTGTACCCTCTCTTCCTGAGTCTTTCAAACAACTCTTGTTTGGCATTGGAGAGCCCTTCATTAGTACTACAGTTCCGTGTCATTCTCAGGCACTCAGCATAGGGAATCGACTGTTTTAATGGTGTGGGGTGGAAACTGTGCGCATGTAGAAGGGCATTTCCTGCGGTAGGCTTTCTATATGTACGTGTCTGTATTTTGTTGTCTTGTACATACAGTTCTAGGTCAAGGAATTGGATATTAACAGCGTTTGTGTTACATGTAAACTTTAGGTTCAATACATTTTCATTCAGAGCCAGTGCAAATCTTTCTGCTTCTTCAACACTACCTTGCCATAGAATAAAAATGTCATCGATGTACCTTTTGTACATCACCACATTGTTTAGCATAGTGTCTTTATGCTGGACTTTCAGGACCTGCTCCTCCCACCAGCCCATGTGTAGATTCGCATAGCTGGGGGAGAAGCAAGTACCCATGGCTGATCCCTGGAGCTGTTTATAATGAAGTCTGTCAAAGATAAAAATGTTATTTGTCAGACACCACTCAGCCATTTCCAATAACATTTGTGTGTGGTGATATAGTTCAATGGGTCTGCTTCCAAGGTAGTATTTCATGGCATTGAGGCCGTCTCGGTGTCTAATACTGGTGTAAAGTGATTGGACATCCAGTGTCATGAACCTATAGTTGTCATGCCAGTCAACATCAAAGATTTTTGCCAGAAAATCACTTGTATCTCTGATGTAGGCAGGGAGTTTTTTGACCTCTGGTTGAAGGAAAGAGTCAATGAAAATGCTCGTTTTTTCAAACAAGCTGCCAATCGCTGATATTATCGGCCTCCCAGGTGGTGTTTTTTCATTTTTGTGAACCTTGGGTATTAAGTACAGTTGAGGTGTGATCGGATAGTCATTCTTTAGGTAATTGAACTCGTCCTTACTGATGAGGCCCATTCCCTTCCATCTATACAACTCATTGTGAAACTTTTCTTGGACGCCTACGTTGTGGGTAGGGCTTACCCTTATATAGCAATCCTTGTCTTGAAGTTGAGTCAGGGCTTCCTGGTTGTACATTTGGAGGGGCCACAATACCACATTGCCCCCCTTGTCTGACCATCTGACTACCACATCTGATCTTGATTTGATCTTTGTCATTAGGTTGTTATATTTCCTTCTGTGGTCTTGATTTTCTTGCCAATATTCTTTTGTGCTTTGCAGGGACAGATTTTTTAGGTCTTTAATGACGTTGTCTGAGAATAAATCCAGATTGTCTTTACCCATTATTGGCATGAATTGAGACTTGGGTTTAAAGTTAGTTTTGACTGAGGCGCAGATGTTAATTTCTGATGTGGATGCTGCACCACTGGGTGTTATTCCTTCGCCTATATTTTCTTGTTCCAGATCTATTAAATCCCGCAGAGCCTCCATATTCGCCACTGATATATATATATATATATGCACTAAATCATCAACAGACTAAGATTAGTTACAACCATATAATCATCAATTGGCTTCCAAAATAAATTATATTTAGAAGCGTTATGGGTAACACCTGTAAGAGATAGATTGGCTCCTCTTCTGAAAGAATTTATCCATGCCCACCATGCGTGTACTGCCAATAACTTAGCATTTTTCCAATTGGCAGTATTGGATTTCAATTCAGCTGAAATTAAAAAATCTAAAAGTTTGCCATTAAGATCAGTTAATTTTGTTGTTAGGACAAATTATCTGTGATATCAATGTTTTTGATACAATATTCCAAACATCCTTCCAAAACTTACCAACAATAAGACAGTCATAAAACACGCGTCTCAATGATCCATCATGCTGAGAACAATTCCAACATTCACATTAATTCAATAGTTTTGCCTGAAATAACCTAAAAGGATTCCACAGGCAATTGAATATATTAAATGTGTTTGTTTGATAGAGTGAAACATGGAACCATCCTGAGATATTATTCAGCCAAATTTTCCTCCAAATATCCAGGGAAAATGAAATATCCAACTCTATAACCCAAAATGAAGTTGTAAAGTTGATATTATCACTTGCACACCCTTTCCATTTTTTTTAATAAAAGAATGACACAACATGAGAGGAGGAGTCTATAGTTTGGACGTCCACTGCCAAGTCAGAAGTCTCATTCTCAGGAAAATTATTAGGAAAGGAGTCAATTATTTAATTACACAAAAATTCATATTCATAGCTATATGCAGATTTTAATTTAAACATTTGTTGCAATTCATCAAAGGTTAAGAAAGTGTTGTAATGATAGCTTTCTTTCAAATAAAAAATACCAGCTTCATTCCAGGAATCCCAAAATGTTTGGGTGCGATTTCATTTTGGCCTAGGATTATACCATAATGATGAATGTAATGTAAGTTAGATAGTAGAATGAAAAATTGAATCAAAATCATGCAATATTCATTTTTTAGATTTCACAATTACTGATTTCTAAAGAAAACTCGTTGAATTAGATATAATGACTAATGCAGGCAGTGCAAATGGTGCAATCAAATTTTGTTTAATACAGAGCCAAGCAGGGGTATTGTCAGGTGTTGTAGATTGAAACCATAATGTACTTTATTTAAAAATGAAAAATTTATGCTAATTAAAAAAAATCAGGTAAACCTAATTCATCATTGTTCTTAACTAACTTTCTTATAGCTTATATTACATTTGTTATTCCAAATAAATTTGGTAATGATTTTATCCATATTTTTATAGAACCTAAGAGGGAGCTGTATAGGCATCATAGAAAGAAGATAGAAAATCTTTGGAGCATTAACCATTTTAACAGCATCTATCTTCCCCCACCAAGTTAGATGTAGTACAGCCTGCTTTTGAAATTTGTCTTTGATATAATCTAAAATTTAGTCGTAATTTAGGGTAATCGATTGTTTTATGTCATGTGAAAATAATATACCATGGTATTAGATTTTGTCTTTAGCCCAAGGAATTTCCATGTTTGGAACCATAACAGGTAAAGAGTTATTATTATTATTATTATTATTATTATGTAACATTTCAAGGAAAAAAATCCGTTTTTTTAATATTTAGCCAATATCCTGAAATTTTAGACTAAGGGGCCGATTCGGATGTCGGACTGACTCAGGTCCGTCCGACATCAGTCAGAAGTCGTAACCGACCGACCTGCTGTGGTCAGTTGTGGCCCTGCAAGTATGATGTGACCGAACCCTAATCAGTCGCACTTATATACCTCACAAAGGGAGCACCCCAAGGTGCCTGCCACCGTGTGCAGGGATCAACGGAGGGGCACCATAGGTGTTCCCCAGGCCGCAATTCAGAAGCCTCACACCCATGGGGGCCCTGCTGGGGGCCCCAGAGACAGTTCCTGACTGCCTTTTCGTGCTGGACAAACAGGCACAAAGAGGCAGTGAAAAACTGCCATCGTACTCCCTCAGTCGTAAAGAGGTGACCAGGGGAGTACTGAAGGATTTTCGGATGGCAGACGGGCTCACCGATCCAATCGTAAGCCATCCGGAAATCCGAGTCGGATTCCATTCCAACCGAGCCCATCGGAATGGCTCGGTCAGAAAGGAATCCGGCCAACACGTTCCTATTTGGTCGGAAGGGCTCCGTACATGGTTTGGAGCCCTTCCAACCGGAATCAGAATCGGCCCCTAAGTGTTAATTTAACTTAATATTGGATCCAGAGCACCAATATAAAGAAGTTGGTCATCAGCATAGCCAGTGGTTTTAATAGGAACACTATTATTAGTAAGACCTTCAATTTCCATTGATTTTCTAATGGCAAGTAACAAAGGTTCTATTGCAAGCAAAAAAAGGAAAGGTGATAATGGGCACCCTTGCGTAGTACCTCTGTAAAGTAAACATTTATTAGATACCTCACAATTAATAAAAAGTTGAGCAGACGGGCCCGAACATGAAGCTGAAATCATAGGAATAAATGAGGAACCCGGATTAAATGCAGTCAAGTTATGGGAAAGATACTGCCAATGTACTTTATCAAATGCCTTTTCTGCATCCAACGTTAGGAGACCAGCAGGTTGAGTTAATGATGCATCTCTTTTATTTGCATGATATAAAATTCTAACATTATTCACTGAATGTCTGTTTTCATGAAACAAGTTGATCAATATGTACAATGGTATGTAGTACAGAAGCCAATCTAGTTGCAAGGATCTTTACAAAAAGTTTACAATCCTAGTTAATCAAAGAGATAGGGCAATAATTTGAAACAGTAGAGGTGTCTTTATCCGGTTCTGGAAGGACCATAATCAAAGCTTCCATAAAGATTTTAGGTCAACCGCCCTTGCTGTTAGGCTAACTCCTAATGATGGGATATTAATAAAGAATCTATTCAAGAATATGAATTCTGAGGGTTTTAATTTTTTTTTAATTATTTATCCATTGGGTGATGCAAACGACGGGTATCCACTAATTTAGTTCATCTAAAAAAAGGATTTGAAAGCAAAATATGCTTTTGGAGGATGATGTTTGTTTTGGGAGCATCTATCCAATAAAGGATCACTGATAAGATTAAAGTCACCTCCAATAATAAGTGGAACATTACCCGATTTTCGTACATCTGACGTAAAAAGAGACCAAAATTCAGGGTCATCCTTCGTGGGACCATATATATTAATCAAGTGTAGGGCCATGTCATCATTTTAAATTTTATTTATAATAAAACGACCAGTAAAGTTGGAATATTTGGTCAAATTTAAAGATGTACTTTTTTTGCAAATAAAATAACAACTCCATTTTTCTTATTAAGAACAGGTGAAGACATAATAATACCAATCCTTTTTTTGTTAATTTACGATAGAATACTGTCATCAACAAGAGTGTCCTGCAATAAACAAATATCAGCCTTATGCCTAGCCAGATAATCCAAAACTTTAGTGCATTTGCCAGGTTGTCGTAAACCGTTGTCTTTGAAAGAAACACGTTTAATACCATGATTATTAGACATCATTGTGAAATATTGAGAAAAGAGAAATAGATCGAATCAAAAGAAGTACCAGAATATACATGGCTCTGTTGGAAAAAGAAAGGTAATAACAAGACAAAAATTGAACAGCATATAACAAAGACAACATAGAGACATAAATATTCATCTTGAATTGCACACACACATGACAAGGATAACTGATCCAAACATGCCAATTAAAAGATTACAAAACACTCAAAATAATAGACGGAATGTTGCACACTGGCAAAATATTCACCCACAGTCACAGATCTGGGTTTAATCCATTTTTATTTAGCTCACCATGCCACCCCAGTTCAGACTTGGCCATATGAAATCAGACTTGACCCTTTGCCTCATGGGAATAGTCCAGCCCGAACTGCCAAGCCATGTCTTCCCTGGACCAGGATCAAGCATCCTAGGAGCAGTTTCCGGCTGTCAGCCGTCATCAGCCAGGATAGCTTGACTCCAGTGACTTAGTGAGCAGGGGACCCACGTCTGAGCATACCCTTCCCACATAGGGCGAACAGCAAAACACACAAGAAGATGGTTGGAATGTTACACATTGGCAAAACATTCACCCCCAGTCACAGATCTGAGTTTAATCCATTGTTACTTTGCTCACGACGCCACCCCAGTTCAGACATGGCCATATGCAAATCAGTCTTGACCCTGTGCCTCATGGGAACAGCCTAGCCCAAACTGCCAAGCCATGTCTTCCCTGGACCGGAATAAAGCATCCTAGGACCGGTTTCTGGCTGTCAGCTGTCATCAGCCAGGATAGCTTGACTCCAGTGGTGTAGAAAGCACGGGACCCACGTCTGGGCATACCCTTCCCACATAGGGTGAACAGCATAACACACAAGATGATGGACGGAATGTTGCACATTGGAGAAAAAATTCACCATTTGTCACAGATCTGGGTTTATTCCATCGTAATTTTGCTCACCACACCACCCCAGTTCAGACATGGCCTTATGCGAATCAGTCTTGACCCTGTGCCTCATGGGAACAGTCCAGCCTGAACTGCCAAGCCATGTCTTCCCTGGACCGGAATCAAGCATCCTAGGACCGGTTTCTCGCTATCAGCCTTCATCAGCCAGGATAGCATGACTCCAGTAGTGTAGTGAGCAGGGGACCTACGTCTGGGCATACCCTTCCCACATAGGGCAAACAGCAAAACACACAAGATGATGGACGGAATGTTGCACATTCACAAAACATTCTCCCCCAGTCATACTTCTGGGTTTAATCCATCGTTATTTTGCTCACCACGCCACCCCAGTTCAGACATGGCCATATGCAAATCATTCTTGACCCTATGCCTCATGGGAACAGTCCAGCCCGAACTGTCAAGCCATGTCTTCCCTGGACTGGAATCAAGCATCCTAGGACCGGTTTCGGGCTATCAGCCGTCATCAGCCAGGATAGCTTAACTCAAGTGGCATAGTCAACATCAAAAAAATACACCAGTTTAGACTAACCAGAAGAGAGTAACATGCCAAGATCTCAAGTGACATTCTCATTGGTATTCATGGAGAGCTGAGAGTGCTGACTTAAGTATAGACAAAGATCATCCGTACGTCGCGAAGACTTTGAGAACACATCTTTCCATATTTGCATTGTAGACAAGTCAAACCGGCCATATTTGAACCACTACTTCTCAATCTTAGATGAAGATCAGCAAATTCTTTGAAAATTTTTACGGTCTCCTTAGCAAAATCTTGATGAATGCCATTTTTATTTCCGTTGACCAATAAAGATGGAATTTCTCTTGATGCTTTCCGCATTAGCACAAGATGATGATGACGCAATGCCTTAACTATCATTTGATGAGGTTTAGTTTGATTCAGGAGTCTATGGTAAGGAATTCTATGAGCCTCTTCAATCTTGAAGTTGTCAGGAAATGTTAATACATCCTACACTCATTACCTTCCACATCCTCTGGCAAATTAAAAATTCTTTAGTTGTACTGCTGGTTAAGATTTTCTAAATCCAGCAATAATTTTTTCTTTGGTTCTGTTTTTGCTGTAACATGAATAGACAAAAAGAACAATTGATGGACAGAATGCAGAACAATGACATGCATTCACCCCTGTACAGAGATCTGGGCCTAAATCCCTTGTATATTTGCTCACCGTGCCATTTCAGTTTGGTCCGAGCCATATGCAAATCAGTCTTGACCCTGCGCCCAATGGGAACAGTCCAGCCCGAACTGGCAGGCCAGGTCCTGTCTGGACTGGAAACAAGAATCCTAGGACCAGTTTGGTGCAAAAAAACGATGGATTTAACCCAGATCTTTTGACTGGGGGAAAATGTTTGCATTGTCAGCATCCGTCCATCATTTGTTTGCTGTAACAAGAATAAGAGCATCTAATTTGCCTTTTTAGTCTTAAATTTGATTTGCATTGTTAGAAACATTTATTAAAATGCTAGCAATGTCTTTAGATACTATTTTGTTTCTGATGCAATAGTGTTTGTGTTAGAACAAATAAACTGCATTTCATCAAACAATTCAGCTAATGAAGGTTCATTACAGTCTACCAATTTAGATTTGACTGGTGGAGTTGAAGTTGTAGTAGTAGTATTTTTATGCTTGCTGTGTACCATAGAAGAATTTATAATCAATTGAATTTGTAATTTCCAACCACTTAGAGCAGGAGCAGTACACTTTAATGCTGTGCAGCAGCAAAAACTGTTTGTGGGAGTAACCAGGCCACAGCCACTCAATTTTCTGCCTGTGGTTCTGCCCTCCTGACAGAGAAAGTTGGCAGTACCTGACTGGAAGCTCCGTTGAAAGATGCTCCTGCAAAAGTCCTGTCCCACCTCGCTAGAAAAATGGAAAAAAAGCCCCACCACGGAAGGCGCCACTCTCAGGGGACTGAGGAAACCATTTGAAGGTAAGTGCAGCCTAATTAGTGAAGTAAATATAATCGATAACGGGGCAATATTCGCGGAGCTCACGTCGAGGAAGCCATCTTGATTTATGTGCTCCTTTGACCCCCTCCACCATGCATTTCTGACACAGATCTGCATACTATAATACAAAGCATAACATCAGCAGATAAGCTTTGAGAATAAGGGCCGGATTAAGATCTTGGCGATGAGTTTCTCCGTCACAATCGTGATGGATATCCTGTCCGCCGAAATATAAATCCAGTTATTTCCTATAGGATTTATATTTCGGCAGATGGGATATCTATCACCATTGTGACAGAGTAACCCATCTGTTGATATCTAAATGAGTCCCTAAATCTGGTAAATCCAAAGCAGGGACTCTGTGGGTAAGAAGAAGATGTCCTGCTTGCATCATCTGGGAATTGCCACTACTGCTGTTCGAGTGTGGGTTTGATGGATCAACTTTAAAACGTGTCCTGGTTGACTGACAATGTATGCCTGTCCCAGGTGTTTGCAATAGCAATGCTGTCTCTAAACCAATTCAACATTTCATGCTATATTTAATCACGCTCTAAGTGATGCACAAAAATGGGTTCCCTGCGACATGGTACTAATCACTGGAGATTTAAACATTCTTATTGAACATCTGTGAATTATTACAAAGCAATATTCCATTAAAGGGACACTTGGGTGTGCTGGAACTCTCCACAGAGACAAAAGCCCTCATATCAACACAGGGCAGCCAATGCAGTCTCCTAATTTTGCAAATGGGTCTTAGGGCTTATAACAGGAGGTCCATCTCTTAACCGCTTTAATCCTCCATACTTGGCTAAGTGGTTGCAGCACCACATTTATTATATATGATCAAAGTGGAGTACAGGGGAATTGTTACATTTCCACACAAGTCTTGGTGGATAGAGTTATGGGTTGCGCTGAGGTGTGGGCATGGTCATCTGATTCCTTAGCTGCTAAGGCAGATACTTGGCTTTCAGGAATGAATCACCATCTCCTTTGCCTCAGACTGTAGGCCAGATGTGGCATGCTTTCAGCAATGTTAGCCTTAAATGGTTCTGCTGGGATGTGCTGCTCTACAAATGGTCCATGATGATGAGCAGAAAACTCAGATGAGGGAGTATGGTGGCAGGGTGACTCAAAATGCCATATGGGTCAGGAAAATTATGTGGAACACTCATTGTCTCTAGTAGCATCTGCATGATGAACAACAGTATTTTCTTGTGAAGGCGGGTGTGATTAGTCTTATGTCCGTGTCTAACTGGAATGGCCATCTTCTCAGTTTATGCTGCAAGAGAATCCCCGTCCAAGAAAGTGATCAAGAATATAAGTTATTTCCTATTATACTTATATCTAAGTGAGTTTGGATTTGAGAAATATGCATCACAGCACTTTGAATTCCCTATTTTCTATTGCATTCTTTGCCTTCCTTAGATTATTGATATCATGCTTCTAATTTTTGCTCTTTCTTTCTGCAGGTGTTTTCCCTATTGGATTCTTCAGGCTGGAAGATTATGCTAGAATTTTAGTTTCACTCACACTCAGGGTAGTTTTGGTGTCTTGCTTTCCAGTTCTTGAAAGACTCATCATCTTTAATTAAGATCTATCCATATTGCCAAATGTATTTCTGCCTTTTGTGACTATTTTATCCTAATTGGACCCTCTTAATGAGATAAGTGAAAACTTTAATTTGCATGTTATGAGCAAAGTGGCACCGTGGCTATGGGAATAGGCTGCCCATTCTTTAGTTTGTTATAAGCACATAAGAGAAAGATTTATTGTGTCCAGTTATTGACATGAATTGCGTGAACAATATGACACTAAAATATATAATCGAAAGTTATCATGACAACACGAGGCTTCACTTAACGTTGCTATAGCAGTTGTTTCCACAAGCAGCTGTTTGTATTTCCCTCCTATAATTATTCTTGTTCCGGCAAACAGCATCAGATGATTGAATTGGAATAATATTGATTTAGAACAAATTCTGCATGAGGCTTGTGATCTTACAGTGCCAGCATTACAAACCTACTTTTTGAATTCTAGCTTACCACCTGTAGTTATTGCCACCCAGTTTTGACAGTGTTAACCCCTCGCTGCTGACCCATGCGTCAATATTAGGCCAAAAATAATTCAAATTCGATCTTTTTGCCATGGTGATGACTGCAGAATTCAACTTATAGGCATCCAGGAGGCAGAAAGAATGCTGTTGAAGGGGCATGGCCCTGGCTGGGACCAAAAATCGTGTGCCTCAGTTACTGGACTGGAGGCTCTGTAGCACCTGTTTCTGCATATAAAGCGCTGACAGAAATATGACCGATGCAGCGAGAATTACAGCTATATTGCCCAACACCCACTGAAATCTTCCCTTCTCTGGTTTTCCGGACATGAACTCCGGCTCGTCCACACGTTTCTCTGACCTCGAGTCACACATTGGCTGAATGCTGCACCATGGAGCCTTCAATTGAGCGCCATTGACCACCGTTGACCACTCGTGTTTAAGGTATTAAGATAAAGCAATATTATTTGCTTCAAGCAGTCCTGATGCTGAGACAGACAAGCATGCACCTGATAACAAAAGCTCTGATTTCACATCCCCAGCAGAAAAAGGTGATATACAGATGTTGTTACATGAGTTTAAAAAAGACATAGCGACCTTACATGCTGGTTTATCAAAAGACCTTTCAGATTTGAAACAGGTAGTGCAAAAAGCTGAGTCATGTCTAAATGTGATCCAATAAGATGTGGCGCAGCAGAGTTGTGATCAGAGTGAGCTCACAGAAAAGGTTGCCTCCCTTGAAACACTAACGTATGATGTCTAGGATCATGGAGGAATATGAAAATCTTTTCAGGAGAAATAATATGACAATACAAGGCATTGAAGCGAAACAAAAGGGGATGATGGATGGAGCGTTTGAGCAAATCAAACACTCACCTCCAGTCAACTGATCTGGGTTTAATCCATCACCATTCTTTAGCTCACTCAGCCACCCCAGCTCAGACATGGCCATATGCAAATCAGTCTGACCCTGTGCCTCATGGGAACAGTCCAACCCGAACTGCCAAGCCATGTCTTCCCTGGACCGGAAACAAGCATCCTGGGACCGGTTTCGGATTCATAATCCTCATCAGCCAGGTTATCTTGAATCCAGTGGCCAAGTGAGCAAGGGGGTCACATCTGAGCATACCCTGCCAACTTAGGGCAAACAAAGCGAAACAAAAGGGGATGATGGACGGAGCGTTTGAGCAAATCAAACACTCACCCCCAGTCAACTGATCTGTGTTTAATCCATCACCATTCTTTAGCTCACTCAGCCACCCCAGTTCAGACATGGCCATATGCAAATCAGTCTGACCCTGTGCCTCATGGGAACAGTCCAACCCGAACTGCCAAGCCATGTCTTCCCTGGACTGGAAACAAGCATCCTGGGACCGGTTTCGGATTCATAATCCTCATCAGCCAGGCTATCTTGAATCCAGTGGCCAATTGAGCAAGGGACTCACGTCTGAGCATACCCTGCCAACTTAGGGCGAACAAATTGAAACAAAAGGGGATGATGGATGGAGCCTTGATGCACAACTGCCCAATGCATTATTATGGGAGAAAACCCCAGATGCATCAAGAACCCATTTTGCTATTCCTTAATAGCGAAAAATAACGATTCGCTATTAAGGAATAGCAAAATGAAATGCATGAAGAAATCACAAAAAAATTAGCGATTTCTTAAAATTCCTTAATTGCGACTCGCAAATTGCGAGTCGCATTTAAGGAATACCTCTCCATTCATTCCTATGGGCATAGAGGCCCATAGGAATGAATGGGAAGACATTCTCAATTTGCGAATCGCAATTAGCAAATCTCAAATTGAGAATGCGGTTTCAAGGGTGCAGTGGTGTCCAAAGGACACCCTGTTGCACCCCCTGAAATTGATCTGTGCACATATGTTGCACACACACACATGCCTTTAGGGCATGTGTGTGCGCAACATGAAACTTTGAAAAATGCACTTTCGTTTTTGCAAATTACCATGTAGTTTAACTTCATGGGAATTTGTGAGCCCTTTTAGCGAAGTCGCGATTTTTTAAACTTTAATGCATTGCATTTAAGGCATCTCAATTTGAGATGCCTTAAATGCAAGTAATCGCAATTTTGCGATTTCTTAATTTGTGATTTTTGCATTTGGGATGATGCATCCCAAATGCAAAAATATCGGTCGCAAAGGGGCAGATTCTGATAATCTGCCCCTTTGCGAGCGGATTTTACCTTGATGCATCTATGCCTATGTGCGGGCACTTTCAGGCACGTTCTCAATGCTCCAAATGAAAAAGATTTTGTATCAGATCAAATACATTGAGTTTTCATGTCCCATCAGCCACGGAACCAATTGTCACCTGACGTATTCACAAGAGTTAGATTTTTCCACTCAAATAAATAATTCTTGCAGCAGCATGCTGCTAAGTTGATACTTTACATTTTAGAAGAAACACCATTACCCTCTTTCAAAACATTTCGCCTTTAAAGTTGTCTAAGCGAAGTTTCACAACATTTGCAGAGGGTAAAGAACCCCTACATGTGGGGATTCCCAGTGTGCCTCATGTTTATCATGGCCAACAAACAGTGCTCGGATAAAATCTAAGAATTAGCTAGCGAACTTTTGAATTTGAGTCCTTCAGCAGAGTGAGTGGAGACTACTAAAGCAACAAATGATGGTGACCCCAATAAAGTCTGGAAGAAGGCTGTTTCAAGGAATGAGCAGGACACTAAGAGAAAGCCATTGAAATGTCTAGAACAAAGACTAGAGCGTCTGCCTTTAGATGAAAGGTGATGACGGCAAATAGCCTTACTGCTCTGTATTCTCCAGGAAATGTAATGAACTGTGGCGGGCACAGCCATACAAGCTTTGTTCATTTACGATGTTGGACCGGCTTCAACTTACAATGTATGGTTTACCTAAACTATTTCTTCACAATTTGCTTGTATCCTTTACACTATAGAATGTAGCATGGACTTCAAGCTTCTCTCACGAAGTGCCCCGCTACCTCATGTTGACTTTCCAGTTGCCACTATGTTGTAATGTTTTTTCAGTTTTTTCATTTGTTGCTTACTATGCGGAAATACTTGTTATGTTTAATAGCATTGTTTTTTGTTGTTTTCTATTTTGCTGGACATAGATTATTTTACGATTGGGCACTCTTGCAGCTATTGATGTTGGAACTTTCAGGGTATTGTCGAGAAGTAGGCAAATTGGTGTATGTTTTGAATTCCAAACAAAAAAACTCTAGACCCTTGCAATGACACAGCTCAATATCAAATCCCTTAATTTTTAGGGGTACGATTCACCTCTGCAACGCAAAGCCCTCCTTAAATGGTTACATATGATGGAGGTAGATTTGGGCCTGGTTAAGATCTTTGCAGACGGGTTACTCCATTATAACAATGGTGGATATCCCATTCGTTGAAATATAAATCCCATTATATATTCTATGGGATTTTATTTAGGCAGGATGGTATTTCCGTCACTAATGTGACAGAGTAACCCATCCGCCGAGAACTAAATCAGGCCTGTAGTCTTGCTACAAGAAACTCACCTTTTCAGAGCAGATAACATGTGGCTGAAATCATACTTGTATCGACTCCAACTACACACCTCTAGCCATAATATGATGAGGGGAGTAGCAATACTTTTCAGAAGGGCATTGGTGGTGATTATAAAGCTGGAGCATCTTACTACAGAGGGGAGTTAGTTAGGATGTGAGGCATCATGGAACACAAAGCCTAACTATTTTTTCAATCTGTGGTCAAAATGACAACAAGATGCAGTTTTATGAAGCTCTCTTCTTATGGTAGATGAGTTTGCACAGGCTGAGTTAATATTAGGAGGTGACTTCAATACTGTACTTGATCCTGCATTAGACAGAGCTGTAACCAAATATAACACTTGCACCAATGCTTCCTCATCTAACAGAGGCCATTATAGATTTTAACTTGATTGGGATCTGAAGGGACATACATAGGGCCTTATTTAGAACTCAGCTTGTTACACCATCACAATGGTGACAGATATCTTGTCCGCCAAAATATAAATCAGATAAGATGTAATGGGATTCACATTACAATTGACAAATTATCTATTGACCATGTGATGGAGTAACCTGTCCACTGAGTTCTAAATCAGGCCTTTAGTGGCGAAAGAGGCTATACATTGTATTCCTACGTTCACCAAATGTATACGAGAATATTTTTTTCTTAATCTCCCAATCTTTGTAACTTAGAACCCAAGGGGCCGCAATAGGCTCCACGGTATTCTGAGAACATGCCAGATCTTGTTCTCCCTCGACTTAAGCTCTCACCCCCATTCTCCTTCCCACATTTGGTATATCCATGAGATAGTGTTGGAAAGTGGATTTTTAGTAGGAGGGGATATTCGCCTTCTGCTAGTAATAATACCATAATCACTAATTGGTCCAGTCAAGTCTCAATAAATTATTCCTTCTCAACCCTTGGTAGCTTGCCAAATGAGCAGTCAGGCTCAACTTAGGAGACAGGTAAGCGTAAAGCATTGAATATCACCAAAACAGTAAATAAGTAAAAGACACAACTACAATAAAAATCCAACATCAATTTATGATAATAGAGTATATTTTTATCTCTATAGTGACACCAAAACAGCAAACATCCAATGTAGGAAACCAGAGATATGATTTTTTAAAGACTAAATAAAAAATAGTGCATTTTAGTATTAAAAAATTCAAAATGCCCCTCGTGGATATCTGTTCACGTTGTACCGGGACAAAGTCTGGGTTTTAGGCTGACCTCCAAACTTAGGGCCTGATTAGAAGTTAGCCAGTCTTGGAGAGGGATGCCGCGCCAGAGCCCCACTCCAAGACTGCCAAACACATAGTCAGTCCGCCCGACAGATTATGAATTGTAATCCTGGAGGGCGGACCGGCAACAGCGGTCCCATGGTGGTGCCTTTCTAAGCCTCATAGTAGAGCCTTAGAAAGGCACTGTTGTAGAAGAGCTGCAGCTCATTCCAGCTCACACAGAAATGCACAATGTTGTGCACAGAGGCAACAGTGGGCCCTGCACAGCCCCCTTAGCTTCCTCACCAACACCCTTTTAATGGCAGACTTACCGTACTTGTAGTAACAGCTTGTGGGCCGCCAGTCTGGCGGTCCACAGACTGCCACCACAGGTTTGGCGGTCAAATGAACTGCCAAACTCGTGATCGGGTCTTACATCTTTTTCTTGGAGCTTATCTCTCATTGATGGGTCCTCAGGCTTCTCAGAATGAAGCTCGATTTGACGATGGTGGGTTGATGTAGCATGATGCTTTGGTGAGCCTCTGGAAGTCTTTATCCTTGACTTCAATTGCGAGGAGCTGTGGAGGTTTAAGCAGGACAAACCAGCATGGTCAAGCTGATTCTCGAGTTGACAATGGCAGCTTTGGTCTCCTCCTAGATGTGTTTTGCAAAATTTAGCAAAATGTTACCACACTTTTAAATCTCAAAGCTTCTTTGTTGCTTTGGGGAAAATAAGTGCCCACTAACTCAGTCTAACTGGATTGCCTCTTGGGAGCTAGTATTCAATTTTCACCAATGCACTTGAATAGTCCAGGAAAAATCCAGCTGCAATTGGTAAGCTGGGGTGATCTTCTCTTTGAGCTTGCAGGTGACTCCTTCCAGATCTGTGGTATCTGTTGCTGTTCAGGGAGTCCACTCCTTTGAGTCAAGGACAATCCTTTATTTGTGGAGCCTTGAGTGTGCAACAGTTGAAGTCCTTTTAAGTGCAAGCTTTCTGTGGTGCAGTCCAAGGGTCCAGCAGGACAGTCCTTCTTCTACTTTTGTTTCAGGCACTGTTCTGAGGGGTTCCTGCCCCTCTCCCATATTTATCCTCCATTCTGAGCTGCCTGTGGGGGTGTTTTACCTGGACCCTTTGCAAGTTTATTCCTAAACTTTTTTACCTTCCTCTGCCCATTTCTTCTTTTTGTTGGATTTAAGACTCTGGGCACTTTTGCAGTTGCAAAACATTAGTACATCGTTTTGAGACCTGCTATTTGGAAGGGAACGCCCCTTTCAAGTAGCGAGTCGAAAAACCTATTTCGCAAGTTGCAAATAAATTGCAACTCACTAAATAGGCTTTGTACATGGCCCATGATGTTTTTGCATGCACAAACATGTTCGCAAACGCGTTTATGCATTCAAAAATGGGTAGTACTTTTGGCCCTTAGTCTCAGGGAGATACACAGAATAAACAATGGGGACATTTTCAAAAAGCATTTATTGAACCATAGTAATTCTAGTATAAAACATGTTTGCTGCGACAATCATTAGATAGAAGCAAATGTAAAAGATTACAAGCACCAACAGAGTAAATATAAGGTAGAATTCTACCATGGTGCTAAAACAGTGAATATATTCAGGCATATAAACATGACTCTAAGCAAGTGTACTCCTACAATACTGACATGCCTTAAGTGTACCTAAGTATGCCTAGCATGTATGTAGGTGTAAAGCCAAGAATCCCCTTGGAAGGAGCCAGCCCAATATCTGATAGGAGAGAATGAAGAATCCCATCTTGGTCTCGAGTTGGACACCCCACAAGGGATGTCAGACCTCTGTGTGCTGGAGATTCTGCAGGCTGGGACCTCAGTGTCTTGTGTCAGCATGGAAGCTTCTATTCTGTCTATCTATTGAATGTATGGTTCTTTTATACCATAACAATAGCTTTGGGGTTTATAACACAACCGATCTGTTGTAATTATGATTATGTAAAAAGCCTAAATCCATATCTGGAATTATACAAAGAAGTTCTTTCATCCTTGGATGAAGATTACCCTGACTTTTTTACAGAGTATGTTAATCCAGTTATGTACATCATGTGAAGGGGACCTTTCTCAGAATCCTCATGGATAATAATAAATGAGGCACATTTCAAAGAAACCAATTGACATTTATTCATCACACAAATGGGTAAAAGGTCAGTGCTAGAACCATTTTTTTAATTTATTTTTTATTTCAAAAGAATTTTTATTGGCACTTTCAGCAGAAAATAAAACAGAGCAATTACACAGGAGATGTATACAGAGGGACAAGTATGTGGTTGTAAGGCGTTAGTTTGCGATAGAGGATATATCATACCCATAAGAGTGTAGAAATTAAGTATCACCTCTCAGCAGTAAGCTAGCACAACATAGCAGTACATAAATGATATAAACTAAATAAATAAATAGAAACTAATACAGTAAGCAGTAGTATCCACAATATCACACAGGTGAATCACAGGTTATTAGCAATGCAGTTACATTGTGATGACTCTAGTTATACATGCAGAGTGGCACTGATCTGGCCAGAGTGTTTAGGGGGAGAAAGAGGCGTATGGGTATTGAAATAGATGTCGAGGGTGGACCACATATGCCTCCTAGGGGGACGCCATGGGGACAGTTGGAGAGATATGTTATCGGCACCTCAGGGATTGATTACCCAGTTGAGCCAGCAGGCGAAGTTAGCTTTGCTGGTATCCTTCCAGTTGTTAAGGACTACCTTGATGGCAGCTATGAGTAGGAGATCAAGTAATGCCCTGTCATCCTCATTAAGGGAGGGGGCTTTAAGGAAACCGAAGACCAGGTATGGCAACTCCCTGGGCGGAGAAAAGGAGAAGACTTTATTGATGAAATTGAAAACTTTGTCCCAGAAGGGAACCACACAGTCGCATTGGAGGATGAGGTGGTCAAGGTCTCCCTCTGCATGTTTACAGTTGTAGCAACATGCGTCAGAGCTTATGTTGTGAGCGAAGAGACACGCCAGTGTCCAAAAAGCTTTATGAAGGAGCCAAAATTTGGTCTGGGATAAAGTAGGGCTGACTTTGTGATGCATACAAGATTCCCAGGTTTTGGCCCATTCAACCTCTGAGATAGGTAAGGAGAAATGTGAGGATCAGAAATGTGTGAGGGGTTTAGTGAGGTTGGAGTGTTGAGGGCATGAGTTTGTATATCGCGGACACTTGATGGCCTAATTTGTTTATTCAGGAGAGATACAACGGGAGGGATTGGGGGTTTAATGAGAGTTTTGCTCTGGTGACTGCGGCCTTGATGTTTAGAAAATTATAGAATTCTATTGGTTCGAGATTATACTTGGCCTGTAGGTCCATAAACGGGATGGAGTATGATCCTGTGAAAAGTTGGTGTGGAAAGAAGATACCTTTTTTTATCCAGTGTAGATTATATAGTAGTTTACCGTTGTGTAATACTGAATGATTATGCCACAGAGACTCCCATCCCGAGCGGCGACTGGTATTCTCAAGTAATTTTGTGAACCTTAAGGAGGACAGCTCTAGTATTGCGAAAGATTGGTTTTGAACAGGTTAGAGTGTTCATATTGACGGAAAGAGCAGCTCCTTGGGCGATGTCTCCCAGGAGAGCTTTTTCAACCTCTAACCAGACAGGGGTGTAAATGGTAGGGGCCGATAGCCAGTAGGAGCTCTGTTTGGCGAGCAATGCAGTTTCGTATCGTCTGAAGTCTGGCAGATTGACCCCCCTAGTGATTTGCCGAGTCGCAGCTTCTTTATGCTGATCCGAGCTCTCTTCCCCTTCCACAGGAAGGTAGTGAGTGTGGCGTCTAGCTTGTAATGGAAATCTTGGGATAAAGTTAGGGGTAGCATAGTAATGAGGTAGTTCACCAGTGGGGAGATCATCATTTTGATGGTCTCGACTCTTCCCCACCAAGTGATGAAGCGAGGGGACCATCTTTCTAGCTGTGTTTTTATTTTGTTCAAGGTACATTTCTTATTCCGCTGGAGAGTTTCAAGTAGGGTGCCTCCAAATTCAATTCCAAGATATTTAATGAAGTCTGGCTGCCAGCAAAGACCGGATTTACTCAACATGTCTTTGGTAGCGTATATATTTATGGGTTTGATCTCCGAATTATCTTGGTTCAGTTTGTAGCCTGAGTGGATTGAATAATTTTCTATGGTAGACATTAAGGCCTCGATGGAGGAATCAGGGTGTTCGGTGACTACTAGGATGTCATCTGCATAGGCGGCTAGTTTTACACAGGTGTCTCCAAATTCCACTCCTTTAATTTTGTCGTTTCTTTTTATATCTGCGAGGAGAGTAAGCATGGGCTGAAAATGCGTTCCGCTCGCGGAATTGCAGATTTTCCGTGATTTCGCGATCCGCGAATCTCGCGAAACCGCGGTAAAATCAGTGAATCAGCGGGGATGAATTTTCAGCCAAGCACTTACAGGGTTACAGCAGCAGGTGCAAAAGTTGAAGCTAATTTTTTGTAAACTTTTACAAAAGGGTTACAAAGAAATTAACTTCAACATGGGCACCTGCTGCTGTAAGCCTGTAAGTGCTTCCTGGCGCCTCGTTGCCTACTTGCAACTATTCTCTGGCCCTGCTCTGACCCTTGAAGCAGGGTCAGAGAATAGTTACAAGTTAGCAAGAAGGCGCCTGTCACGAAAATTAAACCTCAACAGGAAGCACTGACAGATATTAAAACAAGCATTTGCAATGCAATAGGTCTCGCATTAGGAAAGTTTGAACTATTGGTCTTGTAAATGACAATTTTTTAAATGTATGTGTTGGTTTTGAAAATAGCTAAATTAATAGCTTTGTCATTTACAATGCCAATAGTTATAACTTTCGCAAATGTGACACCTATAGCATTTGTAATGCAACATGTTTTGTATTTACGTGACTTAGATGTATTGATATTACAAATTTCAATGGCTTTTAATTGTTTAAATAATTAATACTTAAATAAAAGTGATTTTAATTTATAATGGCAATAGCTTAAACTTTTGTAAATAACTTTTGTGAAGATTATGTTCAGTGTATTTTATTGTGACGAAAATCCAAGAACAGAAGTGAAATATTAACATCTTTTTGTGACATTTGTAATAAAGCTTGGAACATTGAGAGAACATATTTGAACCAGTTGTTGTTGAATGGTTGCGCAGATTGATGATGGGGTGGTGCTGAGTGGTGCTGTGGTGGTGCTGAGTGATACTGGGATGGGGCTGAGTGATGCTGGGGTGGTGCTGAGGGGTGCTGTGGTGGTGCTGAGTGATGCTGTGGTGGTGCTGAGTGGTGCTGTGGTGGTGCTGAGTGATAATGCAGTGGCGCTGAGTGATGCTGTGGTGGCGCTGAGTGATACTGTGGTGGCGCTGAGTGGTGCTGTGGTGGTGCTGAGGGGTGCTGTGGTGGTGCTGAGTGATGCTGTGGTGGTGCTGAGTGCTGCTGTGGTGGTGCTGAGTGATGCTAGTCTAACAGGGGGCAGAAGGGCACAACAGCAAGGGAATAACAGAGAGCAGAAGGCCACAAAAACGAGTCTAACAGAGGGCAGAAGGGCAGAAAAACAAGGGAAAAATGTGTCTAACAGAGGGCAGAAGGGCACAAAAAACTAGTCTAACAGGGGGCAGGTGGGCAGAAAAACAAGGGAAAAACGAGTCTACCAGAGGGCAGAAGGGCAGAAAAACAAGAGAAAAACGAGTCTAACAGAGGGCAGAAGGGCACAAAAAACGAGTCTAACAGGGGGCAGAATGAATCCCGCCCTGCGTGTTTGTCCACGAAGAAGCCACCTTTTTGTGCAATACCTCTACTCAACTGGAGTACTTTCCACTGTCTAATCAGTAAGTGCTACCTCGTTGGCTAAATGTATAGGGACAGATTTACAATAACTGGCGCATCCCCAGGGATGTGCCAGTTATTGTGTGCCGCAGCTCCGCCAACCATGGTGCGCCGCATTTACAATGCGGCGCACCATGTGGTAAAAACGGCACAGATGCGTCACGCATCTGTGCCGTAAAAGCAGCGCATTGCTGGTGCTGCGTCGCAAGCGCGGCGTAGCTCCAGCAATGCTCTGGGGGGCCCTATCTCCCCAATGCTGCGCCAAGCTTTGCGCCTGCTTCAAGCAGGCGCAGGGTTTTGATGCAGCATTGGCCTAAAAGTGACTAGGTGAAATCTTGTAGATTTCATTCAGCCACTTTTAAGAGGCGTTCCTGCGCAGGAACGCCCTCCCCTGGGTCGGAACACTTCCTGATGGCGCAGGGCTTTACAAAGTGATGCATCTCTCAGATGCGTCACGTTGTTAATACCCAGCACCATGGCCCATCTTTTGTGCTGCTGCTGCGTCAAAAAAGTGATGCAACTGCGGCTCAAAAGAGGCGCAAGCGGCTTGTAAATCTGCTCCATAGAGCTTTTACTACACTGCAGCTGCGTAAAGGGCCAGAAGATGTGTCTCCAGTGACCATGTGTGCCTGTGCCTTTGTTACAGGCACACATGGTCACTGGAGACACATCTTCTGGCCCTTTAGCAGCTGCAGTGTAGTAAAAGCACTACACATTTACCCAATGAGGGAGCACTTACTGGATTAGCCAGTAGAAAGTACCCAGGGCAAATCGCAAAAAAATCTGCGATTTCGCGGGAAAATTTGCAAATTCAAGGATTTTTTTTGCGATTTCGCTGGGAAATCCACGAATTCGTGGAACGCGAATTCGAAAATTTCACCCGTGCTTAGAGGAGAGGCTCCATCGCCAGAAGGAAAAGAGCTGGAGAAAGGGGACAGCCCTATCTGGTCCCTTGCTCTAGTTTAAAGGGTTCTGCAAGGGAGCCATTTATGGGGATGCGGGCGGACGGTGAGAGGTAGAGGGCCATTACCATGTCAATGAAGGTGTTCCCTAAGTTGAAGGTATGCATACATTGTTTTAGGAAGAGCCATTACACCCTGTCAAATGCTTTTTCCGCGTCCAGGTTGATGGGAACGAAGGGAGTGGCTGTTACCTTGGCTTTTTCTAAAACATGACAAAGCAGTTTCGTATTATCATTGGACATGCAATATTTTAAAAAGCCTACTTGTGAGATGCTAATCAGCTTAGGGAGAATTGCATTTAGTCTGTTCGTAAGCGTTTTAGCATAAATCTTGCAGTCAAATTTATGAGCGAGATTGGACGGTAGTTTTTCGTTCGGAGCGGGTCCTTCCCCTCTTTCAGAATGACGATAATGGTGGCCTCACTCATTGAGTTCGTGACACCTTTCTTTAAAGCGAAGGACTGAAAAAGGTTAATCAATACCGGACTGATAGGACCCGCAAATTCTTTATAGAAGCTGGCCGAGAAGCCGTCAGGGCCTGGGGCTTTATTGCTTTTGAGGGTCTTGATGGAGGTAGATATTTCCTGTATTGTGAAGGGGGAATTTAGCTTGGAGTTGTCCTCTTTAGAGATCCTCGGGAGATCTAATGAGCTCAGATATTTAGTGCACATCTGAGAATCGAAATCTACTTTGTTCTTGTAAAGGTCTTCATAAAATGATTGGAAGACTTGTAGGATGTTGTGGTGTTTGGTATGGATAGTGTTGGTCTGATCTTTAATTGAGGTTATATTGAATTGGTTTTTCTTATGCTTGAGGTAGGATGCAAGTAGCTTCCCAGCCTTATTACCCTCACATAATCTCTTTGCTTTAAACGTATTTATAAAAACCCCAGCTCTTCTGCTAATTATTGCATTATAATCATACTTCTTTTTAGTGAGATTATTTAGAATTGACTTGTTTTGTAAATCGGCTGCATGCAAGATTTCCAACGCTTTGATGTCTCTCTCAAGGGTTTCAAGCTTGAGGTTCAGTTTCTTATTCATTTGCGCACGGATGCCAATAATAACCCCTCTAATAGTGGCTTTAAGTGCATCCCAGGCAATTTATATGTCCGAGCCTGGAGTGTCATTTAAAGCAAGGTATTCACGGATGGCGGACTCAATCTTTTTTTTGTTATCAGGTTCGGAGAGGATGTCCTCATTGAAACACCAGCGTTTCGGGGGAGAATGGAGCATGAGCCGGATCATTTGGTGTGTATACTGGAGTGATCAGAGACCAGTTTAGGGGCTACACCAGTCTCCTTGAATGAGGTGTGTGAAGGGGCTGGAGATTAAGATGTAGTCAATTCTCGAGTAAGAGTTGTGAGGGGCCGAGTAAAATGTATAGTCTCTCCCGTCTGGGTTCCTGTAAGCAACAGGAGTCGCGAAGGTCATGTTTGGAGCAGAGATGCTTTAAAATATCATGGGAGCATGTAGGGTGATAAGAGCAGTTGGATTGGTGATCTAGGAGTGGATCTAAGGGGAGGTTGAAATCCCCGCCAACGATCAACAGTTCATCTTGTGGTATGTTCTCTAGTGCAGATGAGACTGATTCCCATAACTCAGGGTCATCCACATTTGGTCAGTAAATGTTCAGAACATGAATGGGGTCATCATCCCTCTTTAGGTGTGCACTGATCAGTCTACCATCATTTTCCTGAGTATGTGAGATCAGGGAGATGTTGGATTTTTTCGAGATTAGGGTGATCACCCCTCTTTTCTTCTGTATTGCTGGGGAATACATGGTGTGCGAGATCCAATGTTGTTTAATGAAGTCAGTGTCCTCTTTTGACAGTTTTGTTTCCTGTAGTAGGATGATATATCCCTTAGATTTTGCTAAATAGTCCAGGATTTTCCTACGTTTAACTGGGTGGTTTAGGCCCTTAACGTTTAGGGACACTATGTTAAGGCCTTCCGACAGGGTTTTGGCTTGGGTCATCGGGCTTCTGAATGTCGCTTCCGAGGTGGCCAGTACACTGTGGGTGTTTTTGTGCAGTCTGTGAGATCAGGATACAGCGTAACAGGAAAGTGAACCTCAATAACTGTGGAGACCTCCATTTGTAAGTTAACCTGTGGTAGTCGGCATCAAAGAAACATGCAGGGCATGGTACAAGTGATACTACCATTGAAAGCAGAGCGACAAATAAAAGAAGAGAAAACAAAAACCATACTGAAACGACCAGAAGAAACTTTCCCCCATGTTCCCCACACTCCCCCCTCATCCCAAGAACCCTGACCCTACCATCTCCCCCCTCTGTGTCCTCCCTCCCCACCCCCACAAATTTCGAACTCAGGAGCAGCAACGGCAGTACCGTCCTAGTTCAACGTAGGAGTGTATGATGAGGCGTTAATACAACAGGAGAAACAAGCATTTCATGCGAATTGGGCAGAACTGTGCATCCATAAATAAGCACGGCATGTATGCAAACTTTCTATCTAACAAGTATGGTTGCAGCAGATTACCTTGCCCTTATTCAAGATTATAAGAACCACTCTTATGTCTAGCAAGGTAATAAGAAGGTAAATCAGTAACCAGCCTACTAAATAGCATGCATCTAAGCAGCATGCTGACCCTATATAGATGCATGTTAACTGAGTTACTCAGAGTGCTGGTAGGGATCAAGAACGACCGGTGACAACACCTGCAACGGCCCTGAGGAGTGTCAACCATTTCAGAGTGAAACATTTCGGAGTGAAACAATTTGTGAACGAAGTAAAAAACTTTTCATACCTGGGTCTGTAACATGACTCAGACTGTGTAGTGAGGATTATTTTTAACAGAACTAATGCGTGATAAGTAGATGACTACTCTCAAAACAAGGGCAATTGAGATAGAAATAATGACTGACTGACATGTTGTCAAGGCATCATGGTACAGTTCTAGTAATAACGGAGTTCATAGCTGGTAATGCAGCAGCAGACAGTTCAACTTTGCCTCAGTCAGAGGCTGGCTGATTCGTGAGTGTCCGTTTTCCGTTTGTTCGAGGAGCCACTCGAGGAGTCCATAGATTGCAGAGGTGAGTCTTCCAGATAGTGGGCGAGGTCTTGAGGATCGAAGAAGAAGCGTGGTTTGCCATGATCGATGATCTTAAATCTATCCGGACCTGCGAATGAAAATTGGATGCCTTTCGATTTCATCCTTTCTCTCAGTGACAAGAAGCCTTTTTGTATCTCGACAGTGTCTTTAGAATAGTGCTGGGTGAAGATTATACAAAGACTCTACCAGGTGATATGGTGGTTGTTCCTGGCGTATTGTAAGATGGCTTCAGTGTGTTGGAATCGCAGCGGTTTGCAGATCAGGGGGCGAGGGCCCTTTTTCCCTTGGGGGATGAACATCGGTATCCTGTGAGCCTTGTCGAGCTCCAGACTGTGGTTGAAGGTAATTCCTGTGACTGCTGGGATCCAGGCTTCCAGGAATGCTACGCAATACTCAGCATCCTTGTCCGAATCTTCCGGCACACCAAAGATGCGTACATTACCCCTCCTATTTCTATCCTCCAACTCTGCATACTGACGCTTGAGGGTGGCAGTAGTGTTTTGAAGTTGGTGTATGGCCTTGGAGGAGAGGGTTGTTTTATCTTCAACATCACTTATCCTCTGCTCTTATTGCAGTAAGCTCGAGCTGCATGGTGTCGGTATTACCTTTTGTAGATTTGGCCAGTTTTTTAAGTATCATGTCCAATGTGCTGGTGAGGTCCGCTCTTGCTTTGATAGGCGATTCAGAGATGGACGGTTTGGCATTTATTTTCTTGTTGTATTTTTTGTCTTCCCTTTCCGCCATTTCGCTGGGTCGTCAAGTGAATTTGAAGATAAGGAAGGGTGAGACGAGAAGGGAACTAAGACCAAGCACTAGAGAGTGAGAGTAGACTGTGTGGATGCCCGGTTATAGCGTGTGCGCGTAATATGACTTGTGATGGGGGCTTCTTCTGGTTTTTTTTCTCACTGCACCCCGTCGTGTAAAGATACTCACTGTGAGATCTTCCTGAGGTCTGCACTCTTAGTAGAGTGTAGGATGAACGGAATTTTCCAGGTTCTCTGTATGCTACCATGCAGGGATTGGGCGTTGGTCATAGGCGCTTATTCCGTCATGTGGTAACCGTAGTGGTGATAATGGCAGGCCATATTTCAGATTCTTTTCTGTCTCAGTGAGATGCTATACCCCATATAGTCTTTACTAACTTGACACCGTTAGAGGAAGTGGTGGGCAAGGAGAGTATCAGTACTCTACTCCACGGTGATGGGCACGAACAACAGACCGTCTAGTTGGCCTTGGTATTGTCGGTTATTGCAGGCTTACATGAGCTATCCAATTTTCTGCGCTGGTGACCTTGCTGGGCTCCCCACTGGAACTTTCTGGAGTTACACGCCGCTCCTCTGGGCTGATTTTTTTATACTTCTTATTCTTCTTATTTCTTCTTATTCTTTCTGATACTACCTCATTCTTTCTTATATTTCTTATTCATTATACTCATTGTACTTGTAGGAACCCCACTGGAGCTTGCTGTAGCTTCCTCGCCGCTTCTTCACGAAATTCTCGCTACTGTATAGACTTTATCGCCGACAATTTAAGGTCTGGCTGGCCGATCAGTCCTCACGGTTGTTGGGGGGCCAGAGCAGTAACTGAGTGCTGGCAGTGTAGGATAGACATGCTCCCACTCCGGTGCGTCGGTGTATGGGCTGATGGCAGTGACGGGCACTTCAGGAGCTGTAAATCGAGTATTACTGCCGGGCGCCCGCCTTTAAGAGGTCCGGCATGGCGGGGCACATTTTAAGGCAAGCAGGTTTTACGGGCATAATAGCGCGGCTGGGCAGTTGCGCTGGATGTTGATTGCACACCTATTCATGGTTGTTGGTGAGGCTGGATGTTCCAATTTGTGAGTCTGACTCGAGGAGCGCGTTAGCCGCGTCTCGGGATAGCGCGTTTCAGCACCATGATAGGGCTCCGCGAGTAGGCTGCACGGCCGATTTCCTCTGTGATCCAAAGCAGGCACACTCGATCACTGCATTTCCCGTCTCTTGCACCAGGGTGATCTCTGGCAGGTCAGGTGACGATTTTCCCCGAAGTCGGGTCCAGGTGTCCAGTAATGTCCTCCTGGGATGGTAAAATTTGCCCTCCTACGTTGCAAGGAACGGATTAGGCAGCCATTTCCACAAATGTAGGTGAAAGGTCCTTTAGCTATTTAGGCCTAGATTGGGGTACATAACAATAGGACTTGCATTGCGTCATACCACAGTAAAACATTGTCGCACTACTGCTCTGCACTTAGACCATTACGTATTTGGTTTACCCCTTTTCTATCATTGATTGTTTACTTCTGCCTCATCTTCTTACACCTGTTATTTACTCCATGTGGGCTATGGGTTTGGGCGGACCGGAATAACAGGCGTGGAGGCCGGATGTAGTGAGCTATGTCTTAGCTTTCTTTATTGTCACACGCACAGACGGGGTTTGTGGAAGGTATAGATAACAAAGGATTGAAGAAAGAAGGGTTCTTGGATGCAGTCGTCAGGGAGGAAATGTCCGGGATGAGTTCTGGCTGTACGTCTTCTTCTTCTTGTTCTGTGGGTCCGGTGGCCCTCGGAGTTAAAGAGAGAGAGAACAGGGCAATTAGTCCTCCACTTTGGACTCTGAGTAATGACACCAACACCCGGGTTGTGGTGGGGAAAAAGGGAGAGTGAGGAGGGTTCGGAAGGGGCGAAGGTGGGAAAGAGTACTAGCGGGAAGGAAGAGGGTGAAATCAGTGAGGGATCCGGTGTGGGGTTCTCTACGTTCAGTGTCTTGGGTAGTGTTCTATATACAGTGCTCCTAGGAGTGCTATACAGTGGGGGGATGCTCTATATACACAATTATACAGTTCGACCTGGGAGCCAGGAGACAGGGTACTCACATGCCCCGCCGCAACTCTTCTCCGAGTTGCGGCCGCTCTCCAGCCACCTCCTGGGGACTCCACCAGTCCTCGCTCCAGATCTCCTCGTCCTCGCCTCCGGTCTTCTCTTCTCCTGTGCCTCCGCTATCTCCGTCCACCGCCTCCGGTTCTCGGTATGCTGTCTCCTGCCACGAGTCCGCCATCAAGAACGCTCCTCCTTCTCCGCAGTCGCCTTTTCCGGGTACCGGGCCGGGATCATAGACGGGACTTCCGGGGTCAGCGTCAGGTCCTTCTGGTCTTCCGTCAATCGCAATTGGTTCCTGCACGGGAAGAGAAAGGGGAGGAGACCATGTTGCCAGGGACGCTGTTGGATCGCTATCGGAGCCCAGAGAGTTCGTACTGAGCCATCGCCCAAGGGAGGTAGGGGACGGTTCCGTTCCACACTCCAGTTGTTTAGTACCTTGCCAAAATGGAATCTACCTTTGACCCTGATGACTTGTTGGGGTTTAATATGGAGGGAGCAGTGACTAGCTGTGAGTGAGGAATCCACACTGTAGGAGCTTCAGAAAGTCCTAATTTTGACCACGGACATTGGGTAAAAGTATCAACAGAGAATCAGGATGTGGTGATTTTGAGAAAGACCCTGAGGAGGACCCTAAGCTTAGTGAGCACTCTGAGAGGGAGGGTTCCCAATCAACACCGCTAGAGTCCACTTGGCCCTGAGGAGTTTGAGGAGGAGGGAGAAAATGAGTAGGCAGGGACACCAGCAGAGAGAGAAGACTCAATAGATAGGGGGTCCTTCACCAGATCTAGTGCTAGGAGCAGTGTCACCTCCCACACCCATTTCCCTAAGGAGCTGATGGATTGACAGGTTGAGAGGAACCTTAGGTCACGTGTTTCCCAGTTAGCTGTAGAGGAGAGAATGGCAGTGGCTGAACTAGCTTTAGCTGAGGAGAGGCTGGTGGAGACTGAAAGACCCATCACCAGAGGAAAAAACGGCCCATGAGCGTAGTGTGAGAGTAATAAACTTACCACAAGTATAGTCCAGTGGGGGCAGCAATATTGAGTCTAGTATTAAAAATTCAACTCACATAACCACAGACTAGTTGTCTAGTTTCAAGCAGGGTTAAGACATAGATCAGTGGTTTCAGGAGTATGAGAGAGCTCTGGCGGAAGTGTGTAGGATCACTGAGGAGTATTGGGGAACTGGCCTAGGGAATTATGTTCCTCATGATGGGAGAGATACCCTACTGTACCTAGAAGGGAGTGACTGGCAGAGGTATACCACCAGGAAGGAAGTATTGATTCACCCCTGAAGAGTATAGTGTGAGGTTCAGGGGCAGCACAAAGCTATCTCAACAGTCTTGGGAGGAATTTGTGGAGGATGCTTGCAAAGCACTGAATGGTCGGGGGAAGGGTAGTGCAAAAAACACATTTGAAGGACTGTACAATCTAGTTGTCAAAGAGGCACATGTTTAGTTGTTGTTTCCCAGGGCTACCCCAATGCCTGTTGAAGTGTAAGTGCTCTGATCATTGCAAACTTGCAAAGGAGGCAGACCTCTGTGTGAGTACCAAAGGTTCTGGAAAGGCATTGGGAGTGATGCTAAATGGAGTGGTTCAGGTCCCCTCCACAAAGGACGGGGGAGGTAGCCCAGACAGTTCCCAGTGTTGTGGGTTGAGTAAAGAGCCCCTTCTCAGAGTAGGAGGAGAGGTAGGGGTGGCCAAAGTCCCAGGGTACCCTCCGCCCAGACCTAGCTCCTAGATAGTACCCCAAGGAGCACCACAAGGGGTATTTAGTCTGTACCAGGAGACCATGCTCTGAGAGGAACCCCATAGTGTCAGGAGAACTTGGGGGGACAACTAATACCAACATTCAACCAGTTCTAGTGTCTGGCTGTGCAACTAATCAGAGGTAGGTCATATGTACAGATGGAGGCATTTGAGGGGGAGAAAGGATTCTCCCCTAACTCCTGTTTAGCGTAAGGGTAAAGCCCCTCAGTTGGAGAACCAGGCTTAGGGTTCTTACAATTTCACTTTGTGGGGTACCAGTCCTAGATGGAGGGTGCTGAACACCAAAAGAAGGGGTAGGGGAAAGAAAGACTTATCCCTGATCCCTGTTCAGCCTAAGGGTACAGAGCCCGGGTTGCAAGACCAGTTTCAGGATAGAATCCCTAAACTGTTGGAAGAATTGTGCAGGAAGGCTGCCACAAGTGTCCTGACAGTTCTGGATCCTGAGGGTACCACTCCCAAAAGGATGGTATGGAACCCCAGAAGGAGGGGCAGGGGGAGGAATGACTTGTTCTCGACTCCTGTCCAGCCGAAGGGAACAGAATTTGTGCTGGAGGACCGGTCTCAGAATGCCACCCCTGTACTGGTAGGAGATAGAATGGTGAAAGGATGTTATGCGCCTAGGACTACCCCTCACCCATCTTGAGAAATCATAGAGGACAAAGACCCCTGGATCTGGGACAGAGCTTTCATCAGGTTGGGAACAGAAGTCAGACCCAAAGGGTAGAATGAGTCACATCACTTTGGGAGCCATGGTGGTACTATCTGCCTACTGAGAGGCATCTGTGAACAACTTAGAGTTAGGCGCTTCACAGATGGAGTCCGCAGGTGAGGTGAAGGATTCCCCATTTGTTAGATTAGTGGGCCATGGGAGTATAGACAATGGGATCCAACTGGGTTTAGAGAGGCGTTGAACTGTAACGTGCTCCTGCATTAGTGGGCCAAAGTCCATATTCTATCATACTAAGCAGGGAAGTCAACCAGGGTGTGGGTTAGTCTACCCTGGTTTCAGGCTAGAAGGATGTTGTGTTGGAACTGGCCCTTTTAGTAGGGTTAACCCCAAACCTTTTGCCTTCCTCAGCCTATATTTTCTGACCTTTGTTTTGTCGCCTTTAGAACTCTGGACACTTTACCGGTGCTAAAGTGCATATGCTCCCCCCAATACATGGAATGATTGGTTTAGAAATGAAATGAAATGAAGAAGGTTCTTAATAGAGCGCACTGCGACCAAGCGGCTTCCTGGCGCTGTAGTAGAAGGCTAGGGCAGAGATGTGATTCAGCCGGAGTACGCTATGGAGAACAGATGTGTCTTGAGGGCTTTACGGAATTGGGGGTAGGTTGGGATAGACCTAATTGACAGAGGGAGGCTATTCCAGAAACGGGGAGCCAGTACCGAGAATCTGGTGCCTCACGTTTTAGATTTGCGAAACCGCGGGACATTGAGGAGGAATTGGTTGGAAGAACGGAGGGCACGGGTGGGAGTGTAAGGGATTATGAGTGAATTGATGAAGGCTGGGGCTATACGAATGCGGGCCATGAAAGCCAGGCAGCCCATCTTAAAAAGGGATTTTTGACAGATGGGAAGCCAGTGAAGGGATTTCAGGACAGGCGTGATGTGGGAAGATTTAGGCAGGTGATGAATGATTCGAGCAGCTTGGTTCTGGATGGCCTGCAATCGGCGCAGTTCGTAAGCCGGGATGCCCGCGTAGAGACTATTCCCGTAATCAAGACGGGAAAGAATCATTGCTGGCATGATCAGTTTGAGGGCATCGGAGGAGAAAAAGCGGGACACTTTCCGAATAATACGGAGAGAAAGAAAACAAGAAGAAACAACAGAGCTAATCTGGGCATGCATGGAGAGGTCCCCACTGACGTTAATGCCCAGGGTCTTTGCAGAGGCCGATGGTATGGGCGGAGGGCCAAAGATAGGAGGCCAAAAAGCAGACGACCAAGGGGAGATGGAATGGCCAGTCAGGACTAACTCCGTCTTGTCCAGATTGAGCTTAAGTTGGTTACAATTCATCCACTCCGAGATGAAGACAAGAGTAGAATGAAATTTAGGTAGGGAGTGCAAGGGAGAGGAAAGATCAAAAACAAGTTGGAGGCCGTCCGCATAGTTATATACGGAGACCCCCATATCAAGGAGAGAAAGAATAAGGGGACGAATGTAAAGATTAAAAAGAAGGGGGGACAGGGAGGAACCTTAGGGGACCCCGCAGGGGACCAAGCGGGTAGGGGCAATGTGGCCAGACAGATGGACTGCCTGAGTCCGTCCATTAAGAATGGAGGCGAGCCAAGAGAGCGCGGTACCCTGAACGCCCGCTGCGCTGACCCGGTCGAGAAGGATGGAGTGGTCAACCGTGTCAAGCGCAGAGGACAGATCAAGCAGCACCAGAGCTTGTGGCAAGTTGGAATCCGCCTTGCTCTTGAGCTCGTCTAGGACGGACAAGACCACTGACTCAGTAGAGTGAGCTGGGCGAAAACCCGCTTGGTGGGAGGCCAAGAGATGGTGATCCTCAATGTAGGAGGAAAGACAGGAGGTGATGTGGCTCTCCAATATCTTCCCAAGGTAGGGAAGGAGGGAAATAGGTCTAAAATTGGAGGGAAGGGAGGGGTCTTCACCAGGCTTTTTTAGGATGGGGCGAACTATTGCGGATTTGAAAAATTTGGGAACTAGACCTGAGTAAATAGAAGAGTTAAGAAGTGAATGAGGGGGGTCAGGACAGTGAGTGAAGAGCTCTCTCAGGATGTGTGCGGGGGCACAGTCAGCTGGGGAACCTGACTTCACTTTCTGAAGAAGTGCCAGAAAGGGGCTTAAAGTGATGGGCGGAAACTGGTCAAGGATCGAGACGGGTGGGGGAAGTTGTAGGGAGGGAGAGGAAACAAGGGGTGAGTTAGTTGAGGGAATGTTGGTTTTGATCTTCGCGATTTTGTCTAAAAAGAAGTCATTGAGGGACAAACAAAGCTCTTGGGAGTCGATAGGATTGGAGTTAGCTCTGTCCGATGCGACTAAGTTGCGGACTATGGAAAAGATTTCCTTCGGTTTGTTTGCTGATTGAGATATCTTTTCCGAAAAAACCTGTTTTTCCGAAGAGACCTGTTTGGCATATTTGATTTACATGTATGTCCTTTGTACTGTGATATTCCATATACCCTGGGCCTGTAAATTAAATGCTTATAGACAGAACTGTGTCAGGCCTGCCACTACAGGGCCTGCATGCGCAGTTTACTGCCAATGCAACCTGGTCTTTAAAACCCTTTGCCAAGCCTAAAACTCCCCTTTTATTACACGTTAGTCACTCTAAGGTAGGCCCTTGGTAGCCTACAAGGCAGGGTGCTAAGTGAGCAAAAGGTAGGGCATGTATATTTGTATTTCCTGATAGTGAAAAAAAACGACATTTGTTTTTCACTACTCTGAGGCTTACTCCTCTCATAGGTTAACATTGGGAATTATTTAATACACTTGTAAGCTGTAATGCCTGATTAGAAAGGAGTAGCTCTGTCATGTTTTATATAATTGAAATGGTATTGATAAATCATCTTTACTAGTAAAGTTAGATTTATCATTACTATTTTAGAAATGCCGTTTTCAGAAAGTGAGCATGTCTATGCTCTCACTGCTCTGTGTGCCTTCAGCCCGTCTCCAATACACATCTGGGGTGGTTGACAGCTTCACTTGGTGCTCTCCTTCTAGGCAGCTTCAAACACAGGAAGTTTAGGTGTGTCCAAGCACTCATCTGCATTCTGACGGCCCATCCTGGGCAGGAAGGGAGGGAGGAGCTGACATTTGCAGCTGAATAGGTAGTGTCCTGTCCACACACAAAGGGCTGATTTCCCCCATTGATAGTCTAAAGCCAAGGCTAGGAGGAAAGGACCTCTGTGCATGTCATGGGCACTACTTATTCCCTACCCGTTCTTGATATAAGCAGATTGAGTTAAAGGAATTTTGATGTATGTGTCATGCTGAATATAACAGGCTGCATATTGCTTAGTTATTTTATTTTGTATTTTATCAGTCCAGATTTATAGAATTATCTTGTGTTTAATAAAAGTGTGTTAACATGTGCTACACAAATGCTCGTTAGCACGAATCAACAAATCAAGAAAACACATGCGTCACCTGCCATAGCTTAGCAGAAATGAAATGAAGAAGGTTCTTAATAGAGCGCACTGCGACCAAGCGGCTTCCTGGCGCTGTAGTAGAAGGCTAGGGCAGAGATGTGATTCAGCCGGAGTACGCTATGGAGAACAGATGTGTCTTGAGGGCTTTACGGAATTGGGGGTAGGTTGGGATAGACCTAATTGACAGAGGGAGGCTATTCCAGAAACGGGGAGCCAGTACCGAGAATCTGGTGCCTCACGTTTTAGATTTGCGAAACCGCGGGACATTGAGGAGGAATTGGTTGGAAGAACGGAGGGCACGGGTGGGAGTGTAAGGGATTATGAGTGAATTGATGAAGGCTGGGGCTATACGAATGCGGGCCATGAAAGCCAGGCAGCCCATCTTAAAAAGGGATTTTTGACAGATGGGAAGCCAGTGAAGGGATTTCAGGACAGGCGTGATGTGGGAAGATTTAGGCAGGTGATGAATGATTCGAGCAGCTTGGTTCTGGATGGCCTGCAATCGGCGCAGTTCGTAAGCCGGGATGCCCGCGTAGAGACTATTCCCGTAATCAAGACGGGAAAGAATCATTGCTGGCATGATCAGTTTGAGGGCATCGGAGGCGAAAAAGCGGGACACTTTCCGAATAATACGGAGAGAAAGAAAACAAGAAGAAACAACAGAGCTAATCTGGGCATGCATGGAGAGGTCCCCACTGACGTTAATGCCCAGGGTCTTTGCAGAGGCCGATGGTATGGGCGGAGGGCCAAAGATAGGAGGCCAAAAAGCAGACGACCAAGGGGAGATGGAATGGCCAGTCAGGACTAACTCCGTCTTGTCCAGATTGAGCTTAAGTTGGTTACAATTCATCCACTCCGAGATGAAGACAAGAGTGGAATGAAATTTAGGTAGGGAGTGCAAGGGAGAGGAAAGATCAAAAACAAGTTGGAGGCCGTCCGCATAGTTATATACGGAGACCCCCATATCAAGGAGAGAAAGAATAAGGGGACGAATGTAAAGATTAAAAAGAAGGGGGGACAGGGAGGAACCTTAGGGGACCCCGCAGGGGACCAAGCGGGTAGGGGCAATGTGGCCAGACAGATGGACTGCCTGAGTCCGTCCATTAAGAATGGAGGCGAGCCAAGAGAGCGCGGTACCCTGAACGCCCGCTGCGCTGACCCGGTCGAGAAGGATGGAGTGGTCAACCGTGTCAAGCGCAGAGGACAGATCAAGCAGCACCAGAGCTTGTGGCAAGTTGGAATCCGCCTTGCTCTTGAGCTCGTCTAGGACGGACAAGACCACTGACTCAGTAGAGTGAGCTGGGCGAAAACCCGCTTGGTGGGAGGCCAAGAGATGGTGATCCTCAATGTAGGAGGAAAGACAGGAGGTGATGTGGCTCTCCAATATCTTCCCAAGGTAGGGAAGGAGGGAAATAGGTCTAAAATTGGAGGGAAGGGAGGGGTCTTCACCAGGCTTTTTTAGGATGGGGCGAACTATTGCGGATTTGAAAAATTTGGGAACTAGACCTGAGTAAATAGAAGAGTTAAGAAGTGAATGAGGGGGGTCAGGACAGTGAGTGAAGAGCTCTCTCAGGATGTGTGCGGGGGCACAGTCAGCTGGGGAACCTGACTTCACTTTCTGAAGAAGTGCCAGAAAGGGGCTTAAAGTGATGGGCGGAAACTGGTCAAGGATCGAGACGGGTGGGGGAAGTTGTAGGGAGGGAGAGGAAACAAGGGGTGAGTTAGTTGAGGGAATGTTGGTTTTGATCTTCGCGATTTTGTCTAAAAAGAAGTCATTGAGGGACAAACAAAGCTCTTGGGAGTCGATAGGATTGGAGTTAGCTCTGTCCGATGCGACTAAGTTGCGGACTATGGAAAAGATTTCCTTCGGTTTGTTTGCTGATTGAGATATCTTTTCCGAAAAAACCTGTTTTTCCGAAGAGACCTGTTTGGCATATTTGATTTACATGTATGTCCTTTGTACTGTGATATTCCATATACCCTGGGCCTGTAAATGAAATGCTTATAGACAGAACTGTGTCAGGCCTGCCACTACAGGGCCTGCATGCGCAGTTTACTGCCAATGCAACCTGGTCTTTAAAACCCTTTGCCAAGCCTAAAACTCCCCTTTTATTACACGTTAGTCACTCTAAGGTAGGCCCTTGGTAGCCTACAAGGCAGGGTGCTAAGTGAGCAAAAGGTAGGGCATGTATATTTGTATTTCCTGATAGTGAAAAAAAACGACATTTGTTTTTCACTACTCTGAGGCTTACTCCTCTCATAGGTTAACATTGGGAATTATTTAATACACTTGTAAGCTGTAATGCCTGATTAGAAAGGAGTAGCTCTGTCATGTTTTATATAATTGAAATGGTATTGATAAATCATCTTTACTAGTAAAGTTAGATTTATCATTACTATTTTAGAAATGCCGTTTTCAGAAAGTGAGCATGTCTATGCTCTCACTGCTCTGTGTGCCTTCAGCCCGTCTCCAATACACATCTGGGGTGGTTGACAGCTTCACTTGGTGCTCTCCTTCTAGGCAGCTTCAAACACAGGAAGTTTAGGTGTGTCCAAGCACTCATCTGCATTCTGACGGCCCATCCTGGGCAGGAAGGGAGGGAGGAGCTGACATTTGCAGCTGAATAGGTAGTGTCCTGTCCACACACAAAGGGCTGATTTCCCCCATTGATAGTCTAAAGCCAAGGCTAGGAGGAAAGGACCTCTGTGCATGTCATGGGCACTACTTATTCCCTACCCGTTCTTGATATAAGCAGATTGAGTTAAAGGAATTTTGATGTATGTGTCATGCTGAATATAACAGGCTGCATATTGCTTAGTTATTTTATTTTGTATTTTATCAGTCCAGATTTATAGAATTATCTTGTGTTTAATAAAAGTGTGTTAACATGTGCTACACAAATGCTCGTTAGCACGAATCAACAAATCAAGAAAACACATGCGTCACCTGCCATAGCTTAGCAGTATACTTAAACCATAAAAAGACACATGTTTTCTGTCAAAGTTAGCATCATGTGTTGTTCCACAGGCCCGTGCACCATGTGTGCATATTTGCACATTGAACAACAACTAACTACGGTATTTAAACTGCTCTTTCTTACGGTTATGCGCTTAGCCTCTCCAGCTTAGGAAGCGCTTACCTGACTTCAGTCGTAGTTTCTTCCATCAGCTCCAGCCTTCGTGTCTTTCATCGGCCTCAGGGATTTCAGCTCCTGTCAGCTCTTCAGCTACTTACCCCATTCCAGCGTTCCTGGTCTCCTCTCTGCTACCATATAGCCTGTAAAAGAAAGAAAAACAAAACATTAGCATATATCCTTTCTAGGGCAAAGTCAACACATGTAGAGGTTAAAACA
This sequence comes from Lissotriton vulgaris, assembly GCF_964263255.1. Classification (NCBI taxonomy): domain Eukaryota; kingdom Metazoa; phylum Chordata; class Amphibia; order Caudata; family Salamandridae; genus Lissotriton; species Lissotriton vulgaris. The sequence goes on along the minus strand of NC_141694.1, from coordinate 394,097,947 downwards.
AAAATTGTATTATACCTCAGAACATTTTGGTTATGTATGTTGGTTGTTTGAGTTGGCATTTGGGGACAAAAAATATATATTTTTTAAAACTTTATTTTGAAGTTTGATATAAACAATAAAATACATTTGTTTGAATGCAGTCATTGTAATCGAATAGCAATGATGTTTTACATACTTCAGTTGGCCTCACTCGGAGGGTATCTATATAAGTTTAGGATACAATTCTTTTTTCCAAATATACAGTGACAAATCCCTGGTCATGTGCAATTGCCCCACTTGTGCCATTACTACTGAATATGTTGGTGCTTATAGTCAGTATATGTGGTGGAGTAAAAGACCGAGAGAGTATGTGATATGCCGTATGAACTGGAATTCTCTATCCTACTCCAGAGGGAACGATGCCCTGTTCTTGTTGTGTGGGTGAGTCTTGTTTGTGTGTTTCGAGGTAAGTTCAGAAAGAGCCCCATATGTCTTTGGGCCTAGCGCTAGGAGGAATAGTGGTTACATACATTTTGCTTCTTGGGGAGTAGGCCGCCAAGCTGTTAAGCCATCCCTTTACTGTGGGGGCCAACCTGCCACCCCAGTGAATGCCGACTTCTCTTTTGGCTTATAACAGACTAATGGCTACACATTTTTGAAGCTTCAAGGGCAGCTGAACTACGTAGCCTAGGAGGGCGACCTCGGGCAGGGGGTTTATTGTCAGGGTAACCATTCAGCTAATGATCCTATGTATTTCTAACCAATATGTGTGTATGCGTGGGCAGTCCAGGCCAAGTGGGCAAAGTCTGCATGTGGTGCCTTGCACCTAGGGCAATTATGAGGTTTGGAGAGATCTATTCTGTGGACTCTGGCCGGTGTAGCATATGTGCTACGAAGAAAATTGAAGTGGATCAACTTGTGGTGGCTATTAAGTAAGACATTCTTCATTACTGCGCAGCACGCAATCCATTGGTCATCTGTTATTGGATTACCCAAGTCAGTCTCCCACTCTCTACAAATCTTGGTTTTATTAACAGGGATTGTGTCAGCACATACCATGTACAGCTTGGAGATAAGGTGTACACCCCTAGAACTGTCTATCACCGTGGTGAGTGGGGTCAAGGACGAAGGTTCAAGACGGAAGTCAGGGAAAGTAGCACGTAACAGTGAACAAATACGCAATAAAATGAACTTATCAATGAACGTGGCATTAGGGAATTGGGCCACGTTATCGGCATCAAACATGTGGCTTTCTGGAAAAAGGTTGCCCTTCTTGACAATGTTACATTTAGTGAATGTAAGTTGGATGAGCTTTTCACCTGTGATTGCCAGCCATCTTGCGTTTGGGAGCGGAAGAGTGGATGCATAGAGGGTAGAAGCATTAGTGATCCATCTCAGAGTCTCCCAAGCTCAGCTGGTAGTGGACATAGTTTGGATGTCTTTGGGGTCTCTGGGAAAACCTTTAGGCAAGACGGTTGCCAATGTTTCTGGGAGGACTAAATCGGATTCCGGTCGTAGATAGGGAATTCTAGCATCTGGGTGGTACCAGATCTAAGCGTAACTGCACTGGGCGACTAAATACTACAGCTGTAGGTCCAGCACCCCATATCCCGTTCTATCACAGGGCAATGTCATAACTCGTTAGCAAACTCCTGCCCTTTTGTCCCCCCATACCAGTCATAACAGATGGGAATGGAGAGTCAAGAAGAACCTGTTTGTAAGAGGAATCAGGATGTTATGAAATAAATATAGGAACTTAGGAAGCACAACCATCTTTATAAGAGCAACCCTTCCAGCCATGGAGAGTGGGAGTTTGAGCCATTTGTCTATCTGTGCGTCTAATGAGTGTTTTGCGGAACCATAGTTTAGGCGAATGATCTGGTCCGAGTCGAGGTGCATGTGGATGCCCAAGTATTTTACTGAATCGTAGCACTACTCTAGTGGGATATCCATGTCCCATTTTGCTTTGCTGGTGTTGAGGGGGACGATCACAAATTTGTGCCAGTTGATGCCTAGACCGGAATGTGCACCTAACCTGAGAATTTCCGAATTATGGGTTCTCAGTTGATGTGAGGGTTGCGAACATATAAATGGTATTGTCTGCATATAATGACACCAATAATTGACCGTGTTAAATTGTAGGCCTCTGTTAAGGTGTTTTTCTTGAAAATGCTGAATCAAGGGGTCCATAGCTAAAAGAAATAATACGGGCAAAAGTGGGCAAACCTGCCTTGTGCCTCGTGATAAGGAAAAGGGAGCTGACAGACTGACAGTCAGTCTGAGTTGAGCGGTGGGCTGGCTGTATATTAGTGCTGTGGTGGCCACAAATCCAGCCGGCATACCCATTCTTTGCATGATGGACAGAAAGAAAGGCCATTCTAGGGAGTCGAAGGCCTTTTCGGTGTCAAGTAAAATTGCAGCTGCTGGTACCTCCGGATTGATCCCATGGAGGGATGCAAATAAGGTTCGAAGATTAAAAACTGTGGAATGATGGGGGGTAAAACCGGATTGTGCCGGAGATGTTATGGATACCATTAAGAGGGATATACGATTGGCGAGGACTTTGGTCAAAATTTTGTAGGCTAGGTTCAGGAGAGAGAGTGGACTATGTGAGCCACAGAGTACGGGATCCTTACCAGGTTTGGGGAGTAGAATTACGACCTCTTCGCGCAGAGTGGGTGGCAAGACATGTCTTTCCAGGGCTTCGCGTACACCTCTAGGAGCTGTGATACCAGCTGATCCCTAAAGCCTTATAAAAATCACCTGTGAAGCCATCTAGGCCAGGTGCTGTGGATGACCTCAGTGCAGTAATGGCTTCTATGATGTACGCTTCCGAGATTGGCTCCGCCAGGAAGTCCTGCATATACTTCTCGAGATAGACCAGTGCAATCTCAGATAGATAATTCTCTTGCCCAGAGTGGTCAGGGCCCAATCTGGAGGTGTATAAGGTCTTAAAATGGGATATAAATTCCATCTGGATTTCAAGTGGATGTAAGGTGTTTTCCTGTCAATTTATGTAAATTGGTAACTTATGCCTTACTTTATGGGGGTATGACCATTTATGCTGGTACATGTCCCGGCCTTTCACCCTTGCCATACTGCTTTGCATTTTGATATTTCCCCAAGAAGAGGATCTCTCACTCAGCAGTGTCTCTGCAGTCTGCGAGAGGGTCAACCGTTGTCTGTCAATGTCAGGGTTTTGTATGAGCAACTGCGTAGAGTCTAATGCCTTAAGGTCTTGTTCTAATCGGGCAAGTGTTTTTTCGCAGGTCTCAGAGGACTCCGGCACATTTGTAGATGCATACACCTCTTATGTATGTTTAAAGCCCTCCCATAACAATACTGCAGAGTGTACTGAGCTGGTGTTGATGGTGAAGTAGTCCTCTATTGCTACCTGAATGTCGTGGAGGAATAGATCGTCGTCTAAAGCACCACTAGGGAATCACCATTGTCTTTCGAAGCCCCCAGGACGGGGGACATTCAATGTCAATTATACAGGTGAGTGATCAGAATACGTCCGGTCGAATGTCTGAGTGGAGTGACACCAACTAAATAGACCTGGGGAGGTCAACCACTAATTGGCAACTATTGTAATGTGTATAAGAGGTGTGCTGTGGGTTAAGTGTTTGACTAATATCTGTTAAAGAGAGTTGGTCGCGTAAGGAGTGCAGAGCCTTACGCGCACGTGGTTTGGGATCGGGTGCCTTTGCTGTACTATCCAGTTAATGATCCGGAGTGACCTTGAAATCTCCTCCCAGCAAAAGGGATAGCAGGCCTAGATGCATCAATTGGAAGAGCAAGGAATAATAAAAAACAGGGAGAGTTGTTTTTCGGGCCATATATGCATTATATTGTTATTTTGTGCCCCAGTATCGTGCCTGCTACAATTATGTATCTACCGTCACTGTCTCGGACAATCGACTGAGGACTGAAAGGGACCCTTTTGTGTATGAGAATGGCGGTGCCTCTAGCGTAATTGCTGAAATTCACAAAGTATCAATGGGCTCCCCAGGAAGTGGCGAATCTGGCTCGGTCTGTCGTGGGTAGGTGGGTCATCCGTAGAAAGGCAATGTCTACTCTATGTCTAAGTAGATAATGCACTACCTGCCTCCTTTTACGTTTATCATTTAGGCAATGGATATTCCATGTCATCAATGTTAAATATGTGGGGCCGGCGTTGTGTCCTAACTGGGACATGTTGTTAATATAAGACTGAGCTACAAATGAGGCAAATATACATTCCTGCTATTCTTGACTGCATTTAACCGTAAAACTGTTGAAAGTGTATCATAATAATAACAAACCCCACCCCTCCACCCTCCTCCCAGCCTCCCCACCCATCCAGTGAGGCAATACCAACATTAATCAAGAAATCCAGAATGCCAATTGCATCGCAAAGATATTGAAAAAAGCCAATTCCAGTTAAAATCGTAATTCACAGAACAGAACTAAGGTATACAACAATAGGGGGGTGGCAACGCACTTACCACCGACTGGGAACTAGAAATTATGCATGTCATAAACAATATCCCAGTATTTTTGGTTGTCTGTACACAGCAAGGCCTAGGAAAAAGTTCAACCTGGACCTTATCCGGAGAAAAGTTCCATTCTTGAATCGGAACTGCTTCGGGGAGGAGAAAGTCTATTTTCTTCACTGGCCCCTTGGTGTTGAGCTTGTATGTGTGGCAGAACTCCTGCAACTCCGTGGGGCTGTCAAAGATACGGGCTCGCCCATTGATATTGACTCACAGCCTAGCAGGGTATAACATGCCATACTTCAGGTCTAGGTTTCAGAGCGTGGTCTTGACTCCATTATACTTGCACCAGGCATCCTGAACCATGATAGTGAAGTCCGGGAATAATGATAGTTTGGAGCCCTGCCAAATGGTTTTACCTCGATCACGAGCCATCCAAAGAGCAGTGTCCCGAGCTCTGAAGCTCACGAGGCGAGCGATGATGGGTCTGGGTGGGCAACCTGGATTGGGCTGGGCTGAGTGAATGATGAGCTTGTTCCACCACATAGCCCGAGGTGAAGGAGTCCCTTCCAAAGAGATCAATCAGTATTGACTCTACGAAAGTGTCCATGCGTCCAGTGGCTGTGGATTCGGGTACACCTAATATGCGAACGTTGTTTCTGCAACTGCACTCCTCCAAATCTTCGTTCTTGATTGCAACATCCTTGAGGATACGTTTAACATGATTGAGTTGCTTGAGTGTTTGCGCCATTCCATCTTCCAGGTAAGAGGTGAGTGATTCCACCACGTCCAGACGCCTGTCGTGAGCCTGGATCTTGGAGCCCATATTCGCTATATGTTTATCAAATGTATCAAAGCGTACATCCAGAGCCTTGAATCCTGCTCTCATCTCTTGTAGGAGCGAGCCTATGTTGCCAGAACTATCCTCCGACATAGCCGCACTGTGTCCACCTTTTGCCATGGTGGTAGCTTCTTCTGGGACTGTCTCCGCGACCTATTCAAATGGAAGAAGCCATTGTCTGGGGTCTTTGCGGCCCATAGCGCTTTACTGATATGGAGGCAAAAGTATTGTAGTCTGCCAGGTAGCCTGGGTATGATATAGTGTGCAGGTGGTATAACATATAGCGCAGGATGTAGCTGGGGGAATAACTGTAGCCCGGTCCAGCCAGAAAATGAGGCATTGACTGGTAATGGGGGCTACTTACTTCGTGCTCATCGATTTGTGTAGATGCTGGCTTGGCAGTGCTGAGGGCAAACAAACTCTAAATCATGGCGTAAGTGCAGGTATTATCTTTGCTGGTGACAGGGTCCACTGAAGCAAGCTTCTCTGAGGGGAAAGGGGGGCAGAGCAGCAGGGCAGTGGTCAGGCGCAGGCAGCTTTATGGGGGGAGCCACTCCAACGGGCGCTCGCCCTGTTGTGCACGGTCTCACTGAGGTCACTTTCCCCATATGTTCACAGGCCCTATCCCTGCACACGTGGGTGTTCTCTTCGGGGAAGCCTAGGCCACGGGAGGCCAAGCAGGTCTTTCTATGGTAGCGCATAAGCTTCACTGGTGCGTTGCTGCCTGCCGCTAACTCACCTCACCCAGACCGCCTGGGAATCTGCACAGCTCATCTTCTCCTCCACCGACCTCCGCCGCCTTCCAGATTGCCTGCAACCTCACCATCTTGGTGCTGATGTCTGCCCGATTCACCGGCATGTCCCCGTGTGCAGCGCTCCAATTCTTAGGCTGCTGAGGTTGATAGAATACGGAACAGCTCACCAGTGCATCGCTGTTTTAATTACGATCAGCGGCCGTATTGGAATGCTGGAAATTTAGCGCTTGCCGAGATGGGCGACGGAGCTTCAAAACCACGCAGCCATCTTGGGCTGCGTCTCGACCACTCCCCCTAACAAGAAACATCTTTGATCTGGGCTTCTATAGGATGGATGTAAGCCCATATTCTCTATAAAAGAGGGACATTGTTGTATAGAAATATCTCTATAAGGAAACAAACATTGATTATAAAGTGACCTTCATGAATTACTCAGTAGTTTCAGTTATAAGTGCCACTTGTACTGATGATATGCAAGTAATAGTTGTGTTTTATTTCATGTTTTCTTTCTTGAAAGGCAATCATCGTAGGTGTGCTGTGCCTTACTGGTAATTACCTACCTCATTAAATATTGGTGTGAAATTTATCATACACATTCAATACATATAACAAGCGCTTATTTTCCTCTGTTACAGTTAAGCTTATGCAGTAACAACAATATTATTATTACTTTAAGATGCCACACTTATGCAAATGTGATGAACCTGACCTGTTATAGGTATGATATATGCCAAAAGATCTATGTGTAGGATGCTAATTAATACATACAGTAATTGGTATTGTTATTGCATTACAGTTAAGAAAGCAGTAACTTCATCCACCTTCCAAAGAAAACCCCTGAATACCCTTGCAGTCGTCCCAACACAAGAAACAGTGAACCTTTCTTCAAACATGACTCCAAGGACTTCCCAGCTTTCTTCTTGTCTTTTTTCTCTATCATCTCCATCCCCTTTATCCCTGAGGTATTTTGAAGTGAACAGTGTCATTCTGTTCATAGTCTGCTTAGGAGTCTTCTTGGGAATTTGGGTCTTATTGTCATTGTCACTGTGGAACTACCTGGAGTATAGGTGAGTGGCTTACCACTGACAGTGCACCTCAAAGACGTTTTTCTTTTATGTCACCACCACTTCAAAGGCACAACTGGGTATAAGTCTGAGGTCATTGACCCATCCAATCCAGACACTACTGGACAAATGAAGATCTCTGCCAGGAGGAAGGACTGCTGTGCTGCTAAAGGGACAGTCACACTGCTGGGCTGCTGCTCTTGAAGAACTGCTTTTCTGCTCTTGTGTGCTGCCCTGCTTCCTGTTACCCTCTTCCTTGCTGTGGAAAGGACTGGACCCATCTCACTTGAATCTGGAGTGACTCCAAGGGCATGTTGGCCGGCCTCCTGTTCTGAAGTCTCAGGGACATCAGAGACTCCCTACAACCTTGCAGCAGCACTTGGAGTCTGCCATCTGTGAGTCCTCAATGCAGTTTTGAACCCTTTGAAGGGATTTTTCTGTGCTGACTCAGCAAACTCGTTGCTTAGTCTCCATTGCGCTAATTGGAACTGATGCATCCGCTCCGACGCCGATGCATTGACTGCTTAAAGACATCACTTCAAAGACTGCGCAGCTTAACAACAAATCCTAGTCAGCATCATAAAGGGGTTCACAGTTGAAGCTTCGCCAATTGCATTGATCGGAACCCACGCATTAATAAGCTAGCTATCTTATCGCCAGCATGGGACACCACAAGCTCTGCACAGCACCCTAGTGGGACAGGAGTCCCAGGGTCAATGTCTGTAATGCCGCTAGCGCCATCAGTCCATCCAGGTGCTCAACCTCAATGTGAGGACTACCTGCCCCAGCATTCCTTGCCTTCACTGCAGGTGCCGCTGTGAGGGGGAGGTGCCTCTAACCCTGGGGTGCGGTAGCAAGCTATCTTATCGCCAGCAAGTGACACCACAAGCTCTGTGCAGCACCCTGGTGTGACAGGAGAACCAGGGTCAAAGTCGGAAACGCTGCTAGCGCCATCAGCCCATCCAGGTGCTCAACCTAAGTGTGAGGACTACCTGTCAGAGCATTTCTTGCTTTCCCCGCAGGTGCCACTGTGAGCGGGAGGTGCTTGTTGTCACCCCATGGCATGGGACGCACACGGGTAGTGCCCGGGCGAAGCACGGGCTAAGGGCAGGCCTGTCTTTGCCCTTCATTGCCAGAAAAAGAGGCAGGGCAGGGCCATCCCCCTTTCCACTGGCATTGGGCATCTTGCCTGCTCAGATTCACTGGACATTCAAGACCTGTCGTGGACTAGTCAAGGTATTGGTAACGCAGATATCTCCCAGAATTGCCCAAACTACTCTCTTTGATTTTAAATAATTATGCTTGCTCTCCTGAGGGGTTTGTGAGGGCCGGTATAAGGGTGGCCTGTGGGTTCTCATTGTCCAAGGGGCCAAGAGGCCTGCTCATTGCTGATTGTGAAGACAGGTTGGTTTAAACCTAACTTGTACTATAGAGGTAACATGGGGAAAAGTAAAATTATGGAGGGCGGGGGGCATGGGGGAGGGTCAGGGAGGGATAGCAAAGGGGAAAGGCTAGGAAGATACAGAAAAATGCAGGGAGTAACTGTGTACTGGATAGGATATACACCCTCATTAGCGAGTACGAGGACATATTAGTGACAGATACAACTACTTACGTAGCAAATTCTAAATCCCCACAATGCTCTACCCAACCAGCTAGCTTAAACAACCCTACCATGGCCGGCCAACTAGCTATTTCAGCTATGTTTCATAACCCGCAAAAAAAAGGGGGCCCAGACATAGGCGGTGAGGGAAACCTAGAAGTTGGAAGTGATAGCCAGTCCTCAAATAGGTCATCAGGGAGTGACATACAGGAGACAGGGTCGGAAATCCTGTGCACTAATAGGTGTTTACCGCTGGAGGAGTTGCCGAAGAAGACACTTAAACGGCACCTAGGTGTCACCTCCGTCACCAAACACAGCCTCCCGAGACAAGTATCCTAGAGCCAGATTGTAGATCTCTCAATGTTCCCCAAGAAATACTTAGCCTCATTCATTCTCAGACTGGAGGTAAAGGATATGAGAACCATGATTGAGGGTTTTACTTCCCTGGTAAATCAGCTATTGAATAAGGACCCTTCCTGTCCCTCTTGCCCCGTGCCCACTGACTACATCTCGTCCAGTGGTTTATCCAGAGTTGGCATCTTTTAGCAAAACCCCCACAGTCATGCCACGTAAAGTGGTTCTAGCACCCACCAGGACCAAGTGCCCAATAGCCCATGGCCATGCCCAATACAGGGCAAATTGCAGTAGTGTACCCCCAACGTTGGCACCCCTACCGGTCACTAGACCCACCAAACCACCCCAATCACAACGCTTTATACAAAACCATAACACACATCTGCCTGCGCAGTCTAAAATCAATTTGCCTTCCAAAATGTACATGGTTAACGTACCCAAATATGAAAATAATGATTCCCTAACCAACAAGGTCATACATTGGATACGCCTTGTTAGAGGCTGTTGCTCTGTAATTCGCGAAGACATCTCAAGGGCTTCCAGGCTTACCTCCCGAACCCAATCACTAGATTGTATCGAGCTTACACTGAATGAGGTTGATGTTGCGTAAAATCTTCTTTCCCTGGAATATTGTACTAGTCCCCCAGAAGGTTCCTCAATCCAATTCAGACGGTTCTCACTGAGCAGTATGTGCCACCAAACACTAGAAAATACACTGCATAGGTAAAGAGGTTCTTCCTCTCTTGAGGGTAATGATTGACAGCTTTGTAATGCCCGGACCAAACTAGATGTTATTTTTGCTCCCCATATGATTAAGGAATCCCCTCTTTTACCCTTAGCTGGTACTCCTTTGCCTTCATCCAGGATGGGAGGGTTTTACCCCTCGGGAAGCACCATCTTTGCCTGTAGGAGTATCAGGCCCAAATGATGTACATATTGATGTTACAAACGGACAGAGGCTAAGTTCACCTGCTACCCATGGGACTTCCATGTTATCCTGGAATGTAACTTTTATTGATCAGTTTGATTTCTGTTGTTTTCAAGAAACTTGGGCAAAAGACCCCCTATACTGCTTAGTTTAATTAAATTACTATACCCCTGCAACATGTGGGGGTAAGGGACGACCCTCAGGGGGATTGGTAATCTGGGTGCTTCAAGCTGGCGGTTTTAATATTGAGGTCCTTCAAATCAGGTTGAAGTGGGACCAACAAGGGGTTGTGGACATTTATAACGTTTACACCAGGGGCTCAAAGGGTAAGAAGTTATAGCGGCTTTAGATAACTTACTAGATCTACACTCTCATGGATCAAACATTTTGATCGCAGGGGATTTTAATGTGACTTTTGAGCCCCTCACTGTTGAACATTGTGATTTTATTGCAGATGCTGATAAGCAATGGGGGATCCCAAAGTTAGAACTGCCAACAATATAAAAATGGTCTGACGTGGCAATCCAAATCAATGCCACTTGTCTTTAGAAGGGGGCATGGGTGGCGAATGGCAGATCCATATCAAATAGGCATGGAGCAAATACTTTCAACAGTGGCCACTATGCCAGTCGCAAAGACTACTTATTTAATAATCTATGACTGTGGCATGCCTTAAGGGATATGGTAGTAAGAGAGCGGCCAGAGAGTGACCACAACCCCCTGTGTGCAACTCTTGATTTGTTACCACAACGGGAAAACACGCAATCAGAGAGTAATTTGTTCACAAGGGATGTGGTTCTATCAAACGACGTGAGATGCCTAAAATGGGCTAATGTATTCGAGCACCCCGAAGCTTTAGCTTCAATATCCCGAGACGATGAAGGGGCGATTTCAGAGTTGGAAGTATGCATGGCAAACTCACTGGCTCTTGACCCAGTGATCGGTACTCATGTTAGGTTTTTTGCCAAGCTACGCACTTATTTCATTAGACGCCATAAGGCCAAGGGAGTCTATCCTAGGAAAGGCCCACAGTGGTTCAATATGGAATGTAAAGAAGTGCGTAGACAAATCAGGAGCGATTAAAGAGGGAAATCCCAGTGCTGTACGGCAATTGAGGTATAATTACTGAAGAGCACAAGTGAAGGCAAAAAAATCCTGGGATGAGGCTAGGTGGCAGGAAATCAAATTAGCGTGCTTAAACAAAAATCCCAAACAGTTTTGAAACATAGCTAAGTGGGACATAGGTGGTCTGCCAACGCATTAGCAAAACCACATCTTACAGGAGCATTAGGTCACTCACTTTAAGCCTCAAAATGCACGTAGCTCAGGGGAAGGGACGGAAAAGAAGCCCCATGCCAGTTCTATACAGGCACAGTTTTTGAAGATGCTGATGTTAGTTTGGCCCTGGGGTCAGTAACAGAAGGAAAAGCATCAGGCCCTGATAGCATTTTGCTGGACGTATTTCTGTATGAAAAATCTAAATGGTGCCATTACATCGCAATTGTGGCTAACGCAATTGCGCAGGGTGCCCCGGTTCCTGATATGTGGAAAGGGGCTGAGATTATCCCTGTTTTTAAAAAGTGGGACAAATCCCAGCCAGACAATTACAGGCCTATCATTCCGATAGACTCACTCCAAAAGATAATTGGGTGTCTAGTTTTGAACAAAGTGCAGGACTGGGTGGGAGAGACATTTAGTTTATCCCCTCTACAGGCAGGCTTTAGGGCATGTCCTGGTATCATTGATCAGGTATTTCGTTTTATTATGCTCTACTGGAAGACTGTGGTCTTGAACAAGGGTAGACTTTATGCTGCCTCTGTGGATCTTAAATCAGCTTTTAACCTTGTCTCCCGTAGTAAACTCTGGTCTGTACTACAAGAAATAGGAATATCTCTAGTGTTATTAACCCTTATAGTCAGACTTCTTGAGAATAACTTTGTCCAAATTAGTTGGGGAGCTCAGAACATAGTCACTACTCCCTTTCCCATAGAGAGAGGTGTGCGACAAGGGCATGTAATAGCTCCCACATTATCCTCCCTATATTTTTTTTATTTTTTATTAGCATTTCATAAAGACATACAATGTCCAACTTGTAATTAACTTACAGATCATTGTACAACAACATCCATCATTCAGTATTTGCAACTAAACATTGTGAGCTACAAGTGTAGTATTACAGCACAGTTATGAATCACATTTTTAGTCAACTTAGTGCAGTTTCAAAAATTCCACCAAATACTTCCAATAGTCTCTGGGTTTCGAGCCCGTGGGTAGCTCCTCCTTGTATGTTTGTAAAATCTCTTTACAATATGTCAGATCTTCGAGCCATTGCTTAACCTTTGGGGCATTTCTGCCACCCCAACATAGTGATATTCTACGTTTTGCCATCAATATTGCAATTACACAAAATGTACGCTGAGTTGCCCGCACGCCTGGCACAAGTCCCAGCAAACATACTCTCACTGAGCATTCCATTGTAATTCCCAACATATTGCTCAACCTCTGTGTAACTATTTCCCAGAACTCTGTCACTTTTACACAAGACCATGCAAGGTGTATAAAATCCGCTATTTCTGCGTTACATCTTTGACATTTAGAATCTGTGCGTAAACCATATCTACATAGCCTGTCCATTGTATAATAGGTCTGGTGCAGATATTTATGATGCAACATCCGTAACTTCCCATTGGGCGTCAGTAACCCCATTAGTGAGCAGGCTATAGCCCAGTCTTCCCCTGTTAGTGGCTCATCTAGGCTATCATTCCACCTCCCCAGTGCCTCGCGTGTTGTGCTCCCAATATCTTCTTGCAATTTAACATAAAGTTTAGACACCATGTGCTGAGCTGTAGGGGCTTGAAGTAGTATTTGTAATGTGGACAGTGTCGGTGCAGGTTAGGATGGATATAGTTTCTTTATCGCCCCTTGCAATCGATGATATGTTAATTGAAACAGTAACGTCTGGTTAATGTTTTAAAAACACCATCACAGTATAAATCCCCCATAGTGTTGATTCCCACTTGATGCAGTAGGCCCATTCCCACCTCTTCTTGTGTAACCGATATTTCAGGATGATAATGTAGTGGTAATGCAGGTGTGTAAAGCAGAAGTTTATTGGCTTTGCGACCCATTGCCCGCCAAGCACTATTTGTCGTGTCTATGGTGTATATGCCACGATTTTGCAGTGGAGGCCCACTGTGTGTTATTATAGCATCTAAAGGAATCGGCATGGCATCTTCCTCTTCAATTGCCACATTAGTTAAATAGGGGATCATACCAAAAATGCGCATATCGTGCTTACACACATAAATAATAAAGTAAGAAGTCTGGAACTTTAAATCCTCCCTTTGAGTAAAGTAACGTGAGTGCTTGTAACTGTATCCCGGCCTGTATACCCGCCCATATCAGACGGAGCACCATAGTGGAGATCCTACAAAATACTTCTGGTGGAGGCTGAATTAGGACATTATTAAATAGGTACAATAACTTTGGTAATATAACCATCTTTAAAATGGCCAGTGTTTCAGCTAATGATAGTGGTAGTTGAATCCATCTCCCTATTTTTTCTTCCAGTATACTAATCGCTCTGCCATAATTGGTGCGAATTACCACTTCCGGGTCTCGAGGATACCAAACACCTAAGTACCTTACAGGCTCTGATTGCCATTCTAATGGGTAGTCTGTGGGGTGTGGGTGTGTGGTGTCCGTTAGTGGTATAATTAGTGATTTGGACCAGTTTATTGTGAGGCCTGAATGTTGCCCAAATGTAATATATTTTCTAATCAGAGGGTTGAGGTTTTTTTCAGGTTCTCGTACATACAACATCATGTCATCTGCATGTAGCGATATATGCAGAGGCCGTTGTGGGAATTGAAGCGCTGAGTAATGATGCCCCTGTCATATCTTACACGCCAATGGCTCCAGCGCTATCGTAAATAGCAATGGGGACAGTGGGCTACCTTGCCAAGCCCCCCTAGTATTTGGTATGATATCAGATATGTATTTATTAACTTTTATACATGCCGTTGGGGCAGTATAGAGCAAACTTATCCATTGCAAGAAAATAGGCGGGAATCCCGTTTGCCTTAACACTGTATGTAGATACGTCCATTCAAGAGAATTCAAATGATTTAGCAGCATCTAAAAGTATTGCTGCAGCTTTTGTACTAGGAGCTAAGTAATGCGAAAGTGCGAAGAGTGTTCTAGTGTTGTGAGCTGGGGACCTAGAAGGGATAAACCCCGATTGATCTGGCAATATTACATTTGTCATTAGTGGTAGTAGCTGAGTGGCGAGAAGCTTGGCCAATATTTTAGTATCTACATTTATAAGAGATAGCGGCCTATATGAATCGCAATATTCCGGGGCCTTGTTAGGTTTCAGGAGTGCAATTAGCATTGCTTCCTTCATTGTCGGTGGCAGTATGTTCTTATCGTGAGCATCCCCATGTAGCTCTACTAAGTGGGGGGCCAGTTGGTCCATGAATGCCCTATAAAACTCCATCTGGCTCTGGTGCTTTCCCATTTGGGAGTGATTTAATAACTTCTGTTACCTCCTCTATTGTGATTGTTAAAGCCAAGTAATCTCATTGCGTATCCGATAGCTAAGCTAGCCCCACGTCATCAAGGTATTTCATTATTGTATCTGAGGATATTGTGCATTTCGAGGCAGATAGTACTCTGTATGTGGCCATAAATTCTCTTAGTATTCTCTGTGTTTCCTGATACAGCGTCCCATTTGCATCTTTGACCGCTCGGACAGTCTGTGGTGTATACCCTGAGCATATTTTAGCAGCCAGTGTTCTCCCAGGTCTGCCAACCTCACCATAGGATCTTGCTACCTGTCTTTTTGACACATATTTAAGCTCGACATCTGCACATGTTTGATATTCCAATAATACCATCCTAATGTCACCCAAAATTTGTGTACTTTGCGTCTGCTCATATTGCTGTTCCAATATGCGCAGTTTCTCCTTGTGCATAGGGAGCTGTCTTCTTATATCCTTGAGTACACCAGCTGTGGTGCTTATACAGATTCCTAGAATAGTGGCTTTAAATGCTTCCCAAATTAGCCCTGGATCTTCATTAGTGGGTTTGTTAAGATCAAAGTACTCTTTGATGGCTTGGCTAATAGTGTCGGTGTAAACTGTATCCAAGTGAGCACTTGCATTGAACCTCCAACTATAAGGGGGTGGTGCGTAGTGTGGTATGGTCATGGAAATGAGCACTGGGTTGTGATCAGACAGTGTCCTGGGTAAATGCCCTACTGAACGTGTCCAGAGCAGTATGTCATCCATCCCCATCCAATATTCTATACACGACCAACAATTATGGAGTGCTGATACATGTGTTGCTTTTAACAGGTGAGGGTGTCGGGATCTCATGTCAGTCATGATATCTTTTAACTTACTCAGCGCTCTTTTATACTGTTCTATGTGCCCTAGATCTCTCAATGCTATCTTGGAGTGCGATATTGAAATCTCCTCCCCAAATTATGGGAATATCAGGCAGGTCATGCAGTTTACGCCATATGATATGGAAGAATTCACGGTCATCTACATTAGTGCCGTATGTATTTATTATGACCAGTTTCTGCCCCCACAGTGTACCTGTTATTATAATGTAGCACCCCAGTTTGTCCGACATAGAGGTTTCTATATCGAATTGTAGTCCCTTCTTAATTAATATTACGATGCCCCTAGAGTGTGAAGAGTAAGATGAAGCATGTATGAATTCCGCCCCATCGTCGACCAATGTGGGTGTGAGACTTTGGTGCAATGTGCGTTTCTTGTAGTAGAGCAATATCAATTTGTAGCCTGTCTAGATATGCAAATACTTGGCACATTTTTGGGGGGTTCTTAAGCCCCCTGACATTCCAAGTTAACAAGTTCAAATGTTTGAGCTGCAACCTTTCAGTGGACAACCCTAACCGTTAGTGCCCAATATAGTGTCACGTGGCGCCCCCTACATGTATTATTGCTATTTTGGATATGAAAATGATCAGTGCCTTGTTCCTCATTATGTTTTTGGATTTCAGCGATGTTTCTCAAGTACATTGATCTGTATAACAATTCACAACACCCCTCCCCCCACCCACCTCCCACTTCAGCATCCCAACCATCTCAAAGACAGTCCCCTGTTCCAACAAACTTCATAACTCAACTGTGATTGGGGAACACCCACCTATGGGGTCCACCAGATGCAAACAACTCCATACAACGTAGCGGATGTGGTCAGGTATATATCAGTGTTGTAAACTCAACATTACCCACAACACATTGATACACCTAGTGTTTACCACTTGTTTATCCCTGGCTCAGTCAGCTGTCTATAGCAACCTGCTATTTTCTCCATCGCGCAAGTCACACAAGAGTCAAGCAACCCCAATGTTAATGTACAGTAGTTCTATGGAGTTATAACTTGCTCAGTAGTACACGATTTGCAGATATAGCATTGTAACCTTCATGTATCCCCTCTTATTACATACCAAAGCATAATGTAGGACGCTACTTTAACATTGATCTAGTCCCTTGGGTAGGTTACATTTTTAGTAACTGGATATCAATCCATCCATAACCAGAGTAAACAAATACATATTGTGCAGATACAATCCTCCCCTGGGAATAGTGTCTCCATTCGTTACTGTATATATACTAGTCAATCACCAAACATTTCGACATTTTGCAGGCTCATGATGATTCGCAAGCTAGGTCATACTTTTAACTGTCTTTATCCACCCCCAAGTAGTACTTGATGGCGTACGAACCTAGCGCCCCCGTTTTCTCACAATAATGAGGTCAATGCTGTCTGTCAACATTGTGCGTACATGCCCCTTACCAATCTGTTCAAAAAGGGGGTGGTGATGGACAGAGTATCTGAATTAGGCAGAGCACTCCTACCCAGTCAACAGATCAGGGCTTGATCCATCACCGTTTTTTAGCTCACTGCACCATCCCAGTTCAGAACCTGGTTACATGCAAATTAGTCTGACCCTGGCCCAGTGCATCAAGGGAACAGGGCAGACCAAACTACCAAGCCAATTCTTTTACTGGGAAGGAAACAAGCTTAGCTAGCAGTAGAGTACAAAGTTCCCCAGGGGGCGTTTAACAATGTGGAGCAAGGAGTTGGTATTATAAATACCGTGGCTGCAAAGAAAGGGTTCCCTAGTCGGAACTTAGAGAGACTCACACACCCAAAGTAATAAGCGTGAAACACACCCTTACTAGAGGGTGTCCGGTGTCATCATCGGCTCACTGCCCCTCGTCAGACCGGCGCTGCAATGTCTGACGGAGTCCCCAGAGGTACTCTTTTGACGGGGTTCTTTTGGTTCCTTGCCGATGGTGGATGTGGGTGAGGATGAAGGAAGGTGTAGTCAGTGCAATGGTGAGTGAAGGCGATAAAAAAGGTAATCAGTCCACTTCCAACTTTAATAACGTGGCTGATTCCTTAGTTAAAAGGGGTGGGAGGGGAGTTTAGAGACCGTAAAGGTGTACAGAACAATAACTCTACCCCCTAGTGTGGTCAACATGTTTCTCGCCAAAAGGCGATTCGTCAGGACCTAAAATAAAGTACTACACAAAGAAACAAATGTGGACTCAATGCTCAATCTATATAAAGAAAGCAAATACAACCTCGCTGGGTCGGAGGACAAGAGGGCCAAGGGGTCCTGCTCTATTTAGGCGACCTAGAGGTAGGGGAACAAAATATAAAAACAGAAAGAACAGCTCAAGTCAAATGCAACATAGTGACTCAATGCTCAAATCGTGCAGCGTGACTCTTGTGACACAGGCTCCACACTGTGAGAAGTGAAGGGGGTGGTGTGGAAGGGAAAACCAATTGAACCGGGAATTTGGGTGCAACGTCCCTTTTATGTCATACACCACCCAAATGTCACAATTGGAGAATTTCCATTGTGTGTTTAAGAAAAAACTGTGGTATATAGCCGAAGCTTTCAAGATAACAACCAGTCCCTAAGGAAACAACAGCAGGCGTGCAGCATTAGTCATGTTCTTACCCTAAGGGGATTAAGACTGGGCCCCGCAGCATGCTCCCGTGAGGCCAGCGTTATAAGGTTGGATACACCTATAGGATGTAAAAATTGGTAGCTGGTAACTTAGACAGGTAAGGTAGATGTGAATGGTGGTACACTTAGCAGCAGCAATTGCGGCCCCAGATAGAGCGTAAAACATTCTCCCAGCAGCAATTCATAATCGGGTCAGGTAGGGAGAGAGGCTGGGCGGGATAATCCCCACTTAATATGGCTTCCTGGGTAACAGTACTGTCATGTGATGTTGGACACGTATCACTCACACCACTCCTATCCATTGACATATGGGACAGAGAGGCAGCCGAGGTACTACCCTCAGCCCCTTCAGCAATAGATCGGGCGGGATGGGGGCGGGTACATGGTCAAGTGGGCCATAATATTATGCTTTAAAATATTATGCTTAAAAATACGCTCAGAGGGGCCCCAGGGAGGCTTATGTGGAACAACAACCTGCCCTGTTTCTATATAATTAGAGACCCGGCGAGCTGGGGGCGGGTCGGGTGAGTGGCCAGGCGGGGCATAATTTGTCATTTAAAATCTGAATAGCGGGGCCTCCGGGAAAGCTTCCGATCGGCAAGGTGATCTATGGCGGGCACATGCGGTAGTCGAACAACTCGGCCCGATATTGTCCCGTCATCCACGCTCCATAGAGAAACTGGGGCTTTGACGGTCTCGAAGGAAGCTTACCTTGGCGTAGACACTGGAACGGCGGAACACCTACCCCTCACGCTCACGGCACCTGGTCAGGGTGCGGAGCAGCTGGTGGAGGTTTCCGCTGGTGTCCGCCGTTTTGAAGGAAGTGGGCCTCTGACGTAGGTGCCGGACCGGTGAAGGCGCATCTGTAATGCGTCATGCGCATGCGCAGCACCCTGTCTGGTCCAATGGGCAGAGCTAGATAATCGAATGGCTCAGTAAGGGGGCCATCTTGGGAGTGGCAATAATGCTTAAACAGATAGAGAGTTGCTTCGAGATCAATACCTCAGGGAGTCGGGTGTGATTAGACCCGAGGAGGAGACGTAACAGGTAGTGCCTGAGTAAGTATTCATAAAGTGGCCATAAGGAGTGTTATGGTGCGGATGTTAGCGCATATTGCATCATAGTCTACACATTATGTCAGTCTGTGTCTGCATTGACTGTGTGCTGCCGGGACTGCGTGACTAAACCCAGTCAGTCCGTGGAGTAATGTACTGGAGGTCCTCTGTTAAGAGGAATCAAGGTGGACCGGGATGGCAGAGACAGTAAGGGGTTGGGCTGTAGGTTGTGTTGCACCGCTAGTCAGGGGTATATGGCAGGAGAGGTGTACCTAGGATGTGATACCATTACGGGAGGGGTAAACAGGTGTTAGAGTAGAGGGTATCTACCTCGAGACACTCGCCCAGGGAATAGCGTCATTCAGCCCTATTGTGTCTAGCTGGAGACGATGCACCCATCTTTGTTCAAGCCTGAAAAAAAAAAAAAAGGAAACAAGCTTCCAGGGACCGGTTTCTGGCATTACAGCCGTCTTCGGCCCGGCTTGCTTGAATCCTGATGGTGCAGTGAGCAAGGGACTCATGTCTGAGCATACCCTTCCACACTCATAGTGGCCAAAACGATTCCAAAAGGGGGTGGTGATGGACAGAGTATCTGAATTAAGCAGAACACTCCTACCCAGTCAACAGATCAGGGCTTGATCCATCACCGTTTTTTAGCTCACTGCACCATCCCAGTTCAGAACCTGGCTACATGCAAATTAGTCTGACCCTGGCCCAGTGCATCATGGGAACAGGGCAGACCAAACTACCCCGCCAATTCTTTTACTGGGAAGGAAACAAGCTTCCGGGGACCGGTTTCTGGCATTACAGCCGTCTTCGGCCCGGCTTGCTTGAATCCTGATGGTGCAGTGAGCAAGGGACTCATGTCTGAGCATACCCTTCCACACTCGTAGTGGCCAAAACGATTCAAAAAGGGGGTGGTGATGGACAGAGTATCTGAATTAAGCAGAACACTCCTACCCAGTCAACAGATCAGGTCTTGATCCATCACCGTTTTTTAGCTCACTGCACCATCCCAGTTCAGAACCTGGCTACATGCAAATTAGTCTGACCCGGGCCCAGTGCATCATGGGAACAGGGCAGACCAAACTTGGATCAAGCCCTGATCTTTGGACTGGGTAAGAGTGGTCTCCTTAATTCAGACACTCTGTTCATCACCACCCCCTTTTCTGAATCATTTTTGTCCCCCATAAGTGTGGAAGGGTATACTCAGATGTGAGTCCCTAGCTCATTGCATCATCAGGATTCAAGCAAGCCGGGCCGAAGACGGCTGAAATGCCAGAAACCGGTCCTCGGTAGCTTGTTTCCTTCCCAGTATAAGAATTGGCTTGGTAGTTTGGTCTGCCCTGTTCCCATGATGCACTGGGCCAGGGTCAGGCTAATTTGCATATAGCCAAGTTCTGAGCTTGGATGGTGCAGTGAGTTGAAAAACGGTGATGGATCAAGCCCTGGTCTTTGGACTGGGTAAGAGTGGTCTTCTTAATTCAGACACTCTGTTCATCACCACCCCCTTTTCTGAATCATTTTTGTCCACCATAAGCGTGGAAGGGTATACTCAGATGTGAGTCCCTAGCTCATTGCACCATCAGGATTCAAGCAAGCCGGGCCGAAGACGGCTGAAATGCCAGAAACCGGTCCCCGGTAGCTTGTTTCCTTCCCAGTATAAGGATTGGCTTGGTAGTTTGGTCTGCCCTGTTCCCATGATGCACTGGGCCAGGGTCAGACTAATTTGCATATAGCCAAGTTCTGAGCTGGGATGGTGCAGAGGCTGAAAAACGGTGATGGATCAAGCCCTGATCTTTGGACTGGGTAAGAGTGGTCTTCTTAATTCAGACACTCGGTTCATCACCACCCCCTTTTCTGAATGATTTTTGTCCACCATAAGCGTGGAAGGGTATACTCAGATGTGAGTCCCTAGCTCATTGCACCATCAGGATTCAAGCAAGCCGGGCCGAAGACGGCTGAAATGCCAGAAAACGGTCCCCGGTAGCTTGTTTCCTTCACAGTATAAGAATTGGCTTGGTAGTTTGGTCTGCCCTGTTCCCATGATGCACTGGGCCAGGGTCAGACTAATTTGCATATAGCCAAGTTCTGAGCTGGGATGGTGCAGTGAGTTGAAAAACGGTGATGGATCAAGCCCTGGTCTTTGGACTGGGTAAGAGTGGTCTGTTTAATTCAGACACTCTGTTCATCACCACCCCCTTTTCTGAATCATTTTTGTCCACCATAAGCGTGGAAGGGTATACTCAGATGTGAGTCCCTAGCTCATTGCACCATCGAGATTCAAGCAAGCCGGGCGGAAGACGGCTGAAATGCCAGAAACCGGTCCCCGGTAGCTTGTTTCCTTCCCAGTATAAGAATTGGCTTGGTAGTTTGGTCTGCCCTGTTCCCATGATGCACTGGGCCAGGGTCAGACTAATTTGCATATAGCCAAGTTCTGAGCTGGGATGGTGCAGTGAGCTAAAAAACGGTGATGGATCAAGCCCTGATCTTTGGACTGGGTAAGAGTGGTCTGCTTAATTCAGACACTCTGTTCATCACCACCCCCTTTTCTGAATCATTTTTGTCCACCATAAGCGTGGAAGGGTATACTCAGATGTGAGTCCCTAGCTCATTGCACCATCAGGATTCAAGCAAGCCGGGCCGAAGATGGCTGAAATGCCAGAAAACGGTCCCCGGTAGCTTGTTTCCTTCCCAGTATAAGCATTGGCTTGGTAGTTTGTTCTGCCCTGTTCCCATGATGCACTGGGCCAGGGTCAGACTAATTTGCATATAGCCACGTTCTGAGCTGGGATGGTGCAGTGAGCTGAAAAACGATGATGGATCAAGCCCTGATCTTTGGACTGGGTAAGAGTGGTCTGCTTAATTCAGACACTCTGTTCATCACCACCCCCTTTTCTGAATCATTTTTGTCCACCATAAGCGTGGAAGGGTATACTCAAATGTGAGTCCCTAGCTCATTGCACCATCATGATTCAAGCAAGCCGGGCCGAAGTCGTCTGAAATGCCAGAAACCGGTCCCCGGTAGCTTATTTCCTTCCCAGTATAAGAATTGGCTTGGTAGTTTGGTCTGCCCTGTTCCCATGATGCACGTGTCCAGGGTCAGACTAATTTGCATATAGCCAAGTTCTGAGCTGGGATGGTGCAGTGAGCTGAAAAACGGTGATGGATCAAGCCCTGATCTTTGGACTGGGTAAGAGTGGTCTGCTTAATTCAGACACTCTGTTCATCACCACCCCCTTTTCTGAATCCTTACCAATCTGTAGCATCTAAATTACAGTGATAGCTGTTCTCTTTGCAGTGGTTATTCTGAGTCCTGATTTTGCTCAACTCTCTGTTGTTCTTTTCGCCTTCGGTTGAATTTCTTTAAAAAATCCTTCGCTGCCGTCGGTGTTTGAAGAATGGTAGAGCGACCTTCATGCGTAACCGGTAGCCGGCCTAGATATAGCATAGAATATTCTATCCCTAAATCCCGTAGTTTCTACTTCGCTGGGTTGAATTCCTTGCGAGCAAGTTGAACTGACATAATGAAGTTCGGGTAGAAATCCAACGACTTACCCTGATAGCTAATCTGCTTTCTTTCTGGAGTCATTTTTAGAATCACATCCTGGTCTCTATAATTGAGGACGCGAGCTATGATGATTCTGAAAGGGGCACTAGGTTTCAGTTGTGGGGCCAGCGAGCCATCAGGAAGACCGCTGAGAGGTGCTCCGTACCAAACACACTTCGGAGCATTTCCTCTACATACGTTTCCATCCTCCCTGTATTCGTGGATTCCAGTACCCCCGCAATTCTTACGGTATTGCGGCGGGATCTCGCTTCCAAATCCTCCGCTTTGGTCTTAATAGTGTCTAGCAAATTGTCCATCTCCTTGCATTTCTGTGTTGTGTCATGTGATTCGTCTTCCACTGCAAGTATATGAGTTTCAGCCTTGACCAGTCTCTCACCATGTTTATCTAGTTTTGCCGCCATGTTGTTGATTCATAGAGTGATAGTGTCCAGCTTCCCGTTAATATCCTGTAAACTTTTCTGGATGGCTTGTAATACTCCTTCCATGTTTGCACCAGGGGTGTTATCAGTGTCAAGTTCAGTGTAAGATAGTGCTGTTGCACCTTTGGTGTTCTTTTTAGCTTCGAATGGCAGTTTAGATTGTTGCTTGTCCGGTTTCCCCATGCCTTCTGTATCACAAATTACCATGGGAGAAGAGCACTATGCCCACATCTAGACTGCTCACAATGAATCACACTCCACGCCCCTTAGTCGGGGGTCAGTGCTTCCTTTTGGTCTTGCTGTCACCTGATAACCGCCTCTGCACCATAGAATCAGCACAGAGTCATTCTCAGGCCTCACCGTCAATATTAAATATGGCGCTGCTACGCGGTTGCTTCCCCTATCACCAAAATGGAGCGATCAGCAACCATGACAGCAATGCAGCCCCCTCGTAGATTAATACCTACCCCTTTCAGCATGTGGCACAGAGAATAGCACGCTACACCTCAACAATCATACACCATGATCGTCGGGTAGTAGGAGCCAGCATGTCAGTTAAATAGCTTATATCTTCATTCACTCTCGGCAGCACTCCACCTTCTTATGGGCTGAATCTTACCGCTGTTGTATCTTTCCTGGCCGCTTTATACATTACGCGCTTCCCCACACCTGCTGTTTCTCCTTGGGGTTTCATATGCCTTCCAGGAGTGGGCAGCTTTCCGTGAAAGTCAGTCCAGGTACATATTCAGAGCTTTGGACCTGTAGTAGCCTCGCTGCCGCGTCCGTCATATAAATTGTTCATAACAGGACCGGGTGACCAGATATTCCAGGTTGGCACTTTAAGACTCTAACCACTTCATTTTCAAATATATTTAAACATTGATAACTCCAGTTCAACTTAATGGATACTTTCCATTTTGGTCTTAAATTACTCATAAGTATTGTCTATATTTCTAACCCTGTGTGGAGTCTTTTTTTGGAGTAATTATTGTGTTACTGTGTGTGTGTTTGTGTGTGTGTGTGGGGTGTGTGTGTGTGTGTGTGTGTGTGTGTTGCACAAATACTTTACACATTACCTCTTTAGATAAGTCTGATGGATCTTTGCCTAGCTACCAGAGGTTATCTTTATGGCCCCGAGTACAAGTCTTGCGGCCTGAGGGCTGACAGAC
The DNA here is from genome assembly GCF_964263255.1 of Lissotriton vulgaris. Lineage (NCBI taxonomy): Eukaryota > Metazoa > Chordata > Amphibia > Caudata > Salamandridae > Lissotriton > Lissotriton vulgaris. The sequence continues at coordinate 394,073,717 of NC_141694.1, read as the reverse complement.
TTTCTGAGCCATGGCAGTTCTCCCACTACCGCACCTGTTTTCTGACTGCCCAATTAGGACTTTGGCAGTCAGACAGGTATTGCGCAACTGCAACCTCCAGGGAACCGCATTCCCTGGCAGTCCGAGGGTAGTCTGAGGGCTGCAATGTGCTTGGTGGTGCCCAGAGGCACTGCCAAGCATATTAAAACTTTCCTCACTGCCATAGGTGGCATGGAGGTTCTTCCTGGGAGACTCTACTGTGAGGACTGCTGGAAGAGGTGTACATGTTGTGCCCCCCTGTAGATTTGCACCCCCAGTTCCTGCAAGGGAAGTAATGCCCATCGTGGTGCATTCTTTTCTGTTCAAGAATGTGCACTCGTGGTCCCGTGGCAGAGCTGTTTAAGGCTAACAATGAGCCTTTAAACAGCACTGCAGCTGGTCCGCCACGCTGCCCGCCAGACCACAAAGAAAGTTGAAATCTGTGGGGTTGGTGGCAGTGAATTTCAGTGGTCCTGGAGCATGCTGCCTGCTCCAAAATGGCTAAAACATGTAATCAGTGTGTATCTAGCTTACACTGACTGGATTGGTGGTCCCTTCTTGGACAGGGTACATACCTCTGCCAACTAGAGACCCTATTGCTAACAAGCACCTATCAAGTTTAGAAAGTTGATACCATCTTGGATTTGCCTTAGAATAGTGCAGTGTGATATAGTTTTCAGAGAGCTGACAGCATGTATTGCAAAAGTAGGAAGGGTTACCCGATCAAACCTTTTTTTCTTATTGGTTAGATTGTTTTTAGGAGTTTCCCCTTCCCACTTGTTAGTGGATTTAACAAATGGTACCTCTCCCACAGCTCATCAAAACACCTCTGCACCTGCAGAAGAACAGAAGAGGGCTAGACCTGCTATATGTGACAAGTGTGGAGACCCAAAAAGATAGACTTGCTCCCATTTATACCCAGGACTGAGAAGTAGCCATTAAGGGTCAGTTGGCTGACTTCCAGTGTGGCTCCAAGGATACAACAAACTGTAGAAGGCTTTTTTTTCTGGAATTCCCAGATAACCATTTCCAACATTGCCAGGAATTAACTCTTCTGGTGGCCTCTGCTAGAGTGAGTCTTGGCCCCTGGGATCCTATGGGCATTAGAGGTGACCAGGAGGAACTGTCCCAGAAAGTCTGAAAAATTGGGTCATTGAAAATTGTTGGACTTCCAAGACTTCCAGACTGTTAGGTGGACTTTTTGGAATAGGTGTCAGAGCATGTCATTGGATACAGATCCCAGGTTTGCTACTTGCTATAGGATTCTGAACTTCAAAAGCAGACTGAATTTGAAGTTAGAAAGTTTGATTTGGTGAAGCCGTGAAAAGTGTCACCAAAAAGAGAGTACACAATTAGAATTTTTCTGCTCAGTGATTTTTCCTCGAAAGCGAATGACTTCAGCGGAACCTCATCCAATGGATGCCCAACTTCAAGAGGACTTTGCAAGATGCAATGTGCAGTGTTGCCCCACTGGAAGATTTTGACTTCCATTTCAAAGACTAAATCAGAAGGTAAAATCTATGACCAACCCGATTGACCTGAAATCATGCCTAAGTCCCGGTGAACAATTAACATTGACTTCTGGTTGGTGCTTCAGTTTTTCGCACTGCTTTTTGCCCATAAGATTTACAAAAAATCATACTTTTGATTCCCTAGATTGGATTTTAGGTGTTTTGAGGTATATTTTTATTATTAAAGCTTACTCTACGTTTAGAAATTGCTTGTGGAATTTTTATTTTGTTGTAGTTTGACTTTTTTATTAGTTTTTGTACCATCTTCTTCAGTTAAGACTGTCTTCCCTGTGCCAACGCTACCAGGGGTTGATATATATATATATATATTAATTATTGAACTTGTTTGTTTTACCTTGAAGGATTTCAGACTTGTTATTTGGGAAGAACCTCATCCTTCGTAATTAAAAACCTATTTTCCTATAATCTCTATGGATACAATTTTATGGTCAGATGACCACAGAGGATAAATAGAAAGGGAGTTTTTCATCCCTAATAATGTCAGACATGGCACTGTGCTTCCAACAGACATTTTCTGCTTCTACACAAATACCCTGCTCTCCTTCCCGCACCTGGAATTGGCTTAGGGTACAAAAGATGCAGGAGTACAAGTAACAATACTGGTGTGTACATTACAAATGCCTATTTATTATCTAAAACACCAACAAGCTTGACATGAATGTCATGCACACTACATATATTTTGTAGTGATAAAGGGCTAACAACCAATAAAAGTCAAACATAACCTATGACCTTCAAACTACAGAAAACTGTTAGGCACAATGTCAATTTGGATTCCTCTTTTCCAGTATTGAGATTTGAATATTTAGGTTTATGCATGAGGAAAATGGCAGAATCCTCCTAATAAAAACATAGTAGTCTTATGCCATGTAGATTGTGCCCTGAAGATTCTGAGCAAAAGGTGCCGGCAGGGCGATCATATCAGCAGGTGCCTTTTAGTTTCAAAATATTTGTATTTGTTTTTAAAAGGATAACATAACAAAAAGTGGGCATGCCCACCAATATACTGGGTTCAATTCCAATTTTTAAATTCACAATCCTAGTTTACTCTATCCTTGTCCCACGTATCCTTGAATGACCCCAAAGAATATGCATTGTGCACAGGCAGCATCTTGGAAGAAAAAGTACAGAGTTCTAAACCAATGAATTACCTATTTCTAGAAGCCTAATACTCCAAGATTCTTTGCGCATGTCAACTTGCTACATTCTTCACTCAGATGTTTGAGGATCAGCCCTATAGCTTACAATATTAATACCATGGACACATGAAGAGGGATAGTATTGATTAGTGACTCTCCACACTAGCACAAGTAAACAAACAACCCTATCAGGCAGCTTAAGAAATGAAACCTCATGTGAACAACTAAAGAGAGTGATGAAGACTACTCCACTATCAATCACCACCCAAAATCGTTTAAGTTGTGTCTAGTCCAGTGATACTCAAATTGCGGCCCGGGGCTACTTGCGGCCTTCCTGACCTTTACAGGCGGACCCCTGGTCGCCTGTAAAGGCATGAGGCTGGTGTTTACTTTACTGAGCACTAACATTCAGAATTATGTTAAATAAACTGGCAAGCATTTATTTACATGTAAACTGCATTTAAAGAAAGGAGAGTAACTAAGAGGTCTGTAATTACTTAACTTCTTCATTTTCACATACGTCTCAGAACAAACGTGGAAAAATAAGATAAAGTCTCTTCAAAATTTTAAAAAAGTGTATTTCATTAACATGTGGAAGCGTTTCACCTTAGTAAATATGATCAAATGGCTGCATTGAGAAGTTTTTTTTAAATGATAGATTTCTAACATCTATTTAGACCCACTCAAACAATACCTATAGTGAACAAAGAGGCAAGTCAGTTGTCATGTGTATCTTATGGGGGGCATGGGGTGCAATTAAACTTGGACAACATACCACCCATAATTTGTTATAAATCAAACTCATGAGACGGTTGTGTACTGCACACATCCTGAGCTCACGTATCTTGAGGTTCTCTATATGTGATAATGAAGAAAAAGGAGGCGAAGTGAAAAATATTATTGCCAAGGATCACACAAGTTGCTCACATGGGGAATTCAGGATTGATCCTAGTATTTCCGATTTAACATTGTGCAATTCAGCCACTAGATGTACATGCTTCAGCTCCCCTACACCCACCTTACAAGTATTCCTCACCCCAACCTACTCCTTGCAGTTCAGTCCCTAGTCACTTCATAGACGATACTTTGTGGCCCCTGGAGAAATGTTTGCTAGTATCCATGGTCTAGTCTGAACAGCTCATGTAAAAGCAAAGAACCCCAGAAATACACCATAAAGAAGCTTCCATAAGTGAACAAAGGTTGAACATCTAATATGACCTCGGGATCTTATCATTGGTGTCTGGCTCTGGAGTGCTGAGCAGGATTTAAATATTTTGTTGGGAAAAGCAACTGTTCTCAACACCTACAACTCCTACAATATATGGGACAGGGAAATTCTACAGGTAACATACCCTAAGTTGAAAATATGTAAGGAGCAGAGAAACTTATAAATGGAGGTGCTCTATAGTTTGAGTGGAATATAACTTTAGGGACGTACTTAAAATGATCTGGTAAATGCCTTTTAAGTGTCACTAAACTAAGACGATTTTGTCAGGACTTAAGAAATAATATCAAGCGTCTCCTTAAGGTCCATGCCACTTGACCATTTAGGGGCTATCTTTACCAATTTACCAAGGTATTCCAAGTGGTACACAGGGTTAAGTCATAGTTAAATAACAAGGATAACAGGCACCACACTGTATAAGTCAAGAAAGCAACTTGATCGGAAAACCAGTAGGGATGTAAGCAGGATTATGAGCATGGTATATGTCAAAAACATGGATGCCCTAAGTATCCTCTGATAGGTTGGCGGAACTATCCACATAGCTGGTGTACTCACAGAAGGGAATCATAGAAGGCTTGGTGACTTGCAATGCAGGGACACTGGCCTTAAGAAGACCCCTGCTTGATATTCACCGTTGACTTCTGATGCTTTAGCATTAGTTTAGGGGCAATGAAACTTGTTGACATGTTCTTGAATTGACCTGACTAAGCAAAACCACTAGGTAATTATACTTCACTCACCAGACAGTTGCATGTCATAATTCTGCGTTGACTGCCTTAATTTAACTTCTTTTAACCATACCACAGGGACCCCTTAATAAACTTATCAACAGGCACCCTTTAGGTAGTTGTAGATCAAAGACAAAGTCACTTACAAGCTCTGCACGCCCGTACGCGTCATCACAGCTTTTTTATATAAAGATCTTCGACAAAGAGCCCTCTCCTGGGGCCTGTGGGGCATTGTAGTTCCTGCCCCATGAGGATGAAAAAGCCAGATGATGAAGCATGTCACCCACATGGGTGTGTGGTAGGGTATCACTTCCTATCAAGGAAGCTCCCCCTCACCTTTTTCTATATCAACCGCTTTCCTCCATCTCTTCTAGACAATAACAAGTACCCCATTTTGTTGTTACACTATAATTGGTCTCAACATGCTCCTTGCTTTTAATATGAATAGTTAGTGTATACTGCAAAAGAACATGCACTCACCCGACATTTTCTAAAATACCTCGAGTTACATTTCATTTGAACTATACAGTATTGTGAACACCTTCCTTTCAAAGGCATACCTATTCCTTAGTTACATTAATGTTAGGATAAGTTACATGAAGGATTTTCCTATCCTATTGTGATGGATTTCACTGCTCTGTCGTGGGGATTCCTTGAAGTACTGATCCTCAAACGTTCAAGCAAGGGCCCTGGAAATTGAAAAGGGAAAATAGTATGAGAAGAGAAAAGAATGACAAGTAATATTTTATTAGAGATGGCGGGGAGGGGAGAGGAGGGGAGGATGCAAAGAAATGAAGTACTAATAGAGGAGATCTCCAAAAACAGATAGGAAACACGTTAAACTAGGAGAAAATCCAGGAGCTAAGTAAAGCTAATGAAACAAGGGGAGATGTCGGGATGTTGGAACTAGCATAGAGGAGGCCTACAGCATTCTGGAGGTTTCCACAGAGGAAGCAGGTCAGTGGCCAGAAAAGTGGTTGATACTACCTGAAAAGATAATTGAGAGTATCTTAACCATTACTAGGAGACAGAGCATCCTAGTGGAAAGTGGGTATATTAAAATATCTTCTACCAAACTTTCCTCCATAGGCTTGAGTTATTTTTTATAATTAATTCATATGATCTCAAGTAAGAAGTCAGAAAAATAACAGAGCACACAAATATTAGGAAAATATTTCACTTTTTCCCCTTTTCCCCTCTATTCTCACAAGCTTACCTGAATGTGTTTATGTTTTAAAGGGAACCTGGCTCATCGGCCAGAGGAATACCTGTGCCTACAGTACAGAAAGACAACACAGAATTAACAAAAAGACTTGATATGACGGTGCTAGAAAAATATAAATAAATTATATGTTATTTTTAACAACTAAATAGAATAAACAAATGTTCATATAGCTTGATAAATCTTGATGGACTATTTGTTGACCTACCCTCCAAACTGTTAGATTTTAGGTCTTGTAGGTGTTGAGAGAAGATGCTGTTTCTCCAAAACTGTTTTCAATCCTGCCTAACAATTGAGAGCCAGGCATCAATGATAAGAAACCTGGTTCACAGTAAATGTTCAAACTGTGCTTCCACAAGGAAAATTTTGTAAGGTGTCTCCTTTTTACTTTAAACATTCAGTTGTGGTGTAATGCCCTGGGTCCTTTGATTTTGCTGGAGCCTTTTTATACTTCACACAACACAAACTATTTTCAGTTTTAATGTATACATTAGCAGCTAGCAGCTAGCATCACTCCCTTTAGTTGTATATTTATGGTTTAACGTCTACTGCTCCCTGATTGCTTTATTTAATTTCTCCCTTAGTATACAGAAATTGTCCACTACATGGTATGCCAAATTCTCATTGTCTCCCAACAGCCAAATTTGATGTATCCACTTTCTTGTCTTTCTCACACAAGACCAAAATCACTTGCTTAGCAGCCACACTAAACTGGGAGATTATGTTTCCATTTCAGGTGGTGTAACAGGTAGTTATCATGTGATAGACATCTCAGTAGTATGACCTTAGAGTAGCACTCTACCTACACTCCCATTATGTCGATAATACTATCCAATTCCTCGTACGAGTAGATTAATATGTTTGAGTAACTCTAGAGAATCAATCAATCAATCAAAGACATTTGTAGAGCGCACTACATACCCGTAGGGTCTCAAGGCGCTGGGGGTGGGTGGGGTGCCGCTACTGCTCGAACAGCCAGGTCTTCAGCTTCTTCCTGAAGGAGAGGTGGTCTTGGGTCAGGCGCAGGTCGGTCGGGAGGGAGTTCCAGGTCTTGGCGGCCAGGTAGGAGAAGGACCTGCCTCCTGTAGTCGCTCTTCGGATGCGGGGGACGGCGGCGAGGGCGTGGTTGGCTGATCGGAGGTGGCGTTTGGGAGCGTAGAAGTTGATTCGGCTGTTGAGGTAGCTCGGGCCTTGGTCGTGTAGGGCTTTGTGTGCGTGGGTGAGGAGGCGGAAGGTTATTCTTTTGTTGACGGGGAGCCAGTGTAGGTCTCTCAGATGTCCGGAGATGTGGCTGGTACGTGGGATGTCGAGGATGAGTCTGGCTGAGGCGTTCTGGATCCGCTGGAGTCTCTTCTGGAGCTTGGCGGTGGTACCGGCGTAGAGGGCGTTGCCATAGTCCAGTCGGCTAGTGACGAGGGCCTGGGTGACGGTCTTCCTGGTCTCGGTGGGGATCCACCAGAAGATCTTCCGTAGCATGCGTAGGATGTTGAAGCACGCTGAGGAGACGTTGTTGACTTGCCTGGTCATGGAGAGGGAGGAGTCCAGGATGAAGCCCAGGTTGCGTGCCTGGTCTGTCGGTTTGGGTGCGGTGCCCAGGGCGGGAGGCCACCAGGAGTCGTCCCAGGCGGAGGGTGAAGAGCCCAGGATGAGGACCTCCGTCTTGTCTGAGTTCAGTTTCAGGCGGCTGGTCGTCATCCACTCGGCTACCTCTTTCATCCCTTCGTGCAGGTTGGCTCTGGCGGCGGCGGGGTCGTTGGTCAGGGAGAGGATCAGCTGGGTGTTGTCGGCGTAGGAGATTATGCTGAGGTTGTGTTGGCGTGCGATGGCCGCGAGGGGGCTCATGTAGACGTTGAAGAGAGTAGGGCTCAGCGAGGATCCTTGAGGGACGCCGCAGATGACTTCGGTGGCCTCTGACTTGTACGGTGGTAGGCGGACTCTCTGTGTTCTTCCGTCGAGGAAGGAGATGATCCATTCCAGCGCCTTGTCCTGGATTCCGATGTTGCTGAGGCGCTGTACTAGGGTGCGGTGGCAGACAGTGTCGAATGCCGCGGAGAGGTCTAGGAGGATGAGGGCCGCTGTTTCTCCGTTGTCCATCAGGGCTCGGATGTCATCGGTGGCGGCGATGAGGGCGGTCTCGGTGCTGTGGTTGGCTCGGAAGCCAGACTGTGAGGGGTCGAGGGATCCATTCGTCTCAAGGAAGGCGGCCATCTGCTTGTTGACGGTCTTTTCGATGACTTTGGCTGGAAACGGGAGGAGCGAGATCGGGCGGTAATTCTTGAGTTCAGTGGGGTCCGCTGTGGGTTTCTTGAATGGGGTGGAGTGTGATTTTCCCACCACAGCCCCTCAATCAGGCATCTGATTGTGTTTGAGCAATATTGGGCAGAGTTTGGGGTTTGTAGCGTCACTTATGTGGGATTTTTTTCTAGTGGTTTTGTTGTTGTGAGCGATTGCAAGCATTTTTGAATAGGGATAAGTCCCCAAGTCTCTTACTCTCTTTTTTTCAACAGTTTTTATTGTGATTTCAAAAACATAATGTAATGTACCATGTACAGGCTTCACTCAGCATTGCCTTGGAGTATTGCAAAACACAAAAATAACAATAGTCGGTGAGTGGTCATGTCAATAAACCAACATTCCAACTGAGAAAAAGACTCTAAATAGAGGAAGAATGGCAGTAGGTGGGGAAGGGGATAGGGCGGTAGTGGTGGTGGAATGGGAAAAGGGAAAGGGAAAAGAGAAAAGAAAAAAAGGGGACAGGACAGAAGGGGGGTGGATCAGCAAACTCTCTGCAGTAGGGATAGTGGTGGAAGGAAGAGGTAAAGACGGAGGGTGGGAGCCCTGGGAAAGCCTAGGGCACCTTATAGGCACCTTGCCTCATGAAAAGGAAATAGAAGCTGTACCCATGGTCAATGTGAATGGTGTGCTAGGGATGCCATCCCAGTGCAGGTGACCTGCAAGAGCCTCTGGGGGAGGTGAAGGGGTGAAAGTGCAGCCATGAGAATACTTATGCAGAAGTTCCTGGCAGCCCTCCAGAGGTGCATGGTGTGGTGATGACTGCCCTTATAAGAAAAAGTGCCATTTCCCACTCCGAGCCACCAAAGGTCCTCCTTGTTGCAGACAGACATCTGCAGTCAGGAACAGAGCCCACACCAGTTGAAAGGCGTTCAAGCCATCGACCAGTGTGTAAATGAGCTTTTTACATGGTGCCATACCAGAGTGAAATTGACTCTGTTCCAGTGCTCATCGGACCCTGCTCTGGATTTATCTTGTACTTCCAGACTCCTCTTGGCAATTCTCTTTCATCTGGGCAGGTCACGGTTCACCATTTGGCACTAACAGCCATTATTGCTTGTAACTTCAATTTTGAATATTGTGTGTGATTTGTATTGACTAAGATCCAACTGGCATTCTCGAGATGGGTAATTCTCCCAAATTCCTTCATGTGGGACCGTCCATACTATCCTACCCTGGCATTCTTCTCATTAATCAATTGATATGTCCTGATGATGATCCCATTACCTTGTAAAGGGAATGACACTTTGTTGACTTCAAACACCTTAAAAAAATCTTATATTTTTGTTATTAATATATGCTACAGTGCCACCATAAATGTTCTTTGACCTAATCACTGAATTGTATTTCGGCCACTTTAAACAAATGCCTGAATTTGGTAACTATAATTTTCTATTTTAACTTTTTCCGCTTGTGTTGTTTTTCTATACTCCATAATAAATGATTATGTCTATGAGGACTTATGAACAGAGATATCCTGGTATTTCCGTGGAAATTACAGTTATTAATTCATATTGTGAGGGACCACTGTTCCTTTGTAAAAATTTGTAACAAAAGTCCTTGATCGGTTACTTGGGTTCCCTTGTTTTTGTAATAAATATATATTTATATATATATATATATATATATATATATATATATATATATATATATATATATATATATATATATATATATATATATATATATATATATATCCTACTGGCGATAGCCAGTAGGTATATATAGTTAGGATTTTTTTCCTATGGGATTTTTGAAAATTCTATGTCTAATAACTTTGGCGTTTGTGGACGGAATCGGCTGAAATTTTGAGGAAAATGGCACATTTTGAGTCTGAGCAGCCCTTGAAAATTTGGGGGGGTTTCGTCAAGGGGGGGCCGAGAAAAAAGGGGGGTCCCAAAACGCGTTTTTCCCATGTTAATTTCCATAGGGCGTTTGGCCTCACTTTTAGCTCGAACGGCTGAATGGATTTGCACGAAACTTGGCAAAATTGTAGGGACTATTAGCCCGATGTGCCTTTGCTGGGTCTCAATATATATGCTCCAGTGGATTTTGAGAAATTAACGTTTTAAAAAATTTATATATCTGTGACAGCGTCCCGGGTAGCGCTCCAGATCGCGTACTTTTCGCGTCACGGAGCTTTGCGAAGCGATGCTGATTGGTGCTCCGGTGTCCGTCAACATTCTAAACAGTCCGGAGCGGCCGCCATCTTGTCTCTCGGTGGGATCGAGAGACAAGAAGAGGTGAAAAACGAAGGGGGAATTTAATGAAAGGGGGCAAGGTAGACCCCTCTTGACCCCCTAGGAATGATGTTGGGGTTATTAAAGGGTCCCGTGGGGAAAATTAAAAAAATGTGATTTTTCACGGTAGAAGCGTTTCTCGGTTCGCAAATTAACGGCTGAATGGATTTGCACGAAACTTGGCAACATTATAGGGACTGTTAGCCCGATGTGCCTTTGCTGGGTCTCAATATATGTGCTCCAGTGGATTTTGAGAAATTAACGTTTAACAGGTATATCTGTGACAGCGTCCCAGATCGCGTACTTTTCGCGTAACGGAGCTTTGCGTAGCGAAGCTGATTGGCTCTCCGGTGTCTGTCAACATTCTAAACAGTCCGGTGCGGCCGCCATCTTGTCTGTCGGTAGGATCGAGAGACAAGAGGAGGAGAAAAACGAAGGGGGAATTTAATGAAAGGGGGCTAGGTAGACCTCTCTTGACCCCCTAGGAATGATGTTGGGGTTATTAAAGGGTCCCGTGGGGCAAATAATAAAAATTTGATTTTTCGAGGTAGAAGCGCTTCTCGGTTCGCAAACTGGTAGCGAAACGTGAATTCGCCATTTTGTGTTTCGATTTCATTAAATTACTAGGTATAAGGGGGTACGTCAGACGTATCCTGACCCCTTTTGTTTTCTGAGGGTGGCTGAGGAGGCTCATATATGTTGATACATGTCTTCCAGCGGCTGTGCGTGAGCGTTTTTTTTTTTTTGTTGCGTGACGTCTGTTAACGTTCGATTCAATGGAAATCAGGAAGTGTTGACCGCCATTTTGTCACTGCAAGTAAATATTTTGTTTTAAATAATTGTTATAAATTAATCCTTATTGATAAACATTGTCTGCGCCATCTTGTCTTTTTTGCAATGCCACACTGTTATGTTGTTATTCCTTTAAGTCCACGTGTGTTTAGAACATAGAGTGTAATGGTAGAATAGTTCCATGTGGAACATTGATGATACAGAGCTGCTGAGAGAAGGACATCGCTTCCCTGGCTCTCACCTGTCATTTACTACTACTTGAATAAATACTTAATTCCACCTCTACTATTGGTTTGCTACCTTCACTTCAAATTGGCGACGAGGGAAACTGGCGTTTGGTCATTTTTAACGACTATTTTATCGGAAGTATTTCGAAAGAGCTTTCATCTTAAAAAAAAAAGTAAGGAGAAGAAAGCGGACCGGAACGAGAGACTTCTGTGAGTAATTTTTAACAATTACCTCGACGTTGCCACCACTCGCCGACTACGCGATAAACAAATTACAAACTGTGTGTATTGTAACACAGCGCCGCTTTAAAGCAACCGTTAATCCTCAGTGCCTACCTGCATCTTTTAACCATGCCTGCCATTCCACTGCGTGCGCCGACCGCGAGAGGGACTGCGCGCGTCACTCATAACGCGACCCCATCAATACCCTGACGTCGGACGCAGGTCACGCAACGTGACCCCAACGTGGCGGCCATTTTACAACCAGTGTTTACATCGAGCACTTCTCGGAAGGTAATGGAAAAATCGAGCACACTCTGAAATAAGCGTCACAGGTCGTGTGGTGCAACGCGAAGAGAAAATATTTACATTTCAAAGGAAATACATTCCGGACAGCACAGTAAGGTGAAAAGGATGTTTAAAAAAAAAAAAAAAAAAGGAAGTTTCATTTAATAATTTTTTTTATGTGGGGAACATTATAACAAGAGAGAAGGTCGGGAGAAGGTTGTTTTGTTAATTTAACTTGTACTTCACAGTGCATGGAAGAGGGTGATTCCAGTGTAAGTACTGTGGTTAAGGACAAAGACATGGCACAACAACATTTTTCAATTAGTCCTCCTGAACCATTTTGGGTTAAAGGTACCCAACCCAATATACAGTGGATAGAATGGAAAGAATATTTCATTAATTATTTGAAAGCCGTTGATGAAATCAAGAAAATGAAACCAGAGCAAAAAAAGAGACTTTTATTACATTCTTTAGGTCCCATAGGATTAAAGACATTTTCAAGAATGAGTAAGTCTGACGACTCCAGTCTAGATTAATTTGAAAATGCGATAAAAAATATGGACAAATACTTTGCACCCAAGGTGTGCATTGGGGTCATAAGACACAAATTCTTCCAAAGGAAACAAACTAAAGAGGAAACTGTGGATGAATGGATGGATGACCTCAAAAAACTAGCCATAGATTGTAAATTTGACAATTTGCATGACGATCTCATACGTGATCAGTTGGTAATGCACAACAACAACTCTGCCTTACAAGATCGTCTTTGGGTTAACGGTGATGCACCTCTTGATGATGTGGTAGCCATCATGAGAAAATCTGAAATGTCAGGGAGGTGTGCCACGGTGGTGAAGGAAACTGAGAAAGATTTGTCCAAGGCTTCGGGAACTGTGTGTAAGATTCAGGCTTCCAATAGAAATTTTCGTCAGCAGCAGCAACAAGGGAGATGGACTGGTCAGCCTGCAAGGGTTCAGAACAAGAACATGGAAGATAGGAGATGCTATAGATGTGACAGTAAAGAACATCTAGCATTTAGTAGACTTTGTCCAGCGTTAAAAAAGAAGTGTGGTATTTGTGGACTTTTAGGTCACTTTAGCAAGATGTGTCGCAGACGCAGTAATGTGAAGTATGTGTATGAAGATGAGATTGAGAGTGTGGATGAATTAGAAACTGAGGATGCATGTTGCATAAAAAGTGTCAGAGGAAACTATGTGATCAACATTTCCGAAGATTGGCTAAAAGGAAAACCAATTTGTGAGATATCCCTTGGTGGGGTAATCATAAGTGTGTATGCGGACTCTGGTTCCCCATACACGATTATAAATGAGGAAGTGAACAATTATATCCATCAGATGTTTGCCCAATCAGTTTTACAGGTAATAGAATCGGAATGATTGGTTTTAGATGGCTTACCTTTTTGTTTAAAGGCAGGTCCATGAGAGCGAAGTTGTATGTGGCAAAGGTAGGGCCATCTGTATTAGGATGGTTCGATCAGAAGAAATTACACATCATCTTAGATCCTAACTCTAAAGATAAAGTATTGATTTTAGACGACTGTAGTAGAATGGAAGAAACACTGTCTGAAAATTTTCCCAAAGTGTTTAACAAGGAGTTAGGTGTTCTGAAGGGGTTTGAACATAAGATAATTTTAAAGGCTGATGCACAACCCAAAGTTCACAAAGTGAGACCAATACCTATACTTATAAGAGAGGAAGTTAAAAAGGAACTTCAGGGACTGCTTGCCAAAGGCATTATAGAGGAAGTTGAAACATCAGAATGGATTTCTCAGATTGTGGTTGCCCGGAAACCCAACGGAAAAATCCGTCTATGCATTGATTTGCGCCACTTGAACAATAACATCGTGGTTGAAAAATTTCCCCTTCCCAGAATCAATGAAATGGTATCTTCCCTTAAAGGTGCTACATGGTTTTCCACTGTGGATCTCTCTGCCGCTTACCACCAGGTGATGTTAGATCCCGACTCTAAGAACCTTACGGCGTTCATAACACCGTTTGGTTGTTACCAGTTCAGGCGTATGCCTTTTGGGTTGGCCTCAGCCGCTGCTGTTTTTCAGCGGTTGATGCACAGACTTTTTGGAGATATGGAGAATGTATCATTTTTTCAAGATGATATCCTTGTCGTGGCTAAGGACAAAGAGAGCCATGACTCTAAGTTAAAACAAGTATTGGGAACCTTGCAGTCAGCTGGTCTGACTGTAGAGTTATCCAAATGCAAATTCAGTCAAAGAAGTGTTTCATATTTGGGACATATCATAAGTGAAGAAGGTGTTGAACCCAAACCTACTTTAGTTGAGAATATAGTTCAATTCTCTGCACCTGTTTCAAAAGATGAGGTGAGAGCGTTCCTTGGCATGGCCGAATATTGTGCCAAGTTTATAAAAAAATTTGCTGCAAAAGTTTACAATATGCGTGCACTATTGAAGAAGAACACTAAGTTCATATGGAGTGAGTTATGTGAAGAAGAATTTAATTTAATCAAGAAGGAACTGCAAAAGGTAAATGCTCTTGCCAGTTTTGACCCCAATATTGACTGTTTGTTAACAACTGACGCAAGTGACAAGGGTTTGGGTGCTGTATTGTCACAATATGATGGGGAAGGTAAAGAAAAGGTAATTTTGTTTGCTTCTAGGGCCCTTTCCCCTGCTGAAAGTAGGTACCCTATCATCGAAAGGGAAGCCCTAGCGTGCGCATGGGCTTTGGAACATTTCCGAGCATTTGTTTGGGGCAAACCTGTAACCATTCGTACAGACCATAAACCATTGATCCGCATTTTATCATGTGAAGGCATTTCAGGTGCATCCGCAAGATTAGCTAGATTATCTATGCGGATGAAGGAATATATCTATAAAATGGTTTATCTACCTGGGAGGGATAACCGTATTGCTGATTGTTTGTCAAGACTTCCACCTCCTCTTGAGGAATGTGAAGATGATCCCTGGAGCGAATACTGTGTGGCTTTAGTGCATGATTGTGGTGAGCCTGCCATAAGTAAAACGGAATGGTTGACTGAACAGGAGAAAGACACTGTTTTGAAAAATGTTTTAGAGTATATTTGCAAGGGCTGGCCCAAAGTGAAGAGTGTTCCTGGTTTGGATGCTTTTTGGCAAATCTGCATGGAGTTGTCATCTGAAAATGATATGCTGTTTAGAGGTGATAGGATCGTTCCACCTGTGTCTTTAAGAAAGAAAATTCTGCAACTTTGCCATGAGGGGCATTTTGGAATTATGAGGACCAAATCAATTGTCAAAGGATTGTTTTGGTGGCCAGGAGTTGACAGTGAGGTCGAGGAGTTTGTCAAGACGTGTGCGGTTTGCATGTCCGCTGACAAGACTCTTAGGACATTTAAGCCTAAGATGAGTGATGGTTTACTTCCTAACTTTCCTTGGGACACCATCGCTATTGATATTTTTGGACCTGTTGGGGACTCTAAAGTATATGGTTTGGTGGCAATTGATCTTTTTTCCAAATGGCCTATTGTCAAAATTGTAGAAAGGGTTGACACTCAGACAGTGCTTACATTTTTGGATAAAACATTCATGGTAGAGGGTTTACCGGCTTGTGTGCTATCTGACAATGGTGTCCAATTTACGTCCAAGCTGGCTAAGGAATATTTCGACAGGTGTGGCGTCAAACACAAGACTACTGCATTGTATAACCCTAGTGGGAACGGCACTGTTGAAAGGTTCAACAGAGTGATCAAAGGCATCATTCAGGCCTCTGTGCATAGTGGACTCGATTGGAAGGTACAAGTACAAAAAGCGGTTTGGTCATATAGAGTTACTGTGCAGAACAGCACTGGCATGTCCCCGTTCACCATGATGAGAGGCAGAACAGCTAGATGTAAATTTAATCCTGGATGGCTTTTTGATGGAAAAATTGCATGTTGGTCTCCAGTAGATGTCAAAGATAGGTTACTGTGCAGTCACGAGAAGAGCAGATAGTTTTATGACTCTCACCATAACACCAAAGATGTTTCTGTCAAGGTTGGAGATTGGGTAAGGGTTAAGAAACCTTTTAAGGTACCTAAGGGTGTGAGTCGTTTTGAACCACCATGTAAGATTGCTGAAGTTTTAAGAAATTCTGTGAGACTGGATGATGGAAGGGTATGGAATCTTAAAAATATTGCCTTTAACCCTGATCAAAATTGTGTGGAGGTGCTTCCAGACTCATGTGTCAACAATTTTGATTGGGTAGAAGATCATTTCGAGAATAGTCATGTTCAGTCTCAACTTGGAAATGATTTGGCATCTGTTTCTTGTGAGCCTAAGCAATCCAGCCTTCCTTTGCATATTGAGGGGGGAGTGGGCGAAGGTTGCAGTCATAAGGTCCAAGCAAACGTCAATGCCTCTACTTCTACAAGTTTGGACACAAGTGTTACACAGAATAAGACCAATGTGTTACTTGATAAAAGAATAAGAGCTGTGCCCAAATGGCTTAAAGACTACGCTTTGTAGTATTGTAGATTTCTTTTTGTTTATTTTATTTCCCTTACTACCCTTTTTTCTTATGTTTAATTTCCCTTTATTGTATGTGGGGGGATGTGTTATGTTGTTATTCCTTTAAGTCCACGTGTGTTTAGAACATAGAGTGTAATGGTAGAATAGTTCCATGTGGAACATTGATGATACAGAGCTGCTGAGAGAAGGACATCGCTTTCCTGGCTCTCACCTGTCATTTACTACTACTTGAATAAATACTTAATTCCACCTCTACTATTGGTTTGCTACCTTCACTTCACACACTTTTGTTGAGCACGGCAGCCATTTTAGATGCCTTGACCAGACCCACTCTCTGCACGCCGCCGATCCTCAGCATGGCTCCTCACCCTCGCAAGCATCTCCCCCATGTACTGGTCACCCCCGCTCTCTCTCTCATGCATGGGCCAGAAACCTCCTCCCATGTGCGCTGCTCTTCCCTGAGAATCACACCCTGTGCCCGCCCGACACCACCCTTTCACCCTATTCACTACCGCACCCTCTGACACTCTTCTTCCTCTGTGTCCGATTGTTCAGGCCGGTCCTAGGCTATCACCTAGCCCTGCAGATGTAGTTTATGGCCCCAGCTGTAGAGAATCACCCCTCTTCACAGGAGTTACAGTAGATCTGTCACACCACACGCGTTCCTACTATCTGATAACCATCCTGTATTGTGCTTGGTGAGGGGATTCTCACTGTGAGGGTGTGTGGGACCGAGCCTGAAGCGGAAGATTCCAGGGATGCCTCTTTGTACATCAAAGTTTTTACAATTATGTGTCACATTATAAATATATAGTACTCCAACAAAGTAGGATTATAACACTTTAATAACTTTTAAATACATAGAACGCAACAAAAACAGTAAATACATGTAAACATTTTTTTGAAAAAAGAAGCAACAATGGTCAGTAGCTGTGTTTTGTGCGAATAGTCCCAAGGCAGCACAACGTGCTGAGTTCTGGAGGGCACCCAGGAGATGTTACCTGGGTGCCGCACTGGTTTTTGGTATCCTACAATGCAGCTCCGAAAAACGGCGTGGGGCGTCCCGGGGGGTGCGCGGGGAGGCCTCGTCAGTAGCGGTCTGTTGTGCGAATAGTCCCAAGGCAGCAGAACGCGCTGAGATGTGGATGGCATCCAGGTGATGTCCAGTAAGTTGCCGCACTGGTCTTGGCATCCTACAATGCTGCTCCGAAAAATGGCGTGGGGGGAGGCGGCGTGAACGGGTCTCCCCAGGTGGAGGCTCGTCGGCTGTACTGGGGCGCCCCTTTACCGTTTCAGTTGCCATTCCGCCCGCTTTTGCTACACTGTGCCTCATCCGCCATTCAGCTGTTTCTCGCCCGCTCTTGCGGCTTCAGCGTCTCGCTCACCATGTAGTTGAGTTGCGCCCACTCTTGCGGTGCAGCGATAGGCGGCTGCCACAGGAGTCTTAAAATGGCGGACGGCTCTTCGGATTTGGGCCTGGTCCACTAACATGGCCCTGGGACACCTTGGAACTCGGACGTCCCCTGAGCCTTGAAGATTTTACAAAAGTCTTGGGGGCTCCCAACTCCTGCAGGCTTCCGGTGGGGAGCGGCTGCCATGATTGCTCGCGGAATGACCACGACGGAGCCACGAGATGGTGGTGCTCTCAGGCTGATGCCAGCTTTAGTCTGAAACATCTAGAAACAAGGTGGGGCTTTCATCGTTTGGGAAAAAAAAATGTTTTAATCCAATGAAAAGTGATATTTTTAGGTCATATGATCAAGCCTTCCATCATTAGAAAACCAAAAGTAAAATGAACCAATGAAAAGTTTTATAAAGAAGTCACATGACCTGTTATGCTTACGTTACGCGCTGCTATAAAAAGCGTAGAAAATCCGTTGGCACGTGAGGCGGCGTCAGTAGCGGACCGATGTGCGAATAGGCCGAAGGCAGCACAACGTGCCGAGATCCGGATGGCACCGAGGTGGTGTCCAGCAAGTTGCCGCACTGGTGTGGCCATCCTACAATGCTGCGCCGAAAGTCGGCGTGGGGTGCCTGGGGGAGGGGGGGAGGTGGCACAAACTGGCCTCTCTCGCCTCCCCAGGTGGAGGCACCTGATGTGCAGTGCGGCGCCCCTTATCTTTTCACTCGCCGTCCAGCAGAGTTGCGCCCGCACTTGCTGCTACAGTAGGCCGAAGGCAGCACAACGCGCCAAGATCCGGATGGCACCGAGGTGGTGTCCAGCAAATTGCTGCACTGGTGTGGCCATCCTACAATGCTGCGCCGAAATTCGGCG
Organism: Lissotriton vulgaris; assembly: GCF_964263255.1. NCBI lineage: Eukaryota > Metazoa > Chordata > Amphibia > Caudata > Salamandridae > Lissotriton > Lissotriton vulgaris. The sequence goes on along the minus strand of NC_141694.1, from coordinate 394,055,043 downwards.
TGGGGCGCCCCGTTGGCCTGTGAGGTCTCGTCAGTCAGTGGGGGCTGTTTGAGAAAGCAATGTGATGCTGTGCGTCGCCCCAAAGATGGAGGCTCCTCGGCTGCAGTGGGGCGCCCCTTGGTGTTTCACTCGCTATCCAGCTGAGTTGCGTCCGCACTTGCGGCTACAGTAGGCCGAAGGAAGCACAACGCGCCGAGATCTGGATGGCACCGAGGTGGTGTCTAGCAAGTTGCCGCACTGGTGTGGCCATCCTACAATGCTGCGCCGAAAGTTCCATGGTCCGGCGGAACTTTTTTCCTTTTCCTTTCTGCATCTTGTCCCACAATCCGTTTAACCTTTAGACACGACCAGGTCCCTGAATGTGTGCAGGGGGACGCTATTGATTGAATCAAAATGGCGGCTTCACACAAAGCTGACTCAAGCGTTGCTGGTGATGCTATACAGACAAAAAATGGTTTTCAGTTTGTACATTCTTCAGGATTTTTCCATCCAAGTCTGCTTGAGAGTTTGTTGAACAATGGCTTTAGATCTTGCCCTCCCCTCTTTTGACTGTTGGTCTTGTTGCCTATGTCTTCTGTTGTCATTTAACTGAACCTTTTTTGACTGCCGAAAGGGGTTCTGGTCCGACCGCTGGTTGGTGGAGATATTTTGACAATATCCTGGACCTGCCCGGCCTCGCCCAAAATGGCGCCGGAATAAATGGGACTCGTACCTCCTTGTTGTGTACTGGTTGCACAACCTTGATATCACGAGATACGTATGCAGTTTTGAAGCACATGGCGGGCGGGAATGAGAATTGATTGAATATTTCGACATCCCTATTGATATTAAGTTCTGATGTGTTATTGATTACTGTACTATTGAAAGTTCGAATTAACGTCACCCATGGTACTTGCCCGCAAATGTATATCTAGATAATTTTATTGTAAGTGGCCCTGTCGTATTTTAATTACAAAATGTACGTCCACCGATTCCGCAACTGTTAGACACCTTAGTTCTTGCAACCTAATGGCCCGCTCGTTGCGTTCCTCTACAGTGTAAATGTCTCCTCATCATATACGATTCCAGTTTGCTCCGTGGCCGGCCCACATGGTTATAGCCCCGTATTTGTATACTGACATTTTCACAATAAAGGTTTTTAAAACAAAACATGGTAGTAGTATTTACAATGGTAAAGTTTTTAATTTTAGTCACTGTTTTCGAATCAGTAAAAGGCAAGTGAAATAAAGCAGTCCAATTACATGACGGATAAAAGGTATAATACGCAGGAACGCAGTAAAGATAAATGGTCAAGGGCTGTTGTGTTTTTTACTCCTGCAACATAAAGTGATCAATAAGAATCTGATATTCGGGCGTATCGGCGACTAAGACAGCAGGCCGAGCATCTTTTGCTCAACGGCTCCGTCATGGGACGAAGAAACGCCCTTTTGCTAGAAAAAGGAATATATTTTACTTGCAGGACAGTTGTAAATTTTCCGGGAAAATGCCTGGAACATTATAACATATATGTTTAAGAAAAAATAATGTTCGAAAGCAATAAAAAGCGTAATTTTTAGGTCATATGACCAAGGGTTTCATCATTAGTATAACAAAAGTAAAATGAACCAATGAAAAGTTTTATTAACAAGTCACATGACCTGTTATGCTTACGTTATGCGTTGCGCGCCGCGCCCAGGATCCCTTCCGGGAAGCTGCGCTTCGCGCACTGGAGTACTTCCGGGTGCGCTAACGCGGCGTGTCATATAACGCATTACGCGACAACGTAGGTCCAGAATATAGTCAAAATGTCTCCACCAACCTGCGGTCGGAACACAACCCCTTTCAGCAGTCTAAAAAGTTCTGTTAAATGACAACAGAAGGGACAGGCAACAAGAACCATCAGTCAAAGAGGGGAGGGCAAGTTCTTCCCTACCGGGTCACGTTGGGGCGCTACCGGAACTGATCGAATTGGTAGTCTACAGTGTTTCTGGATGTTTCAGACTGAAGCTGGCGTTAGCATGAGAGCACCACCATCTTGTATCTCAGTCGTGGCCATTCCACGAGCAATCATGGCAGCCGCTCCCCACCAGAAGCCTGCAGGAGTCGGGGCCCCCAAGACTTTTGTCGAATCTTCAAGGCTCAGTGGACGCTTTCGAGAATGGGGCCCAAGCCCTAGCAGACAAGCGTCCGAGTTCCAAGGTGTCCCATGGCCATTTTAGTGGACCACGCCCAAATCTGAAGAGGCGGCCGCCATTTTGAGAGTCCTGTGGCAGCCGCCTATAGTTGCATCGCAAGAGCGGGAGCAACTCAACTACATGGTGAGCGAGACACTGTAGTCGCAAGAGCGGGCAGTAAACAGCTGAATGGCGGAAGAGGCACAGTGTAGCAAAAGCGGGCGGAATGGCAACTGAAACGGTAAAGGCGCGCCCCACTACAGCGTGTCTTCAGGTCAAACGGATTGTGGGATAAGGTCCAGAATGGAAGAGTCATCAAAAGGCAAAAAGTTCCGCCGGACCCCGGGAGCCGGCCGCCTATGTCGGGGGCGATCTTAGGCCACGCCAGGGCAACACGACTTGGGGAGGGGGCAGAAGTCAAGCGCACCCTCCCAGTCCGCGCCACCACACCGTATGTTGAAAATCTGAAGCCATCGTTCAACAAACTCTCAACCAGCCTTGGATGAAAAATCTTGAAGAATGTACAAACTGAAAACCAGTTTTTGTTTGCATAGCATCAGCAGCAACGCTTGCTATCAGAATGCATGAGTTTCATGCTCGATCGATTGAGCTAGCCGGATCAGGCAACAAAAGTATAAAATAGTTATGTAAATAGTTATTTAATAAAATGTTTTACCCTGTTACTTTGCTGGTGTGTTGTATATATTTATAATATTTGCATAGAGTTTATCTTTATTTTGGGCGGGGTGGGTGGCGGAGCCGAGCTGTCTTGCAGCCATCATGGTGTGGAGCTCAGTTCATCTCACTAGTTTCGTATTTCTCATGAAGGGTTGTTCCTAATGTTTCTATTTTAGCGAGGTCAAAAAGAGATCCCATTAGTGGCCTACTGATTTTGCTCGATTACTTTTTTTTTTTAACACGATTTTTCACTATCTGCAAAGACTAAACAGAGTATTGCGGCTTTGTGCTTGTTAGTAAATAGAGAAGGAACCAAAGAGAATAAATTCTAAAATAGTAAATGCTTAGATAACAATCAATCAAATGGAGAGACAAGCAGGCACGACGGATTACAACGGGGGCAAAGGCCTGCGTTAACTACCCTTCACTATCTGCAAAGAGAGAGTACTTCTAAGAGAAAAGAGGGGGGGCAGCGTTTAAAGCACATCAGCGAGCATAAACACGAAAATGTTTTTACCTATCACGTACTTGACATTTGACAGCTTTTGATATTTGTTATTAAAAAAACATTGAAATTCAATGAAAAAACCATAGGTTTTAGCCCATATATAGTTAGGGATTAGCATTTTCGAAACCTTATTTTACTCGCATAAAACCATTGAAATTCGCATATATAGTTAGATGCGCTAACTATATATCGCGCACCCGCAATCCACTGCTGATGATGTCACATATTTCATCATTCATGACATGCTCAGTGACATCACTGATGACATCACTGATGACATCTCAAATGACATCACTGATGACATCACTGATGACATCTCAAATGTCATCACTGATGACATCACAGATGACATCACTGAATACATCTCAAATGACATCACTGATGACATCTCATTTGACATCTCATTTGACATTACTGAGCACATCACTAATGACATCATTCATGTGATAATAAGATGAACCTCTTCAGACTCTAATATAACCTTAGATACACTCAGTGTAAACAAAAACTCACAGACTGTCACTCATCCATGGAGTTACTCACACTGGCGGTGGAATTCCAACAAGAAGAAGTAACCAACACGAAACAAGTAAGCAATTTGTCACAAACACTGGACAATGGTTTATCTGTTATAAATTTGACAAGTACAACTTTCACTGACTTAGAAATAAGCATCTTGTCTAAAGGTTTGTCGTACAGCCCCCCTAGCAGTTTTAATTACGTCAATACAAGAATAGATCTTTTTAAATTTACACGTAAATTGAAGCTCAAAAAACATTTTGCCAACAGTAAATCTCGTAATATTGGCAGAAGGTCGGTGGCTGAACCTACTACTCAGGGGTTGGTGGTGAATGATATCCCCCTGATGCAGGATCTGGCAATGTTGCGAGCAGAGGCTCCAAATTCTCAGAACACTCAGAGGGATTTGAATACTCAAATCAGTGGCTTAAGCAATTTTAAGCCACGATCGACATTCACTCCTGTTACCCCATACAACAATATAGACATTTTCCAGGATGCTGTTGTAAAACAAGTGAAGGCAGTACATGTGAACACTTTGAAATCTAACTATGGCAAACATCATGGCAGCAATGAATACCAGAAGCTAGTCAAAAAAATTAAAATGGATGGCAACATGATAGTCAGGCAATCTGACAAAGGGGGCAACATCGTACTCTGGCCCAGAGCATTATACCTGGAGGAGGCTTACCTCCAGTTAAATGACCCGAACTGCTACAGACACTGTGATGTAAACTCACTCAGGAAAGCGCAAACATACTTTCATTCTCTCCTGATGGGATGGCGATCCAGCGGACTCATTAGTATGGATGAGTTAAAATGCCTAAAGAATGATCATCCCATTACCCCTGTGTTGTACTTAATTCCAAAAGTACACAAAAATGCGATCAAGCCGCCAGGTAGACCCATCATTTCGGCGTGTGGGGGATTGTTGGAGAAAGCCGCTACTTACATTGACTTGTTCCTCCAAGAACATGTGTTGGCACTTCCGTCATACATTCAAGACTCTAGTGACCTGATGAGGAAATTGAATGAACTGCAATGGAGTAATGATTATTGGCTGATCACCCTGGATGTGTCATCTCTATATACAAGCATAGTGCATGCAGATGGGTTAAGGGCTGTTGAGTTCTTTCTGGGCAAGCGGCCAATAGAACTAGCCGAGCACAATAAGATGTTGCTTACCATGATTAGTTTTTGTTTACATCACAATTACTTCATGTTCCTAAACCAGTATTATCAGCAGGTCAGAGGGGTCGCCATGGGGGCCTGCTTCTCTCCCAGTTACGCCTGTCTGCATATGGGGTACTGGGAGAGACAGGTCCTCAATGGTATTCATCGAGATATCTGTCCTCGCCATATCATTCGATGGTACAGATACATCGATGATATTTTAATGATCTGGCGCGGGACATATGAAGAGGCTGTCAATTTCATTGATGTTTTGAATATAAATTCATTCAATCTGTCCTTCACATCTCATATCAGTCAGGAGGAAGCTCACTTTCTTGATGTTACCCTGGAGATCAGTCAGGGCAGACTAGAAACCAAGCTTTATAGGAAGCCTACTGCAGGCAATACTATATTGCATGCTGATAGTCATCATCCCCCGCACTTAATTCGAAGCATTCCCTACGGGGAAATGCTTCGAATTCGGCGGGTCTGCAGTACGGACTCCCATTGCAGAGCAGCACAAGCTGCTAGTAAACAAAGGTTTCTGGCAAGGGGCTACAGAGAGAATCTGATTGACACGGCCATCAGAAAAGCCAATGCCCTGTCTCCCAGTGATGCACTGACCCACAAGAAAGCACAGAGAACCACAGCTGCCAGTAGTGAACAGCCAGTTAGACTTATTTGGACCTACAATAGTCAGCACGGGGCACTGAGAAAGATTATTAATCAACACTGGAACCTGATTAAATTGGATCCAGTCATTGGAGAACATATGCCTAATAGACCCGCAATCACCTATAGAAAGGCATATTCATTACAGGATGCACTAGTCAAATCTAGTCCTGAGGTGATTCCACCTAAAAACTGGTTGGCAGCCAGTCGAGGGTTTAGGAAATGTTCTAGCTGCAAAGCATGTTCCCAGGGGCTCTATAAGACCGAGTTCCTGACAGCGTTCTCGACAGTGCCACGTAAAATTAACAAGCAGTTAACTTGCAAATCTGAGTATGTGGTGTATGTGCTGGAGTGCCCATGTGACCTGCAATATATTGGTGGTACCAAATTGCAGGTCCACAAAAGGGTGCTCCAGCACATCAGGGCCATCAACACAAATGACGCCACATACCCTGTTGCGAGGCATTTCAAGGAGTTTCACAACAACAACAGTGGGCTCCTTAGATATTATGCCATTGACTCTGTAGGTCCTCTTAGGAGAGGTGGCAATCGAGATGGGATCTTAAGGGCCCTTGAGACCAGATACATCCTGGAGATGGACAGTAAAAGTCCTAATGGTCTCAACTCCACGGAAGATTTTTACACATGCCTATAGGGTCACCTTGATATTAAGGTTCAATAACGCCATCTCTCCACTTATTTTGTCGCTGGCCGACATATATGCTTACTGTCAAACTAAAATTGTTGTTGATTAAATGTAACTATACAAGAAAGGAAACACTAGGTTACATAAATCAACTACAAGGCAATTATGTGATATAGACCCTCAGTAGATGTGTTTAACTGTATGTAATATGAGAATATCAGTAAGAACTGTTTTTAATCACAATTGTTTCAGACTGCATTTGTAAACAACAGTATTTGTAAGTTAATAGCAGCTATGGTAAACAGGCAGTATGGAAGAATATGAGGAACATACCAGCTTGAGCCTTTTTCTATCCGATAAATTTACTACTACAGGATAGTATTAAACGATCATAGGTAGTAGTGCACAAGATTTCACTTGTATATAGTTGTATATATATGAAATGCTGTGTATATATTTTAAAATGTTTGAGGATTTCCTGGTTGTGCATTATGGACTATTGTATATAATTGCACTTATGCAGTTATCAAATGAATCCATTCAATCCGATTAAATCGCGGTTGTAGAGTTGCACATGTTGTAAATATATGAAATTTGAAAGTTATTTTAGGAATATTCAGGATTTCCTCACATGCAATCTTTCAGAATTACCGGATACTAATGTATTTAAACATGTATTGAAATACCAGGCACTTCCACGAAATAACCTGTCTTTCCCCTTTGCAATTGCAAGTTGCTGCGTAATAATTGTGTTGGACACTCCCACTAATTATCTTACAACCAATCAAATGGTACTGTTGTTAATGCACGAGCACTTTAAATTCACGCAACTCTCTTGGTGCGTCATGTGACCAAGGCCTCTGCGAAGGCCGAAACGTTATGCTGGCGTGGTGTACTGGGAAATAAAAAACTCACCTGCACTCTGGGTCTTCCGTGTTCTTTCTGGTCGATGGCTGTGGATTGAAAGCACGTCGCTGAGAGGGTACAAGTACGTAAATATATATATATATATATATATATATATATATATATATATATATATATATATATATATATATAGATATATATATATATATATATAGATATATATATATATATATATATATATATATATATATATAAGTATCCACTGAAAAAAACATAGGTTTCACACCAGTTATAGTTAACTGGACATTTTACTCATACAAAACCATTGAAATTCCCCCGTTATAGTTAGTTGTACTCACTATAACTTGCACGCCCGCAATCCACTGCTGATGGTGTCACATATTACATCATTCATGACATGGTCAGTGACATCACTGATGGCATCACTGATGACATCTCAAATGACATCACTGATGACATCATCCATGTTACAATCAAATACACCTCATCACACACTAGTATAATCTTTCATCACTCACTGTAAAATAAAAAGTGCCATATTTGAAACCATTGACACACCAATAGAAATTTATAAACACCCACTCAGTTATTCATAGAACTATAAACACATCTAATCACTTACCTATAGATTCAGTGTTATATGCAGTGAATAATCAACAGAACACTATCAAATATACTTATACGCCTATTTCAACAATACACACCAGCACACATTGTATTCACTTATAAAGACATCCTTCTGACCTATGCAAACAATTGATTATACTTACATTTACTCACCTACACACTTATACAAACACCACTCCATCTATTTATATAGATAGTAAATCATACTTAGTGTGTTATAAAATCACTATTACAAGTATACAGTTATCCATATAGTGACTCATACAATCACTAAGTCTTAGGCACACTTAATTGGATATAACTGTCACATACACTGCCTTTTTTTCAAGTTTAATGGAGATGTACCATTGAGAGAAATATTTCATCACCACCACACCCATAAACAGATACACTCACTGAAACAACTGTTATAACATGTAGTCTTAACCTCATATACCTACTGAATGAACTATTCACACATTTTTTGGCAATCACACCCCCCCAAACCACATAGAAATTCATTTACCCATACAAATACTCAGTTGAGAAACCAATAACAAATATAGTCTTTAACATAGCAATTAGGACAAAGCAATAAAGACTTTCACACAGTTTAGTAACTACACATTATATATAGTGAGACTCTACAAATTAGTCAAGGAAACAATCAATGACACTGTTACTAAATCCACCTTCCACACATTTATATTTATATATCCACTCATTCTTCAATGCAAAGTAGTGTATTTATAATACATATTTAAATATCAAAACAAACCACATTCACTGGATCATGTCATCAGTGATGTCATCAGTGATGTGATTTGAGATGTCATCAGTGATGTCATAAATGATGTCACTGACCATGTCAATAATGATGTAACATGTGACATCATCAGCAGTGGATTGCGACGCGCAAGTTATAGTGAGTACAACTAACTATAACGGGGGAATTTCAATAATTTTTTATGAGTAAACTGTCCAGCTAACTTTAACTGGTGTGAAATCTATGGATTTTTTCAGTGAATTTCAAAGGTTTTTTAAATGCTAATTCCTAACTATAACGAGTGTGAAATCTATGGGGCCTTATTTACGAGCCCCTTGCGCGTCCGGAACGTCACTTTTTGTGACGTTCTGGGGGTGCAAAAGACTTAGTGATATTTATCAGGCAGGACTAAGCCACTTTTTGTGGCGTAATCCTGCCTGATAAATATCAGTCCTTTTAACGCAGTGTCCTGCGTTAAAGGTGCGTGCAATGGGTGTTGCTGGGGGCGTTCCCAGCAGCATCCATGGACTTGAGTAATTTATAGCATTCTCAAAGTCAGTCTTTCAAAAGTTCCAAAGTATAGGACATGATAATCCAAATCCAAATGTTTCTCAAGAAAAGCCATAAACTGTTCCTGTGGGTCATATCTCTACTACTCACTCTTTACTACTCACTCTCTACTACTCTCTACTACTCACTCTCTACTTCTTAATCTCTACTACTCTCTACTACTCACTCTCTACTACTCTCTCCCTACTACTCTCTACTACTCACTCTCTACTACTCACTCTACTACTCACTCTACTACTCACTCTCTACTACTCGCTCTCTACTACACTCTCTCTACTACTCACTCTACTACTTACTCTCTACTACTCTCTACTATTCTCTCTCTCTGCTACTCACTCTCTACTACTCACTCTCTACTACTCACTCTTTACTACTCTCTACTACTCACTCTACTACTTACTCTCTACTACTCTGTACTACTCACTATCTGCTACTCACTCTCTACTACTCTCTACTACTCACTCTACTATTCACTCTACTACTCTCTACTACTCACTCTCTGCTACTCTCTCTACTGCTCTCTACTACTCTCTTCTACTCACTCTACTCTCCATTACTCACTCTACTCTCTACCCCTCTACCTCTCTCTACTTCTCTCTCTACTAGTCTCTACCTCTCTACCTCTACCTCTCTAACTCTACCTCTCTACCTCTCTCTACACGCACACATATACACATATATATATATGCATATATATATACATATGCATTTATATATATGCATGTGTATATAGATATATATATATACATACATATATAAACATATATAATCTGCATATCTATATAAATACAAATATAAATGAATGCATACATACACATATATGCATACATATGCATGTTATTTACATGAAAGTTTGAAAAACACTAATAAAAGCAAAGCTAAAAAGCCACCTCATTACAAACAGAATAGCTTTAACTTAAACGAGGGCGAGATCTATTGCATTATCAATGCTTGTTTACTGTGGTTCCATCAAGAAGGCATTCAGATGTGTCACACATTTGCCATGAATTCTGAATGTTAGCGCTCTAGTTGCTCATTAGATCACTGTAGTAAAGCTACTGCTCACTAGGGAAGTCTGCTGCTGGTATTCAAAGTGCATGTTTCAGTCTGCATGTCAGAATTGTTTTAATGAAATAGAAGAGGATTTGAGAAGTCAAAATGTACCCTAATTTTTCTTTCTTCAGCACTAATCATAATTTCTATGGCAAAATGAACCTCCTCATGTTGTTCCTTTGCAAATTAAATGTTTTGAGTGTTATCACTTTATTCCAATCAAGATGACTTCAGGTGTGCCATACTTTTGTCATAAGTAAGACTGTTAGCACTCTAGTTGTTCTTTAGAACACTCTGGGACATTCTGTCATTGGGCTATACTTGGGCAACATCTGGGGGATATTTGTGCTACATTTGGGCTCTTTTGTCTCTGGTGGCCATCTTGGGAGACTTATTTGTTATGAAGTTTCCTAATTTCCTCATTTAGTACAGTCTCCTCAGTAGGAAATACTTTCAGTTTTCTACTTTGATTCCATCAAGAAGGCATTCAGATGTGGCACACACTTGCCATAAATTCAGAATGTTAGCACGCTAGTTGCTTATTAGATCACTGTAGTAACGCTACTGCTTACCAGGGAAGTCTGCTGCTGGTATTGAAAGTGCATGTTTCAGGCTGCATGTCAGGAATTTTTAATGAAATAGAAGAGGATTTGAGAAGTCACTCAAAATGTGCCCTAATTTTTATTTCAGAAGAAGCTAATCATACTGTCTATGGCAAAATAAACCCCCTCATTTTGTTCCTTTTTAATTTAAATGTTTTCAGACTCAACACTTCATTCCAATCAAGATGGCTTCTGGTGTGCCATACTTTTGTCATATGTAAGACTGTTAGCGCTCTAGTTGTTCTTTAGAACACTCTGGGACATTCTGTCATTGGGCTATACTTGGGCTACATCTGGGTGATATTTGGGCTACATTTGGGCTCTTTTGTCTCTGGTAGCCATCTTGGGAGACTGCATGTAAGACATTTTTAATGAAATAGAAGAGGACTTGAGAAGTGACTCAAAATGTGCCCTAATTTGTCTTTCTGCAGCACTAATCAAAATATACCCCCTCATTTTGTTCCTTTTTAAATTAAATGTTTTAAGAGTTACCACTTTATTCCAATCAAGATGGCTTCAGGTGTGCCATACCTTTGTAATAGGTAGGACTGTTAGCGCTCTATTTGTTCTTTAGAAACACTCTGGGAAGCTGCATTAGAACACAAAGGAATCAACTGACAGTCTCTGTCCTTGTTGGATGTACATGTTTTACTGAGAATGTCAGACTTCATTCTCACATGGCTGAGAAAGATAATGTGAATTTAGAGAACATAGGTTTCAGTTTAGCTTATAGATCCACTTCCAAACCACTGTGGGAAAAGCATGAGATAATAGTTTTCTTTCAAACATGATTCATGATATCCCAGCAGAAGGCTTTTTCACATGGTAAAATCACCTCAGAACACACCACAATTCCTAAAATGAGTATGGTACCATCAACAAATGACTTATTATGTAACTAAAGTCCTAAAACCTTCCATTAACTGCAATGCTTTTTAATGAGGTGCTATCATGTATATTGGTCCCAAGATGGCTGCCAATGTCGTAATTTGACGGTGATCGGGTTAGCGTTAAGCTTTGCTACACGTATTTTCCTCTTATCTTGACTATAGTTGTTGAATGCCATTTTGTATGTATCGGCGGCCATTTTAGAGAATACGTTGCCTCGTGGTCAGCATGCCCTTTTGTCCTTCCTCTGTACCACTGACCACTCGAGTTTGCCCAGCAACAGGCTATTTTTAGTAATGGTCAAGCTCACACATGCGCAGTTTAGATTGACCAGTCATCACTTAGGAATGTTCCGCCAAACTGACTAGTGGTGTTATAGCTCCTCCCACGAGTTGGCTGTGTTCCAAAAATGACCATATATGTACCTAAAACTCTGTAACTGTGTACCGCCTACCTTTTTATTACTGTAAAACTGTATAAAAGAAGGACTTGCACCGATGTTCGGTGTGATACTTCTTGCATTACCGAAGGGTGCTGTAGGAATGTACCACCACCCCATGGGGTCTTAATAAACTTGTCTTTTGCATTTTCTAGTTTCCGTGCCAACAGTTCTTATGGTGTAGAGGGTATTCTGCGGAGTATGTAGGCCTGGAGAACCCAATACCACACCAACACTTCTTAGATGAAGTGCTGACAGCCAATCAGATCTCCCGATGAGATGTGTGGTTAGGCTCCGCCCAGATATATTTATATTTTTTCTTTTGATTTTCTCAGGAACTACTGGAGGGATTTACACCATTTAACCAAAAGCGTGATATGCGTACCAGACCCTATCATTTCCCCAAATGTGGTGTAATTCCGTGCAGCGGTTCGGGCTGTAGCCGTGTCTAATCGTCCTATGGAAATTAACATGGGAAAAACATGTTTTGGGAACCCCCTTTTTTCTCGGCCCCCGCTTAATGAATCTTCCTAAGACTTTCAAGGAAGGAGCATAGCGGAGCGGGCCATCTTATTTAAGAAATTCGCGAAGATTCACAAACTGGGGCCAAATTTATTCCCGATAGAATGTTGCGGATTTCCTTTGGAAACTAGGTCCTAACTATAACTACCTACTGGGGACCGCCAGTAGGTAATATATATATAAACTTGTGGCCCGCTACCGTCCGCTCCTATCTTGAAAGTTTTGTGGTGATTCATCAAGGAGGGGCTGAGAAAAAAGTGGAGCACCAAAACGTGTTTTCCCCATGCAATTTCCCATAGGAAACTTTAGACACTGCTACAGCCCGAACTGCTAAATGGAATTATACCAAAGTTGGCAAAAAGGTAGCCCTTGGTTCAAGAAAGAGACTGTTTTGTTAAATGGTGTAACTCCGTTCAGTTGTTGCTGAGAAAATGAAAATTAAAAAAATATCGATATCTAGAGAGGCGCAGTATCCGCGCACCCTCCTGATTACGAGGTGTATGCTAATAGGCTATCAACAGGAAGTGTTGGAAGCCATCTTGTGCCTCAGTAGAACCGAGGCACAAGAAAACAAAAAATAAGCATGAAAAACAAGAAAAGGGGGCATGGTAGAAACACCCTGACCCGCTAGGCCTGCTCAGGGGGACCCACAAGGACCCCAAGGGACAAAAAAGTATTTTTTTTTAAAAAGAATTGTCGAGATTTGCGCACCCAGCGCAAATCTTGGCTGAAATTAAAACCATTATTTAGCCCCCAGGTGGGCCTGGTCCCAGGGGCAGAGAAAACAAATGTGGGACCGCCACCCCCCGGGGCTTTGATTTTTAATGTGGGGGGCATCCAAGCCCCCCGAGTCCCGAGGACCACCACCCCCCCCTGGGGTTATGTCACTGATGGGATGGGGGCCGCCCATCCCATTTCCAATTAAGAAAAAATATATATAAAATAGGGGTCAGGCCCTGGAGAATGGGGTCTCCAGGACCAATAAAATAGGAAAAGGAGGAGGGCCACAGTGCCCCTTTCTTAAAAAATAAATGTCCCCTTCAATACTGAGGGTTCCTGGGGGCCAAGTAGCCCACCAGGCACCTCCAGTATGCACCAGGGAGCTGCGTTGCAGAGAGTTCTTCAGAAGCACACCCATTGTTACACCTATCTGCAACTCAGCTCTGCGGTGCTTACTGGAGGTACCTAGTGGGCTAGTTGGACCCTAGGGACCCTCAGGATTCAAGGGAACTTAATCTCCCAACTTAAAATGGCCACAGGGCATGCTTACACAGTGCTGAAGGCAGGGGGCCGGGCCTGAGGTGACCTGTGCAAACACGTCTTGTGGACCATTTTCAGTTGGGGAAATAATTCCCCTTCAATCCAGAGGGCCTTTGGGGTACAAATAGCCCACCAGATGCTTTCAGTAAGCTCCACTGCGCTGTGTTGCAGAGAGGTGGTCCAGGCCGTGCCCCTTTTTACACCTCTCTGCAAAGCAGCTCTGTGGTGCTTACTGGAGGTACCTAGTGGGCTGGTTGGACACTAGGGACCCTCAGGATTCAAGGGAACTTAATCTCCCAACTTAAAATGGCCACAGGGCATGCTTACACAGTGCTGAAGGCAGGGGGCCGGGCCTGAGGTGACGTGTGCAAACACGCCCTGTGGCGCATTTTAAGTTGGGGAAATACTTCCCCTTCAATCCTGAGGGCCCCTCGGAACCAACTAGCCCACCAGGGGCTTCCAGTAAGTGCCACTGTGCTGCGTTGTAGAGAGGTGGTCCAAGCCCTGCCCCTTTTTACACCTCTCTGCAACGCAGCCCTTTGGAGCTTATTGGAGGTACCTAGTGGGCTAGTTGGACACTAGGGACCCTCAAGATTCAAGGAGACGTGACTTAAAACGGCCACAGGGCGTGTATACACAGTGGTGAAGGGAGGGGACGTGGCCTGAGGGGATGTGGGCAAACATGCACTATGGCATGTTTTAAGTTGGAGGAATAATTCCCCTTCTATCCTGAGGGTACCTGGGGGCCAACTAGCCCACCAGGGGCTTCCAGTGGGTGCCACTGTTCTGCGTTGCAGAGAATTGGTCTAGGCCGTTCCCCCTTTGTACACATCTCTGTAACTCAGCTCTGTGGAGCTTACTGGAGGTACCTAGTGGGCTAGTTGGACCCTAGGGACCCTCAGGATTCGAGGGGAATACATCTCCTAACTTAAAAAGGCCGCAGGGCGTGTTTACACAGTGGTGAATGGAGGGGATGGAGCCTGAGGTGACATGTGCAAACGCACCCTGTGGCACATTTTAAGTTGGGGAATTAAGTCTCCTTTAATCCTGAAAGTCCCGGGGTCCAACTAGCCCACCATTCACCTCCAGTAGGCACCACAGAGCTGCTTTGCAGACAGGTGGTCCAAGGCCATGCCCCATTTTACACCTCTCTGCAATGCAACTCTGTGGCACTTACTGGACATACCTGGTGGGTTAGTTGGCCCTCCTGGACCCTCAGGATTCAAGGGGCCTTTATCTCTTAACTTAAAACGCCCACAGGGCGTGTTTGCACACATGTCACCTCCGGCCCTCCTCCACCAGTGTGCAAACGCACCAAGTGTCACGTTTTAAGTGATAGTTTTATTCCCCCTGCCCTATTATGTACTAGGGGCTTACAGGGGCTTACAGAGGAGGTCATGCTCATCACAGGGGTACCACAACGCATAGTGTTCCCTATTGTATGTAGGTGTTTCACTGTATTCTAAGTGTCTTTTAGCATACTACTGGCTCTAGCCCTGGTTAGTCAGAGTCAGTTAACACCAGTACCCGTCTTACACAGTTGTGGGCACAGAATGATTTCGTAACAAGGCCTCTTTCTTCTCCTTTGTTGGTTCTTTCTGCACATGTCCTGCTTCTTCCTGCACTGTTCTTCATCTTTGAGGACTTCTGTTGCTTCTTTCTGCATTTCCTTTGCTTCTTTCTGTGCTTTTTTCTTCTTTCTTCACATGCCCTACCTCTGGAGGCATAGTTAGAAACTAGCATTTAAAAAACCTTAGAAATTCACTGAAAAAACTATAGGTTTCAGGCATGTTGCAGTTAGAATTTAGCATTGAAACAACCTTAGAAATTCTTTGAAAAAACCATAGGTTTCAGGGGCGTTATAGTTAGTTGGACATTTCACTCGGACAAAACCATCGAAATTCCCTCGTTATAGTTAGTTCAGCTAACTATAACTCGCGCCCCCGCAATGCACTGCTGATGATGTCACATATGATATCACTCATGACATGGTCAGTGACATCACTCATGACATCAATGATGACATAAAAGGTTTATTGAACAGTCGTCTTTCTCATGCAAGAGAGGTGAACTGCTACAATCGTTAGACAGAATGCAAAGTATAATGCGTACAGGAAAAATTGTATTATAAAATAACACTGTCATAGCATTGTATGGTTTCTAAGCCATATAAAAATACATACATAAGTAACGCAGGCTAAAATACTCGACTGATGCTTCTAAAATATGTCTACCCTAATGTACATAACCTAGGTCTAGTACCAGGGAAGAAGTACGTATTGTTTAGCATATGTTTTTTGTTCTGCCAAGTATTGCCAAAGGTATCTCTAGGTTCTAATCAGCTCCATACTTTAGAATGAAGAAGGTCTGGTATCTCTGTCTCTGGAATCAATCTCCCAACACCCGCAAGGGTAGTCAGAAACACTGGAGCTGGATTTCTCGGCAGAGGAGGGCGGCTTCCTGATTAGTGCGTCAGCTGGAGAGTCGGTTTCCTTCGCCACTTGCTGTAGCGAGTTGCGTCGGGCAAGTAGGTCATCGAACTGCACCGAACCACTGTGCTTTGCTATAGCCAGTGAAGGTATATTTATACCTTGAAGGTGTTTAGGAATGCCAGCTTTGACGTAAAGTCATGCATATGAACATCATGGATGAACCCCTAAGGAATAGTTGTTCATGCATAATAAATGAGTTTCTTGGAGAAATCAATATTTAGGCTATGGGAAGTCCCTTCTGCTTACGAGTCTGGTGTTCCAAGAAATCTTTGTGATGTTGATGAACGGATGGTAGTAGCCACGCCTGTATTTGGGTAGCATGGGCTATGCCTGAATAAGGGCTTGATTTCTATGCCTATATAAGGGCAACGTGGATTGTACCTATATGAGGGCATGAATCTGGAAAGTTCATTCAGAATCTAAAACGCCATACAACAGGACTTCTATGAAAACCAAACACAGGTAATGTCGGTCATCGTCTATTGTGGGATCAAGTCACCATTCCACTGTCGGGACCTACAGTTGGTTGCACCTTGTCGAAGGAAGTACCTTCATCTCCACTCTCTGATGCAGTTCTAACATCGTCCATTGTGGAATCAAGACACTGTTCCACTGTTTGTACCTGTTCGACTACTGTGTTAGTAGTATACAGAGTACTCCAAGGTGCTGGACCTCGGGCTGGGCGCAGTGTGCCTGTGTCACAGTAGCCAGCGTTGATCTCAGGAGCCTACCCAGCTCGCAGACCTTGGCCCAGGAGCTTCCGCCGGCATGTGGTGGGCCCTCTTTCACTTACGGCGGTGTCAAAAGGTGAACTGTGTGGCATATATGCGTCACAACAACCATGACGGTTTCTGAGTACCATCAGGCAAAGAGCATCATTCACGCAGCCACCTTCGCTCACTGCATCAACCCCGTGGTGGTGTAAGCTGCGCAGACCTGAAAGAAACGTTCATCATTCCAGAACAGGACCACACCCAAAGAAACGTGCTTTATATGCAAACCCCTACGTTAGCCTTGTGTTTGCCGAGCCAGCCCCCTACGCAAAAGATTTTTTGGGCGGGGGGCACGTACACGCTATATTTTTGTAATCTTCCCTACTGACTGTACTATCATCGTTGCGTCCACTGTCCACTTCATTCAATAGACCAACAGTGTATGTTGGCATGTACCTGTCTGTGCTCTGCATACTCAAGTCTGTCCGGCACTTCCCCTCAACATTTTGCATTGTATACTTTCATAGTCGAGAATCACTTGCCACCTTCACTTATACTTTGCTCCCATCTCTCCCCACATTCTGCATTGTGTGACAGAGGTGCGATGCCATGTTTGGCTTGTGGACATGGCTAGCCACAGTTCCCACAGTACGTAATGTTGTTGGGTCTGCTAGGTGTACATGTTGATTGTCATGTTGTATGTGATTATATAAGGTCGCGCGTTTATTCACGAGCAGTGGTTTCTTCCATTTACATATCGCTGTCTTAAAGAGAATACAGAAGTTTTTCTCACAGGTGAAAAGTGCGACCACAATGGCAGTCATTCATTACTATGCAAGAATGTCCAACTGCACAACGCTTCTAAGCTTACAGCCCCCAATCTTGCGTGCTTTCTTAAAAGCACGCCAACTCCCACAATCAGACCAACATTCACACAGCTTTCTAACAGAAGTTATCTGCTTCTTAATAACATGCACTCCTACGGCATGTGAGCTGGCATACTGTCCTTACTGTTTCAATCCAAGTAACTTCCTGTGGCAATGTCTATTCCCACCCACACGAAATAACTCCCAAATTTCAAATTGGACTTCAATTCCTACTTTAAAAACAGATTTCATTAAACTGAGCAAACTGAAAGCACTTTTGTTCAGAACAGAAGTGTCCCTCACTTCTGCAAAAGAAATGTATTGACTGCAGATAGCTCAAAATTCAAGTAAAATACAGCCCTTTTAAATAGGAACCTCCCATTACACTTTGTGAATTGTTACACAATTTTCAACACATCTCACACTCAATGTCTGGCACACTTTTTTTAACAGGGTCTCCTCCTGCCTTATCACAGGCTTTCAAACTGTTGTTGGTATAATACCAGACTTCATTCATTCAATCATCTCTGGAATAACAGGAACAGTGCCCATAATTCTCGCTCTCTTTGCGGCCATCCTTCTACTATTTTTGCTTGTAAAAATTGTCTGCGCTCCCTGTGGTAAGAACCATGTCCGACAGAATACGCCTCTACGCGAAACTACATCAATACCGTGAAAAAAACGTAACAACTTTTCGGCCGCCTGCCTCAATCTATGATCAGAGCCAGCTACAACATGACATTTATTTACACATATGCAATATGCGTGCAAGCATTTTTTTATTGCAAAACTTGCCCATTCGACTGGTAAATGGGTTAATGCCTTGCCAGCATCCCAACAATCGCTCCCGATATCCAGCAGGTAATGGAGTATCTTAAAATCCATGAACTTGATTGTTCGGGCAGTGGAAAAATGGCGGATGCAACGCAAAAAGGTATTGTGGCTGAATGATATTTCTACACAGCTGCGAAAGATCTCCTGCAATGTGTCACCTTTGACAACATTGCAGATTGCCTGCCCATTCAAATTGCCGCTCAAACATTCGAGGAACATTACTGTCCCTTTGAGGATATGACTTTGATCGCTTCGATTTTCTCACATGATGGCAACAATGACATCTTGGAACATTACGCATCTCAAGCAGCTGAAGAACTTCCGGACTGCAATCTCCAAGACTTGTAAGAAATTTACGTTATTCTTGGATTGATTTTTTCCAAATTTTTTACTTTTTCATATAACATTTTTAATACACTTCAATTGAACTATTTTCATATAATAACTTTCTAAGTATGCTCAGGCATTTGAACTCTGTTTTCATTATTGCTTCTTACGTCTCCAGCCTAACCAGTTGTGGGTGATGTATGGCCTTTGCAAATATGCTATTTACTTGCTAAATTAGCTTAAGCCAAACATGCATTTTGAAACCATGTCTATTCTTCGTGCACACGTCTCTCTGCCTGCCTGTTATCCACGAAGCCCTTTCACACAAATTAACTCATCCTTAGCCTCTGCTCAAGAGCTGGCGATCAAGAACAAAAAACACAACATTGTTTAAGAACTGGTTGGCACATTGTAGTAATCGTATCCCTTTTATTTTCATTATAGAATTTAGTCATTCATGTCTAATAGCTATTGTTTATGTCACATTGAGCGGTAACATGTAATGTGGAATTCACTGATACAGGAGCTTCGGTTTGAATACAGCAGAAGCGGTTGGAGTTTGCCTCAGCTCGATGCCTTAACTCTTTGAACAAGAATGTTTTTTTGAAATAGCTGAAGACAATAATGTATGGTGTGATGAGAAGGGTACTGAAGTGCTTCTGAGAAGCGCAATGTTTGTGTTCCTCCTCAAAGTTACGATGTGGGTAGAACTATTAGCAATCCTGACACGCACCCGATTGAATCTACTGTAGAAGAGATTGCTGACTGTTCTACTGTTGATAATTTTGTGTTACAGAAAAGGAGTACCAGGGTACCTATGAAGTTTGATGATTACATTATGCAATATTTTTTTGTGGTAATCATATCCTACCTTTATTTTTATGATATAATTTAGAGTCATTCAAGTCTAATAGGTATTGTTTATGTCACATGAAACTATAACATGTAATGTGGAATTCACTGATGCAGGAGCTTTGCTTGAATATAGCAGAAGTGGTTGGAGTTTGCCTCAGCTGGATGCCTTAGCTCTTACATCATTTATGGCACTTAAATAAAGACACTTTTTTTTTATAACTTTCAGATTCCATCGCTCTATTACACACAGCCACTTTCTAAGACACACCTGATTTCACCATTTCTCTTGTGGGATTGTAACATTCTTCATTATATTCTTCACAATTATTTCTTTATTACTGCTTGCTAAAGCACTATATTCTAATCTTCAGACCAATAGGGGTGATTAGTTTGCTTCCCACTCCCTGTATAGTATAAATGCATACTAACACCACTTACACAGGTATGCTACAGCGGCCAGTATGCTACAGCACCCAGAGCACATTAGTTTACAGCACTCAGCTCACAGTTTAGGCGCACGCTTTTATCCCCAAGTGTTCCGGCACCTCACCTCAGCACCATCTCACTGTGGGCAAAACAGCACTTTCACACCGGTGGGGTAAATACTTTGCTTCACACTCCCTGTGTAGCATACCCTAACCACCCCACAGAGCTTCCAGCGCTCCTACCCTCCTCTTTCCTACTTTTTTTGCCCTTTTTTCCCCTTACTCGCTTCAACGGAAACACAAAATAGATGCCAACACTTCCTAGTTGCAACCGTTCGCAGCCAATAACCAGCAAGCTTGTGCTCGTAACACCTCAGCTAATCAGATAGTAGAATTCCCAAATATCGATATCTGTAAATTTCAATATTTCTCTAAAACTACTGAACAGATAAACAAAAGTGTGCTTTCTAGACCAAGACCCTTCTCCTCGCCAAGTTCGGGGTAATTCTGTTCACCTGTTCGACCTGTAGTCTTGTCTAAACTTTCCTATGGAAATTGTATAGAGAAAACACATTTTGGTACCCCCTTTTATCTCGCCCCCCTTAATGAATCAACCCCCAAACTTTTAACATAGGAGCTAATATGAACAAAGAATTAGTTTGTATAATTTCATGAAGATTCATCAAACGACGCCAAAGTTATAAGCAAAACAAAAATGCTCTTCCTATGGAAACTTGCTCCTAACTATAACTACCTACAGGTGACTGCCAGTAGGTAATATATTACCTACTGGCAGTCGCCAGTAGGTAGTTATAGTTAGGACCTACTTTACATAGGAAATCTACAACATTCTATTTGGAATAACTTTGGCGTCGGTGGACAAATCTTTGCGAATTTCTCCAAGAAAATGGCCTGCTTTTTTCCGCTCCTTCCCTGAAAGTTTGGGGGTGATACGTCAAGTGGGGGCCAAGAAAAAAGGGGGTCCCAAAACATATTTTCCCCATGCAATTTTCCATAGGGACCTTTAGCCAGGACTACAGCCCGAACGGCTGAACGGAATTATACCAAATTTGGCAGAGAGGTAGAGTTCTGTTCGCATCATCATCGCAAATCATAGCGATATCTAGAGACGGAGTACAGCACGCGTACGGAAATCCATACAATTACAAGCATGAGCTGCATGCTGATTGGCTGTCCACTGTGCGTGAACACTCCGAACCCTGAAGTGTTGGCAGCCATCTTGTTCGTAGCTAGAAGCGACTCAGAAGAAAACAGTGAAACAAAGTTGAGAAATAAGGAAAGGGGGCTGGGTAGAGACATCCTGACCCTATAGGCTTGTTCAGGGGGTTGTACATGGATCTTTAGGTTCAATTTTTATTTATTTTTAAAATAAAAAATCGGGGGGTACGTGTATGGTATATGTACGTGGTAGAAAAGGGATATAAAAAATAAAAGTCAGTTTTATTCATTAGGTCCTGGGGGGGCAAATTTCGGGGGAATTTTTTCATAGTGCTGGGCTTGTAAGGTGCCCAGAGCACCGGGGAACGCCACCCTCTGTGGTTTTATTTTGAAGTATGCAGGGGGATTACGGTCCCCTTCCCCTCAGTCTCCCGAGCACCGGGGAACCCCACCCTTCTGTGGTTTTATTTTGAAGTATGCGGGAGGGTTACGGTCCTCTTCCCCTCAGTGTCGGGGATCGTCACCCCGACGAGGTTTTTTTGTAAAAAAAAAAATGATAAAGAATGTTTTCAGCTCTCCCTCTCTCTCTCCCCGTACACGTCGCTGGGACCGCCACCTTCCTGGGGCAGTAATATGTAAAATGTTCTTCCTGCCCCGGGTACCAGCACTCCCTGGGGTTTTTTAATGTTGGGAGGGGGTTGCGCTGCCCTCCTCCTGGAACCCTTGGTGGCCCTGGTGTCCACCATCTCCAAGGGTCCGTTCTGGTCAAAAAAAGAGCTATATTTCTATGACAGTATGTAAAACTTTCCGGTTTTTTGTGCACCAGTTGTACTCTCTACGCATGCGTAGCCTCGTTTCCAAGCCCACGTTTTTTTCTTTTTCTTCAAGTTCGCCAAGCAAACCTCTCCATATTTCAGGTATTAAATTTGCCGCTTACTTTTTCCGTGCCGTGTGTGTCATCCGCTGCTATACTTTTGTAATATATTAATGAACATATTGTATCTATGTTTATTTGAAGTGTAGTGTCGAGGCGCCAAACGTTGATTACATAATCCGTCCACCGCCATTTTAGTAGTTTTTCTCCGTTATTTTTATTATACCTGTTACTTTCATTTTAGTCTCCGCTTATCTTCTTTAAGATCCATGAGATTTCCTGGCACAGACACCACGGTGTTTGTCCTTGTCCTCCGATCTTATGACTTGGTCAAACGTATACCTAAAAACTGATCTGAAGGACGTAAGCCAGAGCCAATACAACGCGTGTTTGTCAACACAAAGATAATATTAATATTATGCGTTTGTCATGCATGGTAAAGGCATGCGGGGTAAAGCCATATGCGTGCTAATGGCTTCGTGGTGATGATCACACTTGGTTATGACCGCGATGTAATGGCTGTTTCCCCCAGGATATTGCAGGAACCGGGTATGGGCGTGGTGGACTACAGGGCACCAGACGGAGAGAACGCAGCCCCTCTCATACGATATAGAAATGTTTGTGGGGTGATTGTTTCCGTGGTTTTAGGGGCTTTATTGAGGCCCACACTTAATTTTGTAGGGTGGTAGGTTTGCATGCGAAAATGTCGCAAGGGGTTTGTAAATGTGGTACACGCTGTTTTGTAATTAGTTTGATTTCTTTACCTTGTTGTAGTGTACCCAGAGAAAATCTAAGTCAGTACTTTTCAATCTTACTATAGTACTTCAACATTATAAATATTATTTTTATTGTGGACCGTCAAACCCCCCACAAAAAAAAAGAAGTATGTCGTTTTTTTAATTAACTTTTATTAAAAGAATACTTGTAAACAAAACTTAATGATAACTATATTATAAAGAACTAGAATAATAACTTTAAAAAAAACATATTATAAACAAATTGTGAAGTGGACTCCAAAGGACGTTGGATTGGTAATCTGCAAAACAAAAAAGAAAATTAGAGTTTAGTATTATGTAGATGTGAGTAAATGAGATGAAGCATTAGCAGTCAAGGTAACAGTGCGATTTTACGTGTGCAGTGTGCCTGGTACATTTAACTTCTGTTATAGTGCCGCTTTGAAGTGGTGTCTATATGGAAGTGTCTACTGCATCACTGACAGAAAAGTGGCACAACGGGATTGTAAATACGCTGACTTCTTTCTAATGCATTGTAATGAAGGCATTGTATATCTAGGCCTCTGTGCTTACCGTTTTATAAACTCTGGGGCCACCGGAGTTCACAACTTGACTTGAACTGTTGTTCTAGATGTCAAAGCAGACAGCAGTGTCTATAAGTTTAAAAGAGAAAGAGAAATTATGTCACAGAGAGTGAGAGAGAGAAAGAGAGAGAACACAACATTATAACTGTCTCGCAGAGTATGGAGTTGAGATTTTTTTTTAAAGTTAGACGTAGATTTACAAGCTGCTTGCGTCACTTTTCCCATATTAAAAGTTGTGACCTATCCGTTGTCAGTGCTTGGAGGTAATTATACATTTTAGACAGTGAAGCTGCTGCACACTACGCACTGTCTCCTTTCACAAATGAGGGTAACACTACAGTTTTATGTGTTCAGTGTGCCTAGTACATTTCAGCTCTTTTATAGTGCCACGTTCAAGTGGTGTCTATATGGAAGTCCCTTCTGCATTACTGACACAAAAGTGGCTCAACGGGATTGTAAATATACCGACTTATTTTTAATGCATTGTAATGAAGGCATTGTATATTTAGGCCTCTGTGCTTACCTTTGTAAAAACACTGCAGCCAAACACCATGGCCAGTGGAAGTCACAACTTAAAGACACCTTTGCTTCTACACATCAAACCAGACAGCATTTTCTATAAGTTTGAAAGAGAAAGAGAAATGATGTCATAGAGAGTGTGAGACAGAAATAGAGAAAACAACATTAAAATTGTCTCGCAGAGTATGGAGTTGAGATTTTATTTTAAAGTTAGACGTAGATTTACAAGCTGCTTGCGTCACTTTTCCCATGTTAAAAATGATACAAAAGTGGCGTAATAAGCTTGTAGATCTGTTTGTAAGACTGTTGTAACCTATCTGTTGTCAGTGCTCGGAGGTAATTATATATTTTAGACAGTGAAGCTGCTGCACACTACCCACTGTCTCCTTTCACAAATGAAGGTAACACTACATTTCTACGTGTGCTGTGTGCCTAGTACATTTCAGTTCTGTTATAGTGCAGCAATCAAGTGGTGTCTATATGGAAGTGCCTACTGCGTTACTGACACAAAAGTGGCAGAACGGGATTGTAAATATGCCGACTTCTTTCTAATGCATTGTAATGAAGGCATTGTATATCTAGGCCTCTGTGCTTACCGTTGTATAAACACTGGGGCCACCGGAGTTCACAACTTGACTTGAACTGTTTTTCTAGATGTCAAAGCAGACAGCAGTGTCTATAAGTTTAAAAGAGAAAGAGAAATGATGTCACAGAGAGTGAGAGAGAGAAAGAGAGAGAAAACAACATTATAACTGTGTCGCAGAGTATGGAGTTGAGATTTTTTTTTAAAGTTAGACGTAGATTTACAAGCTGCTTGCGTCACTTTTCCCATGCTAAAAGTGATACAAAAGTGGTGTAATAAGCTTGTAGATATGTTTGTCAGACTGTTGTAACCTATCCTTTGTCAGTGCTTGGAGGTAATTATACATTTTAGACAGTGAAGCTGCTGCACACTACGCACTGTCTCCTTTCACAAATGAAGGTAACACTACAGTTTTAGGTGTTCAGTGTGCCTAGTACATTTCAGTTCTGTTACAGTGCCACGTTCAAGTGGTGTCTATATGGAAGTCCCTTCTGCGTTACTGACACAAAAGTTGATCAACGGGATTGTAAATATACCGACTTATTTTTAATACATTGTAATGAAGGCATTGTATATTTAGGCCTCTGTGCTTACCGTTGTATAAACACTGCGGCCAAACACCGTGGCCAGTGGAAGACACATTTTCTTCTACAGGTCAAAGCAGATAGCATTTTCTATAAGTTTAAAAGAGAAAGAGAAATTATGTCACATAGAGTGAGAGATAGAGAAAGACAGAGAAAACAACATTAAAACTGTTTCGCAGAGTCTGGAGTTGAGATTTTTTCTTGGAAAGTTAAACGCCGATTTACACGCTTTTTGTGTCACTTTTCCCAAGTTAAAAGTGATACAAAAGTGGCGTAATAAGCTTGTAGATCTGTTTGTCAGACTATAGTAACCTATTTGTGTCATTACTGGGAGGTAATTATATATTTTACACAGTGAAGCTGGTGCCCACTCACTCCTTTCATAGATAATTTGTGGTTTTGAAAGCAAAGTTCTTTGTGACCTAAAGCAATTGGCGTTATTGAAAGATGGTGCTATACGTGTGGAAGAAGCTTTCACTGTAATCAAGAGAGTTAATCATTTCAATTCAGATATGGTTGTATAGAGCAGAGTGGAGATAGCAGCGTCCAAATCTTTAAAAAAGAAAGAGAAATGATGTGAGAGAGTAAAAAAGAGAAAGGGAAAAAAGGACATTAACACATGGGAGAGACACACACGATAGTGGAGGGGTACGTGAAGCCAGAGGCGCAACCACAGTGAAAAATATCGGGGGTGGGGGGGGTATAAAAAATTTGGGATGGGTGTTTAGTTCAAGCAAAAAGAAGACTGAAGCTGCAGGGGCTGTAAGCGGGGGGGATTATCAAAGCCTTATTAACAAGCAAAATGTCTTTAAAAGATCTGTGACATACTGGGGTGCGACTGTGTGTGGGCTCAGGAAACTATCTCATCCTAGGTGAAGCCCTGTTAGCCCAATGTTTTTTTTGCGCCTGCCGCATACTACATATTCTCTCCTTTGATAGATAACTTGTCGTTGTTTCGGAAACAAGCTTCTTTGCTCACATTGTGCTATTGCCGTTGTCCATGTTACATAATCCATCCTGAAGCTGTACATCTAAAAGATATTAAAGGAAAGATGTTATGATTGGTAATTCTTGCTATATTAATTTGGAGTTAGATAATATCGCGCTTTTATAGACGTTGACTGTCAGAATTCTATGAACTGTTTGTATTGTGAATATATTCCGGACATTTCAGCGATTATAAAAACGTAACTGCTATTGGGACAAAAAAATAAACATGTAAATTAATACATTATGTAGGAGTGCGTTTGTCTAAAATACTAAGTCGCGTTTTTGTATGTAGTCAGCTACAACCATTTGACTCCTTCCATTGTTTACTCAAGCCTCACTGCTCACCTTTTTGTGGAAAAGACACCTTCTGCATGATGTAGTCCCGATCTCCAACAAAGAAGTCTCATATATGGTGCCGAGTCTTGATATCTCTATGGCTAACAACATACTCGTGCTACCATTATCATCATCGCAGGTTCTTCACCCGCTCAGTGCTTCGGGCACCACTAACTCAGTGACCAAAGAGGCCATGCATGTAGTAGTGGGCCCCTTGTTCGGTGCTTTGGGAATAACTCTAAAATGGCGTAAAACACTTGCGCTCCGTCTTTTTTATACATAGGGTCACGTGTGTAGTGACGGATATGCTGAATGGGTGTGGTGTGGGTGTATACCAGTCATGAGCGAGTGTGTGTGTCGATCCAACAACTAGACCTGCAACTAAGAAATCACTACAATAGAAATTTGAGTTTTATAGTGTTGTTGTGTTTTCCTGGTAGCGTAAGAGTGGCTTTCTTTTTTGTATGTGATGTTACAATACAGTCACCATGTATGTAGCCTATTTTGTGACCTATTTTATTGTATAATGCGTTTCAAAAACTAGTTGTGGTAGCGTGCTTTTAAATTAAACTGTGAAGTCTGCTTACAAGTTTGTTGAGAGTGGAAGTATTTTTTTTGTATTTTCTATTCTATTACAATTGTGCTGACTTTTCTCTTTTAGCGTGCAGTACTATACTATTTTATAAAATGTATAAGTGTTGAAATCATCTTTGAAAGTAGAATGTAAGCATGAAAGCTGCGGTTTGAGACGAAAAGCAATGATGGTTCTCGCAGTAAGTGGGGAGCCAGCTGGGACCGAGGAGGCCTTGGGGTCTTCCTACGGTCCACAACGTTACATTTGAGCCCCGGGGTATGGGGTCATCTGGGATTATGAAAA
Organism: Lissotriton vulgaris; assembly: GCF_964263255.1. Classification (NCBI taxonomy): domain Eukaryota; kingdom Metazoa; phylum Chordata; class Amphibia; order Caudata; family Salamandridae; genus Lissotriton; species Lissotriton vulgaris. Next base: position 394,027,328 of record NC_141694.1, on the reverse strand, counting down.
ATTAGTGATAAAGGCTACTATTTTTATGGTTGATTTATGGTACGCGTACCAAGCACGTATGTACGATGTACCGTGCGAAGATTGGAAGTCGTTCCATAAGCGTACTGAAGGAAGAAAAATAAGAGTATTTTTCAGATACTTATGAAGTGTATGTCCATATTGAAACGTAGATTGTTGTGGTAGATGGACCCACTTCTATAGTCTCGGGGAAAGGCAGAAACAGATTATTCACATGTTTCCTAGCTTTTTCAATCTGTGGACAATAGTGGTTGGACCATTTCCATTTCTGCCTTTGGCATATATTAGAATATACAAAGGCAGTTTTGGGGAACAGTGTCATCAATTGTTGAAAGGTGTCCTTCATTAGCATTTCCAAACCTACCCCAGTCAAAGCGCCTAGGTCATTGCCACCACAGTGCATAATTATGAGGTCAGGGTGTTGGAGATGTAAAAAGGTAAGCGTAGGTTTTTGTGAACTCTTTTCTGTTGTGCGTACCTTTGGCTCCAGAAAATATAGCTGTGTTCCACAATCCACACTGTAAACATCTTGAAGAGAGATCAGGATGCACTCTGAAGGTCTCTGCAAATGAAATGGCAGTTTGAAAAGTAAGAGTTTTCTAAAATGGTGGACAACATGCAGTTTTGAAAAAAGAAAAATGATTGGTTGTTCTACAATATTCTACACTTAGCTAGGATGCATGATTCTGTTTTTTAAAAGCCTGATTTTTATTGGTTAAGAAAAACTAGAAAAGAACGTTACGTAAGATAAGCTGGTATATTCTCAAGTCAAGCACACTTTCTGTTTTAATTTGCGAAACATGGCTCCGAGATAGCATGACCACCATCCCCAATCTATCACTCCCAGAGGAGTTCAACCTGGTCACCATCAACCGTGAATCTCGCGGTGGCGGCATCGCTATTATCTATAAGAAACAGCTGACCTGTTCTTTTATCAAAGAACCTCTCCAAGACTGTGAATGCGCCCAATTTAAAATTAGCGTGACCCCCCAATTTATGCTATCAGGCCTATACATTTATCGCCCTCCAGGCCAGGCCACTAGATTTATTAATGCCCTCCTCGAAACGGCCACAGTGCTCACTACTAAATTCGCCAACTTCACCATCCTAGGTGACCTAAACTTGCACTTTGATGCGACTGGCGATAATACCATCACTAATCTTCTTGCTGACCTCTCGGCACTGCAACTTAATTCCCTAGTCCACACCTCTACCCACATAGCTGGACATACCCTAGATCCGATCTTTTCTAACATACAAGAGGCAGCGGTAGAAACCCCCACCCCTATGGGATGGACGGATCACCATCTAGTTAAACTGAGTGTCCCGGCACCCCAACGTCAAATCAAAACTGAATCCATTCAGCGTCTAAAAAGACCCTGGCACAAACTCTCCCCACTTGCCTTACATGAAACCCTTGGAGAGTTCCAATACGAAGCTAACCAGGATATAGACGTGATCTATTCCTCGTTCACCAACTGGATCAGTAACGGCCTCGACACTCTTATTCCGGCTAAACCGACGAAAGGACGTAATACACCCTCCAACCCGTGGTTCGACGACACCCTTAGGGCAATGCGCAAGGAGTGTAAAAAGGCTGAGCGCCTATGGAGGAAACAATATGATAACCAGGACAAGGCTGAATATCTATCCAGGCTTAAGACCTATCATAAAGCTATTAGATCTTCCCGTGCTTCTTTTTATTCCAACAAAATTAACTCCAATGCGAACCCATCTAAAATCATCTTTAAACTAGTGAAAGAGCTCCAAAACCCTAGGGCGCCCCCTCCAAAAATTTCCTCCCACGAGCAATGTGAGCAGCTTGCAACATATTTCATTGAAAAAGTCCAGAAAATGTATGCAACCTTTCCACAGATCGCTCCTTTCAACGGAGTTTCTATGACCACAGCCCCTAACATCTTACCTCTGTCCCAAATCTCTGCCATCACCGCTGCAGACCTGATCAGACTAGGCAAGAAAGTGAAGTCTGGTTCCCCAGCCGACCCCATGAGTCCTTCTCATTTCCTGTCCTCGATGGACTTTTTTCTATCCCCCATGCTGAACATCCTCAACCTCTCCTCCTCTACAGGATTCGTACCCATAGCTTGGAAACAAGCATGGGTATCACCGATAATTAAAAAACCTACCCTCGACCCCACCAAGCCAGAAAATTTTCGGCCTATATCCCTTCTCCCCTGGATGCCCAAAATTGCCGAAACCCATGTTAACGACATTCTTTCGAAACATGTGGATAGTCACGGAATCCTGGACCCCTCCCAAAATGGCTTCCGTGCAGGCCATAGTACGGAGTCTGCCCTACTGGCCACCACGGAGCATCTCCGGATGATTTTAGATTCCGGTCATAGTGCTGCGCTGATTCTCCTTGATCTCAGCGCAGCCTTTGACACGGTATCCCATGACATCCTGCTGAAACGTCTGGAGATGACCGGTGTGACTGGCCTCGCACTTGCATGGTTCCGATCCTTTCTTAAGGATAGATCCTTCAAGGTGTCGGCTCCTCCTTACCTTTCTAAACCTCACCCCATCGCTCAAGGGGTCCCCCAGGGTTCAGCGCTGAGCCCCTCCCTCTTTAATCTGTACGTCCAGCCACTCACGGACGTGGCTAGAGAGTGGGGGCTCACGCTTGTCTCGTACGCGGACGACACCCAGCTGGTTGTCACCCTCTCGGAAAGCCCGTCCCTCGTGGCATCCAACTTTAAAGAGGGTATGACTGCTGTGGCCCGCTGGATGACGGACAACTACCTCCAACTCAACGCCGGAAAAACCGAGGTGCTCCTCCTAGGCCGTAACACCAGCCTCTGGAACGAGCACTGGTGGCCGTCATCCCTAGGCGCCACCCCACTCCCCAAAAACTGTGTCAAAAATCTGGGAGTCTGGGTTGATGCCAACCTTAGCTTCCAGTCCCACACAAAAAAGGTGGCAGCCACCTGCATAGGCCTTTTAAGGAACCTCAGGCCCATACTTGGGCTCTTCGATTCTAAGGCCCGCCAGCTCATCATCCAGGCCACCATTCTATCGCGCCTGGACTACGCTAACGTCCTCCTTTTGGGAGCTAATAAAGCGGAAACAGCTAGGTTCCAACGCATACAAAATGCGGCAGCCAGAACGCTGGTTGGCCTCCCACGCAGGTGTTCAGCCAGAGCCACCATCCGTAAGCTCCACTGGCTGCCCGTGGATCACCGAATCAAATTCAAGGCCTTAGTCATGATCTTTAAGATCGTGAAACAAGGAAATCCCCCTCTGCTTCGTAGCCTTGTCCAACCTTACGTTCCTGGTCGTGCTTTGCGCTCTGCCAACCAACTCCTCATGTCAATCCCTAGGATTCGACTCTGCCGAACTGGAGGCCGCTCCTTTAGCGTCCTTGGCCCCAAACTGTGGAACGATCTCCCCCTTAGCATTCGCTCCATTGACTCCCTCCCTGCCTTCCGCAAAGCAATTAAGACTCACCTCTTCCCCGCCTCCTAGTTTCCCCCTCTCCCCCTCCCCCTCTATCCTCAGTCTGCGTGCCTGTTCTTAGCGCCGGGACACCCCTTTGCCGGGGTAGCTGTTGCGCTTCACCAAATCCAGAAATAGAAATAGAAATAGAAAAAATTTGCAACAATGTATGATGAATTTTTCACCTGTGTGCTGAGTTAGATGTTTTCTGAAGTGTTTCTATGGTAACTAGCAGATTGTAGAATGGGGGAAGGGTTGAAAGTTTTGTCAGTCGGAAAGGGTGCAAAAGTTTAAGCAATATAAAAGTGTGTTTCGTTTTGATTTATTGTGGGAATAATTGTGATTTTTTATTTATTTATATATGTGTGTAGATTGACAGGAAAAGTTTGATATTTGCTATTGGACTTCCTGTCATCCTAGGACTGCTTAGAGGAGCTTAGAATGATCTGCAAGGTCAAAGTTTTGGATGGGCTTTGTTGAGCCTTTGATGGCCGTAGGGACGACCACCTTACAGGGCCGGCTGCTGTAGTGTTATGGCGTGCCTATCTCTCGGACACTGCTGTTTGCTATGGTAGGGTGAAAGTTCTCTTTCAAGTAGGAAAGCAGATTGGTTTTTGTCTGAGAGAGCAGCATGTAAGCTGGTCTCTCTGACAAAAAGCAATGCCGGTTCCCGAAGAATGCAGGGAGCCGGCTGGGACCGTGGGGGCTTTGGGGCTCCCCCCACGTTCCTGAATGTTATATTTGAACTCCGGGGGATGGGGTCCCCGGGGATTGAAAATAAATTGTGATAGATGCTACTTTTTATTTTTTTACGGTATATTTAGTGCGAATTCTGAAAGTCATTTCACATAAGCGTACGTAAGCAAGAAAAAATCAATAAAAAATATATATTTTTCAGATATCTATCAAGTTTATGTGTTTATATGTTGGTTGCTTGTAATGAGACCTTTTCTCTTTATTAGTACTTATAAGTAAGTGCTTAGGCATAGACTAGAATTGTTGAGGAGCAGTGTTTTATACAGTGCTGAACTTTTGACCTCTGTTGACAGTTGACTTTTGCATGATCTGTTGGGGGTAGGGTGGAAAGTTATGTCAGTTGGAAGGGTTTGCAATGTTAAAGCAACAGAAATGTGTGTTTCGTTTTGAATTAATGTGTGAAGGATGTTAATTGGTTGTTTATATGTATGTATTTGTAAAATGATAGGGAAAATGTTCCATTTTGTGGTTTTGATGGAAACACTGAACTAGAGAGATTCTGTATAGGAATATCTACTGTGTGAGTGGTATTCTTCTTAATCGGGAAATCAATTTGAAAGTGAATAGATAAATTGTATGGGAATGTGTGTGGTGCATCTTTGTACATTAAGGAATTATGGGGCATATTATCAAGACAGGTGATAACATTTTCGCCGCTTTATCGGCAGGAAACTGCAGATAAAGCGATGATAATGGGCTTGATATTATGCTCTATGGAATTCCAATCGAAGCCCATGTTAGATGTCCTTCACATCTAACATGGGCTTTGATTAGTATTCCATAGAGCATATTATCAGGGTCATTATCACCGCTTTATCTGCAGTTCTCTGCAGATAAAGCGGCAATAATTTTATCGCCTGTCTTGATAATATGCTCCTATATTTGTCCCTTGTTAAACGTTTTATAGTCGTAAATATGTTTGCTATAATGCATGCTGTTATGTTTCTTTATTTAATATCACATAGTGCATCTGTGTTCATTAAGGAATTATGGGCGATATTACCAAGAAAGGGCGATATATTATCGCCGCTTTTATCGGCAGGAAACTGCAGCTAAAGCGGCGATAATGGGTTCAATAATATGCCCTTGTAAATTCCGATGAAGGCTCAGGTTATGGTGTTAACCTGGGCTTCAACAGGAATTCACAAGGGCATATTATGAAACCCATTTTCGCTGCTTTAGCAGTAGTTTCCTGCCGATAAAAGTGGCGATAATGTGTCGACCTTTCTTCAGAATATGGCCCTATATTTGTCCCTTTTTCCATAATTTCTAGCCTTACTTTTTATACTTACCTCTCTCTTTTCTTAGTGTTTTCTCTCTCTCAGTACTACTGTGTTTTTCCTATATTATCCTCTGTGGTCATATTGCACTTGTTTGTCTTTATAATTTCCTGTTTCTTCTCTTATTTCTTCTGTCTCCTCATTTTCTTCCCTTTCTCTTCATATTTAATTTTTGTCTTGATACTCCCGGTTCTGTCCTCTTTCTTGTTTCTTTTCCTCAGTATATAGTCTGATTTACAAGCCTCTTGGGCGTCTTTTTTGTTGTATTGTGTTAGGGGCATATTATCAAGGAGCGGTGTTAAAATTATTGTCGTTTTATCGGCAGGAAACTGCTATTTATGGGAAAATGTTGAATGACAAAATTGAGCAGGAGGCTACAATTGCAGCGGAGATTGCTAGAGACAGTTCACAAGAGAGTCAAACTTCTGATCCGTTGAGTCAGGACCCACTAGGAGAACCAATTGTTCAAAATGAAGCAGCAACTTCTATGGAAGAGATGGAAACAGCAATGTATCAAGGTCAAGAAGATGTTAGAAACTTATGAAATTTGGAAGAACAACTAAATCTTGAGCAGAAAGAAATATATGAGCAAGTGAGAGAACAGATTGACCATGGATTACTTCATGAGAAGAAAGAGTGCTCTTGCTTATCATTTGAACCTATCCGAATGTACGTGAGTGGACCAGCTGGAACATGCAAAAGTTTTTTACCTAAAGTAATCAGAAGTTTTCTAAACAAAACAACTGAGTCACATTTGTCTTGTGTTGTCACTGCTTGTCTTAGCAGCCCACAATATTAAAGGAATTACTTTACATCGTTTATTAATGCTACCAGTAGAGCATTAAAACATATAGAATACCACAAGATATCTGGAGAAGCTTGTTGTGAAGTTTCAAGAGATTTGAGGAAAATGAAACTTCTTAATATTGATGAGGTAAGCATGGTTTCAAACTTAATGTTTGCTTTTGTGCATTTAATAATGCAGCAAATTCTTATTTGGAGGAAAGCACGTGATAGTTTTTGGAGATCTTCTACAAATTTCTCCTGTAAAAGGACAACCAGTGTTTAAAACACTGCTGCATGAAGATAATAGAAAGTCTTTGGGGAGTATTGGAAATGTAAACATTTGGTCATATTTTGAGGATAAGGAACTTATTAGAAATATGCAACAAGCAAATGATGTTGATTATGGAACTATTCTTCAAGATATAAGAATCGGAAAAATTACTGCACTTGGCAAACAACGATTACTTTCCAATTTGTTTCTGAATAAAATTATTGTACCAGAGAAAATATAAATGACAATTGCAGAAAATAAATCTCTAATCTGCTTAATGCCAACACTACGTGAATGTTCTAAATTCAATGAATAAATTGTTGAAGTTTGAAAAATAATTTGTTAAATTGGAAGCTATTGATCAAATAGAACATGAAGGAATCACTATTATTTTGAGTGAAAAGTTGAGGAGGACATTGGATTCTTTAGAGAAATCTATAAGTAATACTGCTGGTTTAGAAAAGAATTTGTATGCATGTGTAAACTGTAGGGTAATTTTACAATGTAATTTGAATGTGGAAAAAGGTTTAGTAAATGGAGCAATGGGTAAAGTTGTTGATTTTGTTAATTAAATAAATAGAGATGGTGTTGAATTTTTGAAAATCTAATTTGATCAAATTGAAGAAGTACAACAATTTAGTCATTGTTCAGCAAATTTTTTGCTTAAAAAAGATTTGTATGTTCGCAGAAAACAGTTTCCTGTTTCTTTGGTGTATGCAGTGACCATTCATAAATCTCAAGGTTTAAGTGTAGATAGTGCTTTAGTGAATATTGGAAGTACTGTGTTTACAGAGGGTATGGCATATGTTGCTTTGTCTCGAGTCAGAACTTTATCTGGATTGTACTTAATTGATTTTGATGAGACAAAGGTTAGTGCAGATGTAAATTTTGTGAAAGAATATAATAGGTTAAGAAGAGAATATGCGCCTAATTTAGGTCAATATCCAGTATTTGAAAAGCATGTGGTAGGTAGAAAAAGAAGATTTGAGAATATTTGTAGTGAAAATGTAGAGAAAGAAAAAAAGCAAGATGAAGTTGTGCCTGCAAGCAAAAAGAAAAAGGACGGTGTTGAAGAAAATGTTGGTTATCGGTTTGGAAATAGTTGTGATGTCAACTGCTATGCTAATGCAGTTGGTAAATCGGGACAAAAGATTCTGTTCATTGTTGTATTCTTTTTATGAGAAATGTAGTAGTGATAAAAGTAAAATACAAAGTGTTTCTGATATTCGAAATGTTTTGGACATATGTTCTGGTTCTAGTCAATTTACACCAAATATTCAGCAAGATTGTCAGGAATTTTTAATTTTTATGCTTGCGTTACTGGAAGATGAAGGTATAGATATTGAAAACTTTTTTGGCCTTTCTCATAAATGGCAACATGACTGTGAAAATTGTTAGTTAACATTCAGCACTAACATAGACACTGATAGATTCATATATTTGACTTTACCTGATTGTGAATCAGTGTCTTTTAACAATCTAATTAGAGGAGCAATCAAAACATGGATTGTAGCCAATGTAAAGCAGAAATGTCATCAACAATATTTATACAAATATATGGACAGTATGTAATTTTATGTAGAGGTGATGGAAGAAAATTGGAAACTTTAATTAAAATTTTTTTAGCTGGTCAAGTTTCAATATCAGGAAGAACTTTTGTAGCTGTTGCAATTATTTTTCATGATGGACTTTCTACAACTTCTGGACATTACACTGTTTATTTAAGATGTCTGAAAGGTTGGATACATTGTAATGATAGTCAATAAGTTTTTAAGCAACGTTTGCCTAAAGAGTTACAAAATTCTTACCTAATATTTTAAAAGCCAAAATTTTAAGATCAAAATTTGGCCTTTCTGGATTATTGCTGTTTAGGTAGATTAGTCTGGTGTTGAAGACTATTTTGTAAGTGAGGGTGAGGAGCTTGAAGGTGATTGTCTTGTTGATATTGAGGCAGTGTAGTTTTATCAGATGGTGGGTGATGTGTCTGCAGCAGGGTACATTGATGATCACTCAGGTGGAGGTGTTTTGGATTTGATGCATGTGATTGGCTGAAATTGCTGTGTAGAATGTTTTGTCACAGTGCAGTCTGCTGCTGATGAGTGCCTGTGTCACTGTTCATCTTCTTTTGGTTAGGATTCACTTACGAGGAGATGGTGTAGACTTGCTTAACATGGAGAGGGAGGAGTGGAGGATGAATCCTATGTTGTGGACATGGTTGGTAGTTGTTGGCACTGTCCATAATGTAGTTAGGTAGGAGGAGTCGTCCAAGGCTGAGGGGGTGGGTCTGAGGATGAGTACCTTCATTTTGTTTGAGTTCATGTTTAGAGAGCTGCTCTTTATGTAGTTGGTGATGTCCTTCATTGTGTCGTGGAGGTTGCTTTTGGTGGTATGTCGCTTTTTGGTGAGGAAGAGGATGAGCTGGGTGTTGTTGGTGTAGGAGATACTGTTAAATTGTGATGGTGGGCTACTTGTGTGAGGGTTGCCATGTAGATGTTGATTAGTATTGAGTTGAGGGATGAAGACTGGCGGACGGAGGAATTGATTTTGGTGGTTTTGGATCAGAAGGCTGGGAGGCAGATGCTCAGGATTTCTATTGGACAGTTTGTAAAGTAAAAAATTTCCGCATACTATTTGGCTGTGTGGAAAAGTATGTGAAAGCAATAACGAGTTTTTGTTGTGTATTTTGTCAGCATACATTTGTAAGTAACATTATTTACAGTGTATGGAAATTAATCATAATGCTTTGTTATTTTAAGATTGTTTGAGATGTTCCATATTTACGTATAAAATTGCTCTTAGAAAAAAACATTTAAGATATGTTTTATTCCTATTTCTTAGATTATTATTGAGAATATTGCATGTTTTTTTAAAGATAATCTTATTGATTGTCTATTTTTTTGCCCGCTGTTATGTGATGAGTTGTGTTGAAGTCACTGTTTCTAGTGAAATTCAATATATTCTGAGAACAGCAAAAAAGGCAAATGTAATAGTTTACAAATTATTTTCTATTGTAAAAGATATATTGTAACTGTATTTTTTGTGTCTTCCACGGATGGTAATTTGATAATATATAATTTTTTAAATATTTATTATGCTTAAGGTAAGTACAAAGAACTATTGAAAATGGTTGATGGAATGTGGTTCAACTGAGCTGAAGTAACAAAACAAGGATTGGAGAACATTAGTGTGTAAAGATGGTTTGTATTTTTTAAAGACATTTCAAAAAATTATATAGTGTGTGTACCTGTCAGAACCCGTAATTAATCAGTGGATATGATAATGGCTTATCTAAACCCTAGCTGGCCCACGAGAGATGAAAAATGCGCAAGGAAATAGGCTTGAAGTGCTTTAGTGCAACAGAGGAATTCAAATATGGCCGTGTCGAGGAAAGACGCGGTGGCGGTCTAGTGATTTACCACACACCTGTGAGGAATCCTTGATGAGGCACGCACTCCGTAACGAGTGCGTACTTCACCCAAGACGTTCCAGAGTTCAGACCCATTTTGAATTGCTTCAGAGATATTCCTCAAGAGAAAACACAAAGGTTGCAGATAAACACAAAAAGAGAGGCTAGTTCGAAAGACGAAGGAGCAGGTAATTAGTAGCGTTAGACAAAATTATAGATAAGAAATGGAGATAGAGTGGGGTAGGTATTTAAATAATTGTTCTTTGTTATTTCCATTATGTATGCATGTCAATGATACAAAGATAGTTTGTATCTTTTATATAGCACCAGGTAAGGTGAATAGAGATATTGCACTTTTTATGCTACTGTATTTTATACCAATAGCCTGTTTTTTTTCGGATATCGATAAGGAGTGACTGGTTTGGTAATTTAAGAAATTTTAAAACTGTACGTTCATATAAATAATTATAATTATATAATGTTATAAAGTAGTTGAGAATGGTATTTATATAATATTTATTAAAGGGCAAATTAGTTGATAAAGCTAGTTTTGTGTTCTGTATTAGGAAAAAATATAAAATAAAGTGTGTATGCTTTTGTAGAAGGAGGTCAGCATAACAAATTTACAATGGAAAATCCAGAAAACAATAAGGAACACAATTTTGAAAATACTAACACTGTCATAGAAGAGATGAACATAGCTTTTATGAGCAACGTTATTGAAGTGGAAGAAGTGAATGTTGGAGATATCAGGTGTGATTTTTTTGATGAAACCTTGGATGATGCTTTTGTGGAAGCATTAGATCAGATTGAGATTCATCTGTTGACTTTTGAAACTGATATCCAGGAAAATGAAATTCTAGATGAAATTATAATGGAAGTGTGTTGTAAATAGCATTTTATCTTTTATAGTCATTCATAGTCTTTCCTTAGTTTTACTTGTATGACTATGCATAGAATGTTTCTCTGTTCTCTTATGTATGATCCAATCCAGCTGATATTCCAGTTTGGTCAGTTGGTGTCTGGTCAGCTGATGAGATACACATCTTTTAGCTGTACTGCAATAAATGAAGATTCTTATCTGAAATGAACTTTGGAGTGACTTCATTTACAACAAAGCTGCATTAACTTGTGAAATGTTACAAGAATAAATGTATTATTATATAAAAATAATGGGTTGAGACACTCTGCCTCCAGAATTGTAATCATTTAGCTAATACCCAAGTAGTGATGGAACAAAGTGGGCCTTATGGTATGAACTGTTTTATACTCTTATAGACAGCATACGTATTTTTTTATGTACCGGCAAACTTTTGTTTTATAAGTTCTATTTCCTAGTGTGTATCATTAGACTTTCACCATACACTCTCACCCTACTGGTTCAATGTACTAGTGAGTCATTTAGCAGTATGTGGTTATGTATATACTGTTCTAAAAGTGATGCTGCTATACATTCAGCCAGACACTCTCACTTTCAGTCTCACTTGGCAGTTTCACATTCACCATACACTACTAATGTATTGATTTATTCATTTATGAACAACACTTTCATTTTGACAAACGTTCTCAGACTAATATAGAAATATAGTTCTTTCTTTGACCAGTGAAGGTAGGTCTGATAAGAACTGTTTTATTTGTGTTTTTAGTTTTCAATTTATTTTGTATTTTTTCAACAGTTTAAAAAAAAAAAAAAAAGAAAATGGAACTGTAAACAAAAAAAGTGTGGAACAGGAACAAAAAAGTTAAAAATAAAATTAATGTTTTGGACAACGGTGCTCTTTTTTAGTCTTCACAATGGGATCAAGGAAATTTACGAGTGCACAATAAAGGATTTGTGCAAAGACCTCCTGGTGTGCCGTCTCTGTGTCCTCCTAACTAGTGGGATCCAGTACTTGTGGATATATATATTTCCTTGCTCGCTGCTCCAAGGTACGGGGCACTCTTGCGGCGGGTGCTGTTCCAAGCGTGTCAGAGCCTCGCGCTTCTAATATAGAAGCTCTATCCCTCCCGGTCCCGGGTGGAAATAAGGACAGCACACGCGGGAATTCTCATTAGAAGCAACCTTTACTTGCACAGACGCGTTTCGGAAGCCACGCTTCCTACCTCAATGTTTGTTACACCGCAACGCGCGTCTAAGCGCCATTTTATTTCAAAATACACAAACAACTCTAGATGGTGAGCATAGAGAGAGGACTGACGCATAAGCACCATGTTGCTAATGCATGTTGTTCTACAGTGGCATAGATATAATTGAACACTAGTATTTCGCATAGTTATTACTAATATACACATTCACTTAAGAGAAAACCTCGTAAATTCAAACAAAGGAATCACTCTGTGATATTGCCGTGGATCGGCAAATAACCTCTCTCATCTATACGATATATATATATATATGTATGCTTTGTGCCCTGGGGTCCCAGTCAACTTACACCACGAGCCTGCGATGCCGCCGGCAGATACCCAGGGACGTGACTTGCCAGATACTATTTGTATAATCAAATTTATATGTCAGCGCAGCAGCTACCCAAAAAGGGTTTCCCAGTGCTGTGAGTGGACAGCAAAGAGACAGGAGCAAACTGATGGCTAAAAAGCCAAGTCTTCAGAGACTTGCGGAACAAAAGGAGGTTGGATTGCGTACGGAGAAATAAAGGCAGAGCATTCCATAGGACAGGACCCAAGTATGCGAAGGAGCGCTCTAGGGACTTGGAATTTTGCTTGTGTGGAAGACCGGAGAGTGCGCGAGGGGACATAGAGATAGGCTAGGCGTTGTAGGTAGCGGGGAGACATTGCATGCTTAATGCGAAACAAGTAAGCAAGGGCCTTAAACACAACCTGTTTCTCCACCGATAGCCAGTGAAGGTTCTCCAGCAGCCTGGAGGCCGATGCGGTTCTGGAAGCTCGACAAAGTAATCTGGCAGAAGAGTTTTGAACTCGCTGCAGGTTAGTAGTTACATTTTTATTGACTCTCAGATAGAGGATGTTTCCGTACTTCAACCTAGATGTAACGAGGGCCTGGACTACGTTATGCTGGGTATGAGCTGGTAACATCCGCATAAATCTTTCTCAACCATTTCAAGATGGTGAAGGAGGTGGCGGCAACCTTGGTAACTTGCTGATGCATGGATAGTGAATCGTTGTGGATAAAACCAAGGTTGCGTACCCGGGTACAGGGTTGGGGGATACTCATTTCTGAGGGTCAATGTTGGGGGCCCCACAGACCTTTAACTTTGCCCAGAACCAGGACCTCTGTTTTTTCGCCATTATGTTTTAAGAGGTTGGCTTTCATCCAGGTCATAACTTTGATGAGGCCTGTCCTGAGAGCAGACGGCTCGGAGGTCTTGCCCGCTGAAAGAGAGAAAATGATCTGGGTGTCATCGGCGTATGAAAATAGCGACAACCCAGAATCCTCTACCAACACTGCCAGGGTTCTAACATAAATGTTGAAAAGCAGGGGTCTAAACATTGTGGGGCCCCATAGGGTGAAGAATATGGCTTTGATTTAGCGGCGGATGAAAAAACCTGGAAGGTGGGATTGGAAAGAAAGTCCCAGTGACCCCAGAGGATTGAAGGGCCTTCATAACTACGATATGAGAGACCGTATCAAAGGCTGCGCTAAGATCAAGCAATACCAGGTCCATTGTTCTACCTGCATTCATGTTCTCTCGGAGCATTTCAGTAACACCTAAAAGTGTAGACTCCGTGGAGTAACCGATCCTAAAGCCGAATTGGGAAGGATATAAAAGCTCATTGGTTTTGATGAACCTGGATAGATGTCCATTTATGTGTCTCTACAACATTTTAGAGAGAGCAGGGAGTAGCGAAATAGGACAGTAATTTGAAGGAAGCGCGGGGTCAGGGTTGTTTTTTTTTAATAATGGGATGACCATTGCATGTTTCCAATCTGGGGGGACGAGGAACGACATAAGGAATGCATTAAGAAGATCAAGGATGTAACACAGTGATGGTTGTTTAATCTGCTGTAGTACTGTGATGGGAAGTAAATCGCAAGGGGATCCCAATTTGATTTTACTAAGGTGTTGTATAAGTGTCGCAATGTCCAGAAGTGTCAAGGTGTCAAGTGTATTCTTACATGTGTGGTCAAAAGCAGAGGTAGTACAACTTTCAGATATAGGGCCTGGTCAGTCAGAGGTCGCAATGGGTGAGAGAGTGGAAGGAGGGATAGAACTAGCCAATGCAGAGTATATTGTTTCCACTTTGTTTAAAAATAATTGGGCAAGATCCTCACATTGAGGTATATTCAAACTGGTGGATGCCTGAGAGGTTGATGAACCGGATAGTTCTTTGACCATCTTGATTAAAGTTTTAGGGCAGTTTTTAGCCTGGGTGATGGTTGATGAAACAAAATTAGCTCGTGCAGACCTACAGTGGGAATGGTAGGCCCTTTTGGAGGTAAGATAGGCAGTTTTAGCTTCGGGTGCATGGATCTTTTGCCACCGCCCCTCCAGATTTTTACATTTGGTTTTCTCCTTTTTTAGTTCTTCAGAGAACCAAGGGACTGGGGGGATGACTGTTTAACTTTATGACTGTGATAGGGAGGGAGGTGTCCAGTGCCAACTAAATCCAGTCATGGAAAGCCACAAGGTCCAAAACTAAATTATTTTTTAAAATAGGGGCGTTAGTGGAGAGAAACCGATTGAAATTAACAATATCAAGATTTTTCCAGTTTCTGGACGGTTTAGCAATGCAGTCGTGAGAGAGACAAGGAGCCTCAAAGCTAAAGTCTACCAAGAAGTGGTCAATCCAGCACAATGGGATGGCTGCTCGACAATATAAGGAAGATAGATTGGAGAAAATGGGGTCAAGGAGATGACCTGCTTTGTGAGTGTAGAATGAGTGAGAAGTAGAATGTTCATAGCAACCAAACCAGAAATAACAGTATTGCTGGTAGTACAGGTGGGGTCCTCTAGGTGAAGATTGAGATCTCCTACAATTGTAAAAGATACAGAGCTGCTTGCAGGGAGAGGGTCCACGAACCAGAGGAAATTAGTCCAGCAAAATATTCCTTTACTCGCTCTCAGCTTCCACTCGATCAGGAAAAAAGGAGCATGGACCCAGGTAAATCGTGCAGTATCACATTTAATACCAGTTCTGCCATGCCGCGTTTTGGGCGATCCCTCCCTTGATCACATGACAACTCATTGACATTTTGCTTTGCTTTTTAAAGTGCAAGTGCAGTTAATAATCCATGGACATGGAAAACATACTGAATTCTCACGTACCGTTTGGTCACATAATAAAAACATAAATGTTGTATACTGACCATAAATACGATATTTAAACAAGTTTCATGAATAAATATATATATGTAATATACATATTAATGGAGTGTAATCTAGAGTCGTCTCTTAGGCTCGTCCAAATCCTAGTCAAATACGCGGACATCGATAGGAGTGAGCTTCAAGAGAAAATCAAAATATTGTAAAAAGAAATAGAGCAACAGGGGGATCCTCAGATGAAACAGAAAATGACGGAGGAAATGACTAATCGTTTACACAAGGAGGAGGAAAAAAATGAGAAAAACGTATACATTTAGAAGGAATCGTGACGACTATGCAAATGGGCAAATATTCACGTTTGCGAGAAGATATGACTCCATGAGAACTGCTACAGCTAATAAACGTATGGGCAATGCTGATGAAATCAGGAGGGGTCAGAAACCAATAGAATCTCCCTCGGTCTGAGGTCTAAATTCTGCTGTGGAGAGTGGATCGGATTCTGATGACATAAGTACCAGATCTGAGTCCAGTAATATCAAACTGACCTTGGGGGAAGAATTGGAAATTTTTAAATGCAGCAGGAAGTAGTCACTAAAACCATGCAAAAAAAACACCTGCCAAAGCAGGGCCACCCACGGAGAAGGGGACGCAGATGGGCAAAGAGAAAATGCCAAGAAGCACAGGAGGGGGAAGCAGCACATACTATGAATGTGGTACCCAGTGACTCTAAAGCCCAGGAGACTAACACTATCATTAATTTGACGGCCATTAATCTTACTGCCGCTGAGCAGCAACTCTTGTCCCTCGGCCTATCATATTGTCTGGAGTCTAATTTCAATTATACTCAGACAAGAGCGGACATATATAGGTTTATCCGGAAATTAAAACTTGAAAAGTTCCATCACCAACGCAGTAAACAAGGAGACCCGACCCCTGTGGATATATAAATGAGAGAACCAGGGATATCAGGGATGATTTGTGGAATGTTATAGAAACATTTCTCCTACAAAATTTAAAGACACACAGGAACTATTATTCTCACAATTGTTAGCTTGGAAGGGCATGGGCCTGTTAAGTTGGGAGGAGTTCAAATACCTCATGAAGGAGCATCCAACTATCCCTGTGATTTATTTCATACCAAAGGTCCACAAAAACATCAGTAAACAACCGGGGTGGCTCATTATAGCTGCCTGTGATGGACTCTTGGAGAACTTATCTAGATATATTGATTTTTTCCTACAAGACTTTGTGAGTGGTCTTAAATCTTTTGTGAAGGATACTTGTGATTTTTTTAAGTAAGAGCCAAAACATCACATGGAAATCGACTTATTTATTGATAGAGCTTGATTTTTCCTGATTATAAACATGTATCAAAAATAAGGATGGAACAAGGGCAGTTTTTATTGAGGAATAGATCTATCATATATACTCAACAGATCAATATGCTGATGAAAAGGTTATTGTTCTCTTTGGAAAATAATTTATTTTTGTTCAATGACAAAATGTACCAGCAGATTTAAGGTGTCGCTAAGGGAGCCACCTTCTCACCCAGTTATGCCTTTTTTTTCATGGGATGGTGGGAGGAGTTGGTTCTCATGCAACAATATGAGCCGATATAGGACAAATGTTGTAACTTGGTTGCGCTATATTGATGATTTATTCATAAAATGGGATGGTGATATGGAAAGTGCTGCTGCTTTTATAGATTTATTGAATACAATGCAGTCAATTTAATTTATACATCTTACATTAGAAAAGACATGGTCTCATTTTTAGATGTGAGGGTTCAAGTAGTTAACAATAAATTGTCAACTACTCTCTTTAGGAAACCTACATCTGGAAATATTCTCCTGCATGCTTCAAGCGCAAATCCGCCCCATCTCATTAAAAGCATTCCCTATGGGGAGATGTTGCGCATTAGGTGAATATGCAGTGATGAAGAAGACTGTTATAACAAACAGAGGGAAAGTCGCAATAGGTTTATAGCAAGAGGATACAGGACGGAGATAATTGATGCAGCCATTACCAAGTGCAAAACATTAGCACGTGCTGATTTATTGAAATAAAGAGAGAGAAACACCAATACAAGTGTGATTAGGGAGCCCACTAGATTGATTTTGTCTTTCTTATGACAAGAAAAACAGATTAAGGCTATTGTGAGACACAATTGGCCAATCGTGAGAGACAATCCTGTTATTGGTAAGTTATTACCTTTTAATACAGCTGTAAATATTAGAAAGGCTAACAGCATGAGAATGTCACTCACAAGGAGTAATCTAGAAGAGCGGGGCAAAGGTGCTTGGCTCTCTGCGAGAAAAGGATTCTACAAGTGTTTTTACAAGGCCTGCCAATATGGCGTTAATACCACAACATATATAACTGCATTTAATTCCAGGGTATGCAATATAGGAGAACATCTCACTTGCAAATCAGAATATGCTGTATATGTTTTATCGTCTAGCTGCAATCTCAAATATATTGGTAGCACCAAATTAGCAGTACACAAGTAAATCCTTCAACATATATGTGCCATCAATAATAATGATGAAAGTTATCCAGTTATTTAAGCACTTTAAGAGCAGCCCTAACAGTGATCCCAAAAATAGGGGCCTAAATACTAGTGAAGATCTTTATACATTTTTATGGAAATACTTGTTGACTTTGTTTTTGAAATGTAGGGAAATATGTAAGATATGATATTCTGGCACAATAAATTTATAACATCTCCAGTAGCGATTAGAATTCACTCTTAAAACATGACATTTTAATAGGCATTTTGGGATATTTATGCATATGTGATATTTATGGTAAGATTTTAGAGATCATATTTAGAAAGTGTATTTTATGCATCTACTTATTTAATGTGATTTTCTGGGAGATCAACTATTTATTCTCCATGAAATATACACAACTTGCCCTTAGCACTGATTAACCTTAGAATTGATGTTTTTTTGCACTACATTATCAGCTTTCAATACAGGACTAAAAATATGCCACAAAATGTCCATATTTGGAGCGGATTTTTCTAACATGTTTACATAAGGGACCTGTTAAAATAGCTTTATTGTTGCTGATATGCTGGAACCAGTAACTTTTTAAGTGTTTTTTAGATTTTTTTTATGTTTTACACATAATTTTGTTATTGCTTCGATTAGGTATGCACTCTATATAGTTTCACAAGTTGGACATAGGTTTACTTTTAAGATGAGGTTCAGCCATTTTGAAGCTGATATTAATATGTATTTACACATATAAATATATTTATTCATGAAATCCATCAGGATCGCCTGAAACACGTCATGGCAGAACTGGGAAAAAATTAAATACTTCATAATTTACCTGGATCCATGTTAGGTTTTCCTGATCAAGTGGAGGCTAAGAGTGAGTAAAGGAATATATATGATGGACATTGAATCTTTATACACAAGTATTCACCACTCTCAGGGTCCTGAGGCCACCAAACATTTTTTAGACACACGCAATGCAGTCCTGCAAGACCAAAATGTCATGTTATTGGAAATGACCAAGATTTGTTTAACCAACAACCATTGAAAATGAGATTTACCATCAGGAACGAGGAGTTGCCATGGGGTCGTGTTTTTCCCCCAGCTATTCATGTTTACATGTTGGCTGGTGGAAGGAGCACGTGCTCCATGGAGCCCATCGCCACTGGCTTTCATATCTAGCCCATTATTGGCGTTTTATAGATGACATATGCATCATCTGGAAGGGCTCGCGGGCAGAGGGCCAAGCTTTTGTGAATGAGATTAACATCAATACACGTAATTTAAGATTCACGGCAACAATTACGTCAAGCTCCGCTGAGTTTTTAGATGTATATATTTACATTGAACAGGGTAAGTTGTTTACAAAGCTTCACAGGAGGGCAACAGCGGGTAATTCTTTTCTCCACGCCCGAAGTGCCCACCCATCCCACACCATTAACAGTATACCTTTTGGCGAATGTATTCGCATTAGGAGAATCTGCAGCGATCCCATCACATCCAACCAGTGCTTAGCGGAGTCAATACAAAGGTTTCTTCTGCGCGGTTACAAATTAGATCTTTTGAACCGTGCACTCTCGAGAGCCTTATCTCGCTCGAGAGAGGAACTATTGATTCCTAAGAACATGGCCATATCTGATTCCAATTCATTTGGTTCTGTCCATCTCATTACCACCTACTGTTCACAGGAACGTAAATTGAGACGAATTATAAATTCTGAATGGCCTATCGTCTTAACAGATGTTATTTTAGGTCCCATCTTGCCTAAGTTGCCTGCAATCACCTTCAGGAGGGCTCCCTCCATGAAGGATGCACTGGATAAGACACAGCCTGAGTTAACACCTAAACGCACTTGTTTGTCTAAAACAGGTTTTTTTAATTGCACATCATGCCGTGCATGTACTTTTGCAAAAAATGACACACATTATAAATCCGCTGTAGTGATAAACCCATTGCCATTAATGAGTATCTTACATGTCGCAGCGAGTTTGTCATCTATAAATTGACATGTAAATGCAATCTATCTTACATTGGCAGCACTAAGTTGCCAGCCAAACAACGCATCTTGCAACATGTGCGAGCCATAGTTAATTCTGACAGTAACTATCCAGTGGCTCGCCACTTTAAGGCTTTCCATGACAATAAATTAAAAGACCTGCATTATACGCTTTTGTGTTCAGTCCCCAACCCCCGACGGGGAGGCGACCGAGAGAAACTTCTCAGGCAAAAAGAAACCTACTTTATTTTGCTACTAGACTCTAAGGCACCTAATGGACTAAATATTATTGATATCATTAGTGATGTCATGAGTGATGTCACTGACCATGTCATGAGTGATGTAATATGTAACTTCATCAGCAGCGGGCGCGCGAGTTATACTTAGCTGAACTAACTACAACAGGGGAATTTCTATAGTTTTGTATGAGTGAAATGTCCAACTAACTATAACGCCCCTGAAACCTACGGTTTTTTAAGTGAATTTCTAAGGTTTTTTAAATGCTAATTTCTAACTAGAACATCCCTGAAACCTATGTTTTTTTCAGTGAATATATATATATATATATATATATATATATATATATATATATATATATATATATATATATATATATATATATATGTGTGTGTTGTGTGTGTGTATATATATATAGATTAAGCATGGGCGAATTTTGCGAATCTGGCTGTCACGAATTTTGCGAATTTGCGAACTCGCAATCTGCAAAATCCACGAATTCTCGCGAATTTGCGGATTTTTTTTGTGTGTTCGCAAGGGTTTCTGCCAGTTCGCGAGGGTTTGGTACTAGTTCGCAATTGCGAACTTACTTGTCGGCTCGCAACGGTCGCGACTATGTTGTTTCTCCATCTGGTTCATCATCACAGGTTGCCAGCACCCTCTGTTTCACCACTGCCACCCTCTGTTTCACCCATGCCACCCTCTGTTACATCAATGCCACCCTCTGGTTCATCATCACTGTAGATTATGGGGGGAAAAGCAAGCACACCTGCCCTGCTTCAACTGACATGAATTAATTTGGGGTTAGTTTATTAATGTGTCACTGTTTTAAAATTCCAGGTCTGGCACCTGCTTCCTTATCAGTAATTTGCTTTCTGTTGCAGTGCAATTTTTTTTTCCATGACCTTTGTGGCCTACTTGTAGCTATTCTATGAGCCTGCTGTGAGGGTCAGAGCAGGGTCATACAATTGTTGCAACTAGCAACTGAACTCTGGAGGGGCCCCAGTCAGGAAGCACTACAGGGAATGGTTACTAATGATGAGTTTGAACTCTTGCACCTGCCGAGTGCTTTCAGTTTTGCAAAACTCGTTGCAATTTCGCGGGACTCGCGGGGCACGAACACGCGCGAGATCGGATTCGGAAGCCGCGAATTCGTGCAAATATGCGATTTCTTTTTTTGCGGCGTGTTAGTTCACAAGGTTTTGTGCGTGTTTGCGAGCCGCTTGTAGCGCAAGGCGCAAAGTTACCCTCGCCGTCGTTCAAGGGCATCTTGTTTGCATGATGTATTTCCGTTTCCAGGCGCTAAGTATAATCTTGCAAATTACAATTTCACGAGTGTTCCCGAGGAACATCTCGCACGAACTTACCCGCACGTTCGTGAACGGGCGCGGCCATCTTGTTTCTCATTCATTGCTATGGTTCTGGGCATGCTTCTTGTATCCTTTCTAAATCTCTGCCATCCTTTGCTTGTTTGAAGTTTTTTTTATCTATTTTACTTATTATCTATCCCTCTATTTTTATAGCTCTATATTTTTGTGTTTACTGCTACTTTTTGTTAAGTTTAAACTACTTTTTTAAACTCTTTTCTTTTCTTCTCTTCCCTATTCTATTTTCTTTATTCCTTTCTGCCCAGACTATGGTGAAGTGAGCCGGGAAGCATCCCGAGAAGGGGAAGGGTCCTGCACCTAGTGCCCGGCCCCCCTGCTGGCGTTTGAGGGGGGAGCTAGTGATGCCACGGGAGATCTTTAGCGCGGAGGAGGTGGGCGCACTAGTGTTCTATGTACAGCGCCACCTCCCCAGGACCATCATGGCAGGCGGCAAGATCGGAGGCGGGTACGGGATGCGGGAGCGCCGGAAGCGGTGGGATAAGGTGTGCCGGGCCATGTACCACCACTCTCGGGTCCAGCGCACCTACAACCAGGCCACCCACCGCTGGACGGATGTCCTGACCCGTGAACGAGATCTGCTCGACCTGCTTGGCCTCGAGATCCCCAGGCTTGGTGAGTAGTAGTAGTAGCTATTTCTTTACTACTCTGTTTTCTCCTGCTGTGTTATTATATTGCAATTTTTTTTTTTACCGAGAGCAATAATGCTGCTCATTACATTGTAGGTAAATTATATTTCAAAATCTTCTGTGCATGTCAGGTGCACTGCTCTCCTTCTCAGTAGTGTTGCTACTATGCTTATTTGTTTTCGATTTTGTGTTCATTTCATTGGCCTGTGAAATTATGTATGAGTGTAGTTTAAAGAACTGCGTAATGCTACACACTAAGGTTCAGATTTTTCATTACCGGCGCATCCCTGCAAAGTAGCAGGAATGCTCCAGTAATTGTGCGCCACGCCACTATCACCCATGGTGCGCCGTATTTACAATGCGGCGCACCATGGGCCCAAAACGTCACCAAAGCGTTACGCATCTGTGCCGTAAGGGCGGCGCATTGCTGGAATTGCGTCGCAACGATGGCGAAGCTCCATCAATGCTCTGGGGTGCCCTATCTCCCCAATGCTGCATCAAGCCGTACGTCTGCTTCAAGCAGGCGCAGGGTTTGAGTCACGCATCATTGTCGTTAAAGTGAGTGATTGAAATCTTGTAGATTTCCCCCAGCCACTTTTAGGATGCGTTCCTGCGCAGGAACGCCCTCGCTTGCGCCGGAACGCCCCCTGATGGCGCAGGGCTTTACAACGTGATGCATCTCCCATATGCGTCACATTGTTAATATACGCCGCACCATTTCGCCTCTTTTGTGCTGCCGCTGCATCACAAAAGTCACGCAACAATGGAGCAAAAGAGCAGCAAGGGGCTTTTAAATCAGCCCCTACAGACTCAAGTCCAGTCCTTCCTTTGTACACATGGCGATAAGAAGAAATAGTGGTGGTGGAATGATAGTTTGAGTATTTTAATGACTGGTTAATGTAGTAGGAAACTTTAGTGTTGTCGCTGATCTGCAATCACGATGGACTTTGGCTGTCACTTCGCGTGCTGCGGACTGCTGCCTGCCAATCCTAGGCAAACCTTTTTAGTACTTTGTGTAGTGAGTTACATAAGAAGTTTCCAATTCGACGGTCCACAAATCAAGCAATAATAATAACGTAGTAGACCACATGAGATTGGTCAATAATATATCCTGTGGAATAGTTGTCTATTTGCTATTTCGCCAAAATATTTTGTTAGTTCTTTTGAAATGTTTGATTTGGTTAACAAATATCATCCATGTTTTCTGTTTTTCTTTCTTTCATGTTGTACATCAGCTTCCCCCAGGGGCAAGAGGAGGACACAGTAGGAGGAGAAGGAGGGTGCTGTTGAGGATGCAGGCCAGGATCGGGCAGGCGAGGGCTCCTTTGCTGGCCCCAGTAAGTTTTAATTTTAATATAGAGTACTTATTTTTTCCCAGCTTTCCTCATTCGATTTTTTCTAAATTGTCTTTGATATTCTTGTGGACTGGATCTAAATTCTTATCCTGCCTCGACTATGACTCCGTGTGGTATTACTAGATTATTCTTATTAGTCTGTCTGTGTAGCTAACTAAGATTGCACATTTGGCAATTCCCTTGGACTCCCATTCTAGTCAGCAATAGCTCTATGCACAGAGTGCAGTCCTCTGGGATTGTCCATAATGTATTTTCAAGTCTTCTAAATGTTTATGCTTTGACAATTGCCAACAATAAAAAGGTGAATGACCACCAAGAAAGAATAAGATACTACTTTACTTTTGGTTTGGATAGGAGGACAATCCATTCTACTACTGTTGCAGGGACAAATCTGCACAAACAGAACTATGGACACTAAATAATGCATTGCTTAGCTTATCAATAATAATAGGTGCTGTTAGACTTTCCACATACCTCAGTGATAACAGACTTTGTAGTTGAACCCCCAATCTCCTTACTGACTAGATAGTGTGGCAGAGTCATTTAGCTCCCAAAGTCACCGATGATTATTCCCCAATGATGTCAAAGGCACGGACTCATGCTTGCAAAAATTGCAAAACCTTTAGCTCATCCACTCTAGTCTGGAGGACCAAAAACCACAGAGTCTATTTAAGTTTAAAAGCTTTATTAAAAGTAAACACATTTATTAAAATCAAGTTTGTCATAAAAGTAAACGTTTAACTGAAAATGGAAAAATGCTTAGTGCTGACGATTAATTGGACACATTTCTTGTGGTCGAGCTGAGCTCTCACCTGGTTTGAACTTGATCCTGCTCATGTTCTTAGAAGTCAAGCTTCTGTCTGTTAGGAGAAAAAGTGGTGCGTGTTAAAAATAAAAAGCAAGCATTCATCAGTTGTGCCAAAAAGTGCAGCAAGACAACAGCCTTCCCTGGAAAAAGGGACATTTTTACTTTAGAGTAGACAGTCACAAATTATTAAATTGTATACTGTTTTTTTCACATTTCTTTCTTCCTCCTAGACCAAATATTATATAGTAGTGAGTGGTGTATTCTAACATTATTAAATGTACTTTGTAGGTGGAACATCTGGAGGCGGGGCCAGCGCGGAGGTGGTGGTGGCATTGGACGAGGACAACTCTGGGGAGGAGGCAGGGAAGTGCCGGACAAATCTGTGGGGGATGACACGGTGGTGGCGGGCAGAGGTAAGCTATATATTCCTTACTTATTGAGATTGAAGACTGCAGAGTGTGCTTTTTGCACGGGTGTATTATAAATAAACCAGGCAGTAGCCTCCTCTAAATGTACTTCCACTTAGCTGTGAAGTTTTTGGCGAGAAGAATCCCAATCAGATCTGAGATGAACTTGAGGGATGGGATGAATGAAAAGCGAAAGAAGGATGTAAGTAAGTGTGGAAGGACGAGAAATGTATTGATGACTGGCAAAGAAGAATGATATGTGTTTGCTTGGTCCCCGAGGTGGCTGGGAAGGAAAGAATATGGTATGGTGCATGGCTGGGTGAATGATGAAGCAAGGATGGGTGGAAGGAGAACAGCCTGGGTGGGTGAAACAGAAACTGTATGTGTGCATATACTTTGAATGGATGGATGCCTGGATCATTCATGGTACTTTCTGACTCTTAGATAGCATATGTGTATCTAGAGAGAGTAGACGGTCACTGGATGAACTAAGTGTTACTTTGAAGAGCATGTAACACCGCACCCGCACGTCCGTTCCAGTGTAGGAAAGGCAAGGAAGAGAAGTTGTAATTTTGTCCAAATACTACCATGAATAGTAGCAGTAGTTTGTATTGCAACTGCAAGCACAGCATATATCCGGTTATTACGGTGGACACTCCCTACCTCTCCTAATAACTTTAGTTTAGTAGTAGTACGTCATTCATGTGTGGGTGTATCACTGTTCACTCAATAATAAGCAAAGCACCTAAAGTCATCCCATATGTCATCATATATATCCCATGTGAAGTGATAGATAATCAGATTATCTGGCTTCTTCATTTTCCTTTTCTAATACTCATTTGCACTGTAGGGTGAAAGCTAAATTAATTAAGCATTAGCCCTTTTAACAGAGTATTCTCAGTGCCACCCGTAATAGAAAAGTAAGAGCTTAACCACCTGCATGTACTGGACCGGTACAGTAACGCAAGTCTGTCTCACTCACCATGGTGTGCGTCTGTTTTTCTCGGGTGCAAGTTCACTGCGCTGGCATTATGCCGGCTTGCATAAGATAACGTACCAATTTTCCTAAACAAGAGAGAAGAAGAAGAATAAGACTGGTGTACTGTCATAGTCAACTGTAATGGAAGTCCATAGTGCTCTTAGAATTTGTTCCTTAAACTCCCACTAATGTTAGAGCAAGGATGAAGAAGTCGGAGGTTACATAGATACTGTCCTCAATAGTTATGTACTGTGCTTTCAATTTGCTACTTGTACTGTGACACAACTTTCTGCTCAATCATTTTGTGTTAATCTAAAGAAGCATTGGTTACAGACTATGTCTTTCTTTCTTCATATAGTTGTTCCTTCCAAATCCAAGACACCATCAAGGAGGAGGGAGCTGGCTAGAATGGCCCGGCAACGGAGGCTGGATGCCACTGTCGCTGAATATCGGCGGCTGGTGGACCTGGAGGAGGAGGAGACGCAGTCTGGTACTACAACAATGTCCACTGGGACAGCTGCATACTCCTCCATGCGGGCTGCCAGCCAGCGCAGTGCTCCAGCGGTACGGAGCCGGGCTACCAAAGCCAAACGCCACCGCCGAGCAGCAAAGACAGCAGCTGCCCCCCACAGGATTTGCAAGGCACGCCGGGGCCGCTTATCCCTCAGACTGTCCTACCTGGAGCAGGAGGTCCTGAACTATAAGAACTTGGTGGAGGGCCTCCGCTTTGAACATGCCACCCTCCGCAAGGAGCATGATGCCCTGGCTGCAAAAGTCAACAGCACCCTGCCGTAGTATCCCTTGCCCCTTTTTTAGAGACTTTTGGGGGTGGGAATTGGGAGTTGGGTTTTTTGGGGACTTTTGAAGGACAATCGTTGGGGTTAGGGAGGGTCTTGCGGGATATTATTTTGTTAGGGCTATAAAAATATACTTTTTGAAACTTTATCTGACCATACCTGTTTTTTACTGCTTTTGAGTTTGGTGGGTGGCGGTTTAACAGTAAGTTCGTTTTCCTGAATAGTCCTAGGACTTTAGTAGTACTACCGTCAATCTCTCGTCTCTCCTAATACTCCATTATACTACCTCCAACAAAATGGTTGTCTTACCTGTAATTTCTGTTTAAAAGTAGGGCTAGGCCCAGGGCTGGCTCCACGGGAAATGGCGATTAAGGTTGCAATCCAGGGCGGCTGAAATTTCCTCCTCATTGCGGTGGTACTAGTGGTGTGACACAGAGGCAGTTGCATGGATATGGAAAAAAAGAAAATGAAACCTGGTTTGTCCTTACTGTAGCATTACAACGGTACGATAGAGAATATAGCAGGTGACAGTACACTAGACTACAACAGTGCCACAATGTAGCCTAACGAATGGTAAAGTATTGATAGTATAACTTGTACTTGTGTAGAATTTCTTTGACATTGGCTACTACTACAAGAAATAGTACTGAAGCTGAGTAAGTCTAGAATATATCCTCGGATTCCTTCACCAGCCTGTTGCTATGACCTTATCCTCCCCAGCAAGTGTGTGAAATTATTGATGTCATTTAGTCACACATCAAGCAAAACCACACAGCCCGGGGGAAGAGGGTTAGGGTTTGTAAAATAGATGGGAATGAGGGTTTCTTTTTGGGTAGGTTTTGTTGAGAGAAAAAAAAAAAGCACAGCATGGACAAACAATAATTGAACATAAAGAAATTGTTGGGTACAAAGCTAACCATACATCTTTTACGTGACATAAAGGAAGTACTGAATGCATTGTTACTGAAAAGTAAGTAGTACTTTCGACAACCGTGAATGACAGAATGCGACAGTACAGGGCTACATTAAATTAGGTTTAAAAAAAAGCAGAGAGAGATCCAAGAAATGCAGTCACACTCATAGAAGAAAAGAATGGATACTGTATCTGTCTGTATGTTGTTGTAGTTGTCCTCCTGTTGAATTTGGTAAGTAAGTTGCATGCAGCAAACAATTCCTGTTATTAGCGGCACTCCTCCATTCCAGCTGACGCTTCGTCCATCAATGTTGGTGACCAGAAGATACCCTGTCCACTGCCTGCCTGGCGGCTCGCTAATGTGAAGCCTGACTCCATCCTTTTTTCCCCCATTGCACAGACTGAAACCCGGCCTGTAATTATTGAACGAAAAACAGCACTGATAAATAAATATAAGGTATGTACGCTGTGTAGTGCAAAAAGTCACACTTTGATTTTCCTAATAAACAGTACAATATTTTTGAAAGTGCGTACTCTGTCTGAGTCACCTTTTAAAGGATAAATAGGTATGGGCAATTTAATTTAGCGGATCTTTCCCCTCAAGCTAGGTGTACTGTAAACTGTGTTTTAGAACAAAATTATACCTTCCCAGCAGTGCTCCCACCCAGACCCTTACTAAAGCCAGTCGCAAAAATGTAGAAGACCCCCAATCAGATCTCAAAAAACGAGGCCTAGCAGAAAACTGGTGACAAAACGTACTTTGAAAGTAAAAGTAGGCCCAAATACCCTCTTACCCATCGTGGATTGTATTCAAACCACTTGCAAGCAAGCAAATTTATCCATAGCCAGCATCGCTCCAAGACTCGAAAACCCCCCCACCCAAACACATGCAATATAAATAGTGCTAACCCTAACGAGCCCTAAGTTAAGAATAGTGGCGGAGGCTTTCTTTAACTATGCCAAATCCCCCCTTTCCCACCATGGATTTTCTTCAAATGACTTGCAACCAAAATTACACATTCTCACAAGTGCTCTAAGACCCCAGAACTCAGTTGCAAAAATCTAGAACACTCCGAAACACTTGCAATCCAGCTGCTAGGGCTAACCCTAACAAACCCTAAGTTACAAAAAGTGCCAAAAGGCTTTTCCTTATGGATTTTGTCCCAACCACTTCTATCCGGTATTAGACCTTCCCAGGAATGCCCCAAGACCCGCTAACCCACCCGCCAAAAAGCACAACACCCCCAAACAGCCCAAAAGGAAAATCTCATACTTATAATATTTCTCGGCTTTCGGTCCAAACGCGCTCTGCAGCTAGGCCATAACTCCAGTTTTCCACCACGGATTTCCTGAAAAGCAAATGCAATCAAGATTAGAGTGTCCCAGCAGTGCTCCCAGACCCCAAAACTCAGCCACAAACACCCGGAACCCCCCCAAAGAGCACCTGAAAGGCAAGCAAGTCAGCAAAAACACAAAAAA
The DNA here is from genome assembly GCF_964263255.1 of Lissotriton vulgaris. Classification (NCBI taxonomy): domain Eukaryota; kingdom Metazoa; phylum Chordata; class Amphibia; order Caudata; family Salamandridae; genus Lissotriton; species Lissotriton vulgaris. Next base: position 393,998,626 of record NC_141694.1, on the reverse strand, counting down.
AATTCCGCCTCCGATTTGGTCCAAACCACTTTTATCCCGTATTAGAGCTTCCCAGCAATGGCCCCAGAGCCGTCAACCCAGGAGAAAACTAGTAGAATACCCCCAAACAGCCAAAAAGCAAAAGTACAAAAATGGGGACTTTTTTTGCCAATTTCCCAAATCACTCCGCGCGCGCTCTGCAGCTAGGCCCTAACTCCCCTCTGCCACCATGGATTTGCTTCAAACCTCTTGCAAACTAAAGTATCCATAGCCAGCAGTGCTCCCAGAACCCGAAACCCACCCACAAACACCAGGAAGCCCCCTAAACAGGCCCCCGAAAACGCTACATTGAGCAAAATGTCCGAAATAGCAAAAATAAAATCGGCGTGGATTTTGTCCCAACCACTTCTATCCGGTATTAGACCTTCCCAGTAATGCCCCAAGACCCGCCAACCCACCCGCCAAAAGGCACAACACCCCCAAACAGCCCAAAAGGAAAATCTCATACTTACAATATTTCTCGGCTTTCGGTCCAAACGTGCTGTGCAGCTAGGCCATAACTCCAGTTTTCCACCACGGATTTCCTGAAAAGCAAATGCAATCAAGATTCGAGTGTCCCAGCAGTGCTCCCAGACCCCAAAACTCAGCCACAAACACCCGGAACCCCCCCAAATAGCACCTGAAAGGCAAGCAAGTCAGCAAAAACACAAAAACAATTCCGCCTCCGATTTGGTCCAAACCACTTTTATCCGGTATTAGAGCTTCCCAGCAATGGCCCCAGAGCCGTCAACTCACCCGCAAAGAAGTAGTACACCCCCACAAGTGCTGAGTCTGTCTTCATTGGGCGTAATCCAGCCCTCTGCTTTGATGGAAATAGGAGTCTGGAGGAGGAGGATAGAGGAGCATATTCTTCTGAACTTGTGAACCTAAGGAATGCAGACTGCGGCAACTTCAAATCAATAAGCAAACAAGTGAAGACAGTTCTGCTGATGGGCTTGTTTTTGTGATTAGGTGATTAAAGTTTGAATTATATTAACTGTGCACAACAAAGAAAGACAAACACACAGGAATAAAAGTGAAGAAGGACGAAAAAGAAATTTATTGATTCAGTGTCTCATTTTCAGGGCTCAGTGTCAGGGTCCAGGAATAAGAATAAGGCTTCATCATCATACTCTGCGAATTCAGGCAGGGTGAGCTCAGTGTCACCGAACAGAGAAGAAATTCCCTCATCTACGTTGCTGTCCACCTCGTCTTCATCCGGCGTGCTTTCTCGTACTTTGTAATCTGGTGGTATGAGGTGCTGATTCATCTTGATCATTGTTAACCTCTCCACATTTTTGGGTGAGAGGCGGCTCCGTTTGGGAGTTACAATGCCACCAGTAGCACTAAAAACACGTTCAGAAGACACGCTTGCGAGTGGGCAAGACAAGTAGTTGAAAGCCAGGTTGGAGAGCTGTGCCCACAATTCTTTTTTCCCATGCCAATACGCCAATGGGTCAGCATTAACATAGACCTCTGTTGAGTCATTCAGATAGTCCTGCACCATCGACTCAAGGTCCTCCTTCAAGGTTCCTCCACTTTGCTTAGCTGTTGCTGTGACCTTTTGAGAACCAAACCCAAGCAGAGCTAGCCAATCCTCTTCAGCCTCCAATGTTACTGTTGTGTCTGGTGCAGATGATCCGGTTGCCGGTGTCTTTAACGGCTGAGTGGTCACTTGTGCCACAGCCACAGGTGCAGAAGTGGATTGTTTTGACTGGGGATGGCCTGCTGATTGATGTACTGCCTTTTCCTTCAATGAGCTGCCGTTCTCTTTCAAACCTCTTGGCTGACAAGACTAGCCAACGTTTGTACTGTGTAACATGTTCGTCATCAAAAGGAAAGAATGCTTGGCCTGCCAGCGCCTTTTTGTAGTGTGGATCCAGAATCGTAGCACAAATGTAATGCTGTTCTGAGTGGATCATTTTAAGACGTTCATCACCTTGTAGGCGCTCTAATAATTTCTCCGCCAAAACAAAAGGGTCTTGGTTTTTTTCATTTTTTTGAAACACAGAAGACACCTTCTTCAGTTGGTGCTCCAGAATGTACAACAATGGGATAGCTTTTCCCAAATTACAGTCCTCCTTGCTGACTGCACGCGTGAAGAACTCAAAAGGACGAAGCATGTCTGTCAGGTTTTTAACTATTTCCCATTGCGCCGCATCCATCCTCAGGTCCTTGTGAGCTGTACCCTGTTTTAAGAAATAGTGATCGAGTACCGTATACTGCTCATACAGATGCTCAAGCATGTAGAAGGTTGAGTTCCAACGTGTTACCACCTCCTGGATGAGAGCTTTCACTGGCATTCGACGTTCATGTAGCAGGCTCCTCAGATGCTTCCGGGCCTTAAAAGAATGGCTGAAATGGTTGCACATTTTTCAGCAGGAGTCCCTACCTCGTACGCAAGACTGTCTTTATCACTCAAGAATTTTTTGACAACAAAGTTTATACAGTGGGCCCAACACGGCACTCTGAAATAGTGACCCAGCTCCATGGTCTTAACTACATTGGCACCATTATCCGTGGAAACATAACCAATCAGGCGGTTTTTTGGGAACAGCCAGTGAAGGACCTTTGTGTTAAACTCATCCAAAATGTTTTGTGCTGTGTGACGTTTCTCCAAACCAAACATGGCTAGTGTTGCATGTTTCCGAGCAGCTTTAAAAACTTGGTCCGGGTCAACACCTGCGTTTAGCTTTGCTTTAACCCCTGAAAAAGAGACCCAGTGTGCAGTGATGCACATGTAATCAGCGCCTGCGCCACTGGTCCACATGTCTGTTGTCAGATGTATAGTGTGAACAGCACTCTTCTGCAAAGCTGCCCCAATCACCTCCAGCACATCTTCATGTAGTGCTGGAACCGCAACTCTGGCAAAATAGAACCGGCTAGGAACCTTCCATTTAGGGCAGAGGGCTGCCACTAATTCTAGAAAACCAACCCCTTCTACAAAACAAAAAGGGAGAAGGTCCAGAGCTAGCATTTTAGCCAGCTTAGTGTTATACAGATGCGTCAGTGGGTGGTTGCGTTCATATTGCGCTTCTGTAAACAACATCTTTTTAATGTTGCCCTGGACCAAGCATTTACGGGATGATGATGATATCTTCGACCCAGTTACGCTCGCTGATGTAAGTGAAGTGTTTGACACGTCTCCTTCCTCCTCGTCATCATCAGATGAAACATCATTACGTGCAATTCGGCCTTCCTTGATCGACTGTAGGTGCGCAAACCATTGGACAGCGTGCTTTCTTTCAAGATGACCTCTCTGGCCTCCGGTACCATAGTTGGAACCAAACTTACCACAACTAACTGCCAACTTACAAATGCTACAAATGGCAAGGTTTTCCTTTTTTGGGCAAACACTAAAGAAGTCCCAAACTGCGGACTTGAAATGTCTTTGGGGGCGGAGGAGGCGGCGATACTGGTGGTGGTGGTCCTGCTGCTAATGCCAGATGAAGTGGAGGATGTGGATTTCCGAACTTCAGTACGTTTTGCACTTTCACCACCACTAATTGAGGTCGAGGTGGATGGAGGTCCCTTCTGGGGAGTAAGAAATATGGAAGCGGTAGGAATTGGTTTACTAGTTAACTCCAATGATTGTGGTGTTTCATCCATTGCCTCCTCGTCGACAACATCATCACGCTCAGCAGCTTCTCGGGCTAGGGTCAAAATGTCTTTTTGCTGCATGCCCGCTGGGGCTGCAGTGACCTTTATGATGACTGCATCGTCGTCGTGAGAGTCTTCATCAGCAGGAGTATCCGCCACTTCTTGTTGAGCCTCATCACACTCCATAAGTATGAGACTTGGGACGCGCTTCCTTTTACGCTTAACTACCTTTGTCAGATCATTGTGTGCCTCACTCTCAGACGGCAGTGATGGTTCCCAATTTAGATCTGTATCATCAGAAGGAGGTGGGCTTGAAGAAGATGTAGTAGACACCACCCTTGATCTTTTCCTTGCTAGGGATGTGGAAGACAATGAATGATCATCAGGAGGAGTGGCTTCCTCAAATGATACCTCCTCTGCTTGATTGTCGATTTTCTGATGTGCCCCTACATCGGGAGGAACAACTATTGTGGGCACTTGTGACCCTCCATGCACCTCTGCTTGCGCATCTCCTTGCGCTGCCTCTCCTTCCACATGTACTTGGGCTTGTACTTGCACATGTGGTTGTTGTTGCGGCTGTGGTTGTTCAACACTCGTCAGATGAGTTACAACAACCTGTGTTGATTCAGGGACATTGCTGCTACTTTCTTGCGATGAGCCAACGTCACTGGTCGATGGTGATTGAAGAAGTATACTGACGGCCTCTGCAGCACTCAAGGGGTTGGACTTAAGTTGGGATGGTGGTGGTGGCGGCACTTAGCCCAATGGCGCGGGGGTACTGCTCCCAGCTTGGTCCCCAGCAGATCCCGCTGCTGCTGCAGGCGTACTTTTTTTTTTACTCCCAAAAAACGTGGCGGGCGGCACACCAGCCTCCTTGGTAACTTGCTTCTTCTGCTCCTTGCTGGCAACTTTCTTGCTAGAGGAGCTACGGGGAACTTTTTTGGGGGCCATCTTCTTCAGAGCAGGTCAGAACAGCAGGCCGCAGTTGCACAAGTTGCAGAGTTGTCTGTGGCCAGACATGACGTCGCGTGACGTTATGCTGCACACACACACCGCTGCAGGATTTCTTCTTTGCACTGGTGGTTCTCTTGAGTCTTGTGTGCCTAAAAGCAATGGAAGACAGAGGAACATCAGTTCAGTTATACACCCCCAAAAAATCGAAAAAACACAGAAAAATCAGCACAGTCCCATGCCCTCCATGATGTTTAAATTCAAGACACCCCACAGAAAGACTAGGCCCATGCAACACTCACTACCCCTGGGCATAAAGGTTGAAAACTAGGCAAAATAGTTGCAGGCCTAACAACACTGCCTGCATTCAAAATGGCAACTTGCCTCCCAGCACATGGCCTGCCTGTACCGGCACTCAAAATGGCCCCCACCCACATGGCCTGTCCCCATGAACACCCCCAAAAATCAAAAAACACAGAAAAATCAGCACAATCCCAAACCATCCAGGCCCTCCATGATGTTTACATTCAAGGCACCCCACAGAAAGACTAGGCCCATGCAACACTCACTACCCCTGGTGAAAAGGCCACAACAACAGGCCAAAAAAACGAAAATCACAGAAAAATCAGCACAATCCCAAACCATCCAGGCCCTCCATGATGTTTAAATTCAAGACACCCCACAGAAAGACTAGGCCCATGCAACACTCACTACCCCTGGTGAAAAGGCCACAACAACAGGCCAAAAAAAAGAAAATCACTGAAAAATCAGCACAATCCCAAGCCATCCAGCCCCTCCATGATGTTTAAATTCAAAACACCCCACAGAAAGACTCAGTCCACCCACCACTGTGTACCCCTGGGCAAAAGGCCCCAAAACAGCCCAAAAATCAAAAATTCCAAAATTGTAGTTGCAGCAACTGTAATGCCCCAAACAAACTTACTTGTTAAATTTCTAATCCAAAAGTGATCCAAAGAAAGTCAAAAAGGCCTCAAATCCAAATATCCAGCAGCATCCACAAAAAGTAATCCTTCCAGCTCCAGATCCAAATGAAAAGTGACCAGGAGATGGACAAAGCACTGGGAGGAGCCTGCTGGACAGGAACAGGAAGTTGAAGACTGTGGGGCACTTCCTTCCTCCCACCCCCCCTCCCCAGAATGGACTCCTCGCAAAAAAAGTGCAGGCAAATGTCAACCTGAGGAGTTATTCAGATAAAAATCATCATTTCCAGAAGGTTTATGCTGCTTGCTGGTGGATTTCTTGTGCAGAATTGCAAATTTTGTATTTTCGCGAGTGCGAGTTTGTTGCTGCTCGCCGCATCTACAAGCTCGCAATTGCGAAGTCCCGCGATACGTGATCACGGCGTACTCGCATTGACAAACTCTCCCTGTGCAAGTTGGCAAGCCGCGATTACGTAATCGCGCTCGCCAAATTACCGCAGGATCCCGCAGCAAGATCCAATATGGCGCAGCACTCGCAAAATATCGAGAAAAACAACTCGGCAAACGCTGAATGACGGTAAGTAAACACCGCGCGCCGCAAAATTGTATCACCAAGAAGAAAAAATCTGCTGCGTGCGAATTTGCGGATTTTCGGTAAATTTGCGAGCGTTCGCGGTTTGCGAATTTACGCGAGCGAGCGTAACGGATTTTCCGCCCATGCCTAATATAGATATCTATCTATCTATCTATCTATATTACCTACTGGCGGTCGCCAGTAGGTAGTTATAGTTAGGACCTAATTTCCATAGGAAATCCACAACATTCTATTTGGAATAACTTTGGCACCGGTTGACAAATCTTGGTGAAATTCTCCTAGAAAATGCCCTGCTCCGTTCCGCTCCTTCCCTGAAAGTTTCAGGGTTATTCATCAAGTGGGAGCTGAGAAAAAAGGGGGGACCCAAAACATGTTTTCTCCATGCAATTTTCCATGGGGTTTTTTAAGTGAGGCTACAGCCCGAACTGCTGAACAGTATTCCACCAAATTTGGCAAAAATGTAGAGTTTGGCTCACAGACTATGCTTTTTGTTAAATGATGTAAATTTGTTCAGTAGTTTCTGAGAAAATGTAAAGTAAATTCATAGATATATCTATAGACGAAGTACCGTACGAGTACTGTCCGAGGATAGTGTGCGTACCATTACGAGCATGAGCTGCATGCTGATTGGCTGTCGACTGTCTGTCAACACTCTAAACCAGGAAGTGTTGGCAGCCATCTTGTGAAAGCAGTGAAAGAAATGCGAAAAACATGCAAAGGGGGGCATGGTAGAAACACCCTGACCCCGTAGGCCAGCTCAGGGGGTCACACAAGGACCCCCTAGGCAAAAAACTTTTTTTTGTAAAAAAGTCATGGTATACGCGTAAGGTACGTGTATGCTGTAAAAAAGAAGAAAAAATCCTGTAGCCCGCTTTATTGTTAATTAGCCCCCGGGGGGCCAAATCCCGGGGTGAATGTTTTTATTTATAATGTGTGGCCCAGAGGAGGGCCCACTCCTCTGACAAGGCCTTGGCCGAAATCCTCTGTAATGAGATAACCAAACAAGAGGCACACCCTTGTCGTACATCATGGCCAAGACCTGGAAAAAACTCCAACTCAGCATCAGATGAACCCGCACACTGAAAGCATTCAGGAAGAGCCATTAACACCTGCCTTTTCGAATGACAAAATCTGCACAAATCCCCCTCACATACTCCCCCAGCGCTTGGAAATTCTCGCAGGTGAATAGTGAGGTCTATACATCTCTAATTGATTAATTCATACGCCACCACAGTTTGTGTTTGAGTGTTATGAACAGGCCCTGCCATTGCTTTGGCTGTCTGTAACTCTTAAGGGTAGTGAAATGAGCAGTACTACCTTCTTTAATATGCACAGAAGCTCTGAGATTGGTTTAGTTTAGCTTGACGTCTGAGAGCTACTTTTAGCGTGCTGGTGAGTTACCAGTAGTTCCCGAGTTAGTAGTTGGAGACTCCTGGTGTATATGTAGTGAGTGGGGAATTGTAGTCCTGAAGCATGAATGTAAAGGTTATTACATCACAAAACGCATAATACATAGCAATTTGAATCACTGCATTCCCTAAAGCCTGCCTCACTTCATGAGTGCATGCTTACTGAGTGAATAATTACATTAATATACTGTAATAAAGAGAATTAATTTTTTTTTTAAATTTAAGGGAAGTTACTAGAATAATAAGTCGGAAAAAAAGGGGAATGAATGTTAATACTCCTATAAAAAAATGTGTAACCGAAAGAAATGCTTTAATAATAAAAAGTTTAAATAAAGCATTTGAGAAATTATACAAAAGTTAACAAGTATGGAAAGAGGCACATTTACATCAACATGTGACACTCTAAAACAGTGGAAATGAGAACACCTGTCAACTGAAAAACGTGACTTAATAGTGGGAGGAGCAATAAATTGCTCCCATGGACTGTTAAGTAACCAAAAAGTATACAAACCACACTCGTGGGATGATTAGTTTCATTTCAGAGAATCAATACGGGCAAAAAAACTACGAGAAAAGGAAGGATTCGGAACTGAGGTATCATCTTCACATTATCTTTCATTTCCTCAGAGAGTGCATATTGTTAATGTATTTTTAAAAATACATAAAACCGTATGTACTTTCTAGAGGAGTTGAATGAATTTCTATGGAGGATGGAAACAATATCGAAGAGAGGTAAATTATATGAATGGAAATATAGGGTATTTAATGAATTAGTACATGCAAATTATTGAATAGGAGCGGTCATAATCTTCAATTTATCTTTCATTTCCAGAGAGGGATCCTATTGTTAATGTATATTTTAATTTATAGTAAACTGAATGATCCTTCAACTGGAGTTGATTGACTTACAATCAACATTTTTTTTTAGTATGCAAGTATTTCTTTATGACTGAAAAATGTACTAAAACCAAAACTCCTAATCTTCTAGAGTGAAATTGGGCTAAAAGTAATTATATTAAGTAGTGCTTTTTGCAAATTTAACTCGTGAAGAATAGGAGGATTATCTTCGGAAGCACTTTTTTGAAAAAAGTAATATAATTGTGGTTTAAAATGTCATGATTGTTAAATGTATTAATGACATGAAATGTACATAAAAAAAGAAAGATGAAGTAGTGAGGGAGTGTTTGTCGTAGCACTTCTATTCTACTTTATGTGAAAGTAAAAGAAGCCCAAACATTTATAAAAAGATATAATAAGGAATGAGTGCTTATGATAAAATGAAATAAATGTGGTGGAATGCGTGATACCAATGAATGAGAAATAAATTGCATTTCACCCATATGATAAATATAAAAGACTCAATAAAAATATTTTGAAAACTTGTGCATATTTTTAAATACCTCTACAGTCAACAAACTCGTAAGCAGAGTACACAGTTTAAGTTAAAAGCACCCTACCACAACTAGTTTTTTAAACACATTTTAAAATAAAGTGCGTCACAAAATGAGCTACATACATGGTGAGTGTATCGTAACGTCACATAGAAAAAAGAAAGCTAATCAAAATTAGCATGAGGGAGATAGAAGTAAGTACACAACAGCCAATCAATTTTTTTTCAAAATCTGCCCAAGGAAAGGGATTGGTCGGTAAACCTTTTCTTACAATGCTTTACAACCAATCAAAAAGAGGTGTTGAAAGTTTCTGTTTTTAACATATGAGTAAATGAGATATCTGTACACACAGCGAGAGGGAAATATTAAAGATGACTTGCTTTTGCAGGACTCCAAAAGGCTTCTTCCTGAATAAGTACGCACTTCACTGCCAGGCCCCATTTAATTATTATCCCGGCTCTCAAGCCTAAACACGTCAGAAATCATCTCACATCACTTTCGTTTCTTTAGCGATTTAGACGTACACACTCCTATATAGTGCATCAATTTACATGTATACATTTTTTTTCCAATAGCAGGAACGTTTTTATAATCGCTGAAATGTCCGGAATATTACCTATACAAATAGTTCATATAAAGGTGACAAGGATTTTGTATGAAAGCGCGATGTTATCTAACTGCACATTAAGATGGTAACAATTACCAATCATAACATCTTTCTTTTACTATCTTTTAGATGTAGAGCATTATGTCCGGCACGTGGTGAAAAAAAAACGGTGACAGAAAGGTGAGCTGCGAATATTGTTTTTTTCCACTCTCCTATTTCCTCTCTCCTTTCATAAAAAAATTACACACAATGTTAACTACCTTTTTATCTTACAGGTTGTGTTTTACAAATTGACGAAACCCCCGCAAAAGAAATCTACAAAGCTCTACGTTTGTGTATTCTGCGATGATGCATTGCCACTGTAACAACGTCTGGGATGCCTGCTTCGACGCGTAGTGCACCCTCTTTGAATGACGCCAATGGCTCAAGGTGAGCAAAGAAGCTTGTTTCCGATACAACGACAAGTTATCTGTGAAAGGAGAGTATATGGATTATGCAGCAGGCACGCAATACGCATTAGGCTAACGGTGCTTCAGCCCCTCACTCATCGTGTGTGTCTCTTCCACGTTTTAATGTCCTTTTTTCTCTCTCTTTTTTACTAGCTCTCACATTGTTTTTTTTTATTTTTTGCAGTTATGGACGCTGCTGTGTCCACTGTGCCATATAGGACATTACCTGAGTTTAAGTGGTGAACTCTCTAGCTACAGTGAAGCCTGCTTCGAGACATAGAGCACCTTCTTTTAATCATGCCTATGGCACTAGGTGAGCAAAGAATTTTGTTTCCGAAACAACAACAAATTATCTGTGAAAGGAGAGAGTGGGTAGTGTGCAGCAGCCTGATTGCGTAGAAATGTATAATTACTTCCGAGCAGTGACACCAGGTAGGTTACAACAGTCTGAGGAATAGATCTGCAAGCCTAATGTGCCACTTTTGTGTCACTTTTAGCATTGGAAAAGTGGCTCAAGGACCTTGTAAATCTGCATCTGACTTTTCAAGAAAAACTCAACTCCAGACTGTGCGAGTCAATGGGGTGCAATAGTCTAGGTACGGAATATTAAGAACTCACATTAAAATTCACTTTTGTCAGGAGTTTCGCAACTGAGTTTACAGTGATTAATAAAATGTACTTTTGTTTGCTTCATAAAACATCCTTCAGAAGCAATCACGGCATATCGAGCAACACCAATGGAATTGTCCGCAACATATTGAATATACTTTGACGTGTAGAAGCAGAGTTAAATTCAAGTTGTGAACTCTGATGGCCGCAATGTTTATACAAGGTAAGCACAGCGGCCTAGATATACAATGCCTCCAATTAAATGCATTAGAAATAAATTGGCATATTTACAATCCCGTTGTGCCACTTTTGTGTCAGTAATGCAGTAGGCACTTCCATATAGACACCACTTGAACGCGGGACTATAACAGAAATTAAATGTACCAGGTACAGTGCACACGTAAAATCGTCATGTTACCTTGACTTGTAATGTTTCACCTCATTTAGTCATGTGTAGATCATTTTAAACTCTAATTTTCTTTTTTGTTTTGCAGATTACCTATCGTACGTCTTTTTAAGATATTTTTCTAGTTGTTTATTATATTGTTATCTTTAAGTTACGTTTACAGTTATTGTTGTTTTAATAAAAGTTAATAAAAAAAACTATATACGTCTTTTTGGGGGGGTGACGGTCCACAATAGAAAAAATATTTATAATTCGAAGTACTATGGTAAGACGTTTGAGAGAAGGGTTGAAAAGTACAGGCTGTACAATAAGTTATATTTACTCTGGATGCTCTACAAGACAGAAAGGAAATCAAAGTAAAACAAAACAATATGTACCAGATTTACAAACCCCTTGCGCCACTTTAGTGTGCAAAGCCACCCCCCTACAAAATTAAAAGTGTGTGGGCCTCAATGAGGCCCTTCAAAGCACGGAAACAACGACCCCTCAAAGCTTTCGATATTGTGTGAGGGGGGCTGCGTGGCACTCCGCCTGGTGCCTTGGAGTCCACCACACCCAGACCCGGTTCCTGCTGTGTCCTGGGGGGAAACAGCCATTACAACGTCATAACCATGCGTTACCATCACCACAAATTCTTTAGAACGCATATGGCTTTACCACGCATGCTTTTACGACTAGTATGCATTTACCGCGCATGATAAAGGCATAAGCGTGGTAATGGCTTTGTGGTGACGGTCATGCGTTGTAATGGCTGTGGCTTACGCGCTTTAAATTAGTTTTTAGGTATTCATGTGACCAAGTCTGATAAGATCGGAGGCCAAGGACAAACACTGTGGTGTCTGTGGTAGGAAATCTCATGGCTCACAGAGAAGGTAGGCGAGGGGTATAATAAAAATGAAAGAGGCAGGTATAATAAAAATTGCGGAGGAAAACTACTAAAATGGCGGAGGAGGGAGTATGTAATCAAGGTTTGGCACCCCAGGCAACACGTTTCAAATCAATATAGAAAGAATATGATTATTAATATATTAGAAAAGCGTAGCAGTGGATGAGGCACACAGCCCGGAAGAAGAAAGAGGCAATGTAATACCTGAAATGAGGAGAGGTTTGCTTGGCGAATTTGAAGAAAAAAAAATAAGTGTGGTCTTGGAAATGAGGCTGCGCATGCGTACTGTTGAGGGAGAAAGGAAGCCCTCTGGGGTGTGGTCACGAGTCATAACCCACAAACCACCCTGCTGTGTCACAGGTCACCGACGCACATTTCACTGAGGAACAAGGAGCAATGATATGAGATGACAAAGATCACATTTGAAGTGGCATTTTATTTGTTAAGTCTTAAGTACATCAGAAAATGCATTTATTAATTGATCAGCCTAAGCAATGAAATGTTTGAAAGTCTGACTTTTAATCTGTCAGGATAAAAACAAAACGCAAGTTCACATTCATTATGTCCTAGAAAACAGGCTGGAATGAGGACCTGTAAACCGGTATAATCTAAATCAGTAGGCGATTCAAAAAGGCTCAGAATACATTCAAAGAAAACATAGCGCCTACAAAGGTGCTTTTCTGAAGGAATTACCCAAGCAAGTTTAACATTCTAAAGAGATTCAAGGTGCAAAAGGACTGGGATCTTTCAAAAGGCACAATAGAAATTAGTTAGGGAAAGCAGAACACTTTATAAAGTCTAGTGCCTTGAAGCACTTTAACTATGGAGACTATCCCAGCAGGGCCTAATAGTTTAAGGGAACCTAAAAATGCAAGGAATTGGGTATGAATGGAAAATACAGAGCAAGGACAGAGATTTAAAAAGACAAAAAAATTATCTGGCTTAGGAAGTCTACCACCTGAGAGAGAGGATTTGAAGTCCCAAGTCAGACAATCGGCTAGCCGGAGAGCTTGCATGCAAAGGTCGCATCAGCAGAGCTCTGGCTTCAGATTTGACGGGCTGAATCTAATATACCTGAAAAATGCAGAACTAACACTGTTCTGACGCCTTTTCTGACGCAGGTGGCTTTGACCTCATTGTCCTAGGACAGTGGGGGCGGTCAGGTGTCTCAATGGTTGGTTGGCCCTGCTTGACCCCAGAACATAGACAAAGACTTCTTGTCCTGTACATTTCTAAAAATATATGTGCGAGCGGAACTTACGTGTTTCAGTGGAAAGTCCCTGAAATGTGTCAATCTGCCTCTGCACCAGCTGAGTCTTGTGTACGTGTGAGAGTGGGGTGTCTTGAAATGGAGCTTGTGAAAGGCTACTGTACTTTCCCAAAGTTGCTCAAGTTACCTCGCTGTGTCCTGCACACTAGAAAGGCACGTTTTAAAAATGATTTAGGCCCAGTGGATTTTGCTAACATAAGGTGTGACCTTTGGCCTTTTGCTCGGGCCCATAAACCTGAAATTCAGGGAATCTGTGGGATCCCATTTGCTGATTATACATAGCAAAAATTGTGGGATTTCAAGCATATTTTCAGATTTACTCTAGCAGGGCCAGTTAGGGCCTTCAAGCTACCAGGGTTGATAAAAAGGCCCCTCTATCATCTCCCTGCTCTTGTTCATTCAATGAACATTCTTTTAACTTATTATCTCTGCGACCCTTCATCCAGTTGCTGTATCCAGGGTATGTCATTAACATAACACTTAAAGCTACCTTGTTGTTGATCTATTTCGTTGGCTTTGTCTTCATTTGGCCTAATGAGTATTTTCGCATACTCTGCATCTTGCTCATTACGCAGGCGTTCATATTGGGCTGCTGTTGGGCTCTTACTCAGACGGTCTCTACCTGGGAGAAGTGGAGGAGCTATTTGTATTCCATAGTGGGTGCTAGGTGCTGCTAACTCGCTCATCTCCATTCGTATTCCAGTCCCATCCCAATGAACACGATCTTTGTCCTCATACTCAGCTACCTGTAAATACCTATGCTAGTGTAGTTTGTCCCCACTATCTTGGTGCTAACTTTCTTTTCCTACAATGGCACTCATCTGCGGGATGCAACACAAAAAGAAACAGCAAAAAAATAAAAACTTTTTAGAACTGCCACAAAGGTATCCAGTCAAAGTTCAACAAATGTGTGGCTCTCTACTATGGCATCTCCTCCAGCAATCCATTTCTTTTCTATCTTGTTCAAGTTGTTGATGGCATTGGTCAGTTGAGCCATGTTCTTCGTTGTTAGTAATGTACAGCTCACTCCTTATCCAAAGGCATACTCTCCTCTTGGTATTTCGAAGCCAGAGTCCTTCAGACTTAGTCTGGAGCATCACAATGATGGTAAAGGGAAAAGAACTGGACTCTGCTCAACCAGCAAACCTCCTTTGGTGGGACTTTGAACACTGTCCACCCTTAGAACTGAGCACACTGCTCTTGTCCGTGGAGCCAGATAACAGAGCCAGAGATGGGCATCAATGTTGGAGATATTTGCTGGTGGAACCATCATGGAGACTTGGTGCAATGTTCTCTTGAGCTCAGGCTGCTTCTTCGTTAGGGCTGTTGGAGATAGAGCCATTTTCTGCAGGCCCAGAAAAAGTCAATTCGGTCAGAGATGCCATATTTATTGTCTGAAAAAACTGCTGTTTTCAATTTGAGTGTCGCCCCACAGGTAACATGCCATTCTAGAAAAGAGAGAAGAGGTGTCTTTTAGTTTGAAATCAGTTCATGCTTTTGGACATTTTTATTTTATACACCCTAAGTGGACAACCTGTCTATCTTATTTTATAATCCTAGTCTACCCTATGTTGCCCTAAGAGCGCTTCTTTATACTTTAACTGACCTCGGGCACTGAATTTTGCCATGGGCGTAACATTTTGCGAATAACAACAGCGCCGTTCTAATTTGTTATGGGCAATGTAGGGTGTGGGAGACGGAGCAATGTTAGTCTAACATAGAACCCGCTATCATAAACCCATTGATGCTGCAAAAAACTACACTATGGGCCATATCATGAACAGTCATCTGAAATAGCCTTGTTGTCTTCACTTCCATTCTGCATGTGTCAGTGATGACCTCATGCATCAGTGAGGTGGAGGGGTTGTCCCTTCCTGTTCTATGTATAAACACTTTAGAGACAGTGGCCTCAATAATCTGACATTAGTTTGTGTATCCTGCAGGAGGTGTTCTATAGTCTGTGGTCGTATCTTCCTAGGTGAGAAAATCTATCTGTTCTCCCTGCATGGGGAGTGTATGAGCCATGTAACAGTGCCTTAGTCTTCTGTCTACCTATTGTTGTCATCTGACTGTATCTCATACTCTGCAGAGAATCGTGAGCAGGATGCTGTCTACCTGCTTGGGCACTATTTCTTATTATTGCATTATTACTTCCATCAGAGGAGGGCGATGAGGACACATGTTGCAAATACACTTATTCTGGGGTGCTAACTGTGCTGGTAGAGGGGGTGTTGAACCTTTCTGCATGCTTGCAAGGGCTATTTACTCCATGTGCTAACAGATATATTGGAAGTGACTTTGTTGCTATTGGCAACTTCAAAGATATGAGCAATACAAGTCTTCCTATTAACACAATGAGACAAAACCAAATCAATTTTCTTAATGCCACTTCTGTCAGTATTGCAAAATATTATAATACAAAATACATAACTTTAGATAAGACACTTCTGTGCGGCAGGTGTTGTGGTTACGTCTGAATCCATAAACGACCAAGCTGTCAACGCCTTCTTCCTCTTGGACAGTCAAATGGAAACAAGTTAGTCTTCTCTGATTTGCAGAGTTGACCCTGAAGTCTGTTCTGTTATTTCTTTCCTCTTGGCAATAGGGACAGCTGCTGGTTAGTAGTCTATTATTTCAAAAGTCTTTGGGCCAAGATCTGTGTTCCATTATTGATATGTCGAAGCCCAGAACTGATGTGGCCCTTCTTCCTGGAAACCTGACTTTGAAAGAAACCTCGCAGTGCATGTTAGTGTATACAAACTTCTGTTATTTTTAATATTTTTCATTATTTCAGAAGATTTTTCACTTGTGTTGATGCATAAATAATAATTTTGTGAAACCTTGGAACATCCATTACTTTAAAAAAAATACACTAAACACCTAACACATGATACTGTCATAATTCCAGGGTATTTAAACTTTTAAAGCAGGTAAAAAATATGTACAACCATCTGAAGTCTGCAACTGTACTTCAACCGGCCTGGCAATAGTAGTGCTATTCACTGCTGTATGTTGTGTGTTGGCTAGCTGGGGTATGGAGGGAACTCCAAATGAAGGAAAGAATCTGGGAATTATATTGCCTTTTTGTGTAAGATACTTTAAAGAAAAATCCATTATCTAAAAAAGGAACTTAAAAAATGTTGGGCTATAGCTTGTCTCAACGTCAAACATGTTTGAAAATCTCTGTCACAGTGACACCTGTTCATAACCTGCCCCAGGCTCATAAACCGAAATTCTAAAACATTTCACTAAACTACTTGAATCAGGAACGTACCATTTCTTTGCAGCATAAAAATAAACAAGCCTTGCCAAATCCAGTAGGCCTCAAACATTTTGTTAACCTTTTGGCTTTGTCAATGCACAATCAGTATTTCATTCCCTGGCTTATGTACTGCTTAAAAAAGCATTTTAGCACAGTCGCCTTACAGTATTTCCTGCAATTTTGAAGAACCTAGAAAAAAATTATTAATATACCTACATATTACTTCTGTTATGCACATATATATATATTTGTATATATACATATGTATATATTTCTCATTTTGTGTGATCCTGCGATCATCAACGTTCCAACTGCCTCGTTACAGACCACAGGAAATGTATTTCCTGCCTGGCTCAATGCCCAGAATCTTGTGGTTGGTTACTTCCAACGGCAGAGAAAGCCTGTTAACTCTTTTGTCACCTTGTAACATCTAAAAACATGTGCTTTTTAATTGTAGGCTATGCTGACCAGAATATTTAACATCACATTAAACACAGGCTCATGTTCTCTGTATGTCGTGCACGCTGAGTAAACGCCGTATAATCCATTCCATCATTTTATACCCCTATTCTCTCACTATTTCTGTGCATAAGAAATTGTGGGAGATTCTTTTTATTTCATTATTATTTGCTCCGACATCTACGTTGCTCTAAGGCTAGTGCATCATTCAACTTGAACGCAAGCCAAAATTTCACAAACCCTATTTTGTAATGGCGAACATCAACTGTCAGTGCCCTGTTGTAACACCCTCCCCGATCTGTTCCTGCATTCAGACCATTGCTTGCCTACTTAAACTGGGACTGAATTCGGATGCTGGTAAGAATAAATTATTTTGTACTTAGTACCTGGGTGCTGCAGCATTTTTTCCTTTTTGGGGCATCATTTTGTGTATAGGTGTCTATTGTTGCTGTTGCATGGGAACGTGCATTCACAGGAACTATTGTTGGACTTGGGCCACATTCATAGGGGCCATAGGGGCTTAGTCCTTGTTGGGCTGGACTCATAAGTTGCTGGCCTTGGTCTCGAAGCCTAGTGCGGCACTGTCTTTGCATGTGACCTATTCTGTGGCAATAATAACAAGTGTGCTGTGTTGGATGTGATTGGAACCTCAGTTGTACCATTCCATTTACTCTTCCCTGTATACCCGATTTTCTGGTGGCATTCTTTCTGTTATTTATATAATAATTTTGTTGGTCATTTCTGTAGGCATGCTGTGCTGCTATGTATGGTACTGGGGGCTGTGGCTGTATGTACTGATCAGCTGGCTGTCGTTGGGCCTGAACGTATTGTGCATATTGTTGTGGCTGGGTCGCTACGTATAATATGGCAGGCTGTAATGGGGCCTGGATGTATTGCATGGTGAGCTGTTGTAGCAGCGCAGGCGGTATATTGACTGCCGTCATTTGACTGACAGGTGCAGCTATCATGACAACTTATTAGTTCAGAATGACTATTTAAAAGTTCAATGGCAATCAGTCAGAAATCCCTAAATGCGGACATTTTAAGCGTGCACGAATTTACAACTTTAAAGCACATACAAATGCAATGAAAGGGTGAACTGTCATGGTCCTGTGGCACTAAATCAAGTCGGCTTTTATTTGAGGGGGTGCTTTGCAAATTTATGACATAAATAGATGTGCACGTTATAGAGAAAATACCTCATTTATATAGTAGAAGAACTGTTTTCAACATTACACTGGGCATTTGGCAGTCTTGGCATTTACATGCACATTCTAGAGTGCAAATCAGACTCATTCAAATGCAAACAATAATATTTTAAATCAATGGAACTACTTAAAAATGTAACCTACAATGAAAAACACACTACATGCTCATGTCAACCACTACTGCTTTGTAATTGCAACAAGCTTTTCCAACCAGTAGCTCTTGAGCTACTGGTAGCTCTCCAGTATGTAGTTCAATTTACGAAATTAAAACCTATTTAGTGTTTTGTTAAATTAATGTATGTATATCAAAATTGAAACGCATATATTTGATATAAAAGATTGGTATATTCTAAACGCGTAATGTTATTTTTGAAGAAACAATTTTTGAATTTGCCAATATTTGTAAAGCTTATTTTAGAGTAATAAATCATGCAGCATTGGGAGTCTTATTCCTCATACCATTTCCTTGGTGCTAGGGTCATTGAAGCTTTAGCTGCTATTTATTGCCCACCTAGAAGCATTCCATGTTAAACCCCCCCCCAGTTAAATGTATAAATGCAGGATAATCTTTTAATGGGGGTCTATGGTGTGACACTCTCTGCCTATACTCTTCCTTCTTAGTTGCTGTAATTGAGATCTTGTATAGGTCCCTCTTCTATACCCTTAATGACACAGAGGTATATACCGTCTTATAATTCTTGATTCTGTGCAGCGGCGCAACCAGGGTAGTGGAGCTGGCTGCCACAACTCGCATAGGCAATCTTAGACTGACATGGGTATTTTGTTCAAAAGCTTGATAGAACTAGCAGTCTTTCCCAATTTTCAATTTTAAGATAAAATATATGTCAAAGTCAGTAGGTATTCTATATTTAGTAGAACTCAGTATCTTATTCATAGGGACACTAGTATCTATGTTGTTCACTGTGAGCCTGTGAGGAGAAATGCTATTCGCTTGCTTGGGTGTGCCCTGCTTGTATCTTTACCCTAGATGTTGGGAAAGTTGGGGAATCGATCTAGTGTTCCTTTCTCTGCCTGAAGCATCCGCATGGGGCTATTTGCCTTGGTGGTGACAAATGGGTGGACTTACAACAGACTGCGTAGAATCTGATGAATCTGAGTCTTCCCCATCAATAATGACAATGGAGTTTGAGCCGTCTGAGAGACCGGAATGGATCGAATGAGTGGAGTGGGACGTGGATAGGGCATCAGAGGTAGACGAGTTGGCTGAGTTGCCAGGCCAAAGTAGGGCAGGGCAAATGGTGTCTGGAGATAATGGGCCGAATAATGTATGTGTAGCAGCAAATATGTCAGTCAAGGAAAGTGTATAGATGTGAACCTGGGTGTTGGAGTGAAGATGAACCCCAGAAGTTCCCAAGCGGTGGCTAGGCTCTCTCGGCGCTTGTTATCAAGGTCTGTTACCGTGTTAAAAGTGGTGACTGAGATAGGGACGTCATGAACCAGATGGATAGAGCAATTGATAGTATGTGGGGTGGTGTTGGACATCTCGGATATAGAGGATGTGATGAGGAGGTCAAGGGGCTAGGAGGAATACTTGGATACTCGTCCCCCCTTTTTGGCCATCAGTAGCTTGGCTAATGATAGACAAAAAGCACTGCGGGAGGAGGTGCAACTAGGACTGAGGCGCTACGCCACTGGACGCACAGAGAAGCAACTTCAAAGCACATCCACTTACACAGAGCAAGGCAATGGACAGATGACATTGAACAAAACAAATATCAACCATTACAAAACTTTCAAAGACAAATCAAAAACATATGAAGATGCATCATAAAAAACTGAAAGCACAGTAAAAAGGACCTAGATATTAAATCTCACTAAACACGGTGGAGCACCATGGTGCGCAAGAATGGGCGAGGAAGGAGGGGGGAATCTGAAAATACCACAAGTTACTTCCTCTTTCTGTACCTTCGCGGAACGAGAGAACACGGCAGCAACTGACAAAGCCAGTCAGTAAAGCAGACTAAAAGTGGAACTGAACAAAAGATATGGACACCCAAACCTTGCTAAAATAAATCGTGAGGAGTAGAAAGTAAACAATGGAAGGGCGTGAAGGCAGCCCTCATGGAAGAGAACGTAGGGGCACAAGTGGCATAGGAAGGGCGCGGGAGAGAAGAATGGGCAACAAGGAAGTGCAAAGATGAGGACTGAATAGACCGGAACAGAGGAAGAGCACAAAATGCTATGTAAATAGGCAATAAACCGTTTGGAGAGAAAAAAGTAGATAAAAACAATACAATATGCAAAGTAGTAATGTGTTATCAACCTAGAACATGGCACAGAACAAAATGCGATTGCACGTCAAACCATAATGCAAAAATGGAGAACTAGGGGAGACTCTTACTCCGACCCCGGACACAGAGGCTCCGTGGGACACCCTGCACACAGACTTGAACTGGAGAGGGATCATAAACCTGCCCACAGATTTGAACTGTAGAAGGGGAGACTCAAACTCCGACCCCGGACACAGAGGCTCCGGGGGACACCCTGCGCACAGACCTTAACTGTCGACGGATCAAAAACCTAGAACCATTGATGCTATAATCATTCCCTCCGGACCGGAACCGGCAGGGCAAACAAGAGTGCAAAACAGGAAAACCCCCAACCTCGAAGGCACAACTGTTATGAACCAATATGCAGCAGAAAAGCCTATACTGGCCTCTGACAAGAAAGTGACAAATCGTGACCTCACAAAGACAGAGAGAGAGAGGGTTCAAATCGTGACTAGAGATAGTGCTGCAGGGGACAGGTGGCAGCCAGAGACAGTCCAAAAAGAGTCAGTTGCACCCTCAGGCAGCAGAGACCCAGGAGATTCAAGGGAAAAAAAACCTTGTCTTACCCGTGGTCTCTGCCGCAAAGGAGCGGAGCCCGGACCCCTCATGGACCTGTCGTGGATGTGCACCGGATCCGCTGCAACAGTACGTAGTACGATTTTACGTTGGGCGCCAGCTGTTGAGGGAGAAAGGAAGCCCTCTGGGGTGTGGTCACGAGTCATAACCCACAAACCACCCTGCTGTGTCACAGGTCACCGACGCACATTTCACTGAGGAACAAGGAGCAATGATATGAGATGACAAAGATCACATTTGAAGTGGCATTTTATTTGTTAAGTCTTAAGTACATCAGAAAATGCATTTATTCATTGATCAGCCTGAGCAATGAAATGTTTGAAAGTCTGACTTTTAATCTGTCAGGATAAAAACAAAACGCAAGTTCACATTCATTATGTCCTAGAAAACAGGCTGGAATGAGGACCTGTAAACCGGTATAATCTAAATCAGTAGGCGATTCAAAAAGGCTCAGAATACATTCAAAGAAAACATAGCGCCTACAAAGGTGCTTTTCTGAAGGAATTACCCAAGCAAGTTTAACATTCTAAAGAGATTCAAGGTGCAAAAGGACTGGGATCTTTCAAAAGGCACAATAGAAATTAGTTAGGGAAAGCAGAACACTTTATAAAGTCTAGTGCCTTGAAGCACTTTAACTATGGAGACTATCCCAGCAGGGCCTAATAGTTTAAGGGAACCTAAAAATGCAAGGAATTGGGTGTGAATGGAAAATACAGAGCAAGGACAGAGATTTAAAAAGACAAAAGTATTATCTGGCTTAGGAAGTCTACCACCTGAGAGAGAGGATTTGAAGTCCCAAGTCAGACAATCGGCTAGCCGGAGAGCTTGCATGCAAAGGTCGCATCAGCAGAGCTCTGGCTTCAGATTTGACGGGCTGAATCTAATATACCTTAAAAATGCAGAACTAACACTGTTCTGATGCCTTTTCTGACGCAGGTGGCTTTGACCTCATTGTCCTAGGACAGTGGGGGCGGTCAGGTGTCCCAATGGTTGGTTGGCCCTGCTTGACCCCAGAACATAGACAAAGACTTCTTGTCCTGTACATTTCTAAAAATATATGTGCGAGCGGAACTTACGTGTTTCAGTGGAAAGTCCCTGAAATGTGTCAATCTGCCTCTGCACCAGCTGAGTCTTGTGTACGTGTGAGAGTGGGGTGTCTTGAAATGGCGCTTGTGAAAGGCTACTGTACTTTCCCAAAGTTGCTCAAGTTACCTCGCTGTGTCCTGCACACTAGAAAGGCACGTTTTAAAAATGATTTAGGCCCAGTGGATTTTGCTAACATAAGGTGTGACCTTTGGCCTTTTGCTCGGGCCCATAAACCTGAAATTCAGGGAATCTGTGGGATCCCATTTGCTGATTATACATAGCAAAAATTGTGGGATTTCAAGCATATTTTCAGATTTACTCTAGCAGGGCCAGTTAGGGCCTTCAAGCTACCAGGGTTGATAAAAAGGCCCCTCTATCAGTACAGACTACAACTGGTGCAGAAAAAAACTTGAACGTTTTACATAGTATCATAGAAATATAGCTCTTTTATGGACCAGTGAAGATAGTTCTGAAAATAACAGTTTTTTTGTCTTTTTTTAACATTAAAAAATAAATTGTAAACAAAACAGTGTCCAACAGGAACAAACAAACAAAAAAAATAGCAACGTGAGCAACGGTGCTCCTGTTTGCGCTGTTTAATTAAATTAATTGACTGCTCGCCGTAGTAGAGCATCTCATTGCAAAAGTTGCAATGGATGATTAAGTCAGCAAAATCCGGTTCCATATTTGGATGCGGAGTCCAATGCAGTGTGGTTGGTGCGCTTGAAGTGCTGGGAACAGCAGGTCATGGATTGTCCCATAGCCTATCAGGGCAATCTCTGACCATATACTGTTTTACAGTAGTAAATGTGTTTTTACTACTGTTTTTTTTTCTAATATCACACTGTGCGTCTGTGTACATTAAGGAATTATATTCGCCCCTTTTTCCATATTCTACCCCCTCTTTTGTCATACTCCCCTCTCTCTCTCCTCATACACACCCGTTTCTCATTATAGTTCCCCTCTCTCTTCACACTTCCTCTCTCTCTTTAACTTTATGTATGCAGTGGGCTCCCGGTCTCCCCGAAGCCCTGGGGACCATCACCCCCTGGGGCTTCTTTCTTCTTTTTTTTTTTTTTAAAAGAAACCTGTGTGGGAGAGCTCAAGACCACCACCTCTACGGGGCTCTAAAATTTAAAATAGTGGGGTCCGTGACGGACTCCCCAGCCCTGGGGACTACCAGCCCTGGGGCTTTTTAATGTTGGAGGGAGGATGTGCAACTCCCCTCCTGGAGCCTTGTGGGGGCTCTGGGAACACCACACCCCATGGCCGGCTCCCGCAGTGTCTCGGGGTGCATACCCCGGGACACTGCTGTTTGTAGCCCCGGGGGATGGGACCCCGGGCGATTATTAAAATTAGTGGGTTAGAGGAACACAGGTAATGATTTTAAGCAGGTTTTCATTGGCTTTAACAGTTTCTTTCATCTTGGACTTAGTCTATAATAGGGTAAGGTGGCTTCAGGGTCTTTGTCTGGAGATAGACTTCCTCTCATAAAGGGCTTTCCTTTATTCCTCCACTCCAGGGTGCTCCCGGGGCAGCTGCTGGTCTGGAATACAAAGAAATAAAAAAAAAAGAAAAGACTTGGGTTCAGTCGGAGGACTTGCCTCAATCATTGTTAGGGAGCGGGAGTAAGGAGGCACACGGTGCGCAATACAAACAGGAAACCAAACAACCGGTAAATGGTTGCCACATGTCGATAGTGCTGAGGGAGATTGCGTGTGTGACTGGATTTTGCTGGTGTAGTTACAGGAGTTCTCCCTGCCCACCCTGAGACTCGCGCCCGTACCTGGGTGAGCCACGCATCTCCCGATGTGTGGCTGGGCCAAGCGTTGAAACGTTGGCCTCCTGGCTCTGTCGCACGTTGAAGGGACTCGTCTCTGCTGGATTTCTCCGGCGGTCCTTCCTCATCTCGTTCAGCAGCTCCTCCACGCTCTTGTTCCTTTGCTGGTGTCCGACACACCTCCTTCTCTGTCCTACTGGGTTTTGGGGCCTCTGACCCAGTGATGTCCCTGGGGGTGGGGCCTTCTGCGAACTCCGCCCAATTAAAGAAACATGGCCCTGCTTCCTCAAGCGGTTGGAAGAGTGTCGTTTCCACTGAGTTCATGTTTTCGGGTGGCTGTGGGGAAAGAGGTGAGACCGGTATAGTTCTGGTAATTAACTCATTGTTCTCCAGGGTTCTGGACTGGCCGCCCTTGTGATGCACCACCCCCCTTGGATTCTCCCGATTGGGGAGAGGAAACAGAAAGATATAGTCAGCATTAGCATTATCGGTTCCCTTCCGATGGCATACGGTAAAGGAAAAGGGTTGCAACGATAAGAACCATCTCATGACTTGGGGATTTTGGGAGATGTTCTGGCTCATTCTTTAAGGGGTCCGTGGTCTGTGTAGAGTGTAAAAGGATGTCCTTCCAAATAATGTCTTAACTTGTCCACTGCCCACTTGATCGGAGACATTCCTTCTCAATGGTTGGGTATTTTAACTCCCGAGGGAACAGTTTCCTACTTATGTATAGTATAGGGTGTTCTACCCCCTCAGGCTTTATCTGGGACAGGACCACCCCCACTCCATAATCTGGCACGCCAGTGTGTAGAAGAAAGGGACAAGTAAAGTCGGGAGAAGTTAAGACTAGACTGATGGTGATTGCTCGTTTGAGAGTGTTGAACGCATTCCACATGGCAGGGATAGGGGAATGATATGTGGTATTTTTGGACTCTTTTTTTAGGGTGTCTGTTAAAGGGGCTGCTATTTCTGATAAGGCTGGTATAAATTGGCAGTAATAGCCTATGAAGCCTAAAAAGGCCCGCATTTCTTTGGTATTCTGGGGAAAGGAAGTTTCTGCTATTGCTCGTACCTTCTCTATCTGTGGTTCAATGATTCCATGACTCAAAATATATCCAAAATATTTCACCTGATAGCCAACGTGCGACTTTTTTTGAGTTTACGTGTAGGCCAGCCTCTTCCAAGGACCGTAGAATGGTTTGTAGGTGCTTCAGGTGGCTCTCCCAAGAAGGACTAAAAATGAAAATGTCATCCAGGTACGCGAAGCTGAAAGATTGGTGGTCCCGTAGCACTTCATTCATGAGGCGCTGAAATGTTGCAGGGGCTTCGTGTAGGCCGAAGGGGAGCACATTGAACTCATAGAGCCCATCAGGAGTTACGAAGGCTGTCTTTTTCCGGTCCTCTTCTTTTAAAGGCACTTGCCAGTAGCCTTTGGTCAGGTCTAATGTGCTTATATATTTGGCTTCTCCGAGTTTCTCTATGAGCTCATCTATGCGGGGTATTGGATAAGCATCAAAAGATGATATGTGATTCAAGGCCCTAAAGTCCATACAAAACCTGGTGCTCCCATCAGGTTTAGAAACCATCACTATTGGTGAGGACCACTCACTCCTGGATGGTCTTATCACCCCCAGACGCAACATCTCCTGTACTTCTCTACGTACATCCGCTCTTTTGGCTGCGGGTATCCGATGTGGCCTCTGTTTCACCACGGCCCCCGTTGGGGTTTCTATTCGATGTTCAATTACGGAGGTTTTCCCTGGAAGATCGGAGAATAAGGGGGCAAAAGGGAGCAGAGTATTCTGTAGATCATCTGGTTCTTTTTTTCTTAGGTCGTCGCTGATCACTAGCATCTCTAGTGTTGACGCAGAGGGAGTTCTTGTGGGTATACCAAGATGAGAGCTCTTGGGTAAAGGACCTATCCACTTGTTCAGGAGTTGATGTGATAGATCTGGTTCTTCTGGGTGGAGAGCTGGATCTTATAGCTCGTCTTTCCTGTTGTTCCAGTCACCTTATACGGCCCCATCCATTCTGCCTAGAATTTTTTTGTGCTAGAGGGAAGCAAGACGAGATCCCAATCACCCACTTCTAATCTTCTCCAGCGCTTCCCCTGGTCCTAGATTTTCTTTTGTTTCTCCTGGCTCTTCGCCAAGCTGGAGTAGGCCAGCTCTCTTATTTTACTTACTTTGTTTTTCAAGGTTTGGCTATATTCCAGGTCAGTGCTTTCTTCTCCGTCTTCTTCGGTTTCCCATGCTTCTTTGGTCAACTCGAGGAGTGTTCGTGGTTGGCAGCTGTACAACAAATCAAATGACAAACATCCGAGACTACTTTGGGTTTGCCCCCTGATGACATAAAGGGCCAAGGGTAGTATGCGGTCCTACTCCGTCCCGTTCACTGACAGCATCTTCTTGAGGATGGACTTGAGGGTGCCATTGTAGCACCATTCCATCCGTTTGCGGGTGATACGCAGATGTTTTAATGTGATGGAGGTCTAACATTTTGCATACTTACCGCATCAGCCTGGAGATGTGGCCGCATGTCCCGCACTCGAAACATTGCGGCCCTCGGAAGCTGGGAATCCCTGGTTTGTGGGGACGGGGTTGGTACGATTCACTACTAGGTTGGGGTTTCCTTTCCACTCTTATCGCGGAACCTCAGGAGGGTTTGTCTGGTTCCCAGGGTTGTAACCAGGGCTGAGCTCTGGCGAATGTGACCGCCATCTCCAC
Source organism: Lissotriton vulgaris (assembly GCF_964263255.1). NCBI lineage: Eukaryota > Metazoa > Chordata > Amphibia > Caudata > Salamandridae > Lissotriton > Lissotriton vulgaris. The sequence goes on along the minus strand of NC_141694.1, from coordinate 393,972,106 downwards.
AGCTTGTTCTGTTGTTAGGCCATGGTGCTGCCGCAGCCACTTCTGGGTGTTATATCGTAGTGTCTCCAGGAATTGCTCCAAAACAATTTTGTCCATAATATCTTCTTTGGAGGACACTGCCGGTGTGAGCCATTTGTTAGCTGCCGTTTTTAGAAGAAAAAACAAAGTCTTTGGGTTTTCCCCTGGGATACCTCGCTCCTTCCTAAACCTTACGCGATAGGCCTCTGAATCTAGGCCCAGGTGGTCTAGGGTGACTGTTTTAATAGTGGCTTAGAGGACGTTCCCCGAGGCGTTGGCCACCTGATATGCCGCCTGATCCTCTGCAGACAAAAAGGGTGCAAGAAAAAATGGCCACTTCTCCAGGGGCCAACCACAAGCATGTGCAGCCCTCTCAAAGTTCAATAAGAACGCGTCAGGATCCTCAACCTGGTATGTATTTTTGGAGGGATACCCCCGAGGAACTGGGTTGGGGACCTCGGGGTTATCGTTAGGGGTTGGTCTGAGGCTCTACTATCATTTTCTGCAATCCTTCAATGTGGGCGGAAATTGTGGATTTAAAAATCTCTCTATCTGATTGGGCAGAGGTTAACTGCTGCTCAACAGCCCATCCTATTTGCTCTTGACCTTTCACTAGGTGCTGTAATAGGTCTTCCATCTTTTTGGTACAGATGGCTGCCTCTATGCCCGAATTCTCCACCAGTGGTAGGGGTTAGAGGAACTCACTGACACAGGTAATGATTTTAAGCTGGCCTTTATTGGCTTTAACAGTTTCTTTTGTCTTGGACTTAGTCTATAATAGGGTATGGTGGCTTCAGGGTCTTTGTCTGGAGATAGACGTCCTCTCAGAAAGGGCTTTCCTTTATTCCTCAACTCTAGGGTGCTCCCGGGGCAGCTGCCGGTCCGGAATACAAATACATTTAAAACAAAGAAAAGACTTGGGTTCAGTCGGAGGTCTTGCCTCAATCAGTGTTAGGGAGGGGGAGTGAGGAGGCACAAGGTGCGCAATACAAACAGGAAACCAAACAACCGGTAAATGGTTGCAACGTGTCGATAGTGCTCAGGGAGAGGGGGGTGTGATTGGATTTTGCCGGTGTTGTTACGGGAGTTTGAAGCCCTTCGTCCCTGCCCACCCCAAGACACGCGCCCGTACCTGGGTGAGCCACGTTTCTCCTGACATGTGCCTGGGCCAAGTGTTGAAACATTGGCCTCCTGGCTCTGTCACACGTTGAAGGGACTCATCTCTGCTGGATTTCTCCAACAGTCCTTCCTCGTCTTGTTCAGCAACTCCTCCACGCTCTCGTTCCTTTGCTGGTGTCGGACACACCTCCTTCTCTGTTCTTCCGGGTTTTGGGGCCTTTGACCCAGTGACGTCCATGGGGGCGGCACCTTCTGCAAACTCGACCCAATTAAAGAAACATGACCCTGCTTCCTCCTGCGGTCGAAAGAGTGTCGTTTCTACCGGGTTCCAGCTTTCGGGTTACTGTGGGGAAAGAGGTGAGACCGGTATAGTTCTGGAAATTAACTTATTGTTCTCAAGGGTTCCGGACTGGCCGCCCTCTTAACATAATGATAGAGGCTATTTTTTTACGGTAGATTTACTGTACGCGTACCATGCACGTCTGGACGACGTACGGTGTGAAGTTTGTAAGTTGTCCTGTGAACGTACCTAAGCAAGAAAAATAAAAATATTTTTCAGATATTTATGAAGTGTATGTGTTTAGATGTTGGGTGGCTCTAAAAAGAGCCCTAGTGTTTATTGGGAGATTTTAGTACGTACTCAAGTAACTACCAATACAGAGTCTAAAGTTCATGAGGAAGACTCTTTTCCCTTCATCTGTAAAGTGTACACCATCTCTCCTATTGATGCCTTGCATATTGAAACGCAGATTGTTGTTGTAAATGGACCCCATTCTAGGGTCTCGGAGAAAAGCAGAAACAGATTTATTCACATGTTTCCTAGCTTTCTCAATCTGTGGACAAAATTGATTGGGCCAGTTCCAATTCTGCCTTTGGCATATATTAGAATAGACAAAGGTAGTGGGGGAAAAGTGACATCAGTTCTGTAAAGGTGTCCTTAATAAGCATTTCCAGACCTACCCCAGTCAAAGTGCGTAGGTCATTGCCACCACAGTGCACAATTATGAGGTCAGGGTGTTGGAAATGCAAAAAAGATTTCACCAATGGCATCAATCGGTGCCACTTTAACCCTCTCTGTCCAATCCATTTAATGTCTACATTTGGAAAACCTAGGTCTTTGTGAATTCCTTTCTGTTCTGCATACCTTTGACTCCAGAAAATATAGCTGTGTCCCACAATCAACACTCTAAGCATCTTGAAGAGAGGTCTAGCTGTACTCAGATGGTCTCTGTAAATGAAATGGCAGTTTGAAAAATAAGACTTTTCTAAAATGGTGGATAAGTGGAGTTTTGAAAAAAGCAAAGAAGTGATTGGTTGTTTAAAAACTTTCTACATAGAAAACTAGGGTGCAATTTTCTGTTTCTTAAAAGCCTGTTATTTATTTGGTTAAGAAAAAGTGATAGAAAAGAACATTCTTTAAGATAAGCTGGCATATTGACAAGTCAAGCACACTTGCAGTTTTAATTTGCAACAACCTATGATGAACTTTTCACCTATGTGCTCATTTAGGTGTTCTCTGAAGTGTTTCAATGGTAACAAGTAATAGAAATGTGTGTTTCGTTTTGATTTAATGTGGGAATGAATGTGATTTGTTATTTATTTGTCTATGTATGTAGATTAAGTGTGTAGATTGTGAGGAAAAGTTTTCTATTTGGTGTAGAACTTCCTGACCCAGTAGGGCTGCTTAGGGGGTTTCAGAATGATCCCCAAGGTCAAAGTCTTTTTTTCTTCTTTTTTTTTTAATTCATAGACAACGCGTATGGTATGCGTACTCCGTGAAAAAGAAAAAAAACGAAGCACGCTTTATTGTTATTTAGGCCCCGGGGGGCCAAATCCCAGGGGCAATCTTTTTATTTATAATGGGGGGTCAGAGCACCCCCCCCAGCCCCGGGTACCGCCACCCACAGGGCTTTAACTTTATGTATGCGGGGGGCTCACGCCCCCCCCGGCAGCCCCGGGGACCGCCACCCCCCGGGGCTTATTTTTTTAATTTGCCACTGCTGTTTGCAGCCCCGGGGGATGGGGTCCCCGATGAGTATAAAAATTAGAGATAGAGGCTATTTTTTTTACGGTAGATTTACCGTACCCGGTACGGTGCAAAGTCTCTAAGTCGGCACGTGACCCTACGGAAACAAGGAAAATCAATTAAAAAATTTATTTTATAGATATCTATCAAGATTATGTGTTTAGATGTTGGTTTTCTTTTTATTGATACTTATAAGTATGTACCTATGCAGAGTCTAAGCTTGTTGAGGAGGAGTGTTTGACAGTGTGCTGAACTTTTGACCTCTGTGGACAGTTGACTTTTGCATTATCTGTTGCGGGTAGGGTACAATGTTATGTCAGTTGGAAAGGGTTCAAATGTTCCACCAATAGAAATGTGTGTTTGGCTTTGAAGGAATTTGATTTGGTATTACCGTGTGTATATGTGTAAATTGAGAGGGAAAATGTGCCACTTTTTGGTTCCGCTGCAAACACTGAAGTAGAGAGAATCTGTATAAGAATGTTTGCTGTGTGAGTGGCATTCTTCTTAATCAACAAATCAATTTGAAAGGTGAGTTTATAACTTGTAAGGGAATGTATATGGTACATTTTGTTTTTAGCAAGATTAATGTGTTTATTCTTCTAAAGAGTGTAGAATCATATTCTGAATTTGTCTGCATTCGGATAACTATTGTGATAAAATCATTTGGTAAGTTAATGTGTTTAGTGAATCACCTTTGTGCAATAAAGTGCAGTACTAAAAAATGTATTCCTCCGAGCACTCATTCAATGTCAAAAAGAGTCTTTAAATAGTTTTCACTGTTCAATTTAATGTCCAATCTTCCTTCAAATCAAATCCAGTTCATGTCAAATGATAATTTGCAGCCAACACGTTTTTCGTCAAGTCCGTATAGGACAAATTGACTTCTTCAGGGCTGCAACCCAAATATTTACAATCAGTCATAATACACAAATTTCATAATTTACAAAAACAAACCATATTCACCAATTATCAGCGTAAACGAAAATTCAGTTAAACATTGTTTTTAAGCCTTGGCTAAAATCTCAGATGCACTTGCATGTATTAACATACTCAATTTCACAAAAGAAGGAAGATGTGTGCCAAGAACGTGATCTCTGCATAACACGGTCTACACCATTTACATTTCTAAACATGACCGACTCTAATTCCATATGAGTCAAAAGTGTAAAATATAGGGTATAGGGCTGTGGTCCCCGATAACACCCATAGGTGCCAGGTTCACAATTTGTAATTATATAAATCAAATCCGTGACTCACCTATTTAAGGATAGATGTATCAAGTTGTTAGCAACTTGTAGTAATATTGGTAGATACAGGACTTAGTCCTAGTCCTATGATTTGCTTCGATATGAGCCCACTCCTATAAGTAAATTAAGGGTGCTATTAGTGCTAGCTATTCATAGTCTGATAGCTACAAAACAGCAGTCTGATTACATTCAACGTAAAATACATGGGCCAATGCTTTAGACTCACCAGTGTGTGAATAATTCCGAAAATAATTATATGCACGTTGAGTGATCCACGTAATCCACTGTATCAAGTAAATTAACATCCACGTGGTCCTTTGTTTCAATTTATATACCATCCAAGTGAAGTAAAGTTCTTAAGGTAAAGTAACATCACTGTCAATACTATACAGTAGAAGTATGACAGTTTCTGGTCATAACCCATAAGTTTCAACAACCAATAAACGTATACACTATATAGGTCTCACCTTTCACATTAGTGTTGGTGTGTGCCCATAATTTCTCTTCTCTAATCATTTTGTCAATCCCGAGTGTCTCTAACACGAGTCCGTGTCTGAGGAAAGAAGAGATACACTCATGTAATCTAAATTATTAGTTAGATAGTCCCTAAAGTTCCAAGTAGTCCCCCGTACTCACTGTTAGTGTATCCGTACCGGTTCCGACTTTGGCGTTCTGCGCGGGCGCCATCTTTAAATGTCCTTTTATACTTAAACACACGGGCGCCATCTTGTAGTGTCTTCTTATGATTAGCCTCAAACCGGCAAATATACATTAAACCCGAGGCTTCTCCATCTTACAATGGGCATAGTTCAAGACTATGAATCCATAATTTGGATATTGTCTTATGTTAAACTAACATTGATGTCGATACTTAATGGGAAATTAACGCTAAATATTTTTACGATCGTGCACATATATTTAGAACCTAATCATGGTTCATGATTAATTGATAAAAGTTCGTTTCCGTTCGTTTGTTGCCAATAACAACAAGAGTACTCAATATATTAAAAGAACCTTATCCGCAAAGTACATAAGTAAATGTCTGCTTCGAATTACTGTCTCACATTAGTTATAGTGTATCAAGCGATAATCATGACAGTCCAACCGTCTAGTATATCTATATAGTATTAGAAGTCATGGTCTCAATTTCTCACATTTCCACTAACTCATGAACCTGGAGGCCACAGGGGTCCTCAGGTTAACCACAACCCTTTCCCTGCTGTCATAATTTCCATTTATGTCATATTGTCACATTCATAGCAAATAGACATTACGGAGAGGTAGTGGGTTCAATAGTATTGCATTATCCATAGGTTTCTAACATCATAGTGTATAATACATAAGTATAGGCTTACTTAATGTATCAATATACTTTCTCAATCCGTATAGTAATCTGTGTTGGAGATAATAAAATAAGATAGATTGACAACACATAACAAACAAAAGATGGCACCTAATTTGTTTCCTGTACGTTTCACCCTAGTACCTTTCATATTATCTCTGTTTCCTAGGTAAAACTCAAACTCATGGTCGACGTTGAGGCCACATTCCACTGCTTTCAGTCTAATCAACCAAAGTACCTCACGTTTTCTCAATGTTAACAATCTATTTCCACCTCATGGATCAGGTTTTATGTGGTCAATCCCATGATAAGAGAAAACATGTTGGTCCTTGTTCTCAAAGTTTTGAACCAAGTGTGCGGCAATTGGATAGCGTGTGTCCCCATTTTTTAATGCTCTGAAGTGCTCTGCAATTCTATCTTTGAGCCTCCTCTTAGTGCTCCCCACATAGATTTTGCCACACGTACATAGAATCACATATACTACATATGTAGTGTCACAATTTATGAACATACCAATCGTATATTTCCCAGAATTGTTATATTCAAAACATAGTACCTTCCTCATTGCCCATCTACATGAAATGCATCTTCCACATTTGTAAAAGCCCTTAAAACTGTTCAGCCAGTCTGTTTTGTTCGATTTGATCGGGTAGCTAGGACTCAACATGTTCCTCAGAGTTGTTCCTCTTCTAAATGTCACACTTGGCCTCTCATAAATGTAAGGTTTCAAATCATTATCTGTACAAAGCAGGTGCCAATGTTTGTTCAAAATTGTAAATAGTTTCGAACTGTCCATTCCGTAATTAGTTATCAGTCTGACCTTTTGGTCAGTTACTCTATCAGCCTTATTCTGTCTAACCAATGTAGTCTCTCTTTTCACTTTCTTTATTCTTGACACAGCTTTGGTCACCACATTCTGTCTGTATCCACGATTCAAAAATCTGGACGTCATATCCACTATATTGTTCTCAAATTCACTGTCTGATGAGCAATTCCGTCGAGCCCTCATTAGTTCTCCATAAGGTATGGCTCTTTTCTGGTAACTGGGATGACAGCTCCCTGCATGTAAAATTGAGTTACAACTCGTGGGTTTCCGGTACATCCGGCTTTTAATCCTTTCTCCCTCCACATACAACTCTACATCCAAAAAAGTAATGCTCTGCCTATCATATGAAGTGGATATGACGTCCAGATTTTTTAAATGTACGTGTGGCAAAATCTATGTGGGGAGCACTAAGAGGAGGCTCAAAGATAGAATTGCAGAGCACTTCAGAGCATTAAAAAATGGGGACACACGCTATCCAATTGCCGCACACTTGGTTCAAAACTTTGAGAACAAGGACCAACATGTTTTCTCTTATCATGGGATTGACCACATAAAACCTGATCCACGAGGTGGAAATAGATTGTTAACATTGAGAAAACGTGAGGTACTTTGGTTGATTAGACTGAAAGCAGTGGAATGTGGCCTCAACGTCGACCATGAGTTTGAGTTTTACCTAGGAATCTGAGATAATATGAAAGGTACTAGGGTGAAACGTACAGGAAACAAATTAGGTGCCATCTTTTGTTTGTTATGTGTTGTCAATCTATCTTATTTTATTATCTCCAACGCAGATTACTCTACGGATTGAGAAAGTATATTGATACATTAAGTAAGCCTATACTTATGTATTATACACTATGATGTTAGAAACCTATGGATAATGCAATACTATTGAACCCACTACCTCTCCGTAATGTCTATTTGCTATGAATGTGACAATATGACATAAATGGAAATTATGACAGCAGGGAAAGGGTTGTGGTTAACCTGATGACCCCTGTGGCCTCCAGGTTCATGAGTTAGTGGAAATGTGAGAAATTGAGACCATGACTTCTAATACTATATAGATATACTAGACGGTTGGACTGTCATGATTATCGCTTGATACACTATAACTAATGTGAGACAGTAATTCGAAGCAGACATTTACTTATGTACTTTGCGGATAAGGTTCTTTTAATATATTGAGTACTCTTGTTGTTATTGGCAACAAACGAACGGAAACAAACTTTTATCAATTAATCATGAACCATGATTAGGTTCTAAATATATGTGCACGATCGTAAAAATATTTAGCGTTAATTTCCCATTAAGTATCGACATCAATGTTAGTTTAACATAAGACAATATCCAAATTATGGATTCATAGTCTTGAACTATGCCCATTGTAAGATGGAGAAGCCCCGGGTTTAATGTATATTTGCCGGTTTGAGGCTAATCATAAGAAGACACTACAAGATGGCGCCCGTGTGTTTAAGTATAAAAGGACATTTAAAGATGGCGCCCGCGCAGAACGCCAAAGTCGGAACCGGTACGGATACACTAACAGTGAGTACGGGGGACAACTTGGAACTTTAGGGACTTTATAACTAATAATTTAGATTACATGAGTGTATCTCTTCTTTCCTCAGACACGGACTCGTGTTAGAGACACTCGGGATTGACAAAATTATTAGAGAAGAGAAATTATGGGCACACACCAACACTAATGTGAAAGGCAAGACCTATATAGTGTATACGTTTATTGGTTGTTGAAACTTATGGGTTATGACCAGAAACTGTCATACTTCTACTGTATAGTATTGACAGTGATGTTACTTTACCTTAGGAACTTTACTTCACTTGGATGGTATATAAATTGAAACAGAGGACCACGTGGATGTTAATTTACTTGATACAGTGGATTACGTGGATCACTCAACGTGCATATAATTATTTTCGGAATTATTCACACACTGGTGAGTCTAAAGCATTGGCCCATGTATTTTACGTTGAATGTAATCAGACTGCTGTTTTGTAGCTATCAGACTATGAATAGCTAGCACTAATAGCACCCTTAATTTACTTATAGGAGTGGGCTCATATCGAAGCAAATCATAGGACTAGGACTAAGTCCTGTATCTACCAATATTACTACAAGTTGCTAACAACTTGATACATCTATCCTTAAATAGGTGAGTCACGGATTTGATTTATATAATTACAAATTGTGAACCTGGCACCTATGGGTGTTATCGGGGACCACAGCCCTATACCCTATATTTTACACTTTTGACTCATATGGAATTAGAGTCGGTCATGTTTAGAAATGTAAATGGTGTAGACCGTGTTATGCAGAGATCACGTTCTTGGCACACATGTTCCTTCTTTTGTGAAATTGAGTATGTTAATACATGCAAGTGCATCTGAGATTTTAGCCAAGGCTTAAAAACAATGTTTAACTGAATTTTCGTTTACGCTGATAATTGGTGAATATGGTTTGTTTTTGTAAATTATGAAATTTGTGTATTATGACTGATTGTAAATATTTGGGTTGCAGCCCTGAAGAAGTCAATTTGTCCTATACGGACTTGACGAAACACGTGTTGGCTGCGAATTATCATTTGACATGAACTGGATTTGATTTGAAGGAAGATTGGACATTAAATTGAACAGTGAAAACTATTTAAAGACTCTTTTTGACATTGAATGAGTGCTCGGAGGAATACAGTAACTGATTGGACCTTTGGGTTTGTCTTGGTGGCTGTGGTAACCAGTCCCCCATCTCTTCCTGAGCACCACGTTCACTTCTACTGTTGATTACGTATACCTTGACTTTTTGCTGTGCGCTCTTGTTAGCCGTTACCACTGTTTCTTGGTACTAAAAAATGTAGAATGTGTGCAGTCACTTTTTCAGTTGTAGAGTAGTTAATAGTGGTGCTTGTTTAGAATTAGGTTTGTGTTCTAAATCTACAATTTTCCAGTCAGTATGGATACACTGCTGCATACACTTTTGGGCAGATTTACAAGCCCCTTGTGCCTTTTTGTTGTTGTATTGTGCAACTTTTTTTATGTAATGTTGGCAAAAATAATGCAGTAAATTGAATATGTATTTGCAAAATGAGTCAGTGTTTTTCACTGAAATGTAGTAGTTATATACATAGAATGTGTGCAGTCACCTAACCGTTTTAGAGTAGTAGATGTGTTTTGGTAAAATGCATGGTCTCATATTTTTTTGTCTAATATCACACTGTGCGTCAGTGTACATTAAGGGATTATATTTGCCACTTTTTCCATATTCTCCATTCTTTCTTCTCATACTCTCCCTTCTCTCCTCATACACACTCCCCTGTCCTTATACTATTCTTTTCTCCTCATATATGCTACTCTTTTTTCATACTTCCCGTACTCTTCATATTACCCCCTGTCTCTATATTCACCCCTCTCCTCATACTTCTTACTGTCTCCTCATACTATCTCCTCTCTCCTTATACACTCACTCTCCCCTTATATTCCTCTTTTGTCTATATTCTTCTCTCTCTCTCTCTTCATATTCCCTCCTCTCTCCTTATACATACTCCTCCCTCCTTATACTCCACCTTTCTTCTTATACTCGCCCGTCTTTGCATATACCCCCTCTTCTCTACTCATACTCCTCTCTCTCTTCTCATACTCTGCCATCTCTCCTCACACCCCCCCTCTCTTTCCTTATACTCCCCACTGTCTCCTGATATTCCTTCTCTTTCCTCATTCTCACCTTTCTTTTCTCATTCTCCCCCTGTCTGTATACTCCCCCCTGTCTTCATATTCCCCTCTCTCTCCTCTTACTCCTCCCTCTCTCCTCATACTACCCCCTCTCTCCTTATACCCCTTTCTCTCCTCATACTGCCACCTGTCTCCTCATACTCCCCCCTCTCTTCTGATACTCTCCCCTCTTCTTATGCTCACTGTCTCCTCTGTTACTCCCCGTTTCCTCATACTCTCCCCACCTTATATTTCCCTCTCTTGTCATATTCCTCCCTCTCTCATCATACCCCTTCACTCCTCATCCTCCCCCACCTCTCCATACTCCTCTCACTCTTCACATAGTAGTCCCTCTGTCCTATACACCCACTCTCTCGTTATACTCCTCTTTTCTCCAAATTCTCCCCCTCTCGTCTCATAATCTCTCCTCTCTGCTTATACACATCCCTATCTCCTCATACTCCTCTTTTTTCCTCATACTTGTTCTTTACACATACTATCCCCTCTGTCTTCATACTCCTCCTCTCTCTCCTCATACTACCCCCACTGTTCTCACACTTCCCCTTTCTGTCCTTATGCTCCTTCCTCTCTACTGATACTCCTTTATCTTTAATCATGCTCCCTGCTGCACTCTTGTGTTTCACATCTTCAATTCTCCATTACAAATCCTTATACTTCCATCAAACACTCTGTGACTGTTCTTGCACTATTATAGTGACCCATGTAGTATATGTGATAATTTCTTTAGTGCACCAGAACTCAAGCACTTATCAATTTAGTCAGATACTCTCCTTACACAACTGTAATAATTTAGTCAGTACTCGAGTTTTGATGCAGTTCAGTAGGCCTTAGGCCATGGACTGTTTCAAACCTATATCCAGTATATATGTATTCTTCTATTAACCTGTACACTTGTGCTTTATATCTTCAATTCTCCACTCTGCTTGCTTATACTTCCACCACACACTTTTGTGACTGTTCTTGTAGTACTGTAGTGACCATTTTAGCAGTCTGTGGTAATCCATTTACTGCACTAACCCTGAATCACCTATAAATTCAGTCAGGCAATCTCGTTTTAGAACTGTAATTATTTAGTCAGTACTCAAGTACTGATGCATTGAAGTAGGCCTTAAACCATGGACTGCTTCAAATCTCTATACACTATGCATGCAGTCTTCTATGCACCTGGAAACTTGTCTTTTATACGTTCAGTTCCGCTGTTATAGTATGTGTTTCCCGTTGTACTGTTCTAGTGATGCATTTAGTACTTTTTTATACTTAGTGATTTTACATTGTATTTATTTAGTAATAGAATAGTATATTTCATATATTTGTTTTTATATTGTTATATATATTTTTATAACAGATTCTATTTATCAACACTAAAAGAAATTCATCATGCCTTCAAAAAGTGAAAAGAGGAAACAACATAATAAATCTTATTATTTAAAGAGAAGTCATCCATAAGATTTACCTGAACAACAATGTGTGAACAAAAAGCAAAAAAGTCCTGTTAAGAGAACAAAGATTTTTTTGAAGAACTTATCAAACACTAGTAGTGTGCACAATATCAAAAATACAAATAGTGTATCTGCAACTAAAAAGAAAAACAAGAGAAAAGAGAATAACCATGGGAGATCATCTTGTAAAAAAAACAGTGTATAGTAAAAGGAGGAAGAATTAATTTCAGGAAATTAGAAAACTAATGTTTTATGATAGACTTGTGTCGAATTTGATCAAGGAAGTGAAGAAATGTAAAAAAAATAGCATTATATAAGAATTAGGAACGTATAGATAATATAATTGAGAAAGCTTTTGAATTGAAAAAAAAGTTGTTTATTTTAGTAATCAATAGAACTCGATCACTAGATAAGCCAATCCATTTAATGAAGGCCAACAGTAAGTGGAGAAGAGTAATTAATAGAAGTAATTGTTCTGAGTTTGTTTGAGGTGAATGGAAACATAGTTCAAGTTCTGAGCCTTTTTTTAATGAAGAGAGTTATCTTCAGAGTAATGATATGTTGCATGCAGTTGATACTAGTGGGCGTGCTTATCAGGTTAGAAATGGTTGTCCTATTGAGAAAGAGAAAATTGTTACTAGGAATGCAGAAGAGGTGTTACATTGATTTTTTACGCAACTTCTTACGTAACTATACTAAGAAAAGTGTTAAACAAAAGATTAAGATTTTGCAAGGCCTAGACCCTTGCAGAGTGAGAGAAAATACTGGTTTGCAAGGTCATTCTCTGCTTGTATTTCTAAAAAAGTATGTTGAAGTGTTTTTCACCATTTCAGGATGTTAGCAGTACATCATACTCAAATGAGGAAATTAGTCAGAAGATTGTATTATGCATAAAAGTCCAGCACTAATGTTAAAAAAGTTGAACAGTGCTCTTTTGCGTGGATCTGTATCAAATATAATGAATGTTTGTGAAGAAATTCTGGTTAGTTTCTTTGGTCCTTGAGGAAGACAGTGCAGAAATTGATACATTAATAGAAGGAAATGTGGAAGAGAATGTACAACATTGTAGTACAGAAAATTTTGAGCAAGAAATTATGAAGTTTAAGGTGATTTCAGGTGAAAGGCCAAATTTTTCTTGTATTTGTTGTCGACGAACTCATTATAAAAATCAGACCAGGACTATGGATCTGTATTTAAAAAGTGAAAAGGAAAATAATAATGAGTGGAAGGAATTTGCAACCTATTTGTTGGTAGAGAATTGTTTTTATTTGAGTTCTGATTAGCGTATTTGTAAATATTGTTATAATAAATTAGACAAGAACAAAATGCTTGCTAGAGCTGTGCATAATAATCTTGAGTTAGTAAATATTCCTTCTGAACTGATGGATTTAAATACCTATGAGTCTATTCTCATTCAATGTGTGCACTAGTTTCAGGCTATTGTTCGTATGGAGCCTAAGACAGGGAAATTGCCTCCTTCAGATTTACAGAGAGGATTAAAAGGAAGTGTTGTATATTTGCCTCTAAATTTAAATAGAAATAATGAAACAATCAGTGTAGAAAATGTAGAAGATGAACCTCTAGTTATTTTAGTTAATTGCGTTCCTACTAAGAGTAAAATCTGGCAAGAATTAGTGGATGTTAGGAAAGTGAAAAAGGCAATGTTGTATCTGGTAAAAAATAATGAACACTATAAAAATGTGTATGTGGGACAAGAAGAAATAACTGTAGAAGAAGATAGTGAGTCAGCATATGGACAAATTGAAAAAGTGGATGTGTCCAGAATTGAAGAAATCTACGAACATTACAGTGTTCATCCACTTCATTCCAAAGTAGTGATGGAGAATACTATAGAGTTATTCCAAAGGAAAGAAGCAAAAGGAAGTCCCATTAGTGTATGGGAAACAGCTTTTAAGCTTGTTGTTTGCCTCAGTTGTTTCCAACAGGAAAAGGAGGACGATATGATGACCGACCTGTGCAGATTCCTGCATCTGAATAGTGGACATCAAGATCGTATGCAGAAGATCCAAGATTTCAACAATGTATTCTGTATTTGTTTCATCTTTTGTTTGAGAGTGACTTGTCTGGACTTTCTTATGCAGTGAACCATATATTAAAAACAGGTGTACATCTGCAAAATGTTTCGGAAAAGGAATTTATGGATAAAGTACAGCAGAAAGATAATGTTTTGAAATCTCAGCTAATTAATCTCATGGCATGTCAGCGTGGTACTAATGAGTACTGGTACCGTTGTCATGGACAACTTAAATGTATGCTAAGGAACTTAGGAACTCCTAAATGGTTTCTTACTCTAAGCTGTGCTGAATATGCTTGGGATGATTTACTTCAATTTCTTAGAAGGCAAATCCAAATATACTAAATATTGAATACAAGACACCTGGAGATTTGTGTTCTTTTGATCCAGTTAATGTATGCAGGTATTTCAATCATAGATTTGAAGCTATGTTGTCTTTTATCACCAATAAAAAAAATCCTCCTCTTGGAGAGGTTCTGGATTTCTTTTGAAGAAAGAAGTATCAAGCATGAGGTGCTCCTCACATCCATATGCTAATATGGATCAAAGATGCTCCCAAATTTGGAACAGACTCAGATGATACTATGTTGTCTTTTATTGAAGAATATGCTACATGTGACATACCCAAAAGTACAGAAGATAAGGAGTTAAGACAAGTCTTACGATTGCAAAGCCTTCCTTGTGGGAAATACTGTCCTCAAAAGTATAAATCTAAGGACAAATTCTACACCAAATGTAGTTTTGGATTTCCATGTCCTGTAATATCGAAAGGAAGAGTGAATAGTTTCATGTCATCTTTGCGACATACTATCACAAGAAAGTCTCAAAAAAATACCTACAACTTAAGAAGAAATAAAGAGTCAAACTACATAAATGACTATAACCTAGTCATTTTGTCTATGTGGAATGCTAACATGGATATTCAATACATTGCAGACAATTCCATTGCTGTTGCTCAATATCTAACATCCTACATAACCAAATCAGAAAATACGGAATTTAAGGAAATGTGGGAAGAGATTTCCCACCAGAAGATTCTAAGTAAGAAATTATATAGTTACAGTTTGAAGATGTTATCTCATCGAGAAATTGGAGCATATGAATGCTCGGATATCTTATCATCTGCAAGTCTATACTCCAAATCTAGAAGAATCATTTGGGTGAGTCTAGGTCTTGCTGCAACACGAAATCGAGTACTTAAATCTATACAAGAAATTAAATATTTAACTGAAAAAGAGCCAGAAAGTACAGATATTATGAAAACTAATATGTTGGATACATATTATCCAAATAGAAATCCTCATCTTGAGAACATTTTTCTCTATGAAGTGCTGCAAAACTATATTTTTAAACTTCATATTACAGAAAACATCAATAATGGTATATATGCTGTGATTGGTTCTGAAGGATGTTTGGTAAAACAAAGAAAAGGACATTTGATTAATCACCGTAAACTGAGTTGCGAAACTCCTAACAAAAAGAAATGTTACTATTTAGCTCTTTTGCAACTTTTAAAGCCGTGGCGTTCAGAATTAAAAGTACTTGGAGATTTTGAGAGCTACGAAGATTCGTTCAGCGCAAGTAAAGATACTATAGAATGTCCTGTTTTTGCTAATTATGTGAAAATGTTGAACGATGAAATTGAGCAAGAAGCTACAATTGCAGCGGAGATTGCTAGAGATAGTTCTCAAGACAGTCAAACGTATGCTCCGTTGAGTCAGGATCCACTGGGAGAACCAATTGTTCAAAATGAAGCAGCAACTGCTATGGAAGAGGTGGAAATAGCAATGTATCAAGCTAAAGAAGATATAAAAAATCTTACAAAACTTTGAAGAACAACTAAATGTTGAGCAGAAACAAATATATGAGCAAGTGAGAGAACAGATTGACCATGGATTTCTTCATGAAAAGAAAGAGTGCTCTTGCTCATCATTTCAACCTATCCGAATGTACGTGAGTGGACAAGCTGGAACAGGAAAAAAAATGCTGTTGAAGTAATCACAACTTATCTACAGAAAACAACTGAGTCGCATTTGTCTTGTGTTGTCACTGCTCCAACTGGGTTGGCAGCACACAATATTAGAGGAATTACTTTACATCGTTTATTAATGCTACCAGTAGAGAATGAAAACAAATTTGAATACCACAAGCTACCTGGAGAAACTTGTTGTGAAGTTTCAAGAGTCTTGAAGAAAATAAAACTTCTCATTATTGATGAGGTAACCATGGTATCAACCTAATGCTTGCCTTTGTGCATTTAAGAATGCAGCAAATTCTTAAAACAGAGTGTGACATATTATTTGAAGGAAAACATGTCATAGTTTTTGGAGATCTACTACAACTTACTCCTGTAAAAGGACAACCAGTGCTTAAAACACTGGCGCATGAAGATACCAGAAAGTCTTTGGGGAGCATTGGAAATGTTAACATTTGGTCATAATTTGAGTATAAGGAACTTATTACAAATATGCGACAGGCAAATGATGCTGAATATGGAACTATTCTTCAAGATATAAGAATTGGAAAAGTGACTGAACATGGCAAAGAAGCTTTACAGAGATGATTACTTTCCAATTTGTTTCCAAATGAAAATATTGTTCCTGAGAAAATATATATGAGAATTGCAGAAAACAAATCTGTAATCTGCTTAATGCCAACACTGCGTGAATGTTCTATAATCAACGAAGACATTTTAAAGTTGGAAAATGAAGAAATTAAAAAATTGGAAGCTATTGATAAAATAGAACATGAAGGAAGCACTATTATTTTGACAGAAAAGTTGAAGAGGAAATTGGATTCTTTAGAGAAATCGATATGTAAAACTGCTGCTTTAGGTAATAATTTATATGCATGTGTAAACTGTAGGGTCATTTTAGGACGGAATTTGAATGTGAAAAAGGTTTAGTAAATGGCGCAATGATTAAAATTGTTGATTTAGTTAATAATGTAAATAGAGATGGTATTGCATTTTTGAAAATCAAATTTGATGAAATTGCAAAAGTACAACAATTTAGTCATTGTTCAGCTTGTTTTTTGCTTGTAAAGGATTTGTATGTTCGCAGAAAACAGTTTCCTATTTCTTTGGTGTATGCAGTGACGATTCAAAAATCTCAAGGTTTACATGTAGATAGTGCTTTAGTGAATATTGGAAGTACTGTGTTTAAAGAGGGTATGGCATATGTTGCTTTGTCTCGAGTGAGAACTTTATCTGGATTGTACTTGATTGATTTTGATGAGACAAAGATTAGTGCAGATGCAAATTGTGTGAAAGAGTATAATAGGTTAAGAAGAGAATATGCACCAAATTTAGATCAAAATCTAGTATTTGAAAAGCGTGTGGTACGTAGAAAACGAAGATTTGAGAATATCTGTAGTGAAGCTGTAGAGAAAGAAAAAAAAACAAGATGAAGCTGTGATTGCAAGCAAAAAGAAAAAGGACCGTGTTGAAGAGAATGTTGGTTATCAGTTTGTAAGTAGTTCTGGTGTCAACTGCTATGCTAATGTAGTTGTTAATGTTGTTTTTTCCTTGAAAGTTTGCAACAGCAAATTGTTGAAAATCGGGAAGAAAGATTTTGTTTGTTGTTGTATTTTGTTTATAAGAAATGTAGTAGTGATAAAAGTAAAACACAAAGTGTTTCCGATATTCAAAATGTTTTGGACATATGTTCTGGTTCTACTCAATGTACGCAGAATATTCAGCAAGATTGTCAGGAATTTCTAATGTATATGCTTGTTGTATTGGAAGATGAAGGTATAGATATTGAAAACCTTTTTGGCCTTTCTTATAAATGGCAACATGACTGTGAAAATTGTTTGTTTACATCAGTCAGTCAAACCACTTTATTCGATTAATTAAAATCATAAAAGTATGCTATACAAATTGAAATCATTAAAAAGTATTATGTACAGTTTAAAATTCAGTTAACATGTTTGTTTACATGTAGCACTAACATAGACACGGAAAGATGTATATATTTGACTTTACCAGACTATGAATCAGTGTCTTTTAACAATCTAGTTAGAGGAGCAAGTCAAAACATGGAGTGTAGCCAATGTAAATCAGAAATGTCATCAACATTATTTATACAAAGATATGGACATGATGTAATGTTAATGCTGCAACGTTGTAGAGCTGATGGGAGAAAATTGGAAACTTTAATAGAAAATGTTGTAGCTACTCAACTATCAATATCAGGAAGAACTTTCGTAGCTTTAGCAATTATTTTTCATGATGGTCCTTCTACAACATCTGGACATTACACTGTTTATTTAAAATGTCTGAAAGGTTGGGTACATTGTAATGATAGTCAATTGGTTTTTAAACAACGTTTGCCTAAAGAGTTACAAATTCTAAACTAATATTTTTAAAGCCAAAATTTTAGCAACAAAATTTGGCCCTTCAGGATTACTGCTGTTAAGGTGGGTTGATCTGGTGTTGTAGAGTACTTTGTAAGTGAGGGTGAGGAGCTTGAAGCTGATCCTCTTGTTGATGTGAAGCCAGTATAGATCCCTCAGGTGGGGGTTGATGTGGCTGTGGCAGGGGACATTGATGATCAGTCGGGCAGAAGTTTTTTAAATTTTTTGGAGTCGTTGTAGGTGTTTGTCCGAGTTGAGATTTCCAGAGTTGATCCTTATGCAGTTGGTGACATCTTTCGGTGGTATGTGGCTCCTTGGTGAGGGAGAAGATAAGTTAGGTGTAGTCGTCTTAGCAGATAATGTTGAGGTTGTGATGGTGGGCCACTTGTGTGAGGGTGGCCATGTAGATGCTGAATAGCGTCAAGTTGAGGGATGAGCCCTGGGGGACCCCGCAAATGATGTTGGCGGTTTTGGATCTGAAAGGCGGGAGACGGATGCTGAGGATTACTATTGAGGAACTTCCAAACTAAGAATTTGAGATATACTATTTGTCCATGAGGAAAAGTATGTAAAACCATTAAGGACAATTTGTTGTATATTTTGTCAGCATATATTTGTAGGTAACTTTATTTTCAGTGTATAAAAATTAATGATAGTGTTTTGTTATTTTAAGATTGTTTGAGATATCTCATAGTTACGTAAGATATTGCTCTTAGAAAAAAACATTTAACATATGTTTTATTTCTATTTTTTAAATTGTTATTGAGAATGTTGAGTGCTTTTTTTAAGATAATCTTATTGATTGTCTTTTTTTTTTGCCTGCTGTTATATGATGAGTACTAATAAACTCACTGTGTCTAGTAAAATTCAATATATTTTGAGAACAGCAAAAAAGGCAAATGAAATGCTTTACAAATTATTTTGTGTTGTAAAAGATATATTGTAACTGTATGTTATTTTGTCTTCCACAGATGCTAATTTTATAATATATAATTTTCTAATTATTTATTATGTTTAAGGTAAGAATAAGTAAATGTTAAAAATGGTCAATGGGATGTGCTTCTACAGAGCTGAAGTAACAAGAGATGGATGGAGTACATATGTGTGCAAAGATGGTTTGTATCTTTTAGAGATATTTGAAAAACTTAATATATATATTGAGTGTACCAGTATTCTTTGAATTTTACTACAACACATCTGCTAGTTTGGAACAGGTAAGGTGAATAGACATATTGTAATTTTTTTATTACTGCATTTTATTATAACAGCCTGAGTTTTTTCCTGTAGTGATAAGGAGTGACTGGTTTGAAAATTTAAGACAATTTAAAAACAGAGCATCCATATAAATTATTATATCTATATAATCTTATAAAGTAGTAGACAATAGTATTTGTATATTTGTTTTTAAAGGGCAAAATAGTTGATAAAACTAATTTTGTGTTTTGTATTAGGAAAACTGATAAAATGAAGTGTATATGTTGTTGTACAAGGCCCTACAACATAAGAAATTGATTATGGAAAAACAACAGAAGAATATGGAAGACGTTTGGAAATTAGCAACAGTCTAATAGAAGAGCTAAACATATAATTCACAGGCAGCGAGAATGAATAACAAGAAATTAGTGCTGCAGATATCAGCTGTGATTTTCTAGACGAAAGCTTGTATGCTGATTTTGTGAAAGCATTAAATGATATTGAGTTTGATCATATAAATTCCAAAATTGATAACCAGGAAATTGATATGAATGAAATACCTGATGAAATTATTTTAGAAGCTCTGGTAAATTATGAGAAGTTAGAAGAATACATTTATTATAATATAAAAAACAATGGTTTGAGTACTATGTAAGAAAACATTCACTGTAATAAAAGTGTAGCACTTATAGATTCACTTATACATTTTTTAAATTCTTTGCCCAGTCTGTATCCTCTACACTTCCTTCAAACACTCTGTCACTGCTGTTTTAGTATTGTAGTGAGCCATTCAGCAGTGTGTGCTTATATTTATACTGTGGTAAAACTGATGCTGTTATAAATTCAATCAGGCACATTCCTTGCAGAACTGTAATCATCTGCTCACTACCTAAGTACTCATGTATTAAAACATGCCTTAGGCCATAGACTGCTTGAAATCCCTATAGACTATGCTTGCAGTCTTCTATGCACCTGCAAACTTGCTTTTTATATCTTCAATTCCCCAGTCTGTATCCTTACACTTCGAGCAAAAACTCTGTCATTGCTGATTCGGTATTGTACTGAGCCATTCAGCAGAATGTCCTTATCTATGCACTGTGCTAAAACTGAAGCTCTTATGAATTTAGTTAGGTACTCTCCTTGCAGAACTGTAATCATCTAGTCAGTAGAGTGGGTTGGTGGCAGCTCCTACTCGGTCCGGCTTAGACCTGCAGAGGCAATTTTCTTTCAGAGGCACTTTTCTTTCAAGTATGCTCTACTGTGACTGCTTTCTTTTAAATGCCCACAGACATCGATCTTTTTTGGCGAAAGCCCTCACGCTAAATTTTATGGTTTTATAATTTGCTCTGTGTATTGCATACCTGCAAGTTTTACTCCAGGGTGTGAGGTGAGCCTTCCCTGCCCCGTTCCACTGCGGCTTGCTGTGCCGATTGTGTGGAGGGCGGGCGGCCATCTTGGGTGTAGTCCCTGACCCCAGCTGGGCTAGTGGCAGTGCTCTAGCTGGGGGAGGGAGGACCACATATTAATTACTGGCCAAACTGGGTCGCTTGCGGTTAGAGTAGGTTGGTGGCAGCTCCTACTCGTCCCGCTTAGACCTGCAGAGGCAATTTTCTTTCAGAGGCACTTTTCTTTCAAGTATGCTCTACCGTGACTGCTTTATTTTAAATTCCCGCAGATATCGATCTTTTTGGGCGAAAGCGTTGACGCTAAATTTTATGGTTTTATAATTTGCTCTGTGCATTGCATACCTGCAAGTTTTACTCCAGGGTGCGAGGTGAGCCTTCCCTGCCGTTCCACTGCGGCTTGCTGTGCCGATTGTGTGGAGGAAGGGTGGCCATCTTGCGTGTAGTCCCGTACCCCGGCTGGGCTAATGGCAGCGATCTAGCTGGGGAAGGGAGGTCCACATATAAATTACACATGCCTTCTCGGGCGCGCAGCGGACACGCGCAGCGGGTGCACCGCTGGCGCGCCGACGGTAAGCCAAAGGTCAGCCTGTCTGCGCCCGTCCGCGCTTCGGGCACGCCTAGAGCCGGCCATGCTGCCCTTTTTTCCTCCCCTTCTGTGAGCGGTCTAAAGAGGTATTCCCAGAGGGATCTAATGGTTTATAATACTGTTTGCAAAGGCATTCAACCGTGGGTGGTCTCTGACTGCAGCCATAAAATCTGTTCCGTCTACAACTTTACCCTGTCCCCAATTTCAACCACGCCAGTCCCTAGAATTAATACCACAGATACGATATCGGCCTCACTAACAACGCTCGCTCTATGGTAAAACACGCAGCAGACATATTTGAGCTGTTGTCTGAAGGCAATCTGGACATTTTGTTCATCATAGAGACATGGCTTAACAGCTCCTGTGCCCCTGTGGTTGAATTTGGCATCCCGAGGGGCTACAAAATTATGAGAGCTGACCGTGTAGCTGGGAGAGGCGGGGGGTGGCAGTTGTCTTTAGAGACTCCTGGTCTTTTCATAGTGAGTCCTCCAGCAAACTGGGTGATGGGGAGTTCCTCACTTCTCCCTTGTTCTTTCGCCTCATTTTACACTGGGCAACACACTGATTTATTGCCCCCCAGGTCCTTGTGGTTTCTTCCTTAAGGCGCTGGAGGAGGTGATTGTACCCCGGGCAAGGAGGTTCACCAAGTTTCTACTTCTGGGCGATTTCAACATTCATGATGATACGAAAGAGTCACCTGATTCGGTAAACCTGCTAAAATCTCTTAGTCTAGCCCAGCTGTACCAGTGGGTAAAACTACCTACACACTCGGGTGGTCATTTTCTGGACCTAATTTGTTCTAATTTTGCTTTGACTATTTTCGACCCCCAAATTCTTTTGTGGTCGGATCATAGGCTCATTAGGTTTTCTTGGCCTTCAATTAAATCTTTCTCCTTGACCCTGCCCATCACTCACCATCAGAATATTAACGTGTTAGCCCTGTCCAGCGGCCTTCAGCAGAGTTGTCCAGTGCTTGGCCCTGGGCTTACAGCTGCTGTGCGGCAGTTTGATACCTGGATCAGCTTGGGGGTGCAGGCCTCTGTCAAACAGGGCTCCGGCTCTAACAACCGCGCCACACCCTCCAAGCCCTGGTTTTCACATGCTTTGAAAGTACTGAAGCTCAACTGTAAAAAACTGGAGAGGTGTTGGAGACGCGCCTACTGCCCCTCTGCTAAGGGAGCTCTACGTGCCGCTCAGAGGGTATACTATGACGCCATAAAAACAGCTAAGAGTGCATTTTATGCAGGCAGGATTTCTAGGGCAAATAATAACAGCAAGGAAATCTTCTCGATTGTAAAAAAAATTCTTTCCCTCCATGCTGAACAACCTTCGGGTCCCTCTTCCGCCCAATGGTGTGAGGCTCTGTCTTCTTTTTTTATTGACAAAATCGTTGGGATCCAGGACAGCCTACGTGTCATTTGCCAGGATCAGAGGAACCAGGATATGCATCCCTCTGGTCCCTGCTCGCCTATTTCTCCTGTTTTTATTGGTTTTTCATCTCCTACTGTGCAGCCACTTTGGATGTCCTCAAATCTATGAAATCTGGCTCCCCCACTGACCCTTGTCCGGCCCGTATTTTAGGAGGTGTGGTGGAGGTGGTCTGCTCTGAGGTTGCAGAGATTATTAGCCTTTCGTTAAGGACGGCTACAGTCCCGACTGCTGGAAACAGGCCAAACTCCTGCCGCTTCTCAAAAAATCAGGAATAAACTCAGATATCCTAGCCAACTACCACCTTATCTCTTTGCTACCAGCGTTGGCCAAAGTTACTGCGAAAATAGCATTTTGCCAGATGGATGCCTCCATGGAAGATTCTCATGCACTCCATCCTGCTCAGTCTTGGTTTTGTGGCACCTATAGCACTGAGTCCGCTTTGGTGGAAATCTCTGAGGCTATAAGGGAGTGCCTGGATGGAGGCGGCAGAGCGTCCCAGATTATGTTAGACCTCTATGCCGCTTTCGACACGGTGCCCCATCAGCAGCTGATCTCGCGGTTGGCATCCATTGGCATTGTTGGCTTCGCACTAGAATGGCTGACTTCATTTTTGACCAATCGAACTCAGCAGGTGTAGATGCCCCCCTATGCTTCCTCGGCCAAGCTGCTTTCGACCTGGGTTCCACAGGGGTCTACATTAAGCTCACTGTTGTTCAATATCTATCCTTGATCTTCTTGGCCGAGGAACTAGGGGTAAAAATAATAGCTTATGCTGACGATACGCAGCTGCTGTTTACCTGGCCTGGCAGAGATCTGGACACCTCTGGGGTCCAGGTATGCCTCTTCTCAGTCTTTTCCTGTCTCGATTGGCCCACTTAAAATGTAATGAAAATAAGTCAGAAACACTTCTCTACGGGCAATTTCCCCCCAATTTTAGAGAATCTTTGTGGCCACCTGATGTTCCTCCTGAGTGCGGCTGGCAAATCAGCAAAGAACTTAGGAGTTTGGTTTGGGGAAACCCTTAAATTTGAAGAGCACATTAAAAAGCTCACTTGTGAGTGCTTTGGCACTTGGAAAGCCCTCTGTAGTTTTTTTCCCCTGCTGCCAAGGATAGCCAAAGAGACAGTGGCAAGGGCTCTTATTCTCTCTCGCCTTGACTATTCAAATGCCCTGTTCTCTGCTATTCCTCCCTGTCTAACCAATCGTCTCCAAGTTATACAAAACGCGGTGGCCAGACTCCTTTTCAATATCTCAAGGCAGTTTAGTGTCCGTCAACACCTGCACAGTCTTCACTGGCTCCCGGTCAAACAAAGGGTTGTGTTTAAATCTCTCACCCTGGCGCATAGAGCCATTCATGACCAAGGACCCGCGTACTTGAGGACTAGCTTTGCTTGGTTTTCGCCGAGTAGCCCATTACGGTCCACCTCCCCACATTTGTTGGTTGTTCCCTGTTTTAAACGATCCCGCCTTGGTGGCCAGTCCATCACTGTTAAGGCCGTCACTGCCTGGATCATTCTCCCTCTGTTGCTTCACGCTATCCATGATTTTAATCTTTAGAAAAAAAACACTTAAAACTGACCTTTTTAAACTATCTCCGTAATTTCTCTAGATATCCCTGCCGCCTCTGCATTTCTACGCGCCAGGATACTCGTGAGTATTGAGCGCGCTACAAAACCAACAATACATACAAGTACTCATGGAGAAAAGTAGGCCTTAGGCCATGGACTGCTTCAAACCCCTATAGACTATGCATGCAGTCTTCTATGCATCTGCAAACTTGTTTTTTATACCATCAATTCCCCAGGCTGTATCCTTACATTTCCACCAAGCACTCTGACACTGTTGTTTCAGTATTGTAGTGAGCCATTCAGCAGTATGTGCTTATATATACACTGTGCTAAAACTGAAGCTCTTATAAATTCAGTCAGGCACTCTCCTTGCAAAACTGTAATTATCCAATCAGTACCCAAGTACTCATTGAGTAAAGTAGGCCTTAGGCCATGGACTGCTTCAAACCCCTATAGATTATGCATGCAGTCTTCTATGTGCCTGCAAACTTGTCTTTTATATCTTCAATTCCCTAGTCTATATCCTTACACTGCCAGCAACCACTCTGTCACTGCTGTTTCAGTATTGTAGTAAGCCATTCAGCGGTATTTGCTTATCTATGCACTGTGCTAAAAGTGAAGCAGTTATAAATTTAGTCAGGGACTCTCCTTGTAGAACTGTAATCATTCATTCAGTACCCAAGTACTCATGCAGCAAAGTAGGCCTTAGGGCATGGAATGCTTCAAAGCCCTATACACTATGCATGTAGTCTTCTATCCACCTCCAAACTTGTCTTGTATACCTTCAATTCCCCAATGTATATCCTTGCACTTCCACCAAACACTCTGTCACTGCTGTTTCAGTATTGTACTGACCCTTTCAGCAGTATGTGCTTATCCATTCACTGTGCTAAAAGTGAACCACTCATTCAGTCAGTATCCAAGTACTCATGCAGGAAAGGTTGACTGCTTCAAACCCCTATATACTATGCATGCAGTCTTCTATGCACCTGCAAACTTGTCTTTTATACCTTCCATTCCCCAGCCTTTATCCTTACATTTTCACCAAGCACTCTGTCAGTGCTGTTGCAATGGTGTAGTGACTCATTCATCAGCTTGTAGTAATCCATTCACTGCATTAAAGCACTAAGGTGGAGATTTGCAATAACTGGCGCATCCCCAGGGATATGACAGTTATTGTGCACCATGCAATCACCACCATGGATGCGCCGCATTTATAATGCAAAAACAACAGTTGATGGACAGAATGCAGAAAAATGTTATACATTCACCCCAGTACAAAAGGGGGTGGTGATGGACGGAGCATCTGAATCAATCAAACACTCACACCCAATCGAAAGATCTGGGCTTAATTCATCACCGTTCTTTAGCCCACTCTTCCACCCTAGTTCAGACATGCCTATATGCAAATCAGTCTGACCCTGTGCCTCATGGGAACAGTCCAGCCCGAACTGCCAAGCCATGTCTTCCCTGGACCGTAAACAAGCTTCCGAGGACCGGTTTCTGGCATTCCAGCCGTCTTCAGCCCGGCTTGCTTGAATCCAGTGGCAAAGTGAGCAAGGGACTCACGTCTGAGCATACCCTGCCACACGAATGGTGGCCAAAAGCGGTACAAAAGGGGGTGGTGATGGACGGAGCATCTGAATCAATTAAACACTCACACCCAGTCGAAAGATCTGGGCTTAATCCATCACCGTTCTTTAGCCCACTCTGCCATCCCAGTTCAGACATGGCTATATGCAAATCAGTCTGACCCTGTGTCTCATGGGAACAGTCCAGCCCGAACTGACAAGCCATGTCTTCCAGTCGGGGTGACAAATGCAAAAGCAACATGGGAATCAGTGTCAGCAGGATCTGCAAACAAGCAGCAGGCAATTTCCACTGCCAGGCGAGCCGTAATCCATAAGTCACAAAAGAGTTGCTCCTACGGAAAAGCCACTCTGGAAGGTATTGTTTCTACATTTAATGAGGGTACAGACTGCCTGCATTCTGCTCAAAGCCAAGTACATAAATGTTTGCCTGACGCATTTCATGCTAAACAGCATTTCTTCAGAGGCTTCTTTACACAACGTGACGCACCTGGCACTACTTGTCTGTGCCGCCACCCGTCCCAATGGGCGTTGGCACTCGCTGAACCCGATGGTTATTGTAGTGCTACTTCCATACTCGAGTGAGCTGCATCACGTTGCACAATTACAAAATATTAAAATCCACAGTGGGTAGGCTATACAAGAGTCCGCAAACAGTCTGCCCATACCGCAGCCCTCATTGAAAAACCGCCAGTCCATTATGCTGACACGGGAATCATTGTCAGCAGGATCTACACACAAGCAGCGGGCAATTTCCACGGCCAGGCGAGCCGTACTCCATAAGTCACAAAAGAGTTGCTTCGTTCAGGTATCTTTTCTTGTCCCACAGGAAAATATTGCCCCCTTTGTCCGCATTTCGGACTATACAATTATCATGATCGGACAATTTCTTAATCAAAGCATGATACTTTTCTGTTTGCTTTCACACATTTTATTGGGAATCTGATATACCTCTCTACCCAATCTTTTAAGTTCATTCGTAACCAAGTCATTAAAGATGTCAATCACATCCCTTGCTGTCATGGGCGTAAATCTAGAACTTGGTCTAAACCCTGATGGTGCATCATGGTAAATGTCAATACTTTCCTCCTGGGCAATAGCACTCGCACTGATCATAGTTTCTTCATCTTGTCTCTCCATATCCATGGCCCTCATCTCCAGCAATAAATTCATGTCATTTACTGCTAGTCCTCCTTCATGATTCTTTTGTCCTCAGTTGCCCCAACTGTTCTCGATGATGAATTTGATAGAAAACATTTCTTATGCTTAAGCGACCTGATGAATTTGAATAAGTCAATACGTGTTTGCACATAATCCATATTTGCCTCTGGGCAAACAGAAAGTCCCAGTTTTCAGAATCGCCTGTTCTTCTTTGGTTAAAGTAATATCAGTTAAATTGACTATTGTTGTTTCGTGAATTTCATTACTTATTTGTTTGTTTTCTTCTTCTGCTCTACGCCTCCTACGGGCTGCCCCTTTCCGCCTCTTTGTTCTCTGCCTCTTCCTCTTTGTGTGTTTGTTTCTGTATTGGTGGCCTTTGTTTGACTTTTTTTCTTCCCGTAAAATATCAAACTCATCTATTACAGATGGAACTACTCTTTGGGTAATGTTCTCCTCCTCTGCATCTGTGTCCACCTCTGAGCTTGTATACAGCTCTGTTCGGAACGAGGTTCATGACTTAGTTGAATCTGCTTTCCTAATCTTTGCTTCTTGATGGTATCAAACTTCTTGGCGAAGGTGTATATTTGCCCTCTCTCATAATCCTGTTTATCCCGCAGAAATGTTTGCGCCTTCTGTTCTTTAATAGAGACCTCTAGTTTCTTTAGTCTCTCCTTGGCATCACTCCTGAATTGTCTAATAGTCTCTTGATCTTCTTCTTTACTCAGCTCTCCAATGAGTGAATCTATTTCTGTCAGGATTTTCTTTCTATCCATATCGGCAATAAGTATCGCCAACATTCATCAAGAGGCATCATTATTATTGGCAGCCCATTCATGTAACATTTCCAGATCATAACTGGAGGCCACCATTACTCTAAGGGCCATGGGAGCATGCTGTACCTCCAAGTAGCGCTGTAAAGATTTAGACTCCCACCACTTAGAGACTTCCATACGCTGTAATTTTTCTAATCTTTTCAAGCGTGTAATTAATGTTGTTTGGCTGGCAGTATTCATGCTCTTCCCAGGTAAATCACTTGCATTATTATGCATATCACTAAAGATCTCTAGCGCAGCATCCTCATGCTCCTTCATCTCTGCGGCAGACATTGTCCACAATCAATAAGCGCTCCCGCTTGTATTGCAACCGCTCCGCACTTCTGTGATGAATCACGGCTGTGCGCGAACTTCACTCTCTCCCTGAAGTCAATCTTATCCGGCCCATATTGCAGCACGCCTTCAAATCCTCCCACCCTCTGGTTCGCCGCCAGGCTCCACTGCTGATCTTCTTTATCCTCGGCTTCTCAGGTTTTCCGGCATTGGGGGAGGCAATTGTTTTAGAATCCTCGTGTAATTCGAGCATTCCTCGCCTCCTGGCGAGAGTTGCGTTGTCAGAAGCTCCCGCTTGTATTGCAACCGCTCCGCACTTCTGTGATGAATCACGGCTGTGCGCGAACTTCACTCTCTCCCTGAAGTCAATCTTATCCGGCCCATATTGCAGCACGCCTTCAAATCCTCCCACCCTCTGGTTCGCCGCCAGGCTCCACTGCTGATCTTCTTTATCCTCGGCTTCTCAGGTTTTCCGGCATTGGGGGAGGCAATTGTTTTAGAATCCTCGTGTAATTCGAGCATTCCTTGCCTCCTGGCGAGAGTTGCGTTGTCAGAAGGACTCCTCGAATCGAGTTTTTAATATCTACCAAAAGATGACAACGCCGTGTGCAATTTAGCGATCTTTATTTGCTGCCGTTACCAAACGCGTTTCAACTGCCCCGCAGTCTTGTTCACTGGTAAATGAGCTAGTAAACACGGCCATTTTAAAGTGCATGACGTGTGTATCATTAAAACTACAACAATAACTATCGTGAAAACAGACTCGTAGTTTTTCACCATGTTTGCAGAGAAACTACAATAAAGTTTCATTCAAACAATTGCCAAACTTGAATTAGCATTGTGAGAACCTTTAAATAAACAATTGAACATACATGGACTAATCGCGCCACATTGTTGCCCATTGAGTCAATTAAACTAAGCGCAATGAAAACAATTACATTCGTATAGTGTTTCACAATTACAAATGACCATGTATTTTTCGGCACTACTATGCTGTACTCCTTGCGCATACAATTGCATCTGCACGCCTTAAATTTCTGCTCATTTTCGGTATAGCTTGGCAGTTGTTGACAGATTTTGTGCACTGCCTTCGTTTTGCATTTCAATTCTGCATTGAATCCTCACGTTATAGCCTCTTATATATGTATATATATAGATATATATACATATATATATTACCTACTGGCGGTCGCCAGTAGGTATATATAGTTAGGATTTTTTCTCTATGGGATTTTTGAAAATTCTATGTCTAATAACTTTGGCGTTTGTGGACGGAATTGGCTGAAGTTCTCAGGAAAATGGCACATTTTGTTTTTGAGCAGCCCCTGAAAATTTGGGGGGTGTTCGTCAAGGGGGGGCAGAGAAAAAAAGGGGGTCCCAAAACGCGTTTTTCCCATGTTAATTTCTATAGGGCGGTTGGCCTCTCTTTTAGCTCGAACGGCTGAATGGATTTGCACGAAACTTGGCAAAATTGTAGGGACTGTTAGCCCGATGTGCCTTTGCTAGGTCTAAATATATGTGCTCCAGTGGATTTTGATAATTTAATGTTCAAAAAAATATATATATCTGTGACAGCGCTCCGTGTAGCGCTCCGGTTCGCGTACTTTTCGCGTAACGGAACTTTGCGAAGCGAAGCTGATTGGCTCTCCGGTGTCTGTCAACATTCTAAACAGTCCGGAGCGGCCGCCATCTTGTCTCTCGGTAGGATCGAGAGACAAGAGGAGGCCAAAACGAAGGGGGAAATGACCATAAGGGGGCATAGTAGATCCTCCCTGACCCCCTAGGTTTGATGTGGAGGCTTTAAAAGGGCCCCGCGGGGCAAAAAAAAAAAAAAAGTTTTTTTTGCGTGGGGAGCGCCCGGTACGCTTTTGTGCAATGGGCGGTGGTAATCTAAATGATGAGGAAGGGGGGGCAGCGTTCAAAGCACATCAGCGTGCATAAACACGAAAATGTTTTTATCTACCACGTACTTGACTTATCTCTCTGAGATGCATTCCCTTGTGTTTCGGCAATGGTAGTCTATTCATTACATAGATCGCCCGAGGGCGGTAGTACAGACCGCGCGTAGGAAAGGGTCACCATGTTTGCAGAGAAACTACAATAAAGTTTCATTCAAACAATTGCCAAACTTGAATTAGCATTGTGAGAACCTTTAAATAAACAATTGAACATACATGGACTAATCGCGCCACATTGTTGCCCATTGAGTCAATTAAATTAAGCGCAATGAAAACAATTACATTCGTATAGTGTTTCACAATTACAAATGACCATGTATTTTTCGGCACTACTATGCTGTACTCCTTGCGCATACAATTGCATCTGCACGCCTTAAATTCCTGCTCATTTTCGGTATAGCTTGGCAGTTGTTGACAGATTTTGTGCACTGCCTTCGTTTTGCATTTCAATTCTGCATTGAATCCTCACGTTATAGCCTCTTATATATGTATATATATAAATATATATACATATATATATTACCTACTGGCGGTCGCCAGTAGGTATATATAGTTAGGATTTTTTCTCTATGGGATTTTTGAAAATTCTATGTCTAATAACTTTGGCGTTTGTGGACGGAATTGGCTGAAGTTCTCAGGAAAATGGCACATTTTGTTTTTGAGCAGCCCCTAAAAATTTGGGGGGTGTTCGTCAAGGGGGGGCAGAGAAAAAAAGGGGGTCCCAAAACGCGTTTTTCCCATGTTAATTTCTATAGGGCGGTTGGCCTCTCTTTTAGCTCGAACGGCTGAATGGATTTGCACGAAACTTGGCAAAATTGTAGGGACTGTTAGCCCGATGTGCCTTTGCTAGGTCTAAATATATGTGCTCCAGTGGATTTTGATAATTTAATGTTCAAAAAAATATATATATCTGTGACAGCGCTCCGTGTAGCGCTCCGGTTCGCGTACTTTTCGCGTAACGGAACTTTGCGAAGCGAAGCTGATTGGCTCTCCGGTGTCTGTCAACATTCTAAACAGTCCGGAGCGGCCGCCATCTTGTCTCTCGGTAGGATCGAGAGACAAGAGGAGGCCAAAACGAAGGGGGAAATGACCATAAGGGGGCATAGTAGATCCTCCCTGACCCCCTAGGTTTGATGTGGAGGCTTTAAAAGGGCCCCGCGGGGCAAAAAAAAAAAAAAATGTTTTTTTTGCGTGGGGAGCGCCCGGTACGCTTTTGTGCAATGGGCGGTGGTAATCTAAATGATGAGGAAGGGGGGGCAGCGTTCAAAGCACATCAGCGTGCATAAACACGAAAATGTTTTTATCTACCACGTACTTGACTTATCTCTCTGAGATGCATTCCCTTGTGTTTCGGCAATGGTAGTCTATTCATTACATAGATCGCCCGAGGGCGGTAGTACAGACCGCGCGTAGGAAAGGGTCAAAAGCCAGGGGTATAGGAGTATGTAACAAGTGAGCAATTTAATTGAAAAAACCAAACGTGACAAACGGTTGCAGGATCAGTGAAGGTTGATTTTATAATTGAAAGTATAACAGGATCAGTTACAATAAAATCGTCTATACGCACACCATGGGCGAGTATCATGGGTAATATCATTTCAAAGCTTTATTAATACAATAATCAATAATGAAAAATCGACATCAATAGGGTTGTCTGTATTCACAGTCAGTACCCTTCCCCGCCCGCCATGTGCACAAAGACAGCATACATCCCCCATAACGTCAAGGCTAAGTAACTAGAACGTCATAAGGAGTTGCAAGTCGCTCCCATACTGGCGCCATTTTGGTCGAGGCCAGGCAGGTTCAGAGTATAGTTCAATGTCTCCAATAAGTAGCGGCAGGACCAGAATCCCTTTCGGTAGTTCTGGCTTTGTCATTACGAGCACTAGAAAACAAGACATTCTGGGCAATACCACTCTTGATGCAGCCCTTTATTCCTCAAGATGGTGTCTTTCAAAAGCCAGGGGTATAGGAGTATGTAACAAGCGAGCCATTTAATTGAAAAAACTAAACATGACAAACTGTTGTAGGATCAGTGAAGGTTGATTTTTTAATTGAAAGTATAACAGGATCAGTTACAATAAAATCGTCCATACGCACACCATGGGCGAGTATCATGGGTTACATTACTTCGAAGCTTTATTAATACAATAAAAAATAATGAAAAATCGACATCAATATGGTTGTCCGTATTCCCAGTCAGTACCCTTCCCCGCCCGCCATGTGCACAAAGACCGCATACATCCCCCATAACGTCAAGGCTAAGTAGCTAGAACATCATAAGGAGATGCAAGTCGCTCCCATACTGGCGCCATTTTGGTCGAGGCCAGGCAGGTCCAGAGTATAGTTTAATGTCTCCAATAAGTAGCGGCAGGACCAGAATCCCTTTCGGCAGTTCTGGCTTCGTTATTACGAGCACTAAAAAACAAGACATTCTGGGCAATACCACCCTTGATGCAGCCCTTTATTCTACAAGATGGTGTCTTTCAAAAGCTAGAGGTATAGGAGTATGTAACAAGCAAGTCATTTAATTGAAAAAACTAAACGTGACAAACAGTTGCAGGATCAGTGAAGGTTGATTTTTTAATTGAAAGTATAACAGGATCAGTTACAATAAAATCGTCCATACGCACACCATGGGCGAGTATCATGGGTAACAATACTTAGAAGCTTTATTAATACAATAATCAATAATGAAAAAACTAAACGTGATAAACGGTTGTAGGATCAGTGAAGGTTGATTTTTTTAATTGAAAGTATAACAGGATCAGGTACAATAAAATCGTCCATACGCACACCATTGGCGAGTATCATGGGTTACATTACTTCAAAGCTTTATTAATACAATAATCAATAATGAAAAATCGACTTCAAAAGGGTTGTCCGTATTCCCAGTAAGTACCCTTCCCCGCCCGCCATGTGCACAAAGACCGCATACATCCCCCATAACGTCAAGGCTAAGTAACTAGAACGTCATAAGGAGTTGCAAGTCGCTCCCATACTGGCGCCATTTTGGTGGAGGCCAGGCAGGTCCATAGTATAGTTTAATGTCTTCAATAAGTAGCGGCAGGACCAGAATTACATTTATGTTGAAAATCTGAAGCCAACGTTCTACAAACTCTCAACCAGCCTTGGATGGAAAAATCCTGAAGAATGTACAAACTGAAAACCAGTTTTTGTCTGCATAGCATCAGCAGCAACACTTGAGTCAGCTTTGTGTGAAGCCGCCATCTTGATCCAATCAATACTGTCCCCTTGCACACATTCAGGGACCAGGATGCAGAACGTGTCTTCAGATCAAACGGATTGTGGGACAAGGTCCAGAATGGAAGAGTCACCAAAAGGCAAAAAGTTCCGCCGGACTCCGGGAGCCGGCCGCCTATGTCGGGGGCGATCTCAGGCCACACCAGGGCAACAAGACTTGGGGAGGGGGCAGGAGCCAAGCGCCCCCTCCAAGTCCGCACTACCACACCGCCCCTCGGGGGCCTCCGTCAAGCGGTTCAGGGAGGCACCGCAGGCAGCTGTTTTTCAGATCAGTGGCTCTCACTGGCAAGGCTCCCCTCCGTTAGCAGCGATCGTTGGCGCTGTGGTTAAGGCCGGAGGCCCCGCCTAGTCAACGCCCCGGCCTCTCCATGTCGTAGGCCGCAAGAGTGGTCGCAACTCTGCTGGCCGAGCGAGAAATACCGTCCCCCTGCACACATTCAGGGACCAGGCCGCATTGCGAGGGCACCGCAGGACGTGTCTTCAGGTCAAACGGATTGTGGGACAAGGTCCAGAATGGAAGAGTCGCTGTATCGCAAGAGTGGGTGAAATTTAGCCGGATGGCGGGTGAGACGCTGTAATAGCAAGAGCAGGCGCAACTCAGCTGGCCGAGAGAGACTTGGGGAGGGGGCAGGAGCTAAGCGCCCCCTCCCAGTCCGTGCCATCACACCGCCCATGGGGGGCCTCCGTCAAGCGGTTCAGGGAGGCACCGCAGGCATCCGTTCTTCAGATCAGTGGCTCTCACCTGCAAGGCTCCCCTCCGTCAGCAGCAATCGTTGGCGCTGTGGTTGCGGCCGGAGGCCCCGCCTAGTCAACGCCCCGGCCTCTCCATGTCGTAGGCCGCAAGAGTGGTCGCAACTCTGCTGGCCGAGCGAGAAATACCGTCCCCTTGCACACATTCAGGGACCAGGCCGCATTGCGAGGGCACCGCAGGACGTGTCTTCAGGTCAGAGTCGCTGTATCGCAAGAGTGGGTGAAATTTAGCCGGATGGCGGGTGAGACCGACGCTGTAATAGCAAGAGCAGGCGCAACTCAGCTGGCCGAGAGAGACTTGGGGAGGGGGCAGGAGCTAAGCGCCCCCTCCCATTCCGAACCAATGAAAAGTGTTATTTTTAGGTCACATGACCTAGTCTTACATCATTAGGAACCCAAAAGTGAAATGAACCAATGAAAAGTTTTATTAACAAGTCACATGACCTGTTTTGCTTACGTTACCCGCTCCGCGCCGCGCCCCGGATTGCTTCCGGGAAGCTGCGCTTCGCGCCTCGCGCACCGGAGCACTTACAGGTGCGCTTACGCGTCGCGTCATATGACAGAAGGGACAGGCAACAAGAACCACCAGTCAAAGAGGGGAGGGCAAGTTCTTCTCTACCGGGTCACGTTGGGGCTCCACCGGAACTGATCGAATTGGTAGTCTACAGTGTTTCTGGATGTTTCAGACTGAAGCTGGCGTCAGCATGAGAGCATTCCGTGGCTACGTCGTGGCCATTCCGCGAGCAATCATGGCAGTCGCTCCCCACCGGAAGTGTGTGGGAGTCAGGGGCCCCGGTGACTCTTGTAGAATCTTCAAGGCTGAGGGGACGCTTTTGGGAATGGGGCCCATGCCCTAGCAGTTAAGCGTCCGAGTTCCAGGGTTGCCCAGAGCCATCCTTGCAGGCCAGGCCCAAGTCTGTGGAGCAGACCGCCATTTCCTGAGCTCCGTGGCAGCCGCCTGTCGCTGTACTGCAAGAGTGGGTGCAATTCATCCGGATGGCGGGTGAGACGCTGTAATTACAAGAGCAGGCGCAATTCAGCTGGCCGAGTGAGGCCCTGTGCCGCAGGAGCGGGCGCAACTCAGGTGGCCGAGTGAAGCACTGGGGTGTAGCTGAGAAACCTCCACCTGGGAAGGTGGGGGAGGCTCGTTCGCGCCGCCTCTCCCTTCCAGTGCACCCCCGCCATCTCCTGGTGCAGGTATATGTGATGGTTGGACCAGGGCACCACAGGATGTGTCTTCAGGTCAAACAGATTGTGGGACAAGGTCCAGAATGGAAGAGTCACCAAAAGGCAACAAGTTCCGCCTGACCCCGGGAGCCGACCGCCTATGTCGGGGGCGAACTCAGGCCACACCAGGGCAACAAGACTTGGGGAGGGGGCAGGAGTCAAGCGCCCCCTCCGAGTCCGTGCCAGCACACCTCCCCTCGGGGGCCTCCGTCAAGCGGCTCAGGGAGGCACCGCAGGCAGCGGTTCTTCAGATCAGTGGCTGTCACCGGCAAGGCTCTCCTCCGTCAGCAGCGATCGTTGGCGCTGTGGTTGCGGCCGGAGGCCCAGCCTAGTCAACGCCCCGGCCTCTCCATCTCATAGGCCGCAGAGTAGTCGGGGAGAAATCCCGGGAACAGCGGCATGCATTTGGATCGATAAAAACCACCGCAATGGAGCGCACACCGCTAGCCACTGTCTCGGGCGATACCCAAAAACCCGGGACATGTATCGGGTCTAGAGATTCATCAGTCTAACAAGTACCGACTTGCACCCACCTGGGTGATCCACTACTGAACTACAAGTACCAGAATCCCGAGGGGCGATCCGGAGGAGGGGCTAGCGGTGTGCGCTCCATTGCGGTGGTTTTTACTAGTTGGCTCCCTTGAGCTTTGAGCCGACGGGCTCCTGGATGCTGCCCTGCGTGCCGGTTCGGGCATCGAGGCCATTGACTGTTGTTTGGCGGCCTTCTCTTCCACCCCTAAACCATGTTCTCTACTGATGAGGGAAGTTATCCCGAAACCCGAGCCATGTCTCGGGCGATACCCAAAAACCCGGGACATGTATCGGGTCTAGAGATTCATCAGTCTAACAAGTACCGACTTGCACCCACCTGGGTGATCCACTACTGAACTACAAGTACCAGAATCCCGAGGGGCGATCCGGAGGAGGGGCTAGCGGTGTGCGCTCCATTGCGGTGGTTTTTACTAGTTGGCTCCCTTGAGCTTTGAGCCGACGGGCTCCTGGATGCTGCCCTGCGTGCCGGTTCGGGCATCGAGGCCATTGACTGTTGTTTGGCGGCCTTCTCTTCCACCCCTAAACCATGTTCTCTACTGATGAGGGAAGTTATCCCGAAACCCGAGCCATGTCTCGGGCGATACCCAAAAACCCGGGACATGTATCGGGTCTAGAGATTCATCAGTCTAACAAGTACCGACTTGCACCCACCTGGGTGATCCACTACTGAACTACAAGTACCAGAATCCCGAGGGGCGATCCGGAGGAGGGGCTAGCGGTGTGCGCTCCATTGCGGTGGTTTTTACTAGTTGGCTCCCTTGAGCTTTGAGCCGACGGGCTCCTGGATGCTGCCCTGCGTGCCGGTTCGGGCATCGAGGCCATTGACTGTTGTTTGGCGGCCTTCTCTTCCACCCCTAAACCATGTTCTCTACTGATGAGGGAAGTTATCCCGAAACCCGAGCCATGTCTCGGGCGATACCCAAAAACCCGGGACATGTATCGGGTCTAGAGATTCATCAGTCTAACAAGTACCGACTTGCACCCACCTGGGTGATCCACTACTGAACTACAAGTACCAGAATCCCGAGGGGCGATCCGGAGGAGGGGCTAGCGGTGTGCGCTCCATTGCGGTGGTTTTTACTAGTTGGCTCCCTTGAGCTTTGAGCCGACGGGCTCCTGGATGCTGCCCTGCGTGCCGGTTCGGGCATCGAGGCCATTGACTGTTGTTTGGCGGCCTTCTCTTCCACCCCTAAACCATGTTCTCTACTGATGAGGGAAGTTATCCCGAAACCCGAGCCATGTCTCGGGCGATACCCAAAAACCCGGGACATGTATCGGGTCTAGAGATTCATCAGTCTAACAAGTACCGACTTGCACCCACCTGGGTGATCCACTACTGAACTACAAGTACCAGAATCCCGAGGGGCGATCCGGAGGAGGGGCTAGCGGTGTGCGCTCCATTGCGGTGGTTTTTACTAGTTGGCTCCCTTGAGCTTTGAGCCGACGGGCTCCTGGATGCTGCCCTGCGTGCCGGTTCGGGCATCGAGGCCATTGACTGTTGTTTGGCGGCCTTCTCTTCCACCCCTAAACCATGTTCTCTACTGATGAGGGAAGTTATCCCGAAACCCGAGCCATGTCTTGGGCGATACCCAAAAACCCGGGACATGTATCGGGTCTAGAGATTCATCAGTCTAACAAGTACCGACTTGCACCCACCTGGGTGATCCACTACTGAACTACAAGTACCAGAATCCCGAGGGGCGATCCAGAGGAGGGGCTAGCGGTGTGCGCTCCATTGCGGTGGTTTTTACTAGTTGGCTCCCTTGAGCTTTGAGCCGACGGGCTCCTGGATGCTGCCCTGCGTGCCGGTTCGGGCATCGAGGCCATTGACTGTTGTTTGGCGGCCTTCTCTTCCACCCCTAAACCATGTTCTCTACTGATGAGGGAAGTTATCCCGAAACCCGAGCCATGTCTCGGGCGATACCCAAAAACCCGGGACATGTATCGGGTCTAGAGATTCATCAGTCTAACAAGTACCGACTTGCACCCACCTGGGTGATCCACTACTGAACTACAAGTACCAGAATCCCGAGGGGCGATCCGGAGGAGGGGCTAGCGGTGTGCGCTCCATTGCGGTGGTTTTTACTAGTTGGCTCCCTTGAGCTTTGAGCCGACGGGCTCCTGGATGCTGCCCTGCGTGCCGGTTCGGGCATCGAGGCCATTGACTGTTGTTTGGCGGCCTTCTCTTCCACCCCTAAACCATGTTCTCTACTGATGAGGGAAGTTATCCCGAAACCCGAGCCATGTCTCGGGCGATACCCAAAAACCCGGGACATGTATCGGGTCTAGAGATTCATCAGTCTAACAAGTACCGACTTGCACCCACCTGGGTGATCCACTACTGAACTACAAGTACCAGAATCCCGAGGGGCGATCCGGAGGAGGGGCTAGCGGTGTGCGCTCCATTGCGGTGGTTTTTACTAGTTGGCTCCCTTGAGCTTTGAGCCGACGGGCTCCTGGATGCTGCCCTGCGTGCCGGTTCGGGCATCGAGGCCATTGACTGTTGTTTGGCGGCCTTCTCTTCCACCCCTAAACCATGTTCTCTACTGATGAGGGAAGTTATCCCGAAACCCGAGCCATGTCTCGGGCGATACCCAAAAACCCGGGACATGTATCGGGTCTAGAGATTCATCAGTCTAACAAGTACCGACTTGCACCCACCTGGGTGATCCACTACTGAACTACAAGTACCAGAATCCCGAGGGGCGATCCGGAGGAGGGGCTAGCGGTGTGCGCTCCATTGCGGTGGTTTTTATTTTTTTATTTTTTGCATTTGGATCGATGTTGCAGCAGGCTGCCATGTAAATAGTTATTTAATAAAACATTTTACACTGTTACTTTGCTGGTGTGTTGTATATATTTATAATATTTGCATAGGGTTTGTCGTTGTTTTGGGTGGGGTGGGCGGCGGAGCCGAGCTGTCTTGCAGCCATCATGGCTTCGAGCTCAGTTCCTCTCACTTGTTTCATATTTCTCATGAGGGGTTGTTCCTAATGTTTCTATTTTAGCGAGGTAAAAGAGATCCCATTCGTGGCCTACTGATTTTGCTTGATTCCTTTTGTTTTTTCTAACGATTTTTCTCTATCTGCAAAGACTAAACAGAGTATTGCGACTCTGTGCTTGTTTGTAAATAGAGAATGAACCAAAGAGAACCAATTCCAAAACAGTAAATGCTTGGATAACAATCAATCAAATGGAGAGGGAAGCAGGCACGACGGATTACAACGGGGGCAAAGGCCTGCGTTACCTACCCTTCAATATCTGCAAAGAGAGAATACTCCTAAAAGAAAAGAGGGGGGGGCAGCGTTCAAAGCACATCAGCGTGCATAGACACGAAAATGTTTTTACCTACCACGTACTTGACATTTTACAGCTTTTGATATTTGCTATTAAAAAACCATTGAAATTCACTGAAAAAACCATAGGTTATAGACCATATATAGTTAGGAATTAGCATTTACAAAACCTTGAAAATTCACTGAAAAAACCATGGGTTATAGACCACATATAGTTAGGAATTAGCATTTACAAAACCTTATTTTACTCGCACAAAACCATTGAAATTCCATATATATTTAGTTGCACTAACTATATATCGCGCACCCGCAATCCACTGCTGATGATGTCACATATTACATCATTCATGACATGGTCAGTGACATCACTGATGACATCACTGATGACAACTCAAATGACATTCTTGACAACATAACTGATAATATAATTAATGTGATAATACGATGAACGTCTTCAGACTCTAATATAACCTTAGATACAATCAGTGTAAACAGACACTCACAGATTGTCACCTATCCATGGAGTTACTCATACATCTAGTCAGTCATGCAAAGAATCAATCACACCTCCATTTCCTCAACTATGCAGTTATACATACCTTACTAATTCAAACATATTCTAACACATATTTACTCTCCAATACAATCCCTGATACAAGTTCACAATGATCCATACAGCCACTCACACATTCACTGGCTCTTATGCACAGTTATTTATATATGTCAACTCTCACATGTACTGTGTTTTACGTATGTACTTACTTTGACATGTAGCACTGAGATATCCATTCACTCACCAATACACTCATGCACACAGTCAACTGCCCATGCAGCTGTTTCCACATGCACTTGTGAACCCATACATCTAGTGAATCAACTGCTCACACATCTATGCACAGAGTCATACACCTCCCAGCCACTCACACACATACTCAGTCTCCCATACAAATACTTGGGCAACCAATGAATAACCCATATAGTTACTCATATAGCTACTGATTAACACATTCAGCAGTTTACAGAACAACAGTCATAATGATGCACAAATTAAGACAGTTTAATCACTAACCCATGCACTCAGTGAGACACATTTAATCACTCTCTCATACAGTCAGTCATGCACCTACTAAATCCTTCATCTAGACACTTATACATCCACTCATTCTTCAATATGTAAGACATATTTTAACTTTACAGAAACATACAGTCATTGGTTAATGTCATCAGTGATGTCATTTGAGTTGTCATCAGTGATGTCATCAGTGATGTCACTGACCATGTCATGAATGATGTAATATGTGACATCATCAGCAGTGGATTGCGGGTGCGCGATATATAGTTAGTGCAACTAACTATATATGGAATTTCAATGGTTTTGTGTGAGTAAAATAAGGTTTTGTAAATGCTAATTCCTAACTATATATGGTCAATAACCCATGGTTTTTTTCAGTGAATATATATATACACAGAAAAAAACATAGGTTATAGTTAGTTGGACTATGTGTTCAAGTGTATTTGATAGTGTTCTATTAATTAGTGACTGCATGTATAAGTCATTCTGTTGTTGAATGGGTAGTTGAGTGTGTAGACTTAGAAATCAGAGAGTGGGTATGTAGTAACTTGGTATTGGTGTGTCAATGGTTTCATATATGGTACTCAGTATTTTACAGTGAGTGGTGAAAGGTTATACTAGTGTATGAGGAAGTGTATCAGATTGTCACATGGATGATGTAATCAGTGATGTCATCAATGATGTCATTTGAGATATCATCAGTGATGTCATCAGTGATGTCACTGACCATGTCATGAATGATGTAATAGGAGACATCATCAGCAGTGCATTGCGGGCACGCGAGTTGTAGTTAGCAGAACTAACTATAACAGAGGAATGGTTTTGTTTGAGTGAAATGTCCAGCTAACTATAACACCCCTGAAACCTATGTTTTTTCTGTACATTTCAAGGTTTTTAAATGCAAATTTCTAACTATAACGTCTCTGAAACCTATGTTTTTTTTTGTGAATTTCAAAGGTTTTTTAAATGCTAATTTTTAAGTGTAATAGTAGTTATTCTTATTTTTTTGTACTGATTTTCTAGTTTTCTAACTGTTTATTTATTAATATTTTATTAATTGAATAACTGTATATATTTTTCTAAAAATTGCAAAAACAACGTAAAAAAATAATTCAAACTGATATATTATTTATTTTTTTATTTTTATTTTAATATATTTATATTATTTTCGTTTTGTAATTTTTTTTTTCCCAAATTTTTTCGGAGTTGCGCACCCAAAGCGTACACATCACGGTGGGTGCGCGGATTCTAGCCGCCATTTTAGAAAAGTCGTGAAGGATCCGCAAATGGTGTGCGAAGGGTGCCTGTTTTTCAGTTACATCATATACATTTAATATTAATTGAATTGCGCGATTGGTATGCGACCAGTCCGCGACTCTTGCTCCCGCGCATTTGCCCCACATGCGCATTCAAGTACGCGATGCTTGTACGGTGGCGGGTCCCGCGTGACGTCATATATGTGCTGGAGCACGCTGGATGCACGACTCCCGCAAATTTTTTTTACGTTCTAAAATTATATGTATGTGTCTTTAATATACATAATAGGGCAGGAGATTATCTAAGATATTCATAAAAATAATATATTTGTATTTATAATAAAATTAATTTTTTTTTAAAGACGCGTCAGGTGCGTGCTTCGTGAGCGCAGAGTGCGCGAATCCCATGTGACCTCCAAAAAAAAGATTTCATTGGTTCATAACATTTCCCACTGTAGATATTGTAGGACCCCACCCATGTTATTCATTCTTGTTGGAGCATGGTGTTTTTCAAAAAATATTAAACAAAATTGCATAGCAGAAGGAAGTATCTTCTGAAGAAGAATTCTTGCAGGAGATACCACGTCAACAGAGGCCGGAATCTGTTGTGTGGAAATTCTTCACTTTTCCCACCTGGAGAGAAGAAAGTAAATGCAAGAAAGGTGACGTGCAAAATTTGTGACCAAGTCCTGTCAAGAGGCAGTGAAAAATAAATACTCTTGTGGCACTGCTTCTATGTACAACCATCTCCAGACCACACATCCTCTCAATCTTGCTCGGGAGGAAATGAGCGAGTTGCTTTGAACCCCTCACCTGCTGTGGCAAGTACGTCTGGAGCGTCCTAAGGAACACCTGCAATGGACATTAAGCCAGAACTTGTCTTTCTCGAGCAACACTGTGTGAAGTGTAAGAAACTTATATGCTTCGGTGAGCAGTCTGTGGATACAGTTTGTGCGCCGCAACTCAACCATCTTTTTTAATTATTTTTTTGGGGGAATGATAAGTAATTCCAAAAGTTTCCTGTGTTATTTATTCTTTATTGTGTTAATTTCTTGAAAAAAAACCCAAAAAATACAAAATTGTTCAATATAATAAAAAAACTACAAAAGAAAAAAGAAGAAAAAAAAGTTCTTATCAGAACTACCTTATCTGGTTCAAGAAAGAAATAAGAATGCATCAGTAGTATATGGTGAATTTATAGGTGAAGGTTTATGAGGAAGTACTGCAGCGTGATACTCCAAGCTCTTTAGTTGTACTGCACTGTGGCACTTCCAAAGCACAGGGATGTGAAATATGTGCTTCCCTCTGCACTACTGCACAAACTGCAGAAAATGCGGTGACACAGGCACCCTTGCAACATGGTACAGGATGTCTGTGCGGAGATTGTTTTTGTGCAGGAAGGAACACCTTCCTGCACAAA
This sequence comes from Lissotriton vulgaris, assembly GCF_964263255.1. Taxonomy (NCBI): domain Eukaryota; kingdom Metazoa; phylum Chordata; class Amphibia; order Caudata; family Salamandridae; genus Lissotriton; species Lissotriton vulgaris. Next base: position 393,929,118 of record NC_141694.1, on the reverse strand, counting down.
AACAATCAGTAAAGGCATTTTTCTCTTTCAATGTATGCTGTGGAATGCAGCATGCTTTGAAAGAGGAAAAAATGAGGAGAAATGAAAACAATTCTCCTTGTTGCGCCTTGCTACACCAACTCTAGGATGGCACAGCATTCACACACATGTCCAGAATTTCATGAGACTGACAGGAGGTATCCTACGCTGCATGGGTACTACTACAGTATTTAATGGACTGGACCAATAGTATGTATCCGCTTCGAGATTTGTAAGGATTATGCACAGAATATTTTATGTGTACTTGTGTTGGTGCCTAGGTCATTTTATAAGAATACCACTAGTAACTGGAATGATGACAGTGCTGCAAACAGAGTGAGCACTTAATTTATAAGCTCTTACGTATTGATGGAGTGATAGGATAAGTAGATAGTCGTATATAAGTGATTAAAGAAGTGCAAGGGACAGACTGGACGATTCCTACACTTCATGAGTACTAACTGGGTATTTAGAAGAGTGTATCAATAGTATGCAGCTAGTTAGAGGTGTGCATGCATAGTGTACAAAATATTGTACCTGCACTTGTATTAGTGGCTAGGCAATTCTTTAGGTTTATGACTAATAACTGGAGTAATTGCTGCAAAGAGAATGCATGCTCAATTTATAAGTGGTTAGGTATTGATGAAGTGATATGGTGTGTAGATAGTGCTTTATGGATGAATGGCGAACAGCATGGGACAGGCAAAAGGATTCCTAGACTGTATAGGTACTAACTCAGGGGCATATTACCAAGGGGGGCGATAGGCAATTATCACCGATTTAGCGGCGTTTTTGACCGCTAAGCGGCAATATTTCTATCGCCCTATTAACAAGCTGTCGCTAACTGATGTTAGCGACAACTTTCAGGCAATAGCGAGCGGTTTGGGGCCCACTTTGCATGTCAGTGATGAAATGCAAAGTGGGAGTACCCAATCAGTTAGCGACTGAAAGCAGTCGCTAACGTCGCTATCGCCTATTAGCAAGGCAGGCGTAGCATTTGAAATATTCGCGCTGAGCGCGAATATCTCCAAATACTAACACCTGCCCAGACCAGTTCTTAGCCATGTTATCCAAGGGGAGGTGGATTACATGGCTAAGAGCATTTTATCGCTAATGCGTGAATATCGCTGTATTCTCAGCGATATTCACGCATTTCGCCGCTATTGCTGGATATTTTAGCACAATGGAGAAAAACGTTGCTAATAGCATGTTTTCTCCGCTAAAATATCTAGCGATAGGCAGCAATAAAAAAATCGTTGCTAAGCCTATTTAGCAATAAATATCGCTACTTGTTGGTAATATGCCCCCGAGTACTTAAAAGACTGTATCAATGCTATGTAGCTGATAAGAGGTCTGCATGCATAGTGCACAGAATAGTGTAGCTGTACAATTTTGCTGGCTAGGCCATTCCTTAGGTACATGACTAGTAACTAGAATAATTTCAGTACTGCAAATAGAGTACATGCTGAATTTATAAGTGCTTAGGTATTGGCGGAGTGATAGGATACGTAGATAGGGATGGATGGGTGATTGGAGAAATACATGGCACAGACAGAAGGATTCCAACACTGCATAGGTTTTAACTGGGTATTTAGAAGAGTGTATTAATAGTGTGTAGCTTGTTAGAGATCTGCATGCATAGTGTACAAAGCATTGTACCTGTACTTGGGTTAGTGGCTACGCCATTCCTTAAGTATATGACTTATAACTGGAGTAGTTTCAGTGCTGCAAAGAGTGCATGCTAAATTTATAAGTGTTTAGGTATTAATTGAGTGATAGTATATGTACATAGTTCTGGATGAGTGAATGGATAAGTGCATGGGACAGACAGAAGGATTCTTAGAATGCATAGGTACTAATTGAGTATTTAAAAGACTGTATCAATGCTATATAGCTGATTAGAGGTCCCTATGCATAGTGTACAGAAAATTTAAGCTGTACTAGTATTGGTGTGTCTATGGTTTCGAAAATAGTAGTCTGTATTTTAGGGTGTGAGGAGGTGCATCAGATGATCACGTGGATGATGTCATCTGTGATGTCATTTCAGATGTCATCAGTGATGTCACTGATTGCGCCATGAATGATGTAATATGTGACGTCATCAGCAGTGCATTGCGGGGGCCCAAGTTATAATTAGCACAAATACCTATAACGGCCAAATTTCTCTTGTTTTGTATAAGTGAAATGTCCAACTAACTATGACGTCCATGAAACCTGTGGTGTTTTCAGTGGATTTCTGTGTTTTTTAAATGCTAATTTCTAGCTACAATGTCCATGAAACTTGTGTTTTTTTATATGTATTTAATCTCCTTTCACTCTTACAAGGAAGGAATCAGCTCTCAGGTTGTAGTTTGGATGTATTTAATCTGCAAAGGATGTGATTCACGCATTTTGGTTCATCCGAACCTTGATAATGATACAAGACATCGTTGTAGTATCCTTATTTCAATGTACAAATGCCTCCAGTTGCCAACAATAACAACGGACTACATATTACTTTATTCCAAAAAGCTGGCAGCCATATTGGCCTGGTCACAATGTATAAATTCAGGAATTGATACAATAAAGAAAAGCAAACAAGTGTTAATATGCACACAATGTCATTTCAGCATATCTTGCCCCTTGACCACCATACCTGTATGTCCGTCAACGTAACTTATTCATAATAAACATATTAAGGATTGCAAACATCAACATAAACAATGGACTGCACATATATGTAAAGTGAAAGGCTATTGGCCATAATAATCTGGGCACGTTGCGTATTATAATGGTTCTTACAGGAAAGAAAAGAAAAAAAAGGGGTGTTAATATACACACACTATCCCTAAATAAAGTTTTAGCAATTATAGTTCCTTCCTTTCAAAGCTCATTTGAGATGTCATGAGTAATGTAACTGACCATGTCATGAATGATGTAATGTCTGAGGTCATTAGCAGTACATTGCGGCGGCGCAAGTTATTGTTAGCTCAGGTAACTATAACTGCAGAATTGCACTGGTTGTGTATGAGTGAAATCTGAGTCTAACTATACCGTCCCTGTATTCTTTGGTTTTTTCAGCAAATTTCTATTTTTTTTTACGTTAAGTAAGATGCATATCACAATGGATGGTGGGGGATAGGAAGCAGGGCCTGGCATTGTACTGCCCCCACCCAAGCTTGCTGCTCCTGCCTTTCCAACTCCTAGCCATTCATTGTCCAAGTTCATGTCCCTGCTCCCTTATTACAACCCTGTGTGGCTGTTGTTCTGCCAGTGGCCTTCCAGCCTTCTCTGAACAGTTAGCTTGCTGCCCCATCCACCTCCTCCCTAACCTCTGTTGTCTGAATCCGTGGACTAGTCTCCTCCCTCCTGCCATGCATGGTCTGATGTGCTGCCACTGCCCTCCATTTAGCATGATGTACCAGTCCACTCCTCCTGCCCTTCATTGCCCAATTCTATGCTCGATCATTGAGCTCCTGCTTAGCCTCTGTGCTTAGCTCGCTGCTCCTATTCTCCTTCCCCCAGCCCTCCAATGACTGTGTGCATGCCCCTACTCTATCTTTTTGCCCACCATGTTCCATGGACCTACCACTCTTATCTACTCTGAGTGCTCTGTTGAGCTACCACTCCCCTCACACCTGCCTAGCATTGTCAGATGACTGTAACCTGTCCCTGCCTCCTCCACCCTGCCTGTCCACATTCAATGCCCCTATCCCCTTCCTCCTGTTCTCCATAGTCCATTTTACTGCCACACCCTTCTGCCCTCACTGTTCTGTTGTGCTGCAACTGCTCCTCTTGCCTGCCCTGCGTGGTCTGTCATGGGGCCCCGATCCCCTGAACTCTCTTGTCTTTGCCTTGGTCCTGACCCTCCCTTCGAGACACCATGGTCCTTTGTGCATGCCCCTGCATCCTCCTTCTTGGCCATCATAGCCATTGTGCTTCCACTAACCCTGCCGCTTGCCATGCATGGTCGACTGTGCTGCCACGGACCCTCCCACCTTCCCTGTGTGGTCAGCTAGCTGTCCCTGACCCCTCCCACTTTCCCTCCCTGGTCTGTGAGTTTGCCATTATAGTCTCACTATTGCTTCCATGGAGTGTCTTGCTTCTAGTTCCCATCCTGCCTGACCTACATGGTCATCCTGCTACTCCTGCCCTGCCCCCTTGCCCCCAGCCCTCCGTTTCCATGTGCAGATCCCTATTCCCTCCCTCCTGGCTTGTCTGTTCCATTGTAATGCCCCTGATCTGTACCTCCTACCCTTTATGGTCTGTTATGCTGCCATTTTTTCACCTGTCTGTCCATTATGGTCAGCTAGCTACCATTGCCCCTTCCCCTCTGTTCTCTGTTGTCCATGTGCATGGTCCTGTTCACTCCCTATTACTTTCTATGGATTGTTGTGCTGCACTCCCATCCTGCATGCCCTATGTGGTGTATCGTGCTGCTGCAAACCCTGATGTCTGCCCTGTAGGGTCAGTCTGGTGCACCTCTCCATGTCCCTCCTGTCCTCTGTTATCCAAGTCCATGTCCCTACCCCAATTCCTCCTGGCTTCCATGATCCAATGTACATGTGAGTATCCATGTGAGTGTGTGCATTGTGTGTGTCTGCCTGATTGTGAATATATGTGTGTGCAAGGGAGAGGGTACATTTCTTAGGGGCAGGGCTTACTGCTCTCGAGAGAGGGAGGCCTGGGCCTGGAGTAGGGGCTGCTGAACCCAAGTTTCTAACTTAGTGACCTATCCACCAGGGAGAATGAGATATGTAAGAAGAAATATTTTCTTGGCACACTGATTCACGTACTTCAACCACAAATGGTTGTTGGGGCCACCCAAGCTATGGCCACTAGGAGCCAGATGTAGGTGAAATAGATTTACCGATTTTTAATTACCGAATTTTAGCGATTCGGTAATTAAAAATCGGTAAATCTATGGGGTGGATATGTAGGTATTCCAGATGTGCTGGAATACCGAATCCGATGATTTCGGTATTTACCGATTCGGTAATGCCCATTCATTCCTATGGGCTTTGAAGCCCATAGGAATGAATGGGCATTACCGAATCGGTATTTACCGATTCGGTAAATACCGATTTTCACAAGGGTGCAGGGGGTGTCACTTTGACACCCTCTATCACCCCCAAAACAGGCTCGGGTGCCATGTGGTAGGCATACATGCCCTAAGGGCAGGTCTGCCTGTCACATGGCATAGGTGTGCATGCACACATGTGCATGCACACCGGAATCGGTATTTTACCATCAAATTGGATTTGATGGTAAAATACCGATTCGGTAATGCCTCTGGGACTCTGAAGAGTCCCACCTACATCTGGGTGGCTCACGTTCGGTAAATTTACATATTTGTTATTTTACCGAATCGGTAAAATTAACGAATCAGTAATTTTACCGATTCGGTAAAATAATGCCCCCTACATACCTATCTCCTATTTACCAATCGGTAACTGCCGAAAATACCGATTTTGGGCCGTTACCGACCGACCTACATCTGGCCCCTGATCCCTTTACTATCTAGTACACTCACACAACAGTACATTGGCTCATATTTTATTTTCATAAAAATGTATTCTTTACAGTTACAAATTTTGATTAAAAACAACTCATTACATGCCTATAATAAACCACATGAACAATTTCATAAAATGCAACTTTAGTACACATAAAGATAAAAAAACTTAATCAATTAATAGTGACACTCATGTAGTTAAAAACTAGAACAATTTTACAGAAAGGGGAGAGACATACAAAGACATATTTAGTTTGTCATTGGAAATTGCACATTTTGAGACCTAGCATAAATGAAACCAAATCCTGTACCTGTACTTAATTCTTTGTCTACAGGTTGGGTTTGGTCCCTTGATCGTGCAAAAGAGGCGTTGACGCGTTTCGATGGATTGTGCTAATATTCTACCATCTTTATCAAGACTGACTAATGAGCCTCTCCTTTGGTTGGGCAGTGGTTGGTTGCCACTGACACAAGACTCCTGTTCACATAGTACAAGGTCCTGCTATTTCAGATTTCCTACTAAGAGCCATTCAGACCTTCATTTTACTCTGTTCTTTCATCTCTTGGTTGTCCTTTACTCCTTAGAAGCCGCCTTTTTTTTATATCTAAAAACCTTTTTGTCGCACTTTGCTTCCTTCTTTTTTATAATATTGTGTTTGTATGTAGTCCAATGGTGGGTCTTCTATTTAGTTAATGCCCATCCGTCTTAGGTTTAAAAATTATCATTTATCTCTCTTGCCGTGGGTCTCCAGGTATTAGAGGCTTTTGTCTGGGGTGGATACTTTTGGCTCGCTTAATCCTAGTCTCAGATGTTCCAGCTCTTGTATTCCACACCCTGCGCTGTTTTCAAACGTCCTCGGAATCGCCTGCCATGTCACGTCGGAAACGAAAACGAGAATGAGATATGCTCTGGGAGACGGAGACCTGTACCCAGAGTGAGCTTTCTGCACCAATGCTCAGGAGATGCAGAGGGGAAGCAGGGATTAAGGCAATGAACTTGGGATAGGGGCTGTTGCATAAGGAAAAGAGATGCAGGAAACATTTGTCAGGCTTCTTTACCAAGGCGAGGGATGTACCTGCCGTGGGGCAGAGGGAAGGGGATTTTCAGCTGCACAACAGAGATAAACAATGGCTGTTGCAGTTGGGAGAGGGACACCTGCTGCTAGGAGTGGGTTGGAGATGCACCAGGAGACAGGATAGGGGGACCTGTAGAGGGTGAAGGGCAACTGCACCGGGATCAGGGGCAGCAGCAATGGGGTATGAATTCCTGCAACACTGAGGAGGGCTTCCGAGGAGGGAATGTGACCACATAATACCAGAGCGGGCGCGGCCATGCCAGGAAGCCGCCTTCAGAACTAGAGAGAGGTGGCGGAGACTCCGCGGCAGAACCAGGGCAGGTGCAGCTGCATTCAGGACAGAAAATGCCCCAGGGTGGCTTGCTGTAGCACCAGGGTGGGCAGGTGGGCACACGCTGCTGCACAGTGTTTACTGGGCATGCAGTTGGCATTTCTAGGTTGGGTATGGCAGCACAGAGATGGCACCCCGGGCCCTGCGGACTGAACCAGGGTGCGGACTGGCAACACAAGGGACTGGACTATTGAACTTGCGACCCCAGGAAGGGGGTAGGCGGGTTGGCAACATTGGGGATTGAGCTGACCTACAGGGTTTTTGAGTGGGGCTGTCGATGGTGGGCACTGACTTACTTCCTAAACCCCCACTCCTCCCCCCGCCCCCTCGCTATCTTTTACAGAGTCTGTTCTCTGCCAGAGCAGCGCTGCCAGTCCAGAACAGCATGCTGAGCCACTAGATGTTCAGGGACGTTATAGTTAGAAATTAGTATTTTAAAAACCTTTGAAATGTACTGAAAAAAACATACGTTTCAGGGACCTTATAGTTAGAAATTAGCATTTGAAAACCTTTGAAATTCACTGAAAAAAACACAGGTTTCAAGGATGTTATAGTAATAAATTAGCATTTAAAAAACCTTTGAAATTCACAAAAAAAACATAAGTTTCCGAGACGTTATAGTTAGTTGGACATTTCACTCGTACAAACCATAGAAATTCAGCTTTTATAGTTAGTTAAGCTAACTATAACTCACGCCCCCAAATCAAATGCTGACTACATTATACCATCATCAATGTCATTTCCCAGACATGCATACTGGTTAATTCTCTAGTTAGTCTGACTCTTGTTAACCATTTAATCTTTCTCATACCCACAATTAGTATACTGCAGTCCTCTAAATCAACTTTTCCACACTTTAGCCTGATTACAATGTTGGCGAGTCCGACACCATTGGTTAGTTGGTGTTGGACTCACTGACATCAGGCCTGCATTCTTCCCCCGCAACATCACGATGCAGCAGGTGGAGGCATTGGGCAGAGGGACAGTGTGCCGCACTTCAAAGAGGCTCAAAGAGCACATTGGTGCATTGGATGGTCAGTAATCCCTACAATAAGGGCAGTCCCTGCTCAGGCTTTGCCATAAGGATTACAATGTCCCTTTCCTCCTGCCCTTTCATGGTGGGTCACCTTCCAAGAAAAGACAGACAGGAAGTGGCATAGGAGGCCCCTAGCGGTTCCCTCTTCCCCTGGCACTCCTCTATGGGGCCCCTAACCATCCCTGTACTATGGCTCAGGCCTCGCATGGAGCCTGACATGCGGTGTAGGGATGTTTTCAAAGTGTTAATTTTCTGTTCCGGCATGTGCTGCAGTTCGCAGCATACACTGCAATAGAAAATATACACATTGAGAACGCTGTGAAGGAGGGCACATCGTAATCAGTGCAGCTGGACAGCCGACTTCTAATCGGGCTGTCCTTCTTCCCCCACTGTGCCGGTCAGACAAGAGCCCAACTGGCATCGTAATCAGGCCCTATGTCACAAGCATACATTTTTTTGTTTTATCTCAATGTGAGTGTGATCAATGACAGCTAATAGTTTCTGTATGCTATGTTTCTTTTTTAATTACAAAATATGTTATAAAAAATATACCTCTTATTATAAGTAAATGTTTAAGAGGGCAATTAAAATAATGTCTAAAGTGATGACATTTAAATTACTTTAATGCTGTCTCTATTTTAAGGGCAAGCCTGGTGTTAATATGCAGCTTATTTGGAAGTTTGTTTATTTTAACTTTGAACAGTGCACACTGAGGTGGAGTTTCAACTCTGAGTGGGTTTACATTTTGAAATAAATGATTTTCATTTAGCCTTCCTTCTGTTGCTAATGGATGACTCTGAAATGTTAGCATTAGAAGAATAATTTGCATAGCTGATACCAGTCGCTGCTCGAATGACTCAAGGGTGGGGATGTCGTGCAGGGGTTTGCGTGAGGGGACGAGATATCAAAATACATTAAAAAAACAGACCTTACTGGGTCCCGCACCAACTCCACACCTGGCCGGGTCCCGCCACAGGAAAGAACAGGAAGCAGGCAGCCTCCCTACCCTCTCCTAAGCCAATCACAATGCTGCAATGGAAGCGTTGTGATTGGTGGGGACAGAGCCCAGCCGGGCGCCTATGGACAGGCCTCTTTCTCTAAGTAGGCTGCATGCAGCCTACTTAGAGAAAATGCAGAATGCACATGACTGGTTTGATCGATCCCCTACCCTAATGGAGGAGCTGCCCCTATCTGAAACAGTCCACCCAACTACAAGAGTATTAATGTTAAAACGTGGTGTGGCACTTGCGGTGTATAAAGCTTAAAATGAATGCAAATGCTTGAAAGCAACAAAATTCAAGCATTTGTCTAATACGTTATAGGAGCTTTGGTTAAAAGAATGCACCTCATTTTAGACAGCATGGACAAGTTATTAATATTGTTAAACTGTAAATGCTAACTGTTGCAAATTTTTAAATTAAAGATCCAACTTAAATGCAGTATTAACTGTAGGAACTACGAATGGAAAGGCATATTCTCGGTAATTGTATTCTGTGATCTATTACACTAATCCATCAAAAGACCAATAGATTTCTGATTATCTATTAGAAAGATGACACAGCGCTGATGTATTAGTCACTAATAAACCTCACAAGTGAGAAATGGGCCTTAGACGTTCAATACATTTTAGAGATGTTTTAATCAAATGATTTCTATCATTTTACGACATTTTTTCATTCATTTACTTTCTTTTGAAAATGCTGAGAGCATCATCAAACAGTGTACTAATGATAATGTATAAAGAAAGCGTCATCCAAGTATGTATAATTGTAAAACATACCCACCTAAAAACATTTTTAAGCTAAAAGTCCTGAAGTACTAGATGAACCTACATGCAAATTGTACTTTGAAATTTGAAAACCCTCTGGGGAAATACACAAAGAAAAAACATGCTATGGTATGCTTAGGGTTACACTTGAATATATGTTTACATTAAGTATGCAAACATACTTACATCACTAGTGTCATACGATGCATGTAAACTAATTAGTATTTCTGTAAATTACACACAAAAATATGTGATGAGGGTTTGAAAGTTGCAGTATATGTTTTAATTCTGTAGCATGCATTGTTCATTCTCGTCAACCTTGGCACAAATGTGTGTTTTACACACAGGCCATATTTGGTGTTAGGTAAACTAACACGTGTGCCCTATGCTCGACGTGCTACATAAAGTACTTACTGCTGCGGCAACAACGACAATTCTGCATGTAATTAATTATACACTATAAAATAATATGCCTGTCTTTCTTGTGGTAAAATACACATCTCTCTATTTAGAAAGTTTTTTCCATAAGAAAGTGACATCTACTCCTGGAAATTCTGGTGTACATCATCAGTAATTCATGACTAAATCAAATTGACAAGAAAAGTTTGGTATTCTGGCCCACTTTAACATGGTGTTGAACAACATAGCCTGGCCATTTCCATGAATCTGACAGTAGGCCTAGACAACATTTCTGTTGCACAGTTGTTCACTTGTTACACAAAGATCCTTGAATTCAGCTGTTAAGAACTGTTGTGAAATTACGCACTGGGAGTGCCAGACCTTTATTATGTTGCATGGGAACAACGTGAAACACAAGAACACAACTGGCTGCTGCTTGTGGCACTTGTGTTGTTTGTGCTATTCGTTTAACGCAAATTGTGTCCTCGCATTCAAAATGGACCCCAGTAGGCATTTCATGCTAAAATATAATGGGAAATTATATATTTGCTATTCATGGGAGTTTGTGTACATTTTCCAAAATGTCTTATAATTATTCAACAACAATTGATAACCATCTGGTTTCTTTTGTAAACAAGATCATATAGACTACACGCTTGCAAAAGAACCACAGTGGAGGCACGTGTGTCTCTCTCTCTCACTCTCACTCTCTTTCCCTTTTTCTCTCATTCTCTCTGATTGGCGTGCGTTCATCTAAAACAGAGACAAGGAGTGAGCAAAGGGACTGGTATTTTCGACAACACCCTAGACCTTTGCGTACACTTGATGCCATTTTAAGGCTGAACAGAAAATTCCTCTCTGTTACATGGTACAGATTTAAAGGCATTGCATTATCTTTGTGACAATATTCACTGTAAACGAGCCAAACAGGCCATATAGTAGGAGACCATTGACCTAACCACTGATTTGTTGATTAAAATCTGCCTGCTGTAGAATTGAAGAATCTGTGAAAGTGGAAAGCATTGCAAAAAGTATAGATTACAATGGATCCAAATGGAAGATACTTGCCTGTATTTTCACGTATGCATACAAACTAAACACCTGGAAAATACATCATCCTGCATACTAAATGCACACAGAAAGTGTCACCTAGACATCTTAGCATAATTCAATTAGGTTTATAATAACTTACATATAACTTACCGATTCGGTATTTAAGAACTGGCAATCGGGATGTAGGTATATTTACCGAATCATTTACCGAATCGGTAAGATTCGGTAATTACCGAATCGGTATTTACCGATTCGGTAATTGCCATTGATTCCTATGGCCCTTGAGGCCCATAGGAATCAATGTCAATTACCGAATCGATAAATACCAATTCGGTAAAATTACTGAATTTACAAGGGGGACAGGGTGTCACTTTGACACCATCTTGCACCCTTGATTCTGGCTTGTGTGCAATGTGACACACATACATGCCCTTAGTGCATGTACACCTGTGCCACATGGCACAGGTGTACATGCACAGATGTGCATGTACACAGGAATTCGTTATTTAACATGAGATAATATTTTATGGTAAATAACGAATCTTAAGGGCCTGGGGCACTATTTTAAGTGCCACCTTCATCTGGAATTATCGATTCGGAAAATATACCGAGTCGGTATTTTACCGAATCTGTACATTTACCCAATCTGTAAATTTACAGATTCGGTAAAATTCGGGCTTACATCTCAAAAACCAATTACCGGTTGGTAACGGCCGATTAATTGGCGACCTACATCTGGCCCTAAGTGAGGAACTGCGAAAAGAAAACTAATGTATATGTGCCCCAAGTATAATTTTTTTGCAACGACTTAGAAAAAAACTCCAACAGGTGGGATCTGACCAAGAGGATCCAAGGTTCAATTTTTCAAACCAATGGTGGATGTGTTTGAATCAGGGAAAAGTCAGGGCTTTGTCGAGTACCAGCAATTCATCGACAGACATCCAGTATGGCCTCAACTCTTCCGTGCTTCAGAGCCTCACCCAATACAAAAGGGGCCTTAGTCTGACTACTTCTCCCACTCTTTTTTTGTGTATATCATAGAACATTGGTATTAAGGGAGTGCTCGATGGGAGATGGAGAATGAGTAGACAAACTTGTTTTTGCTTATGGAGAGAGCATCTAGGTTAGCATATCCCCACAAGCTCTGCTCCGTACAATGTGGTTGCTTGGGCCTTTAGTTGATAGAGATCAAGAGCCGGGAGAAGGGCTCTTAATGTTATTCCCTGGAATATCTTGTATATTGCTGAGGCCTGGTGTTGATTTACAACCCTTTTTTCTCTATATGTGCAGACCATGACAATTTACTCTATACCATTATTCCCAGGTACTCGAATCTAGATGCTCTTCCCAGGTTTTCATTTGGCAAAGAGATAGCTTGCTTAAATGTTTTGTGTGATCTAACAGTCATGAATTTGGTTTTTGAGAGGTTGATCTCGAGGCTCTTAGTTAAACAAAAAAGTGTTACAATTAGTCAAGAGCTTCTGGAGGCCTATCGGGGTCCAGGAGATTAAAAGAGTGTTATCAACAAATAGGAGTTCGGGCACCATAGCCCCATCCTGTTTAGGTGCATCTATATTCCCTAGGGACAGGGCTTCCACTAGGTTGTTAATAAATAGGGAAAAAAGGGCCAGCGCCAGGACACATCCTTGCCTCACCCCCTGGCAATCAGAATTCTGTCTTTTAATTGCCCTCCTGTTCCCCAATGGAATTGGGCATAGTTGCTCTTGTGGAGACTGATTATATGGGCGAGTAGGAAATCTGGGACCCCTAGATCCTTTAAAGATGCCCAGAGAAGCCCCCTGTGAACCAGGATGAAGGCAGCTCTGAGGTAAAAAAATGCAATATATATGTGTCCCTCTCTGAGTCTTGTATATTTCCAGAGGATGATAAGCAGCCTTAGGACTTGGTCAATAGAGCTTACTTTTGGCCTAAAACCTGCTTGGTATGTTGACACAATCTCTAGTCCCTCAATCCAATTGTTACGTTTACTTAACCATTGTCAAGCATAGGTTTTCCGCAGCAAGTCTAGTAGGCTAATTGGTTGGAAGTTTGGTGGGTCTCCCCGCTCCCCCTTTTTAAAGATGGGTATGTGTCAACCAACTTACATAGGGACCAAGTGATTAACATTAACAAGTCACCTCAACTTTTCTCACACATTGAGTGTTTACAAAAAATGCCCGTTGTGCATGTGATAATGTGACAAGGTTAAGAGTGTTATCAGGTCCTATTGAAATGTAACGATGGACCTGACAAACCATTTTTTGACACACTAAGCTAATATCTGGGAAGTTGGTAACCTTTAACAATTTCTTATTCTAGTTCCTCTCTCCTTTTTGGAACCTTAGTATTTGTCCGGTTTTTCATGGAAATCCGTTCTAATAATGAAAGACGATTTTAGAAGTATATATTTAATTTTAGTAAATAACGAGAATTGTTCTTTAAACACTTTTTAGCAATATAAGATTAAAAGTTCCCCGTAATTTGCTTTTACAAGATAGTGCGCGGAATAAGCGCCATCTTGGATAAGGAATACATCCGATTAACGCTTGGTCCTTTTTCTATCTTTGAAACCAGTAATAAATGGATATTCAAAGATGGCGCCGGTGCTAGACGCCGCGCCTGGAATAATCGTGAGATACGGATCCAACTGTACACAGGTAAGACCATGAGGAGTGTGCTGGATTCACGTTTAGTTATTGCACTATTAGTTTGTGCAATACTCTTAGCGCTATGAAGATTGCTTGGCGTTAAAAAGCAAAACATGCGAGGGTGCAGTATGACACGCGCTACTAAAATTCGAGTTACCCTACAGATATGGGGTTAAATACTCTAACTCTTGAGGAACTGCTAAATACGATTTTAATAATTAAATTGTTAGTCTATGGCAAACTTATATGATTTAAATTCGGTATAAATTTCGATACGTTTAAAATAAAAACTCACCCACATGTAACAATTTCTATAAACTATGAGATACCTTTTTTAGGCTAAAATAAGGTTTGCATTATTATGTTTCCCTTATTTAGTTGTGGGAATTGACCAACCCAGACGTGGGTTTGCGATTCAAGAACATTAATTTCGTTTTGCCACTTCATTGGACTGGATAGTCCTTTTAAGATTTTAGTGAGTATTTTATATTTTGGCTTTACCATTTAGACCATTAGATATCCAATACTACAACATAGTGTTATTGGTATTTTCCATTTCTTTGCTACAGCGAGTGACAGTGAAATTGTTTATGGGAGAAATCTAATCAAAAATACAGATCTAGCTTTAACAGACAGACAGGTGAGCAGTCAGATTAACCATTTCATGATTCACCGCGAACTACGCCAATTGAGACCTTTGAGCTTTGAAATTAAAATGTCTTCACTAGTCGGGTTTTACTGCGATCTGCCTTTTGTACGTTGTTTCACGGGTGATCTTTGATACACTTTACTCTATAACACTATATTTTTACGCTATAAGTAGAATGAGGGTCTTTTGGATCTTACTTTGCACTATTCTTTACTCGGTTTTTTCGGTTTTTATTCTTTCCTTGCACTTTAGGTTTATTTTTGTCTTTACTTCTGATTGCACGATTTTGATGGTATATACAAATGTAGATAATTGTATCATACTTGGAATGGACTCTTGCCATTTTTTGTAAACACTCAATGTGTGAGAAAAGTTGAGGTGACTTGTTAATGTTAATCACTTGGTTTCAAGTGTGTGATAAGAATTATACATTGATTTGTAATTACATTTCATTGTATGTTCTAGCCCTGACGAAGTCTATCAGCATAAACTGCTGTAGACAAAACACGTGTTGGCTAAAGATCTGAAGAAATATCATTTTGAGAACATTAAAAGAAGAAGACTGACACTGAAAGACTTTTTCTTCTTTATTGCTTTTCCTAACGCGGATTGCAACTGCTCAGGATATATTGTTTACAAATGTTTCATATGTAGTTTTCTACGTTGTTTATGACGCTGGATAGACGTCACTATTGTCCCTTGTAGCAACATTGAGAATTGTTTTTATTTAAATATTAGACATTTGTGCGCAAGTCGAAGAACCTTCTATCCTGTTCTTTTTCAAACAACTTACATAGGGAACCCAGAAGCGAAGTCACGACAGAACAAATCTCCAGGGATTTTATCTGGACGTGGGGCCTTGACCGGTTTAATTGAGAGAATGGCTAACCTAGTCTCCTGAGGCCTAAAATATGGATCTGGACTAATGTGATTAATAAAAAGGAGTTGGTAGTGCCTGGGTGTCCATCAGGGGCTGCTCATATAAACGGGAGAAGTGATACACCCAGGCCTCTGGGTTTAGATGGCAGTCTAGAATCCTACTCCCGTTGGCAATTATTTTCCAAAAGAGGGAATTATCCCCCATTTTGGCAAGCATCACTAGGTCCCCCAGCATGCTTCCTCAAAGGCTGCCTGGGCTTCCCTAATTATCTTCAAATGAAGGCCTCTTAGAGCACTTACCTCTTGCAAATTATTATTTTTTAAAGAATTTAATAAAGCTTCTTTGGCATTGTGGCACGTTTTTGTGTTTCATGGGTTACTTTCAACTTTGTTGCTCTTTGGTGTTATTTTCTTGCAGGGCGCCTGGTCACCAACGATTTGAAGGCTATTGCCATTTCAGTTTGTACATCTGTGATGGGAGCCCGTAGAGATGATAGAATGGACCTTTCAGCCTTTGTGAAGGCTGTATATATCTGTGAGGGTTCCTTGATTATTTAGCACAGCAGGCCATTTAATTGACCTGCGGTTGTTCGCCAGTGTTGGGGCTGTAGGTAGAGAAGCAACTATAGGAAGGGATTTAGGGCCATGGCAACATAATTTAAGACTTAAGGGTTAATGAGCACTTTCCTCACTGGAGTCTATGCACAGTTATCCAGCATATCCCTCATATCCCTCTTAAAAGAGACATGGCTCCACGAATCTTCACAACCCAACCTTTCCGTAACCCTCCCCCACGACTACCAGCTGACCAGGCTGGATAGAAAAGATAAGAGAGGTGACAAGATAGCAATTGCCTTCACAGCAAACACTAAAATACACACCGTAGAGTCCTTCCAGGCAGAATATGTGTTAGACCTATGTCTATATATTGTCTATGTATTGGTTTTTATTAAGCGCCTATCTCACCCGTAGGTCTCATAGCGCATAGGGCGTGGTTTCCCCAGTCTTTTTGCCTCTGCATCCTGTATTTTTGACGCTGTGCTGGATTTCACTTTTGCTGGTTTAGATGCTTTTGGCACTTTGCCACTGCTGATCAGTTTCAAAGTGCAAGTGCTCCTTGTGTAAATTGTTATTGTACTTGGTTATCCATGATTAGCATATTTGTATCACCAATAAGTTTCTAGTAAAGTGCATTGAGTGTGCCAGGGCGGGTGATACAAATGCTACTAGTGAGCCTGCAGCACTGATTGTGCCACCCATATGAGTAGCCCTAAAATGGTGCCTCAGGCCTGCCACCGCAGTGCCTGGGTGCAGTCTGTGAACTGCCATGTCCTGCTGGTCAACGTCCCCACTAACCAGGGCTAACCCTTCCCTTTCTGTACACATTGATCACCCTTATGGAAGGCTCAAGGTACCCCGTTGGGCAGGGTACAGTGTATGTGAAAGGTAGAGGATGTACTAGTGCAGGTGATATGCTCTGGTAGTGAATGACAGCCATTTTCATTTTTCACTATTGTTAGGCTATCTTGCTCATAGGCTATCATGGGGATTGCTGGCTACAGTGGTTACCTGCATATCTTCCCAAGATAGGACATAAAAGGCTGGTATCCCTGAACTCAGAATTTAATAAGACATCTATTAGGAAAGGTGGTTTTCAAATCCTGTGTTTGAGAACAGCACTTTTAGACAGTGGCTGTTCTCTTGTCTGACCTTTCTGTGTTCCTTGGCCTGTTTGTGAATTGACTGTCTGGTTTGAGAGTGACAGGGTCTGGGGAGCCCCCAGGAGGCTGGATGAGTCAGCCCTAGACTGAATGATTGCATCTGCATCTTGAGTGGTGGGAGGGGATAGCACCTTGGGCTGAATAGGGCTGTGCCTGCCTGCCACAATGCTGGCTCCACCTCCTGCTGGGCGGCTGACGACCCTGCCCCTCTCTCTGAAAGGAAAGGAGAAGCAAGGAAAACAATGTGCTCAAGGAACATCTAGAACTGGTTCAGACCAGGCTCAGAGCCCTCCTGCACAAAGGGAACAAAGACTTTTAGGGGTATACGAACATGACCCCTGACTACAGAAAATTAGATAATCCTGGAATCAAGAAGGAACCTCTGCCAAGGAGAAAGCAGGAAGACTGAAGAAGGAAGACTGTCCTGCTGTTGCTTTGCTGGACTGACCTGCTGTTGCTTTGCTGTCAAGGAGAGGGGAAGGACTTTGCTTTGTGCTGTGTACCCTTGCTTGAAGGAATCTCTAAGGGCCTGAGGAAAAGTTGGATCCCTGTTAAGAAGTCCCAGGAGCAAAAGGACTTCGCTCCCAGCTTCCCTGAACTCTGCTGAGAGAGTTCTGTTCTTCCCAGAGTGCTTGGGCCAGTTGTGGTGCCTCTGGAAGTTGTACATGTGTTGGGAAGCTGGAAACCAAGAATTTAAAGACTTTCAGCAAGTTTCAAATTACCATTACAGCTTTCACTTGGAACTTTTGTCGCATCTAAAGGTACTGTTGGCTAAAACGTAACGCAACTGTGAATTGTTTTAACGCAACCTCTTTTGAAACCATATTCTTCAACTGCATATGTTGGATTTTTGTTGTTTTGGTCTTGTTTAGTATAGATTAAATACTTTGATTTTTCTGAACTGTTGTGGAGTCCATTTGTGGTATTTTCACTGTGTTACTGTGAGTGTTGGTACAAATACACATTGCCTTTGATAAGCCTGACTGCTCGTGCCAAGCTACCAAGGGGGTGAGCAGGGGTTATCTACGGAGTGTATCCTCCTTACCCTGACTGGAAGCAAGGGTCCCTATTTGGACAGTGGTACCTACCTCTGCCATCTAGAGACCCCCAGATCTAACAATATGTATCTCCACAACAGAGAGCACCAGCAAGGAGTCCTGGAAAGGTGCAATTCTCTACAGGCACCCCTGGAAACAAAGCTCACTTCTACAACAATCTAATAGAGACAATTGTGCCGCCGATAACTTCCTCCTATTAGGGGATTTTAATTATCACGCAGATCTGATTCTCCTACACATGATCTTACCACCAGCCTAAAGACATTAGGCGTAAACCAACTGGTGATAGGTCCCACCCACATAGCTGGTCACACCTTAGACCTACTATCCACATACTCCCCCTAAATAAAGATGACCAACTACTTCCAGTCCTATGGTCTGACCACTATGTAATAAGGTTCCATATACTCGGAATATCGACTCAACCACAACCCACAAAAGCATCTAAACTAAAAAGGCCATGGAGTAAGATAAACTTTGATTATTTCCCAGCAAACTTTGCCCCCCTTTCTCCTTCAGAGCTGGACAACGCTGGACAACGCAAACAAGGCAGCCAAATGTCTTGAGCTAGCCATTAGCACGACCCTAGACACAATCGCCATTAGGAAGGCAGAATGTAAATGGAGGCATACAAAAATACAACAGACAGACAGCACTACAAAAGAACACACCAGCATTACATGGATCATATAGCCACAGCTAAAGAATTCTACCTAGGAAATAGAATAAATCAGGCCTCCACTCTTATAAAGAGCTGTACAAGATTGTGAAGGAATTCACCAACTCCCCCTCCTGCCAAATAACGCTCATCGCTTCCCCGATTGGGCCGACTCCCTCCTATTGTTTTTTGAAAATAAGATAAACAACATTCACAAACTCTTTCCCCAGCCAACCGATACACCACCAAAACAGATACATACTGAGATTCCTCACTTGCACACAAACTCTCTCAGAGAATTTCACGCAGTCACAGAGGAAGAAGTATGCGCCTCTTCCCATATTTTAGGTAAAATTGGACCTGCCCATCTCCCCAATCTGACCAGAATTTTCAATCTCTCACTATCTCAATCCACCGTACCTTCACAATGGAAAGAGGCCATAGTTAGACCTATCCTAAAAAAGCTGACAGCCGATCCTAAACAACTTCTCTCCCACCCCTGTTTGGTAAAATCATAGAATCACTGGTCAACAACCAACTATCTAAATAACCAGAAAGCATTAATCTGTTAGACCCGTCCCAATGGGGGTTTCGGTCCTTCCACAGCACACAAAGGGCCTTACTAGAGATAGTCAACAACATCAGTCTTTCTCTCGACGCAAGACAATCTGCCATCCTGATCTTACTTGACCTATCGGCTGCTTTCGACACCATCTCACATGGCATCCTTTTGGAGCACCTACGGAGTTTAGGGTTGAAGGCCCCCACTGAAATGGCTCAAGAGCTACCTGAGGGATTGGTCTTTCAAGGTCCAAATACTAGATTTTCTCCTTCAAGAGCCAGACGATCGAAAAGGGAGTCGATCAGGGATCCATTCAAAGCCCCACACTTTTTAACTTATATGTGTCGCCCTTGGCTAAGATAATCAGATCCTATGGTTTTGAAACAGTGTCATACACTGATGACGCGGAATTACTAATCACCCTCAGACCTGATCCCACCGGCACTAAACACAGATTCAAACAATGCATGATGGCAATAAATGACTGGATGATAAATAACCACCTATTTGCCAACGCTAGAAATACAGACATCACGCTCTTTGGTGATGCACAGAAACTATGGACCAATGACTGGTGGCTGCCTTCTCTGGGACCCTGCCCCTCACCCAAGAGAGCAGCCCTCAATCTTGGTGTGATAATAGACTACAAACTCTCCATGGCGGATCACATTAATTATGTAGTTCACACCAGCTACGGTCTAATGCGCAATCTTAGAAAAGTCTTCAAATGGATTCACCTTTCCTCTTGCATGGCCCTCGTACAGGGACTAATCATTAGCCGCTTGGACTACAGAAATGCGCTACTTGTATCCATAAACGAAGAGCATCTGACAAAGCTTTAGGTCCTGCATAACACTGTGGCCAGGCTGGTCCTAAACCTCCCCCCCGCTCTCCATCAGCGCCCAGTCTGAATAGCCTCTACTGGGTCCCCATCAGAAAGAGGATCAACTTCAAACTCTGCTGTCTGGTACACAACACACATAACAGTAAAAGGCCACAATATCTAGCAAAGAAACGGATAAAACACCAACAAGTTTGAACCCTTAGCTCCACCAGTAAACAACTCCTAACTGTACCGAAGGTCCACACAGTAAGGAACAGTGGCAGATCCTTTTCCAGAATTGCTCCTGAAATATGGAACACATTGCCTCTACATCTCCGATTGGAAACCAATCACAAGAAATTCCGCAAAGCCCTCAAAACTGGCTATTTTTGTTCTGTCTCCCCACCTCTTCTGGTTTTCTGAGTATTAGCTAGTGCTATGAGACGTCTGGGTGATATACGCACTTAACAAATACCAAATCCATACATTCATGCATAATCAATTTTTGAACAATACTGTTCCTTCTAAAATGTAGTCATGGCCATGTATGGGTTTGAAATGTACATTGAGTTCACCCCGTATCACTATCTGGTTGCTAGGAACTATTAAGCAAACAGACTGTTGCAAGATGTCTAGAGTCAGAGATTTAATGCTCCTGCTTCTTGGCTTGCAATACACATTGTGCAAGTATTTGCTACTCCCCTTGGGAAGAGTAATTCTTAAACGCAGAACGTTTTGGGAGACTATATCCAAGTTTGAAATATAGAGATTTAGGTGTTTTTCTATCCATATCAATAACCCCCCCAGAGTCCCTTCAATGGGTAGAGGGTAGGGCATTAGCATGGTAGGTGGTATAACCTTGTTTGTAGTAAGATTCTGTGGCCCAGGATTTTTGGAACATGCAGACATCAAAGTCTTCTAGGTATTGCATCCGGTCTGGGTCTATCAAATTGGGCGTAATGCCTATAAAAATCCAAGAGATGATACTCAATGGGCCTCCAAACATAAACGAAGGGCTAGAACAAGCAGAATCCACCTGTGATGTGACTGGGGGTCAAGGAGGTGTTGTGGAAGGATCCAGGTCACCTGTCCTCAAAGATTGACCTGGTCTGCACGACACTAGTTTGTCTGGAGAGATGATGTCATGCAAGGGGTTATGCCATCTCTTTTAGATGCTAACGGTGGAGACTACTGGAGTGGGCAGGAGTAATGGAGCTTTTTTACCCCTTGTTAGTATGCATAATTCTGCACCCTAGGGTCGCGTCTGGTGCCACCGTCAGTAATGCTTGTCTAGAATTGCAAGGACTCAAAGAAATTATATGCTGGGATGGTAGGATTACCTTGGGTAGGATTAGCAATGGGCAAACTCGCAATTGATACACTCCAGTCCTCTAAAGAAACTTTTTCACACTATGCCACACATACTTTTTTCGAGTGAGGAAAAGGTACTGGAAATCAAGCATTGTTTGGAGAGGGCAGAGATGCTGCACATAACTAACAGTATGGTAACTGTTGTAGATCAATGTCAGCATGGGCCTCTGATTTATACTTCCAGCAACATAGATACCCCATTCAGCTTCAAAACACCAGACCCTAGCACATCTGCTACCAATTAAGAACCACCAGGCCACAAAAAGACCAGGGCGCTCAGTTACAATGAATTGTCATAGGGCAGTGTTGCAAGACTTTTTAGTGTGCTGTCTTTCCCCAATTCAAAAGGGCAAAATACCACAATATTTACAAGATATTGTGCATTCATGTCCCTTCAGCCAGCGCTGGTGTACAATTTGTTGCAAGCATGTCTGCATTGTTGGCAGGATTGTTTTGTGCAGAAAGGGGCTCCTTTCTTTACAAAAACCATCCTTGGAGGCTTTTTCCTCTTTCTATGTGTGTTGCAAATTGCAGCACAGAGAGAAAGAGGAAAAAGAAGAGAAATAAATATATTTGTAAATGTTACAGTTTTACAGATCCTTGTTAATCTTAGAATGTGTCAAACCCCATGGGTGTTGCATAGAAAAACACACTGCAATGCCCATGGAATGCTGATCTGCCACAATGTCAGACAATGCATCGACTTGTGCTGCAGTGCCTTACACCATTTTTATGAGGCCATGACAAGTCACACAAAGTGACTTTGCATGTAGATATCGCTCTGAACTCTGCGCCTCAGGAGGTCATAAAAAATGATGCACTGGCAGAGCAAAGGACGTGTAAATGTGCCCCTATATGTCCACTTCATGGGTTGACAAATAAAAAGTCCATCATCTGTTTTCTCATTTTGTTTACATTTACACTGCTCAGAAGCACTCATTAGGCTATTTTAGTGTGTGGCCAGCAGGTTCAATCTGCCCAAAAATGTAAATAAGATTGTTCAGCGGATCACAATCAGTTCTAATCTATAAAATTGTATTTAATGACAGAGATCCAGCTCACAAGCTCTCTAATTAATCTTTCCTATGACTGACAGGGATAACACATGGATATGTGCTCTTGGAGTGTCCCGAGCGAAACCAAGATGGGCTATGCTTTGAATTGTTTTAAAGAACGGAGTTTCTCCTTAGATAAATGCTAGCAGAGATCATCTAAGAAAGTAAATTACTATCACAGCTCCAGGCAAACAGACATAGGAAGCCAACTTGCCTGAAATGATGATAGGATGATAAAGCAAATCATCTAACATGGCCATTGGGTGTATTTTGTCATGTGTAGAAATGTTACGTTTTCTGTGACAAATAATACGTTAGTCCAAAAATGATATGCTCACAACATGGGAAAAAGTGTATATCCTCTACGAATGCACTCATTATGATTAGTTCATACTTAAGTGACAAAGGTGTTAAAGCTTTTTATGATGTGCAAATGTCGGGTGACAATCTATTTGGACAAATTAATAAAGTTGGTGATGCATGTAGTTGCAACTGATAGACTAATGATGTTTGCACTTGAAACTTAATTTTTCTTTTTAGAAGTGTGATTAATAATTTAGTATAGTTATCCCACATTTTTGTGCAAGACACCATTTAATTAAAAAGGATCCCGTTTCTGGTGGGCTAGTCATCTTGCTCCTGCTTATTTCCTCCTCCCAATCATTGACCACTGTAAATCATCTCTCCCAACACTTTCTGAGGAGCACAGTGTACAATGAAAAAGACAATAACTTACCCTAAAAGTATATATTGTGAATGAAACTTTTGAGTGTATTCCCTATGTATCACGCTTACGCTGGAAGTTTCAATGTATGGCTACAGCGGAACATTATAGTATGAGCCTTTGTTTGGGAATATTTCATATTGTATTCTACATTTCCGGACAGCACGTGCTGAGGTAACCAGCATGAGAATTATTTTCACTTAAGAAATGCTTAAGTGCCAAGGGTTTTAATTATTAGGAGTTTGCTTCTCATTTGTCCAATGTGACCTAACCATAATTATGCCATGCTGACTCTGTTGTTTTCCTGATTGTTTAAGTGTAAAATGTGTATACAGTCTCAAGTTCTGCCTAAGAATTTCTTTTCTCCTTTAGAATTCTGTCAGTATTCTTTACAAGTTTGACACTTAACATTTGGAGAGGTTTCAATGCTTTAATAGTGATTATAATTCTCTGTTTTTATTCTGTATCTGAGCCTCAAATGCAATTTTTTCTACACAGTGACTTTTACATGCCTTGCACTTACACAATAACATAATTAGAAGTAGTCTGCATGCAGCACATTTCTCACTAAGCATTATATCATGTTGTTTGTATCTAGTATTAGGTAGGAGTATAAAAATAATCATAATCGTACTGTAACACAATAATGGTGAACCTGTTAATCTTCATCAGCATTCTTGTAATGCTGGTTAAATTGCTTTGTTTCATCCTGCTATTAATTGTGTTTCATACTTTTTACACAAGAACACAATTGGCTCAATCAATCTTCAAAAATCCATTTTTTACCATTCTTATGTCTCCCTTGGGCTTGCCTGAGTAACAAAAAAGGGTAGATCTATTTCAATGATTTCTTTGAGGGGTTAGAGTGGTCATGCTCTAAGGTTGCAGACACCATCTTTTGCTCTAGAAGGTTGGGGATTCAGATGATGCATGGTGAGCCAGTTAGGAATCAGGCCAGCATATTCTGATGATTTGTGCAGACTCAGTTTTGTTCTCCAGCTACACAGTCGTATTTGATTCGTAGGAACGGCATGACACTATAACAGCACATAACTGTAAGTTTCTTTTCAGTGAAAATATGTATACATATATTGGTCAGTAGTTAAAATATGTAAAACATACTGCCTTAACCTAACAAAACCACTAAAATCCATCAGTTATAGTTGTCTCAAGTAACTATACTATATGCTAAAAATGTCTAAAGGCCTTGTCACAGTGTTACTTTGACACTATGATAATCCTATGCTTAACAATTCTGCTAGATAAAAAAGATATTTGAGGTGAGCAGATTCAGAGTGTCCATGCACCGCCGGCCATGCCACAAGAAGAGACATAAAGGGGCCATTCACAGACCTTGACATCCAGTTGGTTACTTCTGGACTATGAGTGAACCACATTCATGATACAGCTTTTTATCCTCCTTTCAGAGTGGTGCCTCTGCCCTGAGCTGTTGCCAGGATAAGGTGAGGTATTGTATCCGTACAAGACGGGTAAGCAATTAACTAATACTAATTTTGATCCAGTTGATCTTTACATTCACAGCCAAGGATGGGAACAGAGTCCCACATGGTTTTTAAACTGCTTCTATTGACCTGGTTTAAGAGACTGCTCCATTGTTTTGATGTCCCTTGTTTCTTTATGTTGTTTACAGGTACCACCTGTAAAATGTACACACCAAATGTGGGATTACTCATTTTGTATTCATGTATTAGTTTTCACACAATTATCACCACAGTAGCACAAATATTTTTGTCCTGACGAAAGCCACAACACCTTGTAGGGTCCCTGAGGCTGAAACATGTAGACCTTCCTGCGTCCACTAAATGTAGGTATTTTTTAAACGGCAAGTGCTTTGCTTTTAATCCTGACGCTGGGAACGAACCAATAACGTTTTCAGTTTTAATTTCATCACTTCTACTATATTATTCTTTGGTTTGCACTGCGTCTGTCACCCAATTAACTAAGTGTATTCTTCTCTGCAGGATGTATTATTTCCTCATACAGAGTAGGAATAAAAACATCCCGAGCTCCTCCCTCACAGTGAGGGGGTTGTAGCCCTTGGCGGGGCTTTTGGCCCCTGTCAATAGGCGAATCCCAGATGTTGAAGCATGCCACCTTGGTGGGTGATGGGATTATGTCCTAATTAAAGGACTCCTTTATGTATGCAGTGAAATCATACTTTGCTGTCTCTTTTTCCAGGTGTGGATCTTTTCTTAGACCCAAGGATTTCTTGTGTTCATTTGTTAGTATTTAGGGATCTAATCCTTGCAGGTCTCAAAAATTCTATGACTCCCTCACTCTTTTGTTCTCGTACTTCTGGACTACCCCTTAAACTGGAATCCCTATTACTAATATATATCGGACTTCTACTGTCTTTTACTATTAACATTCTATTGGAAACTCCTGGACTACCCCACATACTGGAGCCTTAATAATACATATCAGACTTTTACCATTTCGACTACCAATATAAACCTTCTAAGCAGCACAGCAAGAATATCTTTTGGGTGGCACACTTACCTTCTAGTACAGCTGTGCTTACCGTTTGAACCTGGTTTACCATTTACAGCCCTGATGAAGTCCCTATACCGCCGAAACACTTGTTGGTTACATGAAGATCTCTGGTGTCCAAGATTTGGATGACTATATGTTTCTCGTGTGAAAATTTGATTTTTCTTAAACATTTAAGCTGGATGACTAATGAACTGGGAAGAACTATATATATAATTTTTTGTGTAGTGTGTACCTTTGTGTAGTGTGTGCTTGACTATGTATAGGACTCCTGTTTTTAGAAAGATTGATTAGAAGTGTTGTCCTGCCTTGTGTGCACTATTGTAGGATTTTTCAGATGTTAGATACTGTGTCTTACTGTCAGGTGAGCGTCACTTCGAGATCCCTAATTTGCCTGTGTGATTGCTTGAGTCTGTTTCTGTTCCATACTGGGGGCCCCCCGGATGCTGGTGAAATTGATGCAGGCGGCGCCCGGCACAGGTGCGACGGCAGCTGGCAGAGTGAGTTGATGATGCACTGCCTGAAGAATAGGCCTGGACTGGGCCCTGGTGCTTCTATCCTCTGCAGGGAACAGCCCAAGATATTCCCCACCTCCATGCGGAACTGCAGGACCGGAAGAGCGGACAGCTCCATGTGGTCCATTGAGATGCACTGTCACCAAGGGATGGAAGAGAAGAACCTGGCACATTGACGCATTAAGGGCCGCATGGTGGTAGGCCTGTGAAGTGCCCTGTTGCAGAAAAGGGGAAGGGCTTGCCTCATCCTACTAAGCTGGAGGTGCTGGTTGCACGTTTGGACACTGAGTGGGCAATCTATTGAAGTGCATATTGGACACGTAGAAGGTCTTGGTTTGTTTGTGGGGGTCTGGGAGATGGGTGAAGTGACGGACCACCTTTCCTGGTGCCTGGCAGTGCCCTGACCCGCTAGCCTGAAGCACCTTAACCCCGGCAGTGATCCACATCATCACCAGTGATATGAATGGGGACTGCAGTGGTACCCCTGATGTGTGACCCCCAGCTGGGACTGGTGACAGGAATGGGGGTGGTGATGCATTCCTCTGCTTGACTCTAGTTGCCGCTGACTCCGGCTACCCTGGGGGGCCTCTGCTTACTAATATTGGCTTGCTTACTGGTAATGTGTCCCACAGCGGCGCTCATCCCGCTGAACCTGGATGGACTCCACTCCCGCCCTAGCAGTTTTTTTCCAGGCCCGGGGAGAACCAGCTGTTGTAGAGCTGATGACTGGTGGGCTCATTCGAATGTGGGCCTAGAGAAGTGAATTTGATAAGACTTCGCTTGCATTGGCCCGCTCCAAGGCTTCTAAGGACCCTTCAGTAATGTCCCTCCGGGGCAAAGCTTCAGAATCGGAGGCGGCATCAAGTCCTTCAATGCGCCCAGCAGGTGGAGAGCCCTCAGACCCAATCACCCAAGGGTATATGGACCGCTTTCTCCAGTAGATACGAGCTGATATCTCATCTCTCAGAGACAACGTCGAAGCAGGCCACTGGGACATTTAAAAAGAGGTGTCAGAGATCAGAGATAGGGTGGATGACCTGGAGCAAACTGTCAATGCATGGCCTAATGACCAGGAGATGCTTTGGTGCTCACTCAACGCGATTGAAGATCAGCACTTTGAACTGCAAACCAAAACAGGAAGACTTAGAAAATCGAAGGCTCCTTAACAACAGCCGCATCCGGGTTGACCCACTGGGTGCAGAGGGATCGGACATTATGACATTTACAGCAGATCTCCTACAGGCTATCCGGGGAGATGACAACACATCCCCTCCTGCCCTAGACGGGGCTCATCGAGTCTCTCTGAGAAAGGGGAGAGCGAGCGATGAACCTGATATCCTGACCAGGGTGTACTTTTTCATCAAAAAAGAGGCGATCACGCAGGCGGCTAGGAATAAGGCTGAACTCACTTTTCAGGGCCACAAGATCCAACCCTACCAAAGACTTCTTCCCAGTTACAATCTAGAAGCACCATGACTTCAAGCCTGTTACTGACAAGCTGTACATGGGGCCAACCCTTCGCTTTCCTATTCCAATGGGAAGGCAACCGCCACTCACTGCATTCCCAGGCAGAGGCTGAGACGCTGTTGGGGCTGCCAGATGAACCATCGACCAGTGACAGTCCGCCCTGACCTAACCAGCTGGGGCACGATCTAAAGCCCAAATGGAATTTGATCCTGCACCGCCATGCCAGCAAACAGCAAGTTGATTGCTCCTCTCGAGATGCCAAGCAGAACATAATGAATCCCCTCTGAACACATGGCGGAGATTCCTCGCCTGATCGCTACACTACTGGCCCCCGGGGATCGCACAGTAATCCAAAGGTGGGCTTAAACTTACCCAGTAGTTATATCCTTCCTGTGCTGCTCCGTTGTGGATTGAGGCGGGTCCGGGGGACCCAGGGAGCTCTGAAGATGGACTATTTTAGTTCCCCTTGGACCGATGATGTTCGACCCTCATAGATTCTTTTTTTCAGAGGGTGACTCATCTAGCTGGATTGGAGTGCCTCAGCGCCAGTATCCGCATATAGAAGAATTCAGAGTTAGAAACAGTTGTTGTCTGTTGTTCTTCTTATTTATTTCAGTTGGTCTCTTGTTGTCACCTGTTCTTCTTTGTTTTTTCATGCAGGTCGGACTCTAAGTAGCACTGACATGTGGTGCGTAAACTCTGGCGGCTGCATGGGGTGGAGGGTGGGGCAGCGGGGCATGCCTGGTGGTGTGGGGTTCTGGGAGGGTGGATATGAGGTCCCACAAAGGTAGGTTCCTACTGCAGGAGCTACAACTGACCACGGTATGAGATGCAGGCGACAGGGATGGCCTCCCTCTATCAGAATAATATGAGTGACCCAGCCCTGTCACCGGCCTGGGTCAGCCTCTCCACTGATGATCCCAGTGACCCCTATTTGCTTTGAGCAGACTTAAATTACTCTCTCTAAACATCCGAGGCCTGAACCCCCCAAACAAATACAAGCAATTGTAGAATTACATGCTGCAGCAAGACCTTGACATCTTGATGCTTCAAGAGACCCATCTGATTAAGTCCAACCTTCACCCCATGGCACACCCCAGATACCCTAGGCGGCACTGGGCCTACACCACCCTGGGAGTAGGTATCTTATGCAAGGCCTCCCTTTACACCACTGTAATCAAAGAGACATGGGACCAGGAGGGCTGCTTTCTATCTCTTCAGCTACTACAGGGGTACCAGTCACTCACATTGCTCAACACATACACACCCAACACCTCCCACCTTCATTAGATGTACCCTACAGGAGCAACTGGGAGGAAGAAGGAGACGTCATTGTCTGTGAAGATTTAAAATCCCCACAGAACCTGGATGGACTCCACTCCCACCCTAGCATTTTTTTTCAGGGCCCGGGGAGAACCAGCTGTTGTAGAGCTGATGCCTGGGTGGGCTCATTTGAATGTGGGCCTACGGAAGTGAATTTGATAATCCTTTGCAACTGGGGGGAAAAGGGAGACTTCATTATCTGTGGGGATTTCAAACTGGTGTGGGACCCCTCCTTTGATAGAAGTGCAGCAACCTTCCAAAACACAGGCACTATGTCTGCGAATATTTAACAGGATATCGCAAGCTATGTACTAATAGATGCTTGGTGATATAGGCACCCTGGTGTGAGGTACTATTCTTTCAACTCCCATGCACACACCTCTTATTCCCGCATAAATTATGCCTTTGTCCCATCTTCTGTCCTGCAATGTCTTCACACAGTAGAGATCTCTGATATCTCTATATCTGATTATGCCCACATGGTCCTCACCTGAGACACTACGCCTATCAGGACTAGGCCCCGTGCTGGCTCATACCCCTACACTTATTGTGTGAATGCATGGATGTGTCGGAAATACGCAAGGGCATAGAAGAATAATTTTGACTCAACACCCTGTCTGAAATGTCCCTACATACACTTTGGGATGGCTTTAAAGTTACCATCAGAGGCACAATCACAACCACAGCTGTTGCACGCAGGCGTGAGGTGCAGTTAGTGAAAGCTAAAGCTACTGCAGAGATTAAACAACTGGACTACTGGATAAGGCAGCTCCCACCCGCTGCACCAAGTGACAGCTGGCCCTATTATGCAGTCAACTGAATAACCACCACATGGGTAGAGCTGAGCGCACCCTTCTGTCCTTAGGTCAATATTACTATGAGGGGGACGACAAAATGTAGAAGCTGCTGGCACATAAACTACGTCAACAGCATACCAAGGGCCAGATGTAGGTGGCCATTTACCGGCCGGTAACGAACGATTTTGGCCGTTTCCGACCGGTAAATGGGTGTTTGGGATGTAGGGGGCCAATTTTACCGATTCAGTATTTTTACCGATTCGGTAACTTCTAGATGTAGGTGGGACTCTTCTGAGTCCCAAAGGCCTTTCAGATTCGGTTTTTTACCACCCAATCCAATTGGGTGGTAAAATACCGAATCCAGGTGTGCATGCACATGTGTGCATGCACACCTATGCCATGTGACAGACAGATTTGCCCTTAGGGCATGTCTGTGTACCACATGACACACATGCCTGTATTTGGGGTGCTAGAGGGTGTCAAAGTGACACCCCCTGCATCCTTGCTGGAATCGGTATTTACCGAATCGGTAAATACTGATTCGGTAATGCCCATTGATTCCTATGGGCTTCAATGCCCATAGGAATCAATGGGCATTACCAAATCGGTATTTACAGAATCGATAAATAACGAATCTTAACGATTCAGTATTTACCGAATCTGTAATACCTACATCACCCCCTTCTATTTTACCACTTCTTAAATACCGAATCGGTAAAATTCGGTATTTTAGAAGTGGTAAAAGAAAATTACCTACATCTAGGCCTAAGTCCCATATTGCCAAACTGCGGGTGGGTGATGCGGGCTGGGTAATGGCAGAGAGGGACACATTGGAGGCTCTACTGTATTACCACGAAGACCCTTCTTCCACACAGCTTCACACAAGTCTCACTGAGTGTGACTGAGAGACCCTCTCCCCGCAACATGCAGCATTCCTGGATGCCCCTATCAATGCAGATGAACGACACAATGCGGTCCGCACTTTTACCCTAGGCAAGGCAGCTGGCCCCGATGGGATCCCGCTGCTCTTTTATTGCATGTTCTTCCCAAAGCTGCAAGAGGATCTCCTGACCCTCTTTAACTCCTTTTCACAGGACACAAGACTCACCCCCACATTGGCAATGCCAGAAATCTCGCTCTTCCTTAAAGCTGGAAAGGACCCGCACAATGCTTCTCATATCGCCCTTTAGCCGTTCTTAACATGGACGCAAAACTCTTTACCAAAATCCATGCAGTGCTTTACTAAAATCCTTGCAGCACGCCTCAACCTGTATTTACCAGGGCTCATCAATTCGGACCAAATGATGTTTATTTGTTAGCGACAAGGGTCTGACAAAGTGTGGCAAATTGCCCATTTAGTAGTGAAGGTCCGCAGACTTGACATACCCGCTTGTCTTCTCTAGCTTGACGCAGAGAAGGCATTCAATAGGGTGGGCTGGGCATACCTTCAGGTGGTGCTCCACAAGGTGGGGCTGGGACAGTCTTTGATCTCCAAAATCATGGGATCTTACGTCACTGCAACCAACAAAATTCCTGTAAATGGGAGGACCACGGACATTATTGCCTTGAGTCGTGGCACGTGACAAGGGTGCCCGCTCTAACCACTGCTCTTTGCCGGGCAGTGGACCCGTTGGGCATCCACATTCGAGCCTCTCGGGGGCCTCTGGGTGGATCATGCAAATCTCCCCTGGGGGTCAGGAGCACAAGATTCACCTGTTTGCGGACAACCTTCTCCTTACCCTTGCTCAGCTGGCGGTTCTGCTCCCCACTGTCATAAACAACCTACACTCCATCGCAGATATCTCTGGCTTCAAGGTCAATATGACTAAGTCATTTATTCTTAATCTTAATGGTAATGGTAAAAAATGGTAATGTAGTTTCTTATATAGCGCACGTATCACCACAAAGGGTATCTCGGCGCTTGCTTTGGGAACCCGTCCTGGTTTTTCCCTGTGGGATCGCCCAGCTGGGCACCCCCAAGGTGAAAGCCAGGCATCCCGCCACGGGGGCCGTAGTGGAGATTGAGCAAGCTATTGCCCAGAGTTACAGAGCCTGAACCCCTGATTCAAGTAGGCACCGAAGCAAGAATTATCAGGTCCGTGGACATTTGGGCTCCAAACCCTGCCGCGTCGGGAATTGAACCCTGGTCCCGGGCTGACCTCTGCTTCTGGGTCTGCCTCCTCTATCCGGTGAGCCACACTTCTCCACTTCTTACCCTCCCCACTTTGGTTTTATCCCATCTGCTATCAAACACTTTCCCTACTGTTGCACTCATTGGAGTGGGAATAGTAATGTATTCCCCTCCACTATCCAACACTTTCCCTACTGTTGCACTCACTGGATTGAGAATAGTAATTTTTACCCCTCCACTATCCAACATTTTTCCTACTGTTGCACTGCCTGGAGTGGGAAAAGTAATCTTATTCCATCCGCTATCCACGCTTTCCCTACTGTTGCACTTGCTGGAGTAGAAATAGTAAATTATTTTCCATTCGCTATCCAAATTGTTCCCTACAGTTGCACTTGCTGGAGTGTGAATAGTAATGTTTACCCCTCTGCTATCCAACATTTTCCCTACTATTGCACTCCCTATAGGGGGAATAGTAATTTTTGTGTCTCGGCTATCCAACACTTCCCCTACTGTTGCACTTGCTGGAGTGGGAATTGTAAATTCTTCTTCTCCGCTATCCAACTGTTTCCCTACTGTTGCACTCGCTGAAGTGGGAATAGTAATTTTTACCCCTCTGCTATCCAACATTTTCCCTACTATTGCACTTCCTAGAGTGGGAATAGAAATGTTATTCCCTCCACTATCCAACACTTTCCCTACTATTGCACTTGCTGGAATGGGAATAGTAAATTATTTTCTGTCTGCTATCCAACACTTTCCCTACTGTTGCACTTCCTGGAGTAGGAATAGTAAATGATTCCCCTATGCTATCCAACACTTTCCATACTGTTGCACTCATTGGAGTGGAAATAGTCATTTTTATCCCTCCGCTATCCCACACTTTCCCTACTGTCGCACTTAATGTAGTATAGAATGTATCTTTAACTACTAATACATATTTTGTAGTAATTAATTTTAGAATATATATATATATATATATATATTTATTTTTAATATTACAGGTGTATATATATTAATATATATATTCACTGACAAAACTATAGGTTTTACACCAGTTATAGTTAGCTGGAAATTTTACTGACATAAAACCATTGAAATTCCCACGTTATAGTTAGTTGGACTCACTATAACTTCGCGCCTGCAATGCACTGCTGATGACGTCACATATTACATCACTCATGACATGGTCAGTGACATCACTCATGACATCACTGATGA
The DNA here is from genome assembly GCF_964263255.1 of Lissotriton vulgaris. NCBI lineage: Eukaryota > Metazoa > Chordata > Amphibia > Caudata > Salamandridae > Lissotriton > Lissotriton vulgaris. Next base: position 393,895,833 of record NC_141694.1, on the reverse strand, counting down.
CACCATCCTTGTGACAGAGTGACAGACCTAATTTCAGTGTAATATAACGCTTGAAACACATATTCAAAAATAGAAACAAACATTTTCAAAAAAATGGAGATACCCAAACCAGTAACAACAACCAATTCAGTAATTCCACCATCTATATACACATCCACTCATTCACCAACAGTTCTATATAGTCACTCATATATATACTCACTCATCATATGTAGTGATACACCTATACATCCTGTTACACATCAGCAGTCATCCAAAAGTTACTCACACACATACTCACACATGCAAATAAACTATTGAACATCCATTTATTTGCATATACATTTATACACACACTACCACCTTACTTCTAAGGAAACTTACACATACTTACTCTCTTAAACAATCACTTATAGAAACACATACTTATTTAAACAGGAACTACAATCTCTCACTATATATACTATACTCACCTATATACATCAATACTCACATATACTAGATTGAAACATATGTCGTTACTAATGAAGACACTAGTGAGACAGTCATTCACTCACTAACACACACATATACACACTCATCCACCCATACAGTCCTGCACGTATGCTGTCTTCAAAACACATACAAACAGTGAGTCAGTCACCAACCCCTGCAGCCACTTATACACAAAGAGAAACACTGATACAAACATTTAAATATTTAAACAATACTCGCTAATATATGTATTCACTAAGATACACGTAATAAGCCAGTTAACCAACCAATTTTTTTTAAAAAAAACATCCATTTACACACTTATTTAAACATTTATTCTTCCATCGACCTTTACAAATACATATATAAAACAAATGTATTTTTCAGAAAGACACACATTCACTGGATGGTGTCATCAGTGATGTCATGAGTGATGTCACTGACCATGTCATGAGTGATGTAATATGTGACGTCATCAGCAGTGCATTGCAGGCGCGCAAGTTATAGTGAGTCCAACTAACTATAATGTGGGAATTTCAATGGTTTTATGTCAGTAAAATTTCCAGCTAACTATAACTGCTGTGAAACCTATGGTTTTGTCAGTGAATTTAATAGGTTTTTTAAATGCTAATTCCTAACTATAACTGGTGTGAAACCTATAGTTTTTTCAGTGAATTTCAAAGGTTTTTTAAATGCGAATTCCTAACTATAACTGGTGTGAAACCTATGTTTTTTTCAGTGAATTTCAAAGGTTTTTTTAATGCTAATTCCTAACTATATAAGACCTGAAAGCCCACCAGGAATCTCCAGTATGCGCCAGGGGACTGCATTGCAGAGAGGTGTAATGAAGCCACAACCCTTTTTACACCTCTCTGCAACGCAGCCCCCGTGCATGTTTGAAGAGGGGGAACTAATTCCCCTTGTATATTGGGGGCCCCTGGGGGCCAATTAGCCCACCTGGAACCTCCAGTATGCGCCAGGGGCTGCATTGCAGAGGTGTAATGAGACTATGCCCCTTGTTACACCTCTCTGCAACGCAGCCCACTGCCGCGTTTGCAGAGGGGGAACTAATTCCCCTTGCTTACTGGGGGTCCCTGGGGTCAACTAGTCCACCAGGAGCCTCCAGTAGGCGCAAGGGAGCTGCATTGCGGAGAAGTGTAATGAGGCGACACCCTTGTTACACCTCTCTGCAATGCAGGCCACTGGCGCGTTTGCAGAGGGGGAACTAATTCCCCTTGCATACTGGGGGTCCCTGGATCATATCTGCCCAAACACCGATATTCCGAACGATTGTAAATGACTTTTCTTGAGAAACATTTGGATTTGGATTATCATGTCTTATACTTTGGAATTTTTGAAAGACTGACTTTGAGGATGCTATAAATTACTCAAGTCTGCCCGAATTGTGTGGGTAAAATTGATACCTAGTCTCTTGGAATAAGAATATACTTATGTCTCGTCTAACATTTGGAAGAAATATCTAGTTATATGACAACAGGATACCAACATAACTTGAAGGAAATAAGAACGCCCTGAAGAAGTTCTGTTGTACAGAACGAAACGTTTCGGCTGGCTGTGGTACATAAACTTAAGGAAAATAAAAGCATTTGAATATACACCAAGATTCAGCGCTTCAATAAGGACTCTAAGTGATATGATTTGATTCGACTCATTGTGAAAGTGGTGCTGTGCCAAACTTTGGAATATTCTCCACTACTCTCTACTACTTACTCTCTCCTACTCCACTACTCTCAAATACTCACTGTCTACTACTCATTCTCTACTACTCTACTACTCTCTACTACTCTCTCTCTACCACTCAATCCCTACTACTCGCTACTCACTACTCCCTACTACTCACTATCTACTACTCTCTACTACTCACTCTCTACTACTCTCTCTCTACTACTCACTCTTTACTACTCACTACTACTCTCTACTACTCACTCTCTACTTCTCACTCTCTACTCCTCTCTACTCACTCTCTACTACTCTCCCTCTACTACTCACTCTCTACTACACACTCTCTACTACTCTCTACTACTCACTCTCTACTACTCTCTCTCTACTAGTCTCTACTACTCACTCTACTACTCACTCTCTACTACTCACTACTATTCTCTCTGCTACTCATTCTCTACTACTCTCTACTACTCACTCTCTACTACTCACTCTCTATGACTCACTCTTTACTACTCTCTTCTACTCACTCTCTACTGCTCTCTACTACTCACTCTACTACTTACTCTCTACTACTCTTTACTACTCACTCTCTACTACTCACTCTCTACTACTCACTCTACTATTCACAATACTACTCTCTACTACTCACTCTCTGCTACTCTCTCTACTGCTCTCTACTACTCTCTACTACTCACTCTCTACTCTCTATTACTCACTCTCTACTCTCTACCTCTCTACCTCTCTGTTCTTCTCTCTCTACTAATCTCTACCTCTCTACCGCTACCTCTCTACCTCTCTACCTCTACACCTCTACCTCTCTACCTCTCTCTACACGCACACATATACACATATTTGCATATATATATATGCATATGCATTTATATATATATGTACGTGTATGTATAAAAAAAACAACAAAACATTTTTTTTTAAACAGCTACTTTTAAAACTGTCATTCTTTTTCCCCATGGTACGCTCCCCGGTGCGCGTACCGGGCGCTCCCCCCGCAAAAATCTAAATTTTTTTTTTTTTTTTGCCCCACAGGGCCCTTTTATGGCCCCCACATCAAACCTAGGAGGTCAAGGGGGGGTCTACTCTGCCCCTTATGGTAATTTCCCTCTTTGTTTTGGCCACCTCTCGTGTCTCGATCCTACCGAGACACAAGATGGCGGCCGCTCCGGACTGTTTAGAATGTTTACAGACACCCCAGAGCGTGGCGCGCCCGGTGCGCGTACCGGTGCGCGTACCGGAGCGCGGCTATAGATATATATATTTTTTTGAACCTTAATTACTCAAAATCCACTGGAGCACATATCTTGAGACATAGCAAAGGCACATCGGGCTACCAGTCCCTACAATTTTGCCAAACGCACTACATTTTAAAGACATCATGCATGTGTTGGGGCTCACAATTCTTACGAATGAGCCCACACATACAGCGGGCCATGTGCTGGACTGCATCTGCACAAATTTGAAGTCAATAAACGTCTCTACGCCCCTACTCCAAACGTGGACTGACCATAAATTCATTTCCTTTTACCTTAAAACGGAAGAAATGAAAACTTCAAAACCAGCTAAAGTTAGAGATGAGAAGCCAACTCCTTGCTGGACCAAAATCATTGAGCACCCTGACCTACAAAAATTGGGTTAGAGAGAATAAACCAGAGTCAGTAGGAAACGCTACTATTGACAATCTTAGTTATGATAAATGGATGAGAACCATAGGTGAGAAACTGACGTCAGGAAGAAATAACAAAAAATCCACATCTAAACAGGGGAAAACATCAGCTCCCTGGTTCACAGAAGAACTGAAAGACACACGACGCACAGTTCGTAGACTTGAACGTAAATGGCGTAAACAATACGACGAGGTAGATCCGGTCAACTTTAAAACTGCAAGACATAATTACCACGCACTTATAAAAAAACTAAAACAACCTATTTTACCAAAAGAATAGAAACCTCACAGAATGACCAAAAAGAAATTTTTCATATAGTCACCAGTTTCCGAAATCCAAAAATACTATCTCACGAGATACCACCATCACAAAGTTTCTGTAACGATATTGCAGATTACTTTGAACAAAAGATTGTAAACATCACCAAAAATGTTCCTGTAACTATGGAAAATAAAGTACACAATTCGCAAGAAAGTAACCCTGAGATAACAGTTAGATGGAATACTTTTGACCCGATTGATAAAGCAGACACCCTGAAAATTCTGTCAAAAATCAAATCTGGATCGCCACTTGACCCATGCCCTCCCTCACTAATCCAGGCCATTAAAGAGGACGTAACCCCCATGATCAGCGACATCATCAATGCCTCACTAAAATCCGAAGAAGTCCCCAATGCGTGGAAAACGGCCATTGTAAAGCCACTACAAAAAAAGGCTTTACATGATCCATCTGTCCTAACTAACCTACGCCCGATCTCCCAACTCCCTGCATTGTGTAAATGCACTGAAACCCTGGTCAATAGACAGTTAACAACGTTCCTGGAAAACAAATAACATCCTACACCCCAACCAGGCTGGTTTCAGAGCTAACCACTCTACCGAATCAGCCCTGCTATACACAACAGAAACCATAAGAACTGCACTAGACCAGGGGGGCAAGGCTGTCCTTGTCCTCCTTGACTTATCGGCAGCTTTTGACACAGTGTCCCATACCATCTTATTACATCGCCTAGCTGAGGCAGGTATAGGGGGCACTGGTTCACAAACTTTCTGTTAAACAGAAAACAATTCTATTTAAAGGAGAAGGAGAATGGCTCAGGGGTACCTCAGGGCTCCAGTCTGAGCCCTACCTTATTTAACTTATACATGGCTCCCCTGATCAATCTAATTGCATCCTTCAACGTAAATACGGTCGCATACGCCGACGACACCCAACTGGTCCTGACTCTGGACAAAGATACAGCTAAAGCAGAACGAGACCTAAAAGAGTGTCTGACGGCGACTTTTAAGCGGATGCACGAAAACCATCTGAAATGCAACTCTGCAAAGACAGAGATCCTTCCATTTGGAAAATATAATCTTTTTTCCCCACTCACCTGTTGGCCACCTGATGCGGAGGCTCCTACCGATACCATCAATGCCACGCGAAACATGGGCATAAAATTTGATAATCTGCTCTCTTTTAAGCAACAATCCAAAGAAATAGCAGCTGCCTGCTTTAACATCATGAAAGGACTACGCAAATTTTTTGACTATCTACCATTGCCCGCCCGCCGAACAGTAGCAGTTGCCTTAATAACATCCAAAATTGACTACTGTAACTGTCTGTAAGCAGGAGTTACAAAATCTACCCTACACAAATTACAGACTATTCAAAATGCGGCAGCGAGACTAGTCCTAAGGTTGCCTAGAAGATCATCAGCATCAGCTGCCCTAAACAAGCTGCACTGGCTTCCTATTCAGAAGCGGATCCTATTTAAAATCATTGTGATCACTTTCAGATGTTTTCACAAACGGGGCCCAAAATACCTAAATAACAGATTTCACAGGTATTATCCTTCGAGAGAACTCAGATCAGCCACAGCCAATCTGATCACTGTCCCCAAGTTTAAACTTGCCACCAAGGGGGGAAGATCATTGGCAGTTCTTGGGGCCAAGGCCTGGAACACACTCCCCATAGAGCTCCGTTCAATATCCTCAGAACAGACTTTCAAAAAATCCTTAAAAATTTGGATCTACGGACTCCCAGAATCCAAATGCAAAACTATGGTCTAAACTATTCTCAAATTTCCCAAATGCAGTCGAAACATTGTACAACCTGTCAGCAATGAAGACAAAGCGCCAGGATGCTCCCTGGAGTGACAGAGCACTATACAAAAACCACCAAACATCAAAAATCAAGTTTGGTGATAATCCATTCAGCCGTTCGGGCTAAAAGTGAAATCGACCGCCCTATGGAAATTAACATGGGGAAAACGCGTTTTAGGACCCCCCTTTTATCTCGGCCCCCGTTTGACGAATCCCCCCCAAACTTGCAGGGAAGGACCGGAACGCCGCGAGGCCATTTTGAGGAAATTTTGAGGCAGATTCATCAACCGGCACCAAAGTTATTCCAAATAGAATTTTGAGATTTAACATTGAAAAAAATCCTAACTATAACTACCTACTGGCGACCGCCAGTAGGTAATATATATATATATATATATATCCCATGTGACCAAGGCCTCTGTGTAGGACGAAACGTTATGCCGAGGTGGGCCCTCCACGCCACTAAATAAAATCACTGCTCACCTGCACTTGGGTCTTCCTCTCTTCTTCTGCGCCGCTGATATCCTGAAATTGGGCTCCTGGTGAGAGAAAGCTGAGATTGTGCATATATATGTATATATATATATATATATATATATATATATATATATATATATATATTAATTAAACACACTTTCACCCCACGGAGAGAGGCCACTGCACGATGATAGTTCGAACTCTTTTTAATTGCAGCTTGCCAGCAGGGATTACAAACCAGCACACAGCAGAAAATAAATGTTGCCAAACGCGTTTCAGAACCCATGTTCTTTCTTCAGTGGCAAGGTAAAAGTTACTGCAGTTGGGAAAGTCGGCAATATCAGTTTTTTTAGTCCTGCCTTAATAGGCGTGGCCAAACACATGGCCTGCTGGATCTAGTAGTCAAACATTATTTCTCCAGTGAGTCCGTTATTTTTTCATTATTTCCCCAAAGCATGAATTTTGATTCCAAGTGGCACCGTGGCAAAGGTTTCAATCACCTGCTGCTGCTTTACAGATGCAATTGCGAACATCCCGCTGTAAAGCGCCGTGCATCCACTTGAGCAAGCACCGAGTGGCGCCTGCCTGGACCCGTAGGTACACGATGAGCCTCTCCCAACAGCAGCTGGGCGCAGCTGCTAATTCAATTAAACACACTTTCACCCCACGGAGAGAGGCCACTGCACGATGATAGTTCGAACTCTTTTTAATTGCAGCTTGCCAGCAGGGATTACAAACCAGCACACAGCAGAAAATAAATGTTGCCAAACGCGTTTCAGAACCCATGTTCTTTCTTCAAAAAGAAAAAAGATCCAGCAGGCCATGTGTTTGGCCACGCCTATTAAGGCAGGACTAAAAAAACTGATATTGCCGACTTTCCCAACTGCAGTAACTTTTACCTTGCCACTGAAGAAAGAACATGGGTTCTGAAACGCGTTTGGCAACATTTATTTTCTGCTGTGTGCTGGTTTGTAATCCCTGCTGGCAAGCTGCAATTAAAAAGAGTTCGAACTATCATCGTGCAGTGGCCTCTCTCCGTGGGGTGAAAGTGTGTTTAATATATATATATATATATATATATTTTTATATATTTATATATATATATATATATTTTTTTTTTTTTTTTCACGTTCACAGCGCGTAGCCAAAGCTACGCAGATGCACTCTTCTTCGGTAGATAATAGACCACTCTAATCACCGTTTGCGCTTTCCAAAGATGTTTATTGTTTCAATTTCTACATGTGAAATACGGACAAAGGAACAAACCCCAACGCGTTTCAGCGAGGCACTCGCCTTGGTCACGGGTAGTTTTAGTGAATGTGCTCAAACAATAAATAAAGTTACACGTGAAAAATAGTGAAAATAAACAAGGGACTCTCGCCCACACTATCGCGGCCATCTTAGAGTGGTGTAAGTGTACTTATTATGACATCAGATCGGCTCTCTTAATGTCACAAGTGTGAATGATTTCCTGTGTTTATCAAACATAATTGATACTAGTAATGGGGAGCGGTTCACATGACTCCAAAGACCTTCTAAGTCCCAAATTAAATGCATAGTTAAACTACGACATAGCATGTAGTAATCAAGTTTGCATAACGTTGTGACTCGTATCCTTTTGAGAAGTCATAGCATAAATTCATAACATGAGCAGTATATCAAACTTGTCAAGTAAAGTAAATCATCCCCAGTGGGCAACGTTCATTATGATAACATTACTACATGTAGTTTGATATGCTGCTCATGTTATGAATTTATGCTATTGGAGTGGTCTATTATCTACCGAAGAAGAGTTCATTTGCGTAGCGGTGGCTACGCGCTCTGAACGTGAATTCAGTTACAGGGTTACCTCGGCCCCTGCGATGCACCGCTGTCCTGGTGTCCCGGCGGCTATGCGGAGGATGTGAACTTCATATATATATATATATATCTATATATTCACTGAAAAAACCATAGGTTATAGACCATATATAGTTAGGAATTCGCATGTACAAAACTTTATTTTACTCACACAAAACCATTGAAATTCCATATATAGTTAGTTGCTCTAACTATATATCACGCACCCGCAATCCACTGCTGATGATGTCACATATTACATCATTCATGACATGGTCAGTGACATCACTGATGACATCACTGATGACATCTCAAATGACATCACTGATGACATCACTGATGACAACATCCAGTGACTGTATGTTTCTGTAAAGTTAAAATATGTCTTACATATTGAAGAATGAGTGGATGTATAAGTGTCTGGATAAAGGATTTAGCAGGTGCATGACTGACTGTATGAGTGAGTGATTAAATGTGTCTCACTGAGTGCATGGGTTAGTGACTAAACTGTCTTAATTTGTGCATCATTATGTCTGTTGTTCTGTAAACTGTTGCATGTGTTGATAAGTAGCTATATGAGTAACTATATGGGTTATTGATTGGTTGCCCAAGTATTTGTATGGGAGACTGAGTGTGTGTGTGGGTGGCTAGGAGGTGTATGACTCTGTGCATAGATGTGTGAGCAGTTGATTCACTAGATGTATGGTTTCAAAAGTGCATGTGGAAACAGCTGTATGGGCGGTTGACTGTGTGCATGAGTGTATTGGTGAGTGAATGGATATCTCAGTGCTACATGTCAAAGTAAGTACATATGTAAAACACAGTACATGTGAGAGTTGACATATATAAATATCTGTGCATAAGAGCCAGTGAATGTGTGAGTGGCTGTATGGATCATTGTGAACTTGTATCAGGGATTGTATAAGAGAGTAAATATGTGTTAGTATATGTTTGAATAAGTAAAGTTTGTATAACTGTATAGTTGAGGAAATGGAGGTATGATTGATTCTTTGCATGACTGACTAGGTGTGTGAGTAACTCCATGGATGAGTGACAGTCTGTGAGTGTCTGTTTACACTGATTGCATCTAAGGTTCTATTAGAGTCTGAAGAGGTTCATCGTATTATCACATGAATGATATCATCAGTGATGTGATCAGTAATGTCAAATGAGATGTCATCAGTGATGTCATCAGTGATGTCATTTGAGATGTCATCAGTGATGTCATTTGAGATGTCATCAGTGATGTCACTGACCATGTCATGAATGATGTAATATGTGACATCATCAGCAGTGGATTGCGGGTGCGCGATATATAGTTAGTGCAACTAACTATATATGGAATTTCAATGGTTTTGTGTGAGTAAAATAAGGTTTTGTAAATGCGAATTCCTAACTATATATGGTCTATAACCTATGTTTTTTTCAGTGAATTTCCAGGTTTTGTAAATGCTAATTCCTAACTATATATGGTCTATAACCTATGTTTTTTTTAGTGAATTTTCAAGGTTTTGTAAATGCTAATTCCTAACTATATATGGTCTATAGCCTATGGTTTTTTCAGTGAATATATATATATACATACATATATAAACATATATCATCTGTATATCTATATAAATACAAACATAAATGCATGCATACATATACTTATATGCATACAGATGCATGTTATTTACATGAAAGTTGAAAAAACACTAATAAAAGCAAAGCTAAAAAGCCACCTCATTACAAACAGAATGGCTTTAACTTAAACGAGGGCGAGATCTATTGCATTTTCAATGCTTGTTTACTTTGGTTCCATCAAGAAGGCATTCAGATGTGTCACACATTTGCCATAAATTCTGAATGTTAGCACTCTAGTTGCACATTAGATCACTGTAGTAAAGCTACTGCTCACCAGGGACGTCTGCTGCTGGTATTCAAAGTGCATGTTTCAGTCTGCATGTCAGAAATTTTTTAATGAAATAGAAGAGGATTTGAGAAGTCACTCAAAATGATCCCTAATTTTTCTTTCTGAAGCTCTAATCATACATTCTATGGCAAAATTAACCCCCTCATGTTGTTCCTTTTTAAATTGAGTGTTTTCAGACTTACCACTTCATTCCAATCAAGATGGCTTCTGGTGTGCCATACCTTTGTAATAAGTAGGACTGTTAGCGCTCTAGTTGTTCTTTAGAACACTCTGGGACATTCTGTCATTGGGCTATACTTGGGCTACATCTGGGTGATATTTGGGCTACATTTGGGCTCTTTTGTCTCTGGTGGCCATTTTGGGAGACTGCATGTCAGAATTTTTTAATGAAATAGAAGAGGATTTGAAAAGTCACTCAAAATGTGCCCTAATTTTTCTTTCTGCAGCACTAATAATACCTTCTATTGCATAATATACCCCCTCATTTTGTTCCTTTTTAAATTAAATGTTTTAAGAGTTACCACTTTATTCCCATCACGATGGCTCCAGGTGTGCTATACCTTTGTAATAAGTAGGACTGTTAGCGCTCTAGTTGTTCTTTAGAACACTCTGGGACATTCTGTCATTGGGCTATACTTGGGCTACATCCGGGTGATATTTGGGCTACATTTGGGCTCTTTTGTCTCTGGTGGCCATTTTGGGAGACTGCATGTCAGAATGTTTTAATGAAATAGAAAAGGATTTGAGAAGTCACTCAAAATGTGCCCTAATTTTTCATTCTGCAGCACTAATCATACTTTCTATGGCAAAATATACCCCCTCATGTTGTTTCTTTTTAAATTAAATGTTTTAAGAGTTACCACTTTATTCCAATCAAGATGGCTTCAGGTGTGCCATACCTTTGTAATAAGTAGGACTGTTAGCGCTCTAGTTGTTCTTTAGAACACTCTAGGAGGCTGCAGTAGAACACAAAGGAATCAACTGACAGTCTCTGTCCTTGTTGGATGTACATGTTTTACTGAGAATGTCAGACTTCATTTTCACATGACTGAGAAAGATAATGTGAATTTACAGAAAATATGCTTTCAGTTTAGCTTATAGATCCCCTTCCAAACCACTGTGGGAAAATCATGAGATATTAGTTTTCTTTCAAACAATATTCATGATATCACAGCAGAAGGTTTTTTCACATGGTAAAATCACCTTAGAACCCACCACAATTCCTAAAACGAGTATGGTACCATCAACAAATGATTTATAATGTAACTAAAGTCCTAAAACCCTCTATTAACTACAATGCTTTTTAATGAGGTGCTATCATGTATATTGGTCCCAAGATGGCTGCCAACACTTCTTGGATGAAGTGCTGACAGCCAATCAGATCAAATGTGTGGTTAGGCTCCGCCCAGATATATATCTTTTTTTGAACCAAAATTACTCAAAATCCACTGGAGCACATATATTGAGACCTAGCAAAGGCACATCAGGCTAACAGTCCCTACAATTTTGCCAAGTTTCGTGCAAATCCATTCAGCCGTTCGAGCTAAAAGTGAGGCCAACCACCCTATGGAAATTAACATGGGAAAAACGCGTTTTGGGACCCCCATTTTTTCTCGGCCCCCCCTTGATGAAACCCCTCCAAATTGTCAGGGGCTGCTCAGAAACAAAATGTTCAATTTTCCTGAAAATTTCAGCCAATTCCGTCCACAAACGCCAAAGTTATTAGACATAGAATTTTCAAAAATCCCATAGAGAAAAAATCCTAGCTATATATACCTACTGGCGACCGCCAGTAGGTAATATATATATATGTATATATATATATATATATATATATGTATATATATATATATATATATATATATATATATATATATATATATATATATATATATATATATACTACTATTATAAAGGACGAACTTTGAACCTTTGAGGCGGGTAAACTCGGGAACCACAGCGCCAATCCACACACCCGATACATCGTTGAAATTATCAGGGTGTGCAGATGGACATTGGCTATATAAATTAAAAAAATATAAGTTATTTGAACAATTTAGGAGAAAAAAAAAAGTAGTCCCATTGAAGAAGCGCTGGCTGCGACGTGCGTGCTGACAAGAGCGCGGGGAGGAGCGGCGTCCAGGAGCACGAGGAGGAGTGGCGGACATGAGTGCGGGGAGGAGCGGCGGACAGGAGGGGAGGAGCGGTGAGGAGCGGTGGACAGGCTGGGAGGAGCGGAGAGGAGCGGAGAGGAGCGGCGGACCGGTGAACTCAGGAGCGCCGGGAGGTGCTGCAGATGAGGTAAGGCTCTGGGGGACACACAGACATTTTCGAGGCGGGTGGGGGCCCTGAAGCCAAGGTCGGGACAGGCTGCTACTCCGGGGGACCACGGACAATGTTGGGGCAGGCGGGGGCCCTGAAGCCTGATTGCTCCCGGACAAGGTCGGGACGGGCTGCTAGTATATATATATAAATTCACAGAAAAAAACATAGGTATCAGGGCTGTTATAGTTAGTTGTACATTTCACTCTTACTAAACCATTAAAATTCCTCTGTTATAGTTAGTTCTGCTAATTATAACTCGCACACCCGCAATGCACTGCTGATGATTTCACATATTACATCATTCATGACATGGTCAGTGACATCACTGATGGCATCAATGATGACATCTCAAATTACATCATTGATGACATCATCCAGTGAATATGGTTTGGTTCAATATTTAAATATGTATTATATATATATTGCAATCTGCATTGAAAAATTAGTGGATGTATAAGTGTCTGGATGAAGGATTTAGAAGTGTGGTTGACTGTTTAAGTGACTAAATTGAAGTGTCTCACTAAATATATGGGTTAGTGACTAAACTGTGGGAATGTTTGTATCACTCTGTCTGTTGTTGTGTAAACTGCTGCATCAGTTGGTTACTAGCTACATGAAAGTGTTTATTAGTTATTGATTAGTTAGCTGAGTATTTATATGGAAGAGTGAATGTGTGTGGTTGGGTGGGGTCGGTGTGTGACTGTGCAAAGATGTGTGAATAGTTGATTCAGTAGTTATATGAGGTTAAGAGTGCATTTGGAAACAGTTGTTTGGGTGGATGAGTGTCTTTATGGGTGTAGTGATGAGCAAATATAACTCTCAGTGGTACATGTCCAACAAAGTAGAAAAATAAAAGGCAGTGTATGTAACAGTTGTTGTGAATAAGTAACTATACATAAGACTCAGTGATTGTATGAGTGACTGTATGGATGACAGTATACTTGTAATAGTGATTTTATAGGACACTAAGTATGAGCTACTATCTGTATGAATAAATGAAGTGGTGTTTGTATAAGTGTGTAGCTGAGTACATGTAAGAATGATCGATTGTTTGCATAAGTGAATAGGATGACTGCATAAGTGAGTAGGATGTGTGCTGGTGTGTAATGTCGATATAGGTGTATAAGTGCATTTGATAGTGTTCTATTGATCAGTGACAGCATGTATGAGTGAATCTATAGGTAAGTGATTAGATGTGTGTATGGATCTAGGAATCACTGAGTGGGTTTTTAGAAACTTGCATTGGTGTGTTAAGGGTTTAAAAAATGGTAGTTTATATTTTATAGTAAGTGATCAAAGGTTATACTACTGTGTGATGCGGTGTATCAAATTGTCACGAGGATGATGTCATCAGTGATTTCATGTGAGATGTCATCAGTGATGTCATCAGTGATGTCACTGACCATGTCATGAATGAATTATTATGTGACATCATCAGCAGGGCATGGCAGGCAGGCGAGTTATAGTTAGCAGACTTAACTATAACAGAGGAATGTCTATGCTTTTGTCCGAGTCAAATGTCCAGCTAACTATAATAGCCCTGAAACCCATGGTTGTTTCAGTGACTTTCTAAGATTTTTAAATGCTAATTCCTAACTATAACATGTCTGAAACCTATGATTTTTTCAGTGAATTTCGAAGGTTTTTAAAATGATAATTGTTAAATGTAATAATAGTTATATGTATTTTTTTTTAAATACTGATTTTCTACAGTTTTCTAACTGTTTATTTTTACATATTTTTTTAAATTACAATATATATTTTTAATATAAATGGGAAAAAATATTGAAACTGAAATATTGTTTATTTTTTTATTTTATATTTTTATTTTAATTTATTTATAATATGTTCTGTATTATTTTTTATCCAATTTTTTGGGGGAGTCGTGCACCCAAAGCGTACCTTTCACGATCAGTGTGCGGATTCTAGCTACCATCTTAGAAATGTTGTGAAGAATCCACGTATGGTGTGCGATGAATGCGTATTTTTTAAGATGTGCGCGATTGCTATGCAACAGGTACGCGACTCCAGCTCCCACGCATTGGCGACACATGCGCATTACTGTGTGACGTCATATATGTGTTCGGCACTATGGGTGCGCGACTCCTGCGAATGTGTTTTTATGTTGAAAATGATATATATCTATATATGATATATATGATATATATATCTATATATATATATATACTAGGGCAAAACATTATCTAAGGTATTCATAAAAATAAGATATTTTTACTTGTAATAAACTTATATTACTATGGGTGTGCGACTCCTGCGAATGTGTTTTTATGTCAAAAATAATATATATATCTATATATGATATATATGATATACATATCTATATATCTATATATCTATATATCTATATATATATATATATATTAGGGCAAAACATTATCTGATATATATATCTATATATATATATATATATATATATATATTACGGCAAAACATTATCTAAGGTATTCATAAAAATAAGATATTTTTACTTGTAATAAACTTATATTACTTTTAAATGCAATTTCGCGAAGTCACGTAGGGTGGGTGCTGCGTATGCGCATGGTCCGCGGATCCCATGTGACCTGAAAAAAAAAGTTTGATTGGTTCATAATATTTCCCATTGTAACTATTGAAGGACCCCGCCCATTTCAATAATTCTTCTTTGAGCATCTTTGGAGAGTCATCTCTGTGCTTGGAAGAACCCTTATTTCATCATGTTTTGGGTGTTTCTCAAAACAAAAAAAGCACATGGCTTCAGGACAGCAGCCACGGGAGGAGGAGGAACATTCTTCGGAGGAAGAAGGTTTGCAAGAAGCTCCACGTCCTCAAAGGCCAGAGTCAGTGGTATGGAAGTTCTTCATTTTTCAGAAATGCAGAAGAAAGAAAATGCCACTAAGGTCACCTGCTGGATTTGTCAACGCATCCTATCTAGAGGCAGTGCTGAAAAGAAAGATTCTTGTGGTACTGCTTCCATGTACAAACACCTAAAGACCATACATCTGGTCAATCTAGCTAAGGAGGAGTGTAGGAGAGCAGAAAAGAACCCTCCACCTGCAGTTGCTAGAACTTCCAGAGCATCAACAGCTGCATCACCACCCGACATACTCCCTGAGTTTGCGTTTCTTGAACAGCACTGCGTCAAGTGCAAGAAACTTATTTGTTTTGGGGAGCAATCTGTCGAAGCAGTTTGTGCTGCGCAACTCATTTATAGTTGCTAGACTTTTGTTTGCTTTTTTTTTGGAATGCCATATAATTCCTGAAGTTTGCTGCTTTTTTCGTTCTTATTTTTTATTAAACACCAAAAAATATTCAACATTTTTCAGAAAAATATAGAAAAGAAAAAAGAAACAAAAGAAGAAAAAAAGTTCTTATCAGAACTAACTTCTCTGGTTAAAGAAATAACTATATGTGCATGTTAATGTGTTAAAGTTTGGTTGAATGTATGTGCAGAGCATAATTGACTGAAAGGATGTAGTAGTGGTATGTGGTGAATGTATAAGTGCAGAACTATAAGGAAGTGCTGCAGCGTGACACTCTAAGCTCTTTAGCTGCACTGTGCTGTGGTACTTCTGAAGCCCAGGGATGCAACATATGTACATAAATATGTTGCAACTCTATGCTTCCCTCTGCACTGCAGCACAAACTGCAGACAAACAGTGACACAGGCATTCTTGCACCATGGTGCAAACATGTCTGTGTCATGGAGAGATTGTTTTTGTGCAGTAAGGGACACCTTCCTGCACAAAAACAATCAGTAAAGGCATTTTCCTCTTTCAATGTATGCTGTGCAATGCAGCATACATTGAAAGAGAAAAAATGAAGAGAAATGAACACAATTCTCCTTGTTGTGCCTTGCTACACCAACTGGAGAATGGTCGATCATTCACACACATCTCCAGATTAATGATTTATGATTTATGAGGAATCTGGAGATGTGTCTTGTTCTATGAGTGTTGTGTGGAAACACCCACAGCAACAACTATGGAACGCCCTTTCAATGCAAAGTGGTGTGTATGAAGAGGTTGTATTTACAAGGAGAAGAAAAGCTACACAGGGTGCCTTTTCCTCTCCTTGTAATTATGAAGGAGTGTCTGGTGCCATCACTATGTTACAAAAAGTGACATGTTGTTGGTACAAGTGCTTAGGTATTGGCAGACTGTTACAATAAGAACATATTGCTAGTTGGTTGATTGAAGAATTGCATGAGAGTGACAGGAGGTAAGTACAGAGATATCTCTCCAAAGATGCTTAAAGAAGAATGATTGAAATGGTTGCAGTCCTTCAATAGGTACAATGGGAAATGTTATGAACCAATCAAATCTTTTTTTTTCAGGTCACATGGGATCCTATGGCAGTGGGATCCCAATACTACATAGGTATTAACTGGGCATTTTGAAGAGTGTTTTATTAATTTGTAGCTTCTTGCAGGTCTGCATGCATAGTATATAAAGAAATTGACTTGTACTATGGTCAGTAGCTAGGCCAATCCTTAAGTATATGACTACTAACTGGAGTAATTTCAGTCCTGCAAAGAGAGTACAAGATACATTTATAAGTACTTAGGTTTTGTCAAAGTGATAGGATACATACGTAGTGCTGGATGGATGAATGGAGAAGTGGTTGGGACAGACAGAAGGTTTCCTACACTGCTTAGTTACTGAGTGTTTAAAAGAGTGTATCATTTCTATGTAGGTGATTAGAAGTTTGCATACATACTGGACATTCCTTTCATACCTGACTAGTTAATAAAATAATGTAATTGTCCTAAAGAGAATACATGCTCCCAGTAGGCACCACTGTGCTGCGTTGTAGACAGGTGGTCTAGGTCATGCCCTTTTTTACATCTTTCTGCAATGCAGTTCTGTGGTGCTTACTGGACATACTTAGTGGGCTAGTCGGACTCTAAGAACCCTCAGATACAAGGTGACTTAATCTCCAAACATAAAAAGGTTATAGGGTGTGTTTACACAGTGGTAAAGGGAGTGGATGGGGACTAATGTGACATGTGCAAACACACCCTGTGGTGTGTTTTAAGTTGAGGAATTAAGTCCCATTTAATCCTGAAAGTCCCTGGGTCCTACTAGCCCACCATGTCCCTCTATTAAACATCATAGAGCTGCGTTGCAGAGAAATGATCCGAGGCCATGCCCATTTTACACCTTTCTGCAATGCAACTCGCTGGCACTCACTGCACATACCTGGTGGGTTAGATGGGCCCCAGGGACACTCAGGATTCAAGAGTACTTTATCCACTAACTTAAAACGCCCACAGAGCATGTTTGCACACATGTCAACTCAGTCCCCCCCTTTTCTTCACCAGTGTGCAAATGCAGCCCATTGTGCGTTTTAATACTTAATCTTACCTTGACAGTAGTAGATATGAAAAAATGACAAACATATTTTTCAGTTTTTTTTATAATTACAATTTCTGAAAATATCATATCTTAGCTTTAGGACCTATGAAAAAGAAGAACAAATACAGTTATAATATATAATATTATATATTTTACAACACAACATAATTTTAACATTATATAAATTACTTTGTTTGTCTTTTTTGCTGTTCTCAGAATATATTTAATTTCACTACATACAGTGATTTGAATTTTACTCATCACATGACAGCGAGCGAAAAAAAACAATCAATAAGATTGTATAAAAAAACAAATCTGTGTCAAAAATATTTTTATTATACTCAACTATTTCTAAACAATCGATAAAAACAACATCCTCAATAACATACCATATAATACAAATCACACATATATAAAATGCTTTTTCTAAGAGAATTTTCTTACTTGAATATGAAAGAACTGAAATAATAATTCAATGTACAATTCTTTATAATTTCCGTACACTGTAAATGATGTTCTTTAAAAATATATGCGGTGAGAATGTCCAAGAAAAAGTCCTTAATTCAAATGTATACCTTTCCTCTAGGCCAAATGGTTTTCCTGAAATACTTTACACTGAATTTGTCCAATAGTAATCGTATTAATAAATTTAAATATTTTTCTCATAGGCCAAATTATCTTCTGAAAACTTTGGCTTTAGAAATATTTGGTAGGAATTTGGTAATTCGTTAGGCAAACATTGTTTAAAAACAAATTGAGCATCATTACAATATGTCCATCCTTTATTGTTTTTTAAATAGACAGTGTAATGTCCATATGTTGTAGGAGGACCATCATGGAAAATAATTGCTACTGCTACAAAAGTTCTTCCTGTATTGATACTTGACTTGCTACAAAATGTTTAATTAAAGTTTTCAATTTTCTTCCATCCAATGTTCCAACATTGTATCATTAAAATTATATATTGTCCAAATCTTTGTATAAATAATACTGATAAACATTTCTGATTTGCATTGGCTACACTCCATGTTTTGATTTGCTGCTTTAACTAATTTCTTGAAAGACAGTCTGGTGATGTCAAATATATAAATCTTTCAGTATCTATGTTAGTGCTACATGTAAACATACAATTTTCACAATCATGTTCCCATTTATAACAAAGCCCAAAAAGATTTTTAATTTGTATTTCTTCATTTTCCAATACGGCAAGCACATACATTAGAAATTCCTGAGCATCTTATTGGACATTCTGAGTAAATTGTGTAGAACCTGAACATACATCCAAAAGATTACGAATATCAGAAAGACTTTCTATTTTCCTTTTATTAGTTCTCAATTTTTCATAAATACAATGCAACAAGGAATACATTTTCTTTTTACGCTTCTCCATAATTTGCTGTTGCAAACTTTCTAGAAAAAAAACAACATTGACCACTACATTAGCGTAGCGGTTGATACCTGAACTATTTGCTAACTGATACCCAACAATCTCTTCAATAGTGTCCTTTTTCTTTTTGCTTGCCATTTCAACATTATCTTGATTTTTTTCCTTCTCCATACCTTCACTACAGATATTCTCATATTTTCTTTTTCGACCTACTACATGCTTCTCAAATACAGGATATTTATCTAAATTGGGAGCATACGCTCTTCTTAACTGATTATACTCTTTTACACAGTTTGCATCTGCACTAATCTTTCTCTCATCAAAATCAATCAAATACAATCCAGGTAAAGTTCTGACTCAGGACAAAGCAACATATGCCATACCCTCTTTAAACATGGTACTTCCAATGTTCACCACTTAAACCTTGAGATTTATGAATAGTCACCGCGTATGCCATAAAAAGTGGAAACTGTTTTCTACGGACATATACATCTTTAACAAGCAAAAAATGAATTAAACAACAACCAATTTGTTTTATTTCTTCAATTTTAACAAATTAGATTTTTAAAAATTCAATTCCGTCTCTATTTTGATAATTAACAAAATCAACAACTTTACCCATTGCTCTATTTACTAAACCATTTTCCACATCCATATTACGCCATAAAATCACCAGGCAGTTTACTCATACATGTAGATTCTTTTCTAAACCAGCAGTTTTAGATATAGATTTTTCTAGAGAATCCAATTTTGTTTTCAATTTTTCCATCAAAATATTAGTGATCCCTTCATGCATTAGATAATCAATTGTGTCCAATTTTATTATTTGTTCATTTTCTAGCTTCAAAAGTTGTTATTAGAATATAGAACACTTCAGCAGTGTTGGCATTAAGCAGATTATGGATTTATTTTCTGCAATTTTCATATATATTTTTCCAGGAACTATATTTTCATTTGGAAACAAGTTTGTAAGTAGTCGTCGACTTTGCAAAGCTTGTTTGCCATGTTCTGTCAGTACTCCAATTCTTATATCTTGAAGAATAGTTCCATAATCAACATCATTTGCCTGTCACATATTTTTAATGAGTTCTTTGTATTCAAAATATGACCAAATGTTAATGTTTCCAACACTTCCCAAAGACTTTCTGTTTTTTTGATGTTGTAAATACTAGTTGTCCTTTTACGGGAGTAAGTTGAAGTAGATCTCCAAAAATGATTACGTGTTTTCCTCCAAATAAGACATCGTACTCTGTTTTAAGAATTTGCTGCATTCTTAAATGCATAAACGCAAGCATTAAGTTTGAGACCATGCTTACCTCATCAATAATCAGAAGTTTCATTTTCTTTAGCACTCTTGAAACGTCATAGCAAGCTTCTCCAAATAGTTTATTATATTCCAATTCATTTTCATCCTCTACAGGTAGCATAAGTAAACAATGTGATGTAATTCCTTTAACCCTTTTGCTGCTGGCCCGATTCACCCGCTGTGCTGGGGGGAGGAGGGGCGCGCACAGCTCTCTGGTGCTCATGACGAGCTCAGCTCGTTATGAACCACGATTATCATGTGCTCATGACGAGCTGAGCTCGTCACGGCCACACCCATGTACGTGGAACGCTCAGCATAGCAGGGGAATTATCCCCGTGTGCGAACATTCCACGGCTAATGATGATCTCAGCTCGTCATGAGCACACGACAACCGTGACTCATGGCGAGCTAAGCTTGTCATGAGCGTGGCAAGGGTTAATGTTGTGTGCTGCCAACAGTTGGAGCAGTTACAACACAAGACAAATGTGAGTCAGTTGTTTTTTGTAGATAACTGGTCAATACTTTAATTAAGAAACTTTTTCCTGTTCCAGCTTGACCACTGACATACCTTTGGATAGGTTGAAATGATGTGCATTCTTTCTTTTCATGAAAAAATCCATGGTCAATCTGTTGTCTCACCTGGTGATATATTTCTTTCTGTTCAAAATGTAGTTGTTCTTCCAAGTTTCCTGAGTCCATAATATCTTCTTGAGCTTCATGCATTGCTGTTTCCACTTCATTCATTGCAATTGGTGCTTCATTTTCAAGAATTGGTTGTCCTAGTGGATCGTGACTTAGTGGAGCAGAACTTTGACTGTCTTGAGAACTGTCTCTAGCAATCTCAGCTGCAACAGTAGCTTCTTGGTCAATTTCATTGTTCAACATTTTGAGATCATTTGGAAAACCAGTACATTCTATGGTATCTTTACAAGCCTTGAAGGAATCTTCATAGCTCTGAAAATATCCAAGTAATTCCAAATCTGTACGCCACGGTTTGAAGAGTTGCAAAAGTGTTAAATAGTAAAATTCCCTTTTATCAGGAGTATCACAACTCAGTATTCTGTGATTAATGAAATGTCCGTTATTTTGTTTCACCAAACATCCTTCGTAACTAATCACTGCATATTTTCTTTCATTTATGTTTTTTGTAGTATTCTGTTTCACAGTGTAATATTGCAGCACTTCATAAAGACATATGTTCAAAAGATGATGACTTCTATTTGGATAATATGTATCCAACATGTTTGTTTTGACAATATCTGTACTTTCCGGTTCTTTTTCTGCTAAATATTAGATTTCTTGTACAGATGTAAGTACTCGATTTCGCGTTGCAGCAAGACATAGGCTCACCCAAATGATTCTTCTAGATTTTGAGCATAAACTAGCAGATGATAACCAATCAGAGCATTCATACGCTCCAATTTCTCGACGGGACAACAACTTCAAACTGAAACTGTACAATTTATTACTAAGACTCTTCTCATGAAAAGTTTCTTCCCACATTTCTTTTAACTCTGTCTTTTCTGATTTTGATATATAAGATGTCACATATCGGGCAACAGCAGTGGAATTATCTGCAACATACTGAATGTCCATATTAGCATTCCACATTGAGAGAAGAACTGGATTATAATCATTGATATATTTTTTTTCTTCACTTCTTCTCAAATTGTATGTATTTTTGGGAGATTTTCTAGTGATGGTATGTCTTACAGCTGACATAAAACTCATTACTCTTCCTTTGGATATTACAGGACATGGAAATCCAAAACGACATTTGGTATAAAACTTTTCCTTAGACTTGTATTTTCGTCGACAGTATTTTCCACTTCGATGACTTTGGAATCATAAGACTTGTTGCCTTAAGGTGTTTTCTTCTGTTCTTTTTGGTATAGCACATGTGGCATATTCTTCAATAAAAGACGAAACAGTATCATCTGAATCAGTTCCGAATTTGTGTGCATCCTTGATCCATAACAGCATATGTATATGAAGAGCACCTCTAGCTTGATACTCCTTTCTCCAAAAAAAATCCACTTCTCCAAGAGGAGGATTCTTTCTATTGCAGATAAAAGACATCATAGCTTCACACCTATGATTGAAATATCTGCATACATTAACAGGATCCAAAGAGCACAATTCTCCAGGTACCTTGTATTCAATATTTTTTATATTCAAATTTGCTTCTCAAAGAAATTCAAGTAAATCATCCCAAGTGTATTAGGGTAAGAAACCAAGTAGGAGTTCCTAAGTTCCTTAGCATACACATATGTTATCCATGACAATGGTACCACTACAAAAGAATACCACTCTGACATGCCATCAAATTAATCAGCTTCTAAACGATTGTCTCTCTGATGTACTTTATCCATTAATTCCTTTGCAGAAACATTTTGAAGATGTACTCCTGTTTTAATAGGTGGTTAACTGCATATGAAAGTCCAGACAAGTCACTCTCAAACAAAAGATGAAATATATATGGGATATATTGTCGAAATCTTTGATCTTCTGAATACAATCTTGTTGTCCAACATTCAGATGCAGGAATCTGCACTAATCGGTCATCATATCGTCCACCTTTTCGAGTTGGGAACAGCTGCGGAAAACCTCAAGCTTCCAAACTTTTTTTCCATACACTTATGTGAGTCCCCTTTGCTTTTTTCATTTGGATTTAATTCAATAGTATTACCCATCACTTATTTCAAATGAAGTGGACATACACTATAATGTTCATAGATTTCTTCACTTTTGGACATGTCTACCTTTTCAATTTGACCACTTGACGTTTCAGTATCATCTCCTAAAAGTATTTCTTCTTCTTCCCCATACACTTTTTTGTAGTACTCATTGTTTTTTATAAGATATAATGTTGCCTTTTGCACTTTCCTAACATCCACTAACTCTTGTCAGATTTTCTTACTCTTAGTAGGAACACCATTAACTAGAATAACTAGTGGGGAACTTTCTACATTCTCTATACCAATAGTTTCAATATGTTTCTTTAAATTTAGAGGTAAATATACAACTCTTCCTTTTAATCCTCTCTGTAAATCTGTAGAAGGCAATTTACCCATTTTAGGCTATATACGAACAATTGCTTGAAAAGGGTGCACACATTGAATCATAATAGACTCATACATATTTAAATCTATCAGTTCTGGAAGAGTAGTTACCAACTCTAGACTATTGTGGACAGCACTAGCAGGCATTTTATTCTCGTCTAATTTGTTTTAACAATATGTACAAATACGCTGATCAGAACCCAAATCAAAACAATTCTCTATCAACAAATAAGTTGCAAATTCCTTCCACTTATCATTATTTTCCCTTTCACTTTTTAAATACAGATCAACAGTCCTCGTCTGATTTTTATAGAGAGTTCGCCGGCAACGAATACAAGAATAATTTGGACTTTCACCTGAAATCACCTTAAACTTTGTAATTTGTTCTTCAAAATTTTTTGTTGTACTATGTTGCATATTCTCTTCAACATTTTCTTCTATTAATGTGTCAGTTTCTGCACTCTCTTGTTCAGGACCAAAGTAACAAAACTCAATTTCATCACAAACCTTCTTTACATCTGATACTGACGCACGCAAAAGACCATTGTTCAACTCATTTAACATCAGTGCTGCACTTTCTGCATAATACAATCTTCTGACTAACTTCTGCATTTGAAAATGATGTCCTGCAACATCCTGAAATGATGGAAAACACTTTGACATACTTTCCTAGAAAGACAAGCCAGAGAATGACCTTGCAAACCAGTATTTTTTCTCACTCTGCAAGGATCTAGTCCTTGCAACATTTTAATCTTTTGTTTAACACTTTTGTTTACTGTATTCTCATAAGAAATTGCATAAAATATCAATAGATTCCTGTTGTATACTAAAAATACTACTGCAATCCCAAGTATACACTGGGGCTTTAGGGTGTCTCCCTAGAACTTCATCAGCTATCACTATTTCTAGGAACCATCTTCACTTTTCTCAATTGGACAGCCATTTTTAACCTCATAAGCTCAACCACTGGTATCAACTGCATGTAATAAATTATTGGTCTGAAAATAACTGTCTTCATTAAAGAAAGGTTCTGAACTTGAACTGTGTTTCCGTTCACCCTAAACAATTTCACAAAAATTAGTTCTGCTAATTACACTTTTCTTCTTACGCTTGGCCTTCATAAAATTAATTGGTTTATCTAGTGATTGAATTAAATTTAGAACTAAAATGAATAATTTCCTTTTTAATTCAAAAGACTACGCCACAATAATTACTATTTCCTTATCTTTTTATAAAATAGTGCTCTTTTTTGCATTTCTGCACATCTTTTAACATATTAAAGACAACTCTATTGTAAAATATCCTCTTTCTTATTTCCTCATACTGACTCTGCCGCCTTTTACCACACAATGTGTCTTTTGAAGGTAATTTTATGTACGTTTCTTTTCTTATCATTTTTTTGTTGTTGAGGCATTCTTTGTACTTTCCTCAATGTGCACACTGTTTGTAGGCTTTAAAAAATTTTTAATACATTTTTACTGGAAGACTTATTCTTTTTCCCCACATCATGTTGTTGGTCATCAACACTTGTTGAATTTTCTTCAAATATTAGTCCTTTTTATGTTCTTATTTCTTTTCTGTTTTTTAGTCATGATAAGTTTATTTTAATGATGATAAACAATATCTGTAAAAAATAAATATATATGCAATTATTTCAATAAATCTATAGAATATACTTTTCTATTACTAAATAAACACATTGTATATTAAAACCATTTAAACACACAGACTCACAGTGTCTTTCAAAAACCATGACTATTTCCTGGACTTTTCCAAGACCGACTCAATAGTCTACAAGAGATTAGGTGACTGTATACATTATGCCCATTTGACTGTACCACTGCTTTTCTGGAAGCCTAATCATTCTTCTAACACATACACAGTGACTGGGCTGCTAGTAGTTGATAGCAAGATAAGTTGATAAACGCTTATGTGTCAGCAGAAAAATTAAATAAGGACATGCTTCTGTCAGGCTGATTCTAAGACTAGACACAGAGTCACAGTGTGATTTCTGACAGGCAAAATTATTCCCTGGACTTTAGTAGGAGAGACTCATTAGTCTGGAACGGGTTAGGGAACTGCATACATTGTGCTCATTTGACTGTTCCGATGCTTCTCTAAATTCCTGACTCATTCTCCAAGTGCCTACACAGTGACGGAGTTCTCATAGTGCTAATACTTATCATTACAGTAAGTTTATAAGCACTTATATGTCTGCAGAGAGATTAAATAAGCACATGCTTTTGTTAGGATGAGTCTGAGCCTAGACACAGACTCACAGTGTGACTGCAGACAGGCAAGACAATTCCCTGGACTTTAGTAGGAGAGACTCAGTAATCTGGAAAGGGTCAGGGGACTGCATACATTGTGCTTATTTCACTGTACCATAGCTTTTCTGAATGCCTGACTCATTCTCCAAGTACATACACAGTAACCGAAGTCTCATAGTGCTAATAGTTATCGTCACCATATGTTTCTAAGCACTTATATGTCTGCAGAGAGATTAAATAGGCACATTCTTCTGTCAGGATGATTCTAAGAGTAGACACAGACTCACAGTGGGATTGCAGGCAGGCAAGACTATTCCCTGGACTTTAGTAAAAGAGACTCCTTAGTCTGGAAAGAATTAGGGGACCACATACATTGTGCTCACTTCACTGTCCCATAGCTTTTCAGAACAACTGACTCATTCTCCAAGTGCATGCACAGTGACTGAATTCTCATAGTGCTAATAGTTATCATCACAATAGGTTTATAAGCACTTATGTGTCAGCAGAGAGATTAAATAAGCACATGCTTCTGTCTAGACGATTCTAAGACTAGACACAGACTCACAGTGTAATTGCAGACAGGCAAGACTATTCCCTGGACTTTAGAAGAAGAGACTCAGTGGTCTGGAAAGGGTTAGGGGACTGCATACATTGTGCTCATTATACTGTACCATAGCTTTCCTTAACGCCTGACTCATTCTCCAAGTGCATACACAGTGAATGAATTCTCATAGTGCTAATAGTTATCATCACAAGAAGTTGATAGGCACTTATATGTCTGCAGAGAGATTAAATAAGCACATGCTTCTGTCAGGATGATTCTAAGACTAGACGCAGACTCACAGCATAATGCAGACAGGTAAGACTATTCCTTGGACTTAAGTAAGAAAGACTCAGTAGTCTGGAAAGGATATGGGGTAAGCATGCATTGTGCTCATTTCACTGTAACATAGCTTTCCTAAATGCCTGACTCATTCTCCAAGTACATACACAGTGACTGAATTCTCATAGTTATCATCATAGTACGTTTATAAACACTTATATGTCTGCAGAGAGATTAAATAAGCACATGCTTCTGTCTGGATGATTCTAAGACTAGACACAGACTCACAGTGTGATTGCAGACAGGCAAGACTATTCCTTGGGCTTTAGTAAAAGAGACTCAGTAGTCTAGAAAGGGTTAGAGGACTGCGTACATTGTCCTCATTTCAGTGTACCATAGCTTTTCTGAATGCCTGTCTCATTCTCCAAGTGCATACACAGTGACTGAAATCTCAGAGTGCTAATAGCTATCATCACATTAAGATTATAAGCACTTATATGTCTGCATGGAGATTAGATAGGCACATGCTTCTGTTGGTATGATTCTAAGACTAGACACAGTCTCACAGTGTGATTGCAGACAGGCAAGACTATTCCCTGGACTTTTGTAAGAGAGACTCAGTAGTCTAGAAGGAGTTAGGGGATATGCATACATAGTGCTCATTTCACTGTACCATAGCTTTTTAACTGCCTGACTCCTTCTCCAAGTGCATGAGTGAATTATCATAGTGCTAATAGCTATCATCACAATACTTTTGTAAGCCCATATATGTCTGTAGAGAGACGAATAAGCACATGCTTCTGTCAGGATGATTTTAGGACTAGACACAGACTCACAGTGTGATTGCAGAAATGCAAGACTATTCCCTGGACTTTAGCAGAAGAGACTCAATTGTCTGGAATGGGTTAGATGACCGTATACATTCTACACATTTTACTACAGTACTGCTTATCTGAATGCCTGAATCATTCTGCAAATGCATAAGTAGCGACTGGATTCTAATACTACTAACATTTGACAACAAGATAGGTTTTTAAGCAGTAATGTGTCGCCAAAAAGATGAAGTAACCAGATTCTTCTGTCAGAATGGTTGTACAAGTGGACTCAGACTCACAGTGTGATTCCAGACAAGCAGGACTATTCCCTGGACTTTAGCAGGAGAGACTCAGTAGTCTAATTAAAAACAAAGGCACCACATACAACACCTCACAAAGTAATAACTCACATTTCAAATTGATTTGAAGATTATGAAGTATCTGAATCACACATCAGATTTTCTTATGCACACAATAACTGTAGTGCACTGCTCTTAGCAAAACCAAAAAATTGCAAACTTTCCCTCTCATTCTGCACACATATACATGTAAATATCAAATTACATTGCTTCCCACATTAATTCAAAAGCTAGCACATATTTTTTATTGGTTACACATTTCAACCCTTACCAATTAACATAACTTTGAACCCTACCCTTATTCTGATTAGTAACAGTTCATGGAACACTCAACTTAACACACAGGTCACAAGTTCAGCACACAATGTTACAAATTCAAACAGCAAGTGTGCTTGACTTTTCAAAATATCTGCTTATCCTATCTAATGTTCTTTTCAAACAGATTTTACTAACCAATAAGAAACATGCTTTTTTAAACTCAGAAACATGCACCCTATTTTTCAGGCTATGATGTTCTCAAGCAGCCAATCATTTCTCTTCTTTTTTTTAAACTGCATCTCGTCCACCATTTTAGATAAATCGTATTTCACAAACTGCCTATTTCACCTACACACATCTTTTGAGTGCATCCAGACCTCTCTTCAAGATTATTAGAGTGTGGATTGTGTGACACAGCTATATTTTCTGAAGCAAAAGGTATGCTAAAAGACAGAGAGGATTAAAGTGGCACCAGTTGATGCCATTTGTTGAATCCTTTTTGCATCTCCAACACCCTGACCTCATAATTGTACACTGTGGTGGCAAAGACCTAGGCACTTTGACTGGGGTAGGGCTGGAAATGCTTATGAAGGACACCTTTGCAGAATTTATGTTACTTTTCCCCCAAACTGCCTTTGTCTATTCTAACATATGTCAAAGACAGTAATGGAACTGGTCCAATCAAATTTGTCCACAGATTGAGAAAGCTAGGAGACATTTCAATAAAGACGTTTCTGCTTATCTCAGAGATTACAAGATGAAGTCAATTTACAACCACAATCTGCGTTTTAATATGGATGGCATCTATAGGGGAGATGGGTTCCATTTTACAGATGAGGTAACAGAGTCTTTCTCAACAACTTTAGACTCTGCATGGGTACTTACTTGTAGGTACCAACATCTCCCAATAAACACATGGGTTCTTTTTAGAGCCACCCAAGATGTAGACATGTAAGCTTGATGTATATTTAAAAAATAATATTATTTTTTGTTTGGAGTCGCACAACCTATGTGTTCTGGAGTCGTCCACCCAACGCGTTAACACCAGGGGGCCGAGCTGGGAGTAGAGCACCCAACACATTCACACTAAAGGGCCACGCTGGGAGTCATGCACCCAACGGGTTCACACCAGGGGGCCGCGCAGGGAGTCGGGAATCCAATGCATTCACACCAGTCGGCCTCGCTGAGCACCGTGCTGCAGACGTGACTCCAATATTTTCAGTTAAAAAAATGAGCTCCTATTACTAATTTATATTCTCTCCGCAGATCCAATCCCCCAGGGCCTATACATAACGGTGGAGACCGTGAGGGAGCCCCAATGCCCCTAAGGTCCTTTGGGAGCCGGCATTGTTTTTCCACATGGGGAGCTGCTAACATGCAGCTGCCCTTGTGGAAAATCAATCTGGTTTGCATTTTTGAAGAGTAGAAACATTTGAGGTTTGCAGGGGATTCGGGACAGGGAAACGGTGCAGGATCCACGCAAGCCATACCTCCCAGGACTCCCCCGGGAGTCTAGTTTTCAGAAATGTATACATTTTGTTAGTTTCCCTAGATGGCCGCCAAGCCCAGGACCAAAAACTCATGGGACCCCCTTTGCAAAACCAGGTTGTTTTCGGATACATAGGGGGCATCTGTGTTTTGGTCCCATGGTCGGGAGCCATCTAGGGAAGTGTTATAATTAGTCCTCTCTTAATCTACCCTCCATTCCTTCCTTGTCCCATCTCCCATTTTCTCTGCCACCCCTTCTTCTGTCACCATTGGAATGTTCCTTTGCCTAGATTCTAATCGTACAGTTTAACAGCCAGTTGAGATTGTAAGCTCATGTGGCAGGAGGTCGTATTGTTTATTCCAATAAAGTATTTGGAAGCTACTTTGACTTCTCAATAAGAAGCCTACCAAACCCACACATTTCTGAATACTAGAGACCTGGGGAAGTCCAGGGAAATATGGCTTACGTGGATCCCCAAAGATTCCCTATCCAGAATTCCAGGCAAACCTCAAATTTTGATGAAAAATTCAAATTTTTCTCAAATATTAGTGTGAGAAAGTTGTAGGATCACCGGGCTGACACAAATTTCCTACCACCCAGCGTTCCCTCAGGCCTCCCGATAAAAATGGTACCTCACTCTTGTGGGCGGGTCAAGTACCCATGACAGGCAAGGGCCCAAAACGTATTGTGGAGACACCAAGATTACCTATCACAAAACAATCTGATATTGAAAGGGGGGTAACGTGTTTTTTGTCTCGGGCTTGGTGGCCATCTAGGGAAACCTACCAAACCCACACATTTCAGAAAATTAGATACCCAGGGGAGGTCAGTGAGGTATGGCTTATGTGTATCTCCCAATGTTTTCCTGCCCAGAATCCCCTGCAAACTCATATTTTTTCACATGTCTGTGTGGGACAGTTCTGGAACCTGCATGCATCCACACATTTCCTACCACCCAGCGTTTCCCCAGGTCTCCCGATAAAAATATACCTGACTCGTATGGGTCGGTCAACTACCAGCGACAGGAAAGGGCCCAAAATGTTTTGAGGAGACATCAAAATTACCAATCACAAAGCAAACTAGTTTTGCAAGGGGGAGTCACCTGGGTTTTTGGCCCCGGGCTCGGGGGCCATCTTGGGAAACTACCAACCCCACACATTTCTCAAAACTAGATACCCGCGGGAGTCCAGCGAGGTATGGTTTGCTTTAATCATCCAAAATGTTCCTACCCTGCTAATGGGTAGATCACTGCTGGGGATCACCCTCCTGGGGTGATCCCCAAGGAGTGATCCACTAGGGAAGGGTACCATTGGAAAGGGTGATTGTCCCCCAGTGCTCAGGGTGTTGAGATTGCCCCACAAGCCCAGAAATTGTGAAACCAAACCTAAGTTTCAGTTTTGTTTTCATTGTAATGACGAGAGCGCACCATGCACATGATTGTCATGGAAACACCTATAAGGCCTCGGGAGGTTGGGGAAGCTCTTTGTCACCTCCCAAGAAAAAAAAAGGGAAATCCTTCTGCTGTCTGAAGCAGAGGGAGTTTCCTTGCCTGTACTCATGCTGGAATGGTTCTGTCAGGAGCACCCTTGAACTTGTGCTCATGACAGAACCATTTTGTCATGTGCATGGAAGGGGTTGAAAAAATGACTTTAAAGGCATCAGGTCATAAAGTTAAAAGTCTGGTTTGCATGCCCATAACTTGCTATGTACACTGCCAAAAGAAAACTCCTCTGGAAGTTGTATTTATGGGGCTGAGAGCAGGCACCTCAATGTCCGGACTGGGGGAGTCCTAGTGTTTATGAGGGGAGAGTTTGGGTGTTTGAAGGGTGTGTTTGGATTTGGAAGGGGTGGATCTGTATTTGCAAGGGGGATGTTTGGATTTGGGAGGATTGGATTTTGATTTGGAACGGGTGGATTTGGATTTGGGAGGGGTAGGTTTGGAATTGGGTGTGGGAGAGGTGGCAAGACATTTGGGTGGGGTGGCCATACGTTGAGGAGAGGTAGTCAGGGATGAGGAAGGGGTCAGAGCCAGGGCAAACGTCATATCTTCCTTTGAAAAATGTATAGGTCTTCAGGAGGGAGTTGGGTTTGGGAGGTAGAGGGAGTGGCAGTGACTACTGTGCATTTGTCTGTTGATGGTGTGATGGGTGCCTGAGTGCCTGGTGTATGTGGTGGGGGTTTGGTTTATGTTTTTTACTGGGTGTCTTTTATGTGTGTGCATTTGTGTACATTATGTGTGTGCATATGTCTGCTGTGGAGGTGCTGTGTGTGGTTGTGGTGCCTGTGGATGTGCTGGTAGTGGGTATGGATGTTTGAGTTATGGTGGGTGTGGTGTTGGTGTTGGTGGGGTGATAGTGGTGAATGTACATGTATGTTGCAGTTGGTATGGTGTTGGTATGGTGTCTTTGGGTATACTTGTGTCAGTGGTGGGGTGTGTAGTGTCTGCATGTGTGTGTGTTTGTGTGTTTGTTTCTTGCAGTGTTTCTATTTATGTAAGGATGTGCAGCTTGTGTGTGTCTGAGTGGGTGCATGTAAGGGTATGTATGTGCGTGTGCTCTAAATAGAGCTGGGAAGAGGGATTTATTATGGGGAAGGGGTGAGATTTTGAACATGTGGTTGTGGTGGGTGGGAGACTGCGGTCAAAGAGGAGAAAGACCCTGGCATTACCACTGTAGGATAGACATGGCAGTGTAATGCCTTCCAGGTATGCCAGCATCTAGGTTATCTGAACAGTGAGCCCCTGGATGGCATTCAGTAATGTGGTCTGGCCTACTGCGATAGTATACAATAGATCAATGGCCTCCTCATGGAGGTAATCTGGGAGACAGGGGCATAGGGTAGGTGCCGGAGGCAGAGGTGACACCACACCTTTTAGGGGAGCATCTACCACCAATTGAGGGGAGGGAAGGTAGAGATGGAAACGTGGGTGGCACACAACGATGCCAGGGGAACTGTAGCAGTAGTGTATGCTACCACTAGGGACTGGTCGTCAATGCCTCTGAAGATGATGTTGAATTGCTTGTGGACTCCACGCCAGTTCCCTCAACCTCCATGGCACTGGCTCCCTCAATGTCTGTGGTGTCTGCATCAAGGAGTACAGTGCCCAGCTTCTTACGCACCGCCGTGGCTACTGCCACCTTCCCCTTGCCCAGATGATACTGTAAAGACAGATACAACTGTTTGAGGGTATCTGGGTAAAGAGATTTGAACATTAATTTTGTTCACAAATTATTTGCCAAATCTACATGGTACACCAGCTTCAAGGCACTCAAACTTGGCATTTAAACACCAGTATCTCATGCCCATAGGAAAGAATTCCATTTGCTCTAGTCTAGAAAATCCCCATGCTAACTTCCATATTATGTGTGTCTTTTGCCTCTGATCCACTTTAATTTCTCTGCATGTCCAATGACTTTCACTGTATTAGTAAATACATAGGTAATTGGATACATTTTTAAACCACTTCAGTATACAGCACAGACATGTACACATATGCAAAAGAGACATGTTTTGGGCCTGATATTGACTTTTCAAGATGGGATACTCCAACATCAATATGATGGAAACTTCCATCTGCAATTGTCCTTTTAAGTATTGTTTATCTCAATAGCTTTGCTTTCTCATCTAGAGATAACTGAGGGCACCTAAACATATTTGGGGTGAGTGTAACTCTGTCATCGATGTGGAAACATTCTTGTCTGTTTCAATCAATTCAGTCTGGTATGAAAACTTATGTTGGTTGACTCAGACTGGCTAACATGCACAGTAGGTAAGGATTGAGGATTCATGACAATCTGCTACTGTCTACATGAAATTAATTGCATTTTGCTAGTGAAACACATTTCAGAAATGGAATGATGCCAAAGTACACATGTTTCCCGTCCTTTTGGGGCAGATGCTCATTAGCATATTTTCATTGTACCAACTTACCAAAGTAAAGTCTGAAAAATAAATTGTCTCATAAGTGCTTACTATGCCATGTAAGCAGGAATAGGGCCTACATAACCTATTCACATTTTTGATGGAGCATCACACCTGACCCAATCCTCAAATGTGGAATGTTTGGTACAATTGCTCTTCATAACATAGAGAAAATACAGGTACCCGTTTTTGCATGCAGCCATGTGTTAGCTCAAAATATTACTTGGCTTGTGATGAGGAATCTAGTGCCAACCTTTAGCATAAAACAAGACACCAAACACAGCATCGGACACCATCTGAAAACGGTACACCTCCAGAAATCCTCATCTGCTTCAGATGTGTGATAACTGTCATGTTGATGCCAAACAATATTGCTGTAAATTAAAAAGCTTAAACAACAAGATTAACTACATAATATGACTCACCCACTTGATGCTGCTGTTGGGACTTCAACAGCCCATTAAGCTCTGGATAGGCCACTGCAAGGATGTGAGCCATTAGTAGGGTCAGGATGCAGCGCACACCCTTGCCTCGTTGGGAGGCCTGGCCAGTCTGTACTTCTGCTGACTTCCTGTTCCAGTGTTGGAGGTCCTCCCACCTCTTCATATAATGCAGGCTGCACCACTTAAAGACCCCCAGGGTCCGTACCTTCTTCCCGATGGCCTTCCACAAATCGCACTACTGATGGGCTTTGATCTATATGGATGAGAAAAATGATTTCTAGACAATCAGTATAGATTATTTAAAAACATTTTAAAGTTCCTAAGAAACACTTTCTTTCTCCTCATGTTATCAATCCAAGGCACAAACTTCATCTAAGCCAGAGATTGGACACTTTTCATGTAGTGAGACCCACTCCAGATTAGTCCAGCTCATTATGAGCTACTAAAGGCTAAACAACCTGTACATTATTTGCACATAACCACATGCACAGCTACATGTTTTTCATGCCTTACCTTCTAAGAGTCAGATACTATGGTGTGCACTACGTACAGTGACTAAGGGCAGTAAGGTGTGGCTAGCATGTGTCTATGAGAGCATGGTGTGTTGTAATGGAACATACTTGTCTGGCTGATTGAGAGACTGGGTCATTTAGACTGGCAGCACAGGAAATACATTTCCCCGTATGGCACAATGACATGTCGGGCACATGAAGATACTCATACTCCAAAATATGGGCTGTATGTACACTTGACAGGACAGAATCAGACAATTCCATAAGTTTGGAGATTTTACTTGGACTTTAAATGTCTCTCAATTTAACAAAGGATGTATGTTTCCACATAAACTAGTGGCACAGTGGCTACTAGCCACTGGAAGGAAGGTGCCTGCAGCTTCTCTAATTAAACCTAGAATTGTCAGTAACATGTACTGAGAACCCAGTTAATACTTTCAGGTTAATTGACATTTCAATGCACATACATTTCTACCTTCCTAATACAATACCCTGTACCTAACTAAATGCTTCCATTCACTGCTCTCCTATCAGTACACTTCACTCATGAACAAAAAGTAAGCAAATAGCCTGTGGACAAGGAGGGAACAAGTTACTTTGGCAAACATTTCCCATTCAAACATACCTGTTCCTCTCGGTTCCCATAGAGCTGACTGTACCTGGACATGACCTTCCTAGTGAGAACCTCCACCTCCTTAGGGAAGAACTC
The DNA here is from genome assembly GCF_964263255.1 of Lissotriton vulgaris. Taxonomy (NCBI): domain Eukaryota; kingdom Metazoa; phylum Chordata; class Amphibia; order Caudata; family Salamandridae; genus Lissotriton; species Lissotriton vulgaris. The sequence goes on along the minus strand of NC_141694.1, from coordinate 393,860,667 downwards.
AGGGGTCCTCTCACCTATGTTGCCCAGCATTCTGTCTCCCAGAGATTAGTAACAACAGCACAAATGAAGGGGAGGTCTCATTGGCTGAAGTGTTAGGAGGCAAGTGAGCTTTCATCAAATCACCGTGAACAAGTACATGACGTACGCGATCCGCCACAGAGACGGACACTGCCATTGGCTTTCAGGTGTACCCGTCCTGCACGTAAGCCAATGGCAGGGCCCGTTACACCAACTATGCGGTCAACATCCGACGACGGCTGTCGGATGGCCAGTGTATTAATAGCAAGGTGAAGCACCTCCCATTTGAGGACGTTTAGCTGTGTTTTTTTAAACAGTTTGTGAATTACCAGTACTTTAAAAGGTGACTACTTTGTATACATATCTCAGATACTTAAGACACTTGGGCATATTAACAACGGACATATCGCCGCTTTTCCGGCGCATAGTGATGGAAATGCGGCAATCAGAATTTAGCGATATTTACAATGCACCGCTAACATGCATTAGCGCATGTTAGCAGCAGTTTTCTTAATGCCTCGCCTTGCATCGCTAATTAGATGCAAAGTAGGCATTCCTGAGGAAAGCAGCATTGCAATACGTGCTGACACAGCTTCGCCAAAACAACAAGCCAGCAGTGCACAGCAAAGTGATGCCTGAACTCGGGCTAAGCCCCCATTGTCGCCAGATTTTAAAGTCTGCAAAAAGCAGACTTTTAGCAATATGTCCTATGGGCGGTGGATTGTGAAGTTAAATCCACACTTCAGTATCAGCGAGCTCTGCCATTATCGCTGATCATTTATCTCCGGATTTCTCATGCTGCAGGGATTTTTGGCCACTATTGTTGGATTTTATATCACCAATGAACAAAGCGTTGTTAATACAGCGCTATCATGGCGATGAAATCCAGCGATAGAAAAAAATTAGCTAAAAGCGTTTAGCAATAATCATCGCTATGTGAATACGTCACCACCGAAGGCCCTGAATTTATATTAAAAACAGAGTTTTGGACTATACCATTTCATGCTGAAAGGCAATATGTCTCTCTATGTGTTCCCATACCTGGTGTATCATGCAGTTTGGTGGTTACTTTCCCTCCATGTTAAAGAACAGTAGATGTTTCAGCACCCAGGCTAATGTGCTGCATAGCTAAATATATATAAGGTCCTAAAGGAATGACCGATTGCATTGCAAATGTTCTTTTTCTTTTACTGATTCAATACATTTCCAGTTTTTCATGGCACTTATTTTAAAAGGCACATAAGATAACACTTTTGTGTAAAAAGGAAGCTTGAGTGCACATTAGAGTCACACATTGTTAGATTCTTTAATGTCACACCAGGTGTTCATAGCACTTATTTTAAAAGGCACATCAGATAACAATTTTTGTGTAAAAAGGGAGCTTGAGTGCACATTAGAGTCACACAATGTTATATACTTTAAGGTCACACTGGGTGTTGAAGGGATTACTTGTAAACCTCAGAAGCCACAAATGTTATATTGTATATTTGTCTTCTTTCTGTTATCCCTTCCCAGTTCTAGGTCTAAAGTAGATCTAGAAATTGTTCCAAAATTAGAGCAATGTGTGCATACAGAAGAAGATTTGTGAGTGACCAAATGCTCACAATTTCTGCTTGTTACTGAAGCACCCTACAGTTTAGGTCTTCAACTATTTTGGTCCTGATGAAAGCCTAGTGACCATTTAGGGCTTATTTTAGCAGAAACATGTTGACCTGATTACCAGGTCTTGTGAATTATTACACTCCCCATACCAGCACCACACAGTTTTTAACCTTAGCCTTGACCAGCTTTTTATTAAATGTTGTACCTGTTGGACAAGAGAGAATTTTAAGCACATGCCACTGTCATCACACAGAGAGTCTCCCTACTGGTGGAGGATACAGTACCAGTTGGAGAACAGGACCCCCTAAGTAGTAAAGACCCGATGATGAGGCTATCCACCTGATCATGGTAGCAAAGATAAAACTGTGGAATGTATCAGCGAAGTTGAGGATACTTAAGAAACTGTTAGTGGCAAGATATGACACATAAAACAGTGAACCATTACTGTGCTTGACATCGATAGTGCTGCGGTGTATGTAAACTTTCAGTTGATAAAAATTTCCCCCAAAAAGTCTTAAGAAATTAAAAATTAGCAAACTCCAAATTTCAAAAGTATTTAACACATTATTTGTAAAAATATGTCAGACATGTAAAAAAAATATAGATTTGCAGTAGAAAAGATGTTTGAAAAATATGGTAACATACATGTATGTATGTATGTATGTGTGTTCTTATATAGCCCTCGACTTACCCTAGGGCATCTCGGCGCTTGCCTTGGGACCCCGTCCTGGCTTTTCCCTGTAATATAACCCGTACTGGGCATCCCCAAGGTGAAAGCCAGGCATCCAGCCACGGGCCGTTGTGGAGATTAAGCAAGCTAATGCCCAGAGTGTGAACCCATGATTAGAGTGGGCACCGAAGCGAGAATTATCGAGTCCTTGGACAATTGGGCTCAAGACCCTGCCGCGTCAGGAATTTAACCCTGGTCCTGGGTCTGACCTCTGCTTCAGAGTATGCCTCCTCTAACCAGTGAGCCATACTTCTCCACATAACACAATAAGATCGCTTATCTGTGTGCCCTTTTTGACAGATTTGTTGTCTGTTTGCCCTTTATATTATTGGATTAAAATCTGGTCAAGCGACAGGGCTACCCTTAACAAATAGATATTAAGAGACTGCCTAGGCCTTGACAGTGCTCCTGATATTCCTTGATTTATCTACATACGGGAAGGATTAAGAAAACTAGGCAGTCCAGACCTTTTATTGCACCACTGATAATGACTGTAGGGAACACCTATCTTGGGTAAAAGAGTCAATTTTTTGACTGAGGATGCTGGAAAGAGAAGAAAGTGTGCTAAGGAAGCCCAGTGTACATAGACATAACTTTTTGAAAATGGCCCTCTCTACGGAATCTTATCTCCTAGGATCCCCAGTCACATGGCCGCTTTTTATTGACTAGAGTTCGACTGGACTTATTTTATATTTTCCTTGCACATCCCAGAGGGAGAAAGAAAGGTGAGATTTTGCTGCCCTGTAGCTGCGACAGAATGTCTCCTCAGAACAGGTTTCATTTTTTAATGTTGTACAGCAATTACAAAGTGACTAGGAAGTCCTTCTTATTCTCTATTTTAAAACAAGCCAATTTTAATCAAGAACGACCTGCTTTTATCTTTTTAATAATGCTTTCAGGGAGCACGGTTTGGTATGTCCTTAGCTTTTGGAAAAGCTGCAGTAAGGCTCAGATTGACCTGCAATTAACTTGAGGGGGTAAGGAAAAAATGGGTTCTGGAGCAAATTATACTTTTTAAAACTTTTTACCCTATCTAAACTGTAGTATTTATGTGTGTTGTGATGTATTTCCGTCTTTTATGGTTTTCTTTCAAAAATCCGAATAAATTTCTTTTTGATTGATTGATTGAGATCTCTTATCTAACCTAGACAAGGTATGTGCATTGACTGTGAAAGTCTCTGGTGGACAATTTTTATTGATAGGTTGTTTTTCTTACATGCAGACATATGAACTCAGGGATGGGTAGAAGAAGGCATCTTAAAGTCTGCAGGCTGTTTCCAGACCTTGTCACCACGGAGGAATGGGACATTAATAAAAAATTCCTGATTGAATAGGCAAACTTAATTGAATATCTTTCAGCAGCTGGAACTTGGTGTCATGCCTCTCAATAGAAACACCACAGCAATAACAACAATAGTCAAACTCATGCCAGTACTTCATTTTGTGGCCATTGTCTCTTTTCAAAACACTGTGGCAGCATCTGCAAGCATGTCCTTAATTCATTGATCAAACACATCAGCAGTTTCATCCAGTTCAGGATTTGGCCAATATGAATAAAGATTTCTATGATTTGGCTGGCCCACCACACGTGGTTAGTACAATTTATGGCACACATATTGCCTTGGTGGGGGCCACCACATGCCAGAGACCAGATCCACCACAATTGGAGGAATTTCCATTCCATCAATGTGTATGTTGTCAACTTACGAGATTTATACATCTCAAGTGTGTGTGTCCGCTATCCTGGGTCAACACATGATTCCTTTGTATTGCGGAACAGCACAATACCCCTGCTAATGTCACAACTTTGAACTAAGAGGACCTGGCTTGTTAGTAAGTGCAATATGACTTGAGTATCAGTGGTTTTAATTCTAGTTTTCGAATGTACACTGACCTGATATGATATTAATCTATCAATGTCTTAAGTCAATGCAGGAGACTTAGCGTATCCTACCTGACCATGTTTTTTTGTACCACTGAGGAATCTGGCTACGCATAGGGAAGTCTGCTTCAATGAGGCCCATGTAAGAACACAAAGCCAGTAGAAAAGGCTTTTGGGATCTTGAAGGCCAGATGTAAGTGTCAGGACAAGACCGGTGGAAGCCTTCTCTAATCACCCGAAGAGGTGTGCCAAATAATGGCAGCCTGCTGGATTCTGCACATTATTTCCCTGTGACTGAACACCACAAATATCACAGAGGATGGACACCGTCAAGAGCCTCCGGATGAGTACGCTGAAATACCCAATGAAGATGACAGTGTGAGGAGTAAGGCAATGACCTACATCAAGATGTCATTGACCAGTTCTTCACCTGAATGTTAGTGTACCCTTACATATTGTGACATCAAATATCAGAACAACTTGTGACATAGAGAACATAGCAGTATGCAATGCGAATTTGATAGGAATGGTCAGTTCAGGGTAGCCCAGGGCAAAGATGTTTGTCGATCAGAGTTTCCCTACATTGACAATTGTGTCTATTGACATAGATTAATTCTTATTGTGCTAAGTATGTGTGTCCTCCTAGCTTGCAATTTGAGTCGAATTGTAAATGGGAAATCATTAAGTTTTCTTTGTTATTCTGTGTCAGGGTACTTCACCATGTCATCTGCAATTGAACATTTCAAAGTTGTGACAGTTGCAGTGATATTTTGCTCTTGGGTAATACAAAGGGAACTCGTGTTGTTCCTGGGACAGAAACACAATTGGGAAGGACAGATCATGTACAGGGGCAACTTGCACTGTGATTGAATGGAAGTTCTGGAGATTGTATCCAACCTGTTTCCTGTGGAAAGTTGCTATCAAGCAATATGTGCTGCTTAACGTGCTCTAACCACGTTTATATCAAGCCAAAGCATACTCGTTTCCATTCATGTTGGATCCCATTGGTGTGTCTCATCATAGTTGAAAGATGCGTTTTAGCACACCACTGGATGGTGGTTGTGACATGGAAACAAATACTACCACATTGTTAGGAAATGGTACTCTGGCACCCACATGTTCTATACTGCCATGATGTGGACTATTAGTGTTATTGATGTAGGATTCCTATTACAAAGGCATGGTGTCTGGCTCCAGATGAGGTCATACATCAATAATAGTTGGCCTAGTTATGTAACATTCTCTTTCTTCCATTATTTCAAGGTTCTGGATTGTCACCTTCTAAGTGACACAGACTATTTGGCTTCTGCATGGCTTGTGGTATGCATATTTGATTTTTCACAAACTTGTTGCCTAAATATATACAACACCAATACATTCAGATTCCATTGTTTCTTTTTCCAACTTATTTAAACATAGGAAGCACATTACCAATTAGTGTCATAATGTTTGATGAATTTCAAAAGTGATGATGTACAGAAGACATAGAAAATGTTTTACCACAGTAAATACACCAGTCTTTCACTTTGTGTTATGTGCATTACTTCAACAAATTGATGAGTTCATAGCTGTGAAACCAGACAGATAATAGAAGAAGAATGAAAAAGTAATTGTAGATGAAAATATATTTACTGAACACACATTTTCAGGAGTCCAATATACAAAGTAAATCTCTTTTCAGAAAAGGAAAATGTGTTGATGAAATAGTCCACAGAGTGAATGGTAGATATTCACTGGAGGAAATTAGGTGTGTGTTTCTTGGAGGTGGTGGTGGGGGTCTTGCCATCCTCTTCTGGTAGTCCAGATGACCGTCCTCTCTGCGGGGGGTGGGGGGGCACGGGTTAAGGGACTTGAGTGGATGGATCAGGTTCCTGTTGTGGCTGGGCCTCCTTGTCTGTTGCTGTGGAATGTATATTGCATTCTGATGTAGAAGGACCACAGACAGGGGTCACTAGTACAAGAAAAGCCATGCACATGTGCTGATAAATGTCAAACATGATCTCAGTCAAGATGCCCAAATTGAAGGTCAGATCCTGTAGCTCACTATCAAGCTCCTTTTGCACCTGCTTAAGGTCTTTGATTTCTCTTAATAATGAGTTGGGACTGTTGTTTTGCTCCTAAGACTTGGTCTATGTTGGTCTGGGCGACAATGATGCCAATGGCCTAACTTTCCTGGCTTACTCATTTCCCCCACCTTTCCTGGACCACTTATCCCTCCCACAATTCCTATACCCACTTCACTGTGCCCTTGAAGAAGTGTGGCCCATCCCACTGGGGCCTGGCACAACTGGATGTGGCAGTGGTGGTTGCTGAACTGTAGCCAAGACTGAGTGGGCACAAGATGGGAGTTGTGTCCCTTTGGACATAGGGAGCAGAGATTACCATTTGTGTAGTTGTTGTAGAAGCTGGATGGGAGGTGTAGGTGTGGGATGAGTGTGACTCACTAGGGTTTCTGCCCAGACAGACTGGACGGAATAGGTATCCTCTGATCATCCAAACTTGAGGATTGGTGTCCTTACTGAAGTCTTGATCATGGCATAGAGTGGAGGTGTCTTCAGTTGCAGACAGTGGTCCAATGGCCCTGGGTGTTGGTCCTAATATGAATTACGAAATATTAAAACGTTAAAGATTTGTATTGTACCTCAAATCTGTCTTCAGCAGCAGATGACGCAACCTAAAGAAAAGTAAACCATAATGATTAATGGGATGTTGACACCTTTGTGTAATTTTTACTTTTTACTCAAGCAGGTTAATATACACAGAGGTAAACCTCAGTAACAGTGATGGAGAGATGTCCTGAAATGTATATTATTTAGAAAATGTATATTCCATGTACCAAACATGCAACCCAACACAGTAAAGAGGACATTTGTGAGCTGAGCCATTTCAAGGCATAGCAGCCTCCAAACAAACCATGGTACAACCTATTAGATCAAATGGCATTGGTCATCATGTGTTCTCTAACAAGTAAATACTGGAACAATACCTATAATCAGCATGCCACAGAACATGATTGAAAACCTTTGCATATACACACTGTGATTTCTGCAAGCAAATCTATTCACTTGGAGTTATAAGAAGGTGACAACATACTGGATCAACACAGCAGATGAACCTTTTATACATACATGAAATGGTGAATAACAATTATATAAAGCTTTGTCTTTTGTGCATATGTGGAAGTAATGGAATGTTGGCCAACATACCAGAGACAAAAGCAGGGCAATTATGGTAGTTGTAGTAATTTGTGGCCACTTTTTCCAATACTTGTGAAACACTGAGTAACACATACCCATGTAATTTACTAAAGTGAAAATTAAACACACATTTACAATATGTACAAATATGCTTGTCATGTGCATAGGTTACAATACAACGTATAAGCACTAAACCTTAGTGTGCATATGGATGGAGTTTGGTAAAAATATCGAATTGAAGGTAAGTAATATAATATCGATTGTCAACATATAGAAGTCAAAATAATCAAAGTATATAATATAGGCATTAAAATATATCACATTTTTTATAATATCGAATTTTTAAGTGTTTTGTATGTTAATATATGTGTGAAAAGTGTATATTATTTTTGTAATGTATGTTTAATTTATTTTAAGTAATGAATTTTATGTTATTTAATTTTTGCGTAATTTAATTCTGTAGCGGGTTGTGGGTTTATAGGGGAATAGGGTGGAAAGTACTTTATTTGTAATTAATTCAATATTTGTATTTATTTATTGGTATTTATTTTGAATTTATTGTGAAATAATTTTTAATCGGTAATTCATTATTATTATTTGGCAATTCATTTTTATTAATTGATTATTTGATAATTATGTTAATTTACTTAATTTATTTTCCGTAGTGGGTTGTTGGTTTATAGGGGAATAGGGTGGGAAGTAATTTAATTGTAATTAAGTAAATCTTTTTTTTTTTATTTATTGGCATTGGTTTTTAATTTATTGTTAATTAATTTTTAATTGGTAACACATTTTTATTAATTAATCATTTGAAAAATATATCAATTTTATTAATTTATTTTCTAAAGTGAGTTGTGGGTTTGTAGGAGAATAGCCTGGGAAGTAATTTGATTGTAATTAATTCAGATTAAAAATACTTTTTGTGTATTGATGATTAATTTACTGTTAATTATTAATTGGTATTAATTTTTATTATTAATTAGTTGTTGTTATTGACAATTAATTAGTTGTTAATCATGAATAGGTAATTCATTTTTATTAACCAATATTTATTTGAATTTCTAATGAATTAATTATTACATAATATTACATTGGTAATTCATTTCAATTAATGTTTTATTGGTATTGATATTTAATTTATTTTTATTAATATATTAGATCATTACTTTTTTTACCCTTACGCTACCCACCGCTTTCCCTACAGTTGCACGCTCTGGAGTGGGAATAGTATTTTTTACCCCTACGCTATCTAATGCTTTCCCTACTGTTGCACTCTCTGGAGTGGGAATAGTATTTTTTACCCACAGGCTATCCAACACTTTCCCTACTGTTGCACTCTCTGGAGTGGAACAGTAATTTTGACCCCTACGCTATCCAACGCTTTCCCTACTGTTGCACTCTCTGGGGTGGGAATAGTAATTTTTGCACCTACGCTATCCAATGTTTTCCCTACTGTTGCACTCTCTGGAGTGAGATTAGTAATTTTTACCCTTCCGCTATCCAATGCTTTCCCTACTGTTTCACTCACTGGAGTGGGAATAGTAATTTTTACCCCTATTCTATTCAACGCTTTCCCTACTGTTGCACTCACTGAAGTGGTAATAGTAAATTTTACCCTCCCGCTATCCTATGGTGAAACTATTGTATATTGTTTATTATTATTTCGATAATAAATATATGTATTACAAAATAAAATTGTATGTTTATTTATTTTACTTAAATTAATTATGTATTAATTTTAAGGTTATTTAAGTATTTTTAAGTATGTTTTAGTTAATTATATTTATTATTTCATTAATTTTAAATTACTTTTAAGACATTTAAAAAAATTCTATATTTTGACTAACTATATTTTTTACAACAATATTTTTGATTCAATATTTTTGTACTTACGTGTTTGTAGATAGGAATTTGATATTTTGGTATTCTATATTTTGTCAACAATATTTTGGTAAGTCTATATTTTGGTATTCTATATTATGTCAGTGATCTGGACTAGACACATGCAAGGGGTGATCCATAGAGGAGAACACACAATCTTTCAAACACATTGGTAATTGTTAAACAGATTATAACAACCATCATGCTACTGATTTGGATAACACAAGGTATTTTGGAAAATCCAAGGTATTTTGAAAACTAAAGTTTTGGTAGGTGTCTAGAAACATTCTGAACAGCTAAATTAAGGGTAAGGACTTAATTTGTGATTACATAGGCAGACATAGGTGTAACTTAGTAGTCTCCACTCAACCAGGGATTCCTGTCAATTCTTCGGGATGTAGGTTCTCCAAGACCTTCTCCTTCCAGGGAAATAATTGAAATGGGGGTCTGGGAGAACTACTTCCAGTCACCTGGGGCTCCAGGTGACTCTTGGAGGAGAGGGAACAGACTCTCCCCTGCAGGTCATTCTACCTCTTCCTAATTTCCTCCAGTGTGCTCAGATTGTTCGCTTCAGCATTCATTCTGTGGACTACTCTGTCCCACATGTGCCTTTTTGAGATATGGTATTTGTGCCCCAAACAAGTGTGGCTCTACTCTAATAATTGTGTCCACCATGACAGTCAATTTTCCCTCTGTAAAATGTGGGTTCCTCCTCCCTGTCATTGTGATAAAAAAACAATACTAGTGTCCCTGAAGTCGTTAAAAAAAATGGAAAAAACAAATAGAAAAAACGGGGTAGAACAGGAAAACCAAAAGTAACCTGGATGTTCAGTGGCAAAGTCATCCTCAGGACGTTGTTTAGAAGTGAAATGGCAAAGAATCGTGGTGCTGAAATAGAGTGTGTTTTATAGTGTGCTTTGCAGGTGTTCACAATTATCCAATATGCACCAGGTGTGGGCTCCTAACATCCCTCCAAAACCTGCAGCCATAGTCCAATGCTGAATAGGTCATGGAACGGACAGCCGCTTTCATGGGTCACCAATGATACACCGCCAGCTCAACTGTGCTATCTAAATATGGCCAGTGCAATGCTGCCATCCTGACAGCAACATAGTGCTCAATGGCATCACTGAAATCTGTTGCGTTGGCTGCAGGTTACAGCTAGCATGTCATGGTACATTCCGTCAACATGGATAGTGGCTGTACAGTCATTAATCTAAATACGGTGGATTGTAACTTGTAACACTGTCTACTTGACGGAGAACATAGGACCGCCGCTAGGGCAAATTGCCGGTAATATGGTGAAGATCTAAATCAGGCCCTTATTTTCAAAAATGCCAGTCCAAAATCTGCAGAGTGGCAAAGCAACAGGCTGTAGGTGAAGAGGCTCAGATAGCTGTCAGACGAGGTCCCCATTAAAACCTCAGTTTTTTTGGTGAGGAAACTCTGAACAGGCAAAATTTAAATTTACCATCCATGGACGGTTCCTCCCAGGGAGGATACTATTTCCTCCTTTAAGTCGAGATTTCTTCATTCACTCATTGTCTCATTTATGGAACTCTGATTTTCCCAGTGACATAAGGCTGCAGGTTGATTCTGAAGAAGGCACAACAGAGTCAGATCCCATTGCAAAGGATATGCTACAGTGAATAATCTCCAAACAGCAGACATATGAATTTTTAGCCTAGTCAAAAAGCACCATAGTTGAAACAGCTTGGCACATTTGCCCAGGTCTCCTGGAAGTGTTTCGAGCCAAAAAGTGTCCAAGTCCCAGGTTTTCAAGGGTGGTAGGAGACGTCCCACTACGCACAGGGTTGCGATTGTTAGGACTTACTCCAGCAGTGCAGAGGTCATAAGTAGGGTCAAGAGCATGTCCAGTTGGAACTGGTCTGCTGGAAATCTACAGGAACTAATGGCCTCACAGCTTATTTTATCCCTGTTAAAACGACACCAAAACAAGATATGAATGTTTAAACTTTGAATAACATTTTTTGCAAAAAAGCAGAAAGTGGTAGCCACGGTTATCTGGTCATGTTAGATTGAGTCAAAAGTTAAGGCAGACAGTGTTGGAGAATGGGTCCAGATTCCTACTTGTGGAAAGCCCACCTGTTGACTTAGAAATGTTTGCTGAGAAAAAGTGATCATTGACAAGTCACTAGAAAGAAAAGCTGCAAGCCGAATCCCAAGTTGGGCTTGATGATGGTGGATTACTGTAGAATTAGGTCCCAGTGGGTTCATCAATGAAGCCAGGAAAGCTCCTAGTGGGTAAAGCTCAAAGTAGGCACCCAGAAAGGCCTCTACAACAATGGGTTGCTGCGTGGCATCCATCCCAATCGAGCCCTCTGCATTTGATTTATGAGACTTTTCCGGAAGTTAGATCTCTTTCAACTGAAGCAAGCCAGCAAGGTGAGGCCAACCAGCAAGTCAATGTTGATGGCTTCAACCGCAATCTTGGTCTCCACCATTTCTCCTGGTAGAAAAATTATTAAAGGTTTCCAAGCACCTGTTTTTGAAATGTGGACAAGAGGAGTACACTGCAACAGCAGCCACAGGTCCAGGACCTGTGAGCACAATGCGGGGGTTAACCAGCAGCAGGGTTCAAGGTAAGTCCATTTGGAATGGTCAAGCTGGGCAGTTGCTGGGCAAGGCCTCATGGAAGCATATTGTCTTCCTATTACTCAAACTGGAGGTCAGCCAACTGGTCACGGGACAGCAAGGCAGTCTTCCTTTTGATTCTTCGTAGGTCCAGAAGTGTTCTGAGGATGGTACTGGGAGATGCTACATGTATGCCCAGTGCCAGTCCTGTGGGTTGGTGAAACTCTAGGCAAACTCCAGGCAATTCCCTCATCAATGGGTTAAGAGTTCCCAGAGGGGACTGTACCCACTTTTCTGCACTTCCTGTGTGCTTTACTATATGCTATCCCACAGCGCTCTCTCTGCCAATAAAAAGCACCCTGCTTTCCCTGGTCAGAGCTCCCTGTGCCCATCCAGAGGTACCCATAGGTACCACCCAGGGGTACAACAAAGATTTTTTTCACTGCTAGGACATATCCATGCCCGCTTTTTAAATACTCTGCGCCCTGCCTTATAATCATTTCGGAAAGCTTAGGCCTGTTAAAATGTTTATTTTGCAAGATCAAAATGGCTATTTTAAACTACACATTTACGCTTAATACAATCTTAATAGAGGGCTACTTTAGTGTGTGACACAATGAGTAATTAAATCCACTGGTAGTATTTAATTTACAGGGCCTAGATTAATTAAGGTAACATTCATACAGAGCTGGGGCTATGAGAATGGGCAAACCTTTTCCTGATGGGTTTATCCATGACAGGCATATTTGATTTACTGATAAGTCCATAGTAGAGGGCACCAGGTACGCCCATGGCCTGTGGATCAATTGCTCTTAGTGATCCTGCAGCACTGACTATTCCTCCCACATGAGGTACCCCAACAAACCTGTTCCTGTCCTCCAATTGCAGTGTCTGTAAGTGCAGTTTTACACTGTCATTTCGACCTTGCAAGTGCACCCACTTGTTATGCCCAAACCTTTCCTTTTATTACAGGTAAGGCACCCCTAGGATAGGCCGAATGTAGCCCCATGAGTAGGATGAAGTGTATTTAAAAGGAAGGGCATGTACTGTTCTAATAGTGAAACACTTCTAATTGTATTTTTCACAATTGCAGACCCAGCCATATGCAAATAAGTCTTCACCCTGTTCTTCACTAGATCAGTCCAACTCAAACTGCCAAGCAAGATACTCCCTGGACCAGAAACAAGCATTCTGGGACCGGTGCCACCAAGAATCTACCTTTAAGATACCATTCATACAGGAAACTGAATATGATCACTGCTGTCAGCTGGGAGGCTGCCTTAGCCACAACATCAGACAAGAGACAAAATATCCTACCTTATGCAGCAGAGGGTTTCGGGGATTGGTTAATCAGGGCTCTAGACATACATGCCCCTCTTAAGAATTGCAGTATGAAAAGGAGTAAGCCCTCCGCCCGTGGTTCTTGGGGGAACTTATAGCTCTGAGACTTCAATGCCACAGACAAGAGTGCTAATGGCGCATTAATACCTGCCCTCAAGAGAAAAACAAACATCCCTCTATGCTAAGGAATTACAAGGATGCTATCTTCTAGGCAAAATTTTGTTAACTCACTGGGAAGATAAGGACAGCTGATAACTCATCCAGTATGCTGTTTAAAGTAATCAAAGAAATTTCTGAACCTCCCCAGCAACTGCCCAGGACCCCCTCCCAAGATTTCTGTGATAAGACAGCAACCTATTTTCAAGAGAAAGTTCTGCAGATTTATCAGGAGTTTGCTCCTTCCGCTAACAAGTTTACAATGAGTAAGAAAGTCATGGTTGCTGAGCTAAACTGAGTATGGTAGAGCACTCTCTGTCAAAGCCCAGCTCACCTGAGTTTCTGTTTAGTTCTGATGGAGGTTGAAGACCATCCGACCCCACCCTGAAACTGCTTGTTCCAGCACACTAGTTTTAAAACAGTGCACTAAGAACCAGAAGCTCAAGGGAAGGGGGGAAGTGGATAAAATAAAAAAAGAGAGACAACACCGTTTTTGCGTTTCCACTGTAGAAGAGCTGCTAAAATCTGCGGCCCTCTCTGAATTCTGTAGAAACTGGTGCCTAATGAAACATAAACAAAGAACAGATGAGTGCAACCTATCCCTAAATGTGTTCCTGACTAAACCTTAATCTTATTAGAAATTCTCTTCTAAAAGTACCTCTTGGATCCTGGTCTCACGCTTCCAGGTTTGGAATGTGTTACTGTTCTGGGATGTGCTTTCTATTACTGTAAAACTTCTGTAAAATCAAACGAATATCATAATCAGAATTACCAACGTCTAACATTCACTTTAATATAACTAAAGCCTAAATTCTTAATAGCAAACTCACTTTTCACACATTTCCAGACTTTTTATAAAACAAATACTGTACTTGTATATCAAAATACAGCAGGTGATTAGTGCAAGTCCTTGATGTACTGTTTGCCTTGCTGTCAATGGTTTCCTCTGTTCCATTCTTAATAAAGTTCCATGTAAAACAATGTTTATTTCACAAAGTTCCACAAAGTATTCTTGTAACAAAGGGTTTGAACCACAAAGTTCGTGGGAGATATCTTGTTCCAAATTGTCTTTACATGAATCCAGAAATCGTCTATAAAGTTCTTTCAGGTAATAAAAAGGTTTTGCACCTACTTGTTGCTGAAAAGGGATACTGATCAGTCTAACCTTGACCTCTTTCTCTTTTGCAGGTCGATTGCAGTGGACAGAAGAGGGGCTGATGCAAGAAGTAGCCAGGTTAGTCAACCTAAATGGGAAGCGCCCTCTGACCCCTGCACACCCACGATTCTTAAAATGGCACTTGACTTAGCAGCCAATTTCTTTCATAAGGTATACAATTAAATGCTTATGTCCGGCTGATATCCAACTATCTAGAAGGAAGCAACTGTCCTTCTGCTCCTTAAGCAACTCAATGCCGACCCTCTGGAACTAAAGAAATTCCGCCCTATCTCCCTCTTTCCTGCTCCTACCAATATGCTGGAAAAATCCATTAATACTGAGTTAATGAAGTATTTGGATGCACTGGAAATTCTGGACTGCTCCCAGAATGAATTCCGTGTTGGTCACAGCACATAATCTGCTCTCATTACGGCCTCTGAGCATATTCGGATGCAGGTAGATCATGGGGCTTCGGCGGTGTTGATACTGCTTGATTTATCAACAGCATTCAACACTGTCCATCATGAATGAATGATCCAACGCCTGTGGGAAGCGGGGGGTCATGTGAAAAGCTCTGCAGCTTCTCCAGTCCTTTCTTACGGACAGAAGGTGCTCAGTTAGCAGTGGCGGATTTCAAAGCATAGCCTTCACATTCCCATATGGGGTACCTTAGAGCTCTTCGCTCATCCCTACCCTTTTTAAGCTTGATGTTACCCCTCTAGCTGAACAGGTGAGAGCTTATAGATTTCAGGTGCCCTCCTACACTGATGACACCCAAATCATTATGTCGGCCATCAACAACCTGAAGATAGTCGCAGAAAAGTTTAATGCATCTACGTTAAACATTATTTGCTGGATGAAGAGCAGTTCTTTAAAGATTAACACAGATAAGACAGAGGTACTGATTTCTGGACAACAGAGGTCCATCTGGTATAAAGCATGATGGCCTATAGAATGCTGTCTTCTTCCTGTCCCCGTAAAAATGGCTTTAAATATAGGGGTCTTTTTGGGTGAGGGTGTGTCTTTTGATGCCCACCTCAATGGTACATTTAGCACATGTGTTTATTTCCTCAAAACCCTCAGAAATTCCCTTCCACACATTCCTCCAGAACTGAACCAGTCCTCTATCATCGCCTTGATTACTTCTCGGCTGGATTATTGGAATGCCCTCTATCTCAATATCAGAAACATAATAATAACAATAATAATAAAAAGACTCCTTGAGAAAGATTACAGGCCATGTTTTTATATTTTAGAAATTAAATCCTTCCTATTGTTACATCATATAATCAGCTGTGCGTGTTTCATCCCACAGTCGCTCATGCCCAAAGGCCGTGAACGGCTGGGGGCAGGGTGCCCATCGAGGGGTTGTGTGCAGGGTTTGGCTGTGTCCAATCCCATGCATTCACTGTGGAGTTTTGGGCATCTGTGGGAGTTAGGTGCTGTGCATGGCAGCAGGACCTCTGCCCAATCCCATTCTCTACACACGTGCCCATGGGGGGATGGATGCAGGGAATTACCAAAGGCCAGGCCCTTTCCCACTCCAAAGGCCATGCAATCCAGGGGGCTGGACAAGCATGGGGTGTTGGGCTGAGGGCCAGGCCCGGTACGGAGCTCATGCTGCATATGGTGACATCATCAGCAGTGCATTGCGGGCGCGCGAGTTATAGTTAGCTGAAGTACCTATAACGGGGGAATTTCATTGGTTTTATATGAGTGAAATGTCCAGCTAACTATAACATGTGTCAAACCTATGGTTTTTTCAGTGAATTTCATAGGTTTTTTAAATGCAACTTCCTAACTATAACATGTTTAAAACCTATGGTTTTTTCAGTGAATTTCATAGGTTTTTTAAATGCTAATTCCTAACTATAACGGGTTTAAAACCTATGGTTTTTTCAGTGAATTTCATACGTTTTTGAATGCTACGTCCTAACTATAACGGTTAGGTTAGGTTTTTAAAATGCTAATTAATAATTATATCGTGATTACAACTTATACTTTTATCAATGAAATTCAGTAAATGTTTTTATCAGAAAAAAACAGTTTTGTTGATTTGCAGAGTTGTTTAGGGACTCCTTTTAAAGCTCTAGTGGATTAGGGAGTGTGTACCTTGCCTTTTTTTTAACGTTTTGAAATTTGTCAGTATTTGAAACAGATCGCCTTTGTAAACTTTCGTGCGCGACCGGGTGCGCGCACCGCGCTATATATTTCCGGAAAACATTGCAGTTTCGACTATTCTAATTTCTTCATAGACCCCCAGAGAAGTTATAATAGGTCAAGGAGACTGTACCTTGCCTTCTTTTTAACATTGTCAAACTTTTGACTAAATCGAACATGACGCCTTTTTCAACTTTCGTGCGTGACCGAGTGCGCGCACCCCAGGGCAGAAACATAAAAAGTTTTATACTTTCACAATTTTGAACTTGGATCCTCTAAGAAGATGTACAAGATCAGGCTGTGTTTATCTTTCCTACTTTTTACGTTTTGAAACTTCAGTGAATTAGACCGATACTTCCAAATGACGTACGTAACCAGGGAAATGTCATCGCGTACACGTCCTAATGCGCGCAAGTCAAGTCATGTGACTTGAAAACAACACTTCCAATTGATTCTTAGTAGTTTCTGTTCTGGGATTTTCTCGGACCCCACCCACTTCCCTCACCATCTTCTTTACTCTCAAGAGAGAAGAACATTATACATCTTTCCGAAGACTTTGGTGAAATGGCTGCCGCACAGAATTCATCGTCAGAATCTGAAGAAAATTATCGGCTACCTTTAACAAAAAGGAAGGAATCTTTCATCTGGCAATTTTTTACTTTTCCTAAGGAACAAAAAAAAGTGAATGCTCCCAAAGTCACTTGCACAATTTGTGACGCAGTTCTTTCAAGAGGAAATCCTTCCAAAAAGTATTTGTTTTCAATACATACGATGATGAGGCATGTGAGGCAAGTGCATCCTGAGAAATTTGCACAGGCATCAACAAGAGCTCTGGCAACACAACTACCATCAGCTGTGGTCAGCACATTTTCTGGTGGACGACCTGTATCTCCATCCAGTGCAGAGATGGACTTGAGACCATATTTGTCAAAGGTGCACATGAAATTCAACTTGTGTGGAGAAATTATTGTGTACGGAGAGCAGAGCCTCACTCATTAAAACAAGAATTGATACTCATGAATGCTTCGACAGAAGATGATTTTTATCATTTCATTTTGATCCAGTTTCACAGTTTTAAAGTTCAAAATTTCGTTTCCAGTTTTAAAAATCAAAAACAATATAACACTTGTTAAAAAAAAAAAGTTATTTTCAGAACTAACTCATTTTACCAAAAAGAGCTCTATTCACAAGCTGAAGTATTGACACTTTTTTTTGGGACAATTATGCAAAAAAGCAACGATACTTGGGGCATATTATGAAGGAGACGTAATACATTATCATCGGTTTCAGTGACAGGACACTGCCGATAAAACGACGATAATAGCCTTCATAGTATGTTCTATGAATTGCAACCGAAACCTGCGTTAGTTGTCTATACATCTAGCATTAGGTTCGATTGCAATTCATAGAGCATATTATCAAGGCTGTTATTGCCGCTATATCTGCACTTTTCTGCCGATAAAAGCGGTGTTAATATTTTACCTATCCTTGAAAATACTCTCCAGCACCTTCTTGAAAACGCCATTGCATCGCCTGCCGTAAGACCACTTTGCATATGTTGCGCACAGTAAGTTAATGACATGCAAAGTGGGCGTAGGTCAAAGCACATGCAAAATGTGGTTGGAGGGGAAAACACTGTATCACGAAAAGATGCATTGCGAGAAAAAGAGGTGGAATAAACTTGTTTATCGTAGGACTGTTAAAGCCTGCTCTAATCAAGCTTTCAGGCAGCGTTAACATGAGGGTGTGGAAAATAAAACTAAATCCACCCCGTCCCCTAATTACAAGGCACACATTACTGCGTGAAAACAACGTTTGTTTTCACGCGGTAATGTTAAGTACCGCCGGCTGTTACAGGATTTACTATCACATATGTATTCCCATTGAAATTAAAGCACTAACACCGCGGAAAATTCCGCTGATAGCGTCGATATTTAGAACACCGAGCAGCTGCGATTTTTATCACTTACGAGCCTTGCTATTATGAAGGTTTATCTCCTAAGACTCTGATTCTCAAACTATGCACCGCGGCTCCCCTGTGCGCCGTAATGAGGTGCCAGGGGCACCGCGCACACTCTAGAGTGACTAACCGTCCATAAATACCACGGACATCCATACCCTGTTATCTGCAATTGTGGCCATCAGAAGGAGCTGTGCTGCTCCCCTCTGAGAGGCCTCACTCCCACTGCTGGAGCGGCCTCGCACTCCTCCAGCAGCACAGGAGCAGCCCCTCCCACCCATTGAAGTTCTGTATCGGTCTCATTGCTACTTACTGAATGAAAATGGGGCACTGAAGGATGTTCAAGTATGTAGCGCTACTCCTGCTACAGCGTACAGAAGGGATTGTGTTAGGTATAAAAAAGTGAAACGCCCACGCTACAATGATATAGAACACTTCCTTTAAAGAAGCCTGTGAAATAAGTTTAAAAGGTCAGGTTAACCTTCTTTTACTCTCTCATCATTCTTGAACATAAGTATTTACAATACTATATTCAACAATGCCATGGTTGCTGCTTTTTTATTTTAAGAATTTAGCAATCATTCACAAAGCCAATAGTCATGGCTTCTTTTTCATGAGAAAATACTTGCTATAATATATATCTGCATAGAATGACAGAAACAACTGGAAAGGGGCGACCACTCGGTCCCCCCGAACGTATGGTGGAGTACCCCGATCCCCCCGGGAGGCCATCTTGGGCGGGAGGCGAGTCTCGGCTGGTATGCCCGAAGCGGCGTAGCCGGGGCGCGCCTTTTCCCGCCCTGGAGTGGGTTGTCCTAGACGCTGACGCCGCCGGCCACGCCCCCGGAGGCAGGCGGAGGCGGGTTTACGCCCGCCCGAAGACGGATAAAAGGAGCAACAAGCCAAGAAAGCATCCTCTTGTTCCTGTGCTCTGAAGCTGCACCTCCCCGCTGCACGTGAGCTCGAGACGGAACGAAGAGCCAATTTTGAGCGTTGTAATTTTTGTCTTTGCTCTTTCAGATATCTTCGTTGGAGAATGCCGGGCAAGAAGGTCGGAAAGCGGGTCGGTACCGATCAGATGCTCCGCATGCTCGTGAAGGAGGTAGCCGAGTTGAAGAAACAGATGGCGGTAAAGAACGGGGAGGGAGGCCCGAAGCGAATCGTCGGACCAGCATTGCCGGGAGTTGTCCCTAGCGGGAGAGGCAAGAGGTCTAAGAGTGGGGCACCTGGGGGGGAGGCCCCGGTTCCCGATACACCGACAGAGGAGCCAATCCCGGTTCCGAAGGAGGGGCATCCGATCCCAGTGGTAGTCACCCCCGTGAACGGGGAAGATATGCCTCCCGAGTTGGCTGCACAACTGGCAGCGTGGTTGGGGAAAGATAGTGAGGGCACCACGGCGGACGACGCCAGGGCAGTAATGAGACAATTGCGGGAATCTAGAGAGGCTGCGAAGGCACCATCTTCTGTTCCCCCACAGGTTCCGGTGGCTGAGATTGCAGCAGGCGCGAGTTCGGCAGCAAGTACAGCACCTAGTTCAGGTAAGCGGCTACTGCCGATTGCGGGGGAGGGGTCTGTACCCTCACGAAGGGAGAAAGTGGCCCAGCATGTTCCACTCGAAATTAAGGAAAAGATTTGGGCTGATAAGTATGTGAACATGTTTTCTTTGCTTACTGATCATTACGAGATCGAGCATGTGAAGGGCCAAAAAGAGCTTATGCATCCGAGTGTTTGGCGCGCAAAAATGGCCGCCTTTAAGGTCAACGAGAACATAGGTACTTGGGGCAGAGCGTTTGGCATTTTCACCTCCATTATGGGTGAGCGAAGGCCTGAGTTGTTGACGGAATTACCTATTTATCAGACACGTATCATGGAATATTCTCTAGCATACGAGGGCAATCAGTGGTTTTGTTATGACAATATTTTTAGGAAGGCTAAGGAGCACGACCCAGCCCTAACTTGGGATTGTTATGACTCCATTTCTTGGCAAAAAATGGAGAATTCAGGCATGTTAAAGGTACCATTGTTGGGGGGTATCGGGGGTGAGTCTTCCCGCCAAACCTCTGGGACACCCTTTCGGACGGGTGCAGGTAACGAGCATCACTCGAAGTCGAGTGGCAACGCAGGTAAAAAGGGTATTTGTTGGAATTTTAACAGGGGAAAATGTACAAGGCCTCAGGGGTCATGCAAGTTTAGACACGAATGTGGGGGGTGTGGACAGTCCTCTCATCCCGAGACCATGTGCAGAGCCAAAACGGGTGATAACGGTGGTAGGGGAAGTGCCAAACAGGTCTGAAATAGTCCGAGGGGCGCCTTTACCTACCCCGGTTGATACCATGGCAATGATTCCTTGGCTCAATGAATACCCGGATCATGTCTCCGCTGGGGTGTTGCGAGACGGGTTTTCGTATGGTTTCCGCATTCCGGTGGGGGATTTTCAGGGTAAAACAAGTTGTAAGAACCAACTGTCGGTCCTGCAGCATACGGCGGTGGTACAGATAAAGATTGGGAAAGAGGTGACTCGAGGGCGGGTTGCCGGTCCATTCGAGTTACCACTGGTTGCTAACTTTGTTTGTTCCCCCTTAGGGGTGGTCCCCAAGAAGGACCCGGGTGAGTTTAGGCTAATACATAATTTGTCAGCCCCACGAGGTCTTTCCGTAAATGATGCGATAGACCCGGAAGTGTGTTCGGTGCGGTACGCATCTTTCGATGAGGCCGTCGCCATGTTGAATCGCCTGGGGCCCTGAGCGCTGATGGCCAAATCGGACATCGAGTCAGCGTTCCGGTTGCATCCGGTACACCCAGACGATCAGCGTCTCCTTGGTTTCATGTTTCAGGGTCGCTATTACATGGATAAATGTATGCCAATGGGTTGCTCCATATCTTGTGCTTATTTTGAAAAGTTCAGTTGTTTTTTGCAATGGGTATTCACAAGAAAGACGGGTTTTCAGCATGTGATGCATTATCTCGATGACTTTCTGTTCCTGGGGGCAGCCGGGGATCCGGAATGTGGACAGGCTTTAAAAGAGTTTTGTGTCTTAATGAATCACTTTGGCGTGCCATTGGCACCAGGTAAGACTGTGGGTCCCTCGACTTCACTCGAGTTTCTGGGGATCGAGCTCGACTCGGAGGAAGGTTGTTTTCGGTTGCCCAAAGAGAAGGTGTTGAAATTCAGGGCATCCCTTGAAACATGTATTCGAGAGACTAAGGTAAACCTGCATCAATTGCAACAAACGGTGGGCCAGTTGAATTTTGCCATTAGAGTAATCCCAATGGCCCGCCCCTTTTCCCGCTCGATTGCACAAGCCATGGTCGGCCTTAAGGAGGGACATCACCGCACGAGGCTCTCGGCAGAGATTCGCCAGGACATGCGCATTTGGTTGGCATTCCTGGCAGATTTCAATGGTCGAGTTGTCTGGAACAAGCCGGCGGTGTCCTCCGAGGAGCTGGGGCTGTGGACAGATTCGGCGGGGAGTGTAGGTTTTGGCGCCATATTCGGTACGCAATGGTCGGCTCAGAAATGGCCGTCATGGTGGCACGAGTGCGGGCTGACAAGTAACATTGCTTTCCTCGAGCTCTTCCCTATTTTAGTGGCCCTGAAAACATGGCCTGAGGGGTTCCGAGATCACTCTGTGGTGTTCTGGTCTGATAACATGACCGTGGTTGAGTGTATCAATAGTCAGGCAGCACGTTGTAAATGGATTCTAAGACTGCTTAAAGAAATTGTATTGTTGTGTATGCAGTTGAATGTGCTCTTTAGGGCGCGACATGTCCCAGGGGTGCTGAACCAAGCGGCTGATGCGCTTTCTCGTTTCCGTATGCAGGCCTTCTGGGGTTTTCTGCCCACAGCAGACCCGGTGGCGGCACTCTTTCCCGAAGCTCTCTGGTCTCTCGGTGCCCCGAACTACAAAACCTCGTGGGAGAGAGCTTAGCACCCAGGACAAGGAAGGCATATGAAGGGGCGTTTCGTTCCTATTGGTCCTTTTTGGGTTCTGCTAGGGGGGAGCTTTGGGGCCAGGAAGAGTTTGTCGTAAAATTTTTGCTGTCCTTACATCAGGCAGGCAAATCAGTAGCTACGGCCCAGAGGCATCGGGCCGCCATTTCCTTTATGGCAAAGGCTCATGGGATCCAGGACCCGACAGCGTCTTTCGTGGTGCAGAAAGCGCTACGTGGGTGGCAACGCCTTGAGGGTCGCAGAGTAGATGAGAGACACCCGATAGGTCTGGATAGGTTGGCCCTGTTATTTTCCGTACTCCCTGCGACGTGTTCATCCCAGTATGAAACAGTGTTATTCCGAGCCGCTTTTGCGTTAGCATTCCATGGGGCTATGCGGGTAAGCGAACTGGTGGCAAAGAACAAGCAGGATACGGTGGGGGGACTGTGCCGAGAGCACATTCAGGTTAAGATGGAGAGGATGACTGTCTCGTTTGTCAGGTCCAAGGCCGATCAGGGTGCGATTGGGGACTGCATAGTCATACATAGGGTTCCCGGATCTCCCATGTGCCCTGTTGTTTGCGTAGAGGAATATTTAGCGCAGAGGGTGGCATCATGGGGGGGGACCTTGTTGAGACACTCTGACACTGACGAGGTTTCAGTTCCAGCGGGTGCTTTCGATGTCAATTTCGGCCGCGGATTTGAACCCCGGCGAGTTTGGGACCCATTCCTTTCGGATAGGGGCTGCTACTGAAGCTACAGCCAGGGGTCTGAGTGTGGAAAAAGTGAAACATTTGGGGCGTTGGTCCTCGAATTGTTACAAGAGGTATGTGCGGTTGCACATGTTGTGAAGCGGTAATGATGTTCTCACGCTTCTTGTTTTTGTTTGGTTTACAGTTTCGCAAGCTTACGAGGCGGGGCGGACTGAGCAGTCGACCCGACACCTGGGAACCACCGGTCAGACATCACCGGCTGCGGAAAAAGTGGTGTGGGTCGTGGGCCACTCATACGTGAGGCGTGCCGCGGACGTATTCGAAGCAGGTGACATGATTCACATGGCTGGGGAATACGGGTACAGGGTGACCTTCTATGGAAGGGGCGGGCTCTGTATTGACCAGTTTCAATCCTTTTTCGAGGGTTTGTTAGGGCGGACAAGGTCACCGCCGTCTATAATCATAGTCCATCTTGGGGGTAATGATTTGGTGACCACTGGTAGACGACTGCTTCTCGAGGCAATGCTTTCCACTGTAAGTTGGTTGGCGAGAAGAGTTCCAGGGTGCACAATTGCATGGTCCCATATGATTCCACGAAAAGTGTGGCGGGGGGCGATTTCGGTTTCTGCTCTGAATCACTCAGTGAAGAAAGTAAATAACAAGTTGGGTAGATTGTTTCGTTCAAAGGCACTGCATTCTATTCCGCATGGTTGTATCAAGGGGGACAGTATGTATTTGGGAGATGGGGTCCATTTGTCCCGGGTGGGGAATGAGTTACTCATAGGAGACCTCATAGCTTGGCTAAAGAGTTTGAAACATGACCTTTAGGCAGGAGTTGTTGTGGGGGGTCCGGATAGCCGGTCAACTATCCGGCCTGTGGCGGTAAGGTCATGATCGGTGAGCAGTAATTGGAAGATCCCTATGAGGGGGCGTCACCCATTACGGATGGGAGCGCCCGGGGGAGGTGGCCATTGGCCCCTCAACGGGGAGGCGGTCCCTTCTAAGGATGGGCCGCCGAAAGAAAAGGAAAGGCGGTCAAGGCCCCTTCCTTGATAGGAGGGGCTACGGGCCCCTCCTGGGGAATTTCCCGGGGCCAGGACACCTGCGACGGCAGATGTGGTAAGTTGTGTGGGGTGGGGAGGGGGTTTACGCTACCTTCTAGACACCTCACACGAGTCCTCGGACGACCTTTAAATGGCGTTGAGTTCATTGGGGCCCCCGTCAAGTCAAGGGAAATTGGTAGATGCATTTGAGGTACAGCCTCTGTGCGGTCGCCCCTCCCAAGTGGGGGGGGGGGTAATTCTGGTTTAGGGATCTGACACCGGTTACGACCTTGCCGTTGGCCCTTAACGTTAGGATGTACAATTTCAAGTTAAATGTTTTGTAGGATGTTAGTTCGGCTAGGAGAACCTTTGTATTAGAAATATGTTAAGGTTAGCCAAACATCGTAATGTGGAAATGAAATTGTACATAATATGAAACTGTTATTTTAATGTTTTGATTTTGTTTCATATTTTAATAAATACGGCCGGGAGGGTCACTCCCTCCCGCCTTCCAAAAGTTCAGAACCGTTTCTGTTTCCCATCCTTGGGGATTGCGTCGAGAGGGGGTGGCGGGTATCTCAGCCATATGGAAAGGGGCGACCACTCGGTCCCCCCGAACGTATGGTGGAGTACCCCGATCCCCCCGGGAGGCCATCTTGGGCGGGAGGCGAGTCTCGGCTGGTATGCCCGAAGCGGCGTAGCCGGGGCACGCCTTTTCCCGCCCTGGAGTGGGTTGTCCTAGACGCTGACGTTGCCGGCCACGCCCCCAGAGGCAAGCGGAGGCGGGTTTACGCCCGCCCGAAGACGGATAAAAGGAGCAACAAGCCAAGAAAGCATCCTCTTGTTCCTGTGCTCTGAAGCTGCACCTCCCCGCTGCACGTGAGCTCGAGACGGAACGAAGAGCCAATTTTGACCCACCCACCAGCCCCTGAAGACAGCAAGTGGTTTTTTAAATAAAGTTTTGATGTGGTAACTCTATTTCTTACAGGTTGTGAGGATTGACGTGTCATTTGTATATGCAATAAAGAGAATGATCATTTAGAGTATGTTTTTCGAATAAAGTTTTGCACTAGTGTTGATCAGTAATCATACGTGAAGTAGTTATGGTTGTCTTTTTACTTTAGTAATTTAGTTAATTGTCGTATTTATTTTGGTCGGGCGGTAAGGTCATGATCGGTGAGCAGTAATTGGAAGATCCCTATGAGGGGGCGTCACCCATTACGGATGGGAGCGCCCGGGGGAGGTGGCCATTGGGCCCTCAACGGGGAGGCGGTCCCTTCTAAGGATGGGCCGCCGAAAGAAAAGGAAAGGCGGTCAAGTCCCCTTCCTTGATAGGAGGGGCTACGGGCCCCTCCTGGGGAATTTCCCGGGGCCAGGACACCTGCGACGGCAGATGTGGTAAGTTGTGTGGGGTGGGGAGGGGGTTTACGCTACCTTCTAGACACCTCACACGAGTCCTCGGACGACCTTTAAATGGCGTCGAGTTCATTGGGGCCCCCGTCAAGTCAAGGGAAATTGGTAGATGCATTTGAGGTACAGCCTCTGTGCGGTCGCCCCTCCCAAGTGGGGGGGGGTAATTCTGGTTTAGGGATCTGACACCGGTTACAACCTTGCCGTTGGCCCTTAACGTTAGGATGTACAATTTCAAGTTAAATGTTTTGTAGGATGTTAGTTCGGCTAGGAGAACCTTTGTATTAGAAATATGTTAAGGTTAGCCAAACATCGTAATGTGGAAATGAAATTGTACATAATATGAAACTGTTATTTTAATGTTTTGATTTTGTTTCATATTTTAATAAATACGGCCGGGAGGGTCACTCCCTCCCGCCTTCCAAAAGTTCAGAACCGTTTCTGTTTCCCATCCTTGGGGATTGCGTCGAGAGGGGGTGGCGGGTATCTCAGCCATAATAACACCAGTCGAGCGCAACACTATGCTAAGCGCAGATTTTTAGCCTATGTGTTTTGAACTGCCCTCTAAATTACAACCAACACTCTCTTTGAAGAGACCCCCCCATTTATTTGACACCTCTTAAAGCCCTGGAAACAACACAATTTAACATTTAACATCATTTACCTCCAATGTTTTCATATATCAGCGTTGCTGAACTCACTCAGTGAAATGTCGCTGATTTCATAAAATCACTTTTAAGGCGCTCCTCATGACAGTGCACCCAATCCTGTGTGGAAGTGCTCACATAAAACATGACACTGGTATGACCAGGATAGACAAAGAAATAACAGAGTGATAGAAAAGTTTCTTTATTTTTTATACTTACCTAAGAAATAGTAACAAAGTAAAAGTACATTTCTTTAAAAAACATAGTATCTGTGGAAGAAAAGTAAAAATAAGGTTATAATGTACATTTCATAAAACAAAAAAAAGTAGGAATGAATGAAACAGAAAGTGAAAGAAAAAAGACTGAGGGAGAGTAAGAGACAGAGACAGAATGTGTAGTATATAAATCAATGAGTAAGATAATTAATTGAAGGAGATAATAGCATTGAAGGAATGAGTGTCTAAACAAAAGTAAAGTGAGAGAAAAAATAAGAGTATGATCAGTGATAGTACACAAAATAACCAGTCTCTTAAAGAAACACAGTAAGAGTACAGGAATATCTTAGGGAGATAGATAAAATAAAGGAAAAACAGTAAGAGAAACAGAGTGAAAAAGGGTGAGTAACAGAAGATGAACGGAGTAGAAATAGACAAGGACTGTAAGACACAGATAAATAGAAATGAAGTAGGTAAGAGAAGTAAAGTATGGGCCTTATTTTTGAAGGCCTTGCGCCGCCCATGCGTCACTTTTAACATCGGAAAAAGTGATGCATCGGTGACGCAAGGCTTTCATAAATGAGGCCCTTTAGATTTAAGTTTAAGAATTGAGCATAATTAATAAAAGCAGAGTAAAGGAACAAAGATTACGGTACGGTAAGACAAACAAATTAAGATTCTAGAAACAAAGGTGATACAAGGTCAATAAAGGTGAGTCACCATGAGACAACGGAAGAAACAAACTGAAGAGATAGATAGACTGAATACAATAGTGACAGAAAAGATGTTAGAGAAGCAGGAGAGAAAATTAAACAACGCAAAATGTGGATGAGTTAAACGGAATAAGCGTGACTGAACAGTACTGACAAAGGAAGGGGATGAAAAGATTAAGGATAAGAGAGAAGCAGAGGAAACTCTCGGATGTTATTCATTGTACTTACCTTATAAATGTAATATCTGTGGAAGACAATAAAAAAATCTGTTATAATACATATTTCTAAATCCAATGTAAGAAAATAACTTAAACAACATATTACATGGTTTATTTTTGCTGTCCTCAGAATATATTGATTTTCACTATAAACAGTGATTTCAATAGTAATCATCATGTAACAGCGGGGAAAAAAAAACACAATCAAAATGATTGTGTTTAAAAAACCTGTACAAATCTCTATACATAATATAAATACCTGAAAAAAACATGTCTTAAATGTTTTCTCTAATTCGCAATTTCTTGAGTAAGCAAAGTACATCTTCCACAGTTGCAAACTAATTAAACCATACCACTTATTTTTAAATACGTCTCAACAAAGCTCCGTGCAAGTATGTTCTTAAAACATTTATCTTAAGTACATATTTTCTTCTCTCATACCTTTCCACGTGGCGAAATAGTATAAGTTAACTCATATTTTTTAAATACCTCTCAACTAACTTCCGTTGAAATATGTTCTGAAAACATTTATCTCAAGTACACATTTTGTTGTCTCATATGTTTCCGCGTGGCCAAATAGTATGAGTTAAGTAGTTATTTTCTCATATTACTTAATCTTAGTGCTATCCATTCTTTTCTCAACCTTTCAAATAAAAATTCTAACGTGTTCTGTACCATCAAACATTAAGTAAACTTGTACCTGATGCTATCACTATGCCCAATATAAATTCCATTTCTAGATTTGCACACCCTCAGTCACATGATATTTCTAAACAACAGAGTTTCATATCTTTACAATATTAATCTTCCTACACCAAGTAATTTTACTGAAATTTGGGTTGCAAAAATAGCAGATAAGAATTAGTTAAGTCAAAAGGCAAACGTTTCTTAAAAGTCAATTGACTATCATTGCAGAGTGTCCAGCCTGTTGGAGACTTCAAATACGCTGTTTAATGTCCTGATGATGTTAAAGGCCCTTCATGAAAAATATTGGCTACAGTTACAAATGTTCTTCTAGAAATAGATACTTGAGAAGCCACGACATTTTTATTTAAAGTTGACAATTTACTCCCATCAGCTCTGCATTGTTGAAACATTAAAATTACATATTGTCCATTTCTGTGGATAAATAATGTTGATAACATTTCAGAGTTACATTGAGAGCAGACCATGTTCTGATGCGCATCTTTAACTAGTTTATCAAAGGACACTTCTTTACAGTCTGGTAATGTTAAATATATAAATCGTTCAGTGTGTATATCAGTAGTACTTGAAAATGAACAAATATCACACTTATGTTCCCATTTATAAGGAAGGCCAAAAAGACTATCAATATCTACACCTTCATCTTCCAAAACTGTAAGCATATACATAATAAATTCCTGACAATCTTGCTGAATATTCTGAGAAAATTGGTTTAGTCCTGCACATATGTCTAAAACATTCCTTAGTTCTGAAACACTTGCTACTTCACTATTACCACTGCTACATTTTTCAAATACAGAATTTAACGAACAACAAAATGTTTGCTCCCGATTTTGTACAATCTGTTGCTGAATTTTTTTTAGAAAACAACATTAACTACTACATTTGCATAGCAGTTGACACCAGACCTGTTTTTACACTTAAATCCAACAATCTGTTCAATACTAACCTTTTTCTTACTGCTACCAATGACAGCTACATCTTTTTTTCTTCGTTTCTCTACTACTTCGGTACATTTTTCCACATTTTTCTTTTTCTGACCAACCATACACTTTTCAATTAAAGGATATTGAGGTAAACTTGGAGCATATTCTCTTCTTAACCTATTATACTCCTTCACACAATTTAAATCTGCACTAATCTTTGTCTCATCAAAATCAATTAGATAAAGTCCACATAAAGTTCTAACTCGAGATAAAGCAACATACACCATACCCTCTTTGAATACAGTGCTTCCAATATTTACCAAAGCACAATCTACACTTAAACCTTGAGATTTGTGAATAGTCACTGCATATGCCAAACAAATTGGAAATTGCTTCCGACGGACATATGAGTCTTTCACAAGCATAAAACGAGTTGAACAGCGACTGAATTGTTGAACTTCCACAATTCTATCAAATTTGATTCTTAAAAATTCAATCTCATCTCTATTTGAGTAATTGACAAAACCAACAACATTACCCATTGCTCCATTTACCAAACCTCTTTCTGCATGTAAATTTCTCCGTAAAATAATCCGACAATTTAAACATACATACAGATTTATTTCTAAGCCAGCAGTTTTAGATATAGATTTCTGAAAAGAATCCAATTTTAACTTCAACTTTTCAGACAAAACAATAGTACTACCTTCATGCTCTATTCTATCTTTAGCTTCCAGTTTCTTAATTTCTTGATTTTCTAAGTTCAACACTTTTTCATTGAAAACCGAACATTCTTTGAGAGTTGGCATCAAGCATATGACTGACTTATCTGCTACCTCTAACCTATATATTTTCTCAGGTACATTATCTTCATTAGCAAACAGCTTGGAAAGTAATCGTGTTCGTAGAGTTTCTTTCGCATCTACAGTTAGTTTTCCAATCCTTATATCTTGTAGAATATTTCCATATTTAGGGGTCCATTAGGATGGCGGGCGGAAACAGTCCGCCCGCCACCCTAACGGAGATCGGGACCGCCCGCCTAAAGGGCGGGGGTCCCGACATTGGCATTAGGATGCGCCCGCCACTGTGGCAGGCGCATTCCTCAAATTAACATTGTGGCGGGCGGTGCTCACTGCACCGCCCGCCACAATGTTAAAAACAAATGCACGCGGTGCCTGCCGCTGCAATTATGCAAATGCAGGGGGGTACCACAGGTACCCCCGTGTGCCACCCCCCTTTGCCCGTCACTCTGGGGGCCCACAGGGGCCCGCCAGAGTGAACACCGCCTGCCTTTCCGTGGCGGCAATGCCTCCACGGAAAGGCATTGAGAAATGCCTATTCTAATATGGCTGGCGGTGTCTGATAGACACCGCCACCATGTTATCCCTTTTCCACCCCGGCCGCTATGAGACCGGGGCGGAAAACAGGCGGGCGGTCTTTCCGACCGCTGCGGTCCCCTCCACCATTGTAATATGGCGGGGGGAATGCAGGGAAGGATGTCGGGCAGATTGCCTCCGCCAGGGTGGCGGTGGCCACCGCTACCCTGGCGGAGGCAATTCGCCCGACATCCTATTGGGCTCCTTAGTATCCTTTGCCTGTCGCATATTTTGAATCAGTTCAGTATATTTGAAATGTTACCATATATTAACAGTTCCAATACTGCCCAGGCAGTGAAGTAGTGTGGCTCACTGGTTAGAGGCGGCAGACCCGAGAGCAGAGGACGGCCCGGGACCAGGGTTCGATTCCCGGCGCGGCAGGTTTCTGGACCAGGGTCAGCGGACTCGATAATTCTCTCGCCTCGGTGCCCACTCTGATCAGCGATCACACTCGGCAACTCTGGGCATTAGCTTGCCTCATCTTCACTAACGGCCCCACCAGACCGCCGGGGATGCCTGGTCTCACCCTGGAGATACCCATTAAGGGACCATCTCTCAGGGAAGCCAGGAAGGGTTTCGCAGCGGTCAAAGCGCCTTAGGACCCTCCGGGTAAGTAGTGCGCTATATAAATGCCTATACATACATACAGGCACTTTCTGGTCTCTTCATGCGTAACAGTTTCAAATACAGGTTGTCCTTTCACAGGAGTTAGCTGTAGTAGGTCTCCAAAAACGATGACATGTTTACCTCCGAATAACACATCATACTCTGTCTTGAGTATCTGTTTCATTCTTAAATGCACAAAAGCAAGCATTAAATCGGATACCTTGCTTACCTCATCAATAATGAGAAGTTTCATTTTTTTAAGGACTCTAGAAACTTCAAAACAAGCTTCTCCAGATAGCTTGTGAAATTGTAATTTATTTTCATGTTCAACTGGCAGCATCAGTAAACGATGTAAAGTAATACCTTTAATATTATGTGCTGCCAATCCAGTTGGAGCAGTAACAACACAAGACAGTGTTGACCGAGTTCTTTACTGTAGATATGTAGTAATTCCTTTAATTAGGAAACTTTTACCAGTTCCAGCTTCTCCACTTACATATAGTCGAATAGGTTCAAATGACATACATGAGCATTCTTTTTTCTCATGACGAAAGCCATGCTCAATGTGCTCTGTCACTTCATCATATATCTGTCTTTGCTCAAGATTAAATTGCTTCTTCAATTCTTCTAAGTTTATTACTTCCTCTTGACCTTGCTGCATTGCTCTTTCCACCTCATCCATGGCAGTGGCTGCTTCATTTTGGATAATTGGTTGTCCCAGTGGATCTTGACTTAATGAAGCCAAACTTTGACTACCTTGTGAACTGTCTCTAGCAATCTCCGCTGCAATTGTTGCTTCTTGCTCTATTTCGTCATTCAACATTTGGAGATAATTACTGAAAACAGGACATTCAATACTACTTTTAGATGCGTTAAATGAATTTTAAGAACTATCAAAGTCCCCAAGTAGTTCCTCTTCTGTACGCCATGGATTAAAGAGTTGCAAAAGTGCTAAATAGTAAAATTCTCTTTTGTCAGGTGTTTCGCAACTCAGTTTTCGATGATTAATCAAGTGTCCTTTTCTTTGTTTCACCAGACATCCTTCATGTCCAATTACAGAGTGTACACCTTTATCAATATTATCTGGAATATTCCTTTTAAAAATGTAGTTTTGAAGTATTTCATACAGACAAATGTTTTCAAGCAGGGTACTTCTATTTGGATAGTACGTATCCAACATATTTGTTTTCAGAATGTCTGTACTGTTTGGTTCTTTCTGTGCTAAATATTCAATTTCTTGCACCGGTTTCAGAACACGGTTTCGTGTTTCTGCAAGACCCAAACTCACCCACAGGATAGTTCTTGATTTTGCATAAAGACTTGCTGTTTGTAAGCGATCACAACATTCATATGCTCCATTTTCTCTATGAGACAACATCTTCAAACAGTACCTATACAATTTCTTGCTTAGGCTCTTTTCATGAGAAATGTCTTCCCACATCTCCTTCAGTTCCGTCTTTTCAGATTTCGTGATGTAAGACGTTACATATAGAGCCACAGCAATAGAGTTGTCTGCAACATATTGTATGTTCATGTTAGCATTATACTTGGACAAAATGACTGGGTTATAGTCATTTATATATTTGGACTCTTCACCTCTTCTTAAATTGTACGTATTTTTAGGTGAGCTTCTTGTGATGGTATGTCGCAAAGATGACATCAAATTGTTGACTCTTCCTTTTGAAAGTACCGGTCGTGCAAATCCAAAACGACATTTAGTGTAGAATTTAGTCTTTGATTTGAATTTTCACCTACAAAATTTTCCACAACAATGCTTTGAAAGCGTAACACTTTTCCTCTTAAGTCCTTATCAGTTGAACTATTAGGTATGTCACAAGTGGCATATTGTTCAATAAAAGACAGTACAGTCTCATCCGAGTCTGTTTCAAATTTAGGAGCATCCTTGATCCATAACAGCATATGAATATGAGGAGCACCTCTTGCTTGATATTCTTTTCTCCAAAAGAAATCCAGTACTTCACCAAGAGGTGGATTTTTCTTGTTTGTAATAAAAGACATCATAGATTGAAATCTATGATTAAAATATCTGCAAACATTAACCGGATCCAACGAACACAGTTCCCCAGGTGTCTTGTAGTTTATATTTTCCATGTTTGCATTCGCTTTCCAAAGAAATTCAAGTAAATCTTCCCAAGCATACTCTGCACAGCTTAGAGTTAAAAACCATGTAGGTGCTCCTAGGTTTCTAAGCATGCATTTCAAATCTCCATGACGACGGTACCAATACTCATTAGTACCATGCTGACAAGCCATTCAGTTAATTAGATGTGAATCCAAAGCACTATCTTTCTGTTGCTCTTTATCCATAAATTCCTTTGCTAAAACATTTTGAAGATGCACTCCACTTTTTAAGATATAGTTTACTGCATAAGAAAGACCAGATAAGTCACTCTCATACAGAAGATGTAACAAATATGGAATGCATTGGCGAAACCTCGGTTCTTCTGCATATAATTTTGTTGTCTGGTACTCAGATGCAGGAATCTGCATAGGTCGATCATCATATTGTGTACCTTCACCTGTAGGGAATAACTGTGGGAAACAACGACCTTCCAAACTTTCTTCCCATACACATAGGATTTCCTTTTGCTTTTTTCATCTGAAATAATTCAATAGTATTCCCTATTGCTTCTTTGGAATGCAGTGGATGAACACTGTAATGCTCATACATTTCTTCACTTCTGGATAAGTCAACTTTTTCAATTTGTCCAATAGACAAATCATTGTCCTCTTCTTCACTTACTTCTTCTTCTTCTACGTATACATTTTTATAGTATTTATTGTTTTTTTTACTAAATACAACGTTGCCTTTTTAACTTTTCTAACATCCACTAAATCTTGCCAGATTTTCTTACTCTTTGTAGGTACACCATTAACTAGAATAACTAGTGATTCCTCTTCATTTTCAACACCAATTGTTTCCATATTTTTTTTAAATCAAGTGACAAATATAAAACTCTACCCTTTAATCCTCTTTGTAAATCTGAAGGATTTAATTTGCCAGTCTTAGGCTCCATACAAACAATAGCCTGAAAAGGATGTACACATTGAATCAGAATAGTCTCATAAGTATTTAAATCCATCAGTTCCGATAGAATATTTATCAACTCAAGATTATTATGTACAGCTCTAGCAGGCATTCTATTTTCATTTAACTTATTATAACAATACTTACAAATACGTTGCTCAAAACCCAAATCAAAATAGTTTTCTACTAACAAATAAGTTGCAAAATCTTTCCATTGACTATTACTTTCATCTTCACTTTTTAAATATAAATCAACTAACCTAGTTTGACTTTTGTAATGAATGCGTCGACAACACACACAATGAAAATTTGGTTTCTCACCTGCAATGACCTTAAAGTTTGTTATTTCTTGTTCAAAATTTTCAGTATTAAAATTTCCAGCATTTTCTAACACATTTCCTTCTATAACTATATCAGTTTCTGCATTGTCTTCATCGGGACCAAAATAACTTACCTCAATTTCTGCACAAATCTTCTTAACATCTAATTCACATCCATGCAAAAGAGCACTATTTAACTGTTTAAGTTTAAGTGCTGGACTTTTTGCATAATACAACTTTCTCACTCATTTTCTCATTTTCGTATTATGCACTGCTAATATCCTGATGTGATGAAACACACTCTGGCATATTTTTTTAGAAAGAGAAGCCAGAGAATCGCCTTGCCTACCTATTTTTTCTCGCACTCTGCAATGATCTAATTCTTGCAACATTACAATTTTTTTTAAGACTTTCCTTAGTGTACTTACGTAAGAAATTGCGAAAGAAATCAATTGAATACCGTCGTACACTGCAAATGCTACTACAATTCCAACTGTAAACAGGAACATTAGGACGTCCCTCTTAAACTTCTCCAGCTATCACCTCTTCTGCATTTCTAACCACAATTTTCTCTTTCTCAATTGCAGAACCATCCTTCACCTCATATGCTCGACCACTGGTGTCAACTGCATGCAACAAATCGTTACTTAGAAAGTAACTCTCTTCATTAAAAAATGGCTCAGAAGTTGAAGTATGCATCCACTTCCCAGAAAACACTTTACAAAAATTACTTATATTTATGTGTCTCTTCCATTAACTCTGATTGCCTTATTTAGTGTATTTATTCTATTAATTACTAAAATAAAAAAATTCTATTTGTCTCAAACGCGGGCTCAACAACATCCTCTATATGTTTTTTCTTCTTATAAAAAAGCAGGTCTTCTTTTTGCAAATTTTCTCCTTTTTTAATAAATTCGAAACTACTCTGTTATAAAACATACGCTTTCTGATTTCCGTAAACTGATTTGTACATGTTTTACTGTATATATTTTCCTCTCTTCTGATTCGAGAAACATTTAGATTTTTTGTAGCATTTGTACTTCTAGACTCTGATAACTGTTTTTCCTTTTGAAGATTATCCTTTACATTTTTCTTTGACATAATCTTCTTAAAAAATCTTTGCTTTTCTTACCAGGAGCACTCTTCTTTTTATCCGTCCTTTGTTGTTTTGATAATTCTTGTAATTCTTTCCTCTTCAAATGGTATGCCCATTTATACAGCTTTCTTTTTTCATTTCTGGTCGGCATACTAATTTATGTTTCTGATGAAAATGACAATCTGTAAAGAACAAACATAACAAATATTATAGTTGGCTACTAGCATATAACATACAATTTAAAACCACAGATTCATTTTCTAAGTAGAATAAAGACAAAGAAACAGTCGCTGAACAGAATAGGAAATCCTGTAGTGAATGTTGTTTCTAAATTTATGACAGTCCATCGCTCTGTCAACATTCTAGACGTATTTTCTGATTCTAATTTTTAAAGCATACAAACAGTACACTGTTTTTCAAGAACTGTCGGTGATCCTAGTGCTTTTACATGTTTTTTATTAAAATCTCTTATACACTTCATGAGAACATGTATTGTCACTCTCATAAAGCAGATCAACGACGAATAGTACAAGAAAACTGTCTCAAGAATGCTTTACTAACCAAAATAATTTTATTTATTTAAAAGTTCATAATCTAAAAGAACTTGAAGCATTATTTCATTGGGTAATTCTTCCGATTGATCACCCTCATTCTCTAAACTCTCCTCTTCCCCTTCCACCATCTCTAAATAAGCACTGTCCAATGTTTTATCCATAAAGTCCTCATTTTCAAAGTTATTTTTGTCCTCAAAAACTCCATCTAGTAACTCCTCCAGCAGACCATTTACGATTTCAAAATGTATTTGCTTTTTTTCAGAATAGGTCTCCATCTCTAATTTTTTTTCTTTCTTCTGTATCCTTTAAAAAAAATATAAAGACTAAATTATATATTTTTCATAAATAGATAACTTAAAAGTAACTTTACTAATTTTTAAACTGCATACATTTTTATACTTTCTAACTCATTAACTACATATTAGTAAGATAGCACCTTCCTCTTGTTTTGAAAACAAATTGACACTATGAGCCTAGACATTAACATTGTTCCTTTTTTTTCATTAAATAATTACTGCTGTAAAAAGACATCTTACTGTAAAATCTGTTTTTAGATTTTCTGGATATCACAACTATTGATAAACTTTATAATTGATTTTTAGGGATCCATTTTCTGAGTTCACCACTATAAACTGCTATTCAAACTATATACAGTCTGAAGGGGAGGCGCACATTGTACAAACCATAACATTCACTTAACAGATTACTACTTCCCACAGAGACAGTTGCTTTTATGTTTCAACAGCATACTCAGCATGTGAATTTCATAACATGTACAAAATTTCATGCTAACCATGAGGAACCACATCATAATAAAGCTCTGCAAATGTATGTAAAACAGTGCACACAGATAGTACAGTCACAGATATGCAGAAAAGATGCCCATCACACCAAAAGCCATATAATAATACACCTCTGTAAATGAAGAAAAAAGACTGCCAAAGATAATACAGCATGAGTTTGAGAAATAATGAACACTTAGCAAGAATTATTCCATGGAAACCGCAAAGAATTATAGTCAAAGGATAGATGAACCAGAACTGCATCGAAAAGAACACACGCACCAGGCCCATAAAAAGATATTATCAACTATCAGTGGAAAAATATCTCAAAATACATATCTAGTACAAGCAGATACAGACATGGCAAACATAGAAGATAAAATCATGCTCCAAACCGAAACTTTGGAAATATTTTAAAAAATCTTGCTTATTATTTTAATGTGCACCCAAAAAAATTGCCTTTCAAAAATACCAACTCACCTGAAAAAAAGAATATGATTCCTGAAAACTCTGTAACGTAGAAGGCAGGTTGTTGCTGTTCAGCACCAAACACTATAAAAAAGAGAAATAGTGAAAATTAATTAACATATTACAGACATATTTATTACACAACATAGAGCCATAGTAGCAAACAACAAGCCTAACAGATAAATTACCTAAGATTCTCTACCATTAGATATCCTAATGCCTAACTAAGTTCAATAAATGTTTTTTGAACACATCAAATAACTAAATATTAACCCCTTCCATGCTCATGACGAACCCTAGCCGTCATGCACTACGGTGCTCGTGTGCTGATGACGGCTGGGGTTCGTCACGGCCCGCCCCTGTTCGTGCTGTTTACAGCACACCAGGGGAATCGCGGCCGCATCGAAGGGGTTAAATAAAATATTAAATATAGAGTAGAAAAGAGACACAGGACAGGAGAGATACAGACTACAGGAGAGAGAGAGACAGTAGCAGGGAGAGGAACATACAGAGACAGACCAGCATTCAAAGCTCAAATGGAGAGACAGACAAATAACAGCAGCACTGAAAAGTCAAGAAAGAAAGGGAAGGTACAATAAAGAAAAAGATGAACATGCAGAGGGAGTCACAGAATAGAAATACCAGACAGAGCACAAAGAAGACAAAAGACAGGAGGCACAGGGACAGAGAGGACAGCAGGCAAACACTACAATAGGGTGAAAGAGAGCAGAAAGAACACAGAGATGGACAAACAAAGCAGAAGAGAGAGAAAGATGGAGAGAAGAAGAGTGAATAAGAGGGAAAGAGATATACACCACCATACAGACAATGTAGGAGGAAGACTGAGAACAGGACACAGAGAAAGATACAAAACGAGCACGAGAAAGAGAGAGATATCACAAGGTACAGTGAAGGTAAGAGTGCTTTCAGGCCAGAAAAGAAAAGAATGACAGAAATTAATAAATATAGTGAAAAGCACAACAAAGACAGAGAGAGCAAGAGAAACAAAAAGAATAGGACACAAAGGGCCTCATTTATGAAAGTCTTGCGCCACAGATGCGTCACTTTTTCCCATGTTAAAAGTGACGCACTGCCGGCGCAAGGCCTTCATAAATAAAGCCCCATGTGAGGGAGAACAACAACTGCATAGAGAGAAAATGTATGAGAGACAGTAATGGTAAAAATTAGAGAATAGGCAACATGGAGAAAAACTGCACAGTAGACAGAGATACAGAGGGTGAGCCAGACACACTAAAATATATGAAGTAAGCAGCACAAAAACAGTATGTTGAGAAAACGAAAACAGCAACACAGATATATGTATACTGACTCCACTAACTTAGTGCAAGAACGTATCTGTTACAGGAACTTCTGCATAATCTTAACTCACAACTCTTTGTTTCCCTTTTGCCCCAACCCTTTCCCCTCTGAACGCTCACCCACCAGTGCAGCTCTCGGCCACAAACCACACTGTAAATGTTGCCCTCCCTATTTTTACATGTAGGTATGCTACAACACGTAACATCATACCTACAGCAACTAAGTACTAATGCCTTTGACACAGATTCATAGCTGCACAAGTTAACCAAAAAGTCTGCCTACGCCAGGGCTCAAAAGTGCAGCCCGATAGACAGCAAGCCTACCTTTAAGAAACTGCCTGTGC
Organism: Lissotriton vulgaris; assembly: GCF_964263255.1. Lineage (NCBI taxonomy): Eukaryota > Metazoa > Chordata > Amphibia > Caudata > Salamandridae > Lissotriton > Lissotriton vulgaris. The sequence continues at coordinate 393,821,555 of NC_141694.1, read as the reverse complement.
TGAGACCCGAACAGACCTGACCAACTTAAAGCCCTGAAACTATCTTAATTTTCTCCTCTCTCTTTAAACCTTTACATTTCATTTTCAAACCACGTTTGCTTTCCATGACACAGGTTTTTTTTCAATGTTCCACATTCAACGCCTAGACACTTTTCCCTTTTTAGTATCCGAAGCCGCAACTGCAACATGGCTAATGCACGATTTAATTAGTCTACCTTTCGTGTTTTTTCAGTGTTCAAATTCCATAAATTTCTTCACATAAATAGATACCAGCGGCTCAGTACCTCCTACAGTCATAAAACCAAGTCGCTCCCTTTCACTTACAAATGCCTTGGAGACGGCAAAAAAATGTTGGGCAGATTTACAAGCCCCTTACGCCACTTTAGCGTCACTTTTAACATGGGACAAGTGAAGCAAAAGTGCCGCATGGAGCATGTTAATCTGCCCCTATATCTGTATAGAGATGAGTGTACTGAAACATGAAATTACTCGTTCACATCCAGGCGCTTTCAATTACATGACTAATTTAACTAGAAGTGCTGTAATGTTGCATGTCTTTTCAAAGATACACCAGTGCCTGCTATAATGCCGACTTTTTCCTTATTCTTCAACAGTGGTTATTTTTTTTTTCATGTAATGAGAATTATTATAAGTTTTAAACGGCAAAGCTTACGCGGTAATAGTCACTCTGCATATGCTTCCCTGTAAGAATGTAGTTTATCCACCCCCGCATGGGAACCTTGATGTTTCCATCTGGCCGCGAATTCCGGCCTTGAATTCAAAGTTGAATCACAAGACATGAACAACAGCCTTATTGTCACAAAAACAAGTTACCCTACCATCTGTTCACAAACATATCTCTTTCACTTAGCTAATATTCACAGAGTAGTGCATTCCTTATAAAATAGTGACCTTCCTTTACAATTTGCTGAGGTGACTCCCATAATCTTTAATGCATCCTCCACTTCAAGGCAGGCCTAGTTTTTTTATAACTACTAAGCAATGGTTTAGTGACTTCTTTGCCAGAAATTATTTGCAGTCATTCTGCTACTCTTCACTCCATAGTCGGGGACCTATTTTTCTGGACTTCCTGTTCTACTACCAGTGGCTGCGACTTTTGTGTTCCTATTTTGTTTATTACAAAATGGATGTCCCTCCTGTCTTCGCAAACGAGCCGGAACACTTAGAACTATTTCGCCAAAGGATGCTTGAATACTATGGCATCCTGCCACTCACGACTTTGAGTGCATCATATCGATTATCATTTCGATTTTCCTATTTCACCTGTGTGCAGCCTGTATTTCATTGCCTGAACTGTGATTTCATGTGGGCCCTGGACTTATGTCTCTGCAACTTGGTATCTCCTGAAGTGAATTACAAAAATCTCATGAATCCGTTAATTGATCATGAACAGCTTTGTTCCGACGGAGGGATTATGGCGTTTGCAGCGATACATGGAGTTCTGGGTCATTGGAATATATTCGCAGCGGCGTAAGATTTCTTGGCACACAGCTACATAGAAAAGACACCGAGTTGACCTCTGATGGTACTAGAGGCTCCGGTAATTCAAGAGCATGTATGTTCTTTTCCTCTTTTCAATTGGATGGCTGACATGTTTTCGGATGATAACAGTGACTTCCTTTTAGAAGCGGTAGCTGCTTATTTCGCCTACTCAGTTGTTGGATGACTCTTATGCAAGTCATTGACGTCTACATTTTGTTTTCCCTCCCTATCTTTTCACGTTTTCTTGGACTTTTTTTTATATGAACAGACCTATTGGCATTACTAACAGTGGACATTACAATTTCCTGCTGCTCAGATTTTCGTGTTTTATGTGGACTAAATTTTATTCCTCACCTACTCGATTTCGAACTTAATTTTTTATTGAACTCTAATTTCAACAATTCAGTTGCATATCTCATCTTATCTTCTTTCAAACGTACTCGGAGCAAAGCAGGGTAATATATGCTACATGTACCCTGAATAATGTGTAAAGTTAGCATGAGTTTTTTAGAAATTTAAACGCCATTTCCCCTTTCAGCTGCTTATTTGCGCCTCACACACCTCTGCTGCTTTAGTTTTCCATGTACTGAAATATTTTCAATTCATACGAGAAAAATATGTTCTTACACTAATATTTGCATTACTTTTTGAGCTGTATTTCAGATGGAGTACTGAAACCTTCAAAAGATATGTCAATACAGTAGTTCTTTGCAACACTGATTTTCGAACGTTCCAGCAGATTACATATATGCACCTCCAGCCAACTTGTCGCTTTTGGCGTGTTTTTCCTACACAATAGCATAACAGAAACTTGATAGTGCTTTGCATGCAGAGAGCTGATTGTTAATGAGCTGATGTCTAACCACTAGCATTTTCATGTATCGTTGCTAAACTTAAAGGCAAGACAGCTTCTTAGATTTAATAAAATGTAATGTACTTCCTCAGAATGGTGTAGAATAAATTTTGCTAAACCGTATTCATTTTCCATCAACTATACCGTTTGTATTCTATGGACTAGTGACTGTACCGATTACTTTGTTTCTAACAATATCTGTACTCGTATTAGATAAGAAACTTGCCTTGAAATCAGTGCATTACTGAATAAACATTTCAAATATACACGTTCTCTCTTTTAATCCATATTCTGAACTGAAATGATTGTATACTGAAAGAGTATTCATGTGTTCCACGTAACCTCAGCTGTACTAAGTTCATGTTTTCTTTTGTCAACCTGAGTTACTCATACTAGAACCCGCAGGCCTATGACGGCCTGTCAAGCCTTTCTTAGCGGGTCACGGACCATGCAAACAGTCGTACCTCTGGTAAGAAAATAATTTATTACTGTTACCAAGCACCGCCGCAGTTCTGCTTCACTCACAGTGTTGATCACTGCTCTCCCGCTTCTACAGACCAGACGCTATGTCGTATTTCACTACTTATCACGCTTTCATCTCCACTATATCAAACACTTCTCCGCCAGCCACCAGAGAACAGAGTGCAGATGCAGAGGAACTAAGAAGTCAAATACGACATACCCTCTGCTCTGTGGAGCCAACCGAGCGGTAATTGTGAAAGTAGACATTCACTAGCACTTCAAAAAAGCATCTCAGTTATATAAATAATTTTTTGGAAAGCAACCAAGTACTTTGATGCGACTATCTGTGTGTGCCTGCAGAGCAAACTTTCTCATCCCGGACTGAAGGCAGACACAGACAGACACACACACACTAAGATAACACAGGGCAACGGAGACGGAAAACAGGAGGGAGATAAAGATGGAGTCAAACGGCAGGAGGGAGAGAGATATTTGTATACTCGGTCTGCTACCTCAATGTATGAAGCCATGTCCTGCACAAACCTGTATACAACCTCATAATCACAAGTTTTTATTTTATTTTACTCGGCCACCTCCCCCTCTCACTCCACCCTCACCAGTGCAGCCCGCGACCACAAACCACACTGTAATTTTGTCGTCTGACAGAAAGTTTATGAATACCTTAAGCATTAGCACTTTTTGACGACGGCTTCACATGTGTACTGCACGAACCTGTATACAACCTCATGATCACAAGTTTTCATTTTATTTTACTCGGCCACCTCCCCCTCTCACCCCACCCCCACCAGTGCAGCCCGCGGCCACAAACCACACTGTAATTTTGTCGTCTGACAGAAAGTTTAGGAATACCTTAAGCATTAGCACTTTTTGACGACGGTATCACATGTAATGTACCATTTCTCTCTCTATCTGCATTATCTGTGTCTCTCCTAATACAATTTTTTCATCTCAAAACCAAATTCTCTGATTATATGTAAACACTTCAAAATCACACAAATAATTACTGTCTATATTAAACATATTTTATATTCAATTTTTTGCTGTTCAGCAAAATTATATACAAAACTATAATTTACACTTGAATGAATGTGAAGAAAAGGCGCGCAACCCCCATTAAATTCACAGGACTTCAGGCCCCCATCCCCCTCCCGTCTGGTGTGGCACCCAAGGTAACATATATATTCCACATACACACAGAGCTGCACCTGAACGTTTCACATCTCTCTAAACATCCATTTGAATGTTAATTAGGCCTTGCAGTTGTTTTACCCCTTCTAAAAGCCCCTGCAGCTTTACTCTGCCTACTAATTAAACATTCATGTACGCCTAAAAAAATCTTTTTAATTTGCCCCCCCAAAATTTTGTTCCAGTTTCGTCTCTGACTGACATTGAATTTAAAAAACTATCAGTAAAAGATTACATAAGAACATGACTGAAGACCATTCAGCTTATTGAAATTCATTATTCAAAATTTTAAACTAATAATTGCAAACAAATAATGTCGTTAAAGAGTGATGAAACAAAAGGGAAAAATAGTTTTAAAAATACAAGACATTGTCACAGTCAAAAATGAGGTTACTCAGAGACTGTGAGGAAAATGAACCAATTATAGTGACTAAACCACATTTTACGGTACATGACAAAACAAACAGTTACAGACTTAGCTTTACCAATGCTTTGTACGATGTAGAACAGTGACAGTCACAAAACAGATATTCGTTTGCGGAACTCTGAATAATGCTTCTATCACTGCAACCAAAATTCAACGGCACAGATATCCTGTCAATACAGACTCATATATGTCTCTTCAACCAATCATATTTGTTCCCGCAAAATTTTAAAAACAAATTAATATTTCAGTTGGTTGTCCCTTACAATATTTTCAATGTCACATAAAAGTCACCCATCACCCACTGCCTTCTCTGGCTGTTTACATGGTAACACCTCATTCTGCACCTGGCTGAAGGCACAGGTCAAAAGTTCATATCTCAACGTTCTACATCAAACCAAGAATGCTGATTTCCCTCCAAAAACACCTGCCTATCCACTGCTCTGTTACATGTCATTTTGACACCCAATAGTACTTTTCGTTTTACATAAACATTAACATGCAACGTAGTCTTCAATCTTGAGGTATTAGAACCAACCAATAATTTTTAGTTTTTCAACCACACCAAGCCTCATCCATTTTTTTATCCTGACTTTCAGCTTCTAACTGCCATTCCACTTCCAGAACCCATCGGAGTACTACTGCATCTGCCTTGCAAATGAAGGTTTGGCTTTTAGGACACAGCTATATTCACTGGAGTGGAAAATATGCAGCAAACAGACAAATTTCCAACCTTGATTTACCAAATGTGCAGATAACGTGGATTGGCCAGAGCGGATTGAAATGTCACCAATTGATACCATTGGTGAAAACTTTTATGCATCTCCCAGAACCTGACCTTATAATTGTGCACTGTGGTGGGAACGATCTAGGCACATTAACTGGGGTAGGTCTGGAAATGCTTTTAAAAGACACCTTTCGGCAATTGATGACACTTTTTCCTCGAACTGCCTTGGTATATTCCAATATATGCCAAAGAAAGAAATGGAATTGGTCCAATCAACATTGTCCACAAATTGAGAAAGCAAGGAAACATGTAAATAAATCTGTTTCTGCTTTCCTCAGAGATTATAGCTGGGGTTCTATTTACCACAACAACTTGCGTTACAACATGCAAGGCATCTATAGGAGAGATGGTGTTCAATTTAACGGATGAGGGAAACAGAATCTTCCTCTGTAACATGAGACTCTGCATCGGTACTTACTTATAAATGCAGAAAAAACTCAATTAACACAAGGGCTCTTTTCAGAGCCACCTTATATCTAAACACTCAAACTTCTGATTTACCTCCATTTTCATACTCTTGTAAATAGGTGTGCGCGACCGAGTGCGCGCACCCCGCAACTTTTATTTAAAAAAATAAAAATTATTTTCGCGTTCAAGGGCCTTACTGCACCCCCTGAGAAAACCTACGCGGCCAGACAATCTCTACCTTGTCCCCTTTCCATGTTCCAATGCTTTGAAATGTACAATATATTCACTCGCACTAACAAAATGGCGGTCAACACTTCCTGATGTCCTTCGAATCGAACGTTCACAGACGTCACACACCAAAACAAAAATTCCGCTCGCGCGCAGCCACATTAGTGCGCGCACCCGAGCGTGCTTATAGATATATAATTGACTTCAACTTTAATTTTCTCAGCAACAACTGAACGGATTTACACCATTCAAACAAAAGCATAATCTGCGACCCGGACTCTACCTTTTTGCCAAATTTCTTATAAATCCATTCAGCCGTTCGAGCTGTATCCGTGTCTAAACGTCCTATGGAAAATAAATAACATGGAGAAAACACTTTTTGAGACCCCCTTTTATCTCAGCCCCCACTTGACGAATCCCCCCAAAACTTTCAGGGAAGGAGCGCGGCAGACCGAGCCATCTTCTTTGAGAAATTCGCAAAGATTTGTCCACCGGGGCCAAAGTTAATCCAAATAGAATGTTGAGGATTTCCTATGGAAACTAAGTCCTAACTATAACTACCTACTGGCGACCGCCAGTAGGTAATATATATATATATATATATTCACTGAAAAAACCATAGGTTTCACACCAGTTATAGTTAGGAATTAGCATTTAAAAAACCTATTAAATTCACTGAAAAACCATAGGTTTCACACCAGGTATAGTTAGCTGGAAATTTTACTGACATAAAACCATTGAAATTCCACATTATAGTTAGTTGGACTCACTATAAATTGCAGGTGTAATGCACTGCTGATGACGTCACATATTACATCACTCATGACATGGTCAGTGACATCACTCATGACATCACTCATGACACCATCCAGTGAATGTGTGCCTTTCTGAAAAATAAATATGTTTTATATATGTATATGTAAAGGTCAATGGAAGAATAAATGTTTAAATAAGTGTCTTAATGGATGTTTTTTTTAAAAAATGATTGGTTAACTGGCTTATTAAGTGTATTTTAGTGAATACATATTTTAGCGAATATTGTTTAAATATTTAAATGTTTGTATCAGTGTTTCACTTTGTGTATAAGTGGCTGCATGGGTTGGTGAGTAGCTACATGTGTGTGTATATGGGTTATTGGATGTTTTTTTAGTATCAGTATGAGTGTCTGTATGGTTTGGTGGGGGTATTACTTAGCACATAGATGCATCAATGACTGACTCACTGTTTATATGTGTTTGGAAGACGGCATATGTGCAGGACTGTATGGATGGATGAGTGTGTATATGTGTGTGTTAGTGAGTGAATGACTGTCTCACTAGTGTCTTTATCAGTAACTACATATGTTTTAATCTAGTATATGTGAGTATTGATGTATATAAGTGAGTATATGTGAGAGTGAGAGATTGTAAGAGTTCCTGTTTAAATAAGTATGTGTTTCCATAAGTGATTGTTTAAGAGAGTAAGTATGTGTAAGTTTCCTTAGAAGTAAGGTGGTAGTGTGTGTATAGCTGTATATGCAAATAAATAGATGTTCAATAGTTTATTTGCATGTGTGAGTATGTGTGTGAGCAACTTTTGGAAGACTGTCGATGTGTTACAGGATGTATAGGTGTATTCATGATGAGTGAGTGTATGTATGAGTGACTACATAGAACTGTTGGTGAATTAGTGGATGTGTATATAAATGGTGGAATTACTGAATTAGTTTTTGTACCTGGTATGGGTATCTCCTTTTTGTTTGAAAATGTTAGTTTCTATTTTTGAATATGTGTTTCAAGGGTTACAGTGAAAGGAGGTCTGTCACAAGGATGGTGTCATCAGTGATGTCATGAGTGATGTCCCTGACCATGTCATGAGTGATGTAATATGTGACGTCATCAGCAGTGCATTACACGCGCAAGTTATAGTGAGTCCAACTAACTATAACGGGGGAATTTCAATGGTTTTGTATGAGTAAAATGTCCAGCTAACTATAACTGGTGTGAAAGCTATGGTTTTTCAGTGAATTTCAAAGGTTTTTCAAATGCTAATTCCTAACTATAACCTGTGTGAAACCTCTGGTTTTTTAAGTGAATTTCAAAGGTTTTTTAAATGCTAATTTTAAAATGTATCAATTATTATATTTATTTGTTATTATACAGATGTTCTATATTTTTTACAATATTTACATTTTAAATGTGATTTATGTATTATTCTTTACAAATGTTTTATGTTTTTAGTAATTCTGGCCTTTTTTTGTGTGTGTTTTAAAGGTGCGCGCACGGTGTTCGCACGCATGTGCGCACGCTGCACGCACTCCGCGAAAATGTGTTCATTCCAAAAAGTCATTTCTGTAAATGTAATGTACATAATAACTCAAGACATTCTGTGACATAACTATAAAAATAGTATTTTTGACTTTTGAGAACCGTATATTAGCTTTAAAAGCATTTACGAAAACAGGGTAAAACGTCAGTTATACGCGACTCATGCGCGCCCCGGTCGCGCTGCGTGCGAGCTCCGTCTTCGCTCCGTGCGTGCGTAAAGTCATGTGACTTGAAAACAACACTTTTAACATGTTCATACTAGTTTCTTTTCCAAATCTTCAAACACCCCAATCACTTCCCTCACAAGCTGTTTCACTTTCCAGGGAGAAACATCTACAAGGAATTGCTTGTGCTTTTCACCTTCTGAAAATGGCAGAACAGCAGCAGCCACAGCACTCTTCCTCTGATTCAGATGTGGAGTTTGTTCCTGAACAGCCACCTTCAAATTTGGAAGTTTTTCACATATCCAGTGGGGCAGAAGAAGGTTAATGCCTCTAAGATAACCTACAAAATATGTGATACCACCCTTTCTAGAGGTTATGCAAGCAAACATTATTCCTTTGGAATAGCGAGCATGACTCGCCACATGCAAAAACTTCATCCTAATAATTATGCACGAGCATCTACCCAACATATGAGGGACAACCCTGAAGCTGCTGTCCCCAGCACCTCTTCATCTGGACCAGGCGCAACACCAGGAGCAACACCATCATCAGCTGGCCCAGCCATCCGGCCAGAATTTGGAGACCTGAAGATACATTGTAAATAACGCAAAGAACTATTGTGCTATGGGGAACAAAGCATTGATTTGATTGTCCAAAAGCGGAGGCATCATAGATTCTCCTGTCACTAATGTTTTTCTTTTATTTTGTTTGTTCTTGTTGAGCAGTTTTTGGCTACCTGTTTATTTTTTTTCTTCAAACAATCCAAAAAATATATACATTTGTTCAAAAAACACAAAAAAATTTAAAACAACAAAAAGACAAAAAAAACTGTTCTTGTAAGAAATAACTTCACTTCTCCAAGAAGAGCTATATTTCTTATATACTGTGTCATACTTTATTTGAATTAAAGTGTAGTGTATAAATGAATGACTGAAATGAGTGAGTGAAGGTGGAGGAAGGAACTGAGTGAAGGAGTGAGGAAAGGGGAGTATGGTGAGTGAGAGGAGGGGAGTCAAAGAATGAGTGAGAGAAGGGGACTATGGGTAGGGGAGTGAGGTAAGGGGAGTGAAAGAGAAAGGGAAGGGCAGTAAAGAAAATAGAGTGAGGAAGGAGAGTGAGAGAAGGCGAGAGGGGGAGGGAGACAGGGAAGGGGAGTAAGGGACAGAGAGGGGGAGGTAGAGCAGGGTAAGGGGAGTGAAGGTAAGGGAAGTGTAGTGACAGTAAGGGGAAGGGGTATGAGGATGAGAAAAATGGGGTAAGGGAAAGTGAGGGACTCTGGGTGACGGTGAGAGAACGGGAGGGAGGGGAAGGAGGGAGTTAGGGAAGGGGAGTAAGTGACGGAGAGAGGGAGGTAGAGCAGGGTAAGGGGAGTGAAGGTAAGGGAAGTTGAGTGATGGTGAGGGTAGGGGTATGAGTAGGAGAAAAAGGGGATAAGGGAAAATGAGGGAATGGAAGTGAGGGTGATAGAAAGGGAGTGAGGGTGAGGAGAGAGTTAGGAAAAGGGAGTAAGGACAGGGGAGTAAGGGATGGAGTGAGGGAAGGAGAGCGAGGGGTAGTGAGGGAAAGGGAGTGAGAAAGGGAAAGGTAGTGAGACACACACAAGAGGAGGTGGAGTGGGGAAAAAGGAATGAGGATGAGTGAAGGGCAGTGACAGTTCGCGAAGGAGTATGAGGGTGAGGAAAAGGAAGAAAATTAAAAGAGATGGAAGGTGAGTGAGGGAGAGTGGAGGAGTGGTAGAAAGAAAGAGGAAAAGAGATTAAGGGTAAGAGAGAGAGAGGGAGAGAGTGAAAGAGAGGGAGAGTGAGGGACTGAGAGGGAATGAGGCGGTTAGACTGAGTGAGACAGAGGGAGAGAGAAATGAAGTGAAGGGGAATAAGGGAGTAAAGGAAGGGGATTAAGCAAAAGGGAGTGGCCAATTGATGTCACTTTTTCCACAGACTGACTTTGTATATTATAATATATGCCAAAGGCAAAAATGGAACTGGTCCAACCAATATTGTCCGCAGATTGAGAAAGCAAGGAAACATGCGAATATGTCTGTTTCTGCTTTCCTCAGAGGCTATGGTATGGGTTCCATATATAACACAACAACTTGCGTTACAACATGCAATGCATTTATAGAGGAGACGGTGTACATTTCACAGATGAGGGGAACATAGTCTTCCTCTTGAACTTTAGACTCTGCATCGGTACTTACTTGTAGGTACAAAAAACACTCAATGAACACAACAGCTCTTTTTAGAGCCAACCAACATCTAAACACTCAAACTTTAACTGTATTTTTTTGTCTATTTTTTGCCGACGTACGCGCACCGTGCACGTCTGGTGCGTGCAACGTGCGCATACCCCGCGATTTAAAAAAAATGTTTTTTTGGGCCTTCGGGGTCCTTCAGGGACCCCCTGAGAAGGCCTAGGGGGTCAGGGAGTCTCTGCCTTGCCCCCTTTTCACGTTCTTCACTTTTGTTTTTGGCTCTCTTCTGCCTCAGAGACACAAAATGGGGGCCAACACTTCCTGGTTTTGACCGATTGGAATGTTGACAGACGTCTAACAGCAAATCAGAATTCCGCTTGTGCACACCCAATATGTGCACCTTACGCGCACATCAGTGTTGTCAAATGAGATGTCATCAGTGATGTCATCAGTGATGTCATTTGAGATGTCATCAGTAATGTCATCAGTGATGTCACTGACCATGTCATGAATGATGTAATATGTGACATCATCAGCAGTGGATTGCGGGTGCGCGAAATATAGTTAGTACAACTAACTATATAGGAGCAATTTCAATGGTTTTTTAAATGCTAATTCCTAACTATATAAGGCCTGAAACCTATGTTTTTTTAAGTGAATTTTGCAAGATTTTTAATATTCTAATTCCTAACTATATAAGGCCTGAAACCTATGGTTTAAGTGAATTATATATATATTTATATTACCTACTGGCTATCGCCAGTAGGTAGTTATAGTTAGGACCTAGTTTCCATAGGAAATCCGCAACATTCTTTTGGGAATAACTTTGGCGCCGGTTGTTGAATCTTCACAAATTTCTCAAAGAAGATGGCCCGCTCTGCTCCGCTCCTTCCCTGAAAGTTTTGGGGGGATTTGTCAAGTTGGGGCTGAGAAACAAGGGGGTCCCAAAACATGTTTTGCCCATGTTATTTTCCATAGGACGATTAGACACGGCTACATCCCGAATTGCTGAACGGAATTACAAGAAATTTGGCAAAATGGTAGAGTCTGATTCGCAGATCACGCTTTTGCTTAAATGGTATAAATCCCTCCTACAGTTCCTGAGAAAATCAAAAGAAAAAAAATCACGCAGGCATCAGGGATCTTCTGAACCCGGCACCCATCCAGGGTAAATCAGTGACTCACTATGAATACCACAATCCAGTGGGAACTTGCAGCCTATCAGTAGGCAGCATCTTTGCATTTAAGTGGGACGTGCATTGCCAAGTGTAAGAAGAGAACGGCCTTTGAAAAAGCATCAAGCGAAATGCATCAGGCTGCGTCTTCTGAACTGTTTAGTCTGCAGGGCATTGTTGGTCTTAGTGTGCTCCCCGTTCCTGGAGGGCAACCTGTGAGCTTTAATCTACAACGCGGCATGCCTTGCTGCAGGGAAGAATCACCGCTGAAATCTGAGCCTGCCGAAGGGTTGGGAAATCACCCAGCTCATCACTGAAAGATCGACATTGATATACTGACTCTCCAACTCAGGGGGTACACCCAGGAGAGGCATCAGGGATCTTCTTAACCGGGGCACTCATCCAGGGTAAATCAGTGACTCACTACGAATGCCACAATCCAGTGGGAACTTGTAGCCTATCAGCAGGCGGCATCTTTGCATTTAAGTGGGACGCGCATTGCCGAGTGTAAGAAGAGAACGGCCTTTGAAAAAGCATGAAGCGAAACTTGTCGGGCCGCGTCCTCTCAACTGTTGAGTCTGCAGGGGATTGTTGGTCTTAGTGTGCTCCCCGAACCTGGAGGGCAACCTGTGAGCTTTAATCTACAACGCAGCATGCCTTGCCGCAGAGGAAGCACCACCTCTGAAATCGCCCAGCTCATGTGAAATTTTGCAGATTCTCAATGGGATCAAAGGCCTCATAGGTGGAGTAAGTTTACAGTCAAGGAAGCTAGAATGTATCCAGCTATTACTACAGAAGATAATAAAAAGAATGAGAAACAGGGAAATGATAGTGATGAAGCTGCAAAGAAAACAAACACTGATACTGATTGAGGGAACAATATTTTGGATGCTTTGTTGTCCTCACATCCACCATCATATGTGGCTCTTTTTCCAATAAATACAGATTGTGTTACAGCCGCTAGTTCTACTATGACTACAGCCTCTGTTGATACAAGAAGACTTCAGATTGAAAGGCCACTTCCAGCACCTGCAATTATTTCTACACCCATTGAAGATACCCATAATTTAATTGTTCCAGAGATTAATGCTTCAACTTTGACTGTTCCCGCCCAAGTATAATGTGTTACACAGACATTGGCAGTGCCCATTGCTACTGCATTGATAAGCATTCTTCAAACACAGATGTTCAAGGAGCAGTAGGGAGAGTAGCGACAACAGGGTTTATTCCGACATTGCAGAATTCACGGATTGTTGCTTGGACACCACCACATAATGTTCAATCGTTGAGAGAAGGTAGAGCAATTAACTTTATGACACCAACTGCACAGGGATAGATAGGACAATTTGAGGATGATATTTTCCCACCATGATTTGAAGAGACTTCAAAGAATAAGAGAGTGGGAGAATAATAGAGATTATTTGCTAGTCAAGAAAAGGCAAGACCTCTAGATGAGCTAAAAGCAAAGGTTTAAACAGAAGAAATTATAAGAGGATGTCTAGGCATTTCACATTTGGATCAATATCGAGAAAATGAACTGCTCTATTTATGAACAGAAATGATAAGAAGTGTGCTGTCAACATATGATAAATTGACTGAATGGGCTGGCAAATATGAGATGCTTTAGGGCACAGATGTCTCCTAGTGTAACAATGCAATCTTCTGGGATGAGATAACCCATTGTGGAAATGGTAAAATGCATCCCAAATGGGGTGATTTTGACAGATTGGAGCGCAAATGACAGGGAACAGAGAAAACCACTACTAGCACCACCATATGTGGATTGGTGTCAGTACAACGCGTTATTTTACAACGTATTCCGTTACAACGCGATTTTTACAACGCAAAAACCATTACAATGCATGCCATTACAACGCATGGCATTACATAGCAGATACTTTTACAACGCATGCCATTACATCGTAAGTATAGGTAAGTATATCTTTTTAAAATAAAATGTAATAAAGTTAATTAAATTAATTTAAATTAATAAAAAGTAATATAACATTTTTAAAACAGTAATTAATTTAATTATAGTAATTTAATTAATATTAAAATTGATATTAATTTAATATATTTAAAATAATATAATTAATGAAATATAAAAAATTTATAAATAGTAAATAATATAATGTAATTAATTACAATAAATATTATTATAATTTAATTAAATTATAAATAATACATAATATAATTATATTTAATATAATTAAAAGAATTTAATTAATTAAACATTTTTAAATAATATAATTTAATTATAATCGTTTATTATTACAATTAAATAAATAATTGTAAATATAGCTATTAATGTAATTAAATTAAATAAAATTAATTTAATTAATTTAATTTATATAAAGTCGTAATACCCCTGTACCCCAAAAAACAAACCCAGCCCTAAAACCTAAAAACACCCCTGTACCCCAAAACCCAAACCCTGCCCTAAAACCTAAAAACACCCCTGTACCCCAAAACCCAAACCCTGCCCTAAAACTTAAAAACACCCCTGTACCCCAAAACCCAAACCCTGCCCTAAAACCTAAAAACACCCCTGTCCCCCAAAACCCAAACCCTGCCCTAAAACCTAAAAACACCCCTGTACCCCAAAACCCAAACCCTACCCTAAAACCTAAAAACACCCCTGTACCCCAAAACCCAAACCCTGCCCTAAAACCTAAAAACACCCCTGTACCCCAAAAAGCAAACCCTGCCCTAAAACCTAAAAACACCCCTGTACCCCAAAACCCAAACCCTGCCCTAAAACCTAAAAACACCCCTGTACCCCAAAACCCAAACCCTGCCCTAAAACCTAAAAACACCCCTGTACCCCAAAACCCAAACACTGCCCTAAAACCTAAAAACACCCCTGTACCCCAAAACCCAAACCCTGCCCTAAAACCTAAAAACACCCCTGTACCCCAAAACCCAAACCCTGCCCTAAAACCTAAAAACACCCCTGTACCCCAAAACCCAAACCCTGCCCTAAAACCTAAAAACACCCCTGTACCCCAAAACCCAAACCCTGCCCTAAAATCTAAAAACACCCCTGTACCCCAAAACCCAAACCCTGCCCTAAAACCTAAAAACACCCCTGTACCCCAAAACCCAAACACTGCCCTAAAACCTAAAAACACCCCTTTACCCCAAAACCCAAACCCTGCCCTAAAACCTAAAAACACCCCTGTACCCCAAAACCCAAACCCTGCCCTAAAACCTAAAAACACCCCTGTACCCCAAAACCCAAACCCTGCCCTAAAACCTAAAAACACCCCTGTACCCCAAAACCCAAACCCTGCCCTAAAACCTAAAAACACCCCTGTACCCCAAAACCCAAACCCTGCCCTAAAACCTAAAAACACCCCTGTACCCCAAAACCCAAACCCTGCCCTAAAACCTAAAAACACCCCTGTACCCCAAAACCCAAACCCTGCCCTAAAACCTAAAAACACCTCTGTACCCCAAAACCCAAACACTGCCCTAAAACCTAAAAATACCCAAACACCCCAAAACATATACATCAGTACCCCAAAACATATACTCCTATACTCATACTTATTTAAAAAAATACTTAAATTAATATATTTAATTTATAATATTTAAAAACGAAATAAATATTTTTTTATAATTAATAATAATTAAATCAATTATAAAATATTAAATAAAATAAAAAAAAATTAAATACTTACCAATACTTACGATGTAATGGTATGCGTTGTAATAGCATCTGCTATGTAATGCCATGCGTTGTAATGGCATGCATTGTAATGGTATTTGCGATGTAATAGCTGCGTTGTAACAGCATTACGTTGTAAAAGATGCGTTGTAGCAGTAACACACCCCATATGTAGATGAGGCACTAACCTTTCCTTTGAGGGAACTACCAAGTGAAGGGTATGTTTCTGTACCATGGAGTAGAGGTGATTTTGCAACATTTGCCAGCAATTTTTCAAAATTGAGAGAGAATCATGCACAGTGGTTTATACAAGTTGACAGATTTGTGAAATTTTCAAAGGTTTTGTGGATTCAATTGAATACTTTTTTTGATATTGCTGTACCGAGTGATCTGTGGGCCGAATGGAAAATAACTGTGCAATGGCCATGTTCAGAACTTCCAAGGGATGTGCGTACTTGTGTGCCTTTTTCTGTGGTAATGACTAAGTATGATGAGGTGATTACCTTTGTGAAAGGAAAAGTTTCAGCGAGGGTTATTGGTTGGGTAAACATCGATTGAACTAATCAGGAACCCAAAGAATCAGTCCATGCTTATTATGAATGATTGTTGTTGGTGTTCAAATAACACAGTGGAGAACATAATCCTGAAAAGAGAGATGTGGTGACTTTTGTATCATAGTTTGTTCTTGGGTTGTGCCCAGAGATGAGTATGCACATGGAACAGAATATGATTTTCTGCTAGAAAAAATCTTTAGCTGAGATCCAGAGGAATGCAAAATGAGTAGTGACGAGCAGGAACTGAAGCAGAACAGACTTATGGTGAAGTTAAAGCATGCGCAGAAAAAGCTACCACAAAAGTAGTCAGCTCCACTGTAAAGGGAGTCGACAGCAACGGCCGTGGAGGTTCAATGATAGTTGTAGCAGCGACCGCCGGCTAGATGGTTGTGCAGCTCGTAATATTTCGAAATACGGGATTGTGTGCCAGAAGTAATCATGGACTAGTCGCGGGATCCTGAAAAGCATTACTGATCGCTCAGTAATGCTACAACTATCATTGAACCTCCGCAGCCGTTGCTGTTGACTCCCTTTACGGTGGAGCTGACTACGATCTCCACGACTGTTAATAACTACAGCTGAACCCCTGCTTCCCGCTGTAATTCTGCTTTTGGCAGATCCTGCATTCCTCTGCCCTAGCGTGAACCCCATAAGCCACAGTTCGGCAGTGACCATTATATGCCACTTTATAATTCCACATCTGAAACCCCGCTGTCAACTGCATTTTTCCTTGACATACATAACTTCATTCACCTGATCTCCAAGAGCCTACCACTATTGAACCCAACTTATTTTACTCAAGATCCAGTGCCCCACTGCCCGCAACCCCTGTCCTGATGAAGACCCTCTAGCAAGGTTTATACCACGCCTGTATCTAATTGGGTCGAAACGTCGACATTTCCTCTTGTGTTCAGCCTCCTCCCTGATTTACCATTTGTGGTTTTATTTGAGGCATGATTGTCAAATTAATTGATGAGTTATTTGTTCCATTGTGTTAATTTATCATTATTTTTGGTGTATTCTGGTCTTAGTGACCCATGTTCTAATCTCTATACTTTCACTATCCCAGCACTACCCTTCCCTACTCCACTTCTTAGGGGCATTACATGTGATTTGTTATGTATTTATTTTATAAATGAATTTTTACGATACACGTTGTGATTAAAAACAATGTTGTTATAATTGTCTTTGTATTTACCTAATTACTTTTATGGTTGAGTCGATTCTGTGTTTAACTGGGACCACTTTGTTTGTATCACCCACTCTGGTGTGTCTGTGTATTGTAATGCTGCTGGCTAGGGGATCAGAATGGGCCATAATGTCTAGTTCTTGTTCTTGTGGTATTGTGATCCCTAGTGATGGATGCGGGTGCTGGGCTGTTAGGTCTGGGCAGTGGCATGTGGGAGCTATGCTGTGAACCGCCAGAGGCCCCATCGCTCTCTTGGTCCTGTTCCTGCTGGGGGGCTGTAAAGTTGGAAGCAGGTGTCATTTTTTTTGTAAATAGCATGTCAATCTGACCTGGCATTCCTGATTCTGAGCCCTTCATCACTGGTGTTTGGAAGCTTTGGGATAGCTGGCCCTGTGTACTCTCTGGTCTACTGTCTCGTGAATCACCTGAGATGTCTGGGACTGATATATCGTCATGGCCTATGGCTGCCTGGTCATTTGATAAGAAATCTAGGTCAGTCTTGATAACCTGTCCTGGATACATGCATCTGCGTCATAGGCTGGTGGATGTGCTGTGGGTGTTGGCATTATTCTTCTGCGTTGTGTGTAAAAAAGGAGTAAGGGTGTAACTCCACTAGGTGTTATTGTCAGTCTCACCCGCTGCAAGTTTGTTGTGTCGATTCCCAGGGCTGATATTAGTGTCCAGATGACTGTATGCATTAGGTGCGAGACCTGAACAGATGATGGTGTTGTATCCTCAGAAAGGGTAGTAACACAGCCGTCCATATGTGTGCCGTGATCTGTAGTCTTGGGTATTGTGTGGGCTATGGGTAGGGGATTTACAGGATGACACTGGGAGGCACCAGTTGCACAAGATGCAGTGTAGATACTCTTACCTCAGTGCCCTGTGTGAGTGGTACTCTCAACACTTTATATGTCATGGCTCTTTGGCATTTGTGAAATGTTGTCAGAGTCTGTGCTCTAGTATTCTGTGCTACTACTATTTTGTTATCTAGTATGTGCAGACTTACCTCAACTGGTTGCTGCCCACTATAGTTCATCTCTATCTTCTAGTGAAGTTTATATATATACATACTATCACTGTCCTTATGTGTCAGTTGTTAAGAATGTAGGATAGTCTAGTACAAGTTCGTCCTCTAATGCCTCTTTAATAACTAAATAAAATGCCTCTTTAATCCCCTGTTTATCTGGGCCGTTATAAATATCTTCTGGAGAGAGGTCAGGCAATTGTAGGGCTCTAGGGTGTTCGCCTGAGCAAGCAACGAGGACCTTGCTTCGCAAGGGGTTTCGGAGCCAAGAAGTGATCACTACCGTGGGTATCTCTAATCCTGGTGTTATCATAGAAACCTGCACGTGTATGATGTGTGCAGTCTTATATGTTCTGTAATCATGTATTCTATTCATTTGTGTGAAACACGCTGTTTAAAAGAAAAACATTTTCTGCAGACCTAAGTGACACCTAGTTATTTTGAATGGCCCAGTAAATGTTCTCTGGCATTTTTGGAGTGAGGTCTGCAGTGCTGATAAGGGGGGGGGGCAATCCTGAATGACAAATATGCACACAGGAAAGTAGCAGCATTAAAATAGTATACCTGTGACAATTGTGGTGCTCAAAATGCTTTGGCTTACAGAATCTCTTCAGTTAATCAGTGGCAGATCAATAGACATGAGGATACATAAATGCATTTACAATCTCCCTAGTTATTGAATCTCACTAATAAACCAGTCTTCTGCATTTGGCAGTGGCCTTCAATAATGTTCAAAATATTTTTGAGCACCATCCTACAAGCGGGCCCTTACCCTTAAATGATAGTATTGGTATGGGGCCAGTCACAAAAATATTCTTCTACAATCAATATACATGTGCTTTTAATCAAATAAAGAATCAACAAAAAACAATCAATGTGCACCTAAATATATGGTCTCACTAAAGTCAGCCTCTGTAGCATCCAGTGACTTCTAATACAATGACCATGAAAAACACTAATCAAAAAAAAGTTATGCTTTTGAACCTTATAAAAACCTCTATATATCTATACCACTAGGCTCTAAGCAATAACATACAGTCCTGACAGTGCCAATTAATTTGCAAACATTTTGTACATGTGTTTCAAAAAAGAAAAGGAAATGCAAATATTTTTAGTGTTTGCACTTTTTAACCAACAATTGCACACTTTGGCCACGTGGGGGCGCTAAAGGTGGTTCCTATGATAATGGTGTACACAAAAAGAAGAAGAAATGCAAAATTATAATTTTAACTGGCGCAAATACAATGCTTGCGACAAAAACACTTAATCATCCCGGGAACCACTTACATTGTCTATTCAGGCACCATCTGAAATACCGTTAGCTACTCAGATCTCAGATTTAGCCTCTACTCTATTGACTATTGAAATAAAGGGTTACCTTCTCTGTTACTCTATGCTGAACTTTAGATCCCTTAAAAAAACTCAAAGATAAGCACTTGAAAGATGCAAACCCACCTTCCCTTCCCTGGCAATCTTCAGATTGGTCAGAGGCCCTTCCTTGTTTCAGAGAGGCACAGCAATAGCACATAGATATGCACTTGAAAGGTGTTAACCCACCTTCCCTTCCCTGACAATCTTTAGATTGGTCAGAGGCCCTCCCTTGATTCAGAGAGGGACAACAATAGCATATAGATAAGCACTTGAAAGGTGCCAACCCAACTTCCCTTCCCTGACAATCTTTAGATCAGTCAGAGGTCCTCCCTTGTTTCAGAGAGGCACTGCAATAGCATGTGTCTATTCCTAGAAAGAGAAACACGTAAATCATATTAATTTCCTAAGTTCACTTTCAGGCTCAGAATCCCACTTCGCACACAACTTCCCCTCCGTTTGAAAAATAAAATGTATTGCGAGACCAACAGACAGTAACAAACTGATAACCTGGCAGGGATACAGCTGCGTCACAAACATACACACCTCTCCACCGTAACCCAAGAGAAGACAATCGCACCAGGCAGTCCAGTTATAAGCTTACTTGTGCGTTGTGTTCCTCTTATGGCTCAGTCAGAAAGGGGGGTACGATCGCTTAGCAGCCTGCATTTCCTCCCGGTCCAGATGTTTCCTGTCTGTTAGTGCTGCCATCCGAGTCCTCTGCACCAAAATGTTAGAGGGAGATTTATTATGGGGCAGAAGGTCAAGGTGCTGGGCGCAATGGCTCTGAAAGCCTGCGCTGGGATGATCGTGAGAGTGAGCTAGGGACAAAGGGGCACCATAATTTGTACCGGGGTGGCCTGGAACGCTTTCCCTAAAAATAGAAAAAACAGATAGGTGAGCCGTGGAAACTGAGGCTGAAAGTTTAACAGATTTATTAAGAAGATGCAACTTCAAGAAACTTCAATATAAAAGCATAGACATCACATTAGTTCTGTATCCAGTGCTCCGCATTCTCAGGTAGTCATGTGGACCAGATTTCACTACTGAACATTGCATTTACTGAATATTGCATTACTGAATATTGCATTTACTGAACACAAGCTTCTAAACTGCTAGAGAGAAAGAGTCTAAAACCTTAAAGACACATTTATCATGTGTGGCAAAAATGCATTCAAAAAGCAAAGTACATTTTATCTAGGAATACTCACATCTGCCTATAAGTGAGAAATCCTGTAATTACAAGTTAAACGCTTCAAATGTAATAAGGAAAAAGCAAGGATAACAGAGTATATAGCAAATACAACATTTCATAAGACAGAATATAAAATAAAGTAGCAAATTTAAAGTACATGTACAAGTACCAAGCTTCTCAAGTAACCCTAGTGAAGAACTCACCTACGAGGAGTAATTCAAAGAGGTCTTTGCGAACCTCCTTTTTATATGTTTTAAGGCGGTGAGAAGTCTATGGTAACGTCATCTCACGCCACCCCATGCCACTTATCCTACCTAAGTCACTTACGGCCTGGTCCGTACTTTCCCGATCCATACATTCAAGTGCACTCCTTCCTGTAATGGTGGCACGTATGCTCTAGACTAAAGGTCATGCCTTGTAGACTGTTTGTCATAAATTTGCTTTGGGCAGCAGAAAAGGGTTTTATTGCGCAAAAATGATTTTACTTATATGTGTATGTACCAATCTGTACGTCCTGTTGCCACATCCATCATTTCAGCTTGGAGTCGCAGCGGTGGGAAGCTCCCCTTTTCTCATGCACAATTTTAGTATGTGGCCCATTATGAGTTGAAATAATAGGGGGTGGTGTTGAACCTTAATGTTCGTGAACTTAGCACACCAGTAGGGTGGGGGCTTAACTGGAGCGAGAAGCCTCGCAGTCGGTGGAGCTGAATAAATCTTGATCAGACATGCCTTTTGATTTCTTAACAGAACATGGCAGTACCCTGACCAATCTAACCAAGGCCTATAATTTTGAACAGAAGGTCTACTCAGGGGTTCATGCTAGCTAAGTGATAAGAATGTCCCAGGGTATGTATATGGTAAAATCTCTCAGACACCAGCCCTCTAAATGCATAACCAACAAAAGCCGGCCCTGGCCTCCTCAGCTGCCTCCTGCTCAACACACACTCCTTACACAAACACGCCATGGAGATCTAGGACCTGCTGGATGCCATTGACCCAATCATTGTCTTCCTCACGGAAACCTGGATGATCACCACATCTACCCTGAACATCAATACTGCCATCCTGTAGAGCTACAAGAACATCCACAAGGATCACCTCAACAAACCAGGGGGAGGCATTGCAATCGTACACAAAAACATCCTCCGCCTCACCACCCATGCAAACAACTCAACCAACATGGAGCACCTCAGCTTCGAGGTCCAGACCAAGCCGAACACCATCCTCCATGGCACCTTCATCTACAGACCCCCCCAGGCCCACCCACCCTTGAGACATTCAATCATCAACTTCATTGCACCCCACGCTCTCGCCTCCACAGACTACATCCTCCTAGGTGACCTCAGTTTTCACCTGGACAACTAAAATGACAAAACACCTCATTACTGCAAGTAAACCGTGCCTCCATCAGAGTCAAACAACTGGTCACCTCCTCAACCCACTCAGAAAGACACAAGCTCAACCAAATCTTCTCCACCAGCAACAACATGACCTTTAGCCACACCACTTAGCTCTAGTGGGATGACCACTGATGCGTCCAATTTTCTTTACCAAACCAACCGTACACCACCACACTGACTGCTACCCTCATAGAAGCTGGAACAAAGTCACTGAAGAAAAGCTCACTGCCGCCCTCTGTGAAACCCCTCCACTGACATCCACAGACACCAACACTGAAGCACTCAACTTCCACCGATAGATCTCCAACTGTGCCAAAACATTGAGCCCCATGAAAAAGTCCCAAACAAGCGACAATCCAAGGAATCCAGCTCCCACCGTTCATGAATCCAGAGGCTCCTGTTGATGGCTCAAAAAGAGATGGAGGAGTAGCAAGACCTCTCAGCCTTCAAGATCGCTGTCAGCGCACACCACCACCTCATCAGAACAACGAGGAAAGCAAAACTACAAGAAAAGATCAACGGCAACACAATCAACATCAAGGAACTTTTCACTGAAGCCAAATAATTTGCCAGACACAGCACAGAGACAGTAGACATCCCCCTTCCAAGACCTCTGCAACAACCTTGGCAACCACTTCCACCCCGAATTCTGGGAGATATACGTCAGCTTTGACAGCCTCGATACCCAAAATCCTTCCACCCCACCCGCAACTACCACACCCCATGATGCCAGATCCCAACAGACCCTACTTAGGTGGATCACCTCACAAAGGGCGACACCCTTAAGATCATTGAGAGCATCCACGCTGGAGTACTCTGGGACCTCTGCCCGCACCACATCTTCAACATAGCAGGAATCACCATCACCCCTAAACTCTATTGCACCATATACTGCTCAATCAACTCTCCACCCTCCTAGAAGATGGGACTTGCAGAGATCAAACCCCTACTGAAGAAACCCTCCGTTGACCTGATGGACCTCAAGAACTTCAAACCCATCTCGTTTCTCTCCTTCCCAGAAAAGGTCATTGAGAAGGTCATCAATGTCCACCTCTTCAGGTTTATCGAAGCAAACCACATCCTGGACTGCTCCCAATCTAGCTTCTGAAGCAACCACAGACCAAGATCACCCTTCTCAGTGTGACAGATCACGTCTGCACCCCCCTTGATTGAGGAAAAACCAAAGGAAATGATGAACGGAGCGTTGACAATACAAGCACTCACCCCCAGTCAACTGATCTGGGTTTAATCCATCACCGTTCTTTAGCCCACTCTGCCACCCCAGTTCAGACATGGCCATATGCAAATCAGTCTGACCCTGTGCCTCATGGGAACAGTCCAGCCCGAACTGCCAATCCATGCCTTCCCTGGACCGGAAACAAGCTACGAGTACCGGTTTCTGGCATTCCAGCATTCTTCAGCCTGGCTGGCTTGAATCCAGTGGCAAAGTGAGCAAGGGACTCAAGTCTGAGCATACCCTGCCAACTTATGGCGAACAAAGAAAAACCAAAAGGAAATGATGAACGGAGCGTTGACAATACAAGCACTCACCCCATTCAACTTATCTGGGTTTAATCCAAACCGTTCTTTAGCCCACTGTCCCACCCCAGTTCAAACATGGCCATATGCAAATCAGTCTGACCCTGTGCCTCATGGGAACAGTCCAGCCCAAACTGCCAAGCCATGCCTTCCCTGGACCAGAAACAAGCTACCGAGGACCAGTTTCTGGCATTCCAGCCTTCTTCAGCCCGGCTTGCTTGAATCCAGTGGCAAAGTGAGCAAGGGACTGACGTCTGAGCAAACCCTGCCAACTTATGTCGAACAAAGAAAAACCAAAAGGAAATGATGGACTGAGCGTTGACAATACAAGCACTCACCCCCAGTCAACTGATCTGGGTTTAATCCATCACCGTTCCTAGCCCACTCTGCCACCCGAGTTCAGACATGGCCATATGCAAATCAGTCTGACCCTGTGCCTCATGGGAACAGTCCAGCCTGAACTGCCAAGTTTGCCTTCCCTGGACCGGAAACAAGCTACTGAGGACCGGATTCTGGCATTCCAGCCTTCTTCAGCCCGGCTTGCTTGAATCCAGTGGCAAAGTGAGCAAGGGACTGACGTCTGAGCATACCCTGCCAACTTATGGCGAACAAAGAAAAACCAAAGGAAATGATGAACGGAGCGTTGACAATACAAGCACTCATCCCCAGTCAACTGATCTGGGTTTAATCCATCACCGTTCTTTAGCCCACTCTGCCACCCCAGTTCAGACATGGCCGTATGCAAATCAGTCTGACCCTGTGCCTCATGGGAACAGTCCAGCCCGAACTGCCAAGCCATGCCTTCCTTGGACCGGAAACAAGCTACTGAGGACCGGTTTCTGGCATTCCAGCCTTCTTCAGCCTGGCTTGCTTGAATCCAGTGGCAAAGTGAGCAAGGGACTCACGTCTGAGCATACCCTGCCAACTTATGGCGAACAAAGAAAAACCAAAGCAAATGATGGACCGAGCGTAGACAATACAAACACTAACCCCCAGTCAACTGATCTGGGTTTAATCCATTAACGTTCTTTAGCTCACTCTGCCGATTGAGGCAAAACTGCGGACCTCATCCTCCTGGTCTGCTCAGCTGCCTACAATACCATCTCTAACCGCACCCTATGCATAGGACTACTCTGACACTGGCATCCGCGACTATGCCATGGAATGGATCCACTCCTTCCTCACAGACCAAACAGACAGAGTTAGACTACCTCTGTCCCTCTCAGAATCCCCATGAGATCAGCTTCAAAGTATCTCAGGTCTCCTCCCTATGCTCCACTCTTTTCAAAATCTACATGGAACCGCTCACAGTCATTCTCAGGAACCACTGACTAAACACAATCTCCTACTCTGATAACACCCAGCTGATTCTCTTTCTAAACAGCAAACCAACAGTCAACAAGGACAACTTTCATCACGGGATAAAGACTATTACAGTCTGGATGACAAACAGCTGCCTCAAGCTCAAATCAGAGAAGACCGAATTCATCATAATTGTCTCCACCCCCTCCATCTGGGATGACGTGGATCTTCCCCAACACCCACAGACCACTTGCGGAACCTCAGTATCATCTTGGAATCCTTGCTCACCATGAGCCACCAGATAAGCATCATCTCATCATCCTGCTTCCACACGCTACGCCTGCCCCGAAAGATCTTCAAATGGATCCCCACAAATCCATAAAGACAGTCACCAAACACTCGTCAGCAGCAGAATCAACTATGGCAAAGCACTCTAAGCCAGTATTAGCCAGAAACTCCTCAAAAAACTGCAGAACATCAAGAACTCAGCCACCAGACTCATCCGCGACATCCCCCGCTGCACCCACATCACAAGCAACCTAAGAGACATCCACTGGTTTTCAGTCAACAAAAGAATCACCATCAAGCTCCGCACACATGCCTAAAAAGCCTTACATGATGCAGGGCCTGGTAACCTCAACCACCGCCACGCATTCCACGTGCCCACCAGAGACCTATGCTCCGCCCAACTGGCCTTGGCCACTGTTCCACGTATCTGCATGACCACAGTCAGAGGAAGATTCTTCTCCTACCTTACAGCAAAGACCTGGAACACTCCGCCTCCCCACCTTAGGCAATAACGTCACTGCTTCAATTTAGGAAAGACCTCAAGACCTTGCTCAGCTACCCACAGTGCCTCAACGGGCCTGCATCTCTATAAGGCGTTCACAGGAGGTTTACTCCTCGTGGCCCTACTGCGGCCATTGTCTCTGCCCCTCAAATCCACCAGCCAAGCTTGGGACCACACTGTGCCCTTAGTTGGCAAGCATGCTGGTGGCGCTGGACTTCCAACATGGCCGCCAGCATGCCTGCTGTTAAGCAGTCTACTCACCCCTAGGAATTCCGGGTCTGGTAAAGCCCGCACCAACATTCTATGGTGCACTTCACCGAGGATTTCAACCGGTGTGGCAGCTCACCTGACCTCAGTTGTGTAGGCTAGTCAGGGTAGTTTCGTTGGTGTCTTGTGTTTAGTTCCCGCGGTTCCTGACAATTCTCCGAGTCAAAAGTTAGTGTTCTTTAGGGTGCATGCTTGTAAAACTCGTCAGAACCGAGTTCTGCGCATGACTACCAAGAGTAGTGTTCCTTCAGTTATTTCCTGATGAGTCGGAAGTGGGATGTTTTCTGATCTTCCCGACACACTGAACACAGAAGTGTTAAAAGGCTGCGCGTTCTTGAAAGCTCACGTTTAGAGTTCAGCGCACTGAACCACAGATTAATATTCTTAGATACTCGTAGAGTCAGGCAAATGCAAGCACATAATTCTCACGCTGCGTTTTGCCTTAGACTCGTGTATTGCTGAAAGTCAAGGCGGACTAGCAATAGTTTGTAGATTATATAGTTACAACACCCAGTACATAGATATTACCTGCCCAATTTTCAATTCTTTAAAAAAAGAAAAAGAAACAGCAGGGCTTCTCCTCAGGCAAATAAAGTCCTTAATTAATATCAAATCAGGAAGACTCAAACACACAGTGAGTTAACCCAATACAGCATTAGAATCCTACCTGTAGACTTCCACATAGTCATTCCACTTTAACAATACTTACCTTGTGTTTCTTCATGTTAAGAGTTACATTAGGAAGACATCCATTCATCTCCTGCAAGAGAGAGAGAGAGAGAGAGTTGAGTCAGTACCTTCTTCAGTTAGCAAATATCCAAAATTGCTAGAGAAGTCAATAGAAGAGAGGCTTAGCTCAAATATTATACTGGTAAGATAATATACCTTTATTTAAAATGTTTAATAAAGAAGTGGTATTTAGCAGTTAAGTAAGAAGTAGAAGAAGACAAAGCAGAACAGGCAGAGCAACCGCTGAGCTCTCTCTTTTCTGTCCCAATCCCCTTTTCACCCTTAGCACTTACCTGTGAAGGTTTATTCCGAACCTGGCAGGGACGTTCTAAGAGGGGTATTGGGACCTAGACGTTGTTCTGCTCCTGTGTTGTCATGGTTACTAGAGACTAGAACTTGGCACACTGATTGATTGATCAACTTTATGGTGGAATATTGCCCTCACACTCACCATGCCAATGCTGAAGGTCTTTCCAGACTTTTCTACCTTACCAATAAGAACTCCCATGGGGTGAATAGTTCTCCCTGCTTTCTGCTGGGGGCACCCATGTTGGAAACAACCACGTTTTGACTGATGTACCCCCAGATTTTTGCCTTGACTTTTTTTGCTGGCTGTAGAACTCTGTGCACTTTGGTAAGTGCCTCTGCTCCCCATTTCAACTCGATGAAATTGGCATACCTCTAACTGATATATTTAACTTACTTATAAGTCCCTAGCATATGGTACAAGAGTGTAACCAGGGCTTTGAAAGTTAAATGTCACAAGTGGTCTAAAGTATCCGTTGTACAGTGTTACATTTAATAGTGCTATCCTGACAGGAAATTGATGCAAATTTAATTTTTGAATGTTTTGAAATATTTATATGAATCCCAATTCACTAGTGAAGTTGGATTTAGGATAAATATTTTGCAAAAGAAAAGGTACTGTTAGAAAGTTGTCTATTGCCTGCCTAAAGCCTCTGGTGGCCTAATTGAGTTTTAAAGGAAAAGTCTCTGCCGCCTCTGATACAGTGCCCCATCAGCTACTTCTTGCTCGGTTGTCATTTATAGGCATTGCTGGCCCAGTCTGGGATTGGATAAAATCTTTCCTGGTTGAACACCCTCAGCAGGTCTGGATACCTACCTTCTCTTCCTCAGTCAGGAAACTTTCAACGGCGGTTCCCCAAGGCTCCACGTTGAGCCCTCTGCTCTTTAACATCTATCTGACCCCCCTGATTTTCTTAGCGTAGGAGCTGGGAGCAAAAATGATAGCTTACGCGGACGACACCCAGCATCTATTCACCTGGAAGGACTCTAGCCTGGGCACTGATACCGCCCAGAAGTGCCTCTCGTCTGTATTCCACTGGCGTTCACATGCCCAACTTAAGTGCATGGTACTCCTGGGTGGCCGGTTCCCTCTTTCAGAGACTCCTTGTGGCCCCCTGATTTCCCCCGTCCTAACTAAGAGGGAGCTCCAGCTAAGAACTTAAGGGTCTAGTTAGGTGAAGATCTCCGGTTTTCAGATCATATCAAAAAACTTACTGGAGTTTGCTTTGGCACTCTAGGCCTTAAGAAGGTTTTTTCCCCAGCTACCAAGGCAGGCTAAAGTAATGGTAGCCCATGCCCTTATCCTTTACCCCCTTGACTACGCCAATGCTCTTGATGGCCATGTTGCAGAACACAAAGCATTCCTAAAGCATCACCCTAGCTTCAGTGGTTGAATTTGACTCCAAATGTTCTCTGATGCCTATGCATAGATCATTGTTTGAGCACAGAATGGACTACGTTGATAATTTAACATTTCTGGTGTGTGCCAGGTAGCATGTTCTTCATTGACTGTTGGTTGTTTAGTTGTAAAGTGTGTTCAGCTGCCTCTTCATATCATTGCATCAGACAACGGTGGAGTGAATTTGGGAGTCTTTCTGGCACAATACCACCATGGAGTGTGACTGTAGAGCAGGCATCTATTAGGAGACAGTTCCTGTACATAGGCTTCTTTCATTTATGCAGAGTCTTTAATGGTTTCTATCATGGCTATGTCTAGCCATCCGATATGGAACCATTTGAAGTATGCAGTGAAGAGCAGCTGAGCATCACATATCAGACCGTTTTTGCCAAAGCACTAGAAAAAATCTCTCTCTGCGTATTGAATATAGAGAACAGTGATGTGATTACCTGCATTCACAACGAGACTAAGGGGCTTATTATGATGTTGTGACAATCGCTACTGCGGATCCGGCAGTGGCAACAGCCACAACATCATAACAAGTGAAACCCCTGCCATATTACAATGGCGGGGGTTTTGTGGCGGAAGCAAAGTGCGTCCCCTGCTTTTCCACCAGTCAGATATCGTTCTGGTTGCAGGCCGGGCAGAATTGGCCCCTAATATGGTGGTGGTGCCAAGCAGGCACCGCCATCAATATTAGGATGGTGTGTTGTGAAGGCCTTTCCATGGTGGCTTCACCGCCAAGGAAAGGCTGGTGGGGATGTTCTTTGGGGGCCCTATGCGGGCCCCAGAGGGGTGCCCTTGGGGGTGTAACCATGGTACCCCCCCACCATTTTCATGCGTAAGGTGGCAGGCACCACACAGTGCCTGGCACGTTCTGCATGTAAATTCACCACATTCCATGTTGGCATCGCGGCGGGTGCTGCTGTACGCATCACCCACTGCACTGTCAAATATGGAGGATGTGTCAGCCAGTGTTTCGGTTGCATCCTAATCTGGGCTGCGGGACCGCCGCATGTCTGCCTGCTGGTCCTGTTTCCACTGGGATGGCAGGTTGGCATCCTAATCAGCCCCTGGATGTCTTTCAGATATTCTGTTGTGTTGTGCTGTTGTGGTGTCTGGTGACTCTCTGAAGTGAGTGGTATTTTAAAGCACATTATATCTTAATCTCAGCTGACATGGGCATGTGGCATGTCTTTCATGGAGTAATATGTTAATGACCAAGCACAACAGATGTTTTTTAGAATGTCCTTGATCAGTTACAATCTCAGTTCACCTTCCCAGTGGGTGTATTCTCAAAGTACCTGTCCAAATACCTATCCAGTATATAAAGGTGATAGATTAAGAATTATTATTCACAAATGGAGATGTTCATGTGTATTTAGCTTGAACCATACTCTTTTGCCCCAAAATCAGCAATTTCACATTTGTAAACATACTGTTAAGGAGTATAGGTGGAAGTGTCCCATGACTGTGTCCCAAAGTGGCACAAAAGTTTGGAATCAAATCTAAAATGTAATACCAGGCAATTTAAGACAAATTACATATCAGTACAAACAAATAAGCTGGTAAGAGGACTAGTGGGAGAGCGTCCTCACCGCAGGATTTCAGCCTTGCTCTGAAGTGCTCGGAGTGTAGGGAACACTCTCTCATGTACACAGTACACGGCAATCTCTTTCGAGGGAGGATTTGAGTTGTATCTGACTCTGCACCCTTATCAATGTGAATCATTGCTTCTATGTTGAGCGGTCGTTGCAAAATATACATGCCTACAGGCAATTCATTATTTTCAGTTGTCATACTGTATGCACAGCTTTAAAAAGATTCTAATTCACATTTGCTTTGCTAAAACTGTGGCATTGACTGCCGTTTCCGTGTTTTCACTCGTCAAATGCGACTATAGTGAGTTTTGTCACTCTCTCAGGATATTCTGTAACCATCATTTCCGTGTTTGTTTGATAGAAAGTTATGCGTTTCCATGATAATTATTTGTTATGAAGCTGATATGCTTATGTTTTTCTTATAATCACGTATCTCTTAATATCTGCCTTTATAGCTGGGTTTACTTATAATTTTTAGAATCACAGTAGTACTTATTTATATTATTTGCTCCAGTGCTTAGTTGGTATACTCTTAGTTTGATTTTCTCTAGTAATTATGTTTAATTAAATCCTGCCCCGTGTCAACCAATGTAACTTGTTGAATAGCATTTTAAATAAACTAAAATTAGGAACCTATTAATAGACTTGTATATGTTACCAGTGCACGAAGGAGTTTGCCAATGTTTTTCTTTAAGTTAACAGAATTTATAGTATACCAAATGTAAAATAACAGAGCGTACACCAAATAAGTTACTGTATTTTTTTGAGGAGTGTTGGCGGGAGTGAAGACATAATTGCATTTGCAAAAGGTACAATGATTTTAATGTTTTTCATTTTATTATTTTTTGCGGAATGGATTTGTAATTCCTAACGTCTTCCTGCACAACTGGGGCACTTTAAAGAAGCTCATTTCTTAATAAGGTGTATGCTCTTACAAGAACATTACTCCCCTGTCTGTGTGATGTTCTTCTGCAGGTGCGGTTCATTTTTCAGTTATACACCCAGAGGGAGCAGTTCAAGTGTTATTTTGTATTACTTCCAATTTCTCTGCTTCGTATTGTTGTAATCAAAAATACAGAAGCACAATCAAAATAAAATAAATGCGTTTTAACCAAAGTTTCTTCTTGCAAAATGCAATAACGTTTTGTAATAAAGTTCATGTTTATTTCATTGGTTTATAGTAGTTGTTTTCATGTATTGCACTACAGTACTACAGTTTTACATAAACAGAAGGAGATACACAATAATAAGACAGGAGTATAATTAGACAGATTATGAAACATAATTTACATGTCATTATTAAATAATTTGTTACCTTGAACTCTTTTACATTCTTGACATACAGCTGGATGGTACATCTGGCACAATATCGTTTTTTAAAGCAGTTACTTGTGTTGTCTGGACTGTATTCGGAAGAGGAGCAAGAGACTAGTTGAGGTTCTACCTGGGATAAATTCACAACTAGAAGAACATTCAAAGAGCCGTGGTGTTCCTCGTCACAACCATTGCATGCTAGGAAAATGGATCATTAAACAGACAGTGTTGACCTAGCCTTGCCAAAAAGCTCTTCAAAACATGACTCCCACCATAGTACTTATATACCCCATAGACTCCTCCCCTCTGAATGACAACATGGAAAGATGTCCTCTCAGCATTCAAAAATAATAATCTTTATAAGTCAATGGAACCCCACTATCACCATATGATGGAACATTAGAATATGATGAGTATGTCCACAACACAGAAATCTGAAGGTCACCCGTATGTAACAAGGCCATTACCTTCTCATAAATCTTTCTCTTTCCAGTCATATACTGCTGCAGCACCTGATGCACTGTAATAAAGAATCAACACACTAAGAAGTTCCTTATTTAGAAATTGGCAGATGCAATTCTCAGCCACAAATATGGTGGATATCCTTCCCACCATATTGCAAGTTCATTATAGACAATGGTACATGTTATACAGCAGTGATGATATCTACCATATATTGAGAGAGCATGCCATCCTCCAAACTCTAAATGAGGTTCTCAGCATTTACTGATGACAGAATATGTGATCTAAAATCAGAAAGTCCATCACCCAGCGGCCATTCGCAATGGGTAATATATTTATGGAGAGACAACCCAGTGGCAGCATTACACACATCTCTTATTGAGTCACCCTTGAAAGCTGTCCTGTAGGTTGCCACCCTGAACTGGACCCATGATGAACTATGATGAAAGGGAAATGGTCATTCAACGGTTGTTGAAGGCTGTAGACCCTGGTTTTTAAACCCAAAGGGCACAAATATAGATTCTTCCCTGAGAAAGGAAGCTGCCAAGTCACGTAAATAGTGAGTGTTTTATGAGCATTGGGGAATGATGATAGAACACTCACTATTTACGTGACTTGGCAGCTGGTGTGTTGGGGAAATCAAATAAAGTGAGTAGTGACAGTGGGATAAAACAAAAATAGGGTACTAGTTGATTTATACTCCAGCACTCTCCAACCCTCCTTTAGGTTCTGTTTAGACCCAAGACCCTTGTTGTGATTTATTCCTGGTTGAGAGGAGCTAGCTCCTGGTGGTCTTTAATTCTCCTCCGGGTCTCTTTAGTGTGTATTTGAAAGCCCAAGTAACCCAGTACAATGTACTACTGGATGATAAAGAAAGAAAATATTACAAGAGACCAGAAAATAACATTGAAACTGCTGAACCTTTGTGGACACTTCTAGACTTAGGAGGAAGCCATTCTTCAAAAATCTAGTACTCTGGTGAGGCCATCAGAAAATGTCTGTAACCTGTTTAATGTTCCAACTCTGGAAAATATGTAGTGATGGGCATATATTTGAAGAGTTAATGAATGCTAAGATATTCAGACACTAGATGATACGTCATACGAGCAACCTCAGCTAAATAGAAGTAGAATGTCAAGCTCCGCATGCCAGGTGGGAACAAGAGAGAAAGGTCTTTGAAAAGCAAAGAGCTTTGAGTAGCTATGGACATGATAAAAAAACGAGGGTTGGGTGGAACTGACACAAGTTCACTATGTGGAATTCCTGGGAGTTACATAAAAACTCTGCAGAGT
This sequence comes from Lissotriton vulgaris, assembly GCF_964263255.1. Lineage (NCBI taxonomy): Eukaryota > Metazoa > Chordata > Amphibia > Caudata > Salamandridae > Lissotriton > Lissotriton vulgaris. Next base: position 393,788,441 of record NC_141694.1, on the reverse strand, counting down.
TGCGCAAGTGGGAGGAATTCGGCATGTTGCACTGCTTGCGCTGATCTTTAGCACAAGGAACTTATTCTGTTCAGTAAAATCGGTGTGAATGACACCACATTGCATGCCAGAGGGTGGTCGTCTTTTCTGCAACTTCAGTAGATGTTCTACTTAAGTAGCAGCATTCGCAACACAAACTGTCATGACCAAGCTCATTGTGAAATCTTGTGGGAGGCATTCTAGTGCCCGAAAAGCACACTAGGGGATGCAAATTCCCACTTGTGATAGCTAACTTAATGTTGGCACTCAAGATAGAACTCTGTCACCAGATGGTTAGTGGAGATTTGCAAGCACTCCACATGCCAAGCAGAACACGGAGTGGAGTCACTCTGGTAGCCCCGTGCTCAAGATGGTCTTCTTTCCTCAAGCAGCACCGATGGCTTTAAGCAGCAGGGCAGTTTTCTGAAGAATAAGGCAGGACTCAAGCACCAGTGCAGTCCTCTGATAGCAGCAGGACAGTCCTCTGAGAACAAGATAGACCACAAGCAGCAGTGTAGTCCACTCAGAAATGCCGTAGGTCTCAAGCATCAGGGCAGGCCTTTAGAGTACATGTCCGTCTTTCTAAAGTATTTCAAAGTACCAGGAGTATACTAAAATGTTGGTCAGAGGGTCAACTATTTATGCCATGTGCTAGCTTTGAAGTGGAAGAAACTTCTGGAGTTTTGCTCCCACAGACTGTATTGGAATTTCCTTCCTCTCTGCCCAGGCCTCAATATGTATGGGGTGACAAAAACCTGCTGTCAGGTTTGTTGTGTGTGTGCAAAGGCAGATCCTCCGAAATGTAAGTGGGGCAGAGAACAGCTCTGCTCCTTAATTCTGGCAGGATGGCCCTCTCCCATCGGCAACTGGGTCCTATTGTTCACAGTCTAGGCCCACTACACATTCATTTCTGATCGGAGAACAATTAATGTGACCAAGCAGTTAGAAACTCCTAGAAGGCCTCTGAAATTTAGGACAAAAAAGTGCCAACTTTCTAGAAGTGCCATTTTTTAAATTGTAATATGAAATCTGACTTTACCATTGTTGGGATGGGTAAATACAATGTCAATGAATGTCATGATATGTGCACGCCCAACACCGGCAATGTCAGTAATTGCAATGTGAACAAAAGCCACCACTTGTACCCGCACAATGCCCGTCAATGCAATGTTAATATATACCGTAATTTGTGCCTGCACAGCAGCGCCGATATCAACAATGATGATACCAATGTATTTAGTGATCCATGCTCATACAATAATATTATTGTTTAGAATAAGAAAAAGACAACTATATCATTAGTACCACTTTCTTGCTTTCATTGCTTTCAGATTCACACAAGGTGACCTCTCCAGCAACCTCGAATCAGAGATATGTGGTCAGGCAGGTCCTGCGACCCATGCCCATGTTTATCAAGTAATAGGTCATAGGTGGGCTCCCCCATAAATTTCAGACAAACACATACCTAGGGAAAACCCTGATCAATTCCACAGATATACAGTTGCACCACAAACAAGTCCTAGATAAATGGGCCTAATAAAATCAGTTTGGCCAAAGGCTTGCGTTACCATTAAATACCACAAAGCTAGATACCACATGTAAATAGGTACATTCAACCAATCAGAGCATGACATACACACCACATGCAGTGAGCACGTGCTCCTCACACTGGACATCTGGACACATACACTCTGGCCCACATTAGCTCTCCCCGAAGTTAAGAGCCATGACTAAGGCGCTCTTTAGGAATGTAGCAAACATTTTATTGAACCTCATGAACTGTATAAATTGACGGGCAAAACGTTGTACATCGAGAGATTGTGAGCAGATGCATTCTGCTCAGGCTCTCCTGGTCGCAGCGTTTAATTAAACCAACTTGTTCCTGTTTTGCCAAACGGCTCTGATCTTTTGATTTATTTAAGTTAAGTACATATCCAAGCAACACCATTTAAAAGGATTTTAAATTACAATTAATGTGAATCTAAACCGAATATTTCTACCTGCTTCCAATCAAAAGTTAGCATTGATTAAATTTAAAAAGATAACCAAAAATGATCCTATGGGAGAGGTAGGCATCACAGAAGTGATAAAATCATTTAGGAGTTGTTTACTACCAGGACATTTAAAACTCAAAGGTACATCTCCATGTTTATAAACATAATGCACCCTGCCCTATGGGCTGTTTAGAGCCTATCCTTGGGGTGACATATGTGTTAAAAAAGAAGGTTTAGAACTTGGTAAAGGTTTATTTTGACAGGTCGAATTAGCAATTAAACACTGCACTGCAGGCTGCAACAGCAGGTCTGAGACATGTTTTAAAGAGCTACTTAAGTGGTGCCACAATAGGTTCTTCGGGCTCATTCGTGCCATTTAATTTACAGGCTCTAGGTACGTGGTGTACCACATTACTATAATAATAATAATAATCCATATTTGTTAGGCGCAAGCATATTACCCATTAAGGGTTCAAAGACCTGGGGGCCGTCAGGGAGATTGCTCAGAATCACATGGTGGTTAGTTGAGCTGCCGCCTGTGATCGAACCATGACCCAGTGCGCCAGAGTCACCCACTCCGGCCACAGCACCACAACTCTCTCCCTGGTGCGGCATTACTCAGGACTTATTAGTCCGAAAGCCAACAAAAACAATTTTCAGCAAAACAGGAAAAATGAAAGCAAAAGCTTTGGGGATGACCCTGTAGTGAAGGCCAATACCAACTCCTCTCTGGGCTTGAAATCAGCAATAGCCAGCATCAGCATAGGCAAGAGCTTTTCTGGACAGTGGCATAACGATAATTGAGGGGGCCCCCCTGCAAGGTACATGGAGGGCCCCCTTTTGGACTCTATCGGGAGCTCTACGGCCGAAGTGTTATGCTGAGGGGACCCCCAGGAGCATGGGGGCCCCGCACTGCGGAGGTTGCGGGGGCCTGTGTTACGCCCCTGATTCTGGAGCAGTAGTATGCTCCACCTTTTCAGCAAGGGAAGATTTAGGAAAATGCAGTGTAGTGGTAGTAGAAAATTGTATTGGGCCAAAAAGGACATGAAAGTTAAAAAAAACTAAATACACATGCATAGCAGCAATCACAAAGTCGAATGGTATTACTTTAATTGAAAGTCACAATTTTCAGATGCAAAATACATGAAGAATAAAGGACTTCAATTAAAGTGCGTAGCGACATCTGACATGAATTTATGCAGTACATAATTTAGATAATAACAATGATAAAAGAAAAGCACCTCCAATAGAAAATACAATTACAATCCAAATTAATCTAAAAACAAAATTGTAGATACAAGATCCAGGGACTAATCAGCAAATAAATTAACAAAGCCTAACTCAGTAAAATGCGTTACAGCAAAATATACAAACTGATAACATAACAAAAACACAATCATGGGCAACACATAAGGGCCATAACCTTAAACTCAAACCCTATCGAGCAGCTCTTAGTGCACCCACAAGAAGCTTTGGCCCACATACATCATCCCGGGATTTTGCGAGTTCTAAAGTGCGAAAAATAGCGATTCGCATTTTAGAATTCGCAAAACGGGATGCATGATTATTTTCGGTAAATTTATGCGATTCGGTAAAAATCTCAATTTTTACCGAATCGCATAAATTACCGAAATACAATTTGCGAATTCGCTATTCCCATTGGTTCCTATGGGCCAAAAGGCCCATAGGAAGCAATGGGAAGGCATTAGCAAATAGCGATTTTCACTTTGAAAATCGCAATTTGTTAATGCATTTCATGGGTGCAGGGGGGGGTCCAAAGGACCCCCCCATGCACCCCTGAAATGTATTTTTCGCATCATGTTTCACACACACATGTCCTAAGGACATGTGTGTCCGTAACATGAATGTTGAAAAAAATGCATTTTCAGCGTTTTAAACACTTTTTGCAAATTTACCGAGTGAATCAACCACTCTGTAAATTTGACCCCCTAATTGCGATTTCGCAATTTTAAAAGTAATCATGCATTGCTTTTAAGAAATCGCAAATTTGCGATTTCTTAAAAGCAATCGCAATTTTAGAATTCGCAAAAATGTTGCGATTTCTAAAATTGCTTGATGCATCCAAAAAAGCATTTTTGGAATCGCAAATGGCCGATTTTAAGGAATCGCACCGTTTGCGACTCCAAAAATGCTTGATGCATGTGGGCCTTAGATACTTAAAAACTGATTTTAAGTGATGCTAAGAGTTGAAGATATAAAAGGGCAGGTCTGGCCTTGTGAAAGTCCTGGGTTGTAAAAAGAGATTTGAAAATCTGTGCCGAAGAGATTTATTAAGTGGGCAAATAAGAACAATGTGCAAAGTGTTGCATTTAGAGGTCGAATCACAGAAATATAAGGGTGGGTCAGAGTACTTATAGTACTTATACCAGGTTCCCTCGGGATAGAGCAGCTGGTGAAACAAACCCAACCTAAAGTTAATCAATAAACGTTGTTTATAGGTGGGCATTTCAAGAAGATGATAAGGCTCTATGACAAGGTCAGTTTTTACCCTGGCAAATTCCAAGAATAAAGTCTTAGCAAGTGCTACAGCTCCCCTGTAAGCTGTCCACAATATAAATCATCCCTAACTCCTCATGTATTATCTCAGATGGAGTCCATTGTCTGACCCTTAAAAGTCCCCAAAGATTCAGGAGAATGAAGAGTAAGATTCATGAGAGTACAAGCCAAGAGAGTGGCAGAGCTACCTTCAATATTTAACAACTCGGTCCATTGCCACCAGTACTGCCGATAGTTTAAGCATAGCACACAAGCACACGCTTGTCCTTGTAAATGACCTGCAGTTCCTGGTTAGGCTGATTACTAAGGAAACAAATATTATAGCCACTAAACTTTCACTACTACAAAGTTTTAAACAAACAAAGGTGGGATATGCGGACCTTGCAAGAAATGCAGTTGGGCAAGCTGTGAAAAAAATGCATATTTTTGTTACTATCCCTCCCTATTTGTTTTACCGAATTTGATTGCTATTTTTGTGGATTCCCTACATTGGGGGACTGTTTTCCAATTCCCAGTGTCCATGATTTGACCTCTAAAGGGAGGGCTGAGCAAAATTTCTGAATTTGCTTCTTTTTAATGACATGACATTTCAACAAAATTATGTGACATTCCGCCTACTTAAGTGAAATCCAAAATGATGATTGATAGAAGCTGGAGGGTTTCTAGTCAGAATAAAAATATCTGACTGACAGCAAAAACTGTGCTTTATTCAGTCCTCTGGGCAGGATGATTAAAATATGGGAAACTTGGTCAGGCGAGTTTTAGGAACAAAAGCATGGTCATTAAACGCAAGGAAACTTTCAAAATGTCCATAGCTTTACGCTGACGGAAAATGTACTGCTAGCATAAGCATTTCTTCAATGGCCAAAGGGAGTAGGATCCCTAAGGAACATCCTGGTGGTGAGGGTCAATGGAAATAAAAAATGACAACACACATTAGATTCTTTTTTCCAAATCAAAAAACGTAGACAGGCTTTACTACTGGCCGTCACGTTTGTTTAAACTATCTGTCAAATAACTCCTACATTACCTTGAACCTTCATGATGGTGGTTCCTGTCACTATAAATAGATGTTAGTGGGTCCGGCAGACAACTCAAATTCTGACAGGCAGAGATTCCTTGGGATTAGAGGAGTAATGTCTTCTGCTACCCCCATGGATTAACCTTTGGTGTTATATTGCTCATTCATTTTGAAGAGGGATTATGAATTTGTTGTGTCTTTGACTTTTTAACTGTTTTGGTACTTCAAAATGCTTAACTCAGTTTCAAATTATTGAAACCTTTGCTTAACAGTTTCCTATTTACTTGTAGTAGGCTTCCATCCACCCATATAAAAAAAGCAACTATCTTACACAGAGAAATTAACTAATAAAATACAAATTCACACAAAATATTCGAGGGGAAGAATACTCCATAATGCAGCCATACTTCCATAGACTTCCTGTGAGAAAATGCTGTTTTTTAATCTCTTTATACTAAAATACTGTTTTAGCCCCCCCCCTACTTTCTGTACTCTGACCCCTAAAAATTAGCTATTTCTTGATTGACATATTTTACTTAGAAGTAAGGCTATAGTACATGGCACACTATAAACACCAATGTTATGAAAATGTAAATGTTATCTGTTGACCACAGCACATGTTGTGCCATCCACTATTCTGACAAAGAATACATGGTTTCAAGCCTACCTTTGTAATCTGACTTCTGCCTCTTTTAAACCTGCAAACAAACCTTCAGAATTCACCATTCTTGACAGTAAATTACTTTTTTTCATTTGTAAGTAAATCCCTCCTGCGCCTTGCAGCTCACAAGGTAGAGTGCCTGGTGTTCAATAATGATACATGCAAGAATTTAGCATTGGCGTATATTTACAGTGACTAGCTCCCTCCTACCCCACAATCTATTTTCACTGTGGATGGCAGTAGATGTCCTATGAGAAAAAGTAAGTTCAGATAAACTTTTGGTTTTGAATAAATTATAGAGATAAATCATTTGCTATTTTGGTTACTTATTAAAAAATAAAATCAGCTGATGTAGTTGGATTTTGAATAACTATTAAAAGAATTTCACTTTGTCTGAATACCCCACTAGGCAATGGGGCCTATTAGGATGTCAGGCGAACACCGTCTCAGAACTTGGACTGACAGACCTCTGGATGGTGGTCCTGTCCTTTTGATTAGGATGCAACCAAACACTGTTCAGTCGCATACTGACATTTCCCTATAGGAGCATGTATTATGGTCTTACAATAACTGTAGTACATGCTCCAGTGATGAAAATGGAGCTGGTGTTAATTCCCTAGACCCCTTGGCAGGCACCGGGGAGCAGGGATTAACAGGAGAGTACCATAGGTATCCCCTTGGCCCCCAACTGGATGCAGCGCACACAAGAAGGCTCTGAATGGGGCCTACAAGCACACTTTCTAACAGTGTTTCCATGTCAGAAAGGTCAGCACGGAAACCCTGCCAGAAACCGTGCATCGGTATGTCAAGGGTTGAAAAAATGCCCTTTTGGATTACGGGCTGGCCTTCGACTATCCAACAGGTTCCTTGAGCCCCTCAGAAGCCAACCAGAATGATCGGCTGGTTTAGTTTCCAACCACCAGCATTGTAATGCGGCGGTTGGAAAGTAAACCGAGATGTAGACCGACAAGGCTCCAACCATCGGTCTGAGCCTTTCGGGCTGCATTGTAATCAGCCTATAATTATCTATAGCCATCAGTAGCTGGCACCTGTCCATGCTCTCCCTTAGCGAGGTTTGAAACCTGCTCCTAGAACAAAAACAATGGCATAAGACTGTTGTCAGGAATACCTGGTGTGAGGTATGTAACTCCCTTCAGTTCAGAAAGGCAGCTGGAGAATGTTCAGGAACTTAATTAAACTGAAATTGACCCAGGTGAGACCTCTCCATTCTTTATTAAGTATAAAGAATGATGAATGAACGAATGAACAAATAAAAGTATGTACATGGCATCTGTAAAGAGCAAAAACCACCTCAAGAAGTATCTTAAGCCTAACAACACTAAAACAAAAGAAAAAAACCTGTCCCTCCATAAAAGAACTCTTAACATTGAGTGGAAAACGATGTCTTGAGAAGCTTTCTGACAGCTGCAAGTTTGGGAGCTTGCTTTATATTGAGCTGAAGCTTGTTCCATGCCTTTGCCCCAAGTACAGATATAGATTGGTCCGCACCCCTATTTTGTTACATGAACTTCGACATTGCTAGAAGATTATTACAGACACACTTGTTTATTTGTGTATGCTGGAAGCAGCTTAATGGTGTAGAATTGTCTGTACAAGAAAACTTGGTAAAGAAGGGTGAACTGCTGCAAGGAGTAGGTTATACCTGTTAGTAAGTTACGGTGTGATTGGTTGGTGTACTGTCACACAGTGATTGGTTGATGATGACTGAGTGAGGCATTGTTATAGGTCAAACTGTTGTGTATGTGCTGCATTGAGACTGGTTAAATAATTTTCAAATAATAAAGCTTTTAAGGAATTGGAGAAGAGAATTCTGAATCTTGAGGAATAGTTTCAAAACATTTTCAAGGTTGAAATCTGTTGTTTGGCATTTGTAGAATAAATCAAAAACATGAAATATTTTAAAGGTTTTAAAAGTATTGCCAGGCGAGATGTGATAATTCAGGGTTGGGAAGGGTTAAGAGGTACCTCCCGAAGGTACACTTGCACATTATATGACAATGAATGTGGATTAAATATATGTTTGTGGCTTCTTCAAAGGAGCAAGATCACTGAAAAGTAAGGTCCTTTGAACTTTTGAAGATATGGTACATTTGAATTAAGGAATTGACTGGATGACATTTATAAGAACTTCACAAGAACCAAAAGAATCAGTGCATGACCACGTCTCTGTCTTCAGTACCAAATGAAGAGTAGGTCAGGCAGTAGAGAACACAAACCATTAATTGTTTATTCAAAGTACAAAGTACACTCAGAGCAGAGCCCTGTCTGCCCAATCACTAGGAGTGCTGCTGAGGGACTAAAGTCCAAAAGCATAGAGATATATTTAGTACATTTCGTAATTGGGCTAGAACACAACCATAGTGGAATTTTCAGGCAGGTGCTGGGAAGTAATACAAACAAGAGAAAAAAGGATTGTTTTTTAAATCTCAGTATTCATGTATTACAAAGTTACAGAGGCCAAGGCAACTGCAGCCGGGCCCATCTTCAGACTAGTCGGAGAAGGCACATATCTTATGAGAAAGGTATGTGCTAAAAAGAACAGTACATTCATTAGTGTAGCAAAACTCAGCTCTGAATAAACATAACTTGGAGAAAGTAGTTTCTCCGAAGTGGTAAAGGATAGATTTTGATCATAATACAAAATGGAGCCCATACAGTGCTAACTTACACAAAGCAATGTGAAAACATGATTTTGAATTCAACACCACCCATGTGCGTGGCTAATGCAATACTCGGTATGGCTTGCAGATGTAAGGAAATACAAATGTACCGTGACCCACCGCCAGGAAGGGATCACAGTGGGGTAAGTGGTGCTGCGGTTTGTTGGGGTACTTTGGTGGGCTCGGGGTCGGGGTTGTTTTGTGGACTGGGAGGTGGGTCATGGTTATTTTAAGTATGGCTGTGAGGGTCGGGGTTGTTTTGTGGGTTGGGGGTGAGTCGGGTTGTTTTGAGTGAGGCTGGGGGTGGGTCAGGGTACATTTGTAGGCTGGGGGTCGAGGGTTGTTTTGTAGGCTGGAGGTAGGTCAAGGTTATTTTAAGTGGGGCTGGGGGATCAGGGTTTATTTGTGGGCTGGGGTGAGTCTGGGTTGTTTTGAGTAGGGTTGGGGGATGGGTCAGGGTACTTTTGTAGTATGGGAGGGTCCGGTTGTTTGGTGGGATGGGGGTGGGTCAGGGGTATTTAATGTGGGGTTGAAGGGTGGATGGGGTGCTTTTGTGAGCTGGGGGTCAGGGTTGTTTTGTGGGCTGAGAGGAGGGTTAGGAATGTTTTGTGGGCTGAGGGGTGGGTTGGGATTGTTTTGTAGGCTCGGGGATCGGGGGAAGTGGAGCTACGGATGGATGTAGCAGGAAGCAGGAAGAGATCAGCAGTGAGATGAGTGGGCCTGGGTTGGGCTGTTGTACATTTGTGGTCTGGGGGATCAGGGGTAGTTTTCTGGGCTGAGGGGTTGGTTATGTGATAGTTTTGTGGCCTGGGGGTCAGGTAGTTTTTTGAGCTGGGGTGCTTGGGGGGAAATTTCTGGGATGGGAGAATCAGGCATAGTCTTCAGGGCTGGAGGGTTGGAGGTAGCTTTCAGGGCTAGGGGTTGGAGGTAGTTTTGGTAGTTTTCAGGGCTGGGGTGTTGGGGCTAATTTTCAGGGTTCAGAGGGGGGGTTCTCATTTTCAGGGCTGGAGGGGTGGGGCAAGTTTCAGGGATGGGGTCAGGTCCGTTTTCAGGGTTTGATGGGGTCAGGAGTAATTTTCAGAGCTGGGGGTTCAGAGTTTTTAGGGCTGGGGAGGGTTGAGGTCATTTAAAAAAATGGGGGTAAGGGCATAAGGACTCAGAGCAGGGGCAGGGGTATGGGCAGTTGTGGTAATTTTTATGGCTTAGGGGAGGGCAGGACAGTTAAAGGACAAGGTTTTAGGCATAAGGACTGGGGAGGACAAAGCGTGTTGGTTTGAAGGGGGCAGGGGTATTTGCACCTCAGGGCAGGAGGGGTCAGGGGAGTTTTTATCCTAGGGCAGTGGGGAGGGGGTGGTGACCTTAGCCACACACGCCTTTACCACAAAAATGCATGGTTAATACGCAACCGTTATTCACACCACGTGAATAAGGAATGCTGGGTTGTGGAACTCATTGTTCCATCATACAACTGCTAAACACTCACCCACCATAGTTAGGTTTTATCTTAAACAATGTGTTGCTGATATTTACCTCACCTTCAAGCCATTCCACCCACCATAAACTGGTCTTCACAGCGTTTAGATACATGGCAAACATATGACAGGGTGAACATTCAATGACCTTTATTACAAGTCAATATCAAAACAAGGGAGTCATTTTTAACTGTGGACAGTAGCCAGCTCCAAAGCCTAAGGTCTGCCCTTTCTCCCCTGGCATGCACCCTGTGAAAATGTAGGATTTTAGATCTATAATACATGTCACCACGTAAGGAGCAAGTCTTATGTATAAAAAGAGATTGCTCTAGATTATTGGTACATAGGCAAAGAAAGTCAGTGTATTTGTGCACATTAGTTTGATTCTTAAGGTACCAACCTGGCCAGGGATGTGCTCCTACTAGTGAATATACCACCAAAGAAACTAAACATATTTTACCAATGTAAAAAGGACATGCCCATTCAAAAAGCAACAGATCAAGAACAATCCAGTGAGAACAAAGATCCTGTAAGATATTTCCCCATATTTGTCCTGCTCAACTAATTTTTTCATGTCCTGATTTGCTGCCTTTAGAACTCTATGCACTTTAATCCTGCTAAAAAGTAGTAAAATTCTTGTGCTTCCCCTCTAAACAATGTACTGTACAATTAAACGTTATGTTCGTCCTATTAAACATCTCTATAAATCCATTAAAAATTGTGCTTTAAGTGCAGCTTTGGCATGGAAAGTCAAATATCACATGTGGCCTGCACCCTCATGTTTGACAAAATGTCGTTCTCCCAAGTGAACTTATGTTCTGTGGATAAACTGTAATTTAAATACACTGCATTGACACAGGATAAGTAAAATGTTTTTGCAAAGTACGAAAATATTATGTATAAATATATTTTGAAATCACCGCCAAAACGTGCCTTGTAAGCCCACAGGGCAGGGTGCTAACATATAAAAGTAGAGGTCGCTACATACTGGGGTTAGTGTTCGCAAAATGAAATAAAGCCCAAAGCTATTTCACTATGCAGGGCATGCTGGATTGCTCCTCCTCTATAGGTAAGAGCTTTAAAAATGCCTGTAAGGATTTTGTTGTGCAGCAAGGTGTCCCTCCCTGCACAAAAGCAATTCTGCTTGCAGCATAGACACCATTGCACTGTTATGCAAGAGTGCCTGCATTGCCGCTAGGCAGAACACAGGGTGCCAGTGCAAGGAAGCAGCAGAAATGTGCCATATCTTTGTAAATATGGCACATTTTTTATGTCTCCATTTCATGCATAGCAGCAAAGCAAGTTGCCTTGCTGCACTGCTTTGTGAGAAATACTAGTATGCCTAGCCGCAAATCTGAAAGTAAAACCTTTGACCAAAATAACCCACTTGGTGTAGCCGAAATCAGACTGAAATTAAACCTAGATCCCAGTCCATCGTGAACTGTTAATTTTCCGTAGTACTTGATTCTCTTTAGGTATGTTTGTCTTAAAATATTAAAAAATCATATATTCAGTTTCCCTTAAATTATTTGGAAGATTTTGGTGTTGTTATGGTTATTGATTATTTTCTATTTCTCTAAACTGTTTTAAGAATGTTATTGTGTTATGTTCCGTAGTTTGAAGTTTCTGGAACTGTTTAAACAAAGCATACACTTCTCTGGGGATTTCCTGGAGCTTTTGCCATAGCTACAAGGGGTTGCACAGAGATACTCTCTGACCGGGGCTTTGACCTAACCTGAGTGGGTTTATTGAATTTGTAGGGGTGCCCGTCCCAACTTAATCCCCCCATTCTGACATGTACTCACAGACTTGTTTATCAGGAATCAATATGTATTTATCCTTCTAGAAATGTAGACTATGTAGTTACTGAGCAATTTCATGGACACATCTGCTGGGTGGGACCATTAAATCCTGAAGTAAGCAGCCACATCAGTGAAAATATTCTCTCTGAATCGGAAATAAGACAGCAAGGATCAATTTTTATAAAAAATAAATAAACTAGCAATGGCCCGGACATGTTGGACAACTTGTCCTGAATAGGGTATGCACTCTATGAAGCAAGAGGCCAATACTGAGACTAGGAAAGCAAGTGATTCTGTTCAGAAGTCTAAAGGAACAGTTTCTATTCATCTAAAATTTTTACAAAATGTAGTAGTCGATCGTAGTTAGTATGGCAGATTATTTTCATTTACCATCTACATGAGTATTTTTCCTCCTCAAACAAACAGGAAGGTGTTGAAAAGAGAGTGATATTACAACAAAGAAAATGTTACTGGGACATGAGACTATACATGGAAGGTGAAAGAATGAGGGTTTGTATAATGAAGACACACATGGTTAATTCAGGTCTTAAAAAAATGAAAATGATGGGAAAAAGTGACAAGGGCAGAAACAAGATATGATATCACAATTTTCTGTTCATACAGTTGTACAGTTGTATTTCCAACCTTAATTTTTACATTCAAATAATAGCTTTTCCAAAATACTATACGTAACATTCACATTGGCAAAAATAAATCGTCAATGTCAATGGTACAAATATGCATTAATCACAATACATTTTACGTTGATCAAATAAACAATTTCATTTACGATGCCCAATGCATTTCGGAACCATACTGGTTCCTTCTTCAGGGGCTTAATCTGCAAATGAGATATATAGTATGAAATGTTAGAGCCCATGTGTGTCAATTGGGATTGTGTGTTGAAATAGCCTACCTTCTGGATATTATATGAGATGATTCAGAAGTCTTAGAAAAGACGCATCTGCAACAACCAAAGATGACAATAACCAGATGTCCCTCCTTAATGCACATAAAACAGCAGAGTGTTTATATGTTAAGACCACTTGTGAATTGGGTGCTTACCCCTTGTTGCATGACAAAGTCTCCAGTTAGCTGTGGACACAAAGGCCAATGTGGATGTTAAAACCCAAATCGCATATAATACATTAAGATGATCACAAAACATCCAGATCACTCAAAACACCACACCTGCAGTCCTCTGTCTTCAATCTATACTGTAATCACAAAAGACCAGTAAATACGTTAGAACCCGATCTGTATAATCAATGTCACATAATGACAAACAAAACCGTTCCCATACCTAGGCTCCACTGACTTGAATAATGACCTGAAAAAGCCGGAAAATATATGTTGTATGTACTTTATTCGATATAAAATATCATAAAAGCTTTGAACAAAGTATTTTTTTAAGATTTAAAAAGTGCAGCAATTCATACTACAATTAACATATAAAAAGATTGTATAAAATCCATTAAAAGCAGAATATAAAACAAGTTTTACACTGTACACAATAAAAACAGATTCATTTACAAAAGGCAGTTAGGAACATTTGGGCTCAGAGGATGTTAGCGCTTGCTATGTTTTAACAGGTTTACACATAGCACCCAAGCACTGCCCAAGTATTTTGCCACCGCACAAATCATACTAAAGGACGAAGTGTCTGATTTAAACGTACGCAGTGCTACCCTGTAATCGGTAAACCCCAGGTTACTGCATACAGGTTTCAGCCATTTCCTCCAGGGAGAACTCTAAGCAGGACATGCGAAAAGGAAGTGGGGAAGTGATTCTAATGGGGCTTGGCAACCTGGGCAGCTCACAGAAGCCAATCTATAGTTCCTCCATCCTGCTACCAAGTCATTTAGTGGGAGAATCCCAAATCTAAATTTTGCAAATAACAATCTATCACTGGGAGATTGTATAAAATCAAAATAATGCTCAAATTTAGCAACCGGCTTGTGCATTAAAAACTGTTCAGTGAAGGTCCCCCAGTTGGATTTTGGATCCTCCACCCCTTTCACCCAATCCCAGTATGCCTTCTTAATGATTTGCTTGGCTGGCACTATCTGGGTCACCCAGGCTTCTCCGAACCAAATATCAATTGCCAACTGCTTTAATTTAGCAATCAACTTGATCTTGTTCCCCGTGTCTAGATTGATAATCGCCGACAGAGCAGCTGCATACTTGACTAGTTCAGGAGTCCTTCTTAGGCGTATCCAGAACAATAGTGGGCGTAGTCTAACAATATTAGTAAGGGACTTCTTCCCCAGGTCTTTACGGAGTGGAGTCAGAGGGGTGGAGAGCGGAAGAGGTACACGCCCTCTAAGGAACGTGTTCTCTGATCTTTCTAACTCACAAGCCTCTTCAAACCCCCATAACTCCGACCCGTAGAGTGCCGAGGGCAGTGTCTTACCATTGTAGACCCTAAGAGCCGGACCTATTGGTCTACTAGATGAGAGCTACTGCTCTCTTAGAATGGCTCCCACTACCCTTCTATGATTGAGGAGCATCTTGGCCAGATGGGTATCCCACTTCATTTTGTTATTCAGCCTGATCCCCAAATAATTAAAAAACACCACAGTTTCTAAAAGGGTACCATTCAGGTTGATGGTGCTCTTGAAGCGCTTGGAAGGGGAGAGAGTCATCAGCTTTGTTTTATCGGTGTTAATTGTTAGACCCCGTAAACAACAAAACGGACTAAATCTGTCTAGCAGTTTTTGTAGGCCCGACGTGTTTTTGAGACCAGTAACGTATCATCTGCGAATAGGAGGGTAGGTGTTTTCTCCCCGGCCAGGGTTGGGGCGTCTGTTGGAACCTCTCACAGATGCTCTACCACCCCATTTACGAAGAGGGAGAACAAAGTTGGAGCCAAAACGCAACCCAGGCTGACCCCCTATTCACTGCCACCCTCCCCGTTAACTGGCCCTGGGTGCCCCACCTGATCCTGGCATCGTTCCCCTCATGGAGCCGCTTGGTAAAGGCTAGAATCATAGGTGGAATCCCTAGGTAATACAGGACTTGCCATAACTTGGCCCTGGGTACCAGGTCGAATGCGCTATTAAGGTCGATGAACGCCAAGTATAGGCTGCCCTTCCCAATGGATACCACTTTCCAGTGTATGGCACAGAATCTAAAGACCTGATCAATCGTCCCTACTTTCTTCCGGAAACCCGCCTGGAAATGCAAAAGGACATTGGCCACATCCAGCCAGGACCTTATTCTCCAAATTTGCTGTCCCTCTCCCCAGTACCAAGCACATCCTCCTCGCTAAGCGGTTCGAATGTGCAGTTGAAATCACCCGCCACTAAAATGGCGGAATTGGGTGGTAAAGTGGACAGTTCAGATTCAAGAACTGACAAGATTGACAAGATTGACAAGTAAACATTCCCAGCTTACCCTCTTGCATACACATTAAATATCTCCAAATTAGGACTATTTGGAGATCCTTTCTCCGTCAGGTGTAGGATATCTTTAGATGGAGTTGTGTGCATAATAGTAGACCAATTTAGGGAAATGCTGAGCCAGACATGGAGGCCCCCAGAGGGACGACCCCTCCCCGTACTTATAGCTGGAACAAAATATGTTGCAAACCCAGATTAATGCAGGGGGCCCATACATAGTCTCTTGGAATAAGCAAATATCTTGTTCAGCTATAAAGTTATTCCATTCTGGGAGGAGCATTTTTTTCTCTAATCCTGCAATGTTCCATGAAAGGAAACGAATTGTCCCTATATTAGAACCATTCTCAGTAAAAGGAACTTTTACCTCCCCCTGCACAACTCTGCCCGTCTCTTCGCTGCTATGCCGGGTGGGGTCGTCCTGCCAGAACACATCCCCTGCTTCCTGATGGTGATTCAAAGAGGGAGGCTCGTCCAGTCAGTCCACTAGGCTAAGGCCAGACCCTATCCCCTCCTCTCCTGATGAACATTGTGGGGTGCAACAGAACTGGATTGCAGAATGCCCTGGCGGAAGCGTGCGGGACTCAAGTTCCACCAGATTTTTAGCTATGACGGCACTAAATAGCTGTATCTCGATGAGCTTCAAACTCCAGAAAAGTGACTCTCCCTACATAATGTCGTGCAAACAGCGTGGTTCCTACCTGTATCAACGTTCAATATCGGCATGTAAACCAACTTGCAGCTCCGACGCTAGGAAAACGCGACGCGGTTTAATGTCCTCCTCATAAATAATCAACACAAACAACGGATCACGCAGCAATCTGTCCTAACAGTGAACACAACTCCAGCGGCTATATTACAACGGAGTGTCTACTCTGGGATATCCTTAAGCCATGCAATGTCACCAAATACTGGTCATGATGAGAATATACTTACCAAACGATTTCAAGGGTATTGGTAAAAAAATGCAGACATAGAACACTGTCCACAAAGAGCCTAACTTAATAATGGGTTAACAGAGAAGATGTCACGAACAGCCGTCATTGCTGGCAACATGTTTACACCATAATGGATGTCGATCCTATAGACAGATCCATTGTAACTTATTCCTGGAACCAAAGGTGAAACTGTTTATGTGTCTAAAAAATGTGTGTATTTAAGAAAAAATGTATATTTTAATTGACAAGCGGTGTAATGATGAACAAACACGTGATCAAGTGATGCCTATGGAGCCTATATTGGGCCAAACTTATGCAAAATGTTAACTTTTTGCCTGACAGTAAGAGTAAGGTATTCTAAGAAAGAGGCATTACGTGAAATCAAAATAGATCTTTGTCACTGTTGACAGAAGACTTCCAATAAAAAAAACATTGGGGTTCACATTTATTTACAAGGAAGGCAATGATGGTTACGTACACTAAAGTTAGCTGAGAAGTTAAGTCCTGGTTTAGATTATTTGCACTGTAACACCTAAAACATTAGGACACCTGTTTCCTTTAAATTTAATTGATCTACAAAGTTTCTAATATAGCCAACATATTATTTTATTTAATAAATCAACAAATGCTTTTTCTTTTTGCTGCACTGAACAAGTAGTTTATCTTAAACTGCAACTTTTTTATTGGATCTCAGTTGTGGGCTTGCAGTATTGCCCATAGATAAAATAAAGAAAGTAATTACCATATATCAAAATGGTGAAAGCATCCAGCTCTGGGATTATAAAACAAACTCCATTAGCACTTAATGCCTTTCCTGCTGTCTGTACAGATTGCCCAAGAGAATTTAAATATTTTAAGGACGGCGTGGATCTCACGAATATAGAAATTCCTTTCGAATTGCCCCACAGATCTGGACCTTGAGTCAGTTACAGACATGACCATTAAAGACCTGATTCAGAAAAGTGACTTACACATTTGAGTCAGAGTACACTATTGAGTAAGTTTACTACTTTTGTGTATTCACTAAAAGTACTTGTGTAGTAACTTACACTTTTCTACTTACTTGCACTTTTCCAGTAAGTCCAGCACTATACTTGACCAACCACTTGTTCCGCAACACCCTCCCAGTGACAATAATAGAGTTAAGAGGTTAGTACTAAAGTGTGAGTTACTACAAAAGTGTGAGTTACTACAAAAGTGTGCGTTACTAAAAAAAGTTCAGTTTTTGAATAGCACTTTGAGGTAAGTTTTGTAGAGTTACCATAGTACTATCAAATTATGCTACAAAGTACAGTTTGTGAATCAGAACCTAGGACTGAAAAGTCAAGACATGAAGGAAACACTTTCCTCACTAAATCTGCAACATGTAACACTCACTAGCTTACAAACAGATTGCTTCCCTGGTTTCATACCTCAATCTAAACAAAAAAAAGTAATACATTTGGACATGTTTGTGTAAAACGTGTTACTGATTTATTTTGTTGTGAATTAGCTACATAGGTAATTTCAAAGCATAAGGGCAAATAAACATAACAAAACCAATGGGGTTATTGAATTATATTACTAACAATGCCTACTTGACATTTTTAAGTTAGCAGGGCTATTTTCAGAGGTAAATTACACTTGTAAGCAATTTACAAGTGTAATTTGCTCCTACACTTTCAAGCAACTTTACTATTTTTGACAATTCACTATTTAAAGTTACCCAAAAGTTTAGACTTAGATATCTCCTCACTCTGAAAGACGGATGGAGCCACATTCAGGAGTGTAATTTAGTACTGTCAAACTGGAGCAGTAGTAAGTCCAGCACCACACTTGACTAACCCCTGATACTGCAATACCCTCCAATAGAAAATTATGGAGGCATGAACTTTTTTATTTTGTTCTGCATTTATAATAAATATATACCATTAAGTTATATTTTTATTTAACATAAACTTCTTTTCTTTCCAAAGTTTAATAAACCTTTTCATGTTCTTTACCATATGAGAGCTTTGTCCCAGTGTTTTTCAAAACACGGGTTATGTCACCGAATATCTCAGCAAAACTCCTAATGAATTAAAATCAAAGGAAACGTTTAGGCCTGATTGACAAATTCAAGCTTAAACGTTTGTGAAAGTTTATGATTGTTTACTATTCTCAAATTGTTAGATCTGGGGGTCTCTACTTGGCAATGGTATCCACCTTTGTCCAAATAGGGACCCTTGCTCCTAAGTCAGGATGAGGGGATTACACTCCTAGATAACCCCTGCTCAGCCCCTTGGTGGCTTAGCACGAGCAGACGGCAGACGGGCTTATCCCAGAGGCAGTGTGTTGAGCATTTGTGAATATACACAGCAATACAGTTAAAACACTACAGATGGACACCACACAGGTTTTATAAAAATAGGTATTCTTCATATAGACTTAACACAAGACACCAAAGGACAAAAATCCAAAATACTGTACTTAATATTGACTTAAAGGGGATAAATGCAACACAGTTCTCACAAAAGTACCTGGATGCGTAACGCAAAGTAAACAAAAGGCTCGCAAAGGGAGATGCGTCGGTTACGTGCTCCGGGGGAGAGGATGCGTCGCGCCTCAATGCTTGCGCAGAGTAGAAGATGCGTCTTGATCCTTACCGGTGCAGGGATGATGCGTAGGTTCTCGGGCTACGGCCCGGTTGTAATGGCAAGATGGTGCCTCGATATGAAACAACAATCCTGGTGTGATGCGAGAAGATGATGCCCTTGATGCGTGCTGGACAACGATGCGTTCACACCCTGGCAGCCTTGCGACGACTCTGTACTTTGGAGTCGCGACAGGCCCTGCAACACCCTTCTCCGATGATGCGATGGCGACCCTCTCGATGGCGTCACGCTTCTCCGATGATGCGACAGCTGACAGCTTTGCCGAAGACACGCTTCCTTGGAGATGCAATGGCGGCAAGCTTCTCCGGCGATGCGATGACTACTGCTGCGGCGGCGTAGCGCTTCGTCTCATTGCGTCACGCTCCCAGCGACACGCAGGCTTCTGCAGACAGAATTCCCAGCAAGGAAATTCAAGGGAAGTCTTTTGTCCCTGAGACTTCAGCAGGAGGCAAGCACACTTTCAAGCCCTTGAAGTAATCTGCAAGATGATGAAAGTTCTTAAAAAGTTCCTTTCCTTGGCAATGAAGAAACCACTTCAGGCTGACCCAGCAAACAGCACACTGGCAGAGGGGCAGTTCAAAACTCCTGCAGCTTCATTGGCTCTTCTCCTTGGCAAAATGTTTGTCTTATTCCCTGAAGTGATCTAAAGTTCTTGGGTCTGGGTCCCAATATTTATACTACTTTTCTCTTTGTTCTCTGAAGGCAGAGGGGCCTTTGCCCAGTCCAAACCAGTTCTGGAGTACTCTGTTGACATGACTCCTTTCCTTTCACAGTGCAGGGCAGAACCATTAGACACCCCACAAGAGGTGGATCCAGCATTGTGGAGGGAAAGCACAGCCTGGAGCACTTTGTTGACATGATTCTTTCTCTTCTTTCACAGTGCAGGGCAGAGGCATCAGCCACACCCAAGGGGCTGGAGCCAGCATTGTGGAGGGAAGGCACAGCCCTATTCAGGTCCCAGGTGCAACTCCTCCCTCCCATGCAGATGCAGATCTCCCTATGCACCCCTGGGCTGACTCATTCTGTCTCATGGAATCCCCCAGCCCTGTCACTCAAACTCCAGACAAGGAATACACAACATAGCAGAGCCAGGCCTGGATAGTTAGACAAGGAAATACCTAATTTCTAAAAGTGGTATTTTCAAACAGAGAATATTAAAACCAACTTTTCTAAAATATGTGTTTGATCATTCTGACTAGTAGGTGAAGAGTAATACAAAATAGCTGACATTTTCTTAGGATTCTTTGACATACCAGAGGTATTCATGTCCATGTTAACTAATCGTTTTTTTCATGCAAAGCAGCATAACTAAGGCCCAAATGTATTCTGCCTCTGAAAAGCGCCACAAAGCTAAAAATATCCAGTTCAAAAAGTGTGTTGATTTGGAATGGTGCCAATTTCTGACGCTAAAAAATGATTTTTGCTCCTTTGCTTCCAGTTGTATCAATGCGTTAATACTTGGTTGGAACAGTTCAAGCACCCACAGGTTTTGAGATTATGCTCAATTTACTATGATAGTAAGACAGTGATTCGCACTGCAGCATAAATAAAATGTGTCAATTTTTTTGAGAAATGAAAACATTTCCACTATCTGCCTATCAAACAGGCATTAGATTTTTAATCAAAATCTCAGTCTGGCTATCTTAGGACATCAGGGTTTCTGTCAAACTTATGGGTGTATGTGCTGATCCCTCCACCCTAAGTAATGCCCCCTTGAGGCGACATGATGTAAACCTGCGCAAATCAAGTTGGTGTTAAAAAAGGACACCTTTCCAGCACAAAATACATTTTATACTTGATATTAAATACAACAGTCCATTTTGTGTCACTTTACATTGTTTATGCAAAGTGTTAGTAAATCTGGGCCTTGGTATTTTTTCTTTCCGTAGTAAATGTAGACTACAGGTCAGGCCCACGACAAGTGTCCTGATTAAACGGTATTTTTATTTCAAATGTTCAATACCTTTTGCTGTGATGAGGCTGCTGTATATGTGTAGGTTTCCCACATAGCTGCTTGTAGTTAGCACTTAGGTAGTATATGGGAAACGTATATGTGAGCAATCTACTTCAAAATTCAAATAGATTGCAGGTTTTTCTTACAACCACTGTTAGCAGCTACACATATTGTGCTTTATATTGTTCTCAACACCTTCAAATTATTATATCTCACACACCTCTATATACAGGACTTGGTTGCCACACTACAATCTCTTTACATACACCCACACTACCTCTCCACAAGAGTGTAGTTAATCTGCAAACAGATTTTACCTTAATAAGAAACCTTCTCTTTTTGTCTAACTAAATTACTTTTACATTATACTCTCTGCCACTTGATGCCACAGCTAATTATGTATTTGTCTTCTTTCTAACTAGTTCTCAGTCAATATTAATTAGAGCAAACTTGGTCAGCTGCTTCATCCATGTGCAAGCAGCATTGAGTCTACTTTATCAGCAGTTCATGGCTACACCCACAAGTATATGGAATCTGTTCCCTACTGACCCATTTATACTTTCCTTAAATTCCACTTTGGTGAGTGAAATTCAAATAGATTTTTTGTCTCTGGTCAGTGGTCCGTGATTGTTCAGGATATCTAAAGTGATGTGGTTCATTGAGTTTCAGTATTTTTAGAAGATTCACATTATTGGGGTGGGTTAAAGGAGGTCAATGTAAATGAGGGTATATAATCAACCCGTCAATCGTCAATCGTCGGGGTCCGGTTCAGAGGAATCTTGCAGGTTGACAAGCGGGTTGTGAGCGCTGAGGGCGATGTGCCAAGCGCGCTCCAATCCTCCTCCCGAGACCCATGGTGCTAGTAGCGCCCTGTTTTAAAAGTGCTAATACACCCCTGAAATTGAGGCTTTTTTGGAATGAGCAATTGCTCTTCTAATTTTTAAGCACTTTTTTCACTTTTCCTTTTTCACTTTCACGTCCCCAGGTCAGGGTGGACTATTAGAGTGTCCATACCGCCGGGGTATAGTCCTGAAGAATGCCATGGTGAATATATACCACAAGTAAGGCAGAAACATGTTGACTGATTAATTTTAAAAACTCGTGGTATTTAGCTGAATGTAACCAAAATCCTAATAACCTTGGCCCTTAAATTCAGACACATATACCACTTACACGTGTCTTAGGGATCACTCATTAAAAGTTTTTTTGATACCCTGTTAGTCACTTTTAATTTTATAATTTCCACAACACGTCCTCCCCACACGACCAGCTCCGCAGTCTTTCTGGCGTCGCAGCACACCGAAGAGACACTCGGTCTCTTCGGTGGGGCCCGATGATGAAGCATGACACTGACCAGGTCGGTGTGTGAGGGCTTTCCTACTCAAATAGAGTGACTGTGATCAAAATTACCCTCTTATCTCTTTGCTCCATATTTCTGGTAGCTTTGTGCTTGACCAGACCTCTCTTCTTTTGTTGTTTGATACTTAACCGGGGATCAAGAGAGTGTCTCTGATTCTCCCTACCTCTCTCCTTGTTGATATATATGGTATATAATCAAAAACATACATGCCTTCAGATCTAATGGCTGGAAAGGAATGGCCAATTTGTTAGTGGGTGAAACATCTAATGGTCCCCTTTTCCTATTTTGTCTCAATTTCTGATACTCATAGGGGTTTTGCTTTAAGGGCTTTGCCTAAGCATGTTTGATATCGGACTTGTTGTGTGGGGTTGGTTTGCGAAACAAACATTTGAAAAGTTGTCATTGAGAGTTTTGCCTGCTGAAATGAAATTGAAGGATTTCTCTGTATACAATGGGCTGTGGAATTGCTATACATAATCCACCCTGTGAGACCAACATGTGTGGTTGGCATGGGAACCCTGCTATTGAGGAACAGGTCTGCTATCATGTTAATACAATGGTGTGGAGGTTTGCTGTAATGAACTTAATATCCACTTACTTCCACCAGCGTCCCTCACAGAGTATGTAAAATCCAACATTTTATACTGATTGTATGGAATCTCTTTCTAATCTGTTTCCATTATAAGAAACACTAAAGACAATCAGGGCTGTCTCTCTAAAGCAAACAATCTTTTAACTCTCCCTGAACACTCATTTACAGATTTACTATGACAGGAATTTCTCAAATGATATATATATTCCCATTTATACACTCGCTCTATCCTTTTAGTGCTTTGGGGATGGTCATTGCCATTTGTGGCACTTTTTCAAAAACTATCAATAACGAATATCAATCCTGTTTACTCAAGGACCTCAGATTTGTATATCTTACACAAATCTCTCACCTACTTCCTTTTGACTTTTTAGTTTGTGGTATGCCTGCCGTAGTTGAATATGTTGCAAACATACCTGGCAGTGTCTTTTCACCGGTAAAAACACTGATGAGCAATGCGGTAAGGGGTCCCTTAAAGTTTGTCACATTTGCAAGACTTCTGCAAAAACTAGGCAAATGTCCTGTACATCCTACATAGCGTGAATATATGGGTGCACAATCTAATCAGAGCTAAAAAAAATCTGCACATTTTTGGGGTATGTCCCACCTCTGCCAGATGCAATTGACTCCTTAAGGCTTATGTGTAAGGAGCAACGTTTTTCAGGTGAAAAAGTGCGAGGTTAACCATTAGATAATACAAAATCCTGAGACTGAACCAGAATGAGGGCTAGCACTGGAAAAAGGCATGCATTCCCAACTCGGGTGGCTAACAAAAATCCCAAATGTTGTGGATCAAACATATCGGTGAGTAGAGGATTGGCACTTTCTAAAGAAACAGGGGCTTAATTTATGTAATGAGCCGATGACATATAAAGATGACATTACATTGGAATTTTGGAAATAAGCTCAGTGACTTAGTGCCTGATTTAGACCGCCGCAGACTGGATAGTCCATCACAACGGTGACAGATATGCCATTCCCCCAAAAATGTATTGCATTATATCCTATGGGAGTTATATTTCGGGGACTGGATATCTGTCACTGTTGTGACGGAGTAACCCGTCCGCCAAAGTCTAAATAAGGCCCTTAATCTAAATCAAAGATATGTAATGCTTAAGATTAGATTAAAGTAAATGTGTTTTCACCTTTTTCACAAAATTATTATTCCCCGAAAGGTATTTCTATAAAGAAAAATGAGTTTTAAATGCTTTACTCAATATTTTTTTCTGGCTGAGTTTTATGCATATCTAGACATTAATTTAAAATGGAGAAATGCTGTGCAGCAACTTAAGTGGGTATTCACATGGTAGTCTTCTATGTATCCAGTGTGCTCAATGAGACACTGTAATGAACTTGAAACTGAAGTACTTGACTTCCTTCCTAGTTATGAAAATGCCATTCGTAGTGACCAAAAGACTATCAAACAAGTGTGCAGATTTCCTCCAACATCATGCTCTTTGCCTTATTGCTGGTAGAGTAGATCTGGTAATTAGTGGTTGATCACTACCAGTTATGTCTTAACCTTGCAGGATGGTACTACCAGATATAGGGGCATATTATCAATGGATTTATCTCCGCTTTTTTGGCTTTAAAAGCCAAGAAAGCGGAGATAAAATTAACTCCCTATCCGCAACAGGGTGCTAACACGCAAATTCGCATGTTAGCACCCTTTTTCTCTACGCTTCCCCCTGCATCTCTAATGAGATGCAAAGGGGGCGTTCCAGAGAAAAATAATAGGAGAAATGTTGTTAAGTGACATTTCTCTTATTATCAAGGATTTCGCTAACTCTGTTAGTGATAAAAAAAGCAGTGCTAACCACGATTAGCACTGCTTTTTTTACACCTGATATTTTCCTGACTTAGCCATGATATCCTATGGAAGGTGGATATCATGGCTAAGTTTGTGAGCCCCCATCATCAAGCCAACGCCAAACTTTGAGAGATTATCATTGGTTTTCCAGCGATAATCTCTCAATTGGCAGTTATTGTGAGGATTTTTATCACTTCTGAGATAAACCTTGCTAATAGCAAGTTATCTCTGCGAAAATTTCCGGCGATGCTTAGCGTTAAAAAATTTGTTGCTAAGCATTGTTAGCGATAAATATCGCTTAACCTTGGTAATATGCCCCATAGAGTCTTAGAGAACATCTGGGTGTCATTAGTATATGTGTGGAGATAGATGCTATGACTGATGAAGAGGTAGTCACACATTGCAACCCATGTCCTTTTTAATAATAGCTATGATGGTACATTAATTTTGATCAATGGATCACTGAAGCCCTCCTGCCTAAAGGAAGTATTATGTTACCCTATGTTTAATGTATAAGGATGATAGGAAAGGATCAGCACTAAAACATATAGCCCTAAAATCTGTACTTTACTTTCTGTCAGTGTTCATTGATTGCCAATTTTACCTTAAGTTACGATTTAACTGCATATTTCTACCTACCAGTAGAGAATGGATATTTTAGAGAGTACTGTGCCGGGCACATACACAAGCACTTACATCTACCCATATACAAGCACAATCCAGCCACATACATTCCTCCATTCACAGAGACACATGCACACATACTCACAGCCACCCATTTATTCAGAAGGACAAATGAGAGCAGATATCTCCCCTGATTCATTCACAACCAAACAAGTAGGATCAATAACTCAGGGTATCCGGGCCTTTCCATTAGTGTTAGTTAAGCAACGCGCTGCCTGACATGATGAGTGTCTATTGGGCTGACGTTTGCTTAGTCTGAAAAACACTCATCATGTATTTAAAGTAATGAAGTATAGCTCCGTCGCCCATACTAAAGGACCACCACTGAACTTGTGAGTGCAAGCACAATCTCATCTGTCAAATGTAGTTACCAAAGCTAACTGTTCCCCATAAGAAACAGATCTGACTTTTAGGTGAAACGGTTGTTTTGCTTTAAGAGCACATAACAAGAGACAACCTTGCCTCCTAGATTTGGGTGGAACATGGGAGTGTGTACCCCCGCACTGAAGCCAGAAGCTTGTCGGTGGTAATTTTACATTACTAATTTAGATAATATACCAGTACCTAAAGTTAGAATGGGCTTCAATAGGAAAATATTGAAGCATGAACAAAGAAAGCAGTTCCCCTTAAAATAAAACAAGGTTTTGAGATAGATAACCATGCCTATGTCTTACAGTGCACATTTGTCCATAGTAACGGCTTCATTAGGTGATTATCGTTTTTTGATCACTCTCAAGATGTATTTGCGATTATATGTTCTCACATTCCACAAAAACCAGGAGGCATTAAAAGCAGAATGAAGGTGAATCCTCTTGTGGCCTGCTCTGATCTCCGAAGTGTCAGTCGTGGACTGTCAGAGAGGGGTGAGCTCGGAGGACCCTAGGCAGCTTCAATTCAGCATTATTAAAATGCCCACGGTTCTTTGAGAAAAGTTTCAAAATTATTAAAACTTTATAAATTAGATTGTAAGTGCCAGGAGGAAAGAATGAAAGGTCCTGGGAAGCTAAACATCCTCTTTAAACTTAGCAGGGTAGTGGAAGAGAAGTGAAAAATGGATGATAGAATATATTACATTGTAGATAAATTTAAATATCTGCTGAAAAATGTTTCACCCTTTAAATGTGTCATATATATATATATATATATATTGAAATGAAGTTAGAAAGTTTATGGATAGTTGAAAAAGGACTGATAGCATTAACTATATGCATTGGATTCTTCTTTCGAACAATGAAACTGCAGCTAAGAGAGCAGCATCTGAGGATGAGAAAAAAACATTTTAAAACAATAATCTAGACCATTGCATGGAAATCCTGCAAGGAAACCCACTATGCAAAACTTTATTCTTTATTGTAAGAGAGATTCTTATTAATGATTGCAAAGTGCTATGCAAAGACACAGGTCAATGAAATTATAACACATACAACAAAAATTAGTACATCGCATCATAATGCTGACGGTCCATCAATTATGAAAGTGCACAACAAGGTCTAAGTTATCATACTGTGGCTGACAATGGGGTTCCTTTTCCACAAATTGTGATACAAAGGATGTGAAGCCTGATGGAGCACAGCTAGGTTTTAGTTGGGTGGACGTAAACATGCGCGTATAAAAAGTGTGACAGATTTAGTAACTTTTAGCACAAGCAGCACAATAATCAAAGTTACTGTGGTATATTGAGCCAGACAGTGGGGAAAAAATCACCATATCTGCTAAGTTACAGCAACATTTGATATCTTCTCCAGGGCTGGCACACGTTAAGCATGCACCACAATACAAGAGTGTGTGTTCTGTCAAATACTTTTCCCATTTGTCTTGTATGCACAGTCAGCACATATGCCAAGTAGAAAAAAATATGGAGACTTTTGAAAGTTGGCAACTGTTTTGCCTGCTTCAAGGTGAAGAATTTTGTGACACAAATACACTGTTAGTAGATATGGAATGCTCATGTACCACACATAGGGCCTCATTACGATGGCATTTGGATGTTTTCATGACCAGTATACCAACCTAAGAGTAGTAAGGGGTCAAAAGAGGCAGAGTATGTATGCCTAATACTGTAATAGTGATTGTTGTAATCAAATCAACTAGCAAAATCTGTCACCAGGTCGCTCCAAATGTTCAAAGAGATCCCATCAGACTGCCATCCTGTACTGCCCTACATCATTTGGGAACCTTCGAAGTGCACCTGGGAGTTCGAGTAGTGTAGGCTAGATGTTAATGACCTATCGTATCTCTTGTTCTACATAGCCCTTGCCTAATGGGGCAATGACTATCAGGTTGATGAACAGGAAATGAAGGTTTTATCCATACAATATAATTTGATTCACATCATTTTACACAGCAGTAGCACGAATAGGTCCTGAAGAAGCAGCGAGGTGACCCATGGGCACAGTGAAAGTCTGCAGAAACATGTCGACCAATTTTTACATCTGTGTAGTTATTTGCTAAAACTACCGTTTGCACTGTTTTTAATATTGAGAAACGGGAGGTATCCATTAAACATATTTTCCTCCTCTTACTTAATTTTAGTCACAACACCTTACACAGTTTTTGGTTTATATTATTGAGCACTGCTTTTTCAACTACCCCCCTGATACCGACTATTGATTACTTCATTAACTGTTTGGGATTGATACGAGGGACTTGGTTAAGTCTGGCCAAGTCTTGCACTGGGTACTCGAACTCCCAGGTGCACTTTGAAGGTTCCCAAATGATGTAGGGCGTTACAGGATGGCAGTCTGATGGGATCTCTTTGAACATTTGGAGAGACCTGGTGACAGATTTTGCTACTTGATTTGATTACAACACTCGCTATCACAGTATTAGGCATACATACACTACCTCTTTTGACCCCTTACTACTCTTAGGTTGGTATACTAGTAATTGTCAGGGTTGTAGTATTGGCAGGTCATTAAATATTCCCTGGGACCCTCTCTCTCTGGCATAATTTGTTTGTCTGACCGCCATGGCTGCAGCAATGAGACCACCCGACAAGGAGTCAGCGGTCCCACCCACCATATTTTGATGAGCCCTCTAGATGGGATTCCTAACTTTACTACTCCTAAATGCCTTTTGTGAATACTGAATGTTGTAATGTTAGGACTTTGTCTCAGATTACTTTTGTGAATGATGCCGACTAATCCTGCAGTATCAGACATGTTAAGAATAAAGTGCACCAGCCCTCCAAAATGTAGTGGGAAGTTAGTGCGAAGTAGCGACTGTACCTCCGAAGAGGACATTGTACTATAAGATCAAATGTCTCCTTCGAAGATGTTAGGGCCACATCCTTCTGAAAAAGAGCATGTTTGAAAGATTTTTTTTTAACAACAGATTTTATTCATTTGATGTAGTAGCAAGTGGGCGGAGCCCGCCAAGCATTGTACAAGTATATGGCAGATTGTAAAGACTTTAGGTACTGAAAAGTTTCCCCCCAGGAGGTCTGCGGAACATCAGATCAAGAACCATCCCCTACCCCCCACCCCCAACCACGCACCACACACCCCAGGAAAAACAAGATATAAATACAGCAAATGAGTGTCGTTCCACATCTGTAATGTACTATTGCATTAAACTGGGGATACATTTACTACCAGCCGTTCAAAAGGGTCCTGGCATGCTGGCTTCATTAGGAAAGACAAGGCAATACCTCGATATTTAGCACACCAGGCCCAAAACTTCCTGTGCTTCTGTGGAAAGCCCCTCACCTACAACACTGCAATTTTGGCGGACATGCATTTGTCTAAAGCCTTTTTCCAAGTCGCAATACCGGGGGAGAGGTAACCTTCCAGTGTTGTGCAATATCCCGCTTAGCTAGTGTGAACCCCAAGAACAGGAGGTGTCTCATATCGATTCCCCCCAATGTCCTCTGTACTGTGCAGAAGTATCAGTCTAGGGTCTGCTGGGATTTCTCTTGCCAATACCCGCCCCATGCAAGACAGTACACCTGACCAGAAGTGTTGCAGTGCCCCATACCTCCACACCGTATGCAGAAACGACCCTTTGTTCGAGTTACAGCAGAAACATGTGCGGGACTGAATAGCGCCCATCTTCCAGAGATGGAGGCATGTGTAATATATTATGTGGAGGTACTTAAATTGGGTCAGCCGGTATCTAGTGGAAGCAGCAGAGTACCTGGCTCTAGCCAGCGCCTCTTCCCAATCATCGTCTGTCAGGGTAGATAAGTCCGCCTCCCACGCCGCCCGGGTCCGATGTAAAGTAGTTTTGGAGTGTGTAGTGAGGGTTTGATAGATTTGACGAATTTTGTGAGCCCCCAGATCTCCCATAAAGAACTTACCATCCAGTGGGTGAAATTATTATAAAGACATGAGATGTCGTATCAGGGGAGACAAAGCATGGCGGAGCTGTAGATACCTATGGAACTGGGATTTGTGTAGGCTCAAATCCTCCTACAACCTCTTGAAGGACTTAAGAGTAGGCCCCTGCATTATATCTCCTAGTGTAGATATCCCTATATCGTCCCATCTATGAAACCCCACCAAGGTGAAAACAGGCCGAAGGTGTGATCCCTGCCAAAGGGGAGTAGGGCCACTCAACATGTCCCACCAGCCCATAGATCTGGCCACTCGCCTCCATATCTGGATCACCGTTCGGCAGGCCAGGAGAAGCACCTCCAAAGACGAGCTGCTGTATAGAAGGTGGAGCAGTGGGGTATCTGCAATGAAGAGCCTTTCCACAGTATGGGCCGGGTCTGCCTGAGAGCTATACCACCATTCATTGATCACCAGGAGCTGCGAAGCCCAGTGATACGCCCGAACATTGGCTGCCGCAATCCCGCTGCAGTACGTGGACTGAATAAACGTCGCAAGAGCCATCTGGACTGCACTTCCCCATAGGGACCTGTTCAGGAGCGCATTCATTTGGAGAAACCACAATGGGAGGACAGGATATGGATAATTCTGCAGCCTATAAAGCAAGCGTGGTAGTTACACAATTTTGAAAATGGCGGAACAGCCATATAGCGAACGAGGGAAGTGGGGCCACACCATCATCTTGTCACGCACCGCAGGGAGCAACGGAGCTATATTGCACAACCAAGCTTCGATGGGACACCTTGTGATATATACCCCAAGGTATTTGAAACGCTCATCCACGACAATCAGCTGTGAGGCCCAAGCTTGACTCCTCATCTCGCCGCATATGGGGAACAGGATGGATTTGGACGGGTTAGCGCATAATCCAGATGTCTCCCCAAATATCTACAGGATCTGGAGCACCCTGGGCCCGGAGGCCCCAGTTTCTGATATGAAGACTAAAGCAACATCAGCATATAGCATGATCCTATCCAGACACTCCAGCGACCAGTCCAGCATCCCCGGAAGACCGAGTCTAGGTGCACCCACACTGCCAAAGGCTCGATAGCTAAGGTGAATTAAAGAGGGGAAAGGGGGCACCCCTGGCTCGTTCCCCTGTGAATGGGGAATGGAGCAGGGCACTATCCCGCCACGCGTAATGTGGCGGTGAGGTTTGCATATAACAGTTTCACGTAGGCTTGAAAACAAAGCCCCAGGTTAACCGCCTCTAAGAGTTTAAAAATGTAGGTCCAACTCAACCAATCAAATGCCTTATCAATGTCTGCCAGCAGGACAACCGCGGGGCGCCCCAGACGGTGGGCCTCTGCCACAGCATTATTGGCGGGTCTAATGTTGTGTCTGGTGGAGTGCTGTGTTGTGTATCGATTTAGGTTCTGTATGAAATTCCCAATTCATCCCGTTATATAGGTACAATCCACATTGTCCTTATATAGGCTTAGAAATCCAGTCCTTATATAGGCATAGCCCATGCTACCCAAATACAGGCATGGCCACTTCCATCCGTTCATCTATGTCACAATGATTTCTAGGAGAACTAGACTCTTAAGCCGTTAGGGACATCCCCTTGCTTGAATATTGATTTCTCCAAGAAACTCATTATTATGCATGAACATCTATTCAAAAGAGGCTCATTTATGACGTTCATATGCCCAACTCTTTCGTCAATACTGGCATTCCTAAACACCTTCAAGGTATAAATATATCTTCACTTGCTATGGCAAAACACAGTGTGGTTCGGTGCAGTACGGCTACCTACTTGCATGATGCAGCTCTCCACAGCAAGTATCGAAGGAAGCCAACTCCCCAGTTGATGCACTGACCAGACGCTGTCATCCTCCTGCTGAGAATCCAGCTCCAGTGTTTCTGACTCCCCTTGTGGGGTGTTGGGAAATTGAGTCCCAGGAAAGAGATACAACCTCTCTCATTCTAAAGTAGGAAGCTGATTAGAACCTAGAGAAACCGTCGGCAAATTCGTTGCAAAATTAAACTAATGCTAAAGCAGCACCTACTTTTTCCCTATTACTAGACTTAGGTTAGGTACACCGGGGTAGGCATACTTTAGAAGCACCAGTTGAGTATTTTAGTCTGTGTTATTTATGTATGCATTTTTATATATGTCATAGCAACAGACAATGCTATTATAGTATTATTTTATATGACTATTTACGCTGAAGAGCGTTATACTTCACATTCTGTCTAATGATTGTAGCAGTTCATATCTATTGCATGAAAAACAACACTGTTCAATGAACCTTTTTATTGAAACGCCCGTCTCTCTATTTTTATGCAACTCTGTAGAAAAGAAGCATACACGATTGACTGAGTGAAATAGTTATCTATTGTTTCCAGGGCTCTGAAGATATTGTTCCGACTCTAAGGGAAACAAAGTTGTCATGTTTGTGCGGTTTTCAGAGACTAATCTGCTCTTGTTCTTTTGAGAAAGTTTCTAGTGACCTCTGAGTTAGCTGGCACACACACAATTAAGTTTAATATACTCGATAGAGACATACTGACCTTAGTCCTATGTCAAATCTATAGTGTATGTTATTCCAATGTGCAGAGCTTATTAGGGATATAGGAACTACACTACAGTTGTGGTATAAAACAAGACTGATCCAAATGCACCAGGTCCTGGATACACATGCGGAGACGGTCAGCCAGGACCTTTCCTAGCAATATAGACTCGAAATTCAACAGGGATATGAGGCTATCTTCTGGAGGGTGGCCCAGATTGAGGAAGACAACAATTTTGGTGTGTCGCCAATCCTTTCCCAGAATACACTGCTCTGAGGCTGCGTGTAGCGCCTTGAGTAGATGAGGGCCGAAGGTCCCCATATGACGGCGCATGAAGTCTCACAGGAACCCGTTTGGACCGGATGCACGTCTTTATGGCTTGATTTTGCTGGTGAGAAGTGTTACTCACAGCCCTGCCAAGTACAACGCATCAGGTGTTAGACAAAAGCATTTCAGTGTGGTGGTCCGTACTGAAATGCAAATTCACGCACAATAGTCATAGCACCTGCCTCTGCTGTCAAGCCATAACGCCACTATACTGAAACTGGAATGGCAGCACGCCTGTGCGACAGCGCAGCTCCTGGTATGCTTTGCGGGCTGCTAGCTACAATGTATTAGTTAAAATTGGAAGCAATCCTCATGGCTGCGTGAGCATTACGCAGGACCTGGCAATGCCAGAGCAGTGCTTACACTGCAGTGCGGTAATTCAAACATAATCATGAATGATCCCTGCCACCGCCAAGATCCCAACCCACGGGCCCACATTGGTCGCTGGAGTCCAGAGCACGCACTTTGCAGCTGCTGAGTCTGAATGCAGCCCGGGTGGCACATTTGCCGAGGGAGTCATTCGTTGTGGCCAGGAGGACTCTGCTTTTTATGAATTGAAAGAAAGCAAAGTTCTGGTAAAATAGGCTCATCAGTGCTTGTTGGTAAGAGTGCTCGGTTTTAAGATGCATGCATTTAATAAATATGCATGCTTAAGCTCATGGTATTTCAAGAAAAAACGTGCCTTGGAGTTGAAAACATTCCCAACTTCAGCCTAATCAATATCTAATCACTAGTGTATGATTTTTATTGATCTAGCTAGCTCTTTAGTGGGGCGATCACTGCCCCAGTTGTACGACGGCAGAGCCAGAGGACAGGGCCGCCAGTCACTTACTCTGTGCCCCCTCCCCTGGAGAGAGAACAAAGACTTTAACATGCAAGGGGTGCTCCCTTTGACCTTTTGCAGTAACATTCCTATACCTGAAGCGGAGACAACCTTTAACAGTATTTAACATTATTCCTGCACTGGTGAATATTGTATTGTCTTTCTATATCTCAAATCTTGCTCCCCATAGCCCACTATCTCCACAAGTGGCACCAGCAGAACCCCACAAGGCACCCTCTCCTCTTAGCCTGTCTGGTATTTTTTGGCTGCCTCCAATGCCACCTCATTGCAAACACATCCCTCGGCTGGCAATTACCAGAGCCCATCAGGTGATCCAGGCAGGCCCCTGTGTTTTGACCGATCGCCTGTCTTGACCGCAGCACAGCCCATTCTCACCAGGGGCTCTTCAGGCCCCCAGGGCACCCCAGTAAAAAGATACCGCCCTCCACTGGGTCATCCCTCCTTCATGCAGCCTCCACTTCGGAGTCTTCTCCTCAGGGGCCTCTGTACCACTGCCTTGCTGCAGGCCTCACATAACTTTGTTCCTGCCGTTAGCCCCCTCTTTCGGCTCTCTGTCCTAACCCAAGTGGGAGAGGAACGCAGATGCCTACTATTAGCAAAGGAATGCAGAGTCAAACATGACATGTTCTTTCAAAATCATCTGAAAGAATATGTCGCGCTTGAGATTGCCACATTCCTTTTCCTAATAGTGCACAGCTGCGGGGCAGATAGTTTTTTAAAAATGTTTATTAATTTTTTGATTAGTTTTATATAGCACTGGCTAGACCCTGAGGTATCAGAGCGCTTTACATAAGACACAGCGGGTTTCAAGTTATAAAAATATAACATAAGTTGATTTTTCATATTAAAAAAGGCATTCTGAGCTTCAGGAGTAGTGATGAAGGACTATCTGCATGGAAGACAGAAAGAGAACACAAGTTTGAGTTAGGGTGGAAGGGAGGGAGGGAGGGAGGGATCAGGGACCAGGATGTCAATCAAACGAGTATATTTGTAGAGCCCTTTTCGTCACCCCTGAGGGTATCCGGAAGCTAAATGTAGTTCAACGAATACAACAGACTGATGCCCCAGAAGAGAGGAATAACAAAACATCAGTTTTGCAGCTATCAGCAAGAGGGCCTGTAATTCTGTACAATGACAAACAGTGCGAGACAATCTGACATGTGTGACAGGGAGGCGCGTTGCCACAAGCAGAACGTAATATTTTGTTGTTTTTACAGAATCCCTATTATTTCTATATATAGTGGTCTGCATCATAGTTTAAGCCACAATAAATACGGAGCATGGGAAGAGGGCAGTTGTGATGGGTGATACACTTGAGAGGTACAATCTTCTGTTACCTACAGTTTACGTTTTTTAGTCCATACAGCGGCGCAATAGGTTTGGTGTATTGCAACCAGCCATAATTATATATACTCTTTGGAGTCTGCTACGCAGGATCTGGGGGAGTTTTCCTCTTAACAGGAGAAGGGCAAACCATATGAATGAATGCACACAGATGGCATTTGATGTCTGGGATAGCACAGGAAAAAAGTAGGGGAATTACATAATGCAATCAACCACAGTACCCGTCTGAGGAGTCCACCCGAGTTTGACTGGTACAACTTATAGAAAAACACATTATACAAACAGTTTTGATATTTGCTCAAACGGGAACACTTAATGGAACAGCCTCTAAGAATGCGCATTACACAGCCTGCCCATAGGAGGGGGCAGTATTCAAACAAACAAAAAAAAGTGTGTTGCTGAGGAAACTATTAATGGCGGCCTGATGCTTTTGAGAAATGCAGTATTACAAAGTTCTAAGATGAACAGGCATAACACAGGCAGACTTGTGACAGTCTTGCGCACAGGTATATTTGTTAGCAGTACAAATCCAAAATTAAACATAAACATCTCACACACATTTAAATCGACTGCAATCAATGTTGTACTCCTCAGGTTAAACAGTACTCTAATACTTGTCTAGAGGATTTTCTTTTCAAAGTAACCCAAGCGCATCTGGACATTCATTTGTGCCTCACCACAAAGATTGCGGGCCTTTGTAAGAGTATTCATGTTAATTGCAGCGCACGACGGGGCTGCGATTAACATGAATACTTTCACAAAGGCCCACAATCTGCCCCGCAGCTGTGCACTATTAAAAAAAATGCAGCAAGTGCAGGGGCCACATGCTCGTATGACAACATCCAGTGACTGTATGTTTCTGTAAAGTTAAAATATGTCTTACATATTGAAGAATGAGTGGATGTATAAGTGTCTGGATGAAGGATTTAGTAGGTGCATGACTGACTGTATGAGTGAGTGATTAAATGTGTCTCACTGAGTGCATGGGTTAGTGACTAAACTGTCTTAATTTGTGCATCATTATGTCTGTTGTTCTGTAAACTGTTGCATGTGTTGATAAGTAGCTATATGAGTAACTATATGGGTTATTGATTGGTTGCCCAAGTATTTGTATGGGAGACTGAGTGTGTGTGTGGGTGGCTGGGAGGTGTATGACTCTGTGCATAGATGTGTGAGCAGTTGATTCACTAGATGTATGGTTTCAAAAGTGCATGTGGAAACAGCTGTATGGGCGGTTGACTGTGTGCATGAGTGTATTGGTGAGTGAATGGATATCTCAGTGCTACATGTCAAAGTAAGTACATATGTAAAACACAGTACATGTGAGAGTTGACATATATAAATAACTGTGCATAAGAGCCAGTGAATGTGGGAGTGGCTGTATGGATCATTGTGAACTTGTATCAGGGATTGTATAAGAGAGTAAATATGTGTTAGTATATGTTTGAATAAGTAAAGTTTGTATAACTGTATAGTTGAGGAAATGGAGGTGTGATTGATTCTTTGCATGACTGACTAGGTGTGTGAGTAACTCCATGGATGAGTGACAGTCTGTGAGTGTCTGTTTACACTGATTGTATCTAAGGTTATATTAGAGTCTGAAGAGGTTCATCGTATTATCACATGAATGATATCATCAGTGATGTGATCAGTAATGTCAAATGAGATGTCATCAGTGATGTCATCAGTGATGTCATTTGAGATGTCATCAGTGATGTCATTTGAGATTTCATCAGTGATGTCATTTGAGATGTCATCAGTGATGTCATCAGTGATGTCACTGACCATGTCATGAATGATGTAATATGTGACATCATCAGCAGTGGATTGCGGGTGCGCGATATATAGTTAGTGCAACTAACTATATATGGAATTTCAATGGTTTTGTGTGAGTAAAATAAGGTTTTGTAAATGCGAATTCCTAACTATATATGGTCTATAACCTATGGTTTTTTCAGTGAATTTTCAAGGTTTTGTAAATGCTAATTCCTGACTATATATGGTCTATAACCTATGGTTTTTTCAGTGAATTTTCAAGGTTTTGTAAATGCTAATTCCTAACTATATATGGTCTATAGCCTATGGTTTTTTCAGTGAATATATATATATACATACATATATAAACATATATCATCTGTATATCTATATAAATACAAACATAAATGCATGCATACATATACTTATATGCATACAGATGCATGTTATTTACATGAAAGTTGAAAAAACACTAATAAAAGCAAAGCTAAAAAGCCACCTCATTACAAACAGAATGGCTTTAACTTAAACGAGGGCGAGATCTATTGCATTTTCAATGCTTGTTTACTTTGGTTCCATCAAGAAGGCATTCAGATGTGTCACACATTTGCCATAAATTCTGAATGTTAGCACTCTTTTGCACATTAGATCACTGTAGTAAAGCTACTGCTCACCAGGGACGTCTGCTGCTGGTATTCAAAGTGCATGTTTCAGTCTGCATGTCACAATTTTTTTAATGAAATAGAAGTGCATTTGAGAAGTCACTCAAAATGATCCCTAATTTTTCTTTCTGAAGCACTAATCATACTTTCTATGGCAAAATTAACCCCCTCATGTTGTTCCTTTTTAAATTGAGTGTTTTCAGACTTACCACTTCATTCCAATCAAGATGGCTTCTGGTGTGCCATACTTTTGTCATAAGTAAGACTGTTAGCGCTCTAGTTGTTCTTTAGAACACTCTGGGACATTCTGTCATTGGGCTATACTTGGGGTACATTTGGGTGATATTTGGGCTACATTTAGGCTCGTTTGTCTCTGGTGGCCATCTTGGGAGACTGTATGTCAGAATTTTTTAATGAAATTGAAGAGGGTTTGAGAAGTCACTCAAAATGTGCCCTAATTTTTCTTTCTGAAGCACTAATCATACTTTCTATGGCAAAATTAACCCCCTCATGTTGTTCCTTTTTAAATTGAGTGTTTTCAGACTTACCACTTCATTCCAATCAAGATGGCTTCTGGTGTGCCATACTTTTGTCATAAGTAAGACTGTTAGCGCTCTAGTTGTTCTTTAGAACACTCTGGGACATTCTGTCATTGGGCTATACTTGGGCTACATCTGGGTGATATTTGGGCTACATTTGGGCTCTTTTGTCTCTGGTGGCCATTTTGGGAGACTGCATGTCAGAATTTTTTAATGAAATAGAAGAGGATTTGAAAAGTCACTCAAAATGTGCCCTAATTTTTCTTTCTGCAGCACTAATAATACCTTCTATTGCATAATATACCCCCTCATTTTGTTCCTTTTTAAATTAAATGTTTTAAGAGTTACCACTTTATTCCCATCACGATGGCTCCAGGTGTGCTATACCTTTGTAATAAGTAGGACTGTTAGCGCTCTAGTTGTTCTTTAGAACACTCTGGGACATTCTGTCATTGGGCTATACTTGGGCTACATCTGGGTGATATTTGGGCTACATTTGGGCTCTTTTGTCTCTGGTGGCCATTTTGGGAGACTGCATGTCAGAATGTTTTAATGAAATAGAAAAGGATTTGAGAAGTCACTCAAAATGTGCCCTCACTTTTCATTCTGCAGCACTAATCATACTTTCTATGGCAAAATATACCCCTTCATGTTGTTTCTTTTTAAATTAAATGTTTTAAGAGTTACCACTTTATTCCAATCAAGATGGCTTCAGGTGTGCCATACCTTTGTAATAAGTAGGACTGTTAGCGCTCTAGTTGTTCTTTAGAACACTCTGGGACATTCTGTCATTGGGATATACTTGGGCTACATCTGGGTGATATTTGGGCTACATTTGGGCTCTTTTGTCTCTGGTGGCCATTTTGGGAGACTGCATGTCAGAATGTTTTAATGAAATAGAAAAGGATTTGAGAAGTCACTCAAAATGTGCCCTAATTTTTCATTCTGCAGCACTAATCATACTTTCTATGGCAAAATTTACCCCCTCATGTTGTTTCTTTTTAAATTAAATGTTTTAAGAGTTACCACTTTATTCCAATCAAGATGGCTTCAGGTGTGCCATACCTTTGTAATAAGTAGGACTGTTAGCGCTCTAGTTGTTCTTTAGAACACTCTGGGACATTCTGTCATTGGGCTATACTTGGGCTACATCTGGGTGATATTTGGGCTACATTTGGGCTCTTTTGTCTCTGGTGGCCATTTTGGGAGACTGCATGTCAGAATGTTTTAATGAAATAGAAAAGGATTTGAGAAGTCACTCAAAATGTGCCCTAATTTTTCATTCTGCAGCACTAATCATACTTTCTATGGCAAAATATACCCCCTCATGTTGTTTCTTTTTAAATTAAATGTTTTAAGAGTTACCACTTTATTCCAATCAAGATGGCTTCAGGTGTGCCATACCTTTGTAATAAGTAGGACTGTTAGCGCGCTAGTTGTTCTTTAGAACACTCTAGGAGGCTGCAGTAGAACACAAAGGAATCAACTGACAGTCTCTGTCCTTGTTGGATGTACATGTTTTACTGAGAATGTCAGACTTCATTTTCACATGACTGAGAAAGATAATGTGAATTTACAGAAAATATGCTTTCAGTTTAGCTTATAGATCCCCTTCCAAACCACTGTGGGAAAATCATGAGATATTAGTTTTCTTTTAAACAATATTCATGATATCACAGCAGAAGGTTTTTTCACATGGTAAAATCACCTTAGAACCCACCACAATTCCTAAAACGAGTATGGTACCATCAACAAATGGAAATTAACATGGGAAAAACGCGTTTTGGGACCCACCTTTTTTCTCGGCCCCCCCTTGATGAAACCCCCCCCAAATTGTCAGGGGCTGCTCAGAAACAAAATGTTCCATTTTCCTGAAAATTTCAGCCAATTCCGTCCACAAACGCCAAAGTTATTAGACATAGAATTTTCAAAAATCCCATAGAGAAAAAATCCTAACTATATATACCTACTGGCGACCGCCAGTAGGTAATATATATATATATATATATATATATATATATATATATATATATATATATATATATATATATATATATATATATATATATATATATATATATATATATATATATATATATATATATATATATATATATATATATTTATATATATATATATTTATATTTATATATATATATATATATATATATATATATATATATATATATATATATATATATATATATATATATATATATAAATATATATATATATATATATATATATATATATATATATATATATATATATATATATATATATATATATATATATATATATATATATATATATATATATGTATATTACCTACTGGCGGTCGCCAGTAGGTAGTTATAGTTAGGATTTTTTTCAATGTTAAATCTCAAAATTCTATTTGGAATAACTTTGGCACCGGTTGACGAATCTGCCTGAAAATTTCCTGAAAATGGCCTCGTCGAGCTCCGGTCCTTCCCTGAAAGTTTGGGGGGGATACGTCAAGCGGGGGCCGAGATAAAAGGGGGGTCCCAAAACGCATTTTCCCCATGTTAATTTCCATAGGGCGGTCAATTTCACTTTTAGCCCGAACGGCTGAATGGATTTACACCAAACTTGGCAAAATTGTAGGGACTGGTAGCCCGATGTGCCTTTGCTATGTCTCAAGATATGTGCTCCAGTGGATTTTGAGTAATTTAGGTGCCAAAAAATATATATATCTATAGGCGCTCTCCGGTGCGCGCACCGGAGTGCGCTCCTGGCGCGACACGCGACTTGCCCGCAGAAAGCTGATTGGCTCTTGGGTGTCTGTAAACATTCTAAACAGTCTGGAGCGGCCGCCATCTTGTGTCTCGGTAAAATCGAGACACAAGGGGTTTGAAAAAAAAAGGGGCAAATGACCATAAGGGGGAAGAGTAGACCCCCTCTGACCCCCTAGGTTTGATGTAGGGACTAAAATAGGGTCCTGCAGGGCATTAAATTTTTTTTTTCGTTTTGCGCGGGGGAAGCGCATGGTACGCGCACCGGCGAAGCACGGGGAAAATCCAGGACCATATTTATGAAGGCCTTGCGCTGTTAGTTTTGCGCCTCCTGTGCGTCAATTTTTGTGACGCACCAGCGGTGTAAAAAAATGCGCATTGTTATGCAATATTTAAAAAGTGACGCATCTATCTAGATGCGTCACTTTTTAAATATAGTGCAATGAGGCACATTTTATTACACTGCTGGTGTTATGCGTCACTTTTCTGTGCGCACTCCTTATGACATTCCAGATGTGTCATATTTAATGTATGACGAATCATGTTGCAAGGAGTTACAGATACGTCAGTATTTCTGACATATCTGTAAACATAAAAGTGATGCGAGGCAGGTGCAAGATTTTGACGCAACAGCATCCTAAAAGTGACGCAGAGAAATCTTATAGATTTCAGTACGTCGTTATTACCAAGCTTTTTGCGGGGGAATGCCCCCTTTGCATACATTATACCTGATGCAGATATAATGAGTCCATCTAACTATAACGTGGGAATTTCAATGGTTTTATATCAGTAAAATTTCCAGCTAACTATAACTGGTGTGAAACCTATGGTTTTTTCAGTGAATTTAATAGGTTTTTTAAATGCTAATTCCTAACTATAACTGGTGTGAAACCTATGGTTTTTTCAGTGAATATATATATATATTCACTAAAAAAACCATAGGTTTCACATCAGTTATAGTTAGCTGGAAATTTTACTGACATAAAACCAATGAAACTCCACGTTATAGTTAGTTGGACTCACTATAACTTGCGCGCCTGCAATGCACTGCTGATGACGTCACATATTACATCACTCATGACATGGTCAGTGACATCACTCATGACATCACTGATGACACCATCCAGTGAATGTGTGTCTTTATGAAAAATAAATATGTTTTATATTTGTATTTGTAAAGGACGATGGAAGAGTAAATGGTTAAATAAGTGTGTAAATGGATGTTTTTTTTAAAAGAATTAATTGGTTAACTGCCTTATTAAGTGTATCTTAATGAATACATATATTAACGAGTAATTTTTATATTTTAAAATATATGTATCAGTGTTTCACTTTGTGTATAAGTGGCTGCATGGGTTGGTGACTGACTCACTGTTTGTATGTTTTTTGAAGACAGCATATGTGCAGGACTGTATGGGTGGATGAGTGTGTATATGTGTGTGTTAGTGAGTGAATGCCTGTCTCACTAGTGTCTTTATGAGTAACTACATATGTTTTAATCTTGTATATATGAGCATTGATGTATATAAGTCAGTATATGTGAGAGTGAGAGATTGAAAGAGTTCCTTTTTAAATAAGTATGTGTTTCTATAAGTGATTGTTTAAGAGAGTATGTGTAAGT
This sequence comes from Lissotriton vulgaris, assembly GCF_964263255.1. Lineage (NCBI taxonomy): Eukaryota > Metazoa > Chordata > Amphibia > Caudata > Salamandridae > Lissotriton > Lissotriton vulgaris. The sequence continues at coordinate 393,746,213 of NC_141694.1, read as the reverse complement.
TTCCTTAGAAGTAATGTGCTAATGTATGTATAGCTGTATATGCAAATAAATGGATGTTCAATAGTTTATTTGCATGTGTGAGTATGTGTGTGAGTAACTTTTGTAAGACTGTCAGTGTGTAACAGGATGTATATGTGTTTCACTATATATGATGAGTGAGAATATGTATGAGTGACTATATAAAACTGTTGGTGTATGAGTGGATGTGTATATAGATGGTGGAATTACTGAATTGGTTTTTGTAACTGGTATGGGTATCTCCATTTTTTTTGAAAATGTTAGTTTCTATTGTTTGAATATGTGTTTCAATGGTTACATTACACTGAAAGGAGGTCTGTCACTCTGTCACAAGGATGGTGTCATCAGTGATGTCATGAGTGATGTCACTGACCATGTCATGAGTGATGTAATATGTGACGTCATCAGCAGTGCATTACAGGCGCGCAAGTTATAGTGAGTCCAACTAACTATAACGTGGAATTTCATTGGTTTTATGTCAGTAAAATTTCCAGCTAACTATAACTGATGTGAAACCTATGTTTTTTTTAGTGAATTTAATAGGTTTTTTAAATGCTAATTCCTAACTATAACTGGTGTGAAACCTATGGTTTTTTCAGTGAATTTCATTGTTTTTTTAAATGCTAATTCCTAACTATAACTGGTGTGAAACCTATGTTTTTTTCAGTGAATTTCAAACGTTTTTTAAATGCTAATTCCTAACTATAAGTCTCAGTTTATATGTAAGACTGTTAGCACTCTAGTTGTTCTTTAGAACACTCTGGTACATTCTGTCATTGGGCTACAGTTGGGCTACATCTAGCTGATATTTGGGCTACATTTGCATTTTTTGGTCTCTGGTGGCCATCTTTGGGCTACATTGGGCTACATTGGGCTACATTTGGGCTACATTTTGGCATATATATAGCCCAATGTAGCACAATATATATTTTATCAAAGTTAATTTTCGTAAAAACCACTTAAGAATAGGGCTACCATTCCCTACAATTTTTCCCATTTTTTTTTTTTATTTTTTGCTTTGGAGCGCTCCCGGTGCGCTTCCCGGGGAGCGCCCCGAAAAGCGTACTTTTATAAAGCGCCCCCGGGCGCGCTCCGGGGAGGGTCCCGTAAGCGCCAATATCGCGAACGAAAACATGATCATGACGTATCGCGTAGCCGCGTCCGCGTGATACGCACGGCGTAAGCGCACCCGGAAGTACTCAAGCGAATACGAACGCGCAACGTAAACATCCGACGCGCTTACACTACGCGACCCGGAGCGCCCCCGTGCGCTCCCGGGGGCGCGTAGCGTAAGCGCGTCGGGTCATGTGACCTGAAAATAACACTTTTCATTGGTTCATAACAGTTTTAGTTTCATAATGATGAAGCCCCTGGTCTTGTGACCTGAAAATAACACTTCTCATTGGTTCAGGACAGTTTTTTTTCAAAATGATGAAAGACCCCACCTTTTTTCCTTATTCTGACTTTGTCCTTTGACTGAGGAAGACCTGTTTGTACATCTCTGTACCTTTTTGATCTTAATAATGGCTTCAGTAGCAGCAGCAGCTGGTGCATCTGCCCCACCACCACCACCACCAACAGGACCAGCTCCAGATTATATTGGTGGTCAAGAACAGGAGGAGGAGGAAGAGGAAGAGGAGGAGGGGAGGAGAAGATGGCTGCCTGAAGAAAATACCCCATACAAACCCAAGCCACACATTGTATGGGAGTTTTTTTCAATCCCAGAGGGCAAGAAAAAAGTGAATGCGGCCAAGGTAACTTGCCTAATCTGCAATGAAGAACTTTCACGGGGCAACCCAAACAAAAAATATTCATTTGGTAACCATACCATGATTCGTCATATGACCCGAAAGCACCCAAACAACTATTCTCGTGCAGAGTTCAGGGAACTGGCCAGTAACCTCCCCCAGTCGTCAAGGACCACCTCCCAAAGAAACCAACCCACTTCATCGGGACCAGAAACATCAGAGATGATGCCTTGTATTCAGCCAAGATTTGCTGATTTTAAAATCACTTGTTCTGCATGTGGCAAGCTTATCGCCTATGGTGAAAAAAGCGTAAAGCTCATCGTCCTTGCAGGTGATAATCACAAGTGCCCCAAAAAGAAGTAATTTTGGGGGTTTTTGTTTTTTTGCTCCAGTTGAGCCAGTTTCAATTCCCTTTTTTTGTTTCTCCACCTAAAAAAATACAAAAAAAATATAAAACTGTTTTGAAAAGCCAAAAAAAGTACAAAATGTTCAAAAAACACAAAAAAAATATAAAACAACAAAAAGAAGAAAAAAAAAGTTCTTTTTAGAACTACCTCCAATTTCTAAATAAAGGCTTCTTTTTTTTATAAACTCTGTCATCTTTTTCCCTCATTTTACGCTCCCCGGTGCGCTACCTGGTGCGCGTACCGGGTGCTTCCCCCGCGCAAAACGAAAAAAAAAAATATTTTAAATGCCCCGCGGGGCCCTTTTATAGCCCCCACATCAAACCTAGGGGGTCAAGGGGGGGTCTACCCTGCCCCCTTATGGTCATTTCCCTCTTTGTTTTGCCCACCTCTCGTGTCTCGATCCTACCGAGACACAAGATGGCGGCCGCTCCAGACTGTTTCGAATGTTTACAGACACCCGAGAGCCAATCAGCTTTCCGTGCGCACCTCGCGTGGCGTGCCCGGTGCGCGTACCGGTGCACGTACCAGTGCGCGGCTATAGATATATATATTTTTTTGAACCTTAATTACTCAAAATCGACTGGAGCACATATCTTGAGACATAGCAAAGGCACATCGGGCTACCAGTCCCTACAATTTTGCCAAGTTTGGTGGAAATCCATTGAGCCGTTCGGGCTAAAAGTGAAATCGACCGCCCTATGGAAATTAACATGGGGAAAACGTGTTTTGGGACCCCCCTTTTATCTCGGCCCCCGCTTGACGAATCCCCCCCAAACTTTCAGGGAAGGACCGGAACGCCGCAAGGCCATTTTGAGGAAATTTTGAGGCAGATTCGTCAACCGGCGCCAAAGTTATTCCAAATAGAATTTTGAGATTTAACATTGAAAAAAATCCTAACTATAACTACCTACTGGCGACCGCCAGTAGGTAATATATATATATATATATATATATATATATATATATATTTCCTCTCTCTTCCTGTGTTGCCAGCAGAAATAAATGAAGTCACACTCTCACAGTTACGTTGCTCAGCAGCATTGTTAATTTCTTCTTAAATCAATTTTCAAATAGAAGTACAGGTGAACAACCTACGCGTTTCGGTATGCATATACCTTGGTCACTGTTGGTTTGCTCTAAAAAAACAGCATTTTTTTATTGTTAATTCATTACATTATTTCCTATCTCTTCACATTGAAGGACAACCGCATTGTGGGACATATAGTCACGAACATTAATTTTGCAATTTTAATGTTATCAGATATTTACAGATTTTGTATTTATGCAATATAGATTCTGGACGGTAATTTAAGGCGAGTTCAAGGGAATTAATCCATTTATTGTATTTTAACATTTTTTTAGTTTTGTAACTTTATTGTTCCAACACTCGCTACTTGTGTCTTTTTCATTTTCTTTTCCAGTCTATATTGTCCATAATTGTTCATACCTTAATATTTTTTCTATAAAACTGCTGTTGTTAGGACTGTTATAGCATTAAGTTTCTCTTTGCAATGTTTCTTTATAAACACTTTGTCTGTTGTGAAACCACTTTTTATTTCTCTTCCTTTTCATTAGGAGCAATTTATCATTTCCGGGGAGCCTCAAAGGTGTATATATAGTTCTTCAGATAAATTCAATCCATATGGTGACGTACTTCTAAAATTAAGAACGTGTCTGGCCTCTTTCTGCCTTGGGATTCGTTCTCTGTTGCCTCCACGTTCACTCGGGGGAACAGTTTCAATTTCACTGAACTTTAAACATTTCCAATCTCCCTTATGATGAAGTTCCACATGTTTTGTGATGGCGTTTTTATCCTTATTTGCCGTCGCTCTTACGTGTTCAAGGACTCTCTTCTTGAGCTCACAAATTGTACTGCCCATATATTTTAGTTTACATGGCATTCAATTATGTACACAGTGTACTGGCTTTTGCAGGTGATGAATTGCTGTATCAATCAATCAATCAATCAGAGTGCTTGTAAAACACGCTACCCACCCGTGAGGGTCTCACTGATGAGGTGAGGGGGGTGCCGCTACTGCTCGAAGAGCCAGGTCTTGAGGAGTCTACTGTAGGTGGGTAGGTCTTGGGTCTGCCATAGGTGGGTAGGGAGGGTGTTCCAGGTCTTGGAGGCGAGGTAGGATAAGGATCTGCCACCGGAGGTCATTCGTTGGATGTGGGGGACTACGGTGAGGGCGAGGCTGGCGGAGCGGAGCTGGCGGGTGGGGGTGTAGAAGCTTAGTCTGCTGTTCAGGTAGGCTGGTCCGGCATTGTGGAGTGCTTTGTGTGCGTGGGTGATGAGCTTGAAGGTGATCCTCTTGTTGACGGGAAGCCAGTGTAGGTCTCTCAGGTAGAGGGCCTATGTCACCGTTCTTCTTGTTTCAGTCGGGATCCACTTGTAGATCCTGCGGAGGGTGTTGTAGCAGTAGGAGGAGACGGCGTTGACCTGCTTAGACATGGAGAGGGAAGAGTCGAGGATGAATCCTAGTTTGCGTGCATGGTCAGTGGGTGCCAACGCTGTTCCCAGTGTGGTCGGCCACCAGGAGTCGTCCAAGGCTGAGGGGGTCCGAGGATGATGACCTCCGTCTTGTCCGAGTTCAGTTTCAGACTGACAGAGATCCTGAGTGGATAGAGTTCATGACCTTGCATGTCTCATCGTCATTGACGGTAGACCAGGAGGTAAGGCGGTTGGCACTGGTGGTGTTCACAGGGGAGGTGGAGTCTGGCGTAGTCGGCGGTCATGGTGTTGAAACTGTCATGGATGTCAGCGATCTTGAGGTGGAAAAAGATGGCCAGTGAGTCGCACAGTTCTTGTGAGGGCGGGATGTCGTTGGCGCTGGGGTTGGAGAGTTCTTTTACGATGCTGAAGAGTTCTTTGCTATCATGGGCGTTGTTCTCTAGGCGGTCTTTGAAGGAGGATCTCTGGGCTAATCTGATGAGGTGGTGATGTCTGCGGGTGGCGTCCTTGTGGGCTGCGTGGTTGTCCGGTGTGCGTTCGTGGAGCCATTTCTTCTCCAGTTTCAGGCATGCGCATTTGGATTTCTGGAGCTCATCGGTGAACTCTCTTGCTGGCGTGGCTGTTGGAGGGTTTCTCGAGTAGGGTGAGGGTGTTGGTGCAGTCGTCGATCCACTGTCTGTGGTTGCGGGCTGTGGAGTCTGGGTTGGTGGGGTCAGTGGGTGAGTTCTGGGCGAGGGTGGTGATCAGCAGGTCTTCTGTGACTTTGCTCCAGCAGCGGCGAGGAAGCTGTTGGGTGCGGTGGTTGGTTTCTTGAAGGTGAAATGGATGCAGCGGTGGTCGTCCAGTGGAGTTCAGTGGTGTGGTCGAAGGCAATGTGGGTGCTTGTGGAGAAGATGGGGTCAAGCATGTGGTCGGTGGCGTGGGTGGGTGCTGTGATCTTGTAGCCGTCTGGGATGGCTATGGAGATGTCTGGTGCCAAGGAGTCGTTCCACCAGGTCTCGGTTAGGAAGGCCACGTCTGGGGCGAAGGTGTCGAGCATAAGCCAGAGCTCGGCGGCGTGTTTGCGTGCAGAGCGGGTGTTGAGGAGTATGCAGCGGAGGTGGTTGGGTCCAGTCCTTGGAGGTTTGGTGGCTCTGTCGCAGGTGAAGCTGCAGATGTGACAGGAGAATGATCCGTGGGTTGTTTTCGGGGCAGCCTTGAAGCAGGTGTGGTTTTGGCCGGTGTTGAGTGCGTGGAGGTTGCTGGGGTTGTAGCAGAGTCTGGTGTTGCGGCGTTCGCGGGGTCCAGGGGTTCTGGCCCTGGGCGCGGTCCAGGCGCGGACTGGCGCAGATGGGCTTGCTTTAGGCGTGCCTTCGGCGCGCCAACGGCGCGGACGCACAGCGTCCGGCATATATGGGGAGGTGGGAGGGAAGAGCAGCTGGGAGGCGGGAGGCGGAAGCAGTGAGTGGGCAGGAGGGTGGGGAAACAGTGGGACAGAAAGCAGAATTGGGCACAGAGAGGGGGAAAACAGTGGCATAGAGGTCAAGAACAGGGCACAACAGAGGGGAAAAATGAGTGGCACAGAAGCAAAAACGGGGCACACAAAGGTGGAGAAACAGTGGCACAGAAAGTGAAAACGGGGCACAACAGAGTGAAAACGAGTGGCACAGAAGTAAAAATAGGGCACACAGAGGGGGAAAAACAGTGGCACAGAGGGCACAAACAGGGCACAGAAACGGGGTAGAGCACACTTACCTGCGGGTACTCGGCAGCTGCAGCAGGTGCACACAGGCGGAGCTGCGTGGAGGGGGAGCGACCTACCAGGAGGGTCTGGGGTCGCCATATTTTTCCATCTGCCATGATCAATTCCTTTATCAGATTGGCTATTTGGCACACTTTACAGCTGTGACATTTTGTAAAGCCTTTTATTTTCAGCCATCGTTTTTTTCTTTTATTTGGTTCTTAGAGGGCTGTGGATTAATCTGTATTTAAGATTCGTGGCCCTGCGGTACGTAATGGTCGGATTATTTCCCATTAGTTTGCCAATTGCGTTATCCAATTTCAGGATTTTCCAATTTTTTATCAGAAACTGTGAGATTTCTTTAGATTCTTGGGTGTAATCCAAGATTAGGCAGTTTGGATCTTCTATTTGTGTTTTTTTGTTTTTGTTTTTGCCATTGGTTCTTTTTGTGACAGGCATTCCTTTCTGGATTTCTCATTAGCTCTTAACTAACATTTGTTTATAATTATGCTGTTATACTTCTCGTTTAAGAATCTGTTTTTGTTTTTACACTGTGATATAGCCGCTCTTCTTCCTCGCTACAAATTCGCCTTAGTCGGAGGAACTTTCCATATGGGATCCTGGCAACCAGAGCTGGTTGGTGGATAGTTGTTGCTTCCAGGGTGGAATTTGTGGCTGCTATCTTTCTGTGCAGGGTGGTATTTAATTTTCATGTTCTTGACATATATCTCAGTGTCAAGGAATGTTACCCTATCACTGCTGATATTGTAGGTGAATTTCAGGTTCTCTACACTTGAGTTTAGAACTTCAAAGTATTCCTGAAAATCTGCCACACTGCCGTCCCATTATATAGAAGTATATATATATATATATATATATATATATATATATATATATATATATATATATATATATATATATATATATATATATATATATATATATATATATATATATATATATATATGTATATATATATATCCTCCAATTTGGCTCCGTTTTACAATCCTCTGGCGCTCTCCTCACCGGTGCTAATGCTCCAAAGCAGAGCCCTGCTTTAATTTATTCGAACAAATCCCTTTCCCACGGGAGTCAGTACTCACAGGTTTCAAGTTTCCCAAATTTCTTTATTCCGTTGTCAATCTCTCCAAACAGTAACACAAACCAACGCGTTTCGCAACAGCAGTTGCTTGATCACGGTGATCGGCGGTTGACTGTGTGCATGAGTGTATTGGTGAGTGAATGGATATCTCAGTGCTACATGTCAAAGTAACTACATATGTAAAACACAGTACATGTAAGAGTTGACATATATAAATAATTGTGCATCAGAGCCAGTGAATGTGTGAGTGGCTGTATGGATCATTGTGAACTTGTATCAGGGATTGTATAAGAGAGTAAATATGTGTTAGTATATGTTTGATTAAGTAAGGTGTGTATAACTGTATAGTTGAGGAAATGGAGGTGTGATTGATTCTTTGCATGACTGACTAGGTGTGTGAGTAACTCCATGGATGAGTGACAGTCTGTGAGAGTCTGTTTACACTGATTGTATCTAAGGTTATATTAGAGTCTGAAGAGGTTGATCGTATTATCACATGAATGATATCATCAGTGATGTGATCAGTAATGACAAATGAGATGTTATCAGTGATTTTACAAGTGATGTCATTTGAAATATCATCAGTGATGTCATCAGTGATGTCACTGACCATGTCATGAATGATGTCATTTGAGATGTCATCAGTAATGTCATCAGTGATGTCACTGACCATGTCATGAATGATGTAATATGTGACATCATCAGCAGTGGGTTGCGGGTGCGCGATATATAGTTATTGCATCTAACTATATATGCGAATTTCTATGGTTTTGTGCGAGTAAATTAAGGTTTTGTAAATGCTAATCCCTAACTATATATGGGCTAAAACCTATGGTTTTTTCAGTGAATTTCAATGGTTTTTTAATAGCAAATATCAAAAGCTGTCAAATGTCAAGTACGTGATAGGTAAAAACTTTTTCGTGTTTATGCACGCTGATGTGCTTTGAACGCTGCCCCCCCCCTCTTTTCTCTTAGTAGTACTCTCTCTTTGCAGATAGTGAAGGGTAGTTAACGCAGGCCTTTACCCCCGTTGTAATCCGTCGTGCCTGCTTGTCTCTCCATTTGATTGATTGTTATCCAAGCATTTATTGTTTTACAATTGATTCTCTTTGGTTCATTCTCTATTTACAAACAAGCACAAAGTCGCAATACTCTGTTTAGTCTTTGCAGATAGTGAAAAATCATGTAAAAAAACAAAAGTCAGTAGGCCACTAATGGGATCTCTTTTTGACCTCGCTAAAATAGAAACATTAGGAACAACCCTTCATTAGAAATATGAAAATAGTGAGATGAACTGAGCTCCACACCATGAGGGCTGCAAGACAGCTCGGCTCCGCCACCCACCCCGCCCAAAATAACGATAAACTCTATGCAAATATTATAAATATATACAACACACCAGCAAAGTAACAGGGTAAAACAATTTATTAAATAACTATTTACATAACTATTTTATACTTTTTGTTGCCTGATCCGGCTAGCTCAATCGATCGAGCATGAAACTTATAAACTCTGATAGCAAGCGTTGCTGCTGATGCTATGCAGACAAAAACTGGTTTTCAGTTTGTACATTCATCAAGATTTTTCCATCCAAGGCTGGTTGAGAGTTTGTAGAATGATAGCTTCAGATTTTCAACATACGGTGTGGTGGCGCGGACTGGGAGGGGGCGCTTGGCTCCTGCCCCCTCCCCAAGTCGTGTTGCCCTGGTGTGGCCTAAGATCGCCCCCGATATAGGCGGCCGGCTCCCGGGGTCCGGCGGAACTTTTTGCCTTTTGATGACTCTTCCATTCTGGACCTTCTCCCACAATCCGTTTGACCTGAAGACACGCTGTAGTGGGGCGCCCCTTTACCGTTTCAGTTGCCATTCCGCCCGCTTTTGCTACACTGTGCCTCTTCCGCCATTCAGCTGTTTACCGTCCGCTCTTGCGACTACAGCGTCTCGCTCACCATGTAGTTGAGTTGCTCCCGCTCTTGCGATGCAGCGATAGGCGGCTGCCACAAGACTCTCAAAATGGCGGCCGGCTCTTCAGATTTGGGCGTGATCCACTAAAATGGCCCTGGGACAACTTGGAACTCGGACGCTTGTCTGCTAGGGCTTGGGCCCCATTCTCGAAAGCGTCCACTGAGCCTTGAAGATTCTACAAAAGTCTTGGGGGCCCCCGACTCCCGCCGGCTTCTGGTGGGGAGCGGCTGCCATGATTGCTCGTGGAATGGCCACGACTGAGCTACGAGATTGTGGTGCTCTCATGCTGATGCCAGCTTCAGTCTGAAACATCCAGAAACACTGTAGACTGCCAATTCGATCAGTTCCGGTAGCGCCCCAACGTGACCCGGTAGGGAAGAACTTGCCCTCCCCTCTTTGACTGATGGTTCTTGTTGCCTGTCCCTTCTGTTGTCATTTAACAGAACTTTTTAGACTACTGAAAGGGGTTGTGTTCCGACCGCTGGTTGGTGGAGACATTTTGACTATATTCTGGACCTACGTTGTCGCGTAATGCGTTATATGAAACGCCGCGTTAGCGCACCCGGAAGTGCTCCTGTGCGCGAAGCGCAGCTTCCCGGAAGCGATCCGGGGCGCGGCGCGTAACGTAAGCATTTACAGGTCATGTGACTTGTTTTTAAAACTTTTAATTGGTTCATTTTACTTTTGTTATTCTAATGATGAAAGGCTTGGTCATATGACCTAAAAATTACGCTTTTTATTGCTTTCGAACATTATTTTTTCTTAAACATATATGTTATAATGTTCCAGGCTAATGTACTTTCCCAGAAAATTTACAACTGTCCTGCAAGTAAAATATATTCCTTTTTCTAGCAAAAGGGCGTTTCTTCGTCCCATGACGGAGCCGTTGAGCAAAAGATGCTCGGCCTGCTGTCTTAGTCGCCGATACGCCTGAATATCAGATTCTTATCGATCACTTTATGTTGCAGGAGTAAAAAACACAACAGCCCTTGACCATTTATCTTAACTGCGTTCCTGCGTATTATACCTTTTATCCGTCATATAATTGGACTGCTTTATTTCACTTGCCTTTTACTGATTCGAAAACAGTGACTAAAATTAAAAACTTTACCAATGTAAATACTACTACCATGTTTTGTTTTAAAAACCTTTATTGTGAAAATGTCAGTATACAAATACGGGCCTATAACCACGTGGGCCGGCCACGGAGCAAACTGGAATCGTATATGATGAGGAAACATTTACACTGTAGAGGAACGTAACGAGCGGGCCATTAGGTTGCAAGAACTAAGGTGTCTAACAGTTGCGGAATCGGTGGACGTACATTTTGTAATTAAAATACGACAGGGCCACTTACAATAAAATTTTCTAGATACACATTTGCGGGCAAGTACCATGGGTGACGTTAATTCGAACTTACAATAGTACAGTAATCAATAACACATCAGAACTTAATATCAATCAGGATGTCGAAATATTCAATCAATTCTCGTCCCCGCCCGCCATGTGCTTCAAAACTGCATACGTATCTCGTGATATCAAGGTTGTTCAACCAGTACACAACAAGGAGTTACGAGTCCCATTTATACCGGCGCCATTTTGGGCGAGGCCGGGCAGGTCCAGGATATAGTCAAAATGTCTCCACCAACCAGCGGTCGGACCAGAACCCCTTTCGGCAGTCAAAAAAGGTTCAGTTAAATGACAACAGAAGAGCTAGGCAACAAGAACCAACAGTCAAAAGAGGGGAGGGCAAGATCTAAAGCCATTGTTCTACAAACTCTCAACCAGCCTTGGATGGAAAAATCCTGAAGAATGTACAAACTGAAAACCATTTTTTGTCTGTATAGCATCACCAGCAACGCTTGAGTCAGCTTTGTTTGAAGCCGCCATTTTGATTCAATCAATAGCGTCCCCCTGCACACATTCAGGGACCTGGTCGTGTCTTCAGGTCAAACGGATTGTGGGACAAGATGCAGAAAGGAAAAGGAAAAAAGTTCCGCCGGACCTCGGGAGCCGGCCGCCTATGTCATGGGTGATCTTTGGCCACACCAGGGCAATAGTGAAGCTGCAGCAGGTGCAAATAAGCTTCAGACAGTGTTACAAGCACTGCTCAGAACTCTCAACTATGGCACCCAACATCCAGGACTTGCCATCCGGATCTTGGCTCTCAACTATGGCACCCAACATCCAGGACTTGCCATCCGGATCTTGGCGCCTTGTGCTGGTTCCGACCTATTCACACATCGGTCCGCTACTGACACCACCTCATAAGCCAACGGGGCACCCCACGCCGACTTTCGGCGCAGCATTGTAGGATGGCCACACCAGTGCGGCAACTTGCTGGACACCACCTCGGTGCGATCCAGATCTCGGCGCGTTGTGCTGCCTTCGGACTACTGTAGCCGCAAGTGCGGACGCAACTCAGCTGGATAGCGAGTGAAACACCAAGGGGCGCCCCACTGCAGCCGAGGAGCCTCCATCTTGGGGGCAACGCACAGCATCACATTGCTTTCTCAAACAGCCCCCACTGACTGACGTGACCTCACAGGCCAACGGGGCGCCTCACGCCGACTTTTGGCGCAGCATTGTAGGATGGCCACACCAGTGCGGCAACTTGCTGAACACCACCTCGGTGCCATCCGGATCTTGGCGCGTTGTGCTGCCTTCGGCCTATTCGCACATCGGTCCGCTACTGACGCCGCCTCACGTGCCAACGGATTTTCTACGCTTTTAATACCAGCGCGTAACGTAAGCACAACAGGTCATGTGACTTGTTTATAAAACTTTTCATTTGTTCATTTTACTTTTGGTTTCCTAATGATAGAAGGCTTGATCATATGACCTAAAAATAACACTTTTCATTGGATTAAAACATTTTTTTTTTCCCATACGATGAAAGCCCCACCTTGTTTCTGGATGTTTCAGACTGAAGCTGGCGTCAGCATGAGAGCACCACCATCTCGTGGCTCCGTCGTGGTCATTCCGCGAGCAATCATGGCAGCCGCTCCCCACCAGAAGACTGCAGGAGTCGGGGGCCCTCAAGACTTTTGTAAAATCTACAAGGCTCAGGGGACATCCGAGTTCCAAGGTGTCCCAGGGCCATTTTAGTGGACCAGGCCCAAATCCGAAGAGCCGTCCGCCATTTTAAGAGTTCTGTAGCAGCCGCCTATCGCTGCACCGCAAGAGTGGGTGCAACTCAACTACATGGTGAGCGAGACGCTGTAGCCGCAAGAGCGGGCAATAACCAGCTGAATGGAGGATGAGGCACAGTGTAGCAAAAGCGGGCGGAATGGCAACTGAAACGGTAAAGGGGCGCCCCAGTACAGCAGACGAGCCTCCACCTGGGGAGGCCCGTTCACGCCGCCTCCCCCCCACCCCGGGGCGCCCCACGCCGTTTTTCCGAGCAGCATTGTAGGATGCCAAAACCAGTGCGGCAACTTACTGGACATCACCTGGATGCCATCCACATCTCAGCGTGTTCTGCTGCCTTGGTGCCTTGGGACTATTCGCACAACAGACCGCTACTGACGAGGCCTCCCCCCGCACCACCCGGGACGCCCCACGCCGTTTTTCGGAGCTGCATTGTAGGATACCAAAAACCAGTGCGGCACCCAGGTAACATCACCTGGGTGCCGTCCAGAACTCAGCACGTTGTGCTGCCTTGGGACTATTCGCACAAAACACAGCTACTGACCATTGTTGCTTCTTTTTTAAAAAAATGTTTAAATGTATTTACTGTTTTTGTTGCGTTGTATATATTTATAAGTTATTAAAATGTTATAATCCTACTACTTTGTTGTAGTGCTATATATTTTTTATGTGACACATAATTGTAAAAACTTTGATGTACAAAGAGGCATCCCTGGAATCTTCCGCTTCAGGCTCGGACCCACACACCCTCACAGTGAGAATCCCCTCCCCAAGCACAATACAGGATGGTTATCAGATAGTAGGAACGCGTGTGGTGTGACGGATCTCATCGGGTGGGGGCCTTGATCTACTGTAACTCCTTTGAAGAGGGTGATTCTCTACAGCTGGGGCCATAAACTACACCTGCAGGACTAGGTGATAGCCTGGGACCGGCCTGGACAATCGGACACAGAGGAAGAGGAGTGTCAGAGGGTGCAGTAGTGAATAGGGTGAAAGGGAGGTGTCGGGCGGGCACAGGGTGTGATTCTCAGAGAAGAACAGCGCAGATGGGAGGAGGTTTCTGGCCCATGCATGAGAGAGAGAGCGGGGGTGACTAGTGCGTGGGGGAGATGCTTGCGAGGGTGGGAAGCCATGCTGAGGATCAGCGGCGTGCAGAGAGTGGGTCTGGTCAAGGCATCTAAAATGGCTGCCGTGCTCAACAAAAGTGTGGCATTGCAAAAAAGGCAAGATGGCGCAGACAATGTTTATCAATGAGGATTAATTTATAACAATTATTTTTAACAAAATATTTAATCGCAGTGACAAAATGGCGGTCAACAGTTCCTGATTTCCATCGAATCAAACGTTAACAGACGTCACGCAGCAAAAAAAAAAAAACGCTCACGAACAGCGCAGATGGGAGGAGGTTTCTGGCCCATGCATGAGAGAGAGAGCGGGGGTGACCAGTGCGTGGGGGAGATGCTTGCGAGGGTGGGAAGCCATGCTGAGGATCAGCGGCGTGCAGAGAGTGGGTCTGGTCAAGGCATCTAAAATGGCTGCCGTGCTCAACAAAAGTGTGGCATTGCAAAAAAGGCAAGATGGCGCAGACAATGTTTATCAATGAGGATTAATTTATAACAATTATTTTTAACAAAATATTTAATCGCAGTGACAAAATGGCGGTCAACAGTTCCTGATTTCCATCGAATCAAACGTTAACAGACGTCACGCAGCAAAAAAAAAAAACGCTCACGAACAGCGCAGATGGGAGGAGGTTTCTGGCCCATGCATGAGAGAGAGAGCGGGGGTGACCAGTGCGTGAGGGAGATGCTTGCGAGGGTGGGGAGCCATGCTGAGGATCGGCGGCGTGCAGAGAGTAGGTCTGGTCAAGGCATCTAAAATGGCTGCCGTGCTCAACAAAAGTGTGGCATTGCAAAAAAGGCAAGATGGCAGACAGTGTTTATCAATAAGGAATAATTTATAACAATTATTTAAAACAAAATATTTACTCGCAGTGACAAAATGGCGGTCAACAGTTCCTGATTTCCATCGAATCGAACGTTAACAGACGTCACGCAGCAAAAAAAAAAAAAACACTCACGCACAGCCGCTGGAAGACATGTATCAACATATATGAGCCTCCTCAGCCACCCTCAGAAAACATAAGGGGTCAGGATACGTCTCCCGTACCCCCTTATACCTAGTAATTTAATTAAATCGAAACACAAAATGGCGAGATCACGTTTCGCTACCAGTTTGCGACCCGGTTCGCGCACCGAGAAGCGCTTCTACCGCGAAAAATCAAATTTTTATTATTTGCCCCACGGGACCCTTTAATAACCCCAACATCATTCCTAGGGGCTCAAGAAGGATCTACCTTGCCCCCTTTCATTAAATTCCCCCTTCGTTTTTCTCCTCCTCTTGTCTCTCGATCAAAAGTTCCATAGAGAAAAAATCCTAACTATATATACCTACTGGCGACCGCCAGTAGGTAATATATGTATATATATATATATATATATATATATATATATATATATATATGAGGTATGTAAAGCTCTGAAGGTCCGCAAGTACAGCAGGTGAAGCCACACAAACAAACAGGAACCAGCAAGACCCTGGATGGTGCAATATTTTTGTTTATTTAAGTTTCAAGCCCAGCACCAGTCCGCCATGACGCGTTGCGGCTAAAGATAGCCTTGATCACATGACGACGTCATGGAGGCTGACCACCCATTTAAAGTGCAACAATGCCATCACGTGACATAGAAAGGGAAAAAATACTGTTTCATTATGCAGTTATTTCACAGAGTTAATAACTGCATAAATGCCGGTATTGCACAGAGAATACAAATCAGTAATCGATGGTTAAAATATCTGTAAAATACATATTCCAAACCCGAATGTAAAACCTCAGTGACCAGATAACATTGTGTAAATTGATGGAAACACTATATAAATATACAGTTAAAACCTATAAAATGAGTATAAATGTTAAAACCTATAAATATTCACATATAAATATTGCCATTTAAAATCCATCAGATCAAAGCACCCTCCGTATGTCGAATAGGGCAACAGAGGATAAATGCAAAAGGATAACAAATAATCCTGATTGTCGCACATTCATGTCTGATCAAAGGAAATAATGCCCAAGTGGGCTATACATTAGCACTGAGGTAAAAGGTGAAATTGAATCTGTGCAAATACGCGTAATTAGGGCAAGTATGTCGTGATGGCAATGAAGTGCTTACAGAGAAAAGTGCAAAATTGTTAAATCAATAAAAATAAGAAAACAGTTACAAATGGGTCAGGAGGGGTCCACGATGCATGTTAGAGTCTCATTTCCCTGGCCTAAACTCAAGTTTTACAGGACAATCAAAGTACTGATGAGAAAGTGCAATGTGCATGTCACAGAGTGAGCAGATACTATAGATAGGTGTGGCAGTCCTCCCCAGTGTTGAGCCCTTGCAGTGTCTTGGTATCTAGTAATATAATGTAACAAGCCTCTAGCTTTCGCAACAGGGACTCTCTGTCACCTCCCCTCCTCTGGGGGGGAACACAATCTATCACAAAATATTTTAGCAAGGAAGCATCTTTCCCATGAATCTTCGCAAAATGCCTGGCTACAGGATATGAGGGATCTGCGTTGATGATCGCTCGCAGATGCTGTAGAATGCGTTTGTGGACTTGTGGCCTCGTACTGCCCACATATCTTAGCCCACAAGGGCATTCTAGAACATAAACTGCAAATTCAGATTTGCAGTTTAGTTTTTGCTTGAGTTTAATGGGAAACGGGGAACGTGGCGTGCTCACCTCAGACTTGCTGGTGCCATTTTTGCATGCTTTACAAGTAAAACATTTCAGGAAGCCCTTACTTTCGTCTAACCAAGATCCCATAACCCCCTCTGGGCTGCTAGAGATCAAGCTTTCTTGCATTGACCGGGCTTTCCGATAAGTTATACTAGGGCGTTTGGGCATGACAGGGCCAAAGACAGGATCACTAGAAATGAGGGACCAATTGTCCTTGATTATTTTATGAATACTTTTGTGTTGATTACTGTATCCAATAATCAACCTTGTCTCCTCACAGGATCTATTAGCGGGAGACTCAACATGTTTAACTCCTGAGCCCAGGAGTACTGTCCTGTCCATTCTGTTGGCTCTCTGTATGGCACTGTCTATAGTTTCTGGTTTGTAACCCCTTTGGAGGAATCGGGCCCTACATTGGGATTGCGCCAGCCGGCATAGTTCCTCACTGCTGCAAATTCTCCTGACACAGAGTATCTTTCCATAGGGGATACTCCGTATCAGGTGTGCTGGATGGTGACTACCATGATTCAGAAAAGGGGGTGGTGATGAACAGAGTGTCTGAATTAAGCAGACCACTCTTACCCAGTCCAAAGATCAGGGCTTGATCCATCACCGTATTTTAGCTCACTGCACCATCCCAGCTCAGAACTTGGCTATATGCAAATTAGTCTGACCCTGGCCCAGTGCATCATGGGAACAGGGCAGACCAAACTACCAAGCCAATTCTTATACTGGGAAGGAAACAAGCTACTGGGGACCGGTTTCTGGCATTTCAGCCGTCTTCGGCCGGGCTTGCTTGAATCCTGATGGTGCAATGAGCTAGGGACTCACATCTGAGTATACCCTTCCACGCTTATGGTGGACAAAAATGATTCAGAAAAGGGGGTGGTGATGAACAGAGTGTCTGAATTAAGCAGACCACTCTTACCCAGTCCAAAGATCAGGGCTTGATCCATCACCGTTTTTTAGCTCACTGCACCATCCCAGCTCAGAACTTGGCTATATGCAAATTAGTCTGACCCTGGCCCAGTGCATCATGGGAACAGGGCAGACCAAACTACCAAGCCAATTCTTATACTGGGAAGGAAACAAGCTACCGGGGACCGGTTTCTGGCATTTCAGCCGTCTTCGGCCCGGCTTGCTTGAATCCTGATGGTGCAATGAGCTAGGGACTCACATCTGAGTATACCCTTCCACGCTTGTGGTGGACAAAAATGATTCAGAAAATGGGGTGGTGATGAACAGAGTGTCTGAATTAAGCAGACCACTCTTACCCAGTCCAAAGATCAGGGCTTGATCCATCACCGTTTTTAGCTCACTGCACCATCTCAGCTCAGAACTTGGCTATATGCAAATTAGTCTGACCCTGGCCCAGTGCATCGTGGGAACAGGGCAGACCAAACTACCAAGCCAATTCTTATACTGGGAAGGAAACAAGCTACCGGGACCGGTTTCTGGCATTTCAGCCGTCTTCGGCCCGGCTTGCTTGAATCCTGATGGTGCAATGAGCTAGGGACTCACATCTGAGTATACCCTTCCACGCTTATGGTGGACAAAAATGATTCAGAAAAGGGGGTGGTGATGAACAGAGTGTCTGATTAAGCAGACCACTCTTACCCAGTCCAAAGATCAGGGCTTGATCCATCACCGTTTTTTAGCTCACTGCACCATCCCAGCTCAGAACTTGGCTATATGCAAATTAGTCTGACCCTGGCCCAGTGCATCATGGGAACAGGGCAGACCAAACTACCAAGCCAATTCTTATACTGGGAAGGAAACAAGCTACCGGGGACCGGTTTCTGGCATTTCAGCCGTCTTCGGCCCGGCTTGCTTGAATCCTGATGGTGCAATGAGCTAGGGACTCACATCTGAGTATACCCTTCCGCGCTTATGGTGGACAAAAATGATTCAGAAAAGGGGGTGGTGATGAACAGAGTGTCTGAATTAAGCAGACCACTCTTACCCAGTCCAAAGATCAGGGCTTGATCCATCACCGTTTTTTTAGCTCACTGCACCATCCCAGCTCAGAACTTGGCTAAATGCAAATTAGTCTGACGCTGGCCCAGTGCATCATGGGAACAGGGCAGACCAAACTACCAAGCCAATTCTTATACTGGGAAGGAAACAAGCTACCGGGGACCGGTTTCTGGCATTTCAGCCGTCTTCGGCCCGGCTTGCTTGAATCCTGATGGTGCAATGAGCTAGGGACTCACATCTGAGTATACCCTTCCACGCTTATGGTGGACAAAAATGATTCAGAAAAGGGGGTGGTGATGAACAGAGTGTCTGAATTAAGCAGACCACTCTTACCCAGTCCAAAGATCAGGGCTTGATCCATCACCGTTTTTTAGCTCACTGCACCATCCCAGCTCAGGACTTGGCTATATGCAAATTAGTCTGACCCTGGCCCAGTGCATCATGGGAACAGGGCAGACCAAACTACCAAGCCAATTCTTATACTGGGAAGGAAACAAGCTACCGGGGACCGGGGTTTCTGGCATATCAGCCGTCTTCGGCCCGGCTTGCTTGAATCCTGATGGTGCAATGAGCTAGGGACTCACATCTGAGTATACCCTTCCACGCTTATGGTGGACAAAAATGATTCCGAAAAGGGGGTGGTGATGAACAGAGTGTCTGAATTAAGCAGACCACTCTTACGCAGTCCCCGGTCCCCGGTAGCTTGTCTCCTTTCTGGTGAAGAATTGGCTTGGTTGTTTAGTCTGCCCTGTTCCCATGATGCACTGGGCCAGGGACAGACTGATTTGCATATAGCCAGGTTCTGAGCTGGGATGGGGCAGTGAGATAAATAACGGTGATGGATCAAGCCCTGATCGTTGGACTGGGTAAGAGTGGTCTGCTTAATTCAGACACTCTGCTCATCACCACCCCCTTTTCTGAATCGTTTTTGGCCACTATAGGTGTGGCAGGGTATACTCAGACATGAGTCCCTTTCTCACTGCTTCATCAGGATTCAAGCAAGCTGGGCCGAAGACGGCTGAAATGCCAGAAACCGGTCCCCGGTAGCTTGTCTCCTTTCTGGTGAAGAATTGGCTTGGTAGTTTAGTCTGCCCTGTTCCCATGATGCACTGGGCCAGGGACAGACTGATTTGCATATAGCCAGGTTCTGAGCTGGGATGGGGCAGTGAGATAAATAACTGTGATGGATCAAGCCCTGATCGTTGGACTGGGTAAGAGTGTTCTGCTTAATTCAGACACTCTGTTCATCACCACCCCCTTTTCTGAATCGTTTTTGGCCACTATAGGTGTGGCAGGGTATACTCAGACATGAGTCCCTTTCTCACTGCTCCATCAGGATTCAAGCAAGCCGGGCCGAAGACGGCTGAAATGCCAGAAACCGGTCCCCGGTAGCTTGTCTCCTTTCTGGTGAAGAATTGGCTTGGTAGTTTAGTCTGCCCTGTTCCCATGATGCACTGGGCCAGAGACAGACTGATTTGCATATAGCCAGGTTCTGAGCTGGGATGGGGCAGTGAGATAAATAACGGTGATGGATCAAGCCCTGATCGTTGGACTGGGTAAGAGTGGTCTGCTTAATTCAGACACTCGGTCATCACCACCCCCTTTTCTGAATCGTTTTTGGCCACTATAGGTGTGGCAGGGTATACTCAGACATGAGTCCCTTTCTCACTGCTCCATCAGGATTCAAGCAAGCCGGGCCGAAAACGGCTGAAATGCCAGAAACCGGTCCCCGGTAGCTTGTCTCCTTTCTGGTGAAGAATTGGCTTGGTAGTTTAGTCTGCCCTGTTCCCATGATGCACTGGGCCAGGGACAGACTGATTTGCATATAGCCAGGTTCTGAGCTGGGATAGGGCAGTGAGATAAATAAAGGTGATGGATCAAGTCCTGATCGTTGGACTGGGTAAGAGTGGTCTGCTTAATTCAGACACTCTGTTCATCACCACCCCCTTTTCTGAATCGTTTTTGGCCACTATAGGTGTGGCAGGGTATACTCAGACATGAGTCCCTTTCTCACTGCTCCATCAGGATTCAAGCAAGCCGGGCCGAAGACGGCTGAAATGCCAGAAACCGGTCCCCGGTAGCTTGTCTCCTTTCTGGTGAAGAATTGGCTTGGTAGTTTAGTCTGCCCTGTTCCCATGATGCACTGGGCCAGGGACAGACTGATTTGCATATAGCCAGGTTCTGAGCTGGGATGGGGCAGTGAGATAAATAACGGTGATGGATCAAGCCCTGATCGTTGGACTGGGTAAGAGTGGTCTGCTTAATTCAGACACTCTGTTCATCACCACCCCCTTTTCTGAATCGTTTTTGGCCACTATAGGTGTGGCAGGGTATACTCAGACATGAGTCCCTTTCTCACTGCTCCATCAGGATTCAAGCAAGCCGGGCCGAAGACGGCTGAAATGCCAGAAACCGGTCCCCGGTAGCTTGTCTCCTTTCTGGTGAAGAATTGGCTTGGTAGTTTAGTCTGCCCTGTTCCCATGATGCACTGGACCAGGGACAGACTGATTTGCATATAGCCAGGTTCTGAGCTGGGATGGGGCAGTGAGATAAATAACGGTGATGGATCAAGCCCTGATCGTTGGACTGGGTAAGAGTGGTCTGCTTAATTCAGACACTCTGTTCATCACCACCCCCTTTTCTGAATCGTTTTTGGCCACTATAGGTGTGGCAGGGTATACTCAGACATGAGTCCCTTTCTCACTGCTCCATCAGGATTCAAGCAAGCCGGGCCGAAGACGGCTGAAATGCCAGAAACCGGTCCCCGGTAGCTTGTCTCCTTTCTGGTGAAGAATTGGCTTGGTAGTTTAGTCTGCCCTGTTCCCATGATGCACTGGACCAGGGACAGACTGATTTGCATATAGCCAGGTTCTGAGCTGGGATGGGGCAGTGAGATAAATAACGGTGATGGATCAAGCCCTGATCGTTGGACTGGGTAAGAGTGGTCTGCCTAATTCAGACACTCTGTTCATCACCACCCCCTTTTCTGAATCGTTTTTGGCCACTATAGGTGTGGCAGGGTATACTCAGACATGAGTCCCTTTCTCACTGCTCCATCAGGATTCAAGCAAGCCGGGCCGAAGACGGCTGAAATGCCAGAAACCGGTCCCCGGTAGCTTGTCTCCTTTCTGGTGAAGAATTGGCTTGATAGTTTAGTCTGCCCTGTTCCCATGATGCACTGGGCCAGGGACAGACTGATTTGCATATAGCCAGGTTCTGAGCTGGGATGGGGCAGTGAGATAAATAACGGTGATGGATCAAGCCCTGATCGTTGGACTGGGTAAGAGTGGTCTGCTTAATTCAGACACTCGGTCATCACCACCCCCTTTTCTGAATCGTTTTTGGCCACTATAGGTGTGGCAGGGTATACTCAGACATGAGTCCCTTTCTCACTGCTCCATCAGGATTCAAGCAAGCCGGGCTGAAAACGGCTGAAATGCCAGAAACCGGTCCCCGGTAGCTTGTCTCCTTTCTGGTGAAGAATTGGCTTGGTAGTTTAGTCTGCCCTGTTCCCATGATGCACTGGGCCAGGGACAGACTGATTTGCATATAGCCAGGTTCTGAGCTGGGATAGGGCAGTGAGATAAATAACGGTGATGGATCAAGTCCTGATCGTTGGACTGGGTAAGAGTGGTCTGCTTAATTCAGACACTCTGTTCATCACCACCCCCTTTTCTGAATCGTTTTTGGCCACTATAGGTGTGGCAGGGTATACTCAGACATGAGTCCCTTTCTCACTGCTCCATCAGGATTCAAGCAAGCCGGGCCGAAGACGGCTGAAATGCCAGAAACCGGTCCCCGGTAGCTTGTCTCCTTTCTGGTGAAGAATTGGCTTGGTAGTTTAGTCTGCCCTGTTCCCATGATGCACTGGGACAGGGACAGACTGATTTGCATATAGCCAGGTTCTGAGCTGGGATGGGGCAGTGAGATAAATAACGGTGATGGATCAAGCCCTGATCGTTGGACTGGGTAAGAGTGGTCTGCTTAATTCAGACACTCTGTTCATCACCACCCCCTTTTCTGAATCGTTTTTGGCCACTATAGGTGTGGCAGGGTATACTCAGACATGAGTCCCTTTCTCACTGATCCATCAGGATTCAAGCAAGCCGGGCCGAAGACGGCTGAAATGCCAGAAACCGGTCCCCGGTAGCTTGTCTCCTTTCTGGTGAAGAATTGGCTTGGTAGTTTAGTCTGCCCTGTTCCCATGATGCACTGGACCAGGGACAGACTGATTTGCATATAGCCAGGTTCTGAGCTGGGATGGGGCAGTGAGATAAATAACGGTGATGGATCAAGCCCTGATCGTTGGACTGGGTAAGAGTGGTCTGCTTAATTCAGACACTCTGTTCATCACCACCCCCTTTTCTGAATCGTTTTTGGCCACTATAGGTGTGGCAGGGTATACTCAGACATGAGTCCCTTTCTCACTGCTCCATCAGGATTCAAGCAAGCCGGGCCGAAGACGGCTGAAATGCCAGAAACCGGTCCCCGGTAGCTTGTCTCCTTTCTGGTGAAGAATTGGCTTGATAGTTTAGTCTGCCCTGTTCCCATGATGCACTGGGCCAGGGACAGACTGATTTGCATATAGCCAGGTTCTGAGCTGGGATGGGGCAGTGAGATAAATAACGGTGATGGATCAAGCCCTGATCGTTGGACTGGGTAAGAGTGGTCTGCTTAATTCAGACACTCTGTTCATCACCACCCCCTTTTCTGAATCGGATGGTGACTACCAGCGTGCAGCAGTGTGTTACCCTCTGTGGGCTTGCGGTACAACTTAGTATGGAGGCTATCATCCTGGACGAAGATTTCCACATCCAGGAACACAAGGGATTGAGTGCTGACGCTGCTAGTGAACTGAATATTGAGATTGTTAACGTTCGGTTCTTTTATAAAATCCATCACTTCAGTCTTGGTGCCATCCCATATAAAAAACAGATCGTCAATGTACCTTAACCAAAGTTTCACTTTGGTGTTCATTGTGGCAGCATAATCAGTCATGAGGACCTGCTCCTCCCAGTACCCCATGTGTAGGCAGGCATAACTGGGTGAGAAGCAGGCCCCCATTGCCACTCCCCTGGTCTGTAAAAATAGTTGCTTGGCAAACAAGAAGACATTATTCTCTAAGCATACCTTAGATCATATCTATCAACATTTTCGAATGTTCCTGGAAGCATTACTCTCTCTTCCCAAGAAAATGTTGAGTGGCTTTGAGTCCATCTTGATGGAATATACTGGTGTATAATGAGGTAACATCCATAGACACCAAGATGTAGTTTGAATTCCATCTAAAATCAATAAGTCTCCTTAGTAAGTCACTTGTATCCAAAATAAAGGATGGCAGCCCTTTTACAAACTCTTGTAGAAAACAATCGATGTATTTACTCATGTTTTCCAACAGGCTGTTACAGGCTGAGATAATGGGCCTGCCCGGTGGCTGCTGTTAGTTTTTATGCACCTTTGGGATGGAATAGATTACCGGGGTGACTGGGTAATCCTTTTTCAGGAATCTGAACTCATCCATAGTCAGCAGGCCTTTGCTCCTTTAAGCTGAGAGTTTGGAGTAGATTTCATTCCTGGCCGTATGGGCATCCTGCATAGTAATACGCTTGTCGCAGTCCCTTTCATTGAGCTGTTTAAGAGCTTCATCCAAGTACATCTTACGCGGCCATAAGACCACGTTTCCACCTTTATCAGATTGTCTTACCACCAAATGTTTGTTTGCTTTAAGCTTCTTCATAAGTTTATGGTACTCTTTGTCCCTATAGTTGTAGCGCTTAATTGCATGACCATTTTTGATCTCTAATTCCTTCAGTTGTGTGGTTACTCGGTCATGAAATATATCCACATTGTCCTTCATCATCAGGGGGCAGTATTTTGATTTGGGTTTGAAAGGTGTGGGACACAGTACAGGAAATGGTTCACCTCCAAGCGCTGCCTGATTATCTGTTTGAGAAGGGATCTCCTCCTCCTGAAGCTCCAAAAATTCTTGCGTCAGAGCTGCTCCCACAATGGCCACTTCACTGATTTCACTGGATTCGTTGTGGGCAATGGCAGCACCCAGAGTCCCACTAGATGTATTTGAGTTCATTGTTTTGCGTAAAGCATGGTATTTGCGCAGTTTTAATTTTCGCACATATTTGAACACATCTATCTTGGTTGTGGCATAGTCAAAATCGCCACGAGGACTGTATGTTAATCCTAACGCTAAAATAGATGTTTCCTTTGGAGTCATAGCAATGTCAGTTAAATTGATAACTGCATGAGCATTGGCATTGGCATCGATGGTGACATTTACTCCTGTTGTTGCGCTTGTTGCGCCTTGTTCCGCTGCCATCTGGATCGTGGTTTCTTTTGTCTGCCTCCTGCGTTTACGGCGCTTGCTACTTTTCCGCCTCTCTGCACATTTCCTGTTGACGTGCTGCCGGCGGCTGCCTGGGTTCCTGAGCGCAGGGTTAGCTTGCGATCCTGCTGGACCACCTCCAGCTCCTGAGCTGGGGTAAATTTTCGAAACCCCGACCGTTGTTGACGCCTGTCTTCTGTGTCAGACTCACTTTCAGGTTGCGAGCTGTCCCCTGAAACCGAGGACACCTCAGTCTGCCCTGTGATCACTGTAGTGCCTGTAGTGTTTTTGACGGCGGTAATGTTTATGTTCTGGCGCTGTTTGATATTATCGTATCTCTTCGCGAACGTAAAGATCTGGCCATTTTCGTAATCCATTCTGTCGCGTTGAAACTTGTATGCCTTCCTTCTTTTGATGACATCCTCCTCACGCTTAAGGCGTGTATTCATTTCCTCTCTGTATTTTGTAAGTTCAGGAGAGGGAGGCAGTTTACCAATGTCAGCATTGATTGAGGCTATTTCATCCAAAAGTTTAATCCTATCGCTCTCAGCATACTGAATGTGTATGCCCATTAGGCGCTTTGAACCATCAAGGTTACATTGCGCCCTGTCCGATAACATTTGTGGGTCGGGTTTTTCGTAAGTGAGGGCTAACATTATGCGCAGTCCACGCGGCACCCGCCCCACCTCTAGGTAGCCTGTTAGAGAAGTGTGCTCCCACCACTTGGATTGCTCACTTTTGCTGCATTTTTCAAGCCGCTTGAACAGGTCCTTAGCACCGCTGCTGTGTTCAGGCACGGTATTTGAGCTAGTATTGGGAACGGACTCCCCGGCCGGGGGATCCGTAAACATGCCCCTGGACACCTCCACACGCCCCCTTAACGTGTCTGCCGACATGGTGCGTGTCGATGGGCAAATGTCAAGTGCACAAAAAAAGGCGATACTCCTACCAGGCAATGCTCCTCGGAGTCGACTCTGTTACTCCACACAGGGGATCTTGCAGCTAGTCCATCACAGCGTTGCAGGTACTTGCTCGGTGAGCCCAGGATTCCCGACCAGCTTCCGCCGACCCGATGCCCTGAACTAGTTCCGGTCTTTCCGCTGCGTCGCCTGCAAACAATTCCGCTTTCCCTGGGGCGTTGGCGGCGTCTCCTACACTGAGGTATCGAATGAGTCCCAAGGAACGATGCTTCTTGCCGCAACTTGCCCAGAACGTGGAGGGGTCTCCCAAAATCCGGGGAAGCAATCCCGGATACAAATATGAGGTATGTAAAGCTCATATATATATTCACTGAAAAAGCCATAGGTTTCACACACGTTATAGTTAAAAATTAGCATTTAAAAAACACTCATACTGATACTCTAAAAACCAACTATTAACCCATATTGACACTAGTCACCAACCCATGCAGCCACTTATGCACAAAGTGAGACACTGATACAAATATTTACATATTTAAACATTACTCGCTAATACATGTATTCACTAAGATATACTTAATAAGTCAGTTATACAATTCTTTTTACAAAAAAAACATCCATTTAGACACTTATTTACACATTTATTCTTCCATCAACCTTTAGATATACATATACAAAACATATTTATTTTTCAGAAAGACACACATTCACTGGATGATGTCATCAGTGATGTCATCAGTGATGTCATGAGTGATGTCACTGACCATGTCATGAGTGATATATAATGTGACCTCATCAGCAGTGCATTGCGGGCGCGCGAGTTATAGTTAACTATAACGGGGGAATTTCAATGGTTTTGTATGAGTGAAATGTCCAGCTAACTATACCATGTGTGAAACCTATGGTTTTTTTCAGTGAATTTCTAAGGTTTTTTAAATGTTAATTTTTAACTATAACGTGTGTGAAACCTATGTTTTTTTCAGTGTATTTCTAAGGTTTTTTAAATGCTAATTTTTAACTATAACGTGTGTGAAACCTATGACCTTTTTCAGTAAATTTCTAAGGTTTTTTAAATGCAAATTTTTAACTATAACGCGGGTGAAACCTATGTTTTATTCAGTAAATTTCAAAGGTTTTGTAAATGATAATTCTTAAATGTATTAATTATTTTAAAAAAATATTTTTTTATTAATTTTCCTCATTTTTATAATAAATATTTACATATCATTTTGTTTTATTTATATTTCATATGTCAATGTAAAATAATAACAAAACGAAAGAATTTTTTTTTTCTTAATTCATTGTTTTTTTTACAAATATAAAAATGTAATTTTATTATATTCCTTTTTTTTTTAGATAATCGCACCGTACGCGTACGGTAATCACACCGTCCTTTGTACTGTAAATTGTACTCAGCGCGCACACACGTATATGTCACAAATATGTTTTGACGTTACGCGGCACATCAGCGCTTCCGTGTGACGTCATCTACATTTGTACGACCCCCCGTACGCGTACCCCCAAAAGGTTTATAACGTTAAAAACAATATATTTATGTATTTATTGTACATTTTAAAAGGTAGACTTTATCTGGGCTAATCATGAAAAAAAAATTTTTTACTTTTAAGAACCGTATATTACTTTTTAAAGTAATTACGAATATCGCGATCGTACGTCCAGCGTACATGCACCGTAAAAGCATTGTAAGCGCAACGTAAGAGCTCTGTAAGCGCACCGTAAGAGTACGTACAGTCATGTGACATTAAAAGAAGGGATTTTATTGGTTCATAATACTTCCAACTCCAATTGTTGAAAGACCCCTCCCATTTTGTTCTTTCTACTTGAACTTTCTGAGGAGCAGGATCTTTTTTTCAAGGTGAAGTTCTGTGCAACTCTAGTTCATTATTATGGCTGCTCCGCCTCCATCACCATCAGAACACTCTTCTGATGAGAACACTTTTCTACCTGAGCCTCCTCAGAAGAAGAAAAAGGAGGCTTTCATCTGGAAATGTTTTACTTTTCCAGATGATCAGAAGAAAGTCAATGCTCAATAGATCACTTGCAATATATGCAAAGTGACACTGTCTCGCGGTGACCCGACAATAAAGTACTCGTTTGGGACTGCGAGCATGGACAGGCATGTAAAGAACTTACACACAAACAACTACACGAGGGAGGCAACACGCAGCCTACAGGATGTTCCACCACTTGCAGTGGCGAGAACCTCAATTGCACCACCATCTAGAAACAATCCAACTCACGTAATTGGTCCCCAGTTTGGAGAATTAAAGTTCCTGTGCAAACATTGCAAAGAACTATTATGCTACGGGAAACAGTCAGTGGAGCTGATTGTAAAGAGGCAGGAGCAGCGCCAATGCCCCAAAAAGTGAATTTCTTTTTAATTTCTAATGCAGGTCCACAGTTTTTTTTGGGAAAAGTTCAATTTTTCTAGTTTTTGTTTAAAAAAAAGAAAATGTGAAAAAAATACAAAATAGCAAAGAAAAAAAACAAGTTCTTTTTAGAACTACCTCTACTGGTCAAAAAAAAGAACTATATTTCGATGTTTGTCTGTTAAAGTTTGTCAAAAAGAATGTGTAGTTCATAAATGAATTAATGAATATGAAAGTGCAAAACTATAAGGATGTGCTACAGCATAAATCTATAGGGTGTTTACCTATAGTATACTGTAGTACCTCCAAAGCACTTGAATGTAACATATGCATATAAATGTGGTACAAGTGTATGCTTCAATTTGCACTTTTGGTGAAACTGCGTGGATGAATTTGTATGTATTAAGGGAAGTTTTACAACCCCCATGTGCCTCTTTTACACAATCGTTGCATCACATTTCTGATGCAGCGGTGGTGCAAAAGATGTACCATGATGTATGCCATTTACAATCTGACGTAATTGAAAGGTGCGTCACATTGTAAAGCTGTGCTAGTTCTAGTGCAGTGACTAAGTGAAATGTATAAGATTTCATTCAGGCACTTTTGGGCTTATACTGTGTCAAAACCCTGCACCTGTTTGAAGCAGGTGTAAGGATTGACACAGCATTATGAGCATAGGGCCCAAACAGCATTGCTGCAGCTGCATTTTGCTTGCAATGCAAATCAAGCAATGCGCCATCTTCACAGCACAGATACATCACATATCTGCGCCACTTTTGCCTCATAGTGCACCACATTGTAAATATGGTGCATCCATGGTGGTGATGTCACAGTGCACAGTAACTGTCATATCTCTGGGGATTTACCAGTTATTCTACATCTACTGATTACTGTTTTAATGTGGTGAATGCCTTACTACACACTCTTCAATGAGTCACTAGAAAAGTATACCAAGAGTAACAGAGTGTTTACTAGAAGTGAAAAGATAGAAACTGCAAAATTCAACATAAAAAAGGCAAATTTGCAGGTGCATACAACAATGTATGCACATTCTGTAGGGGTCTGAAGCACTCTATGCCCTTAGGCCTATTTTGCACTATGAGTACTTGACTACTCACATAGGCCTCATTTATGAGATTTTGCCGTGGGAAAGTGCAGCAGGCCTTCCTGCTACGCTTCCCTATGGCAAAAGAAAAATACAGGAATGTGTCATATCTATAAGATGCAGCATATTTCTATCCTTTTCCCTTGCGCCAGTGCACAATGGTCTGCCTGCACCAATGCAAAAACCTTAGCACAATGGAGCAATGGTGTCTGTGTTGCAAGGATGATTATTTTTGTAGAGGTAGGCAAACCTTTCTGTACAAAAATGATCACAAGAGACTTTTCCTTTTCCTACGTATGATGCAGAAAGCAGCACACATACAGAAAAGAAAAAAACGGGTAGAAATAAAACTATTTTTCCCCATTGCACTTCCTTATGCCTCCCTTAGGGAGGCATACGTTTTTCGCAGTGCCTCAGATTTACAGTTTCTTGTAAGTGTAGAGCAGTGTCAAAAGGCCATGGGTGTTGCTGGAAACACCCACAGCAACACCCATTGCACACCCCTTTAACACAGACTACTGCATTAAAAGGTCCGATATTTATCAGGCAACAGTGTACCAAAAAAAGTGCATTAGTGCTGCCTGATAAATATTACGCTGACAGTTGTGCCACAGAACATCACAAAAAGTGACTAGAAACTTTCCTCAGAAAATCATAAGTAAAATCAAAAGTATATCTATAGAAGTTTACCGTACTCTGTACTGTACTCTGTACAGTACAAGTACACTACGCGTACCTTCCGGAGCACAAGCTGCATGCCGATTGGATGTCAACTGTCTGGTTAAATATATATCATCTTCACTTTTAGAATATAGCCTTATAGCTCACCGTAGAGGGCTATACCGGCTATTAAAGGCCCTCTCCAGCATTAAAGGCCTGATTCAAAGTTGAGGGCCTTTAACAAGGGAGAGGGATTTTAATAGCCGGTATAGCCCAGCGATTCTACCATTAGAAGGCAGAATGTTCTAACAAAAAACAACAAAGTCTTCAGGGAGTGCGAGTGGATTGGAATCCCCTCAGGCTCCCTGAAGCCTTTATTCACAGACAGAGCAGTGAACAAAGTAACATTGGAATGTTGGAGCTCCGTGCTTATACCAGTCATTATAAGCCAAGAGCACACCATTGTTATCAGTGGAGCTCCCAACATTCCAATGTTCTAATCGTTTATAGATAAGCACATAGTGCTGTATGGCTCAATACAATACTGAAACAGTAGAGTGAGAGTGATTGATGAAAGTGTAATATTACAGACTGGAGAATTCAACATAGAAAACACTAGTTTGTAGGTACATAGAAGACTGTAAGGATAGTCTATGGAGATTTAAAGCAGTCCAAGACGTACTGTCCTCCATAAATATTTGGATACTGACTAGATGATTACAGTCCTGCAAGCAGACTGTCTACTGAATTTTAAATAACTTAATTTTTAGCAGGGTGCACACTGAAGGATATTCTGTTGAATAGCTCTGTACAATACGGAATAACCAATCACAGAGACTTTGTTGTAAGTCAAAGGATATACACCTGGAAATAAAAATGATAAAACATAAGTTTGCAGGTGCATAGAACAGTGCATACATAATCTATAAAGATTTGAAGCAGTCCATGCCCTAAGACCCAGTTTGTACCATGAGAACTTGGATACTAGCTGAATGATTGCAATTCTGCAAGAAGAGTCTCTCAAACCATTTTTATTTTTGAATCATAATTTAATAGAACTCCCAGCATGATTTCGTCTGAAATTTCATTTTCTTTATCATGAATTTCAAAAGTCATATCATGAAACTCAATGTCGTTTAACGCTTCAAGAAAGTTCTCGTCTAAAGTTTCATCTAAAAAATCCCGGGTAATATCTCCTGCACCAATACTTTCTTCTACATTCTCACTCTCCAGGAAAGGTATATTTAACTCTTCTATCAGAGTATTGGTATTTTCAAATCTATGTTCCATATTCTTCTGCTCCTCTTCCATAGTGCATTTTATTATTTTGTTGTTCCTTGCAGAATAACATAAACACTTAATTTTATCATTTTCCCATAATACATAATAAAAAATTAGCTTTATCAACTATTTTGCTCTTTTAAAAATATTATGCGAAAATCATTCTCAACTACTTTATATGATTATATCTATAAAATGTGCTTATATGAATTTTTAGTCATTTAATTTCATTACATTTTCAAACCAGTCACTCTTCATCAGTATAAAAAAACTAAGGCTATTATAATAAAAAGCAGTACTAAAAAAAGTAAAAAAAGATCTATTCAGCTTACCAGTTCCAAAGCAGTTGATGTGTTGTACTAAAATACAAAGAACACAGGTACACTCAGTATATATATTTTTTTTAATTTCTTCAAATGTATTTTAAAGATACAAACCGTCTTTACAAACTTTTGTACACCATGGATGTTCTGTTACTTCACCTCTGTAGAAGTACATTCCATCGATTATTTTTGACAGTTAGTTATTCTTACCTTCAAAATAACAAATTATAAGAAAAAAATTATTACAAATTTAGCATCTGTAGAAGACAAAAAAAATACAGTTACAATTTATCTTTTACAACACAAAATCATTTCTAAAGCATTTCATTTGCCTTTTTTGCTGTTCTCAGAATATATTTAATTTCACTAGAAACAGTGAGTTCAATAGTACTCATCACATAACAGCGGGCAAAAAAAGACCACCAAGAAGATTATATTAAAAAAAAAAAACAATCTCGATAAGAAACTAAAAAATAGAAATAAAACATATCTTAAATGTTTTTTTCTAACATCAATTTCTTACGTAACTATGAGGTATGTCATTCAATCCTGAAATAACAAAATGCCATCATTAATTGTATTCTATTATAAATAATGTTACTTACAAATATATGCTGACAAAATTTGGAACAAAAAGTTAGTAAAGGATAAACATACTTTTCCCCATGGCCAAATAGTATGTGTGAAATTCTTAGTTTGAAAGTTGTTCAATACTAATTCTGAACATCTGCCTTCCAGCCTTCTGATCCAAAACCACTGATATCATTTGCACCGCCCCCAGTGCTGATCTCTCAGCCCAACGGTATACAACATCTTCATAACCACCCTCACACAAATAGCCCGCCATCTCAACCACAACATCATCTCTTACGTCGACAACACCCAGCTCATCCTCTTGCTCATCAAGGAGCCACATACCATAAAAAACAACCTCCACAACGTAATTAAGGACATCACCAAGTGGATAAAGAGCAGCTCTATAAATCTTAACTCGCACAACATGAAGATACTCATCCTCAGACCCACCCCCTCAGCTTCAGATGACTCCTGCTGGCCAACTACATTGTAAACAGTACCAACACCTACTGTCCATATACACAACCTACAAATAATCCTCAACTCCTCCCTGTACATGTGTAAGCAAGTCTACAGCATTTCCTCATACTACTGTAACACCCTCCACATTCTGCACATCATTTATAAGTACATCCTAAAGAAAACAAGAAGAAATAGACTACTCTGTGGCAACACACTCTACTCAAGAATTCCAGTCAAAAAACTATAACGACTACAACCAATCCAAAATGCCTCCACCTGACTGATCTTCAAAGTCCCCTGCCACAGCCACATCACCCAAAACATGATACAGCTACACTGCCTCAACATCAACAAGAGGATTTTCTTCAAGCTCTTCACCCTCAGTTACAAAATACTTTACAACACCAGACTAATTTACCTTTACAGCAGTAATCCTGAAAGGCCAAATTTTGATCTTAAAATTTTGGCTTTAAAAATATTAGGTAAGAATTTGGCAACTCTTTAGGCAGACGTTGCTTAAAAACTAATTGGCTATCATTGCAATGTATCCAACCTTTCAGACATTTTAAATAAACAGTGTAATGTCCATATGTTGTAGAAGGTCCATCATGAAAAATAATTGCAACAGCTACAAAAGTTCTTCCTGATATTGAAACTTGACCAGCTAAATTTTTTTTTATTAAAGTTTCCAATTTTCTTCCATCAGCTCTACAACGTTGCAGCATTAAAATAACATACTGTCCATATCTTCGTATAAATAATGTTGATGACATTTCCGATTTACATTGGCTACACTCCATGTTTTGACTAGCTCCTCTAACTAGATTGTTAAAAGAAACTGATTCAGAGTCTGGTAAAGTCAAATATATGAATCTTTCAGTGTCTATGTTAGTGCTACATGTAAACAAACAATTTTAACAGTCATGTTGCCATTTATAAGAATGGCCAAAAATATGTTCAATGTCTACACCTTCATCTTCCAGTACATTAAGCATAAACATTACAAATTCCTATCAATCTTGCTGAATATTTTGTGTGAATTGAGTAGAACCAGAACATATGTCCAAAACATTTCGAATATCAAAAACACTTTGTATTTTACTTTTATCACTACTACATTTATCATAAACAGAATACAACAATGAACAGAATCTTTCATCCCGATATTCAACAATTTGCTGTTGCAAACTTTCAAGAAATAAAACAACATTAACAACTAAATTAGCATAGCAGTTGACACCACAACTATTTTCAAACCGATAACCAACTCAACACTGTCCTTTTTCTGTTTGCTTGCAGTCACAGCTTCATCTTGTTTTTGTCTTTCTCTACAGTTTCACTACAAATATTCTCAAATCTTCTTTTTCTACCTACCACACGCTTTTCAAATACTGGATATTGGCCTAAATTGGGAACATATTCTCGTCTTAATCTATTATACACTTTGACACAATTTGCATCTGCACTAACCTTTATCTCCTCAAAATCAATCAAGTACAATCCAGATAAAGTTCTGACTCGGGACAAAGCAACATATGCCATACCCTCTTTAAACACAGTACTTCCAATATTTACTAAAGCAATATCTACACTTAAACCTTGAGATTTATGAATGGTCACCACATATGCCAAACAAATAGCAAACTGTTCTCTGGGTACATACAAATCTTTTACAAGCAAGAACCGAGATGAACAACGACTAAATTGTTGTATTTCTGCAATTTCATTAAATTTGATCGTCAAGAATTCAATCCCATCTCTATTTACATAATTAACAAAATCAACAATTTTACCCATTGCTCCATTTACTAAACCTTTTTCCACATTCAAATTATGGCGTAAAATTACCCTACAGTTTACACATGCATACAAATTCTTTTCTAACCCAGCAGTTTTACCTATCAACTTCTCTAAAGAATCCAATTTCTTCTTCAACTTTTCAGTCAAAATAATAGTGATTCCTTCATGTTCAATTTTGTCAATAGCTTCCAATTTCTTCATTTTCCAACTTTAACGTTTCTTCATTGAATACAGAATATTCACGCAGTGTTGGCATTAAGCAAATTACAGACTTGTTTTCTGCAATTTTCATATAAATTTTCTCAGGAACAATATTTTCATTTGGAAACAAAGTGGGAAGTAATCGTCTCTATAAAGCTTGTTTGCCATGTTCTTTCACTTTTCGTATTCTTATATCTTGAAGAATAGTTCCATAATCAGCATCATTTGCCTGTCGCATATTTGTAATAAGTTCCTTATATTGAAAAAATGACCAAATGTTAACATTTCCAATACTTCCCAAAGACGTTCTGGTATCTTCATGTGCCAGTGTTCTAAACACTGGTTGTCCTTTTACAGGAGTAAGTTGTAGTAGATCTCCAAAAACTCTGACGTGTTTTCCTCCAAATATTACGTCATACTCTGTTTTAAGAATTTGCTGCATTCTCAAATGCACAAAGGCAAGCATTAAGTTCGATACCATGCTTACCTCATTAATAATGAGAAGTTTCATTTTCTTCAAGACTCTTGAAACTTCAAAACAAGCTTCTCAAGATAGCTTGTGGTATTCTAATTTATTTTTATGCTCCACTGGTAGCATTATTAAACAATGTAAAGTAATTCCTTTAATATTGTGTGCTGCCAACCCGGTTGGAGCAGTGACAACACAAGACAAATACGAATTAGTTGTTTTCTGTAGATAAGTTGAAATTACTTAAATTAAAAAACGTTTTCCTATCCCAGCTTGTCCACTCACGTACAATTGGATAGGTTGAAACGATGAGCAAGAGCACTCTTTCTTTTCATGAAGTAATCCATGGTTAATCTACTCTCTCACTTGCTCATATATTTGTTTCTGCTTAACATTTAATTGTTCTTCTAAGTTTCCTAAGTTTCATACATGTTCTTGTGCTTGATGCATTGCTGTTTCCACCTCTTCCATAGCAGTTGCTGCTTCATTTTGAACAAATGGTTCTCCTAGTGGGTCCTGACTCAACAAAGCAGAAGTTTGACTGTCTTGAGAACTATCTCTAGCAATCTCAGCTGCAATTGTAGCTTCTTGCTCAATTTCATTGTTCAACATTTTCACATAATTTGCAAAAACAGAACATTCTATAGTATCTTTAGTTTCATTGAAGGAATCTTCATAGCTCTCGAAATCTCCAAGTAATTCTAATTCTGATTGCCCTGGCTTGAAGAGTTGCAAAAGAGCTAAATAGTAAAATTCAGGTTTAAGTACTCGGTTTCATGTTGCAGCAAGACGTAGACTCACCCAAATGATTCTTCTAGATTTGGAGTATAGATTTGCAGATGATAATCGATCCGAGTCTTCCTACGCTTCAATTTCTCGATGAGATGACATCTTTAAACTGTAAGTATATAATTTCTTACTTAGACTCTTCTCGTGGGAAATCTCTTCCCACATTTCCTTCAATTCTGTCTTTTCTGATTTCATTATGTACGATGTTACATATCGAGCAACAGCAATGGAATTGTCTGCAACATATTGAATATCCATGTTAGCATTCCACATGGACAAAATGACTGGGTTATAGTAATTTATGTATTTTGAATCTTTATTTCTTCTTAAATTGTAGGTATTTTTAGGAGACTTTCTTGTGATAGTATGTCGCAAAGATGACATAAAACTGTTCACTCTTCCTTTCAATATTACTGGACGTGGAAATCCAAAACGACATTTGGTGTCGAATTTGTCCTTAGATTTGTACTTTCTACGACAGTATTTCCCACAAGGATGGCTTTGGAATCGTAAGACTTGTTGTCTTAAGTCCTTAGCCTGTGTACTTTTTGGTATATCACACGTAGCGTATTCTTCAATAAAAGACAACACAGAATCATCTGAATCTGTTCCAAATTTGGAAGCATCTTTGATTCATATTAGCATCTGTATGTGAGGAGCACCTCTAGCTTGATACTCTTTTCTCCAAAAGAAGTCCACAACCTCTCCAAGAGGAGTTTTTTTTTGTTGGTGATAAAAGACATCATAGCTTCAAATCTATGATTAAAATATCTGCATACATTAACTGGATCCAAAGAGCACAATTAATCAGGTGTCTTGTATTCAATATTTAGTTTATTTGGATTTGCCTCTCGAAGAAATTGAAGTAAATCATCCCAAGCATATTCAGCACAGCTTAGAGTAAGGAACCATGTAGGAGTTCCTAAATTCCTGAGCATACATATAAGTTCTCCATGACGACAGTACCAGTACTGATTAGTACCACGCTGGCATGCCATGAGATTAATTAGCTGAGATTCCAAAACATTATCTTTCTGGTGTACTTTATTCATAAATTCCATTGCCGAAACATTTTGCAGATGTACACCTGTTTTCAATATATGGTTTACTGCATAAGAAAGTCCAGACAAATCACTCTCAAACAAAAGATGAACCAAATATGGAATACATTGTCGAAATCTTAGATCTTCTGCATAAAATCTTAATGTCCAGAATTCAGATGCAGGAATCTGCACCGGTTGATCATCATATCGTCCTCCTTTTCCTGTGGGAAACAAATGAGGGAAACAACGAGCTTCCAAGCTTTTTTCCCATACACTAATGAGACTTCCCTTTGCTTCTTTCATTTGGAATAACTCTATAGTATTCCCCATCACTTCTTTGGAATGCAGTGGATGAACAGTGTAATATTCGTAGATTTCTTCAGTTCTGGACAATCCACTTTTTCCATTTTTGTCCAGATGGCAAGTCATTATCTTCTTCAACTGTTATTTCTTCTTCACTCATAAACACATCTTTATAATATTGATTATGTTTTATCAGATACAACGTTGCCTTTTTCACTTTCCTAACATCCACTAATTCCTGCCAGATTTTCTTAGTCTTAGTAGGAACGCCATTAACAAAATAACTAAAGGTTCATCTTCTACATTTTCTACACCAACTGTTTCAATATTTTTGTTTAAATCTAATGGCAAATACACAACTCTTACCTTTAATCCTCTCTGTTAATCTGAAGGAGGCAATTCCCCTGTCTTAGGCTCCATATGAGCTATAGCCTGAAAAGGATGCACACATTGAATAAGAATAGACTCATAGGTATTTAAATCCCCCAGTTCAGAAGGAATATTTACCAACTCAAAATTATTATGCACAGCTCTAGCAGGCATTTTATTGTTGTCTAATTTGTTGAAACAATATTTACAAATACACTCATCACAACCCAAATCAAAAGTATTCTCAACCAACAAATAAGTTACAAATTCCATCCACTCCTTATTATTTTCCTTTTCACATTTTAAATAAAGAGCAACAGTCCTAGTCTGATTTTTATAATGAGTACGTCGACAACAAATACAAGAATAATTTGGTGTTTCACCTGAAACCACCTTGAACTTTGTAATTTCTTGCTAACGTTTTTCTGTACTGCAATGTTGTACATTTTCTTCTACATTTCCTTCTATTAACATATCAATTTCTGCACTATCTTCTTCTGCACCAAAGTAACTAACCGGAATTTCATCACAAATGTTCTTTACATCTGACACAGATCCGTGCAAAAGAGCACTGTTCAACTTCTTTAACATTAGAGCGGGACTTTTTGGATAATACAACGTTTAGCTGCAGCTTTAGGCCTTCTCCCTAATACCTCATCAGCTAACACCTCTTCTGCATTTCTAGGAACAATTTTCTCTTTCTCAATAGGACAACCATTTTTAACATCATAAGCACAACCTGTAGTGTCAACTGCATGCAACAAGTCATTACTATGAAGATATCTCTCCTCATTAAAAAAGGCTCAGGACTTGAAGTATGTTTCCATTCACCCAAAACAACTTCAGAAAAATGTGTTCTGTTAATTACTCTTCTCCACTTACTTTTGTTCGTCATTAAATGGAATGGCTGATCTAGTGATCGAATTCTATTGATTACTAAAACAAAAAGTTTTTTTTTTTAATTCAAAAGCTTTCTCCACTACATTTTCAATACATTTCCTCTTCTTATAAAATGTGGTTTTCTTCTTACAATTCTTTATTAACTTTAAAACATCTTCCTTCTTATGTCGTTAAATTGATTGATCCTCCTTTTATATATACATTTTTTTCTGAAGTTGTTCCATGACTCTTGTTTTTTCTCTTAGTTGCAGAAACAGTCACAGTATTGTTTACTTTGCGTACACTACGGTTAGCGGTTTTCAATCTTCGCAGAAAAGTCTTACCGCCATATTCATGAAAATTTTTGTTGATTTGTGGGGTGATGGAAGTGGTTGTACTAGAAACTGTTCACTGTGATGTGGTTGCGACGTCTGTGCCCTTCTGCTGGGTTCTCCCCTTGTGCATGGCGCGCATGTGCAGGTGGCCGGTTGTCCCCCTCAGATTCACTGCCAGAGATGTCAACAGGTATCCGGCGCTTGGTTGCAATGTTATGTAGTATTGCGCAGACAGCCATTATGCGGCAGCACTTTTCAGGACTGTAATACATGGCCCCAACTGTCTTGTGCAGTATGCGGAACCTGCTCTTGAGCAGGCCAAATGTCCTTTCTATGCAATTCCTTGTCCGTATGTGTGCAATATTGTAGCGCCGTTGCTGGGGTGTAGCAGGGTTGAGGTATGGGGTCAGGAGGTATTCACGGAGGGCGTAGC
Organism: Lissotriton vulgaris; assembly: GCF_964263255.1. NCBI lineage: Eukaryota > Metazoa > Chordata > Amphibia > Caudata > Salamandridae > Lissotriton > Lissotriton vulgaris. The sequence goes on along the minus strand of NC_141694.1, from coordinate 393,707,202 downwards.
CACTGTCACCTGAATGAGAGGAGCAGATGGTGATTGCCTGTGCTGCGCTGTTACATCTTTGCAATGTGACATTTCAATCAAAGTGTACTTACCAAGTAGGTGTCCTTCCCCAAACTCTCCCCTGACCAGTCGTGTGTGGAGTCCACTGTGCCGGAAAATGAAGGAGTCATGGGTACTCCCTGGGTACCGTGCGACGATGTCAGTGATGTATGTCTTGGCATTGCAGACCATCTGGATGTTGAGGGAGTGGTAGCACTTTCTATTGCGGAACATATACTCCATGCCAGCTGGTGGGCAGATGGCGACGTGGGTACAGTCTATACATCCGAGCACATGTGGAAAATGGGCTACATTGTAGAATTGTAGCTTTGTCATGTCCAATTCCTGTTGGCTGGCGGGGAATTTGATGTGACGGTGTAGCTGGGTGAGCATGGCGTCAACAAAAGTGTGGAGGCAGCGTGACATGGAGGGCTGGGATATTCCCCCAGCAGCCGCTACTACCCCCTGGAAACTTCCGGAGGCCAGGAGGTGCAGGCTACACAATACCTGCACATGTGTAGGCACAGCATTGGTACGGCTTGTTGGGTGCTGCATCAGGGGGTCAAGGTCCTGTATTAGCTGCATTATCATTTCCCCATTCAGCCTGTATTTAGCATATATCTGCTCCCTGGTTTGGCCCAGCAAGGTGACCCGCTGGCGGAATATCCTGTCCTGGATCATGCGTCTCCTCCGTGCTAATCGCTGTAGCCTGCGACGCCTCACCACCATGTACATTCCTGGCATTGTGGGACTCCTAATGCTGCTGCTGCTGATGGTCCTTATGTGTGATTGGTCAGGCCAGTACCTGTTGGTGATAGGACAACGGTTTTTTGAAAGTTTTTTTTCCATGGCTTTCATGGTTACCACCTGCTTTGAGTTGTCCTTATTTTGCGCCGGTGCAAAATGCGAATTTTTGGTTCTTCGCTAATTGCGAATTTTCTTGAATACCGATAGCGATTATTTTGCGATTTCGCTATTATTATCGCAGAATCCGTGGTGTGTCGCTATTTCGGAATCGCTAATGCTCAGCGGCTGGGATTCTGCGAATATATTAGCGATTTCGCAAATATGTGTTTGCGAATTCCCTATTTTGTTGTTGAATGCCGATAACGGAAATTGCGCCCGCATTTGCGATTTCGCTGCGATTGCAGGGGCAATTTCACTTCATGAATCAGGCTGTTAGTTTTTTTACCAGGACTTTTTTTCTTTTTGTTACTACAATGATCTTCAGGTAAATGTTGTAGATGAGTCCTCTTTAAATAAACTGCTTTCTTTCGTCCTTTCGTCTTCTCTGTTTTAGAAGGCATGATGATTTTCTTTCAGTGGTGACCAAAAGAATCTATTATAAAAAAATATATATCACTTTAGAAAAATAAATTATATCAAATACACTATTATATTACTTATAAGAAGACAGGAGAGATTATGATAACAATATGAGAATATGAAAATAGAAGGACCTACGACAAGAGAAAGAAGACTACAAGACAATATGAAATATAAATAGATAACAGGATATAAGCAGACAATGCAGTATAAGGGGATAAATAGAGTATGAAAAGACTAGAAAATATGAAGAGATAATGAGGATTATGAGGAGAAAGGTAGTAGTATGAGGAGAGAAGGGGGAGTATAAGAAGAACGATACAGAGTATCAGAGTATGAGAAGACAGGGGGACAGTATAAAAAAAGGTTAGACAAGGGAGTATAAAAAGAAGTGTGACTATTAGGAGACAGACGAGACAATGAGGACAGAGAGACACTAACAGGCCCATTACGATGGCGGGCAGATTGCCCCCGCCAGGCTGCAATACCCACCGCCAGCCTGGTGAGGGCAATCCACCTGCAATCCCAACCAGAATGACCCAAAACCAGAATGACACCCTGCCATGGCAGACAGCTCCACAGCAGTGGCAAAGACCGTCCACCGCTTTTCTGCCCCCGTCACCTTACGACCGGGTGGAAAGGGTTTAACATGGTAGTGTTGTCTAATACACACCACCAGCCATATCATAATGGGCTTTACTGTGTGGGCCCCTTGTACGCTCCCAGAGTAAAAGTGTAATTGACAGAGCACATGAGAGGAACCTGTGGTATCTCCCAGCATTCACATACACAAAGCGGATATGTTGCAGACAGAGGTAGTGATGTTACAAGAGGAGGGGAGATGGTGCAGACAGAGGGGGAGATGATGCAGGCAGAGAGAGAGATGGTGCAGGCAGATGTGAGATAGTGCAGGCAGACAGGGGCATGGTACAGACAGAGGGTGAGATGGTGCAGGTTGAGGGGGAGATGGTGCAGGCATAGGGGAGATGGTGCAGGCACAAGGAGAAATGGTGCATGTAGAGAGAGATATGATGCAGGCGGAGGGGAGATGGTGTGGACAAAGAGAGAGATAGTGCAGACGGAGGAGAGAACGTGCAGGCAGAGGGAGGTATAATGAGTGAGAGAGGATTAAAAGATCAGACAATGGATTATAAGAAGAAGGTGTACTAATAAGAGACAGGGGAGACAATGAACAAAGGAACACACTAAGAGTACAGAAGAGACTGTGTGAAACAAGCAACACTATAACGAAAGACAAGTGAAAATAAAGAAAGAGGGAAAATATCACAAGAGAGGAGACAGTATAAGCAGAGAGAGGTAGACTGTCAGCAGAAACTGTGAAGATGATGGAAAAAGGTGCAACTATAAATCCTTGATTTACACAGATGCTCAGTGTGATTCTAGACAAAATATTTAAAACCATACATTTTACCAAAACACATTTCCCAAAAATGTTTAACTGACTGAAAACATTCTGTGTATATAACCACTACATTTCAGGTGACAATTCTGACACATTTTGCAAAATACATTTCCAATTTGCTGCATTATTTTTTTACCAACATTACACCCAGAAGTGAGACACAATAGAACAAGAAACAGGCCCAAGGGGATTGTAAATCTACCTAAGACTGTATGCAGCAGTCTATGTATTCTGATGGGAGATGGTGGATTAAAAGGTCAGAGAAGCCAGTATAAAAAGAAGGGAGACTATTAAGAAACAAAGCAGACAATAAGGACAGAGAGACACTAAAAGTACAGAAGGGACTATGACAACAAGCAGCACTATAAGGAAAGACAAGTAAAAATAAAGAAAGAGAGAAAATATCACAAGACAGCAGAGAGTATAAGCAGAGAGAGGTAGACTGTCAGGAAAAATGGCGGGGATCATGGAAAAAGGTGCAACTATAAATCCTTAATTTACCCAGATGCTCAGTGTGATTCTAGTCAAATTATTTAAAACCATACATTTTACCAAAACACATTTACCAAACTAAAACATTTAACTGACTGCACATATTCTCATTTATTTAGTATTGCACTTTATTGCAAAAACCTGACTCACTAACCACATTATTTACCAAATGATGTTATCACAATACTTATTCAAATACAGTCAAACTCAAAAAACAATTCTACAAACTTTTCAAGATTAAACACATTACTTTTACTAAAAATAAAATGCACCACATACATTCCCTTATAACTTTTAAACTCACCTCTGAAACTGATTGTTAGATTAAGAAGAATGCAACTCACAAAGCAGATAGCCTTATACAGAATCTCTCTGCTCCAGTGCCTGCAGCAGAGCCAAAGAAATGGCACATTTTCCCTCTCAGTTTACACATATAAACACTTACTAACAAATCAAATTCCTACACACAATAATTGAAAACCAAAGACATATTTCTATTGGTTCAATAATTCAAATCTTGCCAACTGACATAACTTTCCACCCTACCCCCAACTGTAAATTGTCACCAGAGGTCAAAAGTTCACCACTCTATAAAACAATGCTTCCTAACATATTTAGACTATACATATGTACTTACTTATAAGTACCAATAAAAAGAAAAGCTCTAATTAGAACCAACCCACACATAAACACATAAACTTCAAACATATCTCTAAAATATATATTTTTTAAAAAAAAATTCAGCTAGGGTAAGCTTATGGGACTTACGTACTTCGCACTGTACGTCGTACGTAATTCGCACCGTACGCGCACGGTAAATCTATCGTAAAAAAAGAACGTCTATTACAAATTTGTTATAATCCCCAGGGGGACCCCATCCCCCTGGGCTAATAAAAAAAGTTGAGGACCGTGGGGGGAGCCCAAATGCCCCAACGGTCCCAGATGGCTCCCCACGTCCTTTGGGAGACGGCATTGCTTTTCGTCAGAGAGAGCAGCTAACATGCTGGTCTCTCTGACGAAAAGCAGTTTGCTGTGGTAGGGTGGGAGCCACGAGGCTCTGCCCTACCACAGCAAACAGCAGTGTCCTGGGATTGGTCACCCCAGGACACTGCAGGAGCTGGCCCTGGGGGGTGGCGGTCCCTAGGGCCATTGAGGGCTCCAGGAGGGTGGCTGCGCGGCCCCCCTCCCAACATCAACAAACCCCCGGGGGTGGTGGTCCCCAGGGCTGGGGGGTACGTCACGGACCCCCTATATTAAATATCACAGCCCCGGGGAGGTGGCAGTCCTGGGGTGAGTGGGGGCAATCAGCCCCTCGCAAACATATACAATAAGCCCCGGGGGATGGGGTCCCCAGGGATTATAAAAAATTTGTAATAGAGGCTATTTTTTTTACGATAGATTTACTGTACGCATACAGTGCAAATTATGTAAGTTGACCTGTAAGCGTACAAAACTGAATTTAAAAAAAAAAATGAACATTGGGGATCATTATAAAACCCCCTACCTAACCCAAGGGAGTCAGGAACTCCTATAGCAAATAGCAAAAAATTCCTGTCAATTTACACATTCAATCTACACACATATACAAATAAATTACAAATCACATTTATTCACACATTAAATTAAAATGAAACACACATTTAAATTGCTTGAACTTTTGAACCCTTTCCAACTGACAGCACTTTCAACCCTTCCCCCAATCACATTCTTCCAGTTACCATAGAAACACTTCAGGGAACACCTAACTGACTACACAGGTGAAAGGTTCATCATACATTGTTGCAAATCAAAACAGCAAGTGTGCTTGACTTGTCTATATACCATCTTATCCTAAGTAATGTTCTTTTCTATCACTTTTTCTTATCCAATAAAACCAAGCCTTTTAAAAAACAGAAAACTGCACCCTACTTTTGTAGCTAGTAACATTTCAAACAACCAATCACTCCTTTGCTTTTTTTCAAAACTCCACTTATCCACCATTTTAGAAAAAAACTAAACTTCAAACTGCCCTTTCATTTACAGAGACCATCTGAGTGCATCAAGACCTCTCTTCAAGATGTTTACAGTTTGGATTGTGGGACACAGCTATATTTTCTGGAGTGAAAGGTACACACAACAGAAAGAAATTCACAAAGACCTAAGTTTACCAAATGTGGACATTAAATGGATTGGACTGAGAGGTTTAAAGTGGCATCTATTGATGCCATTGGTAAAATCCTTTATGCATCTCCAACACCCTGACCTCATAATTGTGAACTGTGGTGGCAATGACCTAGGCACTTTGACTGAGGTATGACTGGAAATATTTATGAAGAACACCTTTACAGAACTGATGTCACTTTTCCCCCAAACTGCCTTTGTCTATTCTAATATATGTCAAAGGCAGACATGGAACTGGTCCAATCAATTTTGTCCACAAATTGAGAAAGCTAGGAAGCATAAGAATAAATCTGTTTCTGCGTTTTTCAGAGACTATAGAATGGGGTCCATGTACCATAATGATCTGTGCTTCAATATGCATGGCATCTATTGGAGAAATGGTGTACATTTTACAGATGAGGGAACATAGTCTTCCTCTTGAACCTTAGACTCTGCATTGGTACTTACTTGTAGGTACTAAAATCTCCCAATAAACACAAGGGCTCTTTTTAGAGCCACCAAACATCTAAACACATACACTTCATAAATATCTTAAAATATTGTACTTTTTCTTGCTTAGGTAAGCTTACGGGACAACTTAAGGACTTCGCACCGTACGTCATACGTAATTTGCACCGTACGCGCACGGTAAATCTATTGTTAAAAAAAATAGCGTCTATATTAAATGTTTTATAATCCCCGGGGACCCCATCACCCGGGGCTAATAAAAAACATTGGGGGCCGTGGGGGGAGCACAAATGCCCCCCTCCCAACATCAACAAAGCCCCAGGGGTGGCGATCCCTGGGGATGTGGGGGGCATGAGCACCCCCACAAACTTAGAAAAAAAGCCGGTGGCGGTCCCCGGGACTCAGGGGGTCTTAGAGGCCCCCCTCACTAATAACAAAGCACCCGGGGGTGCTGGTCCATGGGGCTGCGGGGGTGCTCTATTCCCCCCGCAATCACAATTACTTTGGGACCCCCTCACACTTTTTAAATTGCAGACCCCGCGATTCTTCTTTTTTTTTATGTTTGGGGGGGCCTTGGGGGTCCTTGTGGGACCCCCTGAGCAGGACTAGGGGGTCAAGGTGTTTGTACCCTGCCCCCTTTTTGCATTTTCCACATTAGTTTCTCTGCTTTCTTGGCTGCCAACACTTCCTGGTTTGGAGTGTTGACAGCCAATTAGCATTCAGCTCGTGATCGGTAAGGTACAGAGTATAGTAAGCTTACAGTAAGCTTACAGTAAGCTTCCATAGATGTACTTATGATTTTACTTATGATTTTCTCGGGAACTACTGAACGGATTTACACCATTTAACAAAAATCGTGATCTGTGAACCAAACTCTACCTTTTTGCCAAATTTGGTGTAATTCCATTCAGCAGTTCGGGCTGTAACCCTGGCTAAAGGTCCTATGGAAAATGGCATGGGGAAAACACGTTTTGGGACCCCCCTTTTTTCTCATCCCCCGCTTCACGAAACACCCCCAAACTTTCAGAGAAAGAGCGGAGCGGAGCAGGTCATTTTCTTGGAGAAATTCACGAAGATTCGTCCACCAATGCCAAAATTATTCCAAATAGAATGTTGCGGATTTCCTATGGAAACTAGGTTTTAACTATAACTACCTACTGGCGACCGCAATAGGACCTATGCAATAAGGCAGCATCTTACATGTCGCTCAACATGCATTATTTATGTGATTCAGTGCCAACGGCAAAGCTGTAAAGAACAATATGTAGGCCAAACAGTGAATGACCTCCGCACACGATTCAGGAACCACAAATCAGCAATAATTAATAAGAAAATTGACCAGCCTGTAGCCAATCATTTTAACCTTGTGGATCCTTCACTATCAGATTTGAAGATTTTCCCAGTGGAACATGTCTCAAAGGAAGAACTACTGGACTCCAGGGAAAACTTCTGGATGTACCGTTTCAAATCATTGCAATCAGATGGACTGAACATTCCTGACAATACAACCTGAATACTGCATATCTCAAGAACTCTCAGGACTGCATTGATTCCACATTCCACATGGAATCTTCACTCATGATACTTTTTGAAAATTCAGCTGTGTCATCTCTGCAGCACTGAGCTTACCATCTTGAAACTACCTGAGGAAGGCAGAAGCTGAAACGTTGTAGTGGAAATATATTTCTGGTCTTTGGTGAATCTATCTGTTTGATTCACTTCTTTCTTGGATATATCTATATATATTCACTGAAAAAAAACATAGGTTTCACACCAGTTATAGTTAGCTGCAAATTTTACTGACATAAAACCATTGAAATTCCACGTTATAGTTAGTTGGACTCACTATAACTTGCGCATGTAATGCACTGCTGATGACGTCACATATTACATCACTCATGACATGGTCAGTGACATCACTCATGACATCACTGATGACACCATCCTTGTGACAGAGTGACAGACCAAAAAAGTGTACTAAGAAATAAAGCAAGACTGAAGGATACAGAAACGTAAATAAAGTAATGTAGAAAGACAAAAAAGAGGGAAAAAGAAATAGAAGGAGAACAAATTACTGAAGGTAAGTAAGATACTAAAAGAATGTGGTATTCCAAAACGAAATCAGGAAAGAGAAGTAAGTAGAAGGAAAATGAGTGAAAGGGAACGGAGTTTAAATGAGGATCCATTTACAAGAAAGAGGAATTGAAGATGACTGAGAGTGAGTGAAGGAGAGTCACAGAGTGAAGGGATGAAAGGAATGAGGTTAATATAGAACGTTAGAGGAAAAAGGAATGAGGAAGTAAGTACACAGAAAGACAAAGATAAGGACTGAGTGAAGTGCAGTATAATGAGTGAAGAAAGGAAAAAGAGTAAAGGGGCAAAAGAAGGAAAGAGAGGGGAAGAGAACTAAAGCAGGGGTACTGAGAGAATGTGAGAAAGCTGAAAAGTGGTGCAAGGGGGAGAGGAAATGCAGACAGTTGAAATTGGATTGAGGAGTTGTGAAAGAAGTGGAGTAAAGGAACAGCGATGAAACAAAGTGAAAGAAAGGCAGTGTAAGTGAGTAAAGAGAGCTGAATAAGGGTGGTAAAAGGAAAATGAGTGTGAGACAATAGGAATACAATATAAATTACACAATGCAAACTATAGAATGACTTATACAATATGTTACATAGTTTATTTTTGCTGTTCTCAGAATATATTGAATTTCACTTAAAACAGTGAGTTCAAACTCTTTATCATATACCAGCGGAAAAAAACCACAATCTAAAAGATTGTGTTTAAAAAAAACATATAAACTTACAAATCATATATGTACACTAATCTTTGATTCACTTACTTTTCCTTGAGGCCAAATAGTAGATAGTGAAGGTCTTCTTCGTAGGAAAATACTCTGCTGTTCTCTAAGACTTCCATTTCATCGACTTTCTATGAAAAAAGATCTAAGAACATCTGAATAATTCTCAACGTTTTCATTTTCCTCCTTGTGTTAAGTTATGACTTATTACTCATACCTTGAACTTTCCTTACGGCCAAATAGTGTCAGATATATGAGTATATTTTGAATTTTCTCTAATTAAACTCTGAAATTACCGTTTTCCCGAAGTTTTCAAAGAAAAGCTCATATGACATTTTCACAATGTTTAAAAATTCATATTCTCTTTTTTGATCACTCATGTTCAACATTTCCTATAAAACTGATATCACTTACTATGAGATCCACTTACAGTACCTATATGAGATAAATAATTTTAAACATTAGACTAACTAACTAACTACCTTTTATTAACTGCTCCTGTCTTCAAAGGCCAATTACCTTTACTAAAACTTTGGTTTAAAAACACTAGGTAAGAATTTTTTAAGTCAAAAGGCAAACGTTGTTTATAAGTCAATTGAGAATCAATGCAGTAACTCCAACCTTTTTGACATTTTAAGTAGCATGTAAAATGTCCTGATGTTGTCGAAGGACCGTCATGATAAATAATAGCTACAGTTCTAAATGTTCTTCCTGAAATTGATAACTGAGAAGCCACAACATTTTTTATATAAGTTGTCAATTTAGTTCCATCAGGTCTACATCGTTGGAAAACTAAAATGACATACTGACCATAAGTTTGTATAAATAATGTGGACAGCATTGGATACTTACATTGGGTACACACCATATTATGCTGAGCTGCTTTAACTAGATTATTAAATGACACTGATTTGCAGTCTGGTAAAATCAAATATATAAATCTTTCAGTGTCTATTTTAGTAGTACTTGATAAACTACAATTGTGGCAATTATGCTGCCATTGATAAGAAAGGCTAAAAAGATTTTCTACATCTACACCTTGATCTTCCAAAACACTAAACATACATTAAAAATTCCTGACAATCTTGCTGAATGTTCTGTGAAAATTTATCTTGACCAGAACACATGTCTAAAATATTTCGAATTTCTGTTACACTTTCTATTTTTGCTCTATCACTGCTACATTTCTGAAAAACAGAATTCAATAAACTGCAGAATCTTTGATCCCGATTTTCAACAATCGGTTCTTGTAAAGTTTTAAGAAAAAAAAACAACATTAACCACTACATTAGAATAGCAGTTGACACCAGAACTGTTTTCAAATTGAAATCCAACAACATCTTGAACAGCATGCTTTTTCTTTCTGCTTACAATTACAGTTTCATCTACTTTTTGTCTTTTTGCTACTACCTCACTGCAATTATTTTCATTTCTTCTTTTTCGGCCTACCACACGTTTTTCAAACAGAGGATATTGAGGCAAATGTGGAGCATACTCTCTTCTTAACCTATTGTATTCTTTAACACAATCCTTTTTGAAACTAAATTAATGGCATAGTGCCATATATTACATTCACAAGGATTTTAGGGGTATATTACCAACAACTAGCGATAATTTTTGTCTCTAACTTGTTTAGAGACAAAACTTATCGCCGCACATCGGCGATTTTTATCGCAGATAAACCTTGCTATTAGCAAGGTTTATCGCAAATGCGATAAAAAACGGCCGTAATGCATGAATATCGCTGAAAAGTCAGCGATATTCATGCATTATCGAGCAAATGCTCTTAGCCATGTTATCCACCTCCCATTGGATAACATGGCTAAGAACTGCTCAGGGCAGGTGTTAGCTTTTGGAGATATTCGCGCTTAGCGCGAATATCTCCAAAACTTGGTAATAGGAGATAGCGATGTTAGCGACTGTTTCCAGTTGCTAACATCTTGGCACGCCCACTTTGCATGTCATTAGTGATAAATATCACTGACATGCAAAGCGGGGCCCAAGATGGTCGGTATCTCCTATTAGCTGTCACTAACTGGTGTTAGCGACAGCTTGGTAATAGGGAGATAATTTTATCTCCGCTTTCTTGGCTTTTAAAGCCAAAAAAGCAGAGATAAACCCCCTTGATAATATGCCCCTTAGTTCTGTGCAAAACATATACTGTGCAAATTTCACAATCTAGATCTGCACAAATCTTTGTCTCATCACACTCAATCAAGTACAATCCTGATAAAGTTCTGACTCGTGATAATGCCGCATATGCCATACCCTCTTTAAACACAGAACTTCCAATGTTCACCAAAGCACTCTAAACTTAAACCTTGAGATTTATGAATTGTCACTGCATATGCCAAACAAACAGAAAACTGTTTTCGGCGAACATATAAGTCTTTTACAAGCATAAATCTAGCAGAACAATTACTTATTTGTTGTACTTGCTCACTGCCATCAAATTTTATTTTTAAAAATTCAATTCCATGTCTATGTCTATAACTCACAAAATCAACAACATGACCCATTGCTCCATTTACCAGACCTCTTTCAACATTTAAATACCTTCTCAAAATGATACAATAATTTAAACACACATTCAGAGTATTTTCAAAACCAGCTGTTTTAGATATACTCTTCTCTAATGAATCCAATTTTGTTTTCACATTTTCTGACAAAACAATTGTTGCACCCATATGTCTATTTTATCTATTGCTTCCAGTTTCACAATCTCTTCATTTTCTAACTTTAACATGTTGTTGAAGATGGAACATTCTTGCAGAGTTGGCATCAAACATATCCCAGATTTCTTCTCAGTAATTTAAAAAAAAATATTCTCTGGAAGAATATTTTCATTTGGATACAAATTTGAAATTAATCGAGCATGTAAAGCTTCTTTCCCAAGCTCACTTACTTTTCCGATTCTTACATCTTGTAGAATATTTTTATAATCTCCATCCTTTGCCTGTTGCATATTTAGAAGCAGTTCTGCGTATTTAAAATTTAACCATATATTAAAGTTTCCAATGCTTCCAAACGACTTCCTGGTATCTTCATGCATGAGCATTTTAAACACTGGTTGTCCTTTTACTTGAGTCAACTGCAGTAGATCTCCAAAAACAATAATGTGTTTTCTTCCAAATAACACATCATACTCTGTTCTAAGAATTTCTTGCATTCTCAAATGCACAAAAGCAAGCATTAGATTTGAGACCATGCTTACTTCATCAATGATAAGAAGTTTCATTTTCTTCAGGACTCTGGAAACTTCAGAACACGCATCTCCAGATAGCTTGTTGTTATGCAATTTATTATCATGCTCAACTGGCAGCATCAGTAAATGATGTAGAGTAATCCCTTTAATGTTATGTGCTGCCAGTCCAGTTGGAGCAGTTACAACACAAGACAGCGGTGATTCAGTCCTTTTCTGCAAATAAGTTGCAATGGCTTTAATCAGAAAACTTTTTCCTGTTCCCGCTTCTCCACTTACGTACAGTCGGACAGGCTTAAATGATGTACATGAGCACTCTTTTTTCTCATGTCTGAATCCATGTTCTATCTGTTCTGTGACTTCGTCATAAATCATTTTTTGCTCAACATTTAGTTGCTTTACCAAATCTTCTAAGTTAACTACATCCTCTTGAGTTTGTTCCATAGCTCTTTCCACCTCATCCATGGCAGTTGCAGCTTCATTTTGGATAATTGTTCCTCCTAGTGGATCCTGACTCAATGAAGTAGAACTCTGACTGTCTTAAGAACTGTGTCTAGAAATCTCTTCAGCAGGTGTTTTCAATTCTATATTTTGTATGTTTCCATTTGCCTCTCGTAGAAATTGAAGTAAGTCGTCCCATGCATACTCAGCACAGCTAAGAGTGAAGAACCATGTAGGAGTTCCTAAGTTTCTTAGCATACATTTCAATTCCCCATGATGACGGAACCAATACTCGTTTGTTCCACGCTGACATGCCATGAGATTGATTAGCTGAGATTCCAAATAACTGTCTTGCAGATTGACTATCTCCATAAAGCCCCTCACCGAAACATTTTGCAGATGAGCTCCACTTTTCAGTATATGATTAACTGCATAAGAAAGCCCAGACAAATCACTTTCATACAGTAGATGAAACAAATACGGAATGCATTGACGAAACCTTGGATCTTCAGCATATAATCTTAAAGTCCGGTATTCAGCTGCAGGAATTTGAACTGGTCGATCGTCATATCGTCCACCTTGACCTGTTGTAAATAACTGTGGAAAACTACGAGCTTCCAAACTTTCTTCCCATACACTAATAGGACTTCCTTTTGCTGCTTTCATTTGAAACAAGTCAATTGCATTCCCCATTACTTCTTTGGAATGCAAAGGATGAACAGTATAATGTTCATATATTTCTTCACTTGTAGGCACATCAACTTTTTCAATTTGGCCAACTGAACAATCACTGTCTTCTTCTGTAGCTGTTTCCTCTGCTCCAACACTTACATCTTTATAGTATGGCCGGGATGCCCGTCACCCCCTCCCAACACAATCCCCAAGGATGGGAAGTCGGACGCAGTACTGAACTTTTGGAAGGCGGGAGGGAGTCACCCTCCCGGCCGTATTTATTAAAATATGAAACAAAATTTAAAACATTAAATAAAAGTTTCATAATCATGTACAATTTTCATTTATTACATTTCGATGAAGACATGTTCTTTGGCTAACCTTAACAAATCTCTAATATAAAGGTTTCCTAGCGGAGTCTAACATCCTGCAAATGCATACATTCTAAATTAAAATTGTACATCCTAGCATTAAGGGCCAACGGCAAGGTCTTAATCGGTGTCAGATCCCTAGTACCAAAACTCTCGCCCTCACGGTGTGAGTTGCGGCCGCGCAGAGGACTGTACCCTCCTTGCCAACTCTAATTTCCCTTGTCTGGTTGGGGGCCCCCCTTTCCGCTCGACGCCATCTTAAAGGTCGTCCGAGCTCCCGTGTGAGGTATCTGTAGGAAGGGCAGCGTGGATTCCCCCCCCATCCCCACACTCTCTATCATATCCGCCGTCGCGGATAACCGGGCCCCGGGAAATTCGTAGGAGGGGCATATAGCCGCCTCCTCCCCTGGAAGGGGCCTATGGCCGTCTCCCCTTAGGCGACCCATCCTTAGTGGGTGCCGCCTCCCAGTGGGAGGGGCCAATGGCCGCCTCCCCCCAGGCGCTCCCATCCATAGTGGGTGGCGCCCCCCTCTAGGGACCTTGAAATTACTGCTCACCGATCATGACCTTACCGCCCGACCAAAAAATAAATACGACATTTGTTAACCTACTAAGGAAGAAAAAATATCAGCATATCTAATTGTATCAAGACTGTTCACTCCTAAAAGAAAAAACAGTATCCTACAGACAGAAGTCACATCCTCATCTAGACATTCGCTTACTTCTACACGGAGGAAAAAAGGGGGCTATCAGAGCACAAAACTTTATTGCAGAACCAAACATTGCCATAAGGGGCTGGTGGGTGGGTCAAAATTGCTCCTTGTTCCATCGAGGGCTCACGAGCAACGAGTTGGTGCAGCCTCCTGAGCACAGGAACAAGAGGACGCTTCTTCGGATTCCCGCTCTATTTATTCTTCTTCGGGAGGGCGTGTACCCTCCTCCGTTACGCCTACTGGGCGTGGCCATCGGTGTAGGTGTCTAGGACAACCTCTCTTGGGCGGGAAAAAAGGCGCGCCCCGGCTACGCCGCTTCGGGCATACCAGCTGAGACACGCCCCCCGCCCAAAATGGTTTCCCGGGAGGATCGGGGCACCCAACCATACGTTCGGGGGGACCGAGTGGTCGCCCCTTTCCATATGGCCGGGATGCCCGTCACCCCCTCCCAACACAATCCCCAAGGATGGGAAGTCGGACGCAGTACTGAACTTTTGGAAGGCGGGAGGGAGTCACCCTCCCGGCCGTATTTATTAAAATATGAAACAAAATGTAAAACATTAAATAAAAGTTTCATAATCATGTACAATTTTCATTTATTACATTTCGATGAAGACATGTTCTTTGGCTAACCTTAACAAATCTCTAATACAAAGGTTTCCTAGCCGAGTCTAACATCCTGCAAATGCATACATTCTAAATTAAAATTGTACATCCTAGCATTAAGGGCCAACGGCAAGGTCTTAACCGGTGTCAGATCCCTACTACCAAAACTCTCGCCCTCACGGTGTGAGTGGCGGCCGCGCAGAGGACTGTACCCTCCTTGCCAACTCTAATTTCCCTTGTCTGGTTGGGGGCCCCCCTTTCCGCTCGACGCCATCTTAAAGGTCAGCCGAGCTCCCGTGTGAGGTATCTGTAGGAAGGACAGCGTGGACTCCCCCCCCCATCCTCACACTCTCTATCATATCCGCCGTCGCGGATAACCGGGCCCCGGAAAATTCGTAGGAGGGGCATATAGCCGCCTCCTCCCCTGGAAGGGGCCTATGGCCGTCTCCCCTTAGGTGACCCATCCTTAGTGGGTGCCGCCTCCCAGTGGGAGGGGCCAATGGCCGCCTCCCCCCGGGCGCTCCCATCTATAGTGGGTGGCGCCCCCCTCTAGGGACCTTGAAATTACTGCTCACCAATCATGACCTTACCGCCACATACCGGATAGTTGACCGGCTATCCGGCCCCCCCAAACTCCTCCTGAAGGTCATGCTTCCTCAAACCCCTTAGCCATGCTATGAAGTCTCCTATGAGTAAAACATTCCCCTCCCGGGACAGGTGAACCCCATCATTCAGATACATGTGATCACCCCGAATACACCCATGAGGAATGCTATGCAACTGCGCAGAGCGAAACAATCTACCAATTTTGTTGTTAACCTTCTTCACCGAATGGTTCAGTGCTGACACCGAAAGGCCCCCCCGCCATACCTTCCTGGGAATCATGTGGGACTAGGCAATCGTGCACCCCGGGATTCTTTTTACCAACCAGCTAACGGAAGACAAAACTTGCTCGAGCAATACTCGTCTACCCAGTGTCACCAAGTCATTGCCCCCCAGGTGTACTATGACTACAGATGGCGGTGACCTCTGCCACCCTAAGAGACCCTCAACAAAAGATTCGAATTGGTCAATACAGAGCCCGCCCCTTCCGTGGAAGGCCACTCTGTACCCGTATTCCCCAGCTGCGCGAGTCGCGTCACCTGCTTTGAATACGTCCCCGGCCCGCCTCACGTATGAGTGGCCCACGACCCAAACCACTCTCTCCTCAGACGGTGATCCATGACCGCTGGTCTCCTGGTACTGGGTCGACTGCAAATTCTGCCCCGCATGACATGCTCGCGAAACTGTAAATCAAACAGAAGACAAGAAGCGTGAGCGCATGTCACTTGACTTCACAACATGTGCAATCGCACATACCTTTTGAAGCAATTCGAGGACCATCGTCCCAACTGTTTCACTTCCTCTGCACTCTGACCCCTGGCTGTAGCCTCACAAGCAGCCCCTATCCTAAAGGAGTGGGTCCCAAAATCGCACGGGTCCATGCCCGCCGCAGCGATTGTCAGTGCTAGCACCCTCTGGAACTGAAACCTCGTCAGTGGGGTGCCATCGATGTGCCTCAGCAAACTCCCCCCCATGTATCCGTCCTCAGTGCCAAGTATTCCTCTATAGACATTATCGGGCACGTGGGGGACCCTCGCACGCGCTGGACAACAACACTGTTTCCCATAGCTCCCTGGTCAGTCTTGGACCTAGCTATCGTGACTACCATCGAATCACCCCTAATTAGGATGTGATCCCTGCACAAGCCTCCCTCCACATCTTTCTTATTCCTTGCGACCAGTTCACTCAGCCGCATAGCCCCATGGAACGCTAATGCGAAACCGGCCCTGAACAGAACTGCTTCGAATTGGGAGGAGCATGTTGTGACTAGTTTCGCCATGAGTAGGGACAACCTTTCTAAGCCAATCGGGCGCCTCTCGTCTTGCTTGCGACCCTCGAGGCGCTGCCAGCCGCGAAGGGCTTTTTTCGCCAAAAAGGAACCTGTTGGGCCTTTGATGCCATGCACCTGCGCCATGAATGAAATGGCCGCCCTGTGTCTATTGGCCGTTGCCGCTGATCGGCCTTCTATGTGCAGTGCTACCAGGAACCCTAGGAAGGAATCGTCCTGACCCCAGTTCTGATTCCCTGTCGGACCCAAAAATGCACAATAGGAATGAAACGCTCCTTCGTATGCCTTCCTCGTCCTGGGGACTAAGCTTGCTGCCACAAGGTTTTTTTACCCCGGGCACCGATTAGCCAGAGTGCTTCGGGGAATGGTGCCGCCGCTAGTTCCGCTGTAGGTAGATAACCCCTGAACGCCTGCATATGTGAACGAGAGAGTGCATCAGCCGCATGATTCAGTACACCCGGCACATGTTTCGCCCTGAACTGTACATTCAGTCTCATGCAAAGCAGCACAACTTCCTTCAACAATCTCAAGATCCATTTGCAGCGTGCTGCCTGATTGTTAATGCATTCGACAACAGTCATATTATCAGACCAAAATACCACAGAGCGGTCTCTGAACTCGTCCGGCCATGCCATCAGAGCAACAAAAATAGGGAATAGCTCAAGGAACCCTATGTTACTTGTGAGACCGCAGGAATGCCACCACGCCGGCCATGTTTGCTCCGACCATCGGTCACCAAAAATGGCACCAAATCCCACGCTCCCCGCTGAGTCAGTCCACAAACCCAGCTCGTCTGAAGACGCCGGCGGCTTGTTCCACACTACTCGACCGTTGAAGTCCGCCAGAAATGCCAACCAAATGCGCATATCCTGGCAAAACTCTGCAGACAGTCTCGTGCGGTGGTGTCCTTCCTGCAGACCAACCATAGCTTGTGCAATAGAGCGTGAAAAGGGGCGGGCCATTGGTATAACTCTTAAGGCAAAGTTAAGCTGACCCACAGTTTGCTGTAATTGGTGCAGGGTCACTTTCTCCTTACTAATGCAAAGTTCCAGGGAAGCCCTAAATTTAGCTACCTTTCCCATTGGCAAACGGAAACATCCCTCCACAGAATCGAGCTCAATTCCAAGAAACTCCAGTGAAGTAGATGGTCCAACCGTCTTACCTGGTGCCAATGGCACTCCAAACTCCCTCATGAGGATGCAAAAGTCCTGTAGCGCCTGTGCACATTTCGTGTCGCCGGCTGCTCCCAAGAACAGAAAGTCATCTAGATAATGCATAACATGCCTATGCCCTGTGGCCTCGGTGAATGCCCACTCTAAAAAACAGCTGAATTTTTCAAAATAGGCACACGAAATGGAGCAACCCATCGGCATGCATTTATCCATGTAATAACTCCCTTGGAACGCAAAACCTAGCAAACGCTGATCCTGTGGGTGTACCGGGAGCAACCGGAATGCTGATTTGATATCTGATTTCGCCATCAGCGCCCCGGGGCCCAGGCGATTTAACATGGTGACGGCATCATCGAATGATGCGTACCGCACCGAACAAACTTCTGGGTCAATAGCATCGTTTACCGAGAAACCCCTTGGAGCAGACAGATTATGGATCAGCCTAAACTCCCCCGGGTCCTTCTTGGGGACCACCCCTAATGGGGAACAGATGAAACCCGCCACTGGCGGGCGCTGAAAAGGCCCAGCCACTCGGCCTAGGCTCACTTCTTTAGCAATTTTTCTCTCCACCACACCTGGATTATGCTGTGCCGAAAGCTGGTTTTTACAAAAAGGTTCCCCACGAAAATCCCCCACCGGGATGTGGAAGCCATATAAGAATCCCTTCCTCAACACCCCAGCAGAGACATAATCAGGGTATTTGTTTAACCAAGGAGTCATAGCCATGAGATCAACGGGAGTAGGCAATTGTACACAACGATCCACCTCAGTCTTGCTTGGACCCTCCTTTACCTCCCGACCCACTATTTTTCGATCTGCATGAATTCTCCGGGTGAGAGGAATTCCCACAACCCGCACACACATGCTTGAACCTACATGTACCTCGCGGTCTGTTACAGTTGCCTCTATTGAAGCCCCAACAGACCGCCCGCCTTCCACCATTCCCGCCGGTTTTCGGCTGGTGATCACCACCGGTGCCTGCTCGAAAGGGCACCGTGGGCTTTTGGCGGGAAACCCCGACCCATTCCCACCTTGCGAGGATGTCCCTGCCGTCCCAGGCAGGAGCTGCTTATGCCAAGAAATTGAGTCGAGGCAATCCCATGTCAGAGAGGAATCATACTCTTTCGCTTTACGAAATTTCATGTCGTAACCTTTCCATTCGTCCCCCTCATACATTTCATAAAAATCCATTATACGTGCCTGATAACAAGACAGTTCGGTCAATACCTCGAGCTTACGTTCACCAATAATCGCAGTAAACATTGCAAAGGCCTTCGCCCAATTCGTTATCGTCTCCTCCACCCTGAACTCCGCCATCTTGGCGCGCCAGACACTCGGGAGCCTCAAATCTTTCTGTGTTTTAGCATATTCCATCTCGCGATAGTCAGTCAACAACGAAAACATATTGACATACTTGTCTGCCCATATCAATTCTTTCGTGGCCATCGGGATATGTTGAACCACCCTCTCCCGCCTTGAGGGTAATGAGCCCTCCCCCGCCACTGGCAAAGCGAGCTTACCCGGTTCGGTCGTTGTTCCCGCCGTTTTCTCGAGACCAGCTGCCGGTCCTTCCGGTGTCACCTGTGGGGAAACAAGAGGGAGATTCGCCTTCGCGGCATCTCGCGACTGCCGCAATTGCTGGATTAGTAATTTGGCCTCTTCGGCCGTGTCTCCGGGCGCCGTAGCACCCCCTGCCTTCTTGTTGAGCCATGCGGCCAACTGGGTGGCCAATTCAGGAGGCATATCCTCATCGTTAGCGGGCGTAATTACAACCGGAATCGGTTGACCGCGTCTGGGGTTGGTACTGGGTCATCAGCTGGTATGGCAGGGATGACTGGGGGCACCTCAGGGACCGGAACCTCCCCTGCAACCGCCCTCCTCTTGACTCGTTTCCCTCTACCCTCGGGGACGACTCCCGGCAATGCCGGGCCTATTACCTTCTTCGGGTTACCAGGCTTGTCCATTGCGGCCAGTTGTTTCTTGATGCCCGCCATATCCCGACCAAGCGCTGGGACTTGTCCGATGTTCCGTTCCATTCTCGCCATTCTGTTCACCAACATGCGTAGCACCTTGTCTGTCTCGGAACCCTTTCCTGCCTTCTTGCCAGACATTGTTTCGATTATCCACTCCGAGTTGATCAACACGGTCCTGGATCCTTCGCTTCAAAGTCACTGAAAGAGAAACACAAGAATTACAAGTTCTCAAAATTGCTCCATGTTCCGTCGAGGGCTCACGAGCAACGAGTTGGTGCAGCCTTCCGAGCACAGGAACAAGAGGACGCTTCTTCGGATTCCCGCTCTATTTATTCTTCTTCGGGAGGGCGTGTACCCTCCTCCGTTACGCCTACTGGGCGTGGCCATCGGTGTAGGTTTCTAGGACAACCCCTCTTGGGTGGGAAAAAAGGCGCGCCCCGGCTACGCCACTTCGGGCATACCAGCCGAGACACGCCCCCCGCCCAAAATGGTTTCCCGGGAGGATACGTTCGGGGGGACCGAGTGGTCGCCCCTTTCCATACTCATTGTTTTTGACCAAATACAACGTTGCCTTTTTGACTTTCCTAACATCCACTAAATCTTGCCAGATTTTCTTACTCTTTGTCGGAACCCCATTAACTAGAATAACCAGAGGATCCTCTTCTACTCTTTCTACACCAATTGTATCAATATTTTATTGACATCTAGAGGCAAATAAACAACTCTTGCCTTGAATCCTTTTTGTAAATCTGTAGGAGGTAATTTCCCTATCTTAGGCTCCATGCGAACAATAGCTTGAAAATGATGGACACATTGAATTAAAATTGATTCATAAGTATTTAAATCCATCAATTCAGTAGAAATATCTATCAACTGAAGATTATTGTGAACAGCTCTAGCAGGCATTCTATTTTCATCTAATTTTTTCAAACAATAAGTACAAATACGTTGATAAAAACTCAAATCGAAGGAATTCTCCACCAACAAATAACTTACAAAATCCTTCCTTTCACTATTATTTTCAAATTCACATTTTAGATATAAATCAACTAACCTAGTCTGAATCTTATACTAAGTCCGTCGACAACACACACAAGTTAAATTAGGCCTTTCACTTGATTTCACCTTAAACTTGGTAATTTCCTCGTCAAACTTTTCTATACTTGAAATCTGTACATTGTCTTCCACATTACCATCCATTACTATATCCATTTCTACACTGTCCTCTTTGTTCCCAAAATAACAAAACTCAATTTCTTCACAAATAGTCTTCACATCTACTTCAGATCCATGCAAAAGAGCACTGTTTAACTGTTTAAGCTTAAGTGCTGGACTTTTTGCATAATACAACCTTCTTACTAATTTCCTCACCTTATTATGATGCACTGCTAACATCCTAAAATGGTGAAAAACACTCTGACATACTTTTCTAGAAAGACAAGCCAGTGAATGCCCATGCAAACCTGTGTTTTCTCTCACTCTGCAGGGATCTAACTCTTGCAAGATCTTCACTTTCTGTTTTACAGTTTTCTTACTATATGTACGTAAGAAATGTCGAAGCAAATCGATTGAATCCTGTCGCACACTACAAATACTACTGCACTTCCATGTATACACTGGACCCTTAGTACGTCTCCCTAAAACTTCATCTGCTAATACCTCTTCTGCATCTCTAGACACAAGTTTCTCTTTTTCTATCGGACAACCATCTTTCACCTCATATGCTCGACCACTGTTGTCAACTGCATGCACCAAATCATTTTCGTGAAAGTAACTCTCCTCATTAAAAAATGGCTCAGAACTTGAACTATGCATCCATTCTCCAGAAAATACTTCACAAAAATTAGTCCGATTAATTATTCTTTTTCATCTACTGTTCGATTTGAAAACATCAATTGCCTTGTTAAGTATCCTAATTCTATTGATTACTAAAATAAATATTTTTTTCTTAACTTCAAAAGCCTGATCAACAATCTTCTCTACACTTTTCTTTTTCTTGTAAAAAGCAGCTCTCTGATTACCTTTCTTTTCATTTTTAAGCAAATTTAAAACTACCCTATTGCGAAACATTCGTCTACGAATGTACCTAAATACAATTTGCCTTCTATTGCTATATTGCTATCCATACTCTTCTCTCCTGCTCCTGTAGAGACATTTTTGATGGCCTCTCCTTCCTTTTCAAATTTGCTCTCTCCTTCTGGATCTTCACATTACCGTTAACATTTGTTTTTGTTCTACATATGTTGCGAAAAAAAGACTTAGTTGTCTTACCAGGAGCTTTTTTGGTGTTTTTTGAAGTACTTGTTGGGGAGGATTCCTTTAATTCCGTTGCTGATTTTGTTCCGTATGGTATTTTTTCTTCTCCTTTGCCTGACGGCATTTTTGCTTACTTTTCAAATGTTGATTTCAATCTGTGGTAAAGAAAAAAATAAAACATTATTGACCACTATTAGCAAACAACAAAGCAATGACAATAAGCAAACGATATCAACACTAATTTGCAACATATCTAAGTTTATACTACAGCAACTATATATATAGGAGTAAGACAAAGAAAAACAGCTAGAGGGAGTAACACAAAAACACAGAGAGACTCAGACAAAGAAACATGTAGAGGGAGTAAAACATACAAAAGGACTAAGACAAAGAGAGTGTATAATATGTTGAAAGACAGAAAAAGGATGTAATAGGGAGAGGGAGTAAGTCAAAAAAAGGGAGTAAGTCAGAAAAAGGATGTAACGGTGTAAAACAGAGAGAGTAAGTAAGTAAGTAAGTAAGTAAAGTTTATTGCACAGTTAATTAAAACTCACAATTTCAAATACATTGTTTAAAAGAAAGGGTGGTTACTAACAAAAATGAAAGAATAAATATTAAAATTTAAAATGTTTCAGTGGTTCAACTTCTTCTGCAGTCTGACCAAAAGTTCAAAAGATACCCCAGAACATGTTTCCGGCTATTGGGCAGTTGCTTCTTTTTTTGCCTCCTTGATTCTCTTTGCCACTGCATCAAGAAAGTTTGTGGTTCTGCAGTTTAGTTGGATCTCGCTTGGGTTGAAGCACAGTTTAACTGCCTGACGGCATGACCTGACCCCCTTCTGGTTCCATTTTGCGCGTAATAGTGTTCTCCTTATGTCCATTAAACTGGGACAAATGCATATTATGTGGGTTATGTCTTCAGGTCCTGCCCCACAAAGACGGCAGGTTAGATCTTTATGGTTCCTTTCCCATGGCGCCAGATGGGGGAGGATCGGTAGTACGCCTAGTCGGAATTGTACGAATTTTTCCTTTGTCTTCTGCTTGAAGCCTTGGTCTAGATATGCTTGTGGTTTGAGGGTTTTATAGTCATTTAGTACTATCCAGCCGTGGGCTCTTTTCGCCAGGGTTACTTTATCTTCAAGTAGCGATACTATTTTCGTTGTTTTAGTTACTTGCTTTTTAAAGCTTTTATGATCTACTGAGCTATTCCAGAGGCCAGTCAGTTCTAGGCTTTCTAGCGATTGCATCAGGTACTCTCTAGCATGTGATCGTTCACGTCTTTGCAGTTCAATCCAGAGGTGTGTGTTTAGGGTGCCTGGCTCTCTGTTTCTGATCTTGTGCCAGCATTTTATGAAGCTGCCCCTTCTTTCCACCGTTTGCTTTTGTATCCCAAATTCCAGACGAATTTGTGCTGGTGATACGTATCTAGGAAGCTGAAAAATTGACCTGTAGGTTTTGCCGATCACATTGTCTTGTGTCTGTGCATCCTTTCCTAGGGTTGATTCACTCCCGTAAGTTAGTCTTGGTTGGAGACGAGCTCTCAGTACTTGTAGAAAGGGATCGAGCGTATGGTCTGGCAGTATCTTTTTGAGGGGTTTCATTGCCAGGTAGCTCATGGTTCCTTTTTGGTAAAGTGTCTCCAGTTGGGGTTTGAATGACCCTCTGCTGTCCACCAGCACACTCAGGTACTTATAGCACGTCGCTTGGTCCAGTTTGTTACCATTCAAGAACCAGCTGTTCTTCCTGGTCTTATAAAAACAGAGAGAGGGTGTAACAGGAAGTAACACAGAGAGAGGGTGTTAAAAGAGAAAAGGTTGTAAAAGAGACTAAAACAGAGAAAGCCTGTAAAGGAAGAGACAGAGAGTAAGTTTGAGAGAGGGTGTAAGAGGAAGTAAATCAGAGACAGGATGTTACAAGAAGTAGGTCAGACAGAGGGTGTAATAGGAAGAGAGGAAAAAAAGTCAGAAAGAGAAAGTGAGATGGTATAAAACAGACAAAAGGTGTTATAGGGAGTAACTCAAGGCTAGAATATTACAAAGAAATGGGTTGATTAGATAGTATCTGCATGATTCAAAAAATATATTAGCACATTTCACAATCATGTCATCTATGTTTCCTCAGATTAGTCATATTTTTATATAATGCTTGGTTTAAACATTTTGTTGCATAGAGAAATTGTCTTTTGTGAAATAGTGAATTTTCAGTAGTGAAATTGAATGCTTGTACATAGGACCTGTGCTGTGTTTCTAAAATGTAATTTTAAAAACAACTTTGGGGTAATTGAATGGCTTTTATATTTTTCATAAGGAATTAATAGTGTCTTTCTCATTAAATAAATATATTTGAACCTTTTACAATGATGTAATCTGAATTACCCAAAGGAAGTGACGAAGTGCACACCTATTTTTTCATTAATTTGTCCATTTTGTATTTATTCGCGTGCTAGCCCAGAATCGTGGTCTGCCCGGAGCCACGAAATTGTGAATGTACATCAGGAACTATGGGGCAAGCTCTTACCCCATTACTGGACGCACAGCGGTAATGAAAGCATGTCAATTATGCAACATTTCAAACCAAGTTAGTTCCAAAGTTTATTCAGAAAGTTCATCCAAACTGTTCATAGTATGCCAAATTCCTCCAAGAACACGTGCGAGGCATTTTACTAGCATAACTGTAACCTCATGCGCTACAAACATGCCGAAGCCTTAATCGGTAGCTAGGAGTATATGCCGGTAATCTTCATAAATTTCATCACGATAACCCAATGCATTTCGGGCCCTTCAAGGCCCTTCGTCAGGGGTATTTCTACAATTAAAAAACAATATTTCAATGCCAAAATAGTATATATTTGAATTATGTAAAACACATTTCTAAGCACTTGTTTTGTCACGCTTTCAACGTTTTCCCGCTAATTGTGACCGTATGCCGCCACTACCTTCTTAATAAATGTCTGGGTAACCCTCCCTCCGTTTCATCAAATAACAATAAATTTACTCTTTCCCATGTGCTAATCCTGAATATCCAAGGTACACCAAACTGCCTACGTGTCGAAGCTGAACTGAATGTGACAATCCCTATGCATGCAAAAAACTTTCAATAGATCTTTAAAGCAAAAAACTCTTCCAGCTGCTCCCTTACCTTCAAAACGTCCTTCTTAATCCCACCCAGCAGGTTCACTAACTGTGCTTCTCCCGCGTTTCACTATTTCTAACCTTCCCTTTCAAACTCCGCCCCTAGAAGACTCATATGAAACCTGTATTAAACCCTATGTTCTCTAGTCGTTCCCTTGGCCCCACCTTTCTCCAAATAACTATCCTCTTTAATGCGTGCATTTAAATACGCTGTTCACATAGACCGAATTAATCCTGTGATGTGCATGAAACTAATAATTGGCCACGTAATCTTGCACTACAACTCCCATCATACACTCTACCCGTGATCCTAAACATCTATGTCGAATTCCCCGCCCACCCTGTTGAAAATATTACGTTGATTCAAAGATATCTTGTGTGGCGTGTTCAGTGCTGGTGTACTAATTATCCACAATATAATATGAACATTCTCCCAAACGTATATAAAATGTACGTAAGAACAATTCTACAAATAACATCGAAATGTATGATGTAACAGTCTCAAATCCTAGTCCGTGAATCCATTTAAAAAGGTCTGTATTTCCATAGTCTCGCAAGTGTCTTGATGATGTTTCTCGATTGGTATCCTTGTTCATGTGGGTGCTACTCGTCGAAAGGCAGACAGTAAATATTTCAAAGGAAGTGACGAAGTGCACACCTATTTTTTCATTAATTTGTCCATTTTGTATTTATTCGCGTGCTAGCCCAGAATCGTGGTCTGCCCGGAGCCACGAAATTGTGAATGTACATCAGGAACTATGGGGCAAGCTCCTACCCCATTACTGGACGCACAGCGGTAATGAAAGCATGTCAATTATGCAACATTTCAAACCAAGTTAGTTGCAAAGTTTATTCAGAAAGTTCATCCAAACTGTTCATAGTATGCCAAATTCCTCCAAGAACACGTGCGAGGCATTTTACTAGCATAACTGTAACCTCATGCGCTACAAACATGCCGAAGCCTTAATCGGTAGCTAGGAGTATATGCCGGTAATCTTCATAAATTTCATCACGATAACCCAATGCATTTCGGGCCCTTCAAGGCCCTTCGTCAGGGGTATTTCTACAATTAAAAAACAATATTTCAATGCCAAAATAGTATATATTTGAATTATGTAAAACACATTTCTAAGCACTTGTTTCAACACGCTTTCAACGTTTTCCCGCTAATTGTGACCGTATGCCGCCACTACCTTCTTAATAAATGTCTGGGTAACCCTCCCTCCGTTTCATCAAATATCAATACATTTACTCTTTCCCATGTGCTCATCCTGAATATGCAAGGTACACCAAACTGCCTACGTGTCGAAGCTGAACTGATTGTGACAATCCCTATGCATGCAAAAAACTTTCAATAGATCTTTAAAGCAAAAAACTCTTCCAGCCTCTCCCTTACCTTCAAAACGTCCTTCTTAATCCCACCCAGCAGGTTCACTAACTGTGCTTCTCCCGCGTTTCACTATTTCTAACCTTCCCTTTCAAACTCCGGCCCTAGAAGACTCATATGAAACCTGTATTAACCCCTATGTTCTCTAGTCGGTCCCTTGGCCCCACCTTTCTCCAAATAACTATCCTCTTTAATGCGTGCATTTAAATGCGCTGTTCACATAGACAGAATTAATCCTGTGATGTGCATGAAACTAATAATTGGCCACGTAATCTTGCACTACAACTCCCATCATACACTCTACCCGTGATCCTAAACATCTATGTCGAATTCCCCGCCCACCCTGTTGAAAATATTACGTTGATTCAAAGATATCTTGTGTGGCGTGTTCAGTGCTGGTGTACTAATTATCCACAATATAATATGAACATTCTCCCAAACGTATATAAAATGTACGTAAGAACAATTCTTCAAATAACATCGAAATGTATGATGTAACAGTCTCAAATCCAAGTCCGTGAATCCATTTAAAAAGGTCTGTATTTTCATAGTCTCGCAAGTGTCTTGATGATGTTTCTCCATTGGTATCCTTGTTCATGTGGGTGCTACTCGTCGAAAGGCAGACAGTAAATAATCCAAAGGAAGTGACGAAGTGCACACCTATTTTTTCATTAATTTGTCCATTTTGTATTTATTTGCGTGCTAGCCCAGAATCGTGGTCTGCCCGGAGCCACGAAATTGTGAATGTACATCAGGAACTATGGGGCAAGCTCTTACCCCATTACTGGACGCACAGCGGTAATGAAAGCATGTCAATTATGCAACATTTCAAACCAAGTTAGTTCCAAAGTTTATTCAGAAAGTTCATCCAAACTGTTCATAGTATGCCAAATTCCTCCAAGAACACGTGCGAGGCATTTTACTAGCATAACTGTAACCTCATGCGCTACAAACATGCCGAAGCCTTAATCGGTAGCTAGGAGTATATGCCGCTAATCTTCATAAATTTCATCACGATAACCCAATGCATTTCGGGCCCTTCAAGGCCCTTCTTCAGGGGTATTTCTACAATTAAAAAACAATATTTCAATGCCAAAATAGTATATATTTGAATTATGTAAAACACATTTCTAAGCACTTGTTTCGTCACGCTTTCAACGTTTTCCCGCTAATTGTGACCGTATGCCGCCACTACCTTCTTAATAAATGTCTGGGTAACCCTCCCTCCATTTCATCAAATATCAATAAATTTACTCTTTCCCATGTGCTCATCCTGAATATGCAAGGTACACCAAACTGCCTACGTGTCGAAGCTGAACTGAATGTGACAATCCCTATGCATGCAAAAAACTTTCAATAGATCTTTAAAGCAAAAAACTCTTCCAGCTGCTCCCTTACCTTCAAAACGTCCTTCCTAATCCCACCCAGCAGGTTCACTAACTGTGCTTCTCCCGCGTTTCACTATTTCTAACCTTCCCTTTCAAACTCCGCCCCTAGAAGACTCATATGAAACCTGTATTAACCCCTATGTTCTCTAGTCAGTCCCTTGGCCCCACCTTTCTCCAAATAACTATCCTCTTTAATGCGTGCATTTAAATGCGCTGTTAACATAGACAGAATTAATCCTGTGATGTGCATGAAACTAATAATTGGCCACGTAATCTTGCACTACAACTCCCATCATACACTCTACCCGTGATCCTAAACATCTATGTCGAATTCCCCGCCCACCCTGTTGAAAATATTACGTTGATTCAAAGATATCTTGTGTGGCGTGTTCAGTGCTGGTGTACTAATTATCCACAATATAATATGAACATTCTCCCAAACGTATATAAAATGTACGTAAGAACAATTCTTCAAATAACATCGAAATGTATGATGTAACAGTCTCAAATCCTAGTCCGTGAATCCATTTAAAAAGGTCTGTATTTCCATAGTCTCGCAAGTGTCTTGATGATGTTTCTCCATTGGTATCCTTGTTCATGTGGGTGCTACTCGTCGAAAGGCAGACAGTAAATAATCCAAAGGAAGTGACGAAGTGCACACCTATTTTTTCATTAATTTGTCCATTTTGTATTTATTCGCGTGCTAGCCCAGAATCGTGGTCTGCCCGGAGCCACGAAATTGTGAATGTACATCAGGAACTATGGGGCAAGCTCTTACCCCATTACTGGACGCACAGCGGTAATGAAAGCATGTCAATTATGCAACATTTGAAACCAAGTTAGTTCCAAAGTTTATTCAGAAAGTTCATCCAAACTGTTCATAGTATGCCAAATTCCTCCAAGAACACGTGCGAGGCATTTTACTAGCATAACTGTAACCTCATGCGCTACAAACATGCCGAAGCCTTAATCGGTAGCTAGGAGTATATGCCGGTAATCTTCATAAATTTCATCACGATAACCCAATGCATTTCGGGCCCTTCAAGGCCCTTCGTCAGGGGTATTTCTACAATTAAAAAACAATATTTCAATGCCAAAATAGTATATATTTGAATTATGTAAAACACATTTCTAAGCACTTGTTTCGTCACGCTTTCAACGTTTTCCCGCTAATTGTGACCGTATGCCGCCACTACCTTCTTAATAAATGTCTGGGTAACCCTCCCTCCGTTTCATCAAATATCAATAAATTTACTCTTTCCCATGTGTTCATCCTGAATATGCAAGGTACACCAAACTGCCTACGTGTCGAAGCTGAACTGAATGTGACAATCCCTATGCATGCAAAAAACTTTCAATAGATCTTTAAAGCAAAAAACTCTTCCAGCTGCTCCCTTACCTTCAAAACGTCCTTCTTAATCCCACCCAGCAGGTTCACTAACTGTGCTTCTCCCGCGTTTCACTATTTCTAACCTTCCCTTTCAAACTCCGCCCCTAGAAGACTCATATGAAACCTGTATTAACCCCTATGTTCTCTAGTCGGTCCCTTGGCCCCACCTTTCTCCAAATAACTATCCTCTTTAATGCGTGCATTTAAATGCGCTGTTCACATAGACAGAATTAATCCTGTGATGTGCATGAAACTAATAATTGGCCACGTAATCTTGCACTACAACTCCCATCATACACTCTACCCGTGATCCTAAACATCTATGTCGAATTCCCCGCCCACCCTGTTGAAAATATTACGTTGATTCAAAGATATCTTGTGTGGCGTGTTCAGTGCTGGTGTACTAATTATCGACAATATATTATGAACATTCTCCCAAACGTATATAAAATGTACGTAAGAACAATTCTTCAAATAACATCGAAATGTATGATGTAACAGTCTCAAATCCTAGTCCGTGAATCCATTTAAAAAGGTCTGAGAAGCACAGTTAGTGAACCTGCTGGGTGGGATTAAGAAGGACGTTTTGAAGGTAAGGGAGCAGCTGGAAGAGTTTTTTGCTTTAAAGATCTATTGAAAGTTTTTTGCATGCATAGGGATTGTCACATTCAGTTCAGCTTCGACACGTAGGCAGTTTGGTGTACCTTGCATATTCAGGATGAGCACATGGGAAAGAGTAAATTTGTTGATATTTGATGAAACGGAGGGAGGGTTACCCAGACATTTATTAAGAAGGTAGTGGCGGCATACGGTCACAATTAGCGGGAAAATGTTGAAAGCGTGACGAAACAAGTGCTTAGAAATGTGTTTTACATAATTCAAATATATACTATTTTGGCATTGAAATATTGTTTTTTAATTGTAGAAATACCCCTGACGAAGGGCCTTGAAGGGCCCGAAATGCATTGGGTTATCGTGATGAAATTTATGAAGATTACCGGCATATACTCCTAGCTACCGATTAAGGCTTCGGCATGTTTGTAGCGCATGAGGTTACAGTTATGCTAGTAAAATGCCTCGCACGTGTTCTTGGAGTAATCTGAATTACCTCAGATTAGGAAACAGATTGAGCTTCTTTCTTGTTGGTTTGTGTCATGTTTTTGATAATGCTTGGTAAAAAGATTTTGCTGCATAGAGGAATTGTATTATGTAAAATTGAGAAGTTTCACTAGTGACCTGGAATGCTTGTACATACGACCTGTGCTGTGTTTGAAAAATCCTCTATCTTGCAAATGTTGATAGCAAGCATTATCAAAAAGCAAGACACAAACCAACAGCAAAGAAACTCAGGGCCTTATTTATGAAGGCCTTGTGCCAATGGTGCATCACTTTTTTCCCATGTTAAAAATGACGCACCGGCGGCACAAAGCAATCATAAATAACGCCCAAATGTAAATACCATTGATTTGCCCCCAAAATCGTTTTTAGAATAACATTTTAGAAACACAGCGCAGGTCCTATGTACAAGCATTCAATTTCACTACTGAAACCTCACTGTTTCACAAAATACAAATCCTCTATCTTGCAAATGTTGATAGCAAGCATTATCAAAAAGCAAGACACAAACCAATAGCAAAGAAACTCAGGGCCTTATTTATGAAGGCCTTGCGCCACCGGTGCGTCACTTTTTTCCCATGTAAAAGTGACGCACCGGCGGCACAAGGCAATCATAAATAAGTTCAAAATGTAAATACCATTAATTTGCCCCTAAAATCGTTTTTTGAATAACATTTTAGAAACACAGCGCAGGTCCTATGTACAAGCATTCAATTTCACTACTGAAACCTCACTGTTTCACAAAATACAAATCCTCTATCTTGCAAATGTTGTTAGCAAGCATTATCAAAAAGCAAGACACAAACCAACAGCAAAGAAACTCACGGCCTTATTTATGAAGGCCTTGAGCCACTGGTGCGTCACTTTTTTCCCATGTTAAAAGTGACGCACCGGCGGCACAAGGCAATCATAAATAAGGCTCAAATGTAAATACCTTGATTTGCCCCCAAAATCGTTTTTGGAATAACATTTTAGAAACACAGCGCAGGTCCTATGTACAAGCATTCAATTTCACTACTGAAACCTCACTGTTTCACAAAATACAAATCCTCTATCTTGCAAATGTTGATAGCAAGCATTATCAAAAAGCAAAACACAAACCAACAGCAAAGAAACTCAGGGCCTTATTTATGAAGGCCTTGCGCCACCGGTGCGTCACTTTTTCTCATGTTAAAAGTGATGCACCGGCGGCACAAGGCAATCATAAATAAGGCCGAAATGTAAATACCATTAATTTGCCCCCAAAATCGTTTTTTGAATAACATTTTAGAAACACAGCGCAGGTCCTATGTACAAGCATTCCATGTCACTGGAGAAACTTCTCAATTTAACATAATGCAATTCCCCTATGCTGCAAAACCTATTTACCAAGCATAATCCACAAACATGACACAAACCAACCAGAAAGAAAGAAAAAAACTCAATCTGCATCCTAATCTGAGATAGTGCAGGTGACATCACTGTAAAAGGTTCAAATATATTTATTTAATGAGGCAAGCACTAATAATTAATTCTCAAAAATATAAAAAGTATGCATTTACCCCTAAATTGTTTTTTAAATAACATTTTAGAAACACAATACAGGTCCTATGTACAAGCATTCAATTTCACTACTGAAAATTCACTATTTCCCAAAATACAATTCCTCTATGCATTAAAATGTGACACAGAACAATATTTAAAAAAAACAATCTGCTTCCAAATATTCTCCATAGAGCATACAAGTCTCTATCTAAATTAAATGAATCATTTCTTACCTTTACAAATGCTTTAGGAGATGGAGAACAATGTTAGACACACACACCAATTTTTCTTTTCTTACTTAATGTACTCTGTACCATTCCGAGCACGAGCTGCATGCTGATTGGCTGCCAATGTCTGTCAACACTCCAAACCAGAAAGTGTTAGCAGCCATCTTGTGCCTCTGTAGAATGAGGCACAGGAAAGCAGAAAAACAAAGGTGGAAAACACGCAAAGGTAGCAGGGTAGAAGCACCCTGACCCCCTAGGCCTGCTCAGGGGGTCCCACAAGGACCCCCGAGTCCCCAAAAGATTTTTTTTTAAATCACGGGGTACGCGTACATGATAGCACCTCATTAAAAAGCATTGTTGTTAGTAGAAGGTTTTAAGACTTTAGTTACATTATAAATCATTTGTTGATGGTACCATACTCATTTTAGGAATTGTGGTGTGTTCTAAGGTGATTTTACCATGTGAAAAAGCCTTCTGCTGGGATATCATGAATCATGTTTGAAAGAAAACTATTATCTAATGCTTTTCCCATAGTGGTTTGGAAGGGGATCTATTAGCTAAACTGAAAGCATATTTTCTGTAAATTCACATTATCTTTCTCAGTCATGTGAGAATGAAGTCTGACATTCTCAGTAAAACATGTACATACAACAAGGACAGAGACTGTCAGTTGATTCCTTTGTGTTCTACTGCAGCCTCCTAGAGTGTTCTAAAGAACAACTAGAGTGCTAACAGTCTTACTTACGACAAAAGTATGGCACACCCGAAGCCATCTTGTTTGGAATGAAGTAGTAAGTCTGAAAACATTTAATTTAAAAAGGAACAAAATGAGGGGGTTCATTTTGCCATAGAAAGTATGATTAGTGCTGCAGAAAGAAAAAATAGGGCACATTTTGAGTGACTTCTTAACTCCTCTTCTCTTTCATTAAAAAATTATGACATGCAGTCTCCCAAGATGGCCACCAGAGACAAAAGAGCCCAAATGTAGCACAAATATTCCCCAGATGTAGCCCAAGTACAGCCCAATGACAGAATGTCCCAGAGTGTTCTAAAGAACAACTAGAGCGCTAACAGTCTTACTTATGACAAAAGTATGGCACACCAGAAGCCATCTTGATTGGAATGAAGTGGTAAGTCTGAAAACATTTAATTTAAAAAGGAACAAAATGAGGGGTTTCATTTTGCCATAGTAAGTATGGTTAGTGCTTCAGAAAATAAAATTAGGGCACATTTTGAGTGACTTCTCAAATCCTCTTCTATTTCATTAAAATAATTCTGACATGCAGACTGAAACATGCACTTATAAAGTGGTAAGACTTAAAACATTTAATTTGCAAAGGATCAAAATGAGGGGGTTCATTTTGCCATAGAAATTAAGATTAGTGCTGAAGAAAGAACAATTAGGGCACATTTTGACTTCTCAAATTCTCTTCTATTTCATTAAAAAAATTCTGAGATGCAAACTGAAACATTCACTTTGAATACCAGCAGCAGACTTCCCTGATGAACAGTAGCTTTACTACAGTGATCTAATGAGCAACTTGAGTGCTAACATTCAGAATTTATGGCAAATGTGTGACACATCTAAATGCCTTCTTGATGGAACCAAAGTAAACAAGCATTGAAAATGCAATAGATCTCGCCCTTGTTTAAGTTAAAGCCATTCTGTTTGTAATGAGGGGGCTTTTTAGCTTTGCTTTTATTAGTGTTTTTCAAACTTTCATGTAAATACCATGCATATGTATACATATATGTATATGTAGGCATGCATTTATATTTGTATTTATATAGATATGCAGATTATATATGTTTATATATGTATGTATATATATATTCACTGAAAAAACCATAGGTTTCACACCAGTTATAGTTAGGAATTAGCATTTAAAAAACCTATTAAATTCACTGAAAAAACCATAGGTTTCACACCAGTTATAGTTAGCTGGAAATTTTACTGATATAAAACCATTGAAATTCCCACTTTATAGTTAGTCGGACTCACTATAACTTGCGCGTGCAATGCACTGCTGATGACATCACATATTACATCACTCATGACATGGTCAGTGACATCACTCATGACATCACTGATGACATCTCAAATGACATCACTGATGACATCGTCCAGTGAATGTGTATCTTTCTGAAAAATAAATATATTTTATATATGTATATGTTAAGGTCGATGGAAGAATAAATGTTTAAATAAGTGTCTAAATGGATGTTTTTTTAAAAAAAATTGATTGGTTAACTGGCTTATTAAGTGTATCTTAGTGAATACATATATTAGCGAGTAATGTTTAAATATTTAAATATATGTATCAGTGTTTTACTTTGTGTACAAGTGGCTGCATGGGTTGGTGAGTAGCTACATGTGTGTGTATATGGGTTATTAGATGTTTTTTTAGTATCAGTATGAGTGTCTGTATGGTTTGGTGGGGTGTTACTTACCACATAGATGCATGAATGCAAAACTCATTATTTATATGTGTTTTGAAGACAGCATATGTGCAGGACTGTATGGGTGGATGAGTGTGTATATGTGTGTGTTAGTGAGTGAATGCCTCTCTCACTAGTGTCTTTATAAGTAACTACATATGTTTTAATCTTGTATATATGAGCATTGATGTATATAAGTAAGTATATGTGAGAGTGAGAGATTGAAAGAGTTCCTGTTTAAATAAGTATGTGTTTCTGTAAGTCATTGTTTAAGAGAGTAAGTATGTGTAAGTTTCCTTAGAAGTAATGTGCTAATGTGTGTATAGTTGTATATGCAAATAAATGGATGTTTATTAGTTTATTTGCATGTGTGAGTATATGTATGAGTAAGTTTTTGATGACTGTCGGTGTGTAACAGAATGAATAGGGGTATCACTACATATGATGAATGAGTATATGTATGAGTGAATACATAAAACTGTTGGTGAATGTGTGAATTTGTATATAGATGGTGAAATTACTGAATTGGTTGTTGTAACTGGTATGGGTATATGCAATTTTTTGAAAATGTTAGTTTCTATTTTTCAATATGTGTTTCAAAGGTTACTTTACAGTGAGAGGAGGTCTGTCACTGTGTCACAAGGATGGTGTCATCAGTGATGTCATGAGTGATGTCACTGACCATGTCATGAGTGATGTAATATGTGATGTCATCAGCAGTGCATTGCACGCGCAAGTTATAGTGAGTCCGACTAACTATAACGTGGGAATTTCAATGGTTTTATAGCAGTAAAATTTCCAGCTAACTATAACTGGTGTGAAACCTATGGTTTTTTCAGTGAATTTAATAGGTTTTTTAAATGCTAATTCCTAACTATAACTGGTGTGAAACCTATGGTTTTTTCAGTGAATTTCATCGGTTTTTTAAATGCTAATTCCTTTCTATATCGAGTTTCTAACCATTTTTTTTTACAATTTGCTGTTTTTTTGGAAGTATTCATTTTTTTTTATATAATTTTTTTTTTTGCGCTCTGGGTGCGCGCTCAGGGAAGCTTTCAGCTAAGCTCTCCGGTAAGCTTTCCGGTGAGCTCTCCTGAAAGCGCACCCAGAGCGCTACTGTCGTTCGTGAAAAAAAATATGAATGAAAAGTTAATAATAATGCAAAACATTTCGCTCCATACAAATAAAATCCGTTTTTTTTTATAAGGAAAATGATTATGTATTTCTGTAAAAGTTTGATGACGTCACTTTGGCGCGCAACGTAAGTGCCCTCGGAAGCGCCTACGATCGCGCCGCGTAAACGCACCCGGAAGCGCCCAAGATCGCGCCACGTTTGCGCCCCGGAAGCGCCTACGATCGCGCCGCGTAAACGCACCCGGAAGTGCTCCGGTGCGCGCTGCGTAAGCGCGTCGGGTCATGTGACCCTAAAATAACACTTTTCATTGGTTGCTAACAGTTTTTTTTACAATGAATGAAATCCCCACCCATTTCCTTCACTTCTTCTTTCACTTTTGTGACTGAAAGACCTGTTTTTTGCACCTGGATCTTTTGTGATTTACCATGGCTGCCAGAGAATCCAGCAGTGAGGATGAACCTGAGTTCATCAATGAAGAGCCTCCTACCCCAAAGGTGAAGGAACATTTCATATGGAAATTTTTTAAGATTCCAGCTGACCAGAAGAAGGTGAATGCACCAAAAGTGGAGTGCAGGATCTGCAAACAGGTCCTGTCACGGGGTGACCCCAAAAAAAAGTACTCTTTTGGGAACTTTACGATGATCCGACATGTGGAGAGGAGGCACCCCCAGAATTTTGCCCGGGAAAGTGTCAGGGCTCTGGCACAAGAGGTTCCCAGAGATGGGGCCTCTACATCAACCGGAGGAGCAACTTCTTCTGGGAGAGGGCAATCGCAGGAGCAGGTGCCAAACTTACAACCTGCTTTTAACCATGGTGTCCTCAGATGCAGATACTGCAATCAACTCCTCACCTATGGGGAGCAAAGTGTCCAGCTCATGGTTCGAGCATTGGAGAACCATCGCTGCCCTTCCCACCCCTAATTTTTTTTTTTTCTTTTTGCTCCTGTTGAGCAGTTTCCATTCCCTGTTTTTGTTCCTGTTCAGTTAAAAGAAGAAAACCAAAAGTTCTTTTCAGAACTACCTCCAATTCTCATCAAAGAGCTATATTCTTAAAAAAATGAAGAGTAAGTGAAATATAGTGCATTGATAATTGAAAGGAGAATGAGTAAGAAAGAACAGAAAGGTATGAGAGGAAAAAAGAAGTGAAGTAGGAGGAATGAAAGAAGGTGAGTGTTAGAAAAGAAAGTTAGGAGAAGAAGAGTGAATATGGGGAATGTTGATATTCAATGAAAATGTTGAAAAAGAACAGGAGTGTTGAAGGATAAGAAAAGATGCATTGCTGGAGTTGAAGGTAGAAGGCTTCATTTATGAAGCCATGCGTCACTTTAACGCCACCAAAGCATCACTTTTTGTGACACAACATTCCAATAAAAAATGCACCTTATTTATTCATATTTACAAAGTGGCGTTTCTTGGTAAATACATCACTTTATAAACCCCTGTGCCACATTATTCCTACCTCAGGTGTAATGTATGCAAAAGGGACGTATTGACGCAAGAAAGGGTCGTAGAGGTGACACAGTGAATAAACTGGAGGCCTCATTTCTGAAAAGTGACGCATCGCTACGTGAAAACAGCGATGCGTCACTTTTCTGGACGCACTCCTTATGACATTCCAGATATGTCATATTTAATATATGACTAATCAATTCGCAAGGAGTTACAGATATGTCAGTATTTCTGACGTATCTGTAAACACAAAAGTAACGCATTGCTGGAGTGCGTCACAAAAGTGACGCAACTCCAGTAATGTGTCCTTTCACATGGAAAAAGCACCATGTGAAAGGTCTGCTGTGAAGCAGGCGCAAGATTTGGACGCAACAGCATCCTAAAAGTGACACACTGAAATCTCAAAGATTTCACTGCGTCGCTATTACAAAGCTTTTTGCGGGGGAACACCCCCTCTGCATGCATTATACCTGACGCAGATATAATGTGGCGCAGGATTTTAAAAATTGACCCATCTACCTAGATGCGTCACTTTTTAAATATAGCGCAACGAGGCGCATTTTTTTACACCACTGGTACAATGCGTCACTTTTCTGTGCGCACTCCTTATGACATTCCAGATATGTCATATTTAATGTATGAGGAATCATGTCGCAAGGAGTTACAGATATGTCAGTATTTCTGACGTATCTGTAAACACTAAAGTAACGCATTGCTGGAGTGCGTCACAAAAGTGACGCAACTCCAGTAATGTGTCCTTTCACAAGGAAAAAGCACCATGTGAAAGGTCTGCTGTGAAGCAGGCGCAAGATTTTGACGCAACAGCATCCTAAAAGTGACGCAGTGAAATCTCAAAGATTTCACTGCGTCGCTATTACAAAGCTTTTTGCGGGGGAACACCCCCTCTGCATGCATTATACCTGACGCAGATATAATGTCGCGCTTGATTTTAAAAAGTGACCCATCTACCTAGATACGTCACTTTTTAAATATAGCGCAACAAGGCGCATTTGTTTACACCACTGGTGCGATGCGTCACTTTTCTGTGCGCACTCCTTATGACATTCCAAGTAACGCATTGCTGGAGTGCGTCACAAAAGTGACGCAACTCCAGTAATGTGTCCTTTCACATGGAAAAAGCACCATGTGAAAGGTCTGCTGTGAAGCAGGCGCAAGATTTTGACGCAACAGCATCCTAAAAGTGACGCAGTGAAATCTCAAAGATTTCACTGCGTCGTTATTACCAAGCTTTTTGCGGGGGAACACCCCCTCTGCATGCATTATACCTGACGCTATTTTTAAAAAGTGACGCATCTAGGTACATGGGTCACTTTTTAAAACTCTCCGCCACATTATATCTGCGTCAGGTATAATGTATGCAGAGGGGGCAATCCCCCGCAACAAGCTTGGTAATAACGACGTACTGAAATCTATGAGATTTCTCTGCGTCACTTTTAGGATGCTGTTGCGTCAAAATCTTGCGCCTGCCTCGCGTCACTTTCATGTTTACAGATATGTGAGAAATACTGACGTATCTGTAACTCCTTGCAACATGATTCGTCATACATTAAATATGACACATCTGGAATGTCATAAGGAGTGCGCACAGAAAAGTGACGCATCGCACCAGCAGTGTAAAAAAATGTGCCTCGTTGCACTATATTTAAAAAGTGACGCATCTAGATAGATGCGTCACTTTTTAAATATAGCGTAACAATGCGCATTTTTTTACACCGCTGGTGCGTCACAAAAATTGACGCACAGGCGGCGCAAAACTGGCAGCGCAAGGCCTTCATAAATATGGTCCTGGATTTTCCCCGTGCTTCGCTTCCCGGTGCGCGTACCATGCGCTTCCCCCACGCAAAACGAAAAATAAAATAAAAAATGTAATGCCCCGCAGGACCCTATTTTAGCCCCCACATCAAACCTAGGGGGTCAGAGAGGGTCTACTCTTCCCCCTTATGGTCATTTGCCCCTTTTTTTTTCAAACCCCTTGTGTCTCGATTTTACCGAGACACAAGATGGCGGCCGCTCCAGACTGTTTAGAATGTTTACAGACACCCAAGAGCCAATCAGCTTTCTGCGCACAAGTCGCGTGTCGCGCCAGGAGCGCACTCCGGTGCGCGCACCGGAGAGCGCCTATAGATATATATATTTTTTTGAACCTAAATTACTCAAAATCCACTGCAGCACACATCTTGAGACATAGCAAAGGCACATCGGGCTACCAGTCCCTACAATTTTGCCAAGTTTGGTGGAAATCCATTCAGCCGTTCGGGCTAAAAGGGAAATCGACCGCCCTATGGAAATTAACATGGGGAAAACGCGTTTTGGGACCCCCCTTTTATCTCGGCCCCCGCTTGACGTATCCCCCCCAAACTTTCAAGGAAGGACCGGAGCTCGACGAGGCCATTTTCAGGAGATTTTCAGGCAGATTCGTCAACCGGTGCCAAAGTTATTCCAAATAGAATTTTGAGATTTAACATTGAAAAAAATCCTAACTATAACTACCTACTGGCGACTGCCAGTAGGTAATACACACATACATATATATAAATGCATATGCATATATATGCATATATATATGTGTGTATGTGTGCGTGTAGAGAGAGGTAGAGAGGTAGAGGTAGAGAGGTAGATACTAGTAGAGAGAGGTAGAGAGTAGAGAGTGAGTAATGGAGAGTAGAGAGTGAGTCGTAGAGAGTAGTAGAGAGCAGAAGAGAGAGTAGCAGAGAGTGAGTAGTAGAGAGTAGTAGAGTGATTAGTAGAGAGTAGTAGAGAGTGAGTAGTAGAGAGTGAGTAGTAGAGAGTAGTAGAGAGTGAGTAGTAGAGTGAATAGTAGAGAGCAGTAGAGAGTGAGTAGTAGATAGTAGTAAAGAGTGAGTAGTAGAGAGTAGCAGAGAGTGAGTAGTAGAGAGTGAGTAGTAGAGAGTAGTAGAGAGTGAGTAGTAGAGAGTGAGTAGCAGAGAGAGAATAGTAAAGAGTAGTAGAGAGTGAGTAGTAGAGTGAGTAGTAGAGAGTAGTAGAGAGTGAGTAGTAGAGAGAAGTAGAGAGTGAGTAGTAGAGTGAGTAGTAGAGAGTGAGTAGTAGAGAGTAGTAGATAGAGAGTAGTAGAGAGTGAGTAGTAGATAGTATTAGAGAGTGAGTAGTAGAGTGAGTAGTAGAGAGTGTGTAGTAGAGAGTAGTAGAGAGTGAGTTGTATAGAGTAGTTGAGAGTGAGAAGTAGAGAGTGAGTAATAGAGAGTAGTAGAGAGTGAGTAGTAAAGAGTGAGTAGTAGAGAGAGAGTAGTAGAGTGAGTAGTAGAGAGTAGAGAGTAGTAGAGAGTCAGTAGTAAAGAGTAGTAGATGGTGAGCAGTAGGGAGTGAGTAGCAGAGAGAGAGTAGTAGAGAGTACTAGAGTAGTAGAGAATGAGTAGTAGAGAGTGAGTATTAGAGAGTAGTGGAGTAGTAGAGAGTGAGTAGTAGAGAGTAGTGAAGAATATTCCAAAGTTTGGCACAGCACCACTTGCACAACAAGTCCAATCAAATCATATCACTTAGAGTCCTTATTGAAGCGCTGAATCTTGGTGTATATTCAAATGCTTTTATTTTCCTCAAGTTTATGTACCACAGCCAGCCGACGTGTTTCGTTCTGTACAACAGAACTTCTTCAGGGCGTTCTTATTTCCTTCAAGTTATGTCGGTATCCTGTTGTCATATAACTAGATATTTCTTCCAAGTGTTAGACGAGACGTAAGTACATTCTTATTCAAAGTGACTAGGTATCAATTTTACCCACACAATTCGGGCAGACTTGAGTAATTTAAAACATCCTCAAAGTCAGTCTTTCAAAAATTCCAAAGTATAGGACATGATAATCCAAATGTTTCTCATGAAAAGTCATTTTCAATCGTTCGAAATATCGGCGTTTGGGCAGATATGACCCACGGACACGGTTTATGACTTTTCTTGAGAAACATTTGGATTTGGATTATCAAGTCCTATACTTTGGAATTTTTGAAAGACTGACTTTGAGGATGCTATAAATTACTCAAGTCCATGGATGCTCTGGGAACGCCCGAGCAACACCCATTGCATACCCCTTTAACGCAGGACTATGTGTTAAAGGGACTGATATTTATCAGGCAGGATTACGCCACAAAAAGTGGCTTAGTCCTGCCTGATAAATATCACTCAGTCTTCAAAAAGTGTGTACAAAGTGGGGCCCAGAGTTCAGTGGTTAGCCGCGCCCATCTTGGACGTTTGTTGCGGAGGGTGGAGGAGGAGCCCATTCACTTCCGGGCTCAGGGCTGCAACATCCGCGCTCTAGTCGCCTCTACCCCCTCCATAAATGTGCAGAGGTCCGCGGCCGCGCAGCGGACGCG
Organism: Lissotriton vulgaris; assembly: GCF_964263255.1. NCBI lineage: Eukaryota > Metazoa > Chordata > Amphibia > Caudata > Salamandridae > Lissotriton > Lissotriton vulgaris. The sequence continues at coordinate 393,665,676 of NC_141694.1, read as the reverse complement.
TGCAGCGGGCGCGCCGGAAGCGCGCCGAAGTCGAGCCAAAGTCCAGCCCGTCTGCGCCCGTCCGCGACAGGACGGGGCGCGGGGCCAAGGACCTTGGTCTCTCTTCATCCTCGACGCTACGCTATGCGCGTGAAGAGCTGCTTGCTCTCTGTCCTAATATCCCTCTGACCTGCGCACATTCAATGGAGCCGCTCCTCCTACACGCCTGTCCCCTTTGCTCTTTTAAGCCCCCCAATCCAGTTAGGATAGCTTATGCAAACAAGCATGTTAAGGCAGGTCTGATTAACTGCCGCTCTTTCGGTAAACATACCATTCAAATCTATCATCTACTCGAGGACGAGGAATATGATATGATTTTCTTTACCGAAACATGGTTGGGTGAACTTTCTGACCCTGATGTGATAGAGGCCATCCCCCCTGGCTACTCCCTTGTTAGATTGGACAGGAAGGATGGCAGGGGACGGGGTATTGCGATTGCTACTAAAACCTCTATGCAATGCACCCTACTGCCTCTGAGCATTGACCACTGTGAGGCCGGTGTTTTTACAATATGCATAGGACCTCAAACCTCCCTTTCTGGCATCTTAGTATACAGACCTCCGGGCAGGATGTATGATTTTACTGCTAATCTGTTGGAGGCCGCCGCTCACCTTGCAATTAGGAAAAAGAGTGTACTTGTGCTGGGCGATATGAATGCCCACTTTGATGACCCTTTGGATAGGGAGGCCAGTGACATTAGGTCCCAACTCCACTCTTTACAGCTTGATCTTATAAATCAGGACCCCACTCATAGACTTGGGCACCTCCTGGATCCTATCTTTGGAGATCACTGTAGAGTACAACCTTCCTTCCCGATTCCGGTCTCTTGGTCCGATCATTTCGTCATTCCATTTCGTATTCAGTCATCCGAGGTTGACGCGAGGAAAGACTCGGAGCTGCGTTACCCACGGCGGAAATGGAAATCCTTCTCTCAGACCACCTTTAATGAACTTCTTACAATAGGAGGCCCGATCGGAGGCATGGACTGTGAAACTGCGTATAGTCACCTACAAACACGCATTTTAGGAGCCCTCGATAGAACTGCTCCCATTCGTATTGGGAGTAACTCCAAAATTACGAGGAAAACTACTTCATGGTACACGCCTGAACTTCAAACGCTCAAATCTGCCTGTAAAAAGCTGGAACGCGAATGGCGCGTCAATTTCTGTCCAAGGATCAAGGAACAATATAAAAAAACTCAAAGGGAGTATTATAAAAAAATTCGTAACTCCAAAGCAGCCCATTACAAAAATCGGATTGATGAAGCAGAGAACTCTTCTAAGGAACTTTTCAAAATCTTTAAGGAGATCTCTGTACTCTCGAATGATAATAGCTCCTCCAGCGACTCAGTGGAAATCTGCAAAAAGATTGCGGGATATTTTTCTGGAAAGATCTCGGATATCTATGCGAATTTCTCTGGAAACCTGGCCGTCAGCCATGATCTCAGGCCAGACATAGAGGTCAGTCCCACGGAGTCAGGTTTATACTGCTTCATGGTTCCGCCTCCTGAGGTACTGGTAGATGTATGTAAAAGTGTCAAATCAGGCTCCCCCCGAGATCCGGCCCCTCCTAAAGTTCTGACTGCTAGTTTAGAAATATTGGAGCCATATTTTCGACACATTATCCAACTATCGTTTTCCTCGGCCTCTCTTCCGGGTGACTGGAAGCAGGCGATAGTGCTGCCAATAAAAAAGAAACCTAATGTTAGCCAGGACCTTTTAGAGAATCTAAGGCCGATTTCCCTCCTACCTTTTCTTGCTAAAGTGACCGAAAAAATAGTCAATACTCAGCTTATGGATTACTTAGAAGCTAATAAGGCACTGCATAGCTCCCAATCTGGCTTTCGGAAGAACTACTCAACCGAGACTGCCCTTTTGCGAGCGACCGAAACTCTGCGAATCGGAGCGGATGAAGGTCACACAATGGCTCTCATTATGCTGGACCTCAGCGCTGCGTTCGACACTGTGGCCCATTCCATCTTGCTACAGTGTCTGAGTAGTGCTGGGGTCACTAAGGCGGCTTTGGGCTGGCTTAAAGCCTTCCTATCTGAACGCAGCTTTCAGGTGCAGAGAGGCATGTGTCTTTCTGACAGCATAGCCTTAGAACAGGGGGTGCCTCAGGGCTCTGCCCTGAGCCCCACCCTGTTCAACCTGTACATGGCTCCCCTGGCAGACGTGGTTCAATCATACCGCATAGAACTAGTATCCTATGCCGATGATACTCAGCTGCTCATCTCCCTATCACAGACGCCCACATTAGCAGCGGCCAATTTTAAAGCATGTATGCAGGAGCTTTCAGGCTGGATGAACCAACACTGCCTGAAGCTCAACGGTTCGAAAACCGAGGTAATAGTGATAGGGGGAAAGGATACCAGTTGGACTCAGGACTGGTGGCCTTCGTGCCTTGGCCCTACTCCCATCCCTGGCAAGGAAGCAAAAAATCTGGGGGTTTGGGTGGATCCCAAACTCTCTTTTGAGAACCATGTCAACAAAGTAGCAGGGAAATGCTTTGGGATAATGAAGACCTTAAATCGCACGCTGGACCTTCTGCCCTTGGAGGCCAGGCGTACTATGACCCAAGCGCTAGTCACCTCCCGCATAGATTATGCGAACGTACTGCTACTAGGAACAACTGAGAAAAACATAAGGCGACTCCAGGTGTTGCAGAACACGGCAGCACGATTAGTTCTCAGACTTCCTAAAACAACGGCATCTAAACCCACTCTACTGGCCCTTCACTGGCTTCCTATTAGGAAAAGAATCCTATTCAAAGCTCTGCTTATTTGTTATAGGATAATCTCTCAGAAAGCCCCTGACTATCTTAAGGACCTAGCCATCCCTTATATGCCCAACAGAGCACTCCGCTCCTTGGGCGTGGGTCTTTTGAAAGTACCTCGTATAAAGAGGGCCAGAATGGGTGGACGCTCCTTCCGAGTGTTAGCAGCCAATCAATGGAATGCCCTTCCCATAGCAATCAGACTGGCCAGGACCGAAACTATTTTCAGGAAGCTGTTAAAAACACATTTGTTCACTCTGTAGATCTGTCTCTGTCGCTCTCTGTCTCCATATCCTCAGCGCGGGGACACGCCGGGACGGCGTCACCAAGCGCTTTATAAGCCCCTTTATTATTATTATTAAAAATATCATTTGGTATCCCATCTGGGCCCGGGGCCTTACTTCCTTTGCTAATATTTATTGCAGTCAGGACTTCCTCATATGCAATTTCAACCTTTATTGGGAAATAATTCTGCTCTGGGCTGTCCAGATTGTTTTCCCCTATTGAATTAGCCACATCCCTTTCCTCTTTTTTGTAGACTTTGGAGAAGATGTAAATCCAAGTACTCTCGTTTGTGGCGACTTCAATTCTTGCATTATCTGGCTTGGTAAGATAGAGTGCATTTACTGCCTGCCAGAACATTTTACAATCTCTCAGCTGCGACGCCTTGAGTAGGTCTTGCCAGGCCAGGTCTCTTATTTCTTTTTTCCTATTATTCCGGGCTAGATTGTAGATCTTTCGGCAAGCCCTAACTAGGCTGTAGTCCCTGGGTTTGGCGCTAAGTGCCCCTTTAAGGTGGGTATACGCTTTTGTGCATTTAGAATCAAACCAGCAATTGGGCTTCTTACGTTCCATCTCTTTTCTTTTAGTAAGGGAGTCTTGTATGACTAGCGTTATCTGCCTGAAGGCTTCCAAAATGTCAGCATTGGTAGCTTCCTCATCTAGACACACTAGGATGGGTGCCAAGGCCTTTGTTATAATGGTCACATTCATTTTTGCTGGGTCGATTTTGCCCCATTTCAGGGCAAAGCCATTTTGAGGTGCCAATACTATTTCCTGTGACCACGCCAGGGAATCGAGCATGGCGGAGGTGTCACATGCGGGAAGGTTTAGGTGTAAACTGAGAGGCAGGTGATCACTAAGGCCATTTGACTGGATGGTAAAATCTCCCACCCAACTAGAATATCTTGTGGGTAGGATAATGAAATCGATAATCAAATGCACCCCCCCTGGCTATGTATGTAGGACTGAATTCAATCTGCGGGTTGCACATCAAATTTACGAAGCCTAGGTCATGTGTGGCCATATTATCATTTATTATTTCCCCTCCAGCTGTTTGTACGAAGTGCTTGATACCATCCCTTCCTTCCCTAGCATCGACCCAAGGTCTGCAGGTATTCAGGTTGCATATTTTAGTATTAAAGTCCCCTCCCCAGATCAAAATTTTATTTTTTCCTTTTGCAGTATTTAGTTTATGCCTTCACCTAGCTTGCTCATCTCTACTGTGAAGTCAGATTTTTTAATATTATTATAGAAATTGACTACCATTAATTCCATGCCCGAGGGTAGTATAATAGATACTATTTGAAAATAAGGAGAGTACCCAATCCTGTTAATTCTACGTACCCTCATCAGATTAGAGATATAAATACAGATGCCTCCTTTATGTCTACCATGGGCGGAGCGTTGAGCAGGGATATGGTAGGTTTTAAAGCCGTCCAAATGTGTTTTGTTCACAAGCCATGTTTCTTGGATGCACAATACATCATAGTTCTGGATAAAATCCCCCCAAACATGATTAGAAACCTTACTTTCCAGTCTGCAGATATTTCATGAGACAATCCTAAGCGGGCCTTGCAATGAGGGCGGATCAACTATTGGGGTGGAATGAGAGTGGTTTACGGGAGCGATTTTTTTCCTATTTACCCCCACATTTGCACATATCAGCTCTCTCACCAGTTTTTTCCTCCCAGCTTCAGGGGTGGCTTGAAGATTTCGAGTACTTAACAAGTTTGCTGATATATTAATCGATAAAAAAGGGTCTGAGGTATCAGCATTTCCCGACTGAGTCCAGATTACCAGCCAGTCAGTCACACTCGTTAAGACATGAGAGTGCTGGAAATCTACTTGGCCCTAGAGGGAAAGCATGCATCCCCTGTCTTGCCCAGTGTGAGGTAGTTGCTGATCTCCCCCCCAATAATCCCCAGCCCTGGTGTACTCTATGGTATGGTCCCCTCGCCTGATGCCATCCATTCCAGTTATCGTTTTTTATTAGATAATGGGTACCATAGAAGAAGCCCAGTGGTAATATGTCTATTCCAGAGCCCCTGGGCCTCCCACCAAGCTCGGCTTCCCTTAAGATCCTCTCCACCAATATCGGGCTGTTGAAGTTGATCACAATGCCCAGTATTGATTTATTTGACCTGCCCACCCAGGACACTCTTCAGGCCATTATATTACTGTGGCCGAAGTTATTGCCTTCTGCAGTATTTTGAAATAACCAGTGGGCCGCCTTATTCCTTAGCTAGTAGTAGTCTTCCCTATCTCCTTCCATGAGGGGTGGTACGTTTCCTAATACTACTACTAGTGGGGATGCCTAGGGGGGGGGTAGATCGATAACAGGGTGGGTTATCAGGGTTTTAGTGGGTTCGACTAGGTTTCTCACATCCTGATGAAGTGTTGGTGGTACATGTGGTAATGGGGTGTTCTGATTATTATTTTTGTTCATAGCCCCCCAGCAGACAGTGTTACCTGGTCGCCTTTAACAAGGGCGATGGAGTTTTGGGGGGGGGGGTATATTAATCTGTTTCCTTATTGAAGTACCTTCATCACTCGGGCAGGGTGCTAAGCTTGCTAACGTATGGGAATTTTCTACAATTGCCTTCTGCATCCTATCCAGTTTATCATCTATTATTTTTAACCTTTCAATAAGTGGGAGCACAAATGACCTAAATAACTGCTCTGCTTGGGAAAATGTGCATGCAGTATCCAGGTCTACAGCTGTGTCTCTTGATTTTAATGGAGCCTGGAAGCTAGAACTACTTAAGGGGATGCTCGGGGGAAAAGGACATCCTATGGCAGTTTTAGGTAAGGTGTTAGCTTTAGTTAAGGTTGGCTTTGACAAATTTCTCGTTATTTTCGACACCTTTGGTTTACTGCCTAATTGACAATCCCCACCCCTCTTTCTTTTCCCCTTTTGTGTGTGAGATATAGATGTAATTATATTTTTGGGTCTGTCCATGGTCTGGTGGTTCCTGTTTCCTAGGGCTGTAGGGTGAAAATCCTCTGTCGATGTACCATCAGAGGATGTAGTGTCAGCCAAGATGTTCACAGTAATGATAGATTGATCTCCCTTTAAGCCTGTGCCTGTGGAGTTATGACTGGTAGCGCTCGTCCTGTTATTGTGAGCTTGGTCAGGTGTGACTGCATTTCTTATTTCGCCCAAGGAGGACCGCTTGTTGCCTATCAGTTCCAGGGATAGCTGCTTCTCGGTGAGGGCTATCTCCCGTTCTAACACAACCGCTGCGCTTTTAATGAACCCATCTAGAGTGCCGGAGATGCTTCCCCCTTAATACTAGATGTTAACTTCCTCCCCTTCCCCGCGTGGTGTGCCATTAAAATCAGGGGAGTAGAAGAATTACTGGGGTTTATAGCGTCTATATAGCACACTCAGTTAGGAATAGTCCCAGGATCCAAAGTCATGTAAAACAGGGTCTTACCAGGCTTAACAATAGTTCTTAGGGGGGGTGGCCCAGCCCAGTCTTGTCCGGCCTTGGACAGCCGTAGACGGCCCGTTCTTTGCCCGGGCTTCGCCCGGCGTCGCCCGCACGCTTCCTGCGACGCGGGTGGTGTTGCCAATTTCAAGTGCCTCCTGATGTCAAAATCCCTGTTGTGGTTCCGCCACACCGCGACCGCGCTGTGGGCTTCTGAGGCCGCGGTGGCGGTGGTGAACCAACAGAGTGAGCAGCAGCGTCTTGCCCGGATGAGAGAGTGCAACCAGGTAGGGGATTACGAGTTGTGGCTCCAGACACTCAGATATATGCTAAGCAACTGAAACTACTAAGTCACCCATCCAGACTTCTGCAGAGCTTGTATGTGCAATTTTACTGCCAGGCTGACTTGACATTTGAAACGGCTTCCAAGCCTTAAACTCCCCTTCTACTACGTATGTCACCCCTAAGGTAGGCCGTAGGTAGCCCATAAGGCAGTGAGCTATGTGCTTCAATGGTAAGACATGTACTTGAAGATTCAGTGAGTTACATGTGCAGTTAGAGATCTCTATGCCCAGTTATAAATCCTGTCCCACTCCTATAATGCAACTCATAGAGCAACTAACAAACCCAGTCAGAAAACGACAGAGGTAAATGCACATTCACTCACACAACCACACAGCACTTATGTATCCAGTAGTAACTGAGCCAATTGAAAACACAGTTACATACCCCAAAACTCATTAGGACAGCCAGTTAGTAATCTGTACAGCCTCATAGAAACACATATACAGACCGATAGAGTTACTAAGAAAGCTAGTCAAATGCTGACATTGTTACTTAAATATCCAATTACACGCCCAAAGAGGGACTGATACACTCATTCAGATATGTACTGAAGAACTGACACTCTCAAGTCACCATCAAGACAAGTAGGCCTTTAAAAAACGTCTCGGGCCTACTTCTGCAGAGGCTGTGTGTGTAGTTTTACTACCAGGCCGCCATGGCATATAACACCCCTTGCAAAGCCTTAAACTCCCCTTTTTCTACATCTGTCACCCCTACATTAGGCTGTAGATAGCCCATGTGGCAGGGTGCTTAAAAGGTCAAAGATTTATTTATTCATTCATTTATTTATTTATTTATTTATTTATAACATTTGTAGAGCGCGCTGTTACCAACCGGTGTCCTGGCGCTGTAATGATAGCTCCCCTAGCCTCAACCCACTCTTTAGTTTGTGAACAGCCAAGTTTGCAGCCTCTTACTGAAGGTCATCAAGTCCGTAATCTGTCTCAAAGCCACCGGTAGCGCATTCCAGGCTAAAGCGGCCCCTCCGACAAAGCTTCTGCCCCTCCAGCCCACTTTCCTTATGCATGGGGTCTTAATCAGCCCGAGACCAGCGGACCTGAGGAGCCTGCCCGGTCTGTACCACTGGAAATGCTGTCTGAGGACTGGCGGGCCAAATCCATGGACTGCCTTAAAAACTATGCAGGGGGTTTTAAAGGATATCCGCTTCCGCACAGGAAGCCAATGTAGCTTTACCAGTTCCTGGGAAACGGAAGCGAACTTAGGTATGCCAGTAAGGAGACGAGCTGCTGCATTCTGCAGGATCTGAAGTTTGTTGAGCACCCCTAGGCTATTGCAGTAGTCAAGTCGTGATAGCACAAGGGACTTCACCACGTTTTTTTTACACTCCTCTGGTAGGAAAGGGAGGATCTTCCGAAAAATTTTCAGTGACCAGTGGATGGATGACGCTAGGGCATTTACTTGTGGTCTGAAAGAGAGCTTATTATCGATCAAGACCCCTAGGTTCTTAACCTTGGTAACAGGGATAGGGAGGGTCCCCATCTCTTCGTGCCACCACATCGGACTCCAACAGTTGACGGTGGAGCCGAAGAGTAGGACTTCTGTTTTAGCCGAGTTCAACTTTAAGTAGTTCCTGGCCATCCAAGTACCCACTGCTGCCATACATTCCTGGAATTTGCAAGCCACAGCATCCTCTCGCCCTGGAAACAGTGACACCACAATCTGTGTGTCATCTGCGTAAGATGTTAGTTCAAACCCATAAGAGCGAATAACCGGGGAGAGGAAACATATATATTAAAAAAAGGGTGGGGCTTAAGGAGGATCCCTGAGGGACCCCGCAAGGTGGAGCAAATGGTTTCGACTCAAATTCCCCCAATGCCACCACTTTGACCCTGTTGGTGAGGAAGGCACTCAGAATGCTTAGGACCTTCCCCTGCACCCCGCAGTCCTCCAGACGGTCCACCAAAATTGTATGATGGACCGTGTCGAAGGCCGCGGACAGATCCAGTAGGACCAGGGCCGCTCGGCCCCCTACATCCATCACTTTCCTGATTTCCTCTGTTGATTTGATCAGCGCTGATTGAGTGCTGTGGCCTGCTCTAAACCCATGTTGCGAAATGTCTAGTCATTGTGTAGCTCCCAGGAACGAGCTGAGCTGGGTATTCATAGATCTTTCTATGAGTTTAGCCGGCAGTGGCAGTCTAGCAATAGGCCAATAGGTGTTGGGATCGGCAATGTCCAGGTTAGGTTTTTTTTAACAGAGGGATGATCGAAGCCTGTTTCCAGCTGGCTTGAAAGTCCCCAGCCTCAAATAGCTGATTAAATAGCTTGCTAGGATAACGGCTATAGGGACCGCTGCCAGCTTCGCCACTGTCGCCGGACAAGGGTCGTGAGGTGAGCCAGATTTTATGCTTTGAAGCTGTTTCTCAATCTCTTCAGAGCTGACTGGGGCAAATGAGAGAAGTTTGGCCCCCTGAGAATTTGCTGTGGAATTCCTGGATGTAGTTTCTAGCAGGTTCTGTCTAACTTGGACTTTCAGGGATGCAAAAATGTTCTCGACCTTGCTCAAAAAGACCTGAGCTAAATTCCTGCAAAGTCCCAGGCTAGGGGGCATGGACCCTAATTTAGGGGTTGCCAGGCTCGCAATTGTAAACAATAGTGATTAGATGAACTTTAAGGTTTCATTGAGTTACACACGCACTAACAGGCCCATATGTCCAGTTATGCTTCAAGTCCCCCAACAATACCTATTTACAAAGAATCATAGCAACATTTACACAGCCAGTCAGACAGTGACGACAGGGGCACTTATACATTCAGTCAAACACATACACAGCACTTATGTATCCAGCAGTAACTGAGCACGTCGCACACACAGTTACATACCCCATCACCCACTAAAAACCAGCAAATCACTCATGAATGCACTTAGACATCTAAAGTGGCAGACTTACACTGCCTGTTACACACTGATATAACTAATTATGTAGGTATGTAATTGCGTATAGATCATAATTTAATAGTATGTGATGTAAATCTAAATATATTGTGTATTTGCTTTTCAGACATCTACTTGTATTTGCAAAGGAAGATTAACAATGCTGAAAAAGACAGTAACAAGAATAAACAAGGAAACAGTACTCGCTGCTTATAACTGATGGTGAAAAGAGAGACAATATTTATGTGTAATTTGTGGGAGAGGCAACATCACTGTCACTCACATTCGTAACATCTCTTCTATCAGGTAATTGGACAAAGGTGATCTTCTCCAGTTCCCACAGCAGACGCCGAGGAAGCAACGGATACCTGTGAGCCTGTTGCAGAGCCATTGTCTGTTCCAACAGGAGTTGAAGCATCCCCTTGAGGCTCCAAGAATGCGGTCATCATCATGGGACTACGCTGAGGACTCCGATACAAGTGGGCCTTTAAGGGGTCCATTAGTACATCTCTGTCAGGTGGCACAACACACATTCATTTCCGCAGAATAGACACCCGACCACCGGCAAGGTGCAGTCACACCAGACTGATCTCAACGTTAGGAACAAATATTCCCTTAGCTCCCAAAGCCAAGTGTTTACCCATATGTAGCACCATGTGTTAACAGCAATGTCGCAACAAGCAGTTATTTTTCCAAGATGTCACCTTTCAGAGTATTCTGATTGTACATAGCACTGATCAGGCCCATGGATACTAAACCCTTTGGTGGTACCCCTGAATCTTGACTAACACCTGTTTGTGTTGATAGGCCAAACCATTCATCTCTTCCAATTGGATTCTGATGAGTTGTAAGAACCATTCTGTAGAATGGCATCTAATGTATCCTCACTATGTAATGTATAGTTTTGCCAACCCTCAAAGTGTGCAAGTGAGGGAATCTGAGGTGTGTGCAAATCCTTGATCTTGGATAGCCCACAACAGGAAGTTTGTTGCACAGTCCTGTTTGGGAAAATCATTTGATGTGGTATGAGGCATGCCTCAATGATAAGAGAGCTTCGCTCCTTATGGTAAGATTTACCAGTTTAAACTGATGTGGTTGTAACTTTGTTATAACATGCGAGGACAAGTCCACTTAGCGTTGCGATATTTGTTGTTTTAGTTACAGGGACGGAAGCAGGACTAGAAGCCTCTGCCCAGCATAAAACGACAGAGGGATGTTTTTTAACACTCTTTATATGGTCTTTTTGAAAGTCTCCCATTGCAGGTAACTTTATACTGAACAGTTAAATTACCAGTAGAACTTCATTATTAAATAATGATACATCCACCTAGTAGTATTGTTAACTCTAATAATTGATAAACTCTCAGTGTGGCGGAATTGTTAATTTTATAAATCATGATGATTATTCTAGGGACATTGTGCCAAGACTTTCTGGATGTGCTGTAAGAGTGGTGGAGTATATTCAGCCCACTTGTGAATTTAAGTTAATCACAGATGTATACATGAGGTATTAGAACAAGAGGATAGAAAAGGTTTAACACAAGAAATAGGTATGTTCCCAATAAAAATAAATATGGACAATGTCACAATGAACAATCTAGGGGGGTGATTGGTAATGGAGTAATGACTTTCTCCCAGCTCCCCTTTTATCTATTTGTTTGTGCGCAGATCTCCGCCTCTACCGCCGGCATTTGCTCAAAGATGAATTTCTAACTGAGTGCTCCTCACTGGTGAGTCAGTCACATTTGGATGAATGAATTTCTGCATGTGGCAGAGTGAACATTATCAGTATGAGTGATAGGTGGATGTTGGAAAACCCCACTGTTTTGACATCTATTTTTATATTTATAGCAATATCTAGATCTAAAGATGATGGTAAAGAAAATATTAGGAGTGAGGATGATAATATGACAACGGAAATCACCCCAGTCTTGAGGGAAGTGTATGGGTTCCGGGATAAAGGAACACTTATTTTTATGGTCCAAATTTTTGAATGAACTATTGATATATGTATTTCTTATGTTTATATGATGATATAGATCATAGATGGCTTTCTCTCCTCTTTTCTATATATTTAAGTCTCTCAAACAGGTTTCTGTGAACATTTTAGAAAAGGAATATATATGTTTAATGTCCTGAAGAAAGTGGTTTTATTCATTTCAACCCACTGAAATCTGTTGATGCTCTGTTGTTGTTAAACTTGTGTGACATAGAATCACACCTAGATAAGAAATTATTTTCTGAAATGGGTATGTATCTTCAGAAACAAACTTTAGTATGACAAATGTGATTGTCTTTGTGTTGTCTCTCCCATTTTTTTAAACTTTATATTATAAAGTTTGTAAGATATATTTTTCAGAACAGTTTGTAACCCCTTTCCTGTGGGGGTAATTCTCCCAGAGTGCGGGGAGCAGGAGGGTGAGTGCAGCACCTTGGTGCTCCTGACAAGACCAGCTCATCATGAGTCACAGTGGAGCTGTTCTCATGACGAGCTGGTCTCGTCACGACCCCGCCCACTGATTAATTCACCCGCACAGGGGCCCAAAGGGAATTATACATTTTAATGCTCTAAATAGGGCCTAAATTCCCTGAATCTTTAGTCCCTCAGGTACCAGTTGTGTCTATAGAGTTCCTCCAAAAGTAGAAACCCTGTAAAGACAGTTGGAGAATAAAGGAAGCAGTGTATATTTTATATCTTAGTGTTAGTAAGCATATTATTCTTCGCAGATGTAGGTGCAAGCCTACAGTAATAAGAGGCCGGGTCAGAAGTGTTAAACCCAGAGAAATAAGCAAACCTCTGTGCAAATGTCGTTGAACTACCCTTTGGCGGTATTGGGCAATGTTCCCATTGATGGTAAGTGAAAACATTACGTGGGATAATTGCTTTGTGCAAAAAATAGTGAACATAGTGTTGGTAACAGAACATGTCGCAAACATTAGATGCATCATCATACTATTCATCATTTGAAAATGCAGTGGATTGTTCTAAATTAGAAAGCATAGTATGCACAGTTTCAATGTCCCAATCATCAGAGCAAGTACTACAGGTGATGATATCAAGTTTGAGCAAATCAGATATTCTTAAAAGTTCAGTAGGACCATACACATCATAGGAAAATATGTTCCAAACAATTCCTTCAGGAACTGGAACTGCAGTAATGTTCACTACGGAAAGGTCCCTCTGTTCACGGTGTGATGATGAATGTGGTTTCAGGAACAAGTTCACATGTTGTACTACAGAGCATTCTGGAAGGTAATGTCCATTTAGGGGCAAAAAAACAGTCACTATACCAATCCAAGGGACTGGGATCAGTAGACCTATTGCAAACAAGAGCTGTAGCCAGGGGAAAAACAAAGTAATTATTTTTCAGCAAAACGTCGAAATCACAAATTCATTATTTGTGGGGAACAGGGGATGGCATAACTCGGGTTCACTTGGATCCAATGAGACATCGTCAAAATCAATGAAGTAACCAGAGGCAGTCCGATCTAGCTTTCCTAGCACAGCAGGTTTTGTGGCACTGGCAGATGCCTCAGTTCGAGACTTATTCAAATAGAGGTTGATGTTAAGCTGGATTGAGATCTGTGTGTCATTTGAAGTTTGCTGTTGCTCAGTTTCAACAGGTACAAGTTGCATTCCATTGTTGGTAACTCCTTCACTTCGCAGAAGGGAGTCTTAAAAAGTAAATAATCCTTCCATCTGAAGTTTCTGTATGGTAGAGAGAGGAGATCAGTTGCTACCCAAGACCCTACATGGCCTACTATTGAGTATCGGACACATAATGTGGCTTGATCAGATAAATTGAGACAAATCTCTTGTCTTTGCACCCAGCAAGTGGCAGATGAAGTACTGTTCTTGTTCCTTAGACAGCCAGGACACGTACAGGTGCTCTGTTAGATGTCCGAAGTTCATTTTTGTCTACTATCTTTTCTCTGACCGACCCCCCAATCTTCAGGACCCCTGCGGGTCTTGCTGGAACAGCTTTCACTTCTCCAGTAGCTTTTAATGATTGCTTGAAGTCCTTTCCATGATTGAAATTCCTTCAGGATGGATTGAGGAGTACCGCAATGCTACACCTAAACTTCCAATGGCTTCTTTGTAAGCCTGTGAGCTAAACGCAGAGCCACAGTCGGAATGTATTGTGCCAATTGCTTATGTCCGTATGAATATTTGCAAATCCTTTATAACAGTTAGGTTGTCAGCCGAGTGCTAATTGTAAGGGGCCGCAGTGTTACAAATAGTCACATGTGAGGGGTCTGTCTGATATCAGTAGTGGTGATTGAGGTGGGCGTGTTATTGTGGAACGTTTCATCTGCTGACAGATGTCGCACTTGAGTACAAAGCCCTTGGTCTATTTAGCAAGACCTGGCCACCAATAACACTGCTTTAGTAGTGAAACAGTCGCAGCGGTACCTGCATGTGCTGATCCCAGATCCTCATGTGCAGCTAGAATTAATCCTAATCTGTGATCCATGTTTGGTATTACTCTATCCCCACTCCTGGAATTTGGGCATACTGAATGTTTTCCGTATCTAATTTGTAGGAGTCATTTAGTGGAAAACCTTTTGGCAAGACTGAGCTACTGTGCATGGCATTTACAGCTATCATTCTTTTTTCCTATATCCTCGTGATGGAATGAGTAAGTACAAAATAATAAAATGATGGAGGAAATGCTGAACAATGCATACATTCATCCTGTCACAAAGATCTGGGTTTAATCCATTGTTTTTTGCTCACCATGCCACCCAAGTTTGGACCCTGCCATATGCAAATCAGTCTTGACCCTGCCCCTCACTGGAACAGTCCAGCCCGAATGCCAAATCAAGTCTTCCGTGGATCGGAAACAAGCATGCTGGCACCGGTTTTGGGGCACCACTCACTATCGCCTTGGTGGCTTCATCGGCCAATTAATTGCCTTCAATCTGCATACCAAAATGCTGATAACTTAATGTGTGAATGACATGAGTGCGTGGCAAGCATTCTTTCAGCTTCGCCACCAGTTCTCAAAGCAGCTTGTGCTTTATTATGCAATCTTTGGAATCTCTAAACCCATTCTGGCCCCAATAGTGAAGATATTCATTGCATGACTGGACACAATTAAACAAATCACACACAATTAGTGTTGGTAATTCGGGAACTGTATTTTGTAGTGCCAGTATCAGGAAATGTAGTTCTGCTAGCTTAGTGGTGCAGTCCCCTAGGGATTGCGTGTGTGTTTTATCAGGTCATAACTTTCCGTCATGCATGCGCACTTTAACGATTGCGTATGCCGCGGAGTAATGCATTTTCCTTCCTATAGCAGGCTGAGCAGATCCATCAGTATAAATGGTCCATTTATACTGATCGAGAGGCAGGATTTCATTCCCGAGAGGATATTCTTGTTCACACTGGAAACATATTTGTGTTTTCAGTATAGGATCAGATCTGTAATCTACATCTGTTGCTGTGAGAGAATTAGCCAATTGTATCCAACGCAGATTAATTTTTTTTTGCGCTTGGAACGCTTGCTAAGGTTGGTACTGGAGTCACGACAATTATGTGTTTCCCCTGTGCTAGTGCTCTTTTCTCTCACTACGGCAGTTTGTACTGCTGTCGATATACTTTCCGTGGATGCAAAGTGCATTTCAGTGTTTGTGTACAAATGTGATTTGTATGCTATGGGTACCGTTTTGCCTACATTGAATGTGAGGTAAGTGTACCCTGATTATGCCGCAACTACACAGCCCACCAAATTAGTCGAATTTACATGTGTGTGCAAGTGTTTGGAAGCTATCATGTCAGCTTGTACGGAACATAGAATTCTGGTGTGTAACTGTGTCCAATGTTGGACTGAGAAATCAGGTCTGATTTGGTTGTAAAAAGATTTAACCCATTTAGCGTAATCCAAAATGTATGTTTTGGTAACATTTAGGAATCCTAAAATAGATTGTAAGCCTTTCAGAGTCTTTGGTGGCTGGAGCAGTGCACATTTTTGTAAACAATTAGCTGCTAGGCTTTTCCCTTCACTTGATAGCTCATACTCCAATAATTGGACATTGAGATGGGCAATTTTTGATTTTTTTAAAGTTAAATATGTAGCCAAAATTGGCGAGTGTTCCAATAACTCATCATCCATGAGACAAATATAATCTGCATCTGACACATTCTCCTCATCACAATTTTTGAAGTAACTCTGTTACTCTTGCTGAGAACAACCTAAGGCTAATCCTATACCCTTGGGGCAGTCCACAGAATTTGTGCAGAATGCCTAGGGCAGAGAATGCAGTCAAATATCTGTTTCCAGGCACTATATTTTAGCAGAAGAAGCCATTTAAGATATCTAGTGTTGTTTTGTATTTTTTCTGCACAATGTAATTCATTAATTTGGCACTGTATATTTTTTCTACTGCAAATGTTCATGTGCATGTGTTCAAATGCCTGTACTCTAAAACTAGACGGTATGACGTGTCAGGTTTCATTATGGGAAACAAAGGATTATTCATGGAAGAGGTGTAATTTTTAATCACACCTTGGTACTCAAGTTGATCTAAGATAACCCTGAACTGTTTCTTTGTGTCATGTTTTATTTGGTACTGCCTCTGTGGAGTAGGAGTAGATTTTAATAGGATTTCATGGTGAGGTGACTCAGCTTCCCACCCTACATGATTACAGTAAAGTGTGGGAGAAAGAGCTAATGCCTGTTCCTGTGGGTATGAATTTTTAAGTGACTCTGGAATGAAATCGGGAGAAGCTGCTAAAATTACATCTTCTGACTTAGGGCACTCCATAAATTAACTCAGGCGGCCAACCTCTTTCAGCCAAAAGGATGTTTTATCATTTTGTCAGTTTCTCCCAAAAGGGACCTTTCACTTTCCTGGGTATGTCCCCCTCCATTTCGAGCATAATTACTTAAAAACAATGTGGGACACTTACTCTTATATCCAGGGTCTCCACCATGATATGTTCAATCAAAGCAGCTGCAATGCCCCTTCCCTGTTCAGAAGCAGAGTCCTCAGTACTAGTTTAGTTTTTGGTTTATCTTGTCCAGATCACTCCTTCTCTGCTGATTTGACTCAGTCTCACACCTGTTGTGGTGTGGGTAGGGTGCCTTTAAACCAATTGATATGCTCTTGGTATGTTAATGGGACTTCTACATCCACGTATGGAAAGTATTTTTCAGGTGTGTCATCTTCAATGTATGCATGAAACAAATGTGTGCATGCATCTGCAGGTAGGAATTTGACCCAGGAATAGCATACTTCTGTTCTGAATACCTTGGGTGCCTCAGTCATGAATGTAACACTACCTCCTGTTGCTTGGAGGCCGTAGTGCAATATTTCATTGTAACTGCTAGTCTGCAATTTTCTCAAATGTTAGGAGCAACTTCCTGATCTTTTTCCCCCGCACCCGTAATACCATCTCCATTTCTATACATTGCGGGAGGAAGTAGAAAGGAAATGAGATTAGGTTTTGCATGTTGTGTTTGAAATATCATCCTTCAAGCTTGAAAAGCCAACAGCCAATACATAGGATACACATACTCGGATGTAGCGGATTCTCCTTCCCACTCCGGTCGTCTCTGGTTAAATGTGAGTAGGGGTCTCTGAGAAAGCACGACTGAACTACTCAGATCTGACCATTAAATAAGAACCAAGCCCCATGTTGGGCGCCATGTCGCGTAGTTCCTAAAAATACATAGGATCTGCGAGGTTGTACCTAGGACTAAACTAAGACATTGATGCCAATACTAATTCCAGACACCCCCACAGGATATGTCAGCCTTTAGACCAGTAAGCTCACAGTGCCATCATAAGTGCCTGAACCTTACTAAGGAGCGAATAGTTTGTGGCAACCATTGAACATGACAACCCTTGACCCTTCAGGGATCATGGAAAAAGTACAGTACTGTTCACTGAATCATGCTCACTTAGGGCCTCATTACCATGGCCGAGGGAGCCGCCACCGACAGGTTGTCGGTGGCGATACCTCCACCATCGCAATGCGATTTTCCCCCTGCCATATTAGGATTGCACGTGGAAGCGTGGCGGTCGGAAAGACCGTCCGTCATGGTCCGGACGGGCGAATCAAATCCGACAGCCTATCAGACCAAATGCACAGCCCTGAGTTGCGGCGGTACCTGCCAGGCACCGCCATTGGGATTATGATATCCCTTTTCTCCGGTCATACTGAGGCGGTCAACCTGTCGTAGAATGGCTGGCAGAAACAGATTTGGGGGCCCTTCCTCAATCCCAGGTGCAGGAACATGTACTCTGGGGCACCTTTGGTGCCCCCTAAATATATCCCTGCACCATGTGGCAGGCACTGCATGATGCCTACCAAGTAGTGCAGGGATGTGTTTGCTCCCTATATTTTGTAATACTGCGGGGGCTGCTACCCGCATCCACGCCACAATGCAAAATATAGGTGATGGTACCACCGTGGTGGCAGTTGCATGGCAATTTGGATTTTGGGGAGGCCTCCGTCTAGGCAACCAGTCACAAATCCAAAATGATGGCGAACGGACAGTAGTCTGTCCACCATTGTAAAGAGGTCCATAGTCTCAGAGAGATACATAGAATAAACTTTGGGGATATTTTTCAAGTATTTATTGAACCAGCTTTATTCTACTATAAAACATATTTCCTATGACAATCAATACACAGAAGCAAATGTAAGAGATTATAACCACCAAAATCATAAATAGAAGGTAGAATTCTACTATGTTCCTTAAACAGTGAATGTATGCATGCATATAAACATGACAGTAATTAAGCGTACTCCTACTATGCGTACCCTACCTAAGTGTACCTAGTATGTATGTGGGTGTGAAGACAAGAATCCCCTAGGAAAGAGCCAACCCCATTACCTGGTGGGGGAGACTGAAAGATCCTGTCTTGGTCACAAAGGATGTCCGAGAGCTGCATGTTGAAGCCTTAGTGTGCAGGGACCTCAGTATCCATGTCAGGGTGGGAGTGCCTCCTCTATTTACCGAGTGAAGGGGCTGTTCTTTTATACTAAAAAAGTAGCCTTGGCATTTCTACCACAATCGATATGTTGAGAGTATGATTATGTATATGAGCCTACATCAATAATTGTAATTATATAAAGTAGCCTGTCAACCTAGGATGAATATATGGATGACTTTTGTACTTTGTATGTTAATTCTGTTGTGTATGTCGTGTTCAGGGGATTAATATATGATGCTAAGAATCCGCATGCATAATAAAAGAGGCTAGTTTCAAGGAAACCAATCGACATTTATTGTGCACATACTTGGGTAAAAGGTCTGTGCTAGAACGGTTATGTAGAGCAAGGTAGGACAAATGTAGGTCAAATGTCATTTTGCTACTTAGGCTTAGGTTAGGAAATATAACAGCATTTGTTGTGCAGCGAAAGCTATTTATTTGGATACTGAAGAGAATAGGAACACTGGACAAAATAGTATTGTCTATGAAGGTAAATTCCAGAAAAAAGACTTAGGGCTCCTGGGCATAGTTCGCTGACTTTTGCTACTCGGAACTCTGCGAGGTTACAAAAAAGTGCAGTGCGAACTGCAGTTTGTTCTGGTATTTCTGCCACTTGGGTCGAAATTCGACCCAAGTGGCAGCTCACGAACTTATTGTTTGCGCTCGCAAACTTACCGTTCATGCTTCCGAGTGCAGAAAAAACTTCACTGCACATCGTGAAGCAGAGTTTTCTGCACTCCACGAGCTCCACGGAGTGCAGAGTGCAGAAAACTCTGCAAACTCCGAGAACGGAGTGCATTGCACCGCCCATACCTACTAATTACAATGTCCGGCTGTCAAACTGCCGACAGCTATTGAGGTTGTCAGGAGACCGCCTGACAAGCAGCCCGGGTTCTGACCACCGGATTACGATCCGTCTGCCGAATTACAATGCTACTGAAATCAGAAGTTGAAAAAGTTTGGGATGGTGTACAGTTCCGTTTCTTTGGTCCTGAAGTAGCACCTAGGGAAAATGTGGAGTTGGTATGCCCAGGTGTAGAGGAAGAGAACACAGATGTTACTACTGGTAACTTTGCACGAGAAATAGTAATGTTAAATGCAGTTTCTACAGAAAACCAACCTATGTTTGTATATGTTGTCGGCGCACTTACTACAAAGGTCAAACACAAAATGCTGATGTGTTCTCAAAAAGTGAGTAGAAAAACAGTGTAAAGTGGCTTGAATGTGAGTGAATTTATTTTTGGAGAAACTGTTGGATTTGTCTACATGGCAGATCATGTGTAAGCATTTCTATCACAAATTAGTAGACAACAAATTGCCTAAGAATGCAATCCATAAAAAGTTTGAGTTGGTTGAAACTTCAACAGCTAAATGTTTATGAAATTATATTGATACAATATATACATCAATTTCAAGCAATAGCTCGTATGGAACCAAACACTGAGAAAATTCCAACGACTGAGCCACAGAAAAGCCTTAAATGTAGAGTTGCATTCTTACCTTTAGATTTTTAAAATAATGCTAAAATTGTGGGTATGGAGAGAGATATAGAAGAATTACTTATTATTATAGTGAATGGTGTGCCCACAGAAAACAAAACAATATGGCAAGAATTAGTGAATGTGCATAAGGTGAAGAATGCTACATTCTATCAGAAATAAAATAATGTGTATTACAAAGATGTAGATGTTCCTACAGAAGTTACATCCAGAAAGAAATGTTACCTTTAGGTGCACAGTTTGAAAAAGTAGAAATAATTAAATCAGAAGAAATCTATGAGCGGTGTTTGGACAAAAAAGCGAGTTAAAATATTGAGTCACAGAAATATTGAGTTTTTAATACCATGATACACAAATTTAGTGATGCAAGAATATCATTCCCAAAAATAACGATTTTTCATAGTGTGTTAGGAACAACATTTCCAAAAATATAGTAGTAAAAAATATCATTTTTATTATGTTTATGCATTTTAGTACATATTTTAATTGTACATGTTGCAAATGTTTGTATAATTTGTATTAATGTTTTTAAATATAGTTTGTCATTTTTAGTTGCTTTTAAATTGTATTTAATTGTAAATTATAGTGTCATAGCAGGCTGTTTGATTTGCAGGGGTACATGGTGGTTAGTGAATTAATTATAATCAATTAATAATTAACTTTTATTTAATATTATTAATTTACATTATAATTATTTATGTAAAAGTATTTAATTTATGTTATGAGTTATATTTGATGTATGGGTTGTGGGGTATGTAGGGTAAAAGGTGTGAAGTAAATTAATTATAAATAATGAATCATTAATATTTTATTAATATTACATTTTTAATTGATAATTAGTCTGGAAATTGTGTGAATAATATATTTTTTAAGTTATATTTGAGATGTAGTTTATGTGGTGTGTATGTGTACAGGATGGGAAGTAAATTAACTATAATTAAATAATGCATTTTTAAATTATATGATATTTTTGATTGATAATTAATTATGAAAATTGTGCAATTCATATTTTTTTTAGTTAGATGCTGGTTATGGGGTTTGAAGGGGGAAAGGGTGCGACGTTTAAATAATAAATGTAATTAATAATTAATTCTTAATTTGTAAAAATTATTTAATTGATACTTAATTAAGTAAATTGTTTCAGTAATATATTATTAAGTTATATTTCAAGCGTAGGTTGTTAGCCTTTTAGGTGTACATGGTTGGAAGTGTATTAAGACACAATATATTGATAATTAATTCTTAAGGTATACATAATGATTTAATTAATAATTATGTAAATTGTGAAATTATCATATTTGTTAAGTTACATTTAGGTGTGGGTTGCTTAGTTTGTGGAGGAATAGATTGGGAAGATAAGTAAGTCACAATTAATTATCAATTGTAATTGAAATATTCAATGTATTGATACATTTGTTAAATGTTTAATCATTTCTCTTTTATATTATATATTGTGTGTTGTATTGTTTTTGTAGGAGAATCGGAGGGTAAGTTATTTAAGCTATAATGAATAAAAAAGTATGTGTTAATTTAATAAAAATTGTGTCATGTATTATTTAATATGTTAACTGTGTTATACTTTTTACATTTCTATTACATTTTATTTGGTGGTTGTTATGTTTGTGGGAATAAAGGGCCTCATTATGATGCTAGCTTCTGTGGTCCTGCTGAGGCGATCAGATCGCTGCTGTATCGTAAGAAGCAGTTGGTTCAACCACCAGATTATGATGCAGGCGAATGCCCAAAAATCCGACTGCCGTGGTCCTTCTGACTCTGCAGGAAAGTTCTACTGCTGTAGCTTTGGAATGGACCAATGGACCTAGTCAGAGATCGGACCACCTTATGAACCGTCCTCCCAATTAAGATGAGCCTTTCCAGCAAGCAGACTGTGGTAGTCCAACCACCTCATCAGTGCTGTTGGAAAGGGAGGGACAGAAGGCCGACACACCTGTACACAGCTCCCTCTGTGCTGCTATGGAGCCTATCACACATGTCCTGCTGTACCTGTTCAATAATGCCTAAAAAGGATACCCTCATGGACGCAAATACAGTTAAGTGACACACCTACCCGTGTGTGCAGACTCCTCAGCAAATAGATGCCCCGTCATGAAAAAGCAGGGACATAGCTTGGTCAGGTTAAGTGTCGGGTGTTAGCAAGCAGTACACAAATAATCACACAGGGACATCTTGCCAATCAATTCACATATCATGAGAAGCCAGACATACTGGGGTAGGAAAGGGCAGTTGAAAGAGTAATTAGTGCCAGGTGTTTAGCAGAGCATAAAGTGGTCCGGGGCCTGCTGGTGCTTTGCACTGGTAGGTTGAAAAAGCAGCTTCTGAGACGGGTCCCATTAACACTCAATATTTTGCCTTCACCCTCATTGTCGGACAGAAATTGAACTCTGCAGCAGTATCACCTTCCATTGTGGCAAATATAGCTGCAAAGAGACTTGTAATAGACCATTCACAGTCTGGTAATGTCAGAACTGCAGCATCATCTTACTCCTATCCAATGAAGTCACAGTTATTGCTGCAATATCTAATGCACCAAACAATAATTGGCAAATCCAATAGTCCTGGCAATTGTAGGCAAAATGTGGCTTGTCATATCACATATCTGGATGTTGTTCAATGAGAGAAGTAGTAACATACCATACGTATGGGACATTATGCCAATCATAGATGTGTAGCTTACGTGCTTGTAAGCCATGTCTTCATGAGACACCTCCAGTACACTCATCCTGCTCACAGCCCTTTTGTGGAGAACAAAACACTGTTCAAATAACCCCAAAACATAGAATACAGAGAGAGTATGTATGTGTCAGTATGGGCATGCAAAACATCACAGGTCATAATCTACACACTCTTGACATCACCTGACTGAAATCCCTCCTAGCCAACTACGTCTCACACAATACACCAATCATGGGGTTGTGACACTACATACACCCCTCCTGGACCCACAAGATTACAGGAAAACAGCCCTAACAAAATCAAAGCTAACCAAGCACAAACTCTCAATCTTTTATTACATGGAAACAATAAACAAGACAGGCCACCAGATCTCACACATATATAAACTCCTCCGCCCTACATCCACCAGACTCAACGCCAAAAACACCAACTACTGGTAAACACAGCTAGGTACCAAACTCACTAAACAAGAGCTACAATCCTTTTGGCCAGCCCCATTGAAAAACATGATATTGCCGGTTCTGCTCAAACACAATTCTGGCTACTACACCAAGCATTCTGGACACCAGCGTGCCTAGCATCGATAGGATTGAGAGATAATGACAGATGCTGGAACTGTAACATAGAAAAGGGGGACCTAGCACACCTCATCTATCACTGCAGTAAGGTCAGCAAATTTTGGGGGAAGGTGTTCAACTTCATCAACAAAACAGTAGGCTTCACTCTAGACAGTACATTCGCCACAACTACAACAGCCCTTATCACATCTGAAGTAGCCACACAACAGTAAAGAAGTCTCCTGGACTTCCTTCTAACGACGGCAGTCAAAACAGTTCTAGCCAAAGGGAAAGATACCTCCAAAATCACATTCAAAGGGTGGCTGAACTGGGTGACATTTCTTAGCGGGGCGGACAACACTGCACTCAGACACACACCATGGAAGAACCCCAACAGAGGAATGTGGTCCAAATTAGACTTATTCCTAAACCCATTCAAACAAAGAAGAACAAAAACCCTGAACTAAAACAGCCAAACACAACTCCAAGACGGCTCCACGACCTGACACTAAATAACCGCACTTCAATTTTATGTTCCGTGAAATGTCTTATGTATCAACCTAACATACGACCATCCACAATAAGGTAAATGTTCAATGTTATAAGTGCGCTAGTAGGTGGGGCCGACACGACTAGACTGGAAAACTAATATCCGTACCAGATTCGAACACAGCCACTACTGTATGCCGTAATGTCCCTTGTGAATGCCCTATTAACTTGATATTTGTTGTATGTCACTTTGTACTCTGTAACATGTAAATACCAATAAAAATATTCAAAAAAAAAAAGAAAAGAACTCTAGTGGAATCCCATCAGAACCCACAGCTTCGAGAGATGGTAAATGTTTGATAGAGGCTGTGATTTTGGCTAGTGTCACAAAGCCATCCCTTGCTGTTCTGTCTCTCTCGAACAATGTCTCATGATGTACCTTTTGATTCTACCTTGTGCAATGTAGTGCTGTTTTCATCTAAATACAGTTTCCGGTAATAATCCTGAAACACCTTTACTATTTCCTCTTGTCTTTACAATACCTCCATTAGGTAATGTAATCATACGCTTTAGGGCCCTCCCGATACTATCACTATATTCATAATTCTCAGACCTATGGGACTGATATTTCCATGCTACTCTTTCTCCATAACAGCTATGGATCGATCATTTCAATCTGTTACGCTACTTCAGTATCATTAATGTAATTCATTTCCTGCTGTCCTGATCTTACTATGCATTCTCGCTCTCGTCTATCTAAGGGTCCCTGGAGTTCCTGGAGCAAACTGATATGTTGTCGTTTCCTATTACATGATTAGCTTCCGTTCTCGGTCCTTATTCCAGATTTGAATGCATCCCAGACTACTCCTGACAGAGCCGTTCCCCAATTCCATCCCTAAAAACGTGGGATCCATTGATTCATATGTTCAATGTACTCGGGTTCAAAAAGTAAAGCCTGCCTGAACATCCAACGTGATCTAAAGTTGGCTGTGTGTTGAACCTTTAAAGCCAGCGCCAGGGGATTTTTATTTGTTGATTTTTTGGGGTACTTTGACAACAGTTAATAGGCTTGGGGATAATGAAAAATAATCGATCCTTGTATATTTTGTATGAGGAAAATAATAAAAATGATATTCTGGGTCTGATCTATTCAGTTCAGGACAAGAATCAATAAGAACATGTGTTTTCTTTTAATGCAGCAGTGCACTCTACGTTTCTGACCCCTACATATATAGAGATTCTAAATTGTTGCTTGTATGAGAGTTCAATCACCACATATTATAATTGTAGTCAGCCACTGTGCTAACTCAATTGTCAGATATTCAATCAACGAGGGATTATTTGTATTAGGGCCATATATAGAACAGAGAGTACACTTAATGCTTGGTGAATTCACCTTGACTATAATCAATCTCCCGAATTTCTCTTAGGCTTTCCGTTCAACACTGTAGACATTTCTTTCTGCTATAATTGCCACACCACTTGTGGATGTGTATTGCGTTGTACATGCTAGCATCTCATTTCCAAAAGCATGCGATGCGTATTTTTTCCCATGCTGAGTATTAGTTCCCTAAATGCAATTAAAATCGGGCATATATGATCTTAATTCCTCCAAAACAACACTTATTTTTTAATATCATTCTGGTCCCTGACGGTCATAGACCACAATCTGTAACTTATTACCAGCACCACTCTTTACAAAAAAATAAACAACAAACTATGGTCACTGTTCTCCAGTTCTCCCTCAATACTTGTTCCCAGCGCCTCTTTTTTTACCATTGCAACCAATGTTCGATTGGGATCAAAATTCAACACAAAAAGGTGGCCCACATTTGCGCATTGCCTTTCCGCAAAACCCTGCTTCAGGGAAGTTTTATAAAAAGAATGGGGGTGGGGGCATGTTTCATTAACTTCACTTAGATAAAAATAAAATGCACATATTAGTTCACATTGCTGAGCCACACGTGAATTTAAGTGAGACCACTTCTGCTCAGGCCTCTGCCCCCACTCAATCAGCATACATTAATGGGCGGGCCCAGCAAGAGAAAGGAAGTGATACCTCCACCCATCTGCCTCTAGAAAGGCCACTCGTGTACCCACTGGGCCTCTGGCAGCATCCTAACAGCACAGACAACCTCCAGGCTGCCCACAAAAGCAGCCCACAGCTACAACTCGGCTATCGGCCCTTCGGCCATTTCCCTAGTGCATGCCTTACCAATCCGACACTGATTGCAAATTCTATGACAGAATACAAATATATTTATTACACCCCAGTTTTTTGTTGCTAAAAACACTGTGTTTTGCACCTGCTCCAGGCATCAACCCTCTGAATTAAAGACACAGGCTCGCTCATCTTTAACAACCTTTAGCCTAGCTGGGATTAATAAAAATGCTTGACAACCCTTTTTTTTAAAAAGGATCAAAATTTGACCTGGTTGCCAGCACATTTCCCTGATGAAATAACAAAATCAGGTCTGGTGAAACAAACACATTCATCTGCCTCTTTTTTGCATCAGGTCAGTGTCTTCTTAAATATTTTTAAGAAAGTTCCTAAAGAACACCAAAATGGCTCTTGGCTTCGGAACAGTATTCGAGCTAGAGTTCTCAATTTCTGAGCACTTCAATGCAAGTGAAAACATATGTGCCCTCTGTATTTCAGCCTCCCAGTTCGAGTCTCTGGAAAAGCAGCCTTAAAAAGTTGCATAATGAATCTGCGAGGTACATTCCCTTCTAATTCTCCTTGATAACAAGGTGGGGGTTTTCTAAGTCTTCGAATTTCCCTTGCAGGTTAATCAATTTAGTTTATTAGTTAATAAAAACCATAAACACGAAAACAAATATTTAAAAATTAATCAAAGCAATAAAATCACAATTATAAAAGCCCATTAGGAGCGCTGATTAAAATACATCAATTAGGCCATATCAGCGAGTAATAACTGAGGGCCTCATTACGATGATGGTGGGGCCCTCACCGTCAGCGCCATCGGAACCAGCATTACCATCCGCGGCAATATGATGGCATGAGGATAGTTGGTGGTAACCCTGGGCGTAGTTTGTGTAGTAGCGCAACCAGTAGCTACGCGAAGTGCACTTCACACTATGCAAGCTACGGGTAGCTACACGAACTGCGTAGTGAGGTAGGGAAAATGCTTTTCGCACTGAGTGCGCAGTGCCGGATACTTGTCCGCACTGTGCAATATTGCAAACGGCATCTTACACAGTGCAAGCGGTCGTTTTGTGCCGCTCAAGTAGATTTGCACTCGAGTGGCAGCTTTCTCAATGCGAACTGGTAGTTTCTCATTGCGAGCGGTCGCAAGCATACAGCGACCACTCGCAATGAGAAACCTGACCTCCTCACGTTGAGAATCTCACCGGAAGGTTTATTTTCCATTCTCGCGATCGGCAACTTGATGTTGCTGATCGCAAACGAGGAAAAAGTTTCGCTAGGATGGTGATTTTGCTCGCTCGCAGTTGCCAACTTGACGTTGAGGACCGCGAGTGAGCAAAAAATGCCCACCATGCGTTTTTGCACTGTGTTACGTGCAATTCGCATTGCGAGTACTTGCCCAAACTACCCACACTCCGCGAGCGTAGCGTAGTGTTCCACCCAGGGTTAAATGGCAGTCCGAGAGACTGACTGCCATTGATGCAAAAGGCTCAACGAGCCCGTCGGACCGTCAAAGGGTCTCCTATTCCCACAATGGTGGTGGTGCCTGCCAGGCACCGCTGTAAGGATTTCGATGTCCCTTCCCGCTGGTCGTTTCATGGTGGTTTACCCGCCATGAAAAGGCAGGCAGAAAGGGACACTGGGGGCCTGAAGCAGCCCCCCCCCTTCCTACCTGACCCTCCGACATGAACCCTGTTGCCCCCCTACATTTCCCTGCACCATGTGGCTGGCACCGCGAGGTGCCTGCCACATAGAACAGAGATATGTACAGAATGTACATGTTGTACTGCAATGTGTCCTGCAGCCCACTGCAATACAAAAGATACACATTGCAACCTCCTTGAAGGCCGTTGCATCGTGATACCAGCTGCTGGACCACAGACAGTCAGGTGTTCCCATTTCTGAAGGGATGGCGGCTGGAAGTAAGCCCGATCGCCATCCTAATCAGGCCCTGTGTATCAATCAGAAGAGAGTCATGACTCCAAGCTTGAACTTGTATCCCAGTGGCATCTGGCTCTACAGCTATTTTCCGCACCTCAACTACTAACAGGCATTCCGAGATATAATTAAAAGCTTTCAACAGCTTCTGAAAACCACTTTCAAGTTTCGTTGTAGCTCCATGAATGTTCATGCTGTCCTTCTGAGTTCCTCCCCTATGGGCCATGATGCCCTCTTATATTGCCTCCAAATGTGGAGGATCTCCGGCCTCGAGCCTTGCCCAGCTCAGAGGCAGCAGGTGTGTGGCTTGGCACTGCTTGAGAAGAAGAGTGGCCCCACTGCAAATCTCGATTAGACTCCTGTTTGCTGCCTGGAGTGAATGTTGACTTCCGAACTGTCTGGGGAGCATCTGCGTTATCTGTTCATTATGTCAAATTGATATCTGAATTATTTGACTCCAAGCTATCTATATCACTTGCCATGTAATATGTGATACTAACTGGCTTATCCGTGAAGACGTCTGTCGTGTCCCCTTCTAATCACTCACACGGACACAGACTGATTCTTAGTGAGCTCTTTATTCACGTGTAGCTCAGTCCCCGTCCCTACACTAACTGACCCTTTCCTGTCTTGACCCCACCTCTTCCCCTCTGCCCACCTAGCTCCTCCCACCCCAACTACTAGACAGTTAACTCCATAACATCTCCCCCTTTCTTAACAAAACAGCAGTGAAAGTGAAACTTAGTCCATTTCTACGATCAGTCTCTTAGGAGGCTGCACTTGGCGTCGGGGTCGAGCCGGTGTAGACACAATGTTCTCTCCCCCTGGTTCTTGCACCGTGGGAGGTGCTGGGTCAGGTGCGCCAGCCTCTGGGACGCTATGGCTTTCCAGCGCGGGAGCCGCAGGCGTGCAGGCACGTCTTTCAGGAGGGCACTTCTTAAAGTGGGATGCGTTTCGGGTGACTCGCCTGTTCTCTGATTCTGCGGTCACCATGGTGCCCTTTTGCTGCACAATCGTGAGGGGCTCGTCTCTGAAACGACAGTCCGTTTTCTGGCGCTGCTCTTGTTTAACAAAGACCCGATCGCCTTCTTTGAGGGAGGGGGAACGTGCCCTCCGTTTGAGATCCGCTTGGTCTTTCATCTTCTCCTTGTGATACTGATCTGTGGCAGCCATGTCCTTGATCTGGTGGTCTGAGAGGGGTTTCTTCAGGGCTCCTTCCCAGGTTGGGATCCGAGTTCTCGGTGTCCTCCCAAGCATGAGAGTGGCAGGGCAGACGCCCGTCGTGGAGTGAGGGGTGGTTCTATAGGCACATAGGACTTCATTCAGGGCTGCTTGCAGATCCTTTTTCTCGGCAGTGGCCTGTTGGAAGGTTTTCTTGATGGTAGACATGAACCGTTCAACGGTCCCGTTGGCTTGTGGCCAGAGTGGGGTGACCCTGCGGTGTTGGAAGTCCATCTGTTTCGCGAAGTCACTGAATTCACGCCCGTTGAACGGGGGTCCGTTGTCCGTTTTAATGATTCGG
This sequence comes from Lissotriton vulgaris, assembly GCF_964263255.1. Lineage (NCBI taxonomy): Eukaryota > Metazoa > Chordata > Amphibia > Caudata > Salamandridae > Lissotriton > Lissotriton vulgaris. The sequence goes on along the minus strand of NC_141694.1, from coordinate 393,636,096 downwards.
GGAACACCCCAGGTTGCGAAAACCTCGTCAAGTACTTTGAGAGTGCAGGTGGCGTTGGTGGCGGAGATAAACTGAGCCACAGGGAATCGAGAATATTCATCCACAATGACGACCACATACTTTCCTGACTGTAGAGGCCCGTAGAAATCCATTGCAACTTCTTGCCACACTCCGTCAGGTAGTGGGGTCATCTGGAGTGGTGCAGGTGGAGAGTTGGGGCTGGTTAGCTGACAGGGATGACAATCCTTTAGAGTGTTCTCGACTATCTGGTCTAGAGCGGGGAACCAGACACGCTCTCTAAGTGCTCTCTTGGTGGATACGACCCCTCGATGGCCCTCATGTGCTAGGTCGACTACTCCTTGTCTCAGGGTGGCTGGGATGACTATCCGGTGATCCCTCAGAAGGAGGCCATCTTCAGTTATTGAGAGTTCATCAGAAACGTGTCGGAAAGCCTGGAGCTCATTTCTGACATCTGGATTCTCATTGTCATCTTGCGGATGATGTCTCCACCTGTTGGATAGTATGCGTTTCATCACGGTCTGTAGAACGGCGTCCTTGTTGGTCGCTTCCCGGATGGTGTGCATTGGTATGGCTGGAGGGCGAGCATAACTTGACACGAAGTGGATGTATTCCTCTGCTATGGATGAGGTTGGCACTGCAGAGTCCCGGGGGTGGCGAGACATGTAATCAGCAGGGTTATCTCCCTTCCCCGGTTTGTGAATGATTGTAAACGTGTACTCCTGCAGCCGGAGGCCCCACCGCTCGATCCTGGGAGGCATCTTGCTCTTTGGATTTCCATAGATTGTCACGAGCGCCTGGTGGTCGGTAATGAGCGTGAAGTGTTTCCCATAGATGAAGACGTGGAAATGCTCGCACGCCCACACGACTGCCAGGCTCTCCTTCTCAGGCTGGGAATATTTCCTTTCTGGATCGGTGAGGCTGCGGCTGGCGTAGGCGATGATCCGTCGTTGTTCCGAATCGTCGTCATACTGAGCCAGGATCGCCCCTAAGCCCACCGGACTGGCGTCTACGGTGATCTCTGTCTTCCGCTTGGGGTTGAAGTAGGACAGGCAGTCAGACGATTCTACCGCCTGTTTGATGTCTCTGAAGGCGCGCTCGCAGTCCGGGGACCAGTGGAAGGGCTGATTGGCCTTCGTGAGGAGCCGTAGTGGGTGACTTATGGTGGCGTAGTCGCGAATGTAGCGAGCACAATAACTCGCCATCCCGAGAAAGGAGCGTAGATCGTTTACATCAGCTGGGCTTTTGGTGTTGTTGAGGACAGCTACCTTGTCTGGGTCGGGCTTCATGCCATCGGACGAAAAGATGTGTCCGAAGAATTTCAGAGTTGACTGGTGGAACTCGCATTTGTCCTTATTGAGAGTCAGGTTTGCGTCCATCAGAGCTTGGCAGACACGATCAAGGGCGATGTCGTGTTCTCGGAGATTTGTACCGTAGACCAGAATGTCATCACTGTAGTTGAGTGAGTTTGGGATATGATGGATGATCAGGCGTATCGCCCTTGGAAAATTTCGGCTGCCGAAGAGACGCCAAAACTGAGGCGCTTATATCGGAAAAGGCCAAGATGCGTGGCAAAAGTGGTGATGGGGCGAGAGCTGTCATCCAGCTCCAGCTGGTGGTAGCCCTTGTTGAGGTCCAGCTTGGAAAAGACCGTAGCTCCGTTGAGTGCCGTAATCATGTCGCTCAGGTGTGGGCCAGGGTGTCTTTCCCTCTCGATTGCCGTGTTTGGCAGGCGCATGTCTACACAGAGACGGACCTTGTCGGGAGTCCCCTTCTTTGGCACGATGACCACCAGCGACACCCAGGGAGTGGGTCCTTCGGTGCGTTCAATGATGTCGGCATCCAGGAGGTCTTGCAGTTCTTGGGCCACTGCGGGTTGCAGATGAAACGGCACGCGCCGCGGATGTTGAGCAGTTGGTGTGACTCTCTCATTGATATGTAGGTGTACTTGTCGACCTTTCAGTTTGCCCAGGCCCTGGAACAGAGATGGAAATTTTGCGGTGTAGTTGGAGCTGTCGTTCACATTGAAAAGGATGTGCACGAGGCGCAAGTGCTCGGCAGTCGGAAGACTTAGTAAGCAGTCAGCATCGGGTCCTTTGATGACGTGGATGACGGCTGGGATGGTGATGCCGCCATGTGTGAGGGTGGTGTCGAACTTGCCCAGGCATGGGAGTGGTTTCTTTGACATCCAGGTGTATACCCGGACAGGTGCAAAGCGCAGATGAGGTTTAGGGATCATGCGCTCGTGTTCGGCGACGGAGATGTAGTTAAGTGATGCGCCACTGTCCATGACGAATTTTGCTGCATGGTTGCCCACCATGATATCAAGCCGTGGGTAGCGTTTGAGCTGATCGTTGTCAGCGATGTTCACATACTCTGTGGTGTAGGTCGATCGCCGGGATGAGGACGACCTGGACCCTCTTGAGGGAGATCGGCGATCCCATCTGGAACGTCTGGATTCACGACTGGAATGAGATGACGCCGGGGATCGATCAGGTTCATCCTGAACGGCTCTGGCGTGATGCCGTGTGGTCTCTGTCCTTGACGATCTTTGTTGGCTGGCGTGTCGGTCATTGCCGCCACGTTTCTCTCGGTGGTAGTCACTGCACATGGCTTCGAAGTGATTGGAGCGTCCGCACTTCCGGCAGCGTTGGCCCATAGCAGGGCATGAGTCGATGTGAGGGTAATCATACCCGCACCTGTAGCACCGTCTTGTGCGTTCGGGTCGTCGGTCTCTCCTCTCTGAGTCTCTTGGCCGGTGATCTGTTCGGCGTCTGGGTGAGAATCTGGATCGGCGTGATCTGTCACGCGGGTTGCCTCGGTAGGCCTGTCGTCCATGTCGTCGGTCGGAAACACGGTTAGCATGTTCTCGGCTGGTGCTAGGTTTAACTTCGATCTCCGCCGCATTCTCTTCGGCTTGGTCATATATTCGTGAGTTCTCCTCGATTTCCGCCAACTCTTGTGGCTTCCTTAGTAGTCTTCGTCTCAGTGACTCTGAATGGCATCCTGAGATTATTTGAGACTTGATGGCCGCATCCGGCGAGAAGTTTGTGAAGTCGCAGTACTGGGACTGACGCCTTAGTCGGTGTATAAAGGATGTTAGTGGCTCATCCTTGTCCTGGCGCTGTTGGTGAAATTTGTGTCTCTCATAATCCACATTTCGTTTGTGCAGGAAGCGGTTGTTCAATATGTATTTTACTTTGACATAGGTGTCGCTGTCGGCGGTTGGGATCTCTCGCACTATCTTGCTGATCTCGCGCCCTCCTAGATTGCGAAGGGTTATTATTTTGTCCTCGTCCGTCTCGATTCTAGAGCCTTTGACGTAGTCCTCAAAATCCTCCAGCCATTCCTGCCATTTGAGGCCCATGCTGCTCCCTGTCGTGATTGTTAGGGGTTCTGGTGCTCGCAGGTGTGTGCCCTTGATTTCCTTTTTGGCGGGAGCATCCTGTGCGCCTGGCGCGGGAGGGTTGGACATCCTGGTGATGAGGTTTCGGTCCTGATGCCTGACTTTGGTCGCAGTTGCTGGTGTCCGCTCCCTTTACTTCTTGCGGTGGGTGCCAATGCTTGTTTGTCGTTGGTGCACTCGGCGCCAATGCTTGTTTGTTGTTGCTACACTCGGTGCCAATGCTTGTTTGCTGTTGCTGTGCTCACGGGGCACTGATCGCGTACTGTTTGCTCTTTGCTGTACCAATTTGCTGCTGTCAGTGCTTGTTTGAAGAATCCGCCTGACTCAAAGATGGCCGCCCTCAATTCTGATAGGGCCTGTCCTTATAGCTGCCTGACCTTGCAATGGCCGCTCCCTTTGGCAAGACACGTGGCTCCCCCTTGCTCTCTCAGGGCATACACGCGTCGCTGCACCACTGAGCTCGCGCCTGCAGGTGTCTGCCGGTTGCCGCTTGAGATAAGCTCACGCTGTGGGGGGCGCTCGGCTGATGGATCCCTCGGCGCTGCTTCCTGGCTACACGCGCGCCGACCTGGCGCTCTGTCTCGCGCATCGGCTTCCTGCGCAATATTACGCGGTGAGTTGGGGGCAATGTCGGAGTGGGCTCCCGACTTTCACTCACGGTTTGTTGCGTCGGCAGGCGGGTCTCGCGCCTCCAGCGCGACCGGCACTTGTCTTTTTGGCGCCCTGCCTTTGATCCGGGCGGGCTTCACGCGTCCAGCGCGAGCTGTCTTCTGTTCCGGCGCCCTCGCTCGGCGCACCGTCTGTTCTCCTGCCCACTCTCTGAGGACCGCCTGGCCGCACTCAGATTTCCCTTGTCACGTCGGGGCTCTTCCGTGGCGCCTCGGGACCACGGTCACAGCGGAGCTCTGGGCGCTCTACGCTGCGGGACGGGGCTCGTTCTGGGGGGTCACAGTTCCATCCCACCCTCGTCGCCAGCTGTCGTGTCCCCTTCTAATCACTCACACGGACACAGACTGATTCTTAGTGAGCTCTTTATTCACGTGTAGCTCAGTCCCCGTCCCTACACTAACTGACCCTTTCCTGTCTTGACCCCACCTCTTCCCCTCTGCCCACCTAGCTCCTCCCACCCCAACTACTAGACAGTTAACTCCATAACAACGTCACAGAGGGAATACATCTTCTCAGCAAAGCCCTGCTCCACACCTGCTTGCTGCGGTTATGTGTCTCCTCTCTGCGACACGTTGCTCCCCTGCTTCTCAGCCCAGAGTCTAATTCCACCCTTGCCTGATGTAAAACCCCAGATTTAACCAGCCTATCATGCGTTGAATTCTCTACTCCAGGGCTGCACCCGAATCAGCCGCCTTCCTCTAATGTTTCGGTTTGTTTACCAGCCTATTGCACGGGAGCTCTGGTTGTATTCTCACGGCTTCCGTCCCCTCAGGTTGACTTATACCTAGGATAGCATTACTCCCCTTAGACACAGCCTTTTCCCTCATTTTTTCTGCATTCAAGGCGCCCCCCAGACCACAGATCAGTCAATTCTACAGTTTCTCCAAGACCATGTTAGGAGGGGGACCGTTCCCTGTATCCAGTGAACAGTGAGCACCATTTACATCACTGGAGCAGGTCTCTCTCCCGTACATGTTGCGTTCCACTCCACCGCTGCATCCCCATAGGCACCTCTTTAATAACATTTCTCCTCATCATACCTGCTGTTCCCATGAATAGGCTGAAATCTCTTTCACTATCCCTGCATTTTCCTGCCTCTCCAGCATTGAACAATCTTCTATAGTACCTTCAAACTGTTCTGAGCTGAGCTAGCATCCGGTAGAGCGCAGCTTTGGCAGATTGGGCCGCCTGTGCGACTTGGCCTGTGTGGGGTGATTGGGCGCCATACCAAAGCTGCACCTCTGGGTCTAAAACCAGATTGTAGAGAATCGCAAGGACGTAGTTACCAGCAGGATACTCCCGAAGATTAGGACACATGTTGTGTGCCCTACAGAGGTTAACAAGACTCCACAGGTGAGCCATCCATCGACGAAAATAGATATGGTTTCAGAGCTCGCAATAACACAGCTGTTTGGATCGGTAATTGGAGCACACATCCTATTACACGGATTCCAATTTAGATTCCCCACACCCAGTGGATGCATGTGGACAACCCTTTAACTGCATTAATTTACAGGAAGTGCCCAGAGCCCACACAAGCTTCTTGAAGGACGTTGACCACTGGATACAATTCCGTGCGTAAAGTTTTGCTCAGAAGCTCCGGCTAGTACTACCTAATGTTGGGGTGCCAAATATAAAGGTTCCATATTCTTGATTCTTTCGTATGCCCCCTCTAATCCACCATCAAACACTCCTGTTTCTTTGTCCCTTTATCTCGCTCCTGTCGGGTTTTTCTTCCGTATTCTTTTGTCACTATTTTCTGTCACTTTTCCGCGTTCTTTCACTACACTATCGTTTACCCTCTCTTGCTTTAGGTCTGTCTGATGAAACAAAATAGGTGCCTTTCACCAAATACGAGGACCTAGTTTTGACTGCTGCCCCCAATTAAGCACTAGTGTCTGCCTAAATGGTCAGATCTTCCTTCTCGGATGATTGAGTCCTTCATCCCTACCTCTTAGCAGGTTAGAGTCAATTATTTTACTATTCACACGGTACAGTAGGTACAAAAAATGGAAGTACTGTTTGACGATCATTTCTCATTCATATTCCAAGGTAAATACAGACCACAATAATATTGTCATTCATGTATTCAAACCTATGCCAGTGTGCTTGGTGTATAGAATTATACAGATGCACTCTTCATCGCCTCCCCAGACCTTTTATCCATACCAACCCTCCAGAAGCCTCTGGTCTGCGCTCTTTAGCATTCTCAATTACCTTACTAATCATACAAAAGATCCATGGAACTTTATTGAATGACAACTTTCCTCAGCTCTTATCACTAGAGATAAACTTCTCGAAGTTGCGGAGAGGCCTGTAAACCCCAAATTCTCTGATCATGTGACCACCACTGAATGCACAATACCCCGTGATTATTCAGAATGCTTACTCCAAAATATTCAGACACCGCAGGCGAATCAGTTGCTTAAGACGGGTCCCACTGCTCAGTCACACCATGGCTGGTGCTTGTCTATTTTGGTTTTAACTAAAGCTTTTCCATTATATACATAGCTGTTGCCTGGGTAGCCATCGTTAGGCATGCTAGCCACACTGTTTTTTCTCAAGGACACCCTCTGCAGCTTTCGTTGTGCTCATAAGAAGCTAGCTAAGGATGCTCCACGCTCCATTACCTCCTCAAATAAACAAGAACAAAATGTAACTTTTTTTAGTTAACGTTATTCACTGCTCTGTTCTACTGCATTTGGAAGACTGTGGCTCTGATTACGACCTTGGTGCTAAGGGCCAGATGTACGACCCTATTTTGCTTGGGCAAACAGGTTTGCGACCCGTTTGTGCATGCAGAATCTAATAGGGCCGTGTACAATCCCTATTTAGCGAGTCACAATTTTTTCCGACTCGCTAAATAGGAGAATGTGAGTTGCTATTAGGAAGGGGCGTTCCTTCCTAATAGCGAGTCAGAGGCCTATGTAAGAATGGAAACACTTGCAATTTGCCGCCCTCTTCAAGAGGGTGGTAAAGCACTCACAAATGGGAAGGGGTCTGCAAGGGACCCCTTCCCATTTGTGAATGCAGGGAAAAATATGTTTAGGGGCAGGTAATGGTCCCAGGGAACACTACCTGCCCTTAAAAAATTAAACCAAAACGTTTTTTTTTTTTTAAATGCATCCCATTTTCCCTTAAGGAAAACAGGATGCATTTAAATAAATAAAAAAAGGTTTTATTTAAAAGCAGTCCCAGACATGGAGGTCTGCTGAACCCAGAAGGCCACCGTACCCGTGAGGGATTGCCATTCGCAATGAGGTTGCAAATTACAAGTGCCTCATGAATATTGAAGAGTCATGCAATTTGCAACCCCATTGTGAATTGCAAACAGTGTCTCTGATCTGTTGTACATGGCATTTAGAGACTCGCAAATTGCAACTTGTAATTGAGCGCAATTTGCTTGTCGCTAAATGCCAGGGTCGTACATCAGGCCCTAAGTCCTTATCAGGTGTAAATTCCCAAGCTGGGTGTTACTGTCTATGCGCGAACTGTACATGTGCTATTTCTGCAATGTGCTTTATCTTGTGCTATTTGTCCCCGAGTTCTCAACAGGAAAACTAAGCAAAAATCTCTGAGTGCAAAAAGCGCACCCTTGAACTTCCACTGGCATGCATGAGTGTCAAGGTTGTAATAGTCAAACAATGGTACATTCTTCCACCCTAGAAGATGAGCCTCTCTAGCCATTTACAGTTTTGAAATCCGGACATTTCCCCTCGTGAGGTATTCTTTGGGATACTGACAAAGCAAAAGAAAAACGCAGTTGCAGTTTGATACTGTTAACAGATATCTAAATATGTGGGTAGAAACATTTCTATGCAAATATGCTGCACACAGAAGGACAGTCTTTAGCACAGGGATGGTTTCTAGTTTTGATGCTCAATTTCATGTGTCTCCTCTTATTGTATTGTGCATAAGGTCATGCAAGAATTGTTTACTTTGCTAATTTTTGAGACGAAATAATTCCCCAACCTTCAGCCCTACTACTGTCCTTTTGAAAAGATTTTAAAAGATGTATGAATGGCCATTGCAGATTTAATTAAATGGTGGAGTCAAGATGCGCTTCTGCAGTCCCTTCATTCTCTACAGGATCTTAAATGTCATTTTAAGCATCATTCAACACATTCAGGTTAAGTAAAATATTGCTGTGACAGAATTTAGAATGTTCCCTTCTACATCATTTAATCTAAAAGGGTTTCTCATCATTCACTTTTATTTCCATTCATCATTCGTACACCATGTAATGGAACATGCAAATTTCATCCCGGGGGTTATATTTAATAATGTTGTTAATGGAATATCAGGCATCAGTTTGTTTTGCATTAGCTGCAGAAAATGGCTGTGACTATTTTATTCACCAGAGTATAGTCGGTGACAGTGTTAAATTATTGTTCTACAAGAAAAACATTATATGCAACCCTCTGATCAAACTGTGCACAGTGTTGTTCTGCAGGAAAACAACGCATCAATGCTGTCCTCCAACTGCTTTTTTAAAAATATATTTGAAAACTGCCATATGCCGACCCTTTGCTTCTAAAAGAGGTTTCAGGGATGCTCTTTATTTGAGGAATCCGACTCAACGTCATTGCTCATGGATTTTCCAGTGGACACCAGTATCTTTCTCCTAAACTGTGCCAGTTTGGGGCAGGACCAAAGCATGTGTAATATTGTAGTTTCTCCAACAGGTGCATGGCTTAGCGGTATCAAATCCATGCAGACTTGCTTGGGGGAAGTGTTAGCTGTATATGAGTTTTTTACATTGTTTCCTTTTGCCTTGGCCATGCCAGAAGTAAATATTGGCGCAAATAAAAATGACTGTCCATTGTCATATCAAGGTCTCTTTTCCACTTTTTTAATTACGGGGTCATGCACCGCTGTCGTTATTTATTAATGATCATGCACCAGCAGGGTACCAAGGGAATCATTTTGATCTTGGGAGATGGGCCTCCATCCATCAAAGTCACAGAGGTCATCTCCTCTACCTCCCTGGTACGACTATCGACAGCCAAGTTAGTAGATCACTACCGGACCAGTGGTGATCTCTGTTCATCCATAGGAGCCACTGTGGTCAAAGTTGGTTGAACACACTAGGGGGCAAATTTACTACAGAGTCACCCTACCACAGCGAAGCAGGCAAAAATATCGAAAGAGATATGGCTCTCTCCTCCCCTTTCCCTAGAGCTGGTGCAGAATTTTGCTGCAGTGCCATAGGGCAAGGGTGTGTGCGAGAGACTATCATAGCTATTGCACTGAAAGGGTTACCTTCCAGTACAACATACTATTCCTTGACAATATTTAAAACTGTTCTTACCTTGTATGTGTGCTGTACAGTGCATCACAGATGCAAGGTCAGAAAAGAAAAACGAAATTAAAATATTTCTCCATTTAACGCCTGGTTTGAAAAAAACGTTGATTTTTTACTTAAAAACCTGTTACACATTTTTATTAGATATAGTTTTGCATCAAAAAGTGCCGGTAGTTTCCCTAATGTAGGTGCCCTTGGTGAAGCCTAAAGTTGTGGGCCCTCTTCTGTGGAGGGGGGAGAGGTGCTCAATGATGGCAGCGGAATGGCTAGCGCACGCCCCAAGGGCGAACAGTGGAACGGGAGCCTGCTTGAGGAGAGGAGCGTCCCCGGAGTGTGCAGCCCGATGCCACTCAGTGGAGTGGGCGAGGATCAAGCAAAGAGGCCAGGTTTTCCCCCCAGGAGGCCAACACCTGTAGAAAGGATTAAGAGGCGAACAGAGACCTCAGCCACAGAAGTCTATAAAGTCCTGTTCAGCTCGCAGGTGCCAACGCTTGAGACTTCTGGCACAGTGGCAAGTATGTGTGGCGAGGCCCCTGGAAGTGACGGGGGTTTTCCCATATTAACACCCCTGAAAAGACAGGGTACTGTGGTTCCAGGCATTAATGTGTTCTGTTTCATACTCTAGAAGAGTGCATTAGAATTGTTTTTAAAGTCGTTTAAATTGTGGGGATTTTTTAATTGGAGTTTCTTTGTCAATAAAAGACTTGTAGGTTTTTTCTTCTTTAAATTGAATGTATTAGATATGGTTCTTTTAAAATTATAATGCAATGGCTTTTATTAACCATGCAAAAAAACCTGACTATGACTATGACATAGTATAACAGAAGTTTAAACATTAACAAGGAGTTTTTATGCCATCTCGACCATACAGTAAAACTTTACACATGCAGGCTGTACACTTCCAGGGCAACACATGATTATTGGATTACTAACACACCTGGTCTCAGGCCACAGAAACATTCAAATATTCACATATGCACCCACAGAGAAACTCACACACCCATTCATAACCCCACCAAAACACTCTGACAGCCACTCACAAATCCTCTCATACACTCACAATATTTTTGTATATATCATACACACTTTCATCAATTTAATGTACAAACATACCTTTTCAATCCTTTTTTTTCAACACTACACTCTAATTCACATACCTGTGAATTGAGATGGTTGGTCAGAATTTTTTGGGGGAAGTTGTCAGTTAAACTGTACTTTTAGAGAAAATGTGAAACTAACCATAAGAATGGTACACCACTATCATGTAAAGCAACCATTAATGACGACCTTTGCAACTTTGCTCTCAGTGATACTGTTGAAATTAATAAATCAAAAAGTCCGTTTCATATGTTACTCTTGTTATTGAACTTCTTAATGATCAGTATTTCTTAACCCTTTGTTGCACTTCAGTAAAGAAGGCCAAACTGGTAGGGGTTTTGGGTGTATTCGCTTATTCAGCACAACCCTCATTGAGGTCCCGCATGTAACTTTGCGATACATTTGCAAAAATATATGTGAGTCCAAATACATATATAGCTTTGTACTCTTAATACTTTGCAACTACACTGCACTTCATAAGAAAATCCTGATTAGGAAAATAAACCTTCATAAATAATGAGTCTAGACCACTTTAACTTTAACTAATTGTTAGAAATGGGGGTCTCTAGTTGGCAGAGGTAGGTACCTTTGTCCAAATAGGGACCCTTGCTTCTAATCAGGGTAAGGGGGATACACACTTTAGGCCACCCCTGCTCACCTCCTTGGTAGCTTGGTACGAGCAGACAAACAGGCTTATCCCAAATGCAATGTGTAAAGTATTTGTACCAACACTCACAGTAACACAGTGAAAACCCCACAAAAGGACACCACACCAATTAAAAAAAAAATAAAGTATCTATATTTAAACTAAACAAGACCAAAACGACAAAAATGCAAAATACATAGTTGAAAATATGACTTTCAAAAGGTTTCAAGAACTTGTACCACAGACAACTATGGATGGGTGACTTTTGACCAAAGTACCTGTAGATGCGTCAAAGTTCCAAAAGCAAAACAGCTGCGGAGTTGGAAAACAAAGAGATGCAACACTCCTGAGAACGAGTTGCATTAAATCTGGTCTGTATGGGGAGTGATGAGTCGATTCATTGTGACAGTGACGGTTCCGGTTCGAAGGTGATGCATCTGGAAAGGGTGCTGCACAGGTTCGATGCGTGGAAATCAGGGATGCGTCGGCGATCGATACGGTGGCGTCAAGCCGCGCTGCATCCGTCCTCTTCAGCCGCGATCCCTCGATGCATTGATCTTAGCAGTTCTTCACTTTTCTTCTTTCTTCCAGCTCCAAACAGCAGTAACAACCTCTAGAGGCCCAAACTGGCACAGTCACCTCTTCCAGGCTAGAGTTCACAGCAGCAGAGTTCAGGGAAGCTGGGCGTGAAGTATTTGTGTCCCTGAGACTTCAGAACAGGAGGCCAGCTCACTTCAGGCTCTTGGAGATCTCCTTCAAGCAGGGGACACAGCACACAGCATTGTCCTTCTCCTTTCCTTGGCAGAAACAGCAACTGCAGCCCAACACCAGACACACAGCAAGGGCAGTACTTCTCCTCAGTCTCTCCAGCTCTTATCCTTGGCAAAGGTTCCTCTTGAATACCAGGAATGATCTAAAGTCTGGGTTTTTGGAGCTGATTCTTATACCCCTTATACTCTTTGTTCTCTTTGTGCAACGGGCTCCTAGCCCAGTTCAAACAAGTTCTGGGGGGGCACTCTCCAAGTGCACAACAACATCCATTGTCAGTGTGAGCCTTGGCTCCAAACACACCCCAGAGGGGCGGAGCCAGTATTATGGATGGCAGGCACAGCCCTATTTAGGTACAGGTGCTAGTCCTCCCACCACTCCAAATGCAGATCAGGCCTATTCAGCCTAGTGATGACTCATCCAGACAACTGGAGCCACTGCACCCCCCAGCCCCTGTCACTCCAAAGTCAGACAGTCAATCCACAAACAGGCAGAGGCACACAGGAAGGTTGAACAAGAAAATAGGCACTTTCTAAAAGTGCTATTTTCAAACACATAATTTAAAAACCATCTGAGTTCAGGGGTACTAAACTCAATTTGTTCATCTTATCCAATGGGACGATATGCTTGTAAAATGTTACAAAACATTCCCCATTCTGTCCTAAGGGCAAGATATCCTTTCAAAAGTGAAAAACGAAATTGGCAGTATTTCACTATCAGGACATGTTACACACACCAGTACATGTCCTGCCTTTCACATACACTAAACCCTGACCAGGGGTGTACCTTGGGTCTACCATAGGGGTGTCCTATGTGTAGGAAAAGGGAAGGGTACGGCCTAGCATGTGGGTGCACTTGCGAAGACAACATGGCAGTTAACAAACTGTGCACAGGTTCTGCGTTGGCAGGCCTGAGACCTCTTTTCAGGGCTATTCATGTGGGTGGCACAATCAGCTCTGGAATTCCACTAGTAGCATTTGATTTACCCACCCTGGCACACTTAGTGCAGTTTACTAGGGACCTACTGGTAAAACAAATATGTCAATCAGGGAGAACCAATCATAATAACAATTTACACAGGGAGCACTTGCACTTTGACACTGATCAGCAGTGGCAAGGTGCCCAAAGCATCTAAGCCGGCAAAAACAAAATCCAGCGCAGCATCAAAAATACAGGAGGTAGAGGCAAAAAGTCAGGGAAAACCACACCAAGGATGCCAGATCTAGCACTAATATACCACTGTCTGCTTAATACCCTCAGCCCCATAGTCTCTTAGCTCATTTTCTAAAACAACTCCCCTTGGAGCACTCTCTTAAACCAGTAGGTCACATGTTCACAACACATTCTAGAAGCAACATACTAGCTTCAAAATGAACAGCAGCAGATGTGGTTGACTTCAGAATTAAAAACAGATGCAAACGTGCATTATATATGTTTATTTTTACCTGAGCCAATCACAGATCTACTTACTTATCCTTTAAATACACTACCCAATTTTAGGTACCTGCATATTTACACCAACCAATCAGATATGTAATTTATTAAAACCAGGACCTGACCTCCATTTTAACTGCCTTTCATTTTAATAAGTGTCTCATTCTGCTCCAGCGTTCTCGTGTGTACTACTCCTCCTTGCCTTCAAAATTGTTACAGTCTGTATTATGGGTCACAGATTTGGTTTTTTATGCTAGAGAATGTGCTAAAAAGAGTGCCATTGACAGGAGACTGGGTTTTGCCTAATGTGAACATTACTTAGTTTGGCCAAAGGAGGTTAAAGTGGAGTCAATTGCTGCCTTTGTTTGAAAGCACTGTGGATTTCCAACACCATGAACTCATGATTTTGCACCCTCTTGGCAATGACCTGGGCACACTTACTGAGGTAGAACTGGAAAGCCTAATGAAGGGTGTTCCTCAACAAATTCAAACACTGCAACATATTTTATGTGTTTTTATCATCTACACACAGTAAATACCAAGCTCTTCTCAGAGCCACCCTATTTCCAAAACACTTCTTAATTTTTTTAAGTTCTTTTTCCAAATTTACGAATACATCGCCAACTCACAAAATAATAGCAGTAATCCAATAGACACCAGCACATTTAAAATTTACAACTATATAAATGACTCTGTGCATCTGACTGGGTCTGTGAGTGGATGTCTGAGTGTCTGAGTGGGCCTGCGAGTGGGTGCTTGAGTATCTGCTTGGATCTATGAGTGGCTGTGTGAAAGCCTGAGTGGATCTGTAAGTGGATACATGAGTATCTAAGTAGGTCTGTGATTGAGTTCTTGTGTCTCAGAGTGGGTCTATGAGTGGGTGCATGAGTGTCTGAGACAGTGTGACTGGATAGATGATTCTCTGAGTGGGCGGGTGAGTGGTTTCAGGAGTGTCCTAGTGGGTCTTAGTAGCTGAGTGTGTTCATGTGCATACCAGCCAGTAGGTGTGTGAGTGTCTGAGTGGGTCTGTGATTGGGTGCATGAGTCTATGAGTGTATCTGTAAATGGGAACATGAGCTTCTGTGTGGGTCAGTGAGTCGGTGCATGACTGTCTGAGTGGGTCTGTGAGTGGGTGCATGAGGCTCTAAATGTAACTGTGAGTGGGTGCGTGAGTCTGTGAGTGGGTCTGTGAATGAGTATCTGAGTGGGTCTGTGAGTGGGTACATGAGTGTCTGAGTAGGTCCGTGAGTGGATGCATGAGTGTCATAGTGGGTCTCTAAGTGGGTGCATGATTCTCTGAGTGGGTCTTTGAGTGGGGTGCATGAGCCTCTGACTGGTTCTTTAAGTGGGTGCATGAGTCTCTGATTGGGTCTGTGAGTGGGTGCATGAGTCTCTAAGTGGGTGTGTGAGTGAGTGTCTTTTATTGCTCTGTGAATGGGTATGTGAGGTTGGGAGTGAGTCTGTGAGTGGGTTCATGAGCCTCTGAGTGGGTCTGTGAGTGGGTGCAAGTGTTTCTAGGTAGTGCTGTGAGTGCCTGGGTGGGTCTCTTAGTGGCTGCATGAGTATCTGTGTGGGTCTGTGAGTGGGTGCATCAGTGTCTGAGTGGGTCTGTGAGAGGGTATGTGAATCTCTGAGTGGGTCTGTGAATGGGTACATGAATTGGTCTGTGAGTGGGTGTATGAGTGTCTGAATGGGTCTATAAGTGGGTGTGTGAGTCTCCGAGTTGGTCCATGAGTCTTTTAGGTAGGTCTATGAGAGCATACATGAGTGCCAGAGTCGATCTGTGAGTAGGTGTGCGAGTGTCTGTATTGGTCTGTGACTGGGTGCATAAGTGTCTGAGTGGGACTATGAGTGGGTATGTGAGTCTCTGAGTGGGTCTGTGAGTAGGTGTGTGAGCCTTTGAATGGGTCTGTAAGTAGGTGCATGAGTGCCTGAGTGGGTCTGTGAGGGGGTGCATGAGCACCTAAGTAGGAGTTTGAGTGGGTGCATGAGTCTCTGTGTATGTCTGTGAGTGAGTGCTTGAGTGCCTGAATAGATCTGTGAATGGATGTGTGAGTATCTGAGTGGATCAGTGAGTGGATGCATGAGTCTCTGAGTGGGTCTCTGAGTGGGTAAATGAATGTATGAGTGAACCCGTGAGTGGGTGCATAAGTGTATGACTGGGTCTGTGAGCAGGTGTGTGAGTCTCTGAGGGGGGGTGTGAGTGGGTATATGAGTCTCTGAGTGGGTCAGTGCATAGGTGCATGAGTGTCTGAATAGATAGGTGAGTGGGTCTGTGAGTGGTTGTATAAGTCTCTGAGTGGGTTCGTGAGTGAGTCTCTAAGGGGGTGTTTATGGGTATAACTGTGTGTGAGTCTCTGAGTGAGTACAATAGTGGCTGAGTGAGTATCTGAATAAAAAAAATTGCAGTGACATTCGTGAATATGTTTCTACTTTACACCGGGGAGCCAGGCTGAGCATCGAAATGAATTCATGAATATCGCACAATGTTTTTCAATGTCTTCTTCACATAAGGTTTCCCCTATATTCCACCCATGGGGTCAGGGTACCTCAACCCTGACCCCTATATAACTTTAAATATTTATTTTGAGACCCGGAACATTGTCGTGTTACACAAAATGGAGGCTGCATTATTCTACACAGGTTGTGGCCAGCAAATCACAGCATTCCTGTTGGTGCACACATTTGCGACACGTGACAACATATTCACAAAGGCATTGGATATACAAATTTGAATTTTCTTCAATATCTCAAAAACATTTGTCTGAACGGATTTACACCAAATCATAAAAAGCATGCTTTGTGGTCCAAGATCTAGCTTTCTGCCAAATTATCTTAGCTAACTATAATTGCTGAATTTCACTGGTTTTGTATGAGTGAAACCTGAGCCTAACTACAATGTCTCTGTAACCTTTGGTTTTTCAGTGAATTTCTAAGGCTTTTTTTATTCAATTACCTAACTAAAATATCCCTGTAACCTTTGTTTTTTTCTGTGATTTTCTATGTTTTTTTAAAACTAGTAATGACATTTGCCAGAGTGATGGAGAAAGGGGGCACCACCCAGGAATCCCGCTGTGTAGTATCAGGAGGGCTTTTTGGCCACCAAGGTCCCTCAGCATCCAAGAGGACTTCATTCCCAAACCAGTAGCACACCAGAGATATGTGCAGAGTGGTGGAGAAAGGGGGCGCAGCCTCCAAAGACCTCTTAGCAATCCCCCTGTTTGGGAATTAGTGGAGGTTACATGAGTGGTTGTTTGTCCCAAAGGACCCTCAGCAGCCAATGGGTCTTCATCACCCAGTGAGTAGCACAGAAGGAGGCATGTTTGCAGAGTGGTAGAGAAAGGGGACAGGCCATGAAGGCCTCTCAGTAATCCAACAGTGTGGGGCTTACTGAAGGTAACAGGAGGAGTAGTGTGTTCACAAGGACATACTTGGGGGCCAACATTTCCTCCTATTACCTCCACTAAGTCCAACAAAGTGCAATGGCTTAGAGGTCTTCAGACTACGCCCCTTTCTCCATCCACTATACAAAATGCCTCCTGGTGCACTGATGGTTAGGGGACGAAAGTTCTTCGGGCCAACAGTCAGTCAGTTGTGAGTTGCAGGTTTGTGAGAACCTCCATGAGTGTGGGAGTCAGTGAGTGTCTGTATAAGTCTTTGAGTGGGTGATTGAGTCTCTGAGTAGATCTGTGAGTGGGTACACAAGTGTCTGAATGAGTCTGTGAGTGGGTGTACATGTCTGTGTAGGTCTGTGAGTGGGTATAGGAGTGACTGAATTGGGCAGTGAGTTGCTGTGATAGTGTCTGAGTGGATCAGTGAGTGGGTGCATGAACGTCTGAGTGGGTTTTTGAGTGGATGTGAGAGTGCCTGAGTGCATCTGTCAGTGAGTGCATGAGTGTCTGAATGGGCCTTTGAATACATGTGAGAGGGTCTGAGTAGGTCCGTGCAGTGCTTAATTTGTCCTGGTGCTCTCCGGTGCTTAGCACCAGCACTTATTCTGACTGACTCTGAACCTGCTCCAACTCTCCTGACTGCTCAGGCAAGGCTGCGCTTGAGTGGATGCTGCAACGGGCTTAGCTGGAGGGATGAGAAAGAAATGACTGCAATCAGCACTACAGTTTATTTAATTTGAAAGGACAGACCACGCAATTGAGAGCTTTGACAGTACACACATTTCCAGAGCTCATGTGTCCCTTTAAAAATTGTTTGTAAGAGCTGACAGTGACTGTGTTTTATTTGACCTGTCCTGCCCTCTATCGTACCCGGGGTCGAGAAGGTCACTTGTTTGTATGGTAATGAAGTGGCTGATATATTAGCGGCCGTCCTGCCGCTGAACCGCACCTGCCCTTGGCGGGGGCATGGAACCCATGGACAGCTTGTTCAAAGCTTGGGGCACAAGAATGGATTTAGGAGAGCCGCTAATACCGGGGTTCATTGGTGGACCTTTTCAAAGTGTTATATCGAGTGTGCAACCGTTGTCGGAAAATAGAGACTCTGACTCCCAGAAGGCTACGCGTTCTCATACAGAATCGCCTATTTAGGGCCCGATAACTGCCGAACAAGGACTAGGAGAACTTACTGCAGCACACTCCTGACCGTGAGCCTCTGAAGAAGAGAAGCATCGAAATGCATCAGGCTCAGTCAGGCGCGAATACTTACAGGCGAGAACGAAGAACCATACCTGAATAAAGCTTGTGGGGAAAAGCTACTTTTGCATGAGTGCGGTTCATTTTGATGGACAAACCCCCTCGGAGCTGGATATATATCTATATATATATATATATATTTTTTTTTTATTATTTTATTTTGTCTATGTTACTAAAGGGAAAACGCCAGTTTTGGATGATTTCCTCAGTTGTTTTTTTTTCTTTTTCTCTATTTTTATTTACCTTAAATCTAAAATCCCAACCATGCGTGTAAAAAATTACCCACAAGACCACAACAACTGTGTTTAATATGTCAGAATACATAAAAATATGAAGAATTGTACAACTTTTATGAGTGAGATGGTATGTAGTTGTGCTGGAACTGTCATTGGCAGCGCTGGCATGAGTAATGTATGGTGCAAGCTGTTGTAATCTCCCGAAAGGGCCCTGGCACTTATTTGTTCTACAAATTAAGCACTGGGGTGGAGCAACTAGAGTAAGTGGGTGGAGCCATTGGTTGAATTGGGTGGAGCCAAGGGAAGTGGGGAGGTGGCCTCCTAGAAATGTTTGAGCACCTGCACTTCATATTTTACAAATTAAGCACCGTGAGTGCATGTGTGAATGGGTCTGTGAGTAGGTGTATGAGTGTCTGAGTAGGTCTATGAATGGGTGTATCAGTGTGTCTGAGTGGGTCTGTCAGTGGGTGCGTGAGTGTGTGAGTGTGTGTGTAAGTATCTGTGTGAGTGTTTCAGTTGCTCTGTCAGTGACTGATCCTCAACAGAACTGCACCTGCCCCTTTATCCAACAAGAGTCCACAGCTTTGTATTTTGTATTAAATATCTACCTAAGTGGAGTAATTTTTGCTGGTTGATTAGTTAGTGCTATCTCACTGGATACATTTCCAGTATGTATTCTATGTATTCTATGTATTCTATACTACAGCTGCACAATTGATCACAAGGAAATCTCATCAATGGCCTTGTGTGTGTTTTGGTAATGTAATTGTTCTTCATCCATCTTTATCCAGAACTTTGTGATAATATTATCTTCCTATAGGGACGACAATAAGAGTATAAACAGGCAAATCTCCACCAAACAAGGGTCCTTCTTCTTAACTATATGAAGTAATTAAGCCTGGGTGGAACTCTGCGAGCAGTTGAGTGCGTTAGATAAATGCCTTTTGCTGTGGTTATCAGGGCCAGGTGCTTGTCTGCACTGTGCAATCATCACGAACAGCACCATGCACAGAACAAGTGGGCGCTGCTTCCTTCCTACCGCTCGAGTAGATTTTTACTCGAGTGGCAGCTTTCTCAACGTGAATAGACGGACTCTCAACGTGAGCGGAGTGAGCATATGCGACCACTCATAATGAGAAATCTGACAACCCACATTGAGAAATCTCGCTGGGAGTTTTTGCACTTGTGCTCACCAACTTGATGTTGACGATCGCGGGTGAGGAAAAATCTCATGGGAGGTGGATTTTCCTCACTTGCGCTCACCAACTTGAGGTTGACAAACACGAGTGAGGAAAAAACTCTGCTACGCAATGCAAAGCTGAGTTTTTCTGAACTCCACAAGCTCTTGGTTCCACTGAGTGCATAAAAATCACCAAACTCCACGTGCGGAGCGGATTTCACCCCCCAGACTTAGAAGTCAGACCTGCTTACAAGTAGGTCCTTCTTTGCATATTCTTCATATTCCTGGGCATCATGAATGCCTCACCAAAATTGGTGGGAATACACTGGGGGCCTCTTTCTAAGCTATCCATCAACTGGGTAAAAGGCAGGAAGATTCTTGCATAATACCTAGGTGGGCGGGTCCAAATTGGCAAATCTTCGAAGTGATTTGCACATTTGAATATTCAAAGTAGTTTGAAGTGAGAGCCATGGAATATGCTTTCACTAGGTAAGGATAAGAAAGAACCCACTCATCAGAGTCACTACAGAGTACGTTCCAATAGATCATCAGGTCCAATAGATCATCTGGGTAAAGCAGTCACTCACTCTGCTTTCTTTGTCCTCTGCAATAAAAAAAAACTATTTCCATTCATCCCAGTTGGCACCCAAAAAACTGTCATCTATGCCCTAGTTTTGGCTACAATAGGTTACTGCAATGAGTTGTACCTTAACATGCAGGGATTGCACCACAATAAGCTTCAGGTACTACACAATGCTGCAGCCAGGCCTTGACTGGGATCCCCGAACATATAACTGTTGCCTCGGTTATCAGACAGCTTCATTGGCTACCTGTCAGGCTGAAAATCAAATTAAAAGCCCTTTGCTTAGCGCACAAGGCACTTCATAGCAATGTCCCTGATTACTTGAAAAAGGCCTTCAAGTTGTACCTTCCTGCAAAGGGTTGGAACAGTCTTCCATTCGATATCAGCTCCATTTCCAACTTGCTCAGTTTCAGGAAAACCTTAAAAACATGGCTTTTGCAAAAATAAGTATTTTCTGTTTCCTTTTTTTCCATAGTGTTAGTGCCTTGATAATTTTGGCAATTGTTAGCACTTTATACATTCTGGTAACATAACAAAACATAACATGACATGACATGACATGACATAACATACCATAAAATAACATAACATAGCATTTATGTATTCACCCCCCAATAAGGATTTCAGATCATTTTTTCAATTTGGAATTGCTGAGAAACACACCTGCGTTGCCTTTGTCATGTCCAGGAATTCCTTTATAGAAGGAGAGGGGCCATGTGGCCCCCCTACCTGGCTGTACTCGGCACAGGGACACCACCTCCCAGGGCCTGTCCAAGAATTATTGGGGGACTTGGGCCACAAAGCCCCCGATTTTGACCTAGGGGACTGCATTCTCTGGGGCCCAGCCGAATATTGAAAGGTGAGAGGGGCAATTCAGCCCCCCTCCTGGGCCAATTTCAGCTCCAGGAACCCCATCCCCTAAGGCTTGGCCAAGAAATAATGGGTAGGGCTGCACTGCCTCCTCCCCAGGCTGATTTTGGCCCCGGGGATCCTAACCCCGGGGGCCTAGCCAATTATGGGGCTGGTTTTGACCCCAGTGGCCCCATCTCCCAGGCATTGGCCAATTATTCAAATGGGAAGGTGGCTGCACAGTTCACCTCCCTGGGCTGGTTTCAGCACAAGGTCATGGCCAAAATTTATTGGTCGAGGGAAAGCGATGATTTCAGCCTCCGGGAACCGATACCTGGGGCCTTGCCTCCTGCTCCTGGGTGCTCTGTAGCCCACATTGTGGACAGTTGGGGCAGCCTCTGTGCCCATGCAGTCCCTGCCAGCTCCCAGCCTCCAGTGGGAGCCAGAATTATTCCTGCACATAGAGAGAAGACAAAATGTCTTCTTCCTGCATGCAGGAGGAATTCCTGCATCTGTCTGTCTGCCTGCTTGGCAGCAGGCAGGAAAACAGATGACAAGTCTGCTCCCAGAGAGCAGGAGCAACTTTCCTGCTCCCACCCATTGGGAGTGGACTTATTGTTTGCTGTCACTTGGTGGGAGCCGTCAAAGCTCCTGCTTAGTGAGAGCAAATTGCTATGTCTTGGGGATGGGCACCCTGGAACACCCATCACCTGGGGGGGGGGGGGGTGGTCCTAGGGCCATTATTGGCTCTAGGAAGAGGGGCCATCAAGCCCTCTTCTTTCATTTTCATGGGCCTGCACCAGTAGGGTTGTTGTCCCTGGGGCCGTATATGGCCCCCTTCCGCCTTTAAATTTAATAAGTAGCTCCAAGGAGGTGGACGTCACAAGGGCCCTTAAGGGCACAGGGAGGGGGTCACTGCGGCCCTCCTCCAATTTTGTTATATAAACCCCTGAGGAGGTGGTGGTCCCTGGGTTCTTAAATGCCTCAGCAGGCCGGTGTACTGCCTCATGGAGGTGGTTCTCCCTGAAACCGTGATTGGGCATTGAGAGGAGGTCCACATGTGCCTGCTCCCCATTTTTTATATATAAAGAATCTCCAGGGAACTGGCCCATCCCGAGGCCATGCATTAAACAAGCACTGGAGAACGTGCTTGTTTTGTTTAAATTTTTTGCTACAAATACAAACAATTTGCAATTTCACTGCAATTTTTAATTGTTTTTTGCCCTGGTGAGGTCCCTGTGGGACTCTGGCACCTGGGCTAGGGTGTCAGTGTATTCCTAACCTGCCCCCTTCTCTTTATTCTTAACTTTGTTTGTGGACTCAGCCGATGCTGAGTGCCAAAATGACTGCCAATACTTAATGGTTGATTTTGGCAGCCAATCAGATCTCTGCATGAGATTGTCAATATTCACAAAGAATTTGCGCCTCTAAATATACAAATTTGGATTTTCTTTCATATCTCAAAAACTAGTGACCGGATTTACACCACACTACAAAAAGGTTGCTTTCTGGAGCCATATCTAGCTTGCTACCAAATGTGGTGTAATTCCATTCAGTGGTTCAGACTGTAGTCATGTCTAAAATTGCAATGGGAAATGCAATTTTGTTCCCTGCTTTTTCTCAGCCCCAGCTTGACAAATCACCCCGAAACTTTCCATGCACAATAACACCCACCGGCACACTTCTTTTTGAGAATTTGGTGGACCAGCTTCAAAGATAAAGGCAAGTCAAAAACACTTTTCCTTTGGAAACTAGATCCTACCTATAACTACCTTCTAGTGACCACAGCAGGTAATACATATATCATTTATATTAGTAACAGTTGTAGGGAGAACCTAGTTTCAATAGGCAAAGTGTTTTTTTAAATTTGCCTATCTTTGGAGCCAGCAGACAAATCTTCATAAAACTTTCAAAACTACTATGCATCTGAATTTAGCTGCTGTCTTGAACGTTTTGGGGTGAACCGTCAAGCAGGAGCCCAGAACAAGGAGGGTCCAAAAGAGCATTTAACCCATGCAATTTCGCAGGGGGATTTCAGACATTGCTAGAGCTTGAACCACAGAACGAATTTACACCAAATTCAGTAAAAAGCTAAATCTTGGTACAGTAGTTTTGGAGAGATTAAAAGAAAGCCACATTTTACTTTTAGGGATGCAGAAAAAGGTAGAAAAAAGAGAAGTGTCAGGGTAGGAATAATCCGACCCAGCTTGGCCAAAAATATTTTTTTCTTTTAATTTTCCTGGTGAAAATCAAGACGGATTTGCAAATTGGCGCAAAATAAAAACCAAACGCACTCCTCTGTGCTTGTTTGTATTTTAGTCCACAGGCGAGCCAGGTCCTGGGGGCTTTATGAATAACTTAAAGTTGGAAGGTGATGCACAAAGCAAACCTCCTTAGGCTCTTTTGAGCCCTGTGGATCAACCCCTCTAAATAATCTAGGGAGGCTGTGATGAACCCCCTTCTTATGTTCATAAGAGCCCCTGGGAACACCACCTCCAGTCCTAAGGGTATTAGTGGGAAATTGGAGGGGCATGTTTGTTTCTTTGACCTGCTCAACTAGATGACAGCTATTTTCAGTTTGGAAGGTTCGGATGTCTTACTTGAAATGGTGTTATTCCGTTTGGCATCTTAAATCTCGGGTTCTGGCAATACGCTATAATTGGATATATTGTTTGTGCACCACTCGTTCCATCTCATTTAGCAATACTATTTTCCAGAAAGTCTTGACCTACAATGGCTTACTCACCTTGATTCTGCTTATCATTTGATTTCTGTCATCATTCAGTGCTACTATCCTGACTAAGGGGAGAGTGTCATATGTCCGTGCATGCCCATTGTCGTTTTACCTATGCTAAAATTTGCATTTTGCAGACTGCCCTCAGCTTTGCACACGTTACTCTACAGACACATTTTGCTTTGTGTCACATGGTACTTTCACACAGAACATGCTGTTGTTTTTGAGTTCTATTCTTCCTGGGATTTAGTCTGAACATGTAGACAAGGATGAACAACAATGCCCCTTGGTATTCTGTTCTGGTCCGGCCCTAGCACCTAGACAAATCACACAGATGCAGCTGTTGTTTGGGAACAAATACTTTTGTCATACAAGTATGCACAGAAAAGTAACACACACTTGCAAAATGATGTTTCTAGGGAAAAGATTGTGATCTCACCTAAGATGTAGAACTTTCATCTGTGTATACTAAGGTACAGGGTCTGCTGCTAACACCTAGAGATCTTCTGATATATAATAAATTTGCTTCTGTAAAAGAGGACATAATAATGACAGCTCCATTTATGATTTCCGGACTACTTGCCATGCAAACCGTATTTGCGTCAGGCAATTTCTGACTTGTTGTGTTACGTATACTGCATACTAAGGCACAATAGTTAGAAATAAACATTTTAAACTTTCCTCGTGTCTCTGTCAGAACCTGTTGTGTACTAGTATGAGCGTGAGAGCAAAAGGGTGCGTCCTACAACCATGATTCCTGAGGCGGTTGGAGTGTTGTGTACTGGGATGTCTATTCACTTGTTTCTCTATAAGTAGGAGGTCAAGTGAGATACTATAGCTAGTAGGTCTCGGGCTCATTGTTACTCAGGTGGTAGGATGACTCAGTCACTGCATAGTAAGGTTCCATAATCCCAAGCATAGTTCTGTGACTCTGCATAATCCCTGCAACAGGACCACAGGGGTATTGAGGCTCCCCTCACGTTCCTAGTGCTGCACACTGGGTATCCTGAGTGGGCTCTGGGGCACCCAGGATCAAGTGGCTGCACTGCGGGTGATGGAGACCCTGGAGACAAAATCAGCTTGGGGAGCAGAGCCACAGGGCCCCCTTCCCTTCTTTACACCACACAGGATCCTATTTTCTTGGGATTGGGGAAGACAAAACAAGTGTGTTTCCTCTTGAATTCCATGTTAAAATGCAAACTGAATTTCTTAATTGAAGTGAAAGTATCATTGATTTATTGGAGCGCAATCTAATCTGCTGCGGCTACCAAATGTTTTGTTTCTTGTCATCTCATGGTGAGAGCAGAGTCAATGGTTCTCCCTTTTATTTACCCTGAGTATCCAAATGCCCAAAATCATCTGCAAGCTCCGCTCTTTGGCCCTGACTCATTTTCTTTAGTAGTATATAAAGGTCTTCCAGCCTTTTTCCATGTTGATGGACAGCTTACCATAAGGCGCCCAAGTGTGTTTCCCGCCGATTTTGGTGACATGTTCTTGATGCAGAGAAATACAAGAACATCTCCACCACACAAAGGAGCACTTACTTCATGTGGTTAAGAGGAAGTATCTCTGTTTCTTGGAGATTCACCTATTTGTAGTCTTGCCATCTTCTCTTGAAAAGGATTCATGTTATCACAGATTTGTGAATTAAGAAACCGCAGAAATAATTACATTGTTGAAATTACATGCACACAAGGTCACTGGAGACATTACCTCATGGTCCTTTACTCAGCTGTGGAGTAGATATGCATGAGGCATTTGACCAACTAGTTACGACGTACTAACTAACCAGCAAAAAGCACTCCAATTGGGTAGACATTTTTGTCAAAACTGTGAACTCTTCTTGGAAGAATGAGGTTCCTTTTTGTCCATGATGCTCATTTCACAGAAATAAACCTCAACAGGAAGCACTTACAAATATAAACACAACAGGTGCCTCAGTTGAATCTCCTCTACAGTAAAGCACAAGTGATTCTAACTTCTTGGGCTTAGCAAAGGCAAAGCAAGTGTGTTAACCCTTATATTCCACGTTGAAAAATGACATGAAATACTAAATGGAGGTGAATGCATCATTAATCTATTGGTGCACAATCTGATTTATAGTGACTGTGAGGTGTGGTTCCTTTCTTGTCTTTAGAGCAAAGTCTATGGTTCTCCCCTTTAATTACTCAGAGTATGCAAATGCCCAAAATCATCACCAAGGACCAACCGTTTGGCCTGCCCAGTTTTCTTTAGTAGTATGCAACGTTTTTCCTAACTATCCCACATTGAGGAACAACTTATCAAAAGGCTCCTTAGAGTGTTTCTTGCTGATTTTGGTATGCACTCTTGAGGCCGAGGAATATGAGGCCATCTCCACCAAACAAAGAAGCTCTTGCTTCACATAGATAAGAGGAAGTACCCTTGTTTGGTGGAGATTTACGTCTTTGTAGTATTGTTGTTTTCTCCAAAGGATAATTCTTGTTATACAGATTTATGGATAAAGACACTTAAGGTACAATCACATTGCCAAAATGCAAACAAGGTCACTGGAGACATTTCCTCATAGTCCATTTTGTAGTTGTTGTGTAGAATATGTTTTAGTTTAAGAGAAATGTTATTGATGCAAGATAAAATGCAATACAATATAATGGGACAAAGTGAACATAAGAAAATTGGTATGCAAACTGATAAGGTACTAGAGGTTAAAAAGGTGGGGTGAGAGAAAAGAGGAAAAGGCAAGGACGATCAATTATCAATATATCATACCTACGATATAATTCCTAGAATAATTTAGAACAATAAATTCTAAACGATATGAGGGAAGCTAAATAAAAAGGAGAAAGCAAACAGGAAACATATATGTATATATACAAAAAATAAAAATTATGGAGGCTTAGGAACTTCTTAAATTCGAGGATTATGAGTTTACGAGACACGTGCAGGTACAGCAAGAAAATGAGTAACAGGTAGCCATATGAGGTCTCTTTTAATGGCAAGGGAGATAGGGTGAACATATGCTCTGTCTAATCTATGGTTATAGCAAACTCCATACCACCTGGCATGAAAGTCAAGATTGGAGGTATATTTCCATGATCTGGTAATCTGTTGGAAGGCAGTTGCAAGGAGTAGATCAATGATATGGAGGTTATGAGGTTGAGAATTCCAGTCAGCAGAAAGACAGTCTAGAAATATGTTAACAAAAGAAAAAGGGACTTGGATATGAAAAATGGCATTAATTTGAACCCAGACTTGTGTCCAAAAACTATGAACCTGAGGACAAAGAAAAAGCATATATATTTTAAGTCCGCTGAGTTTGCGTTACAAGACCAACAAGAGGTGGAAAGAGTGGGTTCATTTTGTGTAATGAAATTGGAGTAAATAAGACTCTGATATAAATATAGAACAAAGTTTGGGTAGTATTGGCAGCTCGGGAGATTTTCTAATTTTAACATAAATTTTATTCCACGTAAGCATGGAAAAGGAGGATTGAAGGTCAGTTTCCCAGAGTAGTTCCACTTCAGTTTTATCTCTAATGGGCAAAAAAGGTGAAAGAGATTTGTATAGTTGTGATGATGATGGAGAGAGAGATAGAATAGATAAAGTATGTGAAGGTAAGGAGGGGGATGGATAATGGATGTCATGGCATGACAAGAGGTTAGAGAAAGTAGGGAGACATATTTAGAAAGATATGCGGAAGGAAAGGAAAAGTGTGATTGAGCAGAAGAGAAGGCTAGCCAAGTATTTTCATGATGAAGTTGATGTACCCAATGAAGACTTTTAAGATGCCAACCTTTCCCCCCAAAAAAACGTTGTTATTTAGTTTAATATCTTTATTACACCATATGGAGGATTGTAGACCTTTTTCTGAAGGAGAAAGATGATTAGTAAAAAAGGGGTTAAGAAGTTTGCAAGAGTTATTGAGTATAGGTAGAGAAAAGGAAGCAAGTTGTAGAGAAAAAGATACTGTTTCTTGAAAGGAAAAGGGTTGAAAAAAGGAGCATCCTCATCTTCTAATAAGAGTAATGAGGCTTGCGTAAGAGTGAATGCATCATGATCAATTTGGAAATCTGGGACGTTAACACCTCCTAAATATTTAGGGAGTTTAAGTTTATGTAAGGAGATTCAGGGTGTTTTGTTATTCCATAAAAATATAGATAATATGGAATATATGGTTTTAAAGTGAGAATTGGAAATATTTCTAGGGATATTAGAATGATACAAGAGAACAACCGGGACTAACATCATATTGATGGTGTCAAGCCGACCCCACCATGATAAAAACAAAGGAATCCATTTAGTGGTAGCAGATTTATAAAAGGGGAGAAGCTCTTTTAAATTAGTTAAAATAGATTCTTTAATAGAGGATTTAAACCATACACCCAGATATTTGATGTTATCAGCATTCCATTTGAAACCAGATATAGCATAATCTTCAGAAAAGCAGAATTTTATTTAATGGAAGAATTTCGCATTTATCAATATTTAATTTGTAGCTTTCTGATAAGAAAGCTGGGGGAAACAATTGCTGATGGGACAAAAAGAGCAAAATATCATCTGTATAAACAGATCATTTCAATTGATTACAGCCATATTTTAAACCTATGATCTGAGAATTTCACTGGATCTTTATTAAGAATCGTTCTAAAGCAAGAATAAAAGGGAGTAGAGAAAGGGGACAACCTTGACACACCCACAGTGTAATTGAAAGCCTGGTGAAAGAAGGCTGTTGGAGAGTACAGACGAAACTGGGGAAGAATAAAGTAAAGATGCATAATTTATAAATGGGGACCAAAACCAAACCAGGATCAAGTAGAAAAAATAAAAGGCCGCCCCACTCTATCAAAGGCTTTTTCAGCGTCCAGGGAAATGGCTGTTATGGAATCTTTCTAAGATCTAGCTTTAGTAAGGACATTGAAGACAAGTCTAGTATTGTCAGAAAGATGCCTATCTTTAATAAATCTACATTGTTCATAACCAATTAATGAAGGTAGAAATTTCTCCAAACTAGGTGCCAGGATTTTATCAAAAATCTTACAGTCAAGATTAATGAGAGAAATAGGGCGAAAACTTTAACAAAGAGTATGATCTTGGCCGTCTTTAGGTATTAAACATATTAGAGCTTCCTGAAAAGATCCCTCAGATTTTTTAGAAGAAATAAAGAAGTGAAATATTTGATACAATTTGGGAATGAGGAACTGAGAGAAATGAGAGTAAAATTTAATGGCAAAACCATCAGGTCCTGGAGCTTTACCTCATTTAATAGTACGAAGAGCATTACTGATATCAGTTTCTTTAATGTCATCCTTTAACATCGAAAAGTCGATATCTGGAGAGGAAGGAGGGTTAATAGAGGAAAGATATTGAGAGATTGAGTCTGTAGAGACAGAAGATTTAGGGGTGTAAAGAGATTGAAAAAAGTGAGTGAACCCCAACAAAATGCCCTCATTTTTAAAAGCATACGATTATTGGACTCAAGAATAGAGCTAATCTTAGGACGTTCTTTCTTAGTTTTGAAATAATTGGCTGGAAGTTTCCCTGCTTTGATCTGGCCACTATAATATTTAGCTGAAGATTTAAGTTGAAATGAGTTAGCATTTTCTGTAGAAAGTTTGTTAAATTGAAATTTGGTTTGAACAAGTTTGTCTAAACAAGATTTAGAGTCAGAGATAGCAAAGGAAGTTTCTAAACATTTTTTTTTGTGCCATAAGATGCTGTAATTTAGAGAGAGAAGATTTCTTATGACGGGATACAAAAGAAAAAATAAAGTCTCTAGAGGCAGCTTTAAAAGAGTCCCAAACAATTTGTGGCGATATAGAAGGGGATTCATTTTCAGCAAAGAAAGTAGTAGCAAATGACTCAAATTGATTAGTAAATTAGGGTCTAGAAGAAGAGAGTTAATAAATCTTCATCTTCTAGTACCTTGTATAGGAAAAGATATGTCTAGACTTAAAATAACCGGTGCATGATCAGAAATGAGGATAGAACCAATGTCAGATTGCAGGATATGTTGAATAGGTGATTGTGAGGTAAAAAGGTAATCAATATGAGAGTGTGAAGAATGTGCTGTAGAAAAGAGTAGGGTTACATAGGCGCCATGTGTCTACCAATGACCGTTGCTGAATAGTTTAAGTAAACTGGGAGAACATAGAATACAGGAAGAATTTAGAGGTGGATTTAGGCTCAATGATCGGGTCCATAACCATATTGCAATCACCTCCAAATTATAAATATTCATCTTGAAAGGACATTCATTAGGCTAAAATAGCGGGCCAAAAACTCACATCAGGAGCAGTAATGGCATAAAGGTTAAAAACGGTCATGGGGATATTATGAAGTAAGAATGAGACAGAGACCCATCTAACTGAAGTATCAGATTCCTGAGTAATAATTTGTAATTCAAGATGTTTATGACATAAAACGACAACACCATTGCAATGACCTGTGCCTGAGGATGCAAACATGTTACCTACCCATAATCTTTTAACTTTAGGAATTTCTTTATCCACAATGTGAGTCTCTTGTAATAAAGCTACATCACAGTTCAAATTAGATAAATGGGAGAGAACCCTCTGGCATTTGATCAGAACCGAAACCTTTAACGTTCCATGAAACAATTTTAACTCCATTTATAAGAGATAGAACAGTATACACATTACATGGTAATCAATAAAGCAATTGAAAATTAGAGAACAGCAAAAAGCATTAATGATTAATACGGTAAACATGTAGTCATACTAGATAATTTTTACTTGCTTAGTTAATGAAAAAAGATAGGTAGTTATGGAAAGGAATGTAAGAATGAAGGAAAGAAGAAAAGCAACAGAAAGAAAAAGAAAAAAAGAAGAGGAAAGAAAAGAGCAGAAAGGAAACAGACAGCGAGAAGAAAGCGAGAAAGAAAAGAAAAATAAAGCATTATTGAAAAATAAAGAGATTCAGAAGTGAGGAAAGAGGGGTAAAGATAGTCGAATAAAGAAAGAAGGGTAAATACTTTGAAGAAAAAGAACAAAAACCCACTTACTACAAATAACATGAAAGGATGATGGGTGGTGGAGCCACATAGGGAAAAAGGCACAGCTACTGGTGAGTCGGGGTGGATCAGGGAAGGATACCATCCAGGACAGATCAGGGATAACATAAATTACATAAGTAAAATTACTACACCTAGAGGATAAAAAGGAAAAGATATGAACAAATGAAACATAAAAACATGATATATTAACACAACATGAAATTGGTTGAGAGATGAAAAACACCAAAATGTTTCAGCTGGAAAAGCACAAAAAGACATATAAGAACAAAATTTGACAGGGACAAATCATCATCACAACATTGGTCCAAGATTCTCTGGAGTAAAGCAGGATCTTCATAGGTCGTTGTTTTATTTCAATATGTAACTTTGAAAAGACATGGGTGGAAGAGTCCATACGAGCATTCAGAGCACGGAGGGCTGGACGCATAGCAAGACATTTCTTCCGATGTTCTGCTGTTGTCTTGGCATAATCCTGAACAAAGAAAAAGGTGGATCCCTGCCACGTGAGTCAATCTTTAGATGTAGCAGTTTGTAAGACCCATAGTAAGTCAGTATAGATCATGACTCCTCTGGTTCTAGATAAAGAGGATGATGCAGATGGATTCTGACCCAAAAGGTGAGCTTGTTGAATATTCAAATATTCAAAGCAGGAGTCACAGGAAGACCAACCGCCTGATTCATGAAAAACGGGATTTGCGATTCCTTAATAGCGAAAAAATGCGAATCGCTATTGAGAAATCGCAAAATCTGAATTCATGAAGATTAGCGAGAAAAAAATGCGATTCGCACGCGGGCACAAGTTTGCGATTACCGATAATCGCAGAAAAATCGCTATTTTCGGCTACCCGCGCCGGGATTGCGAACTCGCAAATAGCGATATCTCTATTTGCGATATCGCTATTTGCGAGATGGCAAACTCGCGAGATCGGGAAAACGGGAAGTCGCATTTCGAGCCCAGTGATGACATCACAACCAGGAAGCAGCCAGTTCCCACCCCCATTCACCACAGTGAGGCAGACCTGGAGGGAGCTAGTGGGAGAGCTGCTGCAATTCTGGTGATTTCAACACATCTACTACATTGCTGACATGTCAGAGGAACCTGTTCCTGGCCCCAGCAACACCTCTGGGCGCAAAAGGAAGCTCAAATTTTCTGAGCAGGAGCTCGAACATTTGATTGAGGGGGTGGTGGCCAACCACGACAAACTCTTTGGAAAAGACTCCAGGAGGGCCCTGGAGCAAGAAAAACTGAGGATCTGGCAGGGGATTGCCTCCACTGTCAACTCCGTGGGAGTGGCCGATAGGTCCCTAGAGGAGCTGAAGAAACGATGGTACGACCTCCGAGGTCGTGCCAAAGAGAAGGTGGCGGAGCGCCTTGGAGAGTCGTCGGGCACTGAAGGTGGCGGACCTACAGTCCCTCCCAACACACCCATGGAGGACCAGGTGGAGAACACCCTTGAGAGGGAGGCCTGCATAGGCTTCACACGTCTCGACTCATCCTGCACCACCCAAGACACCCAAGGTAAGTGGCATGCGACTGCGACCCTGCCCCCTATGAATGTCCATGACCAAATAGGCTCCCCTAATGTCCCATAGACATGCCATAGTTGCACATCAGGGAATGCCCTGAAGCATTGTGGGAGATGTAGTGTGGCCACAATGTAGTAGTACCACAATGCAGCCAGACAGGTTCCAAAGTACGCGAAGCCACAGCTATTCAGGGAATATCACCCAGCATGCATGTAGAAACTGCACGTCTGCCAGATACATGCAACTAATGATCCTCCACTTACCCTCACAGGTGGCGGCGAAAGCAGCGACAGTGAAAGGCTGCAAATTGATGAGGAGGTCCAGGAGGAGGAGGTGCCACCACCAACCCAGGCACCAGCCCCTGCCGCTGCTACAACACCAGCAGCCAGGTCCACCAGCAGTGTTCCCCCTGTGACTGGTGCAGCACCTACAGCCGCAGCCAGGCCAGCTACTATTGTGCCCCCTGCAACAGCCGCACCACCTAGAGCCGCAGCCAGGCCAGCTACTATTGTGCCCCCTGCAACAGCCGCACCACCTAGAGCTGCAGCCAGGCCGCCTACTATTGAGCCCCCTGCATCTGGCGCACCAGCAACGCCAGCTGTCACACCACCAGCAGCAGTCGCTACAACATCTGGGCCTGCGGCAGTTGCGACACAGCGGCCAGCCACAGTGTCAGGCCAGCAGGGCAGGCGTGGCAGGTCTCGCCAGCACACCACTCCAGCAAGCAGGAGGGGCAATGGACAGGGGCTGGCGCGTTTGAGTGTCGAAAGACGCATGTTGAGAATACATCAGCGCCAGGCACGACAGCATGGTGCCATTTAGCTCCAGCTACACAAGATAGGGCGCAATGTGGCCGGAGTCGCTGACCGCATGGACCGCATGACGGCGGCCATGGCAGGAATGGGGGAGCGCATGGACAACATGACTGCAGCCATGGCAGGTGTGGGTGAGGGAATGGCCCGCATGACTGCAGCCATGGAGGCCAACACTGCTGCGATGACCACACAGCGCAGTGCAGCACGCCGCCGCCACCATCAACTCATGAGCCGGCTGGCCTCCTACAGCAGGTCGAATTATGTTGCTGCCAATGCAACTTCTCAGTTGTCGCGCCGCTCATTAGCACAGCAGCACCAACTTGTCCAGTGCTGTGAGGACATGACCAGGGTCCTGGAGCACCTGACCACGGCGGTTATGGCTCTACACCCTCCAGCAATACCAGCCACTGTGGGGGGTGATGATGTTAGTGAGGGGGCATCCAGCATCAGCAGCCACTCAGCCTCAAAAATCCCGCCACTCAGCCGCAGCACCAGGCCCACGCCAGGTCCAGAAGCCCCGGAAGAGGATGCGCCTCAGAGGCGCCTGGGCGGAACGCGCAGGAGGCGCACTTGAGTACATTAGACAATAACAGGCACAGGCTGACTTTAAGCCTTCCCTGTCCTATGACACTGCAGTATGCTGTAATACTGTTAGTGGGAGATAGTAGAACTGAAACCTTTTTTGTGTTTTGAACAAATACATTTATTTTGCTACACACATTAGCGTTGTGTCATCATTACATGTTGCATGCATTATTGATTTGTGGGGTGATGGAAGAGGGTGCACTAGAAACTGTTCACTGTGATGTGGTTGCGACGTCTGTGGCCTTCAGCTGGGTTCTCCCCGCGTGCATGGAGCGCATGTGCTGGTGGCCGGTTGTCCCCTTCAGATTCACTGCCAGAGATGTCGACAGGTATCCGGCGCTTGGTTGCTATGTTATGTAGTATTGCGCAGACAGCCACAATGCGGCAGCACACTGCAGGACTGTAATACATGGCCCCACCTGTCTTGTGCAGTATGCGGAACCTGCTCTTGAGCAGGCCAAATGTCCTTTCTATGCAATTCCTTGTCCGTATGTGTGCAATATTGTAGCGCCGTTGCTGGGGTGTAGCAGGGTTGAGGTATGGGGTCAGGAGGTATTCACGGAGGGCGTAGCCACTGTCACCTGAATGAGAGGAGCAGATGGTGATTGCCTGTGCTGCGCTGTTACATCTTAGCAATGTGACATTGTCGACAAAGTGTACTTACCAAGTAGGTGTCCTTCCCCAAACTCTCCCCTGACCAGTCGTGTGTGGAGGCCGCTGTGCCGGAATATGAAGGAGTCATGGCTACTCCCTGGGTACTGTGCGACAATGTCAGTGATGTATGTCTTAGCATTGCAGACCATCTGGATGTTGAGGGAGTGGTAGGACTTTCTATTGCGGAACATATACTCCATGGCAGCTGGTGGGCAGATGGCGACGTGGGTACAGTCTATGCATCCGAGCACATGTGGAAAATGGGCTACATTGTAGAATTGTAGCTTGGTCATGTCCAATTCCTGTTGGCTGGCGGGGAATTTGATGTGACGGTGTAGCTGGGTGAGCATGGCGTCAACAAAAGTGTTGAGGCAGCGTGACATGGTGGGCTGGGATATCCCCCCAGCAGCCGCTACTATCCCCCGGAAACTCCCGGAGGCCAGGAGGTGCAGGCTACACAATACCTGCACATGTACGGCTTGTTGGGTGCTGCATCAGGGGGTCAAGGTGACGGTCCTGTATTAGCTGCATTATCATTTCCCCATTCAACCTGTATTTTGCATATATCTGCTCTCTGGTTTGGCCCAGCAAGGTGACCCGCTGGCGGAACATCCTGTCCTGGATCCTGCGTCTCCTCCGTGCTAATCGCTGTAGCCTTCGACGCCTCACCACCATGTACATTCCTGGCATTGTGGAACTCCTAATGCTGCTGCTGATGATTGTCCTTATGTGTGATTGGTCAGGCCTGAACCTGTTGGTGATTGGACAACGGTTTTCTAAATGTAATTTTTGCATGGCTTTTATGGTTACCACCTGCTTTGAGTTGTCCTTATTTTGCGCGGCGCTAAATGCGATTTTTGGGTTTTTCACTATTTGCGATTTTTCTTGAATACCGATTGCGATTGTATAGCGAATTAGCTATTTATTTCGCAGAATCCGTGGTTTCTCGCATTTTCCGATTCGCTAATGCTCACCTGCCGGGATTCTGCGAATATAATAGCGAATTCGCTATTATGTGTTTGCGAATTCGCTTTTTTGATGTTGAATGCCGATTACGGAAATTGCGCCCGCAATTGCATTTTCGCAGCGATTGCGGGCGCAATTTTACTTCATGAATCAGGCTGTTGATGAACTACATCTTGGATAGAATCCATTGGTCATTCCATCAGTATGATTTTATTATCTATTGTAGACCACTTGTCATCCAAAGATTGAAGGCGCCTGTTTGTTTCTTCCATGTATGGGCGAAGCACTCGTATTTCCTCAAGTAATATCTCCATAGTGTCTGGTGGAGGCGATGTGGTAGGTGATGGAAGATTCGTTTTAACTTGTTTACCAGAAGTAGTAGGCAATTTTGAAGCAAGAATAGGTGAGGAAAGTGAAGTATGAACAGATGTTATCAGAGCGTCCATATGAGGTGGTGTTTCAGGGCCTTCAATTTGGTCCATTGTTTTTAGAAGATTTGCATAAGGGTTATGATCCATCAAAGATGAAAAAGGGACAGGAGGACCAACTACACTACGTCGGGATTTCGTTCTCCCCATACAATTGACTTAATAATGTAGCTACTCCTTCCGTCAGCAATGTCCCTACAGAGAGACTACAGTGCAGATGAAGTTTGAAGAGAAAAATAGATATGTCACTACCCAAGCGGAGAAATGTCAAAAGTTGGCAGTGATTTGAGGAAAGAAATTCAACAAGACTTTGCAGACCTCTCATAAAATGCCAGCATAAATATAAAGGTGACAAAATACACTCTGCTATATCATGGGTAAATTTTACTGGCCATACTGACAAATCTTTTACTATGTCAGTTGGTGCTATAGTCACGTATAATACATTCAGAGGGTCAAACAAAGAAGAACAAAAGAGACATGTCTGGGAAGCAAGAAAGGCACTCTCTAGAAAAATAGAGTGTAGAAAAACGATCACAGACTGGTCAACCGAATCCAGTACAGGAACTTTGTGGATAACCATCAAACAAACCAAGTGATCCGTCCTATCATTTGGCCGTCCACACCGTGGCCTGACGGGTCCCTAGATCATCTAAGTCCCACGCCACACAGTAGATAGTGAATATTGGGTGCGGTCCACAGTGGAATGAACCTCCAATTGTTGGCCAGTTTATGATGGTTAGTGAAAGGTGATAGAAACAAAGTGCAACATACAGACAAAGTGGTAGATATAAAATAGGGTGGTGTGTCTAAACAACTCTTTAATGGGA
The DNA here is from genome assembly GCF_964263255.1 of Lissotriton vulgaris. Lineage (NCBI taxonomy): Eukaryota > Metazoa > Chordata > Amphibia > Caudata > Salamandridae > Lissotriton > Lissotriton vulgaris. Next base: position 393,599,707 of record NC_141694.1, on the reverse strand, counting down.
ACAAGGCACATCCCCTAATTAAAAAACAGGAACAGCGCAAACGGCAGTATGGAACAAATGACTGTCGAAAAAAGGGCCAACATGTTTCTGCCTACCAGGCAAAACGTCCCTTGGCTTTCATCAGGACCACTGCTCTTAAAATAGTTGCTACTGTTATATATATGTGAATATAAATAAAACACCCAACTAATCAGTGAAAAAGAATATAGATAATACCAATAGGAACGGTACAACCTGTACCTACATTCAGATACTGATCCTCCTTGTCACTAGATACTCAACGTGATCCAGAATGACAGTGGACTGGACCACACCTCACCTGGACCGTGCTCAGGTACACGAGGCCCCGCACTCTCCATCGGTGCCACCAAACTAACCTGAAGCTTGGGGGGCCTCCAGTATCTGAATGTAGGTACAGGTTGTACTACCCGTGTTCATCTTGAACACACTTAATGACAGAGGGCAGGACAGTCTTTGACGGGGTGCCAAAGCACCTAGTATAGACTGCCGCATAAATTGCACCCCAAGTGGTACAGTCATTTAAGTCTTTCTGCAAACTAATGGTAAGGATCCTGTGTTTTTCCACAGGAGAAGTATTCGAGAATACTTGCTTCCAGGGGGGCAGCTTGGGGGCTAATACCCCCACCTGCCCCTCAGGGGGTGCAGAAAGCCTACTAGATGCCAGGAATTGTTTTGGGCAAATTTTAACTAAATTTGCCCTTTGGGCTGCCCAAAAAGGGCATGCCAATGACCCCACCCTAATTAAAATTTGCCAAAAAAAATCCCTGGCATCTAGTGAGTTTCCCCCCCCGCTTGGCATATTGGGGGCTAGTGCCCGATCTACCCCAGAGGGGGGCAGGAAGGGTGTAATTCTTGCAGGGGAGGGGGTGGGGCCATCAGCATGCCTGTTTTGAGCAGCCCCCACCCAAATAAAATTTGCTCCATAAAAATCCCTGGTGACTAGTGATCTTTTTACCCCCGGGGTGCAGATTGGGGGCTAATGCCCCCATCTGCCCCTGAAGGGGTGTAGAAAGCCTACTAGATGCCAAGGATTTGTTTGGTCAAATTTTAATTAGGGTGGGGGCAAAACAGTATGCCAATGCCCCCACCCAAATTAAAATATGCCCGAAAGAATCCCTGGCGTCTCGTGGAATTTGTGCCCCTCAGGGGGGGCAGATTGGGGGCTACTGCCCCATCTGCCCCCCAGGGTGGGCAGGAAGGCTGTAATTTGTGCGGGGGAGGGGGTGGGGGCATTGGCAAGTTCGTTTTGGGCAGTCCCCACCCTAATTAAAATTTGCCCCAAAAAATCCCTGGTGGATTAGTGATCTCCCCCCCCCCCCGGGGGTGCAGATTGGGGGCTAATGCCCCCATCTGCTCCTCAGGGGGTGCAGAAAGCCTACTAGCACCAGGGATTTTTTTGGGTAACTTTTAACTAGGGTGGGGGCTGCCCAAAACGGGCATGACAATGCCCCCACCCTAATTAAAACGTTCCCCAAATAAACACTGGTGTCTAGTGTGCTTTTTTCCCCCTCGGGGGGGGGAGATTGGGGGCTACTGCCCCATCTGCCCCCCAGGGGGAGCAGGAAGGCTGTATCTTTGCGGGAAGGAGGTGGGGGCATGCGAATACCCATTTTGGTCAGCCCCCACCCTAATTCAATTTTGCCCCAAAAAAATTGCTAGTGTCAAGTGTCCTTTCTGCCCCTCGAAGGGGCAGATTAGGGGCCAATGACCCATCTGTCCCCCAAGGGGGGCAGAAAGACTATAATGATTGCGGGGGTGGGGCATGGGCATGCCCGTTTCGGGCAGCCCCCCACTCTAAAAATAATTGGTGGCGGGTGGATGGGGGCACTGGTGTGTCCGTTTCAGGCAGCCACCACCCTAAAAAAACCTTCAAAAACCAAATCCCTGGTGTTTAGTGGGCTTTCTGCCCCCCCCCCGAAGGGGCAGATTAGGGGCGAAAGCCCCATCTGTCCCCCAGGGGGGAAATAAAGACAGTAATAATTGCGGGAGGTGGTGGCAGGGGATGCCCATTTTTGGCAGCCCCCACCCTTATTTTTACTTTCTAAAAAAACCCTGGTGTCTAGTGGGCTTTCTGCCCCCCGAAGGGGCAGATTAGGGGCCAATGCCCCATCTGTCCTCCAAGGGGGGCAGAAAGACTGTAATGATTGCGGGGGTGGGGGCCTGGGGATGCCCGTTTTGGGCATCTCCCAACCATATTTTTACTTTCTAAAACAAATCCCTGGTGTTTAGTGGGCTTTCTGCCCCCCCCGAAGGGGCAGATTAGGGGCCAATACCCCATTTGCACACCGGGGGCAGAAAGACTGTAATGATTGTGGGGAGTGGGGGCATGGGAATGCTCATTTTCGGCAGCCCCCACCCTAAAAAAACCTTCAAAAAACACGACTGTGGTGTTTAGTGGAATTTATGCCCCCCCCTGAAGGGGCAGATTAGGGGCCAATACCCCACATTCCCCCGGGGGACAGAAAGACAGTAATAATTTCAGGGGGTGGGGGCATGGGCATGCCCGTTTAGGGCAGCCCCCACCCTTATTTTAAATGCATTTAAAAATCCCTAGTGTCTAGTTGGCTTTTTGCCCCCCAAGGGGGCAGATTGGGGGCTACTGCCCCCATCTGCCTCCCGGGGGGGACATAAAGACTAAATTGTGCCAATTTACATTGGGGGAGCAAAGGTCCTTGCCCAAGGGGCCACTCCCCCCTCCCTGTTGTTTAGTGGGTGAATCCCTGCTCGGGAATCGCCCTCCTGTGGCACGTAGAAAGGGAAACTGAAATGATCCTCTTGGCTCATTTCAGTTTCGGTTTCACTGAAATGACGTCAGCGTGACGTGCGCGCTGATCGTCATTTCAGTGAAACTAGGGGGGCCTCGGGAACTGGGAAGCTCTTCCCCAGCTCCTGAGGCTTTTGGGGAGAAAAGGGAATCCCTCTGGTGCCTGCAGCAGAGGGGTGGGTATCATGACAAGCTGAGCTCGTCATGAGCACACGAGCACTGGGTGCCATGACGAGCTCAGCTCGTCATCAGCAGGGAAGGGGTTAAACGTCTAATAAGGTATGCTAACATAACATGCGCACAAAGCAGGTGTTCGGCCATACTACATCAGAGGGTGCTTCTGTGAGCTGTTTAAACTGTGTTTACTAGGGACTGTGCACTTCATTTTTTGGCCAGGAGAGGGAGTAAAGTTTTATTCAACCAGTATTGTTAGATTTTAAGTTAGTGAGGCCTTTACCTGCAGAAGTCTTAAGTGTGGATTGAGCATGTCTGTCTCCTAAGAGATTCTGAACAGGAGAAGCAGCTTCCAACTCCCTGGCCAGCAAACCATGTCTGAGGTAGATGGGCCCATATATGGGCTGCTAGTGATTGGTGCATGTATACACTGATTGGTGGTTGTATCTGGTGTTTCTATTGAAGTAGGGTTAGTGTCCTCATTGGTTTTGTATTTGAGGATTCTGTTGGGATTTCTGGGTCTGTGATTCAATCAATGTAGGGTTGGGGCTAGGGCTAGGGCTCGGATTTCTATTGGAAGTAGGGACTAGGGATTCCTATGGTATTGGTTGTTGGGAGTAGCGTGGGACTAGGGCTAGGGTTAGACCTTTAATTGGAAGCAGGGATTAGGGCTTCTGGTGTGATTGGTTGCTGGACTAGTTGTGGGACTAAGAGTAGGGTTAGGCTTTCTATTGTAAGTAGGGACTAGGGCTTCCTGTGCCATTGGTTGCTCGGACTTGGGTTGGGACTACTGGTAGGGCTAGGGCCTCTATTGTACATACATATCAGGGTTTTCAAACTGATTGGGTGCTTGGACTATGGCTAAGATTGGCTGTAATATCCTGGTCTCCTATTGGTTCTAGATTTTAGGGCTAGTGTTGTGATTGGATAGTGTTAGGGCTAAGGTTCCCATTGATTGAAGGGGTCACCTGATTACTAGGGCTATAAAAGACCAAGGTTAGGGTGTATCAGCCCGGGCGTCGAGGCTAAGGGTGCAAAGGACAAGGGCAGTTGCCTGTTTGAGCCTGTTTGATACGGACCAGGGCCAGGGCCAGAAATTAAATGCTGCCTATTTTCCCATTGAGCAATACCCAGCCCACACCATCCACATCCACAAACTTATGGTACTTATGGATCTATATATTTATCTCTTTCTACTAATTTAGCATTTCCAATGCACTACCCTAAATCTCAGCCTATACTTAGCTCAATATATCTTCTAGCCCAACCTTCTGACTCATCTCAGACTTCTTTCTACTACTCTTTCCAATGCACTACCATATCTCTCATCCTATACATCTATCAATATATCCTCTACATCCACTCTGATTTATTCCAAACTCCATACCACTACTCTGATCTCCAAAATAACCCTTTCTAGACTCTCTCCTACTCTATACCGTCTAGCATCATCTGACACCTCATTTACAATACTGATCCCCTAAAACAAACTTTTCTAAACTCTTCCCTTTGATTCCTCCCCTCCAAAACTCAGTTTTACTCACCGACATGCCTCCTTCTACTGCTAAAAAAAAAAACATAATTCACACTTTTATCCCCCCCTATCATTTTCAATAAAAATTAACAGACATGTTCACTTCTCATAATCCATCCATATTCAACTATACTAATTCACCAAATCAGGGGTAACAAGTGCTATATGAATGCAAACCTTTCTTCCCCTTTTATCCCTCAGCTATCCTTCTCCCTCCAAATAACTGACTAATATCAACCACTGAAATTACTTCATATTTCACCATATTAATTCACCACTAATCCTTTATGGGGTTCCTGAATAGCGTGTGCCAACACCCCATCAGGGTGTTGCATAGCATTTAGGACCCTAGTGTACTTTTCCCGATTCATGCCCTTATATAGGTATAAAGTATCATATAGGCATATGAATCATAACCATATTAAGACATAGCTCAGGTAGTCCTAATACGGCTTGGCTACTTCCACTAGTTCCGAAAATCTACAACGATTTCTTGGAAAAACCCACCTTCAGCAGTCCAAGAACTCATGGAGTTTTCAGAGAATCAAGTCTCTAATGACGTTACTATGTCCAATCTCACGTAAAACTCGGCACCTTCAAGGTATAAATATGCCCACACTTGTCCAAACAAACACACTGTGGTTTGGAACAGTTCAACTATCTACTTGCCCGACTCCCTGCTGCTGCAAGTGCCAAAGGAAGCTGACCTTCCAACTGACGCACTGAGAGATGCTGTACTTTCTCCAGCTGAGAAATCCCGCTCCAGTGTTTCCAGGCTACCCTTGCGGGTTGCTGGGAAATCGAGTCCTGAGAGAAGGATACAAGACCTCCTTCATTCTAAACCAAGGTAGGGAGCTGATTAGACCCAAAGAGAATTCTTGGAATAGATTCTTGGCAAAACAATACTATACTTAAGCTACACCTCACTTATTTCTTCCCTTGTACTAGACCTACGTTAGGTAGGCATATTTTAGAAGCTTCAGTTGAGTACTTTTAGTCAATTTTTGTGAGCATGGGCGAATTTTGCGAATCTCGCGTTCGCGAATTTTGCGGATTTGCGAACTCGCAATCCGCAAAATCCGCGAATTCTGGCGAATTTGCGGATTTTTTTTTTTTGTGTTTGCGCGGGTTTTTGCCAGTTCGCGAGGGTTTTGTACAATTTCGCAAATTGCGAACTTACCTGTCGGGTCGCAAGTTTCGCGAACTTGTTGTTTCTACGTGTCCAGCCTGTTTGGGACACTCTTCTTCATCACTGCCACTCTCTGTCACCACTGCCACTCTCTGACTACTCATGCCACCCTCTGGCCCACCCATGCCACCCTCTGTTTCATCACAGCACCCTCTGGTTGTCCAGTCAGTGTACATTATTGTGGCAACGCAAGCACACCTTCCCTGCCTCAAGTGACCTGAATTAATTTGGGGCTGATTAATGTGTCACAGAATATTTTTTTAGCTGGCACCGGCTTCCTTAGTGCTTCCTGATTAGTGATCTTTTGCACTTGCTAAGTGCTTTCATTGTTGCAAAATTAGTTACAACACCTGCCCTGCCCCAACTGACAATAATTAATTAGGGGCTGATTAATGGATTTGAACTTCCAGCCTGGCTCCTGCTTGTCTCCCTTAGCTGTAATTCAGGACCTTTGTGGCATATGTGTAACTATTCTGAGGTTCAGAGCAGGGTCACATAATAGTTGCAACTGGCAACTGAACTCTGGAGGGGCCCCTCAGGAAGCACTACAGGAAATGGCTACTAATGATGAGCCTGAACTTTTGAACCTGGTAAGTAGTTTCAGTTTTGCTAAAATCGTATTTCTGCAATTTTGCACTTATTCGCGGGGCGCAAAGTTGTACTGGGAAGCCGCGAACTCACACGAACAGTGCGAGCAAAATCCGCTGCTCGCGGATTTGCGGATTTTGCGGGAGATTCGCGAATCTCGCGGATTGCGAATTTACCGAAAATCCGCAAAATCCGCGAGCGAAACGGATTTTCCGCCCATGCTTAATTATTTGTCACTGTATGTATTTTATGCATTTTAGGTATTCTATGGCTTAGAAACCATATCATGCTTTTACAATATTTTTTATAATACTCTTCGTACTGTACGCCCTGTAATTTACCACAAGTATTATGATTGCAGCAGTTCATTTCTTATGCTTGAGAGAGAAGACTGTCAATAAAAACCCTTTTATTGAAAACGCCTGTCTCTCTATTTCTCTGCACCTCTGGTGAAACGAAGCATGCACCATTGACTGAGTGAAATAACTATCTAGTGTTTCCGTGACTCTAGAGATTGATTTCTTATTCTTGGGAAACAAAGTTGTCATGTTTAAAGTGGTTGTCAGAAATGAATCCCTTCTTGTTCACTCAAGAAAGTTTCTAGTGACCGCTGAGCTAGCTGGCACACCCATAATTAAGTCTAGTATATTCAGTTGAGACCTAGTCGACTTCAGTCCTACGTCTAAACTAGTGGATACACTATTCCAATGTGCAGAGCCTATTGGGAATATAGGAACTATACTACAAGGGGTAACAAGTGCTATATAAATACAAACCTTTTTCCTCCTCTATCCTTCTGCTATCATTCCAAATCCAAATAACTGACTAACCTATCCACCACTTAAAATGTACTTGCATGTTTCACTATACTAATTTAACACTAATCCTCTATGGGTCCCTGAGTAGCGTGCTAATCGCCGAAAAAGCGCTTTGACGCCTCGTGAGGGGTAGTAAGCGCTATATAAATGCAATTACAATACAATACAATACAATATGGTGCAGCCTTGTAGGATGTAACTCAGAAGCTTGAACACAATCTACCACAGAGAGGGGGCATTAAGCGGCTCGGCAGCATGATGGGGTGTTCAAACTATATTGAAGAGGGCGGTGTTGGGCACATTTAATTTCCTTATTGATTTAAGCATTTCTGTGGAGCGGCCTGCATCAAGTTTACATCAGAACACTGTACATTTGGTGGAAAAATTAAGAGTTAGGAACCATTATTACTCAAACGTGCATATGTACAGAACTGAGAATGTCGAAATTGAAACATAGGTGTTCGGACCGAGTTTAGTAGATACATTTGTCAAAAAGACATACCTTAATAAAAACAAAAACTCTAAATACTAGATCAGTTGTGGACCAAGCCCCATTTGAGTAAGATTGGGCTAGTATGCCGCTATTGGGATCATATGTGCGGACTCCATCAAGTTTACATCACTCACACCAGAGTACTGTTAGTATGACTGTCAACGCAAGGTTGAGACTGGGGTTGTAATGTAGTAGATCCTTGCTTTCAAACTGTGTTAAGCAGTCTGTCTCCAGTTAGCACACCATTTCTGGTGTTTCGCAGCAATTTTAATATCTTAGAGTTTCTTGTTGCTCAAATGGGTATCATTTCTGAGTTTAAATGTTTCTCTTTTCTTCATTGCTTGATTTTGCTTGTAAGAAAGTGTCACTTATAGTTGATGAAATGTCACTCATAATTACCCTAAAATTCTAAAAATGTCACACAGAGCAATTGTTGGAAATGGCCCTTTTTGCAGGCCTATCTCCAAACGTTTTGCTTCTTCCTCCCTTGTTTTTCTTGACCTGTGGTTGTTGGCAATAGGACTCTGGGCACGTTACCACTGCTCATCAGTCATAAAGTGCATAGGCTCTCTGTATAAATTGTTATTGGGATTGGTTATCCTTGATTGACTTATTTGTTTTACCAGTAAGGCCCTAGTAGAGTGCACTGAGTGTGCCAGGGCTGGTAATTCAAATGCTACTAGTGGGCCTGCAGCACTGATTGTGCCACCCACATGAGTAGCCCTAAAACGGTGTCTGAGGCCTGCCACTGCAGTGCCTGTGTGCAGTTGCTAACTGCCATGCTGACCTGACCAGTGTCCACACTAGCCAGGCCTAACCCTTCCCTCTCTGTACACATTGGACACCCCTATGGAAGGCCCAAGGTACCCCCCTGGGCAGGGTGCAGTGTATGTGAAAAGTGGAGCATGTACTAGTGTGGGTGACATGCGCTGGTTGTGAATTATAGCCATTTTCGTTTTTCTCTATTGAGAGGGCTATCTTGCTCATAGGATATAATGTTTACCTGCATATCTTCCCATGGGAGCAAGATAGAAAATTAAAGTCTGGTATCCCTAAACTCAGAATTTAATAACCTATCCTTTAGGAAGGATGGTTTGTAAATCATGTGTTTGAGAACAGCACTTTTTTTCTAAAGTGACTGTTCTCTTGTCTGACCTTTCTGTGTGCCTTGGCCTGTTTGTGATTTGATGGTCTGGTTTGTGAGTGACAGGGGCTGTGGAGTCCCCAGGAGGCTGGATGACTCATCCCTAGGCTGAATAGCTGCATCTGCATCTTGAGTGGTGGGAGGGGATAGCACCTGGGCCTGAAAAGGGCTGTGCCTGCCTTCCACTATGCTGGCTCCACCTCCTGCTGGGCGGCTGATGACCCTGCCCCTCTCTCTGAAAGGAAAGAAGAAGTCAGGAAAACCAAGTGCTCCAGAACTGACTAGAACTGGTTCCGACTAAGCCAAGGCATCTCTGCCTCCAGAGAACAAAGGAATGACTGGTATAAAAAGGGCTACCCAGACTACAGAAAATTACATAATCCTGGAATCAAGAAGGATCCTCTGCCAAGGAGAAAGCTGGACGACTTAAGAGGAAGGACTGTCCTGCTGTGTGCTTGTGGACTAAACTGCAGATGCTTTACTGCCAAGGAGAGGGGAAGGACCCTGCTGTGTGCTGTGTCCCCTTGCTTGAAGAGATCTCCAAGGGCCTGAGGAGAGCTGGCCTCCTGTTAAGAAGTCCCAGGAACACCCCCAGCTTCCCCCTGAACTCTGCTGTAGGAGTTCTGCCCTTCCTAGAGTGCTTGATCCAATTGCGGGGCCTCTGGAAGTTGTGCCTGCTCTTTGGGAAGCTGGACAAGGAGAAAAGAAGACAATCTGCAATTTTCACGCATCGCTCGTTTGCGGAGCGCATCCTCGACAGTGTGAGGAAATTCCCGCTGCCGCGAAGATCGAGATCTTCACAGCGCCTGTTGCCGCTGCAAGAACCGATGCATCGTTCGCTTGCGGAATGCATCGCCCCGGTGCAGGAAGTTTCCAGTTGCTACGAGTATCCTCGCAGAGCCTGTCACCGCTGGGTGAAATCGCCGGGCCACTTGCTTGCCGACCGCATCACATCCCTGCGAACATCTTTGCAGAGTCATCGCATTGAGGGGCCGCGAGAGGAGAAGATCGATGCTGCGCCGCGCATCGCCACCGCACCTGAGATAGTCGCTGTCCCGAAGATCGTTGCATTGTTCCTGTGCAAGACGCTTCCTACCGAACCCGGGCACCGGAATCCATACAAGGTATCGCATCCCTCCCCATATAGACCAGATTCGGCGCAACACGCCCGCTGCATCCAGCGGGCCTGTCGCATCGCCTTCCCAGGGTCCTAGGAGTGACACATCGCTTGTTTTTCAATGCTGCAGCTTCTATTTGGAACTTTTGTCTCATTGTGGATTATTTTAACGCAAATCCTAGAACTCTTTGGAAATCATATTCTTAAACTGTGTATGTTGGATTTTTGTCATTTTGCTCTTGTGTAGTTAAAATAAAGATACTTTATTTTTCTAAACTGATGTGGAGTCCATTTGTGGTGTTTTCTCTGTGTTACTGTGAATGTTGGTACAAATACTTTACACATTGCCTTTGATAAGCCTGTCTGCTAGTGCCAAGCTACCGAGGGGGTGAGAAGGGGTTATCTAAAGAGTGTATACCCCTTATCCTGACTAAATCAAGGGTCCCTATTTGGACATTGGTACCTACCTCTGCCAACTAGAGACCCCCAGATCTAACATCAATCTAAAACCTTGGCAGATATGTCTACACTTGTAGGTCTTGGAAATAAAGGCAGTAGGGATCTCGATGGAGCAAATTACTCATGAGCTAATGCTGGGCTCATGTACGGATTTTCTTTACTCCTAAAAGCAAATTGTGCACAACAATTAAAACCACTACAAACCCTGTACTTGGACATACACATTTTTCAAACTAATATTTCTGTGCTTTTTTAGAAATCTCTTTTTTAGTGTGTACATATTTTGATGATTAACGGTAGCATTAGATTTTCTTCAACACCGGTAATGTTATTTGAATGCCAATTATCCTAGCCGTTCAGAATCAAAAATCGCATTTAATTGTTTCAAAGCAGTGAAAATACACTTGCAGAAGTGTAAAAAGGAATGTTAATTGTCATATAAATCTTATTTGTATTAATATATTTTCACCTCGCAGACTTTCAAAGCTTGTGTGTACGTCAAGATTTGAACTGCAGAATCAAATGGCGGTAATTAAATTCAGAAACGTGGCTGTTCTGTCAGGTATGATTATAAAATAAGATGAAAAGCTCATTCTGTCAAAGCGGAACTGGTAATTATTTCAGATCCGATTTGGATTTATAATCAATGGATCCTTGCAGTATTATTTCAAGAGAAAGTAAAACGAAGTAATACATTATTTCAGCAACACTCATTTACTTGCTGTAGTATTCATTGCATCTTATTGCTCACTGGGAAAATGTAGTTTTAGGGATATGCGAATTGCTAGATTCGTTAACTTTTGTGAAGATGTATAGAAAGTTTAACAATTTCGGAGTTTGCAAGTTTTTCACTTTAGGACATCAGCATGAAAAGATTGATTGTGTGGTAGTTTTTGTTGAATATGTACCTGAGGCTTCAAATGTGCTCTGCACAAGATATACTTTAAGATAAAAGTTATTTTCTTTTTCCACGAATGCACAGAAAAACACAGCGAAAATACACTCGTGGAGAAAATATCAGTATACATTTTCAAACATACAATTATGATGCAAATATGCAAATAAGGTGAATAGAACTTTATAGGTGTGTTGGCCTGGCTAGGGTTTTCTAGAATGAAATTGATTTAGGGAACATACTCTGTAAAAATTAAAATCTGAGCAAAGCCAATTAATTATGAACTTTCTTTATGGACAAAAACGAGAAATCCATTTTTGCACACCTCTTTGTATACCCCCTTGGAAATATTTGGTACACAATTTCAATAATGATAATTTTCATACGACCATGTGTACAATAAAATGCTGCCCTTATTCTTTCATGGCACAGCAAATGGGGTGAGAGGTGAGTAGTACTCACGAAATCACTTTAGGATCCTTATAGCTAAAGGATGACAACAGTTATCTCAATAATGTGTCCTTGTATTCTTCTGTTAGCGGCATTAAACATGGGTCATAAAGTCTACAATGGGTGATATAAAATAATGGCAAATAGTAAAACTGCCTATAATTGCTAGATTGGTTTATAGACAAGATTGTAGGGTGTGTTAGGGGGTGCAATTGTATGTCTCTTTGGGCCATATGTATCAGGGCAAAATGGGTTTGCAAACGCTGAAGTTCGCAGAATTCCGGCGTTTGCGATCCCATTTTTGCTAAATGGTATGTATGAAACAATTTTGTTGCAAAATAAGGAATCGCTAAATTTGCCATTCCTTATTTTGCGATTGCATTTAAGGAATTGCAAATTTTGCAATTCCTTAAATGCAATGTATCAAGGAAAAAAACATTCCAAAATGCCATTAAGGAATCACAAATTACCACCAACTTCTAGTTGAGGTGCAAAATGTGCTATGTAAAGGTTACTGGTGGCACTTTGTAGGTAAAGGTGTCACTTCCAGACATAACTGAGTGTTCAGAATTCGAAGTTACCCTGGAAGTCGAAATGAGGGCTCTTTTGTAGTTTTAAGCCTGGCTAGGGCTTCAGGAGGTTACATACATTTGCTTGAAAGCTGCTCTCTGTCATTTGGTGCGCATGATTCCATTGCTCTTTATTAGTATGCAAGGGTGGGGGTGACCTGCTGTCAATCTGGTTGCTCTCCCCATGATGGTGAAAAGGTTTAGAAAGCCCCATATATGTGACCAGGGTCACGCATGGACTGTCCTGGGGGCAGTGCATTCCAGTAAAAAGCGAAGCGGCTGCTTTACAGCCATTATGTGTTTTCACAATGCAGGCGGCTACCTGCCTGCGCTTTGATGGGGGATTAGAGATCCCCTTGCAGGCGGGTGCAGACAGCGGCTATCCCACCTGTAAGGCGACAGGGGGTCCATAAGACCCTCTTACCTCCCTCCAGACGTCAGCTATCAGGGAGCGTATTGACAGTGCACCATGTTTTAAATGGCACACTGTCAGTGTGCCTCCTGGTAGCGTATTTGCTTCTGCGCCCATGTCTGTAATAGGGCGCGGGTGTAGAGGCAAAGGGATTCCCCCATTTGCATGGAGCACGCTCCCTTGCAAATGAGGGAACACCCCCTCAAGATATTGTTAGCGCTTTATGTGGGCCAGCGCTATCTGTATCACAGAGGGTCTGCACAAGCTTCTGCAGCCCATTGTGCAATACCAAACTGCCCCAGGGGTGCACAGGATGGGCACAAACACCTGCTGCGCCCCTGGGGCACTTTATGTAATATGGACCCAGATAGCCATGCGACAGATTGCTGTGTTGCAGAATGCCCCAGTCCTCTGCTTCACCAGAGTGAGAATCCCTGACCAAGCTCCAGGTCAGAGCTGTGGCAGGCTCAGGGTAAGACTCCCCAGGACCTGGGTTCAATGAGCTGGGTAGTTCAGGGGAAATCCTATTTCCAGCTAGGCATAGACTCCATTTTCTGGCACACTATGGTATCCTGAAGGGGTCCCATAGGCAAAAGATGGACTCTCCTTCTTTGCCAGATTAAGAAGTTCTGACCAGGTCAGAGCTCCAGCTGTCCTGTAGAACTCATCCGGTCTGGTGCTACATTGTTCTTCTCACCATGTTATTGGGTCACACAGGCCTGGGAAAGGCCCCCCTGCTGGGCTAGTATGGGAAACTCTGCATTCCGCAGCCCGCCAAGTTGTAATGCTGCCAGTGACAGTGTCCTCAGGCGCGGGAGGGCTACCCTGCTTAGTTAGGATAAAAGAAGCTCTGTACGGGCCCAGGTTTAGAGCTACAACTAGAATAAAAGGGCAAGCCCCAGGATTTGAGGATTTGAGGTCCATTCTCTGGCCCACTGCATCATAAAGTGCCCAGGACAGGGTGCCACAGACCTGGGGAAGGCTCCCCTGCTTTGCTATAATTGAAAGCTCTGACTGAGTTCAGATTTGTCTTGCATGAGTACCCCCGGAACCTGGGGTCCATGCACTGGTAAGACCGGCTGTCCAAGGCCTGGTCTGCAGAGTCACTCAACACCTCTAAAATGTAAGCAAAAACACTTTACAGAGGGAAGGGTGTGACCAAATGGGTGTCTTCTGGGGTCAGCTATCTGGTGGCATCTTGAAGGATATAATGATGCAACAAGATCCCGGGCTAACCTGAAAATCCTGAAGAGGGCTCTTTGAAGTTTCAAGCCAAGGATTCAGTAGGTTGGATACATTAGCCTAAATGTCACCCTCTAACACCCTCTGTGCATGCATTACAGGAAAGTCTAGTGGCCTTCTGCCAAATTAGCAAGGGTAAGGTGCTCGGGACCTGTTGGTCATCTGGTTATCCGCCACAGGTACTGTGAGGGTCCTGGCAAGCCTGCATTGCTCTGTAACCTGCCTTCTATCCATGCCTGATGAGCCTGTATAGGAGACAAGCATCCGTGAGAACAGGCAGAGTTTTCAAAGAAAAACATTCTGGGCAGCGTGGCCTGCTTGAGGATGCCCAGAATCTCTGATGAGGGTTTACAGGAGGCTGGATACATTTGTTTGAATGTCCCCCTCTGTCACCCTGTTAGAAATGGGAGAAACAAGTGTAGAACTATCTTGCAAAATTTACAAGGGAGATAATATGCACATTGGCACTGATCAGCAGTGGTAAAGTACTCAGAGACATAATACTAACAAAAACAGGCCAGAAAGAAATACAAAAGAAATGCAAAATGTTTGGGGATAACCCTGCAAAAAGGGCCTATTCCAAAACAAGCCCCTTCTAGCCTAAAGCCAGGGTAGACTAATCAATACCTTGTGGGTTACCCTGCATGGGGTGATAGAACATGGAACCTGGCCTGCAATTGCTGGGGCAAGTTCCCGTTCTACGCCAATCTGAACCCATCCCTCTCTGTATGCTCGCAGGACCAACTAAGCCAACCCCTGGGGACTCCTTAGCAGTCTGCAGCCAGAAACAAGCTCCTGGCCATTCAGGGGTTTCTGGTCCTTGCCATCTCACAGAGTGGGAGCGATAGTCCCAGGTACATAGTATCCTTGCCCCACTCTACCTCTTACCAGTGTAGAGGATCTACTCTGCATCTGGTCCCTCAGCCTAGGGTCTGCACCCGCAGGCTGGCTAGGGGTCATGGGTGAGGCTCACCTCCGCCTACCTCTCCTTCTGGGGTAATTCACCCTCCTCGTAAAAGTTGACCACCCAAAACACAGAACTGTCAGGGCTGCTGGTATCAACCATCCCACAGAATTCTCCCACAATTTCAGGGGTTCTACCCTGCAACTGGCCCCCAACCCAGAGACTGCACCCTCAGATTGATCCTCCCTCCCCCTGCACCCCCTTACAGAATTCTGCATCCTCCCACCTGGGGTCATAACCCAAGAAGCCAACAATGTTAGCAGTTGCCCCTCCCTCTAGGTCAGGGGTCAGAGTCTGAACCTGGCCTCCCAACCCAGGGACTACACCCTGTGGCTGAGTCTGTGCTTGGCAACTCGAGACTCCCTGGGGACTCCACCTACCCCCCCTAATGGTAACACATTCCTCATGTGTTGCATGAAAGTCTGCTTAGCACTGATCTCCTGACCACTGCCATCTGACAGCACGTGAAAACCCCCAAACTAGAAGCGGTGTCACCAGGGTAATTCCTGGGGAGCTCTACCCTAAGAGTTGGCCTCTGACCAACTGGTTCTCCCACTGGGAACTGCCTCCCCCTCTTACCCCTTCATCTGGCCTTCTGCAACCTCCACTCAGGAATGGTGCTGCCAGACACCAGAACTGGTGGAACCCCTTGACAGACGCCCCCCAAAGCTCTCCTGACACAATGGAATAACCCTAGTGGATGGCCTTCAAGTGCAGACTAGGCCCCCTCCTGGTGTTCACTCATGGAACCAACCAGGCTCTAGAACTGGGCTTTGGGTAATCTGGGACTCCTTCCAGCCTCACCCCCCTCCTCACCTGAGAAGGGACATGGGAGTCTCTACCCATCCTACCACACTGAGACCTATCTTGGCAAATCTTTCCCACCACCCTTTATTGGGAAAACCTGAGCCACTCCCTTTAGGATCACTCCCAAATGTCTTACCCTACCTTCTAGCACTCACCCAGAGTTCTGCCTCCTGTGCAGGTTCCCTGGGATCAGAGAACTTACACTCCAACAGGTGCTGGCATAGCCTTGTGGTCTCTGACAATCAGGTTTAACAGCCCTTCAAAATTGTTTGCTGTGCTATCCTTCACCCAACCCTCCAGTGCATTACACATATCTTACACAAACCTCCCCAAAGACTGGTGCAACCATTTCCTACTGCCCCTGAACCTCAACCTATACCCTTCAGGTATGACATCTTCTTCCTGGGAACCGAGTACCATGCTCTTGGATCTGAGAGCAAAAGTTTCTACACTTGACATAACATTGCTGCCACCACTGGACTCCACCCTCACCAGTGAGTCCAAAACACTGAAACTATGCTCATTGGACAACTTTACTCAGGAACTAGTTTCTCTCTGGCAAAGACCTTCCCTGCCTCTGTAACCAGCTCTGCTAGCTCCTTGGTATGCTCCAAGTTGGCCTTTCCAATGCCACTGGTGCTCCATTTCCTCCTGCCTGTCCACCAACTTATCTGGGGACAGAGAAAGGAGGTGACACTACTCCAGAAACTAGACCCAGCAAGGGACTCCTTCTCCAAAGGGTCCTCTCTACCCACTGGTGTCCCTGTCCAGTCATTTTATACCTCCTGTTTAGATTCTCCAGGGCCACTGCCCTCCAGGGGTGTGGAGATGGTAACCTTCCCACTTCAAGTCCTCCCTAATTCTAGTGCCCTTCTTAGGGTCTCCCTCAGAACCACCACCATCTCTTTTCAGCATAGTACAGGCCCTACGATAGTCCTCACATTCCCATCTATCCTCTTGCCACCTGAGCAGAATGTTTTGAAGCTCTAGCGGGGTAACTTCACACATCAGCACTATTTTCTTCCCCCTGCAGAACCCCTTTATCTCCTCCAGTTTGTATTGTAAGAGGTCATGTATGTTAAAGGTAGGTTCCATTTTGGCAAGATACTAATACACAAGTGCAACACAGGATACCTAGGTGCAAGAGCTGAAGCAGGAGTACACAATAATGAACAATGACTAATGAGAGAAAATCAGGAAAAAAACAAAACACATGATTGTCTAAGTGTAAAGTTTGTAGTGCAAAAATGTGCCTTGGTGGTACTGTGCAAATGCAAGTCCTATCCTGACAGCTGATCACCAATATTAGAAATAGAGTTTCTGGTTGGC
This sequence comes from Lissotriton vulgaris, assembly GCF_964263255.1. Classification (NCBI taxonomy): domain Eukaryota; kingdom Metazoa; phylum Chordata; class Amphibia; order Caudata; family Salamandridae; genus Lissotriton; species Lissotriton vulgaris. Next base: position 393,582,738 of record NC_141694.1, on the reverse strand, counting down.
TAAGGTATGCATCTAAGCCAGGCAGAACCCATTCTTTAATCAGGGTAAGGAAGTTACACACCCAAGATAACCCCTGCTCACACCCTTGGTAGCTTGGCACAGCAGTTAGGTTTATCCCAGAGGCAATATGTAGGGGGGGGCGTGGCTTGCGCCCGACGAGAATGGCGGCTGCTCTGTGACTCTCCGGAGCCAGCGGAGACGGGAACTGCTTCATGTGACGCTCTATACTTCTGCATCATCTTCAGGTCGAGGGACATGGCATCTGAACCTGTTGGGATCCCTTTGGAACCTCTTTCGATCCAGGACCAGGTCGGCTTTTGACTTTGTTTGCCAAGTGAATGGCAGCGCAGCTCACGGTGGTTGATGGTGGAGCCATTTTATACTGCACGTTGACAGGATTTCAATTTACCTCGTAATCCCCATTTTGCCGCATTTGCAGTACGCACGCTGAAGGTGAGAGGACAGACATACCAGGATAAATAAATATTTACTCAGACCTCCTCTCCGGTCTGTATATTCACTTAAACCTACTTTGTGACAGGCAGTGCGGCTCTAGGAAAAGTGTGACCACCATTTCATTTCGTCCGCTGACGGAGTTGTCTCCTATGTGGTCTTTGTTTGGCTGAGATTGACTTTTGCCCATAGAATGTTGTATTTCACCTCTATGCCTGTTGCAGAGACGTTATTTTAAACATCGACTTCGGCATATCATATCCTTCATCTCTGCGCAATATGCCTTTTGAGTTTGCTGAGTTTCTGCCTGTTTTCACGTTCTCCCCTCATTTTTCCAGCTGAGAGATTCTCCCTCCTATGCGATACATACACTTTTCTCAACGTGATACAAGTGACTATTCAACAGCTCTAACTGCATGTCTTTCACATAGTTCATTTACATTGAGGTCCAACTTCAACTTTAAGCTTGTGATGTTTGCTGATGCAAATCCTACAATGTGATGCCTCTTATAACGTCTGTCTTTTTCCATGTGAGAACTACGCATTCCTCAAGTTGACTAAGAAACGCCCTCATTGGTAACACCTCCATGACCCGCAAGACATTTTTCCTCTCATAAGTTGGTCATATAATAACTTTGATGTGACTCTGTTTGCCATTTTTGCTCTCTACCTTCTTATATTATGCATGGAGCCTTTTTTGCATTAAGACACGTTTCTACCCTCCTTATAACACAAAAGGGCCTATTCAAATGATTTTTCAAGAGCTATACTGAGAACTACTGTCACTGTTTACTTCGTGTTGGTATTCTGTGTTGTTCTGTACATGAATTTGATGGCATACCCCATCTGCCTTCTTCTCTCAGAACCAGCTCATTTCGACTAGGCAGTCAACTAATGCTTAAATGATTATCTGTTCTCTCATGTACTAACTGTTTCTGTACTCCAGCAGTGCACACTCTTGAATTTTTAATAATTGCAGAGGCTTTTCAGTACAGCTATTATCAATGTGGTACTAGTTATATATAGGTCCATTTTAGCACTAGTTTGATAAATGTATGCTTCTTTCTTGACTGACCTTTAGTGTCGTAATCATATGGTATTTTTTCAATATTGTTGGTTGATGCTATGACTTAATGGGTGCCTATTTGTTTAACCGTTGAGTGTTTCTCATTTGGGTTTTGAATTTTGTCCCCTTGTTCACATATATTACATCATTTTACTTTTGGGGGTGCTCTTCTCTAGTACGTTTGATATGTTGTATTACATGCTACTGTGTTCTCTTGAATTTAGCTATATATAATTCAAAGATTATACTTCACTAGATGCTTGCTATTGTTAACTCTTTTGCTTTTCAGGCCCTTACTCTACCTTCTACATGGGAAGGCAGCTTAAGTCTCTATCTCCATATAAGCCTGCACAATGTCCGTTTTTACCTCAAACTAGTTCACGTTATCTGTGCCTCGCTACGGATGATTCTGCTAGTAATTTGTCTAAAACCTCAACAACATCAATGACTGCTGCTTCTTCTACTATAGCGAAGACATCCACCAAGAGATTGAAGAAGGACCCTCCTTCTCCTCCGAAACAAAACTCCTTGGTCACTATGGATCTGTTGTTAGAAGAGATCCGGGCCCTGAGTCTATTTATTGAAGAAACCAACTCAGCGCTTCAAGTTCTCACTGATAAATGGTCTAATATGGAGGAGCGTGTCATCACACTGGAACAAAGTGTTGACTCTTTGTCCTCTTCCACATCCAAAGTAGAGTCCTTATCTTCTCAGTTACAGATGCTCCGTAAGCAGGTGGAAAATTTGGAGAACAGAAATAGAAGGAACAACCTTCGCATTTATGGTCTGCCTGAAGAGACGGAAGGCTTGGATTCTCTCACCTTTTTCAAGTCATTTCTCCTGCAACTTCTCAAACTCCTGGAAAACACTAATTTGAACATTCAAAGAGCCCATCGCTTAGGTTCAAGATTACACACATCATCATCCTCATCTTCAGCCAGGAAATCAAGAGGGATGATTATATACTTCCTGGAGTACACTGATTTGTTGAAGGTCTTATCTGCCGCTAGAGGACTTAATAGAATCTCCTGGTCTGGTAATTCCTTATTTTTCACGCAAGATTATGCCAAATCAACAGCAGATCGACGTAAGGAATTCCTGTCACTACGGCCCCAGTTACAATCGATAGGGGCACGTTACGGTCTCTTTCATCCCTGTCTTTTTAAGGTGACTATAAATAACAAAACTAATACTTATGAGAATCCAATACAACTGAAAATCTTCCAGTATTCGTTTCAGGCTCATCCGATGGAAACGGCTTCGTCTTCACATTCCAAATAATTATTTGTATCTTCAATTCTCTTTAAATTATTTATCTCTCCTTCAGGCATATCTTATAGATATGTTTTATTCATAGATGATTAAGTGTTAGGCTGCATAGTAACTTACCTTCTTCTTAATATCATCTGTATTTGTTTGATATTTTTTCTTTTTTATTCACAGGTCAATCAGGCGTTCTTCATTTCCTTCCCCATGTTCCTACAGCTCACTGGTTGTTTTTTCTCCTCTCCGTGCTCCCTCATGAGTTTCGAGTACGTCATTATTCGATGTGGCCTTCCATCCCTCCACCTCCTGTATGTCTTGGATTTGTTGTAAATCTTTTGTCCTTTTATCTTGACTCCTTTTGCATGTTTTGTTCTCCTTTTCTTTACTTCCTTTCCTTTCTTCCTTTCTTCTTGACTTTTTCACTCTCCTTTTTCAGTACTTTTTCTTACTCTTTTTTATTCTCCTACTCCCTATTACACAAAACTTCAATATTATTCCTTCTTTTCTCTTCTCTTTTCTTTTTCATTTTCATTACCTCTTTTCAAATGTTATTGATTCATTGTTCAATATGGTTCTATTTACTCAGATTGTTGTTTTTTTCTGATTGCATCATTATCCCATGGTTCTAATATATGCCTTTAAAAATTATTTCATGGAATGTCAGGGGGTTGCATTCACCTATTAAGAGACAAAGAGTTTTAACTCATTTAGCTAAATTGGACACAGATATTGCATGTATACAAGAGTACCATTTGTCAGCTGAAGAATCTATAAAGTTAAAGAGAAAGAGGTTAAACAAAGTTTTATTTTCTCCAGGGGATGGCAAACGAAATGGTGTCCTTATTCTTTTTCGTAAACCCCCTTCCCATTAAGGTACTTTCCCATTGCTCTGACCCAACAGGTAAATGGGTGTTTGTAAAATTTTTGATAGATAATGTTTCACTCTCCTTGTTGAACATATATGCGCCTACATCAGGCGATCCTTCCTTTTGGAAATCTCTAGCATCACAAATAACACAATTTTATTATGATAACTTCATCCTTGCAGGTGATTGTAATGAAATTTTCGACCCCTTTATTGATCGACACTCTTTATCTTCCTTTATTCCTCACAAATTTCACAAATTATTTATACAAATTGTGAAGCAACACAAACTGATAGACGCTTGGCGACTTTGTAATCCTACAATAAGGGAATATTCTTTTTACTCCCCGATGCACCACAGTCAGTCCAGACTGGATTATTTTTTCATTTCTTATAATGTAGCTCAATCACTTGTAAAGGCAGATATTGGTTCTATTTTAATATCTGATCATGCGCCGGTCTCCATGCTTCTTGATGTTTTAGGCAAACCTCAACAAACTCGCAAATGGCGTTTCAATAATTCTTTGCTTTTAGATCCAGTTTTTACATCATCTTTTACTTCCTTTTTTCACAATTTTTTTCTCTTTAATAACACAAATAGTACACCTTTCCATAACGTCTGGGATGCATTTAATGCTTCAGCTAGGGATTATATTATCAGATTTGTTTCCAATAAATGCCAAAAAGCACAACAAACTTCTAATGCTCTCTTAGCCAAAATTAAAGCATTGGAACATTCATACTACTCATCCAAATCTAAGGACTGCTTATCAGACCTTCTGAAGGCCAAATTCCAGTTCAATCAGGAAACGACCAACAACGCTTCCAACTTCCTGCTACGATCCAGTGCCAAATATTATGGAGGCCAGAACAAAGCTGGTAAATTGCTAGCTAACTATTTAAAGGTTCAACAAAATAAGCTTAACATTGAATCTGTCTAAGGTCAAGATACTCAATTGAAATTTAAAGATGGAGATATTTTGAATGAGTTTCTTCACTTCTATGATTTACTTTACATGTCTGAAACTTCTTCCTCTTGTTGCGTGTTTATCTAGGTTCCTGATCGATACTGTGACCTTATGCCCCTATTCGGCTATAAATCCATTTATTCCCTATATTGGCATAACCGTTCAAGTGCGATATTCAGAAAGTCATCTCTGGCCTCACACGAACAGAGCCACATTCCAGAATAGTTCTCTGCCACTTCCTTTGCAACCAATTAGTGCAATGACAGAGCAGAAGTCACTATCTGATATTCCTAGATTAACACTCCGAGTTCTTCAACAAGATAAAAACTCAGCAAACCTGGAAATCCCTGCTTGCTGTGTTTTGATTAGTAATGGAACTCTAATGAGCAACTGATAGCTATCACTTCCTAGTGACATCTTTAATTGACGTCTTATGTCCAGCAAACTTGCGTCAAACCAGGCACCTGTCAGGTATAAATATTACCAACGTTGCCTTAAGCAATAGCCTGTTGCTGCAGCCTGCTACCCTGTTGCTAGCTGTTGTATGCTGTATGCACCCTGCTGCTGCAGCCTGCTGCCCCGCTGCTGTTGGTGAAGCTACTGATACCATTATCGCTGCTAAAGCGCGAACGATGGTGTGGTGATCTTAGGAGCTGAACAGCCGTCCCTCTGCGAAGACCCCAGCAGATGCCAAGCTGCCCGCGGACGCTGTCCCCCCTCCTCCTCCTCGACGCGCTGAACAGAGAAATCCAGCTCCAGCGCTTCTAGTCTGCCCTCGCGGGTGACTGGGATACCGAGTTCCTCCTGAAGGAAATACCAGACTTCCATCATTCTATTCAGAGGTATGGTGTTGACTAAACCCTTAGATGAGAATTCTTGAAGCAAACCTTGGCAAAACCAACTTAACTTAAAGCTACTTACTTACTCCCCTACCACGTGTTAGGCTTAGGTCAGGCACACCGGGGTAGGCTTAGCTAGAAACACCAGTTGAGTATTTTAGCCTAATGTATATATGACTGTATATATGTTTTATTACTTTTAAACCATTGTATGGCTAAGAAACCATATCAATGCTTTTACAGTATTATTTCGCAATACTTATCTTACTGTACGTACTTTTTATAACAACAAGTCTTGCAATTGTGGCAATACATTTCTCTTGTACGAGAAGAAAGACTGTTCAATAAATGTTAACCCTTTATTGACAAACGCCCGTCTCTCTATTCTCTACATATCGTGAAAGTAAACTGCACTAATCTGACTGAGTGAAATATATGTCTATTGTTTCACACGACCCTAGAGATTGACTCTTAATCTGAGGAGCAAAGTTGTCATGTTGCACGGTTGTTGGAAAACTGAATCCCTTCTTGTCTGTGCCAGGGAAGCTGATCACTTCCTATACAGAGAAGAAAGTTTCCAGTGACCTCTGAGCTAGTTGGTAACAAACCCAATTAAGTTTAGCATAGTCAGTAGAGGCCTGGAAGATCCGCACTTCTACGTCGATACTACTGTTTATGTTATTCCAATGCGCAGGGCCTAGTGGGAAACTAGGAACTACACTACATGGCGCCCAACGTTTGGTAAGGCGATAAACTAACGCAAGATGTTAGAGTAACTCAGTCGTGCATTTTTCACACAGACCCCTTTCTCCCGTAAATACTCCGATAGACGTCTGGAGTGGGTGAAAGGTTAAAATCCGCCCGACCTTAGTAGGAAGAGATTCCTATGTAAAGCTCTGGTTTATTCAACGTTGAAGGATACAGTGTTCCAAAATATTGTGCACCTAATCTTTGTCTCCTTGGAGACCAACTCTGCAAAGCCTGCATTTGTAAAAAATGACAGACAGTGAAGAAGAAAGGGAAGCAGTTAGACTGGCATCCCTACTAATAGAGGAGGACTCGAGTCTCCTACAGACTGACCCGGATGCAATTATCATCCCGGTCCACTTAAGAAAATCTATAACGTTAAAACATATAGAAAACGGACTGACACCTCAAGGTGGTACAGTAATTTTCGTGATAGAGGCTCACGAGTATCGGCAGACAGAGGTATTCTATTCATGGATAAACTTTCCAGTGGCAAACGCTACAACAAAAGAGTTTCACTATTACAAAATAGAGGAACCTCCGGAAGAGTACGCTCCTTTTGAGGAGATTGAAATTCCACTTAAATTTCAAGAGCACCTGCTCTGTTTTAATGGCGCCCTAAAACACAATGATCACATAACCAGGCTCGGTCCACTAGGTAGACCAGGAGCAACGTGGCCGGTTCTAGCCAGCTACACACCACATCCGGACATTGTAAAAATGTCAAAGGAAGAGCTGTTAGTACAGCTAAAAACATTAATAAAAATACATAGGCAATTAGTCCAATATGTAATGCGGACTGCAATAGTCCAACCAGCTGTTAATGTATCACAGCTGACCCCTTATCAGGGGAACACTAATAAAATCACACCACAGAACATACAATCATGTCTTGGTAAAACACCCGTAAAACGGGAACAAATTCCTTTCTGGTTAGCACAGAAAATCACTCAAATAGAGGCAGTATTTCCTGATACTACCCCTATAGAGAAACACAGAATCTTGACCATCTGCCTTCCTATGGGAATCGCACCACACGTGGAGGACTGCGACACTTGGGGTACAGTCTTTGCTTCCATTTACACAAAAACACACGGTGTTCCGTCTATGGCGGTAATACCAGAAGTGCTAAGACAGATTCAAAATGAATACGGTACAGAGCCCGCTTTAAATCTAGGTATGAAATTACTGAAAGACTTCAAGCAGGTCTCGGCTATATTATTAGCCAATATAAAAGGAGAAGCAGCATCTGTGGTGATCCGCCAGAAGTTGAAGGAAACAGATATAAAAGATCCTGTTGAGCTTGCCAAAATCATAGAGAAATGCTATGAAGAATTAGGTAGAGACAGCTTGGGTGGGAAACCAGTAAAGCCCCAACTGCTCGAAAATCCTGAAAAATTATTTATTAAAAATAATTTAAACACTCCTAAAAAGAGCTGGGATGGAAATAAACAATCCACTCCCAAGGAAAAAGTTTTCCAGTCCAGAGGAAGGTCTCCTCGACGGAGGGAAAGAACTCCGACTCGAGAACGCCAGTCTCCCCAGAGGGGAGATATAACCTTAGAAATAGGGATAATCTGAAAAAACCTGATAGATATCAAAGTATTGATACACGTCCCTCTCGATCTTTTCCACAGAATTCGGAAAGAAGAGGACGGTCAGACCCAGGAGAGCACACCAAGTCCAAAGACAAGGAACCTGCTCAGAGTAAAAAATCTCAATTTCAGAAAAAGAAGGTAGCCAGTATTAGAGTAATCAACCATGCCGAGAATACTGAGGACACAGTTGAAAAACGGGGAGTGGGCATTGACAATGTTGGACAGTGCAGCAGAAATCAGTATAGCACGCAAGATCTTGATGAGTCATCTGGAGACAGTGGACACGAATGAATACATTCAGGTTGAAACTGCTGACACCAGACTTAGCGAGCCCCATAAAATATACGAAATAACATTGCGTATAGAGGGTGATAAGACTAGGAAAATAAAGGGTCTATTTTGGGATAAACTCTCAAAAGGCTATGATATTCTGTTAGCTGAAAAAGATTGGCCCCCAGAGTTTGTCAGGGAGTGCCCTCGTGGCGAAGAAATGATTATGCCTGCCTTCTTGAATCACATTCCGATTCACAAAAAATATACTTATGCAAGGAAATGTGCAGTAGCCCAGGCACCTGCATTATATAAAAATCATGTAGGATGGGATGAGGACTCAACTCCTCACAAAATCCAATTAAAAAGTGAAACAACTGCATTTGGGTCGTAGAACAAATTCTGTCGACTCCCACAGGGGTTCAAGAACAGCCCAGGACTATTCTCAGCTAGAGTAACAGAGTTACTACAAATATATGATGATGAGGCATTATCTTACGTAGATGATATCTATCTCACAGACGACGACTTGGATACTCACTTGAAAAGAGTGAACACCATTATACTTGGGTTCGCAGCAGAGGGTTACAAATTCAACTTTAAAAAGTCCCGAATTGCCCATCTGACAGTACTATTTTTAGGGTAGGAATTATCAAGTGAAGGGAAAAGCCTAGCGGACAACTGCTTAGAGAAGTGCGCTGTACTCCAAGCTCCTAAAATGCTGAAGAATTTACAATCCATTCTAGGTTTTCTGAATTTCGGAAGAACATACATTCTAAATTACGCAGAGAGGGTTAAACCTCTCTACGAACTAATTAAACCTGATTTTAAACAAATCAATTGGACTCAAAAACACACAGAAATTTTGAGATCACTGCAAACAGACATGTTAGCAAAAACAAAATTAGATACACGTGACAACACACGTGATCTTGTAATCCGAGTCATCCCAGGAAGATGCGGATTCACGTACCTAACCTCTAATGAGGGAGAAAAGGTACCAATTTCAATTAAATCTCACTTGTACACACAAGCAGAAAAAACATTCAGTCACACAGAAAGAACTGTGAAAGTAGTGCAAATCGCAATAGCAAATGAACAAGAACTAGCACACGGCAAAAGGATTAATATCCTCACAGCGGAATCCGCCTTCGAGGCGCTATTCAGCCCAGTAAACCTGCCTACAGTGTCACTGGATCCGAAATGGATACAGTGTGTAGATTCTCTAGGAGCGGAAGATGTGAAATACTATTTCGCCCCCCAATTTGAAGAACTGAATGATTTAGAATATGAAGAAGAATATCCTCTGCCAATCGACCTTCTGCCTCTCCCACAATACGCATGTATAATCTATACAGATGGATTTGTACAGCATTTCAACGTAGAGAGCAAATCCTACGATGCAGCATGTGCGATTATTAAAGGTCGTTGGCTGTGCGGTAAATTCAGACCGAAAGTAACAAAAACTGAATCTGTAAGAAACTGTTCGGTTCAGAGAACTGAAATCAGATGTTTAAAGATGGCGCTCGAAAATGCAGAACGTGAATTCCCGACACTTATCGTGTGCGATTCTCATTTTTGCGTCAACTCTTACAACAATAAATTGCAGAGGTGGATTGAAAACGACTACAAAGATGACACAGGTGCCACAATAAAGCATACATTGCTCTGGAAACAGGTAGCTCTTTTACACAAAGAACTACAAAAGACTCACGTGATTCACGCACAGAGTCTTCAACGTGATGGCGTTCACGTTGCAGGGAATTCATTGGCTAATACAGCCACAGCGGAAGCAACTAAACCGGCTTCCGAAGCTAACCAAACAATTAAGGATTCTCTGAAAGAATTACAATCAGAGTACTGGTGGCCAGGAATGAGTATAGATATTCAATGTTTTGCTCAAAATTGTGAAAACTGCAACAGAGATCGCAGTAATGAACAGGCCAGTGTAGTTTCAGGATCCCTGCTAGACAGCATAAGGCTTTCTATCTGCGCAATCAAAGAAGAGAAGTGCGTCCCATTGTACACAGTTAAGGCTAAACACACTTAAAAATGTGGCCTCCAGCGCTCGGCTGACGCTAGAACGGTTATAAAAGATTTGCGAGTCCATATCGGCATATACGCAATTACCACGTTCCATTCTGACCAGGGTCCTGCTTTCAGCTCTCGAGCTTATAAGGAGGCCATGGCCAGCATGGGAATTGAGTTGCGGTATTCTTGTCCGTCGCACCCCCAAGGGAATAGTGTGGTTGAAAGAAAAAACCGGGACATAAAGCGATCTATAACAGCGAAGGTATTAGGTTCAGGCGCTGGGTGGGTCAAACATTTAATAAGTGTCCAGACTAGTCTTAATAACTTGCCAAGAAATTCTCTAAAAGGTTTCAGCCCATACGAACTGTTGTTCGGAATTAGAATGAACATTCAGGACCTCGATAGTCAGATGTCAGTGGTACAAGAAAAAACAACAGACTTTGATGTAAAGGATCGTTTGGCTGTTTTACAGGAACTGAATGAAACAAGAAAATCCTTAAGCAACATAAAGTTAAAGCAACAGCCAGATACCACTGACGAGGCACCACAAGCAACAGCCCCAGCAAGGCCTGTCTGGATTCCAAAGATTGGGGATCTAGTCAAAGAAAAGATTGCGGTAAAGAAGGAATTTGGGCCTTCTTACAGAAAAGCAGTACCTGTCTTGGCAGTCACCGGAACAAGATCAGTAGTACTACCGCCCCTTGCTGGTAAAAAGGAGAACAGAGTCGTGTCTATCGACCTGGTAAAACCACAAGCATGTGGCCTATAATCAACAGTAGGCCCAGTGGACTCCCAAGAAACAACAGAATACCCAAACTTGCAACAATCCAAGAGGTTCAAACTGAAAGACTAATCACATTCGATCAGCCTGAAGTACACGGTGAAGGACTATGCAATAATGCCATGGAACTCGTGCCTCTTGAGACACAGATTGAAACAGTTCATCAAGAAACAACACCAGTCTACACTAATGTGGCATCAGAAAATGCTACCGAAAGACAGATTGAAAGAACAATCCCATCAATTGACAGAACTGCCTCTGGTTATTTCATCAACTTCGACAACTTCTCTGAAGATCAAAACGACCCCGAAGTGATGCCAGAAACAAAAAAGACTCTTAAAGAAAAAGCAACGGAACTCTTTCATCAACTAAAGGAAATCTACCTTGTTTCCCCTTGGTTAGAGTTCTGGTTCAGTCTAGGTGTGTTTTTCCTCCTGCTTTGGCTCATCATGGTACTTTGTTTGGGAAAATTCATTGAGGGAAAATATATTACAATGGACACAGCAAGTCAGAACATCAACCTAGTCCTGAAACCACACAGATCATCCCACGTGAAGAAAAGAGAACTGTCAACAGTAAATGTCACAGCAATTCCAATACCTGGTGGGGTAGTATGGGAGAAAACTGACTATGAAATATATGGTCCGGTCGAAATCCTGAAGTATCCTCATCAACTGAAGGTTTCCTTAAGTGACTTTGTAACACCTAGTACATTCTCTGATGATTGGGACTTTAACAGTATTAATGACATGATGTCTGATTTAGTAATGTCAGCTAGATTCACAGATCATGATTATTTACAAGGTTCATCTAGTTATGAGCAGACATTCTGCTACACACACTATGGTGATCACTACTTGCATCAATCTGCACAGCCTAGAAATATTTTTATGTATAATCAATGGGAACATTGTGCTACACCACCTAAAAGCAGTTCTAAAGCATTTTTTGAGAAATTCAAATACTTCTCAGGGTTTAACACCAGTGATTCAGAATCGTTTTATTACAAACTGTTAGATAAAACAGGAATGAAAACAATGCTGACAAATTCTAAATTGATATATTCAGAAGCATTTTATGAAAAAATGATGACATTTGGTTTTGATTATTGGAAAAATAACATGGAAACGAAAACAATTTGGGGTACAAAAGATTGGCAGGTACAAGGCCTTGAAGCACTATTCAGAACCTGCATGATACCAGAACAAATGATGTTTTTAAATGACACAATACACCAAACATCCTGTCTTGGCCTAGCTAAGATCAAAGACCTTAAAACACCGTCTATTCCAAAGCCAATACCTGAAAATGTAACTGCAGATATTGAGTTAGACGTGTCACAAATTTTACATTTTAACAGAACACATCCTGATTGGAAAAAGTGGTTAATCTGGCCTACTGACACAAACAGCTGTCAAAATAGATTCCTGAATAAAACACAGGGGTTAAAATTGACCAGACTAGACCCGAGATACTCCCAGAGACAACATCCAGGGATAATAACAACATACAGTGTAGGGAAACTCTGCCTTGAATGGCTAACATCATCCACACTGGCTGAAATTAAGCAACACTTGTCTTTACTAAAAGATGGTGCTGATTTGCGCGATTTCATTCTTGGACCACGCAAACAGCGTCAAAAGCGTTTCATAACGACCAGTATCTATGCTGCGTACAACGAGGCTTGGAAAGTCAAACAAATTGAAACAGCTGAAAAAATACGAGAAATTGATCGTATTAATTTGGAGAAATCACTTTCTTTAGTGGACAATGGGTTAATGACTCTGTCCTCCAGAATATATTCGTTGGACAATATTGTATCCTCTGCCTTTGATGTGATAGATAGAGACTTGCTAATGTTACAACATGGCCAATCTCAATTACGTTCTAATATACAATTAGGCTGGACGCTGCAAAATCTTCGTTCAGGCTATGTGCCTTGGCGTTTAATCAACACAACGTCATTATTTTCCATTTTTAACCTTACTGATAAACAGATCAGTTTGGCACAGAAAGGAGCAGACTATACAATTCTGAGCATCGAAAAACTTGAGAGAATACCATTGACAATGTCAGAGAGTCCTGTCATTGAATGGATAATACACGGAATTATCACTATTCCGATAACAACTTTCCGATTTAAAAAGTGACTTGAATACATACCTACTGGCCAGTATGAACAATTGGGTAAAGGATATGTAAAATCCGAATGGAAATTACCATACACACATTCTTGCTATAGTGACAGCGACAAAAATGTATTTCTTAGTGGTGAAAACTGAAAACACTCACTAAGTGGTATACTTTTGTGTCGGGGTATTAATTTACACGGAGCATGTGATGGAAATTCTAACAACCTTTCATGCCACCAGCTAGTCACACCTGCAACTCAGATAGAGCCCTTCTTTATGCAACTTGCGAACGGGAGTTACATTCTTAGAACGGCTCACAGATGTTGTGGCCTTGTGCCAGGGAAAAGTTATCTAGTAAGCGTAACATCCATGGTCAAATGCTGTATGCAGGCATTGTTCCCGAGTGGGCCTGCAGACACAGTGACTCCCATCTGGCCTCGTCTGAATCTCTATTCTATACGAATTGATACTTTAAGCAAAATGAAGTCTGTGCTTTTGCAGACAACAGTGCCTATAACGTCATCAAAAGAGACGTATGATCTTCTAGTTGCAAGGACAGCTACTGAAGTTCATGAACTTTTATCAACAAATTGCCCCGTGCATTTCGTAGAAATGCTCAGCCAACTCCTTAACATGTCTAGTGCCACAAGCATCCCAGGCATATTTAAGACAGTTTTTACGGGACTGCTAACACCTTTTCAGGCAATTTTGGGAATCGTTCCTAATTTTGTACACTCTGTTTTTGGCGGCATACCATTATTTTTGGGACTTGTAGCAGGGATTTTATTTTTGACCCTCCTGCTTCGTTATGGCAAGCCGAAACTCAGACATAGCTCCCATGGGTATGGAAAAGACAATCCTAGCAATGCGCTACCGGGACAGGATAACTAACGTCCTCGGATTGACCAGGCTGAGAGATCTAAACATGACCTGGTTCCTTTCATTCAGACCTATATGGCAGAACTGTATCTTACCGGTACTTCGATGTATGCTATGCGGAGAATAATGCGTGTTGGACATCTGTCTTTCACTTCCATCAGCAGTACCAATGGACGTCGATACTTTGCTCAGTCCAATAACGGCTCACGCATTGTGTTGTCCCCAGCGGCTACCAATCCTGATGACGGCATTCGTTGAGACTCCTGTACTACGACTAGGTGGTAACAGTGGAGCGAGTGACAAAAGCAACATCACCCAGGTACGACCATCCGTGAGCATTGCTGATCCCGACTATGATGACAGCAATCTTTCTCACACCTGCCAAGTTACAGCGCTATCGAATTTGGTTGAACTGTCACCTGATTTTGTAGACCAATTCTTTGAGAGCCTGTCTGATACAATGTTCTCACCCGTACAGAAACAATAACTTAGGAGAAGCTTTCCGACACACAGCGTTCCCATGAACTCTGAATTCGGCCTTCAGTTTTGATCAACAAAAACTGCTAAAATCGTTGGAACTCTATTTTCCCGTTCAAGCATTAATTCTTTTGAATTGGACATTTTTAATATTGACCTTTTTTGGCACGAACAATTCTTTGCTTAAGGTAAAAACTATTCTTAGAGAACAGAAGCTTCACACTTCTATTTCTAAACACATCTAGAGACATAACAAACTTACATCAGCCTCTAGCACATTTATTGCAATGCATTTATATGTGATGATTTATCTCGCCCTTCTTCTGTTCAGAGATATTTCATGTGTAATTCTTTTTGCATAATCGTTCATTGATTTCATATGCAATAATTTTTGAATGATTTCTATGCTTCAAAAACGTACAGTACCTAAATTTCACGTATTACATTATACGCCTATTTCGAATGCATTTATGTATTTTGGGGTGGGCAATGTTACACATGCATCCTATTGCTCTAGTTTTAGTAATTTGATGGACATGAAAACGTGGAGTGGGTGTTGCGTGTTTATCTAGGTTCCTGATCGATACTGTGACCTTATGCCCCTATTCGGCTATAAATCCATTTATTCCCTATATTGGCATAACCGTTCAAGTGCGATATTCAGAAAGTCATCTCTGGCCTCACACGAACAGAGCCACATTCCAGAATAGTTCTCCGCCACTTCCTTTGCAACCAATTAGTGCAATGACAGAGCAGAAGTCACTATCTGATATTCCTAGATTAACACTCCGAGTTCTTCAACAAGATAAAAACTCAGCAAACCTGGAAATCCCCGCTTGCTGTGTTTTGATTAGTAATGGAACTCTAATGAGCAACTGATAGCTATCACTTCCTAGTGACATCTTTAATTGACGTCTTATGTCCAGCAAACTTGCGTCAAACCAGGCACCTGTCAGGTATAAATATTACCAACGTTGCCTTAAGCAATAGCCTGTTGCTGCAGCCTGCTACCCTGTTGCTAGCTGTTGTATGCTGTATGCACCCTGCTGCCCCGCTGCTGTTGGTGAAGCTACTGATACCATTATCGCTGCTAAAGCGCGAATGATGGTGTGGTGAGCTTAGGAGCTGAACAGCCGTCCCTCTGCGAAGAGCCCAGCAGATGCCAAGCTGCCCGCGGACGCTGTCCCCCTCCTCCTCCTCGACGCGCTGAACAGAGAAATCCAGCTCCAGCGCTTCTAGTCTGCCCTCGCGGGTGACTGGGATACTGAGTTCCTCCTGAAGGAAATACCAGACTTCCGTCATTCTATTCAGAGGTATGGTGTTGACTAAACCCTTAGATGAGAATTCTTGAAGCAAACCTTGGCAAAACCAACTTAACTTAAAGCTACTTACTTACTCCCCTTCCACGTGTTAGGCTTAGGTCAGGCACACCGGGGTAGGCTTAGCTAGAAACACCAGTTGAGTATTTTAGCCTAATGTATATATGACTGTATATATGTTTTATTACTTTTAAACCATTGTATGGCTAAGAAACCATATCAATGCTTTTACAGTATTATTTCGCAATACTTATCTTACTGTACGTACTTTTTATAACAACAAGTCTTGCAATTGTGGCAATACATTTCTCTTGTACGAGAAGAAAGACTGTTCAATAAATGTTAACCCTTTATTGACAAACGCCCGTCTCTCTATTCTCTACATATCGTGAAAGTAAACTGCACTAATCTGACTGAGTGAAATATATGTCTATTGTTTCACACGACCCTAGAGATTGACTCTTAATCTGAGGAGCAAAGTTGTCATGTTGCACGGTTGTTGGAAAACTGAATCCCTTCTTGTCTGTGCCAGGGAAGCTGATCACTTCCTATACAGAGAAGAAAGTTTCCAGTAACCTCTGAGCTAGTTGGTAACAAACCCAATTAAGTTTAGCATAGTCAGTAGAGGCCTGGAAGATCCGCACTTCTACATCGATACTACTGTTTATGTTATTCCAATGCGGAGGGCCTAGTGGGAAACTAGGAACTACACTACACTCTGACCATGACATAACTTAATTTCTATCTCCAATACAATTTATCCCTCCTGTTAATTTGGTTCTTTCCCCGTTAGAAATAGATCTCTCACCGAAGGAACTTCTGGAGGCTTCAAAGACACTTAAGAAGGGTAAGGCTCCGGGTCCGGATGGGTTCACTGTTGAGTTCCTTGCTCATTTTTCAAATCTCATCCTCCCTAAATTATGTATTCTCCTCTCGGCTTTTTTGCAGTTGGGTCAATCCTCTAGCTCATTTGCAGACGAGACGCCCTTGTTTGCCTTATACCAAAATAAGGTAAGGATCCACAACATTGTAAAAATGATCGCCCTATATCTCTAGTCAACATCGATTGTAAGATTTTCTCAAAAGCATTAGCTTTGCGGCTAGAATCTTATTTGCCCAATTTGCTAGGAGCGGAACAATCCGGTTTTGTTAAAGGATCTCTTTTTACAAATAATACCCGTTTATTTTTTGATATTTTGTCAAAAGCCTCACTTTCTTCTCATCCTCTAGCGGCCATAGCGCTTGATGCTGAAAAAGCGTTTGATAGAGTAGAGTGGCCTTATCTTTTCCGTGTCCTTCAATGGTTTGGTTTTGGACCGAAGATTATCACTTTCATCTCTCTTCTCTATTCTGCTCCTAGAGCAGCCGTATCAGCAAATGGTGACCTCTCTCCTTACTTTCACTTACACAGAGGTGTCAGGCAGGGTTGTCCACTTTCTCCTTTTCTTTTTAACCTTGTTTCGGAACCCTTTCTATTACGAATTCGTCAAAATGCCAATATTCATGGTTTCACTTTTAAAGATACGACTGTCAAGATTGCAGCATATGCTGATGATGCTCTTCTGTTTTAATCCCGACCTCAGACTTCTCTTCCTGCTTTATTTAGCAGAGGTTCAGTCCTTTGCATTTGTCTCTGGTTCTAAGTTAAACAGGGATAAGTGTGAGATTCTACCTCTCACAAAGTTTACTCTCAGTGCTGATTTTGTCTCTTCAGGTTTCACTTGGAGCCACCAATACATTAAGTACTTAGGTTTACACTTCTCTCCGACCATTTAAGAGACAATTTCTCGGTGTTAAGAAAATTGCATCCAAAAATTATTGTCTTTGACGTCGGAGTGGCAGCCTCCTGATTTATCTTGGTGGGGTCGTTTAGATACCAATAAAATGATGCTCTCGCCCATAGTCCTGTACACGATCTCTAATATTCCACTAATTATTCCATCCAAACATTTCAAGAAGATTACTTCCACGTTGTCCTCTTTTTCATGGAGTACTAAAAAAGCACGTATGTCTATGTCAAAACTAATTCGTTTGAAGTCAGAGGGTGGGGTGAATTTCCCCAACCTTCCCACATACCACAAATCATTCCTTCTGCACCAGGCATCAAAATTGCTTTCTGAATCTGACACAAATCTCCCTAAATGGGCTTTACTTAGGAGATCCTTTCTTTCACCTCTCTTTTAAACGTATACCACAATCCATTTCCACTCCCATAATCGAACTTACTTCCAAATTGATCCCGCCTGCTGCTGAGACTTCATTCTCTACTTCACCCATCTGGCATAATAAGAATATTTTAATTAATAACAAACCTATTTTTTGGAAAGCTTGGTATAATATGGGTCCATCGACTCTATGATCAAATCGTATCCTATCATTTGAAAGGGCTAGCTCTATGTTTTCCCTACCTCTAACTTTTGAATCTAAATATATTCTCCTGTCGGAAGCTATTCAAAATGCCCACTCAAAATCTGAGAGAATCCAACCAACTGATCCACATGAGCTCTTGCATATGGGTCAACTTAGGACTATTGTTCTTGGTGCTTCCGCGGCGTCCTCTATATATAAGTTTCTACATTCTTTTCCACATCCAAGGGATAAAACTAAGGTAGAATTAGCCTAGGGAAACGATTTAGGATCCTCCTGGCAGATAGACTTTTGGGGGTAAAATATGGCTTAAAATTTGTAAATCTTCAAGGGCGGCTAATACCACACAAACACTCTTTTTTATTTATAATAGACTCTTACTTTCTCAACTCATACTCTTGTTCGCTACCACAGGCGGACCTATTTTATATGCTCTTCACATGTAATTTTGTTCACACTTTTTTGGAAAAAAGTATGGGCTCAAATAAACTCCATTTTTAATTCCACCCATTCTCTTACCCGTTCACATATTTTCCTAGGTAGTCTATCCCCTATTTAGGAAAATTTTGAGTCTAATGTTAAGATCATAGACTTATTGCTGGCAGTTGCCTTTCAGAAAATCACCAAGAATTGGACAGATTTCACCAAACTATCATTTCAGGCATGGTGTTTACGGTTTGCTATAATCATAGACTTGACACATCTTTTGTATACCTGTTACACCTGGCACCAAAACGCCTTCATCTATGGTCACCTGTCACACTCTTTATTGACACAAGCGCAAGTCGCTCTCTTTGTTTGCCTCCTTCAGAACAAGAAGTTGCTAAACCCCATGACATTGTTTAAAGTTATTATTGCATGCTTTGTTTTATCTTGTACTGTACTCTCCATTTTCTATTTGAGTATTTGAGTATTTTTCATATGATATGATTTCATTTTGTTGTTTATTGATATTTATCTATTTTGATAACATACCTTATATTATTTTTCCTTTTTTTTTGCTTTGAACCATCTTGGTTACACAATTGATACATCAAGTGTTATTTTTCTATTATATGTTATGATCATCTTAGTTGTACTGCTCACATATTTGCGTTCAATAAACTTTCTTTTGAACTGAGGCAATGTGTAAAGAGTTTGTGCAACACACACACACCAGTGACACACTACCGGGGGGCGGACACAGCATTGCGAAAGGCAGCAACAGCCCTATTCAGGTGCAGGTGCAACTCCTCACACTAATCCAAATGCAGACCAGGCCTATTCAGCCCAACTATGAGTCGACCAAAACAGTCAGGACACACCCCAACCCCCCTTGTTACAGTCTACAGTGAATGCACATACCCAGCCCCAGTCACTCCAAAACCAGACACTGTATGCACAGCTAGGCAGGGCACAAAAAGTCATAGGCACACAGAAATGCCCACTTATAAAAGGGGCATTTCTAAAATAGTAATAACAAATCTGCTTTTACCAATGAGCAGGATTTATCACCACTATTCCAAACATATCAAACGTGGCCATGTTACCCCCTTTCATAACAGTAATTGCCACTGAAACACATATCCCAGTGCAAATCTGTGAGAGGAGCAGCCTCACAGTAGTGAGAAACAAAATAGGCTGTTCGTCACTACCAGGCATTCCACACAATAAAGGTACATATCCTACCTATTATCTACACTCCTCCCTGCCCATAAGGCTACCTAGGGCCTGCCTTAGGAGTGACCTATATATAGTAAAAGGGGAGATTAAGACGTGGCAAACACTTTAAGAGCCACTTCACTGCAGCAGTAAACTGCACAGGAAGGTCCTGCAGCGACAGAGGCCTGAGACAGGTTTGAAAGGCTTCTTCAGTGGGTGGTGTAACCTGCGCTGCAGGCCCACTTGTAGCATTTAATTTACAGGCCCTGGGTGTATGAGATACCATTGTACAAGGGACATACAAGTAAAATAAATATGCCAAACTGGTGTAAACCACTCTTACCAAGTTTACAAGAGAGAGGTAATGCACTTTAGCACTGATCAGCAGTGGCAAAATGCCCAGAGTCAGAAACACCAAAAAAACAGGTCAGTAAACAATATAGGAGGAAGGCAGTACGTTTGGGGATAACCCTGCCAAAAGGGTCAGTTCCAACACACCCTGTGTGCATGCATTACAATAATGGCAAAAGGACTTCCTCGTGGCTTAGTAGGGACTGGGTGATCAGGACATATTGGTGTTCCATTTGCTTCCATGGTCACTGTGAAGGCCCGGGTAAGTCAGTCCTGAGCCCTTTCACTTGCAAAATGAACATTTCAAAAAGATCAATCCATCCATTCACGGGCCAGGAAGTTGGGGGAATTAGCGGTGATGTGCATGAAAATAGGCTAAGGTCCATAACAAAATTGTCAATTTCATGCTTATACCGAAGGACTGATTAATGACAGTCAATGCAAATTGTAGTAAATACCTGCGAAGTGGAAAATCAGAAACAAGGACTTTGGATTCAAACAAATGCACAGAATTAGCTTTCAGCTTTCATTGTCACAAACCGTGCTTTTCGTGAACTGGCTAGCAGTCATTTGCAAAGGATCAGATAGACACAGAAAAGATGGCCATTGGCTGCTCCAGCAATAGAAACAAGGTTCCTACAAAGGACACGACGAAGGGAGAGGGCGAGGATTTGTTGCCTAAGAACCAATTTTATCGCTTGGCTAATGATTCTGTGTACCACAGGCACTGCTTCCCACCTCCTGCCACCAAAGACATCTTTGATGAGTGGAAAAACAGCTAAATGCATCCACTTCCCACTCACCTACCATCCCACCACATGTGAAGGTTAATGCATCATTGTAGTTAAGTACAATGGTTCGTTCCAAAGAACTACAAATTACCTCTGGAATATCCCAAACTAGTCAGAAGCTATATCTGTGACAATGTTGGATTACATTGTTCAGCGCCCTCATAAGCTTGTGTGCCTACCACAATTTCCCATTTCCTTTGGATGCTGAGATCTATTTACACCAAACTTGTGGCACTACAATCACTACAAGAGACAGAACATATTTTCGCAACAAGAAACTTTAGGAAAAAAAAAACACAGAAGGCAATATGTGATGCCCATGGCCTCACGCAGAATATCAATGCCACTTTCCTCGGATTCAGCCATGACAGGTACATATTTAGACTGTCTGCGGTAAGAACAGCAGCGTAGCGAGACCGTATGTTATAGAAAACTATGATTGTTAGGGGAATGATGTCATTAGCAATGAACCTGAAAAGTTGTGTGTTTGTGTATGTCAATGAGAGGGCATCTACAGATGTCCTTTCACCCCATATACACAATACGTCAACAGATATGCAGCAACGTACTACATGAGCAATGTAAATTCTTTTACCTTCACCTACCATTGAGGATATCACACACAGAGGTGACTATATCTGTTGACGCCATTCCACCGCCCGCTACCCTGCTGAGCACAGGTACATTACTGTACATTTAGGTACAGAAGCCATTGTTTAATGTATGATTCAACAGAGTATGCAAGATCCTAATGGCCTGTAGTCGGCTGCGAATAATGGGGCATGTTACCAAGGGTGGCGATAATTCTATTGCTTTATTACCAAGCTGTCGCTAAATGATGTTAGCGACAGTTTTAGGCAATAGCGAGAGGTTTGGGGCCCGCTTTGCATGTCAGCGATATTTATCGCTAATGACATGCAAAGTGGGCGTTCCCAACCTGTTAGCGACTGAAACAGTGACAGCGAAATATTCCCGCTATCGCCAAAAATTAACACCTGCTATGACCAGTTCTTAGCCATGTTATCCAATGGGAGGTGGATAACATGGCTAAGAGCGTTTGGTCGCTAATTGATGAATATCGCTG
Organism: Lissotriton vulgaris; assembly: GCF_964263255.1. Classification (NCBI taxonomy): domain Eukaryota; kingdom Metazoa; phylum Chordata; class Amphibia; order Caudata; family Salamandridae; genus Lissotriton; species Lissotriton vulgaris. The sequence goes on along the minus strand of NC_141694.1, from coordinate 393,560,813 downwards.
ATTTTTCAGCGATATTCATGCATTTCGCATGATTTTTATCGCTTTTGAGATAAACCTTGATAATAGCAAGGTATCTCAGCGATAAAAATCGTCGAAGCGCGGCGATAAAATTATTGCAGCTAACCCTGCTTAGCGATAAATATCGCTATTTCTTGGTAATATGCCCCCATATCTTTAAGAAAGAGTTTAGATTGGGCTTTGGAGGAACATCACAACTAAGTGCAGCTCATATCTCTCAGGACCCTTCACTAGTCCAACGCGATAAGTTTGGAAAACATGATGTGGCTATATTTTTCACATGAATTAATTAGAAACATATTTATTTACCAACGGTAGGTCAGACATGGCATCTGTCAAATGGGAAATGATTATGAGAAAAAGTAGAGTAGCAAACAACATGAAAATAACTTTCGACTACAATGTTAGCTTAACATCGCCAGGTCAGGCACGACAACAACATATACAAGCAGCACTGTTGGTACACAACACACCCATGTACCTCCAACTTACAAGTTGGAAGGAAGAAAGGAAATTTGTTGCCACAGAACTGCGTGCACATAAATATAGGATTAAAAAGTACACAATTCATACTGAATCAGCGTCAAAATAACATTAAATACATATATTCAGTGCTTAATTTATAAAAAAGCGTCAGTATCCGACCCAAAGGTTTGCAAAAAATCTCGACCAGCGATATTCCAAAATTCATCAGGTGTAGACTTTATAGCCTGGACTCCACCTCATGCCTCTTAAACCCACCAACAGACATTGGCTGACATTTCTTTTTCCTTATGAAGTTTCTTTTTCTTCCCTGCATTCTCAGTTTGTCACTATTTTAATGCTCTCCTCTTTTTTCCCCTTTTTGTTTTTGTTTTTTTCTCTCTTGCTCTGTATCTGTATCAAAGCCTGTTTGCAGGGCCAGTCGCTCCACTCACTGCATGGCCCCCATGTGTCCTGGTCCAACCACTGCTGCCGCAAATCTCACCACTGCTCCTGCTGCTCTAAGCACCCTGTGCTTCTCCTTGCTCTGTGCCCTCTTCTGGCTGTTCCTCAGTTCTGCTTCCGTTGCCGCATTTGTGTCTGTCCCACTGCTTTTGTGTCTGTATTTGTGCCACTGTTTCTGTGTCTGTACTGGGGTCTGTGACACTGCATTGGGTCTGTGCCACTGTTCTTTCTCCTCGAGCCATTGCCCCTCGCTGCTCCCCCTGTGTTTCGTTTTCCCGCTCTCTGTCCCCCCGCTCCCCACCGCTGCTCCCGTGCGGCCCGCCCCCCTTTCCTTGCTGCACCTGAGCCCGCTCCTCATTTGCCGCCCCGCTCCCGCCTCCCAGCTGATCCGCCCTCCCACTTCGCCATATATGGCGGGGACCGCGCGTACTTGCTGCGGTCACACACAGCGGGTGCACTGATTGCATGCCGAAGGCGCACCAAAGGCAAGCCCGTCTACGCACATTCACGCCTGGACCGCGCCCAGCGCCAGAACCCCTGGACCTCGCTGCAGACCACCCTCCACGCACTCAACACCGGCTGACAGCCAGCCTGTTACCAAGCCACCCCGAAGCGCACCCACGGAGCATTCACCTACGGCGCCTGCAAGTTCACCTGCCCTCGGTCCTGCACCACGCCCGCCAGAACCAGCGCCATCTACAACCACCTCCAGTGCATCCTGATCAACACCCGCTCCGTCCACAAATACGCCGTCAAACTCTGGGACCTCCTTGATACCACAGCGCGGGACGTCGCCTTCCTCACGGAAACCTGGATGAACGCCTTCTCAGCCCCCGACATCGCCATTGCCATCCCGGACGACTACAAGATAATCCGGAGGGACCGTGTCAACCAAGCTGGAGGTGGCGTCGCCATTGTCCACAGAAATACTATCCGCATCACAACCAACACTGAAGACTCCCTCACCGCCGCCGAACACCTTCACTTCCAGATACACACCCTCAGAGGCACCCTCATCTACAGAACCCCGGGACCACGCACACATTTCAGCGAAGCCATCGCAGACTTCATCAGTCCGCTCGCTCTCGCCTCCTCTGACTACATCCTCCTAGGGGACCTCAACTACCACCTGGAGAACAACAAGGACAACAACACCACCTCCCTGCTAGACAACCTCGCCAACCTCGGACTCAAGCAACTGATCAACACCCCTACTCACCGCGCCAGCCACACGCTCGACCCCGTATTCTCCTCCAGCAACCACATCTACTTCAACCACGCCACCGAACTTCACTGGACCGATCACAGCTGCATCCACTTCAACTTCAGGAAATCAACGACCCACCACCGCCCGCAAAAAGCCCCCCAAGATGCTGGAACAAGATCACCACCGACCAGCTTACCACCACCCTGAGCCAAAAGCCACCCACCATCACTACGGACCCCAACGAAGCAGCCTGCAACCTCACACAGTGGATCACTGACTGCGCCGATGCTCTGGCACCACTGAAGAACCCCCCTAGCAACCCCGACAGCAAGAAAGCCTCATAGTACACCAACAATTTCAAAGACTCCAAAAAATTCTGCTGTGCCCTCGAGAAAGCCTGGCACCACGACCAATCAGCAAAAAACATGACATCCCTCAAGAACGCCATCCGCAAACACCACCAGTTGATTCGCACCAGCAAAAGATCATCGTTCAGAGAACGGCTGGATAACAACACCCACAACAGCAAGGAACTCTTCAGCATCGTGAAAGAGCTCTCCAACCCCAACGCCAACAACAACGACATCACGCCATCACAAGACCTTTGCAACTCCCTCGCCATGTTATACCACCGCAAGATCGCCGATATACACGACAGCTTCAGCGATCAGACCACAGAACCCACCACAGAACCAGTGCCCCCTACCACCACCCTCTGCACCTGGACCCCCGTCAGCAAGGAACATACCACCCACACAATGAACACCATCCACTCAGGCTTCCCAACTGACCCCTGCCCATACCACATCTTCAACAAAGCGGACTCCATCATCGCACCCCAACTCCGGGACATCATCAACAACTCCTTCACATCCGCCACCTTCCCGGAGAGCTGGAAGCATGCGGAGATCAGCGCCCTCCTGAAGTAACCCACCGTAGACCCCACAGACCTCAAGAACTTCCGCCACATCTCGCTCCTCCCCTTCAATGCAAAAGTCATCGAGAAAACCCTCAACAAGCAGCTGACCGCTTTCCTCGAGACTAACGGCTCCGTCGACCCATCGCAGTCCGGTTTCCGAGCGAACCACAGCACCGAGACCGCCCTCATCGCAGCCACCGATGACACCAGGACCATGCTGGACAACGGGAAAACTGCTGCCCTCATCCTCCTCGACCTATCAGCTGCTTTCGACACGGTCTGCCACTGCACCCTGACAACCCGCCTCCACCACGCCGGAGTCCAACGTACCCAAAGAGTCCGTCTCCTGCCCTTCAACGCAGCGGCCACCAAGATCATCTGTGGCATACTCCAAGGTTCCAAGGCTTCTCGCTCAGCCCCACCCTCTTCAATGTCTACATGAGCCCCTTTGCAGCCTTCGCACACAAGAACAACCTCAACATCATCTCCTACGCCAACAACACCCAACTTATTCTCTCCCTCACCAACGACCCCGCCACCGCCAAAGCAAGCTTCCAAGAAGGCATGAAAGACGTCGCAGAATGGATGAAGCTCAGCCGTCTGAAACTGAACTAAGACAAGACGGAAGTCCTCATCTTCAGCCCATCCATCTCCACCTGGGATGACTCCTGGTGGCCCCCAGCTCTGGGCACCCCCCCAATCTCAGTGACCACGCACGCAACCTGGGGTTCATCCTCGACTCCTCCCTCACGATGACCAGGCAAGTCAAAGCCGTAAATTCTTCCTTCTTCAACAATAGCTCCGAAAGATCTTCCGTTGGATCCCCACTGGAACCAGAAAGACGGTCACCCAGGCCCTTATCAACAGCCGACTAGACTACAGGAATGCTCTCTACGCTGGGACCACTGCCAAACTACAGAAACAACTTCAACGCATACAAAACACATCTGCACGACTCGTCCTGGAAATCCCCGACACAGCCACATCTCCGCCCACCTGAGAGACCTGCACTGGCTCCCCGTCAGCAAGAGGATCACATTCAGGCTCCTCAACCACACACACAAGACTCTCCACGACATGGGTTCCGAATACCTCAACAACCGCCTCACGTTCTACACACCTACTCTCCAGCTCTGCTCCGCCAGCCTCGCCCTCGCCACCATTCCACGAATCCGCAGAACCACCACCGGAGGAATATCCTTCACTACCTGGCGGCCAAGACGTGGAACATCCTCCTCACCCACCTTTGACTGACCCAGGACCATCTCTCCTTCAGGAAGCACCTCAAGACCTGGCTTTTCGAGCAGTAGTGCACCCCCCTTCCCAGCACCTTGAGACCCTCGCGGGTCAGTAGCGTGCTCTAAAAATGTCTTCTTTGATTGATTGAAGGAAAAATAATTGCTGTGGGCCGCACTTACAATTCCCAGCCAAAATTAGGAACCTAAAGTCAAATACAGCCACGGAAATTCATTACTACAAATCAAAAATGAAATTACGAAACCATAACTCATTACTGTGCAAACATAACTCCTGAAATTGACATTTTCTAACTTTTCGTGCGAACTCATACAATTTGCTGCTCAAAAAATGAAAAAGTGAATTGATGTTCTAATTGCATCGTGTAAGTGCCCACAGGAAACTTTAGAAAATGTGGACCTCAGACTGTACATGCGAGGAGCAATTCCAGATTGCAATGTTCAAATTGCATCTTATAAATACATTTTTTTAAGACTATACATTCAAGTCCAAATATTACAGGCATTTAATTGCAAAATGATCCTAGAGCATTAAAGCACGGATATCAAAAGTGAACGATCATCATATGTAGCCTTCCTCACAATGATGATGTATCACTGATTTAATCTGGCACTTATGCAAGTCACAAAAGATACCGTGAACATTCCATTGTCCTGTACCCGGAGGTCACTTATTAATGAGCGGTAGATGGTTGCCAAGTGTGGCAAAGTGACCATGATTGAATTCCTCCAGAAGCTTCACCACCTGCAATATGCCTTGTGTGAGAGTTGGATGGAGTCAGATGCACATCATCATTATGCCTCACATTCCAATGTTTTGGACAGATTATCACATATTTCAAGTGCATCATTTTTTCTGAAAACAAGATTTGATGGGCAGAATGCAGAAGAATTTCAGACATTGGGAACAGTCCAGCTCGAACAGCCAGGCAAGGTCCTCGCTGGACTGGAAAAAAGCATCCTAGGACCAGTTTCGGGCTTTAACCCCTCATCACACACGATAGCTTGACTCCAGTGGCATGTAGAGCACGGGACCTACGTCTGGGCATATCAGTCACACTCGGGGTGACAAATGAAAAAACAACAATTGATGGACAGAATGGAGAACAATGTCATAGATTCACCCTAGTAAAGAGAGCCGGGCCTACATCAATCGTTTTTTTGCTCCCCATGCCAATCCACTTTGGATCCAGCCATATGTAAATCAGTCTTGACCCTGCACCCAATGGGAACTGTCCAGCCCAAAATGCAAGGCGAGGTTTTCCCTGGACTGGAAACAAGCATCCTAGCACTCAAGTGGCATGGAGAGCACGGGACCCACGTCTGGGCATACCCCTTCCACTCGGGGTAACAAATGCAAAAATAACAATTGATGGACAGAATGCAGAACAATGTCATACATTCATCCCAGTACACTTTTCACCCTAAGTAGGATGGGTATGCCCAGACGTGGGTCCCTTGCTCACTGCGCCACTGGATTCAAGCTAGCCTGGCTGATGAAGGGTGACATACCCTGAAACTGGTACCAGGATGCTTGTTTCCAACCCATGGAGGACCTGGCTTGGCAGTTTGGTCTGGACTGTTCCGATAAGGCACACAGTCAAGACTGATTTGCATATGGCTTCTTTACACATAACCCTTTGGGCTGTGCTCTGAGGCTTGCTACAGCTTTAGAGTTGGGCAAAAGGCCTTATTGTACATTAAGGAATTTTATTCAAATCTACTGATAACTTCACTTGAACCTTTGATTTTTTGAGTGAATAAATATGCAAAGAAAGTAAAGAATTAATACCTTTATTAGACTTAAAAGGTTGTGTAAATGCTAAGTTTCTTACCCAAGTTTATTTCTTCATTCAAAACTAAAAAGAGATTTTAAAGATATATACACAACACTTTCTCCCACCTTTTGAAGTTACTTTAAAGGAATGTCAGCCTAACAGTAATGGAATAATGTATATGAGATTGTAAATTTCATATATGCAAACCAGTGGCAATATTTAAGTTTTTATGTAAGCCAAACGCAATCAATAAACATTTACAAAAATGTGTTTACACAAAAAAATAAACTGAAAGGGGTCACAATATACATGTCATTGCAGTGTATTTTTACACAATACACAAGAAAACGAAAAAAGTTGTTTCTTATCCAAATCTACTAAATATCAAATCAAAATCAATCGAGGAGAGGGAGAAACAATGTGAAAATCATAACAAAGCACCATTCCTTGGAGACAGTCACATCTTAAAACCAAAGCATACAAAACACAAGTATTAGACTAAGTAAAGATTATTTTAAATACTCCACAAGTGCCCCCCATATCGTTATGCCTAACCTGCGCTTATGAAGCCCCTTAAGGGCATAAAAACGATATTCTATATTATAAATAGCATAGAGTCTACCCCTTCACATTTCAAAAGCAGGTGGTTCTTTCTCCCTCCAATATGTTGCAATACGTATTCTGGCCACACCTACAGCAATAATTATAAGATACCCAAATTGATATATCCCCTGGTCCACCAATGATTCATCCAGTACTCCCAGCATCATCCCCTTAGGGGTAATCACAATCTGTTCCCCTGTCACCTCTGTCAAAAAGGCTTCCATTTTATTTATCAATTGCTTCACATCTGGACAACATGTGAATACTATCTGCTTGATCTTTCCCACATCGTGAGCATCAATCGTCATTTAGCCCCCCCAACGTGCTATTTTGGCGGGCGTATAATACAAATTGAATAAGGTTTTATAATATTGTGATTTAAGACTGGAGGAAACCAGGAGCATATCTGCCAACACAATTAATTCCTGTAGGATATTCCCTTCCTATTCTAGTTTAGTATTCCCTTTAAAATTCTGTATTTCGGGATCATCGCTTTGTAATTCAATAAGGCTGTGATATAAGTTACCACTCCTACCGTGCTTTCTGAGTATCTCGAACACATTACATTTTCCAGCCAACTTTGTTACATCTATTTTTCTTGTTTGGTAATCTCGTAATTGTAAATATTTTTAAAAAATGAACTTGAGGGAGATCATTTTTGGATGCCAACAAGGAATAGGCCTTAATCACACCATTATAAAGTCATAAGGCTCTTTCTTGGCCATCTAACCATGACAGCATCGGAAAACATTTAAGGGAGGTAGTGCTAGGTAAGAGGTAGGTGTATAAAAATTAAGTTTTCTAATCTTCAAATATTTTCAAGCCTGTACCCATGCTTTGTGGGCAGCTTGGAGCACCTTAAATACATTTCTTTTTAGTAACTAGGCTCTCAGTTTTGGAAACGTCTCTCTCTGTTTTTGAACCCAACAAGATCTGAAAACATTTGGGAACTCTTCTACCTTTCCATCAGCTTCCCCAACCAACAGAATACCCATTTGTTGTAATAAACACACCCAATATTAAAACAAAAAATTGTCATGTACCTCATTGCACACCGGGGCTTACCTTGTGCCCACAAGAAGCTGCTACAAATGGATTGTAATTTCTGAAGTTGCTTCCGAGTAAGTTCCAGGGGGACACATCTAAAATAGTACAGCACTTTGGGAAAAACATCAATTTTTAAAACGTTACATCTGCCTACTATGGATAAATGCAGACCTTCTATTGTATCCAGATCCTTCCTTATTTTGCATAACAGGGGTTCCCAATTAGATATTACCATCTTATCCAGACATGCGTAAATTCGAATCCCCAAATATGTTGCCTCTTATGTAACCCTGGCATCATTAATACGTACTTTCTCTGTACAAAATATTTGCATTTTTGCTATATTTAATTTAAATCCAGATCTTTCCCCAAATATAGTTGCTAATTGTTCGATCTCTCTCACAGTTTGGCTGGATTGGGTGAGATTACAGCAATGTCATCTGCATATGCTAGTATAGTAACTCCCATTCCAGGCAGCGCCACTAAAGCGTTTCACCTAGTTTCCAGTTTATTCAAAAAGGGGTTATTTACAGGGCAAATATTAAAGGGGAGCGGGGACACCCTTGCTGGGTGCCTCTTGATATTACAACAAATCAGACGCAAGTCCCATCGAGCATATTGTGGCCATGGGTTATTTATAATTAATCTGCAAAGCTTGAATATACCCAGGTCCAAAACCTTGCCACCACATAGTAGCCCACAAAAACTCCCAGGAGACAAGGTCTAACGCTTTCTCAGCATCAAGTAGCACTACTCCACAAGGTGTTTTTTGTACATAAGCCAGATCGAACATAGTGACTACCCTGCTGACATGATTGACCATGCCTCTTCCTGGGATAAAACCGTGCTGACGGGCAGAAACAATGGGAGTTAACACACAGGAGAGACGTGTTGCCAGAATTTTTGCATAAATCTTTCCATTGCAATTTAAAAGCGAAATAGGTTGACCTGAAATGGAGAAATACCTGCCTAAGTTTCCACCTTTTTTACACCGCTTGATGATTATAGTCAGGACGAACAAAACACTCAAACCTATTCCCCTTTCTCTTCCTATCCGGCCTAGCCAGATCACACAAAGCTGCCTAGATAGAAAGTTAGACAAACATATAAGGATTGCTCTAGGTTGCATGAAGTTATTAGCTCCCAGATTATAGTTCTGTTGAAAGGGGAACCAATGGGCCCATTGAACATCATTGTCCCACGCCCACTGCGTCAGTTCTGGGAAGACTTCGCTAAACAGTCCTACCACAAATTTTCACGGATCATTCCCTTCAATACCTTCAGGAACTCCCAAGATTCTTAAGTTATTACGGCAAAGCCAATTTCTCATGTCTTCAAGCTTCCATGCCATATTACTCTGTTGCGTTGCCAAATCATCTGTCACCACCTTTTTGAGCGGTCATTGAATCCTCAAGATTAGAAATTTGATACTTTGCCTCTGTTATCCGCTCTGCAAATTCAGAACAGAATTTGACCACTCACCGTGTTCTAGCTCTCTGCCTGGGTCTTCCTTCTATGTGACATTATTGTCTCATAAATGACAGCCAAAGAAATCTCTTAAGTATGATTCAGTGAGTTATGCTGCCCTTGTCACATTGCCTCAAAGGGCTCAGCTGGACCTGGCTTAAATATGGAAGACACTACTTGATTATTGAGGCCGCTGAGTTAGACACCTCGCAAGGTGTTGCTATTAAAGGATTTGTTTTCTGTATAGCCTCCGGCCCAGAAATCCTGGACCAATTCCCCCGGGTCTCATCTTGATATATGCTAATAGTCTCACTTCACTGAGTACTATGCGAGCCAGAGGGGCCATCAGATAGCGGTACAGACTCATCTCCTGATGAGTTAGAATGATTGGACAATGAGAACAAATATTCAGGTATGTCACTGGCAGTGGCACTTTTATCCTTCTCTGTGCCCCCAGAAATCAATTCTGCTGTATTTACACCAGGTTCTGCCTCCCCCTGTAGTGTAGGTTGGAGTACGCTGTTCCCTTGACCCTTAACAGGCCCAAGGAATAGGTAATGCACAGCCAATATCCCCCTGCCGTCCATGACTTCTCTTGTTCACTACTGTTTTCAAGCTAGTTTCATTAGCCCCCTGTGTTTCCAGATCTCATCTCACTGCGTTGCATAGACACATCAGCCTTCTCCATCCCAAGGCCGTTCGGTTTACAGCTCTTACCTTTTCTAGCAGAAAGAAAAATGACAGGGTTTTTTTCCCTGGCCTCACAATCTGACAGCTCCCAGTGTGCGACCTACTGCCTGTATCTTCAGCAACCTCTCCCTGTCATTGTGTCTCCTGGGTGTTTCCTATCTGCTTTGACGGCACAATCCCCGTCTGAACTCCGCCGTGTTGCTTGGCTCCTTGGGTGCTCTTGGGGATCACCTTTACCCTAACCACCTCACGCCAGGTCCTGAGTGTGACTCGACAAGCTCCCAGATATGTGCACCACTCCAGACGCAAAAGCGACGGCCGAGAGCCGGGTAAGGGATTTAATAGTCTTGTGAGTATGCTCCAGAGCATTCCCTGGTTGTGAAAACTATGTGTTACTGTAAGCTGCTCTTAACAAGCAACGTTTAGGAAGTATAAACACAGGTTTTAAGTAATTCTTCAACCGCATCTAGTCTGCAGTTCTGGGGGTTTCAGAGAGCGGTGAGCTGCAGGGCTCACTCGGCCACTAATGCTGCTGCCATCCTGCCTCCTACTGGCAATATTTAAGTTCTTATGTGCAAAACATATGCATGTTGTTTTAACAGGAATTTATTAAATATGTTCTGTATAGTACATATTTGATTTTAAAAAGGCAAGTTTTTCTGCAAATTCTGATGTGTGTTATGCTGCACTTTCGCTATGGCCCATTCCTGACTTAGATATGGAGGCATGCATTCATTAGATGATCATTTCCTTTCTGATAGCCTTTCATGCTCATATGTGTCATACAATTTAAAGTTGATGTCTCTGAGAGACCCCTAGTCTGATGCCATGTAAGCCTCTCTGCTGCTAGAAGGCCTAAAGGACTGGGATAGAAACAGCTAATTAGATTAGTTCCTCTTGCAGTCCTGTAGAGCCGGTGTAGAGTCTTTTGTATTCTTAGTGCATGCATGAGCCTGCATGTCAGGAGAATTCTTGTGTTATGCGCAGATAAAAGCACAGGAAAAAAAGCCATATACATGTTTGGTTAGTTCAATGATAAGCCAGAGTCTTTGGACAGTCAGTAGGGCTGGAGTAGGGATAATTATATGGTAAATCAGTGCCTCTTTAGCTGAAAAAGATTTGTGAATAAGAAGGACATAAACTCTGCTGATGTCAATGAACAGAGGAAGTCTAGAGTCAGGGTGAGCAACAGGTTAGGTTGATCACTCCAAGCGGTTGGTAGATCTAGGCATGGTTAGGCATTAACCCTGCGTTTAATTATTGGAGGTTGATGAGGGTGAAGTCTAGTCATTGGCGTATGAGGTAAAAGTGTGGGTAGCTTGGGCAGCACAAGTTGTACAAATTTACTCACGTGCCAGGTCAAACACTTTGGATTTTTGGTACAATTTGGATACATGCAAATGTATTTTAAGTGGATACATGTTGAAGACTGCCCTTGCCTGGGTGGAGTCAATTACATATCTAGTTTGTTTATTTCTGAGCCGGTAGGTCTGGGAGATGCCCATTCACATGTCAGATTTGTGCTTCTGAACAACATGTTTGAAAATGTTACACCCAGTGTCTTTTCAAGATTAGAGGAGAAGGGATAGGAAGTTTTTCAATGAGAAGAGTAACTCATGAAGCTGTGGTGGCTGTTTAGCCCACCTCTCAGTGTATGGCGCTGTTGCTTTCATCGATAGTCTTCATGTCCATGTTTGTCTTGAAAGTACCTTTGAGTACGGCAATCTTTAGATCCTCAATACTGTGGTTGGGTCCTCAAAAATGCTCACCCACATAACTGTCATTGTCTAATGTCTTGATGCTCTGTTGAGATTAATGTTCTTATGTAGCACTTGGTTGGTTTCTCCAACACAATAACCAATGCACCTACATGATCAAGTATACCACATTGTTAGAAGCACAAGTATATTACCAGTTTACCTTGTAGTCTTTCCCAGTGTGTCTGAAGTATGGTTGTGCTGGCATAGTTGCCTAACCTACCAGAACATTGTATGCTCCTGCAATTCGATTTTTATTATGTTTTTGGCATTGAGTGGTTGTCAGAATGTAATGAGGGGCAGATCTGGGAAGACCTTTCTCAATTGTTCATATTGCAGTGGAATGGGTTGTAATTTTCTTGAAATCTTGCATCAGGATTCTGACTTCAGATTGAATGTGAGGACAAGTAGGACTCTATTTTCGGCCTCTTTGCCTTTGTTTTCCAAGATATAACTCTGAGGAATCATGCCTGATCTACGGATTTGGTTATTCACTATTTTGTGATTGTACCCATCGTTATCAATTCAGATGTTAGTCCTAATATTTCTTATTGTAGCATGCTTTGTGTGATTTGGGTAAAAACTGTCATTGTTCGGATAGCTGTATGTTAATTGGCCTGAGATATACTGTGATATATATATGCAGTTGTCTTTTATTGTGATTTGTGATTATGGTTTCAAGTAAATTGACTAATTCTGACGAGTGAACAGCATTATGATTGATGATCAGATAATATTTATTCAATTTTGTATTGAAATGTGTGAAGTCAGATTCTCCAAAAGTCCACATCAGGAGAGTATCATCTATGCAGTGCTGGAATTGCAATGACATGTAATCAGAAGTGGCATGGAAGTCACTCTAAAGTTTTGTCATTGCAAATTGAGGAGTCAACTATGATGCCCTAGCTGTAAAAGTCAGTTGGAAGTATATGTTCCAAATGTGAAATAGTTGTTATCAAGAAGATTTTTATGCATGTGGCTGCAGTAAGGTATGTTTTCAAGTTTTTGGCCTGTCCTTCAATGGAATATTAGTGCGCAGTGACTCTGTAAATGTGTGTCAGTAATGTTCCTGTTGGAAAAGTGCTAGTACCATTAAGGGACCGATTACAGTGTCGTTCCGAAAGGCTCCAAATGGGATTCGCAATCTGAGAATCCGATTCGGAACCCATGTTTCCGACCGAAGCAGATTATGATGCAAGGAAATTGTTTGGTCTGTATGATTCTGTTCCGAACCGGATTCGGATGGCCCAAGTCGTTCAAAGCCAAATTGTGCAGCTCTATGGACACTGTTTCCGACTGAGTGATTACAATGACTCATTCTGACATGCATTCTGAATCGGTCTGCCCGACATGAAACAGCTGTCAGAATCTGAATTTGGGGACCGTAGCAGGCCCCCCTTCAACTGGAGGCCTCCGGTGGGGCCCCGTGGGGGTACCCAAGGGACCCCTCTTCACCACCATGCACAGAGTGGCAAGCACCATGGGTGTACATCACAGGGTGCATCGTTTTCCCCATGCACCCCTTTTTTCAGTTGGAGCCCAAATGATGTGTGGAAGCAATGAATCACTCGGTCGGACTCGTAGAATCTGATTCAGTCAGAGACAATTCAAAAACTGATTCCGTCCGAACGACATCATAATCAGCCCCTAAGTCTATTAGGTAGATTGGTGGTGTCCTGATGTAGCTGCAAGTCTTTCTTAAATTGGCTTGATAATGTGCTGTATCCAACCAGGAATGTCCTTGGTTAGCATGCTTCAGTTAGAGATGATTGGATGGCCTTAGATGTCCTCTTTGTTTATCTTTGGGAAACTTGTTGGTTTGATCAGATGCTGTTTTCTATGGTACTAGGCTCTCAATGTGTTCCCTTGTTTTATTCTATGGTATTTGTATGACCCTCTTATGCTCCCTTTCTTGTTGTTTTTTTACGTATTACTGTGGTTTGGTATAGTATCTCACATCTGCAAGTTGGCTGTGTGCTTCTTGGATATATTTACAAATTTTCCTCATACCAATTGTTCCTTGTTAGAAATGGGTTCTCCAGTTGGCAGAGGTCTGCCCCTTGTACAAGTAGGGACACATCCTTCTAGTCAGGGTAAAGGGTTTGCACTTCTAAAATAACCCCTGCTCAAGCCCTTGGTAGCTTGGCACGAGCAGGCAGGCTTATCTCAGAGGCAATGTGTGAAGCATTTACAAATAACACACAGTAGTACAGTGAAACTACTACCTAAGGTTTCAGGTCAGGGCCCCATTATTTGTACTGCTTTTCCCTTTGAAGATTTTATGCAGAAGGTCTCTTAGTGAAAACCAGTTCTGTCCTTCCTCATCCAGCTTCACTACAGGAGGTGGAGACACCATTGTGCAGAGCAAACATAGCCTATTCAGGTGTTAGTGAAAACTCCTCCCACCGCTCTAAACGCAGAAAAGTTTTGTCAGTCTGGCTATGAGTCACCCAGGAAAGGCAGGAGACACCGCAAGCCCACTTGTGACTGTCTAGAGTGAAAGCACATCCCAGCTCCTGTACCTCCAAAACCCAGATGGTGAATGCACAAACAGACAGAGGCACACAGGATGGTTAAGTAAGAAAATGCCCACTTTCTAAAAGTGGCATTTTCAAACAAACAATTTAAAAACAACCTTTAATTAAAGATGTGTTATCAAATTCTGAGATCAGAGAGCCTAAACTCAATTTTTCTATTTTGAACCAATGGAAATTTACACTTGTAAGATGTTACAAGGCAGCTCCCATTGTTGTATTTCTATGTAGGACCCTAATTCGATATTCTCGATTCATGCCCTTGTGTGGTTATAAAAAATAGTATTCTTTTAAAGGCATAAGAATCAGATCCAAATTTAGTAAATAGCCCATGCAGTCCAAAGCATGGCAAGGCTACTCCCATAGACTGCTAGAAAGCACAATGCGTTCTTTAAACAAACCAAGCCTTCAGCAGCCCGGGAAACCCCCTCCTGCTTCTGTTTTGATTTACACAAGTCCAGAAAGAAATGTTAGTTCTTAGTGACGTCTTATGTCCAACCTTACGTCAAACCCGGCACCTTTCAGGTATAAATATACCAATGTTGCCTTAAGCAAACACACGGTGGTGTGGAGCAGAGCGGTTATCTACTTATCCGGAGCCCAGCTGATGCGAGAGGCGAAGGAAAGCGCCCCTCCCCTTTTGACGCGCTGGAGAAGCTGCCTTTTCTCACGCCGAGAAAATCCAGCTCCGGGGTTCCCAAGTTGCCCTCGCGGGTTGCTGGGAGATCGAGTCCTGAAACGCGAGATACAAGGCCTCCTTCATTCTAGAACGAAGGCACGGAACTGATATAAACCTTAGAGAGAATTCTTGATTCCTATATTTGGCAAAAAACCCAACTTAACTTAAAAACTGCAACTTACTTACTCCTTCCCACCTATTAGGCTTAGGTCAGGTACACTGGGGTAGGCGTATCTTAGAAGCACCAGTTGAGTTTGTTAGTCAATGTTTTTATGTATGTATATATTTTATCCGTTTTAAAGTATCATATGGCTAGGAAACCATATCAATGCTTTTACAGTATTATTTCATAATACTACTTTTACTGTACGCACTTTACTTTATGATGAGTATTGCAATTATGGCAATACATTTCTTTTGCATGAGAAAGAAGACTGCTCAATAAAATAACACCTTTTTATTGAAAATGCCCGTCTCTCTATTTCTCTGCACTCTGGTGAAACTAAGCATGCATGATTGACTGAGTGAAATAGCTGCCTATTGTTTTCACACGACTCTAGAGATACACTCTTTATTCTGAGGGAGCAAAGTTGTCATGTTTATGCGGTTGTCAGAAACTGAATCCCTTCATGTCTAATCAGGGAAATTCACTCCTCCCTGTTCATTCAAGAATGTTTCTAGTGACCTCTGAGCTAGCTGGCAGACTCAAATTAAGTTTAACATAGTCAGTAGAGACCTAGATGACCTCCGTCCTACGTCTACACTGCTGTTTATGTTATTCCAATGCGCACTGCCTATTGGGGAAATAGGAGCTACACTACATGGCGCCCAACGTTTGGTAAGGCGATAATCTAACGCAAGACACTAGAGTAACTCAGTCGTGCTTTTCACACAGACCCCTTTTTCCCGTAAAAACTCCAATAGACGTTTGGAGTGGGTGAAAGGTTAATATCCGCCGGAACTTAGTAGGATGAGAATCTTATGTATTAGTTTTTGGTATAGTCAACGTTGAAGGATACAGTGTTCCAAAATATTGTGCACCTAATCTTTGTTTCCTTGAAACTCGATCTGCAACAAAAAACTTTAAGTCAGTAAAATGGCAGAAAGTGCCGAAGAGAGGGAGCAAGCTAGACTAGCAGCTCAACTCATAACGGACGACACACTTCTCCAAAACACCGATCCGGATGCAATACTCATCCCGGTCAATATAAGGAAAACCATAACTCTAAAACTTATAGAAAATGGATTAACATCAAGAGATGGTACAGTCGTATTTGTGGTAGAGGCACATGAGTTTCTGCAGACAGAAGTATTCTATACCTGGATAAACTTTCCAGCAGCAAATCCTGTAACACATGAGTTCCACTACTACAAAATAGCGGAAGCTCCAGAGGAATACTCTCCTTTGGAGGAAGTTGAAATTCCACTAACATATCAAGAGCACCTGCTCTTATATAAAGGCGCCCTAAAACATCAAAATCACATCACCAGGCTCGGTCCACTAGGTAGACCAGGAGCCACGTGGCCGGTTCTAGCCAGCTACTCACCACACCCAGACATTGAAGCAATGTCAGCCATAGAACTTTTAATTCAGTTAAAACAACTAATTAAAATACATAGACGATGGATCACTGAAATAATATCGACTGACAAAATATCGACTTGCCAAAATATCGTGGACAAAATATCGACAGTCAAAATATCGAGTTTGTATCTACAAACAGGTAAGTACAAAAATATCGAGTACAAAATATCGTTAACAAAAATATAGATGTAAAAAATATCGACTTTATTAAAAACAGTGTTAAATTAAATTAATATTACATTTTAATTACTAAAATATACTTAAAATGACTTAAATTAAATTATAATAATTAAATAATAAATGAAAATAATAAAAATAATTTTTTAAAATCTTATTTGTTGACCCTGAACCCTAAAAATACCCCTTTACCCAAAAACCCAAAACTGACCCTGAACCCTAAAAATACCCCTTTACCCAAAAACCCAAAACTGACCCTGAACCCTTAAAATACCCCTTTACCCAAAAACTGAAAACTGACCCTGAACCCTAAAAATGCCCCTTTACCCAAAAACTGAAAACTGACCCTGAACCCTAAAAATACCCCTTTACCCAAAAACTGAAAACTGACCCTGAACCCTAAAAATACCCCTTTACCCATGAACTGAAAACTGACCCTGAACCCTAAAAATACCCCTTTACCCATGAACTGAAAACTGACCCTGAACCCTAAAAATACCCCTTTACCCATGAACTGAAAACTGACCCTGAACCCTAAAAATACCCCTTTACCCATGAACTGAAAACTGACCCTGAACCCTAAAAATACCCCTTTACCCATGAACTGAAAACTGACCCTGAACCCTAAAAATGCTCCTTTACCCAAAATTTATCAATATTATTTAATTACCAATTAATTATTAATTAACAATAACAATAAAGTAAATATATTAGAACATTAGGTGTAATTATTTTAATAATTAATATTATTTTTTCAAAATTAATTACTTAAAAATAACACAAAATTATATATATTAAAAATGTACTCTAATTAATGTAATTAACTAATTACAATTAATTAATTAACAATTATTTACTAATACAAAATATATTCAAAATTATATTAATTAATTAACTAATTAATATTAATTAATTATCAATTAATTATTAATTAAAAATATTAACAAACATATATTAATTAATTAATTATTATTAAATTACTTCCCACCCTTTTCCCCTATAAACCCACAACCCGCTACAGAATTACATTACGCAATTATTATCAAAACAAAATTCATGTAATAAAATATTTTATAACATTAATACACACTATTCACACATATTATTACATAAAAATACACTATAAAATATTATATATTATTAAAAAATCGATATTTTTGCTATCTATATTTTATACAGTCGATATTACTTCACTTACCTGAAAAACGATATTTTTGTAGTCGATATTATGTCCAGTCGATATTTTGTCCAGTCTATATTTAAAACTCGATATTATGTCCAGTCGATATTTTGGAGTCGATATTTTGTCTCTATACCATAGACGATTGGTCCAATATGTCATGCGAACTTCAACAGTCCAACCTGCAATTAAACTTCCACAAAATACCCCTCATCAGGGGAACACAAACAAGATTACACCACAGAACATACAATTGTGTCTTGGTAAAACACCCGCAAAACGGGAACAAATTCGTTTCTGGTTAGCTCAAAAAATCACACAGATAGAGGCAGTATTTCCTGATACTATCCCACACAAAAAACACAGAATTCTGACTATCTGCCTCCCAATGGGGATCGCACCACATGTGGAGGACTGTAACACTTGGGGTACAGTCTTTGTTTCTATATACACAAAAACACATGGTGTTCCGTCTATGGCGGTTATACCAGATGTCCTAAGACAGATTCAAAATGAATACGGTCCAGAACCTGCTTTAACTCTGGGTATTAAACAGGTCTCGGCTATATTATTAGCCAACATAAAAGGAGAAGCAGCATGTGTGGCAATCTGCCAGAAATCGAAGGAGACAGATATAACAGACCAACCATTTGAGCTTTCTAAATCATAGAAAAATCCTATGAAGAATTAGGAAGAGATAGTTTGGGTGGGAAACCGGTAAAACCCCAACTAATTGAAAATCCTGAAAAGACCTATATTAAAAATAATCTAAATACTCCAAAAAAGAGCTGGGATAGTAATAAACAATCCACTCGCATGGAAAAACAATTCCAGTCCAGAGGAAGGTCTCCCCAACGGAGGCATAAATCACCGGTTGGAAGAGACAAATCTCCCCAAAGGGAACCCTCTTAAAAAAGATATAATCTTAGAGATAGGGATAAAATAGGAAAACCTGACAGATATCAAGACATTGATACACGTCCCTCTCGATCCTTCTCACTCAATTCTTCTCGACCTTCCTCACAGAAATTGGAAAGAAGAGGACGGTCAGAACACAAGGAAGAGCACATCGAGTCCAAAGACAAAGAACCTGCTCATCAGAGTAAAAAAATCACAATTTCCCAGAAAGAAGGTAGCAAGTATTAAAATTAAACATGCCGAGAATTCTGAGGACACAACTGAAAAACGGAGAGTGGGCCCAGACATTGCTAGACAGCGCAGAGGAAGTGACCATAGCTCGCAAGATCCTGATGAATCTTCTGGAGACAATGGACACGAATGAATACATTCAGGTGGAAACGGCAGACACACGAGTGCCCCATAAACTATATGAAAAAACATTGCGTATAGAGGGAGATAAAACCAGGAAAATAAAAGGTATCTTTTGGGAGAATCTTTCTAAAGGCTATGACATCCTGTTAGCTGAAAAAGACTGGCCACCAGAGTTTGTCAGGGAGTGCCCTCATGGCGAAGAAATTATTATGCCTGCCTTCTCAAATCATATCCCAATTCATAAAAAATATACATTAGCAAGAAAATGGGCAAGCCCCTGCCTTATAAAAAAATCATGTAGGATGGGATGAGGATTCTCCTCACCACAAAATCCAGTTAAAAAATCAACCTACTGCACAAAGACAGTACCCAGTTAAGTAAGAAGCTAAAAAGCAAGTCAGGGATCAATTCTTAGATCAACTTGAATATCAGGGGGTGATTGAAACATAAACCTCGCAAATGAACAATCCTTTGTTTCCTGTCTCCAAGCCAGACAATTCATATTGTCTAGTTTTGGACTACAGACATTTAAACTCCTGTTGCAAAACTTTTGCAGTACAAAATTCACACAGTGCAGCACTAATGAACAACATTGTGCGCAAGAAATATAAAACGACAATAGAAATCTCTAATGGATTCTTCTGTCAAAACATTGCACCTGAAAGCAGGTATTTGACCACTTTCTCAATAATGGGGTCGCAAAAACAATTTTGCCGACTCCCACAGGGATTCAAGAACAGCCCGGGATTATTCTCAGCCAGAGTAACAGAATGATTACAAATATATGATGATAAAGCATTATCATATGTCGATAACATCTATCTTACAGATGATGACCTGGAGACTCACTTAAAAAGAGTGAACACCATAATTCTTGGGTTTGCATCATAGGGTTACAAATGCAACTTTAAAAAGTCCAGAATTGCCCATCTGACAGTCCTATTTTTAGGCTATGAATTATCAAGTGAAGGCAAAAGCCTGGCAGACAACTTCTTAGAGAAGTTTGCAGTACTCCAAGCACCAAAAACGCTGAGAAATTTACAATCAATGCTAGGCTTCCTGAATTTCGGAAGAACATACATTCTAAATTATGCAGAGAGGGTTAAACCTCTCTATGAATTAATAAAAACTGATTTCAAACCCATACACTGGACTCAAAAACACACAGAAATGTTGAGATCCTTACAGACAGACATGTTTGCTAAAACAAAACTGCAAACTCGTGAAAACATACGCAATCTGGTAATCAGAGTAATTCCAGGAAGATGCGTATTCACGTTCCTGGCCTCTAATGAGGGAGAAACGGTACCAATAGCTTACAAATCACACTTGTACACTCAAGCTGAAATGAAATTCAGCTCTACAGACAAAATTCTGACAGCGGTTCAAACTGCTGTAGCAAAAGAAAGAGCCCTAGCCCAAGGCAAAATAATAACTGTTTATACAGCAGAATCAGCCCTTGAGGCATTAACAAGTCCACGTAATCTGAATACAGTGGCATTAGATCCAAAATGGATACAATGGGAAAATTCTCTTGCTCCAGGAGACGTGATAATATACTATTTTGACCCAAAACTGAAAAAACTAGATGATCTAGAATATGAACAAGAATATCCTCTGCCAATCGAAATTCTGCCTCTCGAACAGTATACCTGCGTAATCTATAGTCACGGATTCGCACAACACTACGATGTAGATAAAAAATCCTACAATGCAGCGTGCGCAATTGTCAAAGGTCGCTGGCGCTCTGATAAATTCAGACCTATGATTACCAAAACTGAATCACTCAGAAACTGTTCAGATGAACAAGCTGAAATAAGATCTTTGAAGATGGCACTTGAAAATGCTGATCGCGAATTCCCCACACTAATAGTGTGCGATTCGCATTACTGTGTCAAGTCATATAACAGCGACATGCAGACATGGAGCAAAAATGGTTACAAAGATGACACAGGTGCCACAATAAAGCATAAAAAACTTTGGGAACAAGTAGTTTTTTTACAGAAAGAACTACAAAAGACTCACGTGATACACGCACTGAGTCATCGACGTGATGGCGTTCACGTTGCAGGGAATTTATTGGCTAACACAGCCACAGCGGAAGCGGTTCAACCGGCTTCCGTAGCCACTAAAAAGTGTTCAGAAAAACAAATAGATGGAGAAACCATGCTAGCGGTAAACGCGTCATTAAAAGGCGATTATGCAGCATTACTTCTCAAATATCCACTCAATAATACATACATATTTGATGCAAACTCCGTTCCTTAGGCTCGAATCCCTGGAGTGGGGGATAGAGTAATTCCAAACACGAACCAGAGAGTTTTCTTTATTGAAGATGCACACATGGGATTGGGTCTGAGGCACCAAGGACCTAATTAGGCCTAACCTGAACCATTGTTCCTTAAATAAATATCCTCAGGACCTAATTAGGCCTAACCTGAACCATTGTTCCTTAAATAAATATCACTTTATCCCAGGTTCTACTTTGTGGGTTTCCCTTGTTTATAAAAAACATGAGGCACCAAGAGATCCTGAAATCTCTGATAGAATTACAATCAAATTACTGGTGGCCGGGAATGAGCGTAGATATCTACAATTTTGCAAGAAATTGTGAGGACTGCAACAGAGATCGCAGTTGTGAACCGGACCAGACATCAGCCCAGATACCACTATTAGAGAGCATCAGGCGATCTATAACGCAGAAATCCAGCCGGAGAAATGCGTCCCCATAATTATTAAGACTGAATTCACTTAAAAATGTAGACCACAGCGCTCGGCTGACGCCAGAACTGTTATAAAAGATTTGTGAGTCTTTATCAGCACATACGCATTTAACATGCCACATTCTGACCAGGGTCCTGCGTTTAGCTCTCGAGATTACAAAGAGGCAATGTCCAGCATGGGCATTGCCTTGCAGTACTCTTCTCCCTTCCATCCTAAGGGAAATGCGGTAGTGGAAAGAAAAAACCGTGACATAAAGCAATCTATAACGGCGAGGGTATTAGGTTCGGGTGATGGGTGGGTCAAACATTTAATAAGTGTCCAACGTAGTCTTAACAACATGCAAAGAAATTCTCTAAAAGGTTTCAGTCCGTATGAGCATTTGTTTGGAACTAGAATGAGAATTCAGGATTTGGATTGTCATACTTCAGTGGTAGAAGAAAAAACCTTTGACATCAAAGATCGTTTGGCTGTTTTACAGGACTTGAATGAAACAAGAAAAAGTCTAAGTAACATAAAGTTTAAGCCAACGACCCCTGAAGAACCACCTGTCCCAGCAAGACCTGTCTGGATTCCAAAGATTGGTGATCTGGTCAGAGAAAAGATCGCAGTGAAGAAGGAATTTGGGCCTTCTTACAGAAAAGCAGTACCTGTCTTAGCTGTCAGCGGAACAAGATCAGTAGTACTACTGCCACTTGCTGGTAAAAAGGAAAACAGAATTGTTTCCATTGATCTGGTGAAACCACAATCATGTGGCCAATAATAAGTAGTAGGCCAAGTGGACTCCCAAGAAATAGCAGAAGACCAAATTTTGCTACAATCCAAGAGTTTCAAACTGAAAGACTAATCACATTCGATAAACCAACAGTAAATAAAAAAGGACTATTCAACAAAGCAATGGAACTTGTGCCTCTTGAAACCAAAATTGCAACAATTGGTGAAGGTTCACCAATCTACAACGATGTAGCTTCAGAATGTACAAATGTAACAAAAGAAAATGCAAAGATCAACGGAAATCCGGAAGCGATCCCACCAGTTGACAGAACTGCATCTGGCTATTTTATCAACTTTGATGACTTTTCCGATGATCCAAGTGAGACAAGCCAGCAACAAAAACTTTCAAAGAGAAAATGACCGAGCTGTTTGAGAAACTAAATTTGGCATCCCTTTTGAACTATCGACGGACCGCTGCTCATTTTCCAGCTTTAAAATTGTCTGACACGTTGTCCGACGTCTTGGAAACTACTCTGACCGCGTGGAGTTGATTCTTTGGGAGGCTCACCCCCTGCCTGGTGGTCGTTTCGATTGAGGACCGACACTCTCTCTACCTATTAAATAGTCGGGTAGCAAGGTTCCCTACAACTGTGAGCCACTGACTGCTCTATAGACTGTACGTCTGAATCTACTAGACCCGGTTTTCGTTACTCGTGCCATTCTTCATTAAAATGGGATAGGAATTCAGATTATTACTCTGAATTAGGATTTTAACCCTGCATGACCATTAATTTGAAGTATTAACTTGGTACCTATAATTCCAGAACAAGAAATACATATATGAAACCAATGATTTATTTGCGCCCTGACGAAGGAGTCTAGGACAAAAATTCCTTTCCAAAACGCTTGTTGGCGCTTCTTTTGATTTTCCTATGTTTTTGTACTTTATATTGATATGAATTGTAATCTGGAGCTTTTTTCTATATTTTTGTATTATATATTGATATGAATTGTTATCTATTGGTTACATTTTGAATATTGTCTGTTGTGAGTTGGTGATTGTGGTGAAACTGGTTGTTTGGATGAAATATATGAGTGATTCTGACTGACTGGGTATGTCTGCCTGTGAATTTGGTTTTTTGGGGGGTTCTTCTTTTTGTATATAATATAAATATGTATATATAGAACAATTGTAGTCTTGTGTGGTCACGAGTATGAGTTTATGTTGCTATTATGTTCTAAAGTATCAGAAAAATACATAAATAAAATTTGACAATATTTTTTGAATCACTTCTGTTTGTGGGACAATGTTATTCTTCATGCGAATGTAGGATGCACCACCGAGTTTAAAGTATTTCTAAGTGAAGGGCCTGTTCTTGCTCTTCACCTACTAAAAGAGACATATCTGATCTCACCATGGATTGAATTTTGGATTGTGTTAGGTGTACTTTTCCTCCTGCTTTGGCTCATCATGGTTTTATGTTTGGGTAGATTCATTGATGGAAAATATAGTACAATGGACACAGCAAGTCAGAACATCAACTTGGTCCTAAAGTCTCACAGATCCTCTCATATCAGGAAATGAGAACTGTCATCAGTGAACATCACAGCCAACTCAATACCCGGGGGTATTGCGTGGGACAAAACTGACTATGATATTTATGGCTCGATTGAGCTCTTGAAGTATCCACGCCAGTTCAAGATTTCCTTAAGTGACTTTGTGATACCAAGTTCCTTTTCTGATGATTGGGACTTTGAAAATATCAATAATATGATGTCAGATTTAGTAATGTCAGCTAAATTTACAGAACATGATTATTTACAGGGTTCATCAAATTATGAAGAATTATCCTGTTACAACCACTATGGTCATCACTATTTGCATAAATCTGCACAACCTAAAAATATTTTTACTCACAATCAATGGAAACACTGCCCAACCCCACCTAAAGGAAGTTCTAAAACATTTTTGGAGAAATTTCCATACTTCTTAGGTTTTAACATCAGTGATGCAGAAACATTTTATTTTAAAACGTTAAATAAGACAGGCTGACAAATACTAAACTGATTTATTCTGAAAAGTTTTATGACAAAATGCATACATTTGGTTTTGAATTTTGGAAAACAAAAACCATCTGGGGAACAAAAGACTGGCAGGTACAAGGTCTAGAATCATTATTTAGAGCCTGCATGATCCCAGAACGAATAATATTCCTGAATGATACCATTCAACAAACTACTTGTCTTTGTTTAGCTAAGATAAAAGACTTAAATAAACTCTATTCCGAAGCTCATACCGGATTTCAATAGCACTACAGATGTGGAAATAGTTGATCTGGCCCACTTACACAAACAACTGTCAAGATAGATTCCTGAATAAAAGACAGGGGTTCAAAATAACCAGGCCAGACCCAAGATATTCCCAGAGACAACATCCAGGGATAGTTACAGCATACAGTGTAGGGAAATTATGCCTTGAGTGGCTACAGAAATCCACACTGGCTGAAATTAAGCAACACTTGACTTTACTTGAAGAAGGTGCTGACTTGCGTGATTTCATAATGGGACCTCGCAAACACCGTCAAAAACGTTTCATAGCGGCTGGTATATATGCTGCATACAACGAAGTATGGAAAGTAATGCAAATTGAAACAGCAGAAAAAATACGAGAAATTGATCGTATACATTTGGAAAAATCACTTTCCTGTTGTGGACAATGGGTTAACGACTCTGTCTTCCAGAATATATTCACTGGACAGTATTGTATCTTATGCCTTTTATATAATAGAGCAAGACTTGCTAATGTTACAACATGGTCAGTCCCAATTACGTTCTATTGTACAGCTTGGCTGGACGTTGCAAAACCTACGTTCAGGCTACGTGCCATGGCGTCTAATTAATGTAACGTCATTATTCTCTATCTTTAACCTTACTGATAAACAAATTCTGAGCATTGAAAAACTTGAGAGATTACCATTGACAATGTCAGAGAGACCTGTCATTGAATGGATAATACTTGGAACGATTACAATTCCGATAACAACTTTCCAGTTCAAATATTGCCAAGGATATATACCAGCAGGCCAGTATGAAAGGTTGGGTAAAGGATACATCAAATCAACCTGAGATTTACCTTACACCCAGAAATGTTATAGTGAAAGGAAAAAGGAGGTATTCCTTAGTGGTAATAATTGTAAAAAATCACTGAGTGCTACACTTCTGTGTCAAGGTATCAACTTGCATGGAGCATGCAAAGGGTCTTCGAATAACCTTTCATGTCACCTGCAAGGCACTCCTGCAACACAGACAGAACCATTTTTCAGACAGCTTTCCAATGGTAGCTACGTAAGCATGGGCGGAAAATCCGTTACGCTTGCGGATTTTGCGGATTTTTGGGAAGTTCGCAATCCGCGAGATTTGCGAATTTCCCGCAAAATCCGCAAATTCGCACGCAGCGGATTTTTTTTGCGGCTCGCGTCGTTGGTGATACAATTTTTGCGGCGTGCGGCGTTTATCATCGTTTGCCGAGTTGTTTTTCTCGATATTTTGCGAGTGCTGCGCTATTTTGGATCTTGCTGTGTGATCCCGCGGGAATTTGGCGAGCGCGATTACGTCATCGCGGCTTGCCAACTTGCACAGCGAGAGTTTGTCAACGCGAGTACGGCGAGATCACGTCTCGCGGTACTTCACAATTGCGAGATTTGAGATGCGGCGAGCAGCAACAATCTCGCACAAGGGAAAATATGAAATTTGCAATTCTGCACAAGAAATCCACCAGCAAGCAGCATAAACCTTCTTGAAATGATGATTTTTATCTGAATAAC
Source organism: Lissotriton vulgaris (assembly GCF_964263255.1). NCBI lineage: Eukaryota > Metazoa > Chordata > Amphibia > Caudata > Salamandridae > Lissotriton > Lissotriton vulgaris. The sequence goes on along the minus strand of NC_141694.1, from coordinate 393,534,458 downwards.
TCCTTAGGTTGACATTTGCCTGCACTTTTTTAGCGAGGAGTCCATTTTGGGGAGGGGGGAGGGGGGTGGGAGGAAGGAAGTGCCCCACAGTCTTCAACTTCCTGTTCCTGTCCAGCAGGCTCCTCCCAGTGCTTTGTCCATCTCCTGGTCACTTTTCATTTGGATCTGGAGCTGGAAGGATTACTTTTTGTGGATGCTGCTGGATATTTGGATTTGAGGCCTTTTTGACTTTCTTTGGATCACTGTTGGATTGGAAATTTTACGAGTAAGTTTGTTTGGGGCATTACAGTTGCTGCAACTAAATTTTGGAATTTTCGATTTTTGGGCTGTTTTGGGGCCTTTTGCCCAGGGGTACTCAGTGATGGGTGGACTGAGTCTTTCTGTGGGTTGTCTTGAACTTAAACATCATGGAGGGCATGGATGGATTGGGATTGTGCTGATTTTTCAGTGATTTTCGTTTTTTGGGGCTGTACTTGTGGCCTTTTCACCAGGGGTATTTAAGTCTAGCATGGGCCTAGTCTTTCTGTGGGCTGTCTTGAACTTAAACATCATGGAGGCCATGGATGGAATGGGATTGTGCTGATTTTTCAGTGATTTTCATTTTTTGGGGCTGTACTTGTGGCCTTTTCACCAGGGGTATTTGAGTCTAGCATGGGCCTAGTCTTTCTGTGGGCTGTCTTGAACTTAAACATCATGGAGGGCATGGATGGAATGGGATTGTGCTGATTTTGCAGTGTTTTTCGATTTTTGGGGGTGTTCATGGGGAGGGACAGGCCATGTGGCTGGTGGCCATTTTGAGTGCTGCTACAGGCACTGGCCATGTGCTGGGAGGCAAGTGGACATTTTGAATGCAGGCTTTGTTGTTAGGCCTGCAACCATTTTGCCTACTTTTCAACCTTTATGCCCAGGGGTAGTGAGTCTTGCATGGGCCTAGTCTTTCTGTGGGTTGTCTTGAATTTAAACATCATGGAGGGCATGGATGGATTGGGATTGTGCTGATTTTTCAGTGATTTTCGTTTTTTGGGGCTGTACTTGTGGCCTTTTCACCAGGGGTATTTGAGTCTAGCATGGGCCTAGTCTTTCTGTGGGTTGTCTTGAATTTAAACATCATGGAGGGCATGGATGGATTGGGATTGTGCTGATTTTTCAGTGATTTTCGTTTTTTGGGGCTGTACTTGTGGCCTTTTCACCAGGGGTATTTGAGTCTAGCATGGGCCTAGTCTTTCTGTGGGCTGTCTTGAACTTAAACATCATGGAGGGCATGGATGGAATGGGATTGTGCTGATTTTGCAGTGTTTTTCGATTTTTGGGGGTGTTCATGGGGAGGGACAGGCCATGTGGCTGGTGGCCATTTTGAGTGCTGCTACAGGCACTGGCCATGTGCTGGGAGGCAAGTGGCCATTTTGAATGCAGGCTTTGTTGTTAGGCCTGCAACCATTTTGCCTACTTTTCAACCTTTATGCCCAGGGGTAGTGAGTCTTGCATGGACCTAGTCTTTCTGTGGGTTGTCTTGAATTTAAACATCATGGAGGGCATGGATGGATTGGGATTGTGCTGATTTTTCAGTGATTTTCGTTTTTTGGGGCTGTACTTGTGGCCTTTTCACCAGGGGTATTTGAGTCTAGCATGGGCCTAGTCTTTCTGTGGGCTGTCTTGAACTTAAGCATCATGGAGGGCATGGATGGATTGGGATTGCGCTGATTTTTCAGTGATTTTCGTTTTTTGGGGCTGTACTTGTGGCCTTTTCACCAGGGGTATTTGAGTCTAGCATGGGCCTAGTCTTTCTGTGGGCTGTCTTGAACTTAAACATCATGGAGGGCATGGATGGAATGGGATTGTGCTGATTTTTCTGTTTTTTTCCGATTTTTTTGTGGTGTATAACTGAACTAATGTTCCTCTGTCTTCCATTGTTTTTAGGTGCACAAGACTCAAGAGAACCACCAGTGCCAGGAAGAAGTCCTGCAGCGGTGTGTGTGTGCAGCATATTATTATTATTATTATTATTAAAAAAAGATTTGGTACCGCGCACATTCACCAATTGGTTTCTTGGCGCTCAAGACCAGGCGGGAGAAGAACATTCAGGGTCAGAGCAGCTAACCATGCACCAGACGGAACAGGTGGGTTTTCAAAGAACTGCGAAAACAGCAATAGTCGGTGGACAAACGAATAACAAGAGGGAGGGAATTCCAGGTAGTGGGAGCAAGAAAAGAGAAACAAGCGCCCCCATGTTTTTTACGGTTGAACCTGGGAGTGATCAGCAGGTTGTGAGCCGACGATCTGAGGTGACGGGGCGGAACATAGGCATGCAAACAAGAAGAAATAAAAGCAGGGGCACAGGTAAACAGGGATTTAAAAACTGGTACAGGCCATTTTAAAGACACACCGTTGCGCAACTGGGAGCCAGTGTAGAGTCTTCAGCAAAGGGGTGACATGCTGATGTTTAGGTTGCTGAAAGATCAGCCTGGCTGCCTGATTCTGAACCAGTTGGAGTCGGGAAAGGTGAAAGGCAGGAACCCCCATGTATAGACAGTTGGCATAGTCTAGACGTGAGGTGATGAGGGCGAGGATAACAAGAATAAGGGCCTCTTGGGATAGAAACCTGCGAATCTTCCCGATTCGGCGGAGATGGAAAAAACAGGCCGAAGTGACGGTGTTGATGTGAGGCCGCATCGAGAGGTCACTAGAAATGGTAACCCCCAAGCTCTTCACGGTGTTTACTGGGCAAGGAGGGGAACCAAGAGCGGTAGGCCAAAAGTTGGGAGACCAGGGAGTGAGAGGACCGCCGGTCACCACCAACTCCGTTTTGCTTGGATTAAGCTTTAATTGGCTACGGTTCATCCACTCATAAATAAAGAGCATGGCATTTTGAAAATTGGAACAAGAGGAAGGGGAAGAATTAATAGGAAAAATAAGCTGCAGATCATCTGCGTAATTGAAAGCAGTAACTGAAAACTGACGAAGGGAGACAAGAAGGGGCTGCATATAAAGATTAAACAAAAGCGGGGACAAAGCAGAACCCTGGGGGACACCACAGGAGAGAGAAGATAGGGGGGCAGAGAAAGAGGAAAGGCGAACAGATTGAGAGCGAGAATGGAGAAAAGATACCACCCATGACAGGGCCAGGCCAGAGATGCCAGCATTTCTGACACGGTCGACCAGGATTCCATGGTCGACCGTGTCAAATGCGGCTGAAAGGTCTAAGAGTACAAGGGCCTGGGCCGAGTTCTTGTCAGCTCCCTGTTTCAGCGTGTCCATGACTGCCACCACCACTGCCTCAGTGGAGTGAGCAGGTCTAAAACCGGCTTGCCGATCGTCGAGGAAGTGGGTTTCCTCGACGAAGGCACTGAGGCAGCGGGTGACATAAGTCTCCAAGACCTTACCCAGGTAAGGGAGGAGGGAGATAGGACGGTAGTTTGCCAACGTGGTAGGGTCAAGACCAGGTTTTTTGAGAATGGGGACCACCACAGCGCTTTTAAAAGCATTGGGGACAGAGCCTGACAAGAGAGATTTATTTAAAAGATCAAGAGGGGGGCCGGGACAGGCCACAAAGGCAGCTCTTAGAATAGACGTAGGACAGCAATCATTAGGCGAGCCAGAGCTCACAGTCTGAAGTAGTGAAAGAAAAATGTCCAAAGAGATAGGGGGAAATTTAGAGAAAGAATGAGGATTCGAGGAAGGGAGAACAGAATCATGAGATAGAGTTGTAGAGGGAATGTTATTTTTGATCGCGGAAATCTTGTCAGAAAAAAAAGAATTAAGAGAATTGCACAGGGCTTGAGAAGGTAAGGGCTGGGGAGTGACCCGGTCAGGAAGGGAAAGCTCAGCTACAATAGAAAAAATTTCTTTGGACTTGGATGCCGAGGTCAAGACCTTCTGAGAAAAATAGGAGAGTTTGGCCGAAATGATCGATTTTTTATACGTTTTTAGTAGATCAATGTAACTGATTTTAAGTAAAGGGTCATAATTACGCCGCCAACGGCGCTCAGCCTGTCTAAGGCGAAGTTTGTCCGCCTTCAGAGTAGAAGTAAACCAGCGCTGAGCGTCGTGGGGACGTTTAGACTTAACAGTTTTGATGGGGGCAACGACGTCACAGGCAGAGGACAGCCACTGATCGAGAGAAGTTGCTTGTGAATTCAAATCAGAATAGTCAGAAAGAGATGTTGAGGCAAGAATAGAATGAAAGCGGGGAATGTCAGCATGTTTCCAGTTTCGAGCCTGAAAATTATGAGGGACCGGAGGGCAGGTAGACAGAAATAGATGTAAGGAAAAGGAAACGAAGAAATGATCGGACCAGGGACAGGGATAAACCAAGGGGGGGAAATGTCAGAGTTGGTGGACCAGATCTGGTCTAATATATGGCCTTTATTATGTGTGGCAACAGAGATGTGTTTGGAGAAGTTTAGGCCAAGCAATGAGTCAGTGAACTCACGGGAGAGGGAAGATTCTTGGGGGTCTGATGGCCAATAATTAAAGTCGCCTACCACTAGAACCCTGGCAGAGTTGATGGCTATCTGCGAAATCATATTGCTAAATAGGGATGGGAAAAGGGGCATATTGACCGGGGGACGATAAACTAATATGCATGTTGGTAAATTTCAATGTAAGAATGTCCGTATTGGCTATGAGTGGAGTAGAGAGGGTAATGAATTGTAGGTGAGAGCGAATAATGGCGGCAACTCCGCCGCCAGGTCTGCCGGAGTTTCTATTAGAATGGAGGATATAGTAACTCGCAGGAATGGCGGCCAAGATATCTGGGTAAGAGTCAGCATTTAACCAAGTTTCCGTAAGGAGCAAGATGTCAATGAGACCTCCTTCGAAAAGTTGGAATATGTCTAATTGGTGTTTGGGAAGGGAACGAGTATTGAGATAGAGTAGTGAGAGGGGATCTCGGCCGCTGGGGCGGGACTGAGTCAGCCGAGGTGCGGCGGGAGGGGGAAGGGAAGAGGGGAGGGAAGGGGAGGGAGGAATTGTAGACGGGGGTGAGAATAGGATATTATGTCCAAGAATGGTAGCTATGACATGGGGAGCAAGGGAGACATGATGGGATAAGGCACGAAGTGCCTTTGAGGAGTAGACCAGACGTGGAACAGCATGCGTGGCCCCTGGCCTCAGTCAGTCGCGGACGGGCGCAGACGGGCTCGACTTATGCGCGACTTTGGCGTGAAGTCGGCGCTCCCGCTGCGCTCATCCGCTGCGCTTCCTCCAGATGGCCATTTATACCGTCCAACGTGAGACACTAGACCGCTCACCTGCGCGGTCTGGAGGCAGGGCGGAAGTGCCGAGAAGCGGAAGTGGCGCTCTTGCAGGGACCCTCCGCAACAAACGGCACACAGCCGGGGCGGACCGGGGTCAGGAGCGGGTAAGTGACAGAAGAAAAGTGCGCGTCACAGCATGAATGCGAGCGCTGTCAGCCTTCGCGCAGAGCAACAGAGCAGGGGTGAGTACACGTCCGCTGAAGCTAGTATTCAGCTTCAGAACACCAGAGATATTAAAATCCTAAGAGCAACAGCTCTAAGTCAGCTGGGGGAAATTAAAAACACATGTCGGCCGTGCTGGTGCACACGAGTGGTCTTCAGGCCACAGAGTCAACGCGACGTCACGTCTGGCCTCAGACAACTCTACAATTCGTGCAACTGCGGCCTGCTGTCTGACCTGCTCTGAAGAAGATGGCCCCAAAAAAAGTTCTCCGTAGCTCCTCTAGCAAGAAAGTTGCTAGTAAGGAGCAGAAGAAGCAAGTTACCAAGGAAGCTGGTGTGCCAACCGGCACGTTTTTTGGGAGCAAAAAAAAAAGTACGCCTGCAGCAGCAGCAGGATCTGCTGGGGACCACGCTGGGAGTAGCACCCCTGCTCCATTGGGTTCAGTGCCTCCACCACCACGCCAACTTAAGTCAAAGCCCTTGAGTGCTTCAGAGGCAGTCAGTGTACTTCTCCAATCACCATCGACCAGTGATGTTGGCTCATCGCAAGAAAGTAGCAGCAATGTCCCTGAATCAACACAGGTTGTTGTAACTCGTCTGACAAGTGTTGAACAACCACAGCCGCAACAACAACACCATGTGCAAGTACACACCCAAGTACACGTGGAAGGAGAGGCAGCAAAAGGAGATGCGCAAGCAGAGGTGCATGGAGGGTCACAAGTGCCCACAATAGTTGTTCCTCCCGAAGTAGGGGCACATCAGGAAATCGACAATGAAGCCGAGGTATCATTGGAAGCCACTCCTCCTGATGATCATTCACTGTCTTCCACATCCCTAGCAAGGAAAAGATCAAGGGGGGTGTCTACATCTTCTTCAAGCCCACCTCCTTCTGATGATACGGATCCAGCTTGGGAACCACCACTGCGGTCTGAGAGTGAGGCACACCATGATCTGACAAAGGTACCTAAGCGTAAAAGGAAGGTCGTCGAAAAACTCATAGCTATGGAGTGTGATGAGGCTCAACAAGAAGTGACAGATACTGCTGGTGATGAAGCTCTCACGATGACGACGAGCCAGTCATCACAAAGGTCACTGCAGCCCCACCGGGCATGCCGCAAAGAGACATTTTGACCCTATCCCGAGAAGCTGCTGAGCGTGATGATGATGTCGACGAGGAGGCAATGGAAATGGAAACACAACAATCATTAGATTTGGAGTTAAGTAGTACACCAACACCTACCGCTTCCATATTTCTTTCTCGCAAGAAGGTACCCACCTCGACCTCAATTCGTGGTGGTGAAAGTGCAAAACGTACTGAAGTTCGGCAATCCACATCCTCCACTTCATCTGGCATTAGCAGAAGGACCACCACCACCAGTATCGCCGCCTCCTCCGGCCCCCAAAGACATTTAAAGTCTCTAGTTTGGGACTTCTTTAGTGTTTGCCCCAAAATGGAAAACGTAGCCATTTGTAGCATTTGTAAGCTTCGAGTTAGTCGTGGTAAGCTTGGTTCTAACTATGGTACCGGAGGCCAGAGAGGTCATCTTAAGAGAGCGCACCCTGTCCAATGGTTTCCGCACCTAGAGGCATTCAAGGAAGCCGGAATTGCACGTAATGAAAACGTTGATTTTTCATCTGATGATGACGAGGAGGAAGAAGACGATTCAAACACTTCACTTACACCCAGTACCCCTGTCAGCAGCACACCCCATGTGAGGTACACTAAGAGTGTGGGAGAGAGTGAGACATCAATGCGGAAAAGTTCATCAGCGAGCGTAACTGGGTCGAAGATATCATCATCATCCCGTAAATCCTTGGTCCAGGGCAACATTAAAAAGATGTTGTTTACAGAAGTGCAATATGAACGCAACCACCCACTGACGCGTCTGTATAACACTAAGCTGGCTAAAATGCTAGCTCTGGACCTTCTCCCTTTTTCTTTTGTAGAAGGGGTTGGTTTTCTAGAATTAGTGGCAGCGCTCTGCCCTAAATGGAAGGTTCCTAGCCGGTTCTATTTTGCCCGAGTTGCGGTTCCAGCACGACATGAAGATGTTCTGAAGGTGATTGGGGCAGCTTTGCAGAAGAGTGCTGTTCACACTATACATATGACAACAGACATGTGGACCAGTGGCGCAGGCGCTGATTACATGTGCATCACTGCACACTGGGTCTCTTTTTCAGGGGCTAAAGCAAAGCTAAACACAGGTGTTGACACGGACATTGTCTTTAAAGCTGCTCGGAAACATACAACACTAGCCATGTTTGGTTTGGAGAAACGTCACACAGCAGAAAACATTTTGGATGTCTTTAACACAAAGGTCCTTAACTGGCTGTCCCCACTAAAACGCCAGGTTGGTTATGTTTCCACGGACAATGGCGCCAATATAGTTAAGGCCATGAGGGACGGTAACTATTTCAGAGTGCCGTGTTTGGCGCAATGTATAAACCTGGTTGTCCAAAAATTCTTGGGTAATAAAGGCAGTGCAGCGTACAGCGTATTGGACACCTGCCGAAAAATGTGCAAGCATTTCAGCCAATCTTTTAAGGCCCGGAAGCAGCTGAGGAGCCTGCTATATCAACGTAAAATGCCAGTGAAAGCACTCATCCAGGAGGTGGTAACACGTTGGAACTCAACCTTCTACATGCTTGAGCGTCTGTATGAGCAGTATACGGAACTCGATCAATATTTCCTTACAGAGGGTACAGAGGAGCTGAGGATGGGTGCGGCGCAATGGAACATAGTTCAAAGCCTGACACGCATGCTTCGTCCTTTTGAGTTCTTCACGCGTGCAGTCAGCAAGGAGGACTGTAATTTGGGAAAAGCTATCCCATTGTTGTACATGCTGGAGGACCAACTGAAGGAGGTGTGTTCTGTGTTTGAAAAAGATGTAAAAAACCAAGACTCTTTTCTTCTGGCTGAGAAATTATTAGAGCTCCTACAAGGTGATGAACGTCTTAAAAAGATCCACTCAGAAGAGCATTACATTTGTGCTACTATTCTGGATCCACGCTACAAAAAGGCGCTGGCAGGCCAAGCATTCTTTCCTTTTGATGATGAACATGTTCCAAAGTACAAACATTGGCTAGCCTTGTCAGCCAAGAGGTTTGAAAGAGAACGGCTGGAAATTGAAGGAAATGGCAGTACATCAGCAGGCCATCCCCAGTCAAAACAATCCACTTCTGCACCTGTGGCTGTGGCACAAGTGACCTCTCAGCCGTTAAAGACACCGGCAACCGGATCATCTGCACGAGGCACAACAGAAACATTGGAGGCTGAAGAGGATTGGCTAGCTCTGCGTGGGTTTGGTTCTCAAAAGGTCAGAGGCACAGCAAGAGCTAAGCAAAATGGAGGAACCTTGGATGAGGACCTTGAGTCGATGGTGAAGGACTATCTGAATGACTCAACAGAGGTCTATGTTAATTCTGACCCATTGGCGTATTGGCATGGGAAAAAAGAATTGTGGCCACAGCTCACCAACCTGGCTTTAAACTACTTGTCTTGCCCACTCGCAAGCGTGTCTTCTGAACGGGTTTTCAGTGCTGCTGGTGGCATTGTAACTCCCAAACGGAGCCGCCTCTCGCCCAAAAATGTGGAGAGGTTAACAATGATCAAGATGAATCAGCACCTCATACCACCAGATTTCAGAGTACGAGAAAGCGTGCCGGATGAAGAGGAGGTGGCCAGCAACATAGATGAGGGAATTTCTACTCTGTCAGGTGACACTGAGCTCACCCTGCCTGAATTCGCAGAGTATGATGACGAAGCCTTATTCTCATTCCTGGACCGTGATACCGAGCCCTGAAAATGAGACAACGAATCAATAACTTTCTTTTTCGTCCTTATTCACTTTTATTCCTGTGTGTCTGTCTTTCTTTGTTGTGCACAGTTAATATATTTCAAACTTTAATCAGATAATCACAAAAACAAGCCCATCAGCAGAACTGTCTTCACTGGTTTGCTAATTGATTTGAAGTTGCCGCAGTCTGCATTCCTCAGGTTCACAAGTTCAGAAGAACATGCTCCTCTATCCTCCTCCTCCAGACTCCTATTTCCATCAAACCAGAGGGCTGGTTTACGCCCAATGAAGAAAGACTCAGCACTTGTGGGGGTGTTGTTGTACCTCTTTGCAGGTGAGTTGACGGCTCTGGGACCATTGTTGGGAAGCTCTAATACCGGATAAAAGTGGTTTGGACCAAATCCCAGGCGGAATTTTTTGTGTGTTTTTGATGACTTGCTTGCCTTTGAGGTGCTCTTAGGGGGGGTTCTATCTGTTTGTGGGTGAGTTTCGTGGTCTGGGAGCACTGCTGGGACACTCTAATCTTGATTGCATTTGCTTTTCAGGAAATCCGTGGTGGCAACCCCGACTTATGGCCTAGCTACGCAGCGCGTTTGGACCGAAGGCCGAGAAATATTGCAAGTATGAGATTTTGCTTTTGGCCTGTTTGGGGGTGTTATGCTTCTTGGCGGGTGGGTTGGCGGGTCTTGGGGCATTCCTGGGAAGGTCTAATACCGGGTAGAAGTGGTTGGGACAAAATCCAGGCCGATTTTTTTTTGGCTATTTCTGACATTTTGCTCAATGTAGCGTTTTCGGGGGCCTGTTTGGGGGGCTTCCTGGTGTTTGTGAGTGGGTTTCGGGGTCTGGGCGCACTGCTGGCTATATATACTTTACTTTGCAAGAGGTTTGAAGCAAATCCATGGTGGCAGAGGGGAGTTAGGGCCTAGCTGCAGAGCGCGCGCGGAGTGATTTGGGAAATTTGTGAAAAACTGACAGTCCCCATTTTTGTACTTTTGCTCTTTGGCTGTTTGGGGGTCTTCTACTCGTTTTCTCCTGGGTTGACGGCTCTGGGGCCATTGCTGGGAAGCTCAAATACCGGATAAAAGTGGTTTGGACCAAATCCCAGGCGGAAATTTTTTGTGTTTTTGATGACTTGCTTGCCTTTGAGGTGCTTTTAGGGGGGGTTCTGTCTGTTTGTGGGTGAGTTTCGTGGTCTGGGAGCACTGCTGGGACACTCTAATCTTGATTGCATTTGCTTTTCAGGAAATCCGTGGTGGCAACCCCGACTTATGGCCTAGCTACACAGCGCGTTTGGACCGAAGGCCGAGAAATATTGCAAGTATGAGATTTTGCTTTTGGCCTGTTTGGGGGTGTTATGCTTCTTGGCGGGTGGGTTGGCGGGTCTTGGGGCATTCCTGGGAAGGTCTAATACCGGGTAGAAGTGTTTGGGACAAAATCCAGGCCGATTTTTTTTTGGCTATTTCTGACATTTTGCTCAATGTAGCGTTTTCGGGGGCCTGTTTGGGGGGCATCCTGGTGTTTGTGGGTGGGTTTCGGGGTCTGGGCGCACTGCTGGCTATATATACTTTACTTTGCAAGAGGTTTGAAGCAAATCCATGGTGGCAGAGGGGAGTTAGGGCCTAGCTGCAGAGCGCGCGCGGAGTGATTTGGGAAATTTGTGAAAAACTGACAGTCCCCATTTTTGTACTTTTGCTCTTTGGCTGTTTGGGGGTCTTCTACTCGTTTTCTCCTGGGTTGACGGCTCTGGGGCCATTGCTGGGAAGCTCAAATACCGGATAAAAGTGGTTTGGACCAAATCCCAGGCGGAACATTTTTTGTGTTTTTGATGACTTGCTTGCCTTTGAGGTGCTTTTAGGGGGGGTTCTGTCTGTTTGTGGGTGAGTTTCGTGGTCTGGGAGCACTGCTGGGACACTCTAATCTTGATTGCATTTGCTTTTCAGGAAATCCGTGGTGGCAACCCCGACTTATGGCCTAGCTACGCAGCGCGTTTGGACCGAAGGCCGAGAAATTTTGCAAGTATGAGATTTTGCTTTTGGCCTGTTTGGGGGTGTTATGCTTCTTGGCGGGTGGGTTGGCGGGTCTTGGGGCATTCCTGGGAAGGTCTAATACCGGGTAGAAGTGGTTGGGACAAAATCCAGGCCGATTTTTTTTTGGCTATTTCTGACATTTTGCTCAATGTAGCGTTTTCGTGGGCCTGTTTGGGGGGCTTCCTGGTGTTTGTGGGTGGGTTTCGGGGTCTGGGCGCACTGCTGGGACACTCTAATCTTGATTGCATTTGCTTTTCAGGAAATCCGTGGTGGCAACCCCGACTTATGGCCTAGCTACGCAGCGCATTTGGACCGAAGGCCGAGAAATATTGCAAGTATGAGATTTTGCTTTTGGCCTGTTTGGGGGTGTTATGCTTTTTGGCGGGTGGGTTGGCGGGTCTTGGGGCATTCCTGGGAAGGTCTAATACCGGGTAGAAGTGGTTGGGACAAAATCCTCGCGGAAAAGCCTTTTGGCACTTTTTGTAACTTAGAGTTCGTTAGGGTTAGCCCTCGCAGCAGGATTGCATGTGTTTCGGGGTGTTCTAGATTTTTGCAACTGAGTTCTGGGGTCTTAGAGCACTTGTGAGAATGTGTAATTTTGGTTGCAAGTCATTTGAAGAAAATCCATGGTGGGAAAGGGGGGATTTAGCATAGTTAAAGAAAGCCTTTGCCACTATTCTTAACTTAGGGTTCGTTAGGGTTAGCAGTATTTCAATTGCATGTGTTTGAGTGGGGGGGATTTCGAGTCTTGGAGCGATGCTGGCTATGGATACTTTTGCTTGGTTGCTTGCAAGTGGTTTGAATGCAATCCACGGTGGGTAAGGGGTAATTAGTAAGGGGGTACTTCGGCCTACTTTTACTTTCAAAGTAAGTTTTGTCACCAGTTTTCTGCTAGGCCTCGTTTTTTGAGATTTGATTGGGGGTCTTCTACATTTTTGCGACTGGCTTTAGTAAGGGTCTGGGTGGGAGCACTGCTAGGAAGATCTAATTTTGTTCTAAAACACAGTTTACAGTACACCTAGCTTGAGGGGAAAGATCCGCTACATTAATTTGCCCCTACTTATTTATACTTCAAAAGGTGACTCAGACAGAGTACGCACTTTCAAAAATATTGTACTGTCTACTAGGAAAATCAAAGTGTGACTTTTTGCACTCCACAGCCTACATACCTTATATTTATTTATCAGTGGTGTTGTAATATTATATCACTTCCTGTTTTTCGTTGCATAATTACAGGCCGGGTTTCAGTCTCTGCAATGGGGAAAAAAGGATGGAGTCAGGCTTCACATTAGCGAGCCACAATTCAGCATCAGGCAGGCAGTGGACAGGGTGTCTTCTGGTGACCAACATCGATGGACGAAGCGTCGGCTGCAATGGAGGAGTGTCGCTAATAAGAGGATTTTTTTTCTGCAGGCAACTTACTTACCACTTCCAACAGGACAACTACAACAACATAGATACAGTATCCCTTGCCTTTTTCTCTGACTGTGACTGCATTTCTTGGATCTCTCTCTGCTTCTAAATTGATCCCTTAACACATCACTTACTCCACTCCACTATCACATCTGCACCACACATAGTCATTTGTAAGTGCTCCTACGTAATTCGCAAGTCGCAGCACGCCCCAGCCCGTAGAGAACTGGGATGGCCCCAATGATGAAGCATGTCACCAAGGGGCAACCCTGGTGAGTGAGGGGACACCTAGAAAAAAAGCAATTTCTCCTTTTCTATCTACTATACCTTCCAGACCAACCCCATTGAGTGTTGTTGTGAATGGATTTATAGTGACCAGCAAGGCTCTCAGGTATCTGGCTACAGAGACCTTATGTTGAATATAGTTATCAATATTTCAACCCACGCCCTGTACTGTCGCATTCTTTCTTCCACAGTTGTCGAAAGTACTACTTACTTTTCACTGACATGCATGCAGTAGTGCATGCACTTTCAAAGATTGATGGATAGGTTTGTACCCAAAGAATTGTTTATGTTCAATTGTTTGTCTATGCTGTGCTTTTTTTACAGGGTGTCTTCTGGTGACCAACATCGATTGACGAAGCGTCGGCTGCAATGGAGGAGTGCCGCTAATAAGAGGATTTTTTTTCTGCAGGCAACTTACTTACCACTTCCAACAGGACAACTACAACAACATATATACAGTATCCCTTGCCTTTTTCTCTGACTGTGACTGCATTTCTTGGATCTCTCTTTGCTTCTAAATTGATCCCTTAACACATCACTTACTCCACTCCACTATCACATCTGCACCACACATAGTCATTTGTAAGTGCTCCTACGTAATTCGCAAGTCGCAGCACGCCCCAGCCCGTAGAGGACTGGGATGGCCCCAATGATGAAGCATGTCACCAAGGGGCAACCCTGGTGAGTGAGGGGACACCTAGAAAAAAAGCAATTTCTCCTTTTCTATCTACTATACCTTCCAGACCAACCCCATTGAGTGTTGTTGTGAATGGATTTATAGTGACCAGCAAGGCTCTCAGGTATCTGGCTACAGAGACCTTATGTTGAATATAGTTATCAATAATTCCACACACGCCCTGTACTGTCGCATTCTTTCTTCCACAGTTGTCGAAAGTACTACTTACTTTTCACTGACATGCATGCAGTAGTGCATGCACTTTTAAAGATTGATGGATAGGTTTGTACCCAAAGATTTGTTTATGTTCACAATTGTTTGTCCATGCGGTGCTATTTTTTCTTGTCTCCCAAAACCTTTCCCAAAAACCCCCGTACCCATCCATTTTTCAAACCCTAACCCTCTTCCTCTGGGCTGTGTGGTTTTGATTGATGTGTGACTAAATTACAGCAATAAATCCACACACTTGCTGGGGAGGATAAGGTGATAGCAACAGGCTGGTGAAGAAATCCGAGGATATATTCTTACTCTGCTTGACAAAGACCCATGGCTAATGTCAAAGAACTTCAACCGAATTAGTTATACTTTAACATTTGTTAGGCTACAATGTGGCACTGTTCTAGTGTACTTCTGTCACCTGCTATATTCTCTATTGTACCGTTGTATTCCTCAGGAGGACAAACCAGATTTCATTTTCTTTTTTTTCATAGGCATGCAACTGCCACTGTGTCACACCACTAGTACCACCGCTATGAGGACATTTTATCCGCCCAGGATTGCCAACCTTATTTGCTGTTTCCCGTGGAGCCAGCCCTGGGCCTAGCCTACTTGCAAACAGAAATTACAGGTAAGATAGGCGTTTGGTTGGAGGTAGTATAATGGAGTATTAGGAGAGACGAGAGATTTGATTGACGGTAGTACTACTAAAGTCCTAGGACTATTCAGGAAAACAAACTTACTGTTAAACCCCCACCCACCAGACTCAAAAGCAGTAAAAAACAGGTATGGTCAGATAAAGTTTCAAAAAGTATATTTTTATAGCCCTAACAAAAGAATCTCCTGCAAGACCCTCCCTAACCCCAACGATTGTCCTTCAAAAGTCCCCAAAAATCCCAACTCCCAATTCCCACCCCCCAAAAGTCTCTAAAAAAGGGGCAAGGGACACTATGGCAGGGTGCTGTTGGAATTAGCAGCCAGGGCATCATGCTCCTTGCGGAGGGTGGCAAGTTCGAAGCGGAGGCCCTCCACCACGTTCTTATAGTTATGGACCTCCTGCTCCAAGTAGGACAGTCTGAGGGATAAGCGGCGCCGGTGTGCCTTGCAAATCCTGTGAGGGGCAGCTGCTTTCTTTGCTGCTTGGCGGTGGCGTTTGGCTTTGGTAGCCCGGCTCCGTACCGCTGGAGCACTGCGCTGGCTGGCAGCCCGCACAGAGGAGGATGCAGCTGTCCCAGTGGACGTTGTTGTTGTACCAGACTGCGTCTCCTCCTCCTCCAGGGCCACCAGCCGCCGATATTCAGCGACAGTGGCATCCAGCCTCCGTTGCCGGGCCATTCGCGCCAGCTCCTTCCTCCTTGATGGTGTCTTGGATTTGGAAGGAGCAACTACATGAAAAAAGAAAGACTTAGTCTGTAACCAATGCTCCTTAAGATTAACACAAAATGATTGAGCAGAAAGTTGTCACAGTGCAAGTAGCAAATTGAAAGCACAGTACATAACTATTGAGGACAGTATCTATGTAACCTCCGACTTCTTCATCCTTGCTCTAACATTAGTGGGAGTTTCAGGAACAAATTCTACGAGCACTATGGACTTCCATTACAGTCGACTATGACAGTACACCACTCTTATTCTTCTTCTTCTCTCTTGTTTAGGAAAATTGGTACGTTATCTTATGCAAGCCGGCATAATGCCAGCGCAGTGAACTTGCACCCGAGAAAAACAGACGCACACCATGGTGAGTGAGACAGACTTGCGTTACTGTACCGGTCCAGTACATGCAGGTGGTGAAGCTCTTACTTTTCTATTACGGGTGGCACTGAGAATACTCTGTTAAAAGGGCTACTGCTTAATTAATTTAGCTTTCACCCTACAGTGCAAATGAGTATTAGAAAAGGAAAATGAAGAAGCTAAATTATCTGATTATCTATCACTTCACATGGGATGTATTTGATGACATATGGGATGACTTTAGGTGCTTTGCTTATTTTTGAGTGAACAGTGATACCCCCACACATGAATGACGTACTACTACTAAACTAAAGTTATTAAGGGAGGTAGGGAGTGTCCACCATAATAACCGGATATATGCTGTGCTTGCAGTTGCAATACAAACTACTGCTACTATTCATGGTAGTCTTTGGACAACGTTACAACTTCTTTTCCTTGCCTTTCCTACACTGGAACGGACGTGCGGGTGCGGTGTTACATGCTCTTCAAAGTAACACTTACTTCATCCAGTGACCGTCTACTCTCTCTAGATACACATATGCTATCAAAGAGTCAGATAGTACCATGAATGATCCAGGCATCCATCCATTCAAAGTATATTGCACACATACAGTTTCTGTCTCACCCACCCAGGCTGTTCTCCTTCCACCCATCCTTGCTTCATCATTCACCCAGCCATGCACCATACCATTTTCTTACCTTCCCAGCCACCTCGGGGACCAAGCAAACACATATCATTCTTCTTTGCCAGTCATCATTACATTTCTCGTGCTTCCACACTTACTTACACCCTTCTTTCGCTTTTCGTTCATCCCATCCATCAAGTTCACCTCAGATCTGATTGGGATTCTTCTCGCCAAAAACTTCACAGCTAAGTCGAAGTACATTTAGAGGAGGCTACTACCTGCTTTTTTTATAATACACCCGTGCAGAAAGCACACTCTGCAGTCTTCAATCTCAATGACTAAGGAATGTATAGCTTACCTCTGCCCACCACCACCGTGTGAACCCTCACAGGCATGTCCTTGTCCGGCACTTGCACCGCCTCCTCCCCAGAGTTGTCCTCCTCGTCCAATGCCACCACCACCTCCGCGCTGGCCCCGTCTCCAGATGTTCCACCTACAAAGTACATTTAATAATGTTAGAATACACCACTCACTACTATATAATATTTGGTCTAGGAGGAAGAAAGAAATGTGAAAAAAAGTGTACAATTTAATAATTTATGACTGTGTACTCTAGAGTAAAAATGTCCCTTTTTCCAGGGAAGGCTGTTGTCTTGCTGCACTTTTTGGCACAACTGATGAATGTTTGCTTTTTACTTTTTAACACGCACCACTTTTTCTCCTAACAGACAGAACCTTGACTTCTAAGATCACGAGCAAGATCAAGTTCAAACCAGGTGAGAGCTCGGCTCGACCACAAGAAATGTGTCCAATTAATCGTCAGCACTAAGCACTTTTCCATTTTCAGTTACACGTTCACTTTTATGACAAACTTGAATTTAATAAATGTGTTTACTTTTAATAAAGCTTTTAAACTTAAATAGACTCTGTGGTTTTTGGTCCTCCAGACTAGAGTGGATGAGCTAAAGGTTTTCGAATTTTTGCAAGCATGAGTCCGTGCCTCTGCCATCGGTGACTTTGGGAGCTAAATGACTCTGCCACACTATCTAGTCAGTAAGGAGATTGGGGGTTCAACTACAAAGTCTGTTATCACTGAGGTATGTGGAAAGTCTAACAGTTACAGCACCTATTATAATTGATAAGCTAAGCGATGCATTATTTAGTGTCCATAGTTCTGTTTGTGCAGATTTGTCCCTGCAACAGGAGTAGAATGGATTGTCCTCCTATCCAAACCAAAAATAAAGTAGTATCTTATTCTTTCTTGGTGGTGGTCATTCACCTTTTTATTGTTGGCAATGGTCAAAGCATAAACATTTAGAATACTTGAAAAGACATTATGGACAATCCCAGAGGACTGCACTCAGTGCATAGAGCTATTGCTGACTAGAATGGGAGTCCAATGGAAATGCCAAATGTGCAATCTTAGTTAGCTACACAGACAGACTAATAAGAATAATCTAGTAATACCACACGGAGTCATAGTCGAGGCAGGATAAGAATTTAGATCCTGTCTACAAGAAGATCAAAGACGATTTAGAAAAAATCGAATGAGGAACGCTAGGAAAAAATAAGTACTCTATATTAAAATTAAAACTTACTGGGGCCAGCAAAGGAGCCCTCGACTGCCCGGTCCTGGCCTGCATCGTCAACAGCACCCTCCTCCTCCTGTGTCCTCCTCTTGCCCCTGGGGGAAGCTGATGTACAACATGAAAGAAAGAAAAACAGAAAACATGGATGATATTTCTCAACCAAATCAAACATTTCAAAAGAACTAACAAAGTAACAAAATATTTTTGCGAAATAGCAAATAGGGAACGACTCCACGGGATATATTATTGACCAATCTCATGTGGTCGACTACGTCATTACTTTAGTATTGCTTGATTTGCGGACCGTCAAATTGGAAACTACCCTATGTAACTCACTAAACAAAGTACTAAAAAGGTTTGCCTAGGATTGGCAGGCAGCAGTCCGCAGCACGCAAAGTGACAGCCAAAGTCCATCGTGATTGAAGATCAGCGACAACACTAAAGTTTCCTACTACATTAACCAGTCATTAAAATACTCAAACTATTAATCCACCACCACTGTTTCTTCTTATCGCCATGTGTACAAAGGAAGGACTGGACTCGAGTCTGTAGGGGCTGATTTAGAAGGCCCTTGCGGCTCTTTTGCTCCATTGTTGCGTGACTTTTGTGACGCAGCGACAGCACAAAAGAGGCGCAATGGTGCGGCGTATATTAACAACGTGACGCATATGGGAGATGCATCACGTTGTAAAGCCCTGCGCCAATAGGGGGTGTTCCGGCACAAGGGAGGGCGTTCCTGCGCAGGAACGCATCCTAAAAGTGGCTGAGGGAAATCTACAAGATTTCAATCAGTCACTTTGAGGACAATGATGCGTGACTCAAACCCTGCGCCTGCTTGAAGCAGACGTACGGCTTGACGCAGCATTGGGGAGATAGGGCACCCCAGAGCATTGATGGAGCTGCACCATCGTTGCGACGCAACTCCAGCAATGCGCCGCCTTTACGGCACAGATGCGTAACGCTTTGGTGACGTTTTGGGCCCATGGCGCGCCGCATTGTAAATACGGCGCACCATGGGTGATGGTGGCGTGACGCACAATTACTGGCGCATCCCTGCAACTTTGCAGGGATGCGCCGGTAATTAAAAATCTGAACCTTAGTGTGTAGCATTACACAGTTCTTTCAACTACACTCATACATAATTTCACAGGCCAATGAAATGAACACAAAATCTAAAACAAATAAGCATAGTAGCAACACTACTGAGAAGAAGGAGAGCAGTGTACCTGAAATGCACAGAAGATTTTGAAATAAAATTTACCTACAATGTAATGAGCAGCATTATTGCTCTTGGTAAAAAACAAAAATTTGCAATATAATAACACAGCAGGAGAAAACATAGTAGTAAAGACATAGCTACTACTACTCACCAAGCCCGGGGATCTCAAGGCCAAGGAGGACGAGCAGATCTCGCTCACGGGTCAGGACATCCGTCCAGCGGTGGGTGGCCTGGTTGTAGGTGCACCAGACCCGAGAGTGGTGGTAAATGGCCTGGCACACCTTCTCCCACCGCTTCCGGCGCTCCAGGGCCCCGTACCCGGCACTGATCTTGCCGCCTCCCATGATGGTCCTGGGGAGGCGGCGCTGAACATAAAAAACGAGTTGGGCCACCTCCTCCGGGCTAAAGATCTCCCGTGGCATCACTAGCTCCCCCCTCAAACGCCCGCACGGGAGCCGGACACGGGGTGCGGGACCCTTCCCCTTCTCGGGATGCTTCCCGGCTCCCTTCACCATGGTCTGGGCGGAAAGGAATAAAGAAAATAGAATAGGGAAGAGAAGAAAAGAAAAGAGTTTACAAAAGTAGTTTAAAATTAACCAAAAGTAGCAGTAAACACAAAAATATAGGGCTAGAAAAATAGAGGGATAGATAATAAGTAAAATAGATAAAAAAAAACTTCAAACAAGCAAAGGATGGCAGAGATTGACAGAGGATACAAAGACCATGCCCAGAACCATAGCAATAAATGAGAAACAAGATGGCCGCGCCCGTTCACGACCCCGCGGGTAAGTTCGCGCGAGATTTTCCTTGCGAACACGCGCAAAACTGTACTGGCAAGCCGCGGACTTTGCGAGATTACACTTCGCGCCCGGAGACGGAAATACGTCAGGCAAACAAGATGGCTGCGCCCTTGAACGACCGCGAGGGTAACTTCGCGCCTTGCGCTACGAGCGGCTCGCAAAAACGCAAAAACCTTACCAACTAACACGCCGCAAAAAAACCAAATTGCATATTCGCACGAATGTGCGGCTTCCGAATCCGATCTCGCGCGTGTTCGCGCCCCGCGAACCCCGCGAAATTGCAGAAAAACGAGTTTTTCAAAACTGAAAGCACTCGGTAGGGGCAAGAGTTCAAACTCATCATTAGTAACAATTCCCGGTAGTGCTTCCTGACTGGGGCCCCTCCAGAATTCAGTTGCTAGTTGCAACAATTGTATGACCCTGCTCTGACCCTCACAGCAGGCTCATAGAATAGCTACAAGTAGGCCACAAAGGTCCTGGGGAAAAAAATGCACTGCAACAGAAAGCAAAATTACAGATAAGGAAGCAGGTGCCAGACTGGAATTTTAAAACAGTGACACATTAATAAACTAACCCCAAATTAATTCATCTCAGTTGAAGCAGGGCTGGTGTGCTTGCTTTTCCCCCCCATAATCTACAGTAATGATGAACCAGAGGGTGGCATTGATGTAACAGAGGGTTGCAGTGGTGAAACAGAGGGTGCTGGGAACCTGTGATGATGAACCAGACGTAGAAACAACATAATTCGCGACCGTTGCGTGCCGAAATGAAAGTTCGCAATTGCGAACTGGTACGAAACCCTCGCGAACTGGCAGAAATCCTTGCGAACACAAAAAAAAAAATCCGCAAATTCGCAAGAATTCGCGGATTTTGCGGATTGCGAGTTCGCAAATCCGCAAAATTCGCGAACGCGAGATTCGCAAAATTCGCCCATACTTATAGCTACGTTATAATAACTGACCACAGATGTTACGGATTGGTGCCAGGAGAATGCTATCTCGTAACTGTTACTTCCAGGGTCGTTTGCTGTATGCAAGTATTGTATCCAAACAGCAATCCAGACATGGAGGCGGCAATATGGCCTCATGTGAATATCTCTTCTAATCGAATTGATACTTTAAGCTGAATGAAGTCTATTTTTTTACAGACGTCTGTGCCATTGACCTCATCCAAAGAAACGTATGACCTGCACGTTGCAAGGACAGCTGCAGAGATACATACCCTTTTATCGACAAATTTCCCAGTGCATTTCGCAGAAATGTCAGGCCAAATTTTAAACATGTCTGATACCAGTGGCATCACACATGTATTTAAGACACCTTTTTCGGGACTGTTAACACCATTAGAAATAGTTCTGGGCATCTTCCCGAATTATGTCCATTCTGTCTTTGGCAGCCTACCCTTAATTTTGGGACTCGTGGCAGGAATTTTATTTTTGTTCCTTCTGCTCCGATATGGCAAGCCAATCCACAGACAAGACTCCAGCAACGATGGAAGAAACGATCCTAGCAATACGATACAGAGACCGTATCACTAAGGTCCTCGGATTGGCCCGGCTAAGAGATCTGAGTACAACCTAGTTTCTTTCATTCAGACCTATCTGGCAAGATTGCGTCTTATCTGTGCTTTGATGTCTGCTATGCGGAGAAGAATGCATGTTGGACGTTTGTCTTACACTACCATCAGCAGTACCAATGGATATCGACGCTTTGCTTTGTCCTGTAACGACTCATGCAACGTGTTGTCCCCAGCGGCTACCCATTTTGATGACGGCATTCGTTGAGACTTCACCATTACGAATAGGTGGCGGTGAAGTATGAGAGGAAAGCAGCACCAAACAGGTACAACCTTCTGTGAGCATTGTTGATCCTAACATCGATAATAGCAATCATGCAGAGAACTGCACAGTTGTAGTATTTTCAAACTTGGTTGAACTTTCACCTGATGTTTTAGACCAATTTTTTGCGAGTCTGACTGATATGATGTTCTCTCCTTAGCAACGAGAATGATTTTTTTAACAAGCACACTGCGTTCCTTGAACTCTGAAATTGGCCTTCAATTCTGTTAAACAGAGCAACTGAAAATATTTGGAACTATTTTTTTTCTCCCCTGAATGCTAAATTATTTTTCTTTCTAAATCCAAAATATTTACCAATTTTTCCGGCACATGATACTTTGCTTAAAGTAGAACTATTCCTAAAGAACAGAGCTTCTATTTTTAGAGACACTAGAGACAATATTTTACCTCAGCCTCTAGCAAATGTATATTATTGTATAATAATATTTGATGAAATGGTCTCGACCTTCTTTTCTGCATACAGAGCCATTTCATGTGTAATTTCATTTCTAAAGTTTCGCAATTCATTTAGCTGAAATATATGCATTTAACTGAATGATATCCTTGCTTTAAAAGACGTACAGTACCAATACTCCTTTTTCGTGTATAAACCATACACCATTTCAAATGCAATTATGTATTTTGGGGTGGGTTGGAAAACACACATGCATCGTATGTTTACTATTGCTTATTTTTTAGTAATGATGGACATTAATCCGTGGGGTGGGTGGTGTATTTCTATCTAGGACCCTAATTCGATATTCCCGATTCATGCCCTTGTGTGGTTATAATAAATAGTATTCTTATAAAGGCATAGGAATCAGATCCATATTTAGTAAATAGCCCATGCAGTCCAAAGCACGGCAAGGCTACTCCCATAGACTTCTAGAAAGCACAACGCATTCTTTAAACAAACCAAGCCTTCAGCCACCCGGGAAATCCCCTCCTGCTTCTGTTTGGATTTACACAAGAACTCCTGGAGTCCAGAAAGAACTGTTAGTTCTTAGTTACGTCTTATGTCCAACCTTACGTCAAACCCGGCACCTTTCTGGTATAAATATACCAATGTTGCCTTAAGCAAACACACAGTGGTGTGGAGCGGAGCGGTTATCTACTTATCCGGAGCCCAGTTGATGCGAGAGCCGAAGGAAAGCGCCCCTTCCCTTTTGACGCGCTGGAGAAGCTGCCTTTTCTCACGCCGAGAAAATCCAGCTCCGTGGTTCCCAAGTTGCCCTCGCGGGTTGCTGGGAGATCGAGTTCTGAAACACGAGATACAAGACCTCCTTCATTCTAGAATGAAGGGACAGAACTGATTAAAACTTCAGAGAGAATTCTTGATTCCTATACTTGGCAAAAAACCCAACTTAACTTAAAAACTGCAACTTACTTACTCCTTCCCACGTATTAGGCTTAGGTCAGGTACACTGGGGTAGGCGTATCTTAGAAGCACCAGTTGAGTTTGTTAGTCAATGTTTTTATGTATGTATATATTTTATCCGTTTTAAAGTATCATATGGCTAAGAAACCATATCAATGCTTTTACAGTATTATTTCATAATACTACTTTTACTGTACGCACTTTACTTTATGATGAGTATTGCAATTATGGCAATTCATTTCTCTTGCATGAGAAAGAAGACTGCTCAATAAAATAACACCTTTTTATTGAAAACGCCCGTCTCTCTAGTTCTCTGCACTCTGGTGAAACTAAGCATGCACAATTGACTGAGTGAAATAGCTGCCTATTGTTTTCACACAACTCTAGAGATACACTCTTTATTTTGAGGGAGCAAAGTTGTCATGTTTATACGGTTGACAGAAACTGAATCCCTTCTTGTCTAATCAGGGAAGTTCTCTCCTCCCTGTTCATTCCAGAAAGTTTCTAGTGACCTCTGAGCTAGCTGGCAAACCTCAATTAAGTTTAACATAGTCAGTAGAGACCTAGATGACCTCAGTCCTACGTCTACACTGCTGTTTATGTTATTCCAATGCGCAGAGCCTATTGGGAAAATAGGAACTACACTACACCATGATAACCTATGGGACACACAGCCTTTCAATAGTGGAAAATTAATTGCACAGTATTTCACTAACAGGACATGTAAAACACATTACTAAATGTCCTACCTTTCACGAACACTACACCCTGCCCAAAGGGCTACCTTGGGCCTACCTTATGAGTAGAACCGCATTATAATTGGGCTCTGGGTCGGCAAGACACGTTCCCGATCCGATTTGGAAGGAGCAAATGCCATTAGGAGGTCTTCCTAACCGCATCAGAATCAGGCCCTAGGTGGGAATGCTTTCCTAACCGCATCGGAATCAATCCCTTAGTAGTAAATCAAATAAGCCAATAATGGAAACACCAATCCACAACACAATTTACATGGAAAGCATACACACTTTACCTCTGAATAGCAGTGGTAAAGTGTCTAAAGTCCTAAATCCAACCAAAAAGGGGTCAGGAGCAGAAGGTCAAAAAGCAAAATTTATGGGATGAACCTGTCAAAAACAGCAGGTCTAACAGAAACCCCTCCACAGCCTTAAGAAAGGGTAGACTGATCAATACATTGATGGACTTTTCTGCTTGTGGTGATAGAACTTAGACCTTGCATATCACAGTGGGGACACATTCTAGATCTATGCCTTCCTGAGGTGTTCAGATAAACTATTGATTTAATAATATCAACTGACACAAATATCGAGGTGAAAATACTGTGACTCAGAAATATTGTGAGAAAGAATATCATGGACAAGAAGGTTAATTTTAAAGTAAGTAATATCTAAATAAAAAATATGTTGTTAATAATATTCATTTTTAATAATTTTTGTGTATTTTAATATATATGTTAATTGTATATGTTTTTAAATGTTGTTAGAAAGATTGTCCGTTTTTTAATATGGTTTGTAAATTAATACTTTTTAAATTTAATATAATAGATGTTTGTTATTTGTATCACTGTAGCAGGTTGTGGGGTTTATAGAGAAAAGAGTGGGAAGAAAATTAATTAGAAATAATTAATACCTTTTTTAATTTATATCAATTATTTAATTGATAATTGTTTATGCTAATTGTATATTTTTTTGTTATTTCTAGTTGCGGTTTGTGGGTTTTGTAGGGCTGTATGTCGGAAAGTTAATTGATTATAATGAATTAATAAATATTTTTCATCAATAGCAATTATTTCATTGATAATTTATTTAAATTGTATAAAAAATATTTTTAGTTTTCAAGATTTAGGTGCGAGTTGTGAGTTATTTAGGGGTATCTGGTGGGGAGTAAATTTATTATAATTAATTTATAATTACTTTTGTATTATTTGTTAATATTTAAATGATAATTATTTATGTAAATAGTCTAATTAATTATTTTTTTAACGTTTGAGGAGTGGGGTCCGTTTTTTGTAGGGATATAAGGTGGGAAGGTAATTAATTATAGTTTATTAAAAAAATCGTTTATACTATTTGTAAATTTGTAATTGATAAATATTTATGTTAATTGTATAACTATTTTTTAAGTTACATTTAATGTGTAGGTTATGGGGTTTGCATGGGTATAAGGTAGGAATTAAATTAATTATCATTATTTAAATATTATTTATTATTTTAAATAATTATCATTTAATTAATAATTAATGATGTAAATTGTATAATATATATGATTTTATCGGGGGCTGTTTTGTGTTTTTTGTATGGTTAAAGGTTGTTATGTTATTTTGATAAGAGATTTTGCTATTTTGATAAATATACAATTTGTATTAATTTTTTTGTTGGTATTAAACATTGTAAACATATGTAACTTGTTCATTTAAAACTATATATAATTTTTTTATAACTAAATATTTTTAATTTTAAAATTTACCATAGCTTTGATTTGTTTGAAAGAAAGTAGTCTGTTTCTAATGCTGCATAGATTGCAGTGGCAGTAGTGAACTTTATCCCTTAGCAATCCAACACTTTACCTACTGTTGTACTTACTGTAGTGGGAATAGTACATTTCACCCCTCTGCAATCCAACACTTTACCTACTATTATAATACATGGAGTGGGTATAGTAAAATGTACCCTCTGCAATATACACTGTCTCTACTGTTGTTCTGACTGGAGTGAAAATGATACATTTTAAACCTCAGCAATCCACCACTTACCTTACTGTTACACTCATTGGGAATAGAAAGTTGTAAGACTCTGCAATCCAACTCTTTCCCCACTGCAGTACTGAGTGGAGTAGGAAGAATACGTTTTACCACTCCAACATCAAACACTTCTCCAATTGCTGCATTGACTGTGGTGGGACTTGTAAATTTGACACCTCCTGAGTTTGACACTTTAGGCGAATTTCGATGTCAGTCGGTGTTGCCTATGACCGACACTGTTTCGGTGTGTGAACCACCCGACCATAGGTCAGCAGTTAAGCACACCTGATTACAATGGTACGGTTGCAAACCCCCATTTCTCTATGGGAGCTTGTGTGGTAGGCAGAAACCACCTGCAGCACAAGCTCCAATTGAGAAATAGGAATTTGTGAAAATCCCTGCACCGTGTGGCACGTACCTCATGGTGCCCCCAGCCCCCTGAGCAAAGGGTCAGGGGGGAAGGAGGCCTCTGCTAGGGGCCCACAATGTTGGTTTCCGACAACCTTTCCATGTCGGAAAGGCCGACATGGAAAGGCTATTGTAAACTGAAAATTTAATCTTGACAGCGGAGCCGAGCCTGGCTCCACAGTCATTCAAGATATTACTATTGCGTTCCTCTTCCGATTACCTCACAATGCCTTCTCTGCACTAAACCTGCTGCATGGGATGCCTGTGACAGATGACCGTAATGTAGTGCCAAGCTGTAGTGACAATGAAAGGCGCTTCATATCTGTCCCATAACTTAAGGGTTCACTGACATAATATCGAAACCATAAATATTGTGCTACAGAAATATCAAATCAAAAATTCAATAAAAAAGATATAATTTTCCTACACGGTAAAGGTAAGTACAATAACATTGAAAAAAAATTGTTTTACTCTAATACGAAAAAGTAAATACAAAAATCTTTTTTAATATATATGTGTATATAGGGAGTTTGTGCACCCAAGTAGCAACTAGGGGACCCTACAGGATCAGGGAAAAGATCAATCATTACTGAGTCACGTATATTCATCTAACATGAAAGCGAGCTTCTTTGGAAGGGTAAAAGAGGATAAAAAACAACATCATTAAGTAAGGCCCTTCTTTTGATTACTTTTGATTATCACATAGCACATATGGGTTTACACAATAGGGACATGGTCCCTTTCTTTCTTTTTGTTTTTGTTTCCCTTTTTCTCTTTTTGTGTTCAATATGATCTGAATGCATAGCACCAGTGTGCCCAGAGGGAGGGCAGTTGGGACATGACAAGTCCAAATGTCGCAATGGTGATAATGATGGTAGAACCAACAAAGCCAAAATAATTAATATGCCCACTAGGGCGGTACTATAGATGCCAAATGTTTATACGACATGTTGAAAATGGCTCAATAATGCATAAATCTGGTAACTAAAGTTAAAGCTTTTATTGCATTAAGACAATCTGCGAGTTTGCACAATTTTTGACTTTGCACATAAAATGGAGCTATGATTAGTTTTAAACAAAACGTATTTATACTTATTTATACATTTTGTACATGACAGCAACTGCTTACATTTATTTATGTGTTTTACCGTAATATTTATAAATTTTAATATTTGCAGAAGTTTGCACAGGCATATATGTAAATATGTAAACATGTCGAACAGGAATTATTTGTGGCATCGGAAGTGTGAGGCTAAATGACAAATGTATATTTGCACTATGATGTGACATTTGGGATGCAGGAGACACAACAAAAAAACTACAATGTTAGGCTTTTTTCCATGTCCTTAGGCCCGGGGTCAGGTGACTAGCACATGCACTGTATAATAAGGTGTGGTTTTTTCACCCACGTCATGTGATCAAGGGCTCAAGGGCCCGAAACGCGTCATGGCGGCGATTGTGTTGTACACTCAATAAATCCAAGCAAAGTACCTGGCTGGGTCCGTGTCTGTTTCTAACCGATAACGGGTGGAGTGGAACGGAATTCTTTGCATATATATATATATATATATTAAGCATGGGCGAATTTTGCGGATCTCGCGTTCGCGAATTTTGCGGATTTGCGAACTCGCAATCCGCAAAATCCGCGAATTCCCGCGAATTTGCGGATTTTTTTTTTTGTGTTCACCCGTGTTTCTGCCAGTTCGCGAGGGTTTTTACAATTTCGCAATTTGCGAACTTACCTGTCGGGTCGCAAGTTTTGCGAACTTGTTGTTTCTACGTGTCCAGCCTGTTTGGGACACTCTTCTTCATCACTGCCACTCTCTGTCACCACTGCCACTCTCTGACTACTCATGCCACCCTCTGGCCCACCCATGCCACCCTCTGTTTCATCACCACACCCTCTGGTTGTCCAGTGTACATTATTTTCGGCAAAGCAAAGCACACCTTCCCTGCCTCAAGTGACCTGAATTAATTTGGGGCTGATTAATGTGTCACAGAATATTTTTTTAGCTGGCACCTGCTTCCTTAGTGCGCCATGATTAGTGATCTTTTGCACTTGCTAAGTGCTTTCATTGTTGCAAAATTAGTTACAACACCTGCCCTGCCCCAACTGACAATAATGAATTAGGGGCTGATTAATGGATTTTAACTTCCAGCCTGGCTCCTGCTTGTCTCCCTTAGCTGTAATTCAGGACCTTTGTGGCATATGTGTAACTATTCTGAGGTTCAGAGCAGGGTCACATAATAGTTGCAACTGGCAACTGAACTCTGGAGGGGCCCCTCAGGAAGCACTACAGGAAATGGCTACTAATGATGAGCCTGAACTTTTGAACCTGGCAAGTAGTTTCAGTTTTGCTAAGATCGTATTTCTGCAATTTCGCACTTATTCGCGGGGCGCGAAGTTGTACTGGGAAGCCGCGAACTCACGCGAACAGTGCGAGCAGTGCGAGCAAAATCCGCTGCTCGCGGATTTGCGGATTTTGCGGGAGATTCGCGAATCTCGCGGATTGCGAATTTCCCGAAAATCCGCAAAATCCGCGAGCGAAACGGATTTTCCGCCCATACCTAATATATATATATATATATATATATTCCAACGTAAAGAGTTGCCCCTTAAGGAAAACCACAAGCGGGTAGGTTGCATTTGCCGCTTTATTGTGGAGGCTGCAGCATGGTAACTGGATGTCTTGCCCAAAATTCACTGCCTGATGCGTTTTGTGTGGGGACACACTTTCTCAAAGGCATACATTTCTCACAGTGCTGAGCGTCATATTTAAAGTTTTCAACACCCGCCCTTGTGGGCATCGGCTCTCCCAGAGCCTTATGGTATTAGTAGTTCCCTTCAATCTTCTCAAGTGAGTTGCATTGTGGATGTCGATAAAACCCCAGTGGGTGTGCACAGAGTCCAATGTTCTCAACGCTGCACATTATGACCTCCAACAAGACTATCTTCCCAAAAGGCTGTCCATCGTTTGATGCTGCATCAATCCGCTTCTATGCGGCTGGGCTCTCCCACGGCCAGGCTGGCCTTAAAAAATTCCAACGTAAAGAGTTGCCCCTTAAGGAAAGCCACAAACGGGTAGGTTGCATTTGCCGCTTTATTGTGGAGGCTGCAGCATGGTAACTGGATGTCTTGACCAAAATTCACTGCCTGACGCGTTTCGTGTAGGGACACACTTTCTCAAAGGCATACATTTCTCACAGCGCTGAACGTCATATTTAAAGTTTTCAACACCCGCCCTTGTGGGCGTTGGCTCTCCCAGAGCCTTATGGTATCAGTAGTTCCCTATATATATATTACCTACTGGCGGTCGCCAGTAGGTAGTTATAGTTAGGACCTAGTTTCCATAGGAAATCCACAACATTCTTTGGGAATAACTTTGGCACGGGTAATGAATCTACATGAATTTCTCAAAAAAGATGGCCCGTTACGCTCTACTTCTTCCCTGAAAGTTTCGGTGAAATTCGTGAAGCGGGGGCTGAGAAAAAAGGGGGGTCCCAAAACGTGTTTTCCCCATGCAATTTTCCATAGGACATCTAGACAAGGCTACAGCCCGAACCTCTGAACGGAATTACACCAAACTTGGCAAAATGGTAAAGACTGGTACGCAGTACACCCTTTTGTTTAAATCGTGTAAATCGCTCCAGTAGTTTCTGAGAAAATGGAATTTGAAAAATATATATATCTGTAGGCGGGACCCCCTGGGCGCACCGTGCGAGCACTGGGGCGAGCGGAATTTTGATTGGCTGTTGGACGTCTGTCAACATTCCAGTCAGTCGAAATCAGGAAGTGCTGGCCGCCATCTTGTCTCCGAGGCAGAAGCTTGCTGAAAACAAAAGTGTAGGACCTGAAAAGGGGACAGGGTAGAGACTCCCTGACCCCCTAGCCCTTCTCAGGGGGTCCCAGAAGGACCCCAAGGGCAAAAAAAAAAATTTGGGGGGGGGGAATCACGGGGTGCGCGCACGGTGCGCAGACGGCGGCCATAAAAGACAAAAAAAAATTGAGTTAAATAACAAGTTTGAGTGTTTAGATGTTGGTTGTCTCTAAAAAGAACAGCATACTGTTGGTTTAGAAAAGTTGAGTTCACACAGGTGTTCTGTGGAGAGTTACCATGGTAATAGGCAGAGAGTTCATTTGGGGTAGGTTGAACAATATGTTAGTTTGAAAGTATTGAAATGTAAAACCAATTAAAATGTTAGTTTGGTTTAGTTTTTGCGTGGGAAGAAATTTGATTGGTTATGTACGGGGATATATGTGTAAAATGAGAGGGAATGACGGCCATTTTGTGATTGCAGTGTCTGAGGTACATTTGTGAAAATTTGGCTTTATAACATCTGGTGTGTGATTCACACTGTAGTAAATCTTCAGCAGCATTTTAAAAGGTGAGTACTTAAATTGCATGGGCAACTATGTTGTACAATTTCAGTTAAAAAGAAAAATGTTTTCTAATGTGGAAGTTCCTCACTCTTCCTCTCTTTCTCTCTCTCTCACAGTCTCCCTTTTTCGCCACCACTGTTCTTTTTCCTTCCTCTCTTTTGCAAAAAATCCTTGTTTCACTTACTCCTTTTTCTTTTCTGTGAATATGCTTTTTTTTCTCACTCTCCTATCCTCACCTTCATATCTCTACCCTCACTTCACTATAAGTGGCATAGAAACTCTTTTACTAGCATTTAGTAATCATTTCAGGAAAATTCTGATAGAATAATTTGCATGTGTTTTTTAAAAATATGAGAATATATGTAGTCACGAAGTCAGTCTGGATTTAGGAGATGTAGTGTTAGAAATTCCTATGCAGTATGTCTGTCAGGCTTCTTAATTCCCAAGTAGTCTCCTTGCTGTGGAAAAAGAAATGCTGGGTGTACTGTATAAATGCCATAGAAACTCTTTCACTCTTTCATTAGGCACTGCCCTAAACCCTGAAATAATGATAATGTGAGTTAGTGTGTTTTAGGGAATATTGTGACAGAACACTTGTTAAAGCTAGTTTTATATGATCTATTACTAAAAATGATAAATTGAAGTGTTTATTCTTTTTTTGCAAATGACAGCAACAAATTTGTTAAAAATATGGATCACAATGAGGAGACAGTGGAAATCGTGTTTGAAGTTTCATCTACTTTCTTAAAAGATTTGAATGTTCAGTTTTTTGACAACACTAATGAAGAAGAACTTAGTGGAGGAGATGGAACAAATGACTTTTTTGATGAGTCTTTGGACAGTAACTTTCTGGAATGTTTGGAGATGATAGAGTTTGAAGAATCATGTTTGCAGACTTACGAAGAAGAAATTCCTGATGATTTGATGTTAGAAGTGATTTTACATTATGAAAATTCAAAAGAATAAATTTATATTTAGAAATAAAAAATTATTTGAGAAATTGTTCTATTTTTAATTGCAATTTATGAGGTAGTAGCCAAGTGATTGTGGTATAAAGTGAGATTTATAGTATACAGTGCAACATTTTTGTGTTACATTGTAAGTTTCACCCACTATACTTCCTTCTGTGTGTATCTGACATCTGTTCTCTTTTACGTATTTTTTCTGTCACTCTCCCAAATTTACTCTCCTTCCCTTATTGAAATCCTGAGTCCCCTTTTTTAATCCGGTTTTGTAACTCCCTCCATACCTTTACTGCACTTCTCTCTCCCTCACTCCCCATCCCTCACTTTCTTTTATCCCCCTTTTCTTATGCTCATACCCTTTCTCTCACCATCACTCCGTTTCTGTTACTTTTACTCCCTTTGCCCTGCTTTACTTCTTACTCTCAGCATTGTACTCACCTTTTCTATCTCCTGCTCCCTTTCTCTCACTCTCCCTCTTTGAAGCACCCTTCAGCTACCATTTTGTGTAGTTTCAGAGGAGTGAAAAATGAAAGTTGAGAACGTGAAAAGGGGGCAGGGTAGAGACTCCTTGTCCCCTAGGCCTTCTCAGCGGGTCCGTGAAGGACCACAAAGTGTGAATAAAATATGTTTTAAAAAAAAAAAATAATAATTTGGAAGGTGCACGCACAGTGAGTGCACTGTGAGTGCATGATGAGTGCTCGGTGCGCATACCCAATAGCCGCCATTTTGTGTAGTTTCGGAGGAGTGAAAAATGAAAGTTGAGAACATGAAAAGGGGGCAGGGTAGATACTTCCTGACGCCCTAGGCCTTCTCAGGGAGTCCCTGAAGGACCCCAAAGGTTAAAAAAATGATTTTTATGAAAAAAACTTCACGGGGTGCGCGTATGGTGCGCGCACCTCCCTAAAAATAAATGAAAAAATTAAGTTTAAATTTGAGTGTTTAGATGTTAGTTGGCTCTAAAAAGAGCCGTCGTGTTTATTGTGTGTTTCTTTGTACCTACAAGTAAGTACCGATGCAGAGTCTCATGTTACAGAGGAAGATTCTGTTCCCCTCATCTGTGAAATGTACACCATCTCTCCTATAGATGCCTTGCATGTTGTAACGCCAGTTTTGTGGTATATAAAACCCATGCCATAGTCTCTGAGGAAAGCAGAAACAGATTTATTCACATGTTTCCTTGCTTTCTCAATTTGCAGCCAAAATTGGTTGGACCATTTTCATTTCTGCCTTTGGGTTATATTTGAATATACAAAGGCAATTGTGGAAAAAGTGACATCAATTGTCCAAAGGTGTCCTTTAATAGCATTTCCAGACCTACCCCAGACAAAGTGACTAGGTCATTTCCACCACAGTGCACAATTATGAGGTCAGGGTGTGGCAGATGCAAAAAGGATTTTACCAATGGCATCAATTGGTGACATCTCAATCCTCTCTGGACAATCCACATAATGTCCACATTTGGTAAATCAAGGTTGAGAAAGCATCTATTTGCTGCATACCTTTCACTCCAGAAAATAAAACTGTGTCCTACTATCCACACTCTAGGCATTTTGAAGGCAGATCTGGTTGTACTCAGATAGGCTTTGGAAATAAAATGGCAGTTTGAGAAGCAGGAGCTTAGAAAAAAATGTGGAAGAGATTCAGTGCACTTGAAAAAAAAGAAATGATTGGTGATTTCTGAAACTTGAACATTCAAAGCTAGGGTGTTTTCTTCTGTTTTTTGAAAGAAATAATGCTTATGGTTGAGAAAAGGTCATTGAAAGGAACATTGCACAGGATGGCTTGTCAGTGTGGTACTAGCGAGTATTGATTCCGTCGTCATGGGGAATTGAAATGTATGCTAAGAAACTTCGGAACTCCTACATGGTTCCTTACTCTTAGCTGTGCTGAGTATGCTTGGGAATACTTACTTGAATTTCTTCGTAAACATAGAAAATATAGAATTGAAGACACCTGGAGAACTGTGCTCTTTGGATCCAGTTAATGGATGCAGGTATTTCAATTATAGATTTAAAGCTAAGATTTCTTTCATCACAAACAAAAAAAATCCTCCTCTTGGAGAGGTTTTGGATTTTTTTAGGAGAAAGGAGTATCAAGCAAGAGGTGCTCCTCACATACATATGCTGCTATGGATCAAATATGCTCCCAAATTTGGAACCGATTCGGATGACACAGTGATGAGTTTTATTGAACAGTATTCTACATGTGCTGTTCCAAAAAGTACAGAAGAAAACAATTTAGGACATCACGTCTCACGGTTTCAAAGCCATCGTTGTGGAAAATACTGTCGTCGAAAGTTCAAATCTAAGGACAAGTTCTACACAAAATGTCATTTTGGATTTCCACGACCAGTATTATCAAAAGGAAGAGTAAACAATTTCATGTCATCTTTACGACATACTGTTACAAGAAAATTACCGAAAAATACCTACAACTTAAGAAGAAATGAAGAGTCCAAATACATAAATGAATATAACCCAGTCATTTTGTCCATGTGGAATGCTAACATGGATATTCAATATGTTGCAGACAACTCCATTGCTGTGGCTCGATATGTAACGTCTTACATTACTAAATCTGAGAAGACAGAACTAAAGGAAATGTGGGAGGAAATTTCTCATGAAAAGAGCCTAAGTTAGAAATTGTAAAGCTACAGTTTTAAGATGTTGTCTCCTCGAGAAATTTGAGCATATGAATGTTCAGATCGTTTATCATCTGCAAGTCTATATTCCAAATCTAGGACAATCATCTGGGTTAGTCTAGGTCTTGCTGCAACACGGAACCGAGTTTTGAAATCTGTACAAGAAATTGAGTATTTAGCAGCGAAAGAACCAAACAGTACAGATATTTTGAAGACAAATATGTTGGATACATACTATCCAAATAGAAGTAATCATCTGGAGAACGTTTGTCTATATGAAGTGCTGCAAAGCTATACTTTTAAGAGAAATATTGCAGAAGATATCAATAAAGGAGTATATGCTGTGATTGGATCTGAAGGATGTCTGGTGAAACGAAAGAAAAGGACATTTGATTAATCATCGAAAACTGAGTTGCGAAACTCCTGATAAAAGGGAATTTTACTATGTATCTCTTTTGCAACTGTTTAAGCCCTGGTGTACAGAAGAGGAACTACTTGGAGATTTTGTCAGTTATGAAGATTCATTCAACGCAACTAAAGATATTATCGAATGTCCTATTTTTGCTACTTATCTGAAAATGTTAAATGACAAAATACAGCAAGAAGCTACAATTGCAGCAGAGATTGCAAGAGACAGTTCTCAAGATAGTCAGAGTTCTGCTTCGTTTAGTCAGGATCCACTAGGAGGACCAATTATCCAAAATGAAGCAGCCACTGCCATGTATGAGGTGGAAAGAGCAATGGAACAAGCTCAGGAGGATGTAGTTTACTTGGGAAAACAACTAAATGTTGAACAAAAACAAATAAATGACAAAGTGACTTATCTACCGAAAAGGACTAAGTCATCGCTCTCTTGTGTTGTTACTGCTGCAACTGGGTTGGCAGCACATACCATTAAAGGGATTACTTTACATCGTTTATTGATGCTGCCAGTAGATCATGACAATAAATTAGAATACCACAAGCTATCTGGAGAAGTTTGTTGTGAAGTTTCTAGAGTCCTGAAAAAATGAAACTTCTCATTATTGATAAGGTAAGCATGGTATCAAATATAATGCTTGCTTTTCTGCATTTAAGAATTTAAGAATGCAACAAATTCCTAAAACAGAGTATGATGTGGTATTTGGAGGCAAACACATCATTGTTTTTGGAGATCTACAACAGCTAACTCCTGTGAAAGGACAACCAGTTTAACATGCTTACACATAAATATACCAGGAAGTGCCTAGGAAGCATTGGAAATGTTAATATATGGTTATATTTCAAATTGACAGAACTCCTTCAAAATATGCGAAAGGCAAAGGTTTAGGATTATAGAAAAATTCCTCAAGCTATAAAAATTGGAAAATTAAGTGAACATCGCAAAGAAGCTTTACAGGCACGATTATTTTCTAATTTTTTTCCAAAGGAATGAAAAAATTCTCCCAGAGAATATTTATAGAAAAATTGCTGAAAATAAATCAGTGATATGTTTGATGCCAACTCTGCAAGAATGTTCAATCTTCAACAACAAAATGTTAAAGTTAGAAAATCAAGAAATTGTAAAACTGGAAGCTATTGATAGAATAAAGTATGAAGGAGCGACTATTATTTTGTCAGAAAAGTTGAAGTCAAAATTGGATTCTTTAGAGAAGACAATATTTAAAACTGCTGGTTTTGAAAAGAGTCTATATGCATGTTTAAAATGTCGTATAATTTTACGACGGAATTTACATGTGGAAAGAGGTCTAGTAAATGGAGCAATGGGTCATGTTGTTGATTTTGTGAATTTCAAAAATAGAGATGAAATTGAATTTTTGAAAATTAAATTTGATGAAATTGAAGAGGTACAACAATTGAGTCGTTGTTCTGCTCAGTTTTTGCTTGTGAGAGATTTATATGTCCGCAGAAAACAGTTTCCTGTTTGTTTGGCATATGCAGTGACTATTCATAAATCTCAAGGTTTAAGTGTAGATAGTGCTTTGGTGAATATTGGAAGTTCTGTGTTCAAGGAGGGTATGGCATATGTTGCTTTATCTTGAGTCAGAACTTTATATGGATTATACTTGATTGATTTTGATGAGAGAAAGATTAGTGAAGATCTAAATTGTGTAAAAGAATATAATAGGTTAAGAAGAGAATATGCTCGAAAATTACCTCAATATCCTTTACTTGAAAAGCATGTGGTAGGTCGAAAAAGAAGATATGAGAAAAATTGTAGCAAGGTTGTAGCAAAAAGAAAAAAACTAGATGAACCAGTAATTGTAAGCAGTAAGGAAAAGGATTCTGTTGAAGATGTTGTTGGATTTTAGATTGAAAAGAATTCTGGTGTCAACTGCTATGCTAATGTAGTGGTTAATGTTGTTTTTTTCTCCAATCTTTACAAGAACAGATTGTTGAAAATCTGAATCAAAGATTTTTTTGTTTGTTGAATTCTGTCTTTGAGAAATGTAGCAGTGATAAAACAAAAATAGAAAGTGTGTCTGATATTCGAAATGTTTTAGACATATGTTCTGGTCTAAATCAATTTTCACAGAATATTCAGCAAGATTGTCAGGAATTTCTAATGTATATGCTTGTTGTATTTCAAGATGAAGGTATAGATATTGAAAATCTTTTTGGCCTTTCTTATAAATGGGAAAATGACTGTCACAATTGTTCCTTTTCAAGTAGTACTACAATAGACACTGAAAGATTTATATATTTGACGTTACCAGACTGTAAATCAGTGTCTTTTAATAATCTAGTTAGAGGAGCAAATCAAAACATGGTCTGTACCCAATGTAACTCTGAAATGCTATCAACATTATTTTTAAGAAGATATGGACAGTATGTCATTTTGATACTGCAACAATGCAGACCTGATGGAACAAAATTGGCAACTTTAATTAAAAATGTTGTGGCTTCTCAATTATCAATTTCAGGGAGAACTTTTGTAACTGCAGCAATTATTTTCCATGATGGTCCTTCTACAACATCAGGACATTAGACAGCCTATTTAAAATGTCAAAAAGGCTGAACTAATTGTAATGATACTAAGTTGACTTTTAAACAACCTTTGCCTTTTGACTTACGAAATTTTTACCTAGTGTTTTTACAACCCAAATTTTAGGGAAAATAATTGGCCTAGGAAGATTAGTGCTGTTAATAAAAGTTATCGGTACAAAAGGGGGTGGTGATGGACGGAGCATCTGAATCAATCAAACACTCACACCCAGTCAAAAGATCTGGGTATAATCCATCACCGTTCTTTAGCCCACTCTGCCACCCCAGTTCAGACAAGGCTATATGCAAATCAGTCTGACCCTGTGCCTCATGGGAACAGTCCAGCCCGAACTGCCAAGCCATGTCTTCCCTGGACCGGAAACAAG
Organism: Lissotriton vulgaris; assembly: GCF_964263255.1. Lineage (NCBI taxonomy): Eukaryota > Metazoa > Chordata > Amphibia > Caudata > Salamandridae > Lissotriton > Lissotriton vulgaris. Next base: position 393,496,944 of record NC_141694.1, on the reverse strand, counting down.
CTTCCGAGGACCGGTTTCTGGCATTCCAGCCATCTTCAGCCCGGCTTGCTTGAATCCAGTGGCAAAGTGAGCAAGGGACTCACGTCTGAGCATACCCTGCCACACTTATGGCGGCCAAAAGCAATACAAAAGGGGGTGGTGATGGACGGAGCATCTGAATCAATCAAACACTCACACCCAGTCAAAAGATCTGGGTATAATCCATCACTGTTCTTTAGCCCACTCTGCCACCCCAGTTCAGACATGGCTATATGCAAATCAGTCTGACCCTGTGCCTCATGGGAACAGTCCAACCCGAACTGCCAAGCCATGTCTTCCCTGGACCGGAAACAAGCTTCCGAGGACCGGTTTCTGGCATTCCAGCCGTCTTCAGCCCGGCTTGCTTGAATTCAGTGGCAAAGTGAGCAAGGAACTCACGTCTGAGCATACCCTGCCACACTTATGGTGGCCAAAAGCGGTACAAACCCCCTTTTGTACTGTTAATAAAAGTTAATCTGCTGTTAAGAATTACTTTGTGAGTGATGGTGATCAAGATAACAAAAAAACTTGTATTTGTCATAGAAGTAGTATAAGTGTATCACATAGTGAGTGATATTAGCATTACAGGAAATGTTGATCATGATAAAGATAAAGATAAAGGATGAGCAGAGTGTCATCAGCATACCACAAGATGTTACTGTTAATGTTAATGTTAATCTACACTTGTAGAGCGCACTGACACCGTAGGTTTCCTGGCACTGATATAGTGATTGTGGGTGATGGCAGAGGACTAGTGGAAATTCGAGAAGAGCCAGGTTTTTAAGCTCTTCCTGAAGCTCAGCAGGGTGTCAGAGGTCTTGATTCCTAGGGGGGGGGAGTTCCACAGTTTGGGTGCCAGATAGCTGAATCTGCGGCAACCCAGTTTCTTTAGTTTAACCACCGGGGTGGTTAGTAGGTGAAGATGGGCAGATCGAAGATTACGGGCCGTACAGTGCGAGGTGATAAGAGATTTCAAAAAGGCCGGACACTTGGACTGCTGGGCCTTGTAAATTAGGCAGCCGATCTTAAAAGCGGCCCTTTGTTCGATAGGCAGACAGAGCAACTTGGACAGAAGGGGTCTTGCTGACTGCCATTTTGGGACTTTATAAATGAGCCTTGCTGCCTGGTTCTGCACCATCTGGAGACGATGAAGTAGGGACTTGGGTAGGCCCCAGTGAAGAGAGTTGGAAAAGTCAAGGCGGGAGAGAACAAGGGAAATGACAATTTGCACCAATGCATCATGCGAGAGTAGGTGAGAGATTTTACGAATTTTTCGTAACTGGAACATGCCGAGATGATGGCTCCGACGTGGGTTTTAAGAGAGAGGTTGGTATCAATGGTGACGCCCAAGCTTTTTACCAAGCTCGACGGGCTGGGAGGCGTACCTAGCTCTTTTGGCCAGAATTGTGGGCCCCAATGTGCCGCTCTGATACCAGGCAAGATGAGTTCTGTTTCTCCAGATTTATTTTGAGCTGGTTAGAAATCATCCATTGTAGGAAGATGTTGAGATTCTGATAGCTTACTGGTTGTTTAAGCTTCTATGTACATGATAAACAGCATCGGGTGGAGATATAACTATTGTTAGATGATAGAAAAGATGTTGGAGCTTTTGATTCAGAAGGTTGGGAAATGGAAGTTTAAGAATACTGTTAAGTAATTTCCAAACAAAGGACTTTCTATATACTATTTGGCCATGTGGAATAGTATGTCAATCAAAATCGAGTATTGCGGGTAAATGTTGTTAATATATATTTATACATAACTTTACTTTGACAGTATAAAAAAGAAGTAAGAATTTTTTATTAGTTTGTGATTGTTGTTATTTATTCAAGAAATTGCTGTTTGGAAGAAAACATTTAAGATATGTTTTTTTCTAATTTTTACATGATTTTTTGAAATGCTGTATGGGTTTTTTAAACACAATCTTTTTGATTGTAATTTTTTTTTGCCCGCTGTCATATGATGAGTAGTATTGAAATCACTGTTTTTAGTGAAATTCAATATATTCTGAGAACAGCAAAATAAAACATATAACATATTGTACAAGTTATTTTGTATTCTGTATTGTGAAATATATATTATAACTCAATTGTTTATTCTCTTCCACAGATATTACATTTATAAGGTAAGTACGACAATCTAAAAATACTTTTTCATCATTTTCTTACTTTTCTTTCTGTCTATCCTTTCTTCAGTTTCTCTCTTACTCCTTTAACTTTCCTCATCTTACTCTTCTTCCCTCATTGTACTTACTCCCCTTCATTCACCTTTACACTCCTTCTTTCAACATCAGTACTCTTCCTTCACCCTCACTCATCTTGTCCAACTCTTTCATTCCCCTGTCTGTCCCTGACTTGTTTTGTTATCTTCCTGCATCACTACCCTTGTCTTGCTGTATCGATCAATCTGTTTTCACTGTCCCCTTACTCTATTTCCTTCACTTCATCCTTGAGTGACCTTCACTCACTTCACTTGTTTCACTTCATCACTCCCTTTTGTTCACTCCCCTTTCTTCCATCCATCTGTAAGTCTTTTCCTCGGTGTCAGTCACTATAACTGATTTAGTTCCTCACAGTTCGTCACTCTTCCTCTGTTTCTCTCTTTTACTGTCTCCTTCTCTCTCCACCAGTCTGCCTTTTCTTTTCTCTCTCTTTCCATTAATCCTTCTGTCTCTCACTTATTTGTTTTTCCTTTCTCAATATGCTTCTTTTTCCATCACTCCTCTTCCCTCACCTTTATATTCCTTCCCTCACTGTCACTTCCCTTCATTCAATCGGAGTCCTGTTCCTCCACTTCATGTTCTCTTCTCTCTGCATCACTCTGATTCTATTTCTGCTGCTCTCATTCCCTCACTCTTTTTCATACTCTTTTGCTCACTCCATCCGTCGATCGTCTTCTCTTATTCCCCGTACCTCATTATTTTTTGATATTCATTTATTTATTTATTTTGGAATTTTGTAAAGCGCATGGTTACGCGCTCCGGCGTGTCCCCGCGCTGAGAGAGAGCCTGTAAGAGGGATAGGAAGTTACAGCAGTGATAACTCTCATTCCTTTATTCTCTTACTCCTTTCACTCAATTTTTCTCTTACTCTCTTCCTCTGCGGGAGCCCTGATGTAAATGTAAGTGCCTCCTGGCGAACACAGATGGTGGCAAACTTTGGCACTCTCCCTCTCTTTCTCTCTCTTTCTCTCTCTCTCTCTCTCTCTCTCTCCTGTTTATCCCTCATTCTTCTTCTCTTTCCCTTTCTGTTTCTTTCACTCCTACTATATCCCTTAATTTCCTTTCCTGACTCTTAATCTCGTTCCTTCTCTCTTGTATTGTGAAATATATATTGTATATATTATAATTCTTTTTTTTTCTCTTTCACAGATATTATATTTATTAAAAATATTTAATTAACTTATTTTATTTCTTAGAAGGTATGTATAACAAATAAAAAAATACTTTCTCATTACTGTCTAACTTTTTATTATTTATAAGGTAAGTATGAGAAACAAAACATAGTTTCTTATCACTCTCTTATTGTGACAGAATAACTGCCTTAATCGTTCTCAGTCCCTTGCTCTCCCCCTCTCTCTCTGTCTCTCTCTCTCTCTCTCTCTCTCTCTCTCACCCTTACACTTAATCTTCTTTCCTTTCTCTTTCTACCACTCCTCCTCTCTCCCTCATTCACTTTCCCTCTGTTTTAATTTTTTTCTTCTCCCTTATTCCCCTTTTCTCACCCTCTTATCCATTTCTTAACTGTCACGAACCCTTCACTCACCGTCACTCCCCTTCCCCCACTCCACTTCCTCCTGTCTGTTTCTCACACCCCTTCCCTTTTGTGCTCACTTTCGCTTACTCCCCTTTGCTTTCTGTTGCAAACAGGGGCAGGATTTAAATGTAGTATAAGTGCAAAAGCGAATGAATGAAATATTATAAATTTCACTTATTCACTTTTAGGAGGCGTTCCTGCACTGTGTTGTATGTGTGCCATGCAGTTCACAACAATCCTGGTGATAATGTTTTTTCTGTCACCACCCCACCTAGGCGTCTCTGCGCACCCAAACCGACCGTGGCTGCTGAGCCCCTTACTGAATCCTACTACCCCATGTGAAATGCGCTATAATGAGGCACATGGGAGGACACGTCGTGTGATTGAACGTACATTTGGACTGCTGAAGTCTAGGTTTAGATGCCTGGATAAGACCGGAGAGGCCCTGCCATACTCACCAGGCAAAGTATGCAAAATAGTGATTGCCTGCTGCATGCTCCACAACCTGGCCTTGCACAAGAATATTGAACTGATCTTGGACCCTGAAGAACAACAGGTTGCTCCACATCCCATCCCACCCATGTCCAGTGATGCGGATAGTGGCGAGGAAGATGGTGTGGACCAAAGGTGTCAGCTCATTGATCACTACTTTCCATGAAGGTGAGTGATTGCCTCTTGTGCTACTGTCCAATGCGTGACATATGTCTGCTGGAGATGGTTGGATGTGGTCTGTGATTGCTGCCTGTCATGGCAAGTTTGCTAATGTGTGTGGGACATGGTTTACCAGCATTGAACCCTGATGTGTGTCCTGTGATCCGCTAACTTTGTGATGAATGTGGTTTGTGTGTTGTTGCTGTACGTTGATTTGTGATGGCTGTGGATCTGTTTCCTGACCTGTGCTTCTTGTTCTCTGATTGTGCCTAGGTCACTCACACCGATCCAGGAATGAAACCAACATTGATCCCGGCACATGCTGATCACAACAACTGAGACATACCTGTGTATAAACATGGAGATCACACAGCCTTGAGTGTTTCAGTGCATTTTATTTACATGGTGCTGATTAGTGTTTGTGCATCATTCAAAAAAGGTAGGGGGGGAGAGTGAGTCGAAGGTCATGGCAGATGAAAATAACGTGGGGACACCAAATTTGGTGGTGTCCACCTAGTCCAACAGACCTGTGCCAATGCATGGCAATGTGGGAAAAGATAGTTAGCAGGGTGAAGGCCAGGGTGAAGGTAGGGTGGAGTCATTTGTGGCTCCTCTTCGAGAGGGTGGATGGGGCAATGTCACTGCTCTGTGCTGGGTCGTTCCTCGGACGGCTCCTCCGTCTTGGAGTGGGAGCTTGCCCAGCTGTGGGGGCGGGTTCTTCAGGGACCACCTCCCTGTCAGTGGCCTCAGGTGATGGTGGCGGTGGTGGTGTTGTTGACCTGTCCCGCTGGGCACTTGGGGGAGGGGGAGGTGGTGTGGTTCGGGATAGCCACTCCTTCCACAGAGCAGTTTGCCGGCCCATGAGGTCCACCATTTGGCCCATACGGGCATCCATGGACCTCAACAGCTGGCGGGTCTGTTCAGAGTCCTGGTGTGCCCTATCCGCCGTAGCCTGCGACCGGTCATAGCAGGCTTCCACCTGTAGTGTAGTTCCTATATTCCCAATAGGCTCTGCGCATTGGAATAACATAAACAGCAGTGTAGACGTAGGACTGAGGTCATATAGGTCTCTACTGACTATGTTAGACTTAATTAGTTTTTCCAGCTAGCTCAGAGGTCACTAGAAACTTTCTTGAATGTTCAGGAAAGGGTTAACCGTCCTGATTTAGACAAGAAGGGATTAGTTTCTGACAACCGCATAAACATGACAACTTTGCTCCTTCAGAATAATGAGTGTATCTCTAGAGTTGTGTGAAAAAAATAGACAGCTATTTCACTCAATCAATCGTGCATGCTTAATTTCACCAGAGTGCAAAGAAATAGAGAGACGGGCGTTTTCAATAAAAGGTGTTATTTTATTGAGCAGTCTTCTTTCTTATGCAAGAGAAATGAATTGCCACAATTGCAATACTTATTATAAAGTAAAGTGCGTACAGTAAAAGTAGTATTATGAAATAATACTGTAAACGCATTGATATAGTTTCTTATCCATATGATACTTTAAAATGGATAAATATATACATACATAAAAACATTGACTAATGAACTCAACTGGTGCTTCTAAGATACGCCTACCCTGGTGTACCTGACCTAAGCCTAACACGTGCGAAGGAGTAAGTAAGTTGCAGTTTTAAGTTAAGTTAGGTTTTTGCCAAGTGTCAGAATCAAGAATTCTCTCTTAGGTTTTAATCAGCTCCGTACCTTGGTTATAGAATGAAGGAGGTCTTGTATCTCGCTTCTCAGGACTTGATCTCTCAGCAACCCACGAGGTTGACTAGGGAACACTGGAGCTGGATTTTCTCGGCTGGAGAAAAAGACAGCGTCTCTCTCAGTGCGTCGAAGGGAGGGGCGTTTTCCTTTGGCTCTGGCAACAGCTGGGCTCTTTGGCAAGTAGAATGTCGCTCTGCTCCCCATCACTGTTTGTTTGCTTAAGGCAACGTTGGTATATTTATACCTGAAAGGTGCCGGGTTGGACGTAAGGTTAGACATAAGACGTCACTAAGAACTAGCAGTTCTTTCTGGACTCCAGGAGTTCTTGTGCAAATCAAAACAAAAGCAGGGGGAATTCCCAGGCAGCTGGAGGCTTGGTTTGTTTAAAGAACGTGTTGTGCTTTCTAGGAGTCTATGGGACTAGCCTTGCCGTGTTTTGGACTGCATGGGCTATTACTAAATATGGATATGAATCTTATGCCTTTATAAGGATACTATTTGTTATAACCACATAAGGGCATGAATCGGGAATATCATATTAGGGTCCTAGATAGAAATACAACACACCCTGGTGATGGCTGCAAGGGTCAGAGTGCCAGGATGGGATGGCTCTTGGCTCCGGACTCCCCTTGCACCTCCACTCCTGGTTGTGCGCTATGGCCTCACTGTTGTGACACCACGTCCACTCTCCCTCATGGTCTGAGAAGTAGAGGGCCCATCATCGTCCGATGGCTTATGGAGGGTGTCACTGGCAGGAGTGGTGGTGGTGGTGGTGGTGGTGGTGGTGGTAGCAGTAGCTGCACAGCTCACAATGGGAGTTGTTGCTGGAGTTACAGTGGCCAAGGTGGTAGATGCATGGATGGGCTGTGAGCCAGATGTCCCTGGCAGTGTGCTGGGCCCAGCATCGTCCTCTGCACCCGAGCTGTCCTGGGATTCCTCTCTTGAGGGACTTGGCTGTGAGGGGGGCGACTGGTGCTGGCGGGTGCTGGTTTCGCCAGTCAAGTCACCTGAGGGACAAGAATGTAGGAATCAATGCTGTGGACATGACAGGTTTGTAGTTGTTACATTACATCTATCTAGCAAATCAGTTCATGGTTGTTCGTGTCATCATATTGGTGTTGTACACAGTAGTGGACACTTTGTTGGTGTGGAGGTGGGTGGACAATACTTGGATGTATATAGTCCTGTCCTGCTATTGGATGGTGCCCCTGTGAAGATGCCTACCTACCTGTGAGTTTGAAGGGGAAGATGCACTGATCACCAAATCGTGGATGGACTCCATCTTGCTCTGGGATGAGACATGTAGGACTGGTGGGAGTTGTAGTGCTGGACCCACCCACCTCCTCCCTGGAGACATGTGGGACTGGTGGGAGTTGTAGTACTGGACTCACCCACCCCAAACCCCCACTCCCTGGAGACATGTGGGACTGGTCGCAGTTGTAGTACTGGACCCACCCATCCCCTCCCTGGAGACATGTGGGACTGGTAGGAGTTGTAGTACTGGACCCACCCACCCAAACCCCCCCTCCCTAGAGACATGTGGGACTGGTGGGAGTTGTAGTACTGGACCCACCCACCCCAAACCCCCCCTCCCTGGAGACATGTGGGACTGGTGGGAGTTGTAGTGCTGGACCCACCCACCCCCTCCCTGGAGACATGTGGGACTGGTGGGGGTTGTAGCACTGGACCCACCCACCCCAAACCCCCCCTCCCTGGAGACATGTGGGACTGGTGGGAGTTGTAGTGCTGGACCCACCCATCCCCTCCCTGGAGACATGTTGGCCTGGTGGGAGTTGTAGTGCCTGACCCACCCATCCCCTCCCTGGAGACATGTGGGACTGGTGGGAGTTGTAGTGCTGGACCCACCCACCCCCTCCCTTGAGACATGTGGGACTGGTGGGAGTTGTGGTGTCCGCTGCTTGACCACATGCAAGCCTGAGGACGTAGGATCTTACAATTGTGGTTGGTCATGGTGGGTGCATTTGTGTCCTGGCCTTCACATTTGTGTGACTGTGTGGTCTACATGCATGGATTGTGGCCTGGGAGATGTCTTTTGGCAGTTGAGCACGGCAGACAATTACAGTGTGATAGTGGTCATTGGTTTGTACTTACCAGCCTCGAGTCCCTCTTCGATTCCTTCCAGGCTCTCTGGGTGCAGTATGCCGAGCACCTTCTCCTCCCATTCGTCGTATAGTATGGGTTCCAGGGGAGTGCCACCACCAGTTTGCGTTGCCCGTAGGTGGTTCTTCGCCCTGATGCCCTTCACCTGTGTCTTGAGGTCGTGCCACCGCCTCTGGATCTCGTGTTTGGTGTGTGACACGGCCTCTGATGCATTCACTCTGCTAACTATCCTGTCCCACAGGGTGTTTTTGGTTGCAAAGGTAGTCTGCTGGACTAGGGTACCAAACAAATGTGGTTCCACACAGATGATTTCATCCACCATGACCTTCAACTCAATCTCTGTGAATTTGGGATTTTTCTTGGGTGCCATGGTGTGTGATGTGCAAGGTGTGGGTGGTGTGGGGTGTGCAGGTGTGTGGTATGTGAGGATGGTGTTGTGGGGGTTGGTGTGGTGGGTGTGTTGTTGTGCAGTTTGTATGTGTGTTTGTGTTTCTTTGTTGTTTCTGGTGCTCTGTCTCTATGTTGATGCTGTGCTGATATGCATATGATTGTGGTGATGGGAGGGATTCATTTTATACTCTGTGTGGTGGTTGTGTAACAATGGTTTGTGGCGGTCAGTTGTTCTGTGGGTGTGGTTGCTTGGGTGCACTTGTTTGTGCTGGGGGTGTGTCATTGGAGCATCTAGTTGTTGGAGGTGGATGTTCCAGGTGGGTGTTCCAGGTGGGTGTGTGTCTTGTTTTTTTTTTACTATTTACTTCCGTCCGCCATTTTTATGTTGGTTTGACGGCAAGGGTGGTGTTCGTTTGGTCCTTCCGCAGCCAAGCTCTGTTTGTCGATGCTTTGTTTCTGCAGCGGTCGTGGAAGGTGGTGAGTTCCCTTGGGATGGCGGGGTGATCCTAATCGTGTGTACGGACACTCCGCAGGTGTTGCGGTGGTTGGGACTGTTTCCGTGGCCTTTGCGTCCGCCGCGAACGCAGTTTATGTGGTTCCGTCCGCTGGCGGCGGACTTTGTGGTGATCCATCCGCCGCGGTCGGTGTGTGTTGCCATAAATATCCTAATCGCACATGCGGTTTCTCCGTAGTGCGATCGGGAGTATTTTTTCCGCGACCATGGCGGACGGTACCCGTTTCCATCCGCCATCATAATGACCCCCTTAGAGAGAGAGGGTACTCCAGAAAAGCACTTGCCAAGCAGAGAAAGGGGTTGAGAGTCAGTCCAGGGATGATTTTCTAGATAAAATCACACATAATAAGACCAGCAAGAATGCCACTAAGAAACAAGTCAGATTCATCACTAGATACTGCAGTAAAAATAACTAGATACGCCACATCTTTAGGAATAGATGGAACATCCTTAGGCAAGATCCCATCCTGAGGAATTAAATAAGCTTGGTTCCATCATTAACATACATGAGAAGTACATCCCTGAAGGACATGCTTATGCATAGTCATCTCCAGCCCAAGGAAGGTAGTTGGCTCAGGCAAGCCAAGGGTTGCCACAAATGCGGGAAATGCAAAGCCTGCAAAATCAACAGTAACGTGATGGAGGTCACCCTAGAGAGAACCAAGATACACTGGAAAATTCCCAAATGTATCACTTGCAGTACTGACTTTGTAGTATATCTGTAGTTTGCCCCTGCAACCTCTGGTACATTGGGTCTACGACCTTTCCTATTAAAATGCATTTTAGAGCACTGACGAGCGATTACCAAACTTGACCAGAGCTAGAGCGCTGCAAGACACTTCTCCAGGGAACATAGGGCTGACTGGACCAACGCCATATTCTTTGGACTGGACACAGTCACACCCAAGCCAGGAGGAGGCGCCGCTCTTGCCGTGAAATTACCTAATGAGCAGTTATGATGAAACCGCAGAGCTGGAAGACGGAGCTTTTCATACCAACTCCTTGCTCGCGCATAAGCCAAATGAATGGCAGTAGTAACATACTGAGCAGCGATGCACAAAGTGTGCCTGCACTTGAAGCTGCCCTCAATCACATCATACACCCCAAATGTCCATTGGCAATGTAAGCCATACCCAGCATTGAAAAAACACCAGGAGAATATAACACATGTGGACACACCCACATACCATTTGCAGAAAACCAACCCCTTCCTGGACCAGCATCCTTTACCCATGAGAAGCTGACACAGAGAGACAGGACACTATTTACGCACACAGTACAACATCACATAGACCAATCGCCACACAACACCACTTCCCACTAACACACCTGACACACTAAAATAACTCCACCACCCCCTGCACTTTTCTCACCTTTGCACCATGGCCAAACAGAAAATGCCCAAATTCACTGACACTGAGTTGAAAGTGATGGTAGATGAGATAAGAAGGCTAGAACCACATTTGAATGGAAGCCTGGTCCAACACACCGGACTTGTGAGCAAAACCCAGATGTGGACATGGATCTACAACAAAGTCACTGCTGTAGGGACCACCCCACGTACACTGCGTGACATCAAATGGCTATGGGTCGACCTCAAGGCCTAGGTCAAGCATTGGGCATATATGAACCATAAGGCGGCCCAAAGAACTGGTGGCGGCCCTCCCATACCACCACTAACCTTCACTGAGTGGGAGGAGAAGGTGCTTGCAATACTGCATCCAGAGAGTCTTACAGGAATCAAGGGCAGAGTGGAGGCTGGTAAGCACAAATAAAATGATCACATCCCACTGTAATGTACTGTTGTGCACAACAAGTGAGCCTCAATTGCCAGACAAAATCAAACTCATGTACAATGCACGCTGTTAACATGAAAGTCTCATAGTGCTAGCATTTCCTTGCTCTGCTTCATTTAACAGGTAGGTAGCCATCTTACTCAGGAGGGGGTTGTCAGGATCTGACAGCAAGGCCACAACTCCCACAAGGCCCTCTGTCTACCCTCCCAAACAGCAGGGAGCTATCTGACTGCCACATCCCGCACTTGGGAGCCAACCCTCTCAAGCTGCATATGTTGCATTCAGTGCACACATAGAGAATACCATTGAGAGTTCACATGAATCTAAGTGTCATTGATGAAGTCACATCTAACTGCAAAGCAAAACCCAAGAACACAGTGGACCAAACCCAATGTGTCTGTACTATTATCCCAAATTCTAAAGACTAACATCAACACAACACATGCATGTAGACTCAGTCATACATCACAAACCACACGGGAACAGCACAAAAAGCACAACAGAAATCAGGAAGTTGCGGCATTGTAGACAAACAGTTGCAGCAAAGTAACATATATCATAGCATGAACAGAAGTGGATGATCAACAAATTGGTACCAGAGGACATGTCCTGGGAAATACAATATCTCTACATATGAAATTCTTGCTACAGTCACGTCACAATGCTGATGAGCAATGTTTTTACCTCCACAGCATGTCCCACTACTGACAAACTATCATGAATGACAAGTAATGCCAAGATGAAAAGCCATGTTGTCGCAATGAAAATGTGCCAAATAAGAACATCAACGTTGTGCCGTGTACTGAACATGCTGACAATCCAACCTCTGTTCAACAGGTCTCTCGCCAACAACAGCAGGCGCCCATTCCATGGACGAGACAAGCCAGTCTCCCACCCAACAAGCTGAACTCTTAGATACAGACTCCCTGGTTTTTAAGGATGAGGAGGACTGACCTGGCCCCTCCAATGTATCCAAGCAAGCACAGACTCAGACCCTCACTGTCCCCACCACCACCACCACCACTCCCATAACAGCTGCAACAACAACGCTAATCACAGTTACAACGACCTGTGTGGCAGCCACCTCCACCATCACCACCGCTGCCTCCAACACTGTCCATGTGCTAGTTGTATTGAATACCACCAGGTAGCCTTAGGGTGCTGGGGACAGTGTGCGGCCGCAGAGCCAGGTGTGGCCACAGACCCGTGGCAACAGGGCATGTGGGAGGACAACTGGGGACCGTCACAGGAGGACAATGAGACAGAGGCCCAGGCTACCGTGCAAACTGCCCTGGGGCACACCAGCAGAACCAGGGACAGATGGGCCAGGTCTTTGAAGAACTGCAGGAACTCTGCATGCTGCAGAGGTTCATGGACACTCGCTTGGGACAAATTGCTGTGTACATGGGCCAGCTTGTGGGTGTCTTGAGGGATATGCATGCAGCTCAATTAGCTGCCCACACCCCGGGCAAACAGGATGCTAGTAACAACACCTCAGCAGCGGCCACAGGGCAGGCATCAAGTGTATAGTAAATGTTTGACGTGTTCATTGCTGTAGCTATGTACTCCTTACTCCCCCATATGGGATTGTGGATAGCCATTTGTGGCCTCACACTCCCACTGGGAAGGCATACTTCAGTAAGTGTGCAGGCACCATGTGCTTCTGTTTAAACAAGTAATCGCTCTCACATCACCCCGGAGACCTTGGAATTCCATGTTCCTTCACCGTCCTGCACGATTCAGTCACTGCTGAACAAGCCACTCCCACTATTTTGGGGGAACTGACACACAAATTATTGATAGCGTCTGATGCAGAAGACTGTTGCTCACTTATTTCCAACTTGTGGGCTCTGGCCTTGTCCCTTAGTTTCATGCTATTTCTGGAGAACTACCGGGTGTAATTCCTCCAATTTCCATACTACATTTATCGGTTTCAGATCAGTACTGTGGCTGTATAGCTGAGAGCTGGTTCTGAGATTGCTCTCACGCCATGTCTTACTGTCCTGTGGGCCAGGCCGAGCCCGGTCAGTTACAACTTTACCATGACAGCATGCAGCTTCTCTTTGGATTTGTCCAATTAGCTGTGCTATGCATCCATTAACCTTCCCCTATGCCTATTTCACCTGCATGCAACCTGTGTTCTACTGTTGCCGATGCACCTTTCACAGGGCCATGGATGTCTGCCTTTCCAACACATACCTTTCTGCCCTGAATCATGAGCTGTGGGTGAGTCCTATGTTGGTCCACGACCAGGACTGCTTTGGTGATACACATTTATGGGATGCCTTTCAATGTGTCAGACAAGCTGCAAGCTGGGCCTAGGCATTTGTGCAATGGCACCTGTGCAATGCCTACATTGAACCTCTCCCAAGTTGCCATGGGATGCTACTTTCAAACTTGTGGTGTGAGGAGCATATCTGTTCCTTCATAGTGCAGTATTGGATGCGGTCCTTTTTGCTGAAGATGATTTAGATTGTCTTTTGGAACTGTTTGTCTTCGAAGCTGCCTGTTCCTTCTTGGATTCATAACTACTTAATGGCAAAAGGAACTGTTGGTGACCAATTCAATATTCTTTTGCCTTTTTCATGCCTCTTAACATGACTAGTTATTCAGCTCTCTGGCTTTGGCCCTGTCTGCATTGGCTTTAACTATGCTGACCTCCGCGGTCTGTTTTGCTTGGTACCACAGACCTGAGCAAGGGGAGGCTGTCATCTGACCGTCGTGGACATTGTCGACTGTCATGGGCCCGGCTTCCATTATGCAGCTGTAGCACATGGAAATTAGATGGCGTAGTTGTTTTGAAAGTACCTCAGTATATGTCTGCCACATGAGTAGTGTCCGCAGAGCTTGTTCTCTGCGCAGTCCAGGAGTACTGTCTGAACATTCTGTCCATGGTCTGAGAACATTGTCCCTTGTCATTCTGTTCTGGTCTGGGCATAGCCCCGACTAAACAAAGTCTCACAGCAGATAGAGGACACGGATGCCTTTTAGATCTCATGGGAATGCGGGCTAGATGCCCCACACTTGGAGAGGGATCCTTCCAGTGATGAGACTGACACAGCACATGTACATTTCACCATGTACAGGCTGAGGAAAAGGGTCTGCTGACAAAGCCCATAGACCAGGGATATCCAATACAACTCAATCCTGCAAGGGGTGGGGGATATGCTTGTGGGTCTTCGTCCAGAGGTTTTATTGATGTGACATCTTGCTTCAGGTTAAATGGATATGTCACTATGGTAACTGGTTTGGTACTCATGCATTCTCAACTTGTTGCGGCACGTATGTTGCATGTTTTGACACTGTACTAAAAACTGCACATTTCAAACCGTTTTTTGTCTTCAACTTATCTACTTGTGTACAGGCGCGTGAATACCTTGAGTGAGTAGGAGAGCTAGTGAGGCAGTATAGCAATTGTGTCCTGTGCTTAGGGGGGCTTCAGAGTGCTTCGGGGTGCTCAGTCCCTGCATGCCCAAGTTCGCTAATCCTGCGCATAGTCCTGTATGTGTACAAAATTGGCTACAACAATTGTCAAAGTTTTTGAGAAAACAGCAAGGCACCAAGACCCAGTCATGGTCACTAATTGTTGACTTACACTCAACAGAATTAGTTGACAATGAGCTGTTGACGCTGGTCAAAGCCTTCTTCCTCACCACTGTCATTATCACTGGGCTTGTGTGGGTTGGGAGCGGAGGAATGTAGATGTTCATTGTCATCCAGAATCAAGGGGATCCTTTTGCACATGGCCAGGTTGTGTAGCAAACAGCAGGGGACTACCATCTGGCCTCCCTTCTGTAGTGAGTACATAAGTGCACCAACAGTCATGTCTGGGCACCTAAATCTTGTCTTCAGCAGTCAAAAAGTGCGCTCCACCACACAATGTGTCCTCCCATTTGCATCATTGTTTTGGACTTCCCCCGCGTTGTTGGATTCGGCAGTGGGGTCAGCAACCATGGACAAATGTGATACCCAGAGTCAACTAATTGTGAGACAAACAGGCTAATAGTGTAATCTGGATATGTGAAGAGAGCAGCATGTTCCAAATACATCACATTCATTGACACGGCCCACTCACCAACAATCCAGGCCAACTCAGGGTGCAGATTGGCCATCAATTGGGGTATGGTTCTGTTCCGCAAGATGTAGGAGTCATTTGACGGAGCAGGATACTTTGCACACATGTGTGAGATGATCTGATTGCCTGGCATACCACTTGCATGTTGATGGAGAGGTAGTGTTTGCAGTTCCTATAGATGTGTTCACTTGCCTGTGGTGGAACGGGGCAATGTGGGTACCATCAATGGCTCCCACAAAATTTGGAATGCCTCCCAGGTCATAGAACTTCCCCTTCACATCTGCCAATTCATCCCTCCTTGGGAAGTGGACATATCTGTCCTTGTAAAGCATCAATGCTGACAGGACGTCACAGAACACCATGCTGAACATGGGCTGTGATATCCCACCTGCACTGGCCACAGTGTACTGAAAAGACCCAGTAACGAAGAATGCAGTGCAGCCATCACCTTCACTTTGGCATACAATGCAGCCGGATATATTCTTTTGGGATTCAAATGGAGCTCCAACAGGACACAACCACAACATTGACAGGACTCATGGTCATGTGAAATGCACAAGTGACTTGCACTCTGAGATAAATCATTAGCTGCAAATCCAAACAGAAAACAGAAAACAACAGAAACAATCAGAAAAAATCAGACAAAATCAGAGAGAGGGTCATTCAAGGTTTTAATCACCAAAATGCTTTTCTTTCATGAATTGTTTTTCATTCATAAAGACCCTGTGTTAATGCATAGAGAGTAAATCAATCATCAGTCAATACTTTTTATTACAACGGCGCATCAAATATAGTAAATGTGATGTGACATACTGTGCATGAGTGACATCAAATTTGTGATTTATATGCAAGTGACTTATCAAAGCCAGTTTTTCAGTATTCACTAGTCATTTAGTCCAATATGCCATGCCAGTTGGCTAGTATGAACTGGATTTAGATAACTGGTCCAATGATATTATATCGTCGACGTTTCGACCCTGTTGACGCCTTAGTTGCGGGTCTGAAGTGGGTCTTCTTCAGGACGGGGGAGGGCATAGTGATGTGTCGCCTATTGGTCCTTCATAGTTGGGCACAGGGAAGGTTAATCACATGTGCAGCTTCTGGGACGATTAATCCTATAAGAGGAACTCGTGTCATGCTCGTTCACTCTTGCATTAAAATTGTTCCATTAAGCATTCCTTATTATTCAGCTGCATAGTTCGGCAATCTGATCTAAGGATCTCAGTATCTGTAAAGTGGGCCCACTCGCTATCGTAGTGTGTCGATGTGCCTTGCCGCAGGAATGAATCCATCGTCACCTTATTTCTCAGAGTCATAAGGAAGGAATTGAAAGACAAACTAGCAAGAGTAGCTACGTCAACATCTTTAAAAGACCTCATTCAATTGACCATTCAAATTGATAATCATCCCCGGGAAAGATACAATGCACATTGTAAACAATGCTTGTCAAACCTCCTTCCCAGCCTGTCTTCAAGATACTACCTAAGATTCCTGATTCAGAAGAAGAGCCCATGCAAGTAGATTTCTGTAAAGGCCCCCTGACTTATGAAGAAAAGTCCAGGAGATGCCATTTGTGTCCACTATTCAGAAATACATTGTTATAGAGCATAAGTATATATTTCAAATGTATTTCTTATTAATCATATTTACCATTGAAAGGAAATATTTTGATGCCAGTACAAATTCATTCAGGTTGATGCAACAACAAAGCAAAAGGAAGAAGGAAAAGTGAAAAGAAAAATTGGATGTCACAACTGTAGGAGAGTAGGGTCTGCTATCCTATGGTCACCCCAAATTTTTGCTTTTTGCTTCACTGGTTTATGACTTAATGTGGCTGTTGGCCTGCGAATCAGACCCACAGCCTGCTGTTCTTTCTCTAAATTGATGCCAATGCACTCTAGGTGCATTACGAATTGGAACTGGTTCACCTTATAGGCCCCTGTAACATTGTACCATAGGTACCCAGGGCATAGGTGTAGCCAAGGCCTACCAGGGGTTGCAGAATGTATTGTGCCACCCCTGGCCTGGACCTCCATATTTGACACAACTGGCTGATCACTCAGCTGGGGTAAGTTGGTGTAATCACCTCTTACTTAGATATAGTATCCCTATATCTAACCTTAACTGGACACATGTTAACCTATAAGCCACTCCTATGGAAGGCCTCTGCAATCCTGGAGGCAGAGTGCGTGGTTACATGTGAGACAGTGCTCTAGCATGAGCTGAGCCTGTCTGCATCTGTCGGGAACAACTCCCTTAGCTGTTCCGGGATATTGCCATACCATATACTCTTAAGCGCATTATAATCCTCGCGGTTATATGCTATCTTTGGTTTGACTTTATCAAAACATGTTGAGTAAGGTGTCATACGATTTGGAATACTATCCCCTCGACAGTTCTGTCAACGGGGATAGCATTCCACCCTTCTAGAGGGACACAACATGTACATAACCTGAACCCCGGTTAAAGTTAAACTCGAGCGTCAGCATCACAAAATGGATGCTGTCACCACAGACACAAGTCTGACCTCCTGCTGCTGGGAGTCCTTCCAGCGAGGGAGGCTTGGACAAAGGGTTTCCTGCCTTGGGAGGTGCGAGCACCAGCCCAGACAGGATTTTGTGTATTGGGTAGGACAGGGCTGAATAGAATCAGACATGCCCGGGGCACACAAGGTGTACTCGTGCATAAGCCAGTCCAAACCGGTGCTGGGGCCTTCCAGCCTCAGTCCTGACGTGGAGCTGGACAAACGAAAGGGGTGTAACCGCCCCCCTTCCTGGTCCCACCCAGAGGAGGGACCTAGCAGGTGATCCACCCCTCAGATTGGGAATTAGAGTGTGAGCAGTGCCATAGCACCTCAGATCATCCTGAATCAACTTGAAACTAAGAAGACGACTGGACTTCGACATTCTGCTGCACAAAGACTGAAGAGCATCTCCCTTGTGGCCTAGGAGTGGCCACCCTGTGAACACAGGCACCATCCAGCAACTCGAGGTCTACTTTGCCGCCCCCTCCTGCCGGAGCCCCAGACTCCCAGACTTCTCACAGCCCAATACACAGTCCCTGCAAAGAAGGGACCCGTGGAGGCACGAGAGACGTGGGACCGGACATTTCAAAAGACCCCCGCGAAGCTGACTGTGCAGCACCCGAGGCACCCTCGGTGCTGTGCTTTGGGGTTTTAGAAGCCCCACAACCAAGCAGCCCTTGCACCGAAGATCAGCCCCCCAGCATCTCCACGATCTGCGTGGGGCCCTTTTGCATTGTTTCACTCAACGCGCCATCCCGGCCACTTGCCACGTGGTCAGCGGCCATTTTTGTGATGAAACCTACATTTTACACTGCGTGTTTGGTTGCTCAAAGCTTGCCCTAGCACTTGTAAAAAGGAGCACCCGCTCTGACGTTGCTGGTCCGAGTGATAAGCTTTTTCCACTTCCTGTGTGGCTTGAATTAGCCAAGGCCTGTTTGCTCCAATCAAGTTGTCAACACCGCCATCAGATAGAAGCTGCGTGGGACAGCTCGTGACCAACTCCTGGATGTCCTCCACCTCTTCGTGTCCACGTGGCTGAGGAGACAAGCTGCACCTCATCGCCTGTTTGCACCCGACATCGCCTGGTTCCATCCTGGTTCCACGGTAGTCACTGGCTAGTGACTTTGAACATTGTCCCCTCTGCTTTCAGGTCTTCACCACTTCAGATCCACCCTTGGGTCCACCGGAACTCTTCACATCGAGCCGCCTGCAGCATCTTCAGCTCCAAGCATCATCGACCTGCGTGACGAAACCCGACACTACTTCGTACCTGTGCACCCGCTTCCTGTGGGAGAGGTAACTCAGCAACGCCGATGTTCCTACACTGGTACACACCTCTAGTGCCTGTGTCTCAAGTTTCATTCTTCTAGGTCACTCGGAAGGTTCCTTAATAACTAACTTTGTAACTTTTACGCACCATTGACTTACATTGGTATATGCGTGCACTTTCCGCACTGCACCCGAGTCCCGTGGGCCATTCCCGACTTCTTTACTGTTAGTCCCGAACAGCTCCAGCGATTCCCCAGGCCCTAGGCCTACTTCCTTTCAGCTAGGTGGTTCTTATACCACTATTTTAGTATATGGTTCAGGTGGCCCCTAGGGCTCATCCATATTGTGCAACTTTTGTATATTTAAACTGTGTTTTGTTTTAACGCATTTGCTTCTGTGCTCATAAAGAGTATAGGGGATTTTGTAGTAAATAAATATATATATATATTTTCAATATATATCTGTGTGGTGCCCTTTCATTTGGTATTCAAGGAGATTGTGTATGGTAAAACAGCTTGCTTCACATGCCTTTACAGAGTTTAGCCTAAGACTGCTTTGTCCACGCTACTAGGATAGCTGGTCTATAAGGTTGACTTACAACCAATCATCATAAGTGTTGCTTGTCATGGTACAAGGTGATCACTAGAACTAGTGAGCATCATATACCAGGCCACCTTCTCACAACAACATCAACTCATTTGGAATGTTTCATTGATTATAGGATAGCAAATACATTCAGTTTAAGTGTAGGGCCTGACTTCAGTTAATGTTTTGCACCTCTAATAAATCTACTACCATACATTTAAATGGAATATTGTAACAAAATCTTCCTAAGTATACCAAACTCTTTTCATTCTAAAATGAAGGTGGTATTAAGTGGTAAAGAGGATGGAAAGTCTGAGGAAACAGAGGTAGATAGTGGATAAAAGTGCTTAAGTGAAGATCCTGCTCATAAAATACATTTAGCACTTTCAAAATGTATTATGCCACAAATAGCTAAAAACCTTCTCTCTTTCCCACCAATTTTACCAAATCAGTTAGTTTCATAGCTACATCAACCCGTAATGGCTTATTAATTTCATTATGCTCACTGGGAAAGGCTCATCTCATATATTGTCAAAATGGTGTTTCAGAAGTGCCTAACTTTTTAATGGATATGCAATTTTGAACCCTACTGTTTAGTTAGAACTTTGTGGTAAAGCTGCTGTAGGACACTGTGGAATCAACTGTTACTGCTGTTGGCAGTACATGTTTTATTTAACAAGGAGTGGAACCTTCGGTGGACAATTTTTAACGGGGCCAGTGTGTGTGTTCAATTCACTAGCAACAGAGAGAGTACACACAGTTCCCCAGAAGAACTAGGTGGGAGGAAAAGAGAGTGTGTGTTGTAAAGTAGAAGCAAAAACCAAGAGGGAAGGAAGGGGGAATCCCCTCTTGGGAACTAGAACCCTCATACACCCAGCAAGCTAGGTGTCATGCTTCATCATATGGGTCCTGCTCCTCGTCGGACAGGCGCTGCAATGTCCGACGGGCACCCGCGAAGGGGCTCTTTAGCTGAGATCTTTTGTTCCAGCCATATGGTGCATGCGTGTGAGAGGGTAGGTTTGTTCCCGCCACAACCGGGGGCCCCGCCGCGAGCTCTGATTGCCAAGATATTGAATTATTGGGATCGAGACTGCATCCTGCGAGCGGCGAGGGAGAAGCCGGACCTGGCCATTGAAAATAGCCGGATTTCAATATACCCAGACTATACCCATCAGGTTCAGGAGATGAGGAAATCCTTTCTGGGGGTTAAGCAGAGGCTCCGGGCGATGCAGCTACAAGATATGTTGCTATATCCCGCCAAACTCAAGGTGCTGGCTCAGGGCAAGGCACACTTCTTTGAATCCCCGGAGGAGGTTTGGGAATGGCTGGAAGTTAGGGGAGACGCAGTTCCACCGGGAGCCCGTGGTGGGTCCAAGGAGACTTGGGGGAGCCGTCCCCAGCGGCAGCGGAGGCCCCGGGGCGGACGGAGACGACGCTCCACGTCGGAGCACACGGAGGAACCTAGAATCACGGTTGGGGCTGATGGCGGAATGCTCTTGGAACCCTTGCTGCAGGGGGCCGGGGCGAAGTCTCAAAATCCGCTGGAACCTGCGGAAATCCTGGTCCCGGACACGATACCAGCTGCGGTGAGGGACATGGCACCGTCGGACCTGGTGATTCAGGAGACTGGGGGAGCTGGGGCCCTGGAGGTGAATGGCCCACCCTGAGGTGATGTAGGAGCCCTATGTACTTTGTCTTTGGATGGCTGCGGTGGCTTCCGGGGTGGAGAGGGGTATAGGTGGACACTGGAGTGACATTGTACCCGGAGCCACCAGACTTTGCATAATGGGGGGGAAGACGGGGGCCGGTAGATTTGCAATGTGGGAATTGATTGATATTTGGGAGGCGGGGGTGCTACTGTCGGACTTGATCCTGTATGGTCGACTACAGCTGGGCCGGAGCCGGGCGTACTCAATGTGAGCATTGGGTCTTGCGGGGAGCTGGGGGGGTGTATGCAGTTCGTTGTTGTGTGGGTGTGTGATGTGTTGTGAGGGGTGTGTGGGGAGGCTGTGCACGTCCTGGCACCAGCGGGGGAAGGGTGGGTTGACAGGTTGGGTTGTTGTCGTTATCCTGCTCGTGGGTGGGGGGAGGGGGGAGTGTTCTGCAAATGTTGCGATGTTGGGGGGGGAGGATGGGGGGGTACTGTTTAAGAATGTTGGTATAGGCATCATGTGTATCACTGTTCAGGCCCCTAGGAGGCGGTATTTTGGCAGCAGACTGCATGGCCCGGCGGGGCACTTACAGGAAACATGGGATACAAATTCTTAACGTGGAATGTGCGTGGGTTGGGCACTTGTACCAAACGATATAGGGTCCTGTCCTTCCTTCGGAGGCATGGCATTTCGATTGCGTGTTTACAAGAAACGCATCTGAATGAGGAGGGGGCGCAAAAGCTAGCTAAAAAATGGCGGGGTCAGGTCTTTCACTCTTCCTTTTCAACATATGCGCGTGGGGTCTTGATCTGGGTAGCACCCGGGGTCCCCCTCGCGGTACAGTATGCGGAAGCGGACATCGAGGGCAGGTACCTGCTGCTTAGGGTGAAGTTGAATGGCAGGGACCTTACACTCCTTAATACATATGCACCCAACGTAGACGACGCGACCTTCTACCCACAAATGCAAGACGTCTTAGTGTCGGACGTGGACAGCCCTCTCCTGTGGTTCGGAGACTTTAACTGTGTCTTGGACCCGGTCCTAGATAGACATCCTCCCCGAGCGGGGACGAAACCTCACATGACGGCGAGACTGTGCGAGGTCATGGCGAACTTGGGAGCAGTAGATGTGTGGCGTCAGAGTCACCCGTCGCAGAAACTGTACACCTGTTACACTCCTACACACGACACTCATAGCAGACTAGATAGGGTCCTCGCCGCGAATATGGACGCGTCGTATTCCCTAAAGGTCACCCATCTGGCCCGCTTCCTGTCTGACCACTCCCCGGTGTTGTGCGCTACGCAGGACATCGACCAGCCCTGCCGCCCCCATACATGGCGGATGCCTGCGGACTTACTGCAGGACCCATTGGGTAGAGATCATGTGCAGACTACACTCACTAACTACGTCGACCTGAACTGGGAGGGGGACGACGTGCCCCTGTCAACGAAATGGGACGCTCTGAAGGCGGTGGTGCGAGGTGAATGCATGGCTCTTACTTATGGGGTCCGCCGACAGCTGACCCGCGTACTGCGGGAGGCTGAAGACACCCTGCGGACTCGCCAGGCCTCACCAAATCCTGGGGAACCGGAACTGGCCCTGGAGCGGGAAGCCCAGGAGCAAGTCCACGATATACTTACGCGCCTCGACAGATACACACTGGGTCAATTTAGACAGCGTCTCCACAGGGAGGGGGACAATTACGGCCGATTATTGGCCTGGATTTTGAGGAAAGAATCGGCCCTGGTTCGGATACTGGCCCTGAGGGGCCCTGACGGGGTCATGGTGCATTCGGAGTCCGGTATATTGCGGGTTCTCAAATCCCACCTGCAGCAGGTATATACGGCAGACCCGCTGGTCACGGAAGCATCCTATCAGCCTTACCTCCGTGGAGTGACTCTTCCGGCCCTTCCGAGCGAAGCAGCGGAAGAATTAGATGGGGCTTTGACCCTCCACGAAGTGCGGGTGGCTATGGCCAGCCTACCGACGGCGAAATCCCCAGGAGGAGACGGGTTTCCTTCCGAGTTCTACCACGCATTCGGAGACGTCCTCGGCCCCCTCCTCCTCCAGGTCTTCCTTACAGCGCTGGAGGATGGAGCTCTTCTGCCCACGATGTACCAGGGTGAGATCTGCATGCTTCTAAAGCCGGGTGGTGATGGTTGTGATCCCGCGGCATACCGCCCTATCACAATGATTAATACGGATGTCAAGATCCTGACCAAACTCTTAGCCGCTCGGTTGGCGCCGCACATGGCCCAGTTGGTTCACCAGGACCAGTGTGGGTTCATCCCCGGACGCACACCGCGATGAATCTGCGGCGATTAACCCATGTTATGCATGAGGTGCGCGGTAGAGAGGATCCCCAGGTCCTGGTTTCGATAGACTTGGCCAAGGCATTTGATACGGTTAGCTGGGGATACCTATCAGAGGTGCTTCAACAGGTGGGATTGGGGCCCGTGTTTCGCAAGTGGATCCAGATACTGTATCGGGCGCCTCGCGCCAGAGTCAAACTTGGGGCTGCACGCTCGGAGGACTGGGCGTTGGAGAGAGGCACCCGTCAGGGATGCCCCCTCTCGCCGCTCCTGTTCGCCCTGGCAATTGAGCCATTGGCGGTGGAAGTCCGTACCACAATGGCCCAATGGGGAATCAAAGTGGGGAGTAATGTCCACACGGTGTCCTTGTATGCGGACGATGCTCTGTTTTATTTAACATCTCCGCAGGACGCGCTACCGGTTTTGCTACGGCTGCTGGACCGTTTTGGCGCAGCTTCGGGCCTGCGTATCAATGCAGGGAAGTCCCTGATCTTCCCCCTAGCGGGATGTAATGTGGACGCGCGCGGGGACTTGCCACACCTGGGTCTGCGGTGGGAACTGGAAGCCTTCCGCTATCTGGGGATACAGGTAGCGTCGTCGGACGAACAAATGCTGGCCCGCAATGCGGATAGGGTAGTGCACTCCCTACAACAATCGGTGGCATTCTGGAACACATTGCCTCTCTCCCTGATGGGACGACTGGCAGTGGCGAAAATGGTGATGCTGCCGCGGGTGCTGTATGTGTTACAGAATTCACTGTGCCTACTTCCCCCGAGGATGTTCCGCACTCTTAATACTCTCCTTACGTCCTTACTCTGGGCGGGCAGGCGTAGTAGAGTTGCCTTACACACGGTTGTCCGCAGCTGGGAGGAGGGGGCGTTGGAGGCGCCGAGATTCGACCTCTACTACTATGCAGCTCAGCTGTTGCCAGCTGCCAGGTGGTTCGCGGATGCGGACACCTGGGAACTACGGCTCATTGCGGGGAGTGCGGATGAAAGGGCAGTACAGATGGCCCTGATGCGCAGCAGGGGCGCGGATGCGGCGCTGCCGTACATAGTGCGCCACACCGGAGCCCTTTGGCAGCGCGTTGTGGAAAAAATCCTACGGAGGGCCCCCTTTCACAGGGAGCTGCCGATATGGATCATGGCCCCAATGGTGGACATGGAGGTACACATGCCTTTCCATGACTGGAGAGCGGGTGGGTGCGAGCTGTTGGCAGATCTCTACCCGGACGACACGTTTCTATCTATCGAACGGGCGATGGAGACGTTCGGACTCGGTGAGGGACAGTTCCTACACTACAGGGGCCTCCATGCAATGGCACAAGATACTTGGCCGCAATTCCCTGATGCTCCCCCTGTGTCCCATACCCTCAATATTATCCTTTCCTGTGGTAGGGGCAGGAGGCTGATAACCCTATTGTACTCAGCCATGCGGCAGGACTCCACCCCACCGGTTCCACCGGCGTGGGCGGCCTGGGAGGCTGACCTGGGGGTTGCTTTAGACCCGACACAGCGCAAACGCATTGGTACCCTCACCCGGAAGGTGTCGTGCAATGCACGGTTCAAACTGACACACTAACGTTTTACACCGAACATATGTGACTCCGGTTGCCTTGAAGCGTATTGCACCGGACAAGCGCGATAACTGCCCTAGGTGTGGCGCGCCGGGTGCCTCCTTCCTTCATCTAGCGTGGGACTGCCCACTGGTTTACGCCTTCTGGCAGTCGGTGGTGGCGCATATTTGTAAAGTTACTGAACTCCGGATGGAACTGATCCCCCTTCACTGCTTGTTAGCCTTAGTCCCCAAGCCCAGGAAGTGTTCTCTGCCCTACAAAATGTTACAACTACTTTTAGTACTGGCAAGGAGGAGGGTGGCCATCACATGGATGGGACAGAGGGCCCCGGGGATGTCACAGTGGCTTAGAGATGTGGGGGAATGGTCCCTGGCGGAGGAAACCTTCATGCAAACCGTGTGTAGAGATGTGAAACTGCAGGACGACCTGCTTGCGTGGAGAATGATGCGGGGTGGCAGCCAAAGATTTGGATGGTACGAGTGCGGAGTTGTTCACCCCTGGGGATACAGGGTCTGAGGATGAGGGTGGTGGGGAGGGTGGGGGAGAGCAGTGAGTTGGGGGAGTGCCTGACCGCACACGCACATGTAGGTTACAACTGGGAGGAATTGTGTTTGGTATCTCAAGGTGTCATTCCTAATTTACGTAACGACCGCTGCTATATCTGCCGATAGGAGTGCCATAATGAGGTGAACGACCTGTGTACACATGTTTTAGTCATGAATGCCGAAGTTTTGGGGGGAGGGGTTCCTTTGGGGAGTTGGGGGGTAACCTGTATTAAAGAAAAAAGAAAAGCTGTTCAGAATATCCTGTCGCGCAGTTACAGGGCTAGGTTCATGACCTAGCTTACATGCTACCAGCTACCACCGCCCAGCCTTCGGGTTGTGGGTTGATGGGCCGTATACACAGAAGTATGTTCTTTGACATAATGTCGTTGCTTTCTTGTGGCTGTCGGCGCAACTGTTATATGCTATCATTGTCTGCGACAAAAATAAAGTAAAAAAAAAAAAAAAAGAAAAAGGATCCTCAGCAGGCTGGATGGAGGATTGGGGAATGACTGAGCTTGCCGGGGCGTTCCTAGTTCATATAGGGGAGGGCGGAGGAGGATGGAGGGGGGAATGAGGAGTTGGAACCTTGATGCATAGTCCTTTTTTACAATTCTCCAATGTACTGCATATCCACAGTGTGTTTTTTCGGGGGGGAGGGAATGGAATTAGAGAGAGAGGAGCAGTTGAATACGTGACTGTATTGTTCAGCTATACACAAAAAGCAAATAAAAATCTGTTTAAAAATAAGTTGGGGATGGGTGGAGGTGGGGAGGGGGTAAAAAATAGAAAAGCAGATGCAAGGACTTCCTGCTGAAAAGTTACACTTGTTCTCTCCTACGATGCATATAGCACTTTTATGAACAATGGCGCCCATCCTCCGGGATACTGGTTTGATGGCTGTGTAATGTTTTATTCAACGACTTATGCCTTGTCAATCTCAAAGCAGGAATGTGGATAAGAATGATTATGCACTGTAGGTATCGTCAATAAAAAATATTTCAAAAAAAAAAAAAGGATCCTCAGCAGGCAGCACACGAATGTCTGTGCGGATCATATAGATCAAGAACAATACACTACAAATATAGTTTGTTAGACCCATATAAGGTATATAAACTTTTAAGGGTGGTGTATGGGCTGTCCGCTGAAAAGAAATATGTCCATACTGATATGCAGAAGTTCGTGTCATTGGCACTCAATGAGATCCGATACGCCAGCGAACCAAGCTTAAAACCACATGGTATGCCAGGGCTGTGTACTTGTTTTGATAGAAAGATGATAGGCTCGTAGAAAGATGTATATCTGAAATGTATTTAAAAAATAGAAGAATAGGTTATTTAGCCCCTGAAGACTGTTTTATAATAAATAAGTAAATATTTATTGCTACATATGCATACCTATTTAGAACTAAACAATAGAGTGTCAAAGCGCAAGCTGTCTATGTGTTAATCCTCCCTTCTAGAATCAATGAATGTATATCTCTAAAATAGGGCATATACTATGAAAATGTGAAGTAAGTATTGTTTTTGTTTGCTAATATTCTTTATTTTTAATAAAATGTTCTTACACAAAACAAGCGTCTTTCATTTCCTGTGCTGTAGAGGATGGTAACATGTTAGGGGCCCGGTTAAGAAAACTTTATTAAGATACAAGAGGGGTTGGCAGATTTGGAACACCAAAGCTCTGTATAGAAGGGCTTTCATTGAAAATAAACCGGTAAGCATAGCCCTGGGGAAGACTTGGTTATCAGGGGAGAAGGCGTATATACTCGACAAGCCAGCCAGAAGGTACTTTAAAAGGCAACTTACAATCGTTAACGTGCAAATAGATTATCAATTGCAGGCGAACATCATCAGGCTTCAAGATTTAGCAAAACATTATAACGGTGCTCGTTATATATTAACCGTCATAGACGTCTTGTCCAAGTACGTCTTTGCAGAAGCGCAAAGCGATAAAAGTGGGTCCAGCGTCACAGATGCTTTCAAAGCCATCTTCAAGAAGAGCCGAACCCCTCAAAAACTACAGACGCTGGGAAAGAAGTCTTAAGCAAGGCGTTTCAGAAATTATTAAAGCAGCACGCTGCTCATCATTTTGTAACCCATACAGAAGTAAAAGCCGCAGTTGCACAATGGTTAACAGAATTTTAAATTCTAAGATGTGGAGACATTTCATGGCCTACAATACCTTCAGATACGTCAATGTTCTACAGGACTTAATAGATGTTTATAATGCCAATTATCACAGAACCATCAAAACATCACCCCTAGAGGTAACGCCTGGTAATTCGTTAAGGGTCTGGAGAGCGGTGTACAGGTGACATTTTGCTACAAATGTGAGGAAGCCTCTTTTAAAAAAAGGTGATCAGGTTAGGATTTCAAAGTGGAAAGGTGTCTTTACGAAGGGGTACCAATAGACTTAGCAACAAGATATTTTTAGTGGAAAGTGTGGAGCTTAAAGAGAGGTTGTTCATTTACAGGATAGAGGACTACAATGGTGAAGAGGTGGCTGGCATCTTCTACATGGAAAAGTTACAAATGGTACCCGATAATCTGCACAGGATGTATAGGGTTGAAAAGGTTCTGAAAAGGAAAGGTAGAGAGGCTAACGGCCAGACATCTGTCAAATGGCGGGAATGCCCTGTGAAATTTAACTGTTGGGTGTTAATGTGTGAATTTTGGGACAGTCTGAAGCGGGCGGTAGGATGGAGTCCCTTTTATATCACCCTGCCTTCCAACGGCTCTAAGGAAATGTTGCCATACAACCAAATTTCTAATTACACAGTTAAATTGGCCAAAACCTGTGGACCTGAAAGGGCATTGGGAGGTAACCCTAACAGAAATACAATACCAAGAACATGGAATGCATTCACACCGACGGACACCATATTTAACACAAAGCGTGAACACGACCCTTTGAGCATACATGCCGGCTTTTCACATGGTTATTACCAAAATGTTCCAAGTGCTGTCGACGCCATCAACAAGCATTGCAACGTATAAGAATATTCATCTGATGCAAGATACTGTTAGAAGGAAGGTGTTTCCTAAAGCCCCTACCCACAATACCACGTTTAACTGTTCTCGTAAATTAGAAAGGGTTTTAGACTCTGTGAAACATATGAGAAGTCTATTCAAACCGGATTACATGTGCCCTGATATTACGGGGGTTCTATACACTCTATGTTTATAGCGATATTGTAGAGGCGCAGAGATTCGGTGATAGTTATTCACCATTGTTAAGATGGGTATATGTGCACGGCAAAAATTATACCGTAGTCAGTATTCAATTTAACAATGCTGACTATGTAGCAGTTTTTGAAAAACCATTTAGACACAATTCAATTATGATCTTCGACAGCCCGTCTGAGCCAGTGGTTTTTAAATACAGGTATGTTATTGTTAAGCTTCATATAAGACCGAGACACAATAGTGACTACTAAGAAGACATAATGGTGGTCGTGAAAACCTATGATGCCCCTTCTATATACATAGACTATTACAGAAACCAGAATGGGTATAGAGGATCGCGTTACTTTCAAGGGACCCCTGTTATATACAGGCTAGCTTAGGGGAATTCTTTCATAGTTTGTGAAGAAGAGGTATGCCATTCTTGGGAATAGGCCATGAAATTGCAAAACCCATGTTAAAGTGGCTTCTATGAACATAGCCCAAGATGTGATAGGCTCGATCACGGCTGTCGCTGAGCACATGAAAAAGCAAATGCAAGAAGGCACGGCGTTGGGATACAAACCTTCCAAAAATGTTAAAAAGAAGTGTCACTCATTGAGACGTAGGGGACCGTCTGTCCCCTATAATAAAAGGTGTTCTTCAAAAGGCGCTCACAATAACCCCAGGTTGGAACAGATCATCAAAGAAGAAGAGAACAGCCTCTAAAGTAAAAAATGTTTAAAGCATTGCAACCTGAACCATGGCCTTTGCACTTTGCCCTTCGGGCTAATGCGCTAAATCTGAGCTAGGCTTGTGCTATTTCATGAGGGTATTACCTTTAGCCGCTTTGATACCTCTGGCTCCTATCGTGGTTTTTGTGTCAGGGTCTACGGATATGAATTTGGATCTCAACAACACTATGTGTTTATCTTGTGTGTACAATCGGATGATACCAACATAGCAGCAGCCGCTAAAGTGGTGACGATCACTTAGCCCCTAGCAACCATGTTTAATCAGGAGGACATTACCCTGGGCGATCGTCTCATCATACAGAACAATAATATGTAGCCCTACAGGGCCTACCTCTAGAGTATTATAAATTCCAGTAGCAACAGCAACGCCCTTGACACACAACTTTCAGACGGTCTCTTCTACAAGGATACATATGTACAGTTTGAAAACAACGAGCTGGATGGTGCCAATCAGGGTGCTGTAAAAAGAGCAGGGTTTGCTACAGGCTATCGTCAGTTTGGCCTCCTGGGAGGTACACATTCAGACGTCTTCTTCCAGGATAAACTGCTTGTCAATGGAATTGATCTTAAGATCAAGCTTACCTGCAAAAATGACCCATTCTGTTTAATCAGCGGGGATGCGGAACAGTATACACTGGACACACTGGCCACAAGCTTGTTTGTGAAGAGACTGAAAGTGTCCACAAGCTCACGCCGATGCTTTACAACTATCGAACACAAAGTACGCAGTGGAAAGAGTAGCTCAAAAGGTATTCAGCATCCCTGCGGGTACCAGGTTAACCCAGCAGCAAAATGTATTACTTATTAGCATTGGTTTTGTGGACAATACATCTTTTAGCAGTGTCTATGCCTCAAACCCCTTATATTTTAGGCACTACAACATCAACTACGCTGCTCTGGTCCACGAGGGGGCTTTGATTCCAGCAAAACCCTACACACCCAGTTTTGGAACACCCAATATTAACAACAAATATCTAGTGCTGGTGTTGGTAACAGGGAAGCATCTGAAGGACTGTGGGTTAGTTGTGTCAAGAGAAGGATATGGGGTAGGATATACACCGTTCGCATTCGATCTGACTCCTGACATGGAAGATGGAGATCACCATAACCTGGTTAAAAATGGAAAACCAAAAGCTGAAATACATTTCAGTTATCCCCTGCATGTGGATGTGAACATTCTCTGTATTCAATAGCATCATTCAGATCAACCACGCCAGACAGATTTTGTTTGACTATCTTTACAATATTGTGAAATCGACACTGTGCAGATGCATGAGTTCTTAAGCAGGCATAAATATGCTAGGAAATACTTTTTAGGTGTTTCCTCAAGTGACAGACTACCCCCTGAAATAAGGGCAGAAAGAACGTTCACCCTCCTCTTTAACACACATCGTCATTGCAAGGGTGGAACACACGGGTAGCAGTGTTTATGGATAGTGACATGGTCAAAGTGTTTGACAGTACTGCCAAGTTCCCCGAACATAACTCTATACAAAACCTGTATTCTAGTATGTGAATGCAGCTCGGGTGGTGTATAACAAGATGAGGGTCCAGGATTTGCTAGCCATCACATATGGGGAACACTGTATATATGTTATTAGTAAAATGTCAGAGGATATGAAGTTTAGAAATGTCTTAAAATATATATTCAAATGATCTTGTTAACATTGACCGGACAGTTATAAAATATATAAAAGAAAACAAGGGGTCATGGACACAGATTCACCTTATGTCAAAATTGTAAAGTAGAGTAACATCTGTATGTTTAATGATGAATATTTAAAATAAACTAATAATAAATAAAAATTCGGACTATGTATTTTTTATTCTGACCCATACAACATCATTAAAATGTTTTAAAAGATGACCCTAAAAGACTGAAAAGTTAAAAGTATTTATTACAATCAGTGTTGTAGGATACGTATTACACTGACAGCATTATTAAAGAAATATAAGAAGAAGAAAATCAGACACAAATGTTAGACAATACAATAACCTTAGACACACACAATAGATACAGATGTTTAAAAAGTCTGGAGAAACATTAGGTTGTAAGCCATGTGTGGGGTTTAGCCAATGTATTTTTTTTAGGTACACCAGATATAATAGGGGTACTCCAAGTGGGGAATAGCCGTGGAACACTGGATATGGCTGGTAATGGCAGAAGGGAGTTCTTCTAACTTTCAAGTAGGCACCTATGGTTACCATTACCCAGGAGCATCAAAGGGATATTGAGTTCCGAGAGGCATACAGAAACTGTTCCCAACCTCTAGGAACATTTTGGTGTGTTAAGGGTTTGGTGTGTGTGAGGCTTTTGACTAAGTCGTTCATGTGTGACCCAACAATCAGCTGGCCCTTTTAGAGGAGTTTGCCACACTCATTCCTCAATGTTAGGTGCAAGCTTATTATTATTATTATTATTGGGACATTTGTAGAGCGCTGCGTTACGCGCACCGGCGTGTCCACGCGCTAAAAGAGGGAGAGGCAGCGAGCAGGGAGCACAGAAGCAAAGCAGACAATTATTTAGTGTAGAGGAATGTTTTCAGTTTCGCTCGGAACCTAGCTTCCTCCGGTTCCAAGCGCAGGTCCACTGGTAGTTTGTTCCAGTTATTTGCCGCTAAGCATCTAAAGGACCTACCTCCCATGCGTGCTTTCTTAACTCTGGGGATCCTCAGTAGACCGCCCCCAGCGGATCTAAGCGCACGTGTTGGTTGATATACTTCGATCAGTTTGTTCAGAGGGTCGGGCGCCCTGCCATTCAAGATTCGATGACAGGTGCAAAGGGCTTTGTATTCCACCCTTCTCCTCACGGGGAGCCAGTGTAGCTTCTGGAGGGCCGCCTTAGAAGGCGCCCTTTTTGGCAGCCTGAGAATCAAACAAGCTGCCGCATTCTGCAGCACTTGCAGGCGTGCCATGCTTTTTTCCGGAGCCCCCAGGTACAACAGGTTCCCGTAGTCCGACCTAGCTGTCACCAGGGCATGGACCAAGGTTTGACGGGCACCGATCGGGAGTAAGTCTAGGACCTTTCTCAGTTTTTTCAAAATCCCAAAGCAGACTCCTACCACCCGGTTGATCTGGGGGCCAAAAGTAAGACCCGCATCAAACCACACCCCCAGGTTACGTGCCTCTTGACAGGGGGTTGGGGTTGGTCCAAGACATGGTGGCCACCATGCCGACGACCAGGCAGACTGGGCTCTCCCAACCACCAGCACCTCTGTCTTGCTGCCATTAAGCTTCAAAAAGTTGATAGCCATCCACTCGGCAAGATCTTTCATGCACGAGCGGAAGCCATCGGCAGCAAGACAGGGCGCGTGCGATAGGGAGATCACCAGCTGCGTATCGTCGGCATACGAAACCAATTGGAGACCATGACTCTCCACAATCGAGGCAACCGGCGCGACATACATATTAAAAAGGGTTGGGCTCAATGACGAACCCTGCGGCACGCCTTGGCCCAAAGGGACCCCTTTTGAATAGCAGTCTCCTTGCCTGACTCGAAAGCTTCTCCCCTTGAGGAAGTCCTGGATCCATCTCAGCGCGGTGCCAGAGATGCCACCTCTGTTCAGACACTGTAGCAAGATGTTGTGAGCTACAGTGTCGAACGCCGCGCTGAGGTCCAACAGGATCAAGGCCATAGTTTGGCCTGCATCTACACCCTCCCTCAGATGTTCCGTAGCCATAAGGAGGGCAGACTCGGTGGAATGCCGTGGTCTGAAACCAAACTGCGTCGCGTGGAGCAATCCCGTCTCTTCCACGTGCTTCATAATTTGGGTATTGACCACCTTTTCTGCCACTTTGGACAGAAAAGGCAGGAGGGAGATGGGCCTCAGATTCTCTAATACCTCGAAGCCTAAGTGGGGTTTCTTCCGAAGCGGGAGCACCACCGCCTGTTTCCAACCCTCAGGCAGCTTCCCCAATCCGAAGGAGATATCCAGGACATGCCTAATATAAGGCTCCAGAACTTCAAGGCTGTCCGCCAGGCGTTTGGGTGACACTGGGTCCCACGGGGACCCTGATTTGACAGAGCGACACACCACTACTAAATCTTCAAATGGGGGGGTGTGGAAGTTAGTAAGATGCCCTGCCGTCTCCGTGTCCCCAAATGCTGCCTCGAAGTCAATCCCAGTCGGCGGATTAGGGAAAGTCGAGTAGATCTTTTCGACTTTAGTTGAAAAATATTCGGCAATTCGGTCACATGACTCCGTTGAGGAACTTTCCGGCTCAGTAGGTGAATTTACTGTGGTCAGAGACTTGTAAATACCGAAGAGTTCTTTGGCTGAATTCTCCGACCCCAGGATTTGTCCTGCATAGTAGGCTGCCTTAGACTTTTTAATCAGCCTATGGTGCAGGCGCCTTTTTTCCAAGAACAGTTCTCTAGCCTGATTGTCATAAGACACCCTCCAGACTTTTTCGGCTCGCCTGCAATCTGCCTTTGTTAACCTCAGCTCACCACTATACCATGGGGCTGATCGTTCTTTCCGAGCACCTGTGGATGTGCGGCATAGTGGAGCTGTCTGGTCAAGCGCTTCAATAATGCGCTGATTCAGGTTGGAGACCGCTGTTTCTATGTCTTTGCCACCAGGCTCACCACCCCTACTTAAAACTTGGTTGAAATCCTCCACCGAGAATTTCGCCCACTTCCTCCTGAGATAGTTAGGGGGTGCCTGACTGGCTTTGTTGGATTTTAAGCTCTGTATGGAAAATGCCACCAAAAAGTGGTCTGTCCAGGGGATCGGCTCTATTCCGGACACCTCCACACCTCCCCAGTTAGCATAAACCGGGTCCAGAAGATGTCCCTGGCGGTGCGTGGGGTCCAATAACTTCAATTCCAGTTGAGGAGCTAGCATATCCTGACAGAAGTCCTTAACCCCTGTCTCCTCTGGGCAGTTTAAATGCAGGTTCAGGTCTCCTAATAGGAGAAATTTATCCCTGCGTACTCATCAACATTTGAGCAGTCCCATGGTACCTTTCATTTATACTTTTCAAGAGGTCATCAACGAAGATTCCTGAGGTTGGTAATGGGTCCTGCTGCGATTGCTGTTGGTGTTGAGGTGCTGGAATGGGTGTTGTGTGCTGTTCAGAATCTGGGGCATTGAGACTTAGCTTATTTTTTGGGGCATTCCACTGTGAGTAGTAGTTTAAAAAATGCTTTAGGGTGTTTCTGTAAAGCTTTGCTTTGATCTTACGGAGTTAGATATGTACTTTTCAAAATGTCTTTAATTTCATCATCCAGCCGCAGAGTCAAATTTTTTCTTACATCCCACACTTGTCCGTAGATGATCACAACTATTCCTACTGTTGTCTAGGCACCAAATACATCTTTGAGGCATGCTCCATCACTGTCCCAAGAGGATACTTGTAACTATGGGTATAGCTATGCCCAACAAAGAGCCTAAAACACTGCCAGACTGTTTTACCAGTTTCTTCTTGGAAATGAGGGAGGTCCTTTTATGACTGAGCTTCTTGATAAGGTGCTGCTTCTTCTTCTACACCTGTAACTGACACTTTGAAATAGGGACGCTACCTTTTAGGACGTTTAGGGCTATTTATGAAATGGTCATCAGAAGCTGTGCACAGGATGGCCTTTCTGTGTTGGGGACTAGCTGTAACCTGCATTTTTAGGAGAGCTAAATAAGGCCTTAGGCGGCCAGACATGGGCATCAACTTCCACCACCTTACATTATAAAGTCAGATTGAAATAGTAAGAAAAAGTCTTCAAAAAGTCCTTTTACACGCTTTGGGTTTGGTCTTAGGGGTGTAAACAACTGGGAGATCAGAGGGGAAAATATCAGCATGTAGTCTAGTAGCCATGTTTTTTTTGGCAGAGTTGTTAAAAGTGTCCATGAAGATTTGGGTGTTTCCAGGGAACATCTGTTTAGCTATGATGAATATTTGCTTTTGTCAAGGTATGAGGAGTTGAGAGCTATAGAACGACTGTTCTTACCCTTACAAAACAGGTTCTGCACTATGTAGCATATGCTTATATTGCAGTGGTGTGAACAGTGAGTAAAAGCTCTCTATAACTCAGGATGATCCCCACCTTCACACATAAGATCATTAACAATTACCATGTTTATAAGGTTCATCGGCAGCAGCTCATCTTTGTTGAGATTATTAGGTATACCTTCGATAAACCTGATATGTAGGGAACTACAGGATAGTTCAGTATAAAGATCTTGCCCGTAAAAATAAAGCCACACAATGTTGTTAGGTGTTTGGGATAAAACACCTGCAGCATTTTCTATGTTTTTTAAAATAAAGTAGCTTTTACCACAGTTTGAGGGACCTGCTAAGAAGCAGAAGAACGGATGCTGTAATCTGGTGTCCATAGTGTGGGTGTCAGCACCTCTAATGTGTCTAATATTCGTATGGCAGTGTTTTTAGTCTGCAGTCAGGACTGTTTTATCGCCAGCAGTGCAGGTGGGGCTGGAGAGAGCTTCACTGCGCATGAGGTCTAAATAACTCCTGCGCATTGAAGGGAGTGCCTCACTCCCCCACTGGCAGCCATCCCCTGGACCCGCTGGGGGCATAACAACATGATTAAAATAAAACAACAGTAAGACAGGTTTAAAACTTGTAAGGTTTTATATTTATTTATTTATTTATTTGTATACTTGTAGAGCGCAAGCCTGTCACCCGGAGGGCATCCTGGCGCTTTGAACTTCGGGACGATTACACTTCTCGCTGCTCAGGCAGTTTTCGGAAACAGATGCGTTTTCAACGCTTTCCTAAACGGCAGGTAGTCCTTGTGGCTTCTCAGAGAGAGAGGCAGGGAGTTCCAGAGTCTGGCCGCTGCAACACTAAATGAGCGGCCACCCATCCTAACTCTCTGGAACCTCGGGACCACCAACAGGTTAGCCGAAGAGGAGCGAAGGGGCCGCCAGGCAGAGTACCAAGCGAACATGTCACGAAGTGGTACTGGGCACTGTTGGTGTACTGCCTTAAACACCAGACACGCGGCCTTATACACCACTCGCAGATGCACCGGGAGCCAATGTAGGTCTCTTAAAGCAAGAGTGGAAGAGCTAGACCTGGAAGGCGAGAGAGCCAACTTGGCGGCCATGTTCTGCACCCGTTGTAGCTTCCCCACCAGATTTTTTGGGGCCTCCAGAAGTAGCGCATTGCAGTAATCTAAACGACTTAGAATAGTGCTGCGGACTACCTCTGGCCTGGCCTGGGCGGGGAGAAGGGGCAGAACTTTACGCAACATGCGTAACAGCATCATGCACGTAGAGATGGTTTTGTTTACGTGCAAGTCAAGCTGTAGATTTGGGCCGAAGATTACCCCCAAGTTGCGAGCTGATTCCGCCGCCGCTACTGGTTCAGGAAAGGTGGTGGGCCAGAAGTTCTCTGGAAGAACCCGCGGAATTCGATCACTGGAGCAGTGGAGCACCTCCGTCTTAGAGCTGTTGAATTGGAGGGAGTTGGCCCATAGCCAATCCGCTGTGGCTGCCATACAGCGATGAAATGTCTCCAGCGAGAACGCATTGTTTTCCTCCAGAGAAAAGACCAGCTGGGTGTCGTCGGCATAATTAAAAGCTGAGACACCAAAAGATTTTATAAACTGGACCAGGGGGCGAAGATACAGATTGAAAAGTATAGGGCTGATGGCCGAGCCCTGTGGAACCCCCTGTCCAACTTTCCTTGGCTCAGAGCGGAATGGAGGAAGCGAAACCAGCTGTTGCCGGCTACCCAGATAAGAAGCCAGCCAATCTCTTGCACTCTCTGTGACCCCGCACTCCTCCAGTCTTCTGATAAGGGTTTGATGGCAGACCGTATCGAACGCGGACGACAGGTCGAGCAGCACTAAAAAGGCTGCCCGACCACTGTCGACACGCGTACGAAGGTTGTCCAGTACGGTTACCAGTGCTGACTCCGTCCCGTGCCCGGGGCGGAAGCCAAACTGTGCCTCATCAAACCAACCGATGTTCTCCAGAAAGCCTGAGAGCGAGCGGGTCACCCATTTTTCCATGATCTTAATAGGAAATGAGAGCAGGGAGATTGGCCTGTAGTTGGAGAGGCAGGCAGGGTCTAACGTTGGCTTCTTAAGCAGAGGTGACACTACTGCTAACTTCCAGCAACCAGGAACCAAGGCCAGCTCCAGGGACTGGAGACAGATGGCATGCAGAGGCGGAAAGAGTTCTGCGTGGAAAACCTTCCAAAATTTGGGAGGTAAAGGGTCGAGCGGGGAGCCCGAGGCGACTGTGTGTGCCAAGCTGCAAAATTCCTCATAAGAGGGACAGGGAAACCGTCTTAGTTGGGGTCGACTGGATGAAATCTCCGGAGCTCCCAAGCAAAGACCTTGGTCACTCGGCTGGGGTCGACTGGGTGATCCGTCCGGAGCTCCCAGATTGGGGCCAGATATGCCCATCTGGGGTCGACTGGGCGGACCACCCGGAGCTCCCACTCCAAGAGTACCCTGCATAAGAGCTGCACCAAGCGGCTGGGGTCGACTGGGTGACCCGTTCGGAGCTCCCGCGCCAGGACGAAGCTCGACTGGCCGGGGTCGACTGAGCGGGCTAACCGGAGCTCCCAGACCGAAGGCCGCGGGCAGAGGGTTTTTTAAGCCCTCTAGGATCTTAGCAGTCTTCTCCTCGAAGGCACCCGCCAGTGCATCGCACAGGGCCTGCGACGCCACGACCGTGTTGGCCTCACACACTGGGTGAGACAAGTCCCTGACAATTTTGAACAGGGCTTGAGATTTTTTAGGCGCCTTGTTCAAGGTGGATTCCAGAAAGGCCGCCTTTGCCAACTTGATCTGCGCCTTGTAGCCCTGCAGTGCGAGCCTAAACAAGGCCTTTGCCTATGGCAAGTACTGCTTCCTCCACGCACGCTCAGCACGTTTGCAGCTCAACTTAAGCAGTCGTAGCTCTTCCGTGTACCAGGGGAAGGCACGGTTCACTCTCCCTCGAGACCTACGAAGAGGCACCAGCTTATCCAACGAGTCAGTGATAGACTGACATAAGAAAAGATAGCTTTCCTCCACCGAGTTGTGGTTAAGGGTTGTGTTACAATTTCCACATTTATTTGTACCTAACTATGTTTGGTTGATTCAAAACTATGATTTTATTGTTTTCACGATCGTCCGATGCTGATTATTCATGCATCACCAATCATTTTTACCATGTTGTTGACATTTTATGTTATACCTTTGACTTTCATACATACATTGTCATTGTTGGTTTTGTAAGAATAGGTTTTAGGCCCTGAAGGAGTTAATTCAACTATATAGTCATCCATATCAAGTTTGCTGGTCAAATTACCGAGATACTCACCTAGCGGAGGATCTTCATCCCAGGGCTTACTCACAAAAGTAACTGAGTCAGTATCATGATACAAACATCAGTCCTGTAGTTTATCCATAACCCAATAAAGCTCTAAATCAATGTGAGTTGTTGGAAAGCATGATATGAAGATGTTTATGTTGTTACATGTTGTGGGGTAGTCTTTAGTGTATTTCCAACACAAAGCTGCATTCTTGCGGCACAAAAAGGTACTTAAACAGTTTGTCAGGACCTATGATTATGGTCGTGTTTGAGAGGTTTGTATTCTGTGTGAACTTTCCCCAAAAGGAGTTGATAGAGAGTTTGGCTAACTGTCTGGCAGGGTTGACCTCTATCAAATGGGATGTAAGCATATTCCCTCTGGAGCGTGATAGTCAGCAATGTATTTTTGCTTTGTATTGTTCCAAGTGCACCAATCAGGATATTCTGATGCCCTGTTTGTCTATAAGAAACAAGTTAATGTTTGGAGAAAAGAGCTTTGTTGTGGTCCTCTTAAAATGCCAAACTTCATGTTCTAGGCCCAGCCTGTAGCTTTTCTCTAAGGCTGCATGCACCTCGATGCTACACCAGGTCCATGTGAGCATCCTTTGTTCTTCAGTGTGTTTACACTCTCTAGTCTCTTTACTCTCAGCTCATGTTCGATAGAGGGGGAACATTAGCTTCCCACCAACTCTCTATGGTAGTATCAGAAAGTAAAGCCTCCTAGGAGGGTAGATCTGGCACTTAACGGATACAGACTAGTGAAATCATAGTGGTGTATTTTTTCACCTGCTTCCCCGTACAGCTGTATAGCATTTGTACAACCCCCAAAATAAGGCATTGCAGGGCTCCAGAGGCTCTGGTAAATCATGACTCTTTATAAAAGAGCAGAGTTCCGAATCATATATTAGCATATCTAACCACTCATGCTCCTAAATGGTCCTCAAAGCAAAGCCACATTTTTCAACACATTGTGCTGTCATCAGAGTACATCTGTGTAGGTGTTCAAACTTGGTACCCAACGGTCTGTTAAACTCATGGGGCTTGTAACACTGAGGACAACCATGGTAAAAACAACCATTGTATTCAAAGGCAGTCGGAACACTCTTAATTACAGCGTACCCATCCCAGGCGGTATTCATCACCCTGTAAGGCATTTTGAATATGTATGTCTTCCTTTGCAGAGATGTACATGAGCAATTGGATAGAAGGGGTTGAATAATGTTTCTGTTTACTATTATAGAGCTCTGCCGGGACTAGAACGATACTTTCAGCTCTTAAAAACATGTGCTTGTAGATGGACATGCACATGGAAGCCAGAGTGATGTTATGTGTTCTATGGAATTAGTTATTTGAGGGGTGTTGGGATTCAAAACCTTCTTAGTCATTGGCAACACAACATCTCTGAAGAGGTTGCAGGCTTTTTGCAGGATAATTTCTTCCGCCTGACAATAAGCTTTCAGTTCTGTTTGAAAATGAAACTCATTTTTCATGGTTTTTATGATAGCACTTTTGAAAGCTCTCTTTCGCAGCAGGCTTCATATACTCAACACCATAGCTGTTGGGAGGAGGCATAGGCCAGAAATAATTCTGGTTCGCACAGGTTTTAAAAAAGTGTTGAAAATAACCTTTACAACCTGGAAAACCAAAGGTTTTTGGCAGCTTGCTCAATTTTATGGGCAGAAAATTCAGGGTGTATATGAACCTTATTTGTAACGGTCCAGCAGTTAACAACATCAGTTTGGATCCCTGGGGGATAATTTTTATGGGGATCTTTTCACAAATCATATTTTGCAAAATAAAGAAATAGTCATAGTCATATGCTTTTGAGGTATGTGCCAGCATAGTATACCTTATGAATTTTGTTTTACTGAATATGTTGAGGACGTTACCAGTGCACAAGCGCCCTTTAAATTCCTGGTTGTCATTGGAAGTTAGATGTTGGGAATGAATATAGTTAGATTGGTATATCCCCACTTCTTGTGTACACTCTATGTCAAACATAATATAGTCTTTGGTTTTGGTCTGTGGCCGACCTTTAACCATGTCGAAATAGTGTTTTGTTTCAGCCCTAGAAGAAGTATGACACCTTGGACATTTCATGCCTTTGTGATCTGCTTCCACATACAGACTACACTTGTCGCAATCTGATTTAGGGATGCAGTTGTGTATGCTCAAACAGACTTGTGAGTGACAAAACAGATTACAGTCACAACACCTTAGCTTCAGGGCTACATTTATGATGCAACCTTGTCTTTGACACATCTTACAGCACATTTCACACTGGTGATTTGCTTGAGTGCTGTAGATTAGATCGCAATGGGTGCACATATACTTGGCTTCTAGAAAACATATAAGGTTCAAGATACCATAAAAGTGATTTAAATTTTGGAGGACATAATGATCAAAACGCTCTTGTTTTTCACACGTTCCCCCGGTTGTAAAGTAGTTCCACAAATAGTTGTGATAAAGAACTTTCACCATAATGGCAAAATAGTTCTCAAAAAGATCTATGTCCACAAAGCGACTAAGCGGTTTGGAGGTATTTCAAGCACCACATGGGCTTCAGCTGCTCTAGACATGATGACAGCATCGGGGGTGCCACGATCCAGCAGTACCCCACAATGATGGCTGCCAGATGGATGTTGCGCGCATCACTGTTGAAGTTGAGCAACTAACTTTGTTTCTTTCCAATGATTTGACTGTACAGTATGCTCATTAAAGGATGGGAAACACCCGCTCTCACGGCCTCGTACAATGAGTGCAATGACTCTGAAGGTATTATAAGCGACTAGTTCAGCCTTACTCTGTAAAAGCCTAGAGAGGTTTTCTAGAAATTTCACAGTGTCAAACACATCACATGGTTGCCGTTTAGGGAACAAGGGATTGTCAAGGCCCTGCCATTGGAAACGTAGTTGGAAGAAATCCTTAGGACTCACATCATGTAACAATCTTTCTACAAGCGTGTGCACCGACTAATCTATGGCTAAAACCCCATAATCAGACACCCCTATAAGGTGTAGGTTAACAAACCTAAATTCCTCATAATGCACTGTAGGTTCAAATCTCTCTACGGTACGGCTGAAACTTCTAAAGCTCTCTAAAAACACAGGCTCTCAATCCTCAGCTTGAAGATTAGGGGAGCTGGGGAGCGCATGGATGGTTAATTTTGGTGGTTCAGGCTTAGCATGAGCTCTGGTGTGTTTTTAAGTCACTGTGTGGTAGATATTCTGGCTTTCTTTCGTTTACTTATTAAAAGCCTATGCTGCTTAGTGTTATTATACCAGTTTTGCTTTTTACCAGCCCATCCATTTTTAGGTAACCTCCCACAGCCTATCTGACCAGTTTGTTGTGTGTTTGTTGGCACCATACTCAAGGAGGCCTCTGCTACACACTCTACATATGGCCCTTCTATGTGTTCAGGGTGTTTGAGTATTGCATCTTTACCTCCTGAACACGCCAAGCTGTCTATCCTGGGGCTGTTCTATCCTGAACTTATGTATTGTCGTATATTAGGTATTGATTTATATGTTTCTCTCGTGGGGTGTTGCACTTTAAGACTTTGTTTGAGGGGTTCTAGGCACTTTTTGCTTTTGAGGCAGGGTAAGAAGCGTAGCGATTTCGACAGTATAGTGTAAACCTTATTGTTATTTTTTGAATTATGTGTAGGCTTATTAGCAACTGGGGAATAGGGGTTCTTAATGGAAGGTCGTGGGTCTAGTCACACCTGTATTGCACTTTTATCTGTCAATGCAGCTTGACAAGGCTCTAGGACCATGTTTTCAAACAGTTCAACCCTTTGAAGTATCTTCCTATTTACGTCTGTCATGATCATGTCCCTGCTTTCCATCTTCCAAGGTTTTAAGGTCCTATAGTTCACCTGACGTTTTCGTTTTCTAACCGTCAGCTGTATATCTTTGATGTGAGGCCCTAGTACAGCTTTCTGATTTAGAAAATCATATTGGGGTGCTTTAGGGATGAACATAGGGTAGGTTTGCATATTACCCTGAAGTATCAGTGGATCCACACTCAGGCTCCCCTCATCAACCCCATTCTGCACTGCAGGGCAGGGGGGATCAAAGAAAGAGGGTCCCAATGTGAACAGCCTGTGGCTCCTGAGGATGGTTCCCCATTAGGCATGACTTCAAACCTTTAACTTTGATAGTTGCTCCATCCAGTACTAGTATCAAGGTATGTTGAGGCTTGTGTTGGGAGGTTTACATCAGACGTGGAACTGGTTGAGTCATATGTTTCTCAAAATAATCAAAAGGCTTAGTGGTGTAGGAATCCTCAGGCTGGTGGTCAGATGTATGTCTAATCTCTATCTGTAACGCCCCATTGACCATTTTAGGAGGACCATTGTCCACGGCTTCTGCAGGTGTATTGATACTGTCTACCAGCCCTG
The DNA here is from genome assembly GCF_964263255.1 of Lissotriton vulgaris. Taxonomy (NCBI): domain Eukaryota; kingdom Metazoa; phylum Chordata; class Amphibia; order Caudata; family Salamandridae; genus Lissotriton; species Lissotriton vulgaris. Next base: position 393,453,867 of record NC_141694.1, on the reverse strand, counting down.
CCAGGGTCTTGAGAAACCTTATACACTCAGTTTTAAGGAGCCTCTAAGGGTTTATCATTTTCAAAAGTTGGTTTTGGGGTTGACCCTATTGTGAGCTCATCTACATAGGCTATGACACTCTTTAAACATTTAGAGTTTTTCTGAGTACAGGGCATCTGTTGGGGTGTAAGATTCTTGTTTAAGGCTCCGACTACTCAATCTAAGTATAACTCTCTGATCACCTGCTTCTTCTTAAGGCTTTTTTTGACAGACGATTCACCTTTGGGATCTGGAGCTGTTTCAGATCCTCTATATGAGACATTTAAGCCACTGAACATTAGAGGTCATCTGTGGCTTAAAGGTCTTTTTAAAAGAGAGGTCTTAAGGGGCTGTTTGCAGCTCTGGGACCTCCTGTTTCTTCTTACTACATTTTAAGGATAACCTGTTCACAATTTGGGTTTGGGGCTGCTGCATATACACTGCACCACTTCTATACAAACCCTGCTGTGTGGTTTCTGGGACAGTAAGCACACATCATCTTGGGTTGGTCTTTGCACAGCTAATTTCTTTGAAGCCGGTCCTTTTTTAGGTGCTGAAGACGTCCTTTTCAGTAACCCTTTTATTGCTTGTGGCTCTGCTTCATGCCCCAGACTACCGTACCTGCATGCCTCTACGGGACTTGTAATAGAAAAAAAAAAAGTCACATGTAAAATATAAAATGTACCCTTAGCAGCCCTTCTGAGGAGCCCTCCTACAATTTACCTACGGGTTTTTAGACTATAACATCCTAAGGCTTACACACCGTTTAGGGTCCTTTTTATTTACCTGTAAGAGCAAGATTATGTTGTACGCTGAGTGGAGCAACTTGACCATCCAGGATCTGATGTAGAGCATTGACAGACAACTGTATTTAGGCATTATACCTTTAAAAACATCCACACACAAGAAAACAATTAGAAAAACAGCGGTGCTGTGACTCCCTGGTAAACAAATAAGCTCAGAACTACAGAACTCTAAATACCCATACCTTGGTAAAAAGCAAGCATTTCTACATCACTTATATTTATTTCTGGGAGATTCTGTGAGGGTAAAGCAGACAGGATTGTTAAAAAAATACTCTAATAAAACACTGTATTACCATATGTACACATACCTCAGAAAACACCAATACATAATGCATGAAGCCCTGTCTACAGGAACATTCACCCTTTGTAAATAGTTGGACCACTGGTAATACAAAGGAGACATTTCAACAACCAATATTTTTCACATCTATTTATTTAGTTATATAATTACCCTAATCTTAGTGCAGGGTATCAGAGCTGTGTGCACCACATACATTACAAAAGGACAATCAATACATGTTTAAAGCAATGTCTAAGAAATGTTACATATGGCCTAGGTCTACATGCTATAGGAACACATGTCATCCCCACTAATAAACAACATAGTTAAAGTTTTGGGGAAGCATAAACGCACCATACATTCTGCGGTAACATTTTAATATGAAACCATGATTGTAACCCCTTGAATCATTTTGCAACATTAATCAAGACTCTAATCTAAACAGTGCTCTGTGCATTCTGTTATTTGCCAGCATTTAGTAATTCAGCGCTCTATATTAGGATTTTAACTTATACACTGCAAGTAACAAAAGGATGTGTCTTAGAAAAAAAAGTCACAATCTGCCCTAATTACATTATCTTACAGTGTGGTCTACAGGGTACACATTCTAGGCATCAGACAAATTATTCATCTAAGTAATCTTATGATCATTTAAAACCTACACTAGACAGAATGCCTATCTCTCCCTATGAAGAACATTAATCACAGGTGTTATGTTAACAATTATTTATTTAAAAGTATTTTTCCTTTCTTTCATTTTTATTTTGTTGGAACTGAAACTTTATGCTTGCAATGTACATTGCCCCATGTGCTTTAAACATAAACACCACCGTACACAGCCTTTGATGTACCTTCAATTTGCTATGTATTCTTCTTTAACAATCTCATCATTTCAGAACTGCACCTGCAGCATTTTAAAAATTCTGTACAACTGCACCATAGTTGTTGCCTATTTATGTTATGCAACTAATATCCATTGGCAAACCCTCCTGCCGTGGCTTGTTGTAGGTGTAATGTTACTTGTTGTGTTATATATCTGGGTGAATGAACAGATGCAGCCAAATACCAGTGGGGTAGAACACTATACTGAATAAAGATTTTGTAGCTTAAGTGGTTTAAGCCATGCTATCGGCCATGCCCCTATGAGAGACCCCCAGTTTTTTCATCTCCATTAAAGCCCTGCTTTAGGGTTTATACGCTGTGGGGAAAGAGATGATACATTACAGAGACTTGTCTCCCTACAGCGTGCCGTTTTTCTCCCCACAGCGTATAAGCCTGAAATGTATGCTTTCTGCCCCCAGAGATTGCATTTAGCAGTGTCCCTAGAGTGGTAAGCATGATGCAGTCAACCATAGAGGAACCCCTGCTGGGAGTTACCCATGGTGTTGCAGTAACCCACTGATGTCATTAGAAAGGCCTTCCTCAGCTGATGGGTAAGGGTCCTCCCACATGTGACGTCTGCCATGTCCCCCTGTGATAACATTGTGGAACGGGACCTTCTTCCCATCAGCTGAGGAAGCTTACCACTGCTGCCATTGTCCACCATGCAGTGGCACCTGGGGACTCTGCTATTCCGACAAGCCACAGGACCCAGCCCGCAGAGCCCGCAGAGCACTGCCAAGACAGCAGCTATCTCTGGGGCAGTAAGCACCTGCTTCTGTGCCTCTGGCCACAACCAGAACCATGCCGCACATCCAGAGCACCTCATTCGGGAAGCGTGCTCTAAGAGGCCAGAAACAGAACAAAGGGTCATCAGACCTACAGCAGACCATGCTGCACCAGCCTCAAGAGTATTTCATGCTCTGGGGCCTAATTTTAAATAGAGCTCCACACCTGCCCAAACCATTCACATCCCCAGAGCCCCACAAGGACCATAGTGGGCTCTGGGGGCTTTTCCTTGAAAAATGTAAGTGCATTCAACCCTACATTGTGGACCATGCCTCACATGGCTCCAGAGCCCCGCACAGCACCCAGCGGGCTCTGTTGGCTTTTATTTTGAAATCAGGCGACCTTCAAGCCACACAGAGGATCCCAGCTTTACCATCCCCTAGAGCAATGCCCAGATCACAGCATGCTCTGGGGCCAATATTTAAAATCCACGGGGCCTCGAGCCCCACGCTGGACCCTATGTCTCACCAACCCCCAGAGCAACGCAGGGACCACAGCATGCTCTGGTTGCCTAATTTTAAAATCAAGGTGCCTCCAGCACCACACAGAACCCCAACTTCACCATCCCCAGAGCCTCACCAGCACCTCATAGGGCTTCGGGGGCCTCATTTTTAAAATCCTGGGGCCTAGAGTCCCACCAGAGTCATGCACCTGGGAAGTGGCCTCTGGGTTGTATTTCCATATTGTGGAGATTGTGTGGTAATTCGACAGCGATTAGATTAAGCATTAGCAGAAGACATCTTAATATCTTAATATCTTGGCATCTTAGTATCTTTGTTCTAGCTGTTAATTTGACATTTAGCAGACTCCATTTTGTATTCACGGCAGCCATCTTGTCTGCTACATGCTGCTTCATGTCGACCATGTGCTTTGTCCTATCTTTCTATCCACGCCGCATGAAATCTGCCCGTCAAGTTATATTTAGCATCCCTCACTTTCGCGCATGTCAAGTAGGGTCCACATCTGTTAATGATTAGTTCCAGACAGGAATGTGTTTGTCGATCCCCAATACTGTTAGCTCCTCCCACTGATCGATTGTGCCTTTCGATATTGCCTTATATATACATAAACTGTGCTCTTGTGTTTGTACCGCCTTCTTTTGAGCCCCTGTTTGGGTATAAATAAACCATGCTTTTTTGGCTCGTGGTGCTACTTCTTGTAATGTCAAAGGGTACTGTTTGAACTGTAGCACCACCTCATGAGGTGTAATAAATGTTACTTTTTATATTCCAGTTCCTGTGCCAACTTCTTCCCATTGGTATGAGGACTTTGTGCAGACATGCAGATTTGAAATTGCTTTTCGGCAGTTACGACAAGCCCTTTGTTCAGCACCGGTGTTAGGTAAACCAGACTACATGAAGCCTTTTACACTTTATGTGCATGAGAAAGATGGATGTGCATTGTCAGTTTTAGTCCAGTTACACGGCGATAAGCAACGTCCCTGTGCTTATTTTTCAGCAGTCCTTGATCCTGTTGCCCGAGCGTTGCCTGGGTGTTTTCGCTCAGTAGCAGCAACAGCTGTGTCAATACGACAGAGTGAAGGGATAGTTTTGTCACATAAGCTGCTAGTGTTGGTACCTCATGCTGTTGATGTCCTTTTAAACCAGACAAAAACGCACCACTCAACTAGCGCTGACAGGATACGAACTGACATTGCTACCTCCTCATATTACTTTGAAGAGATGTGCAACCTTAAACCCAGCTACTTTGTTACCGTATCCGGCGACTCAGCCTCAGTCACAAGAAACACATGATTGTATATTTCTGACAGAGGAATTGATTTGCAGGATACGCCCCTTCCAGATGTGGATGGTGAATTGTGGGTTTATGGGTCCTGTTTGAAATTACCGGATGGTACGACCTCAGCCGCGTATGCAATCACCACGCTATAAAACAATAGTGGAGACAGCTCGCATACCACAGACATCGGCTGAAGCAGCTGAATTGATAGCCTTGACATGAGCCTGTGAGCTTAGTAAAGATTTATGTGTGAATATCTATACAGATAGCCGCTATGCTTTTGGAGTGGCGCACGATTTTGGCCTACTCTGGAAGGAAAGAGGCTTTCTTACATCTCACTGAATGCAGATAATGCATGTAGATTTAGTGCATGTTCGTTTGACTGCATTGGCATACCCAAAGAAAATAGATATTGTAAAGTGTAGTGCGCATAAGAAAGTGACAGACAGGATTGGACAAGGTAAAGCCTTTTCAGATCAGGTGGCACGCGAAACTGCGACACAGAGAAGTACTACTTCTATGTATGTAGTGAAGTACGAGAGATACAGAAATCTGCTTCTGTAAAGGAACGTGAACAATGGTCAGAAGAAGGAGAGTTGGATGACGAGTGTTGTTGGCGGAATAAGCAGATGGATAGATGGAAGTTGCCTATAGCCTTTGTACAGCCTATGGTTCAGATGGCTCATGGGCTAGCACATGTTGGAGCTTCAGCAATAACGAGATTGCTTACGCAAGTTTGGGGGCATCCAGAACTTGCTAGCACAGCTAAGAGAGTGGTGCAGACCTGTTTGATTAGTTTACAATATAATCCAAGAAAAGGGACGCAAACTCCAGCTGGAGGATTCGCTACACCAACTGCACCTTTCGAAGTCTTACAAATGGACTACTATATCCAGCTTGAGCGTTGTAATAATTTGAAGTACGTCCTAGTGGTGGTTTGTGCTTTCAGTAAATGGATTGAAGTGTACCTCACGAAGGATAATACTGCTATAACTACGGCGAAACTGTTACTGAAGAAATTCTCTCCTAGATTTGGTGTTTGCAAATTCTTATGGAATGATAACAGACCTCATTTTGTTGGGGAAATCATCAAGCATGTCCTGAAAGGATTAGGAATTAGACAAAAGTTCCATACAGTGTTCCATCCACATTCAGCAGGATTGTTGAAAAGGTATAATGCTACTCTGAAGCTGAAAATAGCAAAGATACAGGCTTCCACATCTTTGACTTGGCCAGATGCGTTGCCTTTGGCATTGTTGTCTATTAGATCAGTGCCACAATCTCGAACAGGCCTCACCCCCTATGAGGTGGTGTTTGGTAGGCCAATGAATATCTGGGGAGTTCCGAAACTGAGTTCTGTGTGTGATGTACCTTGTGTCTTAATGAATGACTATTTGGCACAATTAACTGACAGCTTGGTTTCTATTCATCAACAGGTTCGAGAAGCACTTCCTGACAGATCTGCAAGTGATGGCCATGGGCTCTGACCAGGTGACCACGTGATGGTCAAGGTTTCTGAGAGGTCAAGTAGTTTGGAGCCGAGGTGGCGTGGACCAGAGCAAGTGCTCCTCGCTACGAGAACAGCGGTTCGAGTCACCAACAAGAAAAATTGGGTACATAGTACCCATTGTCGCAAGGTATTGTCGACCTAGGTGTAACCTGCTGTGCTGACCGATCATCGAGAGATCTTGACTATGGAGAGAGGCCAAGCTGTATCACCTGACAAATCTGCAGAGTTCTTCCCGGACCAGACGACCCCTGGAGCATCACGATGCAACTTGAGGCTGAGAAAAGAATCTACAGTTTTGAAAGAGACAGGTTGAGCAACCGCCCTGGGTCGTGGAAACAGAATGCCGATATGACAAGGGGGGGGTCAGCCCTGCGTAGTGTAGTGACACCCGTCTTCATCTTCGTGAAGAAACCAACGTCTACACACGGGAGAAGAGCTCTACGATTATTTTTGGTTTTGATTTTGTTTTTTAGAAAGAGTTGATTTTGTTGCTAAAATGAATAAGAAGCATATCTTTGGTGTTATAGGGTTCTTTGCTACTTTGACAATTATAGCAGTGATCACTTTGTCTGTTGAAGTGATGATTCCTGCTCGTGAGTTGTTTGTTGTTAATACTTCTGTCCCAGAGGAGCACCAGCATTTCACTCTCCCATATCATGAACGGAAACACAGTCAGTTGTTTTTCAATAATAGGTTTGTTCAGATGCTTCACCACACACATAGTGCTACCAACACCACTAATTGTTTGATGTGTGGTATGATTCCAGCGCATCAAAAGAAAGAAGGAACTCCTTTTATCCCACTTCCTTTCTCGCATGATGGCTCTTGTCAAGCCTGGTACACTTTGTTGTTTTCGACTAGGAAACCTACAGTAGGTGGACTTCTTTTCCGCTTGAATAAGGAGTGTTATCAGGACAAAGATGGGTATTCTCAAGCCAATGGAACTATATGGGAATGGGAGGAATACCGACCAGACAATTTTTCTACGCCATATGTTTTCACCCACACAAGAGACTTTGCCAAAAGTGAACAAATTTTGATTACTGTTTCAAAGACTAAAGCAGACTTATGTGTACAAAGTACTGGACATATCCCAGTTGGAGTCAGTGAATGTATTACTGTATTAAAATTAGATGGAGCGAATAATAGTTCTTTTTTAGCTTCGCATAACACATATCTCGTATGTGGCAGTAATGGATACTATCAATTACCAATTGGGTGGTCAGGTTTATGTCATGTATCTTTCTTGAATCACCTGTTTTCTTAGCACCTGTATCGTATCATCGAGATTTTAAACTGTATCAAAATGTTTTATTAAATCGAAGCAAGAGGACCATAAGCACTGATGAAGTAGACCAGACAGACACTAGTCTACAGCAGTATGTTGATTTTAATTTGGGTTTGTTTTCTTTTGTGGGCGCTGCACTGAATAGCAGAAAAGCAAGACGATTAACTAGAGTTGTAGAAGCTGTCACTAATCAGACTGCTACAGGACTAGGAAACATCACTGAAGAACAGCAAATTGCCAGAATTGTAGTGCTCCAAAACCGTATTGTTCTGGATGTGATATTAGCAGGTCGAGGAGGAGCATGTAAAATTATCGGTAGCAGTTGCTGCGTTTACATTCCAGACAACTCGCCGTCCATGTATGATGCGATTTTCAAACTACATAAGATAACTACAGACATTCACACCAAGAATGGCACTTGGTCCTTTACTGGATGGTTTTGGGCTCTAGTCACTGCTTGGGGCTGGAAACTATTGACTGTTCTGTGTATTGTAATTGCAGTGATTTTTACCTGTTGTATGTGTATCCATTGCGGCCCAATGTTATGCTCCAAGTGTATTACTACCTGTATGCCAGCTAAGGAGAATATTGTGAAAATGAAAGCACAACACATGCTAAATAAGGAAGTAGCTGATATGATGCGAATAGATATACGAGATTAGTATTTAGATTATCCTAGAAAGGCGAATGTCTTCAGCTAATGCTGAAAGGGTCATCTGTGATAATTTGACAGCATTAGCAGAAGACATCATAATATCTTAATATCTTAATATCTTGACATCTTAGTATCTTAGTTCTAGCCGTTAACTTGACATTTAGCGGACTCCATTTTGTATTCATGGCAGCCATCTTGTCTGCTACATGCTGCCTCGTGTCGACCATGTGCTTTGCCCTATCTTTCTGTCCACAGTGCTTGAAAATCTGCCTGGCAACAAGTTATATTTAGCATCCCTCACTTTCGCACATGTCAAGTAGGGTCCACGACTGTTAGTGATTAGTTCCAGATAGGAATGTGTTTGTCGACCCCCAAAACTGTTAGCTCCTAACACTGATCGATTGTGCCTTTCGATATTGCCTTATATGTACATAAACTGTGCTCTTGTGTTTGTACCGCCTTCTTTTGAGACCCTGTGCGGGTATAAATATACCATGCTTTCTTGGCTCGTGGTGCTACTTCTTGCAATGCCGAAGGGTACTGTTTGAACCATAGCACCACCTCATGAGGTGTAATAAATGTTACTTTTTATATTCCAGTTTCTGTGCCAACTTCTTTCTATCGGTCTGAGGACTTTGTGCAGAGAAGGGCGAACCCCTTGCACTAGTGGGTCTTGCTGAGGCCTGCCCGACAAATGGTCCCACAGTGGGCCCATACCCACTCTCCCCAGAACACTGGCCGACATGCTGCAAGCTCTCTGGGGCCTTAATTGAAATTCTTGGGGGACACCCCACTGATCACCTGGACATGCCGCACACGCCTCCAGAGTTCAGCAGGGGACGAAGTGTGCTCGGGGTTGGAGTAGGTCTTCCCCGGTACATCTAACTCTACATCAAGGATCGGCCTTCACACAAACCATATCTCCTGGGCACAATTAGCTGAAGTGCGTTCTAGGTCTGAATTTCCATGTCTAGGACAACTGGTCCCACAAATGCTGTTTCAACAACTCAACCCTCAACCCACAGGGCCGCTACAGCAAGGCCACTTTTGGGTGAGTACATGCAAGCATTGTTTTTTATTTGTAAAATTTGTTAGGATAATTTGCAGACTCCAGACCCATTAAAACAACAGTGAACCCTGTAAAATATTTCTAAGTGCTGTATAAATCCTAAGACTGCAGCCTTGCCTATACTCAAGACCTGGATCATTCACCTTAAATACACAACCAGCTTGCGCTTTATTTAAACTTTAAGACTGTGCCCCTGATACACCCCACAAAATAATTATACACCATAAATGCAATTGCCCTTGCTTAAAGCACCATTTAAAACTTTAAAACTAAAACAATATGCCATCTAAGACCTCTAAAGTTATTCACATTAAGCACCCTACCACATTACATTAAACATTAGTTACACATCAAAAATGCAAACCTTTCCCACCCCATTACCATCCGCAGTATTCACATTAAATACATGCCTCACCAATACTTTAAATACACCCTTAAGACCATAACAATGTACCATCTTAGTTATTTACCTGCAACAAATTAAAGCCTGCAGCACCATTCTACGCCTTGTTATTCTGAGCCATTCTTTTTCTCTTTACGGTCTTCATACACACAAATAGATAATTTGCTGCATTGTCTGGAACTGCTTGTTTGAACAGTTTTTCTTGGGGTGACCTTTTTATACATGGGACAGGAGAGCGTTTGATAATTATGCTCAGGCCATACTCAGGTGAAGGGTGGGCACAAAAATAGGTGTTGAAGGTTTGGGTTTAACTTAACCTCACCTACTTGGTCTTGTGAGAGCACAAAACAAACATAGTTTGAAAAGTCATTGTTTGAAATGTGGATTGATAGGCCGGGCAGCATAGATATTAGGGATGGAGGTAGCAACTCCTATAGAAAATGCGTGTCTGCATGAATCCACCTTGGAGTGCTGGCTGTACTTATCTGACCATTACAAGGGTTTCCTGCATCAAGAAAACTAAGCCTTATAGTTTTTAGAGGCATTGCTCTAATATGGGATACGCCCTCATTGCTTCAGTCTAGTCATATGTTGCATGTAGTAGCCAAGGGCGTACTGGAAACGTATCTGATCTTTAAACAGGTTTCCTGCGCCAAGGCCTCTCAAGCTTACATCTTTTTACATGTCTTGCTCTAAACTGGGATACACCTATCTTGCTACATTCTGGTAATTTGGTGCATGCAAAACCCAGTGGGTGTGCTGGTCACACCTATCTGCCCTTTACAAACTTTTCCCTGCTCAAAACCTCTATAACTGACAGTTTTTTTAGAGCCCGGGGACTAAGGAGGGACACACACGAGCTGTTCCACGCTGACCAGGGTCTGCATGAAGATTTCCTTTTTTATAACTTAAAAAAAAAAAAACTTTCACCAACCCTGTGTGTCAGACTGACATGAGTCTGAGGGCTGGGAACTTGGGTTGCCTACTTATTCTCAACTCCTCTTGCTGAGACTCCCCTTCTATCACATCTCTGCAGCGCTGTTTTTTTTTAACATGCCCATGCAGGCACTTTTAGGCAGACACAGCTAGAGCCATCATTTTACACAACCATAAACACCTGGTGCCAAGTCACTAGGTATACCTTAATACTACTGATACCACCAACAAGTGATTTACATCATTATTAAGGGCCCGATTTAGAGTTTGGCAGATAGGTTATTCGGTCTTGTGGCAGATATCAAGTCCAGCTTACTGCAAGCACATTCTATCTGAAGAACCTTGTAATAAAGAGGATAGGATATCTGTCACATTTGTGACCAAGGAACCTTTGTGCCAAACTTTTAGGGGTTCATCAGGATGGCGGGCGGACTTAATCCGCCCGCCATCCCATTGTGTGAAGGGACCGCCCGCCATAAGGGCGGGTGTCCCGTGGGGGGTATTAGGATGTGCCCGCCACAGAGGCGGGCGCATCCCGTATTCTTAGCATTGTGGCGGGCGGTGCTGAAAGCACCGCCCGCCACAATGCTAAGGATACATTTTGTGCATTTCAAAGCACAACGTGACAGGCACTGCGCGGTGCCTGCCACGTTGTACTTTGAAATGCAGGGGGGTACCATAGGTACACCCAATGTGCACCCCCCACCCCCCGAAGTCCCTGGGGGCCCACAACGAGGCGATGGCCCGCAGCAAGGATGGCAGGCGGATCGCCCCCGCAAGCCGGCGGTGGCTACCGCCAGCCTGTCGGGGGCAATCTGCCCGCCATCCTAATGGGCCCCTAAATCAGGTATAAAATCATTGGCGGCTCGCAGTGGGAGTGCTGGGGGGTGGTGGGGCGATGCAGCGAGCGCAAGGTGAATTCCATCTTGATAATACATTTGTGTATGTCATCCCAAATGTTATTGGTCTAATGAACAATATTAATATTATGCATGTGAGTCAACCTCCACCCTAGTGATTAACTACCTGGGAGTGCCCTCGGCCTTGATCAATATTCTTTAGTTATCACTTGATAATACTGAGAAACTAGAGATTTCCTCACTCCTACCCAACTCACATGTCAGATGAGCACACTGATTATTTAAGCATACTTTTGCTGCAAATATAATTTTTCATTTTTTATTCACAATGAAATGCAAATGTTTTCATGTAAACATTCAGGCAATGCAAAAGTTAGCTTTCCATGAATAGCATCAATGAAAATTGCAGAGGAATCCCATCACGCTGCAGCTGTTTTTTATCTCTTCATTTATCTATATAATTTGCTGAAAACTCATCTTTGAGAAATTTGTACTCAACATGATTTTGCAATCAGTTACTTTCATTTTCAACAAATTGGTATTTAAATGTTCTTTCTATAAATATAATCCCAACTGCATTCCAAAAGCCAAATATCTATGCATGAAGCATGTGTTATTTTCTAAGCAATTATATCGTATACAAAATCGAGTTGTTATTTTGCACATTGAAAGAAAACTATTTTATATAGCAGACAATTGTCTGCAGTGTTGTCTAGTTCTCAGTATGAATAACTCTCACAACTATGAGTCACAACGTCCATGACGAGCTGATTAGTTGAATGAAGTTGCACATGAAAAGGGTCAGATTCCAGAGAAAAGGCGTACTTTTGAGTTCATCAGAATAATGCATTTATCAAAAATGGCAGATGTAATCTTCTGCCAGACCTATAGTTACCACATAATATTTATTGATCGTAGAACTTCAGGGTGTCTGAAGGTGAAGCCTAAGATGGTGTCACTGTTTGAAAGTTCCAATCATATGTCCAAAAGCCTGAGGTCACAATAAGGGTTAACCCACTTTATTTAGAGTGATTGATTGTGATGCAGCATGATTTTAAAAAGTATAAAACAAAGCACATTCACAAATTAAGGACACAAAAACTTGAAGGAACACTTTGCACATGTCAGACCTAGTTGCACATAAAACTGAGAAAAGTGTAATAGAAGCACAATACAAGTTTGTTATAAAATGTGAGATGAAGAAAACATAAACACAAACACTGATACATAGAAATGAAGCTGCACAAATACATTTCTGATGCACATGTTGCTTCTTAACATTTATTGATGAAAATATGATGTAAAGTGAAGTAGCCTAGTGATTCAAATGCTTTCTGCTGAGAATGCACGAGTTAAAAAGGTTGGTACAAAAACATCTTGAAGTGAAGTACAAGCTTGAAACTTTGCATAGTAATATTAGAGCTTTTATAGTTTGTAAATTTATACAAATTATTTTTGATATATGAATTTCGAAAAATGTGCGCTTATATGAATATTGTGACATGTGTGGTAGTAGGGTAATTATATTGTTAGCTATTATAATGTAATAATGATTTTTGAACGCTCTATACATTCTGTATTTGATTTGAATACATTTTGTGGAATATTTGATGTTAGGTTAGAGCTCATTTCATGTTAGGCCTATGTGGACTTTCAAACTTTTCACTTCTCAAATCGAGCATGGGAAGACATCTCGATATTGCAAGTGGCACTATGGGAATACTGGAATGTGATAGTCTTACGATGGTGGTGGCAACGGACGCTATTCTGATTTTTCCTACTCGAGACCTGGATGATATGCTGATCAATGTATTAACTATGGCTGGCTGATACTACAGTTGGTAGTTGTTGGACTGAAACTTCTTTGCTGAACCATTTCCATGTTTTTATCTTTTAATTTCTTTGTATATGCTAATAGACTTGCCCTTAACGGATTTTATATTTGAATCCTTTCTCTGTCTTCATAGGACCCGAGCTGTTAGTCAATAAAACTATACTTCTGCTTTAATGATGGTAAAACTCTGTAACTCTGTAGCTGATTCTGATTGTAACCATTCTAGAATGCCTGCTTAAATGACTGGCACTGTTGTAACATAACATAACATGTGTATTTGTAAAGCGCACGTTCACCCTAGCTGGGGTATCTTGGCACTGAATAACAAACTTCCAGTTTAGGAGTATGTGCTTAGAGAACAAACTACTTTGCAGAGCGAGTGCATCAAACATGATAACACTGCAGTTTATCCAATCGTAAAGGGCCCAGTACAGTTAGAAGAGTAGAAAGTTGGGGGCTGATTACAATTGCAGTCGGACCAACCTTCCCATCTGCCATGGCCAAGGTCCAATTCCGACTGTTCTCCGTATATGCCACGGTGGTCAAAAATTATGCTGATTGGGATTCGAACGCTGTCAGGGCTGTGGTACCACCGCCAAGCAGATTACGATTAAACTGTTGTACTGGTGGTCTCTCGTCGGCTGTTTCACGATGGAGCTAGATTGCTATGCTACTGATACCACCAAGCAGCACAACATTGCATATTGTAAGCAGAAAAATTCAACACAGCTGATGGCCATTGACAAAGTGGGAAGAATTACGAATCACACTATAAAACACACCCCATGCCAGACCATGATCCTTTGCCTCTCCACTACAGCACAACAAGTCAGAGGAGCAATATTTGACAGATAATGCAGCCCTTTTCGCACAATCCCAGCACACACTCCCCAATACTTTTTTCGCACATTTTCTTTACATAATTGCTTGTTGTTAAGCCATTTTCCATTTTATTCAATGCCACTCACTTTTTATTTAATTAACATGTCATCTGACATGTTTCTCTGACACCAAGTTGCCAGTGATGGTGGATGAAATCAGTAGAGTAGAGCCACAATTGTTTGGAGCCCAAGTCCAACAAAATTCTATTGCTAGGAATAATGAAATGTGGGACAGGATAGTCAACAAAGTGAATGCTGTAGGTACCACCAGGGGAACAGCCTTTACAACACAGGTATTAACACGCGCTACCATTATAACGCTGCTATTACGACTGGTTCTGGCTGGGCACAGACACCCTCTGCCTAGAGGATCAAAGGTTTTTTGGTTACAAATACTGGTGCACAGACCCCTGAACTTTAGAACTCATCTGGATAAAGAAGCCAGAGAAGCTGTAAGGAGGAATGACCACTTTGCTGAGTGTTTTGCTGGGCTCACCTGCAGTGGCTGCTTCTGTCTTGGGCAGTGAAAGGCCTGGACATGACTTTCTGCAACCTAATGTGTCTGTCTCTCCAAGGGCTTGAGATAGAGCTTGCCCCCTGTTCACAAAATCTCAGGAACCACAAAGACTCCAAGCTCATCTGCCGCAGCACTGGGGACTGTGTTTTTTGTGCTGCCACAGAGGAAAAGTAACTTGATGACGTCTACAACTCCACTGCCGACTCTGTGTCCTGACGGCATCGCAGAGGGCACCGTTGCAACGCTGCAACGCAAACCTGGTCTCACCGACGCCGCCTGCTGATGCCGCTACTGAGCCGCTGCTCGCACCGCGACCTGTGGGCACCACACTCCGCACCGCCTCGCTTCATGGCGAAACCTGGGCACCGCAGAGAGCACCGCTACAATGCCGCACTGTGACCCTGGTTTCACTGACGACAGCTGCTGATGCTGCCACCGAGCCATTGCTCGCACCGTTACCTGTGGGCACCACACTCCTCACTGCCCCACTTCACGACGATGTCTTGGCCTCCTCGACTATGCCGCTCCATGCCGAAATCAATGCTGCTGCTTGCACCGTGGTTCGAGGGCACCGTTCGTAAAGTTACATGACGCGCCGCCCTCATCCCCCACCGCAGCCTTGGCCTACTGACACAGGCACCATTGACTCCCATTCATCAGCTGACAACAGCGCTTCAGCAATGACGATGCCCCTGCTTGAACCGTGACCTGCCAGCACAGTGAAGAGCACCTCCTTCACCTCGCACTGCAACCCTGGTCTCGCCGACGGCGCCATGTGATGCAGCCACTGAACCACTGCTCGCACCGCGACCTGAGGGCACCGCATGCCGCACCGCTGCACTTGGCACCACAGCACCCGATGTCTCCTGATGCCAGCGCTCCTAATCAAAACAGAAAGGAGCTCGACCTGCAACAGGAGTGACTTCAAGGGCCTCGGCACCCTGCATCTCTAAAAAGGACTGTTTGCGGGTCTTCCCGACACCGTAGCTGGTCCGCGACGCCGCAACCAGCCTGAACTGTTTAGATTTGTTTGTTCACAACGCCGTGATAGCCCCGGACGGAGCTATCGACATCAAGGAACTGTTTTTAAAGCATATTTTGATAACTGTACATTTTTAAGTAATGTATTGTGGATTCTTATCGTTTTTGTTCTTGTATATAAAAATATTGTCTATTTTTCTAAACTGGTGTGGTGTCCTTCTGTAGTGTATTACTGTCGGTTAGGTGCAAATGCCTTACACACCGCCTCTAAGATAAGCCTGACTGCTCATGCCAAGCTACCAAGGGGGTGAGCAGGGGTTATTTGCGGAGTGTAACTCCATATCCTGACTAGGAAGAAGGGTCCCTACTTAGACAAAGGTGCAAGCCCTTGCCAACTAGAGACCCCCATTTCTAACAAGGACTTATGCTCTAACTTGTGTATGTTTCCAGTAAGTGACATGTGAGGATGATGTGAGAGATATGTGTAGAGCCGCACACGTCCCTTAACACACATGAGACCTCATCAAATTGTTGTCTAGAGATACCAATACCTCACAGGCCCTATCAGAGTTCCCAAAATGATCTGGTCATATATAGTATGGCCAAAAGATTTACTTTAGGTATGGAACATTTGGGCTTATGAAGCTCATGTGGGAACAGTATTCTCAGCGTGCAGAGGGCAAACCTTGATTAAGAGTTGTGACCTGTATGGTGCATGCCCCAGGCTACAGCTGACATAATATGGCTATACAAAGGATGCACATACATCTCTCTCTGTAGATTTGCTGATTCTCAGTTGTGGACTAAATTAGTGTCACTGGACCATGAGTTAGCCCAAATGCACCTAGTATTACTATAGTTGGTATGGTGCATGTAGCACTCCAGACCCAAGATTACTCTCCATGGACCCATATTGTCACTGTGTGTCATTGCCTTAGGACATGCCCTTTACACCCAACTATATGGGATTTTACTGTCCTATGAAGGATGCTAGCAATGTACAGGAACATTGCTCATGTGAAACATGCACACTGCAGCTAGTTGGTTACGTCTGTAGTACAGTTCAGAAGTGTAAGGCTGAGCAATCATGCAGAATGCACAATGGTATGTTGATGTTGTCTCATATACACTGCCACATATGACATATGGTGTGTTTCGTGATGACAGGACTTCCCACACAAACACATGCAAACATAGTATGATGTCCAAATGAGTAAATCACATGTCCACTGATCATTAGAGTGGGAGCTCTAGGTGACACATAGGCCAGCCCTTTCATTGTGCCCCAGATCTTGGAAGGTAGTTAATGCAATGGTAGCAGTGATTTCTTGGACTATTTAAAAAAAGTTATTATTCCAGACTGTTCCTTTACAGTGATGCAGTAGTAGTGTACTCTTCAGGATGACACAATGGTGTGCAGTGTTACATGATAACTAAATTCTGAGATCATGTTGTGTGGCCCTGGGCAATATGATATCTGTGGGCTGGCCTAGTCAGTATAGGCATAATCAGGATTGAGAGTAGCCCTCAGATGACTTGAACAGTGTGTAGAAATGCTTTTTGTGGTGCTCAGCATGTGTGCCTTATACATGTAGTGTGTGCAATATTGACCAATGGTTATGCTAGCTATCTAAAACCTATGTTTTTCCCTACAAGATAACCTATATCTAGCATGTCTACTTAGTCTCTTCATCTATTGCATCAATTAAGGTCAACTCCCATCAGAAGGTGACCATGTGTAAACCCACCACCCAGAAAGTGCAGACTCTGAGGGTTGCTTGTCAGTGCAGTGTTCACTGAGGTAAAAGGTGGGAGGACTTGAGACATTGGACCCCTAAGATCATGGAGGTCAAGCTGGGGCTGTCCTCCCAAGGCAGTAGGGGCATGCACTGGAACCTGACACTCCTAATGGACAGCATACTGGTGGGGGCATACCCAGACCTCAATGGGCAGTTGAAAGCACAACAGCAGCTAGGAGGGGGTGAGCATTGGCCTTAGTGAAATATTATCTATCCTTTGTAACAGCCAGCTATATACCAATCAGGTTTGAAAGTGAATAATATCTCACGCAAAAGGAGAGTTGTTACATATGTAGGTCTGGTAGTGGGTGTATAGTGTTAGTGTCCATGTGACCGGGAAATAAGCAGGGTCCAGTCAAAAGTGAGTTTCCAGAGTTGAACAGCCACATGTCTGACTAATTTCTCAGATAGCCTCCATTATCTTTTGATGTCATGTATGGCAGTGGTCCTAAACAGCCAACATGCCATCTGAAATGATGCTCCCTTGCTACTGTGTCTCATTTGATGGTGGACCACTTACTTGTGGCATAGCATACAATGCATTCTGTATGCAGAAACTTAACACTACTTTCTCTGGGTAAGTGGAGAAAGTATCATGAGGTGGCTAACACCACTGGGGCCATCTGGTTTGATGCTGGCATGTGTACCTTTATGCATAGTACTGCCACATGTATAACTGTTCCATACATGTTCTGAGGGTCTACAAGGTTTTCTTTTAGAATCCATCATATTTGTATGTGTTGGCCAATATGTACATGACAATATTATTTCGAACCAATTTTGACTGGGGAGGTTCCTAGGCAGGTTCATGTATAATGGTTCTTTGTGCTGAAATCTCACACCATTTGGAGCCATATTATCTCCATTCTAATTTTCTGTGACACCTAGCTAAGCTATTCATTTTATTTTTGTATTTATTAATTTAAACTTGTAATGCGCAACAGCTACCCTCAGTGGGTTTCCCGGCGCCAGGGATAGACACAAGAAGAAAAGAGGAAAAGAAAGGGAGCACAACACAGTACAGTGAGCCAGCTAATGCAAAATAACAGATCTATTAAAAGAGCAAAGTCTTGAGTCTTTTCCGAAAACAGAGTAGATTAGTCTCTGATTTCAGGGAGATAGGCAGTGCGTTCCAGGATTTGGGGCCTAGATGGGAAAAGGACCGACACCCCCCATCTTTACAAGTTTGAATCTTGGGACAGCAAAGTCACCATTTGCAGTGGATCGCAATGTGCGACTGGGATTATAGGTTTGAACAAGACTCTGTAAATATTTAGGGGCCGAGCCCTGTTTAATTTTAAAAAGGTAACACAGGGCTTTGAACTTAATGCGGCTTGGGACTCTAAGCCAGTCTAGGTCCCGAAGAGCCTGTGAGGCCGAGGATCTCCTTGGTACATTACAAAGAAGTCGAGCCGCCGAATTTTGCACCACCTGAAGTTTGTTGATGGTTAAAGTGCCGGCACCGAGATAGAGGACATTTCCGTAATCCAGGCGGGAGACTACTAGCGCCTGAACAACAGTTCTCTGGGAGGCACGGGCAGCATCCAAAGGATTTTCTGAAGCCATCTCAAGGTGGCAAAACAAATGGAGGCCACCTTGGTGGCCTGCTGTCTCATGGAAAGTTTGTCATCTATAAGGAATCCGAGGTTACGGACTACGGAGACCGGCTGGGGGAGAGGTCCCATATCACTCGGCCAGTGCTCGGGACCCCAAAGATCTTTGTTCTTCCCCAAGATGACAATCTCGGTCTTGTCACCGTTTAACTTAAGGAGATGCTTCTGCATCCACTCAGCAACACGTGATAGTCCAGTCTTCAAGGCCGATCTACTGTTGCCCTCACTGCTGGAAAGGGAGAAAACAATCTGAGTGTCATCGGCGTATGAAAATATTGTCAGCCCAGCGACCTCTGCGATGGAGGCCAGGGGTCTAACATAGATGTTAAACAGTAAGGGGCTGAGTATAGACCCCTGGGGGGGCGTCCCCCATACGCCGATGAACAGGTAGCAGATACAGCTTTCTTCAAAAACACCTGGAAAGTGCACTCACTTAAAAAGGAGGCAATCCAGGCTAGCGCAGGACCATCTACTCCCAGGGATCGGAGAGAGTTCAAAAGGATGGAGTCGGACACGGTATCGAATGCAGCACTCAAATCCAAAGGGATGAGTGTAGATGTCTCTCTGCGATCGATATCGTGCCGTAACATCTCCGTCACCCCAAGGAGCGCGGTCTCGGTGGAATGATGCACTCGGAAGCCGGACTGGGAAGGATGTAGGAATCCCGAGCTTTCCACAAGATGATTTAGCTGAGTGTTGACATGCCTTTCCAGCATGTGCAGCTTTCAACTGTGTCATCTGGCAGCGGACAGATGTGAAAGTGTCACTTGGGAAGTGTGAAGTCTGCGGAATGGGCACTACCATGTCACCTTTTTCTTGGTAGTCATATATTATTACAACTTAGCTGTAGCAGGTGCCCAGACGTTCTACATTTTGTGGGTTAGGGACACCTGACCATTTGCTAATTGCAGAGCCCTGTGTGGATAGGTAGTATGCATTTCATGTGGCTATCCCATTTGATGACATCAGGTTACTATGGTATGCTACTAGGGCATAGGTTGACAGGTTGATGGCATATCTTACGACACTCAGGATGGTGGATTTAGGACCAAATCACACATTTATTTTTACCAGAAGCTTTATTCGAATTGTAAAAACAAATTCATAAAAGCGTACAAATAAAATTCAGATTTAAAACAAACAGTTCCGATGCTGGTTCAGTGACTGCATTTACAATACATAATTAAAAAAGGTACAAAATTTGTTAAAAACATTAAAATCAAAGAATTTTATGATAAAGTACAGTGGCCTAGTGAGAAAATTCATTTTGAGTTTTATACATTCTGCATATTTGGCAAAAACAGGTACAAATTTAGATTTACATCGTGTTTCTATACCCCACGGTGGCTCTCAGAAAAGAAGATACGATTCCAATGATGAATTCATTTTCTAGAGATCTTAATTTATCATATGCCCCTCTACAATACATCAATCCCCATGATACAAGTAGGGGTTTCAGCAATTTTTTCCTCAGATGGCTATAAAAGGTGCAAAAGAGAATACAGTGAATGTTAGACTGATAAGAAACATCGTCACAAGGACAGGTTATTTTTTCTTTTGACCAGTCATTACACTGTGGGAAGGTTATCAGTCTAAAGAAAGTCTCTAAGCGAAAACGAGTCAGGAGCATACGGTTGGAAGGGGGTTGTTCGATCATAAGATACAACTGGGCCCCCATATTAACAGTAATCAGATCGTGATCCGTGACTGTCTTCTTAGATCTTTCTTCCCGCCATCTTTTTCTCTCTAAATGTTGTAAGAGGAGTTTTTTAAGGGCAGTTCTGGACACGTTCACCATACTATCTGGGTTGGAAAAATATTCAGGATGCCCAATTTCTTGCAGTAGGTCTTTAACATAGGTAAACCATTTGATGTTGGTGGCTCCATCAGATGCCAAACAATCCTTTATTATATCTCTATTCAGGGACGTCTCTGGATTAACCCATACATTATGCCATAGCAAGACTGGGGATGATTTAATAGTGTCAGTAACATATGGCAAGGCTACTTCCATATGTGTCACATATATTGCCGTACTCTTTGGGGTGGCCAGTAGATAGCTTAGGAATCGATTTTCAACTCGTTGGATGGTTTCCACCGACTCAATCCCCCAGAGTCCAGCCCCATATGTCCCAGTAGAGATACATTTGGCATTAAAAATCTGGAGCAATTCTCTTACTGGTCTTCCACCTAGCTTTTTTGCAAAATTCACCAGAGCTCCGGTGGCTCTAGTAAATGGAAGACCCCTGGCAGTTACTGCAGGTTTCCATGAGCCCTTTCCCTCAAAATGTACGCCAAGGTAGCAGAATCTGTCAGTAAGCTCTACCTGTCTACCGTCCAGAACAATTGAACAGGATGTTCTTCGGTTCTTGGGTCCGCATGACATATTGTATGTTTTAGAAACGTTCACGCAGAGGCCTCTACTTTTCATGAAATCTGAAAATTTCGACACAGAGTTTTGTAAACCAACCCTGGTGTGGGACATAGTTTCCGCGTCATCCGCTTAAAGGAGTATGGGAATGGGTGTCCCATTTACTGTGGGATAATCGTGGTAGACTTCAGTCAGGGTGGATCCAACCTTGTTTATATATAGGGTAAAAAGCAGGGGTGCCAAAATGCACCCCTGTCTTACTCCTCTGCGGATTCTGAACATGTCAGAGCACTCACCCATCCTGCCAAATCTAACACGTGCACCAGCCCCAATATAGAGTTCTTTGATGAAAGTGAGGATTTGATTGTCCAGACCAATGTCAGATAGTGTTTGCCAAAGCATTCCATGGTCGACACAATCAAATGCAGAGCTTAAGTCCACGAATGTTATAAAGAGATTTCTTTTTTTGGCATGGATATACTTAGCTGTTAATATTGCTAGATTGAGTCCCTGCTCAACGGTCCCTTTGCCTGCCCTAAACCCGTATTGCAGGTTGGAAACCACCTCATGTTCTTCCAACCAGTCCTGCTTTCGGTTTAGAATGATCTTGCCTGCGACCTTCATTAGGCTATCGAGAAGCGAGATGGGCCGGTAGCAGGCAGGATCATTCCTATCCCCCTTTTTATAGATCGGAACTACTATGGCCTCCGACCAGGTGGTGATAAACCCGATAATATTTGAGGAGTTGAGCACTCTGGTCAACAGAGGTGCCCAAAGGTCAGGTACACTTTTGAAAACATCTATTGGAATGCAGCCCGGCCCTGGAGCCTTCCCCGCCGGCCTTTCTGTGAGTGCCTTGATCACTTCATCAAGATGGAAGTAGATGCCCAATGGTAAAGAACTGCTCTGTATCTCGGCCGACAGTGCCTCAGGGTTTTTTGGTGTTATTCCCGGGAGGTCTATTTCATTATAGAGACCTTCAAAGTGTGTAACCCAGTCTTGTGCTGTAATAACTTGATCTATTTGGGGGCCCTGATGGCCTTGAATAAACGGGGCATTGACTGCCTTCCAGAAGGCAGTGTTATCCTTCAGCTCGGAGGCTGCGTGCAGGGCTGACCATGCCTGCATTTTTAGCTCTTTTTTCCTGGTTATTAGGGCATTCCGATAGGCACATCTAGCTGACTGGATGTTTTCTCTAGATTTTGGGCAAGAATGCAGAGCTTTTTTTAGGGCGGCAAGCGCCTTAGTACAGTTCCCGTTAAACCACCCCTGAGACCCCTTTGGTGGATTATGGGGTACTCTGGTCAAAAGTTGTTTTATACCTGAACAGATTTTTGTAAATGAGCCAACAATGGTATGAGCATCTTCTTCAGTTGAAAGGAAATTTTAAACTCCTCATTGGCGTTCCTAACAAGCTAACAAGCTTTTGTAAAAAGTTAGTGGGTGTCACCTTTTCCCATTTGATACAAAACCCGTTTTTTGATGCCAGTATTGGCGTTAGATTATATATGATGTTGCTCTTGGGACTTAAATCACCATCTCTAGCCTTCAATGTTACAGCAATGGGGTAGTGATCGCTAATGGCAGTATCAATGATCTCCCAGTTTAGTACCACAACTACCTAATGAGTTGATAGGAGAGTAAAATCAATAATCAAATTGTACCCTCTCCCATTGAAAGTTGGTCTAAATGCTTTAGTGGGGGTGCAAAGTTCGTTAGTGAAAGACAGAGAGAATTGAGCCAATATAGAATTATATAGCTCCCCTAGTTTTGTGTGGGTAAAATGACTCAGGGCCCCTTTGTTGTCGTCTCCCGCACTGCACAAACACGCTATTCATCGGGGACATAGGGGGCAATTAAAATCCCTCACCCACAGCAGGGCCATGTCTCCTGTCATATGCTCCTCGATTTTAATGAGATTCGTGAAGAGGTTGTTGATGACATGCTCTATAAGTACGGGAGGAATATTATTATAAAAATTTACCAGCACCATATTTTGTAGGTATCCCCATGATGTAATTAAAATTTGATAGTATTCATTAGTGGTGAATTTAACATTTAAGGGTCCAGTGGTGATTGAAATGTAAGTACACAGACCCCCCTTGTGCCTGCCACTTTGGAGTAAAAAAAGTTTTATAACCCACAATATGTAATTCCTTATTAGCCCAAGTTTCTTGAACGCATATAATGCTATAATTTAATGTCAATGATTGCCACATCGGGTCATTGATTTTGGCGAGCAGGCCTGCCACGTTCCAGCTAATGATGCTGCTGGGAAGTACAGGATTCAATAAGGGGCCAGTTTCAGTGACTTCAGGAAAAATAACTTCAACACTTCCCACGAGATGCACAGGACAGGTGGGCGATTGTCGCCCCTCGGTATTTACTATGGGAGGGCTTATTGTTGGTTGTACTAATTGAGATTTAAGTCCCATTGTGGAGTTGGCCGGATCGGCAGGGTTATCTGAGGTCGTACAAGGTGGACAAAGATTTGTAAGACCCATATCATGTATTTCAAGAAAGTTATTTAAAAAGCTAGTTGCTTGGTTAGGATATCTTAAGACATTGACATTGTTGTTTGAATGGGATTTTACACTGCTGTTGTCAAGACTACCATCTACGATGGGTGCCGTAGGAATGGCCGGGACTATATTGAATACATAGTCTGTCTCACTCACACCCTCCTCACTATCACTACTCAAACTATCCTGTGTGGAGGTCTTTTTAGTGACGATGCGTTTACTTAAATCCACATTTAACTGTGATGCTAGGGGAGGAGAGCCATTTGAGGCATTTGACCAGTCGATGTGATTTAGTGCACATGGGACCATACATTTCCCTGAAGTGAGCCAGTCTACTCCATCTAATCCTGTGAGTGCATCAAATCTGTTTAGGGAAGGGATGTTAAATGCAGGGACCCCCCACGATCCCTGGTAGGGATTCATTTGGCTATGTTGACGGGGTAGTAGGGACCTGTCATAGAAATAACTCAAATTGTGAATCTGGATCCCAACCCCCCCCCACTCTCCTGATACCAGTCATTGAGGTACGGGATAACCCTGCGGTCCCTAAAGTTGATTATTATAGCATCGCCTTGGGTATCTTTAGGCCTCTGTCCCACCCAATTGAGCCTTCTCACATTCAGAATTTCCCCATTGATATTGGGGGGTAGTGGTCTATTATTCCTTACCCAGTAAATTACTTTATTTTTAAGTTCCTGATAGCCTTCTGTTTTCCCTATTTGTAATTCTGGGACCCTAGTCAGTACCGCCACATAAGGGGCCACTTCTGCGGAAGATCAACTTGCAAAATGGGGCCAGTGTTTTTTCTAGTATCTAATTTGCCCCTCCCATTGTTTCCCCGTGATGCCGCTGCCCTGATTACATGTCCCGCTGGTCCATCGGTCCTAGTTGGTGTAGTGGCAGTGGTTGGAGTCTGTGTTTTATCTGGTAGTGTATGTTTAGGTTCTAGAATTTTATTTGCCTTACTGGTGTTATGCGTCGCCGATTCCACTATTACAGATGTATTACTTACATTGGATGATAATTCCCTTAATAAACCTGTGTTTGATTTGACGGCAACTTCTATGGTCCCCAATAGGTCAGCTATTCTCTTTACTCTTTCAACTAATTGAAGAAGTAGTGACTTCACTAGGACTTCAATGTTCCCTATTAACTCATGACTTCGGGGAAAAGGCACTGGAATCTGGCCTGAGATTGTGTTTACTAATATGTTCCCTGTTCCTGTAGTTTGATGTATTTGGGAATGTGGGTGGGTCTTGGTCAGTTTAGCCTGTCTACCCCCGTGTCTATTTCCCCCTCTTTTCCTCTTTAATGTATGCCCTTTAGATAGAATTTGGTCCCCAGTTTTTTTTGTTACAGTGGGGATCGAGTGTTTCTGAAGCAGGGGTTCTTCCGAAATTATTTCTAAGACAGGATCGGCGCTAGAATCCTTGCTACTATAAGACCTGTTGGGCTCAGATAATGTTGTAGCATCTTTAAACAGGAGAGGAGTGCCAATATCCCTGTGAGAAGATCTCTCCTTGTCCGGAGTAGGCGTCGGTGAAGTCACTAATTGGAGGGGTCCTAATGATGAACGTTTATTTTGGAATTCAGTTGATATGCAGCGCTCGGTGATGGCTATCTCATGCTCCAGCATGGAGGCCGCCCTGGTAATAAACTGATCGAGCGTCCCCCTAACGGACCCGCCCACTAATGATTTCCTTCCCTTCGCAGCCCTTGGTGACATATTCCACAATCTTTGTGCACAGGTACTTTGTGACCTAAAGAGTAATAAGCAAGGGCCCCACCAAAGACACAATGAGGCAGAAAGTGAAAAAGTGAGGCAACAGGTTCTGGGGCAAGATATCACAGTACCTTTAAGTTTTGAAGTCCCATGTAGCCTGATGGTAGGTGTAAAAGGTATGGCCCAGCCCTGCCTCTTCTGACCTCTGAGGGCCACAGAGATCCCGCCCTTTGCCCAGGCTTAGCCTGGCGTGGCCAGCGCGCTGTCCCGTGACGCGGGGTGTAAGCGCTATTTCAAGCGCCTCTGGGAGCGGGAAATGACGGGGGCGTCTTTGGTAGCTGTGCACCCTGAAAGGCGTAATCCTCCAATCAGCGGCCGCAATGGTGGTGAATGTGGCGGCGGGAGGACTGAAGGCAGCTACTCTGGTGGGCCAGCAGTGTTTAGATGGGGAAGCCAGGTAGGGAGCAGATTTTCCCAGTGAAACAAAAGGTAACACCAGCTCCACTGCGTGTAAGCGCTATTTCAAGCACCTCCGGGCGCGGGAAATTACGGGGGCGTCTTCGGCAGCTGTGCACCCTGGGAGGCGTAGTCCTCCTCTCAGCGGCCGCAAAGGTGGTGAATGCGGCGGCGGGAGGACTGAAGGCAGCTACTCAGGTGGGCCAGCAGCATTTAGATGGGGAAGCCAGGTAGGGAGCAGATTTTTCCAAGTGAAACAAAAGGTAACACATGCAGATGGAGCAGACTGTGGTTATGACACCATTATGTGTGACTGCACAGTCCATCTTGTATGTGCTTTGAACTGTGCAACTGTGTAATGTGTTGTGTTAAGATTTGTTTGCCCAGTGTGTAAACGCAATTGCAATGAACCTATTTCTACTATTATTTCAACATCAACTCATGGAGGTGAGAGGGCCGATAGCATTGGGGAAGCAGCTGGCCACAGTTGTGCCCATTGCCTCAATGACACAGAGTGAACCAGTGGCCCGGAGAGTCTCTTGGAGGAGACAGATGATACATCATCATCGTCCTCATCAGAGTCGAGCTCCAGTGGCCAGTTCATAGTGCTGGCAGACACCCCTTGATCTGTGTCCATAACATCCATGTTCTTCACCCACCGTTCCATCTTCACTCTCCCTGCTGCTCCCCAGCAAGCTCCGGGTCTGCTCCCCTAAGAAGGGAGGAGTCACCTTCGCAACAGATACCTCACCCCTGCCCCTGTCTCCCCTACTGCCTTGAGTGTGGAGGCAAGGGACATCTGGAGACCAATCTCTGTGGGTCAGACTGCAGTGCTGAATACCATCCAGGTGGAAAGCCCTCAGCTTACGCAGATGGTGTCATACCTGGAAGGAATTCATGCTTACTTGTATGACCTATATTGATCTTTTAAGGCTCTGGCTTCTACATTCATGGCAGCCTTCTCCCAATTCCAGCTCTCTACCCCACCTCCTGCCTCTTCCCCATCTTCAATCCCTTTTCCTGTACTTGCCCAAAAACATGCACACATCAGCATGCATCCACCTCAGCATTAAGGCTGGGCAGCCAACTCTGCTCCATGGGCAAGTTCATTGAGTTTTTTCCACTCCGTGCTCCTCTTAGGGCATGAAGTTTGGCAAAAACTCCACCTATGCAACGTGGCAGAGTTAACCGGCCTATCCTGACTTGAAAATGCTGGAAGTTCGCATGTGCGCTGTCTCCTTCAATGCCAGTGCCACTCAAGTGCACAATATTGGCAGTGCTCCACTCGTGTTCTTACCTCTAAGAGGAAGGCAGTTAGGGGAGACAGATGGAGGGGACAGTGACAGAGTGGCTGGTGTGCATTTAGTGGGAAGCTGCTCCTTCTGCCAGCCAGTGTGTATGCGGGAGCCTTCAGGGAGCAGAAGGATGCGTTGCAGCTCTCCGCACCAATGGGCACCTCCATGGCAAATAGTGAACACACCCCCTCTCAAAGGACCGTCGACAGTAGTACATGCAGAAAACCATTCTCCTCTAACTGAGCCATTGCAACACCAGCACCAGGAGCCCTTTGAGGGAGCCAGAAACCTGAGCAATAACTGGGAGAGGACTGAGGAGCCTGGACAGCCCCACATCCTCCCACTGCACCAGCCCCTTACTCACCCCGGTCCTTTTATGCCGGCATCATGCCATTGTCATTGCCGACCCTGTGGATGGAACTGGCTCTCTGCTTCACAAGACAGATTGTGAGCGCTCCTTCTCTCCTTTATGCTTTTGTCTGCTCACACAGGAGAGGAGGGAGGCAGGGCAAAGATAGCAAGGGCTGACAGCTGCTTATGAAAACTAAGGAAAGATGGGTTCCAGATCCATCAGAGGCAGTAAACAATGCACGAGAGAACAACAACATACAACCACAGTGTGTGGATCAGGCTGCATTTCCTACATCAGAATATGTAAAGCCTGGATGCATATACCGTGCAAATTCGGGCAGCTGAGGAATACTCTGCCTGCGTAAGAAACTCCCATAATTCACAGAGTTTTTTGACAACTCAGGGTAATTCCATGAAGTTAAGCTCGACAAGCTCTGCCCAGGTTTACACAACTTCCCCATGATAACAGATACACAATAAAAAAGACAGGCACCCAACCACTCACCAGGCACTCGATACCCTCATCACCCATCCAGTGAATTCCACCCAGACACCACACCCACTGCAGCACATGTATCCACTGCACACATAGATCCAGACACCACATCAGCAGACACAGCCACTACATGCATACAGCCAGACACCAAACCTGCAGACACATCTACTACATACAAACAGCCAAACACCACACCAGCAGATACAGCCACTGTACACATAAAGCAAGACACCACACACGCAAACACAGCCATTACACACATAGAGACAGACACCACACCACTAGACATAACCACTATAGACATGCAGACATGCACCACACCAGTAGACACAGCCACTGCATACATACAGCCAGACACCACACCACCAGACAAGGCTACTGCACACAGACAGACAGACACCACACCAGAAAACACAGCCATTTCACAGATAGAGCCAGACACCATGCCACCAGACATAGCCACTAGACAGATACAGCCAGACACCACACCACCAGACACAGCAACTACTGACATCACACATCCAGACACCACACCCACACCATCAGCCACAGACACATCACACATTGGCAAGGGACAGAAACATCCATCAACCAAACGCACACAGAGATGTGCACAAACAGCATACACATTACGTCCAATACCCAAAGCCTTGGCTTACCTCCTCCCCAGTCTCCCAAAGAACTTACCATGTTTTCCCTCAGTTTCTTCCCTGCCATAGCTGCTCCCCAAACCAAAAGGTCTTCTTTCCCACCCCTGCCCTTCCCTTCCACTTCCAAGTCCACACCAAAAAACACCAGAACCTCCTCCTAAGCCCTCCCCTACCACACATTGCCATAAAAAAGGAAAATCAACCCACCCACCCCCTCCCAAAACCTAAAGGACCACCTTCCAACCATACTGCAGATCTTCTAAAGAAAAACAAAAAATGGCAAAACTGGTTTACCCGCCCTAAGCCCTTCCCTACCCTTCAGGCTTACTGAATGCCCTGTGTGGTCAAACCCAGCCCTACCCATCCTGAGCCCAGCCTTCCCACAGACCAACCCAACCCTCCTAATCCAAAGCCCAGTATTCCCAAGGACCAACCCAACCCTCCCAATCCCAACCCCACTGCAACCAAGTAACATAATTCAGGTGCTTAGATATCCTACTATATGCCCCTTTCTGGGTAGGTTTCTCTGGCACTCTTCTGGTAGTGCGAGAAAAGAGAACAAGGGAGACCCTACTCATGACGGAACCAGGGTAATGTGTTTATCCAAAGAACAGTGGCTCCTGTGGCATAATTACTTGTACAATTGACATTCAGTACAAAAGCTAAATAGCAATTTAGTTTATCAGAGAGGGGTTGGCAAAGAGAAAAGCACACTCGTACCAATTTGTAGAAACTTCTTTTGTATTTCAAGTAAGACAGATAGTATTGTAATTATATCAGCGACATATATACAACATAGAAAGTGCAATGTGTCCCCAGTGATATTGTGAGCGAAAAACACAGAACATAAAACAGTAAGTGGTCTATACAAATTTCAGCTATAGATATTTACAAAAAAAGGAAAATGACCAAACGCGATGGTAAAGACAATTTGTAATCAGTGACTATCTACAATCATAGACACTGTGTTTATAAGGTTCATTTCCTATGGCGTCGACGGCGTTTTGACCCGTTGGATGAGGTTCTCGTCAGGACTGGGCAGTGAGGGACATCTAAAGGGAAAGAGTAATCAGTGGAGATTTTGTGAATATATATGTGTAGTCACATTGGATAGTGATTATTCGTGGACTTAAATTATGGGATGTACCTCGTGGTGCATTTCATTTCATTGTGCAACCCATTTGTGAAGAAGTAATTTAAGTTTACTTACAGTGAACCCAGCCGGGCACTGTCGGGAAGCAAGCAAAGGATTAGTGATCAAAACGGACATCAGATATTACATACACCTAGTAATGAAGAGTTGGAAGCTGTCACACTGTCTGACTTACCACTGTAGATGGAATGATCAGTGGTAATCCTATATTGAGGAGTAGCGGTCAATGCCGCCAATGCGAGGGATAAACAGGGAATACCTGTTAAAGAGAGTGCCCTATGGTTAAATCAATGTCCGAGTGATGTTAATAATATCTATTATACTTTAGGGGTATGTTCCTACCTGCTCGCCGAATGCGTGAGCTCAATCGCGTGTCTCCGGACGTCTGTGTGGTAACAGATTTAGATCCGGGTACAGACGTCATCACAAATATAGCGTGATGCGTGGGGTGCGTGCGCAGAGATTGCAGGGAGAGTAGAAAACTCTATCCTCGTGTAGCGATGATCGAGTGCATTATTTACAAGTGTGGTCAGTTGGAATTGCATGGTTCGAACAATGCTCCACATATTCAAATATTTGCATGTTCAATAATTAATGCTCAACATATTTAGATATTTACATATAGAAGCATATACAAATCATAATTTCTATAATCCATAGGAAATAATATATTTACACAAAAATTCATAAATACCCCATACTTCATACCAACATTATTATAATGCACAGCTCATGAGATTTAGACATTATAACTCATATATACAAATACATAGATTTCTACTCAGGGATTATTCCTTTACCAAATGTAATCAGGTTGTCAGAGTAGATACAAATCCCCTCCATTCATCAGCAGAATTTAACCCCTCATTGATTGAATGGATTTTGTCAATCCAATGGCACTCACGTCGTTGTAATATTTGTGCAATATTTCCCCCTCTTACAGGCAATGTTGCAGTATCTACGACTGGCCATCTCATCTCATCTGCAGAATGATTTTTTTCTTTGAAGTGACATACCAGAGGTGCTGTCAAAACTGATTTTCTTATGCGGCTACGATGTTGGCCTATTCTCGCCTTTACTGGTTGTTGTGTCTGCCCAATGTAGGGTAAGCCACAAGGGCACCAAATGCAATACACAACATTGCATGTATTACAATTCGTAACTGCCATGCTTAAAGGTGTTTGTTCTTTCTGTAAGAGGGCAAATCACACAATTGCCACAGGGGTGATGGCCCAAGATGGATGGGAGATTCCAAGATGATTCTAGTGTGCCACCTTTCTTTGTAGTTATTTCTGTGGATGACCTAACCAAATGGTCTTTCAAATTTTTCCCTCTCTTATAAGCAAACAAGGGTACTTCGATTTAGGGGTCAATGCTTTTAATGATGTTCCAATTTTTTATAATATTCTTTCGGATCTTGTTATTATGAATCCCGAAAGTGGTGACACATACAATTTTTTCCATTTCCTTCTTAGGTCTAGTGACCAATAATTCTTCTTGACGGCAGTACCAGGCACGTTTTAGTGATCTTCTTACTATTTTGTTGTGATAGCCTCTCTTTAGTAATTTGTTTTTTAATATTTCTACCTCTTTTAAATAATCATCTCGTCGAGCACAATTTCGACGGATCCTTAAAAATTGCCCAAAGGGCAGCCCATCTCTTAGTGCTCTAGGGTGTTGACTCTTATATGATAGCAGTGTGTTTTTTTCAGTTGGTTTTCTGTGAAGAGATGTGAAGAGTTTGTTATCTTCATGTTGAATGTTCAGATCAAGGAACGGAATGATATCTTTCTGTAGTGTGGATGTAAAGGTAAGATGTGTTTGAACAGTGTTCAGGTATATAACAAATTTCTCAAAGTCCTCCTCATTTCCCCTCCAGATAAGAAAAATGTCATCTATATACCTATAGCAGCATTTAATGCTGGTATAGTAAGGATTCTGGTCGCTCAAGACAAAGCCATTCTCTACATTGTTCATATAGATGTTTGCTAAATTCGGAGCAAAAATTGCTCCCATGCTGGTACCCCCACATTGTTCATAATATTGGCCCTTTGATACAAAGTAATTTCTTTGAAGTGCCACTTCTAGTAGTGAAATTATAAATGAAGTAGTCACGTTGAATGGTTTTGGTCTAGTGTCAAGAAGATGTTCTATGCAGCTAATACTGTCAGTTTGAGGAATGTTGGTATAAAGTGATGATATATCAAGAGTAGCCAGCCAATCTGTATCTTTGTTGTATGCCAAATCTTCCACTAGATTTATCATATGCATTGTATCACGGACATAACTGGCTTGTAGGGGAACATAATCTTTTATGAAAAAGTCAATGTATTTGCCAATTGGCACTAGAATTGAACCTCATCCTGATAGAATCGGTCTCCCTGGTGGATGTGTTACGCTTTTGTGCACCTTAGGGAGGGTATATAGGACTGGGGTTCTTGGATTTGTTGAATTTAAAAACTCAAACTCTTTTTTAGTTATAAAACCTTGATCTAGTCCTTCTTTGGTGATAGATACAATTTTCTCTCGGATCTCAACTACAGGGTTATGGTGGAGTTTCTTGTAATGTTTCTCTTCAGAGATTTGTTTATTTACTTCGATATCATAATCAGCTCTTTCTTGAATAACGATATCCCCACCCATATCTGCGGGTTTGAGTATTATAGAGGTATCTTTTTTTAATTTCTCAAGGGCTTGTCGCTCTAATAGGGTGATATTGTATGGTGTAAATTGTCTACCATTCTTCAAATTGTCTACTCCTTCTAAAATAAGTTTCTCAAATGTGAGTAACTCTGGAGGCATCATGCTCTTTGTAGGATAAAAGGTAGAGGGGAATTTTAGACCCGTTACTGATTCATGGCTGGTAAATTCGCGGTTTTTAAAGAATATTTTAAGGCAAATTTTCCTGAAGAACTACTGAAACAATTCAGATTTTAGATTGAAGTAATTGCTTTTCTCTGTGATGACAAATGAGAGGCCTTTACTCAACAAGGAGATTTCAGAAGATGACAGTATATGTTTAGACAAATTAAAAATAGGTATTGTTTCCATATCGTCTATTCGATTAGGTATAGATTCTAATATGGTTGGGGCCCCCATTGATAATGCTTGTTTCTCGTTTGGCGTTCCCCTGAATATTGGTGCCAGACTCTTTTTTCGTTGGTCTTCCCTCCTTTGTCTAAAAAAGGTTGGCCTTGATGGTTAAAGTTGCTAGGCCCTGCTTGACCGTCTGAGTTACTTGAGCCTCCTGATGATCCTGAAAACGTCACTGGCTGTTTTTTTCTAAATCGGGCAAAAAGTAATTTGCCTATTTTGATTTGGAAAGGTTACAAAGTAATCTTCCTTTAAGTAAGGGAAAGCTCTCTCTTTGTTATAATATTTGATGTCTTTTGTGACTTTGTCTGCTTTTTTTTTAATACAAAAGAATTGAACTCGTCTATGGTTTTGTTTAGTTTATCCAGGAGTGTCTTAGCCTCGGCAACCCCGTCGCCGCCCAGGAGTTCCTTCTCTAACTCCTCTATTTCTTTGAGCTCAGCTTTTGAATGTTCTATGGCGGTCTCGACACCGAGAACCATCCAGTGTCGTGAGCACGTGACAGAAATGCCACAGAAACTGCCTTTAAATTTAGGATCTTCTCTGAAGATACCTGGTACGTTCCTTATTTGGAGACATTGTGGAATTATGCCTGCACATAAATAGTCTGTGTGCATACGAGCATGTAATTTTGTTCGTACGTGCTTTTTCTTTGCTTCTCTAGCTTCTCAATTAGTACCTGTCTTGGGCTACTAGTATTAACGGGTAAATTAGAGAACAAGGAAGGTCCACTTGTTAATTTGGTAATATATTCCTCTGGGTGCGCAATGAAATGAAACGCACCACGAGGTACATCACATTATTTAAATCCACGAATAATCACTATCCAATGCGACTACACATATATATTCACACACTCTCCACTGATTATTCTTTCCCTGTAGATGTCCCTTACTGCCCAGTCCTGACGAGACCCTCATCCAACGGGTCGAAACGCTGTCGACGCCATAGGAAATGAACCTTATAAACACAGTGTCTATGATTGTAGATAGTCACTGATTACAAATTGTCTTTATCATCGCGTTTGGTCATTTTCCTTTTTTGTAAATATCTATAGCTGAAATTTGTATAGACCACTAACTGTTTTATGTTTTGTGTTTTTCGCTCACAATATCACTGGGGACACATTGCAGTTTCTATGTTGTATATATGTCGCTGATATAATTACAATACTATCTGTCTTACTTGAAATACAAAAGAAGTTTCTACAAATTGGTACAAGTGTGCTTTTCTCTTTGCCAACCCCTCTCTGATAAACTAAATTGCTATTTAGCTTTTGTACTGAATGTCAATTGTACAAGTAATTATGCCACAGGAACCACTACTCTTCTGGCAGTGGCACGTTAGGTGGCACAGTAGTGTGCTGGACCAAATACTTGACTTTGGACTGGGCATTTGCCTTTGTTTTTTATCCCAATTTGTATTCCATAATAAACAACTTGCTTTGTTTAGAACACCTCTGTCAGACCATTGCTATTGATGCTACTTGATGTTATTGGCTAAGTTGGGTTGTGTGAATACAGTTATGTTTGTTTGACCATGATAGTAGATCCATTTGCAGTGGTGAGTATGGTCCTCCGGTTCTTGACCCAGGTTTTGTTGGTTTTAGAACTCTGGGCACTTCACCACTGCTAATCAGTCCTAAAGTGCATATGCTCTCTGTGTAAAATTGTTATTATGGATTGGTGTTTCCATGATTGGCTTATTTGACGTACCCCTAATTCCCCAGTACAGTGCACTGTGTGTGCCCAGGGCCCATAAGTCAAATGCTGGTAGTGGACCTGAAGCACTTATTGTGCCACCCACATGAACAGCCTGTAAATGTAACTCAGACCTGCCACTGCACTGTTGTTGCACAGTTTGGTACTACCATAGCTACCAACTCAGAGGAACTATGGGGCATATTACCTAGCAATAGCGATAATTATCGCTATGCATGGTTAGCGGCTAAAATTATATCGCCGCGCTCCGACAATTTTTAGCGCTGAGATACCTTGATATTATCAAGGTTTATCTCAAAAGCGGTAAAAATCCTGCAAAATGCATGAATATCGCTGAAAAATCAGCGATATTCATGCATTATCGTGACAATGCTCTTAGCCATGTTATCCACTTTCCATTGGATAACATGGCTAAGAACTGCTCTGCCCAGGCGTTAACTTTTGGAGATATTCGCGCTTAGCGTGAATATTTCCAAAAGTAAGGCTTTGTTGATAATTGGAGATAGCGATATTAGCGACTGTTTCCACTCGCTAACATCTTGGCACGCCCACTTTGCATGTCATTAGCGATAAATATCGCTGACATGCAAAGTGGGCCCCAAGATGATCGCTATCTCCTACTAGCTGTCGCTAACTGGTGTTAGCGACAGCTAGGTAATAGGGCGATAAAATTATCGCCACTTTGGCGGGAAAAAGTCCTGCTTAGGCGGCGATAATGGCCCTTGGTAATATGCTCTATGTTTTTCAGCTATTCTTGCGTATTGTAAGCTATCTTGGAAAGTAACTATTTTTACAGTATCAAATGTTGGATTTTTGTCGAATTTGGTCTTGTTGATTTAAAATCATGTAAAATATACATCTGTGATTGACATATTGTCCAACACAAAAAATGTATTCCTAGTTTTGTCTTTGCACAACATTAAGTTATCGGAAAAAACAAGTTACATTGCAACTACAAGAAGACAGGACTATAGGATTTGCAAATGGTTGTTAGTTACATCAGTTATAGTTATAACAACCGTGACTTCATTGTATAATATTATGATAATGCTTCAGTTCTGACCTAACAACACTGGGAATGGAATATTATGAGCCCCTTTGCAGTTACATCTGTAGAAGTTGAAGGTGATACCACTGAAGAGTTTGATTTATTTTGCACCCTGAGGGTGTGGGCAAATATGGAGAGTGCAATGGGACCTGTCTCTGCATCTGCTTTTTTTGACCTGCCGTGCTAAACACCCGCAGACACCGGACCACCTCAAGTCCTGCTATAAAACTCTCACTACTCACACTTTCCAGTGTCCCTGCTAGTCCCCTCATGTCCTGCTTCTCATGAAATATGCATTGGCAAGATGTCCCAGTGTGATGACTCGAAAACATGTTGCTCACACACCCATTCATATGAAGCATGCGGTGTTCCCACTTTTCCAAGGCGGTGCATCGACTTTCTTCAGACTCCATTTAGATGGGTAGGTGTGACACTTACTGGTGGCTATGTCTATGACAATTTTGATTTTTGGCATCATCGAGCAAGTACAACAGATGCAGAAGGTGAGCAGTAGGCTCCATGACAGCACAGGACATGAGAAGTTGTGTACAGGGGGTTATTGGGCTTATATCCCTCCCATTCAAACAGCTCAGATGATATGGATGGACTGCCACGGCAAGCTCGTCTTAAAGGACATCTTAATTGGGTTCGTAAGGCACTCCACTATCTGACTGGCTCCATTGGTCCTTTCTGACACCACTGGGGTCTAATTTTTCTGGCTGAGTAAGAGGGACTGTGGCAGTTAGAATTGTATGTACAGGAATGCGTCATAATAGGGTGGTCAGTGCAACCGCTTCTGATGAGACCGGAGCAGTCCATCTGCCACCGACAGGACCGCAGAAGGCAGCCTGAGCAGCATCGCAATTTGTCCCTGAGCGGATAATACAAAATCTTACCATGCTTCATGCAGCAACAATTCTGGTAGCAGAGCTATGTTTCTGCCTAGTGAAGTGAGATTTTAGGATGCCAAAATAGTCCTTATCCCCAGTCCAAAAAGTCCACAGTTTTTGGTTTGGCAAAAAGAAGGATTGATGGGTGCTGATGAAGTATCGCTGTGGATAGAATCAACACGTAGCAGCAATGGTGTGTGAGTATCAATAGCGATGCATGTTGCTTTATCTGTTGATTAAGACTATGGTTTTTGAAATTGCTGTGTGTTGTTGAGTGGAGCCAAATGGTTAAAGTCCACGTCTGAGTGCAGAGTTGAAGTTGTAAATGGGTCCGTTGTGGCATAAGATTTCAATATATTTATTTACGGGTTCCCTCTCTGCGGAAGACACTGAGTAAGTTGTCTGCTGGGTTATGGATTTGGTTATGAGAAATTGTCAAAAACGAGTTGAAAGGATAGGCACAGGCGCACAGCAGAAGGTTGAAGAAGAAGATGAAGAGGAATTGGTGAGAGGGTTAAGGTAGGTTGAAGGTGCTCTAACAGGCGACGCAACTGTCCAGGTGCGTTGGGCTATATCTGAAGATGAGTGCGCTACGTGGGTACGTGGGCGCATCCCTGTATGATAGGCACACTTGTAAATGTTCAGGTAGCCTGACTCAAATGAGGGTTCAATCGAAAATAGTTCAAATAAATGAGTTCAAAGTTTCATCATTATTTGTATTTAGTGGATTCACAAAAATGTACAGTCAAGCGTTACATCACGCTGCGTTCAATATGAATCAACGGTAGTTCAACAAATGCTCCAATGCATTTCGGACTGGAGTAGTCCTTTATCAAGGAGCGCTGCGGGAGGATACAAAAAATGCATTTAGATCACTACCCAACCCTGTTTCCCTACACCCTCCGTAGTGCACGCCAAAACCTCGATCACCCGCATGACTTCATACCGTTTAATATTTCTTCACGTTACCGCATTAGTTACCGTTGATCTAAATGCATTTTTTGTATCCTCCCGCAGCGCTCCTTGATAAAGGACTACTCCAGTCCGAAATGCATTGGAGCATTTGTTGAACTACCGTTGATTCATATTGAACGCAGCGTGATGTAACGCTTGACTGTACATTTTTGTGAATCCACTAAATACAAATAATGATGAAACTTTGAACTCATTTATTTGAACTATTTTCGATTGAACCCTCATTTGAGTCAGGCTACCTGAACATTTACAAGTGTGCCTATCATACAGGGATGCGCCCACGTACCCACGTAGCGCACTCATCTTCAGATATAGCCCAACGCACCTGGACAGTTGCGTCGCCTGTTAGAGCACCTTCAACCTACCTTAACCCTCTCACCAATTCCTCTTCATCTTCTTCTTCAACCTTCTGCTGTGCGCCTGTGCCTATCCTTTCAACTCAATAGACGCAACCCTACTGCCCATTAGGCTGGCAGCACGCCTCTTCAACTTCATTTGAAAATGCAATACGACGAGATCTCTAAATCCACTGAAGCTCACGCTGAAACTTTAGCTTTTGATCATGATGCTATGGAAAGGATCTATGCACTGATCAACGAGGAGGTAACTCAAACATCATCCAGCAAAACGAAGGAGCAATGTGTCAAACAACTTCTTTACCTTCTCAAACGCCGCGTCAACCAGAAACTTCACGCGAGCACGCTCATCAAATACCACAAGGCGCTCCGCATTCCCCGCGGCCTCCGGATAGCCCTTAAGCCCTCGTTATGTAAGAATTCTAAAGCGTTTTTGGAAAGATGGTATGCCATATTAAACAAGTGCAGTCTTGACTTGATACTATTAATCATTGAAGAATTGTCTGGCATTCTCCAAGAACTCACCCTAGAAATAACCACCACTGAAAGTGAACTAAAAGCCCTCTTAACCCCGGAAGAATTGAATACGACCTTGGAAGAAATCAACATACAAATTGACCGTCACACCAGTGAGATCAATGAACGGAAGTTGCGCAAATTTTGGCGTGACACTTTAGACTATAAGCTTGGGGAAGTGTATACCTGGGCGGAGGTTTACGCCCAACGTCGCAGGAAT
Organism: Lissotriton vulgaris; assembly: GCF_964263255.1. Classification (NCBI taxonomy): domain Eukaryota; kingdom Metazoa; phylum Chordata; class Amphibia; order Caudata; family Salamandridae; genus Lissotriton; species Lissotriton vulgaris. The sequence goes on along the minus strand of NC_141694.1, from coordinate 393,415,173 downwards.
AAGCCATACACCCAAAACACCGACACCTCGTCCTCAGACAGTGACACCACCAACCGCCGCCCTAGACGTCCACCAACTGAACGCACAACCTCCACAGACCGGTCTGACCAAACTTCAGTTCCATCCACTTCTCGCACTGACACAACCATCAGCGTGCCTTTTTGAGATTCACGCCCAGACAGAATCGACGACCCAGACGGGGCAAAAGGACAAACAAAAGACAACGAAAAAACCCAACAACCACCTCAGACCAAACCAAAATCCAAGAGGAATCGCTAGTCATCAACATTTCCGATACTATCCTCACCACGCATGAAACCAAAACCCTTCAGAAGGGCATGTCATTTATCCCCACCAGCAATACCAATTTACTTGAACTTGAGGTCAGCACCTTTAAGCTCACCAGGAAGTTGCGATTGAAGCATTTCTTTGAGAAAGTCCTAGAACCTCCCGCAGAAACCAAACCTGACCTGCTACTTGGATTACGCCCGTCCAGCAACTACATGCCTCCGAGCAGCCACAAAAGCATTGACACTTTTGAAACTTTAGTACGCCAAGACATTGCTAAAATCAACTTCAAGAAAAAATCACGTAGGAATATCACCAATAAAGACCAAGACACATTGAAAAACATTGCTAACAATAAAGCAATTAAATGTCTTAAAGCAGACAAGGGAGGCGCCCTTGTCATTCTCAATACCGACCTCTATAACCGGAGGGCCAGGGAACACGTCTTTGACACCAATACCTACATGCCACTTGAAGGGAACCCCACCAACGAATACAGATCGATCTTATGCAACATCCTTGATAAAGCCACAGAAAACGACATTATTGATGACCGTACTAAACGTTACCTTACAGTAGACCACCCGAGAAGCCCCACCATCACAATGCTCCCCAAAATTCATAAAGACCTCATGAATCCACCTTTCCGCCCTATTGTTTCTACGAGAGGATCCATTCACGAACCGATCGGTAAATTTATCGATCGCTACTTACAACCTTCAGTCATTAACCTTGAGAGCTACATCAGAGACACCACTGACTTCATCAACAAGCTGAACTCCATACAAATCAACAAGGATGAACAAATACTATTGTGCACCGCTGATGTGAAAAGCTTGTACACCTCGATTCCCCATGACGGTGGAATTGAAGCAATTGAATTGGCATTACTGAAAACTAATTTGACAGACCCCATGAAGAGCTTCATTTTGGAGCTTATGATCTTCACTTTATACCATAGCTATTTCTCTTTTGAAGAACGGTGGTACCTACAATTGTCTGGGATGGCAATGGGCAATTGCGCCGCGCCGACGTATGCCAATATATACAAGGGCAATTTTGAATTCAACCACATCCTAACTAACACCAACTGGAAAGACAACCTGAAACTATACACACGATATATCGATGACCTATTTTTTATCTGGAAAGACTCACGTGATCATCTAGAAACAGCATTAACCACCTTGAACTCCAGAGATGACCGCATAGAATTTACATGGAACATTTCTGACAAAGCCCTGACATTCTTGGATGTACTCGTGAAAATCACCCCCGAGGGTATTGAAACTGACCTCTATCGAAAACCGACTGACCGCAACAACACATTACTGTACAGCAGTTTCCATCAAGATTCTCTGAAAAGACACCTTCCTTTTAGCCAAATGCTGAGAGTCACTCGCATAGTATCCAACAACGATATAAGAAACTCCCAAATACAATCTACGGCTAAGCGGTTCTCCAGCAGGGGGTACCCTCAAAGTCAATCAATCAATCAATCAGTGACACTTATAAAGCGCGCTACATACCCGTAGGGTCTCCAGGCGCTGGGGGGGGGGGGGGGGGGGGGGGTGCCGCTACTGCTCGAACAGCCAGGTCTTCAGCTTCTTTCTGAAGGAGAGGTGGTCTTGGGTCAGGCGCAGGTCGGACGGGAGGGAGTTCCAGGTCTTGGCGGCCAGGTAGGAGAAGGACCTTCCTCCTGTAGTCGCTCTTCGGATGCGGGGGACGGCGGCGAGGGCGTGGTTGGCTGATCGGAGGTGGCGTCTGGGAGGCAACAGAAAGAGCAAACAACATCTCCCGGACTGAAGCTTTGAAAAGCAAACAAAAAGATCCAAACCAAAGAATGGCACTGGTTTCCAGATACTCCACCTCGAGCAAAACCTACAAAAAGATAATATTAAAGCACTGGCGAATTTTATCATCAGAACCAGACTTTGAAGATCTTTTCAGAGAACCTCCCATTTGTGCTTACAGCATACCCATGAACATCAGAGAAATATTGTCCAAACCAACTGCTACCTCAAGAACATATACGGGCACACGTCCGTGCCATCACTGCAGCAATTGCAATAAGTCATCAGTGGCAATACGATTAATCACCCTATGAGAGGTTTCGTGATCAATCTCCAAGTGGACGCAACATGTGATTCTGCTAACTTGATCTACTTACTTAAATGTCCATGTGGGAAGATCTACGTGGGAAAAACTAGTCGAAAAATAAAAACCCGTTTGAATGAGCACAAATCGAACATTCGAACAAAAAACACCAAATCAAACGTGTCAACACATTTCAATGAAGCCCATCACAGCGTGGCTCAACTTAAGTACCTCGTACTTGAGATGGTTACCCATAAAGAAGGAAAAGACAATAACAAAACTCTCCTACAAAGGGAGACTTCATGGATCTACAGACTCCAATCCTTGAAGCCCTTCGGGCTCAATGATCGAACTGAATTAAGTTGTTATTTGTAATAACTTTGTTTGATGCTATGTACCCTCGTTCTGCATTTCACCTTTGTTATTAATACTCTTTTTGATCACCTCACCCCACTACAAGATGGCCGCCTCCATTTTTTCACACACCTTGGGTCCTTTATCTATCTCTATCATCTGCTTACTTTCCTGGAACTCCGCAGTAACTCCGCGAAGTTCGTGACACCTGGTTCACCAATTAAACTACTCTCAGTAAGTACGTCAACTGCATGCGCTTTACTTTTCACTCGAACGCTTTTCCGTTCGGTACACCTTATGTCTTTTTACTGTCTTTTTTTGCAGCACTGATGTGAGCACAACATCAATGTTTGAAGTGTAAGATTAGCTCTTTTCTCTTCGCACTTTTGTTAAAAAACTTCCGTTTTGATCACAATAATTGTCATCACGGGCTTTCACCGTCTTCCTTCGTGATTAATTTTCCATCACACTCTGGACCCACACTACCCAACCCTGTTTCCCTACACCCTCCGTAGTGCACGCCAAAACCTCGATCACCCGCATGACTTCATACCGTTTAATATTTCTTCACGTTACCGCATTAGTTACCGTTGATCTAAATGCATTTTTTGTATCCTCCCGCAGCGCTCCTTGATAAAGGACTACTCCAGTCCGAAATGCATTGGAGCATTTGTTGAACTACCGTTGATTCATATTGAACGCAGCGTGATGTAACGCTTGACTGTACATTTTTGTGAATCCACTAAATACAAATAATGATGAAACTTTGAACTCATTTATTTGAACTATTTTCGATTGAACCCTCATTTGAGTCAGGCTACCTGAACATTTACAAGTGTGCCTATCATACAGGGATGCGCCCACGTACCCACGTAGCGCACTCATCTTCAAATTGTCAAAAACACCTTGGTAAGGGTTCTTTTGTGTGTTAGTGGTTACCGATTGGTATGGTTGATCCCAGGTACACAGGCACTAACTCTCAATTAGGGGTGAAATCCCGATGATCAAGGTTTTATCCGTAGTAAATGAGTACCAAAAATGTAGTTTCCTTTTGAGAGAAATTACCTTTTACTGGAGCAGACAGTTTTTTTATTGCTTGCTTTGTATTGTAATTTCTGGGTTCAAGAAAAACGTACAAAGAGAAATTGTGAAGGAGGGCAAGCTGCTGCTAGGAGCGAGTTTGACACCTCAGTGTGCCATGCTGGGATTAGTCGATAGGTGTAAAGCTGCACTGGGATTAGTTGACTACCTCATAAGAGTTGTGCTGTCATTTGTTGAGGTTGCCGAACATGTGAATTGTTAGAACATAGCATTTCCTGGATTTAAGGAAATCATTTTGAATACAAAATTGAACTAAATGAAAATGTTCCAGTCATTGCAGAAATTTGTACAGAAAGATGCGACAATAATTGCCAGAATGAAGGTAGAGCTACCACCTGAAGGTACCTCAGGAAACACTGTCACGATGAACAATCCACATCTGTGACTACGTTTTGGCATACACTTCACAAGAAGGATGGGGACTTACAGTTCCCTGGTTATACAATATTTTATTTGATGATTTTTGAAAATATTAGGAAAAGAATGTGTGAAATGAGAGATGTTGTTACACACACTTTAAATATCTTGGAGTGTATTTCTCAACAGAAAGATAGAGAGAAATATCAAGGGAGGTATAGGTGAACAATGGATCAGTACAAAGAAACTATATGGGATGCTCAAAAGGAAATTTAGATAGCAGACATACTACATCGAACACAATGGTATCTGGTGTTAGAGGTTGAGGAACAAGCAAGGGGTAAGAGAAAGGAGAAAAACAAGCATTTAAAGATGGATAACACTGATGCAGGGAAAGAGGAAGACGAGATGGACATAATTGGCAAACTTCTGATTGATTTATTACTAAATAACCCACCACCTTATAATGAGACACTGAGTAGAGACCTGATGCGAATGAATACACCTGAGGGACTGAATTCTTACTTGAAGCCTGAAGTACCAAAGAAGCCATTGCTTATTTCTCCTGTGAGTGGGAGGACAGAAGTTTTAGCTCCTATAAACCTGATTGATTTAAATGCTTAAGTTTCTATTTCAGCCCACACTTCAGATTTGGTTGCAGGTACAGGTTCAGTTCAAAATTCAGTTCAGAAAAAGAAAAAGCTCATGGATGTGAGGAGATTAAAAGTTGAGTTAGAAGAGATGATTCAGGGAGCCCTCCGCCCATCAAGATTAGAAACTTACCAAGACGAGGAACTATTATTTCTCTGTAAAGATGTTACACAACAAGCAAACACGACCTATGAGAGATTGGTAAAATTGTCTAAGAAATGTGGTGTAGACATTAGAGATGAAAGATTTTAAAGAAATCTTACAGGTTAGACTTTAGTGACAAAGACATTGAAAAACAGGAGAGCATCAGGAAAGAAATTACTGATAAAAAAGGTAATGGCATTAATCAGAAAATGGTATAAAAGAGAAAAATGGGAAGGCAGATAGTAGAAAAAGAACAAAACTAGGCAAGTTTCAGTGCAGTCACCACCTGAAGTTTTTGGTGGCAGTATAGGGGACAAATAAATGTTACCTATCAGAGAAGTCCCGGGAGGAGGTTATGTTCATGTACCATGGAATAGACAAGATATGTTGTCATCTCCAAATGATTTCCCTAAATTGAGAGAAAAGCCAGTAAAATGGTACAGGCATGTTGAATGATTTGTGAAACTTTCAAAGGTTTTGTGGGTCGATTTTAATACTTTATTTGAAAGTATGGTTCCAGCAGATTTGTGGGCCGAAAGTAAGACTACTGTGGAGACTCCAGAACAAGTGCACCGTCTCCAGAAGGAATGAGGAAATACTAACAGATGATAACTCACCTGAAGACTAAAATGTCCCCTAAAAAGTAGATTTGATGCGAATTGACAGGACGACTCATGAGCTGAAATATTCAGTGCTTGCATTTTATGAGAGATTGCTACAGGTTTTTACCTAGTATAGTGGATCAGATTCTATTGCAGAAAGAGATGTGGGACAATCTGTTTACAAGTCCGTTATGGGTTTGAGATCTGACATTTCTAACATGATTCTATAGCAGATACTTTGTTGGCAGAGTAAATCAGTGAATGAAGTTTTGCATTTTGCAAAATATTGTGCAGATGATATTGAAATGAGACTCAGGAAACTCAAGGAAAAATTAATGATTGCAGAGATAAAAGTGATGCAGAAAGGTCAAAATCAGATGTGTTTTGAGAACACAGAACAGGCACAGAGAGGTAATAATCAAGTTCTGATAATGTGGGGTGTTAACAGGTTTCAAAAGCAGGATTTTCCATCGCAGGGTAGATTATGTGGTTATCCTATGGATCCTAGAACTGGCATTGAGGTGTCGCTTTTGAAAAAGACAAATCCATGTCATGCATGCCGAAAGCTTGGACATTGGTGAAGTGAGTGTAAGTCCATTTTGAATAATATAGGGAATCTGTAAAAATAAGTCCACAAGGCAGAAGTATTTGGAAAAGGTAGATTTATTTGAATAGGGAATTTCTCAAACTCCAAGCCTAAACTGCTCCTTAGCAAGCAGTCCCAACGTTCTAAGGTACACTCCTGTAAACGTTCTAAGGCAGTACCATGCATGAGGGGAGAGGGTGGAGCGTAAAAAGGAGGAAAAGGAGGACAGGGAAATGAGGGAGATAGAGAGCAAAGATGAATCAAAGAAGATGAAGAGAGATTATAACACACCTCCTTCCCCAGGGATGAAAAGGAGGGGAGGAAAGGTTATGGGAAAAACAAGGAGGAGAAGGCTAAAGGAAAGAGAAAAGAAAAAAGTAGATGGATGGAGAACCCCAACCAGGGAAACAGAAAATGTATACATGACCATGTGTGAACATTAGAACTGATATGAACCCATCACAGATTATTTCATAACCTAGTCCCCATGCCACCTGGGTTATCTAACAATTCTGTTAGAACTGATATGAACCCATCACAGATTATTTCATAACATAGTCGCCATGCCACCTGGGTGATTTCACAATTCTGTCACTGCGTTTGACTTCCGGGATATTGGTTGGACCTCTCATAAAACATATCACCACTACTCTGCTCTGAATATGGAACTAATCTGTCCATGCTCCATATTCTACTATCAGACATGGTAACCACATTTTTCTTGACATCTTTTATTCTGGCAGGACCATAGTATTTATTGTATCTGTTAGAGCTATTGTGAGGTCTTTTGACTAGGACCAATTTACAAGCTTCCCAATCATGAGACTTGGCTCCCCATTTGTGATCATGCGCTTGTTTGTATTTATTCTTGTGGCACACAATTCTTTCCTTGGTTAATTTATCATTCCTTACAAATGATTTGTCTTTGAATAACCATTTAGGTATAAGTTTGGATCCTGGTGTGTGTCCTTTTTGAAGACAAAAAGGTGAGTAACCAGTCATACTGGTGGGTGTGATATGATATGACCAGATTGTGTCTTTAATGGACTGATCAATGGGTTCACGAGCAACCATCACCAATTGTACAGCATTTTCATTATTCTGTTGCAGCGTTCCAAAAAACAATTTGCACGAGGACAATATAGTGGAGTGCAAATGTGTTTTATGGTAAAACTGATCAGAAATTCTTTCATTTCCTCGGAAACCAACTGCACCCCATTGTCTGTAATAAGCATATAAGGAATGCCTTCATTATCAAAAACATCAGATAGAAAGAGTATAATAGTTTTGGTGTCTACCTTTATGGCAAATTTTAGAGTGATCGCTTTGGAAAAATAGTCTACTAAAACTATAATGAACCTTTATTTGTAGGGGGCAAATATTGTCCAAACCTAATTTTCTCCACGTCTTAATTGGAACATGAACCGGTTCCAGCTTTGTTTTCCTTGTGCTTCTGGCTTTGTCGCTGAGACCACAAGTATGGAACCCTTTAACCAAGTTCTCTATAAGAGTGTCCGTTCAAGGAAATCAATATCCTGAGCAAAGCTTGCTTTTTGCCAGGCTCCTTCTTGATGGCCCTCATGAGCTATTTCACTGATGCGCATCCTGAGTTCTTCTGGGGAAATTATCTTGTCTGCTTTGAATGCATTGGTCCCTGCAATCAACAGTTTATCTCTGACATTCCAAAAGGGTTGTAACTCAGCACGAGGATCTTGGGCCAACCCTTAGCAATGCTTTTGCTAACCACTTAAAGTGTGACATCCTTATACATGAGGCTATTCCATTCCTTTTCTAAAATGGCTGCAATTGTTCATTGCAATACTTCAAACACTTCTGTACTTTCCTCAATGTGTTTGTTGAGGGGTAAACGAGAAAGACAGTCAGCTACCTGATTTTTGTTGCCTGGAACGTACTCAAAGTTGATGTTTTGTAGAGATACCAGCCATTCACCAATACGGGGTGTAGTTTTTTCAATGTCCATAGAAGAGAATAATGACACCAAAGGTTTGTGATCCATCCTGAGCACAAATGGTATAACCCATAGAAAAAATGTAAAGTGAATAGTTGGTCAAAAACAGGATAAAGCCTTCTCAACTGTGGAGTAGTTAATTTCTGCATCTTTGAGTGTCCTGGAAGCAAAGGCTATGATTTTCTCTTTCCTTTCTTGCATTTGAGAGAGCGCAGCACCAATGCCTCTATTGCTAGCATCAGTAGTGAGGAACGTGGCTTTAGTACTGTCAAAATTGCCTTTGCAGGGTGCCTTAGCAATAGCCCCTTTGAGACTCATAAATGCACTGTTGTGGAAGGGTAACCATTCAAATGTATTCTCTTTCTTCAATAGATCTCTGATGGGTTGTATTGGATCTGAGAATGTTTTAATGAATTTGGACATATACTCAGTCAATCCTAAAAAGGATTTTATTTCCTCTTTGTTGACTGGAGTGGAAGCTTCTACCACAGCCTTTGTAAGATCCATTTTTGGTTTCATGCCTTCACTGGACAAAGTGTGTCCTAAGAATTCATCTGATGCTACTCCGATCTTGCACTTATTCTTTTTAATGGTGAAACCTGCCTCACTAAATTTGGTACATACTTTTCTTAAATTACAATAGTGTTCTTCCTCATCTGATCCATAAACGAGGATGTCATCTTGGAAAAATATGAATTTGTCCAACAGCAGCAGAACATGTTGCATTATTCTTTAGAAAGCTGCTGCGGCAGATGCCAACCCAAACGGCATCCTTAGGAATTTGTAGGTGCCAAAGGGTGTGGTGAAAGCCGTAAGGATTTGTGAATCAGGATGTAATGATACTTGATGGTATGCCAATGTGAGGTCTAGTACAGAAAAATACCTGGCATCATTTCTTACAGACAACATTTCATTGATTTTAGTAAATGGTTACCTGTCTACCCAAATGTTGGCGTTGAGACTCCTCAGGTCCAAACACATACGAATCTCATTACTCTCTTTTTTAGAAGTAATAACAATGGGGGCCTACCATTCTGAACTCTCTACAGCCTGAATAATGCCCAGCTTCTGTAATTTTTCTAGTTCTTTTTTTATTGGTTCCCGCATTACCAAAGGAATGGACCTGGTCTTGTGTGTGACTGGAACAGCATAATTTTTTAGTTTCATTTTATGCATGTAGATTTTCAGCAAACCCACACATTCGGTGAATACCTCTTGAAATTCATTGCATATCCCTTTCCCTGTTAAAGATCTATCAACCAGCAACACTTGTTCTATATTGTTGGGGTCAAGCATGAAGCCTAACTCTATCTGGTGCTTCCACCCTAGTAAGTTACTTCCTTTTTCAGTAATGTAGACTTCCAAATGTATGTCTGTCCTTGAACATGATACACATCTTCACCATCCCTACTAAAGGAATGGGATCTTTGTTCTACCGCCCTGGGTGTACATCACGGTTTTCTAACATGTATTCACCTTTCTTAAACAAACCTTGGATAGTCTCTTTCTCTAATAGGGTGTAAGGGAAACCGGAGTCCGCATATGCCTTGACTTTCCTACGGTGAACACCCATCACAACGAAGTGATCAGTTTGCGAGGACATTACAACACATTTAGAAGATCACACTAATGTTTACATCGTAAGTCACAGCAACGCGTACACCGTTACATCGTAAGGCATAGCAACGAAAGCCACAACAACGCAACCTTACAATGTAAACATTAATGCAATGTATTATTACAGCTCATGCGTTAATGTCATAATTCCCTTGCATTCCTTTGTTAAAGCGATGTTCTGGATGCACGTGTAGTGTACAAATAAAAGGCAACATGACATGTCATCTATCCTTTGCATTCCTTTGTGGATGACAATGTAACTGAAAGTCAACCTCTTCTTTGAAATGCATTCATACCGCGCTGACTGCAAACTCTCAATAAAGCTAAAAATAACGTAAATAATAATTGCTTGCTATCCAGCATGTCTCCAAATCATGTTGGATTGGATGTGGATGATAGATGGCTTGCTGGCTGAATGAAAGGGCGTCTGGATGCATGGACGGATGAAAGGGTGGGTGCGTGAAGGATTGGTGGGTAGATGGATGAATGAAATGGTGCGTGGATGAATGGATATTTGAAAGGGTGGATGGGTGAAGGATGGCTGGATGGATGAAAGGGTGGGTGGATGAATGGATGGATGAAAGGGTGGGTGAAGGATGGCTTGCAAGATGGATTAAAGGGTAGGTGGATGAATGGATGGATGAAAGCATTGATGTGTGAAGGATGGGTTAACACACACATACTCATATGTGCTTCTGATGGGTGGATAGATGGGTGAGAGGGTAGATGGATGAAGGGTGTATGGTTGGATGGGTAAAAGGCTTGCTGGATGAATGGATGGATGAAAGGGCGGATGGATGATGGTTGGATGGATGAATGATGGATGAATGATGGAAGGCGGGTATGAATGATGGGTGGATGGATGGGTGAGAGGGTGGATGGATGAAGGGTGTATGGTTGGATGGGTGAAAGGCTGACTGGATGAATGAATGGACGAAAGGCTGGGTGGATGAGGTATGGCTTGCTGGCTGAATGAAAGGGTGGCTGGATGCATGGACGGATGAAAGGGTGGGTGCGTGAAGGATTTGTGGGTGGGTGGATGAATGGATGTTTGAAAGGGTGGATGGGTGAAAGATGGCTGGATGAAAGGGTGGCTGGATAGATGGATGAAAGGGTGGGTGGGTAAAGTTTGTTTTCCAAGACTGATGAAAGGGTAAGTGGATGAATTGATGGATGAAAGCGTTGATGGTTGAAGGACGGCTTAACACACACATACTAATATGTGCTTCTAATGGGTGGATAGATCAGTGAGAGGATGGATGGATGTAGGGTGTATGGTTGGACGGGTGAAAGGCTGGCTGGATGAATGGATGGATGAAAGGGTGGATGGATGATGGTTGGATGGATGAATGATGGATGAATGATGGAAGGCAGGATGAATGATGGGTGGATGGATGGGTGAGAGGGTGGATGGATGAAGGGTATACGGTTGGACGGGTGAAAGGCTGGCTGGATGAAAGGATGGATGAAAGGGTGGATGGATGATGGTTGGATGGATGAATGATGGATGAATGATGGAAGGCAGGGATGCATGATGGGTGGATGGATGAATGAAATGGTGTGTGGATGAATGGTTGTTTGAAAGGATGGATGGGTGAAGGATGGCTGGATGGATGGATGGATGAAAGGGTGGGTGGATGAATGGATGGATGAAAGGGTGGGTGGGTGAAGGATGGCTTGCAAGATGGATGAAAGGGTACGTGGATGAATGGATGGATGAAAGTGTTGATGGGTGAAGAATGGCTTAACACACACATACTTACTAATATTTGCTTCATGTACGTCTTTACCGAAAATGCAAGTACAATGTTTCAATTCTTTAAAAATTGTATTTACAGGTGGACAAAAAAATTAGTTACAGTCTAACTTTTTTGTGGTACTCATTTTATCGACCTCAGATGGATGAAAGGCTGAGTGGACCTGCTGTGATTTAAACCTGTGATTATGAGGTCAAACACAGGTCCCTGCATTAGACGCATTAGTCCACTGAGCCACCAGACCCATTACTGACAACACATTTTAAATTCACATCACCTTTACATTTGCACATACACACCGTTTTACTGATCACATGCGTTAATCAACAAAAATGGCATCATCAAGTAAATTAATTTGTTTTGACAGTTTGAGAATATATGACCAGCCCATCATATGCACTGTGCCGTCTAGTCCCATGAAGTTTTTGCACGACACACATTTTAACTTTCAAAATTAACACACTTTATTAGGGTTAGCTAAATTCCACTTCTATGCGTAATACAGCTAGTGAACACAATGCTAACCACTTCGCTATCTGTGATAACTACAAACGTTTGGTTGCCCGTGTTTAGTTCTCGGATTTAATAGCATTGGATTGCCTCAAAAGGTCAAATTATTCTCAAAACGGGTACATTTGGTCATGAACAGAAAGCAATTACTTCTGCAGCTGTTCGAAAATGATACATGTGATGATAAAGATAAAAAACAAGTAAATGTATATGTATTTGAGCTTGTAAAGCGCACTGCTACCCGTAGGTTTCCTGGCGGTGTATAACGCTGGGGAACCCGTCCTGGCTTTCCCTGTGAGATGGTCCCTATTGGGCACCCCCCAAGTTGAAGCCAGGCATCCCCGGCGTTGATGGGGCCGTTTGTGGAGATTAAGCAAGCTATTGCCCAGAGTTGCTGAGTGGAACCCATGGTTAGAGTGACACCGAGGCGAGATTTATCGAGCCCGCTGACATTGGCCCAAACACCCTGCCGCGTCGGGATTTGAACCCTGGTCCCGGGCCGACGTCTGCTTCTGGGTCTGCCACCTCTAACCAGTGAGCCACACTACTCCACGTCACACAGACGGTTAACATCTTATGTGACACATTTATCAGGCAACCAGAGATAGAATTTTTCGTAAATTTAGCACAACAATAGTGGTTTATTGACATTCTGGTGCCGAATTACTACGCTGTTACTCCGGTTTTATACTGCTCACTTGCAGAGTTGCGGGAGTCTGTAGACCAGGTCTGAACTGACCTCTTTGGGGGGAGTAATATTACAAGATGTATTCTTTATCAGCTCTGAAAGCGAGGAGGGTAGGTAAAAGTGTGTCTCTGTGTGCGTGCACACTAGTAAAATAGACCGGGCAGGTCATATTTACATCAAAAGACGTCTGATAGCTACATTCATACCACAGCTGTGCTAACTTTGTCATTAAATATCAGAGTGTGAATTAGATGCGGTGCGCACGTTTGCACACAGCATGTAAATACATTTGTAATCACTTTTTCACTGCATTGTAATCGTGTGCAGGTTTTGTCTCCTCTAAGAAGCAGAGGCATGTTTTTGTATTGTAAACTTCTTGGCAAATGCTATTTCCAGCTGAAGACACACTGCTCTATTGACTGAGGCATAAGAGAGCAAATGGATCCACAATTGTTTACTTTCAGCAGAGGAGAGCCTGAGAACATTAGTGATAGCGACAACCTGTCAGTTGGTAGACAGCGGCACATTAAAACAAAAAAGTATTACACTATGTATTGACTAAAACAACACAAAAACAAAAACATTTGGGAAAAATAAAAAGAGAAGAATTAGCGTTGGAGGGATGGGTGGCCAGTGGGGGCCAGGGGCTAGCGGCGGGATCACGCATTCGGCCAAAAGAATGCAAACACTGTGGTAGGACACGAAAAACACGTTGCCAGAACATGCGATTTCGTGGTCAGCGAAGTTATGTACTGCCCAATAGCAATAAACGCATTGGCGTTGCAACAACGTTCGATGTAAAAGGTGACGATGTTATGGACTACACTATGTAAAACACATGTGGTAAACGCACACAATGGAATGATGCACGATGTATCAACATACATCCCTTTCTTACCATCCCATTGTATTTCATAAACAGGATAACTAATTATCTCATCTTTACCATGTACCTGAAAGATACATTTGTTGTCTCCAGAATCTGTGACCTGGTCGTAAGCAGCATGTACATCTTTGCCTACATCTTTGGGGTTACACACTTTAGAAAAATGTCCCACTCTATTACATTTCCTGCAATAAACTCCTCTGGTAGGAAATTAGCTAGATGATTAGCATTTCCACATCTGTAACATCTCTTGTATTCTACTTTTAGAATATCATCCTCATCTTTAAGTTCATTAACATGCTTCTCCTCTAATACTGAATCTTTGTTACCTTTCATTTCCTTAACACAATAAGCGGTGTTCTCAATACTTTAGGCTATAGCCAAAGCCTCTTCCACTTCTGGACTCAGGGTTAACAACCTCGCTTGCACCTCGTGATCATTGATGCAACAAACCAATTGATCTCTGATGAGAGAATCAGCAAGTGCCCCAAATTCACAAGTGGCAGAGAGTCCCCTCAATGTGGCTATGTATGAGGTGACGTTTTCATTTTTTCCTTGTACCCTTTGAAAAAACATATGACGTTCCAATACAACATTAACCTTGTCCTTGAAATGAGCACCTAGTCTCCTCAAAGTGGTAGTGAAAACATCAACATCGCCATCACCCTCCTCTTCCCCCATCAGCAAGATCTTCATGAATTTTCCTCCCTTGAGTTCTCAAATTATGCAACAATATGTGTTGTTTCCTTAATGAAGAAAATTGTTCTCCTCCTACTGCAATTAGATATGAATGGAATATTTTGACCCACCTATCCCAACGAACTTCTGGTTCCCCTTCATCATTTATGAACGGGACATTTGATTCATGTTGGTAACTGACATTTTGACAAAATAAAATGTGAGTGTGAGATACAATGAGGGGGGGGCAATAGATGGAGAGCTAAAATGGACAAGGTTCACAAGAGTCAAAACTGAGGGAAGACAGGGTCTCTCAGCTAGAATTGTCACAGGAAGCTGCAGGCAAAAGAGCTGTGCCTGTCAGCGATAACACACACACCAAAAAGGACAGAACTTGAACAACTGCAGGCGAGCTATGCTTGTCACCGTGTAGTTAGAAACACTCACTTCAAGGTAATAAAGCGAGGACAAACTTGCCACAAAATGTGCTGACTGCATGAAGCAAGAATCCCTCAAAGCGGTGGCAAAATGTTATGAAAAAACAGCGTGGTGACAGGAAAATCCCCAGGGGCTCCACCGAATGTAGAGTAATATCACAGGCGAAAAGGCTTTCTTGAAGCGATTCCTTATGAGACACTGTTCCGTAGGCAGCGATGGGAGAAGGGCATGCGCACACGTGGAAACTCTTCATGAAGCAGGACGTCTCCCTGAGGCAATCACAGACAAAACACTGCTCAATGGGCGGCGCGATGTAAGAAGGCATGTGCTAACGAGGAATAGTTCACTCATGTAGACGTCTCTGCTGAGGAAATTGGTGTGAAGAAACCACTCCTATGCTCCACGTTGTGAGAAAAAGACAGGCACTGAACGAGGAAACACTAAAAAGCTGCCAGTGTTGTAGTGTTGCGCTCTAGTCTCCGACGCCCAGCGTGATGACGTGGCGCGCCGGAGCAAGAGCGGAACAGCAGCGCATGTGCGGAGACAGGCAGTGAAAGCGCGCGAAGCAAAGGGAGAGGCAGAAGCGACCGGAGCTGGTCACAGTTAGACGCTCTGCGCTCTTTTGAGATAGCGATTTGTTGGAACAAATAAAAGCACTGCTTAACCTACCCAGGCTTTGTGTTCTCATGTGGGGGAGCAATTGACAACATTACAATGGCGACGAGAACTGGGATCACCCCACCAACCCCACCACAGCAACACAGAAAACGGAGCAGCAGCAAAGTGACACAAGGAGACAAGCAGGTCAGAGACTGTAGAAGGGGGCACCACATAGTGAGCACGCCCAGAGCAACAGCGCTATTTACAAGAGAGCGTGGCAGCAGCGCACGACCCCAGCAACTCACAAACACGTGGCCCTGAGCCAAATTAGTGCAGTCCAAGGCCAGCACAAACGCGAAGAGGTGCACGCAGCTGAGACCCTGGCAGAAAGAAGGGACAGTGACACGGAGGAAGGAAAAGAACGCCTCCCCGGCGCAGCACGAGGTGGAAATACCGGTGCACCGGGCAGTCCCAAAAGTCAAGGAGACGACACAGACCGAGAAGGGAACCTCAGCACACCAGGCAGCCCAGGGAACCAAGACAGAGAACCAGGAACAGCGCCCAGAATGAGCAATCAAATAACATCTCTCACAGCACCCATCCACTTCCTCCCCAGACCAGGTGAGCCCCTGATGAAGTGGGAGGACTGGAGGGAGTATTTCAAGAACTATGTGGAGGCCTTGGAGGATGAAAATGGTGAGCCATTTCCCAGCGCTAGGAAGAAACAGTTATTACTGCATAACCTGGGCCCGGAAGGTGTACGAGTATTTGCGAACATTGTGCCAGCAGTGAGACAAGCTGCGGACGATGACGTCTTCAAACGTGCCCTAGAAGACCTAGATAATCACTTTCACCCGGCGGTGTGCGTATCCATTGACCGGTACAACTTCCAACAAAGGAAGCAGGAAGAAGGAGAATCTATAGATGATTATGTGGCAGCATTGAGACGACTGGCCATCACGTGTAATTATGGACTACTGCAGGACGAGTACATCAAGGACCAAATAGTCATGCACACCACGAACAAGTCAGTCCAGGAAAAGTTGTGGGCGCAGGGAGAAGCGTCGCTCAAAGACGTGATCGCTATGGTAAAGAAAGCTGAACTTTCAAAACGCTGCACGGAAGCAGCCAAAAAGGAGAATCCTCAAAGACAAATGGTCAACAAAATAGATGAGGCTCAATCGTCCAATAGGCAAAGGAGGTCCACAGGAGAAGGGAGACATGAATCTAGGTAGACAGGGAAACAGGCCTCACCAGGGAGGCAGTCCACGGACAGCAAGTTTTCATGCTACAGGTGCGGGAGTACAGCTCACTCAGCACAAGACAAATGGTGCCCAGCTTTTCGCGCCAGATGCTCATTCTGTGGCCTGGTAGGCCATTATGAGAAGGTGTACCGCAAGAAAGGGAAGAAGTCCATGGTGAAATGCATCGGGCAGTCCCAGTCAGAGGACCAGATTGAAGAAGACCAGGAAGAAGACGACATGATCTTATGCGTCGAAGAACAGGTGTTGGAGGTAACGGGCAAACCCTCGGACAAACCGCGCACAGACATGCTTATAGGAGGAGTGAAAGTTCACATAGCAATTGACTCGGGATCTCCATACTCCATCGTACATCGATCTGTATGGGAGGAAGACTTTGTGCCCACCCTAGGTCCGCAGTTAAACCAACCAGACATACGACCAATTTCGTACACCAGCAACGCAATTCCCATGGTAGGGTTCCGCGCCTTGAAATTCGAATTCAGAGGTAGATCAGCGATATGCAAGCTATATGTGGCGGAGCGGGGGCCCTCAGTGCTAGGCTGGAGAGACCAGGGTGACCTGGGGATAAAATTAGATCCAGGAGGCAAGGAGCAAATTCTTTTGATGGAAGATAGCCACTGGCCACAGCTAGAGAAGCTGAAGCAAGCCTTCCCCAAGGTGTTTGGAGGCACGGTCGGAAAATTGGATAAGTTTGTGCACAAAATACTCCTCAGAGAGGATGCCCGTCCGGTATCCCACAAGGTCAGGAACATCCCCATCGCTATTAAGGATGCAGTCCAGCAGGAACTCCAAAGTTAGAGGAGCAGGGAATAATAGAAGCATTTGACAGCTCAGAATGGCTGGCCCCCTTGGTCGTAGCCAGGAAGCCCGATGGCAAGGTACGCTTATGTGTGGACCTCCGCGAACTCAACAAATGCCTGATAGTGGAAAAGTTTCCCCTACCGAGGATTGAGGAAATGTTGGCAAGAACGAGGGGAGTGACCTGGTTCTCCACCATTGACCTCACCTCAGCGTACCATCAGATTGACTTGCACCCATCGAGCAGAAAACTAACCTCTTTCATCACACCCTTTGGGTGTTATCAGTACTGCCGCATGCCGTTTGGGCTGGCATCTGCAGACACAGTGTTCCAGAAGTTAATGCACCGCCTATTCAAGGACCTACAAGGCGTTCAGTACTTTCAGGACGACATCCTGATTATGGGAACAAACCAAGAAGACCATGATAAGAAACTGACAAAGGTGCTAACCGTGCTACAGGAGAAAGGCCTCAGCGCCGAGTGGAGTAAGTGTAAGCTGGGCATGTAGGCTGTCACCTATCTTGGACATGAAATTGGGAGTCAAGGAATCACCCCCAAAAGACAAAACGTGAAAGCCATTTGCGATGCCAGAGCCCCAGTCAACAAGGAAGAAGTGAGGTCATTCCTCGGAATGGCGGAGTATTATAGCAAATGTGTAAGACACTTCGCCACAAAGACTCATAAACTCAGACAACTAATCAGAGACAAGTCAACATTTCAGTGGGACAAAGAGGCACAGAGTGAATTTGAGGGTCTGAAGAACGACATAAGCGGGGCAATACCCCTGCATGGATATGATCCGGCGGGCAACACCATCTTGACAACCGACGCCAGTGAAAAAGGATTGGGAGCACTGCTGGCACAGGAAAGAAATGATGGCACAGTGGAGACACTCAGTTTTGCATCCCGGGTGTTATCCCCCACCGAGCACAAATTTAGTGTCATTGAAAAGGAGATGCTGGTGGTCACATGGGCCATGGGAAAATTTAGACAGTTCCTATGGGGCACTCGTTTCAAACTGCAGACGGACCATAAACCCCTAGTCAAGGTGCTAACCTCCAGCGGCCACGATACAGCCACACCAAGCATCGCAAAAATGACACTCAAGTTGCTAGACTACACCTACGATGTGGAGTACTTGCCAGGGACACGGAATAAAGTGGCTGACTATTTGAGCAGGGACTCGGCCATGGAAGAAGCGCCTGCAGTCCCACATGGCACAGATGAAATGGTGACGGAAAAAGCTGACTCGGAGAGGACAATCAGCAGACAAGAATGGGCCCAAGCCTATGAAAATGACTGTGAAATGGAAGAAGTCAAACAATATCTGATCTCTGGGTGGCCAGAAAAAAGGCATCTCAAAGATGGCTTGAGGAAATACTACGAAGTGCGGGAGGAGCTATCGATGAGTCATTCAGGCATCTTCATGTACCGGGGAGATAAAGTAGTCCCTCCAGTGACATTAATCCCTCTGCTGCTGAAACAGCTTCATGAAGGGCACCTCGGCATTGTGAAAACGAAGATGAGGGTGAAACAAACATATTGGTGGCCGGGAATTGACAATCAGATAGAAAAACAAGTGAGGGAATGTGTTCAGTGCCAAGGAGCGGATAAAATCCTGAGGCCGTTAAGGCCTGCGTTAGGCACATTTGAGCAACCCCAAAATCCATGGGAAGACATAGCAGTGGACATATTAGGTCCCGTGCTCGACTACAGAGGTACAGCCAAATACCTGTGTGTGGTAATAGACAAATACTCCAAATGGCCAGAAGTAGACGCACAAGAAGCCATGGACTCGGACACGGTGTTGAGATTTCTCACTTCACTGTTCTTGCATGAAGGAATACCGAGGACGATATTAAGTGACAATGGGCCACAATTTACCTCGGAGAAATGGACCAAGTACATGGAGAGAAACGGGATAAAGTCCAAACACACTGCAGTGTACCATCCCGCATGCAATGGACAAGTGGAACGGTTCAACCGTGTGCTGATGGGGTCCATACAAGTCGTCATAATGCAAGGAAACGATTGGGAAACGGAAGTTCAGAGCATGCTGTGGGCCTACAGAATCACCCCGACAGCGCTAGGTTACAGCCCCTTCCAAATTCTGAGAGGCAGGCTCCCCTTTACGAGAGACAATGTAGTGTGGAGAGAAAAGACAGTGACGAGCAAGTGGTCGCCGGCGGTGGTACAGCACAACCTGGAAAGGGCCCAAAAGGTGTACACCGCACATTACAACAGGAGGCACAATACCAAAGACACTGATCTGGAAAAAGGGGAATGGGTTAGAGTTAAACTTGCAACACTACAAAGAAAAGGTGAAAGCAAGTACAGCAAACCCCTGCAGGTTAAAGAAGTGTATGGAAGAGGGGCCTTGCTCAGTGATGGAAGAGTGTGGTCCCAAGACCGCATGGCAAAGGTCAACAGGATCATGCAGTGGCCGGTAGGCAAGGAGGAAGAGACTGAGGATCAGAGGCAAGCCAGCGGAGAAGAAGAAACAATGGTAGGGAGTGAGAGACAGAATGAAGGACCTGTTCAAGTGCACAATGAGGAGAACGAGGAAGTACGGGCAGATGAAGGAGCAGCGGTAAACACGACCCCGGCTGCGGAGAAGGAAGCTGGCATACCGAGGGGAGTGAGGAGTCTTGCCAGTGAAGGTAACAGAGAAGAGCTCACCCCGGTAAGACGAACTCGTACCGGGAGGGCAGTCACCCGGCCCTCTCGATTCAAAGACTATGATATGAGTGACTATTGAAATTTGGGACTAAAGTTGTTGTTTACATTATTGGAAAAGAAGGAGATATGTAGTGTTGCGCGCTAGTCTCCGACGCCCAGCGTGATGACGTGGCGCGCTGGAGCAAGATCGGAACACCGGCGCATGCGCGGAGACAGGCAGTGAAAGCGTGCGAAGCGAAGGGAGAGGCAGAAGCGACCGGAGCTGGTCATAGCTAGACACTCGCCGCTCTTTTGAGATAGTGATTTGTTGGAACAAATAAAAGCACTGCTTAACCTACCCAGGCTTCGTGTTCTCATGTGGGGGAGCAATTGACAACATTACAAGTGTGCTTCACAGTGCAACTGGAAGAACGCTTTAACAGGAGATCCTGTGAAAACAGTCCCCAATGCATTAACACTACACAAGTGTTCCGGAGGTCGACAGCTGCGCAAGGATATTGTCAAAGCACCTCTTTAAAGGAATTTGAGGAAGAAAAATGTTCAAAATCATGGAGCTTGACACAACGCAGCCATCTGAAAAGGATCCACAATGTTTACAACAGCATGATCTCAGAAAAAAAGTCAGAAGGTAAAGAGGAGCAGAAAATGTAGTAGGCTAACGAAAAACAGGGGTGAGGAATTTTAGCGGTCCCCTGCACAGCACCCAGTTTCCGGTCGTCGGCAAAATGTTAAAATAAGTCCACGAGGCAGAAGTATTTGGAAAACGTAGGTTTATTTTAATAGATATTTCCTCAAACTCCAAGCCTAATCCGCTCCTTAGCCAGCAGTCCGAAAATTCTAAGATGCACTCCTGTAAACGTTCTAAGGCAGTACCATGCATGAGGGGAGAGGGTAGAGCGTACCAAGAGGAGGAAAAGGAGGACAGGGAAATGAGGGAGATAGAGAGCAAAGATGAGACAAATAAGATGAAGAGAGATTATAACAGAATCACATACAGAGAGGCATAGTTACAAGGGCATTGCACCACTTTTTCCGAAGGTCAGGTCATGCAATGCCCTGCTCGATAATTTACAAGATGGCGCTAAGCCACTTTGCTTGACTTAAAGCTGCCTTGTACATATGGACCTCCTCGACGCAGTTTCCTGCAGCAAAGGGGTGTGCAGTTGGTGATGCTCTGGGTGTACCACGCAACACCCACTGCTTTTTGACACTGCCACAGATTGCCAAACACTAATACCTTTGAAAAGGAGGAATTACAGTGGAGCAGCAAGGAGAAATGCTTTTATTTCTCCTTGTTTTTGTTCTTAAAATGTGTGCAGCAATGTAGTGCAAGGGTGCCTGCATTGGTGTTAGGCAGATGTTTGGCACCCACACATGGAATATCACAGGGTTGTTCGGTATTGTTATCAATATGATGCATGCCTGCATACATTAAATGATGCAGCACAGCATAGTTAAATTGCTTGAAGCGATGCACTGCACAGTTTAGTTGTAAATATGCCCCAGAATGTGGATTGTACATCATCTCAAGGGAATAATTTGGGACAGAGTCAACAAAAGCAAGGACAGAGTCGAAATTTGAATGTATCACAGCAAATGCAAATGAAAATGCATCAAGCTCCCATGCCACAACAGAATGTTCAGGAAAAAGATAAAATAAAATAAGAATGAGGCACAGCAATATTTGATTTGATTGAATGGCAGGGATCAGGACCCATTAGCATGAAGGTGCCTGAGGGGGAGTAGATCTGTGTACTTGGTGCAGCCCTCGAGGTAAACCAGAAGTGGTCTCTATGTGGATGGAGAAGTGGATGGGAATCCTATCTCATTCTTTGTCGACACTGGTGCTACCCACTTTACTGTAAGGACAGCAGAGATTCCAAACCTACCCCTCTTGGGAGAAAGTATCAAAGTTCTAGGAGTTACAAATAAAAGGTTGTCTACCCCGATCTCAGAACAAGTTACTGTTAAAATGGGATCCTTTTAAGATCATCATAGATTTATAGTGTGTAACACTAGTCCTGTGAACTTGCTTGGACATGACTAGTGCAAACCCAGAGGAATTGATTTCCATAAGAATGATGAAGATGTTGTTTTTCAAACTTACCTAACAGAAATCAGATGTCAGGATGTATCCTTACCTGAAGTGTGAGGATTTGCACAAAGAATTGAGAGACACTATGCTGCCTGAAGTCTGGGAGTTTATAGGTGAATATATCAGACTAATCAAAGGTGTCAACCTAGTCCGAATCGCATTAAAACCGAATGCCGATTTACCAGGAATCCCACAATACAATTTGTCCCCAGATACAATTGCTGGAATTGGGAATTCCTGATTGTAGCACTTGCTTTGTGTTATTTTGCAGTGATAGAAAAGGTTGAGCTCTTTCAGTTTTGACGCAAATGCATGAAAGCAACCATTGCCTTTTGATTACTCTTCAGTGACACTTGATCCTGTTGTATCTGCTTTAACTGGATGTTTGATAGTGGTTGCATCTACATGTGTGAGTTTTGAACAGTGTGAGAGTATTGTTATGGGTCAAGCATTGACAGTATTCATGCCCCATTCTGTGGAGATACTGCTAACTCGTATGCAAAAACAGTATCTGACCAATAGTCAGATGACAAAATTTGAGCACAACTTTTTATGGAGTGCAGAGAATGTGACTTTGAACAGGTGTATAGTGTTAAACCCGCGTACCTTGATGCCATTGCCTGGAAATGAAAATGTGGTTGATAAAGCCAAGCATGATTGTTTGGATATGATTGAGTTGTGTATCTCTGACAAGACACTGCTTGAATCTGATCATGTATTATTTGTTGATGGTTTCTGTTTGAGAGACAATGAAGGAAACCTGAAAGCTGCATATGCTGTGTGTACAGTTGGAGACATTGTGTAAGCTTCATGGATGCAAGGAGTGTTCTCCACAAAAGTTACAGAGCTCAAAGATCTGACACGAGCATGCACCATTTCAGAACAGCTCTGAGTTACAATCTACACAGATACTCAGTATGGCTTTGGAGCTGTACATTACTTGGTCAGTTATGGTCAGAGCGTGGGTTCATGATATCCTCTGGTACACCCATTAGCAAATGAGGAGTGTGTGAAGAACTGTTTGTAGTGCCTACCATTGCCTGCCCAAATTGCTGTTGTGAAGTGTGTTGCTCATTAACAAGGTACGGCCTATGTCACAGTCAGGAACCGTTATACAGATGAGATGGCAAGATACTGTGCTTTGAATTGGTACTTATTTAATGAGGAGATCTTTGATGTTGTCAGCCTTAGACACTTGAGAAGAGGTTAGGAAGCTACAGGATGAGGTGACAGAAGCAGAAGAGCAGGGTCGGGTGTGAGCAGGCTGTACCAAGAGGGACGATGATGTCTGGATTGATATTGAAGGCAGACCAGTATTGCCAGACAGTTTATTCTCTCCAAAGGCAAGGCACTACCATGGTCCTGCACATTTTGAGAGAGATGCACTGATGCGCCTGTTCTAACAGGTACGGTACAATCCCAGATTCAGAGTAACTGAAAATACGCTATGCCATTGTTGTGTATTGTGTCAGGAACAAAACGCAGGAAGAAAAAAACAGATTGTCAAAAGTCACATTGTTAAATCGACAGGTCCTTTCAGCCGGATGCAAATGGACTTCATAGATATGCCCCTTTGCAACGGTCAAGGCTATGTTATGATCATTGTGTGCACATTCTCAAAATGGGTTGAAGCCGATCCTACTTGTAGGAATGGGAGCATGACTGTTGCCAAATTGAAGTTAAGGGAGCTGATTCTGTGGTTCAGATTTCCGTCTTCTTTTGAGTCAGACCATGGAACTCATTTTATTAATTAGGACCTAAAAAATGTATGTGAGGCACTACAGGTTGAGCAGAAGCTTCATTGCGGTTACTGACCAGAGTCTTCTGGATTGGTTGAACAATTTAATGGCACATGGAAATCCAGATTGGTGAAAGTATGTGCTTCTACGTCTTTGAAGTGGCGAGATGCATTGCCTCTTGAGGGGTACTCCAGATAGGAAGACAGGATTGTCACCTCATGTGATGAGGCTGCCCACTGCCTGCTGTTCCTGCTAATGCATTAATCAATATTACAGATTACCTTATATTGGAATATTTCAACTTCCTCGCTGATGTGGCATGTTCTTTTGCTCACCAAGTTGGAGAAGGTGCCCTCACCGTCTCAACAGGAGCATTGTCATGACCTCAGTCTATGTCATAAATGACAATTATTTACTAAGAATATTTTGAAAATAGATTTCAGCTTAAACAACTATGCTAATTTTTTAAGCAAATATGTAAATACTATGGATGTTGGTGATTGCTACATTTGTATGCAAATACTTTCATCAATTGTTGATGGTGTGATGTACCATAGCTTATCTTTAACACATGGAATTGTTTTTGTAGTGTGTTAGCTAGCTTGTTTTACAGTGCTGATCAATTGCTGTTACTATAATCAAGATTGGATCTTTTCTGAAATATCTGTGCTTAGTTATTTAAATCTGCATCCTAAAAGTTCAACAATTAAAACTATGGGTTATATATTTAGACTAACTCAATCTTTGGACATGGCTTAAGCACTTAGAAATAACCTAACGTAAATTAGTGAAAACTGAAAAGAATTTTATAGATTCAGTGAAAAGTAGATGAAACCATGAAATGAATAATATTAGGGCACTAACTAAATGAAACACCAGAGCTCACAAAAGGAAGAAAAGAAAATCATTGAGGAAATGGCATCATTACCTTTAGACTGGCAACACAAAGGTAAACTTATATAGACAGAAGTCCAACACTAACACTGTTTTTGTAGGATTTAGTGAATTTGTACAAACATTTGACTTGTATTAAAACTGGGGAAGATATTTAGGAGTGGATCCTATTTTCCCTGGAGTATATATCTGTGGCAAAAGTGTTTATTACAAATTGCCAAGAAGCTGGTATTGAAGGTGTAAAATGGGAATAGTTCTACCAAAAATGTATCATGTTAAATAAATTAGGGAAGAGTTACTAGATTCAAATAAGAGAATGGAGAGAAGTGCAAGGGAAATAGTTTGAGTCATATTTGTAGTTTTGAAACCTTAGGTAGGAGGAGCATGAAACTCTCAGAAAATTACAAACTTGCCAATAGTACAACTGGGGGGTTTCTGATGTAAATGAAGAAATAATATTGATAACATTGATGGTGGTTCAAAATTGACTAGCCCTTGATATGCTACTCGAGAAGGAAATACTTAATAAAAGATGGGGTTTTGGAAACCAAGAGTAAAGGGACTGTCAAATGTTCAAAACTGGATCGGAAATTTAGAGAATGGATTAGTGATTTACATTTTGAGACTTGCAGTGGTGATCTCTATGTGTATAATGCTGCTGATATTGACAATCAAATTGTGTAGATATCAAAAGAGTACAAATCATAGAGTTAAGAGGACAAGAGCTGATCTTGAAAAGGAGGATGCAAAATGTGAGTTTTATGGTTAAATAAAAGCTTTAGAAGAGAGTAGAAGATAGAGGTGAAAAATATTACACCCATAATCTCTGATGAGATCTTATGTGGTAGATTAGATGGGGCTTAAGCGGTGGAGCGATGGGGCCAGGTCAGGGAGGTTTTCGAGAGAAGACCGTAAGGGAAAGTTTATTACTTATTTAATTTTCCCACGTGGCCATCTCTCGATATCCCCCTGTTAGAACTGGAGGTCTCTAGTTGGCAGAGGTAGGTACCACTGTCCAAATAGGGACCCTTGCTTCTAGTCTGGGTAAGGAGGATACACTCTTTAGATAACCCCTGCTCACCCCCTTGGTAGATTGGCAGGAGCAGTCAAGGCTTATGAAAGGCAATGTGTAAAGTATTTGTACCAACACTTACAGTAATACAGTGAAAACACCTCAAACTGACTCCAAAACAGTTTAGAAAAATAGAGGTATTTTTAATCTAAACTACACAAGACGAAAACAACAAAAATCCAACATACACAGTTCAAGAATATGGTTTCAAAAGAGTTCTCAAGATTGCGTTAAAATAATCCACAGTTGCGTGAAAAGTTCACAGTTGCGTCACGTTTAGCTAACAGTACCTTTAAATGTGACAATGTTCCAAAACAGAAGCTGGTGTGGTGGAAAACAAGCGATGCGTCACTCCTGAGACCTTGGGGAGGCGATGCGACAACTCTGCTTGAAGTAACGGGTGAGGTTGGGGTGACTCCGGTCTGTATGGGGAGATGCGATACCTTGTATGGAATCCGGTGAAGGTTCCGTAGTGAAAAAAGCTTACAAAGGCACGATGCGATGATCTTTGGGGCTGCAACGATCTCCGGGGTGACGATGCGCGGACCAGCTGTGATCTTCCTCTCGCAGCTCCTCGATGCGACAGCTCTGCGATGATTCTCGCAGCGACGTGATGCAGTGATCTCACCCAGCGTCGAAAGGCTCTGCGGCGATTTTCGCAGCGATGGAAATCTTCCCGCAAACGAAGGATGTGTCGTCTTCAGGCAGCGGCGGGAATTTTCTCGCTATGACGGGGTTGCGATAAAACATGGAGAAAGTTCCTTAAAAACTTGGTTTCCAGCTTCCCAACACCGATACAACTTCCAGAGGCACCACAACTGGCCCAAGCACTCTAGGAAGGACAGAACTATCTCAGCAGAGTTCAGGGAAGCTGGGGGTGAAGTCCTTTTGTTCCTGGGACTTCTTAAAAGTGAGCCAGCTCTTCTCAGGCCCTTGGAGATTCCTTCAAGCAAGGGGACACAACACAAAGCAAAGTCCTTCCCCTCTCCTTGGCAGCAAAGCAACAGCAGGTCAGTCCATCAGAGCAACAGCAGGACAGTCTTCCTTCTTCAGTTTCAGCTTTCTCCTTGGCAGAAGTTCCTTCTTGATTCCAGGATGATCTAATTGTCTGTAGTCAGTGGTCCTTTACTTATACTCCTAAAAGTCTTTGATCCCTTTGTGCCGGAGGGTCTGAGCCCAGTCTGAACCAGTTCTGGGTGTTCCTTGAGCACTTTCTTTTCCTGGCCTTTCCTTTCCTTACCGGAAGAGGGGCAGGGCCGTCAGCCACCCAGCAGGAGGTGGATCCAGCATTGTGGGAGGCAGGCACAGCCCTATTCAGGCCCCGGTGCTATCCTCTCCCACCACTCAAGATGCAGATGCAGTCATTCAGCCTAGGGCTGACTCAGTCAGCCTACTGGGGGCTCCCAGCCTCTGTCACTCTCAAACCAGACAGCCAATTCACAAACAGGCAAAGGCATACAGGAAGGTCAGACAAGAGAACAGCAACTTTCTAAAAGTGCTGTTCTCAAACACAGGATTTAAAAACAACCTTTCCTAAAAGATGTGTTATTACATTCTGAGTTCATGGATACCAGACTTGTATGTCCTATCTTGCTCCTATGGGAAGATATGCTGGTAGCATTCCCCATGATAGCCTATGGGGCAAGATAGCCTTACAATAGTGAACAGCGAAAATGGCTGTAATTCACTACCAGAGCATGTCACCTGCACTAGTACATGCTCTACCTTTCACATTCACTTCACCCTGCCCAAGAGGGTACCTTGGGCCTTCCATAGGGGTGACCAATGTGTACAGAAAGGAAAGGGTTAGGCCTGGTCAGTGGGGACCCTGACCAGGAGGACATGGCAGTTCACAGACTGCACACAGGTGCTGTGGTGGCAGGCCTGAGACACCATTTTAGGGCTACTCATGTGGGTGGCACAATCAGTGCTGCAGGCCCACTAATAGCATCTGTCATCACCAGCCCTGGCACACTCAGTGCACTTTACTAGGGACTTCTTGGTGACAAAAATATGTCAATCATGGATAACCAATCATAATACCAATTTCCACAGGGAGCACTTGCACTTTGACACTGAACAGCAGTGGCAAAGTGCCCAAAGCATCTAAACCAGCAAAAACGAAATCCAGCACAGCATCAAAAATACAGGAGCTAGAGGCAAAAAGATAGGGGGAAACCACGCCAAAGATGCCTGGTCTAACACCCCCTCAACTGGCCCCACCACCCCACCGCTCTTACCAGCGGCGGCTGCTGCTGCACAAAACATTCATAAATTAAGGACATGAACATTTGAAGGTACACTTTGCACATGTTACACACTGTGACACATGAAACTGAGAAAACTGTTGTAGTAGAAGCACTGTCAAAGCAAGCTTTAAAATGTGGGATAAAGAAAACACACACATAAAGTAATACTAATACATATAAATGAAGTTGCACTCATTATTTCTAATGCAAATGTTGCTTATTAATGTATACTGATGGAAATATGATGTTAAGTGTAGTGACTTAGTGATTCAAATGCTTTCTGCTGAGAATGCACCAGTTAGAAACATTGGTGCAAAAAAAGGATAAACACAAGCTTGAAACTTTGCTTAGTAATAATAGAGCTTCTATAGTTTATGATTATATGAAAAGTTTTTTGCAATATGAATTCAGAAAAACTTTCACATATATGAATATCATGACATTTTGTGGTAGCATGATATTTCTAACTTTAGCTATCATCATGTAATAATGATTTGTGAAAGTTCTATGCATTCTTTCTTTGTATTGAATTCATTTAGTTGTATTTGATGTTGGGTTAGAGCTCATTTAATTTAAACATGCAATGCTATCAAAAAGGCCTTTTTTAACAATGTGTAATTTTTAACAAGCGAAATGTTACTTATTTGCCCCATGTGTATCAAAGGATTTCCTAGAAAGAGGAGGTGGGGGACCAGGAGCTGGATCAGAGGTCCAGTGCCCATGCTACTTGGTGTATGTCACAAACAAAAATTAGGGAAACTGTTCCTAAAAAAAAAGAGGACATATCGAAAGGTTGCACAGGACTCGGGGATGTGCGTGGTGGCAGTCAACAGGACTGTTTCATATTGCCCATACACATCACAAAGGGATGTCATGCTTCATCATAGGGCTATTGCTCCACATTGGGCCGGTGCTACAATGCCCAACAGGAGCCCTGAAGGGTCACCTTGGTGGAAATCTTTCATTGGTATGCCATATGTTGAATGAAAGGTAGTCTCAGTGGTGTGGTTTCTCATGTGTGATGATGTGGGTTAAAACTGGTCAGGGAGGCTACCAACTACTTTAAAAATTGGACCGCCCTGTCAGATTAAAAACCTTTATAGGTAAATACAATCAATGGTGTCATAAAGTACCCTGGTACTCTGATGTGAGAACCCCCTTTAGGGTCCAACTCTAGTCAGTCAACATGTTTCACACCTTAGTGGTCAGGAGGATCCGTAGCGCTTCGTCAGGACAGGAATAGTGAGTGAATCTTCCTACCCCACAAATGTGTCAAAAGTGGTGCCCTTTGAGTGGTACCTACTTTTTCATGTTGGCTTTCCATCCTGTCAGGAGAGAAAACGAAGAAAAAGATGCTTTTCATTTCTACACTATTTCATTCGGGCCGCCAGACATATGTGAAGAGAGTTGCGATAGATATTCACTAGCTTTGATCTTCAACACTATCTTAAGATGGCCACCAGATGTGCGCTATAATCCTACCGCCATATCCCCTCTACCTTTGACCTTAACACCACTGCAAGATGGCCACCAGACATGTGCTTCCCCACTCCAAGATGGCTACCAGACAAATGCAACATCACTCCAAGATGGCCGCCAGACTTGTCGATGATGCACTCCCTGGTTCATGTGGACTCCAGTTTAAGCCCACCAGGTGTACTCCTTTAATACAGAAACCCCTGCCTCCTGCATCCTCATTCGGGGGCAGCAGAGTATGAGGGTAGGTGCGATCACCAGATTGCACTCAGAAACCATGATTACTAAATACCGGTCGATGAACCAGCTGAGGCTGCTACAGCACATGTGATCCTGTGGTTTAGATCTTCCTTATTTATCTTACCTACCTACTTCCAGTTTAGCTCGACTGAGCGTGCACCTCTTCAAAACCCTAGGGAGTACTTTTATCTCCAGTTGGAGGTAAGATTGTGGGCCTCACAATATATAGGAGAGTAATGCAAACACAACCACGCTCCTGTTATTGCCCCCCTGGGGGCCATCCACCACCGTGGTGGGCGTGTGTGTCGGACGGACGGGAGCTGTCCGATCTGCACATGCGTGGAATTTCGATGCACCACGGCAAAATTCCGGCCGTGCCCAAGGAGTTAATACTGTGACCATTTTTAACACTGTGACCACTGATCAGTAGCAGCACCCATTATGGTGATCGCTCTTATGTGTATAAAACAGTTGACTGATACACTGGCAATCTATTCTATTTGCACAGTGGCATTGCATTTATGAAAGCTTTTGACACTTACACAATGACATTTTTTTTTCTTACACTTCATGCCATGTATTATTGTTATCTGCAGCAATTTTGTTGTTGTTCGGGAGTACCAGCCTCGGATTCTTCAGGCTGGGAACTTCGCTGAAAGAAAATCTAAATCTTGAATATTCTCATACATTGGCTCCTCACCCTACATAAGTTTATGTTGTGAGTGTCTTGTATATGTCTTTACATGTCTGGATGCCAGTCCAGCACCAGACGAACATTTTGGTCTACAATAATGGACATCCTGGGCAATAAGACACTCTTATGCCAGGAACATGATAATTCTGTCTCCTTTTTCTCTCCTGACAGGTTGGACAGCAAACTTCAAAAAGTAATTACTGAACCCAAGGCGGTAAAGGTTTAAACCATGTGTGCGCTAGTCGGATTTCCAGAAATTAAATAGTGATTCAGCCACAACGCTCAACTCTTTGTGGTCAACCGCTCTTAGGCCACACTCTTTAAAATATTGTCCAAGAAAAAGGAGCGTTAATTAGTGTTCCATGTTCATCAATAAATTATTGAATTTATTAAACACAATCCAGTCCGCAGGCCAATGATCTCCAATTCAATTCCAATGTTCAGGCTTTATTCATGAAAGTACATCCAATTATTAGTTCCATTGATTTCTTTCAGTCTGCTATTAATGAATTCGATTTCATCGCATCTTTTCAGACAATTCCATCAATTCTTTACAGCCTACGCGCTTCATCCTAACACAGGACGTCATCAGGAATGTAAGAAAACAAGATATATATACACTCATAAATAATGTATCCATACTTATTCCAGGGTACAGTATTATCATATCTGCTATGTTTTCTCATTCAATTATTCTGATTTACAAGTCTAATGCTACCATGTTCTGGCCTGCCTATTTCCATTCTAGAGTTTCTCCTCACAGGATGGAATTCCGCTATTTATCAATATTCAATTTAAAGTATGCAATTATTCCTATCAGCCATAACACGTTCTACTATTATTACATTAACGTTCCTGACACCAACGTGTTAATCATTTATGAACTGCCATTTTTTTAAATTATTTATTAATTCAATTTCCTAAACAGTCCACTATACCACTGTCATTTATAGACTCACAGGGACATACCTTAATAGCTCTTTGTTAGTGTAACCTTTTCTGAGTAATCAATTCCACCTTAACCATGTATTATTCCATTATCCTGCTTCACACCTCTTTATCATAGTTACTCTTTATGCTAATATGCAATTACCTTAATTAAAGTTGTCTAGTGCCTCATATTATAGATCCAATATCCAATGATAAACGTGTTCCCAATCTTAGTAAAAATCATTCCTTATCAGATAAAACGTGTATTACGACCATTTCCTTCAAAGTTCATATACAAACAGAACAGCTACCTTAATTTCTGTATATGAATTTTAATCAACTTATCACGGTCTTCACAATGATCCATCAAAACATATTCATGGTCTCAATTCCTATTGGTATTTTCTGCAATAAAAAGGCACTAATGTCTTTTATTGTATTTCACTGTGATACATTTGTTTCCCATTTTATTAAACCGATGTATTCATCAATCAAACTGCCCCTGTCCTGCCAAATTCCGTACTTTCAAAGTTCTCCTTCACTCCTTCTGATCTGTGTTAATTTAATTTAACCGTTATTATGGCTTCATCCATTTCACCAAGAACGATTATAACTATGTTGCCCATTATTTAACAAACATCCTTCAATTCACATATTGAAGTTTATTTTTCTCTCTCTGACAGCAAAGTGAGAACAGTTTGCAAACGCCAATCCCTGATTTAAAAAAGTAAGCAGCAATTTGTCAGAAGACATATCCTGACATTTGATCTCTGTCTTTCAAGTTTAGCAATTGCGACAAGATAAATATAGAATTAAAAGCATCTTTATCTATTGCTTGAACCACCACAAATCAGCTTAGGAAACACCAGAGAGTCCTGACGCACAGTTTGGCAAATGCTGGTCTAGTGGATTCACTTTGATGGGAGGCCACTCATTCTACATAGTTCTGAATGTTGCATGTCCATTTCACACAGGTATCAGCCATTATATTAACCAATGTCCCAGCTACCTTTGAGAGGCACATTTCTAATGCTCTGCCAATCTGAAAGTCCTGAAAACATGTTTGAGCAACTTTGTAAATGATGTTTACACCCAATCTGTTCTACCTGGGAGAAGGAGGAAGAAGAAAGCCTACTAGGCCATGGACTAGGCCATGGTAATATCTAATAGAGGAAATGGGATCGGTATCCCTTCCACCCTTCGAAATATCAGTCTTCCAATCTCCCCTGGGGGTATATTGCAGGGTTTACCACCACATTGACAACCCCTGGGGTGCAGAAGGCAGAAATAGATTACATGGTTGTGCATATATAGTGAAGGGTATGAGAAGCAGGCACCACCCTAGTACTGTGAACCATAAAGAGCACCATAGTAGTAATACCAGTCTTTCTGCCCACTTGGGAAGAGACTGTGGTGTTAGGATCAATATACGTCTTGCAGGGTGTCCAAGAAGATGTCTACATAGTAAATGGCCAGAGGGTAGGTCTTACCTGCTACTGGGCTGCTCCACCTATGACTGTGGGAAAAATGTGTCTTTCTACCCTATTAGGGAGGCATATTCCTGGTCTGGAGGAAAGAAAAAAACATTAGACACCAAGAATTACATAATAATGCAAAAAACTGTACTGGGATGGTGTAGTCACCCATACATACCTTGAGCCTCATCCGCTCACCCCTATGCCCATGTCAGTCTCCCTAACTTTCGAGCTGGCAGATTTGAGGCTTTTGGCATCTGGCAATGTGGTGGGAGGGTCAGAAATCACCACCAGATATCAGGGATTTCATTATAATGCCAAATAAGCGCTTTGTCGCGAAGATACCACAAGGTCAAGTACATTACCACTAGCTGCAGCGTGGGATGCAATATTAGAAGAATTCCACAGCTCCTAGCAGGAGTATTCGGAAACACAGAATGCTTCCTCAGGGTTGGACGAGGCGCAAGAGCAAACTAATAACATAGTGTAAAGTAGATATCACTAGGGGGGGTTAACATAGGAACCCTGCAAGGCCCCAAATATTGTGCGCCTCATGTATATACCAAAGTCACAACATGGTCAATCAAACAGTACGGAATGTCGTCATAAAATTGTAGTACACAATTTTTTTTTGTTTCTTTTTATTGAAAATTATAAGCAAACAAGGCAATAATGAACATTATACAGAACACCAGTTCAAACGAAGGAGGAACAAGACAATACATAATCATATGCACTCGGCAATGGGATGGGGGGAAAGGAGGGGAATAACAAGTTTGTGCATCATTAAGAGGATACTTCAATAGGAACGTGGGGCAAGGGGGAGAGTGAAGCATCAGCGTTAGTTGTCACGGGGGGGAGTGCAGATGCCACCACGGTAACTATTCCATGGACCCCATATCTTGTTCTATTTCCGGGGTCGCCCATGGGCTACATATACAGTTTTCTCCCTAAACATCGCCCAATCCATATTCTCCCTCCATGCTTCAACGGTAGGTGGCCTCTGGGACTCCCATAACTGTGCTATGTCTCTTTTAGCAAGCATATTTCCCAGGGTCACCCATTGGGTCTGTGCAGCATTGTGATCTGTTGGCTCCCACACATTCAACAAACAGCGTCTGGCTTCGGGCAAGAGAGCAACACCTGTGGCCTCCTCCATCATTGTGTGCACCTCATTCCAGAAGACAGTTACATAACGGCACTCCCAGAGAATGTGGAGAAATGTCCCAACCAGCCCGCATCCCGCTTACACAAACCATCCTTAGAAAATCCCATTCTAACTAGACGGGGGCCAGTGACGTAGATCCTGTGGAGTATCTTAAGCTGTACTAGCCTGAGACGGGCTGGAATCGCAACCTCCTTAGGAGAGGAGATCGCCGACTGCCAGTCCTCATCGTCCAATTCTAAGCCATCCCGGGTCCATGCGTCCCGGAGCTGAACTAGTAGGTTCAGCTCGGAAGTCGTCCGGAGTCCGGAGTCATCCCCTAATTGTTAATTAGGGGACGACTCCGGGATCTTCTCACCCTCTGAGAAACTAGACTTTTGGGCATGGCGGATTTGAAGATATCGAACGTATTCCCTATCATTTAATTGAAACTCTGTCTTCAGCGCCTCAAATGATTTAATAGGGTCCTTTACCCAGAGATCACCCACCTTACTGATACCTATCAGGTCCCACTTCTCAAACCCCTTGGTCTTCCATAGGTCGCCCAGTCTCTCAGAAGCGAAAAGCGGGGTAGCCAGAGTCATGCGATCTTTCCATCTCATCGCATAATTTGCATTATACCACAGACGCACAGTTGTCCTCATAGGGCCCGACAGATCCCTACCCGCCGACCTTGAGTATAGTGCCCAGGCAACAACCACCTGTCCATAGTGAACGCCGGGTTATACGGACCATACATACCATGATTAATCGCTCTAAGTTGAGACGCCCAATAGTACCGTTTAATGTCAGGTAGAGCAATACCCCCATCGTACCTGGGGAGCGTTAGCTTAGCGAGAGCAATACGGGGTCTACCATTCCAGACCAACTTCCTTTGGAGATCCTCCACTGCATGAAAATAACTGGCCCGAACTAAGTCAAGGGTATTTTGGAGTGCATAGAGAAACCGTAGCAGAGACATCATTTTAAAGAGCGCAGCTGGCCGAGCAGCAAAAGCGGGAGTTTTCACCAGCCCGCCGTGTCCGATTTCAACCTGTTTAAAGGGGGAATCAAATTCTGCTCATAACGAACCACTGGGTCTAATGAAATATAAATTCCGAGATACCTGAACCCCGAAGGCGCCACCTTGATGGGAGAATCACGAGGGAGAGGGGGGACCTCCCCCCACAGCACATACAAACAAGACTTGGTCCAGTTTATCACCAGACCAGAATTCTTAACAAAGGAGGTCAGGACGTCGAACAGAACTAACAGCGATTTCCGGGGAGATGTTAAATAAAGCAGGATATCATCCGTGTAGAGCAAAATACGATCCTCGAAGTCAGGGGACCACCGAATACCCTTCATCGAGGGCTCCCACCGTATCCATGCCGCAAGGGGCTCGAGGGCCAGGGCAAACAGTAGTGGTGACAAGGGACAACCCTGTCTCGTACCTCTCCCCAGACAGAACGGCTTAAAAACCCGCCCGTTAACAACGATCTGTGCCAGGGGTCCCTCATAGATGTAGTATACAATTAATGTGCAGATGAGGGGAGGGGGGGATCGTTGGAAGAATGGCGGCGATATACTATAGCTGGTATGTTACCATGTTGAACTAGTGGGGCTTTACACTTGTGTTTTATTCTATAATATGATTGCTCTGTTTTATTAGGCATCCCAAATGTTCTGCGTATACACAATCTTTACAGTGCAATGTTAAAATGATACTGTCTGCTTTGTGATTTCTTTCATCAATGTAAACATGCATATGTTTGCCACTGTTGCCTGTTTAAATACATGAAAATGTAATAAACAAATTTAAAAGAAAAAAATAAAGCCCAATACGATGAAACAGCCCATGGATTGGGTCATCCCACCATCCACATCTCCAAGGCAATCTTGCTACCTTCCTAGGTTAGCGGAATGGAGGTAACTCCTGACTTCCCAATTATGACAAAAAACTGTCCTGGCCAGGGCAAATTGGGATTGTTCCAGCCTACTAACTTCAATCATGCAGAATGCTGTCTTAGGGAACATACTGATCTAAGTATTGATACGTTGTTACTTGCAGGACTTCCTGAGTAGGAAACATTGGTGGGAGACATGCAAGACATGCTATCCTACATTGCCATTGATCTCTAATGTTCCCAAATACCCAATGTCTCTATGGTTCCTTGTGTACCAGGTAACCACACTGCACAAGTATTGGAACAAACAACCTTGGAAACAGAGAAAATGTGTGTTTTTTTAGTGCTGTCCCTTGTAGACTTTTTTTTTAAAAACATTAAATAATATTTTGTATTCCTCATATACCATAGTGGGCGATCTAGATGGGAAATCCCAAACTCTCTCCCCTGATCGAGATGTTCCGGCTCCGGTGTTTAAGACCCATGGGGAGAGAGAAGAGTGTGACCCTCCAGCAGCTACTGTTATCTTAATCCACTTCATTTCACACTACCTTGGTGACCCTGTGTTACTTTGAAGGAAAAGAACCAACAGTGCCCAGTTGAAATCATTGGAATACCGTCATCTGTTCCGCCAAGCCACAAGGGCCGCCGAGACCTTACCATAGCTTGTACTGTTGCATGCCATGTCGGATTCACTTGTACAAATGATATGTTTCAGGCATTCTGTAAAAGTAGGGGCATTTACATCTTTCCAGGACCTACATATTTCTCGTCTTGCCAGAATGATAACATAAAAGATAAATTTGGACGCCATTACATTAGAAGGATAGTCTGTATCCAACCCAAACAAGATTATCCCTGGGGAAACCACCAGTTGTATATGTAGTACATCAGCCAAGAATTCCTGTACTTTAGTCCAATAGCTTATTATCATCGGGCAATCCACAAACATATGGAAGCCGTCGGCTGCAGGTTTTACACACCTGGGGCAGTAGTGCTCTAAGCCAGTGATCTTGGTTAATTTTTTCGGTGATATTTATGCTCTGTACATAGTATAGAGATGGTTTCTTTTAAGAGGGGCTGGTTTGACCACTGCGTGCAGCATAGTGAAGGAATCCACCCACAGGTCCTTCATGTTGTTAAGATTTAAACTAATAACATTACCCCACAATTTTTGGAGTTCGGGTTCTGTCGCTTCCTCTGCCTCGATCATGGCCCAGTACCAAAAAGATGCATTCCTCTTTCATCCCCCCATCCTCAATACTGAGTCAAACTTTAGATTAGATGTATCAAAATCCCAGGATATAGTTGCCCACCATCCTGACAGCTGATAATATTTGAACCTGGTAAGAGTCCTGCCAGTCAACCTAGACAGGGACTTCCAGTCCATAAGCTGTGAATCTTTTTGCAGATCAGGCCAGCGCATTAATCCTGCCAATTTAAGGGGGCGAGATAACTGATCATTGAAGCAGTCAGGCGTCCCCGGAGAGTCCCAGATCGGGGCCTGAGGTGCGTAGTATGGAATTCCAAGCCTTTTTCTGAAATAAAGGCAGTTTTTCAAGGCCGCACCTAAAATCTTAAGCCTCACCTTCTTATAGAACTTTGGATCGCCGTATTAAAAAAAAGTATTCTTGCCCTTGTGGTATACCATGGAGTAAGGCCTGAAACAGAAGACCTAAAGCAGATGCATCCGCCAAGAGTCTGACATTTTTAAAATGAAATAAATCACAGTAAATGAGCAGGTCTGGCAAAGCTAACCCTCCTGTTTTTAAGCCTCTCCTTACTTTTTTCCAGGAGATTCTTGATGTCTTAGTGTTCCATATAAAGGAACCATGTCTTTAAAGACATTACTGTTTGGGAGGGTCCTGGGTGCAATGTAGGCTGGCTGCTGCACTACCTCCTTGTGGGATACGTAGTTATTGTATGAATTCCATCGATTTCCGAGCGCCTAGAGACCTGTAGGTGTTTGGCGCGATATAAATCCAACATAACAATAACAATAACAACAATTTTTCCCTGCAATTTGGCAATGTCTGGTGCCTTGAAGATCAATAGAATAGAGTTGAAAAGAAAAGTTATTTTTGGTAAAATGATCATTTTAATTAGGTTCACCCTCCCAAAGATGTTTAAAGGGAGGCCTGACCACTGTTGCAAAAGACCACAAACATCCTTATAGACTCTAGTTAGATTTAGATTAGGTATCGCAGAGATATTTTGGGCCAGATGTATATCCAGGTATCTCATTTGTGACTTAGCACCTGGGGTCACCACCTCCCAATTCCATTGCATATTCTCGGTTTTATCTTTATTTATTTAGTATCCTGAGATTTTCCCAAAAGACTCAGCCTGATCGAATAGTCTGGGGATAGCTTTGTCAGGATTGGAGGTGAACATAAGCACATCATATGCATATAAAGCAAATTTTAATGCTAGATCTGCGATTTTAAAAGGTTTTAATCGTGTGGTCCGACCTTAACAGGCAGATAAACGGTTCGATATACAAATTAAACAAAAGGGGTGACAAAGGGCTCCCTTGCCTGGTTACACGTGATATTGTGATCCAATCTTTGAGGAGTCCATTTACAAGGATTTTTGCTCAAGGGCTTGAATAGAGAGATCTAATTGATGATATAAAATTCTCGGGAAATCCGAAGCTGGATGAAGCTAACCATAGATACGACCAGTTCACTTGGTCAAAAGTCTTAGCGGCATCAATAGCTACAAGGGTCAGTGGGAGCTTCTTATCTGTTGCAACATCTATGGCAGCAATGGCTTGGAAAGTTAGCTCGTTTAGCTGCCTGCCCTGGACGAAGCATCTCTGATCCCTATGTACTATGGTTTTGATGACTCTTGCCATTCTCGCTGCCAAACCCCCTGCAAAGATCTTATAGTCAGAGTTTAGCAGCGAGATTGGCCTATAAGACTCAATTATTAAGGGGTCTTTATTAGGTTTCAGGATCAGAGTGACTGTGGCTTCTGACCAAGTTTTTGGGGTAGTCTCTCCCAAAAGGTATATTTCATTAAACAAGGTCGTTAGAACAGAGACCACTTTATCTAACCTTTCAAATATAGCTCTACCGGGAGCCAATCTGGGCCGGCTGCTTTTCCCTTGGTCATTTTTTTAATCTGACTTTGGACTTCGCCCTCTTATATATCTGCGCAGAGGAATGCTCCATTCGTCTCTGCCAGCTGAGGCAGCCCAAGCTCGTTTAACCAATCTTCTGCTCTTTGAGAAGAGAAACGATTCTCTTCTTTATAGAGATTTTGCATAAATGATTTGGCCTCCTCACGGATCTGATCATCATCATAGGTGATGACCCCTGTATTGCGCACGGATAGACTCTTGATCTGATTTCTGATCCTATCTGTCTTGGTCTTCCAGGCAAGTAGTCGGCCGCACTTTTCCCCATAGGAAAAATTTTGCAATTTACTTGCATCCCATCTGTCTTTAAGTGTTTTGTCTAGATTAGCCTGATATTCCGCCCATAGAGAATCTTGCTCACTTTGTATATATAGCAGATTGTTCTGCTAATCTAGGGATGCCCTCTGGAGCTGCTGCTCTTTTTGTTTGATCTTAAAAAGACATTCATCTTCGACCCTTCTTTTAGCTTTATTTCTCCAGATCATTAGTGAGCTCAGGGAACCTCTCATAAAGGGATTAAAGGCCTCCCATACAAATTGATCAGTCGTAGTACCACAGTTTAGCCTAAAATACTCCTCTACCTGCATCTCCAAGTCATCTTTTACCTCCTCTTCACCTTCTTAGTTGTTTCCCCTGCTTGAGCTTGATTGTTAGTTCCACCATAGAGTGTTTAGAAAGCAAAGCTGGAATGTATAATATAGTATCGACCGCAGGAAAAAGGACCTCATCTAATAGAAAAAAGTTGATTCTAGAGTGATGCCTGAATCTACGGCTATAGAAGGAAAGGTCACTTTTATTACCATTTTTCACCCTCCAAATATCTAGTAAGTTGAAATCTTTCATAATATTTTTAAGCTCAATTTTTGATTTGCGAGGGGGGGTATATTTAGCCCTGTAAGTGCGATCCAAAGTTTCATCAAAGATCAGGTTAAAATCCCCTCCTATAATAATAGGTATCGCCTGAGCCGAGAGACTAGCTTTTAGGTTCAGCAAGGCTCCTAGAGAGTCTTGATTAGGCCCGTAATAGACTGCGCATTCTAATCGTGAACCTTCTACTACTAATGATGCAGTCATCCATCCACCCGAATGATCAGTCTCAGACCTCTCTACCTTAATCCTGGCATTGGCACGGATTACAATTGCCACTCCTCTGGTGTTTCCACTCTGATCGGAGCATAGAAGGTCCTGGACCCACCTATGCTTACCGAATGCTGCCCTGCACTCTTGTGCCTCTAAGTGGGTTTCCTCAAGCAAGCAAATATGGGCCACTGATTTATTCAGGAATTCACAAACTCTAGAGCATTTCCTTCTGTCGCTTAACCCATTTACATTCCAGCTTACAATTTTTATTCTATTAAATGTGCTGGTCATCTAAAAGGATATCTGGAGAAGACTAAGTACTGGTTCCAATCTTTTCCCACTTGCAAATTGCGCCTTATCCTTATTTTCATGGTTATATGAGGAATGAATTTTCCCTTTTTTAGTCCCAACCCCCCTGCACCCTCCCACCTCCCTTGAGGAACCCCCCCTTGTGTCCTTTGGCGATCTTATCGCCTATTGGGAACCCTCTATTCCAACTTAGGATCTCCCTCTGTAGATAAAAACCTAAAAAGAAAACCGTGCCCTTCCTTAATGTACAAGTGAGAACATTATATATAAAAAAAATGATTTTATTTTAACAACTTTTTTTTTCTCCTCATATATCTTATACCTTAGATTGCTCTAGCGCCACCATAGCCCCCTTCTTTTGATGTTTTATGTGTGTGTATTTTTTTTTTTTTTTACAGAAACTGGAAGTGAGGAGGTTCTATTGATGTGTCTATCCTCTTGGACATGGACCATAAACCTTTAGGAGAGGGGGGAAATCATTCAAACATTGAATTTCTTTCATACTAATTAGAAATGTGTTGACTTCTTGAGGAGAGGTAAAGTAGTAAGTTTTGTTCCCCCACACCACCTTCAATGCAGCAGGGAATTTCATCATAACCTGTGCACCATGGCTCCTTAAGTCTGACATTCCTGACCCCAACTCCCACTGCCTCTGTGCTGTAATTTTGCCTATGTCTGTACGGATAAGATATTTTGTTACATGTATCTGAAAAGACGAGTCAGTGAGTGCCCTGCCTAATATCAGCTCCTTGACTGCAAATGTGTGGAAATTAACTAAAATGTTCCTTGGGGCTTTTCTATCAGGGTGCTGCCTGAATGGGTCCCTATGTGCCCTCTGTTTTTCACTCTCGAGGTCAATGTCCGGTTTATCTTTTAACACCCCTTCTCTGAGGAGTTTACATATCAGAGATTTAACATCTCCATTTTCTGCCCCTTCAGTTATCTTGAGAAATGTAAGATTATTCCTCCTGGCATGGATCTCTAGTCACTCCATATGCATTTTATAGAGATCTATTCTGTGCTTTTAGTTCAGCTATGCCTTTTGAATGAGCTTGAGTCACTGCAGAAAAGGTGGCAACCTCGCCTTCCAGCGCCTCCGTCCGATTACAAATATCATCTCATTTTGATTTTTAGGCTGGTGCATTTCCCATTCATTTCCTTCTGATTGCCCTCAGAAATTTTGAACTTAGACACTAGATCCTCCCGAAGAGATTGAAGGAGTAATTCGAGCTGAACATGACGGCTACCCAGCTCTGCTGGCCCTACTGGCCGGGTCTCAGTGGGATCTATACCAGAGTTGTCACTTAGTGGTCTAACCGTGGGCAGGGGGCAGGGCTCGGATGGTAGCTGGGACACAGAAGCTTCTGCTACATCATTGGAAGAAGTAGGTTGACCAATTCCTAAATCTGTCTCTGGCTCGGACAGTAGTAGGGAATATGCTTTTTCGACAGTTATATGAGCATAAACAGTAGGGGGGGAACTACCTGATTGACTACTTTTAAGGAACTGGCATTGTCTGCACTGACGATGGAAGGGACCCCTCGACCCTTGGAAGCGCTCACCTGCTCCATTATTTTGAAAAAGGACTTCAGTGAAGGGATTGGTTTTAATGAGGGGGGACCGTTTTTATGATTCTGGGCCTCCCCGTCTTACTTGTTTCCCTCCTTTCCTTCTTTTTATGTCGTGGAGTGAGAGGGAACACCCCTCCTGTACGGCCAATATGGGGTAGTAGTAGCTCTCTATCAAGCTGAGAGCGTAGCTGATATATGTTCTTAACCACTGGTGGGGCGGCCTGCACAGGCACCTCGGGTAAAGCCTTCAGAACCCCCCTTCTCTGCTCCTGCTACCCTCTCCAGCCTCCTTCCCGCCTGGTAGCTCTTTCTGGCTCACAAGACACTCTTCGGGCACTGTGCAGGGGCTCCCTTCTGACTCTATGTCCATCCCTTAACAACCAGACAGCAAGGGGACCTCGAACCTCCGCTCGCCCGGCAATGTGTATGCTTTATGGAAATCCCCAACTCTGGCAGTATAGGCAGTATCGGCAGCAAACTGAAGCGTGCTACCCCTCCCTTCAACCCCCGTCACTGACCTTGTTGGGAGGGAGGGGTGAGGGGGGGTGAGCAGACACCAAACCAAATTGAGAGTGTGAAAAAGGCCGCTTTATTGAAACAGGTGCATATTTACAATAATACAACCCTGGCAAACGCCTCACAAAACTAATCCTCACTAATTAAATTATTACCTTAAAACCCCAAATGTCAGGCCCGCCCCTAATACGTCACAAACCCCTCCCCCACCCTGCACAACATAATTACAATTCAAACAATACAAAACCTGCATAATCATTTAAACATCATCCCAACCCAAAAGCATAACATCACAATCCAAAATTGCCCACCAACAACTTACGTTAACCAAAACAGTGTAACCACCCCAGAAACAACTATTTAAACTTCTCCAGCCATAGCCCAATTTTACAAATCCCAACAACCTTCATGTCCCTGCTGACAAAGAACCCCCAAATTCCGCACGGCACCTGTTCCAAGTGACAATGATCAAAATATATACCCCATATCCACCTGTTCCGACAAACGACCAATGTAAACAAAAAGAAAATATATAAAAAAAAACTCTGGGGGAAACTGAAAAAGCTAGAAAAACAAATAAAGGGGGGGAGGGAGGGAAAATTTTTAACTAAAATATCTAATGAGCTCCCGGCCACCAGGTCATTCAGCCTAAAATGGTGGCCGGGGGGCGGAGACAGGGCAATATATATAATTGGGCTCCCCTAGTAGTAACCAGGGAAGCCCAAAAGGAGCCCAATGTAGGTGCTCCGCAATCACCCCTCCCCCACTAGCCCCTCCCAAACAGCCCGGGGGGGGGGACCTCCCTGCGGTCGGCTGCCCCCCCCCAAGCCCCCCTTGGGAGGGAGGGGTGAGCAGACACCAAACCAAATTGAGAGTGTGAAAAAGGCCGCTTTATTGAAACAGGTGCATGTTTACAATAATACAACCCTGGCAAACGCCTCACAAAACTAATCCTCACTAATTAAATTATTACCTTAAAACCCCAAACGTCAGGCCCGCCCCTAATACGTCACAAACCCCGCCCCCACCCTGCACAACATAATTACAATTCAAACAATACAAAACCTGCATAATCATTTAAACATCATCCCAACCCAAAAGCATAACATCACAATCCAAAATTGCCCACCAACAACTTACGTTAACCAAAACAGTGTAACCACCCCAGAAACAACTATTTAAACTTCTCCAGCCATAGCCCAATTTTACAAATCCCAACAACCTTCATGTCCCTGCTGACAAAGAACCCCCAAATTCTGCCACCCAGAAAAGAGGGGGGAAAAAGAATTACACCCCTCTCTTTCTGCCCCCCAAAACCAAACAACAAGGAACCAAGAAAACCTCAACCAAGAAAATTCTGAATCTTCAAGCACCTGGAAAGCACCTCTCGCAATTCCAATAAATATAAATCCATCCCAATGCGAGACAAATGAACACCATCACTGCGAAAGAACTCCAAGGTGTCATAGCGAATATCCTTATGGGACACCCGCCCAAAACCTAGATCCCTGCAAAAACGAGAAACCTCCAAATTCAACTTCCTGCGCGCTTTATCAACTGCCCTAGGCTTAAGCGCACCCCTCCAAGTTCTTCTGGGGACCAGTTCAGTCCATAAAACATAACAGCCCGACCACTGTTGTTTAATGAGAGAAAGATCCTTCTTCATAGTTCTCAAAAGAACCACCCCTTTCACCCCACAAAGATCATTTTCACCAAGGTGCAAAAGCAATACATCCGGGCAAACCCCACCTACCAACCAGGAATTCAAAGCCGGAATAAGTTCCCTCCAGATCATACCCCCTTTTCCCTTCCACACAACGTTAAACAAACGGGCATTAAAACCAAGCGTGGGACCAAAATAACTTCTTATAGCTTGATCTGCCGCACGCCTTATGAAGGAATGCCCCACAATCCAGATCGTCGTAACGGATGAACGAGGGCCAGCCACCGAACCTGAAAAAGAAAAGCAGCATCAAAACTTAAGAAAAATTAGCAGACGCAGGCGCTGCACCAGGGTTATTCCGCACATAGCGCCGAAAGCAGTTGGAAGACCATCGCCCTAAAGACATAATATCCTGCTGCGACCAACCCCTATTATGAGCCTCCTTTGCATCCCTGAAAGAATGTGTACCATACTGACTTTCATCCAGACCCAGAAAACGCAGAGCTTTACGCAGCACCATGCGCAGTTGATACTCAGTCACCCTAGAACCATCCAAATGTTGAAAAACAGACCCTTCAGAGGCCGCCCCCGAAAAAACCCTCAAACGCCTGGCCCACCGCAAAGGGCACGTCTCAGAAGGAGAAGATGCCTCCAGCAAAATACCCCTCCCTCTGCTTCGCTGATCAGTTTTCGCGCGGGCCAGCCAAATGTGTAATCCATTCTCTAAAAACTGA
Organism: Lissotriton vulgaris; assembly: GCF_964263255.1. Classification (NCBI taxonomy): domain Eukaryota; kingdom Metazoa; phylum Chordata; class Amphibia; order Caudata; family Salamandridae; genus Lissotriton; species Lissotriton vulgaris. The sequence continues at coordinate 393,370,177 of NC_141694.1, read as the reverse complement.
ACATCCCCCCACCCCACCCCAAGAGTAACTCTAGAACCCAACAATTCAGACACTCTGAAAGCACCAAAAAACATCCACACCATAAGAGTTGAAAAGAGGCAAACCTCAAACTCATCCAAACAAACGGAGGGCAATGCTTGCAAAACCTGAGCCAAGGCCTGCCAAGACAAAGGCTGACGTACCATCTTCTCCCTACCCCGCTCCCTGGACCAACCTTCCAGCATGCGCTTACCAACCTCCCCCGCCGAAGGAGAATAGCCCCACAGTAACTTGCCCATGAACGCAATACCAGCCAACTTTCCAGCAATTGTCACACGCGTCAGACCTCTGTCCATCAAGCAAAGAATGAACTGCACCACATCCTCAGAACGTCTCCAACCGGGAACGCGCCAGCTAGCTCCAGACTCCAAAAACTCTTTCCAGGCCAATGCATATGCTGTCCTAGTAGAAACTGCCAGTGAACCTACCACCAACTGAAAGACCCTGTCTCGCCTACAGTCCAAAGATGTTCTGGCATGGGGGTCGGCGTCCTGTCCGCCTCCGAGGCTAGCCCATGGAATCTCCCCCACTGTGAACGAGACAAAGCATCAGCAATGTCATTGTACACCCCAGGAATGTGCAAGGCCTTAAAACTGATATCATACTTCAAGCACCCCAACACAAAGACCCTCAAAAGCTTCAAGATCTGAGCATCTCTAGCCGACTGCCGATTGATAATGTCCACCACAGCCTTATTATCAATGCGAAACAGTACTTTCTTGTGAGCAAACTCATGACCCCACAAAGTCAAAGCAACCACCACCGGGAATAACTCCAGGAATGCAATGCTCCTGCCCCCATTCTTCCACTTAGTAGGCCACTGCTCTGCACAACATCTGCCCTGCCAGTAGAGACCAAAACCATCACTGCCTGCAGCATCCGAAAAAATTTGAACTTCCCAGACCCAATCTTCTTCTCTGTACAGAGGAATTCCATTGAAAGAATGCAAGAAGGCTACCCACATCCGTAGATCCTCCTTAACCCCTGCAGATAAACGAACATGATGGTGAGGTAAAAATTGCCCTGACAGAGCCCTGCCCAGCCGCCTGCAAAACGTCCTACCTGCCCTGACCACCCTGCAGGCAAAATTAAGATGGCCTAGCAGCACCTGAATCTCCTTCACAGTCACTTTGGACTTGTTCAACATGGCATGTAAGAGTTCCAACATCTTAACCTTCTTGTCCACCGGTAAACGTGCCTCCATAGCATGAGAATCTATTTCAATCCCCAAAAAAGACATGGTCGCGCAGGGGCCCATTGTCTTTTCTGGTGCCAACGGCACACCTAAGAAGTCCATCAAAGTCTGAAAGGTCTGCAATGCATTCTGGCATGCTGAGGAATTGGGACTGCCCACAAAAAAGAAATCATCCAGGTAGTGGGTTACTAGCTGATGCCCTGAAACGTCAGTGAAAAACCATTGGAGAAAAGTGCTGAAAGTCTCAAATAATGCGCAGGAGATGGAACAACCCATTGGTAAAGCCTTATCAACATACCATTTCCCATGAAATTGAATCCCCAAAAGATCCCAATCCCCCGGATGTACTGGCAACAGACGGAATGCAGATTTAATATCACATTTTGCCATTGCCGCACCAGAGCCGGCAGTCACAACCAGGGCCATGGCCACATCCACTGAAGAGTAGGACACTGAAGCAGCCTCGCCATCAATGAAATCATTAACCGAAGAGCCCTCCGGCCATGACAAGTGTTGAATTAAACGAAATTGCCCAGATTCCTTCTTAGGGACTACACCAATGGGGGAAACAATGAGATTCTCCAAGGGCCAATCATCAAAATGACCTGCCATCCTTCCCTCACGCACTTCCTTATCCAATTTGTCTTGCACTACAGCAGGATGCTCATCGGCTGACAACAGATTCTTAGACCACCGCCGCAACCGCGGCCCTGTATAACCAAGCCGAAAACCATCCTGAAAACCATCCAGCAGTAACTTACCAGCCTCGGCATTCCCATAACCCCTCAGAGCCACCGCTAGCTGGAATAATTTAACCGGAGTACGAGCCTTTGGGCCCAGCTCCCGGAGTGCTTTTTCCCCCCCTGTTAGGCGAGGCTGCTGTGCAGGACCAGGGGCATTGGCAGGCTGCTGTGACCATGGTCGACCTCCTGAAACACGAGGCCCCCAACACCTGGCCAATGGGTGCGTTCTACCACATAGGGAACATTCGTGCCTAAATTTACAATATTCCCTGGGGCAGTGACCTCTGTTAAAATCCCAACAGGTCCCATTGGCAGGTTGCACTGACGCTGCTGCACCCACCCCTCCCCGAGTGGGCTTCCCCTGAAAGGGCCGGTAAAGTAACGGATAACCGCTAGCTGTAAAAATCGTTTTACCACCAGCCGATGCACCCATAGTGTGTTGCCACAAGTCATTGTCCAACTCCCCCCATTTCGCCTCAGGATCCCAAGCCATCCGTGCTCGGAATTCCTCATCATACTGTGACCAGGCATAACCACTACCAGTAATCTGCGCCTTTCTGATCACGTCCATGTACTTAAAAATGGCAACGCAGCGCTCAGGGAATTTCTCACAGTACACGCTAGCATATATCAGAAATGCCGCTGTCCAGTTTTCGATCGTCAAAGGGACCCTGGGGCGCTTAGCCAGCTCATATTCTTCTTCCTTAGATCCCTCCTTGGAGCGAACCTCCCTATGTAAGAGCTTCAGTAATTCAACGTACTCCCCCTTCCAAATCCTTTCCTTAGTTGCTAACATTAAATGAGCGCCCAAAGGTTTTGTAACGCCCATGTAAGGTAATTTCTTTATTTTAAGCTCCTTACTGTGTGGGGGATCTTTACCTACCTCCATGGGCTCCGTAACAGTGCTAGAATCCACCTTGGAACTCGCACCCCCATCACTCGTACCCCCTCCTTGATCTTTAACATAACGACCCTTGTGGAGCTTAAGATCCAGACCCTCTGAAAGAGGCTCACCCCCCGTTCCCACAGATACCATCAATGGTTTGTCCCGCGGCCCAGCAAGCTCACCTGGATTCAATAAAGGAACTTGAGCCGGCCACACTCTCCATGCCAGATGCTCCACATCGTCGCCTGTCCGAGGAACCCTCACCGAGGGGCCGCTCTCTCGAGTAGGTCTGGAAACTGTAGCTTTCGGACGCACCACCACCGGTGCCTGTAAAACATCATCAGAAACGTGAAAAAGCCCCCCCCCTGTGCCCTCAGCACGTAACTCGCCCTCCTCAGGGCTTTCCTCATCATAATCCAAAACCAGGGATTCCTCCAACCTAGGAGGGGCAAACACCACTGACGGACTTTGGAAACGAACATGGGCCTTACCAGCCCTGACTGAAACACGAGGCGGGGGAGCCGACTGGACCCGTCTGTACTCCCCCAAACGTTGACCAGTTTTGCACACCTTATCCAATGATAAATCCCTTTTTTGGTGAGAAGAAGACGTTGGGGCCAGCGAGGACGCGCCGGACCTGCTTCTGCCGACCCCGCCGAGATCCTGAGAACCAGACAATGGGGCCAGCGAGGACACGCCGGGCCTGCTTCTGCCAACCCCGCCGATACCTGTAGAAAGAGAAATTGGGGCCAGCGAGGATGCGCCTGACCCGCTTCCACTGACCGTGCCGAGATCCTGAAACGAAGACGTTGGGGCCAACGAGGTCGCGCCGGACATGCCTACATTGACCGCGCCGGGATCCCTCGCCGGTACGGGGTATGCCGCGCCAGGCTCCACCCTCCCTTCTCCTCGGTGCAACTGGGCCGCACTCCACCCTACCAAGTCTGCCTCTCCACGACGCTCTCTGACCTGTGAAGAAAAAGGCTGAACTGATTTGCCGGCACCATTACTACCAGAACGGCCAAACCTATCAATACCACTAGCCACACAAAACCTAGAATCCTGAAACTGCATCTGACCAGCCTCCCGAGAAACAGACCCCCTTAGACCGAACAGACAACCCCCGCCGAGGAGGGGATGGCGCCACCTCCTCACCACCACTACTCCAGTCCAACAGCTCTTGAACAATCTTAGACGCGGTTCCCGACACCGGCCCACCATGCCCTTCCTGATGGGTATCAGACTGGGGCTGCTCCATCCTCCCAAAAGATCTGCCCCCCACAGGCAAACCCGGAAAACTCAAAGTGCCCCCAAAACCACTCAACATATCAGTCCCCTTGATAGGCGTAACCCTGCCCGCATCACGAACCCCCTCTGCCCAGGAAGGAAAAACATCCAGCCCCTCCCAAGACCTAGCACCCACCTGCCTACTGCCACTCCCTTGCAAAGAGGAAAAAACATTAACACCCACAGAAGGCTCAATGAACCCCATGCCTGACCCACAGACATCTGCAGGAGTACACAACAAACCACGACCAGCCTCCTGCCCCTGTAACCCTGCCCCCACCCTCCTTTCCACCTGCGCCCACTCTCCCTCCCCCACAGAACCACTGAGCACCGAAAGCACCTCCCCACGGGTTGAAACAGGGGGGGAAAACAACAGGGGGCTAAACGGCACAAATGCAGTCCCAGACACCAACAGCCCAGACTGCACCCCATCACGGTCAACATCACTGCGAGGCGCATGTTCCCCAGAAACTCGAGCTGGCGTCGAAAAACGATCACCACCAGCCCCTGTACTCGAATCCAGTATTGTCACCTGTTCAATAACCCTCTGAGCCCCCAAGCCTGACTGTTCAATAAATTGGCCAACCGGCACTTCAGCCGGCAACACACCCTCACCGTCAGCGCGAGGCGCGAGAATTTCAATGTGCGCATGCGCGCCAACCGCCGGCGCGTCTCCCAACGGCTCCCCGTCAGGAAAAACGGAGGCAGAAGCAGAGCGCTTCCTGCCTCCTCGCTTAACGGCCCGCTTGCCTCTTGCAGCGGGGACCGAAAGCGACCTCACCGGCAGCCCCACAGTCACCAGAGGAGCCGACGCCCCTCCCTCCCCCACTCCCGCCTCGCACAACACAACCGCCCCAGCCTTCAACGGCCTAACATTATCCTGGGCCGCCCTCCTAGAGCGCGGGCGGCCCCTCTCACTTACCGCCTCCCTCCGGGACCTCATCGGAGAAAATCAAGCCGCCACCACCGCAGCAACGTGGGCAGAGGCCTGCCGCTGAGGCCGCGACGGCCCAGCCACATCCCCTAACACGAGGTCCAAGCGCCCAGCCTCGCTCAAGAGGCGGATTGCCTCCAACACGCGATAGTCCTCTCCCGACATACCAAAAAGCACCAAAAACACGCACACAAAATTTTTAACTAAATTATCTAATGAGCTCCCGGCCACCAGGTCATTCAGCCTAAAATGGTGGCCGGGGGGCGGAGACAGGGCAATATATATATTTGGGCTCCCCTAGTAGTAACCAGGGAAGCCCAAAAGGAGCCCAATGTAGGTGCTCCGCAATCACCCCCCCACTAGCCCCTCCCAAACAGCCCGGGGGGGACCTCCCTGCGGTCGGCTGCCCCCCCCCAAGCCCCCCTTAGAGCGGCTCCAGCGCATTTAATAGCGCAAAAGTTAATTCTTGCTGCTGCAGCTCTAATCCGGAACCACAGTCTCGCCCGGCGTCTGCAGCAGGCTTCCCCAGCGTTGCTCACTCCAGCTCCAGCCACCGCCTTCACCACCGTCTCGGCCGTCTCCACGCCCATTCGGCACTCCTCAGGTTCCTACTGCCCTGGACTCAGGCAGCACCACCGAAGAAAAAAAAAAGGAGACATACGAATAAAGAATATACTACATGTAAAGGGTGCTGCATTACTTCGGTGTTCTCACTGTTTTTCCTGATAAAATCGTGATAAAATCCAGCGTCGGAAGGACGCGAACATGACTAGGATCTCCCAATTGGAACGGAACTCCCACAGCCGAGGTCAACCAGTCGCCATGTTCCCTTCTCTCCGTAACTTGTAGACTTGTACTATTGTTATATTACGTAATTCCCTTGTGTTTCCCTTATGGTTCTGCCCTTTTTCTTCCTTCCATTGTTCTCCTCTTGCACTTGTCACACTTTGTATGTGCTAACATGCCACTGTCGGTTACTGCTGATAGTTGGAATGTAATGCAAAGGACTTGGTTTCGACAGCTGCTGTGGCATAGATGCTGTTGCTGTGCCAATAAAATTCCTTCTTTCTAAAAGTACGGCAATTGGTTCTTCGTAATAGTTAGTTATGTTTTTGTTGTTTAGAGGGTATTCTGGATAAGAAAACGTATGGACGCACACATATCTTGGATTCCACTACCAGTCAAGTGATGTCACCATACTTAATTCATATCTTTAAGACAGGTCCTTTCTACCATATTTTACTTTTCCTTCTCTTTAATTCTTAGATACTGAGCTCTCTTGCTTTCATCCTGATGATGACCTTACATTAAACAAGTTTGGAAACACCATCGACAATAGACTTATGTAGATCTCTTACTTGCTGTTTAAGTAACCAAAAAGGTATTTCTAATTGTGATGTGCTTTGCTTTTACATCTCCACATGTCACTGCACTTTTCTTCATCACATGCATGACCACTGGATCTTTTCACCAGAAATAATTAAGACTGTAATAATGCAATGAACAAATTAATTGCATAAATAAACTCTTCACTGTGTGCACAGTATATATAGCTACACTCTCAGTCTTCTACTATGGGAAGTGAGTCCTTTATTGTTTATCACAGAGGTTAAAGTCTTAGCAAACTATTGTTTTCAAATATAGTATACACCCCATGTGCTATAATATTCATAGGGTCACACTTGTTATTTATATATATATATATAACTGGGTTCCCCTGGATCACATACTGGAAAGATTTACCAAGGTTAGTAGGGTTCTCTGATTGGTGGGCAAATGCAAGCTCAAATACTCATTGATTCCTCCTTGAAACAGAGAAGAAATATAGGCTTATTAGATATAATTGTGACAGATTAGGGTAAACTGGGTACACAGATTCATGAATGCCACACCACTTATTGACCCTGGGCGTCTAGTTGTTAGAAATGCCTAGTATTAAAAAGGTTCCCTAGGTAGCCATTTTTCAAGGGAATGAAGGTTTGTTAGTATAGTTGTGACGTTAGCTGGGCATTCTAGTCATGTGACACAAAACTATGGAAACTCCAGACAATTTCAAAACTGCTACCATCCTGCCTCCTAAAATGTACCTGCATGAAAATAGTTCCATACCTTGTCAGTGGACTCATTGCATATGACGGGAATGGACCAACACAGTGACCACGTGAAGACTGCATTAACATTGTTAAACACGGTCGCAGTTTTGTTGGGTATGGTACACCCAACCACACTTGGGGGGCACCGTTATTTTATATTGTAGCAAGACATTTGACATTCTGAGGATGGTCAGGGGTTTTCTGTCACATAAATATGAGCAACTTGAGTATTTCGTTTGGTCCTTGACATTTACAGTGTATTTTCAGCAAACACAGGTGATGACATATAAGAAATCTACGTTATCCTTGATTTTTCCGGAGCTGTAATTTTCTTTAATACTTAAGATTGATGGGGGTCTCTGGCGTTCAGCCAACCACAGGCCCAAATACTGCAGTCGTACACAATACGAATTCATAGGCCGTTTTGTAAGAAAATCTGATGCAATCCATGTAAGTCTTACAACACTGAATGCCTCTTCATCTCTAGTCTTCGGAAATTCTAGGGGTTGGAAAACACTGCGGACATTTCTCATGGAAAGTGAGAGGACATTCTGTTTTTGTAGCAAAGTTTCATTTTTTTCCGTGCATTCTAAGGTGTTACAAACTGGTGAAATCCCCACAATACACAACACACCTAATGTCCCATTGTTTCTGGGTTTTAGAAATGCTTAGGTTGGTAGTTTGCTTACAGACAGTGAGTCCAAATAAAGCAACTACACACATTCAAAAACATGCTTTATGGGAATATATTTTGAAGTTTTTTCTTCACTTGGCCTCTGGCCTATCCTGTCTCTGATATTAGGCCAGTCCAAACACGCAGAGTACTATTCTCCTTGATAAGTATTGGAAACTCTGGGTGGTAGAACATTTTGCATTTCGCACATAATCCTGAAAATGTCTTCACAGATAAAAGAGAAAATTCAGGGGCATATTAGCTAGGGCATCTTAGCCGCTTTAGAGGCACTTTTTGGTGCTAAAGCGGCAATATTTTAATCACCCTATCAGCAAGCTGTCGCTAACAGCTGTTAGCGACAGCTTTCTGGCGAAAGCAACCGTTTTGGGGGCCGCTTTGGATGTGAGCGATATTTATCGTTAATGACATGCAAAGTAGGAGTTCCCGACCAAAAGACCATGGAAACAGTCGCTAACAGACCTAACGCCTATTAGCAATGAGGCCCCGGCCCCGGATAGCGATGTAAAAAGTTGCACTAACCGGGGTTATTGCAGGAATTTTTACACCTGCTAAAATCCTGACTTAACCATTATTCTCAATAAAGCGTGGATTCTAAGGCTGAATCCTCCCCTGCCTATTAGCAAGCTTTACGTTAGCGATAAAAGTTTTATCGCTGTTTTACTTGTGTTTTTGTTGAATTTCACCGCTATCGCTGGATCTTTTATCGCCTTGGAGAAAAAAGTTGGTAATAACGCGCTATCTCTGCGATAAAATCCAGCGATAGACAGCGATAAAAAAAAATGCGCTAAGTGCGATATTTATCACACGCCCTTGTTAATATGCCCCAAAGTTTTTTGTCAACATAGACACATCCAAGAAAATCACAACACCATGATCTCTCTACCTCTGATAAATGTATTAGGTAGATTTCACTGAGTGCTGACTGACCCTGGGCCACAATCACAGAAAGAAATTCTGGAATGGAATCTTGAAGCAGTTTTTCTACTTAATACTTTGGGAGTTTCTGGTCCTGAGCATAAAGCTAGAGCCACCAAAATATGTGTAGTAGGGGTGTGGGAAATTAACATAATTTGCTTTTGTATATTTGTGTGAAATTGCAAGAAAATTATGCATAATTATATGAAGTGCAAAGCCTTCATTTATTGCTATAGTTTAGTGGCATTGTCTCAAATGTTGACACAGATACATTTTGTGCGAACAAATAGGGTGAAAAACAATTGCTAGAAGCGTGTTCTGGTGGTTCATATTTCTCTTTGCTCCTGTGCTACATTGTTGCCATGAATGTTGTTGGCATAATGCCATAATTTTGTGAATTTCGAGTTGGAAGTGATAAGGAGAAACTCCCCAAATTACACAAATTACCTCATATTAATTTTTCATTTTGCCATGCCCTCATTTGGGGTTCTATTTTATTCAGGGAGGAGTTAGAATGATAGATTGCAGAACAATTGACATTCACCACAAACTGACAACATTCTTGGCTCCCAAAGATAAGTGTGTGGGGTTGCAATGTTTCTTTTGGTTACAGATGCCCCTGGGACAAGTATTGCAGGCAATCACCACCACAAAAGTAAATCTCATCCAAATAGCATGTCCTCCCTTTACTTGGTTGAGTCTTTGTGCATTTTGATGTCCTAAACGATAGTTACTCATATATGTATGGTGCAGTTTTTATCAAGAGAAGCATAGTCAAATTCCAGAACATTCCGTCATAGAAAGTTGGGGAAATTACTTTTGCAGCAATTTCTGATGTTGTATATCATTTTAAGGATAATATGTTATAGCATTCTCACAAGATACACCACTTTTGTCTATCTTGGTGTTTGGATTACATACAATTGTAGCGTTGGAGGGTTTCCTTGAGTGTCAGTAGAACTGATGAGATATCCTGTACCTATGCATCTCCCAAAAATGGAAATGGAAAGGAAGTTTGAAACTCTTTTCTTACTCACATTTGTTATCTAGTGCTGTTTTGGATGATAGATCCACACATGAAATATTGTTTTGCTGCAGAAAAGTATAGGAGAACTGTGTGCTAGATTCTTTGCTATTCAATGTAAATTCCCTCCCCTGGTTCCCTAGTATTCAGAAATATCAGGGTGCCAGATGAATACAAGCCTAGATATTCAATTAATCAGGGATCTGTAGAGTGCAGTACTCACCTGTGAGGATCTCAAGGCGCTAGGAGGTTAAGGGTTTCAGCCAGTTCCGGACATTGGAAGAGCCAGCTCTTAAGGCTCCTTCTTAATGCTTAGTTAGTTAGTTAGTTATATAAGCTTATATAGCGCCTGGTTACTCTGTACTAGTGTTTCCCCGCGCTGCCGACTGCTCTTGGAAAGTGAACTGCTGCAAAAGGAGACCCCTAAGCCTGCCCTAGCAAGCCAAGCCCTAATCTTTGGGGAACAGGAATGTTTTCAGTTTTCTTCGGAACTTGAGCTCAGTATTCTTCAGTCGTAGTTCCAGGGGGAGTTTGTTCCAGCCCTGGGCTGCCAGGACCCGGAAGGAGTTGCCACCCATTCTGACTCTCCTGAACTTGGGCACCTCCACCCTTCCTGTCCCGATGGTATGGTGCAAGCAGGTTGTGCAGGAAGGAGGGGCCTTTCCCCTGCAGAATCCGGTGGCCAATGCAGAGTGTTTTAAAAGCCACACGTTCTCTGATTGGAAGCCAGTGCAGGGTACTCAGCGCTCTCTTAGAGGCGGCTCTCCTAGGCAGCATCAGGACTATGCGTGCAGCCGTGTTCTGCAGGTTCTGCAGCCTTTTTAAGCATCTGACATTGGCTCACAGGCATACGACATTGCCATCGTCCAGCCTGGATGTAATCAGTGCATGTACCATGGTCTTTCTGGCAGTCATGGGCAGATAGTCCAGCGTCTTCTTCAGGACCCTCATAGTGGTGAAGCATGTGCCTGCCACGCGTTTGGTGTGGTAGTCGAAAGAGATCTTATTATCGATCCACATCCCCAGATTTCTTACTTGGTTACTGGGTTGAGGTAGAGGACCCAGTTCATTTGGCCACCATGCCAAAGTCCACACTGATTGGTCTTTGCCCACTACTAAGACCTCTGTCTTATTTCCGTTTAATTTAAGACAGTTGTCGACCATCCATAATGCCAATGCCTGCAGTCAAGAGCGAAAATTGTGCGCTGCCTGTTCTTTCGGCTGGGATAGGGCCACCACCAATTAAGTGTCATCTGTATATGTCACTACTTCTAGCCCATACTTTTCCACTATCTTGGCCACAGGAGAGACGTAAAGATTAAAGAGGGTAGGGCTTAGGCTGGACCCTTGGGGTACCCCCTGCTTCAGGCGATGGGATCAGATAGAAAAGCACCCTGTGCAACCTGGAAGGTGCGGTCCCGCAAGAAAGACTCCAGCCATTTCCATGCCCTCTCAACTACTCCTCCCCTCCTGAGACACTGTAGTAGTGTGTGATGGGCCACAGTGTCGAATGCGGCGCTGAGATCGAGTAGGATCAGCGCCGCCATGTGGCCATCATACGCGTGTTTCTGCAGGGTCTTAGTGGCTCACAGTAGTGCTGACTCAGTGGAGTGAAATGCACGGAAACCCGACTGGGTGGCATGGAGCAGTTGGTTGGTCTCGATGTGCGCAGTCAACTGCGCATTGACCGCCTTCTCCGCAATTTTGGCCATATAGGGTAGGAGAGAGATAGGACGCAGGTTCTCCATTTGCGCCATGGCAATGTTAGGTTTTTTTTTTCAGGGGCAGTACCACGGCCTCCTTCCAAACTTTAGGGACCCTCCCTTCTTTGTTGGAAAACTCTAGCAGATAGCTGATATAGGGCTCCACGCCTCCACGCTACCACGCAGTGTGTTGGGGGTCGCTGGGTCTTTCGGGTAGCCTGACCTGATACTGCCTGCTATGGCGCAGATGTCCTCGCGAGAGGGAGCAGTAAAGGTTTTGAGGCAGTCCGTGCTGGCTACCGTGGTGGCCATATCACTTCCCGAGGGGCCTTCTCTGGCCGAGGCCGGGAATGAGGAGTAGATCCTCTCTTTTTGTGAGAAGAATTGAGCTATTATATTGCACAACTAAAGTGACCCACTCACCGGGGCCGTCGAGCTCTCGAGATTGGAAATCTCTTTATAGATGGAAAATAACTCCTTAGCAGAGTTGTCCGCTCCCTCTATCTTGCTACAACAATAGGATTTGGTTGTTTTTCTAATTAATGCATGATATTCTCTCAGCATGTTTTTATAGGCTTCCTTGTCTCCCTCGGCATACCCTCTCCTCCATTGCCTCTCAAAACGTGGGTGGGCCTTCATCTGATGTGAGGAGGAGTTCATTCCAGATCTTGGCCACGATGTTGGGAATGGATCTACTTCCTGGTCTGGCTCTGTGGATGCCAGAGATTTTGGCCAAGGCTAGGTCAGCGGAGCGGAGGTTTCTCTTGGGGGTATAGAAGTAGATACTTTTGTTGAGGTATTGGGGTCCGGTGTTGTGGCGGGCTTTGTAGGCATGTGTGAGCAGCTTGAAGGTCACTCTTTTTTTCATGGGGAGACAGTTGAGGTCTCAGAGGTGCTGGGCGATGTGGTCTTGTCGTGGGATGCTGAGGATGAGTCTGGCTGCGATGTTCTGGACAGTCTGGAGTTTGTGGAGTAGAGATTTGTTGTTTCCGGCATAGAGGGCGTATTTGTAGTCCAGCCTGCTGGTGATGAGCGCATGGGTGACGTTCTTCCTGGATTCGGAGGATCCATTTGAAGGTCTTTCGAAATATGCGTATGGTTTTGAAGCTTGTGGAGGATATGGAGTTGATCTGTGGGTTCATAGGGAGGGAGGAGTCAAATATGATACAGAGGTAGCACGCATGGTTAATGGGTGTGGGAGAGTTGTCGAAGGTGGGGGCCAAGAGATGTCATCCCACACAGAAGTGGTGGATCCGAGGATGAGGCCTTCCATTTTCTTCGAGTTGAGCTTCAGGCAGCTGCTGCTCACGTCCTTCATTCCTTCCTGAAATTTGTGCATGATGATGTTGGGCTCCTCGGTGAGGGAAAGGATAAGCTGGGTGTTGTCGGTGTAGGATACTATGCTGAGTCCGTGTTTTCAGATGATGGTTACTAGGGGGGCCATGTAGATTTTGAAGAGTGTGGGGCTGAGTGAGGATCCTTGGGGTACTCCGGATCTGATCTCTGTGGTTTCAGAGAGGAAGGGCGGGAGTCTTTTTCTTTGAGTTTGGCCGGCGAGGAAGGAGCGGATCCAGTCTAGGGTTATCCCCTGTATGCCAGTGTCGTGGAGTCTGGCGGCTAGTGTGTGGTGGGACACAGTGTTGAAGGCTGATGAGAAGTGTAGTAGAATGAGATCTGCAATGTGGGCTTGGTCTAGGAGAGTGCAGATGTTCTAGGTGGTGGCTGGGAGGGTGGAGGGCGGTCTCGGTGCTGTGGTTGCTGCAGAAGCCGGATTGAGAAGTGTAGAGAATGTTGTTGGATTCTCAGTGACTTTGGCAGCAAAGGAGAAGAGAGAGATGGGCCTGTTGTTCTTGAGGTCCGTCGGGTCTGCAGAGGGCTTCTTGAGTAGGGGTTTGATTTCTGCGTGTTTCCTGTCATCGAAAAATGTGCTTGTTTTGAGTGTGCAGTCGTTTTTCCACCATAGATCTGGTGCGATGAGGGAGGCGGCCCTTTGGAATATGTGTGGCGGGCAGGGGCCAGTGGGTGCTCCAGAGTGCATGCTCCTCATGGTCTTTGCAGTGTTTTCTGTGGTGACAGGGGTCCAGGTGAGGATGGTCGGCTGGGTGGCATTGCTGATGGAAGGTGTTGGGTGGGTGCCTTGGTCATGTTCGTTGAAGTTGTCGTAGAGTGCCCTGATCATGTGGTGGAAGAAGGAGCCAAATTTGTTGCAGAGGTCCTGGGTGAGAGGGAAGTCATAGATATCGCTATGGGGTCTGGTGAATTCTGGTATTATGTTGAAGAGTTCCTTGGAGTTGAGGGAGTTGGAGAGGATTTTGTCCCGGATAAAGTTCCTCTTCGTATATCTCATGACTTGGTGGTGTGCTGTTGTGCTAGTACTGTAGCCGGTGAGTGCTTCAGAGGTTTTGCAGTTTCTCCATGCTTTCTCGAGTCGTCAGCAAGAGCGTTTGGATTCTCAGAGGGTCATGGTGAAGCAGGTGGCTTTCTTGGGGTGCTATCTGTCAGAGTACTGAAAAGGTGCGAGCATGTTGGTGCGGTTGGCGATCCATTTGTGGAGTTTGTTGGCTGTAAAGTTGGAGTCTGTCATGGTAGGGGGAGTGCCACTGAGGGCAGAGGTGAGGTGAGGTGATCTTGCTATCATTTCTGCATGAGGCGTGGATCTGGCTTGTGTGTGATGGGTTCTGAGAAGGTGATACTGCCACTACCAAATCCAAAAAAAGGCTTTTTATAGCAATGAATAAACTTAAGCATTTTCAACATAAATCAGCATATGGGCCCATAAACATCACTCACATAATCCATTTACATTTTTCATGTCACACATCACTGAGTACAGATACAATGCAGTAGTAAGTGCAACATTGCATTTATGTGCAACAGACTTTAGGGGAAAATAAATACAAAGAAAATATCTAATAGTAAAATATTATATTCGGAGTAAAGGTGTATGATCATAAATGCTGCATTAAAAACACTCAAGTGCAAGCCAAAGCCTTCAGTCCCCAGGTATGATAGAGATCTTGCTAATAAAAAATTATCCATCAACGGACAAAAAAGAAAATGGAAGAACAACAGAACTCAAGAGGATCTTAGAATACTAAAATTCCTCTACACAACATACAGTTAGCTCATCAGATCTGCCAAATAATTATAACAACACCATCCACGAAACAACCAAAAGAAGCAGAAAGAAATTGGAAAACAGCCAAGCACTGAATCAATCCCTTGCCAGACCAACCTATTTGTCACAGCATCAACCTCTAATTGAGTAGAAAAATACAGAAGATCCACAAGCACACCAATAGCAAGCCTGATTCATCTCAAAATGCCCATATATTCCTGTAAATGTCTCCAATGGTCTCTCTACAAAGCCCTATCTCTCGCATATCTCCTCAAGATAATCAACTCCCTAAGGACCACTTCTAACAAAGTTGTCTTACTATCATCCTGCATCAAAGCTCACTTTGGGGATAACCCACAATTTCAACTCACCATCGTCAATGTCTCCCTTACTCAAATAATCTTTGCAGAAGCTCTCCTAACAGACCAGATCCACCCAATCCTAAAAAAAAATTCTAGACCTGTAGTCAGGTTCAAGTCCAGAAACGTTTTGATGCTAACCATCTTCTGCATGCCTATCAGTCTTGATTCAGATCACAGTGGAGCAGGAGACTGTTCCCTTGCAAATCATATGCAATGCCCTCCAGACCACAGATGAAAATGACACCTGTCTCCTGATAGTGCTGAACTTCTCATTTGCTTTCGTACAGTCAACCATCTCTTTTTATTTTTTTTATTTTTTAGTCCTCATCACCAAACCCCCCTTTTACCTGGTCAAAAATATTACCTGCACAAACACTTCAACACCGCCAAAATGTAGGCTCATACACTTTGAGAAAGTAGGTTTTTCCTCTATCTCTTGGCTTATCACAAGCAAATCTCCAGGTGGGCACTAACCTTGATTTCTTTCTTGATAATGTCTGATATAGCTGAAATTGCATCCCCAGAATACTTTCAATTCAGAGCATTCTAGAAATATGTGAAGATTATCCACCCTGGCGAAGTTGCACCTCTTACAGCAACTTTCAGACGTACAAGTGATCTTCATGAATTTAAACGTAGTTCAGTAAGCCCTTTGTAATATAAACCGATGATCTATTTTAAGTACAGCAGAACTGACCACATTATATAAAGTACAAAAGGATACTTGCCATAATGTTTCCAACTAGTTGCTCGGCAAGCATCTGTACCAAACAATATATATTTTGCAAACCCGACATAGCATTCAGCTACAACCTAATTTTAAAATATTGCCATCCAACAGGGCACCCCATTTTTTAGCCCCAGTGAGATGCAACGCAGCATATAAATTGTCTTGCAAGCATTCCTTGGTGCAACGTTAATCCCAAATTGTTAGGAAATACCCAAGAAAGTCTGCTGCAAGCGTCACAGAATGAACTTCCCTTGCTCCTCCCTCCCTGCATGAGGCTGATGGTGGCGGCGGCTGCAGTTAGCGGGAGCGTTTCTGGCGTGCCTCGAGTTGTTTAAGCCGGCAAAGCATCGGAAGAAAATCCGCCGTGTATCTGGGCTCTCTCTATTTGACTTTGAGCGCTGGCATCTGACGCTTCGATTTTGACTGACTGCCTGGTGTTTCTCCTACGCTGCAGAGCTGTCACCTTTGCAACTCAGCTCCTTAACCCTGACGGCAGAATCGGCTGCGGCATTTAGCACCCGATATCTTGGAGCTTTCTGTTTGCCGGCGGACAGTGTTTCCTTCAATTCGGACTTCGGACTTCTAATTTCAATTTCATATTTGGTGGAGTCGGGGCTGTGGAAGGCGCCTAAATCAGCGGCAGAGCTGTAATCTGTGAGCAGCGAGCGGCGAGTGGCGAAGTTCCGGAATTTGTGTTATTTATGGTTGGGAGAGAATACTCTTGTGCAAAGCTGACTGAGGAGCCATACATGCCGTGAGGGGAACGGCCAAGCAGACACTGAGGCAGAACACACTCACGCAGCACCTGGGACATCGGTGCCGCCGGGACCACATTTCCCAGGTCCCTCGGCGGTCGCGGCGAGAGTGACGCTGACAGAGCGCCCGGAGGCACCGTAAAGCTGAGGAGTGCCTCTCGCCCCCGGTACTCGCGCGCGGGACGCACCGAGCTAAGCCCGGGCAAAGGGCGGGCCCTCTGTGGCCCTCAGAGGCCTGAAGAGACTGGACTGGGCAACGGACTATGGTCGGAAAGTAAAGACCTCTTTTATTCTATATTTTGGCGTCCTTAAGTTTATCTTGTGTGATTTTTATAAGTTTCAAGCCCCATTGTTTCCTCGCCTTGTTGACTACTAGTAGTTTTAACTACTAGTGTATCAGGCTAGTTGTGTTTCTGGAAGTGTTCAATTAGGTAGATAGTAGATAGTAGTTAGCCAATACTGTTCTTCGCCTGGTTCATATCTTCATCACGCTGTGTAACTATGTCTATTGGTAAAAATACCAGCTAAGGTCCAGGAGGATCTACGCTTGACAACTACCTAGTAAAAGTGGTCTCTAAGATTAATAGTGATCGGAGAGCCTCACTAGGGAAATCTAGCTCTTCAGGGCTATTGCTCCCTAGCTCCCCCTCTGATACAATAGTGACCCCCTTGAGGCAACTGCCGATTCAGGAAGCAGCGGAATGGTCATGACAGTCGCCCAGGTACACCCTCCGTCATCAGAACTAATTCCTGATATTGTTCCGAGTCCTGTTGTTTCACCCGGGCAAGATGAGAACCACTCCAAACTAGTAAGAGCAGTCAGGGCCTGTAGGACAGTGCCAACTAAACGGGGTGGTGGGAGGCCAAGAAAGGTATTAGAGAGCAAGTTATCCCCTCGCAAAAATAAAGGCAAAGATGGGGGAGTTGAATCGCCGGATACTGCTGTATGCTGTAGTAACAACATGGAACAATTTGAACTCTTACTGGGTGCTTTTGAGGCCAAACTAGAGACAAAAATGGTAGAAATCATTTCCCCATTGCTGGATAAAATAGTTGCTCTCACCTCAGAATTTGATAGACTGACGGCTCTTGTAAAAACACAGCCTATTCCAGTTGATGTGGGTAGGTCTGCAGATAAACCCCCTGTTAAGGGGCAGCATCAGGATGGAAATAGCCCTGTACATTTATTGCAACGAGTAGAAATTCACCGTAAAGAGAAGCCCATACAAACTCAGATACCCTTAGTTAATCAAGGGCCCACTGGTTACAAAAAACCTGATTCCATTGCTACAGAGCCAAATGATAGCCAAAATCTTACAATCGACCTCCCCCCTGAGGCTGCGCCCTTTGTATGTATACTTTCAGGGGTTCCTGTACTCAAACAAAGAAAAACAGAAGGCTATCAAGAGTTAAAAAACAAAGTAGCCTTCTGGCTTTCCAAGAATAGACCCCTACCTCCTACCATAGATGGCTGAATCCTAAATGTTCGAAGGGTGGGGTGGCTCGGCCACATGACTAAAGATATATCAGGTGATCTGGTCATTGTTAATTTTTGGAGTACCCATGTAATTCCATTCCTCAGAGGCTGGTGTCCACAAGGTGGTGATGGCCTGATTGTAACGTGGGAACTCGCTGACTTTTATCCTAAAGCCCGCCCTAGCACTAATGTGACACCTTTGCTATCCAGGCCTAACAATATCCCTCCTCTGGGTCGGACCAACCAGTTAAGCATTGAGTCTTTGATCTCCGCTGGGAGATATGCTCCTCTGTCTAATCTTGATGAAAATGATTGACTCATTGCTGGGCAGGTTTTATGTAATACAGGGGAAAAGAGGGGCTCTGCACTAGCTGATATAGGTACGGAGGTTTTTTCCATTGCTCAGTGTTCTGTACCTAGTAATAGTGTTAGTTCAACAACGGCACTAGATAATATCTCATCCATCCCCTCAGCTACTGCGCCAGCCCAGCTTGCGGTAATAAACCCTCATTTGCTGGACTCCAACTACACTAAGTGTGCAGGTTGGAACATAGCCGGGCTAGAGTCTCGCTTATGCATCCCTGACTGGGTGGACTTTATAGATCAAGGGAATGTTTGGTCCTTTCAAGAAACATGGGCACTTTTGCCGGTGTTCAGGGTGGGGTTTTTAAATTTCAGTAAACCCGCTACAAAAGGACTCAAAGGGCGCCCGTTGGAGGGCTGACAACATGGGTTCGCCAATGTGAGGGTGTATGGGCTGAGGAAGTTGCCATAGATAGTCCAGATATATTAATAATTAGGATTAGATCCTCTGAAGGCTTAAATATCCTTTTAGTTAATATTTATGTTAGGGGCCTCCAGGGTGGTAGGGTTTCACCCACCCATCTCCTCCTGGACGACTTCCTCTCTAGAGTATCTGAAGAGGGGCATATGGTCGTGTTGGGGGACTTTAATACATGCTTTGAGCCCCTGGGTATTGAAGATGGTTCCCTTACAGAGGATGAAGATGTGTCGTGGGGAATACCACAGCTCGAGTTAACACCAATTGGAAAATGGTCTTGCTCCGCCACATTAATCAAGGGGTTGTGCCTAGATTTGGGCCTGAGAGCAACTAATGGTAGGGTTAGATCTGATAGGATGGGTAGGCACACATTCAATAACGGCAGACACAGTAGTCGTATCGACTATATCTTAGTTGATGTGCGCCTGTGGGCTGCAGTTATTATTATTATTATTATTATATTTCTTATATAGCGCCAGAATCGACCCCCGAAGGGGTATCTCCGCGCTTGCCTTGGGAACCCGTCCTGGTTTTTCCCTGTGAGATAGCCCCTACAGGGCATCCCCAAGGTGAAAGCCAGGCATCCCGCCGCGGGGGGGGGCGTTGTGGAGATTAAGCAAGCTTAATGCCCAGAGTTAAAGAGTGTGAACCCATGATTAGGTCAGGCACCGAAGCGAGAATTATCGAGTCCATGGACATTTGAGCTCAAGACCCTGCCGCATCGGGAATTGCACCCTGGTCCGGGTCTGACCTCTGCTTCAGGGTCTGTCTGCTCTAACCAGTGAGCCACACTTCTCCATATCTTGTTGATACGGAAATTATGGAACGCCCGGAAAGTGATCATGACCCGCTTGTATTGGCTTTAAGGGATTTTAGCTTTCAGAGGATCAAGAGTTGTGAAACAAAAGTAGTCCCAGCTGACATTTCCCTAAGTAATGATATGAGAAGGGTGCGTTGGCCTAAAATTGCTGTGGATGAAGGGGCAAAAAAGGAGATTAGAACTTTAGTGTCCAGCTCTTTGGAGCTTTTGGCTAAGGTCCCCATTTGACCTCGTTCCTAGGGCCAAGCTATGGGAATGTCTATTGAAAATGGGAATGCCTGCTGTTCTTGTGCGACTCTTAGTGAATTTACATGCCCACACCTACGCACAAGTACGTTGGGGTAAGCCCGGGGAGGTTACGGATAGATTTCCAGTTGACAAAGGTGTTAGACAAGGGTGTGTCCTGGCCCCTACTTTGTTTTCTCTATTTATTAATGGGGTCACCAATTATTTTGTGAACCACCCCACGGATGCTCCTACACTGGCGGGGATGAAAGTACCTCTGCTCATGTTCGCGGACTACACCCTGTTAATATCTAAGACGAGGCAGGGTCTCCAGCAGGCCCTGTCAAGATTTGAGCTGTTTTGCCGCGAACATGAGCTGGAGGTTAACGTGTCCAAAACAAAGTTTATGGTGCTGAGAGGACCAACTCCAATTGCTGCCAGGGTTACAATGGATGGTACCACCCTCGAGCAGACTAAGTTATTCACATACTTAGGTGTCACTTTTAGTGAAAACCTTAGTTGGAAACCGCAAGTCGAGCTCCTGGCACTTAAACATGTGCAAATAAGAGGGGCCCTCCTCAAAGAACATAAAAGTTCTTACACCCAGCCAATGTCCCCGCTCATGAAAATTTATGGCATAAAAATGTTACCCTCTGTTTTGTATGGAGCAGAGCTTTGGGGGTATAGTAATCTGGATCCCCTAAAGGTAGCCCAAAATAAATTCCTCAGGGCGGCGATTGGTTTACCAAAATCCACTCCACGTACCCCGCTCCTGTACGATTGAGGGTGTCAACCAGTGGAAGACCTAGCAAGATTCAGACCCCTAGCATTTTGGCGGCGTCTGTGGACCACACCAAAGCTTTTGCTTTATGCCAAGAGGTAAGGGATTCCCTGGGCTCTGACAATAAAGGATGGTTCAAAGGGGTAAGATCTACTCTCTGCGCCATGGGACTTGGTGAACTATGGCATAACCCTGACTCGGCCACATTCCCTCCCAAAAAAGAGCTGAGAAATCTTTACTGGGAATGGGTTGTTGGTAAAAGACATTCGGAATTGACAGGAAGTTCCCTTACAACGACATTCGTTCTTCTGAATGATGTCTCTTCCCTTGAAAAGTACTGGGATGTCATCACCAAGCCCCTGGATCGCAAACTATTCCATCAACTGAGAGTTGGCTCGCTACCACTGAGGTGCCTAACTACATCATGGGGTAAGGGAGGGCCAGAGCACTGCCCACTGTGTATCAGGCAGGGTGAAAGTGTGTGTCATTTTCTCTTTGTATGCCCCCTGTATATTGCCCCTAGAAAAAAGTGGCTACGGCCATTATGTAGAAGTTTGGGCACTCGTTCAGCATCTACAGCCTGTAGAATTTTAAAATCAGATCTATCGCCCCTGATAGTAATAGGGGTTGCTAAATACCTTGGTTGGGCTTGGATACTACGCTCAAGGTTGATTAATTTGCATCAGAGTTCCAGTTAAATAATCTACAAGGTCCAAGTTAGACAGTGATATCCTGTAATAACTGTTTTTTACTATGTTGAACTTTTTAAATTTGTAAATGAATTCATGTATAGTGATTTAATTCTGTCTTAGTTATGTTTTTAACTTTATATTAAATTATTTTTTTAATAACTATGCTTGCACTTTAGAAAATGAGATATAATGTTGGATGTGTAGCATGTCTTTTAAGATGAACAATCGAATAAAGACTTCTTTTGACTTGACTTGTTAATCCCAAATTGGTGCATATAAAGAAAAATATGATACAGACCATATTTTGCAAACCAAATCCAAAAGGTTACTATAATATTCATCCTCACCTTTTTGTAATTTAAGGATCCCCAACCTTATGCAGATAACCAACTTCATCAGATTGAGATCCCAGCATGGCCCGAAGCATCCTGCCTATATGCTCATTTCCCAAGCCTAGCAATGTATTTAATAGAACAATAAAATCTCAAGTTGAAATTCCTTACAATAGAGTTGGATATCTGGCAACTGTAAACTCCACTTCCGAAGCTTCTGTCTTAACTTCTTCCTTGATATCCTAGCTCCGCTTGACTCTCAGGTAAAGCTGTTAATGCTTCAGTTATTGTTTCTATTAAACATTTTAAAAATGTTAATGTGATGCAATTAAAAAGAAATGTGAGCTTAGGGAGAATACTCATTTTAATCAAATTGACACCATTATGTTGTGAGGGATAGGTTTTGCAATATTTTGAGGGCTTTGTTAATCTCTTTAAAACCTTTAACTAGATTAACCTCTGTTATAACAACTAGTTTTCGTTTAACCAGGATACCTGGAAAGCACGATTCCTCTTTATTTGCAATATTCGGCATGTCTAAGTTCCGCACCATTATCTTGGTTTTATCATGTTTACAAGCATAACCTGAGATCACCCCAAACTGATTAGGCAATTCCTCAAGCCTGTGCAAGGTGGTACTGGCTCAGACGTATATCATATCAAATCATCCCCATCAAGACATATCTTCTTTGAATCTCCAAGTGTTAATGGGTACCTCTATTTACAGGGAAGTAGTCTGCTGAATCTCCATATATAGTTAAGGAATGTCAAACCTCTCTAGACAAAGCAGCAGATAAGCACAATTAACCCAGTAGAATGCCTTGGCCACATTGAAAGTAAGTTATGCTAAAGTAGGGTTGCTGGCAATTGCCAAATTAATAGAGCATTTAACAAGAGGGCTAAGTTGTGCATAAAACCCTTCTGATCCTGATGGATAACTTCATTTACAAGCAGTGCTAGCCTCTTTGCCAGAATTTAGATGGCTGCCTAAGTGGAGTGGTGTGGCTCACTGGTTAGAAGGAGCAGACCCGGGAACAGAAGTCGGCCTGGACCAGGGTTCAATTCCCGACACGGCAGGGTAGTGGACTTGGGTCAGCGAACTCGATAATTCTCTCGCTTCTGTGCCTACTCTAATCAGGGGTCCCAGTTGGCAACTCTGGGCATTAGCTTGCCTAATCTCCACAATGGCCCCATCAACGCCAGGGATGCCTGGCTCCACCTTGGGGACTCCCAGCAGGGACCATCCCACAGGGAAAGACTCCCAGCAGGGACCATCCCTCAGGGAAAGCCAGGACGGGTTCCCCAGCGTTATACAGCACCAGGAAACCTACGGGTAGCAGTGCGCTTTACAAGCTCAAACATTAATTATTTAATATCAGGACTGAGGAGGACATTGCCCTGCAAGTAATATACCATAGACTAGTATTTTTTTAGGATGGGGCTAATTTCATCACTTATGGCTTTATACAGTTCCCTGGGTATCCCGCTTCGTCCTGCCACCTTTCAACCACTTACACCATTGATAGCTTTCTTGACCTCTTCCTCTTTTATCTCCTGCAGAAGCTCTGCGCTAGATTCATCTAAGAGACATGGCAGATGCCTTCACCCAAGCCACTCTCTGATGCATTTTGGGTTAGACAACAAGTCATCTTTGTAAGGATCCTGATAACATTTCTGAAAGACATCTCTAATTTCCTCTGGCTATTCTAGTTACTGTTCCTTCCCAGCTTGTTCAATAGGGTTTACTAAGATACTTTCAATGAAGTTGCATGTTGCCTGTGTTTACGCACTGCAAGCTAATAATTTGCCAATCCTTTCCCTACCATTACACTGCTTCAGCTTCGCAGCTCTCTAGCTGTGTATTCCCAAGAGTTCTCTATACTCTTGCCTGTGCTTTGCTAATTCCTTATTCAGGAGTTCATGTTGACTACTCCTAATCAGGTCACTGATCAGACTGTGTAATTATTCAATTTCTACTTGCAAGGATACCTGCGACTTTCTTTGTTCCATTCTCTGATAATCACACCTCCCATATAAGCATTGTAAGCATCTCACACAATGCTCTCCTCACATCTGTCCTGTTGATTTAAAATTATTCCTTGTATAGACCAAGAAGGTTTTGTATGAATTCCAGGCATGTAAGATACCTTCTTTCCAATGTCCACCTCCTCAGTTGGTGGCCCACTTCATAATGTTCCCCGTCCACCACCAACCAAGCTATTTTATGATCTGAGAGTGCAGTAGGAAGGTATTTAATCTGGCTGACTTTCTCTATGTACCTATAATCAATGAACCAATAATCCAACATTGAGATATATCCGTATTTCTAACCATGAAAAGAATAGGCCCCCTTGACCAACCATTTTCTCCCTCCAAACACCTTTTAGACCTAAATCCCTCAACATAGACTTCAAACTACTCGTTGTTTTCTGGTAGCAGACATTTGTCCGATGATTAGATCTATCAAACTTACTAAGCATCTAAATAATAAAATTTCCTCTGCATACAATAGGGCTTTTATATTCCAGTAATTTACCAAATGAACATCTTAAAGGCCCTGGGTCATAAAGATTCAGGCCATAGTACCCAGCACAGACACATTTTACCCCTCCAAAATTTATTTCCGCTATTACCATCTTGCTTTATCTTTCCACCTATGCTTGCATCACCTGCAGCTCTGGGTTAGTGGACACACATGTCTGAGTGGTAAAAACACCTCATGAATCTACCGTTATTTTGACACAAGCTCTCTCATTTCAGTGCCTGACAAGTGTGACTCCTGAAGTACCACTGCATCTGTTCTAAATTATCTCCTGCAAGATCACCCTTTGCTTTCTTCTAATCTGGAGGCCATTTACATTCCACAATATAACTTTATTGCATTGCCTGTGACTATTCATAATACAAATTTCATCTATACAAGCCTACTTCTACCACACTGTACCATACCCATTTTATCCTGACATCCAGCAGCCTATTCTATTAGTGATGATTAGGACATTTTTTAGAAACATTTTCCCTCATACTCCCAAACCTTATGCACCCATCCCCTTCTCCAACACTGTACCTCCCCGCCTATTTGAGAAACCCTCCAAATTACCCTTGGATAAAGAAGCAATTTGTGTAAAAAAGTCTCCTTTGCTCCTCCCATATATGAATCACAATGTTCTCTCAAAATTAGAAACCCTCTGCCAATCCATACACCCTCCTCTCTCCTCTACCTTTGTT
Source organism: Lissotriton vulgaris (assembly GCF_964263255.1). Lineage (NCBI taxonomy): Eukaryota > Metazoa > Chordata > Amphibia > Caudata > Salamandridae > Lissotriton > Lissotriton vulgaris. The sequence goes on along the minus strand of NC_141694.1, from coordinate 393,345,363 downwards.
TTATCTTTGTGTTTTCCCATTGAACCCCGTTCTATGCTCTTGAGCTCTTTTGTGTCTAAATCTTATCGTGTCACATTGTAATCCAACTCGTCTATCAGCTATTCATAGTTTATCATAACTTCTGCTGTACTTGCTGAATCAGAGCATACGCCTCATCTCTGCTGTGAGCAAAATGCATTCTTTTGTCTCATATGGCCTTCAAGGTGGCTGTAAATTTCAGCTAGTCAGACAGCTCAAGCTCTTTGAATATGGACAGCTTAGCCCCCATATTCCACCTCCTCTCTTCCGCAGCTCAGTACAGATCTGACCTTATAGAACATTGGGAACCCCCAAACAGGCAAAAGTTTGATTTCAAAGCTTTAGACAGAATTGCCTCCTTCACCCGGTGCAAAGAGTGAAAGATAACCAGCATTTTCTTACGCTTTTTCCTGTTCTGCCTAATTCTCAACTGATCCCTATGTATCTTTTGAATTTAAGCATTCAAGTCCTCCTGAAATGACACAGACTTGCCTTTAGACTTGCATTTAGATTCAGTGAGACCAGAAGATTGGGATGTGACATTGGACTCGTTAAAGGAGTTGCGCCTGTCTGTATACAAATGAAACTAAATGTGAAATATCCCAGAACACTGCAGTATAATGTGACTCTTGAAATGATTGCTGGGTTAACTACGGGGCTTGAGACAATAATTCAACAAGGTGCACTGAAAGAAGTCATGGGGAGTCCAAGTAACTCAACAATGATGGACCTTCAGAAGCCTAGTGGTAAGTACCACATAGTGCAGGACCTTTGCAGGATCAATAACATTATGATCCCTTGTTGTTCCATGGTACAAAATCCTGCTGTAATCTTGTTCCAAATTCGATGTGAGGCTGAGTGGTTTACTGTCATTGACTTGTGGTAGGCTTTTTTTCCATCCCCTTGCATATGGACACACACTTCCTCTTTGCATTTAGGCTGAGGAACCATGTTTTGCCATGGTGCCAAGTCCTACAAGGATATAGGAAGAGTCCTTCCATTTTGAACCAGATCCTTAAGATGAATTTGGTTATGTCTTGTAACTCTGTCCTGGTTCAGTATATTGATGACCTGCTGTTGCAACAAATACAAGAAAGCAAGTAAACATTGCACTATTGCATTGTTCAACCACTTGGCTGGGAATGGACATAAGGTATCTTCTAATACGTTGTAGTACTGTTTGAGAGAAGTCTTATATTTTGTTCATCATATTAAGAAAGGTGCAAAAGGTTGTCGCAAGAAAGAATCTTAATGAACCAAGCAGAAAGAATTCAGGATGTTTTTGGAAATGGTGGCTACTGACTTCAGTGGATACCCAGTTTTCCCTAGTGGCCAGCACTTTACAAAAACTGACACACAAGGATGTGTTCAATCCAGTGAGTTGGGACAATGATTGCTTGGTTGCTTTCCTGGAGTTAAAAAAAAGTCTCGGCTACGCCCACACTAGGAATGCCTGATACTTGAAGTCCTCAAACCTAGCTGCGATAAGAGAACTCGTTTTAAGGTTTTGATAGCAGCATATACATCTGGCGAAAGATTAGGAGGAAATTAACTATCCCAAATGTGAATTTATATACACCTTTTAGAGCTTCTAGAATATTTCCCAGCAGTTTTCAGGATTACGTTATGTACAGATGGCAAAATAAAGGTATCTATGGGTTTGGTGACATTACCGAGGATGGTGTTATTCTATCATATAGGGAAATAAGGGATACATTTCAGCTATCTCCACGTGATTTCTTTAAGTATCTACAGATCCAAAGTTTTATTCAAAAATATTTGAAGATAAATTCTTGTATTTTGGAGAAAGTGTCTGTTATTGAGCTGATAAAAAAGAGAAGTAGAATAGGCATTCTGTATCATTTTGTGTTGTCAACATTTCTGGATGACTTGACTGCTCAAAACGCCAAGTGAGAAGCGAAATTGGGTATAGCAGGTATTGATTTAAGTTCAGTGATAGCGCTTGCTAATCAGGCTATAGTATCTGGCTCCCTAAAAACTCAAAGCTATATGGCTATGCTGGACTTATACTATACGCCTGCTAAGATTGCAAAATGGGGGGCTATAAAAGGTAATACATGTCTACGATGTGGGCTGATAGCAGCAGATGCAATACATATGTTTTATTCCTGCTTATCGCTCCGTGCCTTTTTAGACAATATCGAGCACTTTAATAATGTTACACTTAAGTTCCGATGCATAATAACACAGGCACTTGTGATACTCGGGGTCGATGCAGGTAATACATTAGTCGGTGGTAACACCTTCAATGAATCAGCCCTTATATTTATCGCTATGTCACAGGTGCGTCTATGCATTACTTCTCAGTGGCTCTCGCCGGAAGCACCCACATTTATACAGTGGCCGGCAAGATTGTTAGCCATACATTGTTTAGAATTTTATGCATTTTCTTGTAAAGGGGGAGACGGCAGCAATTTGCGACCCGAGTCTGGGCGCCTGTGGCCGAATGGATTGGATAAGCAAATAGCGGTGTTTGGAATGCATTTTAGTACTAGTATTTTCTTCATATGTTTCCGATGTGTTTCTCTTAGCCTTAATTGATTGGAATGGTTTTGTGTAACTATCTGTTTAATTTGATGAATTAATGTTTGTTTCTTTCTGTATGTATCTTGCATAACCAATTCTGTAGCTTAATTGTAAATTCGAACTGTTTAAATGTTTGGTCTCTATAAAAATAATAAAAAAAAAAAAGGAATGCCTGATTATAACAAAGCAGTTATTCTGCAGTGAAAGAGAGGGCTGCGCTCTTTCAGTGGCAACACAAAATTATGGAGGAGCCTGAAGTCATGTTTCTTACTTCTCTGCCACGTTAGATCCAGTGACTGCTGCACTGCCTGGCTGCCTTAAAGTGATGGTGGTGACAGGTGTCAGTATCAAAAGGTGTGAAAGTATTGTAATGGATCATCCTTCATGTATGTTCCTCATTCTGTCTAAGTTTTGTTAACTAGAACGTGGACACAGGCCATCACGAACAGCTGCTTGACTCAGAATGAGCAAATCATATTGACAGTCAAGAATGTATCCCTAAAGCGATGTTCTGTTTGGAGTCTTGCCACTTTGCTACCCCTTCCTGATAATGACAGTGAGGATGGTGAAGTGGAGCATGACCGCCTCAATGTCACTGAACTATGCACCAAGCCGAGATCAGATATACAAGATGAATCACTACTTGAATCTGATTATGTATTGTTTGTAGACAGCTCCTGTTTAACATATCCCAAAGGAAATTGAGAGCTGCCATCGGATAGTCACTAAATGGGATCTCAGTGAATCAGTTGACTTTTGGTGGGAAAGCTATCAGCAGGAGAAATTTGAATTTCACATCAAGCGACGGTGCTCACCTTGCTGGATACTGTTGTACATTCATCCAGTGAAAAATTCTACCTTCGGACTTTATAAGCTCAGATTCTTCCAGAGGGTCAAGGCTTTTCCCAAGAGGACTACATGAGGCTGAATACCTTCTACACACGTCCATGAGGTTGGATATGTTCTCCACGCAGTCCAGTTCAATCAGATTTTCAGCTGTGGAAAAGGTCAGAGCTGGAGCAACCTGAATTTGAGCCTAGTGGCAACGCACCTTCATTGGAATCACTTGGTAGGTTGGTCCCAGTCTTATGTGCTGTTGCACTAGTGCAGCAGTAGCTTAGAATCATTCCTTACCTGCATTCTGTCACCATGGCTCGAATGCAGTGATGACCTCTCTTAGGCCGGCAGTAACAGACTTCTTCAGCTGCTCGTACAGCCTGCAATGATTTAGCTTGTCTCCCCCTTCTAAATATACTTTCTATGAAGACATCCAGACTCTGTTTGTGCCTTAATCATGACATTACTTTGGCAATAAGCTCCTGCTGTGATCACCGCTCCTTTTGATCCCATGATTCCTGAAGGTTGCTCCTTGGTTTCATCATCTGTTTACAGCTTTTGCCTTCTCTTCTGCCAATTATGAGTTAAGTCTGGCCTCTATTGTTGTCACCTTTCTGGATCCCTAAGGTTAGTTCTTGATTGAGGCCGGTGTGCTTAGGAAGAGTTCCTTGGTATTTTACATTGAGTCAGTATTGCTCTTTATGCCCCAGAATCAAGTACAATCAGCATTAGAAACAATGATATACACATTACGTCTATCTTGGTTCTTCACTGTGTATTTGTTGAGTGCACAATTTCCTTTCAAAAACGTTCCATCAGTTTGGCTGCCATCGTATTCAATGGGCTTTTATCCATCTCACAATAAGCCCAACCAACTTTGAAAAGTACGCTTCAATTTGTGCATGGTGGCCATCTTTGTTGGTTGGGGGCATTCTAATAGATTTTCACAGAATTTGCACGCTACTTTGCTTTGAGGGGCCGTTTTTGTCTTCATGCATTTTTATATTTAGCAATGCTAAATTAACAGCAGCTACATCACACCAGCCTGTCTACAGTGACAGACACACTTTTGTCCTTCAGGTGATCACATATTTTACAACAGCTTGTTCTATATAACTTGTTTTGTTTTTTAGTACTTTGCATGCCTGTGGTGACAGAAGCATCATTATATTATAATTAAGAGGTCACAAACCAACATTGGTTTTGTTTCTTGATGTTAAAAGGATTGCTTGAGGTACAGTTAGATGGTGTGGTTCGAAAAAGGGTGATTGAATTGTGTACAACAGCAGGAAGCATGCCAAGCAGTTGCTATTTTCCATTGGCAACCTGGTTCATATCCAGAAACCTGGGTTGTATTCTTAAGTGACCCTGTTTTGTTAAGAAAGTTTGTGGCAATGCTGTGATGGTCTAAAGAGGACAATGGTGAAACATGCATAGGGTAATGAAGGGAGATAATGTTATTTGCAGTTGCACTTGTGCAACAGTAGCTAAGAATCTTTCCTTATCTGTGTTCTTTTTAAACGGCTGGAATGCATCACTGACATTCTGAAGGTTGTCAGTTGGAGACAGCCCCAGCCTCTAATATGACACATAGAGATTTTGTTTCTCCCCACCTTCTAAACTAAACTAGCTGTGAAGACATCGAGGCTCTGTTTGTGCCTTTACCTTGACATCCGATCTTCGGCAGTTCTTTGGAACTAAAAAGCTTCAAAGTTCCAGGTTTCAGGAAAAGTAAGAAGGAGTACACTTTGATACCACCCAAGTGTCCTGGTATTTGGGGACAGCACTTGCCTGTTCTTTTGTTTTGTTTTTTGTTTTTACAGAGTTTTATATAGCGCAAACTTGACCCAAATCGGGTATCAGAGCGCTTAAATAGCACCATTTGCATTACATGAGGACACATTAATTTTTGTTAGGCATAGGGAGATTAAGTGATTTGCCCAGAATCACAGGATGTTCAGCGTAATTTCCAAGACTCAAACCCAGTTCCCCAGATTCAAGGTCAAAATTGACAATAGCACTCACCTGTCAAGAATAGTGAGGACATCCATTGGTTTAAAGCAGGGGTGTTTCCTTGTGCCACTTTGTAGTATCCTGCTCTTGTTAATGTTATGTGATTTACACCTCCTGCTCAGCCAGTTTCTGTGCAGTGTGCTCAATAGAATGTTGGTGTAATGATGTGCCTCGGAATGTTGGTAGACTTTGAGGTAAAATGACAGTTGAGCATGGGCTGAGCAGCAGGCAAGCTGATCCTGGTGGGGTTGCTCTTGAGAACTTAACTACTTGCTGTACATGTAACTATCTTCAATAAAGTTATCCTGTATTTCTTTCTTCCTGAGTGGACCTTCATCACTACACACTTCTATTTAATCTATTGATTGTGGATCTTTCCCGGTATTGGACGAGCTGGTATCACATGTCCCGAGTCTGGGTGGAATCCCACTGTCGAACATCATGTATTCAGAAGGGCTACTGGTGCTCAGGAACACCTGGGTAGGTCTGCAGAGATTGATCATTCGATTGGTAACATATACAGCTGACAATGGGTTGGAGATTAACCTTAAGAAAAGAAAAGTAATTTTCACACCCTAAACCAATGCAAATGGTATCTAACAGGAGCCACGATATGTGAGATATCTGCATAGGCCCATCTAGGCATCAAGATAGATTCCAGAGCCTCATGTGCTCCACAGGGGGGAGCTATTAGAGGAAAAATCTCTTTGATGGACAACCTCCAACCACTGGCTGCAGTAATGAAGGCAAGGCTTATACCCTCCCTCTGTTATGGAGACGAAATGATGACGGGCACTGATGCCAGTATACTGGACAAGATCATAAGAAAAATCTACAAAAATGTTTACCATGTTTATGTGTAGAAATGTACACCTTCCTGTCCCTGAATAGTCCTCCCTACAATGCAGGCACCATTCCATTATGGCACAAGGGTGTCTGTGTTGGCGCTAGGCAGCTTTTTTTAGCATTGGCGAAAACATAGGGGTGTACCATTTTCTTGAAAATTTGTGTTTTGGGAATGACACATCGCAGCACAATTCAAAAACTTTCCAGAGCATTGTGCTGCGCCATTTCCTTGTACATAAGCCCCCATGACCCCACATGACCCCAAACACTGTCCAGCCTCTGCTCTGATGGACACCACCAGCCGAGTGAGAGTAGCAAATTTGAACCCCAACCAATGTCCATCACCTACATTGAGGGACACCCCCAGCTGAGTGGGAATAGTAAATTGAACCCCACCCCAACCAATGCCCCCAATGGAGGTGGAATAGTAAATTAGACCCCCACCACTGACCAGCTGCGTCCTGCGGGATGCCACTAGTGGAGTGAGAATAGTACATTTAAACCCCAACAACTGGCCAGCACCAGCCCTGAGTGACACTCCTTGTTGAGTGGAATTATTAAATTCGACCATCATCTACTGACCACCACCTGCTCTAAGGGTCGCCCACTACTCCCCAGCAGAGTGGGAATAGTAAATCCCCTCTCCCAGAGTGGGTTATTTTATTTAAAACCTAATATTCTACACAGTACAACTGTTATATATTTAGTTTTATAAATAATGATTTACTGGATTGTTTATTTTACGTTCATCACATTTATACGTACAATGTCAAGACAACCCTTTTCTAATATGAGTAGCAGTATGATTTGACTAGAATGTAAGGGTAACAATAGTTTCCTTGTTCTGTTGTCAAAAGCAGCATATGTAGTTTTAATAAAATGTATTTGTTAAAAAAAAGCTCCACAGGTTGTTACAACTTTGCAGTGAAGAAAATACTAAGGGCCACATGCATCATACTGTGCAGTTGCGATTTCTAAATTGCAATTTTTAAGAAATCGCAATTTAGGAATCGCAAATGCCTATGCATTTAGGAATCACAGAACAAAAATTGCGATTCTTACACATTCCTTATTTGAGACTCACAAATTACGATTCTCAAATAAGGAATTGCTTCCCTTTCATTCCTATGGGCCTAGAGGCCCATATGAATCAATGGGAATTGCATGCGCAATTTGTGAGTACCAAATTTGATTTCGTAAATTGCACATGCAATTTCAAGGGTGCAAGGGTGCCAAAAGGACACACTGATGCACGCCTGAAATTTCAATTTTAACTCATGTTAAACACAGACGTGTCCCAAGGACCGCAAATTACTATGAAGCATGTGGCCCTGAAACCTGTACGAAAGCATGGAGTTTGCGCAAGTATATTGCTATGCAAAATGGCCCTTCTTGAGACCAATGTACGAGGCATATTTGTATTTGGCCCCTTAATTGATATCGGCATTACTAAACGTGTTTTCATGGCATTCAGTGTTACGACATTTCCAATGCCTTTCAAATGAACATTGTCAAAATGGTGGAGTAAGGCTACTTTTGGTTAAACACCTGCAACAGGAACTACCTGCCCCAGTAGATGAAACAAGGCCCCAAATAGGGCCCTAAAGAGGGGTTCTCACTAACAATAATAGTTGGACGCAGTAGTTTAGCAGGCTCCGATATATACTAATCGCCATGTTCCTGCATGATAAAAGCATCCAGCATTGAATGTGTTTGGTTTTTGCACCGGGATCTGTGGGTTGTATCAAGATAGGCTGATCAGTTTGTCAGACAGGGGATTCTGCTTCGTGTGGTTGATCATTGGCCCCACTTGTTTTATGTTTCCGAAATCTGTGGATTGGGGAAACCTAATACTTAAATCCTTGAAAGCCGCGCACCTCAGAGTTAATGTCTGTGCTCTCCAGCCCTTTAAAGACATCCACTCTCTGGATGGTGCCTAACGTAGAAATCCTCTAGAATTTATCTGGTAGGTATCTGTGTAGGGGCAGACAGAATTGCTAAATATTTTTCCTTTCTCCCTTCTTTTTCTTTTTGGGTCCCGTTTTCATCGCGCTTTCTCCCTTCTCCCCTTTTTCTCCTCTTACTCAGTTTTTCTCTTTTTTTTCCCTTTTTTTGTTTTGTCTTCCATTTCTGTCTTTTTGTTCCCCCCACGTTGTTTGTACTTTTTCCTTTTCTATTTCTTTTTCTTCTTCTTTTTCTGTTTCTTGCTCAGTTTATACATGTCTTTCTTTCAATCCTATGTTAATCCTTGAGCAGAGCATTTCTCTCCGATATCAAGTGAGGTTACCTCCCCAGTGCCTCTTATCCTGTTTCTCACACCTGGCGGATTACTACCTCCTCATCCTTTGATAGGCGTTTTTTCTAAGATTATATCTCACCCAGTTACCCACGCTTTCACCTAAGGTTACACTCACGGGCTCAGTGATGGGGCAGAATGTGTCTTGTTGAGATCACGGCCTAATTGCGCTCTTTTTGGCTTACCTAACGTTGGCTCCACTCCTTACCCCTCCCACCTTCCGCCTCCCCCCTCCCCTCTCTGGACTGCTCACCTTGGACCAACTATTACCTCTTTTCTCCCTAATGGGTGTATGAGTATTTTCCTGTTATTGTGTTGGATAAATGTTGATGGGTGAACACCTGTGTGTTAGTTTGCAAGAGATCTAGAGTGTATGGTTGTATATTATTTATTGTTATTGAACCATGTCGAATTGTACTATTCCAGCATTTAGGTTTTTGGCTTGTATATATTATGTATTATATGATGGTTGTCCCGGAGCATATTAAGTGTGCATGTCTATTATGAAGTTATAAACGTATTTCTTCAGACATGTATTTAGAAAAAAATTTCAGTCACTATGTTGTAATGTGTATATTTACATTCTGTTTTATTCATGTTCACAGGAATTCTGCTTGCTTTTTCCCCCCCTCTTTGTATTTTATTGTTCCCTTTTCGCCCTGATGAAGGTGAAGCCCCGGCGGGGGTAACACACCGAAAAACGCGCGTTGGCGTCTTTCGTGAAGGGTTAGCTGGATGTTATCTACCCCTACCCCCTTTTTTCAAGATGAGCTGTACCGTTCTTTCCATCCTTCTTGCCTTTGTAAATGTGGTGAATTGTGTGACTGAGGTATGGGGTTGAGTGTTGAGTGTTAGTAATATGTGAAAGATTGAATGTGTAGTACGATAGAGGAATGTGGGAATGGATCCTTTCAAATGTATTGATCTATATCCTATGAAGTATTATATCTATTCGAAATAATTGTTAAAAATGTATACAATTATTTATATTTTTGTATTTTCTGGTGTGGCTGATCTTCTTTTTACTTAAATTGCTCTGGTGACAGTCTGTGTTATTGAGGACCCCACTTTGGGACCTTGTTTCATCTACTGGGGCAGGTAGTTCCTGTTGCAGGTGTTTCAGTTGTTCCCCTGTTTACCTGCCCTTATTCATTCAAAGGACATCCTTCTTAGTAGTATCTACTTTTGGTTAAACGCCTTTGTTCTAGAATCTGTCGGTATTTTGGCTTTCAAAGGAAATGATCCTCTCCCTCCTTCCCATGGGGATTGGTTGACATCCAGTCTACAGACGGCACGTATGGATCTAGCCAGACCAGGAAATCAAAGTAAAAGGGACTTTTGGCATATGCTTGTATGGGCACAATAAAGATCTGGGTTTTTTTTTTCCCCGGGTCCAATGATTACACTACTATGGTGCCAAAATCCAGAAGTTATCTGGTCACAGCCCGGCCCAGGCCCTGTAGTAGGCCTCCCCATTGGTAGCCAAAATGGATATCAAGCTAACGACAGTTGCGGGATTTATGGCCTTCCCCCTCCAAATGATCCCTCCCAGTTATAATACTGTGTCAACTGTACCTATGCCTTTTCTAAATGGCTTTCTTAAACCATGGTGGATATGAGGACAAAAAAAAATAAAAATAAAAAAAAAACAGGTTCATATAACCGCTGAGCCTTGTGTAGCCCCAGATACACATTAATAGTCCTGCTGATGCACAAAGATCTTCACACTAGCCTATTGTGCCTTTAGCCAGGCGGGAGCAGGTAAACAGGAAATTCCAGACATGTGTGTGGGGGCAAGTCTCCAGAGGCTTCTCCCACTTCAAAGAAGTCACCAGGTATAAAAATGGGACCTGCAGACTCACTCTTCATTTCTCTCCTGGACATGTGGAAGGACTCTTCGTGGACTGCCTGTTGCTGTGGCCTTCTGTGCACTTCAGAGGGACTTCGTTGATGCTACACCACACAGGACTACTCTGCTGCTGAAGCCTGCCCTGAACCCCAGAGGTCTGCCCTACTGCTTGAGCCCTGCTCTTCTCCTTTAATCCAGGACTTCCAGAACTGGCTTCAAGGGCTAGATGGATGGCCCACTGATCAGAGCCTTGGGGACAGAACATGCTCCAACCATCTTGAAACTGCACCTGGACCCTGCTTAAGTGTGTCCTGACCTCCATGTATTGACCCCCCCCCCCCCCCAAGTTCTAAACCCTATGAAGAAGTACTAAGGGTGTCTAGATAGCCCAGATAGCCCAAATCCAAAACTTGGTACTTAAAATATGTGTGGCCAAAAAGTGCTCTGGGAACCTAGAGAAGACTGGGACTTACTTGCTTGTCATTCTGCCAAAGGTCCATTGCTGATTGGTTGGACTCTTGTGACAGCTCCTGCTACATTGTTCCCTGCAGCAGAATGTCCTTTTCAGTGGCTTTATCAAGCGCAGATAAAGGAATCTTTACTGCACCTTCATCCTGTGGCTCCCTGACGGCAACACCACCTCCTCAGACACCCCAGTTTCCTTGCCCCGCTGAACTTTACCTTCTCAGATATTTTTCCTTGAAACTTCTTCTAAGTTCAATGGTAAGCGTAAAGCGGGCCCAATCCACTTGGTGTATCTGGAACATGCTCCATCAAAGTCAGCCATAACTTTCTCATGCGACTAGATGATCAAAGTTGACGCTTTGCACCTTAAGATGCTATTTTCCACTCTTCAATTTAAAAATGTATTACTGCAGTTCTACTGATTAAATGTGTTTTGTTTTGATGTCAAATAATTTATATTTTCTAAACTGGTGGGATTTTTCTTGTGATGTTTTTTCATTATTACTCTTTGTGTTCTGCATAAATGATGTATACATTGGCTCTGAGGTAAACTTGGCTGCTTATGTGCAAGCTACCAAAGGGTTAAACAGAGGTTAATTTACATGATTTTGTGGTTGTTTGTTTCTAGTCTAGGGAGGACCTGACTGGGCAGTTCAGGCTGGACTGTTCCCATGAGGAGCAGGGTCAAGAATGATTTGCATATGTCTGGGTCCAAACAGGGGTGGCATTGTGAATAAAAGAAAGAAGGATTCAACCCAGATCTCTTGACTGGGGGTGAGTTCTTAAAAAGTTTCAGCATTCTGTTCATGCTCTTGTTGTGTTTGCTTTGTCAGTCCTAAGTGGCCAAGGGTATGCCCAGACGTGGGTCCCTTCCTCGCTTGGCCACTGAATCCAAGCTAGCCTGGCTGATTAGGGTTGATCATCCAGGAGGCAAGATGGCTGCCAACAGTCCGTAGGGGGTAGCTGCACTCGGCCACTCTCCTGCAATTACAGCTATCTTATGGTCAATCGCACAGGCATGGCTCAGTTTCTTGAGAAAAACCTTCTCCATTTGACCCACGAGGACACAGAGGTTGGAGGTCTTCCTGGATAGTGGATTTTATGGATGGACTAAGAAGGAGTACGTATGGAATATACAATTGTTTGGCTGGCTGCACCAGAGGAGGTAGACACATGCTGGCTGAAAAATCTGAACAAATCGAGCATATTAAGTGCATCATCTGCATCCGCACCGAGAGGCAGATGTCAGGCAGAGCTGTCCAGAGCATTTTCCAAGACATTATCTAAGGTGCTCTCAAACGCTAAGGAGAGGCTAGCATCGTGCCAAGAGGTTTGGAGGGCTGTTAAGCGTGTCATGGCCCCCAAGGTGCTGAGGACTACCCAGAAGCAGAAGCAGAGACAAGAAGAAGAAGCGGAACTATTTAGCGACCCTGGAACACCAACTGTGAAGCTACAAACAAAGGCACAGCAAAGGGCACAGACACGAAGAGAGGCAGCTAAAAGAAGGGAGGAAGAGCGACTCCTAGCAAGTTTGAAGAGAAAAGAGGAGCGACGCAAGGACTTACCTGTACTGGATACTGCAACAGAAGCAATACTGCACCAGCCTTTGATTTTTGAGTCATTTCAGGCAAGGGGGCCATCGTCCTTTTCATCTCCATCAGCAGTTGCAGCAGCAAAAGCATCTATATCAACCGATCTTGAGGGTGTCGAGATGGAGCCCACAGCGCTGGAAACCGAGACTGCTGCAGTAGCGGACTTGGAGCAGAGGGGGCATGGATCCGGCTCTGACGGGACACATGATGATGTAGCAGAGGCAGGCAGAGCCCTCCTGACCCAGCAGTCGCCTGGAAGCGGACCGAGTGGAGCAATGAGTGGATCGACTGAGATGCACTCACTCGCTGCAACGCATGGGGCGGAGACTTCCGCAAGCGTACAAACAGAGGCTGCAGAGACCACGGCGGACAAGGAAAGGAAAAAGCCTGAAGCGCATGGAACATCGGCGCTCACTGAAGTGCCCATTGAGCGGGAGGTCGAGGCGGAGGCAGAGGACAAGCGCGACCATCCTGCTCTGACTGAAGTTACAGAGCGTCTGAGCCGGGAAGCCTTAGTAGGCGGAGAGTCCGGCAGAGGCGGAGACTCTTGTGGGGGCGGGGCTAAGTCCGTAGAAGCAAAGGAACTCGAATTGGAGGTAATCCCTCACAAGGAAGGAGGCGGCGCTGGAATTGGAGGCGGCGCTGGAATTGGAGGTGGAGACAGCGAGTGCAGAGCAATGCCAGGTAATGGGGGCGCAGATGGATTAGATAGCAGCAGACATCTGAGACACAGGGCCAGTGAAGGAACTGAAATTGTAGCAGTAAGTGAGAACAACAAGGAAAACAAGGAAAATGATGCATTCGAAGTTGGTGCTAAATGCAATAAAATAGATTCTAGGGATATGGATATGGATATGGACATGGCAGCTGTGGACATGGATATGGCTCATGATAGTAATAGGACAAATGAAAAAGATGTATATGAAGCTACGGATATATCCAACAAAATAGGTGCTATGGGGTATGTCTTGAGTAATAAATTAGAGGATTTTATTAAAGAGCCTATAACAGCGCCAGAAGTTCCTGAAGCCACAAAAGCTACAAATGGCCCAGAAGGATGTGATATTCATGAGTCTACCATTAGGGTCACAGTAGGATCAAAGGGCATTGACATAACTAAATCGCAAATGCCACAAAAGGCAGAGGTAGAGGCAGCTAAGCAAGGAGCAATTCCCAAGAAAAAGAAAAAGAATAAGAATAAGAATAAGAATAAGAATAAGAATAAGGACAGATGTAACAGCCAAATAAAAAATGTATCTCTGTTAAAAACCCCACTGAATAACGAGGATAGTGAGGGCAGTGGCTATAGTGACAATAGCGAGTTGTTGGAGGAGGAGGAGGAGGAGGAGGTGGAGGAGGAGGAGGAGGAGAGTGAGGAAGAGGAGGAGGGAGAAGGGTCAGACTCATTATCCACTTCTTCTGCAGAGATGGAAGATTATTCAATGAGCGACTCACAAGAGACGGACGATGATCTTTTATGCTCAAAAAAGAGGAAGGTAAAAAAAGATCTAAAATCTAAAACTGAAGGTAAAACCCACAAGGTCAAGGGTAAATATCGAGGAAGAACCCTAGTAAGCAATAATAACGAGAGCAAAAGCAAGAGCACGAGTAGGAGTAAGAAGGGAATGATGTCGCCAAGAGAAATATCTAATATAAGTGAGGGGGCCGAAACTGACCCGAACAAGGACAGATTTGACATCTTACTTGCCACAATGAAACAAATTCAAGGAGAAGCACGCCAGGAAAGTCAAAGAGCCAAGCGGGCTAATAAAAAAATACAGAAATCTCTCCACAACTTACAGGACATGTACTCTGAAGTAACAGGTAGACTAGTGGAGGTAGAACAGAGAACTGGCAAAATGGAGGATGAAATGGCAGAGATACAGGAATTCAGACAGACCCAGGGAAAAACTGAATCTGATATTTTATGGAAACTGGAAGATTTTGAAAACCGCCAGAGGAGAAATAATATAAGACTCTTAGGAGTGGAAGAAGGCAAAGAAGGGGGAGATACGAGAGCCTTTGTCGTAGAACTGTTGAAAGGTGCGTTCCCAGAAATGGACACATGGGACTGGGATAAGGAAGTGCAACGGGCACATCGCTTCCCACTGGTACAGAAAAAAGGCAATGCGGGTGTAAGATCGAGGGCAATCCTTGTCTATGTAGGAAATTACTTGCTAAGGGAGGAAGTGATTATGAAAGCAAAACCTACTAAGAAACGCACATACAAAGATATAACCTTCTTTGGCCGTCCAGACTTTTGCCACACAACAGTTGAGAGAAGATGGCGGATGCGGCAACTTATAGTACCATTCCAGAATCTAGGCTGTGAAGTTTATTTACTATTCCCGTCTCGCTTGAGGGTGGGGCTTAATGGACAGTTCAGAACTTTCTTTTCGGAAATTGTTGCTCAAGAATACTTGACCTATCTTCGAGAAGAAAGAAGACATAGAGACCGAAACGGACAATTGGATCGTACAGAGACCACAAAACAAGTAGCTTCTATCTCAAAGAGATAACTGAGCCTTTTCTATTTCTTTTTTTGAGATGATGTGATTATATTCTGAGAATGTTCTAGCATGGGGGGTGGCCGGGCGAGACTCCCCTGGGAGGGCACGGCTGTCACATATAGGTCAGGATTGACCTATTTGCCAGTAAGGGAAAGGGTGGGGAGGGAGGGGAAAGAGGAGGGGGTGGGGGGTGGGAACCACATGGGGAACAGGGCACGGCAGGAAAAAAAATAGAGGGGAGGAGCTTAAAAAAATACTCTTTGGTCACAGGGAACAGGCGGGGGTGAGAAAAAGGAAAGGAAGTAATACATTAAGCAACGCTGATCCAAAGATTACGAAATGGAGGATTACTATGCAGATAATGTACAGTAGAGAGGGTAGTAGGGAAAGGAGATGGGAGAACATGGATAATGGGGATTAGAATTGTAACTTGGAATGTTTGTGGGCTAAATGACCCCCACAAAAGAGCAAAAATAGCATTAATGCTGAAACAAGCGAATCTAGATTTCGTATATATCCAGGAAACTCATATAATAACAACACAAGCTTATGTTCTGTCACAGTTAGGATTTAAGGTACTAGTTCACCCAAGCCAAGGGGTCAAAAAAAGAGGAGTAGCTATCCTAGCTAGGAACAATAATGTTCAAACCAGAAAGAAAGCACAAGACAAATGGGGAAGATGGGCTATGATTGAGTGCTGGATTGATGGAGAGTGGAAAACATTGGTAAATGTATATGGATCAACAGAGGACGATCCCGATATATTTCAATTCCTAGATGTTGAATTAGCAACCTGGGCACCAAATATTATATTGGGAGGTGATCTCAATATTAATGGTGCAGACGGATTAGGACTGGGTTCTTTTGGAAAGTATAGCGGTAGGAAAAAAAAAGTATTTCAGGCACTACACAGTCTGGTGTTAAACAATGCTCTTTCAGACGTATGGGGGAAAAAGATATTGGATAATAAAGGGTACACATATTACTCGGCACCGCACCAAACATGTGCAAGATTAGATTATTTTTTTATTTCAAGTACTAGTATGTCTGACTCGAAGATTGAAAGGCTGCCACGGGTCCTAAGCGACCATAACCCTCTAGTACTTACTATAACAACAAAAACAAGTACTAGACAACACACGAACTGGACTTTTGAAAGAGAGCTACTGAAAGATGAGAACTATATAGAATACATGAATAAATGGAATACTGACTTTTTTTCGTTTAACAAAGATACAGCAGAAATGGGAGTAGTTTGGGACACTTTTAAAGCTGGAATACGAGGTGAAACAATGAGTTATAATTCTTATAAAAGGAAACAAGTTCAGTTAAGGAATCTAGAATTAGCTTCGAATGTCTTGTTGGCAGAAGAAAATCTAGAAAAATGTGTGGTGTCGGGGCGGGATATCGAAAAAGCATGGGTAGAGCTAGTAAAAGCCAAAGGTGAGGCAGAGGGTGAAATTGCCAGCAAAGCGGCGAAAATTTACAACACTAAAAGGGAGAAGTGCTATGAGCTGAGCGAGTCAGTGGGTAGGATACTGGCTACTAGAGCAAGACAACAAGAATCTGTAGGCATAGTGAGGGAAATTAGGGACACCGCGGGCATGATACACACAGACTCGATTAAAATAAGAGAAGTTTTTAGGATATTTTATGAGAAGTTATATGATGACGAGTCACAGGGTCGTGACCCGCTAAAAGATAAGGAAGAAATGAGGGAGTATCTCGAGGATATCCCTGTAGATCCAATAGAGGAAGAGGAAGCAGATGGGTTGGAAGAAGAGCTGCAGTTAGAAGAAATAAAGCAGGCAATATGGAACCTACCTTCTGGTAAAGCAGCAGGGCCTGATCAAATACCCATTGTATTTTGGGATTGTTTAAGAGAAGAAATGGTGAAGGTGATGCAAGGCGCACAACTGGGCATAACATCGCCTAAATCATGGGGGGGTGCAGAGGTGGTTGTAATATTAAAAAAGGGTAAAAAACCGGAGGAACCAGGCTCGTACAGGCCTATAACCCTACTTAATGCAGACGCAAAAGTCTTCTCTAAAGCCTTAGCATCAAGGCTGGCAAGAATTATAGATAAAATCGTTAGCAGCTGCCAACACGGTTTTATACCAGGGAGAGGAACCACCCACCATATACGGAAGGCAATAACTTTATTTGACGTCTCGGCAGTTACAGGGGACCCGATCGCAGTGATGTTACTCGATGCAGAGAAGGCATTCGATCGGGTCTCCTGGAGCTACCTTTGGTATGCTCTAGCTAGAACAGGAATTAAACAAGGTTTTATCAAAGCTTTACAAACTCTTTACTTAGAACCAGCAGCGACACTACGAGTGAACAGTGGAAACACAGGACAATTCCATATAAAAAGAGGTACCAGACAAGGGTGTCCTTGCTCACCCTTATTGTTCGCTATATATATGGACCCGCTTATACGTAAAATAGAGGCATCAGTGATGATAACACCAGTTACAACGCTTATCGGGCAATGTAAAATCTTAGCCTACGCAGATGGCATCGCTGTTATCTCTCCAAACCCATCTGAAGCTATAGAACACCTTGAGCTTGAGGCGATGAAATTTGGAAGAATCTCGGGATACAAATTAAATACAACAAAAACAAAGATAATTAAAAACTCGTATACCCCATGCTCAGATAACCGAGTAACACAAGAAGGTACATATTTAGGGGTTATCATAATGGCAGACTTGGATAACTTGGTGGAAAGGAATATTTCCCCTTTAATTAAGAAAGTGGAGAAAGACCTGGATAGATGGGATAATTTACACCTCTCAATAGTGGGAAGATCTAATATAGTAAAAATGATTATCCTTCCAAAATTTCTATATCTGTTTAGGGCAATACCGCTTTTCTTCGATAATAAAATATTTAAAAAATTGGAGAGTATGCTAAATAGATTTCTTTGGGCAAAAGGGAAAACGAGAAGGGCTCTTAGATACATGACATTGCCAAGAGAAAGGGGAGGCTGGGGAGTCCCAGATTTAAAATCTTATTACTGGGCGGCGGCTTTACAGAACATGGCTGGCTTAATGGGAGGTGAACAGGGCAGTGGAGGAGAGGAGTGGAGTAAATATGGATCACTAGCAATCTATGGCCTAACTTTGGGAACGGAAGCGAAGGATGTTCTCCTGAAATTCACAGAGGCTAGCTATTACAAGAGGACAAAGTTCAAGATAATAATAGCAGCATTCGAAATTTGGAAAAGTTTTGCTAAAAAAATTGGCTTAGGAAAATTTAATCTTTATACGAGATTATTACATAATCCAACCCTCCCACAAGATATCTTCTCGGGACCTATAATGGTAGAGTGGGAAAACAGGGGAATCAGAACCATTGGAGATATTAGGGGGAACAGTGTTTTCTACAATTCAAAGATCTGCAAGACAGACATAACCTAGAAGCTAGGCAATTTTTCAAATTTCTCCAGATTAGGAGTTTCCTCCTGGCAAAGAAAGGTGGTGTTCTGGGATTCAGGCGTAATGCTATAATGGAAATTATTCAAAAGGGGGAGGATTGCACAATTAAAAGATTGTATGCTGAATTGATGAAAGTAAAACAAGATGATCATCAAAAGTGGAGTGAAAAATGGAAGGATAATCTTACAATCAGTTCTGAAAGTTTTGGTATCTCTCTAGAAATGGGGAACTCATTACTATGTGCAGCATCATTACAGGCTCAACACTATAAAACACTTTACCACCTGTATTATACACCGGCCAAAATAGCTCAATGGGGAGGGTTAGTGGGTATTACATGCTATAGGTGTGGAAGCACGGATGCTGATTTGGAACATGTATTTGCTTTATGCCCCCGTTTAGATTTATTTAAAAAGGAAATCGAATGTTTTATAAGTAAAATTTTAGAAAGCGAAATTGTTCTAACCCCAGGAACCATTCTATTAGGAGTAAACGTTGAGGATATACGTTCTTTTCGTGGGAGGGAATTTTTGTTTGTCGCTATGTCTATCATGAGATTATGTATAGCCTCTGCATGGATAGATCCTGTACCACCTACCTTCCATAAATGGTTGGCTAAGTTACTAATAACGTATAAAATGGAGAAAGTGATATATGCAAGGAAGGGAAAAAAGGGCAGGAAGCTGGGCGATATAATATGGGATCCTATAACTCGATGGAAGGAGGAATAATAGTGAGAAATGCTGGATTGCCTGCAGATAAGAAATACCAACTTGGTGCAATTATAATATTGATGCTGTACAATATGAAAATATATGTTGCATCTATTTATGGTATTTTTTGTGACCTAATCTGTGCTCTAATTTATTTCTGGAAATATCACCCTCGCCTGCTGATGATTCAGTGATTGTTTCTTATTTTGATTTATGATTTATAGGTATACATTTCTTCTCCTTTAATCTTTGGTTTGTATTAATGATGCCGTGCTTTGTATATAAATGCAAAATACTTCAATAAAAATATTAAAAAAAAAAAAAAAAGGGTTGATCATCCAAAACTGGTCCCATGATGCTTGTTTCCAGTGCATGGAGAACCTGGCCTGGCCGTTCAGGCTGGACTATTCCCATAAGGATCGGGGTCTAGACTGATTTGCATGTGGCTGGGTCCAAACTAGGGTGGCATAGTGAGCAAAAGAATGATGGATTCAACCCAGATCTCTTGACTGTTGGTGAGTGGTTAGAAAGTTTTAAGCACTCTGTTCATCATCTTATTGTCTCTACTATGTTTGCCCTGAGTGGCCAAAGGTATGCCCGGACATGGGTTCCTTGCTCACTGTGCCACTGGATTCAAGCTAGCCTGTCTGATGAGAGGTGATACCCTGAAACTGGTCCAAGGCTGCTTGGTTCTGGTAGTGGGAGGACCTGGCCTGGCAGTTCAGGCTGGACTGTCCCCGTGATGGGTCCAAACTATGGTGGCATGGTGAGCAAAAGAGCAATGGATCCAATCCAGATCTCTTGACTGGAGGTGAGTGGTTGAAAGGTTTCAGCACTCCATTCATCATCCTGTTGTGTTTGCAAAGTTGGGGATGGAGAAGATATTATGAGAAGCTGACAAAGCTATGTACTTGATTGTCACAGCTGCAGCAATGTATCGTTTGTGGGGATGTGCCTGTTCTGAGCCATACAAAGCCAGAGATGTTTTTTGCAGTTGGCGAAGATACTTACTTGATCCCAGTGGCTGCAGCAAAGCTTTAGCATTGATGGAGATGTGTTGTTTATGAGTGCTGCAATAGCATTGATTTTTGCTGTAAAAGCACGTTATACTCACTTCCAAGGACCCAGGCATGGGTTGGCAACACTTGGTTTATAAAGACTGGCAGCAACAAGGTCCAAGTGCTGTAGAGTTGTGAGTCTTTGATGTTCCTGAGACCTAATATAGGGGAACTCAGCATGCCCTTGTAGTCACTCTGGGTTCAAGTGAGACGGGTCCTGTATTTTTCAATCAGGGCAGGTAGCAGTCAGCAGGAAAGCACAGCAGAAAAGCAGTTCTTCCAGAGCAGCATTCCATTAGAGTGGCAGTACTTTTAACAGCACAGCACTCCTCCCTCCTGGCAGACTTCTTCACAGGTCCAGTATTGAACTGAAGTGGTAGGATCAGAAGTCCAGTTCTTATCCCCAGTGATGCCTTTGAAGTAGGGGAGACTTCAAAGAAGGGTTTTGAAGTGCACAGAGGTCCAACGCTCCTACCTTGACTCCAGACTCACAACAGGGGGATCATCAGTCCTTTGTGTGGGTACAGGACCCAGCCTAATTAGTTGTACATGTGAGGCTGTGTCCAGCTCCTCGCTCCCATCCTACCTGGGATGGCCCATCAGGATGTGTATGGCCCATTATTCGAAATAGGTTTCTGGTTGTCAGAGTATGCATCCTGTACAAGCAGGAACCTCTACTTTATTCAGGATAAGCTAGATACACACTTAAAGATAACCTGTGCTCACCCTCTGGTAGTTTGGCACAGCTCAGTCAGGCTATTCTAAAGAAGCAATGTCTAAATGATCTGTGCACACACACAGTAACACAATGAAAACACCACAGAAATACCCCACACAGTATTTGGAACATAGAATAAATTTACATGAGTAAAACAAGACAAATATTATAAAAATCCAAGTAGAACCGGAATTATGAATTTTTAAAGAATAAATCAAACAATAATGCTTAGAAGCACATAATGCTTAGGGGTTACTTTAGGTCATGCTGGACGTGGATAAATCCAATGTTCTGATCAACCTTCATGGAGGGCAGTACCTTAGATGGAGCAAGCGTCTGTGTCAAAGACTCAATGCATCAGTTCCAATCCGCTCAGGTAAGGAAGACTTTGTCGATGAACCCTTTAGCTATTCAGGCACTATATCATCATTGAGCGATGCTGTCCATCATCATTGTGTCACACAGTCCGTCGAAGCAATGTCAATGATCTGCTCCTGAATCAGTGTTTAAGGTCAATGTGTTGGTTGCAATCAGAACAAAGTCATCACTGCATCAATTCTGATGGTTGTGAATAGCAGAAATCACCTTGTGAGGGGCCCAGTACTGGATTGGCACCACTTGTCAGGGCAGGACTCACAGGCGGCAAAGTCCAGGTGCTGGAGTAGAGATGAAGGAAGCCTTTGATGGCCTAAGACGTCAGAGCAGGGGGGAAGCCAGCAAGCCCTTGGTGTCACTGTGGGTTCAAGTGAAATGGGTCCTGTTTTGTCCTCAGCATGGCAGAGATCAGAGGCAGCAGCGCAGCTCAGTAAAGTAGAAAAGCAGTTCTTCCAGAGCAGCAGTCCAGCAGAGTGGCAATCCTTGTGGCACAGCAGTCTTTACTCCTGGCAGAGCTCTTCACAGGTCCAGTAGTGTACTGTCTTGGTAGGGTCAGAGCCCCAGTATGTATACCCAGTTTTCCCAACAAAAAAAGGTCAGAAAGAGAGGAGGAGAAAGGCACACAGTTTGGGGTGACCCTTGGGAGAAGACAATTTTCTAACATTAATACACTATACAAATCAACTATTACAACTATTATGTACTGTATTACCTGTGTATGAACATGTATCTTACTTCTAGATCAGTGAATCACTTTTTTTCTCAGGAACAATGATGTACCTCTGAGTATCTGATTTACAAACTAGTTCACTTCGTTTACCTGCACACCACCAGAGATAAAATCAACTCTCAAAGATTCTGTTAAGCATATACAATCAGGAACCTTCAACTGCCCCTCCCCCCCAGCCAATCAACATTTTAAAAAAAGAGGAAGGAACGTCAGTCCTGGTTAGACTTACATTAACCACTCTACACATCTACATCCATTGCTAAGCACTCTGTAGATCAAATACATTGGCACACACATGACTTCATTAAAGTTTACATTTCTTTCTCTCCCACACACTCTGGCCAATTGTGCTCAGCTGAGCAGAGCTGAGCAAGCGAGCTGCGAGCTAGGGCGAGCGTCGTGCACTGAGAGCACTGGGAGCAAAATAACACCAAAAAACTGAAAAACTGAAGCTGAAGCCGAGGAGCCGCCATAACCAATACCCCTCATTATCTCCGCCTTCGCCGTGCTCAGGCGAGCATCTGTCCTTACGGCTACAGGGGGCAGACATCTCCGTATCCAGGAGTAGTGGACACAGGACATAGCCGACCGTGGGTCCCTGGCAGCGGGTTCAAGAAAAAACGGAGCCCTGAACGGAGTCGGGAGTGAACGGGGACCGCAGCGGTGGTGTAAGGAGATTCAGTGAGGTGAGCTGAGGGGAGGCGCCACGAGGCGTGAGGCACACCAAACAGCGGCGCACTAAAACCCCGCTGAGAAAGAAAAAAAAAATCTCAGAAATATCCGAATATACGAGAACACTCGGTATCTGCACTCCACACCTTGGTATCGGATAGCCCTCCCCTGCCTGCGCAACACGATCAGTAACAACGCGCGGCGCAGCTGAGAGCACTAAACAGAGTTCGGGGGGCCCTGTAGCGACTTACAAGCCGGCCAGCCTACTCAGTGTTAGAGTGTTTCACTGATCCATCTATCAACCCCCCTCCAAGGCTTAATCAACGGAGGGAACCTCTTCTAGTTGTCCTCAGGGTGCCACCCGAGCAATATAGCAACCACCGTGAGCGCAGTGACACCTACAGTGGGCAACAGCGGAAACTGATATAAAACTATATTAACTGCCACCCATTCTCACCTCCTGAGGCAGTTTCCCAGTCCCGCCAGCACCCTTGCTATCCTCTGCCGCCGCTGGGAACATCGCGGCCACCGAGAGAGGAGAGCCTTGGGGGCCAACTACAACTCCCAGCGTCCCCTGCTTCCTGGACGCTGACCGCCGCATCACTCTGCCATGCCCGGAGGCGCATAAGAGAGAGGCGCTCCTGCGGCTGAGCGGGGAACAACTTTGGCCGGGGGTCTCAGTAACTGCCACCCACACTCACCTCCTGAGGCAGTTTCCCGGTCCCGCCAGCACCCTTGCTATCCTCTGCCGCCGCTGGGAACATCGCGGCCGCCGAGAGAGGAGAGCCTCGGGGGCCAACTACAACTCCCAGCGTCCCCTGCTTCCTGGACACTGACCGCCGCATCACTCTGCCGCGCCCGGAGGCGCATAAGAGAGAAGCGCTCCTCCCACATCGCGGACGCGCGTGGGCAATGCCGGGCTGAAGGTAGCGGGGCTGGGCCACCCCCCCTTTCATCCATTGAAGTTACAAAGGTACTGTTTCCATTTGGATTAAAGTTCTTAGATGTATATAGCGCCCTAGCAATGTAGTGGGAGAACCTGAGGTGGGGCATCTGACTGTTAGATATATTCTACCAGCTACTGACCTTGTAACATCCCTCTTCAAAAATGAACAAACGGGGAAATAAAACCATAACCCCCGCGACACGATCTCACACCAAGCTGTTGGCAGCCTAACCACAACCCCTACCAACTTTGATGGCTATCGACAAGATGCTGCAACAGACTATCGGTGTTGTGATTAATGCTATTGAGAATACCGAGAGGAGGCTATCGATAACCCCAACACTAGGTAAGCAAAATCCGGGAAGAGACATCTCAGCTACCAAGACTGATGTCTTGGACACTAGCTCATTTTTGGCGCCATCATATGTAGACTTGCCCTGCAGTCAGAAGCCCGTTGAGACTTCTACAGACGTGCAGGAGTATCCAATCACCCTGTCTTCCCCTTCCCCGGAGAAAAGGACAGCAGTACGTAAACCATGTATGAGGAAAAAGAAAGGAAATATCCTAAATAAATTGGGTAATAATAAATTGGCAAACCATGACCTTGTGACACCAACTACCAGTACAACTGGCCCAATGCTACGAATACCATGCTGGGTCACAAACATGGTTGCCGATTTACAAGCATCCTTGGAGCAGACTATTGTTGCCCAACTTAAGCCTCTGGTTTCAAAACTTGATAAACTCATTGCTGCTACAAATACAAAGGGAGGAGGGAAAATTGAGCCAGCCAAACAAGTGAGAAACTCTGCACCCCATGTTATTGATACTCCATCCCAAAGTGTTCCAAGAACTAGAGTAGTGGAAAGTAAAAACCCCCTAGTACAGACCGCTAATGTCGTAGCTACCCCAACTTCCTAAAAGCCCACGCACGATCCACCACAACACCTGCCAAGGACCAACACTCAGAAGCAGATCTGCCAAGCAGCAGGAAACTTGGCAAATGCCATAGCGAAAGACATGCCAAAGACAAAAGAGGGAGATAAGGGAATTAACAAAACTAGTTTGCCACGAAACAAAGACAAACACCAAGATTCTTTTCTCGACAGCCACCAACAATTAACCTACCCCCTGAAGCCCAATCCTATGTGGTGGCACTCGCAGGAGTTCCTCCGTTAACTGAGGGGAAAAGAGAAAGGGAGACTGAGCTGAAAAACAAGTGCATCCAGTGGCTTAGTGTAAATAGACCCCTGCCGGGGAATGTCTCAGGGGAAATCCTGTCAGCCAGAAGAGTGGGTTGGATTGGGAGGAGCCCAAAAACAGTGGCTGGTGACTTGATAATTCTGAATTTTAGGGATGCCTCTGCTGTAGGGTATATTTGTAATGCCCTGCACTATAGTTCAGACACGCAAATATGTCCGCTGCACCTCTCATATTTTTTCTCGTATTTAGGGAGGGCATGTCTTCCTACGGTCCACTATTCCCGATACAGCAACATTGGAATAGGTTCAGTGTTTTGGAAAATGTAGATTGACTTAGTCAAGGAGGAATGTCACCCTCAGAAGCCACAAATGTAGTACACAGAAGTTCAGGGGCCATAGAGGAAAATATCCTGACACCAATGTCGAGGGAGGTTCCAAAAGCTGTTAATATAGTTAGGGAAAGGACTAGCAATAGGGGGATTAGGGAAGTCGAAGGATCAGATAGCTCAGAAAAAGGATGCCTAAAATTGGTTTCCTGGAATATAGCCGGGCTAAAAAACAAGCTGCTCACTCCAGAGTGGGCCACCTTTATGGCAGCATATGACATCTGCCTGATGCAAGAGACCTGGGCACTAGAAGAGACCTCGAGTGCGACCTTTGCAACATTTGATATCTTGGCAGTATCCACAGGTAGAGGGCGCCCGTCGGGCGGGCTATCAATTTGGATAGGAACTCACCTGGGAATCCAAGCAACCAAGATTCAAACAAATTCCCCGGACATCCAGTGTGTCTTAATAGAACCCCCAAGCCAACCGCTAGTAGCAATAATTCACACCTACTCGAGACCATCAAGGAATGGCCAGGAACCAGCTACAGTTAGAGCCCTGAATTCCTTCATTCAAGGGCTAGACCCCTCTATCTCAATAATCCTCGGAGGGGATTTTAACTGCCAATTTGAACCTCTGGGTAGTCTAGAACTGGGTGACCAAGACGAGGTAGATGCACTATGGCATATCTCGGACCCGAATATTGCCCCCGTCAGGGCATGGACACCCCTTGTGCTCCAAATAAAATGTTTCTCCCTTGCGACATCCCTGCGGGCGTGCAATGGGAGATTGGACCCTGACCGCCCAGCAATGGCAACCTTTAATCAGGCAAACAAAACAACCATCATTGACTACCTAATGGTGGATGCCAAAAACTGGGATAAGCTGAAAGAATTTAGGGTCATTCAATGACAGGACAGTGATCACAATGCCCTGGTAGTAACTTTCAAACCAGGGTCATTTGGACTAATCACCCCTGACCACATACCTGCCACAATGACACTTCCCCTCACGCTGACTAATAACAGAAGGAGGGTTAAGTGGCCCCACCTTGTAGATTCAACCTCAAAGCTGGCCAAAATCTACCAACTTGCTATCCCTTTTATAGCGCAGATGGGTGACTCGCCTGGCTGGCAGCAGGCATTAGATACGCATAAACAGCTAGTTGAGGTACTAGGGGATGTGTTCTACCCCATAAGTAGAATTAAGAAGCATTTTCCAAAAACCCACCCCTGGTTTAATGATGCATGCAGGAACTCAAAAAAGGAGCTCCTTGCCGCAATCAAGGCAAAAGACAGAGAGAACATTAAGGCAGCTAGACTGATCTATAAAAAGGAGTTGACTAGGGGCAAAAGAGAGTGGGAAGAAGCCGGGTGGGAGAAACTCAGAGGTGCCCTTGTTACAAAAGATGCCAAACTATTCTGGGCATTAGTAATTTCCGGTACAAATGATGGTGGGGGATTCCTCTACCAAATATCCCCCCCTCAGTGTGGGAGGCGCATTTCTCTGCACTCTATACTAGCCCTGTGCCCAGTTACAGTGAACATTTAGATAGGTCTGGGATGTCAGAGTTAGAAGGTCCCTCCTGGGTCTCTCCTGCCCAAGACCCCCCGCACGAGTACCGACTGCTGGGGGCCTCGAGCATGGAACACCAGGAAGACCATAGGGACATCGAGGTGAGGATGGCCCCGAGAAGTGGTGAGAGTATTTCAGTAAAGGAGGTGGAGACTGCAATTACTAGACAACTCCCTAACAAAGCACCAGGCCTGGATAGGGTACCGGGAGACCTTTTTTGTTCTCAGCCAAAGATTTGGGCGCCGTACCTAACCGTATTGTTTAATGCGGTCTTACAAGGGGCAAAGATACCTGACACCTGGGCGGGGGCCGAGATCGTCCCCATTTTCAAGAAGGGGTGCCCTTTGGAGCCGTCAAATTATAGACCAATCAGTCTCTTGGACACTACCCAGAAACTGATGGGCCAGATACTCCTGGATAGAATACTGGGATGGGCGGAGGAGCATGAAGTAATAACTACCCTCCAGGCCGGTTTTAGATCAGGGATCTCGACCACGGACCAACTCTTTAGGCTGCAGGTCCTTTTTTGGAAGACCGTAAATGTCGAGGGTGGCAGCCTCTACCTGATCTTCGTAGACCTTTAGGCTGCTTTCGACCTTGTGCCGAGGGAGAGTTTATGGAGGGTCTTAAAACTTGGCTGTTTCCAAATTATTAGCCGCTGCTTATTCAACTGTTGTTCTCTCTCTTTTAGGAGCTATCTCAGCGCCAGGATACCTGTAAGGTGATAGCTGCGCTATTGTCAGGATTGGACCAATTGCAGACAATACATTGCAGGTTTCCTCCATCACTAAACCCTCACCCCCTTCTTTCAATTGGACTCAGCTTGTGGCGAAGTATCGTTTCGCCTTGGATCAGTCATTTCCCTGTTGCCAGTGTAGTAGGGCCAGTTAGCGTTCTAGTGTTTGCTTGGAACGCTGGCTCTGGTACTTGGAGCGCGAGCGTTCAGTAAACGTCGCACTTCAACTGAAATTCCCCGAGAGGCGAACGTTTCTTCATTCGCGCTCTCTCTCAGAGTATATTCCTGTCATAGTTTGGTTAGTTCAGTCTGGTCAGGTTTACCCTCCTTTCTTGTCACCTGCCAGTTTAATTCCCCGGAGTCGGCGGCTTGCCAGCTGCGTCTATCTTCCCGAAGCTGCCCATTTGCCTCACAGACATTAGTTTGGCTCCCGTCTGACCCCTTGACACGCTTCCAGCAAATTCCCCTTCACCCTCTGACAAGTCTTCCTACTCTTCAGCCTGGGTCGGCAGCAGCGGCTTCCTCGTCATTCAGGCAGCTGTATCTCGTGCACAGCGAAGGCACTTGAGACTTGAATCTCGGCGGCAAGCAGCATTTAGCCGGTGAGCTCGAACCGATTTCTCTTCATTTCTGAACTGGGTATTGCTCCTCCTCAGTTTGCGTTGAGACTATTGGAACTCTGGTTATTCGCTTGGCAGCAATAGACTATTAGCAAGACCTCATTGGAACTTACCAGTTGGAACTTGTTGTTAACTTCTGGAACTGCATTTCTACTCAAAAAGACTGTGACCTCATGTAGATAAAAATATATATATATATTCTTGTGTACCACCAATATCTCCTGCTCATTACGTCAGCTCAGCTACCATCTTCTACGCAGCTGTATATTAGACCTACTAGAGAGCAGCTAAGGCTCACACACACACAGGTAATTGGGGTTAGGTTCCAGAGTGATAGTTTAAGGAGACTAGTGATTTTGGGAGGTCGGAACTTAGTAATGTTGTCTTTATGTTTTACAGAATAACTCTTCACCATTCCTTGAGCGGGAGTAGATGAATGTGTGAGCAGTCTCTCAGTCTGTCTATCCACTTCCCCTTTCCCTGTTATCACTGTTGCAAGAGAAATCCGGCACAGTGGTGAAGGGGAATTGGGAGCTAGCTTCTTCTTCGGTCTGATACTCCAGCGGATTCAGAATCTTCAGGTACCTTCTGACAGATTGAAGTGCCCGCTGTATTATCCGCTTGGGTGTCATGGCCGAAGGACTAGACCTCAAAGCCCTGGGATCCATTTTGGAAGATTTACAAAAGCAATTGATAGAAACCAGAGAGGAAGTTAGGAAATCTAATCAGGAAACAAACTTTCTTCGTCAAAAGATAAATGAAGTCACCACTAGTCCAAGTCCTGATTTTGGGGGTGCTAAATCCCAAACCTTTAATCCTTCACCAGCCACTAGTGAGTTTTCCACACAGGTAGTACATGCCATGTCTCCCACAATCCCGCTAGCCCCTCCCGAAAGATTTCTGGGGGACCCAAATAAGGCACAGATTTTTGTCACTCAGTGTTCATTGCATTATCTCTGTAAACCAATAATATTTAAAGAAGATCAATCCAAAGTGGCGTTCATGCTGTCGTACCTGAGTGGAGATGCCGCTTCTTGGTCATTGCCATTGGTGTCTATCAATGATCCAGTGCTGTACAATTTTCAGGAATTCAAGACAGAATTTTTACGCATATTTGATCGGAGAGCAATCTCTCAAACCACCGACAATGAGCTTCTGGATCTAAAACAAGGAAATCGAGAGTTGGTGGCATATTTAGCGCAGTACAACAAGCTTATAGTTGAGACAAATTGGCCAACAGAAAAAAGAGCAGCAATCTTCTACAGAGGTCTGCGTGACGAACTGAAGGATGGACTCTCCCAGATTCCCAAGAGACCCACCGATGTCTCAGAACTTATAGACTTAGTTCTTCAAATTGACCAGAGGCAATCAGAGAGGCGTCAGGAGCGGCGAAAGGAAACTCAAACTTTTCCTCCGAGATTTGATCGCATGCGTCCAGAGAGTGTAAAACCCAAGGAAGAAGTCACGGTCGAAGAACCTATGCAAATTGGAACGTTCGGGGGCCGCTTAGTTCTGAGGAACGGGAAAAGAGAAGACAAGGCAAGTTATGTATGTACTGTGGAGGTTCTGGACATTTTGTCAAGGAGTGTCCACGCAGACCCAAGACATCGACATGGGTAAAAGACAAGCTTCACCAGTAGAAGGGGTTGCCCTGGTGGAAGCTGAATCTAAGTCAACTCCTCAAATTCAGTCATTGTCTAACACCATGCAGTTTTCGGCGCCTCATCTCATCCTATCTTGTCAAATAATTTTTGGAAAAGAACAAGGTGCAAATGTAGCAATCATGATTGATTCAGGAGCTACAGGAAACTTTTGTGATATTCTGTTTGCTAAGAGGTTGGGCATTAACTTTGTGAGGAAGGACAAGCCAGAACCTGTGCGTGCTGTTGATGGAACCCCTTTATCTTCCGGTCCGATAGCTTTTGATACAGAAACAATCTCAGTGATTGGACCTGGAGAACATAAAAGTTACCTTCGATTCAGTTTAATTGATGCTCCTCAGTTTCAATTGATTTTGGGATTGCCTTGGTTAACAGAACATAACCCGAAGATTGACTGGGCTAGGAGAACTGTGGATTTGACCTCAGACTTCTGTCTGGAACACTGCTTTCATCCTCATATTGTGAAGACGGAGTCTAGTGAAACTTACTGTTTGGCCGATCAACCGCAAGTAATTTGCTTGGTGGAACTCCCCAAGATTCCTGCACAGTATCAAGATTTAAAATCCGTTTTTGATGAGCGAGAAGCACAAAAACTTCCTCCCCATCGTGAATATGACTGCACAATTGAGTTGGAACCAGGAGCCTCGCTACCTTGTAGTCGCATCTATGCTCTTTCGGAATCAGAAAATTTGCATTTGAAGGAATACCTTGACAAGAATTTGGCTAATGGATTCATCAGGCCCTCACAATCCCCAGTTTCCTCCCCTCTTTTTTTTATTCCGAAGAAAGACAAGAGCCTGAGGACCTGTATTGACTATCGGGCCTTGAACCTGGTGACTCGAAAGAACCGATACCCGTTGCCACTTATCTCTGAATTGTTGGATCAGGTGAAGGAGGCCCAGATCTATACAAAATTGGATTTGAGGGGGGCTTACCATTTGGTCCGGATGGCTGAAGGAGACGAGTGGAAAACGGCCTTCCGAACTCGTTATGGGCTTTTTGAATACCAGGTCATGCCCTTTGGGTTGTGCAATGCGCCTGCGGCATTTCAACATTTTGTAAATGATATACTTCGTGAATTTCTGGACCGCTTCGCAGTGGTGTATATAGATGATATTCTTATCTTTTCCAAGAATACCGAGGAGCATATCCAGCATGTTCGAACCATCTTGGAGTGTCTGTTGCAGAATCAACTTTTTGTGAAATTGGAGAAATGTGTATTTCATACAACCAAAGTGGAGTTCTTGGGGTTCATACTCTCCCCCGAGGGCGTTTCCATGGATGACTCCAAACTCAAGGCAATCCGAGATTGGCCAGCTCCAGGTTCAGTGAAGGAAATCCAAAGTTTCTTAGGGTTCGCCAATTTTTATCGGCGATTCATTCAGAATTTTTCTGAAAAGGTGAGCCCCATTACTCGTTTGTTGCGGAAGAACGAAAAGTTTATATGGGGAACAGAGGCAGAAGGCGCTTTTCAATTCCTCAAAGAATCCTTTGTTACTGCACCCATCTTGCAACACCCGGATCCGCTAGAACCATTTTTTGTGGAGGCAGACGCTTCCAATCTTGCTATTGGGGGAGTTCTGTCTCAGCGTAATAAGAAGACTGGGCAACTTCATCCAGTAGCCTTTTACTCCCGAAAACTTACCACAGCAGAAATAAATTACGCCATCGCCGACAAGGAGTTGCTGGCAGTAAAGGTGGCGTTTCTTGAATGGCGACATTATTTGCTCGGAGCCAGGCACGTGGTGACTGTGTTCACCGATCATAGGAATTTGCAATTTCTAAAGTCTGCGCGAACCTTGACCCCGAGACAGCTTCGGTGGTCCTTATTTTTTGCTGACTATGATTTTGTTCTCACATACAAGCCGGGAGTAACCAATGGAAAAGCAGATGCTCTATCTCGATTAAATGTGGGGGAGAATGCGAAGGAAAAGACAGAGGAATTCCTCATCCCCGCAGAAAAGATCTTAGCAGTTGCAGTAGTGGATGAGCTACAAGAGAAGATTGTCTTGGAGTTCAAAAGAGATGACTACTCGGATTGGGAGAATAAGGGTCCAGATCGAATTGTGGAAGATGGGAAACCTTATTTACAAGGAAAGATGTTTGTCCCTGGAGAGAAACTACAAGAGGAGATCATTCGAAGTTTCCATGATCAGCCTTTGGCTGGCCACAAGGGAGTCTTGAAGACGTTGGAACTGATAAAGCGAAATTTCCTTTGGCCAGGCATGGAAGCTCAGGTTCGACAGTATGTTGCCACTTGTGAACTATGTTTAAAAGGGAAAAGTCTCAGGCAATCCCCACAAGGTCTACTTATGCCTTTACCCGTACCACCTTATCCTTGGCACACAGTCTCCATGGACTTTATTGTTGAGTTACCATCTAGCCAAGGGATGTCAGTCATTTGGGTGGTGGTAGATCAATTTTCTTAAATGAGTCATTTTATTCCTCTCAAGGGTCTTCCTACTGCCACCGATTTGGCCTCTTTGTTTGTTCAACACATAGTCAAACTGCATGGAATTCCGAAGGTAGTTATTTCGGATAGGGGGTCTCAATTTGTGTCCCGATTTTGGAGATCCTTCCTAAGTGGCCTGGGGGTGGACTCTCGTTTGTCCACCGGTTATCATCCCGAGACCGATGGACAGACTGAGAGAGTAAATCAAGATCTGGAACAGTACTTGCGTTTGTATCTACTGGATCAGGAGGGAGATTGGCCATCTTTACTAGCTCCAGCTGAATTTGCCTATAATAATTCAGTGCACACCGCCACTGGATTTTCTCCTTTCTTCTTGAATTCAGGTAGACACCCCAATATGTTGGTGGGCAAGGTTGTAGGAGAAGTCCCAGCTGCTGAAGAAGTCATTCATAAGTTACAGACTGCCTTGCAGTCAGCAACTGCAAACCTGGTCAAGGCGAAGTCAGCTTTTAAGCAGCAAGCAGATAAGGGTCGCAAGGCTAATCCAGTTTATCTTCCTGGGGATCAGGTTTGGGTTTCCACGCGCCATATGCGTTTGCGGGGAAATCGAAAGTTTCAACCTAGGTTTGTGGGGCCCTACTCTGTGGACAGAATGATAAATCCAGTTTGTGTGAGACTCCAATTGCCCAAAACATTGAAAATTCATCCAACATTCCATGTATCGTTGATTCGGAAAAGCCCACCTAATCTTCGTAAGGTTCTCCCACCCGTTTCAGTACAGGTAGATTCAGTGGAGGAATATGAAGTTAAGAGAATTCTAGACTCTAAGACCAGGAAGGGACAACTTTTCTATTTAGTGGATTGGAAGGGGTTTGGGCCTGAAGAACAATCCTGGGAACCCAGCTCTAATGTTCACGCAGCCAGATTAGTGAGAGAGTTTCACAAGACTTATCCACACAAGCCTAGGAAGGGGGTTTTGGTGGGGGGTACTGTCAGGATTGGACCAATTGCAGACAATACATTGCAGGTTTCCTCCATCACTAAACCCTCACCCCCTTCTTTCAATTGGACTCAGCTTGTGGCGAAGTATCGTTTCGCCTTGGATCAGTCATTTCCCTGTTGCCAGTGTAGTAGGGCCAGTTAGCGTTCTAGTGTTTGCTTGGAACGCTGGCTCTGGTACTTGGAGCGCGAGCGTTCGGTAAACGTCGCACTTCAACTGAAATTCCCCGAGAGGCGAACGTTTCTTCATTCGCGCTCTCTCTCAGAGTATATTCCTGTCATAGTTTGGTTAGTTCAGTCTGGTCAGGTTTACCCTCCTTTCTTGTCACCTGCCAGTTTAATTCCCCGGAGTCGGCGGCTTGCCAGCTGCGTCTATCTTCCCGAAGCTGCCCATTTGCCTCACAGACATTAGTTTGGCTCCCGTCTGACCCCTTGACACGCTTCCAGCAAATTCCCCTTCACCCTCTGACAAGTCTTCCTACTTTTCAGCCTGGGTCGGCAGCAGCGGCTTCCTCGTCATTCAGGCAGCTGTATCTCGTGCACAGCGAAGGCACTTGAGACTTGAATCTCGGCGGCAAGCAGCATTTAGCCGGTGAGCTCGAACCGATTTCTCTTCATTTCTGAACTGGGTATTGCTCCTCCTCAGTTTGCGTTGAGACTATTGGAACTCTGGTTATTCGCTTGGCAGCAATAGACTATTAGCAAGACCTCATTGGAACTTACCAGTTGGAACTTGTTGTTAATTTCTGGAACTGCATTTCTACTCAAAAAGACTGTGACCTCATGTAGATAAAAATATATATATATATTCTTGTGTACCACCAATATCTCCTGCTCATTACGTCAGCTCAGCTACCATCTTCTACGCAGCTGTATATTAGACCTACTAGAGAGCAGCTAAGGCTCACACACACACAGGTAATTGGGGTTAGGTTCCAGAGTGATAGTTTAAGGAGACTAGTGATTTTGGGAGGTCGGAACTTAGTAATGTTGTCTTTATGTTTTACAGAATAACTCTTCACCATTCCTTGAGCGGGAGTAGATGAATGTGTGAGCAGTCTCTCAGTCTGTCTATCCACTTCCCCTTTCCCTGTTATCACTGTTGCAAGAGAAATCCGGCACAGTGGTGAAGGGGAATTGGGAGCTAGCTTCTTCTTCGGTCTGATACTCCAGCGGATTCAGAATCTTCAGGTACCTTCTGACAGCTATATAATTGTTTTAAATAAATAATAAATAAATAAATTAATTAAAAGATCTTGGCCTTCCTCCCTATCTATTGGAGGTCTTGAAGTGGTTTCACGCAGGGAACTATGCCCGGGTGAGGTGCGGGAAGAACGGGGAACTATCTGCACGTTTCCCTGTAACTAGAGGCGTACGCCAGGGCTGCGCCCTGGCTCCCACACTCTTTAGTCTCTATATAAATGGCCTGGTGGGGGAACTTGAGAGAGTCAGGGATAGCGATGCCCCTTGGTTGGCGTCAGGTCAGGTGCCTGCTCTGATGTTCGCAGACGACACCTTATTGTTGTCGCGAACATCAACAGGCATCCAGCGGGTTCTGGACGGTTTTGTCTCATTCTGCGCCTCGAGGGGACTCGAGATCAATTTAGAGAAAACGAAATTTATGATCTTCGGTCCCCCGAAACGCACTTGCCCTAAGCCCACATTAAACGGCATCCCGCTCGAAAGGGTGAGAACTTTTGTATACCTGGGTGTCACTTTGACTGAGGACTTTGGTTGGGGCCCTCAGGTATCCAAATCTACCCGAAAGCTCTCACAGATTTTAGGGGGCATAGGTAAGTTTCAGCGGACAACGCAATTTAAGCCAGTCTCCCCAGCGCTTGAAATCTACAGTGTTCAAGTTGGACCTGCTGTTACTTATGGTGCAGAACTTTGGGGACATTTGAGTACAGCAAGCCTTCTCAGGGTTGAACAGGCCTTTATGAGGAATTTGATTGGTCTACCCCAAAGCACCCCGCTCATACCCTTGAGATTTGACCTAGGTGTGGCGCCCGACCCCTCCTGTACTGGAGAAGGCTCTGTACAGTACCGTAGCTTGCGGATTACAGAGTTGAGATCGCTGCTGTCTGGGGGGCGCTGAAGAGCAAGAAAATACCCTGGTTGCTCCATATTAAAACTATTGCCTATCGAATGGGAATGCCCCAAATATGGGAGACTCCGGCAGAAAGCTGTCCATTGCTGAGAACTGTGCTGTTGGCCTCTCTTAGGCACTACAACCCAAGTTTGCTGCACCGTTCGCCAAGTATGGGCAGGTTGTCTTCGGAATTTTTGCAGGTAAAACTCGTGCCCAGTAGGGAGGAATTTCTGGATCAAATGGAACCACACCCTGCAAGAAAATTATATACACAATTAAGGCACGGCTGCCTGCCACTTGGGACACTGACCTGCAAATGGGCAGGTCAAGAGGAGGGAATCTGCCCTGTCTGCAACAATGGCAAAGAAGACATTGCCCATGTTTTGTTTTTTTGCCCTGCTTATAGCGTAATCCGGAGAGCCTGCTGGTACGTACCACTATGCAGAAATCTGGGACTAAAACATTGTGCTCAAGCCGTTAGAATGTTAAAATATGATACATCCCCCCTTATTTTGTTCTCGGTCTCCCGCTTTTTGTACGGTATGTGGCGCAGAAGGTCCACTTTGATTAATTGCGACTAATTTTTAATGATGGCCATTTTTCGTGGATAACTGATTGTTTAATAATGTTTTAACTGCTGGTTCTTAATTATTTATGTATTTTATTGTATGTACATATTTTGCTTGTGCTTTTATGGTCATTGACCGAAATAAAGTTATCACAAACGAAATTTCTTTATGTATAAATAAATATGATAACACTTTAAAAGCAAGGGGATGAGTGTCCCATCTGTAATTCAGTTTTAGAAAAACACAATGTAGCATATATCCAATAAAAATAACTTTTTTTAGATCACATGACTTGCGGGTGTCTCATGGGATTCAGTACCCCTGTGTTCGCTCATGAGAGTAAGGTGCAAACTTCAAACAGTGAAGCTTAACTGTGGCTACTCCAAGCTTCTCACAAAACCATACAGTTGTCAATGCTGAATCCTGATAGACACCCAGGAGATTTGATTAATTGCAGGATAAAATGAAGTACATCTTTAACTGCATTTTTCAAACAAACTTGATTCAGTTTATGATTTTGTTTTGTCAGTACAAGTATTACATTAATAATAACTTGACTCTCACAAAATATTTCACTACAATATAGACAGTTCCAAATATTTTTGTGTGACACAGTTACTATCTATAATAGCTTATTCCAGACATCCTACTTCTAAAAAATGTAACATCTAAATAACAAAATAGGGAACATACTGACATTCATTTATTGAATTCCCTCACACTACTAATGAATCCCTTCTCCTCTTCCCCACTACTGTAGAGTGAGCAGTTTCCAAGGCAACTAAGGTAGACTTCAGTAAACGCATGTCAGCAGGTCGAAGGTTCAGGAGACATGTGTGCTCTCTTATGGTGTTAAATGATTGTTTACACATTCTGCTAGACACTGTAAACCAATAGCAGTCAGCACCACACTCATCACTCCTATTTTTCAGTTCAAAAGAAAGTTTATTGAGAGAATTCAAAATGACAATACATAGGATAGTGATAAACAACAATGCATTTCATACATGAGAATACAATTCGGAGTCAAAATTAATAAATGTATAAAACTTGATAACATCCTAAAATAGAGAAAACATTACAAGGGTATGCAAGGTGAACGGTGCAGAGAAAAGAAGATTATAATTCATGTACAAATTATAATATACGCTATATAATACCTAATTGTTGTAACATTAATTTGAGGAAAGTCAAGGAGCTTTAGAAACCTCTTGTTGCACTGGATTGGGGTAGGAGAAGCGTTTGGCACTAGCATCAATAAACAGTGTGATAGGTGATCTCAAGTTTGAACGCTTTGTTGCCATGTGGACGGGATGAACAAAAGTTGTGTCTAATCTATGATAGTAACACACAGCATACCACCATGCCTGATGTGATAATTTGGAGAAGTATTTCCAATTTTTGGTTATTTGCGGTAAAGCCACTGCTATCAGTAAATCTATAATGTTAGTGATAGAGTTAGATTCCGCCCAAATAGGGGATAAACTGCCTAGGAAAATCCATATCTTATTCCACAGTTTTGTGGGACAGCAGACCTCTAATTCATGTTCCCATGATATTTCCACCTTAGTTTTATCTCGTGGTGTAACTGGACAATGTAAGTAGTAACAAATAACAGAAGCTTTGGGATTAAGTCATGGGGGAGTGTGTAGGTTAGTATTATTTGAGGAAGGTATATTTGTATTGAGAGAATATGGTAACATACATTTGGCATGTGCATCCAAAATGGCCTGTTTCAAAAGGAGATATTTAGGGAGGTAAGATGTAGGACATAATCTCCTTTTGTTGGTATACTTGATATATCCATATTAGACCTTTTTTCCTCCAGGATTTCCAATATAAAGGTTTATCACGAATTAGGATCATGGTATTGTGCCAAATTGTGGAAGTAGAAAAGGAAGTCCAATCCATAGGTCCCAAAGGAAAGTTTGGGATTTAACATTTTTGATGTATGTTTTAGTATGGGAGTCATCACTCCTATTTAACCAATCCAAAGTAATAAACACAATAAAATCACTGACTGCCTACCTTACTATTTTACTATAGTCTCAAAATCCAACCAGAAACCTAACTTTATTCTTCCATTGTAAACGCATTAGCTTACAGAAAATGTATAAGTCCGCTCCTCATTGATGCTCGTACTATCAACATGTTTCATGTAGGCCACAGTTTTGCCTTCTGGACTATAACGTATGCCAAAAATTGTGGAATTAACAGGGACCTTAAGGTTCACCAAGTAGACAGTAAATGGATTGGCCACAGAGCTATGAAGTGTAATCAACTATTACCCATGCCTGAGACAGTTTGAATTGTCAGGCATAATACCTCATGATTTTCCACCGTGGTGGCAATGAATTGGTCACAATAATTTGTGTTGAACTTGAAAATCAAATGAAAGACACCTTGGTGTCCTTGGTGTGTCTCTTCACTCACACTGCCTTTCTGTATTACAACATATACCATAGGCCAAAGTGACAGTGGTCAAATGATAGATAAATGCTGGAAACATGTCAACAAAACAATCTTGGCATTTCTCCCTGACCACAGTATGGGCTCCATATATAATAATAACATCTGTTTTGACATGACATAGCGTGACAGAGTGCATTTCACAGCAGAAGGGAAAAGGATCTTCCTTAATTCGACCAAGGAGTGTTTCCAGTTCTACATCTAAGTGTGCTCAACTCACTATTAACACAACAGCTCTTCTTAGAGCCACGTACAACCCAAAACGAACCATTTTTTTTACTCAAAGTCCTTTCCTAAATATAATTTTGACACCTGTCGGCCTCCCACAGGACTGGAAGCAGGTACATGCCCACTTTCTATGTATATCTCTGACTTCCGCTTGAAATTTCGGGACCTTCATTACACATTTTTTCTAAAATGCACTAAACATCCCAAACCCCCTTTTAATACAACCTCTTTGATATACATACTAGTCTATGCATATTTGGGATTAGTAACTGACCGGCGACTCCATTAAGACCTGTATAGAGAGCAAAGTACTTAAGTGGAAGAGTTTGGACAAAATCTGTTTGTAGTAGGCATTGAGAGGCAACTGTCCTGTGTGCATAGACATATGTACAGAGCGTTGTGTGTGCGCTGTAGGGTGTGTGGAGGGGTGGCCTCTCTGCACAGACCACTTCCCAGGAAGCTCGATATCCATGTGGAAGGGACTGAGCTCTCTGCATTGAACACTCCAAAGGGTGAAAGACATCTGCTGTTGGTTGTGGGGAGGGTCTGGGCCTCCCCAGGTTGACAAGTGTCTGTAGGATATGGGGAAGGATTAGGTTTTCTGTTTTTTTTTTAAAGTTTTCTTTGCACAGACCACTCCCCAGGGTGGTGGTGATCCACTGTGTGGTGGGGGGACTGGGCTCTCTGCAAAGATCACTCCCCAGGACGATGGGCATCTGCTGTAGGGTGTGGGAGGGACTGGGCTATCATCACAGACAATTCTTGAGGGAGACAGACATGCACTGTGAGCCTGGGGAGGGACTGGACTCTGGTACAGACTCCTCCCTATGGTGAAGGAGGCGCACTGAACGGTGAGGAGAGGAACTGGGCTCAACACAGACACCACTCTCCTGGGGCAACAAGAGTCCACAGGAGGATTTTGGGAGGGAGTAACTTCTACATATTGACCCATCCCCAGGGAGATGGGCGTCTTCTGCTAGGTGTGAGGAGAGAGTGTCCTTGTTGCACAGGCCACTCCCCAGGCAGAAATAGTGTTCCGTTGGCTGGAAGAGAGGAAATTAGGGGCAGTGTACCTACAGGGTCCTAGTGTTGTGCATGCTACACAACACACATGTAGGCACACAACCTACATAGAGCAAACATGCATTCACACATGCACACAGCTGAGCACAACTACAGCTTTCTAGCCAATTAGAACATCCATCAGACAACCACCTGTGCACAGAGACCAGCAGTCAGGAAAAACATGTTGATGTACAGTAGGGGCCATACCATTATGTACATTATGGATGCTGTTCGACCAGGCATCCTTGGAGTGGTTTCCCCTGACTTTTTGCCTTTGGACCTCTTGTTTTGCTGACTTTAGGATTCAGGGCACCCTTACCACTGCTAACCAGTGTTAAAGTGCTTGCGCTCTGTACACTCGTAACATTGGCCTATTCATAATTGGCACATTTATTTTACCTATAATTCCCTAGTAATGTGCAATCCATTTGCCCAGAGCTTGTAAATTAAATGCTACTAGTGGGCCTGCAGCACTGATTTTCCCACCCACTTTAAAGTAGCACTTTAAATATGGCTCGGGCGTGCCAATGTAAAGCCTGTGTGTGCAGTTTAAACTGCTGTTTCAATGTGGCAAGTTAGCCTATTTGCCAGTCCCAAACCTTATTTTTTTTGCATGTGAGGCACCCCTAAGGTAGGCCCTGGGCAGCCCCAATGACAGGGAGCAGTGTATTTAAAATGTAGGACATGTACTTTTAAACTTTAAATCTAATAGTAGTTACATACCCTTAATTTCTTTTTTCAATTCTGAAAGGTCTGTCTTTCCTATAGGTTAACATGAGCACTGCCTTATAACATTTTATAAGTGTAGTTCCCTATTGGGATAAGATAGGAAAATCAATTAAATTTGGTGTCTCTGGAGTCAAAATCTAAAAACTCAACTTATCGTGAAGTTGAGTTCTAAATTGCAGTCTTGAAAATACGGCTTTTAGAAAGTTGGCATTTTGTTACCTAAACCATTTTGTGCCTTCTGCCTGTCCTTAGGATGCATGTCTGGGGTGGGGGACAGCAAGTTTCCTGCATTCCCGCTAGAAAGTCGCACACAAAGGCAGAATAGGTGTGACTGAGCAGCTATCTTCGTGTTGATGGGTTTCTCTCAGGCAGGATGAGAGGGAGAAGCTGACACTTGCACCTGAAAAAGGCTGTACTTGTCCCCATACAAAGGGCTGCAAGCCCTCCTGTCGTGAGTCTGGGGCCAGGGCAGGAAAGGCAGGGCCTTGTGCACTTAAAACCATTGGGTATAAATACTAGACCTCTGATGCCATGATTAGAGAACACTGCTGAAACTAAGTACATTCTTCCAGGAAGTGGAGATGCTGTGCTATAGGAGGGACTGCTACTTTGCTAACTGCTTTCCTGTGTTGGTCTGCTGCCTGCTGATTGCTGTGCTGTAGGAGGGACTGCCACTCTGCTACCTACTTTGTTTTGTTGGCGTGCTGCCTGCTGCTTCTACCCTGACAGTGAGAATGACTGGACCAGCTCTCTACATCCTTAAACCCAGGGTTCTCTAAGGGTTTTGAAGTCTGAGGGTCATCAAAGACTTCTTTTAACTCTGCTTCAGCTGCTTACCTCTGCCAACTGTGAGTCCTGCCCTTTCAAGAAGTGTCAATTCAGCCCTAGAACTGGAAAGTGAGTTCAGCAGTTGTTTTTCTACAAACATTGACACAGTGATGACTTTGCGCCAATCAAAATGGATGAAGTGCCTTTTAATGCCAACGCAACACCATTCAAGGACATCCCTGTG
The DNA here is from genome assembly GCF_964263255.1 of Lissotriton vulgaris. Taxonomy (NCBI): domain Eukaryota; kingdom Metazoa; phylum Chordata; class Amphibia; order Caudata; family Salamandridae; genus Lissotriton; species Lissotriton vulgaris. The sequence goes on along the minus strand of NC_141694.1, from coordinate 393,304,039 downwards.
CGGTTCAACAACAAAGCAGGAACTGAGCAAGCTTGACGATAACGCGTTGCCTGCATTAAAAGGGGTTAGACAATGACTCAGGACCCAACTGTGAGGTTCAACAACAATGCATTTATCCGACTGCGTAGATTGGAACTGACACACTGAGTCTTCGATGGAAACACTTTCTGTATTTGATGTACTTTTTCAGTAGGCCCTACGTTGCTCCTGTATCTGGCATGTCCTCCATCACAGTTGACCTGAATTTTCGATTGATCCGGTCCAGCGTGACCTCAAGTAACTCCTAAGAGCTATTGACTTCTAAACAGTACATTACAGTTTATTCTTTGAAAGCTCAAACCTCAAATTCTACTTGTTGGATTTTTGTCATTTTGGTCTTGCTTTACTCAGCTAGTTATTCTTTAATTTTCCAAACTGGTGTGGAGTCTTTCTGTGGTGTTTTCATTGTGTTACTGTAACTAAAGTATTGCACAAATACTTTACACATTGCTTCTTAAGTTAAGGCTGCCTGCTCTGTGCCATGCTACAAGAGGGTGAGCACAGGATAATTTAGGTTGCATATCTGATTTGCCTTGACTAGAATCGTGGTCCCTGCTTGGACAGGGTGAAACTTCAGCCAACTAGATATCTGATTTCTAACAAAAGCACATTGTAATATGGAGCTGGGATCACGGGGGTGCATAGCATGATCTGCATTTTAGGAGTATGGAATGATATTTAACCCTGGGCGTAGGACCACCTTACGCTGGCAGAGTGTGCGCAGTTTGCGCTACTACGCGCTACACGAATTGCACGTAGCACAGTGCAAAAACGCATAGCATGTTTTGCTTGCTTGCAGTCCTCAACATCAACTTGGCGACCACGAGCGAGCAAAGTCAACATTCCAGCAAGACTTTTTCCTCGTTTCCGATTAGCAGCATCAAGTTGCCGATCGCGAGGATGGAAATTTAACCTCCCGGCAAGATTCTCAACGGGGGGAGGTCAGGTTTCTCATTGCAAGTGGTTGCGTATGCTTGCGACCGCTCGCAATGAGAAACTACTAGTACGCGTTGATAGAGCGCGGGTTCACATGCCCAGAATTTTACCATAATCACCTGGGACCATAAACACATAAACGCTTGGAACAGGGAAACCTATGCTATACCAGTGATTTTTATTCCACCTGGCAGTGAATGTATCAATAAGAATTATAATGTAATATAACAGTTCGGTTGAGCTTCCTCTCCAAGGGTCAAGAGGTAAGGTTGCCAAGAACATCTTCTAGCAAGTCCGGATTTGGCCGGGTTTTAATGCCATGGCTTCTGCACTCTTGAGCTATTCTGCGCAGTCACAGGATTGCAAGATGGAGTGCAGCAAAATTACATCAGGCCCAAAGTACGATACATGCAAAGTAGAAGAGAAACAGTTTTAGAACAAGAAATAAATGAATGCACTGTATACCACGTATCTCTACTCTATTCCCATTACTTTATTTAAATACAGCCTTAGGGATTATGAATGAACAACTTAGTAAAAGCAGCATTGCAAGCTTTAGCACGTTATAACATAGAGCAGCCATCTTAGTTCTAGTGCGCAGAAGCAAGAATTTCCCACCAAGCAGAGAGAAAGCGTCATGTCACGTGTGTGTGACAGATGCATGCGCAGAAAAGCTCCCACGTTGCGGCGGCCATTTTAGGTTAATCGGGTTACAGTTAGTAAGAAGCACATAAGAAACTTCCCCTAGATACTAGAAATTTGTGTTTGGCATTGTTGATAAGACCAAACATGTTTATTAATATATTACAGTTTATTTAGAGAGGGCTGTGTCCAAGCAAGGCACTTTACATGCAAAACCTTGCTCCATCAATCCCCTCTTTGATGATATTTTATATAATCCCAAACTACGGAAACGGATGCCAACTTTTCAACATTTACTCATTTCTATTTCTTCAAACACTCTTTTAGGCTTTTCCCCATTATTCATGTTCAAGTTGTTCATTCTTTTATGCAAGTCCCCATTTAATTCTTCAATCAAATTTTGGTAACCAAGTCAAAGATCAGGCGCACAGCTCTAAGTAAGGAATGTATTGCAAGATAGGAAAAAATCTGAAGTGTGAACTCGAAGAGAGAAAGGTACTGGTTACCAGACAGTCACCAAAACACCCCAGAACTCCGGGGTAAAATTGACATTCAAAACAGTATCTCTCTGAGCTCCACAATTATAATCACTAGATCGTGAATTCGCCAATCTGATATAGTGTTCCAGTATGCTCAAGTGCAGGAGTAATGTCTTTTGCCACAGTATTGTCTTTTTAATAAGAGAGTTCCACCAATCCGATATGCCAATCTCTTTTAATGGTCTTATCTCTTCAATCCAATTCACATTTGTCCATAATTGTCCTTCAGCCAACACGTGTTTCGTCTGATGCTAATCCCCGCATCAATAGACTTTTTGTTTTGAATGCCCATTTAATTCTTCAAGCTCAATTTCACTGAAGTTTCTTTTCTTTCCTTTCTGATTTCCTTTATAAGTCTTTTTATGTTTGCGACATTTGCAACAAATGATTATCCATAAAATCAGTAGTGCTAGTCCTACCATTGGCATCAGTATTTTACCTACAAAATTCTTTCCTACCTTAGTGAACCAACTACCTATTGAAGAGAGACCACTAATTAGTCTCTTCCATGCTCTATCCACCTCCAGTGGTTTCAATTCTTCTCTCAAATTGGTAATATTTCCCTCGTACCTTTTAATTTCAATGCTTTCGTCTGAAATGTAAGTGCAACAATGTTGCGTCTTCAGCATTCTACAGACTTCGCCCTCTTTTGCCAATAATTTGTAAAACCATTGATCTTACCGCAACCAATTCGGTATTGATCATCAAAAATCCACTGGCAGTGTCAGTCGATAAGCAATCCACCACTGTTGACAATTTGCAGATTCTTTGAGTGTTCAGAACCACTACCACTGAAGGTATTAATGCACTTAATATGTCACCTACTATTTCAGCAAATGATGCTCTTTTACTACGGGTTAGTCCATTAGTCTCTTCATTGCTTTCAGTGATTTTCTCCACATGGTACACCTTTGGGAATACTATTCCAAAATAGCAACTCCCGTACCAATGATCAGGCAATTTAAAATAGGCTTTGTTCCCACAAATGTAATAAATTCCGGGATAAACTGGTTTGGTTCCATCTTTGAAACCCCAACCCCCAATAACTTTGAAACTGTGTTCACTTTCACTGGAACCAATGAATATATTGTTATAATAATCTGTTTTCTCCCTATGGAGACAGAGTTTCCCTTTCTTTTCAATATCCAGCAACATAGCAGCTTGGGTCTTGTCCTTTGAGGCAAACTCTTTATTTTCAGCCCATTTAGGAATCTTTTGTTTATGATCAGTGGCTTTTCTATGGAAATCCTGTCTCCATTTCTCGACTAAATCTAAAAAACATCTTTTCTTTCTCTTGTAATATACATGTAAGATTTTCTTTGTAAGCCTGAGGAAATATAAATTTTTGGTCATGTTATGTTCCCTAGCGCGTACCCCACCGACTCCATGTACCAGCTTAAAGTGCATGTAACTTCCCTCCTGTGCCAGCTATGAAGACGCAAATACATTTGCGTCCAACGTTAACTTGTCCTCTTTCAGATCCACCCTGAATGGATTAAATAGTCCGTTCCTAAGTATGCTATGCCACCGTCTTTTTGTAGTACACTTTACATGTTTTTCCTGCTCTGGCAGAGTAGGCCCTGAATTTCTGCCATCGAGCCTCTTTGGGCTCCTGACTCTGACAGCCTCTGCCCAGGCTACCTCTGTACCCGTGAACTCTGACTTACTTTCAGCGCGGCCCCTCGCGCTCAGCTCAGCCTGCTTTCTGCCAAGACTGACTATAACCTTCGAGTTATCTGTTCCGCTCCTCGAGAATGCATTCCTGCCTACTAGCTCCAGTAAACATCCTCTCCAGCTGCAGAGCCAAAGGGCCGACCTGTCTCAGTGCAAGTAATTCATAGCCTCCGTTACCATGCTTCCATGGAAGGCCTCGTGCCCCCACGCTTCTCATGCAGACACTTAGGCGCTTATACACGCATCCACAGTTAGCATAGAATAGCTTCTGCCCTAGAGACCTTTCCGCCCAGATAGTATGGTTCCTAAACATCAGATATCAGATACGATAAAAGTACAAGTTGATCTGACATGCCAGACTTCTGTCTCTTTCCGTCAGTGTAAATGTCAAGTCCCCTGCACCCCTTCCATCACACGTCATGCAGCTGCGCGCGCATCCAAGCTTCCGATTTCTGCTGACATTGCAACAATTCTGTTAGCACCGCCCCTTGGTGCCACCCACTTGCGTCACCTATCAGTGACGTTTCTAGTACACACCTCCAGTTCACGCCTAGTTCACGCCTCTTGATTACGTACTAGTACCACGTGTATACTGTTATCTTGTCTTCTCTCAGCTGTTACGCCTCTTGCACCATTACTTATGATGTGAATTAAGTATATAAGCTATGTATTGTCAATAAAATGTTAGCGCGCTCATCTATCCCTTCTGACACCCCTGTGGTGTTCAGAATCCGATATCTTGGTCACGACCATTCCTTTATGAGGAATAAAACCCTTAGAAACTCTAACACCACGGACTCTGTCTTTTTTTCATCCGATCTGAGTTATTATTGATTAAGTACTTACCTGCATAGAAATTAAGAGAGTAAATTAATTATTTACGTCATTTTGGCGCCCGAATAGGGACCCCTCCCCCACCTCACGCGCCGGTTGGCGCATTGCAAGCTCTGTCCCCTGCCGTCAGTTAGACGGAACCTACGCGTACCGGCAGGATTTCCTGCATCTCCCTCTGACCCAAGGAGGTGACGAAGACTGCGATCAGTGCCCAGACGAGGCGGTGAGGAGTGCGGAGGATCCCGACCAGAGCCTAGCCGAAAGAAGCAAGGTCCGAGGTGTCAAGAGGCCCACCAGGTTTCCGAAGTTTTCCGAGGTTTTCCGAAGTTTTCCGAAGTTTTCCGAAGTACCGAGTCGAGTCCAGTCGAGTTTTCCGAGGCCTTCTGTTTCCGTGCTTCCCGGTGAGTACCATTGCTGGGTCGTATCTAGACGGGTTTGGGTACACATGTCCGGTCTGCACTGTTTTTAGGCAGTGTATCTGTACTGTTTAGCAGTATATCTAGTATTCCGAATTTCTGCACTGTTACACCAGTGTATCTGTACTGTTGAGCAGTACATCCAGTATAGGGGGGTAGTCATCTATGTCTTAAATATCTTTTTATGTGATTAATGTCGTGGTATGAATGTGACCGTTTAATGTGCATTTTTTGTTTCTTGTATAAGGTAGCTGTAACCAGTATTAAGTAGTAAGGATTGAGTATTCAGTAATAAGTGAGCAAAATGCCGTTTTTCAACAAGTTAAAGCAGATAGGAACTAGGAAAGGGATACTGGAGGAAGAAATTCCTATTCCCCCTAGGGACACTCCAGGTAACTTTATGTACCACAAACATGGCATAGACGCCATATTATATCTAGATTTATGGGCCGATTACACCAAGCACCTAGACGAAAGACACAGATGGCCTGTTACCGGAACATGGGATGCCGAGTGCATCATGAAGGTAGAAGAAGCATTATGGAAAAAGAAAGCTAGACAATCCCAGAAAGACGCCATAGAATTCTGGCGTAAGGAATCACATAAGCGTGCTGAGAAAGCACTCCGTAGAGAGGACAGACTTAAAGAATCAGAAAAAGCCCAAGAAAATGAATTAGTTATTGAAGGAATCCGAGTAAAAACAGAACAAATAGACCGTGCCCGAAACAATCTTGTAAACGGAATGTATCTCGCGGCCGAAGGTACACCTGAGGCCCTATCAGAAATACCGAAAAACTTACCGCCACCATTAGTTCCAACTAAAGTAATGCATAAAACTACTAAAGACATATTCCTAAATTCATATCTAGAGGATGTAGCACCAGCTTACGCCAATCTGCCTGTTCGTGCCCTGCCCACTGACAGGGACGGGGGTGGCACTACGCCCCCAGATCATGTTCCGCCAGTACCGCGACAGACCTCCCCCGTTCCGCCAGCTCCACCACTTCCCGCACTAAAAACTGACTTGCCGAAACAAGTCCTACCTGACCCTACTAAACGACAAATTCAAGTTCAGATACAGACTCCGCAGGGAGATAATGCCCAAGCATCCGCTTCAGGAGGTGCGACTGCGGGTCTTCGGACCCCGCCATTAACACGCAGATTCAATTTCAGGGACACACAGAGTCTCCCTACGTTCCAGTCCCCCCGCCTTGACGCATTAAAGGAAAACATGTCAGTTTGCAGATACGATCCAGTACCCGGAAAAAACGATCTAATGATATTGGCATCACTACGGTTAAGATCTGCCACTGATATCTTGTTATGCTATGTAGGAATGAAGGAGCGGCTAGATAGAATATATGAGTTTGTTCAGACAGGGAAAGACCCTGACAGTATCAAGGATGCCATGGATAAACAGAAAGTTGACATTCAAGCACAGATATTACGATTTTTCATAAATTGTCTAATAAGAGAACGAGACAGGCCTGAGACAGATCAAAGTGAATTAGATGCACTAACAAAGTGGGGTCAAAATATAGCCGAAGGAAAACATGACAGGGGGGCTTGTATAGCCAGTATGTACCAGAAAATTAGAAGGGCAGTGATAACGGCACACCAGAAAGGGAATGACAAAGCTTCCTCCGAGGAGGAAGAAGAATTTGCAGAACCAGGAAGGTCTACAGATACTATAGCGTATGTAGGTAAGGGAAACTACCTTAGGAAGGGCATCCGTCCGGAAAACAAGAGAGTTTTTCTCTCTGCTTTAACAAACCCGAATTCTTCTGAACATCAGTTCCAGGAAACTGATAAAAGGCTTCGAGACCGAATGGGGTACCATGTACTCAATTCTATGGATGAACAGGAACTAGCCCGGTCAGCCGTGTTATGGGCCGAAAACCCAGACATATATAATGATGATACCTTAGCTCAGACATTTCTGAACCTTTCCCCAGACGAACAGAAATTAGCAGGTGTATACATGATTCAGCACCTCCTCATCAAGTACAGGAACCATCATTCCGACCCAGGTCCCTTACACGAAACATTAGAAGCACTACTCATGGATAGATGGAGAGGTTTCAGTACCAAGTTAATACAAATAATTCTAGAACAACGACATAAATACAACACCTTCATAAGCTCTGAATATGTTCCCGCCCCGCCTCCAGAAAGAAAAATGTACCACATGCAATGCGGTAGTGGCATTGAAAGTCAGAACCCCTTACGAGAAGTACACCCAGTTATGGGTACGGATCACGTCTTGAAGCGTGTGTATGTTCACACACCACTGACTAAGTTAGAACTGTTAGAAATGAAGAAATTAGTCCCGTGTCACGATAAAGACCCTGCAGGTTTTCACAGAGAACTCAAAGACATGTTACTCATGGGGGATTACACGTATGATGATATTATGAAAATGTTAAAAGTACTGTTGCCCACGGGCATTTACGAGAAATTAAAGGAAAAAGAATGGGAGGTGGGGGACACAAAGATAGCATGGGCAGAAATAGAAGACGAAGAAAGCAAACGAATCCCAGGGTTAGGCCTTGGGGACAGGACTAAAGCATTACCCGGATTAATAGTACAGGTTTTGCCAAGATTATTGACAACTAGAAAGGAAGATTGGGACGCAATCTCGTCCTGTAAACAGAAACAAGATGAAGATACTAGTGACTTCTATTCAAGATTCGAGAAATGTTTCATTATAAATAGTGGCCTACAACCAAGCAGCGAGTCATATCCACACCTTTTCGTATCAAAATTAGTCGAGAATTCCCTACCATTAGTTAAAAATAGAGTGTACAAAGTTGAAAGTACTTGGCAGGCAAATACGCCATCCCAGATGTTACAAATGTTACAATATCATCAGAACAGAATTAGAGAAGAACAAGATCAGGAACAGAAACGTATGAAAGACACGAAAATGAAAATGTTAGTAGCTCAGACGGTCCCAGCCGACGGTCAGAGAAAAGGTGGGACCCAGACAAGTCATACTACAGCTCCCGTTAAGGGGACATGTAATTACTGTAAACAGCCAGGTCATTACGTACATGAATGCCCAGTCCTGAAACATAACATCTCAACAGGAAAAACTAAAGAAAGACCGCATCCGCCTAGACACGATCAGGTCCAGCAACAGACCCCACAAAATGTACAGCCAATGCAGAGTACACAGCCTATGCAGGCTCCATCCCACACAGCGCAGACAGTAGCAGTACCACAGCCACAGCCCATTGCCGCGACTCAGCAAGTTTCACAACAGATGTACCAGTATGCCCAATCTGCATATCCAGATTACCCCCGATATACATGAAACAGCCTAGAGAGGGAAGGTGGTTTGCCTCTTATTGAAATTCCTGTAGATCAAGAAGGTCCTTATGTACACAGTCACGTATTGGGAAAAGACAGAAAGTTTTTAATTGACACAGGGGCAAGCCGCACTACAATAAGTCACAATGAAGTCCCAGGGGCACCCCTCTCAGGCTCACAGAATGTTTCCCTAGGTTTTTCAGGACAGCCTATTGTAAATGAAGTATCGGAACCAGTACCGTTGGCTGTGGGTCCATTATCCCGAGTTACAGACTTGTTACTTACGAAATCATGCCCAGAAAACTTGTTAGGAATTAAAACACTGAAGGCTCTAGGAGCTATAATATGCTGTTCCCCGGAGGGAGTTAGACTCTTTCTACGGGATTTCAAGGGCCATTATGTTTTACGAGACTTTGATGTCAGATTGAAAAATGTACCAGATCACCTATGGGCAAAAGGCCCAGCTGACGTAGGTTGTATGCATATCACTCCATATCGTGTTACACTCAAGACAGGAGTTGTTCTACCCAGAATCAGACAATACAAGTTACCACCCGATGCTGTAGTGGCTTTACTGAAAATCATTGAAGAGCTCATTGCCCAGGGAGTGGTCGTAGAGACCGACTCCAATGTCTGTAATTCACCTATCATTCCAATTCTTAAACGTACCGACCCCAATGCACCGCCAGTATATCGGCTGGTGATTGATCTTCGAGAGCTGAACAAATGCATTGTACCGCAGTACCCTGTGGTCCCCGATATCTCTTCCCTATTGACTGCTATTGATTCAGAAGCAACGTTCTTTACCGTAATTGACCTCAAGAACGCTTTCTTCAGTGTACCTATTGATCCGGAGAGCCAATATCTCTTCGGATTCAGTTTAAATGGACGAAGTTTCAAATTTTCCAGCGCACCTCAAGGATTCACAGAAAGCCCCAGCATCTATAGTCAAGCACTGAAAAGACAACTAGATTGTATTCAAATGCCAGTTAACACCGCTTTACTGCAATACGTCGATGATCTACTGATCACCGCACGAAGTGAGCCCGAATGTGAACAAGCATCATTGACAGTTTTACATTTCCTGGCCGACAAGGGACACAAGGTGTCTCCTTCGAAGCTGCAATTCTGTGTTCAGCAAGTTGTGTACTTGGGTCACTTGCTGTCCAAAGTGGGGAGACAGCTCACTCCCGATCGCATTCAGTTAATTGTAAATATGCCACGACCACAGACACAAAAGGAAGTGCGGGCCTTTATAGGCCTCACCTCGTACTGCAGACAATGGATTCCTCAATATGCATTTCTAGCTAAACCACTCATCCAGTTAACGACGCAGGAGGCAGCAACGTCGATTGCCCTCCCTTGGACTCAGGAACACACACAAGCCTTTGAGGAATTAAAGAAAGCATTATGCCAAGCACCAGTTTTAGCGACACCATGTTACAGCAAACCGTTCACACTTTTTGTTACAGAACGTGATGGTACAGCATTGTCTGTCCTCACTCAAGACCAAGCAGGTTCACATAAGCCTTGCGCTTATTTTTCAAGTACATTGGATTCAGTAGCCCAGGCACTCCCTGCGTGCTTAAAGTCAGTAGCAGCAACAGCGTTAGCAATAAGACAGAGCGATTCAATTGTTTTAGGTCATCAGTTAACAGTACAAGTCCCACATTCTGTAGAGGTTCTTTTAAACAGAACCCAGACTCAACACTTGACTATAGCACGACTGACAGGTTACGAATTGACACTATTCCAGCCACACATAGAAATTAGACGCTGCAGTATCTTGAACCCAGCAACACTGTTACCTACAGTTATGACAGATCCAGTTCCGCATGATTGCATCGAGATCATTAATGCAGTAACAAAGCCCCGACGAGATTTAACAGATGTTCCATTGACAAATCCAGACCTGACACTTTATGTGGATGGTTCATGCATGAGAACAAGTACAGGAGAGTTAGTGGCCGCGTATGCCGTGACCACTGAAACTGAAGTTAAAGAAACACATCGTATTGATACACTGTCTGCTCAAGCGGCAGAGCTCATCGCTCTGACCCGAGCCTGTATACTAGCCAAGAACAGAAATGTTAACATATACACTGATTCCCGTTATGCGTTCGGAGTTGTACACGACTTCGGCATGCTATGGCAAGAACGAGGTTTTCTGACCTCTCATGGTGCCAAGATTCAACACGGCCCCCTCATTCAAGCACTGTTAGAAGCAATACATCTGCCTTCAGCCATATCCGTCATGAAGTGTAAAGCACATACTAAAGTCACAGATTCTCTTTCCCAGGGTAACGACCTGGCAGATCAGACAGCAAAACATACAGCACTGACTCACATTCAGACAACTGATACAACAAAGACAACCGAACAGACAAACTGTATGACAGTCAGGGATCCCACACTAGATGTTATCGACATTCAGACACATGCTACTCCAGAAGAAATAAAGAAATGGATTGAACTAGGAGGGATCCAGACGGATCAAGGTTGGATGACGAAGGGAAAATCTACATGGTTTCTCCCTGACTCTATGGTTCAAGTCATGATAAATACAGCACATAGCCCAGCACACCTAGGAGAGAAAGCGATGTTAGACAGTTTACAAAATCTCTGGAACAATAAACACTTACGAGCAGCCGCAAAACAGAAAGTGCGTACTTGCATGATCTGTTGTCAGTTCAATCCAGGTAAAAGCGTCCCCGTAGAGCAAGGTGGATTTCATCCTCCCGATCACCCTTTTGAAGTCCTCCAGATGGATTATATCCAGATGGACCGTTGTCGAGGATTTAAATATGTTCTCGTAGTTGTTTGTGCTCTGTCCCGCTGGACCGAAGCATACCCAGTCCCAGATTACACTGCTCCGACCACTGCCAAGCAGCTGGTTCGTGAATTCTTCCCACGATACGGCTTGCCTCGTGTCGTGTACTCAGATAACGGTCAGCCATTCTCATCTGCATTAATGAAAGAAGTTTCCTTATTACTGGGATACCAGTGGAAGTTCCATTGTGTCCGACATCCCGAAGCCGCAGGCCTTGTAGAAAGGCATAACCAGACACTAAAGATCCGCCTTGCCAAAATATGTCAGGAGAAAGGGGTCGACTGGATAGTCGCCCTGCCAGTGGCACTATTCTACATGAGAATGGTCGCACATTCGAGATCAGGGCTATCCCCGTACGAGGTGGTCTTTGGCAGACCACCGAATATGTGGGGGACGCCCATTCCGAAAAAGATTACTGATGTTGATTGTAATATGTTGACAGATTACCTTGCCTCCTTGATGTCTGCACTCCAATCATGTCGTTCACAGGTTGCCGCAGCCTTCCCTGACAACACTGATGTAAAGCCACACGACGTCCGTCCTGGCGACATTGTGCTAGTTCGCAACTTCGACAGAAAGAGTCCGCTGGAGCCCCGCTGGAAGTCCCCGAAGACCGTTCTTCTCACCACAAGGACGGCCGTGAAAATCGAAGGAAGAAAGGGGTGGGTTCACACGAGTCATGTGAAAAAATTCTTTGGACTGAAACCTGATCGAGACTCGTCCACCCCCACCAAAGACTGTGTCGAGCCAAAAGACTTTACAGAATCTGAACGAGAAAAAACTCCTCAAGAAAATTATCGCATGAAACTCCGATCTAGCAAGTCAGACAGTTTAATTGTTTAAGTCCTCCCCTAGGTGAATCGGTTAAATAGTTTCTGACATGTATCCCCTAGATCGAGATAGAGAGAGAGAGAGAGAGAAGCAAAGAAACGTACATACTGTAAATCACTTCGTAGTCACTGTATAGTGACACTATTAATCATGTTTATTCTGAGTATTTTAATTATTGTTGCGAGCATCCTTTTGCCTATCTATTACCCTATTTTCAAGCGTGAACAATCTGTCTACAATGTATCTGCTGAACACACTTTTAGTGAGTTACCTCCACATGAACTTTCCTACAGACTTGCGCTGCGCAACAACACATTCATTAGTATGCTACACCATTCTCATCAAACTAACAATGCTACAAATTGCTGGATATGTGGCCGACTCCCTCCCTACCAGAATTACAAGGGAGCTCTGCCCCTCTTTCCGTACCCATTCACTCACAATGGCTCCTGCGGTGCATGGTTTAAAATAATTAATTCCTTAGATCCTGATATTGCTGTTTTCGATGGGGGTTGGGTTTGGGGAAACCTGAACTTAGTCCTGCTTGACGTCTGTTACCCTGATAAGGAGGGACTCCCCACTAGAATAGGAACTGATCTAGAAAATGAAGTATATGGATTAGGTAATTATACAATTAGCCTTATGATTCTTACTGTTGAGTCCGAAGCTACGCCAGTTCTACCCATTATGTCAGTACTGCCAGTCACCGGTGAATTATGTATCAGGAAGAAAGGTTCAGTACACTTAGGTCATAGTAAATGCACTACCATGGTCGAATTCAGTGATCATGGAAAATCGTCCTTCAAAGCTATTAGTCATTCTTACTTTGTTTGTGGTCATACCGCATACATACGCTTACCTCCAGATTGGGATGGTACCTGTTACATTGCATTCCTTCTGCCACCTGTTTTCCTAGCTCCCCCTGATTACCATAGAAATACCAATCTAGTAAAGAATAGACCCAGAAGAGATATTCCACTTGTCGACTACACAGAGACGGCATGGGAACAGTACACCGATTTTAATAAAGGATTCTTTTTCTTTTTAGGACCTGTTCAGAATAGTAAATTAATACGCAGATTAACTAGAACACTTGAAGCAGTAGTAAATGAAACTGCCTCCGCCTTAGGTAACTTAACAGAAGAACAGTCCGCCATGCGGGTTGTTGTCCTTCAGAATCGTCTTGTTATTGACGTCATCTTGGCAGATAGAGGTGGAGCCTGTAAGGTCATCGGGTCAAGTTGTTGTGTTTTCATACCACAAAACGCACCATCTGTATATCAAGCTATCACCCGTCTCCATAAAATTGCAAATCAGATACATCAGAATCCAGGCACCTGGACTTGGTCCGGTTGGTTCTGGACAACGTTAACAGCTTGGGGATGGAAGATCCTATCCTTCCTAGGCATTGGCCTAGTCCTAGTATTCAGTTGCTGCCTGTGCCTGCAGTGTGGGCCAGCGATTTGTGGACTGTGTGCCACGTCATGTATTGAACATTCCAGTTTTCTCCCAAAACGTAAACGAAAGAAAGAAGAACAAATGATGTTACAAGAACAAACTGATCGATTCATGAGGATCGATATATCATGAAGGGTCCGTAGGGAACAAGGAGGGAATGAGGAAATATACATTTTTGGTCATGTTATGTTCCCTAGCGCGTACCCCACCGACTCCATGTACCAGCTTAAAGTGCATGTAACTTCCCTCCTGTGCCAGCTATGAAGACGCAAATACATTTGCGTCCAACGTTAACTTGTCCTCTTTCAGATCCACCCTGAATGGATTAAATAGTCCGTTCCTAAGTATGCTATGCCACCGTCTTTTTGTAGTACACTTTACATGTTTTTCCTGCTCTGGCAGAGTAGGCCCTGAATTTCTGCCATCGAGCCTCTTTGGGCTCCTGACTCTGACAGCCTCTGCCCAGGCTACCTCTGTACCCGTGAACTCTGACTTACTTTCAGCGCGGCCCCTCGCGCTCAGCTCAGCCTGCTTTCTGCCAAGACTGACTATAACCTTCGAGTTATCTGTTCCGCTCCTCGAGAATGCATTCCTGCCTACTAGCTCCAGTAAACATCCTCTCCAGCTGCAGAGCCAAAGGGCCGACCTGTCTCAGTGCAAGTAATTCATAGCCTCCGTTACCATGCTTCCATGGAAGGCCTCGTGCCCCCACGCTTCTCATGCAGACACTTAGGCGCTTATACACGCATCCACAGTTAGCATAGAATAGCTTCTGCCCTAGAGACCTTTCCGCCCAGATAGTATGGTTCCTAAACATCAGATATCAGATACGATAAAAGTACAAGTTGATCTGACATGCCAGACTTCTGTCTCTTTCCGTCAGTGTAAATGTCAAGTCCCCTGCACCCCTTCCATCACACGTCATGCAGCTGCGCGCGCATCCAAGCTTCCGATTTCTGCTGACATTGCAACAATTCTGTTAGCACCGCCCCTTGGTGCCACCCACTTGCGTCACCTATCAGTGACGTTTCTAGTACACACCTCCAGTTCACGCCTAGTTCACGCCTCTTGATTACGTACTAGTACCACGTGTATACTGTTATCTTGTCTTCTCTCAGCTGTTACGCCTCTTGCACCATTACTTATGATGTGAATTAAGTATATAAGCTATGTATTGTCAATAAAATGTTAGCGCGCTCATCTATCCCTTCTGACACCCCTGTGGTGTTCAGAATCCGATATCTTGGTCACGACCATTCCTTTATGAGGAATAAAACCCTTAGAAACTCTAACACCACGGACTCTGTCTTTTTTTCATCCGATCTGAGTTATTATTGATTAAGTACTTACCTGCATAGAAATTAAGAGAGTAAATTAATTATTTACGTCAAGCCTTAGCTACATCTATTGATCCTACTGTTAGAAAATAATCTCCCATAAAGTGTATAGAATCTCTAGTACTAGAAATGCGATTAAAATTTCTACGTAAAGGAACCTCAGAAAAGACTACATCAAGATAAGCATAATAATATTGTAATTTTCCAGTTCTATAAAACAGACTAGCTAAAATGCTACACGAAATACCATAGGTCAGAGGTAAGTGATGGTAAGTTACCCCTTCAGCTACTGACGTGGGCAACTTCATGCACACGTAGCAATCACTAATTTCCATAGCTTCTTCATAATGTACTAACTGATTAGCAAATACATTTAAATGAGTTCTATTTTTTAGCTCTTCTATAATGTAAATCTTCCTCATGTGGTGCTTCTAAATCTATTCCAGGTTGCTTAAGACTAACTGCTTGTGTATATGCATCTATTGGTTTAAGTAAATCTACTTGCTCAGGTATATTAGTGTTATTCTGCATTTCTTTGCTCATTAGGTATGGTATAGCTAATGTTAATCCAAACCATATTATAACTACCAATACTATACACAAGTGCACATTCTACAACATGTCTTTAGACAATTTATTTTTGCTCTTCCATTAACATCTCAAGTGGTCTCACTTCTTCGTCAGTCTGATCAACAATCAGTTTGTCATCACTCAGTTCAAGATTTTCGAAATCTTCAAGTATGACGTAGGTCCACTCAGGTCCTTTAAACTTTTCAAACGTGGACTTCTCCTCTTGGGTTGCTCTATGGATGGTCCAGCTTGGCTGGATATTTTGTTTACTTGCTCTAGTTCTTCATTTATTGTTTTAAGGTGACATTTCAGTTTTTTAACAATACCAGGCTACTTATCTCCCTTTCTGAGTCTTTTAGCTGGCACTATGCTTTGACTTTCTTCAGATGCTCTTTTATTTTCGTTCCGTTGTGGCACTAGTTGTCAACTTCTGAATACCTCTCTATCTGACTTGGTCCAGGTCCAGGTCTTATTTTTGTATCTTGTGCCTGGATACTAATCTGGCCTTGTTCAGGTGGTTGCTGTACTTGACTTTGACTTTGACTTTGTTTGCCTTCTTCTTCCTGAATGCGTTTGTCTACCCCTATCTGGTCCTGCTCAGGTCTTTGGATTTCTTGATTGTCTTCTGCCTGAGAATTCTCCCTAAGACCTATCTTTCCCTCCTCAGACTCTGGAGTACTGGCTAAAGTTTCAAATGTCTGAGTACACCAACCTTTCATTATCTGGTCCTCCTCAGAATTACTTTTGACTTGGATTTCAATTATCTGAGTACCTTCCTCTGTCTATCTAAGTAAGTTTGGCCTCTGGTTCTCACAACGTCTGCAGGTATGTAAACTACTGGAATCCATTCATCCTGACTGGTGCTCAGTTGTTCTTCATCAACTACTTTGAGATCAACTTCTTGAGACCCCTTAGCTGCACAACCTTCAGCTCTTACATCATCAGGTTCAGTCACCCTTTTAGTGTGACTCATGTGGATCCAGTTTGGAATTCCCCTGCACTTTACAGCTGTGGTAGTAACCAATATCACTTGATGTGGCTCTCCCCACCTTGGTGCTAGTCAAGATTCTTGAGTATGTTCTTTTATCACTACCCAGTCACCTGGATTCAGGTCATGTGCTGGAGTTGATTGTCTGGCGACAGCGTCTTCCCCAACCTGCTGAGAGATAGAACGCACTTGGTCAGCCAGTTCTTTGCAGTACTCGAGCACTAAATCATCAGATATATTTATCAGCTTGTGTCCTGGTACCCATGCCTGCCTCATTGCTCTTCCCATGAGTATATCATGGGGACTCAAGCCTGTGTTTCTGTCTGGAATGCTTCTGAGTCCCATCAGAACAAGAGGTAACGCATCAGGCCACTCCAATCAGGTAGATTCATGCATCTTTCCCAATCGTGACTTGATTGTGCCATTCAGTTGTTCTACCACTTCAGAAGCCTCTGGGCGGTATGCACAGTGCAGTTTTTGATCAATTTGGAATGCTCCACAGATCAGATGAATTGTTTCATTATTAAAATGAGACCCTCGGTCTGATTCAATCGTTACTGGAAAACTGAAACGTGGTATGAGTTCCCTCAGTAGTAACTTAGCTACAGTAATGCTATCATTCCTGCGGGGTAGGGTAGGCTTCGACCCATTTTGAAAACAGGCAGACAATGACTAGGACGTACTTCAGTCCTCGGCAAGGGGGTAATTAGATGAAATCAATCTGGAGTCATATGAAGGGACCTTCTGCCTTTCTAATCGTTCCTGGCAACACTACAGTTCTCTTACCAGGATTCATTCTTTGGCATGTTATACACCTCTGGCAAAGACTCCCAGCTACATTCGTGAACCTCACATTGAACCAACTCTGTCTGAACTGTCTAATCATCGCATCTCTACCTATGTGTGAGCTTCCATGATACATCCTAGCCTTAGGAGCAAGCATACAATCTGATAACACAGGTCTCCCACCAAGGGGTAACAATGACATCATCCTCAGCCCTTCTCTGACAACCTGTTTCCTCCCACTTTTCCTTTTCCTTCATTTCTGCCTCATTTTGCAAATCTCTCACTTCTTCCCATGTTTTCACTCTTTCAAGAAACATAAGTTGGCAGCTGTTTCCACGTGCATCAATTTTCTTATTTATTGCCATCTTATGTTTGGCACAATTCTGGGCTAGTTGGTCAGCATATCGGTTACCTGCTGTCACTCGGTCATTTCCAGATTGGTGAGCAGCACACTTGACCACACCCACTTCTTTTGACAATGAAATTGATTCTAATAAGTCTTTTACATAATGTCAATTTTTAATAGGAGTACCTGAAGAAGTCAGAAACTCCCTTTGCATACATAGTTGGCCAAAGTCATGCACAACCCCGTAACCATACTGACTGTCAGTGTATATGTTTACTTTCAAATTTTTCCCAAATTTGCAAGCTTTTGTCAATGCAACTAATTTGCCTACTTGTCCAGACTTGACTCCAGGTAAATAGTATGCTTCCACTGGTCCCCACAGAGTATACACAGCATAAGCAGCACTTAATCCTCCTTCCCCATGTCTCATGCAAGAGCCATCCACAAACAGCTCATATTCAAATGTCAACAATGGCTCTTCTCTTATGTCTGGTCGGGTCTTTGTACTGTATTCTGTGAGGTGGATGCAATCATGCTCGACTTCCCCTTTCACTTCTGGAAAGTGTGATTTAGGTAACAGTGTAGCTGGATTAAGGACAATGCATCTGGCAATGGTCACTTTCCCTGCACCTAGAAAAATTAGCTCATACTTGGTCAGCCGACTAGGAGTCAAATACTGAGTACATGTTCTGGTTAACAGAATCACCACTGAGTGTGGAACATACACAGTTACAGGGTGTCCCATAATGATGGATTCACTTTGTTCAAGACTCATACAAGTTGCAGCTACTGCTTTCAGACATCCTGGCAATGCAGATGCCACTGGATCTAGTGTGGATGAACAATATGCCACAGGACGTCTCATTAATCCATGAGTTTGGGTCAGAACAGTCAATGCACAATTGTCACGTGTATCACTCAATAATGCAAATTCTTTTGAATAGTCAGGCATCCTTAAGGCTGAGCTGAGCAGAGACAGTCTCCCAGCTTTAAAAAGGCAGTCATGCTTTCGTCATCCCACTCTACTGGGTCTTTTGCTCTTTTTGTTGACATCTGTATCAGAGGTTTAGCTAGGACTGCAAATCCCACAATCCACTGCCTGCAGTAACCTACAACTCCAAGAAACATTCTGATTTCTTTCTGTGTCTGAGGTAGATTCATATTTCTGATTATTTTGATTCTTTCAGAGGTAGCGCTTCTGACACCTCTCTCTATCTGGTACCCCAGATACTTCACCGATGTGGTGCAGAATTGCAATTTCTCATGTGACACTTTATGCCCTCCTTCTGCCAAATGATTCAGCAATGCAATGGTATCAACAACATAGTCATTTCGAGTCTTAGACGCCACCAACAGGTCATCTATATATTGCACCAGAACAAACTGTCCGGGCAAGACTAGAGATTCAAGACATTTTTTCGACATCTGATTGAAAATCGAAGGACTCTCTGTGTACCCCTGAGGGACACGGTTCCAAACGTAGACATGGTTGTCGATTTTAAATGAGAAAAGATATTTGCTAACTGGATGTAATGGTATAGAGAAAAATGCATGGCACCAATCTTTTACAGTAAACCATCCTGTTCCCCACGGTATCAGATACAGAATCACTGCAGGATTTGGTACCACTGGAAAACATGGAACGACAATTTTATTAATTTTTCAAAGGTCTTGTACGACCCTATACTTCGACTGGACTGGAGTCGCACAATACAAACGTGTGCATTTCTTTATAGTTACCTATTCTGATTTGGTTAGGTTCTGTAACAAGGGTACTAATTTGTTTATTAGAAACGCCCACTATTTGGATCTCTTCTCCAGAGAGGGGTAGGTTTGGAACGTCTGCTGTTCTCACAGAAGAACGGGTAGCGCCAGTATCCAATGAAAAGGTAACATCATTTTCCTCTGCTTTTCCCTCAATGTATGGACCTGACTGATCTACCGGCAAGGATGAGCCAAGTACGCACTCCTCCTCCTCCCCTCTCAGGCACCGTCGGTAACTATCTTCCTCAAAAAATGCGTCACTCAAAAGAAATTGTGATGTCACTGCATCTCTCCTTCCACTTCCCTCCCAATTTGTGGTATCCACCTTTTAATTTGCTTGGCTCTTAGAATCTGGCATAGGTGCAAGTGGTAACTGGTTCTGTATTACCTGTTGCTGTGGCTTCCCATGAGGCACAGGGTCAGACTGATTTGCATATAGCCATGTCTGAACTGGGGTGGCAGAGTGGGCTAAAGAACGGTGATGGATTAAACCCATATCTTTTGACTGGGTGTGAGTGTTTGATTAATTCAATTGCTCCGTCCATCACCACCCTCTTTTGTACCGCTTTTGGCCGCCATAAGTGTGCTAGGGTATGCTCAGACGTGAGTCCCTTGCTCACTTTGCCACTGGATTCAAGCAAGCCGGGCTGAAGACGGCTGGAATGCCAGAAACTGGTCCTCAGAAGCTTGTTTCCGGTCCAGGGAAGACATGGCTTGGCAGTTCAGGCTGGACTGTTCCCATGAGGCACAGGGTCAGACTGATTTGCATATAGCCATGTCTGAACTGGGGTGGCAGAGTGGGCTAAAGAATGGTGATGGATTAAACCCAGATCTTTTGACTGGGTGTGAGTGTTTGATTGATTCAATTGCTCCATCCATCACCACCCCCTTTTGTACCGCTTTTGGCCACCATAAGTGTGCTAGGGTATGCTCAGACGTGAGTCCCTTGCTCACTTTGCCACTGGATTCAAGCAAGCTGGGCTGAAGACGGCTGTAATGCCAGAAACCGGTCCTCGGAAGCTTGTTTCCGGTCCATGGAAGACATGGCTTGGCAGTTCAGGCTGGACTGTTCCCATGAGGCACAGGGTCAGACTGATTTGCATATAGCCATGTCTGAACTGGGGTGGCAGAGTGGGCTAAAGAACGGTGATGGATTAAACCCAGAGCTTTTGACTGGGTGTGAGTGTTTGATTGATTCAGATGGTCCGTCCATCACCACCCCCTTTTGTACCGCTTTTGGCCGCCATAAGTGTGGCAGGGTATGCTCAGACGTGAGTCCCTTGCTCACTTTGCCACTGGATTCAAGCAAGCCGGGCTGAAGATGGCTGGAATGCCAGGAACCGGTCCTCGGAAGCTTGTTTCCGGTCCAGGGAAGACATGGCTTGGCAGTTCGGGCTGGACTGTTCCCATGAGGCACAGGGTCAGACTGATTTGCATATAGCCATGTCTGAACTGGGGTGGCAGAGTGGGCTAAAGAACGGTGATGAATTAAACCCAGATCTTTTGACTGGGTGTGTGTTTGATTGATTCAGATGCTCCGTCCATCACCACCAACTTTTGTACCGCTTTTGGCCACCATAAGTGTGGCAGGGTATCCTCAGATGTGAGTCCCTTGCTCACTTTGCCAATGGATTCAAGCAAGCCGGGCTGAAGACGGCTGTAATGCCAGAAACCGGTCCTCGGAAGCTTGTTTCCGGTCCAGGGAAGACATGGCTTGGTAGTTGGGGCTGGACTGTTCCCATGAGGCACAGGGTCAGACTGAATTGCATATACCATGTCTGAACTGGGGTGGCAGAGTGGGCTAAAGAACGGTGATGGATTAAACCCAGATCTTTTGACTGGGTGTGAGTGTTTGATTGATTCAGATGGTCCGTCCATCACCACCCCCTTTTGTACCGCTTTTGGCCGCCATAAGTGTGGCAGGGTATGCTCAGACGTGAGTCCCTTGCTCACTTTGCCACTGGATTCAAGCAAGCCGGGCTGAAGACGGCTGGAATGCCAGGAACCGGTCCTCGGAAGCTTGTTTCCGGTCCAGGGAAGACATGGCTTGGCAGTTCGGGCTGGACTGTTCCCATGAGGCACAGGGTCAGACTGATTTGCATATAGCCATGTCTGAACTGGGGTGGCAGAGTGGGCTAAAGAACGGTGATGAATTAAACCCAGATCTTTTGACTGGGTGTGAGTGTTTGATTGATTCAGATGCTCCGTCCATCACCACCCCCTTTTGTACCGCTTTTGGCAGCCATACGTGTGGCAGGGTATGCTCAGACGTGAGTCCCTTGCTCACTTTGCCACTGGATTCAAGCAAGCCGGGCTGAAGACGGCTGGAATGCCAGGAACCGGTCCTCGGAAGCTTGTTTCCGGTCCAGGGACAACATGGCTTGGCAGTTCGGGCTGAACTGTTCCCATGAGGCACAGGGTCAGACTGATTTGCATATAGCCATGTCTGAACTGGGGTGGCAGAGTGGGCTAAAGAACGGTGATGGATTAAACCCGGATCTTTTGACTGGGTGTGAGTATTTTATTGATTCAGATGCTCCGTCCATCACCACCCCCTTTTGTACCGCTTTTGGCCACCATAAGTGTGGCAGGGTATGCTCAGATGTGAGTCCATTGCTCACTTTGCCACTGGATTCAAGCAAGCCGGGCTGAAGATGGCTGGAATGCCAGAAACCGGTTCTCGGAAGCTTGTTTCCGGTCCACGGAAGACATGGCTTGGCAGTTCGGGCTGGACTGTTCCCATGAGGCACAGGGTCAGACTGATTTGCATATAGCCATGTCTGAACTGGGGTGGCAGAGTGGGCTAAAGAACGGTGATGGATTAAACCCAGATCTTTTGACTGGGTGTGAGTGTTTGATTGATTCAGATGCTCCGTCCATCACCACTCCCTTTTGTACTGCTTTTGGCCGCCATAAGTGTGGCAGGGTATGCTCAGATGTGAGTCCCTTGCTCACTTTGCCACTGGATTCAGCAAGCCGGGCTGAAACGGCTGGAATGCCAGAAACCGGTCCTCGGAAGCTTGTTTCCGGTCCAGGGAAGACATGGCTTGGCAGTTCAAGCTGGATTGTTCCCATGAGGCACAGGGTCAGACTGATTTGCATATAGCCATGTCTGACCTGGGGTGGCAGAGTGGGCTAAAGAACGGTGATGGATTAAACCCAGATCTTTTGACTGGGTGTGAGTGTTTGATTGATTCAGATGCTCCGTCCATCACTACCCCCTTTTGTACCGCTTTTGGCCGCCATAAGTGTGGCAGGGTATGCTCAGACGTGAGTCCCTTGCTCACTTTGCCACTGGATTCAAGCAAGCCGGGCTGAAGACGGCTGTAATGCAGGAACCGGTCCTCGGAAGCTTTTTTCCGGGCCAGGGAAAACATGGCTTGGCAGTTCGGGCTGGACTGTTCCCATGAGGCACAGGGTCAGACTGATTTGCATATAGCCATGTCTGAACTGGGGTGGCAGAGAGGGCTAAAGAACGTGCTGGATTAAACTCAGATCTTTTGACTGGGTGTGAGTGTTTGATTGATTCAGATGCTCCATCCATCACCACCCCTTTTTGTACCGCTGTGGCTTCCTTGACACCCCATTCTGCATCTGTGGATTCAAATTATCGTTTTTTACAGGGTTACTCAATACAGCTTTACACTTGTTTCTCCAATGCCCCATCTTTCCACATCTATGACATGGAAATTTCTTCTTGGCCTCTTCTCTGTTCATTCTACCTCTTGGTTTACCCCCATTTCCATCTCATTGATTATGATTATTTTTTAATTGGTTTAACTGGAGTTCCTGTTGCTCTTCTAGTTTTACTTGTGCCCACATTACCTTTTCTTCTAAATTCTTTCATTTATTGTAGCCCTGGGCATAACATTATGCTCAGCTAACTGGACATGCAAAGTTTGTACTAATTTGCACTTCGCAAATTGCATGTCGTAGAGTACCAAAACTGTGCTTAATCACGTGTAGCAGCTAAATCAACAACATCCTCAGATGCTTTGAAAAAACAATTTTACATGCTTAAAAACATATAACCAATTCACAAAAGAGAAATTTTACAATGAAAACATAAGGCAATGAGAAAGCTGATGATTTTGGGGTCCCCCTAACTTAGGGGGAGGACCAAGCAGATGCCTTGAACACAAAGAGCATAACCAAAAAGCACATTTTGTTGAACTTTAGTGGTGGTCCCATCCTCTTAGGACCACCCCAAGCACAGTTATTGGCAAAAAAACAATCTTAACCAACCGCCCTGCAAAGCATTATGGTACGAGCAGTGGAAATAATTCTACAAAGAGCTGCAGTTCACCAAGTCGTTACTAGATGTCCCTCACGAATCAAATGCAAAGCATTGAAATTATTCTTACATCAAGCTGCAGTTCCACTAGTTGTTACTAGATGTCCCTCACGAATCAAATGCAAAACCATTGAAACCCTTTAATCAAGCATTTGCATTTGACTTGTGAGGGACATCTAGTAACCACCAGTTTAACTGCAGCTCTTTGTAGAATTATTTTGATATTGGATACTATATAATATTCACTGCCCACTGCTAATCTCATCCCATAATGCTTTGCAGGGCCTTTGGTTGGGAATGTTTTTTTGCCAACAACTGTGCTTGCGGTGGTCCTAGGAGGATGGGACCACCACCAAATAGTTCAATAAGATGTGCTCTTTTGTTTTCAAGCCGTCTGTTTGGTACTCCCCCTAGGTTAGGGAAGATGCCAAAATCATCTCACTGCCTGCCAAGTTTTCAGTTTCACTTTTGTGAATGTATTATATGCACTTTAGCATATAAAAATAGAGATACTTATTTTATGATAACTGGCACTGTGCAGGATTCCATTTTCAATTATTTTGCAACTTTTTCACAGTGCAGACAAGTACACAGTGTTATCAGCTATGCTGTGCAGACTTTGCGTACTACGTGAAGTTGAAAGTATACTACGTGAAACTACGTGTTGTGGTGCTACGCAAACTTCGCCCAGGCCACAATATTTTGCATACTTAAGTATCTCATCTATCGGCTTGGCCTGCCAACAGATTTTATGATCTTTAATAATTTGTCAAATTTTTAGTTTTAATCTTGACACAAATCAATAAATAAAATGGGTCATGTCTTTTGTGTCAATGCTTTCCAAACCACTGTACTGCTTGAATACCTGTAAAAAGCGTTCATAATATGCATGTACTGATTCATTTTTATTTTGGGTAGTTCTGTTTATTCTTGTCCAGTCAATTTCTTTTGGGGGTACCTTTCCTTTCAAGTACAGTATTACTTGATTATATTCTTTCATAACTTCATCTGACCGGGCTCCTATCTTCGGGTCTCTAGGGTATTCATCATTAGGCCAGTCAACCGCTATCTTACATTCTGTCCATAGATCCACAGAACCACAATGTCAAAACACCCATCTAAATCTTTTAGCAGCACTTTTGAGACTTTTACAAATTTTTCAACCAGCCTGTACCACTCTACAGCTTTCATTCTGAGTTTCGGAAAATCATTTGTAAATGACAAAATATCTTGTCGGGACCAACATGCACATAACCTGCTCCAGGTACTTCACTCATCGGGCACAACCTTTCCACTTTTTGTGGTTCTTTTAATAAATATTCCTTTGCAGTATTTTTCGCTTGGGCCTCCTCCTTTTTCTTTGCCCATATAGCTTTCCATTTGTCGAATTCACCCCACTTCTGCAACAATGATAGTAACTCCTTGATCAGCACTTTACGTCCTGAAACATTCATGTTATCTAAATCTTTGCATGAAAATTCAGCTAGGTAAGGTTTCTGTAAAACTGTAGATTTCCCAATATCAATTCCCATTTCAGAAGCCAAACTCATTAACTTTTCAATAAATATTTTAGTATTTCGAGTGATACTTCGACATATAAACAACAATTCATCCCACATTTCCAGCCATCAGTTCCTCTAATTCGACTCTTATTTTAAAAATATCCAACACCTTTGGCTGGGATTTTGGTTTTTCCATTTCTTGAGACCATCTCTCTATTTCTTCTGGGGTTACTACAGTAGCACTTCTTGTACCTGAGGAGGTTTCCATCCATACCTCTCTAGAAGTTCCAGGAGTATTTTTCCTAACAGAATCACCCACCGATTCTCTTATAGGTAAATCCATCAGGGAAATCACTGATTCACATTAACTTGCTTGATCATCAACTATCAAGGGTTCTTTTCTAGGTTATACTACAGGTGTAGTCAGAACAGGAGGTTTTGGACAGGACTGTTTCTCTCCATATAATGGAACAACAGGACCTATGGTTACCGGAATGGCCAAAGCTGCAGGATTCATATTTAACTGTGTAATTTTCTGAATTAATTCACTTCTCTGTTTATTAATGGCTTCTCGTTCCCTTTCCTGTAACACTTTTTCAAACAAGGTTTCATGCACTACTTGCGGAACAAAAGTTGGGTTTAAAAACGGGGCGCTAGGGTTAACTCTATTTGCTTCTTCATGGTAAGGTGGCGGGCTTTTCATTAACAAATCCTCCAAGTAGTCATCATCTGACTCACCACAAGTCATTACATTTTTCGTTTTCTCTGTGCATTTGCTTCCTGACGCTTCTTCTAAAGTCCTTACAGGATATAATCCTTCTACTAACATAGACTGTCTCCATTTCCTCATTTGTTTATCTCTTGTCTCTTTTGGAAATATGGGATAAAATTGACTCCAGTTTCTGTTGCTTCTGGGTCTATCTCGCTCGAAAGCCTTAGTCTCCCATTCCTCTAAAGCTCGTACTGAGTTAATGCAGGTCTGGGATCTAATTCATTCATGCGTGTTCTCAAATTGTACAAAACTCTACCATTAAAGGTACCATGTTCTGGAAATGCCAAAATACTATAATCTTTTGTGTACTCTGTCCAATTCTCTAACCACACACAGGTGGAGTAGCCCCTTTCTACCATCATGTATGATGCAGGCGTATTTGGTGGAGGAATAATAATTCCTTCTCTTGTATTAATCCTTTTATCCTAGAAATTCTTAATTCTTTTAAATAGCAACATTTTTCTCTCTCCTCCGTACATGATATAGGGTATTCCCCTTATGAATTGCTCGTGCGCAAAACCTACGTACCTCCTATCGGGTCTATTTCCTATAACTGTTGAATCTAAATGCCACATATAATTTGCACCAATAAATTTAATATGCAGTTACACTCAATTGTTTACTAAATGCTTCACCGATTCCAGCTCGTTTCTTATTTCTGGAAACCAATCAATGGTTGGAATTCAAATAACTTTTGACCAAGGATTGTGCGTCTTTTGTTTGTGAGACAAGTCCCCACGCTCATGCACTCACCCCTCCTTTACAATTACCACAGCTACACACCCGCTGTCTCAACCTGGGTGACATCAGCACAGCTCCGCAACTGTCTCCCTCTTTTGCAAGGTAAAATGAGAACTTATTTCTTTTCACTTTAAAGGCAATACTTATTAATTAACAACGTAAAAACATTCGCCACTGTGCCTAAGTGACTAAATTCAAAGGAAAGATTTTTTTCTTTTACTGCGAGTAAATCCCTTCCGCTTACTCTTCATACACTGCGAGTAGATCCCGTCCGCCTACTCTTCATACAAGCATTAGAGAACCTGTTACTCCCTCTGGCTTACACTTTCTAGGTAATATAAGGCCAAAGGTTCACCAACAAACTCCTTTGCTATCATCTATTCACACATGTATACAGAAAATCCCTAATCAGTGCTTCCAGTTTTACCTAAACCTGCACTTACCTCCTTAGGAAAGTGACCTCATTGCAAAGTGGCTTCCATTTACCACCCCCTATTCTTCCCCCAGAGATTCCAAACAAACATAGAACAATACAAACAGGTTTTGGTTAATACATAAAATCAATGCAATTTCAAAAATAATCAATACACGACTAACTACCTATCTTAACTAAACCCTAACCATACTACTGCTACCAAAAGAAATACTGATAGAGCGTGGGTTCACCTGGCCAAAATTTTACCATACTCACCAGGGCTAATAAACACATACACACTTTGAACAGGTAAACCTATGCTATACCAGTGATCTTAATTAAACTTTTTAGGACCTATACCTTGACTTACCAATCCTTGTCACCGGTACCTAGAGTCCTAGGGAATCAAGGGAGTTAGAGTAATAGGCAATATATAAACATTAGTACTCATAAATAACCACAGACTTGGGAAAGGTTTAAACGCTTTACCTAAGTCATTTCTTAAATGTCAGAATCCATACCAAATTAATCAGAACTTGTTCCAATAAGAATAGAATCAAAGTAAAATGATGCAGAAATAATATGAAACTTTCTTTAAGTATTGAAGCATAGGAAGGGTCGGAAGAGGGAAACAGCACAATGACATATCCCACTCAGCTTTATATTTACCTAGAATGGTGTGAAAACCAACCCTGGCCATGGGCTGGGTAAAAGACAGGACCCCGAAAGTGCAGGTGCCAACAGGATAGAACAGGTGCAGACCAGAATCAGGATAAGTACGGACCAAATTTGATCAGGACAGGCCCACTGCAGGTCAAGATCACACCCCTCTCTGCAGCTAACAGTCGGACCCCGATTGGGTTATCGAACTCCTTCCCAGAACCCGGATTGGGTTATCAAATCTTCTGACAGAGTGCTCCGCCAGCACCTCTGATCTCAAACGCCAATTGAGTGCATTGGGTCAGTGACAGGTCAGCTATGCGGACAAGTCGGACAATCTAACTAGCTAAGCCTACCTTAGTTATACCATTT
This sequence comes from Lissotriton vulgaris, assembly GCF_964263255.1. Lineage (NCBI taxonomy): Eukaryota > Metazoa > Chordata > Amphibia > Caudata > Salamandridae > Lissotriton > Lissotriton vulgaris. The sequence goes on along the minus strand of NC_141694.1, from coordinate 393,275,981 downwards.
CCCTGGGCAGAGTACCACCCCCCAATGTTGCAAATGTGTGAATTCCTGCAATTTGATTGGTCAAAAGTTGAGGAGAGGTCATCACACCATACCAGTTATATTCCCATTACTTTATTTTAACTACAGCATTAGGGATTATGCAGAACTAACAACTTAGTAAAAGCAGCATTGCAAGCTTTAGCATGTTATAACATAGAGCAGCCATCTTAGTTCTAGTGCGCAGAAGCAATACGTCATGTCACGTGAGTGTGACAGACGCATGTGCAGAAAAGTTCCCACATTGCGGCGGCCATTTTAGGTTAATCGAGTTACGGTTAGTAAGAAGCACATAAGAAAGCTTCCCCTACATACTAGCAATGTCGTGTTTTGCATTTTTAATAAGACAAAACATGTTTATTAGTATATTACAGTTTATTTTGAGAGGGCTGAGTCCAAGCAAGGCGCTTTACATGCAAAACCTTGCTCCATCAGCATTGAGAAGGCTGCAGCTCGAGTACAAATCTATTCGAGCAGCAGAAAACTACTGCTTGCACTGTGCAAGATGCCATTTGCAATGATTGCACAGTGTGGACAAGAATCCAGCACTGTGCAATCAGTGCAAAGAGCATTTTTCCTACTGTACTACGCAGTTTGCGTAGCTTGCGTAGTGCGAAGTGCACTTCACATAGTTATGCGTAGCGCTACTACGCAAACTGCGCCCAGGGTTAGATATACAGCGGAACAGTAAACATTGCTTTGCATTAATAGGATCTCAAGGTAATGTCACTTTAAAAAGAACATGATGGTGAACATCAGGAGAGGACTGAATGGCGTGCCCAAGGGACCACATTTATATGCCTATGGTAATCTGGGTGATATATTTCAAGGATACATCACCTGATGTGCCTCAAGGAACAGTGAGTCTCTGCATTTTGAAACACTAAGAGATGCGCAGTTCAGGTGCGTATGGTGATGTTCAGCAGTGGGAACGAGGTGATGTGCCATTGGAATTTGATTGTGACAGTCAAAGAATGCAGAGGCTGATATGTCATCTAGGTACCTCTTTTGGCACATTCTGTACAACAGCGTAAACAAACAGTGCCCTGTCTCAGTTCCAACTGTAGTTGAGTACAGGTCTAGTTTGTGGATCAACAACCTTGACCGTATATGCAGAAAATACATTTGAAATTTAGGATGATGACTGCATGAATTGCCCATTAAGTATTCAGAGGAATTATTTAAGCTTTTATTCACATTTTACAAAAATGTGTACAGGAAAACATACATTTGGTAGATAAAGGTTCTCAGATGCTCGGCCCATATTTACCATTCCCAGCAGACATAGAATAGATAATTGCTCTTGATCCTAAAAGAAGTCATTTGCGAAGTTCTTTACATGAAAGATCTCATTGCAGAAAGGCGAGTCGGTTCTAAACACATGTTCTGTTAACGCAAATGCCTCTGTCGAGACAGAACTCCGTTAATAGCACACCGATACAATTAAAACAACAAAATGGTGAATAGAATAAACTCCACATATCATGCATGTTCCATAATGTATGATAATTGTTCATTTTCTTTTCCGGTGCATTTTTGTGTGCTTGGGAGGAGGAGATTATTTGGCGAAAATCAAAAATATCAAAAGTGAAGGGTGATTGTGCTCATGCAGAGTGCGCTGATTGGAAAGGCCACGAACGGAAATCCTGCCGCATCAAATGGACCCAACTACCAATACAAAAAGTATATCTGAATTGGTGTGTGATCCTGCAAAACATTACCCATGAAGTTAGCTCTGCATAGAGGTTGTTAATAAAGCTACTTTTACATGGCATAAAGCTAAATCCGGAAATATGAATCGGTATTGGGATAATACATCAAAATATGTGGTATAATAAAACTGAATGACAGGCCAAATTCTGAGTAGCATAAAGTTATCATCAGTATTCTTTAGATCAGGATAACCAGCTGTCTTCATTAGTACAGCTTGTTAGTGCATCATTATCATTACACCACACCGTGCTCTGTAAATTGATGGTGTCCAGCGAGCCTGTTAGGCTTCAGAAAGATGAATTACTCAGTTCACAAGGCAGCCGTGCACTGATAGGACGCCTACCATGCACATAAGGGAGCAGAATTCTATAATCTCATCACAAGGTATGGTGACTCCTACGACTTTCAAATTATGTTTCTTTCACCTTTCTGATATATTTCGGGAAGTTATGAAATGGAAATCTATTACAGTGACTGTTCTGATAACTGTAAGAATGGACTGCAAATGGATAACCAGACTCTTCTGTATACCCAACTTTCAAAAATGCAAGATCAGTAGTGTGATCTGCAGGGGGCATCAATTTTGCACGCCTGGAGCTTTCCTACATTTCCAGCTGCTAGTTAGAGTACCAGTCTAAATGTGTTTCGTGCTATTCCATACGAATTGTCAAAACTACATATCCTATTCGAAAGGTGATATACTGGTAATTAGAATTCCAGCTGAATCCAATTCGAATTTGTTAAACTCAATCAGTCTGTATGAAAGATATGACACAGTTTTCTTTGCTATGTCATCCACTTCTGTAGGGTGTGATTAATTCAAGAACTCTCTGAGCTACTGACTTCTCTGCTTGTGGGCTGTGGTATCCGTAGGCTTTTTCTCTTTGTTATGAAGCTTGGAGGTACTGGAACTATGAAATATATCAAATGCAGAGTATGTCTTAATACATTAATGTCTAACATAATAATGTAATATTTTTTAATCTTATTCCTCCACCACAAAATATCTGCTAGACTTGTTTTTACATATAATTCTTGCATTGTATGGCGTTTGATTTTCTGCTTGTTTTGACTAGAAGAAATACATCAATTGATCTGCTTTGTAACTAATTTAGTGTAATAGAATAGATACGGTTGCTCGACGTAAAACATAAAGATAAAAAATATACACTATTATAAAATAGAGTACAACTACATACTGCAAAATGTTCTACAAAGAAAATGAGTCATGTGTTAATAATTCTTATAATCTCAGTCAAAACCTCCGCTTATTTATCAGGTCTCATAGTAAAACACTAATGCCTTCATTACGAGTCTGGCCGTACACAGACTGCCAGAGTTGCAGGAGCGTGGTGGTTCTGGCCTCCTGACTGCCCTATTACAACATGGGCGGTTAGACCACCATTGCCCTGCCGCCAGGGAGCCGCCATATCCTGGCAGTGTTAAGGTAGTCAGGAGGCAGTAATATGCTTGAAAACTGTGGCGGAGGGGGAAACAAAGAGGGCTCTAAAGAGCCCCCTGATGCCTTACACCATGTTGATTCACACAGGGGGGCACAGCATGTGTCCTCATGTGTGCATGCACAGCAGTTCCTGCATGGCATAGAACTTACAGTCCGTACCCTGCAGGAAGTGCCTTTGGCTCATTTTCAGGGAACTGCCATAGAAACGTCAAAACTAAAATCCCACAGAGGGGGCTTAGCTTGAGCGCCGGCGAGGATGGCAGCCGATTGACGACGCTCCAGACCAAGTGCGACGGAGCCCATAGCGGTCCGCCAATGGAGTGACTTCCCGGCGTATTTGAATGTAGATTCTGCCAGCGGAATGTGTGCTGCCTCTGAGGAGGTAACTGCTACATCACGGTAAGCCAACATTTACTTGGAATCCACTTCGGAATTGCGGCGTGCTTTCTGACTAAACTACAGCCGCCATTTTGCGCACCTCACGGAGTTTGCCTCATGCAGCAAGTATTATTTGATAAAATAAACCGCTTTGCATAGTAATTGTTCAGCAGTGACAAATTCCCTTTATTTTTCACTGGCATATCTGCATTCCTAGGGAAAACACAAGAAAGAAGGTAGTGGTGTCCCTCAAAGAGGAATATCTGCACAATCACAAACACATGTAGAGTTGAAAGCAAATAGAGGACAATAAATATTGGACTAGTATAATGAAACTAGCGGAGTGCAACAACAACCCAAGTCACTCACTACCAGGGGTAACCAATATGTTGAGAGGAAGACTCAACATGTAAATGTCAAGAAAAAATAACTGGGTAAAGTGTGCACCATCCTAGATAAAAATAATACAACTAGGCAATCTAGTAGTTACCAACAAACAATATATAATAAGTGTCAGTAAATAAAACAGGACAGAAAAAATCAGTCAAAATCCTTCAGAGTCTGAGAATCTTCTTTTCTTTTTATTCTTCAAATCATCATAATGCAAACAGCCGACACATGTTTCGTAAGTACTAGATAAGTACTATAACTTTTTCAAGGCTGTAACATAAGATAAAAACAAATATAAATATAAAGCTCAAGTATAAATGCATATAAGCATGTCTGAAGGACAAGTGAAAAAGTGACAAAATCAAGAAAAGCAAAACAAGAAGTTGGTGGTATGAAAAACTAGAAAGCACCAGACCCAAGAGAAAAGGACGTGCGAAAAAGTTACACAACGCCAAAAACCCAAAAGTGGAGTAGAAAGAACTAATAGACCAAAGTGTTTTACAGATGTCATCTATTAGAAAACAGAGAATGGATGTCCTAAATAAAAAATTGAATCCAAACACCACATGTACGGAATTGACGCAGCATGCACATAAGGTGAGACAAGTCACCTACAAGAAGGAAACTAACCTGAAAAAAGGATAATAATTGCTGTGAAGAAAAGCTGGCGAAGGAGAAGCAGGAGTCGTGTAATTCCTAGTAAAAATGAAGATGTTGAAACCATATATGTCGATACAGCAGAAAAAAGTATGTAAGAGACTGCTGTCTAATAAAGGCAGTGACACAATAGAATAAACTGCCAACAATGATGATATAACACCATCATGGATGAAGTAAGTGTTATAGTGGGTATTAATTTCTACATCCCATAGTAAGTAATGAATGAAAAAAACATTCTACAATGGTATACTTAGAAGGTGCCAGATTAAGTTACAGAGCAAGATGAAATAGGCCTAATATATGGGCCTCATATTCAAGGGAACACATGTAAAAAATTGACCTGCTTACCAGAAAAGCTAAATGGATGAATATTCACAAATCTTCACAACACTAATTCCCATAGAGCACCATATGTAGTTGCGTACAGTAATTGGTGTCTGTAAGGTGATCATCCATAAAGTCAAAACAATTACTGTGGATAGACAAAAAATATATGGGTGATGAGAATCAAGTATGTAAACTAAATAGTGTTAAGAGTCAAAAGGCACGTCAGTCAAATGAAGACAAAAAAACTGGAGTGCATACTAACCCTGGGCGAAGCACTACGCTACGCTCGCGGAGTTTGCGAAGTTTGCGCAACTTCGCACTACGCGAGCTGCACGTAGCACAGTGCGAACACTCGTAGTGCAGCGTAGCGTAGTGCAGCGCTCATTTTTTGCTTGTTCGCGGTCCTGAACATCATGTTCGCGACCGCGAACAAGCAAAATGACATCCCGGCAAGATTCTCAACGCGGGGAGGTAAGGTTTCTCATTGTGAGTGGTTGCGGATGCTCGCGACCGCTCTCAATGAGAAGCTACCAGTTCGCGTTGAGAAAGCTGCAGCTCGAGTAATAATCTACTCGAGCAGCAGAAAACTACAGCTCGCACTGTGCAAGATGCCGTTTTCAATGATTACACAGTGTCGGATGCTTGTCCGCACTGTACAATCATTGAAAACGCATCTTGCACAGTGCGAACATGCTACTACGCAGCTCGCGTAGTGCTACGTGAAGTTTGCGTAGTGCGAAGTGCACTTCGCGTAGCTTCGCGTAGCGCTACTTCGCGAACTAGGCCCACCCCTAGTGCATACTGAAACTTCAATTAGAAATAATAAAAAACAAGCTCTTGTTGTTTAAAAATGTCAATGGTTAAAGGAGCCACCCGAAAAATATATGTACCGAGTAGTGGCAAAGCACATTCTATAGTAAAATGCCTGGACAATGTCAACTCTATAAGTCATGGAGAGTAGTAAAAGGTGAGCTTAATGCAGGGGCCTTAAGTTATAAAAAGGAAGCCAGGAAAATTAAAATAAATTTGCTCACCATGCAAGCCAAGAAGGTGTGTATTCACAACTCTTCACAACAATGAATCCGAAGATGCACAATTAGTAAAGGCATCAAGTAATAAGTAACCGTAAAAAAGTCATCTGTAGAGTCAGGCCGATGACTGTGGATAAACAGAGAAAACGTATGTAAGGGTCAATATAAATACTCAATGTTGTTAAGGGTCTAATGGCAACATGAGTTGGTCAAACCATATACATTTTTTTAGCGTCCGTCCGCCACCCCCGAGGTGGCGTGACCGTCCACAGGGGCAGCGGCGGTCCCTCCGTGCGAATTAGGATGTGACTGCCACCCTGGCAGTCACATCCTGTATATTAAACATTGCGGCGAGTGCTGCTTTAAGCAGCACCCGCCACAAGGTTAAATATGCATGCTTTCCATTTGCATGCACAAAACAGCAGGCACAGCACGGTGCCGCCGCTTTGTACATGCAAATGCTTAGGGTACCATAGGTACTCCCCATGTGCACCCCCACCCCTCGACACCCTGGGGGCCTGCAAGGGCCCCCCCAGAAGCTATTGTCCACATGCTTTCCCACAGAGTTTTCCACGGCGGTAAATCCACCGCGGAAAAGCATGTTTTCAAACTCACCACCAAATTGCGGCCAACACCCCGCGGATCAGAGGCGGACGGACCTGCCATCCGCCGCTGATCCCACCTCCATCATAATCTGGCGGTGGGTGTTTTGAAGGTCCGCAGCGGCCCTGAGGATGCGGAATCACCACAATCATAATCGACCCCAGAACTCCCATATAGCTAATGAACTTCTCAAATCCACTAAATTACTAGAATCCCTTTATACATTAACAAATGTCGCCGCTGATCTTGATAATCTAATCAAAGAAAAATGTAAATAAAATAAATTATCTACAGAAAGTGCTTCTGCCTACCTTCTTAGAGGTTGTGCTCGTTATTATGGCGGTCAAAATAAAGCGACCAAGCTTCTTGCCTCCTACCTCAAAATTAAAAAGGACCACTCTATCATTTGTTATGTACTAAATTCTGCCTCTATCCCAGTCACTAAGCATACTGAGATTGTAAATGAATTAAACAAAATTATACCTCCCTCTATACCTCTGACTCTTCTCCTGATTATATAGACATACAAAAATAATTTCCCACAGATGCTGACTTTTCCTCACTAGAACAAGATATCACCATAAGAGATATTTCTCAGGCCCTAAACCTTCTAAACACGGTTAAAGCAACCGGCCTAGATGGATTCCCTGTGGAATTCTATTCCCACTCTCCAAACCACTTCTTCCTTATCCCCTAACATTGTTTTCCAACTTTATCTCTTCTAATGCTTTCTCGGGTACTTTTCAGGTTGCTCTCATTTTCTTAATCCCTAAAGAAGGAAAAGATCTTCGTCTTTGTAAAATTTACAGGCCGATATCATTGGTAAATTCTGATTATAAAAAATTTGCTAAAATTCTGGCTCTACGATTAGAACCTTTTTTACAGTCTATTATTTGTAAAGAACAATCTTGCTTCATTGAAGGGCAGAATATCTCAGATAATACCCGGACCTTTTTTAATGTGTTACATAAAGCTAACAAATATGCCCATTCTCTTGCAGCTATCGCTTTAGATTCAGAGAAAGCTTTTGACCGTATGGGTTGGTCTTTTATTTTTCATACTTTGTCCTGCTTCGGTTTCAGTCTCAAATTCATTTCTTATATTTCTTTACTATACACCTCACCAAGAGCTACAATTTCTACTAATGGTTCCTTTTCTGATGCCTTTATGTTACAGAGGGGCGTTCGTCAAGGCTGTCCCCTCTCCTCTCTTTCCTCTCCCCTCTTCTTCTTCTTATTTTAGCTGTAGAACCATTCCTAGCTAAAATCAAACAAAACTCTGAAATACATGGTTTCCAACAGGATAAGCTACGTGTTAAAATGAATGTCTATGCTAATGACATTCTTTTATTTTTATCTAAACCCGAGCTCTCCATTCCAGCCTTCTTAGTAGAAGTAAATGATTTCTCTTTACTTTGTGGTTACATATTAAACCATGATAAATGTGAAATTTTACCTCTGAATATCTTGTGTTTGAAACAAGGTTTTCTTTCTACTAATTTTTCATGGAACTCCAACCAAATTAAATATCTAGGTCTTCTGTTTGTTCCCTCTAATAAACAAACATTCTCTATAAATAAGACTTGTATCTTATCTGCTTTATCTACTTCTACTTCTAAATGTCACTCGTTATACTTGTCCTGGTGGGGCAAATTTGACACCAATAAAATTATGCTTGCTCCCATCATATTTTACATGATCTCAGCTGTCCCTCTCAGTCTTCCTGCATACATTTTCAAAAAAATTAATTCTATTATATAAGTCTTTTTATGGAACAAAAAAACACCTCACTTTTACACACAAATTATGCTTCTATCTTCTCCTATACATAACACTTCTTATAAGTTGTTTCACTCTTTTATGCTCTCACATCTCTCATCTAGAGATCTCTTTCTTAATTCTTCTATATCGCACAATACATTTCTTAAAATTAATAACAAACCCATTTTTTGGAAGACTTGGAGAGACAGAGGTCTACTTTGGATCCATCAGTTATATTCCAACAACTCTTTTCTCACTTTCTCTGATGTACAGTCACTCTATCAACTACCAAAATCTTTCTCCACCAAATTTAATTTATTGATTAAAAGCATAAGTGACTCTCTACTTCTCATGGCCTCTACATCAATCTCCTCATTACCTCAACATAACATTTTTCCCATTTTAAGTGCCCAATCTAGTGCCTCATCCAGTTATACATTCCTCAATGCACCTATTGAACATAGACCTAAAACAACACTGAACTCCAATGGGAGTCTGAATTCCACTCCTCATGGCCTACTTCACTTTTGGGAAAAATTATGGTTGAAACTTCGCAAAACTTCAAGATCAGCTAGCGCGACTCACACACTATTCTTTATATACAATTGACTTTTGTTTACTCCACTATCCTTGCATAAATTTCAACCCACACTCTCTTCATATTGCTCGTCTTGCAAAGCCCCTCACACAGATTTATTTCACATGCTTTTCTCTTGTCCATTCACACATCAATTTTGGTTGAAAGTATGGTTTCAGATTAACATCATATGCCATACTCGTTTCGCTTTCTCCCCTGAAACTGTATTTCTAGGCACATTATCCGATCATTGGCAATCCCTTTCTTACAATATGGACATTGTGGATTTATTGCTTGCAATTGCTTTCCAGCAAACACCGAAAAATTGGAAACAGTCCACACAACTCTCCTTTAAATCTTGGTGGTACAGTGTATGTTATAATCATCGACTAGATCGTGCCTATGTTTCCCCTATGTCTCTACTTTTTAAGAGAATGTATATGGTCTACAGTGACTATTTTTTTGGACATTTCTGCACAAAGATCTATCCAGCGTCACCCTTCATCAGAAGAAGTTTCCAAACCACTATGAACTGTTAATAATGATATATTTTGGACTCATATGTGTAGTTATATATTAACATTTTCTCTTCTGCTTTAACTGTTAATATACTTCGATATATAGCAATTTTTCCCTTTATTGTACGACATCATTTATAATATATACACTTTTTTATCTTTATTTTCATTTAAGTACAATGCTATTGTTTCCTTTATCCATGTTTTTCCCTCCTTCATTATAACAAAAGTCCCTATATGCAACTATTTTTCTTTTTAATATTTTAAGTTTCACTTGTTGTTCTTTAATTATTATATGATATTTATTTGATTGTTTGTATTTGGTTGAATCTTTTCTCAAAATAAAATGTATGTTTAAACTTTTAAAAAAACAGAGCTCGCCAGGCAGGAGGCAACTTCTAATCTGGTGGGCAGTCTGACCATGGCTTTGGCGGTGTGGCAGTGGGGCGGACATGGCGCCGGACCGAAAAAAGTCGTATTCAGGCCCTAAATAGCTTGCAGAAGTATTTTGCATAGGGCATGATAAAATAATCAGCGAAGTCTTTCTTGGGACTGTTTTCTATCCTGTTATTTCTGCATCCACCACAGTTTCAGCCCCGTGTTACCTCCATTTATTTAATATTTGGTGATAAAATGTATCGCTAATCCTGAGCAAGTGCAATTCCCACTAAACACCTAGGGGCAGGATTTTCAATATTTCATGCAATACAACAAGACAACTTGCTGCGCTACATAAAAGTGATTGGGCAGGAATGTGCCATATTTACCAATATATGGCATTTTCCTGCTCTCTGACGGCAATGGCACACAATCTACTGCCTAAGGCTAACGCAGGCCCCCTTGCACATAGTGCAAGGAGGCGTGCATTGTAAGCAGGATTTTTTTGGTGCAGGAAAGGACAATTCTTAAAGGCTTTTCCTCTTTCTATGTGTGCTGCTTTAGCCTGTTGAGTTCCCTGACAAAATATCTACATACTAAAATATTGATTAAAAAATATCGATTTTGAAAATATTGACTCTCTACATATAATTAAAAAATACAAAGATATCAATATAATATATCGTTTTCCCTAATATATTTGTCTAAAATACCAATCTTGAAATATATATAAATTGAAATAATAAACATTATTCAAATTAAATAATACTAAGATAATATAAATAAAATATATTTAATATTCATTTGAAAAATATAACAATTATAATTTAAAAAAGTGAAAACAATCCTAAAAATATATATTCATATATATATATTTGTATTTGCATATATCTAATTTAAAAATATTACAAAATTTATATTCTTTTAAATGTAAAATTGAAAAAATATATATACATAAAACCAATAACATACAATATTTAAAAAGCAAACCATTGTAATTACAAATAAAAAACTCAAACAAAATGTTTTGGGGGAATTTACAAAAAATAAATAAAACAATAAAACATTAATAATTATAAATGTTATAATTGTAAATAAAAATGCATTAATATAAATGTAAGCAATATAAAGTAAACTACATAATTTTAAATTAATATATATACATAATATGCTATATACATAATATGCTATCAGTCGCCTAATACAACAAATATCTATTCATTAACTAGTAAACAGTAGTTTCCAAAATTGCGACGTCTGCAGCAAAGAGAAGAAAAACATTTTGCAGAACAGTTGTTTAAAGTGAAGAACAAGCATTATTGTACTAACATGCGCCCTGTTAAATCATGGTGTCTTCAGGTTTTAAGTATGATTGTCTACTACAATTTTTGCATGTGACACACTTCATTTTTGCTTTAGCAAAGGTAATGCTATACAATGATAAATCTGGCCCTTAATCAGCAACAGTGCTAACAGAGGTGCAAAACTAATTTCCACCATTTTCACATGAACAACAAACTCTAATTGATGCTCTTGTTTTAGGAAAAGAGGGTGGGGCAACTTGGAGTTGGACATACAACGGCCAGGAGTACTTACAGCAAGCGCTAGGCAAATAGTTGTTCATTTATTTACTTACTTTACTCCTGGCTGTCGTATGTCTGACTCCACTACCCCCGTCTCCATCCCTGCCCTGACCACCGGAATAAACTATGAAAAATATTATGAAAACAAGTACGATAAATTACCAGCAAAATTAGCTAAAAAACACAGAAGTTCAATAATGTGCTTTATCTGCCTTCCATCATCCAATTTACCGTGCAATCACACATATACTACATATGTCATGCCTCAATCGAAACCAAATTAACAGTGAGGCAGACACCCACAGAGGTGACTTGACGCTGTCTTGTAGATAGCTGGGGGAGTCATCAAAAACAGGTGTAATAACAATTTTAAGAAAGGAAGGAGTGGTTGGTGTATCTCAGATGCTCCCAAGGTGATTAAGAAGAAATGAATAGTAGAATAGGCTCTGCTTTATGTTGTAGGAATAGTTCCAAATAGTATTTTTTGTGTTCAGGTAAACATGTTAAACCTAATGGGAAAGGCTACAGGGAGTCAGTGGATTCTGGTAGGTCTCAGAGAAATTGGCTTTCATTTGTTCATCAAATACTGCTCTTCCTGTAGAGTTTTGTATTGCAAGCAATTTTCTGACATTTGTTTTCATGGTCCCCAGTCAGTGGCGTATCATTAGCCCCCATCCATCATCTCCTTGGGTTTGCTCCGCTTTCTCATCGCGGTGGGATTTGTCAACGTTAACCTCTGCATTATGGCAATAAAAATCTTGGCGCTAACGTGAAAAAAGTGGCAGCCGGGCCTGTCAGTGGCCAGAAACTGCAAGCTAATCAGCGTGATGCCACTTTTTTCACGTTTTGTGGGAAAATCAACTACAAAATGCGCGCAATGTACCCAAAACACCACAAAAAACTACCAGAAGAACCATGGAGGAAACTGGACCCATTAATGAAGAAGAGAACATCACCCCTAACACCACAAAAAGCCAGGAGTACCAGCCAGAGGCCCAGTGGAAGAGGAAGAGAAAAACCACGTTCAGTCAGCAAGAAAATTAGATCCTGACTGCGGAGGGGACAGACAAACAGCACCAGCTCTTTGTCAGCTCCACTGTGTCATTGGGGACCAAAAATGCAATATGGCAGTCCATTGTAGCCAAGGTGAATACTGTTGCAGAAGTCAAAAGGACGGTGACCGACTGCAAGAAGCGCTGGCATGATGCTAAGTGCAAGACCAAGCACAAACTGTCCAACAATCATCAGGTAACCGGATGCGAGAGTCCAGCGCCACAGGAGGATCTGGAGGCATTGGAGGAACAGGTGTCCGCAGTCATTTGGGAGGAGTCAGTGGTTGGAGTCCAGGGACAGGATAGTGCTGAACATGACAGGCTACATCAGCAACGGGGTAAGGAACAACCAGGGACTGGGGGGACGGGGGGATTGTTTTGTTTCATATAGGCAACCTAATATAGACCCAGGTAACATCATACACTTTCACCTTCATCACCTCCCCTACATTAAACAGTAACAAGCATTTTAAGGATTGAACGCCTTTTATGAACTGAACCTTTTACCTAGTTCTGGGCCTGGGTGCAGAAGGAGTGTTTCCCTGAACGATAGTGTTCTATGACTTCATCTTTAGATTGATAGAGTATGAATGAATATTCATAAGGCTACTTGGAAACGAGGCTGGGCTATACACCAGCTTCCTGATATCTACGTGCAAGGTTAATCACATACGTCATCCTCATACCCAACAATGGCTAACAGAAGAACAACGAGCAAAGGGACTCTAGATACTTTAATGCATAAATACAGCACCTTTTGCTAGCTTTAGTTAGAGGGAACTGAGACTTCCAAGCCGACAGACATCATAGGAGTACGTACACTTTTATCATGCATTTATATACATGTATTTATTCATCTCCGCAAGATCATAAACATATCCTTCGAGACAGCAGCCTTCCCGGAGAGCTGGAAGCATGCTGAGATCAACGCCCTAATAAATAAAACCATTGGGGAACTGAGAGACCTCAAGAACTTCTGACCCATTTCCCTGCTCCTGTTCCCAGAAAGGTCATCGAGAAGATCGTCAACAAGCAACTAACCCATTACCTCGAAGACAACAACATCCTGGACCCATCACAATCCGGATTCCGCTAAAACCACAACACTGAAACTGCCCTCATTGCCGCCACTGACCACATCAGAGCCATCCTGGACAATAGAGAAACCGCAGCCCTCATCTTCCTGGACCTCTCAGCTGCCTTCAACACCCTCTGCCACCACACCCTATGCACATGCTTCCAAAATTCAGGGATCCATGACAAGGCCCTGGAATGGACCTCCTCCTTCATCTCTGGCAGAGCCTAGAGTGTCCGTCTCCCGCCATTCCGATCCCAAGCCTCCAAGATCATCTGCGGCATAACCCAAGGATCATCCCTGAGCCCAACCCTCTTCAATGGCACCGCTTGATAACATTGCTTGCTTACACAACCTCAACATCATCCTCTTCCTCACCAAAGACCCCTCCACCGCCAGAACCAACCTCCACGTAGGAATGAAAACCGTTGCCAAATGGATGAAAAACAGCAGACTGAAACTGAACTCGGACAAGACGGAGGACCCCATCCTCGGTTCCACCCCCCTCTGCCTGGGATGACTCCTGGTGGCCGATAACCCTAGAACCTGCACCAACACCCACCGACCACGCACGCAACCTGGGTTTTATCCTCAACGCATCGCTCTCCATGTCCAAACAGGTCAACGCCGTCTCATCCTCCAGCTTCAACACCCTCCGCATGCTCCACAAGAAGTACAGATGGATCCCCACCAAGACCATGAGGACGGTCAACCATGCCCTCCTCAGCAGCACACTGGACTACTGCAACGCCCTCTGCGCTGGAGCATCGACCAAACTCCTGAAATGATTACCACGGATACAGAACGCCTCTGCTCGCCTCCTCCTCAGCACACCCCAACACAGTCACATCACACTCCACCTAAGAGACCTGCACTGGCTCCCCGTCAACAAGAGGATCACCTTCATGCTCCTCACCCATGCTCACAAGGCACTCCACAACATCGGACCAACATACCTCAACAGACGTCTCACCTTCTACACCCTGAACAGCCAGCTCTGCTCTCGACACCTTCCTCAGCATCAACCACCAGGGGCAGATTGTTCTCCCACCTCGCCGCCAAGACCTGGAACACCCTGCCCATCCACCTGTGACTGACTCAGGACCTACTGGCCTTTAGGAAACTTCCCAAGACCAGGCTTTTTGAGCAATAGCAGCACCTACCCCTCTCCTAGTGCCTTGAGACCCTCGCGGGTATGTAGTGTGCTCTATAAATATATTGATTGATTGATTGATTGATTGATTGATTGATTGATTGAGTAGTTCAGCTGTGCTAATTCTCAGAGACTCCTACTCACAAACGCCAGAGACATCTGGAGTGGGTGGGCACAAACTCCACCACAGCTGAGTAGGCGAAATATCCTATTTATTGGCTGCTAGTTAATCAAGCTTGAAGGACATAGTGTTCCTAAATTGTGCATAAGTTCCTTGAAAAAACTTCTTTGTTTCAAAATGACTGAGACTGGGGCTAAAAATAACGAAATTGTAGATTTGCACCTCTCAGGAGAAGAAGAGGTGGATGGAATTCTCATTCCACCTAAATTCAGACGTACTATCACCCTGAAAGTACTACAACTTGTTTTATCACCTAGGGGTGGCTTAGTAGCCTTTGTGATTGAGGCACACAAATCAAACGAAACAGAGGTATTCTATTTGTGGGTTACATTCCCAGAAGTAGATGCTAGAACACACACATTTCACTCTTACACAGAGGGAGATGCACCAACGGAATATGGTCCTTGCGAGGACATAGAAGTTGTTGCCATATATACCAGAACACATGATATTCCTTCATTAACGGTGATACCCGATGTATTTAGACAAATACACAACGAGTTCGGGGCAACGCCTGCTCTGAACTTAGGGATGAAGTTATTAAATAACTACGACCAGGTATCAGCATAATACTAGCTACTGTTAGAGGGGAAGCAGCGTTAGTGGCAATCTGCCAACACCTAAGGGAGTTCGATCCATTGGATCAACAACACAAACTACCCGAAATAATTGAAACTGCATACAATCAATCAATCAATCAGTGACACTTATAAAGCGCGCTACATACCCGTAGGGTCTCAAGGCGCTGGGGGGGGGGGGGAGCCGCTACTGCTCGAACAGCCAGGTCTTCAGCTTCTTCCTGAAGGAGAGGTGGTCTTGGGTCAGGCGCAGGTCGGTCGGGAGGGAGTTCCAGGTCTTGGCGGCCAGGTAGGAGAAGGACCTTCCTCCTGTAGTCGCTCTTCGGAAGCGGGGGACGGCGGCGAGGGCGTGGTTGGCTGATCGGAGGTGGCGTTTGGGAGCGTAGAAGTTGACTCGGCTGTTGAGGTAGCTCGGGCCTTGGTCGTGTAGGGCTTTGTGTGCGTGGGTGAGGAGGCGGAAGGTGATTCTTTTGTTGACGGGGAGCCAGTGAAGGTCTCTCAGATGTCCGGAGATGTGGCTGGTTCGTGGGATGTCGAGGATGAGTCTGGCTGAGGCGTTCTGGATCCGCTGGAGTCTCTTCTGGAGCTTGGCGGTGGTACCGGCGTAGAGGGCGTTGCCGTAGTCCAGTCGGCTGGTGACGAGGGCCTGGGTGATGGTCTTCCTGGTCTCGGTGGGGATCCACCAGAAGATCTTCCGTAGCATGCGTAGGATGTTGAAGCATGCCGAGGAGACGTTGTTGACTTGCCTGGTCATGGAGAGGGAGGAGTCCAGGATGAAGCCCAGGTTGCGTGCATGGTCTGTCGGTTTGGGTGCGGTGCCCAGGGCGGGAGGCCACCAGGAGTCGTCCCAGGCGGAGGGAGAGGAGCCCAGGATGAGGACCTCCGTCTTGTCCGAGTTCAGTTTCAGGCGGCTGGTCGTCATCCACTCGGCTACCTCTTTCATCCCTTCGTGCAGGTTGGCTCTGGCGGCGGCGGGGTCGTTGGTCAGGGAGAGGATCAGCTGGGTGTCGTCGGCGTAGGAGATTATGCTGAGGTTGTGTTTGCGTACGATGGCCGCGAGGGGGCTCATGTAGACGTTGAAGAGGGTGGGGCTCAGAGATGATCCTTGGGGGACGCCGCAGATGACTTCGGTGGCCTCTGACTTGTACGGTGGTAGGCGGACTCTCTGTGTTCTTCCGTCGAGGAAGGAGATGATCCATTCCAGCGCCTTGTCCTGGATTCCGACGTTGCTGAGGCGCCGTACTAGGGTGCGGTGGCAGACCGTGTCGAATGCCGCGGAGAGGTCTAGGAGGATGAGGGCCGCTGTTTCTCCGTTGTCCATCAGGGCTCGGATGTCATCGGTGGCGGCGATGAGGGCGGTCTCGGTGCTGTGGTTGGCTCGGAAGCCGGACTGTGAAGGGTCGAGGGATCCGTTCGTCTCGAGGAAAGCGGCCATCTGCTTGTTGACGGTCTTCTCGATGACTTTGGCTGGAAACGGGAGGAGCGAGATGGGGCGGTAATTCTTGAGGTCGGTGGGGTCCGCTGTTGGTTTCTTGAGTAGAGCGCTGAGTTCGGCGTGTTTCCAGCTCTCAGGGAAGATGGTGGTGTCGAAGGATGTGTTGATGATGTCTCGCAGGTGGGGTGCGATGACAGCGTCGGCCTTGTTGAAGACGTGGTGAGGGCAGGGGTCGGTCGGTGATCCGGAGTGGATGGAGTTCATCGTGCGGATGGTGTCTTCGGTGCTGATCGGGGTCCAGGCGTGGAGGGTGGTGGTGGGGGGTGGTTGTTCGGTCATGGTGTGCGTTGGTTGGTTGTTGAAGCTGTTGTGTATGTCCGCGATCTTGTTGTGGAAGTATGAAGCGAGGGAGTTGCAGAGGTCTTGCGATGGGGTGATGTCGTTGTTTCCTGCGCTGGGGTTGGAAAGCTCTTTCACGATGTTGAAGAGTTCCTTGCAGTTGTGTGCGTTGTTGTCCAACCGGTCCTTGAATGCTGTTTTCTTGGCGGCGCGGATCAGCTGGTGGTGTTTCTGGGTGGCAAGTTTGAGGGAGGTCCTGTTGTCCGGTGTCGGTTCCCTTCTCCAGACTTTCTCGAGAGCTCGGCAGTTCTTCTTGGAGCTCTTGAGTTCGTCGGTGAACCATGGGGCTTTCTTGCTGCCGGGTCTGCTGGGCGGGGTCCTCAGTGGGGCGAGTTCGTCCGCGCAGTTGCTGATCCACTTCGTGAGGTTGTCGGCGGCCTGGCTGGGGTTCGCTGAGCTGGCAGGAGGGTGCTGGCTCAGGGAGGTGGCAAGCTGGTCTGCTGTGATCTTGTTCCAGCTTCTGTGGGCGGCCTGTTGCTGGTGGTGGTGGGTCGTCGTTCTCTTGAAGGTGAAGTGGACGCAGCTGTGGTCCATCCATTGAAGCTCTGTGGCGTGGCTGAAGTTGATGTCCTTGCTGGATGAGAAGACAGCGTCGAGTGTGTGT
The DNA here is from genome assembly GCF_964263255.1 of Lissotriton vulgaris. NCBI lineage: Eukaryota > Metazoa > Chordata > Amphibia > Caudata > Salamandridae > Lissotriton > Lissotriton vulgaris. Next base: position 393,258,088 of record NC_141694.1, on the reverse strand, counting down.
CCGGCGAGGTGGGTGGGGGTGGACACCAGTTGCTTGAGTCCCAGGTTGGCGAGGTTGTCGAGCAGGGTGCTGGTGTTGCGGTCGTTGTTGTTCTCTAGATGGAAGTTGAGGTCTCCCAGGAGGATGTAGTCAGCGGAGGGGAGGGCATGTGGGCTGACGAAGTCGGCGATGTCCTCGCTGAATTGTGTGCGTGGTCCAGGGGGTCGGTAGATCAGGGTGCCTCTGAGGGTGGTGTTCGGGTTGGTGTGGATCTGGAAATGCAGGTGTTCGGCGGTGGTCAGGGAGTTGTCGGTGCTGGTCGTGACACGGGTGGTGCTCCTGTGGATGATGGCGATGCCTCCTCCCATCTGGTTGGCGTTTCGGTCCCTCCGGACGATCTTGTAGCCCTCTGGGATGGCGATGGCGATGTCGGGAGCTGAAGAGGCGTTCATCCAAGTCTCCGTGAGGAAGGCAACGTCTGGAGCTGTGGTGTCGAGGAGGTTCCAGAGTTCGATGGCATGTCTGTGGACGGAGCGGGTGTTGATCAGGATGCACTTGAGGTGGGTGCTGCTGGTGTTCGGCTTGGTGGGTGCTGGTGCGAGGCAGGTCCGGATGCAGGTGAACTTGCAGGCGTGGCAGCTGAAGGGTCCGTGGGTACGTCGTGGAGTGGCTTGATGGCATTCTGGGAGTCGGCCGGTGTTGAGAGCGGTGAGGGTGGCGGCGGAGTACGTCAGGCGGGTCGGTCGGGGTCCTCGTGGGCCAGGGGTCCTGGCCCTGGGCGCGGTCCAGGCGCGGACGGGCGTAGACAGGCTTACCTTTGGCGCGCCTTCGGCGCACAATCGGCGCGCCCGCTGCGCGTGACCGCTGCGCGTTCGCACGGTCGCCATTTAAGGCGAAGTGCGCGGGTGGGCGGAGCAGCTGGGAGGCGGGAGCGGGGAGGGTACAGAATGGAAAAAGGGGCGGGGAAAAGCGGCGGTGGCGGGAAGGGAGGGCGGAGGGCGGCGAGGTAGGCGGACAACAAGGAAGGAAACCACAACACGGGGGAAACAAAAAATTAAACAGAACGGGCACAAATTCTCGACAAAACAAGGAAAAATCTAAGTTATACGGAACAAGCACAAATTTTTGACAAAACAATGGCAAAAACAACCGCAGCGGCGCCAGCCGGCAACCGGCAAACGAGGCAGCAGCGAGGCAGAGGGCAGGCAAGGGGCACACGCAGCAGCTGGTGGCCGTGCGGCGCGGGGGTGTCCCACAGAATTACGCAGAAACAGTTTGGGTGGGAAATCTTTAAAACCACAACTGATGGGCAGTCCTGAAAAGGACACTTCTAAGCGGACACCTGCTTCTTCTTCTTCTAAAAAGAAGTGCGATTGTAAAAAACAACTAAACTATTCAGAAAAGAGATCTCAATACCGAGGTTGATCTCCTCCACACGAGCCCTCTGAAAAGAGGTATAATCTCCGAAATAGGGATAATATTAGGAAACCTGACAGGTATCAGGAAACTGATTCACCTTCCTCTCATTCCTTTCAGGGTTCGATGAAAACCTCTGAGAGAGAAGCACAGTCAGAACATAGAGAAGAGCATACAAAGTCCAGAGACAAGCAGCACGCTCAAGACTATACTTCCAAAAACGAAGACAAACCAAAATCAAAACCTCAATTTAAGAAAAAGAAAGTTGCAGGTCTGAAGATCAAACATGCCCAGAATACTGAGGACACAGCTTCTGAACAGGGAATGGTCTCAGAAGATGCTAGATAGTGTCGCAGAAGTGACAAACGCTCACCGGAACCTGATGGAATTTCTGTTGACAGTGGACTTGAATGATTACATCACGGTGAAAACACCTGACACAGGGGTGAGCATCCTACATAAGTTACACAAAATAACAGTCCAAATGGAGGGGGACAAGTCCAGAAAAGTTAACGGTCTCTTTTGGGAAAATCTGTCATCGGAGTATGACATCCTATTAGCAGATCAAGGGCCCGATGTAGGTAGGCAAATACCGGTCGTAACGGCCGAAATTCGGTAATTTCGGCCGTTACCGACCGGTATTTTGATTTTGTGATGTAGGGGCATGTCAAAATACAGATTCAGTCATTTTACCGATTCGGTAAAATTCCGACTCTGTAAAATTACCGAATCTGTATTTTGACATGTAGGTAGCACTTAAATCAGTGCTACAGGGGTTTAAGAGGTCACTATTTACCACCAACTAAAAGTTGGTGGTAAATAATGAAAACCCATTAATAAGCATTTTTTTTGCTTTTTAAACAGTGCCATGTTGCAGACATACATGCCCTAAGGGCATGTATGTCTGCAACATGTGCACCCATGCACAATTGAGGGGTGCAACAGGGTGTCAAAGTGACACCCTGCCACCCTTCCATGTTTCCCCCTATTACTGAATCGGTATTTACCGATTCGGTAATAGACATTCATTCCTATGGGCCTACTGGCCCACAGGAATGAATGGCAATTACCGAATCGGTAAATACTGATTCAGTAATTACCGAATCATACCGATTTGGTAATGAAATCGGTAAAATTACCTTAATCCCAATTGCCAGTTCTTAAATACCGAATCGGTATGATTCGGTATTTAAGAATCGGTAATCTGGGATTACCTACATCGGGCCCCAAGATTGGCCACCAGCATTCATTATGGAGTGCCTTAGGGGGAAAACTTAATTTTTCCAACATTCTCCGACCTTGATCCCATAAATCTTAAACATGCATATGCACGAGAGTGGGCAGTAGCACTAGCTCCAGCTTTGTATGAAAAGCATGCAGGGTGGGATGAAGAGTCAACCCACCATGTGATCCCATTAAAAGTTTCACCGAATGCTCAGAGGCAATATCCAATATAGCAAGAAAGCTAAAAAGCAGGACATGGTAATCTTAGATCAACTTGAATATCAGGGGGTGATCGAAAATTGCACCTCACCAATGTACAATCCTTTATTTTACCATATTGAAACTGGATAATTCATACCGTCTTGTTTTAAATTACAGACATTTAAACACTTGCACAAAGACATTTGCTGTTTAAAACGCACACAGTGCCGCATTAATGAATAATATTGTGCAGGAAAAAGTACAAAACTACACTTCAAATGGATTTTTCTGCCAAAATATAGCACCTGAAAGCAGATATTTGACCACATTCTCGGCGTTGGGGTCCCAGTGACAATTTTGACAAGTCCCCCAGGGGTATAAGAACAGCCCGGGGGTATTCCCAGCAAGAGTAACTGAGTTACTCCAAAATTTTAGTGAGGAAGCATTGCCTATGTTGATGATATTTATCTGACAGACGATGAAATAATGAGGCTGTTGACCAGGGTGAGCACCATTATTATGGGATTTGCTTCTGAGGGCTACAAATTTGACTTTAACAAATCAGAAATAGCCCACCTCAGTGTCCTATTTCTAGGATACAAGCTTTCAAGTGAAGGGAAAAGCCTGGCAGCAAACTTTTTTTTTAAAGTGTGTGCTGCTTCAACCTCCAAAAACATTAAAAAACTTACAATCAATACTGGGATTCCTATACTTCGGCAGAACATACATTTTGGATGAAGCAGAAAGAGTAAAATCTTTCTATGACTTAATAAAACCTGACTTTTCAGTCAAGCATTGGACACAGAAGCATCACAGTATCCTAGGTTCATTACAAGAAGACATGATACCTTCCAAACACTTACAGACACACAGAAATAACGCAACTTGGTGATCCTTTTAATAGTGAGCCAATGCGGGTACACTTACTTAACCTTCAATGAAGACAAAACAGTACCAATTGCTTACAAATCACACCTGCACACAAACTCTGAAATGCGTTTCACTTCAACTGAAAAGATCCTGACAGCGGTTCAGACCGCTGTAGCAAGAGAAAGCAGTACAAAAGGGGGTGGTGAAGGACGGAGCATCTGAACCAATCAAACACTCACACCCAGTGAACAGATCTGGGTTCAATCCATCACCGTTCTTTAGCCCATTCTGCCACCCCAGTTCAGACATGGCCTTATGCAAATCAGTCTGACCCTGTGCCTCATGGGAACAGCCCAGCCCGAACTGCCAAGCCATGCCTTCCCTGGACTGGAAACAAGTTTCCTAGGACTGGTTCCTGGCATTATAGCTGTCTTCAGCCAGGCTTGCTTGAATCCAGTGGCAGGTGAGCAAGGGACTCACGACTGAGCATACCCTGCCAACTTATGGCAAACAAAGCTTTGTTCGCCATCGGTTGGCATGGTATGTGACGGCTGTAATGTCAGAAACCGGTCCTAGGAAGCTTGAATTCAGTCCAGGGAAGGCATGGCTTGGCAGTTCGGGATGGACTGTTCCCATGAGGCACAGGGTCAGACTGATTTGCATATGGCCATGTCTGAACTGGGGTGGCAGAGAGGGCTAAAGAACGGTGATGGATTAAACCCAGATCTGTTGACTGGGTGTGAGTATTTGATTGGTTCAGATGTTTCGTCCATCACCACCCCCTTTTGTACCGCTTTGTTTGCCATAGGTTGGCAGGGTATGCTCAGACGTGAGTCCCTTGCTCACTTTGCCACTGGATTCAAGCAAGCCTGACTGAAGACAGCTGTAATGCCAGAAACCGGTCCTAGGAAGCTTGAATCCGGTCCAGGGAAGGCATGGCTTGGCAGTTCGGGCTGGATTGTTCCCATGAGGCACAGGATCAGACTGATATGCATATGACCTGGGGTGGCAGAGTGGGCTAAAGAACGGTAATGGATTAAACCCAGATCTGTTGACTTGGTGTGAGTGCTTGATTAATTCAGATGCTCCGTCCATCACCACCCCCTTTTGTACCGCATAGCAAGAGAAAGAGTACTGGTTCAGGGGAAAAGCACAATTGTCGTAACACCAGTACCAGCTTTAGAAGTTGTTACAAAGGCTAGCATTCCTAATGAAAAAGCCTTACACCCAAGATGGATACAATAGGCTAATTCTCTTACTGCAACGGACGTAGAATACAGATTTGATCCAAGTCTAAAAACACAAGCATTTCTGCAATACGAACATGAATATCCTCTACCAAATGAACTCTTACCCCTAGATCAGTGTAAATATATTATTTACACTGACAAGTCTGCTCCACCAGCCACAGAGAGTCAGAAACAATACAGCGCGTCATGTGCTATCATTAAAGGTTGCATGCACAATAGAAAGTTCCATCCAAGTTGCACTAAAACGCAATCTCTAGGAGACTGCATGGCTCAATTGGCTGAACTAAAAGCACTGATACTGGCACTTGTGAATAAGGATCACAAAATCCCCACACTAATTGTGTGTGATTCCTTTTACTGTGTTCAGTCATGCAATGAGTACTTATGAGGTAATTGAAATTTTTAGGGTCAGATAAGTCCCCTAACGTGTACCCCAACGTCTCCATGTACGAGTTTAAAGTGCATGTAATTTCCCTCCGCAACCGAATCTGAAGACGCAAATACATTTGCGTCCAACGTTAACATGTCCTCTATCGGATCCACCATGAATGGATTGATAATTCAGTTCCTAACCATGCCATGCCAACGTCTTTACATGGTGCACTTTCACGTTTTTCCTGGCTCTGCTGAGCTAGGCCCTGATTTCTGCCTTTGAACCACTTCTGGCTCTGCCTCTGAAAGCTGCAGCATGGAGATGCATCCCTGACCTCTGCCTTACTTCCTGCCAAGCGAAGCGGTGCCTGGCTCGGCCTGGCCTGCCTGCCAAACCAGTATTTTGCCTTCAAGTTATCAGCGTAGCCAGTTCAGCCTCCTCGAAAACACATTCCTGTCTAGTGAAATAGGTAAACATATCCCCGGCTGCAGAGCAAAGGGCCAAGCCTTCCTCAGACACCACGGACTCTGCCTCTCATTTGATTGAGCTATTCTTTTACCTGTCTGTAATTATATGGCAAAACTTGTACGGTAAATTATATTTACCACATAATTTGGCGCCCGAATAGGGACCCCTCCGCCACCCCACGCGCCGGTGATGCGTCGCAGGCCTTGCCCCCTACCAAAGCCGTGACGGACTTCTATGCGCATCTGCAGGTTTTCCTGTATCTCCCTCAGGCCTACGGAGGTGACGGAGACTGCGGTCGACATTCAGACGAGGCGGTGAGGAGTGCGGAGGATCCCGACCAGAGCCCAGCCGAGAGAGCTGTGTCCGAGGTGTCCAGAGGCCCACCTGTCCGAAGCGTCGAGGCGCATGCGTAGTGCGCAGCAGCAGTGACGTCGTAGCGGTCCAGTCCAGTCGAGTTTCCGAGGCCTTCCGTTCCGTGCTTCCCGGTGAGTACCGTTGCTGGGGACGCATCAAGACGGGTGCATTCATTTGTATCCGGTCAAGACGGGTTTGGGTACACAGATCCGGTCTGCACTGTTTTAGCAGTGTATCTGTACTGTTTAGCAGTACATCTAGTAATTCAGTTATTCAGTGAATCAGTAATCTTGTTATAGTACTTATTAGTCAGTATCTGTTCGAAATGTTTCAATGTGTTTATTGTCGTGGTATGAATGATTGTTTGCATTTCTTTACTGTGTTTATCGTGTTTGCGTCTAGATAGAGGTAGCAATGCCTTTGTTCTCGAAATTACGGCAGATAGGAACTAGGAAAGAGATACTTGAAGAAGCAGTTCCCATCCCACCTAGGGACACTCCAGGACATTTTATGTACCATAAGCATGGCTTAGATGCCATACTGTACTTAGACTTATGGGTGGACTATACGAAAGACTTGGAAGAGAAACAGAGATGGCCCGTTACAGGGACATGGGATGCCGAGTGCATCATGAGAGTAGAAGAAGCATTATGGAAAAAGAAAGCCAGACAATCACAGAAAGATGCCATAGAATTGTGGCGTAAAGAATCGCATAGACGGACAGAGAAAGAACTCAGAAAAGCAGAGAAAAGTAGAGAGGATTCCGAAAAGGCTAGAGAAAAGGAACTACTAGAAGAAGGACAGCGAGTCAGAATGGAACAACACGACAGACAGAGTAATGCCCTTATTACAGGACTGTATCCAGTTCTGGCCGAGGGCCTGCCCAAGGCGACCCCGGAAATACCAAACGATCTGCCACCTCCATTGGTTCCGACTAAATTACGTCATAAAAAGACCGCAGCAGATATTTTCCTTTCTTCCTATTTAGATGATGTGGCTCCCGCATATACCAATGTACCTGTGCAACCTGCTAATAATAATCTGCCACAGCATATTCCTGCTGATCAAGCCACGACCCCTCCACGACATCAAATTCCCGCACCTGTTGTCACTTCCCCTACTGTTCCCCCTACTAATCCTTTTTCGACAGATGCAACTCTGGGTTCAATCCCGTTACATATGCCTGCCCCACAGTCAGGTTATGCTCATGCTTCTGCCTCAGGAGGTGCTTCAGGAGGTCCCTACCACACCCCGCCACAATTACATCGATTGACAATGAGAGAATTAGCAATGCAGCGTACACCTAAAGCAAGCCCAGCTGAAAAGCTCAAACAAATAATTGGAGATTGTAGATACGATCCTGTCCCTGGCAAGCAAGGGGACCTGTTGTTAGCATCATTACGCTTAAGACGTGTTACAGATTACTTGATGACATTACCAGAAATGCCAGAACATCTAGACAAAATATATCACTTTATTCGATCAGGGGAGGGTCCAGAATGTGTTCGTGAAGCCATGGCATATCAGAAAGTCGAGACTCAAGGGTTAATTTTGCGATTTTTGATTAATTGTTTGATAAGGGAACAAGATCAGCCAGGTTATTCGCAAAAAGAAATGGAAGGATTGACAAAATGGAGTCAGAATATTGCAGATTGTAAGCATGACAAAGAGAAATGTATAGATGCCATGTCCAGAAAAATCCGTAAAGAAATAGTGGCCATACATGCCCGACGCAAAGCTGATAAAACACCCGAGTCAGACGAAAGGGAATCCTCAGAGGAGGAAGAACCAGAGAATCCAGCAGCGACTCAAGACCTGGTGGCATATGTAGGTAGGGCGAAACTCCCTAAACAGTATTCTCTTGATAGACCTTTCGACAGACCCATTCGTCCAGAAAACAAGAAACGTTACCTTTCCCCGATACCAGAGCAATGTTCCCTTGAACATATTTTCCAAGTTACTGATAAAATCCTGAAAGAAAGAGTAGGTTATCATGAACTCAATACCTTACGTGATCAGGAACTAGCCCGGTCCGCAGTCCAATGGGCCGGGGATGATAGTATATATAAAGATGATTTAGTAGTGCAAACATTTTTAAGTCTTACTCCAGAAGAACAGCGACTAGCTGGTATATACATGACTCAACATCTTATTGTACAGTATGAAAATCAACAATCTGACCCAGGTCCGTTGTATAATCTATTGCAAGACTTACTCCTGAGAAGATGGAGAGGTCTAGGTACCGATTTAATTGACATCATTTTAGAACAACGTCATAAATACAGAACTTTCCTGACTCCACGTCTTGTTTCCGTCCCACCCCCAGTAAGATTACCATATCACTTCGATAGATAGAACCCTTTACGAGAAGTACATCCAATCCAGAAACCAGATGATACACTTGAACGTGTATTTGTATACACGCCCATAACTAAAATGGAATTATTGGAAATGAAGAAAATAGTGCCTAGTCATGATAAGGATCCAGCAGGGTTTCACCGTGAAATAAAAGACATGTTACTCATGGGAGATTACACATATCCCGATATTATGAAAATATTAAAAGTATTATTGCCTGCCGGTATTTACGAGAAACTCAAGGAAAAAGAATGGGAGGTGGGAGATAAAAAGATTAATTGGACTGAATTGGAAAACGAAGAAACAGGTCGAACCCCAGGTTTAGGTCTTGGGGACAAAACTAAAGCATTACCAGGATTATTAGTACAGGTTTTGCCAAGATTGTTGACAACTAAAAAGGAGGACTGGGATGCAATCTCAGCCTGCAAACAGAAACACGACGAAGACACTAGTGATTTTTACTCCAGATTCGAGAAATGTTTTATTATTAATAGTGGCCTGAAAACAAGTAGCGAGTCTTACCCACATCTTTTTGTGACTAAATTAGTCGAGAATTCATTGCCCCAGGTTAAGAACCGTGTATTGAAAGTCGAGAGCACATGGCAAGCAAATACGCCTTCCCAAATGTTACAGATGTTACAGTACCACCAGAACAGAATTAGGGAGGAACATGATCACGAACAAAGACGTATGAAAGACACGAAAATGAAAGTGCTAGTTGCTCAGTCAGTTCCAGCTGACGGTCAGAAAAGGGGTACGACACAGTCCAACAATTCAGCAGCTCCTGTTAAAGGGACATGCAACTATTGTAAACAGCCAGGTCACTATGTAAACGATTGTACAGTTTTGAAACACAATATAGCTACAGGTAAAACTAAAGAGAGACCGCGTCCACCTAGACAGGACCAGGTCCAACAACATATTCCGCAGAATATACAGCCTATGCAGATTCCACAACAGACCGTAGCGGTACCACAGCCCCAGCCCATTGCCGCAACACAACATGTTACACAGCAGATGTACCAGTATGCACAGTCCGATTACCCTGATTATCAGCAGTACACATGAAACAGCCTAGAGAGGGAGGTTGGCTTGCCTCTTATTGAGGTTCCTGTAGATCAAGAGGGTCCTTATGTACATAGTCAGGTATTAGGAAAGGATAGAAAGTTTTTGATTGACACAGGGGCAAGCAGAACTACCATCAGTCATGACGAGGTTCCAGGGGCACCCCTCTCAGGCTCACAGAATGTTTCCCTTGGATTTTCAGGAAAGCCTATTGTTAATGAAGTATCAAAACCAGTTCCTCTTGCAGTTGGTCCATTATCCCGTACTACAGATTTATTGCTCACGAAATCATGTCCAGAAAACTTGCTTGGTATTAAGACTCTGAAAGCTCTAGGAGCTGTAATTTGTTGTTCTCCGGAAGGAGTAAGGCTGTTCCTTCGTGATTTTAAAGGGCATTATGTATTGAGAGACAGGGCCCCACTGATGTAGGTTGTATGCACATTACTCCATACCATGTTACACTCAAGCCAGGAGTTGTACTACCACGAATCGACAATACAAGTTACCACCTGATGCTGTAGTGGCTTTACTGAAAATCATTGACGAGCTCATTGCACAAGGAGTGGTTGTAGAAACCGACTCGAATGTTTGTAATTCCCCTATCATTCCGATTCTTAAACGCACTGATCCGAATGCACCTCCAGTCTATCGATTAGTGATCGATTTGCGAGAGTTAAATAAATGCATTGTACCACAGTATCCAGTGGTCCCAGACATCTCTTCATTATTGACAGCTATTGATTCAGAGGCGACGTTCTTTACTGTAATCGATCTCAAGAACGCCTTCTTTAGTGTCCCCATTGATCCGGAAAGCCAGTACCTTTTTGGATTCTGTTTAAATGGCCGTAGCTTCAAATTTGCAACCGCCCCTCAAGGATTCACAGAAAGCCCCAGCATCTACAGCCAAGCATTGAAACGACAACTTGACAGTATTCACATGCCTGCCAACACTGCCCTACTTCAATACGTCGATGATCTATTGATCACCGCCCGTAGTGAACCAGAATGTGAACATGCATCACTGACAGTCTTGTATTTCCTGGCGGACAAGGGACACAAGGGTTCTCCTTCGAAGTTACAATTCTGTGCCCAGCAAGTGGTGTACCTTGGGCACTTGCTGTCCAAGTGGGGTAGGCAGCTGACACCTGATCGCATCCAGTTAATTGCACATCTTCCACAACCCAAGACACAGAAGGAAGTACGAGCTTTTATTGGACTCACTTCTTATTGCAGACAATGGATTCCCCAATATGCATTTCTAGCTAAACCACTTATACAGTTGACAACACAGGAGGCAGCGTCTTCGTCTGTTATCCCATGGACTCAGGAACATACACAAGCTTTTGACGAATTAAAGAAACACCTTATGCCAAGCACCTGTTTTAGCGACACCATGTTACAGCAAACCTTTTACACTTTTTGTCACAGAACGCGATGGCACAGCGTTGTCGGTTCTCACTCAGGTTCAAGCAGACAAACACAGACCGTGTGCTTATTTTTCTAGTACATTGGATCCAGTAGCCCAGGCCTTGCCTGCGTGCTTAAAATCAGTTGCAGCAACAGCTCTAGCAATCAGACAAAGTGACTCCATTGTATTAGGACATCAATTGACAGTACAGGTTCCACACTCTGTGGAGGTTCTCCTAAACAGGACACAGACTCAACACTTGACTATAGCACGACTGACAGGTTATGAATTGACATTGTTGCAACCACACATAGAGATCAGACGCTGCAATACACTAAATCCTGCTTCACTTTTACCATCGAGCACAACAGATCCTACTCCACATGACTGCGTGGATGTCATTAATACCATTACGAAGCCCAGACAAGACTTGACAGATGTTGCATTACCCAATCCAGACCTGACACTTTATGTGGATGGTTCATGTATGAGAACAAGTACAGGAGAGCTAGTGGCCGCATATGCAGTGACTACTGAAACTGAAGTCATAGAAACACATCGCATTGACACCCTGTCAGCGCAAGCAGCAGAGCTCATTGCTCTGACCCAAGCCTGTATACGAGCCAAGAACCGTAAAGTAAACATATACACAGATTCACGCTATGCATTTGGAGTCGTGCACGATTTCGGTGTCCTCTGGCAAGAGAGAGGTTTCTTGACCTCTCACGGAGCCAAGATCCAGCATGGCCCCCTCATCCAAGCTCTGTTGGAAGCAATACATTTGCCTACAGCCATAGCTATCATGAAGTGCAAAGCACATACAAAAGTCACAGACACTATTTCCCAGGGTAACGACTTTGCAGATCGAACAGCGAAACATACAGCCCAAACTCATACTCATACGACTGATATGACAAAGACTGACGTATCTTCACTGACACATTGTATGACAGTCAGGGATCCCACACAAGATGTCATCGACATACAGACACATGCTACTCCAGATGAAATAAAGAAATGGACTGAACAAGGAGGGGTCCAGACTGAACAGGGATGGATGACGAGGGGAAAGACCACATGGTTTCTCCCCGATTCTATGGTTCAAGTTATCATCAACACAGCACATAGTCCAGCACATCTAGGAGAGAAAGCCATGTTAGACAGTTTACAGAACCTCTGGTTCAACAAACATTTACGAGCAGCAGCAAAACAGAAAGTGCGTACCTGCATGATCTGTTGTCAGTTCAATCCAGGAAAAGGGATTCCCGTGGAACGAGGTGGATTTCATCCTCCCGACCATCCTTTTGAAGTCCTCCAGATGGATTATATCCAGATGGAAAGATGCCGAGGATTCAAATATGTCCTCGTAGTTGAATGTGCCCTATCCCGATGGACAGAAGCATATCCCGTCCCAGATTACACTGCCCCGACCACTGCCAAGCAGTTGGTTCGTGAGTTCTTCCCACGGTACGGTTTGCCCCGTGTCGTGTATTCAGATAACGGTCAGCCATTCTCGTCTGAACTCATGAAACAGGTTTCACTTCTGTTATGGTTATCAATGGAAGTTTCACTGTGTCCGATATCCCGAGGCAGCAGGTCTCGTGGAGAGACACAATCAGACTCTGAAAACCCGTCTTGCCAAAGTGTGTAAAGAGAAAGGAGTAGATTGGATAGTAGCTTTACCAGTTGCCCTCTTTTATATGCGAATGGTAGCCCATTCTAGGACAGGGCTATCCCCGTATGAGGTGGTCTTCGGTAGACCTCCTAATATGTGGGGGACGCCTATGCCACGTAAAATAACCGATGTTGACAGTACTATGCTGACAGATTACCTTGCTTTCTTGATGTCTGCACTACTATCATGTCGTTCACAGGTTGCGGCAGCCTTCCCAGACAACACCGAGGTGAAACCGCATGAACTGGTCCCAGGAGATGTCGTTGTAGTCCGCAACTTCGATCGGTCAAGCCCTCTGGAGCCCCGCTGGAAAGAGCCGAAGATCGTTTTGTTGACCACAAGGACTGCAGTGAAGATCGAGGGAAGGAAAGGCTGGGTCCACTCCAGCCATGTGAAAAAATTTTATGGACTTCCGCCAAAGACTGATTCCCAGGACTCTAGCATTCCAGAGACTGATACTAAACTCCCCCTGTCAGAGAAAACTCCTCAACAGGAGTACCGAATGAAATTGAGGTCTAGTAAGTCAGACAGTTTAATTGTTTAAGTCCCCTCCTGGGTGAAGCGGTTAGACAGTTTCTTGACATGTATAAGTTAGACCCCAATAGAGAGAGAGATAGACAGGAGATCAAGAAACAGAAATATTGTAAAGGTCTCCGAAGCCGTTGCATCTGCACATTACTTATTATGTTTTTTCTGAGTCTTACGATTATTGTTATGAGTTGGATGTTATATCTGTACTTTCCTATTGCACATTCTTTTTCTAATAACACTGCAGAGCACACGTTTAGTGAACTACCCCCCCATGAATTGTCTTATCGACTTGCGCTGCGCAACAATACATTCATTCGTATGTTACACCATTCTCACCAGATTAACAATGCTACTAATTGTTGGATATGTGGCCGACTCCCTCCCTATCAGAACTACAAGGGAACTCTGCCCCTCTTTCCTTACCCGTTTACTCATAATGGTTCCTGTGGTGCATGGTTTAGTTTAATATCCTCTTTAGACACTGAATCCCGTGTTTCCCAAGGTAAATGGATATGGGGAAACCTGAACACAGTCATGAACAAAGCATGTTTCCCAAACGAAGAAGGTCTTCCACAAATGACAGGGACCGATCTAGAAAATGAAGTGTATGGATTAGGTAATTTTATACTTAACCTCATGATTCTAAATGTTCAGTCAGAAACTAGTCCAGACTTGCCATCTATATCAGTTTTACCAGCAAAAGGTACATTATGCGTCAGAAAGAATGGTTCAGTACATCTAGGTCACAGTGTCTGTACTACTGTGGTCGAATTCAGTGATGAAGGCAAGTCTACATTCAAAGCTTCCCGACATTCCTGTTTCATTTGTGGTCATACAGCTTATGTCCGTTTACCTCTAGAATGGGATGGTACTTGTTTCATTGCATTCCTATTGCCACCAGTTTTTCTAGCCCCATCTGATTATCACAGGAATTCCCACCTCGATCTCGTTAGACATAAGAGAGGTCTCCCAATCGTTGATCAGACTGAAACCACATGGGAACAATATACAGATTTCAATAAAGGATTCTTTCCTTATTTAGGCACTGTCTCAAATAGTAAACTGATACGCAAATTAACCAGAATCCTCGAAGCAGTAGTGAATGAGACTACTTCTGCTTTGGGCAACTTAACAGAGGAGCAGTCTGCTATAAGACTTGTTGTTCTTCAGAACCGCCTTGTCCTTGACGTCATCCTGGCCGATAGGGGCGGAGCTTGTAGGGTCATCAGATCCAGTTGTTGCGTGTTTATTCCTAATAACGTGCCATCAGTCTATAAGGCCATCACCAGACTTCATGAAATTGCCCATCAGATACATCAGAACCCAGGCTCCTGGACTTGGTCCGGTTGGCTCTAGAGTGTAATAACAGCCTGGGGATGGAAGCTACTGTCATTCCTAGGAATTATATTGGCCATAGTATTCAGTTGTTGTCTATGTCTTCAATGTGGGCCAGCGATTTGCGGCTTGTGCGCCACAGCTTGTATTCCCCGCTCAAGTCCACGTTCCCATTCCCGAATAAAGAAAGAAGAACAAATGATGTTATATGAACAAATAGATGGTCTCATGAAAATAGATATATCCTGAAGGGTCCGTAGGGGACAAGGAGGGAATGAGGTAATTGAAATTTTTATGGTCAGATATGTCCCCTAACGTGTACCCCAACGTCTCCATGTACGAGTTTAAAGTGCATGTAATTTCCCTCCGCAACCGAATCTGAAGATGCAAATACATTTGTGTCCAACGTTAACATGTCCTCTATCAGATCCACCATGAATGGATTGATAATTCAGTTCCTAACCATGCCATGCCAACGTCTTTACATGGTGCACTTTCACGTTTTTCTTGGCTCTGCCGAGCTAGGCCCTGATTTCTGCCTTCAAACCACTTCTGTCTCTGCCTTTGAAAGCTGCAGCATGGAGATACATCCCTGACCTCTGCCTTACTTCCTGCCAAGCGAAGCGGTGCCTGGCTCGGCCTGGCCTGCCTGCCAAAACAGTATTTTGCCTTCAAGTTATCAGCGTAGCCAGTTCAGCCTCCTCGAAAACACATTCCTGTCTAGTGAAATAGGTAAACATATCCCCGGCTGCAGAGCAAAGGGCCAAGCCTTCCTGTCTCCTTCACGTAATTCATTGCTCCCATTACCATGGTAGGCCCATGGCCCCGCGCATTGCACTTGGACATATGCATTCAGTATAGCATAGCCTCTGCCCGAGAGACCTTTTGCTTCAGGCAATACATCCTCCAAATACAAGATATCAGACATGTTATAGGAACAGGTCGATCTGACATGCCAGACTTCTGTCTCCCCTACTAGTGCTAAAGTCAAAGCCCTCCGTTTTCTCCAGATACACGTCAATCACACATCATGCTAACTGCGCACGCACCCAGGTCATAGGTTTCAGCTGACTCTGCAGAATCCTCTACGCACCCACCCACTTATGACACTTTTCTGTGACGTTTCCAGCACAAGCCTCCGTGCACACCCTTGTACACGCCTTTTTGCTACGCACATGTGTTCTTATCATATACTTTTCACTTGTCACGCCTACTGTATCCATTACCATTGTGTGTTTTACTATATATGTCATGTACAGTTAATAAATCGTTGACATCTTTCTGCCATCATTGCATATACCCCCGAACCCTTGTATTGATGGAATTGATTTCCATGGCTCGAGCCATCCTGATTAAAGCCCGTATGACTCAGACACCACGGACTCTGCCTCTCATTTGATTGAGCTATTCTTTTACCTGTCTGTAATTATATGGCAAAACTTGTACGATAAATTATATTTACCACACTTATTAGAAACTAAACAGGTTTAAAGATGTGAAAGGTAGCACAATTACGCAAAAATGGTGTGGGAACAGATAGTAGAGTTGAAAAATGAACTACCATGGGCTTATGTGATACACACATTGAGTCATCAGCATGATGGCATTCACGTTGAAGGGAATTCGTTGGCTGATGAAGCTGCAAAGGGAGCTGTATGCACAACTTCTGTAGCTACAATCACTCGTTCAAAAATGAGAATAGACAGTGATATTATGGTGGCTGTCATTGCTTCTCTCAAAAGCAGCTCAGCAGTCCCAAAAAAGTTTCCACTCAAGTACTCCTACAAGATAGATGCACAAAACATTTCATATGCTCAGATTCCTGTAGTGGGGGATAGAGTAATACCAAATATGGATCGTAGGCAAGGTTTTATACTAGCAGCACATGAGAGTTTTGGCTCGGCGCACACAGGGGTTACCGTGACTATTTATTTACTGAAGCAGCACTATTGGTAGCCAGGACTAACCAAACAACCTAAAGACTATGTCTTGAAATGTGACA
Organism: Lissotriton vulgaris; assembly: GCF_964263255.1. Lineage (NCBI taxonomy): Eukaryota > Metazoa > Chordata > Amphibia > Caudata > Salamandridae > Lissotriton > Lissotriton vulgaris. The sequence continues at coordinate 393,241,579 of NC_141694.1, read as the reverse complement.
TCTGCCAGCAGATGAAGGGGTCCACCATAAGAAGCCCAGCACAGCCACCATTGTTAAAATCGGACAAACCACTTGTTTGTGTATATTTGGATCACTGCTGCCCCAAACTGATGGGGCTAAAAAATATATCTTTGTTGCAGTGGATTCATGCTCCAGATTCCTATCAGTTTGGCCTCAGTGCTCGGCTGATCCTCGAACTGTTATAAAAGATTTGCGAATCTTTATAGGGATATACGCAGTTGGCAAGTTACATTCTGACTGTGGCCCGGCGTTTCGCTCTCTGGCTTACAAAGAGGCCATGGAAAATATGGGTGTAGCATTGCGTTACTCCTCTCCATACCATCCTGAGGGAAATTCGGCTATGGATAGGAAAAACCGGGACTTCAAGCAATCTTTAACAGCTAGGGTATTAGGCAAGGGCAGTAGTTGGGTTAATCTCTTTTATGGGGTACAGAGAGCCCTTAACAACCAGCCAAGAAGTTCTCTAGGGGGTATTACTTCATATGATGTCCTATTTGGGATGAGAATGTTGGTACCTGATCTTGATTGTGAAGGCGCAGTGGCGGATGGGAAACCATTTGATATCCATGATCATTTGGCTGTTTTACAGGATCTAAATGATTGTGGAACAAAACAAAGTAACTTCCTTTCAAAACAGACCGCCACTGAGTAAGTCACGGTAGTCACGGCAAGACCTGTTTGGATCCCAAAAGTCAGGGATTTGGTCAAAGAGAAAATAGCAGACAAAAACGAAATTGGGCCATCCTACAGAACACCTGTGCTGGTCCTAGCAGTACAAGGACCAATAACTGTGCTGTTGCCACCTCTTCCGGAAAAAAGGAGAAAAGATTTGTCTCAATTGACTTATTCAAACCACACTATTTGTTTATGTGAATTATGTAGCGCCTGGCTACCCGGAGGCTTCCCTGCGCTGACGATGAGAACTGATGTCAGAGAAAAAGGCCCATTAGTGGCTATATAGAAATAGCCTGGTCTTCAACTTTTTTCTGAATATTAGTTCATTTTTCTGCACTCTGAGGTCCAATGGAAGAGCATTCCATAGTTTTGGGACCAAGTGAGAGAAAGAGCACCCTTCCCTTCTGGATTTTTTAATTCTTGTAGTGGTGAGGAGGTGAGCGTAGGAGGATGGTAAAGCTATTGAGGGGGTGTAGCAAGAGATCAGGGATTTAAGTTTGGGGGGGCCTTTGTTATTTATTGCTCTGTGAGCGATACAGAGGACTTTAAATGTTATTCTTGACGCTATAGGAAGCCAATGGAGTAGTTTCAAGGATGACCTAACTGGCTCGTGTCTATGGAATTTAAGCAGGAGCCTGGCCGCCGCATTTGCACCTTCTGGAGCCTCTGGATCACATACTTGGGAAATCCCAAATATAGGGAATTCCCAAAGTCCAGAAGGGAGACTATCAAAGACTGGTACAAAAGGGGGTGATGATGGACGGAGCATCCGAATCAATCAAACACTCACATCCAGTCAAAAGATCTGGGTTTAATCCATCACCGTTCTTTAGCCCACTCTGCCACCCCAGTTCAGACATGTCCATATGCAAATCAGTCTGACCCTGTGCCTTATGGGAACAGTTCAGCCCGAACTGCCAAGCCATGTCTTCCTTGGACCGGAAACAAGCTTCCGAGGACCGGTTTCAGGCATTCCAGCCGTTTTCAGCCCGGCTTGCTTGAATCCAGTGGCAAAGTGAGCAAGGGACTCACATCTGAGCCTACCCTGCCACACCTAAAGCGGCCAAAAGCGGTACAAAAGGGGGTGGTGATGGTAGGAGCATCCAAATCAGTCAAACACTCACACCCAGTCAAAAGATCTGGGTTTAATCCATCACCGTTCTTTAGCCCACTCTGCCACCCCAGTTCAGACATGGCCATATGCAAATCAGTCTGACTCTGTGCCTCATGGGAACAGTCCAGCCCGAACTGTCAAGCCATGTCTTCCCTGGACCGGAAACAAGCTTCCGAGGACCGGTTTCTGGCATTCCAGCCATCTTCAGCCCGGCTTGCTTGAATCCAGTGGCAAAGTGAGCAAGGGACTCACGTCTGAGCATACCCTGCTACACCTATGGCGGCCAAAAGCGGTACAAAAGGGGGTGGTGATGGACGGAGCATCTGAATCAATCAAACACTCACACCCAGTCAAAAGATCTGGGTTTAATCCATCACCGTTCTTTAGCCCACGCTGCCACTTAGTTCAGACATGGCCATATGCAAATCAGTCTGCCCCTGTGCCTCATGGGAACAGTCCATCCTGAACTGCCAAGCCATGTCTTCCCTGGACCGGAAACAAGCTTCCGAGGACCGGTTTCTGGCATTCCAGCCGTCTTCAGCCTGGCGTGCTTGAATCCAGTGGCAAAGTGAGCAAGGGACTCACGTCTGAGCATACCCTGCCACACCTATGGCGGCCAAAAGCGGTACAAAAGGGGGTGGTGATGGATGGAGCATCCGAATCAATCAAATACTCACACCCAGTCAAAAGATCTTGGTTTAATCCATCACCGTTCTTTAGCCCAGTCTGCCACCCCAGTTCAGACATGGCCATATGCAAATCAGTCTGACCCTGTGCCTCATGGGAACAGTCCAGCCCGAACTGCCAAGCCATGTCTTCCCTGGACCGGAAACAAGCTTCAGAGGACCGGTTTCTGGCATTCCAGCTGTCTTCAGCCCGGCTTGCTTGAATCCAGTGGCAAGGGGCCCGATTCACAGAATGAACTTAAGACTAAATCCTAAACTTACTACTATTTGGTATTCACAGAATGCACTTACTACTTTCGGGATTCACAGATTAAACTTACTACTTTCGAGATTCACAGAATAAACTTACTACTTTCGGTATTCACAGAATAGATTTAAGACTACTAACTTTACGTCCGCACTCGGGCCGTAAATTACGGCCCGGAGGCGGAGTTTCCGTCTTGGGGGCGGAGCTTACGACCCGGAGGCGGAGCTTCCGGCTTGGAGGCGGAGCTTCTGGCTCGGAGGTGGGGATTTCAGCCATGGCTAAATACCCACCTCCGAGCCGGAAGCTCCGCCTCCAAGCCGCAAGCTCCGCCTCCGGCCCGGAAGCTCCGCCTCCGGGCCGTAAGCTCCGCCCCCAAGCCGGAAACTCCGCCTCCAGGCCGTAATTTACGGCCCGAGTGCGGACGTAAAGTTAGTAGTCTTAAATCTATTCTGTGAATACCGAAAGTAGTAAGTTTATTCTGTGAATCCCGAAAGTAGTAAGTTTAATCAGTGAATCCCGAAAGTAGTAAGTGCATTCTGTGAATACCAAATAGTAGTAAGTTTAGGATGTAGTCTTAAGTTCATTCTGTGAATCGGGCCCAAAGTGAGCAAGGGACTCACGTCTGAGCATACCCTGCCACACCTATGGTGGGCAAAAGCAGTACAACGGGTTTCCTGAGTTGCTCCAGGATCAGTTCTAACATCTTTCTGAGCATCCGCAGGAGTCCAAAACAGATGCCCCACAATTTGTTTGCCTATTCGTAAATTGAAAGTGTGCTGTCGGGACACATACCTACATTTTTTACGACCAGTTTGGGAACTGGAGGCTCACCCCCACAAGGAGGCCAATTATTTAGGGGTTTTGGGATGGCCCTGTTGCCCAGGATCATAAATTCTGTCTTATCACCGTTCAATTTAAAAAAACTATCTGACATCCAGTTGGCCAGTTTTTCCAGGCAGGAGCCCAATAAAGAGTCTCCCTGATGGTGATCCTGAAGCAGAGCGACAATCAACTGGGTGTCGTCTGCATATGAAATTCCTAGGATGTCAAATTCCTGTATTATGTTGGCAGGCTGCCTGACATAAATATTAAATAGGGTAGGGCTTAAGGAAGAGCCCTGTGGCACTCCAGACTGTAAGGGCAGGCTGTCAGAGTGGCAGTCCTGATCCATGACTTGGATCTCCTGGTCTTCTAGAAAAGAGCATAGCCACTCCCAGGCTCTTCCCTGGATACCAGTTTCCCTCAGTCTGTTTGTTAGCAGGGTCTGATTGGCGATGTCAAACGCCACTCTAAGGTCAAGTATTATAATAGCGACCGACCCTCTGCAGTGGCCAATACTGAACAGTAGGCCTTGTGGACTCCACAGTAGCAGATGCCCTCCTCTCTTTATAATCCAAGAAATTCAAACAGAAAGACTCACCACGTTTGAAGAGCCTCCTGTATGGAATGAATGACTAAGCAACAATGCTATGGAACTCGTTCCCCTGGAACCCTAACTTCAAAATCAAGCTCATGGCAACACCCAATCTGCAATTTGACCCAATTCAGGTGTCTAAATCAACATGCCTCGACAAGAGCAAAATACAATTTCAACAAACCCTGATGCAATTCCTAAAATTGATCGAGCTGCTTCTGGCTACTTCATGAACTTTGATACGTTCTCTTTGGATCCAAGTGAACAGAAAATGAGGCCAGACAAAAAATCACTCAAGCAACAAATCAAGAAATGTCTTCACTTTCTACAAAAGACTAACCTGGTGTTGCCTTCAGTAGAACTCTGGGTAATTCATGGGATATTGTTTTTTCTTTTCTGGCTAGGCTTAGTGATAACTTTTAGCATGCTTATTATTGAATATACCTTCAGCAGAGCTCTACAGCCCAAAAGGTCAACTTGATTTTAAAGCCACATCAATCATCACATCGTGAACAAAGAGACTTGCCATCAGTGAACATTACAGCAGTTCCTATACCGGACGGTATAGTTTGGGACAAGGTTGATTTCGATATATTTGGCCTGACGGAACTTTAAAAATATCTCATGTATTTAAAATTTCATTAAGTGATATCTTTAACTCCAGTACCTTTTCTGATGTTTGGGATAATGAAACTGTTAATAACATGTTGTCTGATTTAGAAAAAACTGCAGCATTTCCAAATACTGAAATGTTAGAAGATACTTCAGACTATGATGCTTTGTACTGTTACCAACATTTGGGTCATGATTTACTGCACAAATCTATTTCACCTAGAAATGTTTTTGAATACCATAAGTGCGATCATTGCCCTACACCATCAAAGAGTAGTGCACATTCCTTTGCCAAGAAATTTCATATTTTTTGGGGTTTAATACCACAGACCAGACAGCATATAAGTTTACACCAACATCGGCAATGAAAATTATGCTGACTAACACCAAACAGATTTACTTTGCTTCCTTTATTGCCCAACTGTCTAACCAGGGTTTTGACCTATGGAAGGACGCAATAGACTTAAAATCAGTCTGGGGTTCTGTGGGAGGGCAGGCTTGATAAACAGGCGAGGAGGCTTAAGTATAGGTTTAAAGGAAGGTTTATTAACAAAAATGTATAGAGGTGGTAGGTTGTTGGGTTATTGGTATTGGTTGTTTTACAGCTTCATCAGAGTCTGACGAGGTTGAAGAAGTCCGGTCTTCGGTTTGTCCTTGACTGTGGTGTTCTCCCCGGAGGCTCATAGAAGAACAAAGGAATGGAAGGAGCCGTCAGAATGATATATTACTGTTTCAAAATGTCATACCGTTATTACACCTCGGTGCACTAGGTTTGTTGAAGTGCTTTGAGAACAGTCCCACAACCAAAATAAAGGTGAAAAGAGGAAAGATCAGGCTTTTTAAGAGTAACCAAAACTTTAAACGTATTGCTTGTTCATAAGTTTATCTAGTGCACTACTGGAAAAAGAAAGCGTGCTTGAGCACGTTCGTTTGCACGAACAAAGTGGTTTAACTAAGGCGGCGTTTTCAGTCACAAAGGATTCAGAGATACGTATAGTCCCTTTGTTGGACGCTACCCTCACCCACTCTTTTCCACACCTTCCCGTCTATTCCCAGTTCCCAATCACTAACCTGACTCCGCCGTAACTCTCCTGAGTTACGGCCGCTCTCCAGCCACCTCCGGACACCACCAATCTTCGGACCATGTTTCGTCTTCGTCCTCGATATTTCCTGATGTCCAGGTCTTCTCTTGGTCGTGTCCCGCGTCTTCTTTCTGCAGACCGGTTCCACGTCTTCCTGCTTGTAACCGGGTCCCGCATCTTCCTGCTCAAAACCGGGTCCCGCGTCTTCCTGCTTGAAACCGGGTCCCGCGTCTTCCTGCTTGAAACCGGGTCCCGCGTCTTCCTGCTTGAAACCGGGCCCGCGTCTTCCTTCCACGCTGCACTCGTTCCACCGACTTCCTCCCTGTAACGGTTGTTCCACTCCTTTCTTATTGGTCCTGGGTAACTGCTTCCGGTGCTCGAAGGTGGGACTTCCGGGTTGTGATCCCGTTCGCATCCCTGCGAAGACAGATGAGAGGAGTCTGGATACCGTAGTTGTGGGGATCGGGTAGGCAGTCTCTCACATCCCCTTTCCCTTGCTGTCTTTCTTCTAGGGGGCTGCGTTTCTTGTGGATATCTTGATAAATAGTCAGCGTTTCCTTGTTCTTGCCCTTTCCTATGTCGAGTCTGGAATCTATACGGTTGTAAAGATAGAAACCACCTCAGCACTCTCTCGTTATGACCCTTGTTTCGAGCTAACCATTCTAAGGGTGCGTGATCTGTAAACAGAGTGAACTCTCTTCCTTCTAAATAGTACCGTAATGTCTCGATTGCCCATTTGATGGCAAGGGCTTCCTTTTCGATTGTCGCATAATTCTTTTCTCTAGGAAAAAGCTTACGGCTAATATATAGAATTGGTTTCTCTCCTTGTGGTGTCTCTTGAGATAGCACGGCGCCTAGTCCCTGATCAGAGGCGACCGTTTGTAATATAAATGGACGAGAATAGTCAGGACTGATCAGAACAGTTTCTGATGTTAAAGATCGTTTTAGAGCTTCAAAGGACTGTTGAACAGGCCTAGGTGGGCATTGCAGAATTTGTTCAGCATTACACCGCTTTTGTAGCAGATCAGTCAGTGGAGCTGCCATCTGTGAAAATTGGGGAATGAATCTTCTATAATAACCCAGTAAACCCAGGAATGCTCGTAAATCTTTTTTTGTCTTGGGGAAAGGAATGTGGGAAATGGCCGACAATTTTGACGGTTGCGGTCTTATGACGCCTTCTCCCAACAGATAACCCAGATACTTAACAGTTTGGGCTGCCAAATGACTTTTGGCCGGGTTAATCTTCAAACCCTGTGAGCCTAGGGTTCGCACAATTGTAGCAAGATGTTCTAAATGCTGTTCCCACGTATCACTGTATATGATGATATTGTCAATATAGGCTCCAGCAAAACCATCATATGGTCTCAGAATCGTATTCATGGCTCGCTGAAATGTGGCAGGAGCCCCATGTAAACCAAAAGGTAACATCCTAAATTGGTACAACCCATTGGGTGTGGAAAAGGCTGTTTTTTCCCTATCTTCTTTTTTTAATGGTATCTGCCAATATCCTTTGCACAGATCCAAAGTGCTGATGTATTTGGCTCTTCCTATTCTTTCTACCATTTCATCCACTCGAGGGAGTGGGTAAGTATCAAATTCGGAGATTTTATTCACTTCTCTAAAGTCAATGCAAAATCTAATGGAGCCATCCGGTTTCGGTACAAGTACAATGGGAGAATTCCATTCACTTTTAGATGGTTCTATAATTCCCATTTGCAACATCTTTTGTACTTCCTCTCTTATTGTCTGTCTCCTTGCTTCAGGTATACGGTAGGGTCTCAATCTAACTCTCTTACCGGGTGGTGTTCTTATGGCATGTTCAATTAGATTGGTCACGCCTGGTGTATTGGAGAAAACGTATTCATGAGGTTGTAACGCCTCCATCAACTCATCCGTTAGAGTTTCAGGTAAGTCTGGATCGATACACTGTTGAAAAAGGGGTTTTTGAACTTCGACGGTATGAACTGCCACTGGTGCTGGACCTTCCCATTTCTTAAGCAAGTTCACATGATATATCTGAGAGATTTTTTTGTTGCTGTCTACCTCTATACGATATGTTACTGGGGTAACCTGTTGTAATACTGTATAGGGACCCTGCCATTGTCCTAGTAATTTCTGATCTGATGATGACATCATAAGCAATACAAGATCCCCCACCTGGAAAGTTCTCAATTTTGCCCCTTTGTCATATTGTGCCTTTTGCGTGTTCTGTGCCTCTTCTAGATTGTTTCGGACTATTTCTCGCATTTGACCCAAATGTGTTTTTAGATTCGCTACATATGCGGGTAAGGGTTTGGTATTGTCGTGTTCGGTCTCCCACTGTTCTCGGGCCATATCCAAGAAGGTGCGGGCTTATGACCATAGAGTAACTCAAAGGGAGAGTACCCACTACTCTTTTGTTCTTTACATCTGATGGCAAAAAGAGCCAAAGGAAGAATGTCTTCCCATTTTCTGCTTTCTAGATCTAGCAGCTTCTTCAGAGTCGTTTTAATAGTAGCATTATATCTTTCTACCAAACCATCTGTCTGTGGATGATAGGCAGATGTTCGGATTTGGTGTATCCCTAACTGTTTACATACGTCTTTCATTAATTTGGAAACAAAAGGAGTTCCCTGATCTGTTAGGATTTCTTTGGGACACCCTACCCGGGAAAAAACTCCAATCATGGCTTTAGCTACATTGGTAGTGTCAGGACGACGAAGAGGTATGGCCTCAGGGAATCTAGTGGCATAGTCAACCATCACTAGTACATATCTATAACCACTTCGAGAAGGTAATAGAGGACCAATTATATCCATGCCCACCCGACTAAAAGGATCATTGATAATGGGCAGTGGTAGTAATGGCGCTCGAGGAGGATGATATCGACTATGTCGCTGACAAATGGGACATTCTCTACAGTACTTTTTTACTTGCTGATAAATTCCTGGCCAGTAGAAGTTTCCCACAATGGTTTTCTCGGTTTTATCTGCCCCAAAATGACCTCCCAAAAGGTGACTATGGGCTAAGTACAACACTTTTTCTCGGAAGGGTTCTGGTACTAACAACTGAGATTTTTGTTCATGACCCTTCCGATATAACAATCCATTCTTAATAAAAAAATAGGGACCTACATGTGCTGGATTTTCTTCGTCGAGGACATTCTTCCATGCCTCTTGCAGTACAGGGTAATCTCGCTGAGCAGCATGAAAATTGCGATCTGTTTCCCAGGGATTTTCCACGGGAATGGCTGGCATTACCAGAGGTTTAGAAGGTGGCCATTCTTTTTCAGCATCTTTGGAAAAAGGGGCTGTAGCTAGCCATTCATTCATTTCTTCTGATCCTGTTTCCTGTAATAACTGGGGTAGCTTATCGTAATCGTTGCCAAGGATAGCTTGTTCCGGAAGTCGTGGTATTAAACCTACAGTCAAAGATGTGCCCTGATCTTGAGGATGTTGTATAAGGACCTTGGCAGTCGGATATGGTTTGGTGTCTCCATGTACACACTTGATGGCTACCATGCCGTCAATCAGTCCTATTCGGTCACCCAAGTCTTGTGGTCGGACTACACTATGTAAGCAGCCTGTATCAGCTAAGGATGTTAGTGGTTGTCCGTTTACTGAGACCGTGCATTTATAGGGAGGTAGTTTCTTGTTGGGAGGGGAACAATAATAGTTGCTAGCTAATCCGATTTCCATGGGTTTTTCTCGTTGTGGGCAAAACCGGGCTATATGACCCATTCCTCCACATTGGAAACATTGTGGTCCAGTCAGAGGGGGTCTGTTGAGAGGGATACTGGGCACTGGCAGGTTAGGAGTACCCGGAACAAGAGCAAGGGGTTCAGGTTTCTTGGGTAGAAGGGGTCTGGCCGGTCTATGAAGTGAGTGTCCCACAGTTTTTCCTACATCCTCTTTACCTTTCTGAAAGTCCTGAGCCCTACTATTTGCACTGGCTATCTCTACTGCAGTTTCTAGGGTGAGGTTTGCCTGTTGCCGAACCCAACGTTGAATGGGAGGATGTAAGGAAGTTAAGTATTGTTCTAGATATATCTTTGCCATAATTCCGTCCTTGTCTGTAGTGGCTGGCTTCAGCCAACGGTCTGCCATGTCCTTCACCCTAAAATAGAGGGCACGAGGAGTCTCTTGTGGACCCTCCTTCATTTGCCGTAGCTTAATTCGATATGTTTCGTCATCAATTCCCAGTCTTTCCAAGATACATTTTTTTATATCTGCATAGGGAACCGTCCCCTGGATTGTGGCAGCTTGATAGGCGGCCTGCAAGTCTCCTGATAACAGGGGTCCCAAATATTGTCCCCATTTATCTGTGGGCTACGAGGCTGCATTTGCCATGAATTCAAAGTTACTAAAGAAGAAATCCGGGTCTACTCCTGCTACATACCGCTGTAGCACTACTGAGGGTAGGGTTGTAGGCCCTCTTTGTTGACTAAGGGCGGTGGTCAATTTGTCCACAACGGCTCCTTGCGTTTGTTCTTGGTCGGCAAGTGCTTTTTGTAGCTTTCCTCGATCTTCCTCCACGACCGAAATCGTTCCATTACTTTCCCCAAATGTTCTTGGTTTTCAGCCATTTTAGCTAAGGCAGCCTCCATATCGCCTTTGGATCCCACTTCTGACACCACTTGTGGGAGGGCAGGCTTGATAAACAGGCGAGGAGGCTGAAGTATAGGTTTAAAGGAAGGTTTATTAACAAACGGTATAGAGGTGGTAGGTTGTTGGGTTATTGGTATTGGTTGTTTTACAGCTTCATCAGAGTCTGACGAGGATGAAGAAGTCCGGTCTTCGGTTTGTCCTTGACTGTGGTGTTCTCCCCGGAGGCTCATAGAAGAACAAAGAAATAGAAGGAGCCGTCAGAATGATATATTACTGTTTCAAAATGTCATACCGTTATTACACCTCGGTGCACTAGGTTTGTTGAAGTGCTTTGAGAACAGTCCCACAACCAAAATAAAGGTGAAAAGAGGAAAGATCAGGCTTTTTAAGAGTAACCGAAACTTTAAACGTATTGCTTGTTCATAAGTTTATCTAGTGCACTACTGGAAAAAGAAAGCGTGCTTGAGCACGTTCGTTTGCACGGACAAAGTGGTTTAACTAAGGCAGCGTTTTCAGTCACAAAGGATTCAGAGATACGTATAGTCCCTTTGTTGGACGCTACCCTCACCCACTCTTTTCCACCCCTTCCCGTCTATTCCCAGTTCCCAATCACTAACCTGGCTCCGCCGTAACTCTCCTGAGTTACGGCCGCTCTCCAGCCACCTTCGGACACCACCAATCTTCGGACCACGTTTCGTCTTCGTCCTCGATATTTCCTGATGTCCAGGTCTTCTCTTGGTCGGGTCCCGCGTCTTCTTTTTTCAGACCGGGTTCCACGTCTTCCTGCTTGTAACCGGGCCCCACGTCTTCCTGCTCAAAACCGGGTCCCACGTCTTCCTGCTTGAAACCGGGTCCCGCGTCTTCCTGCTTGAAACCGGGTCCCGCGACTTCCTGCTTGAAACCGGGTCCCGCGTCTTCCTTCCACGCTGCACTCGTTCCACCGACTTCCTCCCCGTAACGGTTGTTCCACTCCTTTCTTATTGGTCCTGGGTAACTGCTTCCGGTGCTCGAAGGTGGGACTTCCGGGTTGTGATCCCGTTCGCATCCCTGCGAAGACAGATGAGAGGAGTCTGGATACCGTAGTTGTGGGGATCGGGTAGGCAGTCTCTCACAGGTTCTAAAGACTGGAAAGTCCACGGAACAGAAGCACTATTTAGAGCATGCTCATTTCACAGCAGATAATATTTCTAAACAAAACTGTGCAATAGACATCCTGTCTTGGATTAGCCAACATAAATGATCTTAACACACCTCGATTTCCAACACTATCACAATGGTGGCAATATTCAACTATAAAGGAAGGGGCAACAGTAGATTACATTTTACAGTACAATAGAACAGACCCAAATTGGAAAGAATGGGTGGTTTGGCCCTTAGACACCAACATATGTCATAAAAGATTGTTGGAAATAACCGAAGGGTATAGTATCCACAAGCCAGACCCACGTTATGCACAACGAGAACACCTGGAGGTAGTGACATCCTATAGTGTTGTGATGTTGTGCCTTGATTAGTTAGATACCTCAACACTCACAGATGTGAAACAACAGTTATCTTTACCCCCACAAAACATAGATCTTAGCGATTTTTTATTAGGTCCCAGAAAGACACCCCAAAAACTTTTTATATATGTTGGCATCTACGCTGCCTATAATGTAATATGGAAAATATCCCAATAAGAGGCCGCAGAGAGAATACAGGTAAAGACTGTGTTAACTTAGAAAAATTGTCAGCTGTGGTAGACAATGGGTTAACATCTTTGTCCTCCAGAATATATTCTTAAGGCAACATTGTGTTTTCTGCGTTAGACATCCTAGAACAAGATTTGGCCATATAACAGCACAGGCAATCTCAATTACGTTCTATCATGTTCTTGAGCTGGACGCTGCAATCTTTGTGTGCAGGCTTTGTGCCTTGGCGTTTAATAAACAGTACGTCTCTGTTTTCTGAATACAATCTAACAGAGAATCAGGTTGAAATGGCAAAAAGGGGAGCTAAATATACAATGCTGCGCATTGAAAAACAGGACTGACTACCATTCACAGTAGCGGAAGCTCCATCTTCTGAAGGGCTTATCCATGGCCACATAACTCTACTGGTCACTACATTTGAGTTTCAATATTGCCTTTCGCAAAGGCAGGCGGGCAAATATGAAAAATTGGGTAAAGATTACATTATGGAATCTACCATATACCTGGTGAAAAACCTGGGATTTACAATATAGATTTTGATGCCGGATTGGGGATCAAGAAGTGTTTCTAAGTGGTTCAAACTCATTTAACCTTGTTTGAGCGGTTCCCTTAATGTGCCAAGACATTTTGATGCACAGGGCTTGTAATGGGTCAATAGAAAATTTGTCCTGCCACATGAAAGGGGGCTCAAGCTGCCATGATTAAACTGGTGTTTTAGCTGCTCTCGAATAGGAGTTATGTGATGCTGAATGATCAAGGTTGCTGTGGTATGCTTCCCGGCATTGCTCATCTGGTCAGTGTGAACTCCATGGTTACTTGCTCTATTCAAGTATTGTTTCCCACTACAAACACAGTTAGGTAGGCATGTTATAGCCTTCGTTGAATGTTTCTTTTATATAATTTGATACTTTAAGCAGACTGAAAGCCATGCTTTTACAGCAAACTGTACCCATAACCTCTGCTCGATAGACCTTTGATCTTCAAATCCCAAGGACCTCGACTGAGATACAGACACTGATACGTACAAACACCCCCATTCTTTTTTCAGAAATGGTGGATCATATCTTTAATATGTCTGATACGATTGGTATTGTACACCCATTTAAGAACATAGGGTCAGGATTTCTTAGCACCTTTTAGACAATTCTCGGAGTTATTCCAAACTTTATACACTCTGTATCTGGAAGCATCCTAGGAGGTCTACCTCTGATCCTGCTGTCAATAGCGGTAATCCTGATTGTTATTTACCGGATACACAATTGACCACCCAATAAACAATGAAATGGCAAAAGAGATCCTGGAGCGGAAAAACCATGAACGCATAGTACAGCATTTGTATTTGTAATTGTATCTGGATTTTATATCGCGCCAAATCACCGACAGGTCTCAAGGCGCTTCTGACCGAGTACAGCAACAAGGAGAAGGGTGAATAAAAGTACAGATTGCCGGCCTATCTTACAGGGATGTAAAAGCGTCCCTGAAAAGCAGTGTCTTCAGAGATTTCCTAAAACGGAAGAGATTAGATTCTCTACGAAGAACCTCTGGTAGCTTATTCCAAATGGTGGGGGCTTGGGCTGAAAAGGATCTGCCACCTTTAGTCGCCATTTTAAAGCGCGGGCATGATAGCAGTAGGGAATTGGAGGATCGTAGAGCTCGCTTGGGATTATACACTTCAAGCCTCTCTTTTATATAGGCAGGCGCTTGCCCATAAATTGCCTTATGGGCGATGCACAGGCTTTTAAATTCAACCCTCTGCTTTATAGGGTGCCAGTGTAACCTATAAAGTAGAGGGGAAGCATGGGTCCGTCTAGGTGATCCAAAGATTAACCGCGCTGCGTCATTCAGGACGACTTGTGGACGATTGATTAAATTTTTTGGAAGACTTAGATATAGTGCGTTCCCATAGTCGATTCTGGAGACGATCATAGCTGAAACAATGGTTTGAAGCATGTTCGTAGAAAGAAAAAGGGGCTAGCTTTCGTAACTGCCTAATCAGGTTGGTGCATGATTCAACCACAGCAGATACTTGGCTGGTCATCGAGAGCTCCTGGTCGATCTTAATACCAAGGCTCTTTATGCTGGGACATGGCTTTGGGGTAGGTCCGAGTTCTTGGGGCCTGAACAGATCATTCCAGGGAGAGGGGATAGTTGAGACTACTAGGACCTCCATTTTATCTGGATTGATTTTTAATAGGTTAGACGTCATCCAGTTCACTGTAAACCGCAATATCTTTTGGGCCATGGACTGAGCCGATGTTGTATTATCGATACTCAGCAATAGCTGAGTATCATCGGCATAGTTAAAAACTTTACAGCCCATGTTTACCAACGAGTCTATCAGTGGCTGCAGGTATAAGTTGAATAGGAGTGGCGAGAGTGCGGACCCTTGCGGGACTCTACATTCCAGGACGCCTACATCAGATACACGATCTGCTAATTAGATCTCTGCGTCCTCCCTAACAGAAAAGACGTTAGCCATTGGAGAGCTTGTTCTTTTATCCCAGACATGGCTAATCTGTCCAGGAGCAGTGCATGGCTGACAGTATCAAACGCCGCTGAAAGGTCTAAGAGTATCAGGGCACTTGGTTTTTTACTGTCAGCCATGCATTTAAGCTCATCCAGCACCAACAGCATTACTAATTCAGTGCTATGTTGGGCACGAAACCCAGCTTGCCGCTCCTGGAGTAGATGATGTGATTCCAGGAGAGGTGACAATGATTTTAATACATGCTGTTCTAAAATTTTAGACAGAAAAGGCAGCTGGGAAATTGGCCTGTAGTTCTTCAGACTGGTTGGATCAGCCCCTGTTTTTTTTATCAGGGGTTTAACACGTGCCTCTTTAAAGCTAGCTGGCAATGATCCTGTGGCTAGTGAGTTATTTAGGAGGTCTAGGATCTGGTCCTCCAAGATAGGAATTGCCAGCCAAAATATTTCAGGGGGGCAGGGATCTGCAGGGGAGCCTGACTTGGTTGAGATAGCACGCTGTCTGAGTGTAGTAGAGTCAATGTTAGGGAATCTAGAGATAATAGGGGTCGAAGGAATTTGAGGGAGCAGTGGAGTGGTAGACATGTTTGGGATTTCTTTCTTGATGTCTGACAGGATGGTTGCTACTTTTTCAAGAAAGTAGCCTTAGAAGATGTTGCAGTCTATCACTGTATCTACCTTTTCTTCCTTCTTACTTAATTCTTTTAAGATTTGGAATGCATCTAGGCACACCTTGCATACGGTAAAACTGAGCGCCTTTTGTTTCCTATTGTTTAAACCAGTATGGATGGACTGCATCTTACATATTCTTCGATGCCTGTTTTGCGGTGACGAATGCATGTTGGACCTCTGTCTGACACTTGCCACGGACATGCCTGCAGACTTTAAGACCAGGCTGGAACCCTTGAAGTCTCATGCTTGGCAATGTCCCCAGCGTATTCCTATACTAACAACTGCATTCCTTGAGAATCCGCAAATGCTTTTTACAACTGGAGTTAGCTTTAGCTCCACCGTTAGCACCACTAGCACCCAGGTATTGACTACAGCACCGGCTTCCTCTACACCAATTGTTGGCAGTACTGAATATCATCTGTGCTCCATTGACGTACTTTGCAAGGTGTTACAAGGACCGTCCCCCGCAGCAACAAGCAGCGATGATGTTAAGTCTTCCAGCCAGGACATTCAATATATAATTGGCTCATCATGTGTGGGTGTCTTGAAACAGATGCTGCTGAGTTACAGCAGTGACAGAGATGACATTGCCTGCGTTGTACGTGTTCTAGTGGTCCCATTTTCTTTGAGTTATTGCATGAACAATGAATATTACTTGATGTCAAGTCTTTTCATGTTCTTGTTTTAACATCACTCACATGTGAAGTATGCATATTGCAACTTGTTGTGATCATAATTGAAGGGTGGTACTGGTTCTGTAAAAATGTAATGTGCATTGTAGGACACACACCATGAGTACACTGATGTTGCAGGGTAGACATTCATTCTCTTTGAAAGTGCTCTCAATGAATGTAAACAAGAGTATTTTGCGCAGACCGTCACTTTTGAGGAGGCAGCCCTTCTGCTCTGCTGGACTTGTGATGCCAGGGACATGTCATAAGGCAAATTGAAGTGCCTACTATCATCCCCTGCATCATTATTTTGAATTGCATAGTTTGCATTCCATGCTGTCCCATGTATTTGATTATATGTGCTCCCAAATGATTATGCTTGCCTAGTCAGTGAGTCGAGAGATTGTTGTATATTGACACCTGCTATGGTATTGAGTTGTTTGTAATGGTTGTGAGCGAGGGAGAAGAGGACCAGGGTTGTATCAGAAAGATCCATGAAAAAGCCTGCTTTTGCATCACATTTTTGAATGGACAACATGGTCCATGTGATCTGCTTGCAGATGTTGCCATTCAAGAGGCAAACATATGTGACATCCTATCATCTACAGATTTTGGTGATCACTTTGTTGTATATCATATTCACATGGATGACTGATGTTAGGTCCACTGCTGTATGTGATAGGTGTGTTGCACAAATTATAATTTAACTTTCACTTTACAGATATGTGCACTTGTGAAGTGATAAAACAACATGCATGACTTTGGTGTGGTGAAATTTTATTTTACAAAATTACAATGTTTACATTTTTGGGAGGAATATAAATGTGATGTGATATTTGGTCCTCCTGATTAGGTAACAAAATTGGAGATTATTTGTTCTCTTCTTGCTGGTCCAGCAGTAGAAACTGGTGTGTGTATTGCATCTCTTCCTGTTCTTCATCCAATGGTATGTTTGTGCGTACACATATATTGTGCAGAATACAACAGGCCATTATGAACTTACACACAAATTCAGGATTGTACAGCAGTCGCCCCCCCCCCCCATTGCACCTAGGCATCGGAACTTGGATTTGAGGACTCCAAATGTTTGATCTACTATGGCTCTTGTGCATCCCAGTGCAACATTGTAGTCTGTTTGGGCCTGTGTATGCGTCACTCTGAGGGGCGTCATCAGCCATGACGTGAGTGCATATGCTTGATCACCTGAAACAGATTGGAGAGATATGTGGCCATTAGTACATGTGACTGCTGTGTTTGCAGAGTGCCTTTTTAGTTTTTAGGTGTGTGTGCATTGTGCAAGTTTGTACTCTCTGGTTTGACATGTTGATTTTCCCACACTTTACCAGCATCATTGACATTGACTTGCCTATAACTGAGCGACTACACATCACCATGTTGTCATTGTCAGCGTCCTGTGTATTTACTCCATGTTGTGACTGTCAGGATTATGGGTCAATGTATATCAGCAGGAGAGTTTCTTCACAGGCCATTTGAACAGACCTGATGTCTCCTGTGCACATATTGTTGAGGGTGCACCTTTCACACATGTGCCATGTCAGCCATCAACCCTGAGTTTTTGATGACTACCATGTTGGGACATCATCAGGGTACCTCATTGTTAGTCATTGTGCTGAGGGTGACTGAGAGTCTAAATCTTGTCTGCTAAAGATTGGACTCATTGGGTGCTCTTTACATCAACCTTGCCACAAGTGTGGGACAGAGTCTAGTTGACAGTGGCACTGCAACCTAATGGAACTTGATTTACTCAGACAAATATGGACCACATACAAATGCATTGATGTACTTGTGCATGGTTTGACTTAGATTTTGCATGTATGCATGTTGTGGTATAACATGTCAATGCACGCATGTGTGTGTCTGTTCCCAAACAACACATATTCTGATTTTGGATTTTGGCCATCAGATTGCTACATCTCACCAGGGGAGACATGTGTGTGTACGACATGTGTTAAGGATGTGATTTGGATAGTTTGTATGCTCTACCTATGTATGCTCCATTCAGCAACAACACAGACTGATGTATGAAACTGAAACAACTTTTGTTTTTATTTGTGGTCAGTTGTTGCAGCCTTCATTCGGCACTACTTGCAGAATCGTGATTCATGTACACCAACTACATGGTGCATGGCTGACTGTGTTTGTGGATGTCAGCAAATTGTACACTTTCACAAGTGAGAGCATGGTGATCTGTCATCTATCTGTACATATGGTCCATGTGTTTTATTCAATGTGTATGTGGCACAGCAGTATCATATGTTCTGTGTAATATTCTGCATTAGATAATTGAGATTTGTGTCTGATGAGTTCTGCAAAGTCTATATTTCAAGAATGCCATAATGGTTTGTGTGAGATTTTCATGGCTCTTCCCTTATTGGGCTGTGTTCCACGTGTCTTGAATGATTTGCAGTGTGTGGTTGTGTTCGTTGTTTAAACCTGTTGCAAGGTATGTCATATCAAATCTCCTACCTGTGCATTGTCTCCTATTTGAGCTACGTGCTAGTGTACTTGAGGTGTGGTGTGTGTTCGGTTTGTACTTACCGATGAACAGTCCATTTCCATAAGTGCCATTCTCAAATGGCTGGTTGATGACCGATTTTGCAAAACATGTATAAGTCATGCACACTCCCAGGGAACTAAACACCGACATTGATGAACAGGCCCAGGTGGTCCACAATTGTCTGAACATTAATGTAGTGTGTGTGCTTCCTGTTCCTGTATATGTGTGCAGTGTCTGCAGGAGGCACAAATAGGGCATGGGTGCAGTCAATTGCCCCCAACATATGCGGAAATCCAGCAGTCATGGAAGCATTGTTTGTTCTCCAGTTGATCCTGTGCAGTGTTGGAGAAGTGTAGATGCTGTGGCGTCAGGCTGATGATCGCATCCAAGACTTTGGGTAGAAACCTGGAGAAGGATAATTATGAGACTCCACCCACTCTGGCAGTGGTTGGTTGGAAGGTACCAAAGGCCAACATGTGCAGCACTGCAAATAGCTTTGTATGCGGAGGGATGTTTGTGCAGCGATGGTATAGTGCCTCGAGCCTTGGTGCTATCTGTGCCAGTATGCCTAAGATGAAGGTCCTCTTGTGCCTGTGGTGTCCTATCACATCCTCTGACAGGACGTCTTTTAGGCTGATGGGTTGGCGGTAGACCCACTCTCTTCTTTGGTGCTGCCCCTGTGGCGGTCCTAGTGGAGGTGGCAGTGGTGGTGGTGGTTGTAGTCTTCTTGGGGCTCCAAGCTGCAGGAGTAGTACCTCCATGGCATCATTTGGTGAGCAAATGAGCATTTGTTAGCTCCATTTTGTAGACTAGATTTTTTCTGGTCTTAAAAACCAGCTGCTAACTGGCCTTAGCGGCATTTTTTTGGGACTATCTCCGGACAGAAGATTCATTGTAAATATCGAGAAGTGGGGTTAGAAGCAATTTTTTCACGGGAACGCCCACCTTGCATATCCTTTTCGTTAAGTCCCCTAACAGCATTGTCGATCTGGAAATGGCAGGTTTATGTAGGAAAACTGCTGCTAACTGCGGATAGCAGCAACTTGTAAATACGGCGATAAAAAAAAGCTGCTGTAGCATCAGAAAAATTGATGCTACAAGGGCGTTAACTCCTTTCACATGTTTTCAAAAGTCATGCAACATGGGATATAAAGGTGCTTGCTGCTACAGTATGAGACATGGATTGATGATGTACAGAATCGAGCAGTGGACTGAACATACCATGACGCTGTTTAAAAGTATAGGAATACAAATTGAACCTCACTTGAAATGCAGGAGATCCAGAATAAAGGTTGACTCAGTAAAATAACTGATGCAACATCATTTGGCCTTCTAATACAATAAGGTCGTTTCGGTCTTCAAAGGCAAAAAAAATAACATTTTAATATGTTTTTCACACCTGAATTAAGAGAAATGAAATGTAGCACAGCTGGGTGAAAGTGGCCTCAACGAGTAATGCAATAAGCTGATAAAAGCTTAGGAAAGGCTATACATTATTTATTTATTTGTGCGTTTTGTAAAGCGCACAAATACCAGAAGGTGTCTCAGTGCTGGTGGATGGACGAAAAAGATGGTAAAAATAGTGAATCACTGATTGAAGAGCCAGGTCTTTATCTGTTTCCTAAAGATGAGCCGGGTGGGGCTGGTCTTGATGTGGGAGGGAAGCCTGTTCCAGAGTTTGGTGGTGGCAGATATAAATGATCTGTCGCCCCAGGAGGCTTTTTATGTGTGGGGAACAGTGAGAAGGTTTGCATTGGAGGAACGCAATTGTCTGGGGGGATTGTATGGTTGGAGAGACTGTTTGAGGAAATCAGAACCAGTGGTGTGTATGGCCTTATAAGCTATGCAGAGAGCTTTAAACTTGAACCTGCTTCTGATTGGTAGCCAGTGAAGTTGGCGGACTACATTAGAGACGGGCTTACATTTATGAGTGCCTGTCAGCAGCCTAGCTGTTGCGTTTTGAATCAACTGGAGTTTTTTTAGAACTTTTTCTTGTGCATTGATGAATAATCCGTTACAGAAGTCCACTTTGGACATAACAAGTGTACTGATCAGTGTTTTGGCAGCTGAGGAAGGGAGATATGGGAGAAGTTTATTTAAAATGTTGATGGTGTGGAAGGCTGACGATACCACCGTATTTGCATGGTGCATAAAAGTCAGTTTGGCATCGAAAATGACTCCGAGGTTTCTGACCTTTGTAACTGGAGAGGGGGGTGTACCTAGGTCTGTTGGCCACCAAAGAGAGGACCATGACGGTGAGAGATTAATGAAGATCATAACTTCGGTCTTACTAGAATTCAATCTCAGGGAGTTGTCAGCCATCCAGGAGCTTATGGCAAGCATTCCCTTCTGGAAGGTGGCTGCGACCTTTGCACCATCGTTATGTATTACACTAGATAGGTGTTGTCAGCGTTTGAGGTAAGCTCCAGGTTGTATGTTTTGATGAGCCTTGCCAAGTCCAACACAAAGCTATTAAGCAGTGGGCTTAGCGAGGATCCCTGGGGTACCCCGCATGGAAAAGAGAATGAGGGGGAGTAGAATTTGCCAAGTGTGACTGATTGTGAACGATCAACCAGGATTGACGCAAGGAGGGGCCTGGTCTTGTGACAAATACCTAGTGCATGACACGGTCGATCAGGGTGGCGTGGTCGACCATGTCAAATGCTGCTGAGAGGTCCAACAGGACGAGAACCACTGCTTCTCCAGCATCCATGATTTTTTTGATCTAAGCTGATGCTTTGATGCGGGCGGTTTCCTTGCCATGTCCCCTTCTGAAGTCAAATTGTGTATCATCTAATAAATGATGTTGCTCGATGAAACTTGCCAAATTGGGTGTTCATTACTTTCTCTGCAATTTTTGCTGGTAGAGGCAAAATGCAATGGGTCTATAACTGGCTGTGTCAGTTGGGTCTAGGTTGGCTTTTTTTATGAGGGGCTTGATCACTGCCTTTTCCATATGGAAGGGTATATGCCAGTTTTGAACATTGAGTTGAGTATTTTGGCCAGATTAGATCCTATGAGGTCAGGGGTGAGTTTGAGGGTAGCAGGTGGGCATGGATCTTCAGGGGACCCTGATTTCAAGGAAGAGATGAGATTTGAGATGAGGTCCGGGTGGACTTGACTGAATTTTTCAAAGGTAGGGGTTTGGGGAGTGTGAGTAATAGTGCATTCTCGGATAAATGGGGGGTCTGTTGGTGTGCTGGATTTGTTGGGCTGCATCAGGGTCAGTTAGGGGAAGGTCAGGTTGATTTGTGAGTAAGGAGGAATGGAATTTCAGGGGATCAATATTACTCCAGGCTTTGAACTGTCTGGGGAGTTAGGGTTTTAGGAGGGGGCAGGGATTTTTGCTATGTTGAATGTCAAGGAGAATTGCGTAATGGTCTGTCCAAGGTAGCAGTAGAATATTTCCTAGGTCGAGACGTGGATGGTTGGAGAAGATTCCATCTAGAGTATGTCTAGCAGAATGCATGGGTGAGGTGACAATTTGTGTGAGGTCTACCGCCTCTAATTCGGCCAGTAGAGTTATTGTGTCTTGGTCATCCTGTGACTCCAAGTAAAAATTAAAGTCTCCTAAGATGGCAAAGTTATTTTCACCTGTAACTAACTCTCATAGTTTGCCTAAAGAGGACAGGAATTCTGCGCAAAATCTTGGGGGTCGGTATAGCAGAATACCTTTGAAAGGCGGAAATTGCAGGATTGTAATGGAGAAGTAGCAGGCTTTACAAATATTGGTGGGCACTGGTTCTGCTTAGATGAGAACGTTTTCCCGGTATATAATTGCAAGTCCTCCTCCTCTTTTATTTTGTCTATCAAATCTGCAGATCGCGTATCCTTCTGGTGTTGCTGTGTGGCAGTCAGGTCCAGCAGCTGGATCCCCCCAGGTTTCAGTTATCATCAGGATGTCTAGTTTCTGATTCTCAATAAACATCTGGATTTCATATTTGTATTTTGGTAGGGAGGGGGCGTTTATCAGAGCCAAATGCATGTTTTCAGGTGAGGGGGTGGTGCTGGCTGAGTAATGTGCTGCTTGGTGAATGTTCAAGGAGAAGCAACAGTTTGGACAGCACATCACATACTGAAAAAATGGTTTCCCAATTTCAAAAATGGGGCAGTTGGTAGGATAGTTACAGGAGGAACGTATGGATGCAAGTCATGCAGACGTATAATGTAATTGTTTATTACAGATTAACTGGTCGTGCAGGCCAGGAGGAGTGGCCCTGGGCCTGGTCCTGGAGCAGACAGGCGCAGACGGGCTTCCCTTTGGCTGCGCAAACGGAACAGCATTGTTCTTTTATAGTTGGATGGGGCAGAACAACTAGCCTGCAGACCTGCGCGCCGCAAGCGAGGAGGAAGAATTAATCACTTCAGGGGCGACTTCCCTCCACAAAAATCTGACTAAGTCAGCGGTGGAACAGGGAAGGGGGTGCTTGATAAGGTAGGAGCAGTGTGAGTAAAAACAGAGTTAAATGTTAAAAATGAAATGTGCTAAATGTAGATTGCAGCAGTTACTTTAAAGAACGATAGTAGCCTTTGCCAGGTGCTACAATGGTTTACCTTGCTGTTTCGAGTCCACTAGAGTGTTTAATTGCGCTGCTATTTGTATAGTTAGTAGGGCAGAACAACTAGCCTGCTGACCTGCATGCCGCAAGCGAGGAGGAAGTATTAATCAGTTCCGGGGCGCCTTTCCTGCACTACAATCATTAGCAAACCAAGTAAAAGAGGTCAGTGATTATTAAGATTCATGAAGGAATTAACATCACAGGACAAATGAAAATGCACGCTAAATAACTAGTGCTATATCATGCTCAACAAGATAACTCAATAGGGCTGATATAACCATGCTATTTAGACAAGATATTGTATCTCATGGGAAGGTCAAATGCAATGTCAGAGGGAGTGAGATATCAGATTCTACCCACAGAGTAGATAAGCTTGTCTTCCATAATTTTGGTTTAGGGGTCATTGACATCATACATGGGATCAATCGCAACTCACGTCTATCCAGCCCCTAGCTGTTGGAAGGTGGTTTATTGGTAGTGGAAGGTAGGCACTGTTAGATTTGGGGGACTCTAGTTGGCAGAGTTAGGTACCTTTGACAAATAGGGACCTTTGTGTCTAGTCAGGGTAAGGGGTACACTCCTAAAATAACCCCTGCTCACCCCCTTGGTAGCTAGGCATGACCAGACAGGCTTATCTCAGAGGCAGTGTGTAAAGCATTTGTGAACATGTACAGTATCCCAGTGACAACCCTACAGATGGACACCACACAAGTTGTAGTATAAAAATAAGTAATTTTATATAGACTTAACACAAGACCACACACAACAAAAATCCACAATACTTTACTTTAAAAATGGTAGAATTAGCTTAGTTCTCTTTAAATGGTAAATGTGACACTTTGAGTTCAATGTACCTAAGGATGCGTAACAATATAAAACGAAAGTGTTGCAGGGAAGGTGATGCATTGGTTCCTTACAGGCAAGAACGGTGATGCGTCGGAACCCTACTGATGGGTAGGGGATTTTTTGGTTCTTCTCTGCGTGGGGAAGTGATGCGTCTGTTTCTTACTGCACTTCCGGGGTTAATGCGACCAGCAGCGCCGTGATGCGATGAAGATTCGGTGCAATGAAACAAAAATGGCGCTTCTCCTTGATGCGACAAGATGCCTGCACGCCGGACGGCCATGTGGCGACTCATAGATTCTTCTGAGCCGCAACAGCCCCTGCGACAGGCTTCTCCAGCAATGCAATAGTGTCTAATGTGATGGCGACTCTCTTCTCCGGTGATGCGAGACGCTTAGGCGATGCAATGTGACAGCTGCAGTGGCGACACCCTTCTTCAGTGATGCGATGGCTTCCCCATGATTCAAGGGCTTCTGATGCTACGGCGACACTCTTCTAAGGCGATGGGAGGCGCTTCTGCGAGCCAAAGCGACAGCGGCGACACCCTTCTTCAGTGATGCGATGAAAGGGGCTGCTGCGGGGACATGCTTCTTCTTCGTGAGTCGCACTTCCAGCTCCTTGTGACACACAGTCCCTCAGAAAGCCCAACACAACTGCAGGCACTTCCAAAGAACTCTTGGGGAGCTGGTGGGTGAAGTCGGTTGTCCCTGAGACTTCTGCAGGAGGCAAGCTCTGTTCCAAGCCCTTGGAGATCATTCACAAGTTGAATAAAAGTAGCACAAAGTCCTTTCTCCTTTCTTTGGCAGTCAGGCAACTACTGCAGGCCAATCCCCCAGACAGCACTCAGCTTAGGGATAGTCTCTTCCTCAGTTACTTTGGTCCCTCTCCTCAGCAAAGGATTCTTCTTGTTTCCCAAAGTGATCTAAAGTTCTTGGGTTTGGGTCCCCTCTTCTATACTCATTTTCCCTTTGTTCTCTGAAGGCAGAGAGGCCTTTGCCTAGTCCAAACCGGTTGTGGTCAAGCATGGAGAACTTTGTTGACAAGACTCCTTCTTTCCTTTCACAGTGCAGGCCAGGGACAATGACGCACCACAGAAGGTGGAGCTACATTTGTGGAGGGAAGGCACAGCCCTATTCAGGGCCCAGGTGCAACTCCTCCCTACTATCTACATGGAGATATCTCTATTCAGCCCTGTGCTGACTCACCCTGCCTCCTGGAATCCCCCAGCCCCTGTCACTCAAACTCCATACAAGGAATATACAACCCAGCAGAGGCAGGCTTGGATGGTTAGACAAGAAAATACCCACTTTCTAAAAGTGGTATTTTCAAACACAGAATGTTAACTCCTTCGATGCTGATGACGAGCTCAGCTCGCGATGCAGTACACTGGTCGTGTGCTTATGAAGAGCTGAGCTCGTCATGCAGCATGGGAATCAGTATATTTCAGCACCCAGCGGGAATTGCCTTAGCAGCCAAGGTGTTAAAACCAACTTCACTAAAAGATGTATTTTATCATTCCGAGATCAGGCATACTGAACTCGAATTTCTACCTAGTTCCCTGAGTCAATAAGATGTAATAATCAAACTGCCCATTCTGGCCTTTAGGGAACACATAGCCTTGCAATAGTGAAAAATAAAAATGTCTGTAATTCACTATTCGGACGTGCCACACACATTACGCCATGTCCTACCTTTTACCACCAATGCACTCTGCCCTTGGGCCTACTATAGGGGTGACTAATATGCAGAAAATGAAAGGTTTAGGGACCGGCAAGTGGGTGCACTTGCCCAGTCAGCATGGCAGTACCAGACTTTACACAGGCTCTGCAATGGCAAACCTGAGACACACTTTACAGGCTGCTTCTGTGGGTGGCACAAACAGTGCTGCAAGCCCACCAGCAGCATGCAATTTACACACCCTGGGCACACTCAGTGCACTGTACTAGGGTCTTAGAAGTAAACCAAATCAGCCAATCATGGAGTCACTAATCCATACATCAATTTACAATAGGGAGAGCATATGCACTTTAGCCCTGATCAGCAGTGGTAAAGTGCCCAGAGTCATAAAACCAACAAAAACAGATCGGACAAAATACAGGAGGAAGGCAAAAAGTTCAGGGATGACCCTGCAAAAAGGGCCAAGTCCAACAGGCATGCAGCACCAGAAAAAAGGCCACTGACAAGGTACTGGGTCCTAAATAGGGTCTCTATCAATTAGTCCCTTGGTAGCTGACACCAAGCAATAAGGAGCTCTTCAGTGGGACGAACCTTGAATTCCAGCCAACTTGCACCTAATGGTGGCCGGCTTGGCTCTTGTGGTCGGGTCGGTCACCTTCTGTAGCTTTTTCCAAAATATTTCCCAAACTTTCCCAAGCTACTAGAGGTCCTTCCATAAGGTCTCCTGCTTTAATCTCCTATATGGTCCTTGGCAGGCCTGGACTTCATTTGCCATGATGCAATTGGTCAACCACTTAAAACTTCACTGTTCGCACTCCAGGAGGCGGATTCTGGCTGGGGAAGGGGCAGTTAAGCTCAGTTAAGCTGTAGCTGCAGGGAGTCAACTCTTTACTCCTTCTTAAAGCAAGGCAAAGTCATCAGAGCTGTATTCCCAGATAATGTAGTAGGCACAGCCTTCATCAGTCAGGCCTGTGGTTGCAGATCAGGATTCCAGCAGGACAAAAATTCTTCTTGCAGTTTCAGGCAGCAGAAATGAGATGCTATGCACCTCTCACATATTTATTCTCTGCTTCTGGCCATCAAGAGCGGGGCATCCCTGACCAATGGGAAGCATGGTGCCACCAAAATGTATGACCAATTCCTCCAAAGTGTGGCAACTTATTGTCCCAGAGAGCTCTGTTTCTCCAAAATCCATCATAGCTACAATCTCAGCCGAGCAGTTAAGGCTAACTAAACCAACTGTGTGTGTGGCTCATTTCCATAGCTCTCTTCTACCTAACATCTGCAAATAATATCTTAAGCCTGCTAGCTATCTGGGGCACAGGGGACTGGGGTAGGTAGGCCTTGCATTCCCTGCCTGTCCCATCCTCATTTAAAGCTTCATGCTTTACGACTCCTCTCCCTGCCCTGGCGTTTCTGTGTTGCTGCAGAGATTGCTCCAAAAGATAGCCTCTCCCCTGGATAGACACTTATCACCAGCCTAATATGTAAAATTATGTAGATTTATACATCACAGTGCCCAAAGCACAAAAGTCGAAAACATCTAGGGAGATCTTGGGGGTACCCAGGGCTGGCTTTAGAGCTAGTGGTGCCCGGTGCGACAATTATTTTTGGCACCGCCACACCATATGATCGCCTCCTCTGATTCTCTCACTACCACCGGGCAAAAGTGCCACTCATCTCTCGACTTATAAGTTATTGTTAAACACAGTGTCCCTCCTGAAGTCAGCGCCCCCTCCACAGGTCAGCTCCCAGTGCCACTGCAGCAGTTGCTCTGCCCTAAGGTTGGCCCTGGGGGTACCTGTTTTTTTACAATAATGTAGATTATTACTTTTCTAGTGCCCCTGCCACTAATGTTGAGTTTGTACTGAATCTACTCTTTTAAAGCAGTGCTGCAACTCATGGCTGCTTTTAAAATTACCTCAGGCTCTCAGTAGTGCATGCATGCAAGTGCAAAAAAGTTGTTGACCTCTAAACTGCCACGCCCTAATATATACTAGGGAACTATAGGTAGTTTTCATCCCCTTGCCATTTTATCTACTAGGGACTTATAGGGTAGGTCATGCCAATTATAATTGTACCTTAATACATGTGTGTATGTTTAACATAGCACTGGCCCTGGACCTGACTAGCAAGGGTCAGGGCACAGTCAGAGTCAGCTAACATCAGTACCAGTCAGCACACAAAAAGTGGGGATAAACAGGCCAAGAGGTGAATTTCTAACAATACCCAACTGACATTATTAAGAAAAGATGTGACGATCTTGTCTGGTATTTTTTTAATGTCAGTACACCATTCTTGTCCACAATGAGCTTGACATGGTTTGGGCCTCCCAAACCACCTATGAACCCACTGAGGTAAAGCAAGATTGTTTTTTTCTGATGAACCATTCCAGCTAAAAATGCTGGGAAGACATGCAACTAACCATCTACCTTTTCACCAATTATGAAATAACGAGGTGGGAGAAGGGCAACTGTGGGTTCCTCTTGAAAAGGATACTGAGGCTGCTCTTTTCAGCATTTAGACTTTTGTACTAAAAATAATGGAGGGAGGAATCCAAGCACTGTTGATGGCATCTCAAGATCTCTCTATTGGCTTTGAAGGACTTCACCACTTGGTTTTGTAGAATGGAGAGGTCTCTGATACCAGGTGGGTCACATCATTTTAATGAGGTTGTTAAGCCTAGATTTGCTTAAGGAAAGTGATATCACTCCTGTTGGACTTGGCCCTTTTGGCAGGTTCACCCCGACACCTTTTGCATTTTCCTAGCCTGTTTCTGTAACCTGGTGTTGGTCATTTTAGGCCTCTGCACACTTTTTCACTGTGGTCCAGTGTAAAGTGCGTGCGCTCTCTGTGTATGTGTGGTGAGAGTGGCCTGCCCTCCCATAGGAATGCATGGAATATGTGTGTCCATGGTAGTTCCTGATGTGTGGGAAGTGCAGGGATGAGTTTGGTATGAACGAAGTCATGAGATTAAACGCTGGGCGATGATGTGTGCAGATTTATTGTGTCTAGTGGAGAAGTACCACTTTTAGAAGTTGGCATGTCTGTGCAGTGAATGTGAATTGACTGTCTGGCTTGTGATTGGCTGGAGCTGGCTGGTGTCCCTGGCTCCAGGAGTCAGGATGGGTCTGCACAGTGGTGAATGGGGACATCTACATGTTGATGGCAGGGAGGAGTGCACCTGGGACCTGAATAGGGCTGTGCTTTCCCTCCACAATGCTGGCTCCACCCCCTGTGGTACGTCTGATGTCCCTAGCCAGGCCAGTGAAAGGGAGAGAGGGGCTGAGCAAAACAAAGTGCTCAGGAGTTCCCCTGAACCAGTTGTAGCTGGTTCTCCCAGTGCCTGTACACTTTTAAACAAAGGAAATGTGTGTATAAAAAGGGGCTGTGACCCCATGTAAAAGGTGCTGTCTTTGGATCCAGATTTCTGCAGGGCATGCGGCAGCTGGGGCCCAGGAGGACTTGCCAGGAGGCTGCTTCCCTGGGCCCAGCTATGCCCTGGAACCTTTTGCCTCTATTTTCTTGTGTACAGACTTCTGGGACCTTTGGCTTGGTGCTCTTTACTCCAGGTTTTTTTGCTTTGCCTAGCGCATTGAGCGCGCTACATTTCATTTTTATGCCAGGAGGAGCGCGGGGGCTCCGCAGTGCTCAGCTGCCATCTTGTGCCCTAGAGGGATTTCCCGGGCATGTCAGCTACGTGTGTGTAAGCTTGCAGGTGCTCACCCTGCATTATAGTGCTGCTTATTTTTCATGTTGTGCGCGGGTGCCCACCCCCGACTTTGCTGTGATTAGATCTCACGGGTGCCCACCCCGCTCTATTTTCCATTACGGGGGAGCCTACCCCTCTGACTGCCTGAATAAAAGAATTCATCGCCGCTGGCCTGGAAATCAGGCAAGCCTTGCCCGGGACGGGGGCGGGGAGAGGAAGTCCCGCCCACCGGAGATGAGAGTGATAAGTTTTAACGGGGTACACCCTAAAACTATCTGACCTGGTTCAATATTTAGGTACATATGAAGGGGTCAGTGTCATTTGCTTTCAGGACATCAAATGGAGAGGGCAGCTCGGGGCTCTGGGGAAGAGAGGGTAACCCCGCAAGTGCTGCCGCTGAGCCGAGAGAAGCCAAGCAAGTCAAGGAAGCCGTGCTGGGTTGGATCCTCTGTGTGGGGAGAGAAGGAGCATGGCGGTGAAGCCCTGGTCCCCAGGGGGGCCCTGGTGGAGAAGGGAGAAGGCTCTGTCCAGGCAGGGCTTCCGTGTACTGAAGGGAGCCCTGTCTGCATGTGCCCCTGAAGCCCCGGGTCTCAGAAGGGGGCCGGGGTGAAGAGGAGACGGCCGGAGCAGGAGGAGGTGCTTCTGCGCTGGTGCCGGGTGATCACTGCAGCAAGCCCAGCAGCCGGATTCCTGAGGAGGGGGCACGAGGCCCAATGCCAGTGCCTGCCTCCCGCCACCTCCAAGAGAAGAGTCACGCATCAGAAGAGACCCGGTGAGTCGGGAGCTCTCGGGAATCAGTGCCTGATTTAGGCACAGTATGCGGAGGCGGCATGTAGTGAGACCCCAGATGGCAGCGGGCCGCTCCAACTTCGTGGACAATTGTATTCCAAGCACCAGTGTGCTTCACGTTTATGAGGCAAGGTTATTTAGAGGCCCGTGGTCCACCATGGGGGCATGTTTTGTTTCGAGAGCCAGTGCGTTCCCTGGGGGCTAGATACTTTTAGAGCCTGCGGGCTCCAACGATGGGCATGTTTTGTTTCAGAGCCAGAGGGATCCAACGATGGGCATGTTTATTTACAGAGTCTAGGTGGCTCCAACGTGTTGCTTGTTTATTTGTTCCTAGAGCCTAGGTAGCTCCAGCTCTCCCCATGGTTGTATTCCAGAACCAGGTGGCTCCACCATGAGGCGCAACTCAGGAGACAGCCCTGAGAAGGGCCAGAGGCGGCACAGAGGTGCCAAGCCTTCCCCAGCTGTGCAGCACTTAGTGCCAGCTGCAGGGTTCAGGCCCTGATCCTGTTCTCAGCTGTGCAGCACTTAGTGCCAGCTGCAACGTTTAGGTTTCTCTTGATTTTGTGGTGCATGTCTGAGTAGGAGTGAGTTACACTCCTTTGCCCCTGACCCAGCTGCGCAGCACTTAGTACCAGCTGCAAAGTTTAGGTTTGCACTGCATTGGCAGCTTACCTTGACATTCTGGACACAGCGCCTTTGAGCCTATTCTTGGATGGCCAGTTGGCCCGGGGGGCTGGTATATGGCTAGGGCGCAAGGACCTAATGTGATTGATGTGCTCTAAATGTGGTGCTAGGAAATGTAATGCGTTTAGTATGTGTTACACACCCTGTTTGATACCTCTAAAACTATTATTATGAGTTTGTTTTACCTATGTAGGTTTGTGTTAGTGAGATTATACTCGTAGCAGGACACTCTGTTGGAAGAAAGCTAGAAGATGTGTCACTCCTTCAGCGAGTTGGAAGCATAGCAGAGATTTTTCATCGTTATTGGACGTAGAGATATATCAAGAGAGAGAAAAGACACCTCTATGGAACTGATAAAGCAGAGTACCTACAGAAGCCATACAATAATATGAAGGTCCAAATAACCTCAGGCCGACTGTTTGTCTCATCATAAGAGTATTGGCATCCAAAAATAAAAGAGATTTCCCTTGGATACAAGATTAGTGACTCTGAAAAATCAAATGACAAGATAACCTCTCTCTCCTTGGAACTGATTCTCTAAGAATTGTTGCCACCCAATATAAGCTTTCCCTTTTTCCCAACTTTCCCCCTGTTTTTATCACTTCAACCAGTTACAAATCATTGAAGTAGCATGTCCTGAAGAAGATGGTGTGAGAAAGGAATAATAACCATCGAAACGCGTGTTGACCAGAGTGTATGGGATATCCCACTCACAACACAGCATTAGAGGGCTGAGGTTCTCACCCCTAGGGAGTCATCTGTGCATGTAGGTTGCTGGTGGGGTATGAAATGTGTATGTATGTAGTGTGTGTGATATGAAAGTATAGAGTGTTGAGGTGTGCTTGAGTGTGGGGGATTGTAAATATTGATTTCTGTATTATTTTGTATTGTGAAGATATTAAGTTTGTGTAGGATAAATTGAATTTTTAGTGATACATTTTCTGTGCTTGCTAGGATCAATTGATTTATCTTCAAAAATTTTCAATTTATGTATAGTATGCCATTTTAGATGGTAGCACTTATTAAACATAAAAATGTAATTTATTTTACACCCAAAAAAAACAATGTACATAGCTGAAAATGGATTGAAATTCATAAAGCAATGTTTTTGATGTTGAAAAGATAAATAAAAAAAAGAGAACTTTATTCAAAAGAATCTTTTTTTGTGGCAGAGCAATGTTTCAATGTTCTTCTTTGCCCTTTATATGAGCTTATTTTAGCCAAGTTTAAAGAAATGTAGGTCTAGAGGGATATATTTATATTAATTTAATTCATTCATTCATTTAATCTTTATTTCGGCTCATTTGGCCATAAAAGATGCATAAGCAACAACAATACATTTTGCACAGTGGATACAATGGAAAGCAGAAAATATACAATTCATCAAATAGTACAATAAAATATCCAGATTAAAATAGGCATAATAACAAAAAAAAACAGATGTTTTTACAAATACCACCACTAGCCAGGATCAGGGCAACCTAACTTGCATGCAATTTACGCCCATTTAATGTCTACAGATCAAGAGCCAAATTTTTACGGGTATAACTAGCACTCAATAGGAATCTGCTGACACAAAACACTGTAAGGCGTCCAGTGTCTGTTTTAACAATCCTATATGCTTCCAGGTATGATCGTATACCTAAGGCTTTACACAAGGGTTTAATCCATTTTCTCCTCGCTAGTTCGTAGACAGTACAGAAGAACAATATGTGGCTGTCATCCTCTCT
Source organism: Lissotriton vulgaris (assembly GCF_964263255.1). Taxonomy (NCBI): domain Eukaryota; kingdom Metazoa; phylum Chordata; class Amphibia; order Caudata; family Salamandridae; genus Lissotriton; species Lissotriton vulgaris. The sequence goes on along the minus strand of NC_141694.1, from coordinate 393,209,112 downwards.
TTGGTTTGATTGACAACATGTACAATTTGCACTTTTTGATTGCCCTGTGGACTTATCCCATCTCGCTAGTACTGATTTTGTTTTAAGTATACCATATCTAAATTTTAAGTACAGGCTTTTTGCTAGGGGTGGTTGAATCTCATTTAAAAAGTCTTCAAAAAGTGGAGAAGCCTTAAAATCAAGAAAGCTACGTGTAATGGATCCACAGGAGTAATCATTTTGGTAATTGTGTGTTATATAAAACCAAAATATTGCCTTGACCAGAATCTTACATCTTTGTCTCAAACACGCTGGATCGTCCCAGAAGTGGGCAAGGCCTATCCGATGAAACCAATTTTTAACATGCTTAAGCCAAGGGTTGGTAGTATAAACAACAAGGTTCTTAACTTCTAAGATTCCTTGTCTATAATCTACAAGTTCGAGAGTACTCCAGAGTCTGACCCAGAACAAGAGTGGCCTAAGTAATGCAATGTGGTCTGTTCTTTTCATGTTTAAGTCCATAAATAATGGTACAAGTGGAGTACATTTGGGCAATCTCAAAAGCCTTCTATAAAAGATGTTTTCACTAATCGTAAAGATGTTACTTGCATTTATACCCCAGATTTCTGCTCCATATAAAGCACCAGATTGGGCCTAAAATTTAAAAACTTCTAGTGCTTGTGAAATGGACTTACTTAGACTTGCCCCATGACGCTTTATAATAGGTAAAGTACTCTGATTGAATATAGTTTTGCTTTTTTCAATTTGCGTTCTCCATGAGGTTGTTGAATCTAGGGAAACACCCAAATACGAGAAGTTTGAAACCAGTTCAAGCCTTTGTCTATTTAGAAAGAATTGCCTTTTAAATGATTTGTGGGGATTTATGGACATACATTTGGTTTTTTTCATATTTATTTCTAGTCCTTTTGAATCGCAGTACATTTTAAAGGAGTTTAGAAGTGTTTGTAGACCCATGGGCGTTTGCGAAATCAGGATTGTGTCGTCCGCAAATAGGAGTGAGGGGACCCTCACACCATTCAGTTTCGGGGAATCATTATTGCATTTATCTAAGTATTCTGGGATGTCGTTGACGAATAAGGAAAAAAGTGTAGGGGCCAACACACATCCTTGGCGGACTCCCCGTCTGATAGGTATGGGTTCTGTTAGTTCCCCTTTCGAGCCCCAACGTACTCTTGCAAAGTTATTATCATGTAATCGTCTAATCTGCTGGAGTATACAAGTTGGTAAACCCAGTGCAAGCAAACAATCCCATAAACGATCCCGCAAAACTAAATCAAAAGCTGCCCTAAGGTCAACAAAAGCTACATAAATGTGTCCTTTTAAAAAAAAAAAAAAATTTCCAACAAATGCAACAAAACCTAAAAACTTGGTCTATCGTACTTGTGTTCCGTCTAAAGCCTGCTTGGAACTTTGTAAAGATCTCATTCTCATCGATCCACAAGTCCATTCGATTTAAAAGATGCCTTGAAAAGATTTTTTGTAAAATGTCTAGAAGACAAATGGGATGATAGTTAGAAGAATCATATCTATCTCCCTTCTTAAAAACTAAGATAATTTCTGATCCCCGCCAGCTATCTGGTAAATTCCCTCCGGCAACTAATATATTAAAAAGCTTATTTATGTATGGCGCCCATATACTGATCTCATGCTTGTACAGGTCCCCAGGTATTTTATCTAGGCCTGGGGCTTTACCGTTTTTCACAGCAGTTATTACTAACTCTGTTTCCTCAAGACTGAACTCTATAGTGTTTGTGGGTGAGACCAACCATGGGCTGTTTCCATCAGCTATCACCTCACTACCTGGTGCTTCATACAAGTGGGTAAAATGGCTGACCCAAGTTTGTACATCATCCGGTGACCTTTCTCCAATTTTCTCATTAGCAACTAGTTTCCAGAAACCCACATTGTCCTTCGTTTTGACAGCTATTAGCATGTTCTCCCAACATTCCTCATACCAGTTAATTCTAGCCTTTTTCTGCACCCTCCTGTATTCTTGCCTTAGAGTCCAGATTGCATGTGGTTTTTTGCTCTTAATTGCCTCTAGGAGTGAACCCTTACAGTTTCGACATTCCTTATTGTACCAGCGTTTAGTGCCAATGGAGCTAGTTTTTTGCAGCCTTTTTTTATTTGGCATTTTCGACACGAATGGTACTAAGGCTTTAAAAAATTCATAGTGCAGGTCAGTAAAAACCTTACCCTCCACTGGTTGGAGCAGATATTTTGCAAAAGTATCTGCAAGAAGTAGGTAAATGCTGGATAATGCCTCTTTATTACTCAATAAGCTAGCCCATTTAATGGAACGCCTATTGTTGCTCATTAAGGGGCCATCAGTAGTTGGGTTATCCAACATGCTATAATCCATCGGGCTCCTAGTACTAGGGACTAATCTATAGTCCATTGACAGGTGCAGTGGCCGATGGTCACTTTCATACATAGGGTCAATTGCAAAGTCAGATAGGAAAGGCCAAATGTCGATAGATACCAAAATATAGTCAATCCTACTATGGAAATTGTTTTTAACAAAGGTTGGTGCTTTTGGAGAGTCTGATGGAAAACGGCCATTACAGGCCCTCAAACCATGTACAGATACCAATCTCGTAATCTGGGTAGCTAGGGTCGTACAGCTCACACTCTCCGTGTATGATAAGGAGGGAATGTTATTGGCCCTATCCTCATCTGAAAAAACTTCTCCAAACCCTATAATCGGTTCAAAATTACAGTTGAAATCACCGCATACTATTATACTGCTAGGCATATCTACATGATCAGTAAGGAGTTTGTCCAGTTTATCAAAGATTACAGATTCTTTTGATAGCCCACAGGGTCGGTTATAAACATTAAACACAACAATGCGCCTGCCATCCTTCAGATTAACTACAAGTCCTAGTATATCTGCGGAATCTGTGTTTAATTGTGTAATTTTTACCTCTAATGACACACTGACCCATACCGTGAGCCCCCCCGATGGTCTGCCTCTAGCTGATGGAACTGCCTCGATATTGAAAGTCCTAAATCCCACCCTATGTGGTATTTCAAGGGTCCAGGATTCTTGAAACAGACAAAAGTCACAGGAGTCTATATAGTTAAACCAATCAGGGTCTGAAAGATTTTTTATCAAACCAGCGATGTTCCAAGATATCAAAATAATTTTATGTCACGTGGTTGATCTTTCCCTTACTAGTGTTGGACTTTCCCCTACTAGTGTTGCCCCCATTTTCAAGGCCACACTTTTACTAGCCCCTAGTATAGGGCTTGCTACTGGGGGAACAGGGGCAACAGTCACTTGCCTTGTAATCAGGACAACTCCTACATCAGTATCGTCTCCCCCTTGGTTGGACCTAGATGACATCAGATCTTGGACCACTTGTTCTACAACAGAAATAAACGTCAGTGTTGGATCACGCTCAACTCTCTGTATAATAGATTCTAGGATAATTGGTGTAACTGGTCCTAGGCTCTCCAACACTGGTTGTTGTATTTTTCCATCCGGTTTACAACCACCATCAGTTTTCTCTATTTGTATTACATTAGTGTGACCAACCATACAGTGGTCATTCTGTGATCTTCAATCACAGTTGTCCAAACCAGAGAAAATATCAAACCTGTTTGCTGTCTCCAGGGGTGTAAAAGGTCTCAGGTGTTCCATTCTCCTATTGGGGTGTCTAGAAGACCTGGGAGGTATCATATTCCACCCAAAGGGGTCAGCAACATTATGATAATATGGAGGTTCTGGTGGGAAGCCAGTGTTAAAAGACATTAGGGGAGCAATCTGGTTGGATATCTGAGCGCCAATGTGGTTAGGAGGGAACACCAGGGATCTCGGGTAAAAATAGGTCAAAGGGCGCGGTACAATGGAGTTACTACCTCCACCCTGGGGCCAATTTAATATATGGGCGACTGCTCGAGGGTCTCTAAAGTTTATAACCACTAAATCACCATCAATATCCTTAACCCTACTACCCAACCAGGGGAGACGTCTAACGTGCACAATATCGCCATCGATGTTATGTGTTAAGGGTCTAAATTGAGCTAGCCAGTGCATGATTTTATTTTTAAGCTGGAAGGATCCCTCCCTCTTATTTGTTGGCAAGCTAGGGACCCCAGTCAGAACAACCACATACGGGGCGGCTTCGGGGGGGCAGTTCAGCTTGGGGGAATCTACAAGACGATGGCCTGGTATGACTGATGGGACCCCTTGTAGGCTGTTTTGAAGTCCCAACATGAGGTTTTGCAGGTCCACTCGCCGCTACACTTACTGTTATAGGGACTGAGCTAATATTCTGTTTAGGGGAGGGAACCTTCTGATGCTTGAGATTAGTCGATTTAATTGGTTGATCAGAACCTTTTGAGGCACCGAGAGTACACGTAGGCACCGCGGCTGGAGGTACTGAACCCCCACTCACCACTACCTTAGATGGACCCTGGTGACTAATAACTGCAGCCTCAATCACTTCAAGCTTTTTTTCCACCCTCCTCAGTCTCTCTATAATTGGTAAAATGAAAGACCTAATTAGGTGTTCCATGTTATCCAGTAAGGCGATAGTGGAAACATCCATATAGGATGGGTCATCGGAGTAACAATTGGAGCAATAGTATTCACAGGTTGTACAGCTGGTACCAAAAGTAGTAGGGGAGCCAGAGTTGGCATGTTAGATTGAGCAACAACAGGGTTCTTAACAATTCTAATATTATCTTTAGAAGGTTTTCCAAAAACCGAGTGACTGATCTTTGGCTTTTGCTGAACCCCTCCCTTCCGTCTTCTTTTTGCAGGCGGTGGGCCATGACTCTTAGCCTGCACAGGTTTTCTCTGTTTGTTTAGAACATGTTTAGGCTGGACCAGAGTCCGAGTAGACAAGTCAGCGTCAGGCAATAACAAACTAGGGGGAGGAATATGATTTGCGGGCTGGTCTGTATGGCCCAATAGTGTAGGAGTGCAGTCTCGTAGCAGGAGTGGAAAGCTTTCCAAGACTAAGGGATCTTCATTGGAGGAAGTACATCCAAGTGTAAGCGTAAGGGCTTTGGGTGGAGAAACGGCAGAAGCCTTGTTCTTTATACTTTCGACAGAGCGGCGACGCTCCGCCCTACGATCTGCCAAGGTTTTCTCCCTATCTTGACCAATGGGAGCCTTTGTAAAGTAATTGTCAAGAGGACCATTGAAACTACACCCAGCCTTCTCAGACTGCAAATGGCCCGGACTTTGAGCCATCAGGGAACAAATAGCTATAGTAATCAATAGATGGAAGAGGGTAGGCCCTGCCCGGCCTCACTCAGTCTCTGAGGGCCTCAGAGGGCCCACCCTTTGCCCGGGCTTAGCCCCGGGCTGGATCCCGCGCGTGTCCCGTGATGCGCTAGGGGAGCTCACTTATATACGTGATGGGGCGTGGCACGACCGGGAAGAGGAACAGCTGAGGGTGTTAAACTGGATGCTGGTCCTCGCAGTCCCGGTCTCCCCTACTCACGCGTCGCAGCTGTTCTTGGTCCGTGAAACACAGGCTCCCAGTCAGCACAGGGTCCACGCAAAAAAAAGGAATCTCCTGCAGCTCTGCTCCAGCAGGAAAGTCACCAAACACCACAGTCAGATTACGAGCGGCATTATATTAATTTGTATTTTCTTTTCCCCCTTTTCCCTGACCTTTAAATTACTCTCTTTAGGGGGGTGCCTCTACTTTTTCTAATTATAATTACATATAATTACAAAATATACTTTCTCAGAATGAATTACTTTAGTTTAAATTCTTTGCAAATAGGCAATAGACTTTTAAGTACAGTAGTTACAGTTGTTGCAATGGGCAACTCAATTTCAAACACAATGCAGCATTGAGCTCAATGTGAATTTCTAGTTAAATGCAATTAGTTACTTTATGGATTACTTTAGTAACCACAGGGCTGGAACCTAGATTTGTTCCGGGGACATCACCTGTAAACAGTTGATTAAAAGCGTTTTGGTTACAGTAGTGATTTTTAAGGAATATTATTGTTTTTTAAAAGTTGACAGAAATTTTTTCACCTAGAATCACCAATGTTATCCTACGGGAGGAAATTCACTTAGCAGGTAAGTAGTGTTATCGTTACTTTTTCTTACTTAGTAGTGGATCCTGGTTCCAGCACTGGTGCATCTCCTGTAAACAGTTGAAATGCATTGAAGTCATACAGGCGATTTTTAAGAATTATTTTTAGTTTGTGAAAATCGACACTTAGAAACTTTTCTGGTGAAAACCAGACAATGGATTCCTATAGAAGGAAATACAAGTTACTAGTAAGTATGGTTAGAATTACTTTTCAGGATCAGTACTGGGCTCAAAGATGCAGCACTGAGGTCTCTCCTGATAACAGGTGAGTAAATCAGAATTTGTAGCTCTGCTGATTTTATAGGAATATTTTAAAGTTCCAAAACTGCACACTTAGAAGAATTTCCGAATGAAACAAGTCAATGTTACCCTATGGAAGGAAATGCACTTACCAGGTAAGTAGTGTTATTGTTATATTTTCATACTCGGTGGTGAATCCTGGATCCAGCACTGGTGCATCTCCTGTAAACAGTTGAAAGAATGCGTTTAAGTCATAGAGGCGATTTTTCAGTAATGTTTTTACTTTGTGAAAATAGACACTTGGAAACTTATCTGGTGAAAACCAGACAATGGATTCCTGTGGAAGGAAATACAAGTTACTGGTAAGTACGGTTAGAATTTCTTTCCAGGGTCAGTGCTATGCTAAAAGATGCAGCACTGGGTTCTCTCCTGATAATAGGTGAGTAAATCGGAATTCGTTGTTCGGATGATTTTAGGTGAATAAGTTCCAAAAATCCACACTTAGAAGAATTTCCAATTGAAACCAGTCAATTTTAGCCTATGGAAGGAAATTCAAGTTACTGGTAAGTATGGTTAGAATTACTTTTTAGGATCAGTACTGGGCTCAAAGATGCAGCACTGAGGTCTCTCCTGCAAACAGGTGAGTAAATCGGAATTCGTAGTACATCCAGTACGCGCCACAGAGCTGCGTAGCAGAGAGATGTAAAAAGGGGCACGGCCTGCACCACCTCTCTGCAACGCAGTGCAGTGGCGCTTCCTGGAAGCACCTGGTCGGCTACTTGGCCCCCATGGTCCCTCAGGTTTGAAGTGGACTTTTTTCCCCAACTTAAACGGCGTCACAGGGAGTGTTTGCACACATCACGTCAGGCCTGTGCCCTCCTTTCACCACTGTGTAAACGCGCCCTGTCACCGTTCTAAGTTAAGAGAGTAAGTCCCCTTCAATCCTAAGGGTCCCCAGGGTCAAACTAGCCCACTAGGTACCTCCAGTAAGTGCCACAGAGCTGCATTGCAGAGAGGTGTAAAAAGGGGCGTGGCCTCTGAACACCTGTCTGCAACACAGCTCCCTGGTGGATACTGGAGATACCTGTTGGGCTATTTGGCTGCTCGGGGACCCACGGTATTGAAAGAGAATTAATTCCCCAACTTAAAACGTGCCACAGGGCACATTTGCACAGTGGTGAAGGAAGGGGGCGTGGCATGAGGTGATATGTCTGCAAACACGCCCTGTAGCGCATTTTAGGTTAGAGAATTAATTCCTCCTCAATCCTGTGGGTCCCTGGGGGCCAACCAGCCCACCAGATACCTCCAGTATGCGCCAGAAGGCTGTGTTGCAGAGAGGTGTTCAGAGGCCATGCCCCTTTCTACAACACTCTGCAACGCAGCTCCGTGGCGCTTACTGGAGGTATCTGGTGGGCTAGTTGGCCCCCAGGGACCCTCAGTATTGACAAGGAATTAATTCCTCAACTTAAACCGCGCCACAGGGCGTGTTTGCACACATGTGAACTCAGGCCCTGCTTCCTCCCCCTCCCTTCACCACTGTGCAAACACCACCCTTGGTGCGTTTTAAATTGGGGGATTAACTCCCCTTGAATACTAAGGGTCCCTCGGGTGCAACTAGCTCACCAGCTACCTCCAGTAAGCACCACAGAGTTGCGTGGCAGAGAGGTGTGAAAAGGGGCATGGCCTCAGAACACCTCTCTGCAACGCAGCTCTCTGGCGCATACTGGAGGTACCTGGTGGACTAGTTGGGCCCTAGGGACCCTCAGTATTCGAGGGGAATTTGATCCCCCTCTGCAAACGTTCCAGGGGGCACGTTTGCAAAGTGGTGCAATGAGGGGACGTGGCATCCGGCTGCAATCCCATTTTTTTTAAAAAAAATTAAGAAGGGGGACTGTGTAGCCCCTCTTCTTTTTCTAATTTTTGCGTATTTTTTTTATAAATAAAACATTTGGAAGTGGGCCGTGTGCCCCCCGTCTTGAGGCCATAATCTTCCCGGGTCCCCATCCCCTGGGGCATGGGCCTTTTTAAAAACAAAAAAAATATTTGAAGGGGGGATGCCTTGCCCCCCTCCTGTGGCCACTTATTGCCCCGGGGACCCCATCCCCCGGCGCCGGCCCTTCAAAAAAAAAACTCATTTTGGGGAGGGGGGCCACTTGGCCCCCCTCCCGGGCCACTATTAGCCCCGGGGACCCCATCCCCGGGGCTAGCCCACTCCGTTGGGGACAGTGTGGGGGTCCCCAATCCCCCACAGTCCCCAACGGACTGTGGAGGATTGAGTTAGATAAGGTAAGCAATGAGTTAGATAAGGTCGGGGGCCCTTTGGGCCCCCCCACCTTATCTTACTTGCCCCCGGGATTTTGCTCCCCCGGGAACTAATAAGTAATATATCGCGGGAGCCCGCATTTCTTTTTTTTCCATCGGTAAGATCCACGCATCCTGCGCGGATTTTGCCGATTTCCTTAAAAAAAACCGAGGGGGCCTGGGGGTCCTTGTGGGACCCTCCTGAGCAGGCCTAGAGGGTCAGGATGCTTTTACCCTGCCCCCTTTTCACATTTTGCACGTCTTTGTAATAGGTTTCTTGTGCCTCGGTTCTACATATACATATAGATATAATATATATATAATATATTATATATATATATATGTGTGTGTGTGTGTGTGTGTATATATATATATATATATGTATATATATATATATATATATATATATATATATATATATATATATATATATATATATATATATATATATATATATATATATATATATATATATATATTTATAATTAATACTGTGCCCTATTGATGTACTACTCCATATAACTGGTCCCTTCCTGATTGTTGTTTTTTCATTTATGCACAGGTTCATTTAAACATATAAAACAAAGCCATTTCTTTGTAAGATCTGCAGGCCTCTCACTTACCCAAACCATGTTAGATTTTGGGAGGGAGAAGACAATCCAAAGAAAATCAAAACCCAGAATATTGGTTCTACTCTCATATTGCTTTGGATCAAGACTGCAATATTGAATTATTGGTAGTCGTGAATGTAAATGTAAATTGATACTTGTATAGCGCACTACTCACCCACAAGGGTCTCAAGGCGCATGTACAAATACTGCTGTGGAACCCATCCTGGCTTTCCCTGTGAGGCGTCCACTCCTGGGCACCCCCAAGCTGGAGGCCAGACATCCTTAGCATTGTGGGGGCCGTTGTGGAGATTAAGCAAGCTATTGCCCAGAGTTGCAGAGTGGGACTCCATGATTGGAATAGGCACCGAGGCAAGAATTATCAGGTCCGTGGAATTTTGAGCCCTAGACCCGCCTCTGCATCAGGGTCTGCCGCTCTAACCATTGAGCCATACTTCTCCACCTTCTCCACTTTTTCTCTATGAATAACCCACGTCCTGGAAATAGTTAGAAAGGGGAGGGTGATCTATTGTCTTCTTCTCTGAAATGTCCATTTCTTTTGCTGTTATGTTTAATTAATTAAATGCACATAGTCCAGTCCTTCAGTTTCCTGTTCGATATTTTATCCTATTTGTGAGATGTCAATGTAATAGTTGCAGTAGGTTTTATCACCATTTGTCTGCCTAGATTTATTCCTGTGCTTCAGATAAGACTTGAGATTGAACAATGAAGATTGTGTGCTGTTTTCTCAGTAAATCCTTTAACCATACCATTCATTTATGGTGCATATACCAAGTACTTAGCCAAACTCCCATAGTCGAAAATCATTTTACAATGGGTAGTTGCTTTCTGTAAGTCAATCGGTTTATAGAGTGACACTTCTTTGGTTAGCAAATGGAGTTATGCATCCACTGCAGTCCAGCAGGATTGCAACTCATTTTATGACTATTATAGAATGAGGAGTTCCTCGGTTAGATTTTGGCGTTCAAGCACTAGTCTGAATCCTAATTATTGCATGCACTGAAAAATCACAAGGGATGAAAATATATTCTCTCATTGTGGTCATTAGTCATTCAATTATAGAGGAGTGAACGATTACCAGTGACTGATTGCTTAAACACCTCAATTTCAACCCTTCAAGTTTTCCTTATTCAACATGTTACCTCATATTCATTTTTTATTCAAGAATACGTTGATTTATACATACCCAATAAATAAAAGCTTATGCATCCCTTACCTTTAAGTAACTTCAGTTCTTTCTTATGACAAACAACCTCGGCCGGACTCTCTGACAAGAAGAGCATATGCAACAGAATAATGGAAATCCAAGAATCCTCTGGATTCAGTATATCAGACCTGGCGGTCTTATCTGCCTTTTTCCTCTCTGAAATATTTGTGCTCTTAAACATTTCTAAAGGGAGGACTCAATTTCCTCTAACAGCAGGCGCAACGCCGCCCTCCTCCTGTAACTACTCACCTTGCAATCTAAGTCAAAAAGTTCAGTGATAATGTTCTACCGGGCTTCGAAAGATTAGAGTAACAGTAGCTTCCATCTCCTAGCCAGTAACCAGTGCTGAACTGGTCTTTTGAGCAGTCAGGCACTGCCAGGTGGGCCAGCAGCGTTAAACTACCAGTGTCTAGGCCGTTTCTTTGGTCTTGTGGACCGCGTCAGAGCCAACAAAAAAGAGCACAGACGCTGGCTTTCTACAGTTGGCCAAGCTGGCAGTACCAGCCTGCTAGTGAATGTCACCTAATGTGTCAACACTTAGCAAGGATTTGCCACTTTACTCCATCTTTAAAATTATTATTGTTTTTGCAAAACAGTGACATGTTCTTGACTATCTCAGTCTGCTGGTTGTGAGCAGCTGGGCAAGCTGCCAACACATAACGGTTTGTATTCAAGGGGACGCATTAATCACGTGGCAACGTCTGTCTAATCTGCCACTGGTGCAGTTTATCTGGTGCACCGTATAATTGGGCTATAGTCTGAACCTGCTGCGTGCAGAGGTCTGCCGCAGTTATGAACCTGACAGTGGCAAACGATTGGGATATCAAGTCAGTGTGAAAACCCTAATTTGCTGCTCCAGTTCACAGCAATTGTTTGGAGGTCAATTGGCTTCCGTCATGCTCAAGAAATAGTATTCCCCTTTTTTGCAGATATAAGATAAAAGGTCTGAGAAGAGCTCTGTAACACGCTCCCGAAATAAAGACGGATTCACACTGAGCGAAGAAATTGTTTCAGCAGGTAGGATCCTGTGCCCTTCGAATATCAAAATATTTGAAAGCAATACAATTAATTTAGTCCCCATTAGTCCACTTGGCAGAATGCAATAGTGTCTGTGATACTGTGGAACGTTGGAGGGCAGCATGCGTGCATGTATTGAGGAGTACCAAATTAATTTCTGAAATCGGTCCATAATTGAGTCGATGCCTGAAACATTATTAAAAGCGTTCAAGTGTTCAAACTATAATGGGTTAATACATTTGGTGAAAATATACCATTTTATAGTTTCGTCATTGAGCAACAGCAACAACGTTGGTACAGGGTGAGTAATAAAATACAATGTTTGAATGAATCTTCAAATTGATGCTAGATAATAGTACCGTGAGTAAGGTTTTTAGATTACTCATAGCTAAAGGTTGCTTGTATCATTTACTGGCCTACGTATCCATGTTTAAAAAAACTATAAACATATTGGTATTATGATGAGTTAGAAATTGATTAATATCAGGAGCCACATCACATAACTCAAAAGATAGTGTAGCCCTTAATTGTTCAATACTGTTTTCTCAGGCAAAAACTACACATATTGTCTTTTTCCTAACAATTTGAATACACATATCACCCTCATCTCATGATAAATAGCTTTGACAAGTCATTATACCTACCTCTGGTAGGGAGAGGTGAGTGGTACAACACATATGGTTGATGTTCTAGTGTTGAGTCTCATCTCAGACGTGCACAATGGAGTCCATGTGCACAAATCTCTTTCCACTGTACAGCATTGCTCTCGAAAGGAGAGAAAACAGTATTGGACTTCCAGGCAGCTCAGTTTCTTGAGCTGTTTTTCTACTTCCACAATAGCCCTCTGCGTCCTCCTTGTTACCAAATACCCTTCTGCTCTCATCTTTGCTCTTGCTGTTCACCCTGTTCTTGATGGCTCCTCACTGGAAAATATTTGTACCAACACAGAGAGTAACACTGTGAAAACACCACAAAAGGACTCTACACCAGTTTAGAAAAGTAAAATATCTTTATCTAAACTAAACAAGATCAAAACGACAAAATTCAAACATACACAGTTAAAAATATGACTTTCAAAAGGTTTCATGAACCTGTATCATAGAAAACTGTGGATGCGTGATTTTTACACAAAGTACCTAAGGCTGTGTCAAAATTAACAAGGCTAAACAGCAGCAGAGTCAGAAACAAAGAGATAATTCAACTCCTGAGACCCTGAGGAGGCGAGGCAAGAGTTCTGCTGCATGCAGTGGAAGAGTTGTGCCAAATCAGGTCTGTATGGGGAGAGATGTGTCAATTCTTCGTGACAGTTCTGATCCGCAGGTGATGCATCGGGAAAACTTGCCACACAGGTGCGATGCGTGGAAATCCGGAATGTGTCAGTGAATGATGCAGCGGCGGCGAGCAGCTCTGTGTCAGTTTTCTTCAGTCTCGATCCCGCGATGCGTTGATTCTTGTAGCGGCGTCAGGAGCTGCGTCGGTTTTTGCAGTGGCACTGCGATGCGTTGAAATTCTTCTCACGCCGTGGAGATGCGTCGGAAAAAGAGTGATGCGTCAGTTTTTGTAGCTCTTTAAGTTTCTTCTTTCTTCCAACTCCCAAACAGCAGCAACTACCTCTAGCAGTCCAAAACTGGCACAGGCACCTCTTGGTAGGTCAAAACTCACAGCAGCAGGGCTCAGTGGACCTGGATGTGATATATGTGTGTCCCTGAGACGCCAGAACCGAAGACCAGCACACACAAACTCTTGGAGATCTCCTGGAAGGAGGGGACACAGCACCCAGCAAAGTCCTTCCCCTTTCCTTGGCATACACAGCAACTGCAGGCCAACCTATCACAGCACACAGCACAGGGACAGTACTTCTCCTCAGTCCCTCCAGCTCTTCTCCTTGGCAAAGGGTACTCTTGAATTCCAGGAATGATCTTAAAGTCTGGGCTCCTCTTCTTTACAGCAACATCCTTTGTTTTATGGTGGCAGAGAATCCCTGTACTCAATCAAAACCAGTTCTGTCCTCTCTGGTGCAGCTTTTTTGGCAGGACGTGGAGACAGCATTGTGGAAGGCAGACCAAGCCCATTCATGTGAAAAGAAATCTCCTCCCTCTACTCTAAATGCAGCCCGCGTCTATTCAGCCTAGCCCTGACTCATCCAGACTCTCTGGAGCCACTGCACATCCACAGCCAGTGTCACTCCAAAGCCAGACAGTCAATACACATTCTAGCACGGGCACACTGGATGGCTAAGCAAGAAAATACCTACTTTCTAAAAGAGGTAATTTCAAACATAGAATGTGAAAATCACCCTCACTAAAAGAGGCATTTTAACATTCTGAGTCCAGATGCACTAAACTTTTGATTCCTACCTTGTTCCCAGGGGTAGTTGTGCTTATAAGATGTTGTAAGCAAACTCCCCGTTCTATCATATGGGAACAGGTAGCCTTGCAAAAGTGAAAACATGAAATTGGCAGTAGTTCACTATCAGGACATGCCCACACATCAGGGCATGTCCTAACTTTCACATACACTGCACCCTGAACACAGGGGTACCTTGGGCCTACCTCAGGGGTGACTAACATATATGAAAAGAGATGGTTAGGGCCTGGCAAGTGGGTGCATTTAGCAAACACAAGGAGGCAATGGATGGAGCGCTGAAACATTTCAGACACTCACCCCCAGTCACATGTGTTCTATCTAGGACCCGATCAATATTGTGCCCTCATGCCCTTATACGGCTATAATCAATTGATATCCCTATAATGGCATAAACGATCAGAGCCATATTTCAGTAACTCGTCTCTGCAGCTCATTACAGTACATGACACAGCAGTAGCCACTTCCTTAGATTCATAGATAACACACCGAGTTCTTTCAACAGCTCAAACCCCCAGCAACCTGGGAAAGCCCCGCTTGCTTTGTTTTGATTAGTAATAGAACTCTTGCAAGCACTGTAAGAACGACCAGTTCTTAGTGACATCTTTATTGACGTCTTATGTCCAAAAACTTACGTCAAACTCGGCACCTTTCAGGTATAAATATACCAACGTTGCCTTAAGCAAACACGGTGGTGGTGAATACTGGAGCAGAACAGCTGTCCCTTGCAGAGAGCCCAGCAGATGCGAGAAGCCCACGGACGCTGCCCCTCCTCCTTGACGCGCTGAGAAAGACGTTGTCTTTTCTCCTGCCGAGAAAATCCAGCTCCGGCGTTTCCAGCCTACCCTTGCGGGTAACTGGAATATCGAGTCCTGAGAGGAGATACCAGACCTCCAACATTCTATTCTAGAGGTACGGTGCTGACTAAACCCTTAGAGAGAATTATTGAAGCAAACCCTTGGCAAAACCAAGTTAAACTTTAACTGCTACTTACTTACTCCCTCCCACGTATTAGGCTTAGGTCAGGTACACCGGGTTAGGCGTAGTTAGAAGCACCAGTTGAGGACGTTAGCCAAATGTATATATGAATGTATATATTTTATTCATTTTAACTATCTTATGGCTAAGAAACCATATCAATGCTTTTACAGTATTATTTCGTAATACTACTTTTACTGTTCGCATTTTTTATATTAACAAGTCTTGCAATTGAGGCAATTAATTTCTCTTGTATGAGAAGGAAGACTGTTCAATAAATAATACCTTTTATTGAAAACACCCGTCTCTCTATTCTCTGCATAACTGGTGAAAGTAAATCTGCACAACTGACTGAGTGAAATAGCTATCTATTGTTTCACACGACTCTAGAGATTGACTCTTATTCTGAGGAACAAAGTTGTCATGTTAATGCGGTTGTTGGAAAACTGAATCCCTTCTTGTCTGAGCCAGGGAAGCTGATCACTTCCTATTCAGTCAAGAAAGTTTCCAGTGACCTCTGAGCTAGCTGGTACAAACCCAATTAAGTCTAACATAGTCAGTAGAGACCTAGAAGACCGCAGTCCTACGTCTACACTGCTGTTTATGTTATTCCTATGCGCAGGGCCTATAGGGAAAATAGGAACTACACTACAGCACATCCCCAGCCAGTGTCACTCCAAAGCCAGACAGTCAATACACATTCCAGCAGAGGCACACTGGATTGCTAAGCAAGAAAATACCTGCTTTCTAAAAGTGGTAATTTCAAACATAGAATGTGAAAATCACCCTCACTAAAAGAGGCATTTTAACATTTCGAGTCCAGATGCACTAAACTTTAGATTCCTACCTTGTTCCCAGGGGTAGTTGTGCTTATAAGATGTTGTAAGCAAACTCCCCGTTCTATCATATGGGAACAGGTAGCCTTGCAAAAGTAAAAAAAATGAAATTGGCAGTAGTTCACTATCAGGACATGCACACACATCAGGGCATGTCCTAACTTTCACATACACTGCACCCTGAACACAGGGGTACCTTGGGTCTACCTCAGGGGTGACTAACATCTATGAAAAGAGATAGTTAGGGCCTGGCAAGTGGGTGCACTTAGCAAACACAAGGAGGCAATGGATGGAGCACTGAAACATTTCAGACACTTACCCCCAGTCACAGATCTGGTTTGAATCCATCATCAATCTTTAGCTCACTTCGCCACCTCAGTTCAGACCCAGCTATATGCAAATCAGTCTTCCCTGAACCAGATAAAAGCATCCTGGGACCGGTTTCTGGTTAACACCCTTCATCAGTCAGACTAACTTGAATCCACTGGGTTCACTTGCCAGGTCGACATGGCAGTTAACAAACCAGGCCCAGGCACTGCGGTGGCAGGCCTGAGACATCTTTTGAGGGCTACTCATGTGGGTGGCACAATCAGCGCTGCAGTCCATCTAGTAGCATATGATTTACCAGGCCTGGCTCACTTAGTGCACTTTACTAGGGACCTACTAGTAAATCAAACAGGCCAATCATGGAGAACCAATCATAATAACAATTTACACAGGGAGCACTTTCACTTTGACACTGATCAGCAGTGGCAAAGTGCTCAAAGCATCTAAGCCAGCAGAAACAAAATCCAGCACAGCATAAAAAATACAGGAGTTAGAGGCAAAAAGTCAGGGGAAACATGCAAAGGATGCCAGGTCTCACAACATTCCATTAAAAAAATCTGGTGTGAAGAGTTCCAATCGCAGTGGAGAAGGCAGCTAGGAGCAGGGAGAGCTTCGCAAATGGTTGTCGATGTAGCACGCAGGGCAAGCCTGCCATCCCAGATACTCACCACTGTAGCACAGTGATCCAGTCGAGCATTGCAGATGGTCATTTCTGGAACTTCATAATGGCAGTCACCATGGGCTGTCCTTGCTGCAGAGCGAAGTGCAGATCTTGTTTAGCCAGTAGTTGCTGGCAGTGCTGTAGTGTGAAGAGTCCAGTTCACCGGAACTTCACTCTGATGGTCATCGTGGGTGGAGGAGTCTCAGTGAGAATGGACCTGTTTGTTGTCGAAAGAGTCCAAAACCTCAGTATTTCTCCTTTTTTGAAGTGGAGTGCACTCTGATGCCAGCCAATGGTAAAGGACATGAGGGGGCCCAACTGGGGGATCAGAGATTCACTCTAGCAGAGGCCAGAAGGGCTCAAGTCAGCCCAGCTGCCGGTCCAGGAAGTTCCACCTGCAGCAGGTCTGCTGGGCAGTTTCTGAAGGCCTTTGGCACTTGTTGTGTCCCTATATCTGAGAAAAGGTCAGCCTACTAACCTTTGGAGCCACGCTGGTTGTCTGGGATGAAAGGAGCAGGTCTAGTTTTCCTTCTCAGACAGCAGGTTAGGCCTCCTGCAGAGGAGAAGTCCTCTGGGGGACAAGGAAGGCCTCAAGCAACAGGTCAGTCCTCTGGTAGCAGCAGGGCAGTCCTTTGGGGGACATGTAGGCCTTAAGCAGCAAGACAATCCTCTGATGAACAAGGCAGCCTTTACGCTTGTAATGTCCACAGGTTCATGAGTGTATTGAAGAGTGGCTCTGGAGGTCCAACATTTATACCAGGTGCCACCCTTTGAAATGGGGTCATTACTTATAGGACCCCAAAATCGGGGTAATGGAAGGTTCTTCCCTACCCCTGTTAAGGCTCTAAGAAGTCTGGGATGACAAAAGACAAGTGTCAGGTTCTTTTGGGTGTGCAGGAGGCAAAGGATTTTGAAATATAAGTGGGGATGTGTACAGGTTCATCTCAACCATCCTGTGCACAGTTAATCCCATTTGTGTCACTAGCTGTAAGGAATACCCAGCCATAAACAGCAGAGTGATTTATCTGGCCAAGGTTACTGACAGAAGGCACAAATATTTACAACAAGAAAATACAAACTTTCTGAAAGTACCATTTTTAGAATTGTGACTTTAAGTCTGACGTTGCCATTGAATATGATTTTAAATTGCAATTCATTTTATTCAAAACCACATGTCTCTATCTGCTCCCAATCAATAGTTATCACTTATTAATGTAATAAAGTATCCCCATGTTAGTCAATGGGAGATATAGGCCTTAAAGTAGCGAAAAATGACTTTAAAATGTTTTCAGTGTCAGGATAGGTAAAACTTAAATCCACATGTTCTATTTTTTTAAAAAAGGCACCCTACCATTATGAGCCTTTATTGCATTACTTAGGGGTTATTTATGTGCATTAAAATGGAAAGTTTAAGCCTGGTAAAGATGTATATTGCCAGATCGAATTGGCAAAACTGGCTGCAGTGGCAGGCCTGACACATGTTTTAAAAGCCTACTTTAGTTTGTGGTGGAAATAGTGCAGCAGGCCTACTAGCAACCTTTAATTTACAGGGCCTGGGTACATGTAGTAACAATTACTACATACTTACAAGTAATTTGAGGGCTATATTTATCTAGTAGCTGTGTCTCACTTGCAACAAGCAATGGGGTACAAGTGCGACACAACTTCTTAGTGTGATTTATCAAGTCAAGCAAGGCCACCTTGCATGGCCCTGAGTGGTGTAATAAATCTGAAGTAACGCACTGTGTTGCGTTACCCTGCCCCAGGAAGGTGTTCCAGGGGTGGTGCATGGGTGTTCCCATGCAACACCCATGAATTTTGATGCATTCCTTGATTTACCATGATTGGTCGACCTGAGAATGTGCCAGAACTGCTACACCTCACTAACTGAGACATAAAGAGAAAAAAATATTGTTATTTCTCCTTGTTTATTCCTCTTTCTATGTGTGCTGCATTCTGAGGTACACATAGAAAGAGGAAAATGCCTCGGGATTGTTTCTGAGCAGGAAGATGCCTTTTCCTGCACAAAGACATTCCTGCTTACAATGCAAGCACCCTTGTACCATGGTGCAAGAGTGCCTGTGTTGCCACTAGGCAGCACATTGTGCACCAGCACTGAGAAAAGACAGAGAAGCTCTGTATAGTGTTAATTGCGGTGCATTCCTGACCTTTCCCTGTCATGCAGCACAGTAATGTGGCTTGCTGTGCTGCATGACTATTTGATAAATATGTCCCTAAATGTTCCAATTAGGTGTAAACCAGTTTTACCATGTTTTGGGGAGAGGGCACAAGCAGTTTAGCACTACCTAGCAGTGGTAAAGTGCACATCGTCCTAAAGCCAACAGAATCAAATTCAGAAAACAAAAGGGGTGAAGGCAAAAGTTTTGGGGGTGACCGTGCAGAGAGGGCAAAGTCCAACATTTTTAATTCAGCTATTTCTTTCTGTGGAACTTGTCTGAAATGTGGTTCTCCTGTACACATATTAGCATGGTTATGGGATGGCCAAGCTCTTCTACTTCCACCCAACTGATAAAGCTATAGCCATCTAACTTCACGGGCCCTTATTTATGAGGCCTTGCGTCAGTTTTGCGCCGCCAGTGCGTCACTTTTTGTGACGCACCAGCGGTGTAAAATATGCGCCTTGTTGCGCCATATTTAAAAAGTGACGCATCTAGGTAGATGCGTCACTTTTTAAACCCCTGCGCCACATTATACCTGCGTCAGGTATAATCTATGCAGAGGGGGCGGTCCCCCGCAAAAAGCCTCGTAATAGTGACGCAGTGAAATCTATGAGATTTCACTGCGTCACTTTTAGGACGCTGTTGCGTCAAAATCTTGCGCCTGCCTCACAGCAGGCGTAAGACTGACGCAAGCCCTTTCACATGAGGCTTTCCCCATGTGAAAGGACGCATTGCTGGAGTTGCGTCACTTTTGTGACACACTCCAGCAATGCGCCACTTTTGCGCTTACAGATACGTCAGAAATACTGACGTATCTGTAACTCCTTGCGACATGATGCGTCATACATTAAATATGACGCTTCATTGGTGTCGCAAGGAGTGCGCAGTGAAAAGTGACGCATCGCTGTTTTCACGCAGCGATGCGTCACTTTTCATAAATAAGGCCCAAGGCCCCTACTGTCATCTATCAAGGACGATTCTTTCTTACTTTACCCCTGATTCTACAATTGTGCTCCAATTCAGCTTCTAAGATGAATCAACTGTAAAGAATGTTATTGGTTTTCCTGACCAGGTATGAATCTTCCTCTTCCATAGGAACCCAAAAGGCACAAATACTGCAATATACAACTGACTTAGTCATTCTGGACCAAACCAAAACAGGGCTGCAACGTGCCCAGCCCACAATCAACAAAAGAAACAAATCGTAAATGAATAAAAAACTAAAATCTTGATATTCTTAAAACATTAAAAAATAGGCTGAAGGAAATTGATGTTTTGGTACAGGGAAACTAAACCATATGCCACTAATCAGTACTTAGGTATCTGGATGTCTGACAGTAACTCGTGAGGATGTAAACTCTCCCACTCACAAACCATGACTTCTGCCCTCACCTTTACCATTTGCGACGTTGATGAAACTTACTTTCGCAGTAAAAGCTACTCGGAGAAATATTCTAGCTAAAGAATGCAGAAGGCACTGGACTATCCGCATATGCATGAATCATATCACTATCGACTTTACACACATAGCCAGGAAACAATAAATCACCTTTTACACTGCTGCACTTGAGCCACCGAAGAGAGTCATAAGCTGCTAAAACCAATTTTCCTAAAAGAGGACTGCAGAGGCAAGGATGCGCTGATTTATCTTCAAAAGACGTCTCAAATCTATCTTGGTTTGCGAAATTTCTAAATCTGATGTTACCAAACTGAATGTACACATGTGATCGTTCAACGCTTTTATCTCTTTTAAACTACTCGTTATACATGTTGCCATTCTATTTTTAGCCCCTCAAAACGCAATATTTTGTATCAATTTTAATTGATTTAACAATAAACGTAGTCCTCTTCAATGCAGCGAGGAACTATACAGATGAAATCAAATATCATTCCTATACGCGGTTGTCTACCCACTTACTTTATGCAGCAGAATTCCAATATTTAAAGTTGAAACGTATTTGATTTTTGCTTTCTCTCACTTAAAACGCCCTATTCGAATGCAAGTTTGTATGAATAATAATTCGCTCAGGATTTTTTCTCTTAACCTTCATTTTACGTGTTCCTGACTGATGGCCTGAATGCTATTGTAACTGGATCAGGAACAGGTTTAGGATCCAATGCTCTTAGTGGTCAGCGCTACGGCTTCAACCATTTAAACATAACTCTAGTCGTCCAGCCATTCTCTACTGCATACTTTCTAATCACCTTCTCTAACAAGTGGTTTATGATACATCGCCAATCACCAGTACTCGGGTGACTTCCAGATTCAAGTAAGTCAGTGACTCACTCGCAGGCAAGGGGATATCTGGGGGGTCCATGGGACCCCCTTGCTCCCTCCAGATGGCTGCCATCAGGGGCGCACTGACAGTGCCCCACCTTTCAGATGGTGCACTCTCAGTGTGCCTCATGAGAGGCCCCTTCTGTAATACCGATAGTGCTGGCTAACATAAAGCACCAGCGCTATCTGCAGGAGGCATTCCCTCATTTGCAGGGGGGCGAGCCTCATGCAAATGAGGGAATCCCTTTACCTGTGCACCTGCAGCATGTTACAGACTCGGGCACAGAAGCAAAGGGATTCCCTCATTTGCATAAGGCAGGTCACCATGGAAATGAGGGAACACCCCCTGCAGATAGCTCTGGTTCTTTATGTGCACCAGCGCTATCGGTAATACATAAGGGGTTGCACAAGCGTCTGCAGCCCCTTCTGTAATACCAAAGTGCACCGGGTGTGCAAAGCTGGCGCAAACACCTGTTGTGCCCGGGGCACTTGATGTAATATGACCCCTGGTTTACCAATCAGACTGTCTTTAACAGACCATGCTAATTCCAGAAAACATTATTAATGTCCTTATCTTCAGCATTATTATCTTAACACGTATTCACCTGGGCATACATTTCTCAAGCTTAATTTATAAGAAATGCCTTTAGAACTACCTTACTCCATTTAAGCCTAAAACCATTTGATGAGGCAACCTCTATATCATTAGTGATATTTTGAGTCAGTGTTTAGAACTTCTCCTTCTGATTCAATAAAAAATATATCGGAATAGGGATCACTTCTGTTCATACAACCTGATATCTCCAAATGTTTCCTCAAGAAAAATTATCAACTTGGCCGACTGATCAAGAAATTCAAAGATCTACTAAGACCTTACATGATCCTACCATGGAGGTTGAGTATCTAATTTTTAGTTAAAACATCATTGTTTTAATGAGAGCACCACTAAATAGAAACATCCTATAAACGAAAACTATTATTAGAGAACACCTAAAAGCTGCTGGGATCCTGATTGGGAGGCCTTACTTCCCTGAATGGGATTCATATTGTGTAAATCTTCATCTCTCAATCTCTCACTCCCTGTTATCAGCCTGCCTTCAACTCTTCTCTCTCATATATTTATTTTATACTTTTTTGGTATTCACCAGCTATTTATCCTTGTGATTGTTTCTCTAGCTCCTTTGTCCATAGTCATTACTTTCTGATTTCAGCTTACAAATGCCTGCTATAGACTACATAGGGAAAAGTTACATTCCCGAATTGGTGGGTAAGAGCCCAGAGGAGTGCTGAATAGTACAATTAAAATTGTTAAAAATGAACATTTGCTTCCCAACAAATGTACTGAACTTGGATATTTGATTATTGTTAGTGCTAATAATTACAAAGTTGTGACTGAATATATAGTGAGAATGAAAAACAAATAGTTGCTTATGAAGTGAGATGCTACATCCTGGGATCCTTTTTCTACAACAATCACAGGCACTGTCAAATATTTGTGGAAAACTGTTTGTGAAAAGTTTATAAGATGTCTGTTTCAATTTCTGTATCAGTTTCTGTCAGAGGTATTGCAAACATAATTGTGCATCATCAGTTTCGGATTTCACCTTTAAGACTGGATGACTAAGACTGGTTGGTAACCACATTGTGAGCATAATATATGATATAATGATGTACTCAATTTCAATTTCAAAAAAGCTTTATTCGATTTCACATGAAAATCATAAAAGCATACATTAAAAGATACTATCACATAGATAAAAAAAGGAAAAAGCTATGCAATCAGAAAAACAAAAGTTTGCACAAATCCTATTAAAAAGTTCGCAGTAAAACAAGTTGCAGGTGTCACCTAGGCTCAGAAATTCATGTTGCAAGAGGCTAGCTAATAGTATGAGCACAGAAAAATGTACAGAAAAATATCAAAACACATTGCTTGGCTAGTAATACCTTAATTGCTAATTCATTTCAGTTACATAGAAGTTCCAAACCTAATTACACGTTTTAAAAAACATGATACTGCCTGTACAATAAAATCATTTTCTAATATCTGTAACTTAAAAAAAGCCTCATGACAAATGCGTATCCCCCCAGGCTTTTAAAATAGGTTTCAAAAAAGCCCCCCTTTGTATCTGATAAAATGTACAAAAAAGGACACAGTGTATGTTTGATTGAAATGAGATATCATCGCAGGGACATATAAGACGTTCCCTGGACCAGTTGTTACATGTAGGAAAAGTAATAAGGCGAAAGAAGGTACCCATACGGAAACGGGTCAATAGCATGCGGAAGTATCAACTTGGCTCAGATAAAAGGTACTTTTGTACCCCTTCACAGAGTGTAATTTGCTGATACACTACCACAGTGCTCCTCCGTTTTTCCCGAGCCCACCTCTTATTAGCTAGGTGGTCCAGTACCAATTTTTTCAAGGTTCTTCTGGGGACAGCTGCCATACGTTCTGGTTTTTGGAAGTATTCCGGGTGCCCAATCTCAGTCAATGTCTTTTTAACGTACATCAACCATTTAATATTGGCCACACCGTCAAGCTTGAGACAATCGATGATTACATCTCTATTAAAAGCTGTCTCTGGAGTCACCCAAACCTTATGCCACAACACCACGGGGGCTATATTAGTTATATCAGAAATAAAGGGTAAGCCCACTTCAATATGTGTGGCAAAGGTGGCTGTTGATCTAGGGACTCCTAATAGATACCGTATAAACTGGTTTTCGGAGCATTGTATCTTTTGCGAGTTTTCAATCCCCCATAAACCTGAGCCATAAGTACCTGTGGAAACGCATTTGGCCTTGTAAATTTGAATGAGATCCCTCACGGGCTGTCCACCAAGTTTCACCGCGAAGTTTCTCAAAGCTCCTATCGCCTTGAAGAAAGCCAAGTTTCTAGCCATCACTGCTGCATGCCAAGTGCCCTTTCTATCAAAGTTTATCCCTAAATAGGAAAACCTGTCTATACATTCAATCCTTTTTCCATCCAAGAAGATGGGACAGGGTAGCCTCTTTGTCCCTGCTCAGCAAGACATGGTATATGTCTTTGTGATATTAACTTTGAGCCACCTATCTCTCATATAGTCTGTAAATTTAAGGACGGGCCTCGGCAAGCCGACCCTAGTCCGAGACACTATAGCCGCATCCTCGGCGTACAAGAATATAGGGACCGGTGTTCCCGAGATGGAAGGGTAGTCATACTGCAATTCTCTAAGGTGTTGCCCGACAGAATTGATATACATGGTGAAGAGAAGGGGCGCAAGTATGCACCCCTGTCTCACTCCCCTCCGAATATATCAAACCTGTCGGAACATTCATCCAACCTACCGTATCTCACCCTGGCTCCTGCACCATTATATAACTCTCTTATAAATATAAGAATTTGAGGATCAATGCCCATGGTGCTTAGGGTTACCCAAAGTTTCTCATGATCTACACAGTCGAAAGCCGAACTGAGATCCACAAATGTCACTAAGATGTTACCCTTCTTGGCATGCGTATATTTAGATATTACTAAGACCAAGTTTAGACCCTGCTCTATTGTTCCCTTGCCAGGTATAAAACCATATTGTAGGTTCGATATCACATTATTTTCATCTGCCCATTCCTGCATCCTATTTAAAATTATCCGACCCACCACCTTCATCAGATCGTCAACGAGCAAGATCGGCCTGTAGCAGGTAGGGTTATTTCTATTGCCCTTTTTAAAAATGGGGACGACAATAGTATCAGGCCAAGAGTGTATAAACCCAAGCTGATTAGCTTTATTTAATACGTTGGTCAATAATGGAGCCCAAAGTTCGTACTCAGCTTTATATACGTCGATTGGGACTCCGTCAGGGCCCAGTGCCTTACTAGAAGGGCTATCCTTAATGGCCTTAGTGACCTCTTGGAGGTCAAAAATTATATTGATTGGGAAAGCTTCTTGCATATTGCTATCATGGCCGGTACCCCTTTCCTCCGTTGTTGGGTTGCCTGATACAGGGGAGATCACTTGCTCATAGAGACCTTAAAAGTGGTTTACCCAAGTATCCCCAGTGATTGCTTGATCTATCACATTTGTCTCCTTGCATTGTAGGAAAGGTGCATTAACCACCTTCCAGAAGGCAGTATTGTCTTAATATTGCGATTCTTTTTGTAAAGCCTGCCAGGCCTTCCTCTTCAATTGGCTTTTCCTAATTTTAATCGCAAGTTGGTAAGACTTTCTGGCTTGCCGTATCAGCACAGGACACTTCGGTGATGTATGTAATGCTTTTTTCAGGATAGTGAAGGCATTAGTGCAGCTGCTATTAAACCAACTGTTAGTTTTACTTGGATCTTGTCTATAAACCCTTGTTAGTGATTTTTTCATCTCTGCTTGAATTTTAATAAACAAATCTATCACAGTTTGTGGTTCCGCATTATATGTAAGGGAAGTTGTAATTTCTTCATACAAATTAGATACTAGGTTATGAAGAAATGCCACTGGCTCCACCTTTTCCCATTTTAAGGTGCAACCATTTCTGGTTGCGAGGACTATTCTAGATGGATATGAAGGGATACCACTCAGGCTCTGTTTGCGGCCTTTGATTTTTAGACCGAGGGAGATGGGGTAATGGTCGCTAAACAGAACTTTAAGTGTTTCCTAGAGGGATACTAACTCAAAATAAACAGAGGAAAGGAGTGAAAAATCGATTGTCGAGTTGCACCCCCTTCCGTGAAAGGTGGGCTGAAACAAAATGGATGGACTGCATAGTTCGTTAGCAAAGGACAAATTAAAATAAAAAACAATGTTATTCAACACATTGCCCAATGTAGATTGGAAAAAGTGAGTAGGGTTATCGTCTTTACTGTCGGCTAAACCACATATGCCGGACAAACCATGGGGACAAATGGTACAATTAAAATCTCCCACCCAAAGCATAACCGTTTTACCGCCCCATTGGTCCTTAAGGGTGGTTACAGTATGCATGAGATTATTAGTCACGGTATCCAAAAAGTTGGAAGGCACATTATTATAAAAGTTCACCAAAATCATACATTTTACCTGTCCCCAGCTAATTGTTAGAATTTGGTAATACTCAGAGGTGATACATTTAAGCACCTTAATCCCCCCACAGTTGAAACATATGTATACATGCCCCCTTTGTTTCTCCTGTGTGAACTCGGTATAGCTGGTGTATTTTAGGTCAAAAACCCCATAATATGTAAGTCAACCACAGACCATGTCTCCTGTAAGCAAATAATGCTGTATTTGGTAACTAGATCTAACCAGGGGGTGTGGGTCACTTTTATCAGATAATCCAGCAACATGCCAAGATAAATGAAGTCCTTCTTCGTCGATTCCCTGCAAGGCCGCTTGTGACTTGCAACGGTCTGTGCTCGAGAGGGGTGGACATTTCTCATTGGAAAGTCAGTCTACCCCATCTAAGCATGGGCGGAAAATCCGTTCCGCTCGCGGATTTTGCGGATTTTTGGTAAATTCGCAATCTGCGAAAGCTCGCAAATTTACCGAAAATCCACAAATTCGCACGCAGCGGATTTTTTTTTCTTGGTGATACAATTTTGCGGCGTGCGGCGTTCACTTATTGTCATTCAGCGTTTGCCGAGTTGTTTTTCTGATACTTTGCGAGTGCTGCGCCATTTTGGATCTTGTTGCGGGATCTCGCGGGAGTTTGGCGACGCATCGCGAGAGTTCGTAATTGCGAACATGTAGGTGCGGCGGGCAGCAACAATCTCGCACTCGCGAAATTACAAAATTTGCAAGTCTGCACAAGAAATCCACTAGCAAGCAGCATAGACCTTCTGAAAATGATGATTTTTATCAGAATAACTCCTCAGGTTGACATTTGCCTGCACTTTTTTAGATTTGAGGCCTCTTGACTTTCTTTGGATCACTTTTGGATTAGAAATCAACTGTCACAAGTAGGTTTGTTTCGGGCATTACAGTTGCTGTTCTGCAGAAAACGAGTTTTGCAAAACTAAAAGCACTCAGCAGGTGCAAAAGTTCACTCATCATTAGTAACCATTCCCTGTAGTACTTCCTGAGGGGCCCCTCCAGAGTTCAGTTGCCTATGTTTGTTTGGGGCATTACAGTTGCTGTTCTGCAGAAAAACAACTTTTGCAAAACTGAAAGCACTCAGCAGGTGCAAAAGTTCAAACTCATCATTAGTAATAGTAACCATTCCCTGTAGTGCTTCCTGACTGGGGCCCCTCCAGAGTTCAGTTGCTAGTTGCAACAATTCTAT
The DNA here is from genome assembly GCF_964263255.1 of Lissotriton vulgaris. NCBI lineage: Eukaryota > Metazoa > Chordata > Amphibia > Caudata > Salamandridae > Lissotriton > Lissotriton vulgaris. The sequence goes on along the minus strand of NC_141694.1, from coordinate 393,181,799 downwards.
GACCCTGCTCTGACCCTCACAGCAGGCTCATAGAATAGCTACAAGTATGCCACAAAGGTCCTGGAAAAAAAAATTGCACTGCAACAGAAAGCAAATTACAGATAAGGAAGCAGGTGACAGACTGGAATTTTAAAACAGTGACACATTAATAAATCAACCCCAAATTAATTCATGTCAGTTGAAGCAGGGCATGTGTGCTTGCTTCCCCCCCCCCATAATCTACAGTGATGATGAACCAGAGGGTGGCATTGATGTACCAGAGGGTGGCATGGGTGAAACAGAGGGTGGCAGTGGTGAAACAGAGGGTGCTGGGAACCTGTGATGATGAACCAGACGTAGAAACAACATAGTCGCGACCGTTGCGAGCCGACAAGTAAGTTCGCAATTGCAAAGTGGTACAAAACCCTCGTGAACTGGCAGATACCCTTGCGAACACAAAAAAAATGCGCAAATTCACGAGAATTCGCAAATTTTGCGGATTGCGAGTTCGCAAAATTCGCCCATGCTTAACCCCATCCATCCCTAATAGTGTGGCAAAACGGTTAGAGGTATGGACAGCAAAGCTAGGATCAGGAGCACTATTTCCCTGTTGATGCAGACTTTCAGTTGGTTGGGAGAAAAGTGACCGGGGATAAAAATAGCTCAGTGCACGTGTTGATATCCCTCCCTCACCCCTCTCTTGGTACCAATCATTTATATATGGTGCTACCCTGCGGTCCCTAAAGTTAACGACAATGATGTATCCATGTATCTCTTTAGGTCTATGGCCTACCAAGCCGAGTCTCCTTACATGCAGGATTATACCATCTAGGCTAGGGGGTAGGGCCTGTTTTTCCTCAACCAGTAAATTACCTTATTTTTGAGCTCTGAATAGCCTTCTCTCTTCCCCGGTGGTAACTCTGGTACGCCAGTTAAAACTATGACGTACGGTGTTGCATCGGGTGGAAGGTCTACCTGATGCTTCCTAGTATTAGTAAATTCCTTCCACGTAGCCTGTGTAACCTGTTAACAGTGCATTTGGTACTGATAGCACCAGAATTTTTTAGACCCTTGGGTTTCACATGTGTCAAAATGGTGGTAGTATTTTGAGTCAAGGGACTAGGCAAAAGCGGCCCTACAACTTTTCCAGATGTGTTTTTACTTGACCTACCAGGGGAAAGTTCCTTTATTAGCGAGGGGTTAGCGGCTATCATTTGCTCAATTGAGCCTAGTTTCTCCCTAATCCTTTTAATCCTCTCAGCCAATAGTAACAAAAGAGATTTAACCAAATGTTCGATGTTGTCCATAAGCCCTTTATTGGTAAGAGGGGAGAGGTGGTCAGACAAGGTATTCTTAGCTCTCGATGTATGACCCTTAATGGGGCCAGGGAGTATTTTAGGAATTTTTGAGCATCTGCCCTTATGTCCATCTCCCCCCGCTTTCTCTTCATAGTAGCGGCTGCTGGTGATTGTTTGTTATGTGTTTGACTCATGGGGATCGGATTTGGTGATAATAATATAATTGGGTCTTCCGTGATATCGTCTAATAAGGGGTCAGCACTTAAATCTTCAATGCCAAACTCCTGGCTAAGCTCTGGGGAGATATCAGCATTTTGTGTCTGCTGGGTGGTACTGTGATCATTTGGGCAAATTTGTATCAGGGTAGTTGCTTGCTGAATAGCTCCCAGGGAAGAACGTTTGTTTTGGAGAAGTTCGGCGGACAATCTACGCTCAGTGACAGCAATCTCGTATTCCAGGACTGAGGTGACCCTAGTTATAAAATTATCCAGAGTCCCATGGACGGTTCCCCCTACCAGGAACTTCCTCCCTTTCCTTACACGTGTCGCCATCTTATGAATGATATACAGGATACAGAAACAGTATATAAAGGTGATGGAAAATAACAATATTATTTGTCCAGTCTTTATGTATGAGGTGTTTCCCTGGGTTAAGCAATAACAATCCTACTTACAAGGTCCAATGTCTTCAGAGAAAGATCAAGAGGGGTGGCCCAGCCCAGCCTTGGCCAGCCCTGGACGGCCACAGACGGCCCGCCCTTTGCCCGGGCTTCGCCCAGCTCGTCCCACGTGCGTCCCGCACTGTGGGGTAATGAAGGCGATTTTATGCACCTGTAGGGGGCGTGGTGGGATGATGTCAGTCTGTCCAGGTGGCTTCTGGTCGCTGTGGTTCACCACAATTCTTTGCACAGGGCCCCCAGCTGCGAGCGTTTCCCGCGTATCGGGAAACGCGAGAAGTAAATCGAGGTTGCCACAGATGCTTGGAGGAGCGTGGTTCTCCACCTATTCGTGACCCCTCTGCTTCTCCACGTAAGTCCACCAAAAGTACACCGGTGAAAATGTTTTCCCGCACGGGGTGAAGAGGGCGATTTTATGCACCTGTAGGGGGCGTGGTGGGATGATGTCAGTCTGCCCAGGTGGCTTCTGGTCGCTGTGGTTCACCACAATTCTTCGCACAGGGCCCCCAGCTGCGAGCGTTTCCCGCGTATCGGGAAACGCGAGAATCAAATCGAGGTTGCCGCAGATGCTTGGAGGAGCGTGGTTCTCCACCTATTCGTGACCCCTCTGCTTCTCCACGTAAGTCCACCAAAAGTACACCAGTGAAAATGTTTTCCCGCATGGCGGGGTGATGAGGGCAATTTTATGCACCTGTAGGGGGCGTGGTGGGATGATGTCAGTATGCCCAGGTGGCTTCTGGTCGCTGTGGTTCATCACAATTCTTCGCACAGGGCCCTCAGCTGCGAGCATTTCCCGCGTAGCGGGAAACGCGAGAAGTAAATCGAGGATACCGCAGATGCTTGGAGGAGCATGGTTCTCCACCTATTCGTGACCCCTCTGCTTCTCCACGTAAGTCCGCCTAAAGTACACCAGTGAAAATGATGTACTCTCAATACGGGACAAACACTAAAACAATTCAGTTTGTTTTAGGAATGTTGCTGGAGGTTTGTAGGCGGGAAGAATCAACAGTAGTATTCAAAGTGTTTAGCAATAAGTTCAGTATTAAATATATATATTCTATCCACAACTTTGTGTTTGTGAGTGACAATTTTGGACTGGATTTATGTTTGTCAGCCTCCACACTGGCCTGCCATGTTAGCAGAGGCTATGACCTCAATGGAAGTCCACTTGTCACATTTAGAGATCTCATTGGGCAAACTGGGATTGCTGTACTTTCGGCAAAGCACACGCCACAGTGGGTCGATTCAATGAACTAACGTTTGCCAACTGGTCACTGCATTTTAAAATGCTTGCTCTACAATTATTTTAATGTTTAAATACAAAACTACCAAATCAGGAATTCGTTCTGAAAAAAGACTTATGATGGCCCTAACAAGGTGCAAGTTTTTATACCTTGCATGGGGGTCATTTATTTGTTTCAAGGTTGGGACCGGCAGACTTTCCCTTGCAGTCTCAAACATGTACAACAAAAATCCCACCCTTAATAGGGATGACATGCTGATGTACATTAACTCATTGATCTTTTGTGGACAGGCCCGGGGTCAAAGGTGTATGTGGGAGACCCCAATTGAGGGTCAATTGTCATTGTGGGGCAACCACGTGTTTGATGGAGTTGGCATATAACTCTTTTTGGTGGATGCCCCATATCTGCCATACTCTAAATGCGACCATTCGTTTTATATACTCCGTATTTTGACTCCTTTGTATTAGTCAATAACATCTGACAGGCTCAGCTTTCATGCCCATTCTTTTTTCTTGGCTTCCTATTCTTAGTCTATTGATTCTATCAAGATAGCAAAGCTGACTTTGCCACATTGTTCCAAAATGTTTGAACTAGGGCAAACTAAAATACTTTCATATATGGCAAAAGATTATGACTCACCCTCCCACATTAACGCTGATACTCAGTGGTGGTTATCACAAAGGTATGCCTTCCCAGTTTTAAATTTTCAGCAGCTTTACACTACATATGCTTCTTTATTAAACCCTCACTGTGGTTCTTAGAACAGAATTATGGCAAGTGACAGCTCAGATAAATGCTGAACCTTCCTATGCGAAAATATGCTATCAATTTTTTCTCCTGTAAAGTACTAATAGGAAAATGTAGTAAGCATTCTGGTATCAAGTGTGACAGGCCTCCAGCATACTAATTGTGAGAAAGTGCCTCTTTTTGAGTGGTAACCCACATTTTATGCTGACAGGTATTGCTGTTTTTTAACTCTACACACAGGTGGCCTGGTGTTTGGGCTCCAATGTATCTTCTTTGGCCGTTAAATGTGATACAATTTGCTAATTTTCAATTGATATGTTTAACTTTACAGGACAATACTGTATGGTCCAGGAAAATACGTCAACAGTATGCAAATTTAAATGTCTCTTGCGGACTGAAGCATGCATGCGCCTTCCACTAGAGTGACAAAGAAAATATGTCTTCAGGCCTACATGTGTAACCTAAAATCTCAAAAATTAAGAATAGCTTTTGAACACACAAAATTAAGAGTTCAAAATGGTTCCAAATTCATCAGGGGTAAGATTAAACAGAACATAACTTTTTAAAAATAATTTTGCCCACAACGATAACATCAATGTCACCATTCCTTGCAAATCAATATCTATTTTTCAAATGTATATAAAGTGGGTGTGTGAAAACACTGTGAGTGAAAACACATAATTCCATCAACAACATCAACAGGTATAAAAAACATGAGTGACTGTAACCTTATTAAGCTTTCCAATAATGCAAAAACACAAATATATTACAAATAGAGACAAAGTGCAACACATTAAAATTGCCTCTTTGTCACCATGTGCAAAAAGCGTAAATAAAAATAAAAAAAATTACCTCAACATCTGCTTAAATATATATTGGAAGTGACCACAAACAACATACATCAATTGCAAATAGTATCCAATTTTGTGATAGAAAAACACTGTGTTTGATAAAACGAGATTGAAATAATAAATTGTGAGTGAACAACCACACAATAAAAAGTGTATCCCCATATAAGGAAAACAAATCCTATCTTTTATGTGTCTATTGACATCTGAAAATCACACAAAAAATACACTTAAGCCACATATCCATAGTAAAAATGCTAAGCACACCTTCAAACCATCTGCTACCATATATGTCACAATGTCATAAAACTCAAAGCTATCAAGCAACTAAAGGTGCACTAGAAAAACTTTCCTCATTAGTTAGCATGTATCACTACAAGATTCTACTACATCACTATCTAACTTAAAACAGAAAATGTGAATATTTACAAATTATGAAAATTTGTTCTGTTGGAATTTCCATCCCTGAAATAATTTGTCTACCTGGTGGAAAGGGTAGGTCTTTGTGTTCCTTTGGAAGTGTACGCAAACATGGAAACAGAGGACGATCAAGAAATAGATAAAAATATTTGTCATAATTAAATGATCCCTCATTGTACCAATTTTTCAAATTACCATTAATTGATTTAGTCAATTAAAAAAAAAAGGTTGGTGCTCAATCTCTGAATACACAAGGAGTCATTCAGTTGTTCATAGCATTTGGCATTTTTATCTTCCTGTAGTTGTTTCAGGTCAATGTATTCTCCTAAAGTTACATTATCTCTACCCAATCTAGAACAATTGTTTGTTTTTCTAACCCAATTATCCAGAACTGTGCAAATAGCCTTATATAAAAAGCTTCAAATTGTTACTTCTCTTTAGTTGTGGTGTCCATCTAGATTTTAGTTTAAACCCACTGTCAATGCAAAAATAATACAAAGATCTATATCATTATGTATCTTAGCAATGGTAATTGGATCTTCTTCATATTTCGAAATGAACAAAAGTGTAGCAGTGCCATAAATATTTTGAGTTGTGAAATCATGGCTAATTGTTTCAGTTACATATGTTTTATTTGTAATCAGGCTGATGCATTCATTATAAGGCAGTGATTCATCTTTAGTTATACTTCATATAATGCAGACAAGATGGCACCCGAGTAGAAAGCTATTGCACAACATGCTGCTCCATTTCGGGAGCACACCCCAGCTAAATAGGTTATGCTTTTACTTAATTTGTTTAATATTAGAAGTGACTGATTTTGTGTTATATGCGTGTATTTGTTGGATTTTTTGTTTGAAATTAGATGTTGCTGCAGTATAATTTTGTAGTTATACAAGCTGCCTGATATCGAACGTTTTCCCTAGTGTAGCAAGATTTTGGAGCACCTTTTAATGTTTCTTAGCTTAAGAATTTTTGATAATGAGTTGTATGTGGCTGCAGTTGGTTTGAAGGTGTGTTATGTATTTTTACTATGAATCCCTGGCTTAATCAGTTAATATTTTATGTAATTTTTTTTATGTCAATGTACACATAAAAGATAGGATTTTTGTTTGCCTATATGGGAATGTACTTTATATTGGGTAAGTGTGAACTCACGTTTGATTAATTCTATCTTTTATTGGACATGTACAGATGAGATATTTTTGTTAAATTCTGTCTTATGTTGTTTTTCTAGTTTGAAATTCGATACTGTTTGTAATTGAGGTATGTTGTTTGTAGTCACTTTCAGTATGTATGTAGGCAACTGCCGGGGCAATATTTTCTTTTTTTTTCCTTTTTTGTACTTGGTGATCGAGAGGTAATTTTAAGGTGTCACACGCTATTATCATTGTAATAATTCTGTGTTTTTGTATTAGTGGATTGTTTAGTAAGGTTACATTCACACATTCATTGTATACTTGTTGATGGGATTATGGGTTCCCAAACACAGGGGCTCATTAGGATGGCGGGCGGATTGCCCCGCCAGGCCGGCGGTTGCCATCACTGGCCTGGCTGAGGCGATCCACCCGCCATCCGTCCCGGAATGACCCCCGCCATATTAGTATGGCTACGGGGTCCGCGGTGGGCGGAAAGACCGCCCGCTGCTTTTCCGCCCGGCCGGGGGGTGTGGGGGGTGCACATGAGGGGTACCTATGGTACCCCCAGCAGAACCATGCACAGCATGGTAGGCACCGTGCAGTGCCTGCCATGCTGATTATGGAAGTGCCCTGCATGCCTTCTGCGATTGTGGTGGGCGGTGCTGAGTGCACCACCCACCACAATGGTAGGAGTGCAGGATGCGCCCGCCACTGTGGTGGGCGCATCCTAATGCCAGTAACGAGACTCCTGCCCTTAAGGAGGGTGGTCCCTGGTACTGTGAGGATGGCGGGCGGGCAAAGTCCTAATGGGGGGCCCCAGTGTTTTCACACCACCACTATAAAAATGTGTAAAATAAGTTGTTGTTTTGCAAAGAATGGTAACATTGGTTTGATTGTTGCTGGTAATATTATTGAAAAAAAATGTTGTTCTGTTTTCTCTAAGCCCTCATAATGTCATAGGCGACACAAAAATTTGACAAAATAAGTGTAGGCTAAAGGCTTGAAATTCTAAGATCAAATTAAAGGATGGAATTTTGAAATATATTGGACTCTTAATTTTTTGTTCTCAATTGCCTTTCTTTTCTTAACTTTTGAGCTTGTAGCGTTCTTAAAGGTTGCTTGGTGGTTACCATTCCCTTTAGAGCACCTTGGAATTAACAGATTTTGGCAGCTTAATGTATTAATCAATTGTTAGTGTGTGCTGCCAGCAATACCCAGCAATCTTGAGAGTTGCTTCCTGTGTAGTCTGACACCTGCATCATTCAAAATAACCCTTTTTGACAGAAAATACGCTCACTTTAATATATTCCCTTAGTAGGACTTTAAGCCCCTTAGAGGGGGTGCCTAATATGTGAAAGTGGTAAATACAAGAATTTATTGTTGCCATTTACCAACAGTGACTAGTTCTCAACAGCTATTTTTGTTGTAAAGGGCTGTTTTTGCCCTATCACATAAACTAAAGTTCAGAATAAAACTTTGAATCTACTGACTTTGGATTTGAATAACCTATAGAGAAGATTAAACCACCATTTGTTAATATTTATTTCGAATCCAAATCATTGGTGAAGTTGGAGTTGTAGTAAATATTTAAGATTAGTGACTTTTAAAAAGTTACACTTTTTCCTGTTTGAGCATCGAGTGGCTAATTAGCATTAGCCTGTCAGAAGATGGCCCTACCAGTACTTCCACTTGATGAGGTGTGAAAACAGCTCTCAGAGAAGAAACAATACTTAAGGCCTTTTCAGAGGAAGGCTTGCATGTGAGGCATGTGACAGATATCTTCAAGGAAAGGCATCTGCGAAGGATTTAAGAACCTCATTACTTGAAGGGGACCAAGGCAAGGCTGTTCCATTCACAGTTAAGTGTGAAAGGAGACTTGGGAAAGAAAAAGAAAGAAAAAACATCTGTTCGTATTGCCCTCTGTAGTCTGGCATGCAAGCTCCTCTAAGGGGATGAAAGATTGCGCTGTACTGGAATTCCTCAAAATAGAATTTGTGGTAATTTAAACAGGATTTGCTGTGAAAATAGAAATTGCTTATTCTAGGAATGTATTTTATCATTGGTTAGGGAGCATCCAAGTGTCATTCTCACCCACTGGCTGGTAAAATCTACAAAGCTGACATCTCACCTCATAAGAACAATCTCTCTGGACCTGAGAAGGAAAGAAGAGGATTGGTCCTGCAGCTAAAGAGGTGTGAGGAGAACAAAAGGTCTGGTATTTCTCCAACTTGTACCCAGGACTAAGATGTTGGCTTCTGTGTAGTTACAGTGGCACAATCAGCTGCAACTAGAACTAAGCTGGACCCTGCTCTTAGCCTCTGCTGGACTGATTCCTGGCCCTTAATTCCTGTCCCTGATCTCCTGGGAGTCACAAAAGTACCAAGCTGGAGCTACACTAGAAACTATGAAGATTGGGAATTAAAATAGGATTTCCGGAACACCAACAGGATCTCTCAGTTAAGGTGTTCAACTTCCAAGTGCCTTTAACAGACACATTTAGGCTTGCCTCATTGAATGATTTTGAGCTCCAGTATAAAGAGTAAGGGATTATTGTACAAAGCATTTTGATTTGTAATGCAGTATGACTTAGTATTCTATGCATGGGTTTATTTCTTTTTGTATTTTATATATATATACATATATAGAAAAAAAATACATATATATATATATATATATATATTTAACACACAAAGGAATGGCGTGCTCGAGCCTCTTCAACGGCGGGCTCACGACGGGGTTTGCCAGCCCCTATGATTAAACACTCTCCTGGTTCAAATTCTTTTGGAAAAAACTAGAGTCGGAGCCCAAATGCAGAACCGTGTTGTCAGAGTTTATTTGACAGACACAAACACCCAACGCGTTTTGAGATCAGCCGATCTCTTGCTCACGGGTGGAGCTTTGTTGGTACCATCGTTCATTTAAAGAAACATGCAATATTTTTTCATCATGTGATCATAGACATAGAAGAATTTGTGAAAACAAAGGTGGGGCACAACATTAAAGGGAATTCAAGTGAAAACGAATTAATTTACAACAGTGGAGCAATGTTATTAGCAAATAAAGTTACATTGTATGGCAGATAATTAAAGCAGCAAAATTAAAGCACTGGCCAACCAAACCTAATGAATAGTCATGTGGTCAATAAATGGTAAATCTCCACTGAGAAATTCCCTTTGGCAGATTTGGCTGTTTGTGTCACAGCCTTACATTAAAGAATCGGTCTGTTAGACAAATATACAGCCCCAGTAGGCATATGCTGCCGAGTTCTGAAACCGCCAGTTGTAGTGCCTTATCCAATCACGCCCAAGTGGGCAAAATTTACAATTGCGTCCACATTCCTGAAAGGAAAGAAAAAAGCCCATTGCTACATGTAACACGTATTTCCATACAGATCACAGTTAAAATCAAGATAAAATTGTTACATCAAACTTAAGTTACCCAAGGCAGCAGCATTCTCAGACCCAAATCTGTTAACTCGACACTCAGTTTTGGAGGTGAATTGCTAGTTACTCCCCCAAATTGTGCCCTGTGGGTTGCATTGTGTTGTACATGATAATGTACTTGGATTCTAATTTCCTCAGCTCCAACCATCTGTTACCACCCCTCACATTGCTGTCAACGCTATCAAGAACACAGAATTTCATTAGGTTTGGATTTCTGTTGTGTTCCTCGGCAAAATGCCTAGCTACAGGATATTGCTGGTTGACATTCCTGATTGCTCTCTGATGCTCCAGAATTCTGAGCTTTGCCTGCTTGGTAGTACACCCTATATAAAATCTGTTGCAGGGACATTGCAGTGCATGGATAGCATATTCTGTGGTGCAACTAAGGTGTTTGGTGATTCTGTGTGGACACCGGTCTGTAGACAATTGTATAGTCTTACAGTTGTTACTATACCTACAGGCTTTGCACCTACGGCACAGATAGAAACCTTGTATATCGTCAGTTCTCAGGTTTTCTTTTAGTAACGTAGGGCTGAGCGCATCCTTCAATGATCTGGCTTTTTTAAAAGTCAAAGAAGGAACATCATGTCTTTGTCCAGCTTAAGTGTGTCCCAATACTTGGATAAGCTTTTACGTAATTTCCAAGATTGGCTACTGTACGTGGTGATGAAACGTATCTTTTCATCATGTACACGTTGTTTTGGGATTAAGAGCTCATCCCTGTCCATATTATTATTAGGCTAGAGCCTGTTGAATTATTTTGTGGCTGTAGCCCCTTTCTGAGAACCGCTTTACCATTACCTTACTTTCAACGGAAAAGCTCTCAGCAGAACTGCAGTTTCTCTTAGCTCTGATCAATTCCCCCATTGGTATGCTCCGAATTAGACTGGGAGGGTGGCAACTGCCTGCATGGAGAAGACTATTTCCTGCGGTACTCTTTCGAAATAAGGAACTAGTTAGCTTCCCTTCAACGATTTTAAGGCTAATATCTAGGAATTCTAGCCTGTCTTTGCTGCTAACACTGGTAAATTTAAGGTTCAAAGAATTTTGGTTCAGGATAGACTCAAATTCCTGTAGTTGGTCATGGGAGCCGCTCCAAACACAGAAGATGTCGTCAATATAACGTTTCCAGAGGGTGACATGGGTACTGAAGAGGGAGATGTTATTCACCACCAGCTCCTCCCACCAGCCTAGATACAGACATGCCAGGCTGGGGGCAAAGCAAGTACCCATCGCCACCCACCTGATCTGTTTATACAAAAGTTTGTCGAAGATGAAGAAATTGTTAGTTAGGCATTCCCACATCATGTCAAGGAGCATGTTTGTATGTGACAAGTGAGAGACAGATCTATCTTTCAGGTAGTATTTACATGCATCCACCCCTAGTTCTTGTGGGATGCTTGTATACAAGCTGGTGACATCGAAGCTCACCAGCCAGTATTCCGGGCTCCATATCACGTCCTTTATAATTCTTAGGAAATCAGATGAGTTCCTCACGTATGAGGGCAAATTAGTCACAAAGGGCTGTAGGAAGTGGTCTATGTATCTAGAACTATTTTCATACAAACTCCCTATCGATGAGACAATAGGTCTACCCGGTGGTGTCTGAAGGCTTTTGTGCAATTTGGGCAGTAGGTACAGTGCAGATAGTTTGGGATATTTGACATAGAGATAATTAAACTCATCGTCCTTTATCAAACCCCTTGCTTTCCAATCTCTCAGTTTGTCTCCATATGCACATTTTGCCACATTGTACTCTTCCTTAGTTGCTTTGACATAGTTATTAGCATCAGACAATTGTATGCGACCTTCTTCTAGATACATATCAAGTGGCCAGACCACCACATTCCCACCTTTGTCACTGTTCCTAATGACCACATCCGCCCAACCCTCCATCTCCTTTAAAGCCAGAAACTGTTGTTTACTAAGATTCCAATTTACTTTGGGCTTCATTCTGTCCATCTTTCTCATCTCTTGTATCATGCCTTGTTCAAAGCTATCGATATAGCTATTTGTGATTTTTGGTACAAAAATAGATTTGGGTCTAAACCCACTCTTGCTGCTCATTTCGACTGAGAACTCAGTGTCCACTAAGTTGAATAATGCATCATCGCATACATTGTCACAACCAGCTAATATATGTACAGATTGCAAAAGTTCAGCATCATTCACACTTAGTGCACTGGGTTTATCAACCTTTAAGTCTTTTTCAGCCGCGGTTTAGTCGCAAACCATTTTATTAACTTAAGTTTGCGTGTGAAGCAAAACAAATCAATACGGGCATTAGTAAAGTTAAATGTCGATGTAGGACAGAATGAAAGCCCTTTAGATAAAACCTCAAGTTGTATAGAAGTTAAAGTACGTTTAGAAAGGTTTACCACAGTTCTGGGATTTACTTATTCGCCGCTTTGCCTCTGGTTACGACGCCCACCGGACTTTGTGCTGCCTCTGATGATTTGTTGCCTCTTCTGTATCCGCCTCTGACGCCTCTTCCACGCCCTTTTGATGGGGTGCCTACTTGGCGACCCTTTGCCATTAGGGCTACTCCTTTAAAATTAGATCTTTTGCCGGGATTGCTTCGGCTGGCTCAGAAATATCGCTCTCAACCAATTCATTATCATCATCCAAGTTTGCGGGTTACCCCTGGATTGTTTCCGTTAGGTTATGCACCTTCTTCTTTGTTGCAGGCGTTGCATGTACTTTGTTTTTCTTGGCAGCATCCCTAATGACGTCGTATCTTTTAGCAAAGGTCAGGATTTGGCCTTTACTGTAGTCAATTTCGTCGCGGTGAAATTTCCGCTGCTTTTTTTCTTCTATTTCCTCCTCTATTTTTTCCAGGCGTTTATCCATCTTATCCATTTCCGTGGTAAATTCATTCTCTGTGTATTTGGCCTTCAGTTTCATGATGAAGGCTTCACCTTCTGTGTTTAGCTGTGCGCACTCTTTCTCTGCGTTCTTGATTAACATTTTCAGCATGTTGAGTGAACAGGTATGGTTGTTATCCATCCATTCACTGATAAGTTCAGGATCGGGGTTCTGGAATGTAGGAATGACAAAAATCCTTAAACCTCGCGGTATCCTATTACATTCAAGATATTTGGTGAGGGCAGCCGCCTCCCACCAACGCGACTGCTCACGTTTAAGGTTTTTCCACAATGCATCCCAAAGTGTCTTGAGTTCATCAATTTGCTTAACAGGGGGTCTCATTTCTTCTCCACCGCTGGCCTCTGTGGGTGTGAAGAGCTTCGCTGCTGCCTCTAATCTCCTATTGTTTCTGGATTCCGTCATAATTCCTGACACAGCCAACCAGCCGGTATATAGCCGTGTACACCGTTTCTTTCCGTATTGCGCTGTTGTTGAAAATACACTGCAAACCCAAAGTAAGGGCGGAAATCGCACTCAAAAGTTAGTAACACAATGCTCCAGCGTGTTGGTTCAATAGCCGGAAACACTGTTGCAGGAATGCGGGGCTTCGATACACTTTCTAAAGCCCGTTCGGTCAAATGAACAGTTCCGATGCCTGGATACACTGTTGCCCGCATCCGCGGCTTCGATACAAATTCCAAAGCCTTATTCGTTCAGATGATTCATTCCGAAGGCTGGATACACTGTTGCAAACATTACGTGGCTTTCTTTCAGTTCAAAGTCACGATTGTTCCAGCGATTACGCGGCTTCCTTTCAGTTCAAAACCAACTTGTTGCAGCGATTCCCCAATTGCAGCTGAGTTTCAAACAGGCGGGCAGGAGCAATTACTTGTTATTTAACACACAAAGGAATTGGCTTGCTCGAGCCTCTTCAACGGCAGGCTCACGACGGGGTTCGCCAGCTCCTATGACTAAACACACTCCAGGTTCAAATTCTTTTGGAAAAAACCAGAGTCGGAGCCCAAATGCAGAACGGTGTTCATGCTCGGTGGGGCGGTGGGGGTGGTCCTAGAAAAGAGTCTCACTAGAGCACAAGAAAGCTTTCCCCAGAAGCTTTATTTTCGGTAAAACAGTCCTTCCTGTCAGAACTCATTTAGAGCTGTCCAATGACTGGCGTGCGATAGCGCTTACAAGGAAGGTGTAGTCCAATTAAGCGCTCCTTGGCTGCATTCCCTTTGAAAAAGAGGTTAACTTGAAACGCGTCAGGGCTGTGGTCAGATGCCTTGAATCACTGACAGGAAGGACTGTTTTACCGAAAATAAAGCTTCTGGGGAAAGCTTTCTTGTGCTCGAGTGAGACTCATTTCTAGGACCACCCCCACCGAGCATGATATATATATATATTTATATATATATAAATATATATATATATATATATATATATATATATATGTATATATATATATATATATATATATATATATATATATATATATATATATATATATATATATATATATATATATATATATATTCACTGAAAAAACCATAGGTTTCACACATGTTATAGTTGCCTGGACATTTCACTCATACAAAACCATTGAAATCCCCCCGTTATAGTTAGTTCAGCTAACTATAACTTGTGCGCCCGCAATGCACTGCTGATGACGTCACATATTACATCACTCATGACATGGTCAGTGACATCACTCATGACATCACTATGTTTTTTTCAGTGAATTTCTAAGGTTTTTTACATGCTTATTCCTAACTATAACGTGGCTGAAACCTATGTTTTTTTCAATGAATTTCATAGGTTTTGTAAATGAAATTTTTTAAATGTATTAATTGTTATATTTTTATACTATTTTACTACATTGTTTTAAAGTATTTATTTTTAGATGTTTTATTTTTTAAATTACATTACATATTTTTTATATATATTGAAAAAAAATGTTTTAAAAAATATTGAAATTGTAATATTTGTTTTTTTATTTTATATTTTTAGACTTATATATGTTTTATATAGCAGGCAATGATGTCCTATGGAAGGAAATTCAAGTTGTTGGTAAGTTCAGTTAAATTTACTTTTCAGGAATAGTAGTGAGCCGAAAGATGCAGCACTGAGGTCTGTCCAGATAACAGGTGAGTAAATCGGATTTCATAGTTCAGAGAGTGCCTTTTTCAACTGATGTAGCCGAAGGCAGAAGAGCTAAATGGCTATTGGAACATTCCACCAACTATGGGTAAACTGTTCTAAACTAAAAATGGAGAAGCATAACAATAAACTTTGGAATATGGATCAGAAGGCCTGTACCAGCCAATATAAGCCGGAAGCTAAACTATTGTCCACAATGGATCTCTAAACATTCCAGTGCTCTGACAAGATATATATTTTTGACTAAATAGCAAACATGAGTAAAACAATATTCATTATTAAATAACTGTGGTACATTTTTCATGGGCTTTGCCATCTCTGCACGGTCGCCATCAAATCATATTCTTTACTCTCCTGTTTTCTGAACACATTTGTGTTGGATTTTAGGACTCTGTGCACCTTACCACTGCTAATCAGTGCTAAAGTGCTTGTGTAGCAGCATTCAGCCCCCCACACCCACCAACCACACTCACAACCTGGGCATCATCCTGGACTCGTCACTCTCTATAAACCACCAAATCAACACTATATCGTCTTCCTGTTTCTTCACTCTCCACCTTCTCTGAAACATTTTCAAATGGATCCCTACGGAGTCCAAGAGAATGGTCACCCAGATGCTTGTCAGCAGCAAGCTTGACCACAGCAATGCACCATACGCAGGCATAACCCAAAAACTACAAAAGAAATTGAAAAGCATTCAGGAAACCTCCAAGACATCCCCTGCCAAAACCACATCACTGGTCACCTGAGAGATCTTCACTGGCTTCTGATCAGCAAAAGAATCACCTTTAAGCTCCTCACACACACCTAGAAAGTCCTCCACAACACTGGTCCTGAATACCTCAACCTCAACCATTGCCTCTCCTTCTACACACAGACCAGACATCTCTGCTCCGCCCATTTGGCCCTGGTCACTATCCCACGGATCTGCATAACCTTACTTGGAGGAAAATCCTTCTCCTACCTCGCTACAAGGACCTGGAGCTCCCTACCTCTGCATCTGAGGCACTCACTGTCACTGCCTCAATTCAGGAAGGACCTCAAGACCTCGATCTTTGACTGAACTGCAGAACCCCCCCCCACCCTTAGGGTTGATAAGGTGCGCTCTACAAGAACCCGGGCTGATTGCTCTCTCCTCTATACATGGTAGCATTGGCATACCAAAATGGCACATTTAAATTGCTTGCAAGTCCATAGTAAAGTGGTACTACATGTTCCCAGGTCTGGTAAACTAAATGCTATTAGTGATCCTGAAGCATTTTTTGTGCCACCTACTTAAACAGCATCTTTAAACATGTCTCAGGTCTGCCATCAAAGCCTATGTGTGCAGTTTTTTAAACAGCCAATTCCTTCTAGCAAAATAAAATTTTTGCCAGGCCTAAACCTTCCTTTATATACATGTAGGTCACTCCTGAGTTAGCCCTAAACAGCCCAGATGGCAGAGTTCAGTGTATGTAACATAAAAAGCACAATATGTAGTTTTAACATTTACATGTTCTGCTAGTAAAACACTCTTAAATTCGTTTTTCACTACATCAAGGACAACCACCCCCATGGGATTACATTAGGTTAAACTATTACATTAAATATAGCCTCATAGCTCACTGCCGTGAGCTATACCGTTTGTTCAAGCCCTGAACCTTAGTTAGGGGCCTAAACCGTGGGTTCTTGCTTCGCAGTCTGCATCCCATCTGAACCTTTGCTGTGTGATGCACACTCAACGCGGATCTCCCAATACTCCTTGATCCACATTTAATGTACTTTGATACCTGTATCCAGCCTGCACTGCATCGCGGTCAGACTGTACTTGTGACTTTGTCTCAGTCAGCCTGACAAGATCAACATACTTCGCGCTTTGTGATTTTGGTGTTCAATAATTCATCTAAATTGGTGTGGGATTTCTTCTGGTGTTGTGTTTTCACTTTATTACTTTTTGAAGTGCTGTAAAAAATACTTATTTTTATAATTGTCTCTAAGCTAAGTTGACTGCTTCGTGCTCAGTTTTATTTGGACTACTGGAATTTTTAGAATAGTATTTTTGCCATGAATTCCAAAGTCAATAAAAAATGATTTTTAACAAACACTTGTACTTTGCACTGTAGCAGTTGACAGTTTTCTTTGGTTGTTTGGATACTTTAGGTTTTAGATAATATATTGTTCTATTCTAATTTGTAGCAAGCTTTCTTCTTTTGAATAACTATTTATATTAATTTATAGAGGGTAGGATGGCTTCAGGCTAAAGTGTTTATGAAGGCGTGTGTCATCCTTCCACTGTGCTGTTTGTTTTGGCTACTGTTGCCATGGTGTTGTCATATGTGTTTCACCATCAGCATCTGTGGCCAGACAAGTCAGGTCCGAATATCTAAGTATCTTTAAACAGTCTAATATTCAACTTAGTTTGTGTTTGAGCATTTAGTAGTAGGGAGCGTCTGTGAGGAGGTTGCTGTTTCTGTAAATGGAACATATGCTAGTTCAATTAACTTTTGTATCTCATATTTGTTGTTGTGCATTTGTTACATATACTACACTCGTCACCTGATTTATATGTTGCCTGAGAGAGTACTCTAATGCAACTGCAATGGAGTACCCCTTTCCTCCAACCTCAAGGTCTTCCTGCCCCATTTAGAGTCAGGTAGACTTTCAGTGAGTAGAGAGTACTCTGTTTCCTCCACCTATATACATATCAGGTGGCCCAGTAAGGGCAGTTGAAGGATTGGTAATGTGTCCCTCTGGCTGATTTAGAGAAGGCGGACAGATGGCCAATGTTCACTGGCTCTCTCAGCCATGAAAAACGTGGCAGTGAAAACTTTTAAATAACTTTTAAATAACGTCCACATCATGGGAGAATTGTTCCATGGCAAGAGGGTCATTGTTTATTTGATTTTCAAAAATGAAATCTCACTTTGGGATTTTCTTCGTGAAAATAAAAGGCAAATTATAAGTTTGATACATGGCTCTGTCAAAAGCCATAATTGAAATACATTTCCAAGAAACTCTGTGACTGGGGTTCCTGGAAATGCAAGAGATTTTCACAGGGGTAAAGGACATCTTTAAATGTAGCAGCCGAGAACCCTCGCCATGATGGGAGTAAAATACTCGGTCATGGCAACAATAATTTCGCCATCCATGAAGATCAGCCCCTTAGGGCCTGATTGCGAGTTTGGCGGACAGGTTAGTCCATCACAAACATGACGGATATCCTGTCCACCATATTACAAGTTTAATTATATTTAGTGGAATATAATGGAACTCATAATTCGGTGGACGGGTATGCTTCACATTTGTGATGGAGTAACCAGTCCACCAAATTTCTAATCAGGCCCTATGTGTTAATGTTTGGAAGTGTCTCTAAATACTCAGGTAGAGATATTGTTACATGACTGTATAAATGTATGGGGGCATGTTTTAACTAGAACTAAGAATTGCTTGTTCAAAATTAATAATGCTTTTTTGGGGATGGAAATATTTAATTTTGGATTTTATTTGGAATAGTGTTTATACCACTTTATTAAGCAGAAGTGTTTACAATAAAGGTATGTTATTGTCATGGTACTCATATTGTATGGTGTTAATTTGTGTGAATGGTGGAGGGAATGATTCTAATGTGTCATCCATCAATCAATGTTTTACTTTATATCAATCTTCACAGGTTGTTTTCTGTTACATAATCTATAATTTTTCTGTTTTTTGTCGAAGTACAAAATATAGATGTAAAAAATATCGACTTTATCAATATATATAACCTAAACAAAATATATGAAAAAATATTAATATTTTTAACAAAATGAATTATATGTAATATATATTTTAACTAAATATGACAAATAAACTTAATTAAAAAGCAATACAAATGCACAAACATGTGTACATATACATATATTTACTTACATATATTTTATTAACTATTATCCTTATTTAATTTATACATTTTTAAATTATATAAAAATAAAATATACACATATATCAATAATTTAAAATAAAATAAAACATCCTAGTTTTAATGAACACATTAAACTATTAAAACAATAAAAACATACATTTTACAACACGATAATTACAATAGCGGGGAAAATGTTGGATAGCAGAGGGGTTAAAATTACTATCTCAACTCCAGTGAGTGCAAAAGCAGGGAAAGTGTTGGATAGAGGAAGGGTAAAAATCACTATTCTCACTTCAGTGAGTGCAACAGTAGGGAAGTGTTGGATAGTGGAGGGGTAAAAATTACTGTTCCCACTCCAGTGAGTGCAACAGTAGGGAAAGTTTTGGATAGTGGAAGGGAAAAATTACTATTGCCACTCCAGTGAGTGCAACAGTAGGGAAAGTGCTGGATACCACACCAATATTTTTTTTTCATATTTTTATTAAATAACATTTCCATTATTAACATAGATAATATTTAAATTAAAATATAATATTATTAAAAAAATAACAAAAATTCATTAATTGCGCATTGTTTAACACTATAATTTCCAGAACACACACCTAAAATTAATTATACAATTACAATTAATAATTACTAATTCATTAATAAGAAATTAATTAACACATATTTAATAATTCATCAATAAAAAATAAATTACTTCCCACCATTTACACCTATAACTACAACCACTCCTAAAATTAATTAAACAATTACCATGATTAATAATTAATTAATTTAAAATATTAATAACTAATTATCAAACAATAAATTAATGTACACTTTACCTCAATAACATCACAGCTATAGAATTATGAATAAATATAAATTACTAAATGCATTTCATATAATTGGATTACTTCCCAACCCGCTACAGAACTAAAAACACAAAATTCAATTTAAATTTTATTATTAACTACTATAAATGTTAAATAAAATCTATAAAATTAAATGACTTCCCACCCTATTCCCCTATAAACCCACAGCCTGCTGCGGAACTAAAAGCGCAACATTGTATTTAAAACAAAAAATGTTACCTACGAAAATGTTAACACATATACTAACATTACAAACAATTCTCATACAAAATACTAAATTACATAACATTAATAATAATTCAATATTTTTAACAACTATATTTTTGCAATCAATATTACTTACCTAACAATTGATATTCTTAACCACGATATTTTTAACATCGATATTTCTATCCCACGATATTTTTACGTCGATATTTCTGTACATCGATATTTATACTTTGATATTCTAACTCTGTACCTTGCTTGCAGTTTTTTAGGCACAGCACCGGTTTAAGTTTTAGATTTTCTGGATTTGTGGAAAAAGTCTTTTCAGCATTGGGTTACCTGGGATTTGTCCTATAGTATAATCAGCACCTTTTGGTGTTATATTTTTCTAATGGTTAATGTAGGTTCTTGGGAACTAATGCTTGCTCTTTTACGGTTCAAGTAAAACTTTTCTAACGTCTACTTCTGTCACATTTAGTGCGCTACTAGTTCTCTGGCATTCAGAGCTACATTGTTACTAGTCATAGCTCCCTAGATAGTATGCATTTGAATAATGCTTTGTGCATTTTCCAGTGCGTATTTTCTATGCTTGTACTTTGTTGACTGTAAATATGTCCCACGTAAGACAATAGCATGTTTCCTTTTTGAGATACAATATCATTTTCTGCCAATATATGTGTGAATTTTAAAGTCATATATTTTTAAATGTTTGTAGTGGTTTGCAATGACATTTTTAATTAGCATTAATATTTGTAGGTCTATTATATTTTTTACATTTTATACATATGGATTTGGTGTTGCTTTTTTTAACAGATGTCTGTTAAGGTCTTCACATATTTTTGCAAGTTAAGGGACAGGTGCTTGATGTTTGTTGAAATTCCATGTTCACAACCTAGGGGCTCCCAGGGAAAATGGGACCACCCGCAATGCATATGGCGTCCCGCATTTGCAATTAGGATGTGCCTGCCACACTGGCGGGTGCATTCCGCATTTTTTGTATTGCGGCGGGCAGTGCTGTCAGCAGCACCCGCCTCAATACAAAAAAGGAATGCACAATGTGTCAGACACCAGACAATGCCTACCATGTCATCCATGCAAACACAGGGGGATACCATAGGTACCCCCCTGTGCCCTCCCCTCTACCCCAACATCACGGGGGCCCCAACGGGCCCCTAAATCAGTCAATTGCATGCCGAAAGTCTGCTTCCCGCTGCCTTCCTAATATGGATGGTGGTGTCTATCAGACACCACTACCATATTAGGCCCCTTTTCCGCCCAGTCAGCTGTGTGACCAGCGAAAAACCGGCGGACGATCTTTCCATCCGCCGGGGTCCCCCCGCCATACTAATATGGCAGGGGGAAATGGGTGGAGGGCGGGGTATGAAGCAGGGCGGATCGTCACTGCCCACATGGCAGTGGCGATCCACCCTGCATCATAATGGACCCCCTGGTGTCGTATATTTTAGAGGTTATTTTATGCAACATTTCTTTTTAAACTATATAAGGGATAGGGTTTTTTATTGCAACAATATTTACTTCCATCTGAAAGCATGTTATTTCCTCAGTTACCGTTACAGTTACTGTTTCCTATAGTAGAAAAATATAAATAGAAAGCATTATACCAATTTTATTCTTTAAGATTTGTTTGTTTTTTCTATTTGGTTATAATTAATTTAAGTTATGTTAATTATGTTTAAGGTATGGCATTCTTTCTGTAAGTTGGATTCTTCTGTTTCTAGAATATGGCAGTGTCGCTATCTTCAAGCCTTGGCCTTTTTTCTGCCAATAATACACATTATTGTGTGCTTTCTATAGTGGACATGTAATTGGAAATGTGTTTGTATTGCTTGATTAACTTTAACTTCAATTTTGTTGGTTATTTATTCAATGTTTACATTTTTTGTCTGTTTAGTCATTATTGCATGGACAGAAACTGGTATTTCTATATCAACATATTAACAACATATGCCCATATATTTGTTTTTGACATTTTATTTATTTATGTTAATGCTATTGTGACTGAGAATGTGGATTATTAGTTGAGATGAATGAGAATCCACCACCAGTAACAATGGCATTTTCTTGTTAAGTCCAGCAAACATTGGTGTAATTTTAACTTGAGCTCAACCCCTAGTAAGTATGGCATGGAGCACAACACAGGCTTAGCTTAAGGGAATGTTTAGAAGTACCAAAACTGTTAAAAAGTAAAAACAACAACACAATACAACTACCACACCAATTTACAAACTTAGATAATAAATTTAGGAACAAAATAGCAGTGAAATAGCACAAATCCAACATCCAATAAGGGGAACCGAAGATATGAATACTTAAAGTTTTAAATGGGAACAGCATCAAAAAGCATTAAGTGCCATGTACTGTCAACTTGACATGGTGGACTGGGTCATAGGCACAAATTGAAGCCAACCGCAATGGAGCGTAGGTTGGATACTCCAACCAAGTTCAACCTAGTCAGAGGTTTATCTTGGTTCTTAGGGCCTGATTTCGATGTCGGGCAGAATCGCTTCCAACCGACACCCAGTCAGCGGTCCCGACCACCTCATTAGGATGCAACCGAATACTGTTCGGTCGCATTCCTACATTTCACAATGGGAGCATGCATAACGTCTGTAAACCGGTCATGATGCATGCTCCCATAGTCAAATGGGAGATGTAGTTCATCCCTGCATCCTGGGCCAAGCACCTCAAAGTGCCCCCTCGGTCTCCAACCAGAGGCCGTGCACCAGAGGGAGCCTTGACGGGGGCACCCAAACATACTTTCCAGCATGGTTTCCATGTCGGACAGGCTGGCATGGAAACTATGTCAGAAAACGTGCATTTTAATCTCAAGGGTCTTTCCGCCCTTGTTGGCAGGATTCCAACTGGCCGTCAGAAGCCAGCCAGAATGACCGTCCAGTTTACTTTCCGACCGCCTATATCTTAATTAGGAGGTCAGAAAGTAAACCAAGGAGCTCATTACAATGCGGCTCAGAAGGCTTCAATTGTCATTTGAAGCCCTCCAAGCGGCATCGTAATTGCCCCTTTAGTATTTTTTTCTGAAAGTCAAAGTCATTCAGCAGGGCAAGGCAGCAGGCTGTATCCACGAAGGGCTCCACAACATTGAATACACACCAGGCAAGATCTGGGTGAAGCCGTTGGTTTAGGCAGGAAAAGGTCTGAGAGTGGAAATTCAAAATTTGCACCACCAGAAAATGTTCTTGCTGGCTGGATACACTTAGAGTCTTCGCCCAGTCAGGTTTTCTATGTTCTGATTTAATCCGGTTTTTGGATCTTGGATTCCTCCAGCAAGGCAAGGATGCAGGCTGTAGCTGAAGAGGGCTCCACACGGCTTGATACATTCTCTGAATGGAGGTGCTGTTACAGAAAGGCTTTCAGCAGGGGAAACCTGAATCCTTAACCCTTCAGTAATACACCTTGGTCAGATTTACTTGACAGGTTTGTCCCGAGCCTATGGAGGTCTTGGAGCCAATTAGTTTTAAGTTCTAGGTTCAAATTGTTTTTACGTTCTAGGTTCTTCAGAATGTTTGAACAACTACAGTTTGACCCACTGCTGTTTCTCAAGGCCAGGGTCCCAGGCCTTCCGAAACAGCACTTCAGAGTTGAGATTCACTCTGGCAGAAGGTACCAGTAGGGTCCAGAGCAGTTCCAGTTGGACCTAGTCAGCCAGGCACTCAAGGAAAAGGGTTTCTTGCAGCTTGTTGTGTCCCTATAGCTTGCCAGGAGGTCAGATACCTCACCCTTGGAGTGTACTTCTTTGTCCTAGGTACAAGTGGGAAGAAGATTCCGCACTTCAGGTCTCTTTACATGTCTCAATTATTAGCTGCATTCGTTCTTCCCTTGTTTCACGGATCCAGAGTTTTCTCAGAAGGGTGTGCAGTGGTGTCAGATTTATGCCTGGCACAAGCCTCCCTAACCAATAGGGAAAAGGTTCCCAAGGCTAATACTATCTACTTTTGCACCAGTTCCTATGTGCTCAAATGTAAACAATCCCACAGTGCCCGTTCTTGGCCACAATCCAAAATGGTATAACCCTTCTATCCTTGTGCAGAGTTCTCACACCAGAGGAGTGGCCAGGGAAATGTGCAATCTTCTCTGTGGTCACCAGCTCTGGGGGCAGCTCCCTCTACACTGTGACTGTAGTTTGCCTCACTGGGCAAACTAAGGAAGGGCTTGCCACGGTGTCAGTTAAAATTTGCCTATGACAGGGGAGGCCTCTTTGAAGGTAATCAGGTTCCAGGGAGCTACATAAATAGCCAAACTGCCAGAAGAATAGAAACACCTCCCAAGCTGCTGTTTTCTTCTCCGGGAACAGTTTTCACACCTCATGTAAGGCTAAGCTCTCAGGGGCCTGCACCTTTTGGCTAATGTAAATTAGCCTCTAAAGGCTCAGAGTAGGGCAAAGGTAACTTTTCATAAGCATCTTTATCTTAATAGTTCTTAAAAGTCTCAGTTCACCAGTCAAATGTATTTTAACAATTATCACGTTGAGTCGAATGATGATTTTACTAAATTTTTCCACCTGTGGATAACATTATAAATTGTAATATTGCTCCCCGGAGTTTTCATATGAATCAGCCGGCCTTGCTACAGTTAAAACATATTTTGGTGCTTATTCAGTGTGGCTTTTATGACAAAAGTAATATTTATATAAAAACCAAAAGTGACATACAGCACACAAAAACAATATACACAACCTGTAGGCCTGTTCCAAAATTACTCAACACCTTATAACTACTGAGAGCTCAGAGCTATAAGTGCTCACTGACCAGCCTGCATGACCAACTGAGAGCCAAGAAATTGAGATTGTCCTCAAAGACCTTCAACGAGGCCCGCCAAAGTCTAGGGCACGCAATAGTGGCCAGCGTGCTCTGTTCCCAATGCTGGGTACATACATAAATGAATTACAATTTAAGCTCTTACGAGATTTCCAACTCTCACAAGAACAGCCGCCATCTTGTACGCAGTCCTCTTTACACCATACCCAAAAACGTTCTGCTGCTTGTTATTCAAGTATCCTTACAGGCAATATTTTCACAGCAGAGCTCCACATTTCTGGGAATCCACTCATGTCCTCATACAGCTCTTCTGACTCCTTTAGTCCAGCAACCCGAAAAAACAAGAAAAAGAAACACGTTGATGAAGGAACACAGCAGTAATAAGAAGTGCATTCATCAGGCAGTAAGCAATTTAAACAGAGAAAGTGATTTGAACAGCTGTTTTGAGAATTAGACTCTTGGGGCCATATGTATGAAGCTAAATTGCGATCACTAACAAAGAAATTTGCAGAATTTCAACATTTGCAATCTCAGTTTAGGCAGTGTACAATGTAGCACCCAAAATCCCACTCGCAAAATAAGGAATCGCAAAATTTGCAATCCCCTATTTTGCTAATGCATTTAAGGAATACCAAACTGCGATTCCTTAAATGCTATGTAGGAAGAACCTAAGTTGTGCTATGTTGGCTTAAGGAATCGCAAATCACCACCAACTTCAGGTTTGCAAGAGGGTATCCTGGTGCTGAACAGCTGAGTGCCTTGCTCCTCCCAGAACAGAGGATTATTTGAAGAGCCAGGTATGCTGCTTCTTGTGGAACTCAAGAAGGGAGGGGGAGGCTGCGATGTGTAGCCCGAGGTTGTTTAAAGCTTTATGAGCAATGTAGGAGAAGGCCAAACCTCTAGAGCGTTTTTATGTTTGCGTGGGTCGTGTGTGAGTAGGAGAACAGCAGAACAGAGTTCTTAGGGGCTGGTGAAAGGAGATATTATTTGTTCAGGTAAGTGGGGCCTATCTTGTCTTGAAGGTGTGAGTGAGGAGATGAACTGTGCTTGTTTGTATATCAGGAGTCAATAAAGCACTCTGTGGTGAAGTGTGGTATGTGTTCTGCCTGGGAGGTCAAGGATGAGTCTGGTTGCAGTGTTAAGGATCATTTGCAGTTTTTCTGGTGAGTTGCAAGCCGATTCTGGCATGTAGGAAGATTTAGTAGTTCATCTTACAGAGTGACTCACGCCACGATCTCCATCATGAACACTCCGGAGTACCCACAGACTCCACTACATCATCAACCTCAGGAGCAAAAGGATTAGTAATGAGCTCAGGAATATCCTGAACCCCTTCATCACTTCAGCCTCCTTCCCTAAGGACTTGGTCCCCTCCAGAAGAAACCATCCGCCAACCCAGCAGAACCGGAAAAATACTGGTCCATCTCCCTACTCCCCTTTCCACTGTAGGTTATCGAGAAGGAAATCAACCAGCAACTTATTGAACACTTGGAACACAACAACCTCCTGGACCCCCTCAATCTCAATTCCGAGCTAACCACAGCACCGAGACAGCCATGTTTTCAGCTACCGACGACATCAGGGCCCTTGTGGACCATGGCAAAATGGAAGCCCTTATCCTGCTGGACCTGTCACCCACCTTTGACACAGTCTCCCATCACATCTAGATCAACAGACTCCACCACATCGGAGTCCAGGGAGATGTCCTCAAATTAATTTCCTCATACCTCACCAGAGGAAACCAGACAATTTGTCTTTCACCGTTCAGCTCGGAACCCATGAAAATCATCTTCGGTGTCCCCCAAGGATCATCTCTCAGACCCACCCATTTCAACACATACATGATTCCCCAGGTGAGCACCATCAGACCGCACGGAGTCAACATCATCTTCTATGCTGATGACACCCAGCTCATCCTCTTTCTGTCAGAAGACAGAGCCAATTTCCACAAATGCATGATGAGCCTTTCCGACTGGATCAAGGAAACGATCTCAAACTCAATACAGACAAAACGGAAGTCCTCATCTTTGGGAACAACACCTCACCATGGAACGACGCATGGTGGCCTGATGAACTCGACCCATCTCCTACCTCCACAAAGCATGCTTGGAACCTCAGCATCATCTTGGACTGCAAGCTATCTGTGAAGAAACAGGTAAATGCAGTTTCACCCACCTGGTTTCACACCCTATGCATGCTCCACAAGATCTTCAGGTGGATACTAGCCAACACCAGAAAGACCATCAGGAAGGTCCTCATCACTAGCAGGATAGACTATTGGAATACACTCTATGTCGGAATCATTGCATTGCATCTTTGCATGCCTCCTGAAGAGACTACTGAAAATACAAAATTCAGCGGCAAGATTTATCCTCAACCTCCCCAGACAAGCACACATCACATCCTACCTCAAAAAGATACACTGGCTCCCGATCCAGAAGAGATGCCAGTTCAAGATGTTTTTAATTTTTTAAGTTTTATATAGCGCAAACATGGCCCAAGTGGGTATCAGAGCGCTTTACATAAGAGTTGAGAAACCCAAAAGGCAGATATATAAAGCAATAACAACCAATATAATGATATAGGGCAGAATACAAAACAAAGACAGCTGGTGGGGAAAGAAAAGAAACAGAAGAAGGAGGCAATGGGTAGCACAATTGCCAAGTATGCCAAAGTCAGCGTTACATGACGAAGGGTAAGAGTTTCTAGCTCAGAGCGGTGTTCATCTGTAAAGATTTCACTTTACTTTTGAAGGGAATCAGTCTAGTTTCTGGAGGCAGGGAGTTCCAGATTCTCGGGGCAATGCCTGAGAAAGTACATTTGTAGGTTTTCATATTTTTATATTTCTTTGGTTTAAGAAGCAAGGTGCTGGAGCTCCTTGAGGAAAGGGCCCTGCCCGATGGTTCAAGCTTATTTGCCAGGTACCAAGGGGTATTGAAATGCAGAGCTTGTTGAGTCATACATGCAATTTGTAATTGAATCCTTGCTTAAAAACAGAAGCCAGTTGAGAGATTTGAAGTCAGGAGAAATGTGGTTATATTTATTGGAGCAGTTGATAAGCCTAGCCACCACATTCAGAGATGCTCTGAGGGAGGCTAATCTGTATCTAGGAAGCCCGCAGAGTGTGGCACTACCATATTCCAACTGTGTGATGACTAATACTTGCACCGCAGATTTGAAGTCCTCATGGGAAGGAAGGATTTAAGTTGCCTAAGGATGCTCAGTTGGAAATTTGCTCCCTCCATCGAGTCAATGATGTGGGTTGTGCAGTTGAGAGGGTTTTCAAATATTTCTCCATGATGAGGGTTTGCTTGGATGGTGATATAAGGAAGAATTCCATTTTGAGGGCGTTAAGTTTGAGGTAGTTGGAGGTTAACGTTGTAATACTTTATTTGAAAAATATTTCATAAAAGTACGAACATTCAAGCATACAAAGTCCATAAGACAATGTTACAAGTATTACAAATCTATAAAAAGTTAAAAAAAGACATTATATAAGGTTCTTTTCCTAGAGGAACTGATCAAACATTGGGTAGCAATTTCGACCTGGTAAACCAAGCACTCGCCAAATATTTGGCTACCCCACAAACAATATACATGGAAGAGGTGTTGGTTAAAATGATACGCATTGCTGATCTGTGGTCCCTAACTCCTAGCTCCCTACAAACTGGTTTCAGCCATTTTGCTCTCGTCTTTATATGCAACACATGCAAACAAAAAATGGCCCAGAGATTCTTTCAGGCAAGAACAGCCTGGACATTTTAGGTCAGATTCCCTCCTTCCCTTCCACCCTTCCTTAAATGAATTGAGGGGGAGGATACCATATCTTAATTTCAGAAACAAAGTTCTATCACAGGGGGTCTGAATAAAGTCCAAAAATGGCTCTAGCTTCCTGAGGGGCTTGTGGTCAAGGAAGTTATTCGTCAGGGGGCCCCAATTCGGGTTCTTTAATTCCTTTGCCACAACCCAACCCCAATAAAAAAATTTAACAATTTGTTTTGACGGGGGGTTTGGGAGATCAAACAATCACCCAGACCTATACATGCCACCAACTTCTTTAAATTATTGAGCCATTTTATTTTATTGGCTACATTCAAACTAATTAGCTCATCCAACACTAGAGCATAATTGGATAGTTCGGGGGACCTTCTAAGCCGCACCCAATATAACAAGGGGCGAATGTGGACTAAGTCAGAGATCGTTCTTTTGCCAAAATCTAAAAATAATGGTTTCAGAGGAGTCGATAAAGGCAGCGAGACTATGTCTCTTATAAACTTGTTTTCGGCCACTGCCAATGCTTTGGTGTTCTCCGCACCCCAATGTTTGGAGCCATATACTGCCGCTGCTAGTGCTTTCCCCTCATAGACTGCTAAGGCAGGGGCTATGGGTCTACTAATAGAGAGCCGCTGATTCTTTAATATCACTCCAGAGACCCTTTTAAGGTTTAATACCATTTTAGAGATATGGGAATTCCAACTCATATTATTGCTAAGTCTCACTCCGAGATAATCAAATTCATCCACCACCTCAAGGGGTGTGCCACTCAATGAGAGGTTAACTTTCCTATGTTTTTTATTGGCGGACAATACCATCAGCTTTGTTTTGGTGGTATTTACCGTCAACCCTCGATCTTTACAGAAAATACAAAAACGATAGAGCAGTTTTTGCAAACCTATAGGGGTTTTGGACATCAGGAGGGTATCGTCTGCAAAGAGGAGTGTAGGTGTTTTCTCCCCTGCAAGGACGGGGGCATCAGCGGGGGCCTCACTCAAATGGTCCACCACCCCATTTATAAAGAGGGAGAACAGGGTTGGAGCCATCACGCATCCCTGCCTCACTCCTCTGTTGACCGGTACCCTCTCTGTCAATTGGCCCTGACTTCCCCAGCGAATCCTTGCATAGTTCCCTTCGTGAAGTTTGATAATAAGCTGCAGCAAATAGCTGGGGGAACCCATTTCAAATAAAACTGACCAGAGTTTGGCACGTGGGATAACATTGAATGCTGTTTTTAAGTCTATGAAAGCCAAGTATAACCTACCCTTGGCGATTGATACTGACTTCCAACAGACTGCACAGAATCGAAAGACTTGGTCCATTGCACCGACATTGCGCCTGAACCCAGCCTGGAAGTGGGACAAAATGTCCTTGTCCACAAGCCAGGCTTCGGTACGATTTATGATGACCCTGCCCACTACCTTTTGGATGGTATCTATTAGACTTATCAGTCTGTAGTTGGCAGAGTCATCTCTTTTACCATTCTTGTATATGGTAATAACCTCTGCACCCTTCCAGGATTCTGGGACCGGGGGACCATGCTGGATCAAATTCATCAAACATGCTATGAACTCTGCCCATAGTTTAGGATTATGCAGTAGCAAATCCCCCGGGAGGCCATCTGGCCCGGCCTCCTTCCCTGGTAATATTTTTGAGATGGCATCCTGAACTTCTCGCTGGGAGAATGGGTCTACCTTAGAAACTGGCTTCACACAAAACTTACTTTGAGGTTCAATAGCTGGAGATATTGTCGAGCTTATCAAACTGTCCTCACAATATAAATTTAAAAAATGGGAATACCATTGCTGTTCGGTTATATGGTTTAAAATTGGTTCTACCCCCCTTCTGTCAAGAGCATTAAACAATTTCCAGAAAACAATGGAGTTTTTCCCACGGGCTGCGGCCTTAAGCTGCTGCCAGTGCTCCTCCTCCCAATCTTTGTTTGCTAATGTTATACTATCGGAGTAATCCTTTCTTGCCACTCTAACAGCCACAGGGTTCTTGCTTTTTATCGCTAGAGTAATTGCTTTCCATTTTTCCCTACAATTTGCCGTATACCAGGGGTTGCTCCTAGAGGATTCACGGTTGAACCGTGATTTCACCGGGGGCTTCTTGCAAAAAAAAAGACTCCTAGTTTAGTTATTAGGTTTTTATAGGAGACTACCAGGCTACGTCCAGCATGGTTAAATGTTGTAGAGACCAAGGGTGTAAGGCTGCTGTTTTCTACTGAGACTAACTCTTTGATACTTTGAAGTTTCTCCTCATCACACTTGACCACATTCCATTTTAATTTCCGATTATCATTTGTAGGGAAAACTTCTTTGGTAATCATCTCTGGTTTTCCACTAGTATCAATCCCTTTTACCCAATGGATTTCCATACATAATGGATTGTGATCACTATCTGAAGACTGCCTAACCTCCATATCAATTAGGTCAGCCCATGATTGTATATCTAAAAGTATATAGTCAATTCGAGATGGGCAACCTAGCCTATTGTAGGTCATTGCCCCATCGCGATCCGACGTAGTCCGACCATTAAGAGCCCGTAAGTTATGTTCTAATACCAGAGCATTCCGCTGGATTGCTCTGGCTGTCCATTTCTTAATGGGTGTGAGAGCTAAGAGAGGTATAGTCTGTCTACAGTCCTCTGAGTTGAAACCCAATACCTCTTCATCGTCTAGGGGGTCATAAGTACAGTTAAAATCCCCCCTACCAGTATTCTGGATCTGGGAGGAAGATGTGATAACCTCACATCTAGCAGCTCTATTGTTGGGGAGGAAAGCCCGCCCTGAAGGCCTCTAGCATAAATACAAAAAAGTACAAAGGTAAAACCCCCAGACTGGTTCTTAACAGTGATGTGTAGAATGTCGTTAGAATCAATTTTGTGGGAGATAACAGTACAATTCAAGGTCACCTTCACCCATATAAACAGGCCACCAGACAGGCGACCTTTCCCCACCAAAACTGCAGAAATAAAAAAGGTTGAATAACCATTTTTATACTGCGGGGAGAGACACCAGGTTTCTTGGAACATACATATGTGGAACGTAATAATAAAGTCATTCCAATCTGGGATGGCAAGATTTTTCTTTAATCCTGCTATGTTCCATGACAAAATGTTAATGGAGGTTGAGGTTGCAGAAAGTTCCCTGGTTACAACTAAAGTGCTAGGTTCCATTTCACCTGTGCCTTCACTAATGAATCCTGTGTTAACTGTATCATCCATGGCTAAATTAGATTGTTCCCCAGGGGTGACTGACACTTCTCTCTTTCCAGATCGTTCAGAAGACTGGAGTGGGAGTCAATCAACTCCCTCCAGACTACTGAAGCGATTGTGACAGGGGATAGGATAGTTAAGCTGGGGGCCCAGCCATTCCTCATTAAACCGATTACCACCAATGAAGGGCCTCCTTGCCCCTCTTCATATTACATTCCAACCTCCATTGTCATCCCCGCCCCAATTACAAGGGTACTGCCTCCCCAGGTGTTCGGGTCTCATTCTACCTCTATCATGGTTAGGGTCCCTCAACCAACTCCACCTATTATCATAATGTTCAGGGGACATATAGAAATATGACAGGGGTTTAACCTTGATCGTTGAATCGTTTTTACATCAGGACCCAGAGCAAATATACTCCAATAATCGTGGGTCTTCAAATGTAATCACAACACAGTCTCCCTGTAGACTTTTCTTATTCTCTCCTACCCATGAGGCTCTCTCCAACATAAGCATTTTATTGTTAATATTAGGAGGAGGAGGAACATTTCTATCTAGCCAATGGCAAACTTTATTTTTAAGTGCCCAAAAGGATTCAGATATGGCAGGTGCTAGCTCCGGGACGCCTGTTAAAACTAGCACATAAGGGCAGGCGTCAGATGGTAAACTGATATTCCGCCGTACCCTGGGTTTCTCTAACTGAGATGTTGCAGGGTTAGAGGCTGGAATAATAGAGCCTGCTGTTTTCTGGGGTTTTGTAGAGACAATGGGGGCTGGCTGGATAGAACCATCTTTATTACTCTTTTGGATGGGGGTTTTAGGAGGGCGTTTCTTGGAGGTGGGGTTAGGTCCTACAGATTGAGTCTTAACCAGGGATGAAGGTTTACCAGTTGGAACTGGAGTATCGGAGGCCCCTTGTACGCTATTTTCCCCCTTAGGATTTCGTTCCTGACGGAGGGCCTGAAGTTGATGTTCTATACCTTGGAGTCTACTCTCCAGGGGCAAAAGTAAAGACCTAATAAGGACCGTTAGGGAATCTAAGAGTGGAGTATTCTGGTCCTCCAAGTCTTCTAAAGATTCATCAGGACTACTATTGTCAAGGATACTGACCAGACTAATATTTGAGGCTGTATCATCTGGAATACCCATCGGCAGGGGGTGAGATTCGAGTTGTGCCTTTTCTCTCCCTACTGGTGCTCCCATGGAAACCCTCCCCTCCTCAGTGCTGCTACTAGCGCAAGCCATATTTCCCGAACAACCCAACATGTCTTGGTTAGTTGTAATTGCGCTGGTCATCTGAGGGGATGTTTGGTTAGGGGTGAGAGTTACACCTTCCACTGTGCCCCTTTCGGTTTGCGAGTTCACTCTGTGAAAAATAGCAGATGTAACTAATACGTTGTTAACAAGTGGGGGTGCTGTTAAAGATGATAATAATAAGGGCATGGGAGATGGGTCTATACGGGGTAAATGGGGTCCAATAGTATGGAGAGACACAGGGTCAACTTGAGTAAGGAGTGGATCAGAATTACTCAAGACTTTGGTTAGAGTGCGTGCCGAAGCTATACTCCCTAATGACGACCTTTTGGCATGTAGAAGATCTTGTGAAACCCTCCTTTCCATGAGGACAATACCCTCGTCAATTAAGGTATTAGTACGTAAAATAAAATTGTCTAAGGTTCTAGTAAGATTTATTTTATTTTTTTTGCTCCAGCCGCAGCCTGACTGCGGTTTTCACGGGTGGACATGACTTTTTAGAAAGGAAATAATAGCGACTGTCAACAGGAAACAGAAACAGATTTAAACCACATAAGAAACAAGAGCCTCAATGATTCTAAGTGCAATGTGGGAGACAAGTAGCCCAGCTATTAATAAATAGGGGTTATAAACAGTCCTATACAAAATAATGAAGAGTTACTTGCAGAAAACGGACTTAAAATAATAAGACCTGCAAGGGGCCAAAGCCAGTCCAGTCTCTACGGTCCTCGGAGGGCCTCAGAAGGCCCGCCCTTTGTCCGGGCTTCGTCCCGAGCTTCGTTCTGCACACGCGTCCCGCTAACGCGCAGTGGGACTGCCTAAATACAGGATACAGGCTGAAGGGGAGGAGTCACGGGAAGAGGCGGCAGGTGTGCGGGATGTCAAGAACGCACTGCCTGGTGGGCCTCGCAGTCCCGGTCTCCTGTTGGTAGGCAAGGTCGACAAAGTCCAAACACGCAGTTAATGTCCCTGCAAAGGGCAGCTCAGCTCCACCAAGAGACGGCAACACAAAAAACCAAAGTCCCAAAACCGACTGCGAGCAGCTCCCGTGGTGCGGGGGCCGCGAGTCCTGTTTTAACGGGGCAGGTAGCAGGAAACAGCAGAGGGGAGGAGACACGGGAAGAGGCGGCAGGTGTGCGGGATGTCAAGAACGCACTGCCTGGTGGGCCTCGCAGTCCCGGTCTCCTGTTGGTAGGCAAGGTCGACAAAGTCCAAACACACAGTTAATGTCCCTGCAAAGGGCAGCTCAGCTCCACCAAGAGACGGCAACACAAAAACCAAAGTCCCAAAACCGACTGCAAGCGGCGCCCACGGAGCGGGGGCCGCGAGTCGTGTTTTAACGGGGCAGGTAGCAGGAAACAGCAGAGGGGAGGAGACACGGGAAGAGGCAGCAGGTGTGCAGGATGTCAAGAACTCATTGCCTGGTGGGCCTCGCAGTCCCGGTCTCCTGTTGGTAGGCAAGGTCGACAAAGTCCAAACACGCAGTTATTGTCCCTGCAAAGGGCAGCTCAGCTCCACCAAGAGACGGCAACACAAAAAACCAAAGTCCCAAAACCGACTGCGAGCGGCAGGTTGGAGGTTAACCACTTTTGAGTTTTGAGCAGGGTTCTGTTGAGTATCTTAATATCTTCAGGGGAAGCGATTTTCATGTACAATTGGGTGTCATCCGCATACATGTGAGATTGGATGTTAGATGCTTTGAGGATTACAGTAAGAGGTTCCATGAATAGATTGAAAAGCGTGGGTAAAAGAGAGGACCCTTGAGGCACCCGAAGAGTGCAGGGACGGGAGTTGGACGGAGTTTGATTGGATTTGACTCTTTGCATCCTGGTATTGAGAAAGGAGGAAACGCATTTTAGAACAGTGCCAGCGTACCCCATCCTGCATTCCAGAAGCCTCAGTAGATTGTCATTTTTGACAGTGTCAAATGCCGATGAGAGGTAGATTAGGATTAGAAGGCAATATTCGTTCTGGTCAAGCATTGTGAGAACGTCATCAACAATGTTGACATGGCATTGGAATTCCTCAATGTCGTTACACAATTGTTCATGAAAGCATTTCTCGAGGAGTTTTGCCAGAGTAGGGATGTTTGCAATGGGACGAAAATTATTTATATCATCAGGGTCAGCTGCCTGTTTTTTAAGAATAGGCAGAACCAGACCAGATTGTTGACAGTCTGGGATTTCGCCTTGAAGGAGAGAAGCATTGTTAATCTTGGCCCAGAAGGGGACTAGTAATCTTATCCTGTCTTTAAAATGATTGGGAGGAGTGAATCATTGAAGTGATTTGAAGGTTTCAAGGTAGCAAGAATGTTGAAGATGGATGTGTTGTTGAGGGTTATGAATTGACTCCAAGAGGCATTGTTTTTAGGAGAGTGACAGGGGACCATGAGAGGAAGCTTGGGTAAGGAGGAGTCAGGAGTGAGTGATAGATCGATCAGGACCAACCTTATGTCCAATTCAATCTTGCTCAACTTTTTAAGGAAGTACGCTGCAAAGTCATCGGCTGAGGGCAGGAGATGAGAGAATATTGGATAGGCGTGTTATAGGCTTGTGACTTAATCAGTTCAAACCGCCTTTTGGGTCGATTTTTAGCTTTGTCCATTTGGAATTTGAAGAAGGTTGCTTTTGCTGATCTGATGTGCTTGTTGCAACTACTCCTTTTTAGTCTTAGAATCTTCAGGTGGTCTATAGATGGAGCTGAACTCCAGGAGCGTTCTGCTAGTCTCATGTTGCACAATGGCTTGGAGTCTTTGTTGGACTTTTTTTTGTTGAAGGGGACAATTGCATTCAGTGCAGTCAAGATGGAGTTGTTGTAGTGATCAGTGAGTTTGTGAACATAAGACATGGAAACAGGCATCAGGAAGGACAGATGTCAATGGGAAATGAGCTCATTTATGTTTGTGTTATGCAGCGCTCTTTTTCAGAGTTTTATTTTAGAGGTTGCCCTCTTTTGGAGTTCCACCTTTCTAGGGTTTGGAAGGTGATATAGTGATGATCTGACCAGTCATACAGATCAATGGATTCAAGCTAAATGGAGTTGGAAATGGAGATGATTAGATCGAGGTTCAAGCCTAAGTTGTGTGTTGGACTGCGGCAGAAGTGCTTCAAGTTGAGGTCAGCCATGAAGTTTTTGAGACTGATCACGGTTAGATCATTCGGGTCACTCCAGTGAAGATTGAAGTCACCAGGGAAGATCTGGGGGGCTGTTTAGTCCCAGGTTAGTCGCAATGGTTTTCATTGTTTGTTCAATCAGAGAGAGGGTATCAACGGGAGGATGTTAAAAAATGCGTAGGTTGCATAAGGGTCTCTATTTGCTGAGGATGTCTATGCACATATATTACAAAACCAATAGAGACGGCCGTTTTACAAAAAGAGAGTATAATGGAAACGTCTGGCACCTTCAAGGTTTTTTAATAAAACTCTCACACACCAACCTGGTTGGTGTCATGCTTCATCATCAGATCTCAGCTGAGTATCCGAATGCTGCTCAGCTGTGCTGCGACACCAGGTTATAGTGGAGCAGGTTTACGGTGTGCGTGAGTGTGATGAAGTGTAGAGTGAATGTTAAAAGTACCTCAGGTTTCTACATGTTGAATTTATTTGCGGTGATCCTGGGTATGTTTAAAAGGAGAGTGTGGCTAAACAGTACTATGTGCAACTGTATGTTATTATCCAGTGGTGGTCAACATGTTTCAGCCCTCAAAAATATAGTGAGTGGTAAAAAATCCCCACGTGTGTTGCAGATTAACTGGTCACGCTAAGGAGCACTGAATGCAAAAAGTTTGTTTTATAAAATAAAGGACTGACCATATTATGGGTCCTTATACGCTAGTACCTGTAAAGAAAAGGGACAAATGGACAAGACATATATATCTCATTGGTATAGCATCCATACCGTTTTTCATGCACGCGGATGTCCTTAATTATCATGAGTGTCAGACATACTAGCAGTCATAATTTACACACATGCGCTTTGTCTTTAGTGCGTGGTGACAGACATACATGTTTCCAGCATTAATAAATCTTGTTGTTATCAAGAACAAAGTGGTGGTCATGCCAATTGTGAGCACTACTAAGGCGCTTTGATGTCTTACTTTAAGCGTGAAAAGGTGGTAGTGTACCTGTGGCAAACACATCTTCAACACAATGTCTGGCAATATTGCGCCGTGAAATATAGACAAAAAACAAAGTGTAAAGTAATTTTGCCTGTTATGTTGTTAAAATTACTGAGAACTGATGCTGTATATTTACTTCAAAATGTATTATTGCTCGAATATCTGCTCCTGAGCACTTAGGGGGAGCCGTTACATCACCAACTCTAGCAATGTAAAAGAAAGAGAGGAAGAAATCCTGAGTTGGCAGATTGGGAGCAAAAAACAGGATGGCTGCTGTAACGTTTATACTAGAAAGGTCTTACTTTATGTTGTGGTCTCTTTTTTTTTGCAAAATGGCCGTATCTATTGGTTTTGTATTACTTATTGGGACAAGGACGGCTGTCCAATAGTCCTAGATCTCCCTTTTGTTTTCAAAAATTATGCACATATATTCACAATATGAGAGAGTAGCATCTCAGGTGTGATTTGAGATCAGTGGTCAAAGGCTGAGTAATAGGGATTTGCAAAAGGCTAGCAGTGTTTAAAGCATTAGCATTGAGTCTGGGTGCTCTATGTGGGTTAGATGTAATGGATTGTATAGCTTCTGCTATGGCTTGTTTGTGATTAGAATCTCCCGAAAGGATTAGCAGGACAGTTTGGGTGATTCCAGTAAAGACTTGTTTGACCGGTAGAGAGGAGTTGTAGTTACGGAGGAGGGAGAGAATGTTGAGATCAGATAGGTGATTCTTATATCTAGTGGCTATAAATTGTGAGTTAGGGTAGGGATAAGGACTCCAATTTCTGATGGGCGTATTCTGCCTGTGGTCGGTTGGTTGCATAAGGGAGGTAGTTGGCGTTTTCTGCCCATGGTCGATCGGTTGGATAAGGGAGGGAGTTGTTATTTTGGGGTATTGGTTGTTCATTTGCAGGATCTCCTGCAAAGTCCTGTTAGAAGATAGGTCAAGGGCCAGTTCAGAGATGAGGTGGTGTGTATGAGTTTTTGGATGTTTGCTTTGAGTATTAGAAGCTCCAGAGTTATTTTGTTACACCTAGAGGCGGGCCCGGACCGGGGATCATGATCATGGGTATGGGAGAAATTGGGCCATCCTCATGGAAAGAATTTCCTGAGCTGTTGGTCAGAAGGGAGCTGCAAGGGGTAGCCCCGGTTGGAGCAAGGGAGGAGCATGGTTGGAGGGGAGAGGGGATCAGGGGATGAGGATTTGCACAGGTTAAAGTTCCCTTGTTGTTAATGTGGTTAGGGATGACAGCTATCAAAACAGAGAGTGGGTGTGGCAAAGTAGAATTATCTAGGTAAGTGGCAGTATGAAGGTGAGAGAGGGTAGTATTATAGGGGTAATCAGTTCTAAGGCTATCGTTCGATGCAGCCGTTAGAAAGTGGAGACAGTCCAGTCTGGCTGTATGGGAGATGTAGGATGAGTCTGTGCTACCTAGCTGTTGAGGCGCTATGTTCATGTGGTGGGTGGTGTTCAATGTAGGATTTGTAGTCATCAGATGATTAAGGTTCAATAAAGAGCGTTCTTTGGAGTCATGAGGACTGGTTAAGGGACTGGCCACACAAGAGAGATTGAGAGAGTTACTTTGCTCAAGAGATTTTTTGAGGGAGGAGAAGTTGACATCGAAGATACCTAGATTACGATTGGAGGCTTGTATGAGTATAGTCCCATTGTTGTAATATGGTGGCATTTGGTCTGTATGTGGGTGAAGGGACAGCTGCGAGCCTTAGGCCATGTGGACATTTCTCCACTGGGCTGTTCTTTTCATATAAAATATCAGATCACTAATAATAGCCCTTTTTTGGAGGTTGGATCAAAAGAAGAAACACCTAGTGGAAGGGATTTACTTTTAGTTGTGGGGGCTAGCGTGGAAAACCGAGTCAGTTACCATTCAAGCTGGCCTACAAGATTGGTGAGTGAAGAGCTGAGCGGGATCCTTAAATGATTAAGGTAGGGGAGGGGAAAAGGAGAGTGCATAGTTTACCTTGAGGAGGTACTATTTACGAGAAGATAACAAAGTTGATAACACAGTGACACTAATCTTAAACGATGGCCAACACATGGTAGATGCAGTGGTATAGGAGTTTAAGTCGTGCTAAGAGTGCACAAAGTCACAGGCCAGTGTCTGGAGATGTTGAAACTATACTTACTAGTCGATCCTAGTCTGCCTTATCTTGTGTGGTGTGGTGCTGGGTGGGAGACCTAGGAAGTAAACCCTACGGAGGAGGGGGTGAGTGCGGAGCCTAGGAAGATTAATTCATCTCATAATGGCAGAGAGCCGCAGACATCAGAAAAAGAAGTGAGATTTATAGCCGTAATACCAAAAGTAGAAGCATGATTCCTCAGGTTGCGGCCATTTTGAGAGGGGTCGATAGATAAAGATATCCTGTGATGCTGAATAGACACACAAAATGGCGGACAGGCAGAGGAATGCGACATCATAAAATAGTCTTGAGATTCTTAAGCTAGTTACAATTCCAAATGGGGAGACATTATTCCTCAGGTGCGGCCATTTTGTGAGGGGCTGATAGATACAGACACAACATGTTGCTGAAGAGACACACAAAATGACGGACAGTCAGAGGAATGCAACGTCATAAAAAGAACACAAAATGTTTAAACATATAGAGTTAGGGCTAGAGCTATGTAATGTAAGTGCTCAGCATCCGAGATTAGGCAGTCAGTAGATCCGCGGTCATCCAAAGCTCCACGGTCGTCTGAGTCATGTTGTGATATACCATGGATATAGGCTGTAGTTGGATATGAACCAGTTCGGATATCAGGGTGGTGCAGCAGAAGTGCACTTACCCCATCTGCGATAGAGCCCATCGTCTCCCCACAGTGGGAAGGAGGTTAGGAGCAAAAAGAGGGCTGAGCGTGCTGCGAACTTCCTCAAAATGATCACGCTAATGGTGCAACTGGCAGAGGCACCGGGGTAAAGGCATGCTGGGAAAAGCCGTAACATTACCAGCACTTCCTAGCAAGCTCACCAACATAGCGCCAGGATACAGTACTCCTACCTCGCGCTACCGGGCCATCACAAGGCTGGGAGTCCCGGCAGGCATCGCAGCAGAAGGATCGAGAAGAGGCAACCAGATCAGGCAGGAGGACCTGCCTCGCAGCAGGGACTTCGTTGGGGCTGTGAATCACGTCCGCACGGTCGGGGTAGCAGGCAAGGGCTCCAGAGCCTCAGCGACAGATTAGGAACAGCCTCTCAGTTACACAGCTAGCCCCATTAACACCTGATTAAAGGCCACCACTTCAAACTACAGGGCTCTTCTTAAGGCAGGTAGTCATGGTCGTATCCAAACCATGCGAGTCCATCCTGTTGTGTCGATCAGACTGTAGTCAATCCTGTCATGGGTGTCTTCACGGAGGAAGTGAGGCTCCACGTACCAGGAAGGTTGTTTCCCCAGGTAAGCGGCTTCCAAAAAAGGGGCTCAGCATAGATCAGCACAGTAGTGGGTCCAAAGTAGATTGTGGTAACGGATGGCCGGGTTATGAGGGGGATAACTACCGATACGGTAATCCCCGAATCCGGGAGCGCTGGAGATGAGCTCCTACTCGGCGGCCATCTTGTCATGCTCCTCATGTTGACTTAAGAATACAAAGCCCTCTACAACGAAGGACCAGTATACATCTAAAAATGAATGACCTTCCACCAACTGACCAGACACCTATGATCCACCTCCCTCTTTCTTGCGGACACTCCCTGTATCCACCAAGGCAGCAGAGGAAGAATCTCCTTTTCACACTTGGCGATCAAAGCTTGGAAGGACCTTCCTCGGCACCTCAGGACTGCCTCATCCCTCTGGCACTCCAGTAAAGGACTCAAGACCTGGCTGTTGCATGAACAGATCACCATGAAGGAGCTAGCAACTTCAGCACCTTGAGGTGATTTGCTGTGCATTATAATTCCTTGGTTGATTGATTGATAGCACGTGAGAAGGGTGTATATGATATTTTTGCGGGTGTTAACTGGAAGTGATTTGAAGATTTTTTTTGTCCTAATTCACCGCAGGATCAATGTCCATTTCTTTAGCCCTTTTACAAGAGTGTGACTAACAATATACAAGCCTTCGACAATGAGTGTTATCTTGCCTATGGTTATCTCTCTCTCACTGTGTTAGCTTCACTCAGCAGCTGCCTTAAATACAAGCGAGGGGGCCTGCAAAATACCAGAGCTCTTTTACCTGTGTAATCATTAGACAGATTTATATTTCATATGTCCTCATGTATCCTCATTACAAAGTTTACCCAGCGGCACCCTACCTGGATCAACACTCCAAACTTTCAAAGGCTTCCAAAATCATTTCCTCTAATCCTCTAAGAGTCTTTCCCTGATAAGTCCATTCTAGACATATGGAAAGAGATTCCAACAAATCTGAATGCTGAGGTGGGATACCGCCCACCCACTCACTACAGATTTCTCTTTTGGCGAGTAGGATTAGTAGAACAGCAGGTCCCTAGGAATGCACATAAGGCCATCCATCACATCAAAGATTATCAATGATAGGCTTACCATGATTTTCACTCCCAAAAATACCCGAAATCGTTGTTTCCACTTCGTTCCAAAACCCTCCGATTTCTGGGCATTGGTAGAACACATGGCCATCTGTCACTTTTTCATGACCACATTTTGC
The DNA here is from genome assembly GCF_964263255.1 of Lissotriton vulgaris. Lineage (NCBI taxonomy): Eukaryota > Metazoa > Chordata > Amphibia > Caudata > Salamandridae > Lissotriton > Lissotriton vulgaris. The sequence goes on along the minus strand of NC_141694.1, from coordinate 393,140,243 downwards.
ACAGCTGGTAGGTCTTTCCTTCCCCATCCTTGACAACTTTTCAGGTGTTGTTTATGCCCCGTGGAGTGAGAAAAGGTGTTTCCTTCTTAAAAAAGCAGGCTTGACAATGAGATATTATGTACGCATCTATACTTGCCAAATATTTTGTAACTGCTCCTTCAGCAAGTATCTTCCCTACAGCTCTTCTGCCAAAGTAAAATCTCCATCCATGATGTCTTGTATTTCCCAATACCAGAATGAGACTTCCTTGTTTCCTGATGGTTTTACGACCAGTTGTTTCTCCAAATCATTTCCCACTGCAAACTGCAATTTTCGACTTTGTTCCCAACTTTTTAGTTGTATATATTTGAACTTTGAAAGATCATCTCATTTAAATCTCGCCATGGTATAAGACTACCATTTCGTGTCAGATCTCCTAAGACCCTTACACCTGCGTTTCTCAAAGGTAACGCCAATTAATCATTGATACACTCCGGGGTCCCTGGCGACTCCCATTTAGGAGCACAGTTGGAGTAGTAATACATTTTGAACGTCATCTGATGTAGACTGTAGTACGTTTAGTTTAATTTCTTTTAAGTACTTTGGGTCACCAAATTTAAAAAGGAAGCCATCTACATTTACCTTGCTTTCTTTTAACACTGTGAGGAGCATAGATCCTATTTCTGATCCATCTGGTGTTTTCACAAGCATTCAAGAATTTGACAATTGGAAGGGCCATGCATAGTATTGTATATCAGGTAGGGTTAATCATCCTTTCTCTCCGCAGTTTTTTCCAGGAGATCCTGATTCCCTTATAAGCCCAGGAATTTATTGCTGGCTGGGTTTTATCTATGGTAGGTTTCTCAAAATGCAGGGGTATGGTGTTGAAAAAACGAAGTTATTTTTGGCAATATAGATATCTTGTCCAAATGAACCCTCCCCAGAACCGTTAGAGCAAGGTGTGCCCACCCCTTCATCAGTTATATAATTCCTTTTAATATTTTCCACAGATTTACTTCTGAGATTTCATTTATATCTTGTACTATTTTTAAACCCAGGTAATGCATTTCCCTCTTACTCAGCTGATTCTCACTCCCCTGGTTCCATACCATAACCTCTGTTTTGTCCTCGTTTACTAGATAACCCGACACCTTACCAAATTCTAAGGCCAGCCTTATAATAGCCGGCATGGCCACCCCAAAATCTGAGGAGAAAACCATGAGCTATAGTGTTACCTTCCTCACCCGTTCCCCCTGAAAGAAAGGAGGACTGTCCACTGTTGTTCTAAGTTTGTGTGTGTGACAGCCCTGTCTTATACCCTAAGTATTTTAAAGGATGAAGATAAGTTCCTATTCACCAAACATTTCGCTGAGTGTTCTTGATAAATTAATTGGATGAATCTACAAAATATACTTCCCAGCTCATACCGTGTTAAAACGGAAAGCAAATATGACCACCTCACCCTATCAAAGACTTTGGAGGCATCTAATTTTATTATTGCTAAAGGGGATGCATAGGTTGTTGCAAAGTCAATAGCTCCTATTAACCCATATGTTAGCTCTTGTAGATACCTTCCTTATACAAAGCCCCTCTAGTCTTTATGTATCACTTCTTCAGCTATTTAGCTTAATCTTCCTGCCAGGATTGTTGTAAAGATCTTGTAATCCGAGTTCAGGATATCATTCGGTATAATTCACATCTAGTTTGACACTTTCCTGTTTTCCAAATGAGAGTGATATTGGCCTCATTCCAGGAGTTTGGTAATTGTTTCCCTTGATCTAATATCTTTTTTTGTCATTACTGTCATAAATGGATTTAACACTTCCCCAAAAAATGTTATACAGCTCCACTGGTATATCATCTGGCCCGGCAGCTTCACACCCTTCTTACTTGACTGAATGGCGTTGCTAACTCCTTCCTGAGTGATATCCTGATTTAAGATCTTTTGCTGATTAGTATCTTTGGACACGTGTTTCTGGATTATTATCCGTCATCAGCAGAGATTAGGCAACATTATTTGGGGTTGCTGAGCAGGCTGCCATATTCTTGGATCGCAGTATCTCTCCAGGCGCGCAGGTGCCTCTCCACGAGCTCGTCAGCTCAAAGCGGCTAGAGGGAGCCTTTAAACAAGAAACTGGTGTGGGAGTACACTGCTTTACCTCCCAGCAGAGTCGCCCCTAGGCATCATGGTAGATGCAGTTCAGTTTGCCAAGTGAGTACACCTGGCCATCTCTGGACACGTGTTTCTGGATTATTATCCGTCATCAGCAGAGATTAGGAAAAATTATTTAGGGTTGCTGAGCAAGCTGCCGTATTCTTGGATCGCAGTATCTCTCTAGGCGTGCATGTGCCTCTCCACGAGCTCGTCAGCTCAAAGCGGCTAGAAGGAGCCTTTAAACAAGAAACTGGTGTGGGAGCACACTGCTTCACCTCCCAGCAGAGTCGCCCCTAGGCATCATGGTAGATGCAGTTCAGTTCGCCAAGTGAGTACACTGGGAAAGTCTCTTGAGTGTTTCACCAGGTGGGTGCAGATTAGTGCTGGCCATCTCTGGACACGTGATTCTGGATTACGTGTCCAGAGATGGCCAGCACTAATCTGCACCCACCTGGTGAAACACTCAGGAGACTTTCCAAGTGTACTCGCTTGACGAACCGAACTGCATCTACCATGATGCCTAGGGGCAACTCTGCTGGGAGGTGAAGCAGTGTGCTCCCACATCAGTTTACTCTTATGTGTGCAATCTGATCCGTACATATTATCTGTTGTACCCATCTTTGTTTTCTAAATAATTGCACACATTCCTTATTTACCAAATGTGTCTCCTGTAAAATCAGAATCTGCACAGGATAGTCTCTAAGGTATTGTAATACATTGTCCCTGCACCCCTTCATACGTAGTCCATTAACATTCCATGTTAAGATCTGGATAGACATATCACTATTCTTCTAAATCCGTTATAACTCTCTGAGGTTTTTGAGGAATCTTTTATCAGTTTTTCCCACATGCTCCCCACCCAGTGCTCCCCCCTCATCCCTCCCTCCACCCTTCCTTGGAGAACCCCCCATACTTCTTCCTGGACCTGATGTTAGCCCAAATTTTTTTTCCCGAACCACAGGCACCCACCACCAAGAATAACTACGTGTATGCATGTGCCCCTCCCACCACCATCTCTACAGCATTCCTTTAGAAACAAAAAAAGAGATGAGAGGAGATGAAGCAAAGTTATTACTAGGATATGGCCTCTTTTTATTCATATATCCCACAGCTATCCTGGCCAATCCTCCCTTCTTGATGATTTCCAGTGAATAATATGCCTCCCTTGGTCTTCTTATCATATGCATGTTGTTATTATGCATTACTCTTAGGAATGCTGAGAATTTGAGCTGTGCAGTTGCTCCAACTTTTTTAAATTCATCCATAAGTTTACCCAACTCCTATTGTCTATCTAAGGTCACCCGTGATAGATCTGATCTAATTTCAAATGGGAAATCTGCCCCCCTTAGAGTTATTATTTTTAATGCAGAAAGAAGGATTTTTTCCTTTAGGGCATGTGTCTGAAAGTTAATTAGAATCTTCCTTGGCTTGACTCTACTTGGATTGCTTCTAAAGGGGTGTCTGTGTATTTTTGAATATCATTCGCAATGTCATTCTCACTCTTATCAACCTGGATTGATGCATTTATCAGTGATACCACATACATTTTCAAATTGTCCCCCTCCTTTCCCTCAGGAATATTCAGAACTCTCAAGTTGTTTCTTCTAGAATTATTTTTTGCTGTTCCAGTTTCTCCCGCAGCCCCTGCTCATCCCTGTGCAATGCCTGGTGCTCCATTTTGCTACTGCTTAAGTCTTTTTTCAACTCCTCCACCGTGGTTTCAAGGGTTTGAACCCTTTCGGACAGAGAGTCCAATGCCTCACAAAAGCCACGTATTTCCCCCTGGTTTGCTTCAGATTCTGCAAACCCTTTCTTAATGTCTACAGTGAGTGATGAGAGTATAGCCTAAAGGGAATTAACCAAGGTCTCTCTGTTGTTTTTCGATTCTCTTGAGTTTTTTGCTGCAAAATCGGATAGATGTTCTCCACCACATGTATAGTACGGCACGCCTGGTACTCATTTTCAACTGTATTGGAACTTCTTAACTCTTCTCCTGATGGAGCCCTTCTGTGCTAAGGTGTACCTCCCCAACCTCCTTTGTTGCTGTATCAAAATTATCTCCAACCTTCCCTGCCACAGCTTGCAATGGCTCTTGCAGAGTCACTGTGGGTGGAGAGACCTTAAAAAAGAACCTCAGGGAAGGTGTCATTTTTGCGTTACGCTCCAAAATGCCATTTTTGTTCAGCGGTTTTCTAATTTTCTGCACTTCCCTCCTCAGCTTATCTTGAGGGTTACACCCTTCTAGTTGAGAGAGAGCTCTTTCTGGGCAAAACAGAGGCAATAAGCAAAATGGGCGAATACCTTTTGCCAAATCAGACAGCCACCTTTTATCTCTCTATGCAGCTTTTGTCTTTTCCCTAAGGCAGGTTTTATCTGGCTGCTTTCCTTCCCCCCACTAAAAATAGCCCAAGGGCTGGCCCCCCTACCTTTTCTGCCAAGAGTATCCTTGCTGTGAGCAATGACCGGGTGCCCCTTAGCTCCTTCTTCTTCAGGCACCCCAAAGTTCTCCAAACTATAGCCCGGAGACCTTGTGCTGCTGCCCTGTGGCTCTTCCTGAGCTTCAGGGCGGCCCTGAACCAGCGAGAGTCTCCACCATCCGCATCCCGACTTCCCTGTCACTCTGCGAGCCCAACCGTCAACTCCGCCGTACCTTCAGACGCAGTAAGGCACATTGGCTCTATTGTAACAGGGGGAGTGGGATTAAATTACATTACTGGTGGGTGCCTCGCGGTGCTCAGTGACCTGTGTGCGATGTGGCGGCCATGATTTCCTCAGTTCAACTCCATTTGAATATGCTCTTGAGAATCTTATGGGTATGGGAGCAAGATATTGTGACTGCATTGATTTGAATGGTCATGTCCAGCTTATTGCCAATGCTGATCCTGAGGTTCCTTATGTGGAAGCAGGGGGTGGGTTTATGTCTGAGATTGGCCAACCGCAAGGTCAAATTCCATGTGGAGATGATTCTGTTTTGTCGGTGTTGAGCTTGAGGCAGCTAAACTTCATCCAGCTTGCAATTTTGGACATGCAGGTGGTAAACTTGTTTCTGTTTTTGAAAGCATCCAATAAAGGGAGAATGAGCTGAGTGTTGCTGTTGTAGGACAGGATGTTGATGTCATGTGAATGGATGACACTAGCCGGGAGGGTAATGTAGACATTGAAAAGGCTGAGCTGAGGCACTGTACAGATGAGTTTGCTGGTTACCGAGAAGTATGAGGCCAGACTGTCAGCTTGAGTTCTGTCCATCAAGAATGAGCAGATCCAGTGGGAAGCTGAGAATCTTGTATAGGTGACAGATAAGTATTGTTAACTACCCCTTACTCACTGGCAGCCTGCCAATAACCATCAAGACCTTCAACAATTAGATCATTGCATGCACTGATGCCCTGGCGCCTATCAAGCATTGCAACATGCCTAGAGCTTGACCACAAGCCATCTAGCACACAGAAGAACTTAGAAAGGCGAAGTGCTGTTGCAAACAACTGAAGGGTAAATGGAGAATGATCTGGGACATCAAAGACAAGAACATCTACAAAGCTATCCTGTTGCACTACCACCGACTATCCAGAACACCAGATGCCAAGCACTCCCAGACCACATTAACGCCAGCAACAGCAAAGAAATTCCAACATCATAAAAAAGTTCACTATGTTAGCAGGTTCCTCCAAGAGCATCATTCCCTTACAGGACCTTTTCAACAAGCTCTCTGAGTTCTTCTGCGAAAAGATCACCTCCATAAACAGCAACTTAAACCCTGAACTAAACTGAATCTCGGTAGGAGCAAGCTTGTGAACAGTTATCACCACTAATAAGGGCCTAGCTACCATGAACTTCACCCACTCCTGGTTCCTGTCCAAATGGTGCCCTCACCACATGTTCACCAACAATCAGTCACAATGTAAGGGACTTTTATGTCCCAATAGTGAACTTTTCTATGAACTTTTCTATGAACTGCTAATGGCTATAAAGGCACTAGACCTAAACATGTGCTCAGGTTAAACGCAGTGATGAACCTGTCTTTTCAGATAACATTCGAACAACACAAAGTTAGAAGCAGGACTGTGTGTTAATTCCCCTGCCTTTTAATTTGGATACTTATGATTTGGGAGAAGCAGCTGAACAGCAGAGATATCCTCCCAAGCTATGAAACCCCCATATCAATATGTGAACGATACAGGACTAAAACATGTAGGTATTAAAGCAGACAGAATATCCTTCACATTTGAGACAGAATAACCCAACTCTAAGTCCAGCCCTCCGTTTATATGCTTTGTTCTCCAGGGTGTATATACAATATATGCTGCTTCCAATTTACCTGTGTGTCCTGAATACTGCAAAAAATTGAATGACTACATTCACAATAGATTTTTTTCAAAAAGAACATTTACATTGCCACTAAGGGCAATTTATGTTCCAGCGACATTGTAACTGGAATTCAAAAGAACCCCTTAGGAAAACGCTCTTTGCTATTACAGTGACAGAACTCAGATCCCCTGAGATTTTGAGAAGAACCTTTGCTACTGCATAGGAAAATACTAGAACTGTTAGGCACAGCTATTTTTCACGTGTTATTAAAATGTAATCATCTGTTGAAAGTAGCTTTTTGAAAACCTTAGTCAAAAAAGGAAGTTAGAACAGTTTATTGTGTGCTTCCTAAGAGAAAAAGTTATTTATTATTGGTTTGCCTCACAGCCCTACAGAATACACCTCCCTGGCTGACTGCCAATGACCCTCTTTCTGATAACAATGGTTTAGCCTCTGGTAGGTGGAAAGCTGAAATGGACTACATAGAAGCAATTAGCTATTTGAAAACAGGATAGAAAGATTTGGCAATAAAAAGGACTGCTTTCGCATTCATTTCTTTTTAAGAGGTGATTCAAAATGGGATTTGAGAAACTGAAACCATTCATGCCTAGTGCAACTCTCTGGGGTGTTTTGCAGTAATCTGAGAAATGAAGTGCTGCAAAGAGAGGTGGGAATACAGTGGGAAAGTTGATAGAATTGCTGTAGAAAATTCTCCAATTACTGGCTACTGCACAGGGTAAAATGGACATCTCACCATACCTGATCAGAACATGCCTAAACTTGACAAGAAAGCTCACTCAGCCGAAAAAAGAAAGCTCCAAGAGTCCTGAATTTGCCTGCACCCCAGTCCTGGAACTGATGTATGTGCCTCCCTTTCCTACTCATCGGTGTTAATGTCATAATCCAGGACAAAGGACTTTCTATTAGACTCACCAAATTGATAACTGCTTGGGCCGCTAGGATCAGATTTTTGCCAGAAAGTAAAATAAAATATCTTCAGTCTGCTTTAGCTCAAATCTGAGAGTTCACTGGCCTATGGACACAAACCCTCAGGATTTTGAGAAGGTGTTTGATTTGTTCAAATGGGAACTTCTCTGGGAAATATTGAACACATTTGAACTATGGCCCAAATTTCCTCTACTAACCCCTTTTGGTCCATGATTTGGCCCGAGTCTGAGTCAACATTGACCTTTTAAAATCGCTATTCTCTTTAATGAAAAACAAGGTGTCCGGGTTCCCCTTTATGATTTGTACTAACTTGCAAAATGGATTAAATGAAATGGACTGGGTTCAAGGTTTTCAATGGAAGGGAACTAGGAAGACCATGTGTCACGGCACAAACGACATGCTATTTTTCCTGTGTTGTCCATACTGCACTGGAAATAAACTAATGCCAATCTTAGATCTCTTTGCTGTTGCCTCAGGTGTGAGAACTAATTTGGATAAGTTTATACTAATCCTGTTTATAGGAGACCCAGCTGGGTTACTGAGCCCTCAATAATTTCAGGGACAGACAGACCCCTTTAAATAACTCAGAATATGTATCCCTGCATATGAGGTGATTTGCAATGGCCTTAATCTAACTCTATTATTAACAAATGTACACAAAAATATAAGGACTTGAAAGAATCTCCCTATAAGCATCTTTGAATTGTTGGTTCTTTTGAAAATAATCATACTTCCTAAATTCCTCTACGTCCTCCGGAATTATGCATTTGAAATTACCTGGGACTTCTTTAAAACTTTTATAGCAGTGGTGAGTAATTTTCAGTGGTTGTCAGAAAAGCTGGCGGATCTCCTGGGATAAATGCTCCCAATCATCATATGGTGGAGGCTTGAGAATTCCTGATAAACACCAAATCACTGAACAATATTACTTCTGGTTGTCAATGGGTGGTTTTTCAAAGCCAGATATGACCCATCCACAAGACCTGAACCTGACCCATTTGAAAAACCAGCTCTGCTAGAACTCTAGGGTTCACAAATTCCCCAAACCTTCCCTGCTCCAACAAAAGTCGTACTGCATGCCTGAAGATGTCATGAACCGCCCCCACTCCTTAGAGATGCGGGGATCCGATTTCAAACCCGCTGGTACAAGGACTTAGGTAAATAATTAAATGTAACAATACAAATTAGAAATCTAGTTGAACTGCGACCCTTACACTCCCCACAGAGCAATAGTGTGCAGGAAATGTGTTCTTGTCATCATCTATCCCTCTAGATAAGTTCAAGAAAACACTGGAAATCCTAACCCTCTTTCATAAATAAATAACACACTAAAAATAGCCTTAAGAAATAGAGGATATTCATTTAAATGCTTAATTATAAAACCCCGGTCTAATGCACACAATATGAACAGTAACCACAAAGAATGCAAAGATAAATGCAGACTGTGTGAGTGGTGAGTGAACACAATATGAACAATCCTAACATGGTAACCAAGCTCCTAGCATCCTACCACACTGAAGCTGTTTTTTTGCACTATGCTATATTTCAGCAGAAGCAAAAAACAGCAAGCCTACAAATCGATGTTCTTAATATGGATCCCACAGCATACCTTCTCTTAATATAAAATAGCTGTTATGCTGTTCTATATGCGAGCTTTGCCAGGGAATGACAAGCAGTGCAACGCTGAATGCTTCTTCTCTACACCGCTGCCTTTGACTAAGGCTGGTTGCCCTTGCAAAACCAGCCTGACATCTGGCGAGATAGTCTTAGAATGAAGCTCCTCCAACTTATGGTCAGCTACCTGAGTTCTTATACTGTCTGATTGACCGATTTGTCTAATATTTCTAAAATAAAACATTGTTTGCAGCCGCGAAAGCATGACTATAAAACTATGGTAAGAAAATGTGTCATCTTGATTCACAAGTCGCTTAAATACCCCTTTAAGTAAAACCAATAAAAACATGTCAGGTTATAAAGTAAGCATCCATGATATTATGAAAACGTCCATAACAAAAACAATAAAATATTTCATCGCAGATCGGGGGCAGACATGATACTAACATTTTTGAGCTTTTTCATAACTTTGCACTTTCTATTAAAATGATGAAAGAGTCTGCAAGCGGGCGCATAATGAAGCTAGAAGAAGCTTAAACGGGACTATTGAGAGTGTTCATGACAGAGAGAGGCACTGCAGTGGATTTATGTCATGGGTAAGCTCATTCATGAAACCCCATTATAGTATGATAGACAGATTCCCCAGGTAGTTGCACTTCTCAAATTTGGATAATGGAACCTTATAGAGGTGCTTAAGATTGGATCACTTGAGTCACTCTAAAATAAGTTTGGCTTTCACAAGATCCATTTTTTGTCACATTTACAAATTAGACATGCCTTAGATATATACAGCACAACATTAGAGACACTACCAGAATATTACCTTGTAGAAGCTGAAATCACCATTAAGCTTAAGGAGCAAAAATAGGAGTTTCATGAATATATATTGCACACTTATAATCACCCCCCCAAACTGCTTCAATACCCTTAATGCCCAATAGGTCAAAGATATAAGCACATGCCAGGAACTGGCACTATTGATGTGGCTTCGACTAATTGAATTAAAACACCTCCTTAGATACTACAATGCCCCAATAGGCTTGGTGAATATAGACAGAATCCAAGCATTGCACTGCTTGAGATGCGGCCAAAAAAAAAGCAATTTCTTCCTCAGGATCGGTCATGCCCACACTTTATTAGATATAGGCAAGCATTGCAATCCACTTTAAAACAGGTATTGGGGCACCCTATTGAAGCTACAGTTTGGGTTGCAATATAAGGAATAATGAGAGTGTGTGATACATACGTATTCTTGTAGATTTGAAAAGCTTGTCGAAAAAGAGAGACATTGCTTGACACAGGTTAAGTGGAGATACTCCCACTAACCTCAGTACTGTAGTAGTAAATTGTAGGGATTTGGGTTACTGGTTAAAGGAGATAAAACCCAACTCAAGCAGCAACCGCAATTTTTGTCAGGCTGAAACACAAAAAAAATAAAATAATTAACCTGTGCTCAACCTTCTGGTAGCTTGATACAAAAGTAGTCAAGCTTTGCTTAGAGAAATGCATAAAATATTTATGAAGCACTTTAAACATTAATAAAAAGAAAACACAACACAAGAAAAATCCCATAACAAATTAGAAACATAGAGCAAATGTTAATAATTATTTGACCCCAAAACCACAAAATCAAATTAGTAGAACCAGAAATATGCAATTTTAAAGGTTTAAATTGAAAAAGTGTTTAAAAACACAAAGCGTCAAATATGATCTGGTCACACCAGACTGGCACAAATTCACAGGGTCAGTATGTCTGCTTTGGAGCGTGGGCCAGATACCAGGACCAACTTAGGCCCACTGAACAAAGTACCTTAAATCCTGGTTGTGGAGCATTGATTAATCCCATGTCGAGGATGTGTCGCTTGCGAGGACCTGCATCGAGAATGTCACACAGTGGTGATTCTAGGGAACTGCGGACATGTGATGCAAGGTCCTTTGTCAACAATTCATCATGCAGTGTTGGTTCCAAGAAGTTGCAGGGCTGCAATACAAGGTCCTGCTTTTGAGGATGAGTCACACAGCGGCAGTTCCAAAGAGCTGTAGGGTCCTTCCTCGGGGTGCGTTACTCAGAGTTGGTTCTGATGCAGAGCTGCAAGGAGATGTGTCACACTGTATTGGTTCTGCATTGGTTCTGCCCAAATGACCACAGCTGGGGTGGTAGAACACCTTCAGTCCCACTTCCAAGGGTATATAATTGGGGTGGCACCACTTGGAGGACAGGACTCCCAGCAGGCAAAGTTCAGGTACACGGTTCAAGGTGGTTGGAGCCTTCTGAGCCCCTGAGGTTCTGATCAGGAGTCCAGCCCTAGGAAACACTCTGGTGTTCCTCAGTTCAAGGTGCAGTCCACTTGTTCTCACTCAGACAGCAGGCCAGCAAAGTAGTAGTCCTTCAGAGATGGCCAATCCTGCCAACATCTATTCCCCCTTTGTCTCATTGTCTGGGAGCAACACACAAAGAACAACTGTCAGCTACACCTACTGATATGATTCAGGATGTAGGCTGCAGGCTGCCTAACTAAATTGTTAGTACCCAAAAATGCCAACTTCTTTAAAGTGGCATTTTCTGCAATTGTGACCTAAAATCTAACTTTGCCATTAAAGAGTGTTTTAAATCACAATTCTTTAGAGCCCAAACTTGACTTTGTACCTCCTTCCAATTGAAAGTTATCACATATTAAATTTAATAAGGTAAATTAATGTTATCCTATGGGGGAGAGGTGGCCTTGCAGTAGTGAAAAGCGAATTCAAGAGAATTTCACTACCAGGACATGTTAAACTTAAAAGTACATGTTCAACTTGTTAAATACAATACACCCTTCCCAATGGACTGTTTAGGGCTTACTCTAGAGGTGACTTATATGTAAGCAAAGGAATGTTTGGGCCTGGCAAAAGGTTTATTTATTGCACACAAAGAGTGGTAAAATGCACTCAAAGTTATATTCCTATTTTCATAATACTCAAAGGCATTGAAGGCATGCTACCTTGATACGAGCTCCGTCCATGCGTTCTACATAAACGTGTCACAGAAAAGAACCACGTCAGGTCCCCAAACAAGATTCACTTCCAAAAGTATAATGAATCCAAGAATTTTAACCATTTCTTTATGTATTTACTCTGAAAGTACACCATATTAAATCCGCTAATTTTTTATGCTCCATCAATTCATTTTTATCACAATAGTTTCACAAGTGCCTCTCAAGTTGTTTCTTAGTAGCGCTAGAGTGTTCAATATTTCTCCTGATGCTTCGTCTTTACATAGCACCCAATGGATTTCAGAATAATTCCCTTCCTCAGAGTTAACTACAATGTGAAATGGTAAAAAAAGACACCCATCAGTACTATCAATTAAGCATAAACTAAATAAAAATATACAAAAACAATATAAAATGATTAATACCATAATCCCATGTAGTGCATGATTACTATTTTGACCCCGAGCCTGGGACAAAAGAAGAAGGGCGCAACTAGGGCTAAAAATAATACCACGCTTTCCACCCCTAGGAGTGTAACCCTGTAATCACCTAATCCCTGGTTCAATAAGACAGGCAGGCAACACCTATGAACTCAGTTTTCCGTCTGGCTTCTGGTATATAATATGAAGGACTGGTGCCTATTTGAAAAAATCATTTTTTAGGCATTGTATTTATGTATTGTTTGGAATGTAGGTTTGGTGTTTGTGAAATTCAGTATTGATTTTGTACATATTGAACACTTGTATATATTGCGCACATTGTTATCTGAATGTATTCTTTATTGTTTGAAAACTTTTCTTTTGATGACATACAAAAAATCCAATGAAAAAGCAAAATAAGACGATAAAACTAAAATAAAATTGCAGATCACTCAGTACTGGTAGGCTGGGTGTGATCAAATGATAAAAAAGTAAACCTGTCTGGCTATTTGTTCTGTTTGATATTTTGCAGTGGTCCAAGCTGGTCAGATATAGGACCCAAAACTTCCTTGTTGCCCCTGGTTACTATTTTGGACATGAAAATCTACAAACTACATTACCCATAATTCTACGTTTGTGACACTAACCAACTTTTTTGCAATGATAAACCATCAAAAGTGTGCATATTAGCTCCACCATGTGAGCCTAACATAACAGAGTAATTTCAGATGTTCAGTCACTGAATCTGTGTGCAAAATCTACACGTGACTCCTGGGTGCAACCCGTTGTTAGAAATGGGGTCTCTAGTTGGCAATTGCTTGCACCTTTGTCCCAGTAGGAACCCTTGCTTATCGTCATGGTAAGGGAGTTATGCCCTTAGACAACCCTTGCTCATCCCCTTGGTAGCTTTGCATGAGCAGATAGGCTTAGCTCAGAGGCAGTGTGTAAAGCATTTGTGTACACATACAGTAATACAGTGAAAAGACTACAAATGGACACAACACCAGTTTAGAAAAGTACCTTGGTAAGCGATAAGCGCAATGACAGTGCATAGTATCGGGGAGGTGATATTTTGTTGGCGCTGTACCGCGTTGGTTCCTTACAACCACACGGGAGGTGAGGCGTTGGTTCCTTACTGCGATGCAGGGGAGGTGAGGACGTCCGTTCCTTACTGTTGCCTGGGAGGTGACGTTGCGTTGGCGTCATGGTGTCAGCTCCTTACAACAGTGTGGCGTTTATGGATCTGGTTTCTGAATTGGCGGTGTTGCCAATTCAGGTTCACTTGGATCCGATGAAAAGCCGTCATAACGCACAAAGTAGCCAAATGCAGTCCGGTCTATTTTTGACAGTTCGGCTGGTTTTGTAGAACCAGGAGATGACTCAATCTGTGCTGTATTCACATAGAAGTTGTCGAATTGTCGAATTAAAATTTCTGTACTAGTTGATTCTACAGTTGTAGTTGTTTCAAAAGGAAGAAGTATAATTTCATTGTTGCTCACTGATTTTCTTTGGAAAGTATAGTCTTCATTCAATATTAAATATTCCAGCTGATCTTCCAGTACGGTAGTGAGAGGAGATCCGTGGCTAACCAGGAGCCCATGAGGCCTACTGTTGAGAATCGGCCACATAGTATGGTTTGATCAGATCGATGGAGACAAACCTTTTTATCTCGGCAAACAGCAAGAGCTGGAAGAAGTACAGTACTGGTACCTTCAACAGACAGGACAGGTACAGACCCCCATGGATTTTCTTGGGACGTTATTAAGTGCCCTCTGGACCCCGTATAGGTGATTGACCCAATTGCCACCCAAGCCTAGTACCCTAGTTGTTAAAGAATGCTTTATGTGCCTGTTCTTCCTCCCAACATCCGAATTTCCCTCGTGATGTTAGGGGGAGGAGTACCTTGGCTACTTTATAAGCCCAAGAGCTAAATGCCGGACCCTGGTCGGAATGTAGAGTGCCAATTGCATAAGTCCCGATAAAGACTCGCAATTCCTTTATAATAGTTTGGGTGTCAGCTAAGGGCTGGGGCCAAACTCACAGGAATCTAGAGCTTAAAACCACTGCCACCAAGATGTACTTCTGAGCCCTGTCAGAGTGTAAGGGGCCAAAGTGATCCAAATAGTCACATGCAAGATGTTTGTCTGAGATCATATTATCAAGGGGGTGATAGGCAATTTTTGCAGTTTTTTGCGAAATTCTATCGCCCTATTAGCAAGCTGTTGCTAACAGCAGTTAGCGACAGCTTGTAGGAGATAGCAAGCGGTTTGGGGCCCGCTTTGCATGTTAGCGATAATTATCGCTAATGAAATGCAAAGTGGGCGTTCCCAACCCGTTAGCGACTGAAAGCAGTCGCTAACATCGCTAACGCCTATTAGCAAGGCACTCTTAGCGATGGCAATATTCGCGCTAAGTGAAGAACCGGGATTTAGAACACAGCAGCGCCAGGGGCACGCCCAAAGTCTTCGGGTTCACCTGTCTTAGAATACAGAGACACGGGATACTTCTCGGTGACGTCAAAGACCAAGTATATTGGCTGCAACCAGGAACAGAGGTCTTACAAGCACAACACGGGTGGTTCGTCAGAGACTGTACAATTTTCGTATTGCGAGACATCTTCTTTAATGCTAAAAATCACATTCCTGACTAGCATCAATTACTTACGAACTGTCCAATCACACAGTGACATTTCAAAAGATATCGCATAACGACAAGCCCACTTTCAGTTGTCCAGCCCACCATACATAACAATTACAGATATGGTGGTCCTAGACACAAAATTTTTACACACAATGTTTGATATTATTCAAAACCAACTTTCTCAATTTCTTATTCCATATGCGAAATCAATCCTATATTGAAGAATTCTGGAAACAAAAAAAGAAGAGAGAACACAATAGCCCAAAAACAGGTGTCCAGTAAGCACACAAAAGAAACATTCAATCGTTTAAAAGTAGAGGAGAGAAGACTCTACTGGTTATTCTCAATAAAATTCCTCCACAACAATACATTACAAAAATATGTCGTTATTTCGAACCAAAAAATGGGGGGTTACCAGGAAAAACGAAGTGCATAGAGTGAAAGGTTTTGTGCTCGTGTGAAAGAGAGGAAGGACCAAGAGGTCAGGAGGTAGCGAGTTACACAATTGTCTTTGGGTCCAAGGCTGAGATAGTCCTTGGTACTGTTAAACAAGAGCCTGCCCTCAATGGATTTTTGCAAAGAAAAAGTAAATCTTTCAGGTCTTTGCGGCGGAGTATTCGCTCGAAGCTTCGTATCTTCAGAGGGGGTGAGTGGGCAGGGGCATAGGAGATGCAGGCTCAATGCAGGGGAGATTGTCGACGTTTCGACCCAAGGATACGAAGGGCAGTTTATATCCTCATGGACGGGTCTTCATCAGGACGGGAGGTGAGGGGAAGGGCTAAGGTACATTATATTCATGTAACCCCAGTCGTGTGGGCTGACACCCTTTAATGGTGTGCCATTATGCGCAGTGGGGCTCTGTCTGTTGATCGCCAACTGACAGAGACCCACTGATAGGCCACGCAGTTCTACTGAGGAGACAAAGCGTGTATACTGTTCGACCGATTAATCCATCACCATCCGTCGCCCAACACAGCGAGGTACTCGAGATCACGTTTGGACGGCTTTCACAAATCGAATTGATCCTTGCGCAGTGGGGCTCTGTCTGTTGATCGCCAACAGACAGAGCCCCACTGATAGGCCACGCAGTTCTACTGAGGAGACAAAGCGTGTATACTGTTCGACCGATTAATCCATCACCATCCGTCGCCCAACACAGCGAGGTACTCGAGATCACGTTTGGACGGCTTTCACAAATCGAATTGATCCTTGCGCATAATGGCACACCATTAAAGGGTGTCAGCCCACACTACTGGGGTTACATGTCGCACTTCTGTCTGTGTCATTGGCACACTCATTTTCGCAATCGCTTGAATTTTTTCTGGAGTCAATCTTCTTCCCCCCTTCGATAAGAGATGACCTAAGTAGGTCACTTCTTGTCGACAATACTGCAACTTGGAAAGAGACACCTCATGATGGAAATCAAACAAATGACGTAACAACGACATAGTTAATTGTCAGCAGCCACTAACAAGTCGTCGACATACTGTATAAGAGCAGCACCATCAGGTAAAACAAACATATCAAGCTGTGTTTTCAAAGCCTGACCATAGATCGATGGACTCTCACAATAGCCTTGAGGAGCGCGCTTGAACCGGAAACTTCGGCCTCCTAAAGAGAAGCCAAAAATATCCCTACTCTCCTCGGCAATCGGGATGCTGAAGAAAGCATTCTTCAAGTCAATCACCGAAAACCAGGTAGCAGAAGCTGGGAAGAAAGTCAGTAAAGCAGTGATATCTGGAACAACAGGAAATTGCGGAACTACAATCTTATTCACCTCGCGAAGATCGATCACAAACCTATATACAGGCGGTTGTGAAGAATCTGTACGTTACAGAACAGGCAAAACTGGACTATTGCACACATTACCTCTCGTTTCCTCAATCACACCTTTCTCAATCAGATCATAGATATTCGCTAAAAGTGCTCTTTCATCATCACTAGAGATCCTATATTGGGGAATACGTGGCAATCTAGCATTCGCTTTCAACGTCACAATGTACGGTGGAATCTCCAAAAGACCCACATCATTAGGGCCAGTAGCCCAAAGAGAATCAGGAAGAGAAGACAATTCAGCTGGAAGTCGATCTTTAGACAAGTACATCGGAGAGATCACTCTCTTACCTAATGTAAGCTGTACTCCTGAAGGAGAGCAATGTAATGTCGCATACAATCTTTTCAAAAGATCCAATCCCAACAAGTTCCCACCACCATCTGTCGTCAGAATAAGGGGTGCTTCGAATTCACAAGGTCCAACAGAAAGAGACAAAGGACTAGAAATCGGATTACTAACTGAGGCGCCAGAAAAACCTACTAAAACATTCGTCAAGCCAGACAAAGGTGTGCCAGGGAGTTTAGAGTGCATAATAGAACTCTTTGCAGCACCAGTATCCAACAGAAAAGGCTCTGACACACCTGATGCAATCACTTCAACGTAAGGTCCACTCTGATCTACTGGAACTGAAACAACTCCCTCTCTTTGTCTATGGCTGTCCTAGCAATCATTACCATCCATATTCTCACCTTCTACATAATAATCGTCCGCATAGTACTGAGCCGTCCTACCAGACGCACCATTCTGTTGATCAAAACTATTCATAGAATTCTGTGGAGGCAAGGAACGCGCATTCTGAGGAAACACACCACGTCATCTACCTCTAGGAGCCTGCTGAACACCTCGACCTCTCAAACCAGAAGCACCATTCGTGCGCTGTAACAGAACCGGACAACTATTTTTGAAATGACCCTCTTCTTTACAGTATGCACACTGATTAGGGCCTACAGGAAAACGCTGTTGAGAAGACTCTAACCTTTGCGAGTTTCTCTGATACTGCTGAGGTTGCTGATAATCGCGCTGATTATTACGAGGCGGATACGCTTGCTGCAAAAGAACCTTCATCTTTAACTCTTTAGTCTTCTTGTCGGCTCATTCTTTCTCATCCTTATCCCTATTCTCGTAGTACTGTGGAGTAGCCAATATCTGTGCTGACGAAGAAACAGCCCAAGAACTCTCAGAATCCTTCAACTAATCCCTCGTCTTTTATGCTAAAAATCACATTCCTGACTAGCATCAATTACTTTCGAACTGTCCAATCACACAGTGACATTTCAAAAGATATCGCATAACGACAAGCCCACTTTTAGTTGTCCAGCCCACCATACATGACAAGGCAAAATCCAACATTCTTGCTCGGACAGGCCGGACAAAACCCATAATAAAAGGACCTAAACCCAAACCAGAAATAGGCCATAAAAGAAGGAACAGAAACAGATGAGAAGCAAGATAGAAGGGTGTGTGCGTGTACCATAAACTCAGCAATGTCCTGCTCTTTGATCTCTATCTGACCAGCTGCCTAACAAGTAACTGGCTCAACAAGGTCAGCTTCGGGCAATGGAGTCAGTTCGTTCAGGACACACAGAAGTCAGCTAAAGGTGTACGTGTCCCAGAGACTCGTTCGGCCGCAGTCATCGGCCTATGTGAGGGCAACCACAAAAAGGCTGCCGTACACAAAATGGAACCCGAAGGTTCGAACAAAATCCCTGAATATGCAGTGTATCCATCAATCGATCATGACGAAAACACTCGTACGTACCGCACTCGTCATTTGCGGTCCGCTGATACCTAAATCGTCTTGATATGACGACCTTTATTGAACGTGTTCAGAATCACGGAACCTCATAAGCGCGAATATCGCCAAAAACTAACACCTGCCCAGACCAGTTCTTAGCCATGTTTTCAATGGGAGGTGGATAACATGGCTAAGAACATTTAGTCGCTAATGAGTGAATATCGCTGTATTCTCAGCGATATTCACGCTATCGGCGGAAAAATTATTGCTTTGGAGATAAAAGTAGCTAATAGCACGTTATCTCAGCGATAACTTTCGGCAATGCTTAGCGATAAAAAAATAGTTGCTAAGCCTAGTTAGCGATAAATATCGCTAATCGTTGGTAATATGCCCCAAAGTCCTTTGTCTGTGTAGTGAGTCCTGGCCACCAGTAGTACTGCTTCAGTAGTGGAACTGTAGCAGTAATACCTGCATGAGCTAAACCCAGACCCTCATGTGTAGATAGTATCAAACCCAATCTGTGATCAATGTTTGGTATTACGCTATCCTCCACTCTGAATCTGATTGTGCTGAATGTTTTGTGCATCTAACTTGTAGGAGTACTTGAGTGGAAAGCCTTTCGGTGGAGCTGAGTTGTTGCGTGTGGCATTTACAGCTATACTAGTTGTTACATCTATTCTCGTACAATGGCAGCAGTACGAACTGTTATCTTGGCAGCTTCATCCATCAATAAATTCCCTTCAACATGAACACCAACACGCTGATGACTCAGCTTTGCCCCTTATTCACCAAGCATTGTGTGCTTGATTGTACAACCCATGGAATGTGCAAACCCATTTTTGCCTCAATAGTGAAGGTATTTATTGTAAGACTGGACACAGTAAAATGAATCACATATGCTTAAGTGTGGGGAATTTGTGATCCATATTTTGTTGTGCCAGTATCAGGGCTTTTAGTTGTATCACCTGGTCTGTACAGACCCGTAGGGACTGGGTGTGTTTTTTTTAGGAAGAATCTTTCCATCCTGCATGCATCCTTTTACTATTGCCCATGTCGCAAAATATTGCACTTTCGTTCCTATGGCAGGTTGAGCTGATCCTTCCGTATAAATGATGCATACACATCATTCTGGAGACATAATTTCATTCGGCAGAGGATATTCTTGTTTGCA
Organism: Lissotriton vulgaris; assembly: GCF_964263255.1. NCBI lineage: Eukaryota > Metazoa > Chordata > Amphibia > Caudata > Salamandridae > Lissotriton > Lissotriton vulgaris. The sequence goes on along the minus strand of NC_141694.1, from coordinate 393,120,471 downwards.
CTGCAGGAATGTTTGTATTTGTAATGTAGTGTCAAATCTCTAGCCTACATTCCCTCTGCGCCTTAAGACCCTTTCCAGGTGAGTAGCTTGCACTTATAAACCCCTGGTTGATTGATTGATACATCTGTTGTAATAAGAGAGTTAGCCTATTGAATCCATCTTGGCTGTAGAGCCTTAGCATTCGGAATGCTTGCTTTAGTAACAGCCTCTAGGGTCCGTACTAGGGTAACAACAATTATGCGTTTTCCCTGAACCAGCACTCTCTCTTTCTCATTACAGCAGTCTGGACAACTGTGAGAATTTTCTCAGTGGGTGCAAAATACATTTCAGTGTTCAAAGACAAATATGATTTGTACGCTATAAGTACTGTATTACCTTAATTGAAAGTGATATAGGTGTACCCGGTTGGTCTAGCAACCACGTGGATCACCAGGTTAGTTGGATTGACAATAATGTATAAATGACCGGAAGCTTGCATGTTAGCTTGCACGGAAAGCAGAATATCAGTGTGTTTCTGTGTCCAGTGTTGCACTGAAAAATCAGGTCTAATTAACTCATAGAATGGTTTAACCCTTTCTTTCTAAACTAAAATGTAAGTTCTACCAAAATTAAAAAATCCAAAAATGGATTGTCGTATTTTTAGAGTTGTTGGAGATTCTAAAAAATGAGTTGCCAGGCTTTTGCCTTCACTTGATAACTAAAATCCCAGAAACAAGACACTGTGGTGAGCTATTTTTGATTTCTTGAAATTTATTTGTAGCACGGGTAAGCAAACCCCAGTATTATGTTGTTTACTCTAGCCAAAAGTTCTAATAATTCATCGTCCGTCAGATAAATATCATCTACATAGAACAATGCCTCTTCGTCAAAACTTTGAAGTAAGCCTGTTACTCTGGCAGAAGGCAGTCCAGGGCTATTTGTATAACCTTGTGGCAAATGACATATTTGCAGCTGAGACCCTAGCGCCAAAAATGTGGTTAAATATCTACTTCCAGGCACTGTATTGTTGCAGAAACAAACATTTGAGATGTCTAGTGTTGTTTTGTATTTCTTTTGCATGATGGTATTCATTAGTGCAGCACTATGCAACGTGGATGTGGAAGCATTTAAATATCTGAAATCTAATACAAGAAAATATATATTGTCATGTTTCATTACAGGAAGCAAAAATATTATTCATAGATGAGGTGAAATTCTCTATTACACCCTGGTACTCACATTGATCTAAGAAATCCCTGACTTGTTGTTTGCTGTATGTTTAATTGGGTACTGTCTCTGCTGTCAGGGATTGTTTTTAACAGGATCTTCTGATGAGGAGACTCATCATCCCAACCAACATGATTGTGGTATAGACCAGGTGCTAAAGCGTACACCCACTCCTGTGGGTATACATTTGTAACTGATTCTGATAGGAGGTCAGAGAAAGAAGGTACAATTACTTCTTCCCCCGTTGGGCAATTTATTACAAACTCAGGTGGCAAATCCTTAACAGCCAAAAGAATGTTGTAACCATATGTCAGGTCCTCCCGAGTAAGACCCTTCACCTGTCTTTGCATGTACCCCTTTATTTGGAGTGGTATTTTGTGTAAACAATGCAGGACACTTACTCTTGTATCAGGTGTTTCCACTGTGATGTTCTCACTCAACGCTACTATTTTCAGAAAATCCATCAGGTTCTGTGAGCTATTGTGACTTCTGACATGCTGTCCAGCATCATCACTGCCCTTTCCCTGTTCAAAAGCAGTTTTCTCAGCAGCCTGGGCATTTCTGATTTTATTCCCTGGTACCTTATTATTTTTGAATTGAGGTCTCATGGATTTTCTGTGTATCTTCTATTTTGATGATATAGTCTGAACTGTGATGTGTCCCCCTTTTTCGCTTGACTCGGTCTTCTGCTCTTTTCTCTGACCATCCTACTCTCTCTGAGCACTTCGCAGATTGGTCCTGAAAGGAATGAGAGGAACGTGTATCAGTATCCTGACAACCATCAGGTTTTCTAATATTATCATGGTTAATGAGATTGTATCTCTTTTCAGTGTGTTCCTGTTGAGGAGACCCACTCCGTGATTGTTGTGTATTTTTGTATCATCCCAATTCTTTTTAGAAGAGTCAAGTGCTTGCTTAGAGTTATCCTTTTCAAAATTAACCTTAACCACTGGTTTCCCTGGTGTGGCTCCCAGGTTATCTTTTCCCAGAGAAGCATATGTTTCTTCGAAAATCTTAGATAACTCCAGCTCCTGTTGTACAGGAATGAACTACCTCAGGTGTAGTTGGTGTATAGCCATAGCAGCTGCCTCCCTTTTATGTTACTTAACATGATTACAGAAACTTGGGCAAAATTCCCCTTTAGTTTCATCCCTCAGTCCAGGGCAGGTTCTGCCCTGTACTCATTCTGTATTTGTTTCAATACATCTGGTATTAGCGCTATTAAAGGGGTACGATGACTTCTGGTGTAAACAGCAGCAAAGACTGTACCCCAAGTGGCACAATCTTCTATTGGGTAAGCCATCCCCATTGGCAAGCAATTTGTTTTTTTCCCGTGGGCCTGTGTGGGGAAAAAATGCTTCAAGCTGTGCTGTTTTTTGTGCTATCAAGAACAGTACTTCCTCCCGACTGGTGGGAATCTTTCACATGATTGCATTCACCGTTTGAGGCCTGTTACCCGTAGTAGCCAATTAAGGTTGTGCAGATTGAGCAGCCCTCACAGGTTGCACTATAAGTGTTTGCACGGTGAAGTGTGTATGATGTCTACATTTTTACTAAATCTTCGAAATAGTGTGTGCATTTCTGCGGCAGGTAATGTGTGAATGTCTGGATGTGGTGTTTACAAAGCTAAGACCAGCCCGGTTGCTCCTTCTTTACTGAGGGGTCCGAGTCTCATTTTCTACGGAGTGGGGGAAGGCACCTTTAAACCAATTTATATGTTCTTGGTATGTTATCAGGACTTCTATATCCACGTATGTAAAGTATTCATCTGGTGTCTCATCTTCAATGTAAATGAGAAACAATTTTGTGTGTGCGTCTGCAGCTGGGAATCAAACCCAAGAATAGTATACCTCAGTCCTGAATGTTTCCTGTGACTCACCCACGAAGGTAACATCTCTATCCGTTGCCGGCAGCCATTTTATAATAATTTCATAGTACCTGCCTCACTGCAATTTTCTGAAATATTTACAGTAGCTACTTGTACTTCAACATCGTCAGCTTCTTCAGTCATTGTATTTTATGAAAAGCTATTTATTGGCATTTGGTTTGTACAATATGGGAAAACTCTTTCATCATCCAAGCTTGATAAAACCTACGGCCAATACATAGGACGTACCTACTCAGCTGAGGGGGATTCCCTTTCCCACTATGGACATTTCCGGTTTAATGCAAGTAGGGGTCTCTGAGAAAGCACAACTGAACTACTCCGTTTAGACCTTTTAATAAGTGCCTATCCAATGTTGGCGGTGCTATGTCATGTAGTTCCTACTAATCTGTAGGATTTACAAATTGTTTGGACAGCATAAACTAAGAGCTTAGACTGGTTCCTGACATCCCCCAGGATATGTTGGCCTATAGACCAGCAAGCTCATATTGCCACCATGAGCCCCCTAACCTTACCAGGGTGTGAAAGGACTCTGACAACCACTGAACATTACAACCCTGATCACTCAGGGATCATGGAAACAGGATCTTTCGCTCAGTCACTCATGCTTGCTTTCTCTCAGAGAAGTATACAGGATACAGAGTGGGACGTTTTCAATATATTTATTGAACCAACATTATTCTTATATATAACACATGTGCTGCAATGATTAGGAGACAGAAGCAAATAAAGGAGATTGCAAGCACCAAAAGAGTTCACAGTAGATAAGTTTCTACCAGAGTGCTGAAGCATTGAATATATGCAGGCATATATGAAAAATATGGTAATCTAATGTACTCCTACAATGTGGACTCTACTGTTAGTGTACCTAGTGTGTATCTGTGTAGATTCAAGAATCCCCCAAGAGATGATCCAACACCATTACCTGATAGGAGTGAGGTGGACACCCCTTATGGAATGTTAGACTGATGCATGGTGATTTCGCTGCATTCAGATATGTCAGTGTCAGCAGAAGTGCCTCCTGTACCAATCTATTGGGATGTCTATTATTTATTTAAAAATGCATCTTTCACAATGTGCTTATAAAATTAGCAATGTTTTGGATATGTAGATAGTGCTGTTTCCCAGTGGATGAAGATAGTATGACTTTTGTATCTTGTGCATAGAAAGGCCTAGTACATGATGTTCAAGGCATCATAATAATGTTGTGCGAAGCTGGATGTGTAAACAAAGTTGTTTCAGAGAAACTAATTCAAAATTGTTGTGCATACAAATGTGTGCAAATGTTCACTGCTGAAATATTATTTTCTAGGACAATGTAAGAAATAAGTTGCTTCGCTACATGGGCCTAATTCGGGAATATAACAATTAAAAGATGCATTTTTATATTCTGAATTCAGGCATTCTAAACACCAGCTTTCTGCCTTGTCCCAATGGGAAGTTATACTTATAAGATGTTATAAATAATCTACTACGCTGTTCTATGGGACAGATGGCCATTCCATAGTGAAAAACAAAATACACTGTTTTTCACTATCAGGGCATGTCACACACACCAGTACATGTCTACCTTTAACATACACTGCACCCTCCCCACAGGGGTACCTTGGGCCTACCTTTGGGGTGACTCACAAGTAATAAAAAGGTAGGTTATGTCCTGGCAAGTGGGTGCACATTCCAGGTCAACATGACAGTAGAGACTGCACACAGACACTGCAGTGGCAGGACTGAGACCCCTTTGAAAGTCTGCATGTGTGGGCGGCACACTAGCAGCATTTGACTTACAGGCCCTGGGCACCCACAGTGCACTGTACTAGGGACTTAGCAGTAAGTCAAATAAACTAATCATGGAAACACCAATCCATAAACACAATTTACATGGAGAGCACATGCACTTTAGCACTGAATAGTAGTGGTAGAGTACCCAGCATCCTAAAACCAACAAAAACAGGCTCAAGCATAGAAGACCACGAAGCAAAGATTCTGGGATAAATCTGCTGAAAACGCCAGGTCTAACACCCTTGCTGAATAAGAACAACCATACATGCTGGCCCAAAATAAAAATAAAAATGTGACTATTTTCACCCAATGGACTCAACAAATTAATCTGTGGCTCATGAAGAAACCCATCTATGGGTTCCATATGTTGATTCCATAGCTTTATGCACCGCTACAGACTGTTAAAGCCTTAATATCAGATGCTGCATGTGGGTTGGTCCCAAGTAAGCTACCCCACTCATATATATTTCCAAATTAAGCAAGGTTCACTCAAAAGTTCTTTATTCCTATTCATAATTGGTTACCATCATGTGCCCCAATCAACCCTCCAGAAGAGAAAATAAAACAAATGAAAGAATTTACAGCCACTGTGCAAAGTATACTCTAAACAAAAGTTTATATTTTATTTTATTTAGTTTATGTTTAAAAGATATTAAGTCTTTTGTTTGTTTTATTTTTTCTTCATAATGGTTTGGTTTGGGCATGTGATTATCGAATTGATGTATGAGTGGGCCGTGAGCTACACCAGTCGTCTTCTGTGTAAATACTGGCCTAATTTCAGCTCTGTTAGTTCTGCCTCTAGTGCCACTCTCGGATCTGGTCTCTGGGTTTTTACAGGGCAGTCTTGTGCAAAGCATCTGACCTCTCCTTCCGAGGTCTTCGCTTTTGGTCCATAAAATGGAGCCATATGTGCTGCGATTGCCTCTGCCTACTACCTTGTACGGTCTTGCCTGTCTCTAGTCTGAGTTCCAGAATATGGACGCCTTCCCTTTCCCTCCTACCAATCCACACCAGCTGTTTCCCTGCTTTGATGCATGCACTTCTGTTAAGCAAGAAAGGATGTTTTCACCTCATGACATGCCAACTCTTGCTACTCTGTACACTTGAGCTCTAGGTTGCATTTAAGGGGTGCCCTAGGGCAGTTGCTAATGTTATGATTTGTAATGTACCTCAATATAGACCTGGGTAGTCACCGACGCTTTCACCAACAATTTCCCTGCCATTGTACTACATAATGTTTTTTTTGTTATTTACCTTTTACCTAGTTAGGTGCTGCATAAATATAGTGTGGTTTTCCCAGAAAACTAGCCTCATTTATTATGCAAGCCAATTCTCCGAATCACAGCAGTATTACCACCTTCTGCATAATAACTATGTATAATGGTCATCCCTATCTCATCCTTGGCTGACATGACATAGCAAGGAAGAATGCCTGAGGGTACCTTTTGGGTATATAAACACCATATCTTTGCTGGGGCAGGTAGAGGAGAAAGACTTCCATGCTGACAAAGTGATGCGAGACGCTGAGGTTCCTGAACGCAACACGCAGTGGTCTGACATCCCTCACAGGGTGTCCATCTTGAGACTAAGACAGGATCCTTCATTCTCTCACAACAGGGAATGGGGTGGGCATCATCCTAGGGGGATTCTTGGCTATACATATATATTTATATGTTTGCAAATATTCATTATTTTAGCACTATTTTGGAAATCTACCATCATTTATACCTGTTTCTGTCTTATGGTTGTTTCAGCCCACCTATTTTACACTAGAATGACGCTGGTTTCTGAAAAGCTTATTGAAAACGTCCCAACCATGTATTCTGTGTATCTCTCTTAGCCAAAGTGAGCATGGGTGACTGAGCGGAAAGTACTATACTGTGTCTACGATCCCTGAAGGGACAGGGTTGTCATGTTTGATAAGAGGAGTTTACGGTGGCACTATGAGCTAGCTGGTATACTATACAGGTGAATATACCCAGTCTGGACACCAATCCCACAGTTTATGTTGTCTGAAGCGCAGATCGTATACAGATTTATAGGAACCAGACAACACTATGTTCCTTCTTTAGCAGCTCTAAGTCATGTTCTAACATTGTCAGGCACTTGAGTCGTGCCCTCTCTTCACCCACGTGTCCCGCTATGAGCACTCCCCCAATTGTCACATTATAGGTCTTCCATACTGTGCTTGCAGTTTTGCTGGTGACCTTGTTTTCTTGAAAATAGTGTTTGGTGCCCTTATTATTTGCCTTAACCACCTACAGATTGGTAAGTCTGCAAGTTGCCATTCACTAACCGAGGGTTCCTTGTCCCTGCTCATGGTTAGGATATCTTGCAATGGAGAGTGACCTGAGTTCACTTGTGCTATGTATGTGGCCTCTGAGAACCCGCCCAGTGTATCTGGTGGTGTCAGGCACAAGTCTGGATGACATTTTGTGCAAGTGTGAATAGAGCATCCCCTTTCCTGCCCATGGAGACCATTCAAAACAATGATCTGTCCCAGCGCCTGTGTAAATCCCTCCAGTTTCCAAGCTGTGGCCTACCCTTCTGGCTTGGTACTCATTATATCCAGATGCGTGTCATGTGCTAAATTGAAATCCCCTTGTATATTAGTAAGAGCCAGCGGAATCCCAGCTAGTAGATGTCCCAGTTTGTGAAGAGTTGGTGATTGAAAGCCAGGCATGGCGTACAAGTTGAGGAGGACTATACTTTCAAACTCTCATTCACCCAGCAGCAAGGTGTAACAACCTGCATCGTCCAACCATGTATGGGACATGTGAAACACCAATGCTCTTCTGAGCAGGAGCGCCATGCCCCCCTGAGCACGAGGAGTATTGTGCGTGGCATGCCACTCATTACTACCTCTCCCCAGACAATTATGTTGCCCATCCATTAAATGAGTATCTTCATGAAATATCACGTTGGCTCTGTATCTATTAATCACTCTGGAAACCAGACCTTTCTTTTCCTTGTTACTAAGATGATTACTGTTCCATGATAGGAGTGTTAAGTTCTGTGTCTGTGTCATGGTAGTTGGTTACATGTATTTTTGTCTATTCCTACTATACAGGGTGGGCGTGGTTTATCTATGCATGTCTGATTTGGTGTCTGTGTGTGTCTATATCATTCCACTGAATTATCCCCCACCCTACCTTATAATGCTGTGATCTGAAATCTGACCACCCCTGCCAATTCAAGGTATGTATGTACCCATAACTAAGAAAAAATATAAACTCCATGCACTGCAAATGGAAGGGCAAACTTCTTGGACACTAGAGCACTGTCAACTATTCAGTTTCTCATCCTTCTCACCCGAGATTGGTCCTTTCCGTCCCTAGAGCATGCCTGCTATTTCATGCTTGCGCAGGGCACCATCCAGAGGTCCAGCAGTTCCCACCCCATCACCATTCAAAGTGCATCTTGTACTTACATTCTCTGGATGTGGGAGAGATGAAGAAACTCATGTTATGTGGTCCAATTTCATAGTGGTGATCATCAGTGCCTGCTCCGCTTCTGAATCAGGGTCTGACCCCATAGAGCCTATCTCATTCCCCCAAACTCCCCCCAGCATCAGCACCCTGATATGCAAGTCATAGGGCCTCTGCTCTTTATACTGAATAAATCAGGTTCAGTATAGCGTGAATACAAATTCGGCACTCAAAGCTGGAGGACGCCTTTGAGAGCGCAAGGGACGCCTATACCTACTGTGTTGGTTAGGATTTGATTCAAGCAGTTGTACGGACGATCTATAGGTTGTTGAAATCCTCTTAAGAGGATTCACACAATACTGAAACTGATTTCTTCAGTATAAAGAGCAGGGGCCCTATTACTTGCATATATTTGGCCTGTGACTATGAGGAAGAAGCCCCCTATTGCTTTTCGTGCCGTACATATTTAAGAAAGACTTGGGCCTAAGAATTTTGTTTCAATGAGCTCGCCATATTTAGGACCTGGATGTTGTCATTTCTTGTCTCCCCTGTCCTGATGAGGTCCGAATGAATAGGCCGAAACGCATCGACATTTCATCATGGAGGAGTCCGACAGAATGTGATTGTTGGACTTGGCCCTTTTGGCAGGTTCGTCCCTAAACTTTTTTGCTTTTCATTGTAACCTGATACTAGTTGTTTTTCGCTTTTGCGCACTTTAACCCTGTGCCCCAGGGTAAAGTGCGTGCGCAGTCTGAGTGTATGTGGTGAGATTGACCTGCCCTCCCCTAGGAATGCTTGGGGAATGTGTGTGTCCTTGGTAGTTCTTGATGTGTGGGAAGTGCAGGGGCAAGTTTGGTATGTTCGAACTCGTGCGATTAAATGCTGCACGACGGTGTGCGCAGATTTAATGTGTCTAGTGTAGAAATGCCACTTCTAGAAGTTGGCATGTCTGTGTAGTAAATGTGAATTGACTGTCTGGCTTGTAATTGCCTGGAGGTGGTTGGTGTGCCTGGCTCCAGGAGTCAGGATGGGTCTGCCCCGGTGGTGAATGGAGAGATCTGCATGTTGATGGGAAAGATGAGTGCACCTGGGACCTGAATAGGGCTGGGCCTTCCCTCCACAATGCTGGCTCCTCCCCCTGTGGTGCGTCTGATGTCCCTAGCCTGTCCTGTGAATGGGGAGAGGGGCTGAACACAACAAAGTGCTCAAGAACCAGTTGTAACTGGTTAACCCCCTGCCCTACAGCTCCAGACAAAGGGAAAATGTGTATAAAAAGGGGATGTGACCCCTTCTAAAGGTTGTTCTGACTGACCCTATCTTGAGGGGGGCTTGCTACTGCTGGGCACTAGGAGGAACCACCACTGGGGAAAGCCTCCCTGCTGGAGGGCCCTGTGACCTGGCCCCTGGGCCCAGACTTTGCCCTCCTGCCTTCTGGAAGACTCTTACCTGGACTTTGGAACTGTAGAGCCGGGGAGTGCTTTCATCCTGTGAGTGCTAGAAAAGCGCTTTATTTTCCTAAAGCGCAGCGCTGCTGTTTTCCACCACAGGGAGAAAATTACAAAAAACAATTTGATGGACAGAATGTAGATCAATGTCTTACATTCACCCCAGTACAAGGATCTGGGCCTAAATCCATCGTTTTTTGCACTCCACACCACCCTGGGTCAGATAATGGCTTTATGCAAATCAGCTCTGACCCTGTGCCCCATGGGAACAGTCCAGTCCGTACTACAACAGCCATATCTTTCCCAGACCGGAATCAAGCATCCGAGGACCGGACCGGTTTCGAGGTAACACCTCTCATCAGCCCGGCTAGCTTGACTCCAGTGGTGTGGAGGCTCTGGGACCCACGTCTGAGCTACCCCAGTACACTCAGGGAGAAAATTACAAAAAACTATTTGATGGACAGAATGTAGATCAATGTCTTACATTCACCCCAGTACAAGGATCTGGGCCTAAATCCATCGTTTTTTGCACTCCACACCACCCTGGGTCAGATAATGGCTTTATGCAAATCAGCTCTGACCCTGTGCCCCATGGGAACAGTCCAGTCCGAACTACAACAGCCATATCTTTCCCAGACCGGAATCAAGCATCCAAGGACCGGACCGGTTTCGAGGTAACACCTCTCATCAGCCCGGCTAGCTTGACTCCAGTGGTGTGGAGGCTCTGGGACCCACGTCTGAGCTACCCCAGTACACTAAGGGAGAAAATTACAAAAAACTATTTGATGGACAGAATGTAGATCAATGTCTTACATTCACCCCAGTACAAGGATCTGGGCCTAAATCCATCGTTTTTTGCACTCCACACCACCCTGGGTCAGATAATGGCTTTATGCAAATCAGCTCTGACCCTGTGCCCTATGGGAACAGTCCAGTCCGAACTACAACAGCCATATCTTTCCCAGACCGGAATCAAGCATCCGAGGACCGGACCGGTTTCGAGGTAACACCTCTCATCAGCCCGGCTAGCTTGACTCCAGTGGTGTGGAGGCTCTGGGACCCACGTCTGAGCTACCCCAGGGTGGTGTGGAGTGCAAAAAAACGATGGATTTGGGCCCAGATCTTTGGACTGGGATGAATGTGTGACATTGATCCACATTCGGTCCATCACCTGTTTTGTTTGCAATTGCTGCCATAAGTGCGCTGGGGATGCCCAGACGTGGGTCCCAGGCACTCCACTCCACTGGAGTCAAGCTAGCCGGGCTGATGAGAGGTGTTACCTCGAAGCCGGTCCGGTCCTCGGATGCTCGATTCCGTTCTGAGAAGGACATGGCTTTTGTAGTTCGGACTGGACTGTTCCCATTGGGCACAGGGTCAGAGCTGATTTGCATATCGCCATTGTCTAACCCAGGGTGGTGTGGAGTGCAAAAAAACAATGGATTTGGGCCCAGATCTTTGGACTGGGATGAATGTGTGACATTGATCCACATTCGGTCCATCACCTGTTTTGTTTGCAATTGCCGCCATAAGTGCGCTGGGGATGCCCAGACGTGGGTCCCAGGCACTCCACACCACTGAAGTCAAGCTAGCCGGGCTTATGAGAGGTGTTACCTCGAAACCGGTCCGGTCCTCGGATGCTTGATTCCGTTCTGGGAAGGACATGGCTTTTGTAGTTCGGACTGGACTGTTCCCATTGGGCACAGGGTCAGAGCTGATTTGCATATCGCCATTGTCTAACCCAGGGTGGTGTGGAGTGCAAAAAAACGATGGATTTGGGCCCAGATCTTTGGACTGGGATGAATGTGTGACATTGATCCACATTCGGTCCATCACCTGTTTTGTTTGCAATTGCCGCCATAAGTGCGCTGGGGATGCCCAGACGTGGGTCCCAGGCACTCCACACCACTGGAGTCAAGCTAGCCGGGCGGATGAGAGGTGTTACCTCGAAACCGGTCCGGTCCTCGGATGCTTGATTCCATTCTGGGAAGGACATGGCTTTTGTAGTTCGGACTGGACTGTTCCCATGGGGCACAGGGTCAGAGCTGATTTGCATATCGCCATTGTCTAACCCAGGGTGGTGTGGAGTGCAAAGAAACGATGGATTTGGGCCCAGATCTTTGGACTGGGATGAATGTGTGACATTGATCCACATTCGGTCCATCACCTGTTTTGTTTGCAATTGCCGCCATAAGTGCGCTGGGGATGCCCAGACGTGGGTCCCAGGCACTCCACACCACTGGAGTCAAGCTAGCCGGGCTGATGAGAGGTGTTACCTCGAAACCGGTCCGGTCCTCGGATGCTTGATTCCGTTCTGGGAAGGACATGGCTTTTGTAGTTCGGACTGGACTGTTACCATGGGGCACAGGGTCAGAGCTGATTTGCATATCGCCATTGTCTAACCCAGGGTGGTGTGGAGTGCAAAAAAACAATGGATTTGGGCCCAGATCTTTGGACTGGGATGAATGTGTGACATTGATCCACATTCGGTCCATCACCTGTTTTGTTTGCAATTGCCGCCATAAGTGCGCTGGGGATGCCCAGACGTGGGTCCCAGGCACTCCACACCACTGGAGTCAAGCTAGCCGGGTTGATGAGAGGTGTTACCTCGAAACCGGTCCGGTCCTCGGATGCTTGATTCCGTTCTGGGAAGGACATGGCTTTTGTAGTTCGGACTGGACTGTTCCCATGGGGCACAGGGTCAGAGCTGATTTGCATATCGCCATTGTCTAACCCAGGGTGGTGTGTAGTGCAAAAAAACAATGGATTTGGGCCCAGATCTTTGGACTGGGATGAATGTGTGACATTGATCCACATTCGGTCCATCACCTGTTTTGTTTGCAATTGCCGCCATAAGTGCGCTGGGGATGCCCAGACGTGGGTCCCAGGCACTCCACACCACTGGAGTCAAGCTAGCCTGGCTGATGAGAGGTGTTACCTCGAAACCGGTCCGGTCCTCGGATGCTTGATTCCGTTCTGGGAAGGACTTGGCTTTTGTAGTTTGGACTGGACTGTTCCCATGGGGCACAGGGTCAGAGCTGATTTGCATATCGCCATTGTCTAACCCAGGGTGGTGTGGAGTGCAAAAAAACGATGGATTTAGGCCCAGATCTTTGGACTGGGATGAATGTGTGACATTGATCCACATTCGGTCCATCACCTGTTTTGTTTGCAATTGCCGCCATAAGTGCGCTGGGGATGCCCAGACGTGGGTCCCAGGCACTCCACACCACTGGAGTAAAGCTAGCCGGATTGATAAGAGGTGTTACCTCGAAACCGGTCCGGTCCTCGGATGCTTGATTCCGTTCTGGGAAGGACATGGCTTTTGTAGTTTGGACTGGACTGTTCCCATGGGGCACAGGGTCAGAGCTGATTTGCATATCGCCATTGTCTAACCCAGGGTGGTGTGGAGTGCAAAAAAACGATGGATTTGGGCCCAGATCTTTGGACTGGGATGAATGTGTGACATTGATCCACATTCGGTCCATCACCTGTTTTGTTTGCAATTGCCGCCATAAGTGCGCTGGGGATGCCCAGACGTGGGTCCCAGGCACTCCACACCACTGGAGTCAAGCTAGCCGGGCTGATGAGAGGTGTTACCTCGAAACCGGTCCTGTCCTCGGATGCTTGATTCCGTTCTGGGAAGGACATGGCTTTTGTAGTTTGGACTGGACTGTTCCCATGGGGCACAGGGTCAGAGCTGATTTGCATATCGCCATTGTCTAACCCAGGGTGGTGTGGAGTGCAAAAAAACGATGGATTTGGGCCCAGATCTTTGGACTGGGATGAATGTGTGACATTGATCCACATTCGGTCCATCACCTGTTTTGTTTGTAATTGCCGCCATAAGTGCGCTGGGGATGCCCAGACGTGGGTCCCAGGCACTCCACACCACTGGAGTCAAGCTAGCCGGGCTGATGAGAGGTGTTACCTCGAAACCGGTCCGGTCCTCGGATGCTTGATTCCGTTCTGGGAAGGACATGGCTTTTGTAGTTTGGACTGGACTGTTCCCATGGGGCACAGGGTCAGAGCTGATTTGCATATCGCCATTGTCTAACCCAGGGTGGTGTGGAGTGCAAAAAAACGATGGATTTGGGCCCAGATCTTTGGACTGGGATGAATGTGTGACATTGATCCACATTCGGTCCATCACCTGTTTTGTTTGCTGTTTTCCACCACAGCACAGAGCTGCAATCCCTTTCCAGAGGGAGTCCCCGGCTTGGGGATCCTCCTACCTTTGTGCCCGATTTTCGGCACGGGTGCCCACCCAGTATATTTGCCGAGTTTGAAATCCATAGCGGGTGCCCACCCCTCCAGGGACTCTGTGCCAATTTTTGTACCTCCTTGCAGGTGTCCACCCTGTTTTTATATGAGTACTTAATTCCTAGCGGGTGCCCACCCCGCGTTATGACCACCTAGTTTGGTATTTTAATTACGGGTGCCCACCCCGTCTTATATCTTAAATTAAAGGGAGCCTACCCCTCGTTTTGACCCCTGAGTTCACTGCAGCAGGCCGGGTCCGCAAAGGGAACCAAGAATGGGGGGAAAACTTCACCGCTGCTAGCCCGAGTCCTGACACCGTCATCGGTGCACTGCGCTGGGATTGGCTCCTGGCCTCAGGGATTCCGGCCGCGTCATCGGCCTACCGCATAGTGATTGGCTCCCCCCTGCCAGAACTCCCAACGTGTCATTGTGGGGCCGCGCTGGTATTGGTCCCCGGCTCGAGGGCTTCCCCACGCGCACCCAGGAAGCAGAGCGGCCCACATAGAACCGGAGAGCAACCCGAGAGAAAAGCTGACTGGAACTGATGCCGACCAGAAGCCCCGCCTGCCCCGCAGAGTCTATGGTAACCGGTGCTGGGGGGGAACAGTGAGCACGGAGCAGTGGTACTGGCCGCATCCCTCCTCAGGGGTACATTTCGGAAGCCAGCACTTCCCGCTCTTCAGTCCTGTTTTACCTCAAAGAGTTTTGGTGGCAATTGGAGCCTGCTCGCGCACTTGTGTGAGGGGCTTGTGCCAAAATTTTTGCCGAGTCTCCAGAGCGGGACTCCAACGTGTGGGGGGCCATTGTTTACCGAGTCCCCCGAGTGGGACTCCAACGGCTGGGACACAGTTTGTTTAGAAGTCCATTGAGTGGGGTTCACCAGCCAGAGGTGCCCGTGATTTCACCCCGTTTTTTGCCCCACAGTGCTTGGTGGGCATATGTGTTTAAGAGCCTCTGGGCTCCAACGTCCTGGGGCCATAGTTGGTTATTTAAGGAGCCAGGGAGCTCCTGGGGCACCGTTGATTTCGGGAGCCAGAGTGCTCCAGGGCCCTCATTTGTCTTCAGAGCCCCGTGTGGCTCCATTGTTGGGCACAATCTGTTCTGAGGGCCAGTGAGAGCCCCTGTCCCAATTGAGTGATTTCCAGCTGCCCAGCAAGTAGTGGGCAGCTGAACCGTTTAGATCCTAAACTCTTGCGCATTCTTATTTGGCTGCCTGCGCAGCCAGCCCTGACACTGTTGGACAAAGGGAGTTTGAGCTCCACGGAAGGCCAGTTGGCCTGGGGTTAGTATCTCATGTGATTCCTGCGCATGGTGATGGTATATTGTGTTTATGTTGATAATTACCTGATGCATAAGGTGATTTATGCGTAATGTGCAATGCTTTTATGCCTATACCGCTAACTGTATTTTTATGCGTAGGAGGTTGTTTTGCCTAGTATAGTTTATGCTAGTGAGTTTGTTTCCCTGCGTGACCTATGCCTAAGGTGATTAGTATTGCGTAGTGGGTACCTACCTTTTACCAGTGGTTACTGGTTGTGTTCTACAATTGTTATTTTGTGCTACAGTTGTTCTAAGTGCTATTTCTAATAAGTGCTGATTCTGACAGTGGCCCACGTGGCCCTGTCCTGTGTAAATAATCCCTTGTAAATACTGCCCAGTGTCAGTTGGCACATTGTATCTGTGTGATTATGATCTAATGTGTTTATGGTAATACATAGGCTATTTTTTTATATTTAACCTTGTGTGGTGTGCCTAGTGTGTTGCTGCTGTGTGTGTTGCGCAAACGCTTTACACATCGCCTCCGGGATAAGCTTTACATTGTCACATACATACATACATACGTGTCACATTGCCAAGGTTGTGAGCAGGGGTTATCTTGGTGTGTAACTCCCTTGCCCTAACTAGAGTGGTGGTTTCTGCCTGGCTTTGGCGCAAGCCTTAGCCAACCAGAAATCTCATTTCTAACACTGATTTATTCCTAAAGACTGTGATTTCGCTCCTTGTGTAACAAATGGAGGGTGGATTAATTCCCTTGATTGTGTAGTGGGCTACCTCACAGTATTTCGGATTGCTGTTGTTGAGTAATGTGCTTTTTTTATTTGTAACAAAAGCAGAGAAAAAGCAAGAGTAGGAAGGACTGGTGATTTGTATATTGTTCATATTTACGTATATGTTTTGTACATATTTTTGCTTAGTAATTTTACAAGTGTGTAGAATCCGTTGTCGGGGTGGAGAACTCCACACATAAAAAATGGGCCTGTTCAATCTTTGTATGTGCCGAGATCTGCGCCTCGACTGCGGAGTCTCAACACTCATAGAATTACTATTAACTCGTAGCATACGTTTGTGATCAGGTCCTCGGAAATATAGCCTTGTGGGTAAATCAGCATATTTGAACTGTATCCTGCCTTAGATGGTTAGTTCATGAATTTCCTTCAGTACTAGCGAGATGTGATCAAATTCCTTTTCAAAGAGATCAGCTTTTGCATGTCATGAGAACAGCTTTGATAGAGAAGAAGTATTGCACTGCCATAGTTCAGCTGAGAAATAAATTGTTAACCGTGTGCTCTATAAGCTCATACATCGATCAAACACTGTGAGACATATACATTTGGAGATATGGGGAGTTAAAGTCTTAGTGACTGAAGAACAGGGTGACATAGAAACAAGAGGACATGCAACTCTAAAGACATGGCAAGATAAACATCTTGATACATGAACACAAGAAGAATCTGGCATGGGTAGACACCGTAATGAAGAAAACACACCAATAACAATAACAGGAGAAGTCCTTGGAAAACCAAGAGTAAGAAACACTGTGAGACGCAGATATTTGGAAGCTCTTGAGGACAAAAAGGCACAGATATGGGAAGAAACCAAGAGACATGACTAGATTAAAACCCTTAATGATGCAGACAGATGAGAGAGAGAGAGAGAGAGAGAGAGAGAGAGAGAGAGAGAGAGAGAGAGAGAGAGAGAGAGAGAGAGAGAGAGAGAGAGAGAAAGAGAGAGAGAGAGAGAGAGAGAGAGAGAGAGAGAGAGAGAGAGAGAGAGTGTGTGTGTGTAATGGACTCTGGCAGACATTAGAAGGCACATTCAAACACAGACTCTGTAAGACACAGGAATGAGAAGACAGACAATGCAATGTGGAACCTGTGACAGAGGAAAACTCTTGGAACACAAACAAAGTGAGGCATGGTAACACAATTGGCTAGAGGGAAAAGTGCTACAAGCTCATTGGGAACGAGACAATTTATTTCCTGGCACTCAGACACTGATCATCCGGAAAAACAGGACCCAAGTGGTAAAGTGCTCCTCTAAGACTTTAGCAGTGGTAGGAATGCCCTACACAAAAAACCTAAGACACCAGATAAACCCTTCATATCTTACTTCCTATGGTTAAACTTTAAGTCTTCGTTAAGTGAAAGTGTTCACTTTTAAAGACATTAACGTGGTAAGAGGGGATTTGCCTTATTTGCAAGACCTTGTAAATAAGGCAACCTTTCTTGCTATACTTAACGTGAAAGCGGTGGGCTATTGATTTTGATACTGCACCATATTCACAACTGTGGTGTAATTATGGGGCAGCATCATAATTAAGACCAGGGAAAACCTGGTCTTACCATGGTAAAAAAAGGAGAAATGTTTAATTGCTCATCTTTTTCGCTAGCAACAGTAAAACGCCGAAAATGATTGTTTATGTGCAGGAAGGTGTCCTTTCCTGCACCTAAACAATCATTCCCTCAATGCAGGCATCCCTGCACCATAGGCACCCCTGCACTATGGTGCAAGAGTGCCGGTGTAGGGTCTGGGCAGCTGAATTTAGCGACAGAGCAGGGAGAAAGGCAGGGGTGCACCATAATATTGCAAATACAGTGCATCCCTGCGTTTCTAAAGTAACAGAGGGCTCCACCACTTTTGATGTAAATATGCCCCAGCGTGTGCATGCATTTATTGCTCTCCCACAACCATTAACTGTTAATGTAGAAGATATTTATCACACATGCCAACTTTGGATGTGGCAGGCAGCATTCGCGCTTAATTTAAAAGATTAAAAACGTTTCCCTTTGATGGCAAAAAATTACTGGAACAAATACTTTGACTAGTGTCAGATCCCTAATTACGTTTTGAAGACGTCAGTTTTTAAGCATCGTCATTTGACCATTTTTGATTGGAACAATTCATAGGTCTCGAACACATGGATATTTCTTATCTTTGCTAATGTCCGCAGCATCTAGGGGGATACTGTAAGCATTATCGACAGCAGATAATTCTGACTTCAAGAAAGAGGCTTTAATTTTGCTTAGCAGGTTTTTCAGAAAAGGTTTCTAGTTAGGATTCACTACTCTGATTAATAGAGAACCGCTAAAGAGGATCCAGGTGTTTCACAGCAAGAACAATAAAGCATTTACATATTAACCTGCGATAAGATGCATTTAAAAACCTAGATGGAAACGTTCTCTGTTTATAGATGCTGCTTTAGTATGCAGAGAATTGTTTTTTAATGATGACTGTATTTAAACTAGATTTCGTGTTGCGACAAAATTTACTTGTGCGACAGTACGTGTTTTCCAAATAAAATCATTACATTTTTAGCATTTTGCACTAGCGTTTAAGATAGACAACACAATCTAAGCAAAGTATGAAAAAAGAGTGATATCTGCATTATGCTGCCTTCCTGCGTGTTGTTTCTGCATAAAATTAATTTTTCACTGTCTTCTTTTTTTAATCCTTCTATTTATCCGTGTATTGTTTCCCTAATCCTGCTTGCAAAGGCAATCTTTTATATCCACCGCTCTTTTATATTCATGAAAACGTATAAAATATTTTACTGAGTCCATTTCTTCAATCACATACATTTTTTTAAAGTAATTCTTTCGGAACACTTTAAGAAGTGGGCTGAAATAGAGATAAATCATCTACTTATCTTTCATAAGGGATAAAATATCTGTAAAAAACGGTACCTAGTTACAGTAAAATAATCATTTGGATGAAAACAAACTTGATGCTTCGGACACAAGGCCAATCAATGCCAATCAATGCGTGATATCGGGACGTATATCAGGCTATTTCTGAAATACCCAAGAAAGCTTAGGCGTTTTTTTTTGTATTTCTTACAAATGGGAAGTACACGAATACACCATGGGCCTCATTTATGAAAAAATGACGCATCTCTGCGTGAAAGCAGCGATGCGTCACTTCTCAGTGGGCACTCCTTGCGACATTCCTGATGCATCATATTTAATATATGGCGCATCATGTCGCAAGGAGTTACAGATACGTCAGTATTTCTGACGTATCTGTAAGCGCAAAAGTGACGCATTGCTGGAGTGTGTCACAAAAGTGACGCAACTCCAGCAATGCGTCCTTTCACATGGGGCAAGCCCCATGTGAAACGGCCTGCGCCAGTCTTACGCCTGCTGTGAGGCAGGCGCAAGATTTAGACGCAACAGCATCCTAAAAGTGGCGCAGTGAAATCTCATAGATTTCACTGCGTCACTTCTACGACCCTTCCTTACGTCAATACGCCCCCTTGCATACATTATACCTGGCGCAGGTATAATATGGCACAGGGGTTTACAAAGTGAAGCATCTACCTAGATGCGTCACTTTGTAAATATGGCGCAACAAGTCGCATTTTTTAAGCCACTGATGTGTCACAAAAAGTGACGCACCGGCGGCGTAAAAGTGACGCACAGCCTCATAAATGAGGCCCCATGGGTGGGGCGGTCAGAACGTGCTACGAGGGGTCCTGCGTGTCTCTATCAAACGTTTCCTCTAATAAACCTATACACATTCAATTGTGACAGGCACATGAATATTAAATCATGCCGCTATTGTAAAGGTGAATGTTCCAAAGCTTGCCATCTACTGAAAGCTGGGATATGGCTGATGTGGGGATAGCGGAGCACTTTTCAACAGCTCTTCTTACAAAATAGAGGCTATTCACTTGCTTATTTTACTTCTTGTTTGACAACTGTATAATTCCAGGTGCTCAGTTTCAAGGCTAATGTAGTATTATATTGCATTTTTAGCATGTTGCTTGGTACAGTCTGCTTTAGAAGAATGCAATCATCCTATAAGATTCATTTGAGCAACTGTTTTATCTTCATTTACATGCTAAATTGTTTGCCCGTCAGCATTTGCAAGTTTTGGAAACATAGTTATGTTAAAGGTTCGCCTAAAAATAAAACTATCGCCAAAAGCCTCAGGTGTCTTAGCATGCCTTAAGAATACTAAAGATATCATGTTTTTTTTTAAAACGTGAGCTCACAGAATTCAGAATAAAAGTGCTATGATAGGTGTCTTAAGGTCATAAAAACAATGGGTTAGTTAAGTCACATATTACAATTTCCACGGTGAATATCACATATCTTTCTCCCTGATCTGGCGCTAAATTCAGCTGCCCGTACCAACACAGGCACCCTTGCACTCTGACCCCATGGTTTGAAATGGAGGTCTTAGTCACACAAGTTATGGGTCCAAAATTAACTTTTTTAATTGTGCATGATATTCGCCATGACGCTGCAACCACTATTATAACCCCCTGTGTACCATCATGGGGGCGTCGCGACTATCAACGTCAATGCGTATATTGGTGAAAACATAAAAAAAATATAAATCACTGAATCCTTAATACGCATTGTTATAGAGATATTGAGGTTCTGATAAATGTTTTATCGAGTTATTTATACAGTGAGTTATCTACTGTGATGGTTAGAATTAATAATATAGCTATCATTTTTGAATGTGGTGGTGGCTTTTGAAATCCTGCTTTTGCTTTTCACTTTCACAATGTATCCTTGGGTAACGCAATTACCGATATCATCGCTATTTCTGGAGTTACGGTGTAAACATGAAAAAGGATTTACAGATGGTTGTTTAAAAAATACACTAGAAAAACATGAGTTTGAAGTGTACAGTAATAAACCCCTTTTGTGAGGATATATGTGTTTTAGACTTTATGGAACAGGCATGATCGTCGATTCTACACAGCCAGTTTGCTAAGAGGTGTTCTGAGGCAACACCCACTTTCTGCACCACTCTGCAAACACGTCTACTGGCACACTACTGGATGGGGAATAACGCTGTTTTGGATGCTAAAGGACCTTGGGGATCAAGAAGGCCTCCTGGTACTTTCTATAAATCCTACTCCGCAGGATTTCTGGGATCTAGTCAGAGGCCCGCCCCCTTTCTACACCATTTTGCAAAGACCACTGCTAATTGAAAAACATGGAAATTGACTGGAAAAAAAAGTTACAGGTAAGTTATAGTTAGAAATTAGCATTTAAAAAAAATCCTTAGAAAGTCACTGAAAAAAGCAAAGCTTATAGGGTTGTTATAGTTAGGAAATAGGATTTAAAAAAGTCTTACATATTCACTGAAAAAACAAAAGGTTTCAGGGACATTATCATTAGACTGACATTTCACTTGTATGTAATCAGAGAAATTCAGCAGTTATAGTTGGCTGAGCTAACTATAACTAGGGCTCCACAATGCACTTATCACGACCTCACATATTACATGACTCATGACATGTTCAGTGACATCAATGATGACATCACTGGTGACATCTCAAATGGCCTCCCTGATGAAATCTTCCACAGAATCTCTGATGCACCACATCACACCCCCATGTAACCACATTACTGTTCTCTAAACCATTGACACACCCATAGCAGTACTTACATAACCACTCACTGATTCATAGGTCTACAAACACATCTATGAAGTCACCCATACAACCACTCCTACACCCACTCAATCACTAATAAAGCCACTGATATATCTCCTCATACAGCTACACAGCCACTCACACACTCTCAGTCACCCATAGAGCTACCTACACACACACCCATAGAGCCAATCGCACAACCACTTACTCACCTATACAGTTATGCACACACCAACTCACTTATTCTTACAGATATTAGCACATTTGTTTTTTCTTGGTCTCTAAAAATAAATAAAAATGTACTTTTTTCTTACAAATTGGGCTCAGATTTATTTTTGAGTATGTGTTCCATTTATTGCCTCTATGTGACAACAATGCTTAGCACCATCCCTATGATAAGCCTAACTGCTTGCCCACACTACAACAAAAAGGGCATTAGAATTATTCGTTTTTTCCTCTGTTATCCATTTGGGGATTTTCTGGAATCTCTGCACAGTGTGCTTAATTTTAGTGTAAAATATAGAGAACCAGCTTCCTACAGTGCCTGTATGAGCCTGCGAGTGGGTGTGTAAGTGGCTGTATCAATCAATCAATTAAATCGATGTGTACAGTGCACAGCTACCTCAACTGAGGTGCCCTGGCACTAAAGGAAGTCTGAAGAATATGTTGACCAACCTAGACTATGCCTGACTAAAGAGCCATGTTATTAAGTCCTTCCTTAATCCCTATTCCTTCTCGGCCAGGTGTAAGTAGGTGGGCAGTACATTCCAGAGCTTAGCAATCTGTACCGAGAATGACCTGCCACCTCATCGAGCTTTGGCATACCTCGGAATGTGAAGAAGTCACAGGGGATTAGGGGCCATATGTATCAAGCCGTTTTTGAATCGCAAAGGCCGAAATGTGCAGAATTTCGGCCTTTGCGACTCGCAAACGTCCGTTTTGCACGTTTTGGAATGTATGAAACATTCCCAAAATAAGGAATTGCAAACTTGTGCGATTCCTTATTTTTCCATATCATTTAGGGAATTGGAAATTTGCGATTCCTTAAATGCTATGTATGTAGCAATTTTAGCTTGCGAATTTTGTTTAAGAATTCGCAAATTACCACCAACTTTCAGTTGATGGTAACTTGCAAATTCTTCCAGAAATGCACAAATTGGCATTTTTAAAGGTGGCATATGATGCACACACATGCCCATAGGGCATGTATGTGCGCCATATGCACACACATGTTCTTTTCAGGGGTGCAGCAGGGTGTCTTTGAGACACCCCTGCACCCTTGCAATAATTCTCAAATTGCGATTAGCAAATTGCGATTTCGCAATTTGAGAATTATTTTGCATTCATTCCTATGGGCCTCCTGGCCCATAGGAATGCATTGGGAATTATTCCTTAATTGCGAATTCGCAAAATGCGAATTCGCAAATAAGGAAGCTTAAGGAATCGCAAATAAAAAGCGATTTTGTTCATACATACCATTTTGCATTTTCTAAATAGCGATTCCTTAAAATTCGCTATTTAGGAAATGCAAAATAGTTTGATGATACATATGGCCCTAGATCTCAGGGCTCGCTCATGGTGGTACAAGCTAAGCCTATTCCTAAGCTATTGGGACCCTTTGTCCTTTAAGGCTCTGAAGGCCGAAGTCAGGGCTTTAAACTCGACCCTCTTGGCCACAGAGAGCCAAAGGAGCTACCGCAGGTGGGGGAGATGCAATACTGAAGAGGGAACCAATGATCCTAGCCACTGCATTCTGAATAATTTGTAATCTGCGGATCAGAAAGGTTGGGAGACCCAGATATATGCTATTGGCATAACCCATCTGCGATGTCACCAGCTCTCATCTAGGAGAAAAAGCAATAACTTTCTGACAGATCTTAACTTAACAAAACAGGCTGAGAAACTATGCCAGATTTTTGCCACAAAAGAAAGATCAGCATCAAACCTGAGCCCAAGATTTTCAGCATGTGATACCGGTGTTGGTGGGGGATTCAAATCCAAAGGCCACCAGAGGCTAGATGGAAGCAGTGTCGCCTGACTGTAAAAGAGTATCTCAGTCTTGTCTGCATTTAGTTTCAAGAAATTGCTGTTCGTCCACTTTGAGATATCTTTGAAACACTTTTTGAAGTCAAGAAAAGCTGCTTCAAAGTGTTCTCTAAATGAAAACACTAGTTGCGTGTCATCTGCATTAAAGTCAACCTTCTTTATCCAGGAATCAATGAGAGTGGCCAAAAGGGCTAAATATATATTACAAAGCAACGGGCTCAGAGCTGAACCCTGCGGCACTCCACAAACTAACGGTTTTGATGAAGATGAAAAAGGGCAGAGTAAGACCCATTCAGATCGATCTTCTAAGAAAGACTGCAGCCAGAATAGCACAGTGCCCTACAAGCTTAAATGACTTACAGCCATATTCATCAACATGAATTGCGCTCGCAAATGGCCAGATTCTGAGAATCTGGCCGTTTGCGAGTGCGATTTTTGCATTTGGGATTCATCATCCCAAATGCAAAAATCGCTATTTACGAAATCGCATATTTGCGAGGAATTGGATTTAAGGAATCTCTAATAGAGATTCCTTAAATGCAATTCATCACCCTATTTAAATTTGCGAATTCGCAATATTTGATCGCAATTTACCACGAAATCTGACTTCGTGGTAAATTGCGAAAAACGAGTAAAAAGCACTTTAGTGCATTTTTTACTTTTGCATGTTACACACACACATGTCCTCTGGACATGTGTGTGCGCAACACCTGTTCAAATGTGCATTTGAGGGGTGCTACAGGGTGTCCTTTGGACACCCCTGGCACCCTTCAATTCGCAATCTTATTTGCGATTAGCAAATTGCTAATCACAAATAAGGAATACTCCCCATTCATTCCTATGGGCCTTTTGGCCCATAGGAATGAATGGGGAGTTTTTCCTTATTTGCGATTAGCAATTTGCTAATCGCAAATAAGGAATCAGTAGGAATCGCAATAAATTTTGCTAATCCTACATGAATCCCGTTTTGCGAGTCCTTAATAGCGAATCGCTATAATTCGCTATTAGGGCCTCGCAAAACGGGAGATTGATGAATCTGGCTGATAAACTTTCCAGCAGGGTTGGGCGAGCTTTTGTATTGAATGCTACAGACAAATCTAGTTTTATAGGAACAGTGGTCCTTGGCAAGGGTTTGGTATAAGAGTAGAATTAATACAGATTAGGATCAGTATTATATTCCTTCTGTCCAGCTGGACAGTACGATTTTTTATGTGTTGAGTAGCAAATGTGAGGAACAAAAATAAAGTGGGACACAATCCTTCGTCATACACAGTACATTTAAGATAAGCAAACAAACAAAAACATTCAGGCAAGGCAACATGCTTGAATGAAATATTAATAATGGAACAAGCAATTGGAAAACAAACACCGTAAAACTAATATTCCAAATTTAGCAGTGCATAAGGTGTAAAGCAAGTCAACGATGTTTCGATCCATTTGTGAAAATATTAGGATCCTCATCAGGACAACATTAATGCATGCCTGAGATAAATATGCCAGATGGGGGCTTGATGGCAACTGAGAGATAGCCTTGCTGAGGCAGAAGACTAGTACCGCTGTGCATCAAGGGTATGTAAGGATGAAGCTGGTAGCCACAATTGTGTTGGAGGTGGGAGCAGGGCAGACGATGATTACGGGATAAGGAAAGGGTTCCCGGCATGTGGGGGGAGTGGTTTCCTGAAAGTCGATCTGCGACGGAGGTCCAGAGGAATTAGCTGGAATGTTGATTAAGGAAGGAGGAAATGGGCTCCTGATTAGGCAGGAATAGATGAGAAAGATGCGGTCCTCAGTGGTGTGACCGGGAGGTGCTGAATAGCCTGCGGTGCAGTGTCGTGCTCCACAGCTCAATGGCGGGTGTGTTGCAGACAGATCTAGTAGTACTACCATAGTAGAAGCACCACTGTCCAACGGCTCTCGGACCATTTTGGACACTTCCAGTAGTGTGGCTCCGTGCTGTACCCTGCACGAAAGCCAGATTACGTATCATGCACCAATCATTGGCTTCGACAACAGAGGCCAATTGGTGCTGAACCGTATTTACTAGGATTTTTGCTGGTGCCGATAGCAAGAGATGGGCCTAATATTGCTAAGCACTGCTGGGTCCGCATTGGACTTTTCAAGCAGTGGCAGCAGGAATGCCTGTTTCCATACTGCATGGAATAAACCTGATTTCAGATAGGTATTCCAGATTTGATTCCAGAATGGATTTAGACTGGAGGTCAACATTCTGAATAATTGAGGTGGGCAGGGATCCTCTGGGGTACCATACATGCACTTCAAAAGCTCAAGTGACTCCGTTCTGGATATCGGAAAAAGAGCATTAGAATTATTGGTTTTTACCTCTGTGTACCATTGGGGGCTTCTTTTTAGTACACTAGTTAGACAGCCAGCTTCCTCCAGTGACTGCATGGATCTGCGAGTGGGTGCGTGAGTGACTGCATGGGTAGGGGACTAGGCTAGTGAGTGGTTTTGTGGGTGTGCAAGTGAGCGTATGAGCGACTGTTTGGATCTATGAGTAGATGAGAGAGTTGCCAAATGGGTGTGTGAGTGAGTGTCCGAGGTGTTTATGTGTAAATCGGTAGCTGTGTGATTGACTGTACCAGAACACAACTTTACTGGCCCCTTTAGCCACAATTTTGCGCAAAATGTTTACCCAACTGGAGTACCTTCTACTGGTTAATTAGTAAGTGCTAATTTATAGGGTAAATATCTCCTGCATATGCTACACAACAGCTGTGTAATGGACTACGAGAAAATGTTTCCAGTGACCTTGAACATGTTTTGGCACTGTGATTCTCTCTTGTGCGTCTTCATCCAAAACTCTGTGATAACATAAATCCTTCTATAGAGAAGACAACAAGACTACAAAGAGGAAAGTCTCTACCAAACATGGGGACTTCCTCTTAGTTATATGCGTTAAGTGTTTCTTTGTTTGGTGGACATGTTCTGATATTCCTCAGCATCAATGACATGTCACCAAAATTGGTGGGGTTCATGCAGGAGGACCTTTTTGTAAACTGTCCATCGTCCTGACATAAGGCTTAAAGCCTAAAGCATTCTACAAAGGTGAACGAACCAGGCCACAAGGATGAACTCCAGTGATTATGCACATTTTTATATCTATAGTCATTTAAATGGGGAACAATGGACTCTGCTTTCACCAGGTAAGGACAAGAAAGAACCCACTCATCACACTCACTATGGATTGCTCTCTGATAGATTGATGATACATTCGCCTTCATGAAGGATTTCAGATTGTCTTTCAATGCGGAATTGCAAAGAGAATACACTTGCTTTGTCTTTGTCTAGCCCAGTAAATCTGGATTATTTCTCCTTTTCAGAAGTGAAGCTTCAACTGGGGCACCTGCCATGTTTATATTTGTAAGTGCTTCCTGTAGAGGGTTAATTTTTGTTAAATGAGTATCAGGGCCAGAAAGGGACACCACCTGCCTATTTATCCAACAAGAGTCCAGACTTTTGCACAAAATGTCTATCCAGCTTGAGGAGTTTATACTGGTTAATTAGTAAGAGCTTTCTCGTTTGGTAAATGCCAGGTGCGCATTCGGCACTATAGCTGCATAATGGATGACAAGGAAATGTCTCCAGCAACCTTTTCTGCATTTTGACAATGTTATTGTTCCTCAAGTGTCTTCATCCAGAAATTTATGATAACATGAATCCTGTTATAAAGAAGACAACAAGACTACAAAGAGGTGAATCTCCACCAAACAAGGACACTTTCTTCTAACTATACGAAGCAAGTGTTAGTTTGTTTGGTGGATATGTCCTGATTTTCTTGGCAATCAAGAACCCATCATCATTTTGTTCTGCATCAAGAAACAGATGTGCCCAAAAGACTTTTCCTTTGAATTTTTCCAGTATTGCTAAATAGTCATGAAAATGGGGTTATTTTTAGAAAGTGTTCATAACATTTACATGTATTGTAAATAATGTTTGAGGTCAGTAGTTCACTAATATAACATGTAATGTGAGACATTCATAAGTAATTTTGTTGTTCAACACTGTTTTCTTCCAGTAACCATTTCCACGACTACGCTGTTATTTGTGGAGACACTCCTGTGGCACAACAAGTATGTTGACTTTTTGAAAACATACTATACCAAGCCCAAAAAGAGCGCATTGTAAAAGATGCAACAACTTCAGGTGCAACACCACTTATGCCACAGCATCTCTCAGAGAAGTCCCTGGAGCTCCGAAGAATAGGACATTTTGTTTGGGCTGTAAAAAGTGCTAAAGGTGTTGGAACAATCTGTTGCCGAAGTTCTAGAGACAAATAAGAACCACAAGTGTTTATTTTCTTTTTCCTTTAAATTGCACTTGTGACACCAGTTTTTAGTTCTTTCTGTCATTACAACTATCTTTATTGGTTCAAAAAAGATCAACTATGTGTGTGGGTACATATAAAAAAGTGAGTAAGTGGGTGCATGAGCAAATATGTGGATGTGTAAGTGTTTCAGTGAGTGGGTATATAGGTGAATGATGGGGTGTGACAGTGGATGCATGTGTTCATAAATGCTTTGTGAGTTTGTATGGGTGTGTAAGTAGGTACATCAATGTCTGTATTGGTGATTGACTGCTTGTGTGAGTGTACATATACAGATGTGTGAATAGATGGTGAGTGACTGGGTGAGTGAGTGGATGCATGAATGTATGGGTAAGTACATGTGTGTTTTAGTAGTGGTATAGGGGAGTACGTAGTTGTGTCATTGACCGTATGGGAGTATGAGTGGTTGAGTTAGTGGCTGTATGGTTAAATGTGTGTGTCAGTGACTGTATGAGTGAGTGGGTCTTTCAATAACTATGGGTGAATGAGTATGTCAAAAGACATGGTTGTGTTAGTGTGTGTGTGTGTGAGTAGCTGTATAGGTGACTGAGTGGGTGTATTAGGGACAGTTTAGGTAGGCGTGTGGTGATAGGCCTCTGCAAGGCCTACCAGTGCTAGGGGTTCCCCCTTCTCTGCACAGAGTCCTCAGACCATAGAATAGAAGTTGGCACGGAAATTGGAATAGAAAATACAAAGTTTATTAAACCTCATGAGGTGGAACTACATTCACACAGCACCCTTCGGTAATGTATGAAGTAGCACACTGAATGGAAGGAGCTTGGTTCTTTTATACCCACACAGGGGCTCAAATAAAGCCGGCGGTACAAGTACAAAATGCTGGTTGTAGGTACATATAAGGTCATATAGAAAGTGTACAGGCAACAAGTGTGAGCAGCTAACAGTTTGCTAATTCTGGTGGAGACATCCTGACAGTTACAGACTACAGCAGCTGCAAGCTCAACTGAGCATGTGCGAAGGTGGAAGATGCTAAATATATCTCATCTATAGGCATATTTCAAGAGCAGTAAACAGAAAGGTAGGACAGAGCACATGGCGAGCACAAGACAAACAACATGGCTGACATAAATACAAAATTGATTCCACAAAACGGACAAGATAGTCTCTAAATACAGGATGTCCTCTGCTAATGCTTAACCTTACTGCTGCCAAATTACAACAGATGACCCTTTCAGCATTAGCTGAAGACATTTGTTTATCAGGGGTAATCTAGATACGCATCCTGTACATTGATGTTCATCATCTCAGTGATTTCTTTATTTAACATTTGTTGTGCTTTTATTTCTGCAATATTTCTTTTGGCAGGTGCACAAGCAGTCATGGAGCAAATCATAGGGCCACAGTGTATACAAGTACAGCATGTAAATAGTATCACCAGTAGTATACATATAATAGTCAGTAGCTTCCAGCCCCAAGTAATAAAGAGTGTCCGTATCCAGTTCGAAAATGTCCATGTACCATTCTCTGTGTGAATTTCTGCAGCAATCTTATGCAGTTTTGAGATTGCATCATATACTGAAAGTGAGTGATCTGGTATAAATATGCAACAACTGCTACCGATGATACGACATGAACCACATTGATCAGCCAAAATCACATCAAGCACCATTCTGTTTTGGAGCGCTACAATCCTTGCAATTTGCAGTTCCTCTGTAATATTCTCAAGTGCCATTGCTGTTTGATTGGTGACAGCTTCCATAACACAAGTCAATCGCCTTATCTTTCTGCTATTCAATGCAGCACCCACAAAGAAGAACAGTCCCAAATTGAAATCAACATGTTGTTGCAAAGTGGAATCCGTCTGATCGATCTCATCTGTACTTACTGTTCGTTTGCATATATTCTTGGAAATGTCATTATACAACTTTAAGTTTCAGTGATACGATGGAGGGGCCCAGAACACAGGTGGTAACAAAAATTATATGTAACATACCCCAGACCGCCCAACCGGTAATTGATAGTATCCTTTATTACCACACACAAAATACATGCTATGTGAAGACGTAAAACTGCTGTTATTAGCACCTTCAATAGTCAATGTCAAGATACATTCACTCCGTCCTACTGGAATTCTTCCAGCACTGCCAATACATAAATCTGCTTTAACTCTGGTCACAGAAATGACAAAAGTCCAGTGTTCTTGATGTTCCTCATATTCGTGAAGACATATGGTGTTGAAATATTGTCTGGTTGATACTCTTCCCGTTCCCATTTAGTCCCTTCAGCTTGAGATTAACCATCTTTATCCTGATATAGCATACTTTATTTAAGTGAATGATAATTCCACCTACTGAAGGTTTTCCGGAAGCAAACAGAAGTGCATACCAAGCTTGACAAGAACCATTATGGGAAAACAGTAGAGGAATAAAAGGTGTTCCTCCTTTCTTTTGGTGTGCAGGTATCATCTCACACACCCAACAGTTGGTATCATTTGTGGCATTGTGCGTATGATGCAACATCTGGATGAATGTATTATTTAGGTAGGATTATAGATGCTTCTGCTCATGGTAGGGAAGCGTGAAGTAATGATGTTCCACTGGAGCTGAAGTAGTGGCAACAAAAAGCTGTAGAGCAGGAGCCACTTGCTCAACAAACCAGGTGAATATTGCCATAACCACCAGAGTAACAACAAACCCTATAGCACAAATGATTCTTTTGTTATTCATTTCAGCAACAGCGATAATTGATCTTTCTAAAAACTCATTGAAAACAATCGTTGGAGCTCTTATCCCTGGGCAGCCGTTGAGACAGGTGTCACTACACTATGCAAGACTGATCCACCCCCCTTGCCACATCGGCGTTCTGTTTCACTAACCCAGGGCGGTAGCTTAACCAGTCTTTTTCGGCAAAGCAGATTCTTTCCTTGGTCTCAGCTGATATTGGGATTCTCCAGCGATCATGTGGTCCCGGAAGACTTCCGCAGATTCATCTGGTAAGATATCTTGACCTTTCTCCGTCTCCAGAATCTCTTGTTGGTCGGTCAGCACAGCAGATTCCACCAAGGCAGGCGACACACGTTTGCAGTGTGTGCTATGGAACAAATTCTTCTTGTTCGTCACTCAAACTGCAGTCCTTGTCACAAGGAGCACCTGCTCTGGTCCTCGCCACCTCGGCTCCAAGCTGTTCGATCTGTGGAAGACGTTGACCATTTCATGGTCGCCAGGACGGAGTTCGTGGGCCTTACCTGTAGATCTGTCAGGAAGCGCTTCTTGAACCTGTTGATGAATAGAGATCAAACTGTCAGTTAACTGTGCCAAATAATCATTCAACAGAACACAAGGAACATCATGTATGGGGCGTGGTTTAGGAACTCCCCAAATGTTCATTGGTCTCCCAAATACTATCTCATACGGTGTAGGCCCAGATCAGTAGTGTGGCACCGAAGACGTGGAAGCCAGTATTTTCGCCAACTTCAATTTTAAAGTAGCGTTGTACCTTTCCACTAATCCTGCTGATTGCGGGTGGAAGACTGTATGGAATTTCTGTTTGATCCCTAATCCTTTCAGGACATACTCAACAACTTGCCCAATAAAATGAGGTCTGTTGTCACTCCACAAATGCTTACAAACACCATATCTAGGGATAAACTCCTTTAGAAGCACCTTTGCTGTGGTGAGAGCAGTATTATCCTTTGTAGGGTATGTCTCTATCAATTCGCTGAAGGCACATACCACCACTAGGACATATTTCAAATTATTGCAGCATTCAAGTTGGATGTAATTGATCTGCAAAACTTCAAAAGGTGCGGTTGGTGTAACAAACCCTCCTGTAGGAGTCTGTGTCCCTTTTCCAGGATTATACTGCCAACAGATCAAACCTGACTGTACTACTCTTTTAGCAGTGCTGGCAATTTCAGGATGCTACCAAACTTGTGTAAGCAATTTAGTTATTGCTAGAGCTCCAACATTTGCCAGGCCATGTGCCATTTGAACCATAGGTTGTAAATAGGCTGCAGGCAATTTCCACTTATTCATTTCTTTATTACGCCAACAACCCTCATCGTCCAATATTCCTTATTTAGCTCATTGCTCAAGTTCTGCTACAGAAGCAGATCTCTGTATATCCAATACTTCTTCTCTAGCGTCATGCCAACGCTCAGCTTATGATTTTACTACGTACATGGATGTTTTGCTTCGCTGCTTCGCAGTCTCACAACCTACCCGATCTGCAAAGGCATTGCCTTGTCCTATTTTGTCAATGATTTTCTTGTGTGTGCTACACTTCAGCTTTCTTTGGGTATGTATGTGCAGTCAAGAGATTATGTACTAATTCTCCTTGCATTATCTGCATTCAGTGGTATGTAAGAAAGCCTCTTTCCTTCCAGAGTAGGCCAAAATCCTGAACCACTCCAAAAGCATCCATGTAAATGTTCACACACAAGTCAGTGCTAAGTTCACATGCTCGTGTCAAAGCTATTAGTTCAGCGGCTTGAGCAGACTTCTGAGCTATGCGAGCTGGTTCCACTACTGTCTCAAATATGGTAATTGCATAAGCAGCTGAAGTTGTGCCATCTGGTAACTTCAAACAGGACCTATCAACCCACAGTTCCCCATCTACATCTAAAAGGGGCGTATCTTGCAAATCGATGCGTCCCTTTGTCTGTTCCTCAGTAAGGAATATACAATCGTGAGGCTCCTTTGATTGAGACTGAGTCACAGGATATGGCAACAAAGTGGCTGGGTTCAGTGTTGCACACCTCTTCAAGGTAATATCAGGTGCTAACAATGTCAATTCATATCCTGTCAGACGAGCACTAGTTAAGTGTTGTGTCTTAGTCTGATTCTATAGGGCATCTACTGCATGGGGTACTAGCACAAACAGTTTGTGTGACAAAACTATCCCTTCACTCTGAAGTATGGACACAGCTGTCGCTGCAACTGAATGGAAGCACCCAGACAACGCACGAGCAACAGGATCAAGGACAGCTGAACAGTATGTGCAGGGACACTGCTTGTCCCTGTGTGTCTGTACTAAAACTGACAATGCACAACCATCTTTCTCATGTACATAGAGTGTAAAAGCCTTCGTGTAATCTGCTTTGCCTAACACTGGTGCAGAGCAAAGAGCTTGTGTTAACTCACGAAAAGCGTTTTGGCATTCATCTGTCCATGGAAGGGGGTTCGGAGTGTTTTTAGTCAAAAGCGCTAGCAGGGTTTTAACAATGTGTGAAAAGCCCAATATATATTGCCTACAAAATGAAGTCAAACCAATGAACGCACGGACATCTTTCTGTGTGGAAGGTACTGGGATGTCTAAAATTGCTTGAATGCGATCTGGTGTCAATGCACGGTCCTTCTTAGACAGAAGGTGATCTAAGTAGGTTACCTTCAGTCTACAATATTGCAATTTCTTTTGTTATACTTTATGATGGTGTGTAGCAAGAAAAGAAAGAAAAGACAAAGTACATTTTTCACACTGCTCAGGCGTATCAGCTGGCAACAAGATGTCATCGACATATTGTTTGAGAGCCACTCCTTCAGACAAAGTAAAGGAATCGAGTTGTCGTTTTAAGGCTTGACTATAAATCCTCGGACTCTCAGTGTACCCTTGAGGAACTCTACAAAATCTGTATGATTGAATATTCAGAGTGAAACCTAACAGCTAGCAGCTATCAGGATGAATAGGAATCGAGAAGAAAGCAGTCTTCAAATTGATTACAGAAAATGTAGTTGCTGTTGGAGGGACCAGGGTAAGTAATGTAGTTATGTCGGAAACCGCAGGGTACTGCGATACTACAATCTTGTTGACTTCTCTTAAATCAATAATGAATCTATAAATCCTGGTGTCAGTATCTTTTTTCAAAATGGGAAGAATCGGACTATTGCAAACATTCTTTCACAACCTCCACTTTAATCAAATCATGAACAATGCGTGTAAGTGCTTCTTCTCCTTCTCTAGAAATTTTATACTGAGGCAGTCTTGGCAAGGAAGCACGCTCCTTGATACTAATATGCACTGGCGGAATAACCATTTGCCCTACATCGTTGTCTGAAGTAGCCCTCAAAGAACTAGGTAGTACTACGTAGTGAAGCTAATGCAATGTCCTCTTTAACAATATAGGATCTCTCAATCACGGGGTAGTTGTTATTCAAAATAATCAAAATAACCCGTACTCCTTCCAGAGAACATCGTATTGTAGCCCTTAAATATTTGAGCATATCAAGACCCACAATATTATCCGGTGTGTTTGGAGAAGGAGCAATAAACTTATAAACATGGAATGCAAGTGGTTGCGACAGTGGGTTAAGGGAAGGTGTTCCATCGAAACCTATTGATGTAATCGTTAAGCCAGACAGGGGAGCCCTAGGAACCAGTTGTTTAGACAAGGCGCTACGAGTAGCTCCTGTATCAACCAGGAACTGATCAGTAGAACCCAAAACATGTGCTGTAACATAGGGACCCCTCTGATCTATTGGAACTTCAACTTATTCCTTACCCCATCCTAGGCAATCCTATGCATAAGCAGAATCTTATAAATTGCGATCATTCATGCTTCCTCTAGGCCCTGAATATCCTGAGCGATTTCTCATTTGTCCCTGACCACGAAAACACTGCTGAGCACGCAGTACTGGACAATCAGAAAGCCAATGTCCAAATTTCTTGCAGTACGCACGCTGATCAACAGACAAATTCAAACAAGTGTAGGAAGGAAAGGACGATTCATAAGATCCACGTCCACCTCTATCATTACCTCTAGAAGGTGGGCCATAAGCTTGGGCCAACAGAACCTTCATTTTCAACTCTTTAGCCTTTTTATCCTCATGACTTTTAGCTTCTAATTCTTGTCGTTCATAATACTGAGCCATAGTTAGGAGAGAAACCGGAGAAGAGGTAGTCCATGAACTCTCACTGGCCTTCAGGCGAATAGCTATTCCTGGCAAAAGGTTTGTGACTTATTTATCGACAAACAGATGCCTACCCATGACATCTGTCAATGACTGGCCACTGAAATCGTGTAAAGAAATCTGAAACCGATTTGTCTGCCTTTTGCTTACCCAACGCTAATACAGTCCAATCTATCTTTTTAGGGTGAATAATCGTTTTTAACTTAACTAATATACCTGTAGGGAGATCTAGAATTAACTGACATGGTTTCTGTGCAGGTTCTCTATCTTCATCTGACTGCTCTAAATCTTTCCACAATGCTCCAAATGTTGCACGATCATCAATTTTACGCACAGTTCTCCACATATAAGGTGGTAATATTAGTCCAAAAAACAAATCAATATCAGGCAAAGTCATAGTACAAGATCTAATGGCACCCTCAACTTCCTCATAAAAGGCTTCTGGATTGTTTCGCGGATCAGGCAATGCATTTTTAAGGGCCATAACATCTGCTCTATTCCAAGGAGTGTAAACCCAATTATAAATAAAATAACCTTTTGCATCAATAGATATCATCACTTGTACATGTTCCTTTAGGAGGAACATATAAAGGCGCGGCTTCCAGCATGGGCTTCACATTAATTACAACATTCTTATCTGTTTCAGGAGTAGAAGTTCGTGCTATGCTGTTTTGGGATGTTTGTGCAGCTGCATCTGCTGCCTTTTTCTCCTCTCGTAACAGGCTGCTTCAACACGCACTTTAACCAAGCGTCTGATCGTGTCAGCCACCTGGGAGAAGACAAAAAGACCTTCACTTAGTTGTTTACAATCAACTGCTACATCATCGGGCTCCATTTTTGCTGAATATTTTCTTAACCGTTCCATAACTTCTGCAGCAAATGTATCGGTAAAATATATTTGCTCCCTTTCCTGCCAACCTTTTATACTATCTAAAAGTTCAGAAGCAGTGTCAGTACTACGAACGGCTCTACGTGCAGCAGATCTAATCTGACACGCACAATCAGCAAATAACATCGAGAGAGTTTCTCTAGCTTTGTCCTGGTCTGTAGGAGAGTCCTCATCTGACTCATAAGGAGCAGAAGGAAGAGTATACGGAGGTGGACAACGATCTAATAAGAGAGAGAATCATCTTGGGGTTTATTAAGAATAGGATAAAGAGGTCTACGAACAGTGTATTAGCCATTTACCTGTAAATGAAGTTCCCTATCTTCCCTCGCTTTAATTTCTTTCATTTCCCTATTTTTCACTTCCAATGCTTTCGCATGAATGGTCTTACATTGTTCTTTTTCAATCAAGGCTTGCTCACGCTTCATTCGCTCACGCACTTCTTTCTCCCACATTCGCACAAAGTCAAACATATCTTGCCTAGCCTTTTGCTTAAACATTTGTTGCTCAACATACTGAATCTTTCGCAAATCAAATGACCCATGCATAGTGTGAGAAGTTGGCCTGGTATATAATGCTCACTAATTCTAGTGATCACTTTGTACCATGCCAAGCAACCCTTATGATGATTGGTTGTAAGTCAACCTTATAGACCAGTTATCCTAGTGGTAACGTGGACAAAGCAGTCTTAGGCTAAACTCTGAAAGGCATGTGAAGCCAGCTGTATTACCATACACAACCCCCTTGAATAGCAAATGAAAGGACACCACACAGCTATATATTGAAAATATATATTGGTTTATTAACTAAAAGTATCCCCTGGACTCTTTATGAGCATAGAAGCACAAGCATTAAACACAAGACAGTTTAAAATACACAAAAGTTCTACAATATGGATGAGCCCTAGGAGCCACCTAAACCATATGCTAAGAAAGTGGTATGAGAGATACCAATTGGAAAGGAAACAGGCCTAGGGCCTTGGGAATTGCTGGAGCTATTCGAGACTAGCAGTGACTAAGTCGGGAAAGGCCCTCGGGACTCGGGTGCAGTGTTTAAAGTGCACGCACTCACCAATGTAAAGTCTATCGTGCGTAAAAAGTACAAAGTTAGTTGGTTCGGAACCTTCCGAGTGACCTAGAAAGCTGAAACTTGAGACACAGGCCCTAGAGGTGTGTACCAGTGTAGGAACACTGGCGGAGCTGAGTTACCTCCCCCACAGGAAGCGGGTGCACAGGGTCGAAGTAGTGTCGGGTTTCGTCACGCTGGTCGATGGTGCTTGGAGCTGAAGATGCTGCAGGCGGCTCGAGGTGAAGAGTTCCGGTGGATCCAAGGATGGATCTGAAGGTGTGAAGACCTGAAAGCAGAGGGGACAATGTTCAAAGTCACTAGCCAGTGACTACCGTGGAACCAGATCGGAACCAGGCGATGGCGGGTGCAAACAGGCGTTGAGGTGTAGCTTCTCTCTGCAGCCACGTGGACACCGGGGGTCGAGGACGTCCAGGAGTCGGTCACGAGCTGTCCCACGCAGACTTCTCGCTGTTGGCGGTGTCGGAAACTTGATTGAAGCAAACAGGCCTTGGCTAATGCAAGCCACACAGGAATTGAGAAAGGCTTGTTACTCAGACCAGCAAGGTCTGAGCAGGGGCTCCTTTTTACAAGAGCTAGGGCAAGTCTGGAGCAACGAGACCCGCAGTGTAGTTTGTAGTTGTAGTCGCCAAGATGTCCGCTGACTACGTGGCTAGTGGCTGGGATGGCACGTCGAGTGGCACAATGCAAAAGGGCCCCACGCAGATCGTGGAGATGTTGGGGGGCTGATCTTCGGTGCAAGGGCTGCTTTGTGGAGGGGGTTCTCAGTCCCCAAAGCACAACGTCGAGGATGCCTCTGGTGCTGCGCTGTCAGCTCTTCGGGTGTCTTCGAAGAAGTCCGGTCCCACGTCTCTCGGTGCCTCCACGGGTCCCTTCTTTACAGGGACTGTGGATCGGGCTGTGAGAAGTCTGGGAGTCTGGGTCTTGTCAGGCTCTGGGCTCGGGCTCCGGCATGAGGCGGCGGCAAAGCAGACATCGATTCGCTGGTTGGTGCCTGTGTTCACAGGGTGGCCACTCCTAGGCCACAAGGGAGATTCTCTTCAGTCTTCTGTGCAGCAGAATGTCGAAGTCCAGTCGTCTTCTTCGTGTAAAGTTGATTCAGGATGATCTGCTGTGCAATGGCACTGCTCCGACTCTTATTCCCAATCTGAGGGGTGGATCACCTACTAGGTCCCTCCTCTGGGAGGAACCAGGAAGGGGGGCGGTTACACCCCCTTTCCTTTGTCCAGCTCCTCGCCAGGCCTGGGTCTGGAAAGTCCCAGGACCGGTTTGGACTGGCTTATGCACGGGGACACCTTGTGTGCCCCGGGCATGTCTCAATCTATTCAGCCCTGTCCTACCCAATACACAAAACCCTGTCTGGGGTGGTGCTTGCACCTCCCAAGGCAGGAAACCCTTTGTCCAAGCCTCCCTCGCTGGAAGGACTCCCAGCAGCAGGGGGTCAGACTCGTGTCTGTGGTGGCAGCATCCATTTTGTGATGCTGAGGCTCTGGTTAACTGTAACCGGGGTTAAGGCTACACACATGTCGTGTCCCTCTAGAAGGGTGGAATGCTATCCCCGTCGACAGAACTGTTGAGGGGATAGTATTCCAATTCGTATGACACCTTACTCGACATGTTTTGATAAAGCCAAACCAAAGATAGCATATAACCGCGAGGATTATAATGCACTTAAGAGTCTATGGTATGGCAATATCCCGGAACAGCTAAGGGAGTGGTTCCCGACAGCTGCAGACAGGCTCAGCTCATGCTAGAGCACCATCTCACATATTTCCAAGCACTCTGCCTCCAGGATTGATGAGGCCTTCCATAGGAGTGGCTGACAGGAACATATTTGTTCAGTTTAAGGTCAGGCATAGGGATACTATACCTAAGTAAGAGGTGATTACACCAACTTACCCCAGCTGAGTGATCAGCCAGTTGTGTCAAATATGGAGGCCAGGCCAGGGGTGGCACAATACATGCTGCAGCCCCCCTGGTAGGCCTTGGAAACACCTATGCCCTGGGTACCTAGGGTACACTGTTACAGGGGCCAATAAGGTGAACCAGTTCCAATTGTGTATGCACCTAAGGTACATGGAGTCCATTTTAAGGAGAGAGCAATCATCCTGGGGCCCTGAATAGCAGGATTCCAGGCCAACTGTCACAAACCAGCTAAAAACCAGGCAAAAAGTTTGGGGGTAACCATAGTCAGATATCCACCTTCCTACATAACCCCCACGCCAAACGAAAGGAGATAAGGCTATCCTTGTCCAGGTAAGCCTATATTGCCAAAGTGGCCATATAAGGAAGTACCAGCTCTGGCTTGGTTACCCCCTGTCTCATGGTCCACTAAGCAATCCATTACCCTAAGGGTATCTGAGAGTCTCCACCATAGGGAATCTCTACCTGTGATGTGTCTTTGCAAAGTTAAAGGCTGGTGTTGGGATGGAGTACTGAAGTGAGATTCCTCTGTAGGACTCAGCTTCCTCCAATCCCTCTCCACCATGTGTGCCTTTCTTTCTTTGACTGAGTTGCACTGTGCTCTCAGGGTCAACCTCTGGCTACCTAAAGCTGGAGGCTGAGTCCCTCTGTTTGGCTTACTGGAGGGACAGTTCAGGTTTGGGCCCTTAGGGTCCCAGGTTTGGCTGTGCCCAACAATATCCATCTGGGGGAGGTCCCTAACGACTTTTAAGGGGGATTCCTCAGGAGTTTTTAAAGTTTGCACCTCACTAGGGCTACTAGTTTCGGTGCCCCTAATCTGTTGATGGGGGTGCTTTATTTGACAGGGGGCCCTTTGGGTCTCACTGTCCTTCTTGTCCTCTGCAGCCCTGGGCTGAGTAAGGCAAGGTAGAGAGGGGCAGGTTACCTGCTCCAGACTGGGTCCCACCTGAGAAGGGTCCACTGCCATCAGAGGCTCTGTCAGGCCAGGCCTAACAACCTCTGGGACAGGTCCTTCATCAGGGGTAAGATCAGTTCCCTGAGGAGGCTGATCCTTTCCTAAAGTCTGGTGAGGGGGAGATTTCTCTTCCTCCTCCATGCTCTCAGTTTGGGTGGAGTGATCCATCATTTCAGGCTTCACTACCCATGTATCTGTTTGAGTTTGGGCTGTGGCCATCACAGCCCCTCCAACCTTTTCAGGAGGAGACTCAGTTTGGGTATGGGCTGTTACCAGTACAGCCCTGCTACTCTTTTCAAGAGGGAAGTTAGCTAAAGATGGGGCTGAGGTTTGCTCAGCCCTCCCAACCTTTTCAGGAAGGACATCTTGGATTGGGGCTGTAGCCATCACAGCCCCACTAACCTTTCCATGGAGATTTACCATTC
Source organism: Lissotriton vulgaris (assembly GCF_964263255.1). Taxonomy (NCBI): domain Eukaryota; kingdom Metazoa; phylum Chordata; class Amphibia; order Caudata; family Salamandridae; genus Lissotriton; species Lissotriton vulgaris. Next base: position 393,080,264 of record NC_141694.1, on the reverse strand, counting down.
TAGAATGGGTTTGCTGTTCAACCTCAGCCCAGGCTGAGATTTCCAAATCATTACCAAGTAGGCAATCTACAGGCAAGTTTGCTGCCACTGCCACTCTCTTTGGGCCAGTGACACCTCCCCAGCTAAGATTGACTACTGCCATGGGATGATTGGTTTCTATTCCATCAATGTTTGTCACCTGATATCTGGCATCAGGTAAAAGTTGCCTTGAGGGGACTAGACATTCAGCAACCATGGTGATGCTAGCCCCTGTGTCTCTGAAGGCCTCAACTTTCAAGCCATTGATGAGGGGCTCCTGTCTATACTTGCTCAAAGTGTTTGGGCAAGCAGTGACATTGGCAAACCCCATGCCAGTCTCATAGACAAGAGTATCTGAGTTAGGGGACCTGGATAGGCCAGAGTCCACCTGTCCTCCAAAAGTAAACCCACCCAAATTCTTGGGGGTGCTCCCACCACCTGGGGGACCACTGCTAACAGTGACAGGAGGTGTTGGAGCCTTACCTGGAGGTATATTCTCCTTATTGCCATTTTTGGGACAACAGCTGTCTGTTTTGTAATGCCCAACCTGTTTACAGGCATGACAATAAGGCTTTTTCTGGGTTGAAGAAGTGTCTTGGGACCCACCCCCATTCTTGGCGTTTTGGGGCCCTGTGGAAGTCTTTTCCTTGCTTTTATCCCCACCCTTCTCTTGAGGCTTGGTAGTCTCTTTCTTTTGGTCACCACCCTGGTTCTTAGGCCTGATCCTGGTTCTGACCCATTTGTCTGCCCTCCTACCCAATTCTTGTGGGGAGGTCAGATCAGAGTCAACCAGGTGCTGATGTAGAAGCTGATTTTGACAATTACTTAAGATTTGCTCTCCCATAATTAAATTATACAATCCTGTATAGTCAGTAACCTTACTTCCCAGCAACCAGCCCTCCAGAGCCTTAGTGGCACATTCAACAAATTCAGACCAGTCCTGAGTCTGTGTCTTCTGGGTGTCTCTGAACATTAACCTGTACTGTTCAGTGGTTAAGCCTAACCCATCAATCAGAACACTCTTCAGGACCATGTAGTTTCTAGAATCCCCATCACTAACAGTGAGGAGCCTGTCTCTGCCTCTACCTTCAAAGGAGAGCCACAAGATTGCTGCCCACTGCTCCTGAGGGATCTGCTGTACTCTGCAGGCTCTCTCCATTGCAGTTATCCATTTGTGGATATCATCCCCAGCTTTGTAGGGGGGGCACAATCTTACTCAGGTTTCTGTTATCAAAAGACCTGTCTTTATCCTTGTGGATATTGCTGCCACCAGTGGGTTCTATTACCCCACTCTCTCTAGGCTGTCTTGCTCTAGCAAGTTTCTCTTGGGCCAGGGCAACCTCTAACACTTGTCTCTGGATCCTCAATTCAGCCTCTCTCATGTTGGCCTCATGTTCCCTTCTCTGAGGGCTAGTCATCTCCCTTCTGGAGTGACCATGAGAACCTCTAGAAGCATGGGAGTTGTCAGAGTCACCTGAGTGAGTCCTTCTCCTCCTAGGCTTCTGGTTAAGTCCACCTGGGGGTCTGAATGGGTTGTCACCAGATTCAGTCCCAAATAGGCTTAAGTTAGCCTGGTTCAGTCTACTGACCAGCACCTGACTATTTCTGACATCATCTGACTCACTGCTCCCCCCTTCTGTCTCTTCTTCCTCTTCCTCCTCCTCAGCTACCTGAGGAGCTCCAGTGATGGGGGCTTCCTCATCTACTACGATTATAGGGACAGGGGCTTCTACAGTGTCATCCTCAGAAGGATGGCCTCCTTCAGCATTCCCTGTGGGGTCTGCCTTAGAGGTCTTTAGAGTTTCAGACTGGTCCAAGATCTCTCTAAGGTGGTCTGTGGTAGGGGAAGGCCCTGTCCCCAGACCCCTTAAGACACAAAGCTGTCTTAATTCCTTAAAGGAAAAAATAGCAAATTTGGATGGTGCCCTTGGAGGGTCACTCTCAACAGGGATGTTCCCAGTGGAACCCTCTGCTCCAGACATTGCTCTAGTGTGGGTGGATGTGTTGCAATCTACCTACACTGGTGTTTACCTACTAAACCTATCTAGTAGTTGTAGTCAGGGTGTGCTACTCCCTTTGCTCTACAACAACTAAGTTCAGTAGAACTTAAGTATACTAGTCTTGTTTTATATGTACCTAGCAGGTACCTGTATGATCTTTCAAATGATAATCTCAAAGATTGTAATGGTAAAACAACAGCAAGCTCAGATCCCAATCCGCTGCTCACCAATGTGAGAAGTTGGCCTGGTATATAATGCTCACTAATTTTAGTGATCACTTTGTACCATGCCAAGCAACCCTTATGATGATTGGTTGTAAGTCAACCTTATAGACCAGTTATCCTAGTGGTAACATGGACAAAGCAGTCTTAGGCTAAACTCTGAAAGGCATGTGAAGCCAGCTGTATTACCATACACAACCCCCTTGAATACCAAATGAAAGGACACCACACAGATATATATTGAAAATATATATTGGTTTATTAACTAAAAGTATCCCCTGGACTCTTTATGAGAACAGAAGCACAAGCGTTAAACACAAACAGTTTAAAATACACAAAAGTTGCACAATATGGATGAGCCCTAGAGGCCACCTAAACCATATACTAAGAAAGTGGTATAAGAGATACCAATCGGAAATGAAACAGGCCTAGGGCCTTAGGAATCGCTGGAGCTATTCGAGACTAGCAGTGACTAAGTCGGGAAAGGCCCGCGGGACTCAGGTGCAGTGTTTAAAGTGCACACACTCACCAATGTAAAGTCTATGGTGCGTAAAAAGTACAAAGTTAGTTGGTTCGGAACCTTCCGAGTGACCTAGAAAGCTGAAACTTGAGACACAGGCCCTAGAGGTGTGTACCAGTGTAGGAACACCGGCGGAGCTGAGTTACCTCACCCACAGGAAGCGGGTGCACAGGGTCGAAGTAGTGTCGGGTTTCGTCACGCTGTTCGATGGTGCTTGGAGCTGAAGATGCTGCAGGCGGCTCGAGGTGAAGAGTTCCGGTGGATCCAAGGATGGATCTGAAGATGTGAAGACCTGAAAGCAGAGGGGACAATGTTCAAAGTCACTAGCCAGTGACTACCGTGGAACCAGATTGGAACCAGGCGATGTCGTGTGCAAACAGGCGTTGAGGTGTAGCTTCTCTCTGCAGCCACGTGGACACCGGGGGTCGAGGACATCCAGGAGTCGGTCACGAGCTGTCCCACGCAGGCTTTTTGCTGTTGGCGGTGTCGGCAACTTGATTGTAGCAAACAGGACTTGGCTAATGAAAGCCAAGCAGGAATCGACAAAGGCTTGTTACTCTGACCAGCAAGGTCTGAGCAGGGGCTCCTTTTTACAGGAGCTAGGGCAAGTCTGGAGCAACCAGACCCGCGTAGTGTAGTTTGTAGTTGTAGTCGCCAAGATGGCCGCTGACCACGTGGCTAGTGGCCGGGATGGCGCATCAAGTGGCACAATGCAAAAGGGCCCCACGCAGATCGTGGAGATGCTCGGGGGCTGATCTTCGGCGCAAGGGCTGCTCGGTGGTGGGGCTTCTCAGTCCCCAAAGCACAACATCGAGGAGGCCTCTGGTGCTGCGGTGTCAGCTCTTCGGGTGTCTTCCAAAAAGTCCGGTCCCACGTCTCTCGGTGCCTCCACGGGTCCCTTCTTTGCAGGGACTGTGGATCGGGCTGTGAGAAGTCTGGGAGTCTGGGTCTTGTCAGGCTCTGGGCTCGGGCTCCGGCGGGAGGCGGCGGCAAAGCAGACGTCGATTCGCTGGTTGGTGCCTGTGTTCACAGGGTGGCCACTCCTAGGCCACAAGGGAGATTCTCTTAAGTCTTCTGTGCAGCAGAATGTCGAAGTCCAGTCGTCTTCTTCGTGTAAAGTTGATTCAGGATGATCTGCTGTGCAATGGCACTGCTCCCAATCTTATTCCCAATCTGAGGGGTGGATCACCTACTAGGTCCCTCCTCTGGGAGGAACCAGGAAGGGGGGCGGTTACACCCCCTTTCCTTTGTCCAGCTCCTTGCCATGCCTGGGTCTGGAAAGTCCCAGGACCGGTTTGGACTGGCTTATGCACGGGGACTCCTTGTGTGCCCCGGGCATGTCTCAATCTATTCAGCCCTGTCCTACCCAATACACAAAACCCTGTCTGGGGTGGTGCTCGCACCTCCCAAGGCAGGAAACCCTTTGTCCAAGCCTCCCTCGCTGGAAGGACTCCCAGCAGCAGGGGGTCAGACTCGTGTCTGTGGTGGCAGCATCCATTTTGTGATGCTGAGGCTCTGGTTAACTGTAATTGGGGTTAAGGCTACACACATGTTGTGTCCCTCTAGAAGGGTGGAATGCTATCCCCGTCGACAGAACTGTCGAGGGGATAGTATTCCAATTCGTATGACACCTTACTCGACATGTTTTGAGAAAGCCAAACCAAAGATAGCATATAACCGCAAGGATTATAATGCACTTAAGAGTATATGGTATGGCAATATCCCGGAACAGCTAAGGGGGTGGTTCCCGACAGCTGCAGACAGGCTCAGCTCATGCTAGAGCACCATATCACATATTTCCAAGCACTCTGCCTCCAGGATTGATGAGGCCTTCCATAGGAGTATCTGATAGGAACATATGTGTCCAGTTTAAGGTCAGGCCAGCTGAGTGATTAGCCAGTTGTGTAAAATATGGAGGCCAGGCCAGGGGTGGCACAATACATGCTGCAGCCCCTGGTAGGCCTTGGAAACACCTATGCCCTGGGTACCTAGGGTACACTGTTACAGGGGTCAATACGGTGAACCAGTTCCAATTGTGTATGCACCTAAGGTACATGGAGTCCATTTTAAGGAGAGAGCAATCAGCCTGGGGCCCTGAATAGCAGTATCCCAGGCCAACTAAGTCACAAACCAGCTAAACACCAGGCAAAAAGTTTGGGGGTAACCATAGTCAGATATCCACCTTCCTACACATAGGCCAACACAACTCAGGATCCGTACGAGTGTATTTATTCTATAACGTGCTGTACATTATGGAAGAAATACCATACTTAATATACATGTCCCTATTAGGCGTCCCCTCCGGGGGGGGCGGTTGTGCTTCGTCGAGTTTCAAACTGGTACCACTATAAAAGCAACACATCCTACGAAGTGTGCTGGAAACAGGCATGCCAAAAATAGTGCAGAATATGCAGTTTTATAATCAAAGTAGCGCTTAAGGTACTCTTCGTACGTTGCGCCGTTCAAACAAATTCAAATAGAGAAAAATCTCCTCATTACCTGCCTATATGAATTGCAATGCATATATAATTATCAAACAAATACTAATATTGGCCAATCTTACAAACAAAAGCTGCAGTAAGTGTTACTAAACTACCTTACCAATCAAAGGCATCAAAAAACCAACAGCAACTACCGCAGAACGGCTTTTACCAATCAAATGGTGTACTGGTTCCAACTACCACATTCTCAAATCGCCCAAATGGTCACTGCACGGCCAATCAACAGAAGAGATCTCAGTCGAAGACCGGCGCCACCTGGATGGTCAGATCAGAAAGAAAGGAAAAACGCTGTGGTTGCCAAGACTTGGGTCTCCTCAAGCAGCGATCGCGTCCAAATCGAGATTCCAATCCTTCTGCTCGACCACTCCTTCGGGCACCGGAGTCGCCGATGAGCCCATGTTGGAAGCGCCAATTTGTGATGACGGGCCTCAGCAAGGCCTTCCAGTGCTAGGGGTTCTCCCTTCTCTGCACAGAGTCCTCAGACCATAGAATAGAAGTTGGGACAGAAACTGGAATAGAAAGTACAAAGTTTATTAAACCTCATGAGGTGGAACTACATTCACACAGCACCCTTCGGTAAAGTATGAAGTAGAACACTGAATGGAAGGAGCTTGGTCCTTTTATACCCACACAGTGGCTCAAATGAAGGCGGTACAAGTACAAAATGCTGGGTGTAGGTACATATAAGGTCATACAGAAAGTGTACAGGCAACAAGTGGGAGGAGCTAACAGTTTGCTAATTCTGGTGGACACATCCTGACAGTTACATACAGTATCTGCAAGCTCAACTGAGCCCTTGCGAAGGTGGAAGATGCTAAATATATCTCGTCTCTAGGCATATTTCAAGAGCAGTTAACAGAAAGGTAGGACAGAGCACATGGCGAGAACATGGCAAACAAAATGGCTTACAGAGATACAAAATGGATTCCACAAAATGGACAAGATAGTCTCTAAATACAGGATGTCTTCTGCCAATGCTTAACCTAATTGTTGCAAATTACAACAGGCGTGTAGGTGGCTGTATAATTTTATGAGTGACTGTGTTAGTAGCTGTATGGATGGGTGATTGGGTGTGATAAAGACAGTATCGCTGAGTGAGTTGGTTTATCTGTAAAAGGATGGGTGAGTAAGTGGGTGTGTCACTTACTCTATGGGTGTGTGATAGTCTGTATGGTTGAGTTAGTGTGTGTTTTAGTGGCTGTATGGGTGAGTGATTGGGTGTGTCAGTGTTGGTTTAGGTATATGACTGGGTGTGTGAGTGACTGTATAGGTGAATGAATGGCTATGCTAGGACCTGTATAGGTGAGTGAGTGGCTGTGCTAGTTTCCATATAGTTGAGTGAACAGCTGTTTTGGTGACTGTTTGGCTGAGTGACTGGGGATTCAGTGTCTGTATGGGTGAGTGAGTACAGGTGACAGTGACTGTGTGTGTGAGTGAATGGATGTGAAGGGCAAGTAAGTGAGAGACAGCATTGCTAGCAGTGTGGGTGAGTGAGTGGCCTTGTTAGTGTCTGTATGCGTGAGTGAGTGGGTCTGTCATTAACTGTATGGGTGAGTGAGTGAGTGTGTCAGTAGTTGTATGGGTCTGTGAGTGGTTGCCTAAGTACCTGTATTGGTGATTTAGTATGTGTGTCAGTGACTGTGTTGGTGAGTGAGTGGCTGTGTGAGAAGCTGTATGAGTATGTGAGTGTATATGTTAGTAGCTGTATGGGTGAGTGGGTGTAATAGTAGCTGTATTGGTGATTGACTGAGTATCTGAGTGAGTGTATGTTGAGTGAGTGACTCTTTTACTAGCTCTATGGCTTAATGTATGCAAGTGTCAGTGACTGAATGGGTGTGTGACTGGATGTGTGAGTGGCTGTGTTAATAGCTCTATGGATGAGTAAGTGGGTGTTAGTGTCTGTATGGGTGAGTGAGTATGTCTGCCATTAACTGTATGGGTGAGTAAGTTGGTGTGTCAGAGGCTGTATAGGTCTGTGAGTGGGTATGTTTGTGTGAAGGAAGATGGATTTCTATATAGTGTACTAAATTACAGTACACTGTGCATAGAGTCCAGAGGATCCCTTACATGGTACACAAATGTTAAAGTAGATAATACTAATGCTCTTTTCGTGGTAGTGAGAGTGAACAGTTGGGCTTCGCAGAGGGTAGTGCTAAGCATTTGTTGCACTCACTGAGGCAATAAATGAGAAACACACTTAAGAATGGATCAGAGTCCAATTTATATTAATAGTAACGATTTCATAGATATTTGAGGACCAAGTACTTCAATCTACAGTAAGTACTTTAGGATTTACGATTTTTCAAGAGTTCAGAAAATGTATCACTATTGTGCACAATTACACCATCAATAGGGAATCAACAGGGAAAATCAGAAAACTTTATAAAAAATCAGGCAATGCTTTCATGAAGTTCACCTTCTTGTTTCAGGTTGATCGCAGAACTAGGTCCAAAGTTCCATTAGCAGAAGATCAAGAACGTCCCGATTCAGCCGGGAGCAGGGTGCTGGATGTGTTGGTAGCTGGTGAGCTACGTCAAAGGGGGCCACCTGGAATGACTTAGAGGTAAGTCCATTTGGTCCCACAGGAGGGAGGAGGTCGCAGAGGTCGTATAACCATGGGAGCATGGCTGGTTTGTTATCACCGTGGCCGAGTGAAGAGCAGATAGGTCAGCCGGGCACCGTGCATCGAGAAATCCTCATAGTTAGGAGCAAACAAGGCAATTTCAGGGCATCTGGGCCACTCAGGTCATGGGTCTCAACATCCCTTGATGGGTATTTGCTTCTGGTCTCATTAGAATCTGGCATGGACTCTTCGTCTTGCTGTTTGTTGTTGGGGGTCTTGTACCCCACATATTGATACAGTATGCCTTGGCTAGGCAAGGTGCCTCCAAAGTTGGCGGTGAGACAGATCTTACCCTCTGTAGCTGGTGTACCTCTTTTAGTGCAGGTACTGTGTCAAAATAATCAGGAAGCAGCACGTTGATAAACAGGACACGGCAGGATCTGTGCCAGCAGCAGTGATACCTTCACTCCAAGGGAAGTTCTTGGTGATTTTTCAAAGGCTATAGAAGCTCTGGGAGTTTTGGAGACTTCACCGGGTCAGGGTGACATGGCATGCTACATTTCCTGAGTCCCAGAAGCAGCAGGCAGGGTTTGGCTCAAATTTTCTTCTGTAGCTGGGCGCATTTCTTGAGCAGCAGGTCTTCCTTTTCCTTTTCTGCTTCTTGTTCCCCGAATATAGGCTCAAAGTCTAGGGATGCCATCTAAATACTGAATTTAGGGGCATTACAGGGGAAGATAGGTAGTAGTTAATGGGCTACCTACCTTTAGGGCGCCTTCACCCTCTAAGTGACCACTTCCTGTGGGAAGGGGCACTACCCTAGCCCTGATAGGTTGTTTCTCCACCATCCCAAGATGGTGGATTTTCAGGAGAGGAGCTCACATCACCTGCCCTACCATAGGGGTGGTTCTGGTTGAATGTGGACACTCTTCCTCACCTAGCTAATTTCCCCTGCCTATCCTTCTGCTGAATGTGGAGCAGGACAGGGGGTTTGACATCCCCACTAGCTTGGGCTGAACTTCAGGTGGCAATGTCTTTGAAGCTTCCCACTCTGGAAGGCCATTCCAGCCTGGAGGAGGCATGAAATAACCCCACCCAGAGCAGGCTTTCTTTCTTGCCTCTGGTGGTGGCTGGCTGACTATGACTAGTCAGAGACCACACCAGTGCTTTATAGATTTTCAGGCTCTCCCGAGTGCATTTAATAATACATCTAACATTGGCATCAGTGAGGATTTATTAAAATGAGTTGTTTGGTACCAAACATCTTAGGGTACAGTGAAGCCATCATTGGGGTGGAAACTCGTAATGACAAATATCAAGCTCATGTATTGCCTATGGTTTTCCTGTGCATTTACAATATCCAAGAACAGCTCAGATATTGCAGGGTTAGATCTACTAATGCAGATAGGTCCACACATTATATATAGGGCACCCTACCCTAAGGCCGTAAGGCCCACAGTAGGGATGACTCCATGCAGTGTGTGTGGACAGGGCAGACAGGGCTGTGTGCCATGTCAAATCTTTGGTTTTCTCTGCACCAAGACCCACTGCCAGTGTTGGCAGTGTGTGCGGTCCTGGTGAGGGGTCCTAGGGTGGCATAAAGAATGCTGCAGACCTAGGGGACCCTCCACAGTACCCATGCCCTAGGTACCAGGGGTACATTTAGAAGGGACTTACAAGGGTGGCTGAAGTTGTGCCAATCATGGAACAGTTTAGGATAAGAAATATGGCAGTTAGAACCTGGTTAAGAGCGGCCCAGTGCACTTACATTTTGGAATCACCTCATGCATCAATCAAAAAGTGGAGGCTAACAATGTCAAAAAGGGCTCTTTTCAACATGACCTCAGCAAACGAAAGAGGATGAAACTAACCTTTCACCATGGAGTCTTCATGGTCTAAGTGGAAGAACCTCTAAACGCCATCTGTATTGGCATGGCCAGTCCCAGGTCAGTGTTCCACTGCAAAGGCAATTCCCTGTAAGGATAGGGATCACTTAGGAATTTGGGGTTTTCTCCTTTCATCTACGGGAGCCATCTGAGAGGTCTGTCATCAGTTTGGACAAGGAAGTGAGAACCAAATTAGTAGGGTCTCAGCTTCTTCAGGGACCAAACCACAGCAAAGGCATCCCTCTCTATGGCACTCCAATTCTGCTCTCTGGGGAGAAGCATCCTGCTTATTAAAGCAACAGGCTGGACATGTCCATCATCATTAGCCTGGGATAGGACCACTCTGGATCCCTCAATAGCCCTGGAGACCACCACCCCCCAGGGCTGGCTTCTGCACTGTCCCAGTGTGCCCACCCCAGGGCATTGCTGCTTGCTATTGGAGGGCGGGGGCACGGTTCCCGCCCTGCCATAGCAAACACTGCTTTGCTTCTTGGAAGTCTGAGCAGGAAACCTGCTCTTGAATCCAATAAGCAATGCAGAATTGCTTTTGGGCAAGGGGAGATGCATGACAGCAGCTGCCCTTGACCAAAAGCAATTAGGTGGGGCGCCAGCAGGGATTGTGGGGCATTGGGGCTTCCACCTGCTTTCCCCAACTTGAGGGCCGGCCCCGGGTGATGGTGTCCTCCTGACCAATAGTGGGACCAGGGAAGAGGGTCACACCGACCCTCTCCCGTAAATAAAATAAAAATGAGGCCAGGCCCCTGGGAAAGGGGTACCCGGGGCCAATAGTGGCCCAAGGAAGGGGGGCCAAAACGGCACCTTCCTGTTTTTTTATTATAATTTTTTTAAATAAGGTCTGGCCCTGGGGGATAGGGTCCCCAGGGCCAGGGAAGGGGGGACACACTGCCCCTTTCCCCCTTTTTCTTTTAAAAGAAACAGATAAAATGCTGAGGCCCTGTGGGATGGGGTCCCCAGGGCCCAAACATGATTAAGGGAAGGGGGCCCACACTGCCCCCCTTCCAATACAAAGTGATGTCATCAGTGATTTCACTGACCATGTCGTGAATGATGTAATATGTGATGTCATCAGCAGTGCATTGCGGGGGCATGAGTTATATTTAGCTTAACTAAGTATAACAGGCGAATTTCTCTGGTTTTGTACTAGTGAAATGTCCAACTTACTATAACGTACCTGAAATCTGTGTTTTTTTCAGAAAATTTCTAAGGTTTTTAAAATGCTAATTTCTAACTATAACGTCCCTGAAACCTATGTTTTTTTCAGGGAATTTCAAAGGTTTTTTTAAATGCTAATTTCTAATTATAACGTCCCTGAAATCCATGTTTTTTTCAGTGAATATATCACTATAAACATTTTACGTCACCTGTTAAATCACATATTACATCACTCATGACATACTCAGTGACATTACTGAAGACATTATCCAGTGACTATGAGTGTTTTTGAAAAGGTTTATGAGTGCTTAAAAAATATAACAAGGTATATTGGGTGTATGAGTGCCTGTATGGATGATTCAGTGGGTAAGTGGCTGACTGTTTATGTGTCTCAGTGAATGTGTGGGTGAGTTGCTGGTTGTGTGAATTTCCTTATCAGTCTGAGTACCTGTATGGTTGTCAATCAATAGTTGTATTTGATTCAGACCTCTACTGAGCTCAAAAATACAAAATACATAAATAAAACAATTATTTTTATACACTTTAAAACAGTTTACAGAAACTTTTTAAAAGCAAATTGTAGTAGACAAATTCCTTTTGGGGAGACATACACAGCTTGATTAAATATTGGGTTATATCTGAATCGAAGGAGCTTTATAAACGGACAAAGGGCCTCTACCAAAATCGGATTTGGACAAATTAACAATACCTGAGTAAGATCTTTTGTTCCTCCATTACATAAATCACATATACCTAAACGTTTTTTTTAGGGTAGTCCATTTAGAAGTAAACATTTTTAATGGAAGAATTCCCAGATGCAAGAGGAGAATTCAACGTCTCACTCTATGCTCTAATTGAAAGTAGAGCTCAGGGGACTTATATACTATAGTTTTCACAAATGAATTATAATGCCTTAATTAACTACAATGTTCGATATCTAGTTCAAAACTCATTCTTCGTATCAAGTTTTTAAAAAAAGAGTTTCAGGTGCGCTGGAATCCAGACTGGCAAGAGTGCCACTGTGCACTGGGATGCATTAAGAGCTATATTAAGGTTCTTATTAAAAGTATACTGTGCCGAATCATTCTCAAAAGTATCCAATTTCAATAAATATCTTAGAGTTCCAGGGAATGTGTGTAAGAGATTGTATGCCCACATTAATAATAATAAAATAATAATAAGGTAGTTTATAGAGCGCATGGTGACGCCATCCCGGCGTGTCCCCGCGCTATGGAGAGAAGAAAAAGCAGGCAACAGCTAAGATGGGGACAACCAATCATCCCCGAGCTTTATGTGCTGTAAAGGTGAGTTTTTAAAAGACCTCTGAACTTGACTTCAGATTTTTCCAGTCTGAGGCAAAGCGGAAGTTTGTTCCAATTTTGAGCTGCTAAAACTCTAAAGGATTTGCCCCCGAGTTTGGCGCTTCTTACACGGGGAACCATCAACTGGCCCGTGCCTACAGAGCGAAGAGCTCTTGTAGGCTCATATCTTTGTATTAAGTCATGAAGATAGAAGGGAGCATTCTGCCATAATATCCGGTGACATATGAGGAGAGCTTTGTGCATAACTCTCTTTTTTACTGGCAACCAATGTAGGGCCTCCAGCGCAGTTTTTGACGCTGCTCTTTTAGGAAGTCTCAGCACTAGGCGAGCTGCCGAGTTTTGAAGGACTTGTAGACGTCCCAGACTTTTTTCCGTGGCGCCCAAGAATAAGACATTCCCATAGTCTAAACGGGACGTCACGAGTGCCTGTGTTAAGGTGCGTCTAGCTTCAAGGGGAAGTAGATCCAAGGTTTGATTGAGTGTTTTCAGCACCCCAAAAAACTTGCCCACTAGGCGACGAATGTGGCCCTCGTAGGATAGAGTGGGGTCAACCCATATCCCCAAGTTCATAGCCTCCTTACAATGGGTGGGGGTAGGGCCCAGACAAGGTGGCCACCAGTCCGCTGTCCAATTGAGACTAGTGCTCCCAACCACCAGTACCTCAGTTTTGGAACCGTTTAGCTTTAGGCAGTGCAAACTCATCCAAGTTGCCAGATCCTGCATACAGGGCTCAAGTTGGATGTCGCTATTGATGGTGCTTGAGATAATTTCTAACATTATTATGTTAGATATAGCTCTAGCGCATCTTCTCACTAAAGATAACTCAAGACGTTATGCTTGGACTGGAACTGATTGGGAGACATTTATCAATTTCCGTAAATAAGCCCTTCTTTCACTTTTACTGGTTGCCAGGTTTGCCAGAGCGAAAGATAAATTTGGTTGAATTTTCATTTGGTAAACCTCAAGCAGGGATTGAAAGTGTATATTCCCAGTAGAAAATATAGTCTCTGCAATTCCCCCTATATGTTGGAAGTGGGTAGCATTTTGCAAATTCTGCAAGAAAATTCGGCCGAAATAAGTATATTCTTTCACAGTCTTGATCTGATTACCTCCAAGTGACGAAATGAGAGGGCGAAACTGCCTTTTCCCGCTAAAGGGTAGGACTTTGGTTTTTGAGTTATCAGGGACCAAAAAGTTCTCTTTTGCGTATCGATTTACTGCATTTAGATTTCTTTGAAGGCCAATTGGAGTGCAATCTAGTATGACAATATCATCAGCATTCATTAAGCAATGAATATCTCTATGCTCACATTTTGGTGGGAAATTGTTAGTTTGTAGAAAATACCCTGGAAGGTCAATTATATAAGGAGAATAGCATGATGGTGAGGAGGCCTTCTTATTTCAGACCGTTCACCGTGGGAATTAAACTACATAGGCCCTTTTCTCCCACCATTTAGACTCAACACCATGTTTTTGTTGGCAATTAGATATTTATTGTAAGAAGATCATGCGGAATCCCGAGACTCTCTAGCTTCTTCCATAAAGTTGCCCTATCCAGGCTGTCAAAAGTGTTGAAAAATCAATAAAAGCACTGTAAACTACTTGTGATTTACAAAATACAAACTTGTCTAGGACAGTTTGAAGAACAGTAATATTGTCTGTTATTGAATGTTTTGGGCAGAAACTTGCCAACGTAATTGGAAGTACTCCATTCAAAAATGCCAATCCTTCTGATGATCTAGGATGCAAGTTGCAAAGATCTTTCCCATGGCATCTAAGAGGGCAATTTGTCAGTAGTTATTTGGGCTTGATCTAGAACCTTTTTTTAGAAGGGGAACCACAATACACCCCCATCAAGATTTGGGGATTTTTCCAGTTGTGGAGCAGCGTTGGTAAAGAGGAGTTAAACATGTGTTCCATTCACCAGGATATGATTGTAATACTTGGATGGGGATATTGTCTGGCCCCAATGCTGCAGATGATCTGGTGGTTTTGATGAAGAAAGCGATCTGTGATGGAGATGGAGCTAACAAATCCCAATCATATTGACCCTTTCTGTCTGACCGCTGGCAGGATGGCTCCTAATGTTGTGGGTTAAATTTATATAATTTGAGGATATGCTTTTCCCAGTTTGATGAAGAGACTGGTGATGCTTGGATTGATTTCCTTATCCCCATTTGCTTGGCTACCATGATGAATTCAGGCCCCAGCCGGGCCCTCAAGTGCGAAAGGTTCGCTCTTCTGTACGCAATAAGTCCTTAGACTACATAAGAAATTGGCACGGAAACTGGAAATACAAAGACAAAGTTTAATAAACCTTTAAAGGTGGTACTACAGCCCACACAACACCCTTCAGTATTGTACAAGGTAGCACACAGAACTCGGACACGCGGTCCCCTTTAATACACAAAGAAGGGGCTCATAAGTGAGTGGTTACAGCTCGAAAGTATGATTTACGACCATATAAGGACATTTCTTGAACATGATCAATACATGGGTGGAGTTAACGGTTCATGAAGCCCCCCAAATGCACATTCCAATCTCCTCTAAGCGAAAACAGATGTTACACGTACTGAGCATGCGCTAGATAGGCTGGAACTATTTATAGCTTGTTGCTGGGAAAACTCCAGGGGTGACGGTCAGTGAGGTAGGACTTGCCTCGTGGCGAGCACATGGCACATTGTGGCCTACAAGATGGAGGCCAGAAAACAAAATGGAGTCTGGCCGTAAATATGAGAAATGCAGGAACTACACTAAAGACACAACAATATGTCTTCAGCGAATGCTTAACATCTATCGCTGTTTTATTTACAACAGACGACCCTTTCAGCATTTGCTGAAGACATTTGGTTTCTTTGGATAATCTAGATACTCATCGTTTATATCGATGCTCATCATGTCCGCTATCTCTCTAGTTATGGTTTTCTTATGGGCAGCATCCGCAACAGCTTGTTTATTGGGCACACAAAGTGAAATGCATAACGAACAGATCATAGGGCTACATTAAATACAGACACAACAGGTGAACAATATGGCAACAACTATACAGAGCCCAGTGAGAATCTTCCAACCCCATGTAGAGATTAGTGTCCAAAACCACCCTGAAAACGTCCTAGACTCATTTTCTTGATGTATGTCTGCTGCAATTGTATGCAACTTATTGATAGCTTTAGACAGAAGGAGTGTGATCAGGTATAAAGATACAACAACTACTTCCGATAATTCTGCAAGCTCCTCCTATCCACTATCTATCTGCTAACATTACATCAAGGACCATCCTATTCTGTAATGCTACAACCCTAGTAATCTTTAGCTCTTCAGTAAGGTTCCCTAGAGCTGCTGCAGTTTGATTTGTAACAGCCTCCACTACTCGCGTTAATCGTCGTATCTTTCTGCTGTTCAGAGCTGGACCCACAAAGAAGAACAATCCTAAATTGAAATCTATATACTGTTGCAGACTAGTGTCTGTCTGATCTACATCATCTACGGATAAAGCTTGCTTAAATCTATTCACAGTTACATTGTTCAACAATTTCAAATCCTTTTGATAAGATGCTGGTGCTAGAAATACAGGTGGCAGTAGAAATGATACGTAACATACTCCAGACCATCCGGCTGGAAATCGATAATAACCCTTATTCCCACCTACAAAATAAGTGTTATGTGAAGCAAGGAAAGTACTGCTATTCAAACCGTCAATATTCAAAACAACAATGCAATCACTAACACCCACAGGAATATGGCCTACACTTTGTACACATAGGTCAGCTTGTGCTTGGGCCACAGATATCACAAATTTCTCCTGTCCAACAGTGTCTCTGGTGTTCGTGAAGATATACAGAGTTGATGCATTGTCCGGTTTATATTCTTCCCACTCCCATATAGTTCCGTTGGCTTGTGGATAGCCGTCTTTATCTTGATGGCATTCTTTATTCAGTTTGAAAATCAATCGTCCTACAGTAGGTTTTCTTGTAGCAAAAAGCAAAGTATAACATGTTCTACAAGAGCCATTATGTAAAAAGGGAGGTGGTATGAACGGTGTTCCCCCTTTCTTCTGGTGCGCTGGCATCATCCCACATATCCAACAGTCTGTAGCATTTGTAGCAACGTGGGTATGATGCAATATCTGTATAAAAGTGTTATTCAAATAAGACTGTCGATGCTTCAATTCTTGATAAGGGAGTGTATAAAAGAAATGCTCATCGGGAACTGGAGTAGAAACAACGTAAAGTTCACGGGCAGGAGCTTTCTCCTCAACAAACCACATGACTGTAGCGATGACTGCTATAACGAAAATGAACCCTACAGAACCAAACACTTTCTTCTTGTCCATCTTGAACAAAGTCACAGTATCTTCCTGTTTCTAAAGTGTTGTCAGAACTCTTACCCCTAGGCAGCCGTTGTTTTCTTCACCATCGGGCCAAGACGGGTGTCACTACTCTAATGCATGGCTGATTCCCCCCCCCCCCCCCTTGCCTCATCGACTCTCCGTTTCACAAACCTAGGGACCGTTCTGACAACTTCTCACACAATTGCAGATTCTTTTTTTGGTCGTAGATCGTATCTCCTCGATGCAGGCGTTGTCTGGTCCGGGAAGAACTCCTCCAAATCGTCAGGTCCCACAGCATGGCCTTTCTCTGTAGTCAGGATGTCTCGGTGGTCAGTTAGTACAGCAGGCTCCACCAGGTCAGGTTGCACCTTCCGGCAATGGATCGAGTGGATCCCATTTCTCCGATTCGTTACTCGCACTGCTGTTCTCGTGGCTAAAAGAACTTGTTCAGGGCCACACCATCTTGGCTCCAGACTGTTCGACCTCTCAAAAGACTTCACGAGAACAAAATCACCAGGCCGGAGGTTATGACCTTCTCCTGTGGACCGATCAGGGAGTGCTTCTCGAACCTGTTGGTGAATAGAAACCAAGCTATCAGTTAATTGTGCTAAATAGTCATTCATTAAAACACAAGGTACATCATACACTGAACTCGGTTTGGGCACCCCCCATATATTCATGGGGCGCCCGAAGACAATCTCATAAGGTGTCAAGCCTGTCCGAGAGTGTGGTACCGATCTGATAGACAACAACGCCAAAGGCAAAGCATCTGGCCAAGTCAGAGAAGTAGACGCCTGTATTTTTGCAATTTTTAATTTCAAAGTTCCGTTATACTTCTCCACCAGTCCTGCCGATTGCGGGTGGAATACTGCGTGGAACTTTTGCACAATGCCCAACCCCTTCAGGACATACTTAATAACGTCCGCCACAAAATGGGGCCCGTTATCACTCCATAGCAATCTGCAAACACCGAATCGAGGAAAGAATTCCTTCAAAAGCACCTTAGCAGTAGTCATTGCAGTATTGTCCTTAGTAGGGTATTCTTCAATCCATTTACTGAATGCACAAACCACAACCAGGACGTACTTCAGATTATTACAGCATTCCAGCTGAATGTAATCCATTTGCAATACTTCAAAAGGTGCAGTGGGTGTTGCAAATCCTCCTGCCGGAGTTCGTGTCCCTTTTCCTGGATTGTATTTAAGGCAAATCATGCACGTCTGTACCACTCTCTTAGTTACGCTAGCAATCTCTGGATGCTCCCAGACTTGTGTAAGGAGTTTCACAATCGCCGAAGCTCCAACATGTGCTAGCCCATGTGCCATCTGAACCATAGGTTGTACAAAGGCTGTGGGTAACTTCCACCTATCCATCTGCTTATTCCTCCAACAACCCTCATCGTCCAAGTCTCCATCTTTGGACCATTGCTCTCGTCCTTCTCAGTAGCAGTCTTTTGCATTTCTAGTACTTTCTCCCTTGCATCGTGCCACCGTTCAGCTTGTGACTTGATAACATACATAGAAGTGGAACCAGGCTGCATCGCAGTTTCTCGTGCCACTCGATCTACAAAGGCATTTCCTTGTCCCACTTTGTCTGTCACTTTCTTGTGCGCACTACATTTTACTATAGCTATTCTTTTAGGGAGTGTCAGTGCAGTCAAAAGCTGGTGTACTAATTCTCCATACATAATCTGAGTTCCGTGTGATGTCAAAAAGCCCCTTTCCTTCCAGAGCAGGCCAAAATCATGTGCTACTCCGAAAGCATAGCGGCTATCGGTGTAAACATTCACACATAATCCTGTGCTAAGCTCGCAGGCTCGTATCAATGCTATCAGTTCTGCTGCCTGAGCTGATTTCTGTGGTATGTGTGCTGTCTCTACTATCGTATGTAATGTGGTAATTGCATAGGCCGCAGAAGTGGTTCCATCTGGTAATTTTAGAAAGGACCCATCACCCATAGTTCTCAGGTTCAGGTTTCAAGTCTTTATTTCGATTTTTGACAAATCATAAAAGACACATTAAAATACAATAATAAATCAAACAAGAAGTTTTAGAGAAAAAAAACTGTTTGGAAAAAAAGAGATACAAAACGTGAGTGGACAAAGACTAGGTACATTTCAAACAAACCAACTAAACCACTCAGTTGCAACCTTAAATAAGATGAATTAAAAAGTAATTAAAAGAAGCATTAAACGTCGGTAAAAGGAAACCTGAGTAAATAAAAAAACAGATGGTGTTTTAGTGGTACATTCCGAATCATATCGATCAAAGGGAAACTATTTCTTGCTCAATGTGCAATAGATGCAGAAGGAAAAATCTAAAAACGGATGATTTAAGCAATATACAAAGTTTGTCACTTTGTGAGGCACTATGTGTGGGCTCTGGCAACTATGACGTATGTTTTAACGTTAAAAGCCAGGTCCAACCCAATTATTTAGCCAGACTTACAACAAAGAGCTCAGAGGTGTTAGTCTTTAGCGCCCGGATGGCTTCAGCAGATGTTTTGAATGGTAATCGCTGGAACAGTGGTTTTAACCATTTCTTTCGGGGCACTGTATATCTAGGGCAAGCAAAAAGAAAATGTCCCTCTGATTCTTTCTGTCCCGGGCAGCCTTTACAGTAGATCGATGTCCCTGTGGACCATTTGTTTGCAAAAGAGTTCAAAGGCAAAGACCCCACTCTGAACTGATGATACAGTTTCTTGTCTAGCGGTTTGGTTATTACATCCCAATAGGGCTCTCGGGATAGGTCTAGCTTAAATGTTAGAAACCTGCCTGTGAGGCTGATATTGCTGGAGAGTAAGACTCTTTTTAGACGGATCGAGGCCCAGTACAGGGATTTGAACTCTTGTTTAGAGGGGAAAGCGTTGGATAAGGGGGATGACCAAAGTTGTTCTAGACCCATGTCAATGAGAGTGGTTTTCACAGCTAGGAACCATGGGATTTTTCCGGATCCACTAATTGACCTGACTTCAGCTAGTTCTTTTGCGAAGAGAGACAGGTCAGGAGAGGTCCATATTCGTCTCCACAGGGCCACCAACCTAAATCTAGCCATCTCGTTGATCGGAGGGCACCCTAAGTCCAGACAAAGGGGGATTGAGGGGGTCGACTGTGGTAGACCTACTAGGTTCCGAAGGAACTTACATTGGGTTTTAAAAAGGTTGAGCAGGTCCATATAGCCCCAAAGATCTGTGCCATAAAGAATAGCGGTGGTAATTTTGGCGTCATAGATCTTGAGGGCTGGGAGAACCCGCTTGGTGGTGGATCCTTTTTGCTCTTTTATATGGCAGCCCGTTAAACGTGCAAGCTTGAGATGTTGGATATTAATTTGATCTTTCCATCTCAAGCGGCTGTCAAGGGTGACCCCCAGGTAGGTCATGGTCTCGACTTGCTCGGGGGCGTGGCTTGGACGCCGATCGGGATGGCGGCGTGAGCTCGCAGCTCCGCGCGGAATCCCGCTAATTCTCCTGTTTTCGGAACCCTAGGCGGCCCGGAGACGACGCTCCTGCCCTCTGAAGTGTGAGGGGACAGCTGGGCACAATCGGAGAGTCGCTGGGGGACTGCTGGCCCCGAGGAGACCGAGTGGAAGAAGCGGCCGAGGTGTTGCCGAGGGTGCGAAGAAAATGGCGGCGAGGAGGTCGGACGGCCCCGAACTTCAGCCCTGAGCCAAGTTGTCGCCGACTGGCAAGAGATCCTGCAGTCAGCTGATCGAGGCACTAGGGTCGGCGGTGCTGTGTCCTGAGACCAGGGGACGCTGCCTTGATTCGCCCGGAGCTTGGGGACCCTTGTTGGCCACCGCCCTAAGACTCATCCTATCCCCCTCAGGCTTCCGAGGGGGGCGGCGGAACGGAGTTCGCCTCGCTGGTCGTTGCTCCTGAGAGAGTCGGAGGGGACATTGCTCTGTCCGGTGCCCGGCGACTGGCACTGACCTACGGGCGCCGACGAAAAACGGGCTCCTGGACCTGTGACGCAGCACCCTGGAATGGCGGCGATCGGAGGGCCGATGGCCGAGAGACGCGCTGAGGGGGACTCGGCGACATCAACTCGGCTGGGTGAGAATCCCTCCCCGGAGCTTGACCAAGAACAGCGGCTGAACCGGCGTTTAGATGCCATACTTGATGCGATCACCTCGACTAAGGACGCATTGCACCAAGATATTGCCCAAGTGGCCACGGGCCTGGGGCTGCTACGCGCGGATCATGCGAAGCTGGCGGACAGGGTTAAGGACCATGACCAACTGTTGCTGGACCTGAAGCCATCGGTGGTGACCGCGGAGCACAGGATCACGGACATGTTGGCCCGGCTGGACTCGCTGGAGCGGAGGGCGGAGGATGCCGAAGGCCGCAACAGGCGGAACAACGTGCGGGTCGTAGGCCTGCCGGAACGGATTGAGGGGGAGGATGCGGTGGCCTATATGGAGAACTGGTTCCGCACTGTGGTGGCGCCGGAGGGGCTCACTCCTTTTTTCACTCTGGAGCGGGCTCACCGGGTACCTGCTCGCCCGCCGGGGCTTGGCCGCCCCCCCCGACCGATGGTGGTGCGGCTCCTCCACTACAAGGACCGAGATCTCCTCATCCAGCGGGCCAGGATGTCGGGCCCTTATGAGGTGGAGAACAGTAGGGTTACGATCTTCCCGGACTACACCCAAGCGGTCCAGAAGAACAGGGCATTGTTCCTGGCAGTGAAGAAGGAGCTCAGGGAGGAAGGCATCCAGTACTCCTTGCTCTACCCGGCTAAGCTGCGGATCATAATGGATGGGTCTACGCACTTTTTCCAGACTCCGGATGAAGTTTGGCAATGGCTGGAGTCGTATAGAGCGGGGACGGACAGATCGCATAAAAGTAGACGAGACGAACCCAAGCAGCCCCGGGTGAGGCAATCGCAACGCATCAGATCCCGCAACAGGCGCCAGCGGGAGAAACGGGATGCTCAAATGGCGGCGGAAAAGAGGGATGCACTCGCAGCGACAGCGGCCATTACAGGGTCGCAACAGAACAGTGAACGGGCAGAAACGGACTCGGGAGGGGAAGGCAGCAGGACGGGAGAGGAACTCTCAGAGGCGGAAAGCTCGAAGGGGCCGGTAGTGACCCCACAGACATCGGATGGTATCTTTTGCGGCTGAGATTGGATTGGGACTAGATCGAGACTTCATGGTAGGGTGGTATCCTGCTAATGGAGGGCGGGATGCCGGGAGGGGGGGCTGTGTGCTTCGGAGGGGATGAAGGTGCGGGGCGCGGGCTCCGCTTGCTGGGGTCGGCGGTGATTCACCCCCCTTGGGCCCTTAAGGCCGACTGTGGTGGAGACCACAGGGTAAGAGTGCGAGAAGTTGGTTCAAGGTTTGGATGGGGGCGGACATTGGGTTCGTGTGCTCTGTCCTGGGGAGTGGGGTTTGGGAAGTTTTTCTGTTTTGGGTATGTTCGGGGGGGGGCAACTGCATTGGGGGGGCTATGAACCTTCGTTATTTGATTTGGACTGTACGAAGCTGGAATGGGGACATTACCTAATCTGAAATGCCTGACGTGGAATGTCCGGGGGCTGCGAACTATGGTGAAACGTCACAAGGTCCATGCATATCTAGTACGCAGGGGGGTTCAGATTGCTATGCTTCAGGAGACTCATCTCACCAAGAAAGAGTGTGCTGCCTTGCAGAAAAGATGGCGGGGCCAGGTGTTTGGCACCACTTACTCAGCGTATGCCAGGGGGGTGTTGATCTGGGTGAGGGCGGGGATACCCTTTCAAGTGCTGAATCAAGTCGTGGATCCGGATGGCCGGTTTGTGGCGGTGGAGGGGAGGTTATATGGACGGGATGTGGTTTTCTGCTGTGTGTATGCGCCGAACACTGATCAAGCTCGATACTTTGATAGCCTCTCTGGGTCTTTGGCCTCTTTCCTGGCGGGCCCGATAGTGCTAGGGGGGGACTTCAATTCGATCACGGATGTGGCCCTGGATAGGTCCCATCCCCCCCTGGTGGACTCCCCGGTGCGCAGGTTGGCCGCACACAGGAAGGACTGGCAGGATAGATGGGGGTTGCTGGATGTCTGGAGGGAGCGGCACAGGGAAGCCAGGGATTATTCCTTTTACTCTGCTCTTCATGATCTGCATGTCAGGATTGATTCGGTGCTCTGCGGTGGATCCCTAGCCCCATTGATCTCCCATGCGGAGTATTTGGCTAGGGCTATCTCAGATCATAACCCCCTATTGGTACACATTCAGTGGCAGAGAGAGTGCTCAGTAATACCAACATGGCGGCTTCGGCCGGAGACACTTGAGGATTCTGTGTTCAGCGACGCGGTTCGGCAAGGCATTGATAGCTATTTCGGAGTGAATGAGGGCACGGCCACGAGTAGGTCCACTGAATGGGATGCAATGAAAGTGGTGGTGAGAGGGGTGTGTTTGGGAAGGTTTTCGAATGCTCGCACGACTGTGTTGAATGACCTCATGAAAGCGGAAGAAAAGTTGAGGGACTTGGAGCGCCGCAGACCGGCTAGGCCAGATTTACAGACCCAGCTACTGGAAGCGAAGGAAGTGGTCGCCACCGAGACGGAACGTTTAAGGTGCTATGACTATAGGCAGTATATCATCAGGGCGCATGCGGAAAGGGACAAGGTGGGTACCCTCTTGGCCAGACTAGCTAACCCGGAACTTAGGGGCTGCCCGAACCTCAGCATCAGTAACGCGCAGGGAGAGATGGTGTACACCCAGGCAGCGGTATTGGAACGTTTTAGGGGGTATTATGAGGAATTGTACCAGAGCCAGCTGGGAGTGGGGGTTCAGGACATTGCGGAATATCTGGGGGAGAGGCAGCTTCCGGTCCTGGATGAGGAGGACGCGAAGGAGCTGGGTAGCCCGATCACGCTCACGGAAATATGGGTGGCCATAAAACATATGGCCCGCAACAAAACGCCCGGGGTGGACGGACTGCCGATTGAATTTTATCAGCAGTATGTGGACAGCTTGGCTCCCAGGCTGCTGGTGGTGTATACGGAAGCTTTCGAGGCTGGGGCATTGCCTGGGTCCATGCGGGAGGCATTGATTGTGCCGCTCCTAAAGCCTGGCCGGGATGCCGCGGATGTGAAGTCTTACCGCCCGCTATCCATGCTGACGGTGGATTATAAGATTCTGAGCCGAATCCTAGCCACCAGGCTGGCCCCATATATGACGGGCCTGGTACACAGGGACCAGGCCGGGTTCATACCCACGAGGAGCACGACGCTGAACATTCGCCGTCTGGTGGGGATAATGGACGCCATCTTGGACGGAGAAGGAGCCCCGGCGGTCCTGTCCGTGGACATCGAGAAGGCCTTTGATAGCTTGGAATGGCCGTTCTTGGATGGAGTCCTAGAGAGGCTCGGCATGGGCGAGGGGTTCCGCAGGTGGACAAGGGTCTTATATGCTTCGGCGACGGCGAGAGTGCGTTTGGGCGGCCTGGTGTCTGCGGCGTACCCGGTGGGCAGGGGCACACGACAGGGATGTTCTCTGTCCCCCCTATTGTTTGCACTGGCGATGGAACCTTTGGCGGTCCATGCGAGGTCGGGTGACAGGTATGCGGGGATAGCCAGCGACGGGCAGTGGCATTATATATCGCTATATGCGGATGACTTGCTCCTGTACCTAGCCGACACCTCGCGGGCATTGGCCGGAGCGATGGATCTGTTGTCGGAGTTCGGCCGGCTGTCGGGCCTTAAGGTCAATTGGGCGAAGACTTGTGTGTACCCGCTGCGAGCGGGATCGCCCGACCCTGGTGGCGACTTGGGCATGGTGTGGGAGCCATCTTGTTTCACCTATCTGGGAGTTCGCATCTACCACGCAACTGCGGACCTATTGGAGGGCAACATTGGTCGTTGTGTCCGGGCACTGAGGGGCAGCTTGGCTTTCTGGTCGACCCTCCCGCTGACGGTTCTGGGTAGGATTGCACTTTTGAAAATGGTGGCGCTCCCCCGCTTCCTCTATTATTTCCGAACGCTGCCTGTCTGGATTCCCCAGGGGGTCTTTAGAGACCTGAGATCAATGATTATTGGCTTCCTATGGGGGCATGGCCGCCGTAGAGTGGCCCTGAGCACGCTCCTTCGCCCCAAGATAGAAGGGGGCATGGCTGTGCCCGACTTCGAGCTGTATTATCTAGCGGCGCAGTTGCAGGTCCTTACACAGAACGTAGCTAGGGTGTTTCGGGGTCCAGAGGAGAACCGGGATCGGGGGATACAACGCCACGTGCTGTCCTATATTGTCATGCAACAGAGGCTTGAGTTGCGGGCCCTCACCATGGAGGAGAGGACGCTCCGGCTGTGCTGGCAGAGGAGCCTTCGGAGAGCGAAGGCGTCGCGGCCTTATGCGCCGGAGATCCCGATCGGCATGCTGACGGCCTTGCCGCATGGGGGAGATTGGTCCCCGTTGCTGGATTGGGAGGAGGCGGGACTGCAGGTAGTAGGCGACCTATACATAGACGGGGCTTTGGCACCGTTTGAAGCGCTCCGGGACCAGTTCGGGCTGCCCGATGGGGGGTTCCTCCTACACGCGGCAGTGGTGGCTGCCATACAGAAGCACTGGAAAGGGGGGCTCATGGAACCAACAACAACTATGGCGTGCCAATATGTGGTGATGGCGGCCGGCACGTTCAAAGCTGTGACGTGCCTCCATAATAGGATGCTGAATGAGGGACTGGAACCGCTCCAAGGGCTCAAGGCTAAATGGGAGGAGAGCGTGGGCCGGCCCATACCGGATACGGCATGGGGACGCATCCTGCGGCGCACGTGGAAGGGCACGAGAAATGCGCGCTTTCAGCAAGTACATTTCTATGTGCTTCATAGAGCTTATTTAACTCCTGAGAAATTACAGCGGTACTTCCAGGTGCCGGATGCCCGATGCCCACGGTGTTCGTCTCTGGGAGCGGACATGGATCATTTGTTTTGGGGGTGCTCGCACTTGGGGACCTATTGGGCGGAGGTAGGGGAACTCCTGACCGAAGTGACTGACAGGGAGGTGGAATTTGATATGGCGGCGTGCCTGCTGCTCTGGTTCCCGCACACCAAACACACCAAGGTGACGAGCAAATTCATTGATCTGGGTCTGATCTTGGCACAGAGGGAAATTTCGTGGCATTGGAAGTCCAGGGGGGACCCTCACTGCGTAGATGGAAGAATGAATTGCTGCGGTGGTCTGAATGCGAGAGTGTGCTCCGGATGAAGCAGGCTGTCAAGATGGGGAATGAGAAAGTATTGGATGCGGCGCGTGCATGGGAGCTAGTGGTGCAAGCCTTGCGTGATTCTTTGGTAGAGGACGAGGATGGTGAGAACTAAGCCGGTGGACACCGCGGGGCGAACACAGAAGTACTATATCCCGCACTGTAGTGGACCCATCCAACTCGGCAGGACGAAGCGTACACCTAGCAGTTGCCAGGAGGGGGGGGTCTTGGGGGGACTGGTTCATGGGAGTTTGGGGTGGGTCGGAAGCCATTAGATGGTGGCCCGTCTGGGTACCTTGACTCTATTAGGATGGTGGGTACTGTGCGGAGTGTGGAATGGCTGGGGGGAGCGGCCTGGTGAAACTGAACCATAGCGCCTAGGGCAGGCCCCGACATGGGCGGTACCACTGATTATTACTGGGATGGCTGACGGAAGTGTTGTTGTGTGTGGGTGGGGGGGGTAAAAGCAGATACGTAAAACGACTTTTCAACCATGGTCCCTATGGGACATACACCGTGATGTTTTCCTATTGAGTGAAATAATGTGCCGCCCGGCCCCCGGGATGCGGGCTGAATGGCTGTGTACAATTTGGATTTCTTATTGAACGGGGGGATGTCACGAGTGCACTGGTTGACTAACTGTATCCTGTGGTTTATAACTCTGCAATAAAAATATAATTTAAAAAAAAAAAAAAAAAAAAAAATGGTCTCCACTTGCTCGAGATTGACTCCGTTCAACCTCACGGAACTCCGGACTGGATGGTTTCTAGTAAAAACCATAAACTTTGTTTTCCCCACATTTACCGCCAGATTGTTAATGGCACAAAACTCCTCAAAGCGGTCCAGGGCCCGCTGCAGCCCACTGCATGTTCTTGAGAGGAGTAGGGTGTCATCGGCGAAGATGAGTAGCGGGAATCTCGTCCCAGCCAACATTGGGGCATCAGTGGGCGTATCCATGAAGAATTTCACCACTTGGTCGATGAATAAGAGGAAAAGTGTTGGTGCCAGGACGCACCCCTGACGGACACCTCTAGTTACGGGAAATGTTTCCGTCACTTGTCCCTGGCCTCCCCACCTTACCCTCGCGTAATTATCCTCATGGAATTTAATAATGAGGTCCAGTAGTTCTGATGGACATCCTAAGTTTTCCAACACACCCCACAATTTGTCCCTTGGCACCAGATCGAAGGCGGACTTTAGATCAATGAATGCAGCAAAGATGGTACCAAGCCAGACCACCTTCCAATAGATCAGGCAGAGTCTAAACACCTGATCTATGGTGCTTATTCCCGATCTAAAGCCCGCCTGCATGGGAGATAATATGTCCTCTGTTTCAATCCAGCCCTGGACCCGTCCCAGGACCATACGTGCGATGATTTTTTGTATGGAATCGATGAGACTAATAGGGTGGTAATTCCCTGGCTTGGACTTATCGCCCTCTTTATCTATTGGAATTATCTCTGCTCCCTTCCATGATTTTGGAATCGTGGCTCCATTGGCTAAGGAGTTAGCGATCATGGTTATATAAGGGAGCCACATGGCTGGATTGGATTTAAATAGGTCCGCCGGTATCAGATCCATGCCAGGAGCTTTCCCTCGCAGGGTCAGGCCCAAGGCCAGCTCGGCCTCTGGGACTGAGAAAATTAGTTTTTCCCCGTTTGTGCATAACGGGGGTGACCTGCCCGGGGATTTTGTGGCTTTAGGGTCATCGGCTCTGAGTTGGGCGGAATAGAATGTTACCCATTCGACAAGGGGTACATGGTTAGCCGGGGTAGATGAGTCCGGGTCCTTCCCCCACTTGACTAGATCCCAAAACTTTTTTTGGTTGTTTGAGGTGGAGGCCTCCAAGAGATCTGACCAGAACCTATCCTCCCACTCCCGTTTGGATTCCTAGAGGGTTTTTCTGTAATGGAGCCTAGCCGCCTTAACTGCGACCATGTCCCGAGATTTGATAGTTGAAATAAGATCCGAGTGTGCCTCCCTACATTTTTTGTTGTACCATTTCTGGGGCAGGGTATTAGCTTTGGTAGAAGCACTTCGACAAGGGAGAGAAAGTAGGGACTTTAACTGGTCAAAGCATCTAGTGTGAAGATTAATAACATTATTTGCCAAGCCCGAGTTTGCCCCCAACAGATCAATTTTCAACATCTCGTTATACACATTGTTGGCCATTGTGTTGACATTGTCCCATAATGATTTGTCCTCCATGACCCGGGACCATTTCAACCTTCTCCTATCATTGGTTAGCAAAACGTCCCCTGTATGTGAGGTGGTAGGCTCCTCTTGTCTCTTTAGATCTGGTAGTTTCAATGATAGTAACAGCGGATTATGGTCACTTTCCGGACGCTGTATTACTACCATGTCAACTAGTAAAGACCAATATTCCAATTTTAACAAGATATAGTCAATGCGGCTCTGCCTTAGACCATTATCGAAAGTACAATTGGCTTCTTTATCCGAGATTGTGCGGCCATTGCAAGCTCGGAATCTCCTGTTTAGGCAGAATGCCATCCAGTTCACAGCCGCCTTTAGCCCTTTTATCAACAATTAAATCAGGGATGTCCCAAGCAGGATCCTCAGCAGTGCTCCAACTGTCCCCCATATCGAACAATGGCTCTATGGTGCAATTTAAGTCTCCAGCTAGGATGGTGACATTCCCACTGCCCATTTCAGCAATTTTATAGTTGATAATGTTCAACAATGGCGGGCTTCGGCCACCCGGCAAGCCTCTGGCATGAATGTTGAAAATGTGCAAATCCCGTTGGTTAGCTTTGCTTAGTTTGATTAGAAGGAGATCCGGATGCTGAGCAAGGAGCACAGTCGGATAGAGACCCAATGACTGCTTCACCCAGATCGTTAGTCCACCTGAGGCACGCCCTTTGCCCCCTTTGATCGCAGGTTTAAAGAAGTTGATATATCCCAGCTTGAAGACTGGATCGGTTGCCCAGGTTTCTTGGAGCAAAATGATGTCGTATTTATCCACAAAGTTCAGCCAGTCTGTAGAGGAAAAGCGGGCCTTGATTCCTGCGATATTCCAAGACAAGATTTTCAAGTGATCATTGGGTGGGACCACAGGGGGAGATTTCAAAGGTGAAACTAGGGTAGCTGCCTGTTTGTGCCCTCTATCCTTCTTAATCTCCATAAGCTTAGCATTATCCGTGGAATCGTCATTTATCATAGCCTCTTGAACATCTCTGTATGCAGATAGGTTAGGTGCCCTAGTCTCTAGGCCTCCCCCAACAGCGGCTAAGATGTCAATTGGATGTGGGCTCACCATACAATACCCAATAGGCTCGTGACCAGCTGCTTTAACAGGGGAAGACTCACTGGGTGTTACGTGGAGTCAATCTATGGCCTCGAGGTCAGAGAGGGGGCCAAAGTGGTTAAAAAGGAATGGGCGCTGTCGGTCGAGAGGGGTTAGTGCCAAGGGGTGTCTTATGGCTGGGGCCTGACGGAAGATGGGGTAAGGTTGGGTGGGTCTTTGCCTATGGGGGTAGAAATATGAATGGGCTAAAGTTTGTACATCCCCCTGTCTTGCAAATCTGGGTTCTCTTCGGATGGCATCTACCACCCATGCATCCTTAAACGAGATCAAAATGCAATCTCCGTCCAGGTCCTTAGTCCCATGACCCACCCAGTCTACTCTTGTTACAAATAATATCTCCGTAGGAGAGGAGGGTGGTAGGGGACGGTTTTTATTTAACCAGAAGATTACTTTATTGCGGAGATCCCCATATGACTCCTTGCTGCCTGGTTTTAACGGGGCTACACCTGTCAAGACTATAGTGTGTTGGGCTGCTTCGATCGGTAGATCAACACGAGGGGTGGTAAATCTTCTGCGACTCCCCTCCCTGTGATTGGTAGTGGTGCGTTGACCCACAGGGTCTCTATGTGTGCTGGGGGGGGGGCAGGATCTGTTTTAGTTTGTAGGGGTAATCCCGTACTTTGTTGCCCACCGGTATTGTGTTTGTCCATGATTATTGTCTTGGATGCCTGTGTAAGAGTGCTCATGGCTGGTTTAAAGGATGTGGCTTTTTGCTTCTCCCCCCCTTTGGGCGTATTGGTGTTTGGCCCTAAGGTTTTGTTATGGGATGGTTTACACCTGCCTGATTATTACTAACGGGGTCTTTAGTGGCTGTTTGTGTTTTACTGACACCCATATGACTAGTGCCAAGTAGGTTTTGTAGCATAGCATGGTTTGATTTAGTTATAGCCTCCATGCTGTCAATTTTTGAGGTCATTAGCCTTGTACGTTCCAAAACAGGTAGTAATAAAGTTTTAAACATGGCCTCCATTTTTACTAACAAAATGTTGTCGCTGTTAAGACACATAGGGCAAGTGCTAGAGGAACCCAAGGACATGAATGAGGGAAGGGCACAGCATATTAGGAAATACAGAGGGGTTTTGGGTGTCAGGGGGAAGCTCAGAACCCTGGCTTCCTTTATCTGGGACATCATTTGTTTTTGGAATCTTTCGTTCTCTCCCCCCCCAACAGTCTGGAATCCAGCTTTCTCTTTTTGATGTTAAGATCAGTGTTTGAAACTGGGAAGTCGGTAGTTTCGGCAGTGTTAGAGCTATTAAGGGGAAGGTATCCAGATAACTGGCTAGGTTCGAGCCCCCCACTAATCAGTGAATCGGCCCCCTGGCTGACTTGAGAGTCATCTAAACTGTACCCTTCTTCCTTCAGGATAGAGGCACTTGGACTCACCCCCACACTTTCTAAATGGACGATAGCGTCCGTGGAAGAAGTTTGAACGCAATTAAAGGCAGCATGTGGTACAGGGGAGGTAATAGTGGCTAGTCCCCCCAACGATGAGCGCTTGCCGCTGATAAGGTCAAGTGAGAGTCTTTTTTCGACCATAGCAATTTCCTTCTCCAGAATCCCCGTAGCCCGTGAGATAAATGCATCAAGGGGGCCTGATACGACTCCTTTAGTGGTGTGGATTTGCACTGTTCGTTCTTTGCCTGACCTTAACGGCATTATAAGGAGTACGTGGAATGAGATCTCACAGTAATTTTCAGACCGTCTTTGCTAAACCAGAGGGCAGGGGTTAGTATGGTGAGGACCGCCGCCTACCTTGAGGCCCTCCGATTGGCCAGGGGGGGTGGGCCTGGGCCGGACTCTGCCGTACTCGAACGGCCTCAAACGGCCCGCTCTTTGCCCGGTCTTCGCCCCGGTCGCTCCCGCGCAGCGGATGTTCCGCCCTATGAAATAGGGCAGGGCAGGGGGCGTGGCCGGCAGGGAGAGCGGCCACAGGTGTTACACGCAGGGACTCCTGGTCAATGGAGTCCCTGCTGGCCTGCTCGCAGCCCTGCCGGTGCTCGGGGGGTTGGTTGGTCTCCTGCTTCACTCCCGCAGAGACTCCTGGCGCAGCAGGACCCGCGCAGCGGGTCCGGCAAGGTACACAGTCCTCCCCTCAGCTCAGGACAGATTGGCGACGACGGGCAGCAATTCCTTAGTCCTCCAGGCAAGCAAGCAGCAAACAGGAAGGTTTCCCGCAGTTGGCAGACACAGAACTGCTTTTACGTTGACAGGGGGCGTGGCCGGCAGGGAGAGCGGCCACAGGTGTTACACGCAGGGACTTCTGGTCAATGGAGTCCCTGCTGGCCTGCTCGCAGCCCTGCTGGTGCTCGGGGGGTTGGTTGGTCTCCTGCTTCACTCCCGCAGAGACTCCTGGCACAGCGGGACCCGCGCAGCGGGTCCGGCAAGGTACACAGTCCTCCCCTCAGCTCAGGACAGATTGGCGACGACGGGCAGCAATTCCTTAGTCCTCCAGGCAAGCAAGCAGCAAACAGGAAGGTTTCCCATAGTTCTCCATCCACATCTGCAAATGGTGTGTCCTGTAAATCAATGCGATCCTTTGTCTGTTCCTCGGTCACAAAGATGCAGTCATGCGTCTCTTGTGCCTCAGGCTGGGTCATTGGGAAGGGCAACAATGTAGCTGGGTTCAGTGTTGCACATCTTTTCAAAGTTATCTGAGGAGCCAGCAGTGTCAGCTCATATCCTGTGAGACGAGCACTAGTCAAATGCTGCGTCTTTGTCTGATTCAAAAGGGCATCAACAGCATGGGGACCAACACCATCAGCTTATGAGATAAGACTATCCCTTCAATCTGGTGTATTGACACAGCTGTCGCCGCAACTGAGAGAAAACATCCAGGCAATGCTCGGGCAACAGGATCAAGTACTGCAGAGAAGTATGCACAAGGGCGCTGCTTATCGCCGTGTATCTGCACTAACACTGATAACGCACATCCATCTCTCTCATGCACATACAACGTAAAGGGCTTTGTGTAATCAGGGGTGCCTAACACTGGTGCTGAACAAAGGGCTTGACGTAATTGGTGAAAAGCATTCTCACATTCATCTGTCCATGGAAGGGGAACTGGGGTATCCTTTGTCAAAAGGGCTAACAGCAGTTTAACTATGTGTGAAAATCCTAATATCCACTGTCTACAAAAGGAGTTGAGACCCAAAAAGGCTCGAACTTCTTTCTGCGTAGAGGGTACTGGTGTGTCTAAAATGGTTTGAATAGGATCGGGCGTGAGTGCATGCCCCTCCTTAGACAAAAGGTGACCTAAGTAGGTCACCTTTGGTCTACAATATTGCATTTTTTTCTTCGACACTTTATGGTTGTGGGATGCCAAAAATGTAAGTAAGGACAGAGTACATGTTTCACATTGCTCAGGAGTGTCGGCGGCCAACAAGATGTCATCGACATATTGTATAAGCGCCACAACGTCAGGTAAAACAAAAGAATCTAGTTGTCA
The DNA here is from genome assembly GCF_964263255.1 of Lissotriton vulgaris. Taxonomy (NCBI): domain Eukaryota; kingdom Metazoa; phylum Chordata; class Amphibia; order Caudata; family Salamandridae; genus Lissotriton; species Lissotriton vulgaris. Next base: position 393,047,787 of record NC_141694.1, on the reverse strand, counting down.
CTTCAATGCCTGACTATAGATGCTGGGACTTTCGGTATAGCCTTGGGGAACTCTACAGAATCTATACGATCTGTTATTCAAAGTGAATCCGAAAAGGTATCAGCTGTCAGGATGAATAGGGATTGAAAAGAAGGCATTCTTCAAATCTATAACAGAAAATGTTGTTGCAGTTGGTGGGACTAAAGTGAGAAGTGTTGTGATATCGGAAACCACAGGGTACTGGGGTATCACAATCTTATTAACCTCCCTCAGATTGATAATGAATCGATAAATCCTAGTGTCAGTATCTTTTTTCAAAATCGGTAGGATAGGACTGTTGCACACATTGTAAGGGACTTCTTCCACCACTCCGGCTTTAATCAAATCCTGCACTATTTGTGTAAGCGCCTCCTCCCCCTCCTGTGAGATCCGATACTGAGGCAGACGCGGGAGCACAGCTCCCTCCTTTACACTAATGTGCACTGGAGGAATAATCATTTGTCCTACGTCGGTATCGGATGTAGCCCACAAAGATTCAGGCAAAGAGGCCAATGCGGCCTCTACAGTAATCAAGTATACCCTCTCCATCTATGGATAATTGTCATTCAAAATAACACGTACTCCCTCAGGGGAGCAGCGTATCGTGGCCCGGAAATACTTGAGCATATCCAGGCCAACGATGTTGTCATGAGTGTTTGGAGAAAGTAAGAATGGACATGGTGCAGCAAACTGATCAACATAAAGTGCAAGAGGTTGTGACAGTGGGCTAACAGAAGGAGTTCCATTGAACCCTATTGACGTAATCGATGAGCCAGACAGGGGAGCCTTCGGAACCAATTTTCTGGACAAAGCGCTACGAGTAGCTCCTGTATCAACCAGGAACTTATCAGTAGAGCCCAAAACATGTGCTGTAACATAAGGACCCCTCTGATCTACTGGGACTTCAACTGGTTCCTTACCCCATCCTACGCAATCCTATGCATACTGAGAATCATGCTGTTCGGGAGGTGCATAGTCGGACATTTGGTACTGATTCCGTCGATCAAAAACGTTGGACCCATCACGGGATCGCACATTGGAATCAAATCTAGCTCGGTCATTTGTGTCATATCGAGGACCTGAAAAATTTCCTCTACCCCTTACAGACCCTTGCCCACGCTCCTGGCGATGTGCCCGTAACGCCGGGCAATCGCATGCCCAATGCCCTTTCTGTTTACAATACACACATTGATCCCGGGCCACATCAGTACGACCCTGCGGGATATTAGAAAAATTCCTGCCACCTCGATCATTTCCTCTATGAGGAGGCCCGTATACTTGCACTAACATAACCTTCGTTTTCAAATCCTTAGTTTTCTTTTCCTCACTCCCTTTCGCTTCTAATTCCTGACGCTCGTAATACTGAGCCATTGTCAGGAGGGATGCTGGCATCAAGGTAGTCCAAGAACTTTCACTCGCTTTTAATCGAGCTGCTATACTTGGTAATAAATTTGAGACATATTTATCAACAAAAAGATGTCGGCCCGTGTCGTCTGTAAGCGACTGGCCGCTAAAATCATGGAACGTTTCTTCAAAACGCGTAAAGAAATCCGACACGGATTCATCTACTTTCTGTTTACAGGATGCTAACATAGTCCAATCAATCTTTTTAGGGGGGATAAGCGTTTTCAATTTAGTGACTATAGCAGTGGGAAGATCTAAAATCGATTGGGGCGGTTTCTGTGCTGGTTTTCTTTCCCTGTCCTCATCCTCAAGATCCCTCCATCTAGCTTTAAATATCGTGAGATCGTTGACCTTTCGAATCGACCTCCACTTATCCGGTGGCAGAATAAGTCCGAAAAACGAGTCAATATCGGCCAAAGTCATAGTACAAGAATTTAGAGCCCCCTCAACTTCCTCATAAAAGGCTGCGGGATTCTTTCGGGGATCAGGTAATGCTGCTTTCAATGCCATGACATCCGCTCTATTCCAATGAGTATATACCCAATTATAAATAAAATACCCTTGAGGATCAGATGACCCCTTATCTGAACTGGTACCCGCTCCCTTAGGGGGAACATACAAAGGCGCTGCCTCCCGCATCGGTTTAACATGCACAGTGTCGATCTTATCTGAATGAAAGATGGTTGACTGCTTCCCGGCGCCAGACAGGCCCGAAGACTCGTCGCCAGCCTTCCGTTTCCGCGCCTATTCCCGGAGTCGAAACATTTCATCCCGCAACGCAAAGAGTCGTCGTACTGCATTGGGTACCTGGGAAGAAAGAAAAAGACCTTTACGTAATTCTTTAGCATCAGCTACCACATCCTCTGGTTCAAGAACATCGGAGTATTTACGAAAAGCAGTCACCACTTCATCAGAAAGAAAACTAACAAAATACCGTCTTTCTCTATCCTCCCATGTCTCAAGCTCTGTTAACACATCAGTTAAAGACACAGTATCTTTGGTGACCCGATAAGCAATCTTACGAAGATCAGTCATACGATCGGCCGATAACATAGACGGCGTATCCCTCTTCTGATCGGGTGGTCTAGAATCTGAATCTCCTCCATTCGGGGCGGACGGCGGTGGTGAACGATCTAATAACGAAAAATCATCATCCGATTTATTAAGGACAGGATAGAGTGGCTGGTGAACATAATACTGGCCAGATATTTGCAACCGTCGTTCTTTCTCCTGCCTTTCTTATAACTCCTTAGCTTCACGCTTGTTCAACTCTTGTGCTTTCTCAAGCTCACTCTTTCGGTGCTCTTTCTCAATCAATGCTTGCTCACGCTTCTCAAGCTCTCGCACCTCTTTCACCCACATACATATAGATTCAAACATATCTTGTCGCACTCTCCGCTTACACACACACTGTTCCACATACTCAATTTTCCTCAAATCAAACGATCCATACATAGGCCATCGCAACTCAGGATCCTTCTTGGTGTATTTCCTCCACAACGTGCTGTACATTATAGGGGAAAGACCAAACTTTACATACATATCCCTATTCGGCATCCCCTCCGGGGGAGCCGGCTGTGATTCTTCAAGTACCAACCGGTCATTTCCAAAACAGCAGCACCACTTACGAAGTGCGCTAAAAACGGGCATGTTACAAAAAATAATGCAGAATATGCAATATTACAATAAAATGGCACTTAAAACGTTGCGCCGTTCAAATTCATAGGTCAGGAGAAATTTCCCCACATTGCCCGCCTATATGGGTTGCAACTCATATATCACATTCATAGACACAATCAATAATGACTAGTCAATTTCAAATTCAAACAAATTAGTCGGGGCAAGCGTATCCTAAAACTGCCTTGCCAATCAAGACTATCAAAAGCTCGGGGCAAGTATCGTGCAACGATTCCTACCAGTCAAGAGCGTCCAGGTTCAAACTGCCAAGTTCTGAATTCGCCCAAACGGCCACTACGCGGCAAACCGACAGAAGAGGTCTCAGTCGAGGGCCGGCGCCACCCAGACGGTCAGATCGGAAGGGAAGGAAGAATACCTCGGGATGCCAGGACTAAAGACGCCACTGGCAGTGATCACGTCCCCAGCAAGGTTCCAATCCTTTGTCATGACCAGTCCTTCGAGCATCCGAGTCGCCGATGAGCCCCACGTGACGGGCGCCAATTGATGAATTCAGGCCCCAGCCGGGCCCTCAAGTGCGAAAGGTTCGCTCTTCTGTACGCAATAAGTCCTTAGACTACATAAGAAATTGGCACGGAAACTGGAAATACAAAGACAAAGTTTAATAAACCTTTAAAGGTGGTACTACAGCCCACACAACACCCTTCAGTATTGTACAAGGTAGCACACAGAACTCGGACATGCGGTCCCCTTTTATACACAAAGAAGGGGCTCATAAGTGGGTGGTTACAGCTCGAAAGTATGATTTACGACCATATAAGGACATTTCTTGAACATGATCAATACATGGGTGGAGTTAACGGTTCATGAAGCCCCACGAATGCACATTCCAATCTCCTCTAAGCGAAAACAGATGTTACACGTACTGAGCATGCGCTAGATAGGCTGGAACTATTTATAGCTTGTTGCTGGGCAAACTCCAGGGGTGACGGTCAGTGAGGTAGGACTTGCCTCGTGGCGAGCACATGGCACATTGTGGCCTACAAGATGGAGGCCAGAAAACAAAATGGAGTCTGACCGTAAATATGAGAAATGCAGGAACTACACTAAAGACACAAAAATATGTCTTCAGCGAATGCTTAACATCTATCGCTGTTTTATTTACAACAACCATACTTCAGAATGCCTTGATGTTTTTACATTTTAATGCAGTTTGAGTATTGACCCAATTTTTATCTTTTTGCTCTTGATTTTCTTCTTTTTTTCCGTTGACAACATTTTTTCAGCTTTCTTATTTTTCTTTGTTTGGTGGCCGAGACGGATTGAAATTGCATACTGGTAAAACTGTTTATCTTTGATAACAGAGAGTCTACTGGCTCTCCATGTGAATGGGCTTTACCTTTGTCTTGCTTATTTATGTCTGCCTAAAGGGTAGCCGACTCTGATAGTACTGTATTTTTATAGATTGTTATAGGACCATTTCCCGTATTTTTGTAAACTAGGATTGAGGAAGTAATAGTAGTGCTCATCTTGTAGAGTGCTTTAGAATTCCAGTGCATCCAGCCTATTTTTTGATTGACATCTGCTCGACCATCCAAGGAACATAAAGAACATGTAGCAGTAGTATGTTTCAAATTCCGTAATTAGCAATGCATGATCGCTCTCGTAAGTATACCGCATGTTTAATAATGGTATTTTCGCAAAGAGCTCAATACAGAAAATTACATAGTCCAGGATGGAGGAGCTACAGGAACCTATTCTTGTGAATGCATCCGGCGTGTCTCCTTCTACCTTTCCATTTAAGATGAAGCTATTCATTGCCGAAAGTTAAGACAAAAGTACTTTTCACCCGTCTGTCTGCTTTTATCTTGGCTGGAAAATGGAGAAAGGTATTTATCAAAGCTGCCTCTTGTGTTAAGTTTCTTCTGTTATACTGAAGGGCATTCGAGATTGTACAGTTAAAGTCCCCGTCAATTATCATCACAGGAAACCCCCTTGTTTCTGAAGTTGAGGTTATTTTCTCAAATGATTTTTCCATAAGGAGATCTTGTGATGATCCGGGTGGAATATATACATTTAAGAGTAGATCTTGGGCTGGCTCCGAGCTTTCTTTCCAACACTTGATTTTGGTGCATTGCACATTCGGAAGGGATTGCTCTATTTCTTCAAAGTCCCAATGGATTTCTTCCTGTAGAAGAATGGCAAGGCCTTCATTTATAAGCCCCCTTCTTGTGGCCTCTACATCGATACCCACCACAAAATAGTCTCTTTGGAAAAAGGGTGCCAAAGACCCTGCTCCTCGCAACATCACTATTGAAGGAGACTTTTCCAATGACAGGGCTAACTTTTCTGGTTTTTTCCAGCAATATTCCATGAGACTATGTTTAGGTTACTGCTCAAAAGGGGGTTTTGGGACTTTGCCCAAGTTGTTGCTATTTAAAATGCCAGAGATCCAAACCCAAGAGTTATCATCAGATTGTGACTCCTGTTGTGTTTTAAAGTTGTAAAGACTGTTCCAGATGCGGCGTTCTCCATCTTTAAGTGAGATCATGAAAGATCCTTCTGAAAAGTTCCTATGGGTTTTGAGGTCCAAATGTTGTTGACTCTTGTTATAGAGGACTTCATTCCCTTCCTTCTCAAATAGGGAGTTGTGCTAAAACTCTTTTCCTTCAATTTCACTAATGTCAAAACAGTTTTTATGAAGAATATCTCTTTCTTTTATAATGGTAGTTGGAATTACATTTGACCAGAACTTAACTGTTGCCACAGAGAGAATGAGTTTATTTAGGAAGGATGCTAATTTTATTTCTGCAGTTGTAAAGGATCAGAAAGAACTTATTTTATGAATTACATCTATTACTCATCCACGATTTAAAGAGACGTTATCACTGGGGAACAAATCAGTTAATTCCAAAATACAGGAAACAGGTTGTTCCTCACTTCCATGTAGTGTCTTGCAGAAGGGTTGTGTTACTGAGGAATATTGAGGCCTGGACGAGTTTTGCAGATTTTGAGAGAAATATTTAATGCCAGAGGATTTATTTGTTTCTTTTCTTCTTTGGTTTAAAGCGATAAAGATGAGTGGGGCATATTCCCAAGGGCCTTATCGCCGCTTTAGCGGGAATTTTTCCCGCTAAAGCGGCGATAATTTTATCGCCCTATTACCTAGCTGTTGCTAACACCAGTTAGCGACAGCTAGTAGGAGATAGCTATCATCTTGGGGCCAGCTTTGCACGTCAGCAATATTTATCGCTAATGACATGTAAAGTGGGCGTGCCAAGATGTTAGCGACTGGAAACAGTTGCTAACATCGCTATCTCCTATTACCTACTTTTGGAAATATTTGCGCTAAGCGCGAATATCTCCCAAAGCTAACGCCTGCCCAGAGCAGTTCTTAGCCATGTTATCCAATGGTAGGTGGATAACATGGCTAAGAGCATTAGCTCGGTAATGCGTGAATATCGCTGACTTTTCAGCGATATTTATGCATTTCGGCCGATTTTTATCGCTTTTGAGATAAACCTTGATAATAGCAAGGTTTATCTGCGATAAAAATCGGCGGAGCTCGGCGATAATAATATTGCCGCTAAGCCAACATAGCGATAATTATCGCTAGTTGTTGGTAATATGCCCCATTGTTCTGAGTTTGAATTGCCTTTAGGGATCTTCAGAACATGATTGTTTTCCTTATCCACCTGTTCCGGGGTTTGACATTGAGGAAACTTAACTTTTCCTAGAGATTGTCTTGATATTTTGCACTTAGGTCTTTTCTTTTGATTATTGTTTATATTGCTTTGCCCCTGGGTATATTTCCTTTATTTGATTTGCTTTGTCTCAAGCTTTGTTTGCTTTATGTTGAGGGTATCGACTGGAACCTTATCGTTTTGAGGAGGCAAGTCGAGTAGCTCTTGCTTGTTTTTCAGGGCATGAATGTTGAAAATGTGCAAATCCCGTTGGTTAGCTTTGCTTAGTTTGATTAGAAGGAGATCCGGATGCTGAGCAAGGAGCACAGTCGGATAGAGACCCAATGACTGCTTCACCCAGATCGTTAGTCCACCTGAGGCACGCCCTTTGCCCCCTTTGATCGCAGGTTTAAAGAAGTTGATATATCCCAGCTTGAAGACTGGATCGGTTGCCCAGGTTTCTTGGAGCAAAATGATGTCGTATTTATCCACAAAGTTCAGCCAGTCTGTATAGAGGAAAAGCGGGCCTTGATTCCTGCGATATTCCAAGACAAGATTTTCAAGTGATCATTGGGTGGGACCACAGGGGGAGATTTCAAAGGTGAAACTAGGGTAGCTGCCTGTTTGTGCCCTCTATCCTTCTTAATCTCCATAAGCTTAGCATTATCCGTGGAATCGTCATTTATCATAGCCTCTTGAACATCTCTGTATGCAGATAGGTTAGGTGCCCTAGTCTCTAGGCCTCCCCCAACAGCGGCTAAGATGTCAATTGGATGTGGGCTCACCATACAATACCCAATAGGCTCGTGACCAGCTGCTTTAACAGGGGAAGACTCACTGGGTGTTACGTGGAGTCAATCTATGGCCTCGAGGTCAGAGAGGGGGCCAAAGTGGTTAAAAAGGAATGGGCGCTGTCGGTCGAGAGGGGTTAGTGCCAAGGGGTGTCTTATGGCTGGGGCCTGACGGAAGATGGGGTAAGGTTGGGTGGGTCTTTGCCTATGGGGGTAGAAATATGAATGGGCTAAAGTTTGTACATCCCCCTGTCTTGCAAATCTGGGTTCTCTTCGGATGGCATCTACCACCCATGCATCCTTAAACGAGATCAAAATGCAATCTCCGTCCAGGTCCTTAGTCCCATGACCCACCCAGTCTACTCTTGTTACAAATAATATCTCCGTAGGAGAGGAGGGTGGTAGGGGACGGTTTTTATTTAACCAGAAGATTACTTTATTGCGGAGATCCCCATATGACTCCTTGCTGCCTGGTTTTAACGGGGCTACACCTGTCAAGACTATAGTGTGTTGGGCTGCTTCGATCGGTAGATCAACACGAGGGGTGGTAAATCTTCTGCGACTCCCCTCCCTGTGATTGGTAGTGGTGCGTTGACCCACAGGGTCTCTATGTGTGCTGGGGGGGGGCAGGATCTGTTTTAGTTTGTAGGGGTAATCCCGTACTTTGTTGCCCACCGGTATTGTGTTTGTCCATGATTATTGTCTTGGATGCCTGTGTAAGAGTGCTCATGGCTGGTTTAAAGGATGTGGCTTTTTGCTTCTCCCCCCCTTTGGGCGTATTGGTGTTTGGCCCTAAGGTTTTGTTATGGGATGGTTTACACCTGCCTGATTATTACTAACGGGGTCTTTAGTGGCTGTTTGTGTTTTACTGACACCCATATGACTAGTGCCAAGTAGGTTTTGTAGCATAGCATGGTTTGATTTAGTTATAGCCTCCATGCTGTCAATTTTTGAGGTCATTAGCCTTGTACGTTCCAAAACAGGTAGTAATAAAGTTTTAAACATGGCCTCCATTTTTACTAACAAAATGTTGTCGCTGTTAAGACACATAGGGCAAGTGCTAGAGGAACCCAAGGACATGAATGAGGGAAGGGCACAGCATATTAGGAAATACAGAGGGGTTTTGGGTGTCAGGGGGAAGCTCAGAACCCTGGCTTCCTTTATCTGGGACATCATTTGTTTTTGGAATCTTTCGTTCTCTCCCCCCCCAACAGTCTGGAATCCAGCTTTCTCTTTTTGATGTTAAGATCAGTGTTTGAAACTGGGAAGTCGGTAGTTTCGGCAGTGTTAGAGCTATTAAGGGGAAGGTATCCAGATAACTGGCTAGGTTCGAGCCCCCCACTAATCAGTGAATCGGCCCCCTGGCTGACTTGAGAGTCATCTAAACTGTACCCTTCTTCCTTCAGGATAGAGGCTCTTGGACTCACCCCCACACTTTCTAAATGGACGATAGCGTCCGTGGAAGAAGTTTGAACGCAATTAAAGGCAGCATGTGGTACAGGGGAGGTAATAGTGGCTAGTCCCCCCAACGATGAGCGCTTGCCGCTGATAAGGTCAAGTGAGAGTCTTTTTTCGACCATAGCAATTTCCTTCTCCAGAATCCCCGTAGCCCGTGAGATAAATGCATCAAGGGGGCCTGATACGACTCCTTTAGTGGTGTGGATTTGCACTGTTCGTTCTTTGCCTGACCTTAACGGCATTATAAGGAGTACGTGAAATGAGATCTCACAGTAATTTTCAGACCGTCTTTGCTAAACCAGAGGGCAGGGGTTAGTATGGTGAGGACCGCCGCCTACCTTGAGGCCCTCCGATTGGCCAGGGGGGGTGGGCCTGGGCCGGACTCTGCCGTACTCGAACGGCCTCAAACGGCCCGCTCTTTGCCCGGTCTTCGCCCCGGTCGCTCCCGCGCAGCGGATGTTCCGCCCTATGAAATAGGGCAGGGCAGGGGGCGTGGCCGGCAGGGAGAGCGGCCACAGGTGTTACACGCAGGGACTCCTGGTCAATGGAGTCCCTGCTGGCCTGCTCGCAGCCCTGCCGGTGCTCGGGGGGTTGGTTGGTCTCCTGCTTCACTCCCGCAGAGACTCCTGGCGCAGCAGGACCCGCGCAGCGGGTCCGGCAAGGTACACAGTCCTCCCCTCAGCTCAGGACAGATTGGCGACGACGGGCAGCAATTCCTTAGTCCTCCAGGCAAGCAAGCAGCAAACAGGAAGGTTTCCCGCAGTTGGCAGACACAGAACTGCTTTTACGTTGACAGGGGGCGTGGCCGGCAGGGAGAGCGGCCACAGGTGTTACACGCAGGGACTTCTGGTCAATGGAGTCCCTGCTGGCCTGCTCGCAGCCCTGCTGGTGCTCGGGGGGTTGGTTGGTCTCCTGCTTCACTCCCGCAGAGACTCCTGGCACAGCGGGACCCGCGCAGCGGGTCCGGCAAGGTACACAGTCCTCCCCTCAGCTCAGGACAGATTGGCGACGACGGGCAGCAATTCCTTAGTCCTCCAGGCAAGCAAGCAGCAAACAGGAAGGTTTCCCATAGTTCTCCATCCACATCTGCAAATGGTGTGTCCTGTAAATCAATGCGATCCTTTGTCTGTTCCTCGGTCACAAAGATGCAGTCATGCGTCTCTTGTGCCTCAGGCTGGGTCATTGGGAAGGGCAACAATGTAGCTGGGTTCAGTGTTGCACATCTTTTCAAAGTTATCTGAGGAGCCAGCAGTGTCAGCTCATATCCTGTGAGACGAGCACTAGTCAAATGCTGCGTCTTTGTCTGATTCAAAAGGGCATCAACAGCATGGGGACCAACACCATCAGCTTATGAGATAAGACTATCCCTTCAATCTGGTGTATTGACACAGCTGTCGCCGCAACTGAGAGAAAACATCCAGGCAATGCTCGGGCAACAGGATCAAGTACTGCAGAGAAGTATGCACAAGGGCGCTGCTTATCGCCGTGTATCTGCACTAACACTGATAACGCACATCCATCTCTCTCATGCACATACAACGTAAAGGGCTTTGTGTAATCAGGGGTGCCTAACACTGGTGCTGAACAAAGGGCTTGACGTAATTGGTGAAAAGCATTCTCACATTCATCTGTCCATGGAAGGGGAACTGGGGTATCCTTTGTCAAAAGGGCTAACAGCAGTTTAACTATGTGTGAAAATCCTAATATCCACTGTCTACAAAAGGAGTTGAGACCCAAAAAGGCTCGAACTTCTTTCTGCGTAGAGGGTACTGGTGTGTCTAAAATGGTTTGAATAGGATCGGGCGTGAGTGCATGCCCCTCCTTAGACAAAAGGTGACCTAAGTAGGTCACCTTTGGTCTACAATATTGCATTTTTTTCTTCGACACTTTATGGTTGTGGGATGCCAAAAATGTAAGTAAGGACAGAGTACATGTTTCACATTGCTCAGGAGTGTCGGCGGCCAACAAGATGTCATCGACATATTGTATAAGCGCCACAACGTCAGGTAAAACAAAAGAATCTAGTTGTCACTTCAATGCCTGACTATAGATGCTGGGACTTTCGGTATAGCCTTGGGGAACTCTACAGAATCTATACGATCTGTTATTCAAAGTGAATCCGAAAAGGTATCAGCTGTCAGGATGAATAGGGATTGAAAAGAAGGCATTCTTCAAATCTATAACAGAAAATGTTGTTGCAGTTGGTGGGACTAAAGTGAGAAGTGTTGTGATATCGGAAACCACAGGGTACTGGGGTATCACAATCTTATTAACCTCCCTCAGATTGATAATGAATCGATAAATCCTAGTGTCAGTATCTTTTTTCAAAATCGGTAGGATAGGACTGTTGCACACATTGTAAGGGACTTCTTCCACCACTCCGGCTTTAATCAAATCCTGCACTATTTGTGTAAGCGCCTCCTCCCCCTCCTGTGAGATCCGATACTGAGGCAGACGCGGGAGCACAGCTCCCTCCTTTACACTAATGTGCACTGGAGGAATAATCATTTGTCCTACGTCGGTATCGGATGTAGCCCACAAAGATTCAGGCAAAGAGGCCAATGCGGCCTCTACAGTAATCAAGTATACCCTCTCCATCTATGGATAATTGTCATTCAAAATAACACGTACTCCCTCAGGGGAGCAGCGTATCGTGGCCCGGAAATACTTGAGCATATCCAGGCCAACGATGTTGTCATGAGTGTTTGGAGAAAGTAAGAATGGACATGGTGCAGCAAACTGATCAACATAAAGTGCAAGAGGTTGTGACAGTGGGCTAACAGAAGGAGTTCCATTGAACCCTATTGACGTAATCGATGAGCCAGACAGGGGAGCCTTCGGAACCAATTTTCTGGACAAAGCGCTACGAGTAGCTCCTGTATCAACCAGGAACTTATCAGTAGAGCCCAAAACATGTGCTGTAACATAAGGACCCCTCTGATCTACTGGGACTTCAACTGGTTCCTTACCCCATCCTACGCAATCCTATGCATACTGAGAATCATGCTGTTCGGGAGGTGCATAGTCGGACATTTGGTACTGATTCCGTCGATCAAAAACGTTGGACCCATCACGGGATCGCACATTGGAATCAAATCTAGCTCGGTCATTTGTGTCATATCGAGGACCTGAAAAATTTCCTCTACCCCTTACAGACCCTTGCCCACGCTCCTGGCGATGTGCCCGTAACGCCGGGCAATCGCATGCCCAATGCCCTTTCTGTTTACAATACACACATTGATCCCGGGCCACATCAGTACGACCCTGCGGGATATTAGAAAAATTCCTGCCACCTCGATCATTTCCTCTATGAGGAGGCCCGTATACTTGCACTAACATAACCTTCGTTTTCAAATCCTTAGTTTTCTTTTCCTCACTCCCTTTCGCTTCTAATTCCTGACGCTCGTAATACTGAGCCATTGTCAGGAGGGATGCTGGCATCAAGGTAGTCCAAGAACTTTCACTCGCTTTTAATCGAGCTGCTATACTTGGTAATAAATTTGAGACATATTTATCAACAAAAAGATGTCGGCCCGTGTCGTCTGTAAGCGACTGGCCGCTAAAATCATGGAACGTTTCTTCAAAACGCGTAAAGAAATCCGACACGGATTCATCTACTTTCTGTTTACAGGATGCTAACATAGTCCAATCAATCTTTTTAGGGGGGATAAGCGTTTTCAATTTAGTGACTATAGCAGTGGGAAGATCTAAAATCGATTGGGGCGGTTTCTGTGCTGGTTTTCTTTCCCTGTCCTCATCCTCAAGATCCCTCCATCTAGCTTTAAATATCGTGAGATCGTTGACCTTTCGAATCGACCTCCACTTATCCGGTGGCAGAATAAGTCCGAAAAACGAGTCAATATCGGCCAAAGTCATAGTACAAGAATTTAGAGCCCCCTCAACTTCCTCATAAAAGGCTGCGGGATTCTTTCGGGGATCAGGTAATGCTGCTTTCAATGCCATGACATCCGCTCTATTCCAATGAGTATATACCCAATTATAAATAAAATACCCTTGAGGATCAGATGACCCCTTATCTGAACTGGTACCCGCTCCCTTAGGGGGAACATACAAAGGCGCTGCCTCCCGCATCGGTTTAACATGCACAGTGTCGATCTTATCTGAATGAAAGATGGTTGACTGCTTCCCGGCGCCAGACAGGCCCGAAGACTCGTCGCCAGCCTTCCGTTTCCGCGCCTATTCCCGGAGTCGAAACATTTCATCCCGCAACGCAAAGAGTCGTCGTACTGCATTGGGTACCTGGGAAGAAAGAAAAAGACCTTTACGTAATTCTTTAGCATCAGCTACCACATCCTCTGGTTCAAGAACATCGGAGTATTTACGAAAAGCAGTCACCACTTCATCAGAAAGAAAACTAACAAAATACCGTCTTTCTCTATCCTCCCATGTCTCAAGCTCTGTTAACACATCAGTTAAAGACACAGTATCTTTGGTGACCCGATAAGCAATCTTACGAAGATCAGTCATACGATCGGCCGATAACATAGACGGCGTATCCCTCTTCTGATCGGGTGGTCTAGAATCTGAATCTCCTCCATTCGGGGCGGACGGACCAGCGTAGGGCGGTGGTGAACGATCTAATAACGAAAAATCATCATCCGATTTATTAAGGACAGGATAGAGTGGCTGGTGAACATAATACTGGCCAGATATTTGCAACCGTCGTTCTTTCTCCTGCCTTTCTTATAACTCCTTAGCTTCACGCTTGTTCAACTCTTGTGCTTTCTCAAGCTCACTCTTTCGGTGCTCTTTCTCAATCAATGCTTGCTCACGCTTCTCAAGCTCTCGCACCTCTTTCACCCACATACATATAGATTCAAACATATCTTGTCGCACTCTCCGCTTACACACACACTGTTCCACATACTCAATTTTCCTCAAATCAAACGATCCATACATAGGCCATCGCAACTCAGGATCCTTCTTGGTGTATTTCCTCCACAACGTGCTGTACATTATAGGGGAAAGACCAAACTTTACATACATATCCCTATTCGGCATCCCCTCCGGGGGAGCCGGCTGTGATTCTTCAAGTACCAACCGGTCATTTCCAAAACAGCAGCACCACTTACGAAGTGCGCTAAAAACGGGCATGTTACAAAAAATAATGCAGAATATGCAATATTACAATAAAATGGCACTTAAAACGTTGCGCCGTTCAAATTCATAGGTCAGGAGAAATTTCCCCACATTGCCCGCCTATATGGGTTGCAACTCATATATCACATTCATAGACACAATCAATAATGACTAGTCAATTTCAAATTCAAACAAATTAGTCGGGGCAAGCGTATCCTAAAACTGCCTTGCCAATCAAGACTATCAAAAGCTCGGGGCAAGTATCGTGCAACGATTCCTACCAGTCAAGAGCGTCCAGGTTCAAACTGCCAAGTTCTGAATTCGCCCAAACGGCCACTACGCGGCAAACCGACAGAAGAGGTCTCAGTCGAGGGCCGGCGCCACCCAGACGGTCAGATCGGAAGGGAAGGAAGAATACCTCGGGATGCCAGGACTAAAGACGCCACTGGCAGTGATCACGTCCCCAGCAAGGTTCCAATCCTTTGTCATGACCAGTCCTTCGAGCATCCGAGTCGCCGATGAGCCCCACGTGACGGGCGCCAATTGATGAATTCAGGCCCCAGCCGGGCCCTCAAGTGCGAAAGGTTCGCTCTTCTGTACGCAATAAGTCCTTAGACTACATAAGAAATTGGCACGGAAACTGGAAATACAAAGACAAAGTTTAATAAACCTTTAAAGGTGGTACTACAGCCCACACAACACCCTTCAGTATTGTACAAGGTAGCACACAGAACTCGGACATGCGGTCCCCTTTTATACACAAAGAAGGGGCTCATAAGTGGGTGGTTACAGCTCGAAAGTATGATTTACGACCATATAAGGACATTTCTTGAACATGATCAATACATGGGTGGAGTTAACGGTTCATGAAGCCCCACGAATGCACATTCCAATCTCCTCTAAGCGAAAACAGATGTTACACGTACTGAGCATGCGCTAGATAGGCTGGAACTATTTATAGCTTGTTGCTGGGCAAACTCCAGGGGTGACGGTCAGTGAGGTAGGACTTGCCTCGTGGCGAGCACATGGCACATTGTGGCCTACAAGATGGAGGCCAGAAAACAAAATGGAGTCTGACCGTAAATATGAGAAATGCAGGAACTACACTAAAGACACAAAAATATGTCTTCAGCGAATGCTTAACATCTATCGCTGTTTTATTTACAACAACCATACTTCAGAATGCCTTGATGTTTTTACATTTTAATGCAGTTTGAGTATTGACCCAATTTTTATCTTTTTGCTCTTGATTTTCTTCTTTTTTTCCGTTGACAACATTTTTTCAGCTTTCTTATTTTTCTTTGTTTGGTGGCCGAGACGGATTGAAATTGCATACTGGTAAAACTGTTTATCTTTGATAACAGAGAGTCTACTGGCTCTCCATGTGAATGGGCTTTACCTTTGTCTTGCTTATTTATGTCTGCCTAAAGGGTAGCCGACTCTGATAGTACTGTATTTTTATAGATTGTTATAGGACCATTTCCCGTATTTTTGTAAACTAGGATTGAGGAAGTAATAGTAGTGCTCATCTTGTAGAGTGCTTTAGAATTCCAGTGCATCCAGCCTATTTTTTGATTGACATCTGCTCGACCATCCAAGGAACATAAAGAACATGTAGCAGTAGTATGTTTCAAATTCCGTAATTAGCAATGCATGATCGCTCTCGTAAGTATACCGCATGTTTAATAATGGTATTTTCGCAAAGAGCTCAATACAGAAAATTACATAGTCCAGGATGGAGGAGCTACAGGAACCTATTCTTGTGAATGCATCCGGCGTGTCTCCTTCTACCTTTCCATTTAAGATGAAGCTATTCATTGCCGAAAGTTAAGACAAAAGTACTTTTCACCCGTCTGTCTGCTTTTATCTTGGCTGGAAAATGGAGAAAGGTATTTGTCAAAGCTGCCTCTTGTGTTAAGTTTCTTCTGTTATACTGAAGGGCATTCGAGATTGTACAGTTAAAGTCCCCGTCAATTATCATCACAGGAAACCCCCTTGTTTCTGAAGTTGAGGTTATTTTCTCAAATGATTTTTCCATAAGGAGATCTTGTGATGATCCGGGTGGAATATATACATTTAAGAGTAGATCTTGGGCTGGCTCCGAGCTTTCTTTCCAACACTTGATTTTGGTGCATTGCACATTCGGAAGGGATTGCTCTATTTCTTCAAAGTCCCAATGGATTTCTTCCTGTAGAAGAATGGCAAGGCCTTCATTTATAAGCCCCCTTCTTGTGGCCTCTACATCGATACCCACCACAAAATAGTCTCTTTGGAAAAAGGGTGCCAAAGACCCTGCTCCTCGCAACATCACTATTGAAGGAGACTTTTCCAATGACAGGGCTAACTTTTCTGGTTTTTTCCAGCAATATTCCATGAGACTATGTTTAGGTTACTGCTCAAAAGGGGGTTTTGGGACTTTGCCCAAGTTGTTGCTATTTAAAATGCCAGAGATCCAAACCCAAGAGTTATCATCAGATTGTGACTCCTGTTGTGTTTTAAAGTTGTAAAGACTGTTCCAGATGCGGCGTTCTCCATCTTTAAGTGAGATCATGAAAGATCCTTCTGAAAAGTTCCTATGGGTTTTGAGGTCCAAATGTTGTTGACTCTTGTTATAGAGGACTTCATTCCCTTCCTTCTCAAATAGGGAGTTGTGCTAAAACTCTTTTCCTTCAATTTCACTAATGTCAAAACAGTTTTTATGAAGAATATCTCTTTCTTTTATAATGGTAGTTGGAATTACATTTGACCAGAACTTAACTGTTGCCACAGAGAGAATGAGTTTATTTAGGAAGGATGCTAATTTTATTTCTGCAGTTGTAAAGGATCAGAAAGAACTTATTTTATGAATTACATCTATTACTCATCCACGATTTAAAGAGACGTTATCACTGGGGAACAAATCAGTTAATTCCAAAATACAGGAAACAGGTTGTTCCTCACTTCCATGTAGTGTCTTGCAGAAGGGTTGTGTTACTGAGGAATATTGAGGCCTGGACGAGTTTTGCAGATTTTGAGAGAAATATTTAATGCCAGAGGATTTATTTGTTTCTTTTCTTCTTTGGTTTAAAGTGATAAAGATGAGTGGGGCATATTCCCAAGGGCCTTATCGCCGCTTTAGCGGGAATTTTTCCCGCTAAAGCGGCGATAATTTTATCGCCCTATTACCTAGCTGTTGCTAACACCAGTTAGCGACAGCTAGTAGGAGATAGCTATCATCTTGGGGCCAGCTTTGCACGTCAGCAATATTTATCGCTAATGACATGTAAAGTGGGCGTGCCAAGATGTTAGCGACTGGAAACAGTTGCTAACATCGCTATCTCCTATTACCTACTTTTGGAAATATTTGCGCTAAGCGCGAATATCTCCCAAAGCTAACGCCTGCCCAGAGCAGTTCTTAGCCATGTTATCCAATGGTAGGTGGATAACATGGCTAAGAGCATTAGCTCGGTAATGCGTGAATATCGCTGACTTTTCAGCGATATTTATGCATTTCGGCCGATTTTTATCGCTTTTGAGATAAACCTTGATAATAGCAAGGTTTATCTGCGATAAAAATCGGCGGAGCTCGGCGATAATAATATTGCCGCTAAGCCAACATAGCGATAATTATCGCTAGTTGTTGGTAATATGCCCCATTGTTCTGAGTTTGAATTGCCTTTAGGGATCTTCAGAACATGATTGTTTTCCTTATCCACCTGTTCCGGGGTTTGACATTGAGGAAACTTAACTTTTCCTAGAGATTGTCTTGATATTTTGCACTTAGGTCTTTTCTTTTGATTATTGTTTATATTGCTTTGCCCCTGGGTATATTTCCTTTATTTGATTTGCTTTGTCTCAAGCTTTGTTTGCTTTATGTTGAGGGTATCGACTGGAACCTTATCGTTTTGAGGAGGCAAGTCGAGTAGCTCTTGCTTGTTTTTCAGGGCAAAAATTGGAAACATAAGAGTGGTAGTTGGGGGGAGCGCTCTCTGGTAAGGATTCCTCAAATAATTTACTGAGAGAATAGATTTTTTCAGCAATAACATGGGTGAGTCATCGTTTTTTGAGGGGGCTTCCTGTTTGAGTTACCTTCTGCATTTTGTAATAGAAGAGGTAGCAGGTGCTGGAGAGAAATTGGAACACTGGGCGTTTCTGTTTTTAATGTTCTCAGAGCTTGTCGATATGTTTTTGACAACTTGGTTGAGCTGTTTTTCCTAAATTTGTCCACAAGATTTTTTTTTATGTCACAATAATATTAAACCTTTATTTTTTATCATTTTCACAATGAGGACAAACATACAGGGGTATTCCGGCTTGTGTTCCATACAATGTAATGAAGAATACAGCATTAAGAAGGCAAGCGAGCTTCAAGTATTAAAATCAGGACAGAAAAGCATTAACACATATCAGAGCAATCATGGTAGTATATATAACGTGGATCAGGGCAGAAAACATACAGTGATATTCCTCAGAAGGGTAGTTTGTCAAATTAACCCAGAAATATTAAAAGCAGGGAGTGAACCATGGATGTACATAATTTAACGACAAGGCTGCAGTAGGACCTCGCTCTAGTAGTGCATTTAAGCTTCCAAATCCCCACCGCCAATGCTACGTATCTCATTGCATGCTAAGTCCCCGTCCTTCTCACCTCGAGAGATGAGATAGGTGGTCAAAGGTCCCCTTATGTCTTTCGGGCTGCTGGATAGTGGCTGTGTTTCAGCAAAGATAACAGTATGTTCTTGACAATAAATAACATCATTAAGCCCATTCTTGAATTTCGGGGCCCTTCCCCGTCCCCACCAACATGCCACGCTCCTCTTTGCCAGCAAAAGGGTGATATCAAGAAATTTTCTATAAGACTTAGGTGCAAGCAATGTATATCCGACCAATATTAATAGGGGGTTAGCATCCAAGGTTTCTCCCACCATGGCTTCCAGGGCCTCATGTACTTGCTACCAATAATCCCTAACACCAGGGCATTCCCAAGACAAGTGAAGAAAACCAGCCCCTACCGCATGACAGCGCTCACATCTATCGTCATCAAACAAGTGAAATCTGAATTTTTTCACCGGTGTATAGTGCAGTCTCTGTAGAAACCTATAATGGATAATCTTGATTCTACAGCTAGCCGAGATTCTAGCCGTAATGTTACAACAGTAAAACTACTGCTCGTCGGTGATCTCAAGTGCCAAGTCGTCCACCCAGTGTGATCGGGCAGAACCCTCAAATCCCTGTTGCTGCGCCCTAACATGCCCATATATGCCCGATACTAGGTGCGAGCCATCCTGTGATTCTAACATAAAATGCAGCGGGCTAGGTTGTCAGGTTCCTGGGGGTATTCCGGCAGAATCTCCTTCATCCCCTGACACAGCCGTATGTAATAAAAAATATCAAGGGGAGTGGGTCGGTGGTTTTTAAAAAACAGATCCATTGTGTTGAATTGACCATCAGCAAAAAGGTCACCCCATGTTTTCACTTTAAGTCGTTGACACAGCAATTGAAAACCCTTCTCCTGAAGCAGCGCCAGTTTAGGATGGTAGGTTAAGGGCATCCGTGCCGAGTAGAGTAAGGGACAACGCAATATTTTAGCTATGCGCCGCCACGCATCTCTCGTGCATGTGACAGTCGTAAATGGTGTCTCTATGGCCACAGCAGGGGCCTGTATAAGGCCACTCAGGGGAAGAGGATTCGCCACCCAGTCTTCCACTGCCAGCTGAGGCATAAAGGGCTTGGGTATCATCCAATGACAGGCGTAGTGCGCTTGGGCACTCATGTAGTAAACTTCGAAATCAGGAAGGTCGAACCCCCCTTTGTCATATGGTTGTGCCAGTACCGTCCACCGAAGCCTCGGCTATTTACCCCCCCAGAACAGTTGGATCAAGTCAGTTCTTGATGTTTTGAAAAAAAAGGACCAGGATAATAGGGAATATTTAAAAACAGACATAAAAAGCGGGGTAGCAGCACCATTTTAATGAGTGAGGCCCTGCCTGCCATAGATAAGGGGAGGGAGAGCCAGCGATCGTTAGAGGTGGTCAATTTGGTGTTAGCAACACCATAGTTAAGCCGAAGCATCTCCTCTCTATCTCTGGAAACCTTTATGCCCAAATATCGGAGATCTGAGTGGCCCCATTCTAATGGAAAGTCTAAAGAGATTCCGACACTGCGTCAGTGAGAGGGTAGAACTGCGATTTATTCCAGTTTATCTCTACCCCCGACAATCTGCCAAAGACTAGGAACTCCCGCAACAAGGGATTTAAGTTGTGAGTTGGATCAGTAACAAATAACGTCATGTCATCAGCGTACAGCGATACAGCAATCTGACTACTGGAAGCAGCGAAATGCACCAACTGGGTGTAGCTGACGGAGATGACAGGCAAGCGGCTCTATGGCGATAGCGAATAGGAGGGGGGAAAGTGGACACCCCTGCCTAGTTCTGAGTGTAATATCGATCGAGGGGGACAAATGGCCATTAATAAGTATTTTTGCAGTTGGCTGTGTGTATAACAGTTGAACCCAGGAGATGAACAGCCTAGGGAATCCCATGCGCTGCAACACAGCAAAAAGTTAATACCATTCAACCGAGTCGAACGCCTTGGAAGCGTCGAGGAAGATCGACGCCACGGGAAAATCAGGAGCCACTGTCCAAATCAATGAGAACAAGGTCTGCAGGTTGTGGGTAGTGGACCGTCCAGGGACAAATCCAGATTGATCTGGCAGTATGATTTTGGTCATCAAGAGGGACAGGCGAGTGGCCAGCACCTTGGCTAGGATCTTCGCATCCCAATTTATCAGGGAAAGTGGGCGATATGCATCACAAGATTTGGGGTTTTTACCTGGTTTTAAGAGTGACGTGATCATGACCTCCCGCATCGAGCAGGGCAGAACCCCCTCATCCAGGGATTCCTCTAATATTTCACGAAGAACAGGAGCCATGATATCGATATATGACTTGTAGAACTCCGCTGGGAGTCCATCCAACCCTGGAGCCTTTTCATTCCTTAATGACATTATTGCTTCCCTGATCTCGTCTAATTTGAATGGTGCACTCCTATGGACATCGCTGAGCCAGCATAGGGCAACATCACCAAGGAACTCATCAAACTGAACATCCCCTGAGTTGTTGGTGGTGTACAGTGTGCTATAGTGCAACACAAAAATACTTAATATTTCCTCAGTGTCCCTAATGACTTGTCCCTCCGAGTTAGTGACTTCATGAACAGTGTTATTAAAGTATGGATTGCGAGTTAGGACTGAAAGCGCCCTGCCAGGTCTGTCACCCTCACAGTATTTTCTTGCCGTCCAGTGCCTACCCCTGAACTTGGCTTCTCTCGCGGCCTCCTCTTCATATTGCGACAGTTTAGCCTGAAATTCAGCATGTGCCTGTGTCACCTCACCCCCCACCATCCGATTCTCTAGCTCCTTCATTTTGCGGTCAAGGGTACGTATCCTTCGCTGTATATCCGCAGTACTCCAAAGCTCTTCGATATACAGTAGCCTCGGAACGTTACATTGAAGGCTTCCCAGATGACCTCGACATTGTCGACTGAGCCCTCATTTCGAGGGGAAAAATCAGCAATTTCCTCCCCAAGTTCCGTCTTGAAGACCTCATCCAGCGTGGCCGTGAGTTGCAGTCGCCATTGTGGTCTGGGGCTATCCCACCCTGGCATACGCAAGTGAATCACGACCGGACTGTGGTCAGAGTATGTTCTAGGCAAGTGTGCTGCCTGTTCCAAGCCCGCAATGAGACCCCAGGTCAACAAGAAATAATCCAGTTGTGCCCATGTGTCTGTTGATGATGTATAGTGAGTACCTTCCTGACAAAGTGGATAGAGATATCGCCATCCGTCTGTCAGGTCACCTTCCTCCACTATCCCTATCAAAGCCACATTAGATATAGTCTTGTATAGTGCGACCCCATCTGCCCTATCTTGTGTAGGTATCAGTGCAACACGAAATCTCCCCCCATATGACGTGTACGAAGCCTATGTCTACGATCTTACCCCAGAGCGTCGTGAAAAATATAGGTGTATCAACTTTGGGGGCATAACAGTTTACTAGGGTAACCGTGTCCCTCCCAAGATGTCCCCATACAATAACATATCGGCCAGAAGGATCAAGGATCTCCCCATGAACCACAAATGGCACTGTATGCTTAATCAGGATAGCAGTTCCCCTAGCGTAAGAGGAACAGGAAGAGAAGAAGCGAGTAGTCGCCCACCTACTGGCAAATTGTGTGTGGTTTGTGGAGCCAGGTGCGTCTCCTGCAACATAGCGATATGAACCTGATGGCGCTCCTAATATGCAATATCATTCCGGCCCTTCCGAGCATCATTAAGGCCCCTAATATTCCAGGATATAAATCTCAACTGAGATTCTTTCCCTGTCCCTGCCATGCCTCGAAATGTGGTGTATATCTGTGGTATGCTGCATAGGCATTACTATATTTACCTCTCTAATGAATAATCAGACCCCTATATGGAGCACTCATCCTCCCCGCCCCCCTGTAAAAAAGGAACATCATTTGGAATTGCATCCCCCCCTCCCACTGCTGCATCCCAATCATGCCAGCATCGAACCTTCTCCCACTTGCCCCCCATAAACAGAATGAACCAAAGATCAAAAGGAGTATTCCCATTGGGGTAACCATCTAGATGGCACACGGCAACCCTGCTGGTACTGAGGAAATCCTCAGGTCATAACGGTTCCCAATGTCAGCAGGAGTGTCCGGCGAACAATGAGTACATCAGCCGCAAAACACCTCAATTATACATTCTTTTGTGTGTGAAGACACACCTGCCATGCGCTAAAAGTCAGCATAACAAATTACGTTACAGTCTTGGAGATTCCAGGATTCTCTCAGCCATCACCGCAGCGGGGGGGGGGGTCACAGAAGCACAGAGAGAGAAGGGATCTGTGGTCACATGCCAGATGGCTCTCACTCCACTCCAGACAGCGACTCCTCAACAATCTCATCAGCATCAGCCTGGGCATTTTTATGTTTCTTTAGTGTTTTTAGGAACTCCTCGGGCCCTTGGAAGCCGAAATGAAACTCCCTATTTTCCCCTGCAGCTTGACTACATCCTCCTTCCGAAAAGTTAAGAGAATAGAATTAAAAAGAAATGTGATTTTATGAAGAACAATACTTACCCGCCATAGATATTTAAAGGTAAGTTGGCCCATTTTAACAGCAACTTCCTGACTGACCTTCTTCAAATTTATTTTAGGGACACCCTCAAGCTTCTGTGGGATCAGTACTCGTAGATAGCACATTTGAGTGTTAACCCCTCGACTCTGTATACTCTGATTCCATTCTAATATTTTGTTTTTTCCGCATTCACCTTATATCCTGAAATTAAACCAAAGTTCTCTGCCTTCGCAGGGGATTGCATCTTGAGGTTGAGGATTGCATCTTGAGGATCAATGGTATAAAGAACCAAGTCATCTGCATATCGGGCCAATTTTGCCCCAAACCCAGAGGACCTAAAAGGAAGGATGGTGGGGTCTGCTCTGATCAAATTAGTAAAAGGCTATATACAAATTAAAGAGAAGTGGAGACAGGGGACAAACTTTTCTTGTACCCCTTGAGATGTTAGATCAATGCCACAATTCCCCGTTCACCAACACCTTCGCCCTGGGGAGATGATAAAGATTTTGTACAGCCCTCACAATAGCCCAAACTACTTATGGTCTTCCAAAGATACAGTAATGGGTACCTTAGATGACGTAATGGCAGCGCTGGTGTTGGTTCAAACTGAGCTAGCAGCCTCCAACAGAGAAGTAGCAGCTTCTAGAGCTGAGAATGCACAGCTAAGGGTGAGGGTGGATAGAATACAGGTGAACCCATTTGATGTTGGGGGCAGCACTACCCCTTCCACCTCTGTGGTAGTAGAAATGCCCGCCCAAATACCCCTGGCACCCCCTGAGCACTTCTATGGGAATAACAAAAAAGTACAAGTATTCATGACTCAAGTGTTATTGCACTTTATGTGCAAACCAAAGATGTTCTCTACCAACCAGGCTAGAGTAGCCTTCCTGATTTCGTATTTAGGGGGTGAAGCAGCGCAGAGGGCAGTCCCTGTGGTTAGACGTGATGACCCCCTACTCTACGACTGGGATGAGTTCCGATCTGAATTTGAGAAAACGTTTGACGGTAGGGCTGAAACTTTTCCTGCCGACAGGGAGCTACTGGAACTGAAGCAGGGCAATAAAGGATTGGTGACACACCTAAACAGCTTTCGTCGACTGGTGGCGGAGACTGATTGGCCCGAAGCCAATCAATCTGCACTCTTTTACCAAGGCTTGAATGATGAACTGAAAGACGTGTTGGCTCATATCGATCCCCAACCTCGCACCTGATACGCTCTTATCGAACTTACCCTGCGTTTGGATCATAGGATGAAGGAGCGGAAGGGAGACCACAAGAAAAAAGAACGGTCAGTTATGCCCTATGATCGAGGTGGCCAAGGGGAGAAACCCACAACTACACCGGAACCCATGGAAATAGGAGCTGGGCGGGATTCGCTAACACTGAGCGAAAAGGATCATCGCCGAAAACAAGGCCTCTGCCTTTATTGTGGCAAAAAAGGGTATTATTTAAGAGACTGTCCGGTGAAGCCTAAGCCTGGAAGGTTTAGAAATGGACAAGCTGCAGCAGGCATCACGGATCAGGGGCAGGAAAACTACAAAGCTTGAAGGTGGGTGAAGGGGAACCATCAAGCAAACTCATTACCCCTTCCATAACGCCAGGCTGTGTTCAGGAAAGGAACCACTTGTTTCTTAACATGTCCTTGATTGTTGATTCGGAAGAAAAATACATCAGCGCTATGGTGGATTCCGGGTCAACCGGCTGTTTTATGGACTTAACGGAAGCCAAACGTCTAGGAGTGCTTCTTCTTATTAAGAACCATCCAGAGACGGTCTACGCTGTGGACGGAAAGGAACTAGAAGCCGGACCCATTAAATACCACACCCCTAAATACAAGCTCACTCATAATGTAAACCATCACAACAAACTGTCCTTCAACATCATCCAAACACCTCAATACGGTGTTATACTGGGGCTTCCTTGGCTACAAAAACACGAGCCTTCGATACACTGGACAGTCAAATCTGTACGATTCACTTCTGACTTCTGACAGTGAAGTAGTGTGGCTCACTGGTTAGAGGCGGCAGACCCGAGAGCAGAGGACGGCCCGGGACCAGGGTTCGATTCCCGGCGCGGCAGGTTTCTGGACCAGGGTCAGCGGACTCGATAATTCTCTCGCCTCGGTGCCCACTCTGATCAGCGATCACACTCGGCAACTCTGTAGCTTGCCTCATCTTCACTAACGGCCCCACCAGACCGCCGGGGATGCCTGGTCTCACCCTGGAGATACCCATTAAGGGACCATCTCTCAGGGAAGCCAGGAAGGGTTTCGCAGCGGTCGAAGCGCCTTGGGACCCTACGGGTAAGTAGTGCGCTATATAAATGCCAATACATATACATTTACTATTGCAAAGAACATTGTATAACCGAGTCTTATGGTCCCTCGCGGGCTTTGGCCTCAATTCAGTACATAGCCACTGCCGCTGAAAAGGAAGTGATTCTTCCTTCTTGTTACAAGGCTTTCGAAACCGTATTCAGCGATACACAGGCCGAGGTGCTCCCGCCTCACAGAGCGTATGATTGCCGAATAGACCTTATTCCAGGGGCTGTGGTACCAAACGGAAGAATTTACGCCCTGGCGGTGCCCGAAAATGATTTCTTACAACCTTACCTAGACAAATACCTGGCTATCGGATACATAAGACCTTCAAGATCCCCAGCAGCATCACCGTTGTTTTTTATTCCCAAGGCCAATGGGAAAAAGAGATGTTGTATTGACTACAGGGCGCTTAACTTGATCATGGTGAAGAACCAATATCCTTTGCCATTAACCCTGTTTTGTTGGAACAGGTGCAAGCCGCCAAAATCTATACCAAACTAGACCTAAGAGGCGCCTATCACCTTGTGCGCATACGGCAAGGTGACGAATGGAAAACGGCATTTAAGACTTGGTATGGGCTCTATGAATACCTTGTAATGTCCTTCGGGCTATGTAACGCCCGGGCCGCCTTTCAATACTTCTTAACCGAAGTATTAAGGGAATATCTCGACCATTTCGTCGTAGTTTATATCGACGACATTTTGGTTTATTCGGACACACCTGAAGAACACACGGAACATGTGAGTCAGGTGTTACAGGCTTTAGTCAAACACCATCTTTACTGCAAGATCACCAAGTGCAAGTTTCATGTGACCACGGTGGAATTCCTGGGCGTGATGCTCACACCGTCCGGTCAGGTTATGGCCGAAAGAAAAGTCAAGGCTGTGAAGGAGTGGCCTCGTCCTTGTAACGTCAAGGATATTCAGTGTCTGTTGGGATTTGCGAACTTTTACAGACGTTTCATACGCGGCTTCTTGGCTATGGTAACACCTTTGACCAGACTCATACAGAAGAACGTCCCGTTTGTATGGGATCAGGAAGCGCAAGGAGCTTTCGATCGGATGAAAGCCGCTTTTTCAACCGCTCCTGTTCTTACTCACGCCAACCCAGAGTTGCCATTCCTGGTAGGAGCCGATGCATCTGAGGTTGCCCTAGGGGCAGTAACCCAAAGAGAAGAAACAATGGGATTGCTACATCCCATTGCATTTATGTCTCGGAAACTCAATCCTGTGGAGACAAACTGCACAATCACGGAGAAGGAACTGCTGGCCATTCGTGATGCTTTCTTGGAGTGGAGGCATTGGCTGTTGGGAGCTAAACATCAAGTGACGGTCTATGCGGACCATCGCAACTTGCAATTCATGCGAGCAGCCCGGCATTCAACCCCAAGACAGCTTCGAAGAATACCGGTTCGTTGTCACCTACAGACCAGGCGTAAACTACAAAAAGGCAGATGCTTTCACCAGACAGGAAAACCCGAGTCTGCATACCACCACTCCGGCTAGAGCTATCATAGATCCCTCCAAGGTGGTGTGTGTCACCCAAACTGGAAATTTTTTGTTGGGCGTCAGAAAAGGTACACAAAACTGTGTATGGAGAACCTGGCTATGACACCATCCTGAATGGACGATGAAACATGGTGTACCCATGAGGGGTACACAAGTGCTCATACCTACAAAACCATTGCGCAAAACAGTGTTTTCCTGGTGTCATGATGCCCCTTGTGCCGGTCATATGGGGTATGTAAAAACACCTGAAAAGATCCTGAGACAGTTCTGGTGGCCTTCCATTCGGCCTGACCTTCGTCAATGGGTGAAGGAATGTACAAAGTGCACCCAGATGAAATCTGATCGACAACAACCTCAGGGACTCCTACAACCCATGCCCACGCCGGAAAATCCGTGGGAGAGGTTCTCGGTGGACTTCATTGTTGGACTCCCCAAAGACCAGGGGATTACAGCTATTATCGTGGTGGTGGAATATTTATTTCACAAAAATGGGTCATTTTATAGCATGCAACCAAGTCCCTACAGCTGGTCACTTAGCTCACCTCCTTTTAGTGAACATAGTCAGGTTACATGGTCTTCCGAGGGTTATAGTGTCAGATAGAGGGGCCGAATTCTCTGCTCGCTTCTTGAAGACCTGGTGTTCTGAGTTGCAAATAACTTCCTCCCTTTGTTACGTTCAGGACAACACCGATTCGTGGGTGGACTGGTTGTGGGTGGCAGAAATTGCCTATAACAGCCTGGCGTTATGGAAGGGGTAATGAGTTTGCTTGATGGTTCCCCTTCACCCACCTTCAAGCTTTGTAGTTTTCCTGCCCCTGATCCGTGATGCCTGCTGCAGCTTGTCCATTTCTAAACCTTCCAGGCTTAGGCTTCACCGGACAGTCTCTTAAATAATACCCTTTTTTGCCACAATAAAGGCAGAGGCCTTGTTTTCGGCGATGATCCTTTTCGCTCAGTGTTAGCGAAGCCCGCACAGCTCCTATTTCCATGGGTTCCGGTGTAGTTGTGGTTTCTCCCCTTGGCCACCTCGATCATAGGGCATAACTGACCGTTCTTTTTTCTTGTGGTCTCCCTTCCGCTCCTTCATCCTATGATCCAAACGCAGGGTAAGTTCGATAAGAGCGGATCAGGTGCGAGGTTGGGGATCGATATGAGCCAATACGTCTTTCAGTTCATCATTCAAGCCTTGGTAAAAGAGTGCAGATTGTTTGGCTTCGGGCCAATCAGTCTCCGCCACCAGTCGACAAAAGCTGTTTAGGTATGTCACCAATTCTGTATTGCCCTGCTTCAGTTCCAGTAGCTCCCTGTCGGCAGGGAAAGTTTCAGCCCTACAGTCAAACGTTTTCTCAAATTCAGATCGGAACTCATCCCAGTCGTAGAGTAGGGGGTCATCACGTCTAACCACAGGGACTGCCCACTGCGCTGCTCCACCCCCCAAATACGAAATCAGGAAGGCTACTCTAGCCTGGTTGGTAGAGAACATCTTTGGTTTGAACATAAAGTGCAATAACACTTAAGTCATGAATACTTGTACTTTTTGGTTATCCCCATAGAAGCGCTCAGGGGGTGCCAGGGGTATTTGGGCGGGCATTTCTACTACCACAGAGGTGGAAGGGGTAGTACTGCCCCCAACATCAAATGGGTTCACCTGTATTCTATCCACCCTCACCCTTAGCTGTGCATTCTCGGCTCTAGAAGCTGCTACTTCTCTGTTGGAGGCTGCTAGCTCAGTTTGAACCAACACCAGCGCTGCCTTTACGTCGTCTAAGGTAGCCATTACTGTATCTTTGGAAGACCATAAGTAGTTTTGGCTATTGTGAGGGCTGTACAAAATCTTTATCATCTCCGCAGGGCGAAGGTGTTGGTGAACGGGGAATTGTGGCATTGATTTAACCTCTCAAGGGGTACAAGAAAAGTTTGTCCCCTGTCTCCACTTCTCTTTAATTTGTATATAGCCTTTTGCTAATTTGATCAGAGCAGACCCCACCATCCTTCCTTTTAGGTCCTCTGGGTTTGGGGCAAAATTGGCCCGATATGCAGATGACTTGGTTCTTTATACCATTGATCCTCAAGATGCAATCCTCAACCTCAAGATGCAATCCCCTGCGAAGGCAGAGAACTTTGGTTTAATTTCAGGATATAAGGTGAATGCGGAAAAAACTAAATATTAGAATGGAATCAGAGTATACAGAGTCGAGGGGTTAACACTCAAATGTGCTATCTAGGAGTACTGATCCCACAGAAGCTTGAGGGTGTCCCTAAAATAAATTTGAAGAAGGTCAGTCAGGAAGTTGTTGTTAAAATGGGCCAACTTACCTTTAAATATCTATGGCGGGTAAGTATTGTTCTTCATAAAATCACATTTCTTTTTAATTCTATTCTCTTAACTTTTTGGAAGAAGGATGTAGTCAAGCTGCAGGGGAAAATAGGGAGTTTCATTTGGGCTTCCAAGGGCCCGAGGAGTTCCTAAAATCACTAAAGAAACGTAAAAATGCCCAGGCTGATGCTGATGAGATTGATGAGGAGTCGCTGTCTGGAGTGGAGTGAGAGCCGTCTGGCATGTGACCACAGATCCCTTCTCTCTCTGTGCTTCTGTGACCCCACCGCTACGGTGATGGCTGAGAGAATCCTGGAAGCTCCAAGACTGTAACGTAATTTGTTATGCTGACTGTTAGCGCATGGCAGGTGTGTCTTCACACACAAAAGAATGTATAATTGAGGGGTTTTGCGGCTGATGTACTCATAAAATAAAACGAAATGCTCCCAGCATACGTGCGAGCCACAAACACTCAGCTGATAGGCACAGCTCGCGTCCGCTCGCGGGAGGGGATGCAGCGATTTAACTAATATTGCGGGACTCCGCCCTCTCCGGTCTCCAACCCGGTAGAGGGGGAATCACTGAAGTCGTGGCCGGTACTCCCTCCACTCAACCGGGGAGAAGTGAGGATCAATAAAGCAGGTAGGTGATAGGCAGTTCAATTTTTAAAATGTCAGCATAAGGATAAAATAAAGCTAAATGCCCCCAGCATACGTATGAGCCACACACACTCAGCTGATAGGCACAGCAGCTACCCATGTCATACTTGGGTAGCTGTGAGGCATGGCTTCAGTTGCTTTCTATGGTGTACATGCACTATCATGCTGATGCTATGAACATGAAGCAATCCGATTACGAAGCTGTTTTGGAGTATATAGTGGTAAACCAACGATATACACCTGGGGCAGATGGCAAGGAGGGTAATCTACATCCAGAAGCTTGTATGAACCTTTTTGGAAGCTAATGAGAATGTCACTTGGTTACAGAATGAAATGCTGGAATTTCAAGGCTTAATGTTACTGATTACTTTAAATGTTTTCGGGAACGAAATATCACTGAAGACAAAGCCATGCCCATCCCTGTGATCAATGCAACAGCTAGTTTCTATGTTTAAAGCTCAGGGAACATTCCAGTAGAACAGAGCAGTTGTATTACGCATACTGATTGAACACTACTAGTAGCTCACCTTTGCTTACACCTCCGAATATATACTTCATCTGTGGGGAACAGGTTTATACATTGCTTCCCAGGAGATGGTCTGTCCAGTGGTATGTCTCTTTCCTCTTACCTCCCGTTTACATTGTACCGTCTAATTATCACAAGGATCATAGATTAAACGGTAGGGATCTCCGTTTGCATCGAGTTAAGAGAACTGTCAATACAGACGATATTGATCAGACAGATACCTCCTTACAGCAATTTACTGACATAATGAAGGGCCTTCTGCCGTTCTGGGGTCCCATGTTCAGTTGTAATATTCGTCGCCTTGCCAGAGTGGTTGAAGGATTTGCTACTACTACTGCAGGTATACTGACTAATCTTACAGTTAAGCTTCAAGCAACAGGGCTCGTTGCTCTTCAAAACATGATGGTTTTAGACGTCATTCTTGTTGATAGGTGTGCAGCCTGCCACGACATCGGCGGCAGCTGCTGTGTGTACATTCCTGATAACGCCCCTAATGTGTACTCCGCAATACAGAAATTACATAGAGTACCTTCAGATATCCATCAAGATAATGGTTCATGTTCCATCACAGGGTATCTCTGGGGTCTGCTGACAACATGGGGTTGGAAGGGACTACTCGACCTAGTAGATATCGCAGGTGTCATCTTCACATGTTGCCTATGTATTATTTGCCTGCCAGCATGTTCCACCTATTGTGTGAGCAAGCTTACCTCTACCCCTAAATTGTCAGGATGTGATAACAAGGTCTCTACTATGATGATGCAGGATATCCAAGATATGATGCTCATTGATGAGGGCATTTTTGAATACTAAGTGGATTTTGATAAAAATGTGTTGCTTTATTCCCCCTTATGACTTGAGTGACTATGTATTTTCTTTCTCCTCACTTAGAATTGTAAGGGCCCTACTGGATAGCCTTATTAAAGCATTTAGCCACCCATGCTAAAAGGAGGGTCTATTAGGTTTGAAAAATCCCATTCCTGCAATTCACTCATTTCAAGCTATATTAGGTGTCAGGCTCCTTCTTCTGGTCTCTTCGGGGCTGTGCTGAATTACCTATAACTTCCCAGACGGCTCTCACTCCACTCCAGACAGCGACTCCTCATCAATCTCATCAGCATCAGCCTGGGCATTTTTACGTTTCTTTAGTGATTTTAGGAACTCCTCGGGCCCTTGGAAGCCCAAATGAAACTCCCTATTTTCCCCTGCAGCTTGACTACATCCTTCTTCCAAAAAGTTAAGAGAATAGAATTAAAAAGAAATGTGATTTTATGAAGAACAATACTTACCCGCCATAGATATTTAAAGGTAAGTTGGCCCATTTTAACAACAACTTCCTGACTGACCTTCTTCAAATTTATTTTAGGGACACCCTCAAGCTTCTGTGGGATCAGTACTCCTAGATAGCACATTTGAGTGTTAACCCCTCGACATCACCTACCTGCTTTATTGATCCGCACTTCTCCCCGGTTGAGTGGAGGGAGTACCGGCCACGACTTCAGTGATTCCCCCTCTGCCGGGTTGGAGACCGGAGAGGGCTGAGTCCCGCAATATTATTTAAATCGCTGCTTCCCCTCCCGCGAGCGGACGCAAGCTGTGCCTATCAGCTGAGTGTCTGTGGCTCGTAGGTATGCTGGGAGCATTTCGTTTTATTTTATCCTTATGCTGACATTTTAAAAATTGAACTGCCTATTACCTATCTGCTTTATTGATCCGCACGGCTTCCCTGTCCACTACTGGTCTTTATCCCGGTTGAGTGGAGGGAGTACCGGCAACGACTTCAGTGATTCCCCCTGTTACGGGTTGGAGACAGGAGAGGGCGGAGTCCCGCAATATTATTTAAATCGCTGCTTCCCTTCCCGCGAGCGGACGCGCGCTGTGCCAATCAGCTGAGTGTGTGTGGTTCATACGTATGCTGGGGGCATTTTGCTTTATTTTATCCTTATGCTGATATTTTAAAAATGTAACTGCCCATTACCTACCTGCTTTATTGATCCGCACTGCTCCCCGGCCCACCACAGGTCCTTATCCCGGTTGAGTGGAGGGTGTACCGGCCACGATTTCAGTGATTCCCCCTCTTACGGGTTGGAGACCGGAGAGGGCG
The DNA here is from genome assembly GCF_964263255.1 of Lissotriton vulgaris. NCBI lineage: Eukaryota > Metazoa > Chordata > Amphibia > Caudata > Salamandridae > Lissotriton > Lissotriton vulgaris. The sequence goes on along the minus strand of NC_141694.1, from coordinate 393,015,140 downwards.
GAGTCCCGCAATATTATTTAAATCGATGCTTCCCCTCCCGCGCAGGGGACGCACACAGCGGGCACGCCAAAGGCAAGACAAAGCGCACCAAAGGCAAGCCCGTCTGCACCCATCTGCGCCCATCCGGGGCCAGGGGTCATACACTATGCCCGAATTTTATGATATTCCTCACCAGAACTTAAACTCTGGCAAGGAGCTGCGGATATTAGCCCGCACACCAAGAACACGTTAGATTCACTTGGGATTTACCGGCAGGGGAACCTCCTCTCCACTCTGCGGTTAAAAGCTACCAACCAAGAGCCCTCTCCTAGCAACAAATGTTCAAGGGCCCCCCAGCCCGACACTTCATGCACAAAATGGACTATCAATATGTTACCTCAACACTCGCTCTATGGTGAAACACCAGCACAAGATATTCCACCTGCTGGACACTGCTAAACCGAATATACTCGTTCTCTCTGAAACATGGCTGACAGACGAATCAGGTCCTGATTCTTGCGTCACTTCCCGATAACTACTACATTCTTCGGGCTGATCGACATACAGGGAAGGTGGGAGGAGGGGTGGCAGCTGTCATTAAACAGAAACACAAAATGACCTCCCTGGTCCCCTTAGGTGTCCCCCTAGTCGATAGCCTCTCTTTAAAATTTGAGTCTCAGGATCTCTCTATCATCTGTGTGTTACTCTAGCGACCCCCTTCCCATATGACCACATTCCCCCAGTTGGTGGCTGACAGGATTGCCGAGCTAATGGTTAACAAAGCTCGTGTATTGATTGTTGGGGACATCAATTACTGGCCCAGCGATATACATGAAAGCCCATGCTCACTTGAATTCTCTGAACTACTAATGGGAATGAATTGCATCCAATATATTAAAATCGCCACACATGTCAAAGGGCATACTCTCGACCAGGTCTGGACAGCCAACCTGGACATCCTTCATCTACAAGTGGCCCCGTGCCCCTGGTCGGATCATCATCTGGCCACCTTTGTCATCCCCTCTGCTGATTCCAACACCCCCCCCCCCCCCTTAGCCAATTTCTTAGCCAGAAACGTTGCACCTAGAGAAGGGAAGGAGTCGCTCCATACTCAAACGGCCAAAATTAAAACTTGGTTGGATGAGGCCAGAGACAACCTAGCCCCTCTGAGGAAAGTGAAAATAAAGAGGCCCCATGATGCACAACGCTGGTTCTCAACAGAGCTGAAGGCGAAGAAAATAACCCTCAGGCAAGCGGAACGCAAATGGCGACGCAACTATTGCCCCAGTCTTAAAGCTACATTTTTATCTTTATTTAAAGATTATAAAGCACTGATCCTTCAGACCAAGGCTGAGTATTTCTCATCCAAAATTTTAAACTCCGCCAACAAATCCATGAAAATGTTCTCGATAGTGGACAAACTTTCTAAACTAGACAGAGTTACTGCGAAACCCACTCCCTCTCAACAACTGTGTGACTCACATGATCACTTCTTTGCTGAAAAAATTATTATCATTAAGGCAAGCATTCGTAAACTTTTAGATCCTTTGCCTTACTTATAGTGTGAGCCTAACAGCGATGTTTTGGACCACTTCCCTCCTGTCACTAAGGACATTTTCTACGGTCTTCTCAAGAAAATTGGCTCTGGCTCCCCTATGGACAGCTGTCCCTCTCGCATTCTCCAGGAAGTTTTTTTGCGCTGCCCAGACCCGCCCCTATCGCTTATCAACAATTCCCTTGCTCAAGGGATTGTTCCAGTTCTATTTAAGATGGCTAAGGTTGTCCTTATTTTAAAAAAATCCAGCTTAGATCCGCAGGTACCGGGCAATTACCGCCCCATTTCTCTGCTACCCTACTTGAGTAAGGTTATGGAAGCCCATGTCGCTAACAGCCTTAGCTCGTTTGTTGAACAGACCTGTTATCTGGACCCCCAACAAGCTGGTTTTAGACCTGAACATTCCACCAAAACTGTTGTCCTATCAGTCTTGGACGAGCTACGGAAGGGAGCGTACCAGGGTACCACTCAGGCCCTGGTGCTCCTTGACCTGTCAGCTGCCTTTGACACGGTCGACCATCAGATTTTGGTCAACCGTGTCAACAGTGCCGGGCTCCAGGGCCTATCACTAGGATGGATTACCTCCTTTCTCAGCAATCATTTTCAATCTGTTCGCCTGGCTGGTTTCAGGGCAGAACATACTAAACTGACATGTGGGGTCTCTACTTTTTAATCTGTACATCCTTCCCCTGATTACTGCTTTGCCCAAAAGGAAGGTTGTGGTGTTCAACTATGCTGACGACCTTCAGCTGATCTTTAACATTGATCCATCCACCTCACCTATCTCCAATTTTCAATCTATAATGTGTTTCATCAGCGATTGGATGAATGCCAATCAACTCAAACTAAATCCAGACAAAACAGAGATGATTCTTACGGGCGGCGTGGCCATCCCGTGGAACTCAAACTTTTGGCCCATTTCATTAGGGAGCCCCCTGCCCCGGCTTTGTCAGTAAAAAGCCTGGGGATCATGATCAGTTGTGATCTTACCATGAAGGCCCAGGTCAGATCGGTGGTATCAGCATGCTTTTATCATCTGCGCAAAATTAGGAAAATTAGCAGGTTCCTCTCCGCCGAAGCCTTGGCCCAGGTGGTTCTTGCACTGGTCATCTCGCGTATCGATTACGCCAACTCCCTTTACGTGGGTATCTCTGCCTACAAAGCACTTCGCTTGCAACGTACCCAGAATCAGGCTGCCAGACTCATTCTTGGACAGCCTAAGCACTCCATTGTGAAGCCACTGCTTAAAAGTCTGCATTGGCTACCTATTCCCCAACGCTGACTGTTTAAATTGGGCTGTTCCATCCACAAAGCCTTGTCAGGACGTGGCCCTGTTTTATTGCCCTAAACATCCAGCGGTATCTTCCATCTCGCGACCTGCGCTCTTCTAATAAAAACTGCCTGGTGTCTCACCCTTTTAAATGGAAGAAACACGGTGGCCACAGATACACGCCCCTGGCTCCTCAATTTTGGAACACCCTTCCCCCCTACCTGCGCACGACGGACTCGTATACCCAATTTAGGAAACTACTCAAAACCTGGCTTTTCTCCCACGTGTACAACTGATACTCACTCTCTGTTTAGCACGGCGATTGGTCCTGTTCATAGCGCCAAAAAACGGTCTGGTGAACGTGCGCTCAAGAAATAAAGTTTAACATAACAATACCACCCGCAGATCATTCTTGTGCATAACAGAGGGGAGTAACCCACATACCCAATATTTTGTGGCATTAGTGGTACTGTGTACCTGATGAAGCATCTGTAGGAAAGCATTCTCAGTGTAAGTCTATCTATGTCTCTCTTTATGCGGGCCTGTAGACCACACAGGATCATTCTGCTGTAATGGAGGGGCTACCAGGGGCTGTTCCTCCTTCATGACTGCACCGCCAAATGGATACATAGATAGAAACCTTAGGAATTGGAACCACAAGATACAACTGACCAGAGGGGCACAAGTCACCCAGAGTTCATTTAGAGCCTTGCAGGTAGGCTCCTATTCTTCATCAACGATGCTGCTATAAAATACTCCCACGGGGGGAGCTGCTCAATCGAAATCTTTGCTAGAAAACAAATCCTCTTCTTACAGGATAGGGTACCCTCCCTCCTGTGCAAGTACCCTCAACGATCCTGTCCAGTGTCCAGGGCAGTGCATCAGTGTAACTCACTCTAATCTAACACAGGCACTTTAGCCACAGCACCTACGCCCTAAGCTCAAGTCCTTCCCTAACTCCTGGACTGTTCTGCTGGTGCACCATCTTTCTTTTGGGGCCACATGTTATACCTAGTGACTCCAGGCACTGTCTTGTCAATAAAAAGAGGGTTAAACTCAGGGTCCGGTGGACATTGAGACTCAGACTCTTGTGCACTAGATGCAGGAGTATCCGGGCAGCCCGTATTTCTGGGGGGACTGCCTCCAGCAAGGCTGTGTCGCTTTCTTCATCTGTCTGCGTCCACCTCAGTCGGACGTCAGAGAAGGCACTCACTCCCCTTCCTGGTCAGCAATGCGGTCAAGGACCAACTGGACATACGGAAGTGAGAGGGGGATCCTTTTGATGTGCAATCCGTGCAATCAGTGCTTTTGGTCTTCAAGCTTGACAGCTGTCGGGTGGCGAGAAGGACAAGCAGGGGCCCCTCCACCTTGGCTCCAGGCAGTTCTTCCATTGACAATTCTTTACCACAACGAAGTCGCCTGGCTGTAGCTTATGCCTGGGCCCCTCTGGTACTGGTTGCAGCATGGCGTGAATCTGTTGATGGATAGAACAGAGATCTTTAGTGAAATCATACAAAAGCGCTTGGATCTTGGACGCCCCAGACATTGGTGGGACGTCCAAAGACCACCTTATATAGGGATAATACTGTTCTACAATGAAATGTCGCTCTGGTAGATAACAAGGCCAAAGGTAGAGCATTGGGCCATCGCAAACTTGTACTTTCTTGAATCTTTGCTAATTTCAGTTTAAGAGTACCATTGTACTTCTCAACCAGGCCTGCTGAGTGGGAGTGGTTCGCCGCATGAAACTTCTGCTTAATATGCAAACCTTTACACACCAATTCTATGACCTTTGCATTGAAGTGACTTCCGCTGTCACTCCAGATCACACGTGGCAATCGGTAGCGAGGGAAGAACTCTTTTAAGAGTGCCTTCGCTGTCGCCATGGCTGTATTCTCTTTAGTGAGGTAAGCCACAATCCACTTACTGAATGCACAAATCACTACTAGCACATACTTCAAATTGTTAACTCGTTCCATTTCGATGAAATCTTTCTGGAGAACCTCGAAAGGAAGGAAGGCGATGCAAAATTACCTGTGGGTGTAGGAATAGCTTTCCTAGGCTTATGTTTTAAACTAATAATGCACTGTTTTACTAGGTGTGTGGCTACCTTAGAAATATTATCGTTCTGCCATACTGGGTCCAGTAGCTTGCATATTCCTTTGGCAATAATGTGTGCTGGACCATGGGCCATGCGGTAAAAAAGGGGGTGGTGATGGACGGAGAATCTGAACCAATCGAACACTCACACCAAGTCAAAAGATCTGGGTTTAGTCCATCACCGTTCTTTAGCCCACTCTACCACCCCGGTTCAGATATGGCCATATGCAAATCAGTCTGACCCTGTGCCTCATGGGAACAGTCCAGCCCGAACTGCCAAGCCAGGTCCTCCCTAGACTGGAAACAAGCATCCAAGGACCGGTTTCAGGCTTTCAGCCCTCATCAGCCTGGATAGCTTGATTCCAGTGGCATGGAGAGCACTGGACTCAAGTCTGAGCATACCCTGCCAACTTATGGCGAGCAAAGCGGTACATAAGGGGTGGTGATGGACGGAGCATCTGAACCAATCAAACACTCACACCCAGTCAATAGATCTGGGTTTAATCCATCACCACTCTTTATCCCACTCTGTCACCCCAGTTCAGACATGGCCATATGCATATCAGCCTTACCCTGTGCCGCATGGGAATAGCCCAGACTGAACTGCCAAGCCATGCCTTCCCTGGACCGGAAACAAGCTTCCTAGGACCAGTTTCTGGCATTACAGCCGTCTTCAGCCAAGCTTGATTGAATCCAGTGGCAAAGTGAGCAAGGGACTCACGTCTGAGCATACCCTAGTTCAAGTTAAAAAATTTGTATAGCGCGCTACTGGGACGGGTATGCTCAGACGTGAGTCCCGTGCTTTCCATGCCATTGGAATCAAGCTATCCAGGCTGATGAGGGCTGAAAGCCCGCAACCCGTCCTTGGATGCTTGTTTCCAGTCTAGGGAGGACCTGGCTTGGCAGTTCAGGCTGGACTGTTCCCATGGGGCACAGGGTCAAGACTAATTTGCATATGGCTGGGTTCAAACTGGAATGGCATGGTGAGCAAAAAATCGATGAATTTAGGACCTGATCTCTGTACTGGGGTGAATGTATGACATTCTTCTGCATTCTGTCCATCAACTGTTGTTTTTGCATTTGTCACCCCGATTAGGACGGGTATGCTCAGATGTGAGTCCCGTGCTCTCCATGCCACTGGATGAAGCTATCCAGGCTGATGAGGGCTGAAAGCCCGAAACCGGTCCTTGGATGCTTGTTTCCAGTCTAGGGAGGACCTGGCATGCCAGTTCGGGCTGGGCTGTTCCCATGGGGCACAGGGTCAAGACTGATTTGAATATGGCTGGGTTCAAACTGTAATGGCATGGTGAGCAAAAAAATGATGGATTTAGGCCCAGATCTCTGTACTGGGGTGAATGTATGACATTGTTCTGCATTCTGTCCATCAACTGTTGTTTTTGCATTTGGGACCAACGGCCATGGTCACAACTGGAAGCACATATGTGTTGGGCAGCAACCATCTCTGTTTCCCAGACAGGTCAGTCGAGCACCCATCCTCGTCCAAGCACCCTGTACTCTCCTCCCATATTGTCAATTCATCTACGGTGGCCTCACTCTGTATTTCCCTGACATTTTCTAATGTGTCCTTGAACATTTCATTGTCCGGAACCCACCTAGCGGGACATGTCATGAACATCTTTCTCATCTTTGATCTAGCTGTCTCCTTAGCTGTCTCATCTGCAAACTTATTTCCCCTTCCAACGCCATCGGTCACTGCTTTATGAGCGCTATATTTTATTATTGCCAACTTATCTGGAAGTGTCAATGCTGACCACAGTCTATGTATCAATGAGCCATTGTGTATTTCCAATCCGTGCGAGGCCAAGAACCCTTTCTCAGCATAAAGGTGCCCAAAATTATGGGCCACCCGAAAGGCGTAGACATTCACAGCCAGTCTATTCAACTCACAAGCCCTAAGGAGGGCAACCAACTCTGTAGCTTGGGCCGATTGGTATGGGATACGGGATGTCTCAACTACCGTGTCTAACAATGTGATTGCATAGGCTGCAGTGGTAGTGCCATCTGGTAGTTTGAAACAAGAGCCATCGACATATAGTTCCCCTTGGGGGTCAGATAAGCGAACATCAGTCAGGTCTACCGGTCCTTTTGTTTCTTCCTCAGTCTGAAATAAACAATCATGGACATCATTGTCCTTTTCTTCTGAAGGGATGGGTAGTGGCGGGGTTCAGAGTAGCACATTGTTTGATGGTAATGTGTGGAGCAAACAAGGTCAATTCATATCTAGTCCGATGCTTACTAGTAAGGTGCTGCATTTTTGTCTTAATATCAATAGCGTATCCACAACATGAGGTACCATTACTGTGAGATCAGTATCAAGGATGCTCCCTGCCGATTGTCTGAAAGAAACTGCCACCACAGCAGCTCTCAGGCAGCTTGGGAGAGCTCTGGCGACATTATCAAGAATAGCAGAGAAATAAGCGCAGGTTCTCTGCTTACCAGTGAAACCCTGTGCAAGGACAGAAAGCGCGTAACAATCCGCCTCATGTACGTAGAGCACAAAAGGCTTCTGGTAATCAGGAGTACCAAGCACAGGAGCAGAGCAAAGCACAACCTTTAATTGCTGAAAAGCTTGCTGGCATGCATATGTCCGAGGCAAGGGTTTATGCACTTGTTTGGTGGTCAGGTAAAGAAGGGGTTTCATTAGTAAGAATAGTTAGGGATCCAGTGACAACAATACAAAGTTATGCCAATGAAAGTGCGCACCCCGCATTGGATCTTAGGAACAGACACATTAGTAATAGCAGCTATGCGTTCAGGCGTTAGTCTGCGACCCTCCTTCGAAAGTAGGTGACCTAAATAGGTGATCTCCTGTCAACAATATTGACATTTTGAAAGTGACACCTTGTGTCCATGGTGTGCCAAATGTAACAGTAATAAAACGGTAGCTTCTTTGCAACCATCCTCAGTGTCTGATGCTACAAGAAGGTCGTCAACGTACTGCAACAGCACATTACCAGGGGGAAGTTCCAAAGAATCCAATTGAGTTTTCAAAGTTTGGCTATAGATACTCGGACATTCTGTATAGCCTTGTGGAGCACTGCAGAATCTAAAGCTCTGTCCGGCTATTGCAAATCCAAACAGATATCTACTATCTGTATGGATTGGAATACTGAAGAAAGCATTCTTCATATCGATCACAGAAAATAATTTTGCTGACGGGGGAATCATTGTCAAGATTGTGGTAATGTCTCGAACTACAGTGTACTGTGGAATCACCATTTTGTTCACCTCTCTACGGTCTAATACAAAATGGTAAACATCAGGATGGGCATCAGAAGAATCAAATGGTGTCTCTTTAAGAATAGGAAGAAAAGGGCTATTACACACATTCACCACTGTCTCTTCAACCACACCAGTCTTAATTAAATCCTGTAATATTTTCAATAAGGCCTTTTCTCCTGCATGGATATCTTGTACTGGGGAATACGGGGCAACACAGCATTGTCCGTAATCTGCATAGCGACTGGTGGGATCTGGAGTAACCCCACATCTGAGTCTCCTGTAGCCCACAGTGTACGTGGCACACAGGTAAACTCAGTAGGGACGGAGGTATCCATTGCAAGGCATTGTTTGGCACGGGAAAACCAATAGTCATGTAAGTACCATCTGGAGAACAGAAAATGGTTGCATGTAACCTTTTTAACAAAACCAATTCCAACAAATTCTCCCCACAATTTGACGTTTATAAAAATGGTGAATCAACCGTAAAGGGGCCAATAGTCAAAGCAAGTGGTTTGAAGATGGGGACAACTGACATGCCTGAGAAACCCATCGAAACATTGTTTTGGCCAGACAGAGCTGCCCCCAGGACCAGTGAATGGGAAACAGATCTATTCATAGCCCCTGTATCAACTGAATTTTTTTCCGTTGTACCGTGTCAATCCGAAGTGACATAGGGTCCGAGCTGATCTACAGACACCGGAACTGGTCCCTTGCCCTATCTTTGGATATCCTAGCTGTGAGGCATCCCCGTCACTTCGCCCATGTCATAGTCATCATGATAGTACTGCCTCTCAAGGGAGTCATCAAAATAGTTCCCGCCCTGTCTATTAGACAATGTATTTTCTGATTGCATCTCCCCACAGCCTCCTCCTCCTCTTCCACATCCTCTAAAACCCCCGACCTCTCGGGGCATCACCGTTCTGCAACAACTCAAGCTTGCAATATGCACATTGGTTGAACCTAATGGGTACACTTGAAGTACCACCCTTGCTAGTCTGGGGCAGCAGCTGAGCCGAACCTGAACCTCTTCCTCTTCCCCTTGCAACTTGCTGCATCCTTGTCTTCAAATCTTTAACTTTTTCTCCACCTTTTCTTTGCCCTCATTCTCACTATGCTCATAGTACTGTGCCATACTCAAAATCACTGATGGAGATGAGGTCGTCCAAGTACTTTCCGAAGCCTGCAATCTAGTGGCAATCTCAGGAAGCAAGTTAATGACAAATCTGTTAACAAACAAATGAACATCACCTCCTGTGACAGGTCCTGACCACTAAAGTGTAAAAACACCCACTTCAAACCCGGTAAAGAAATCAGATACACTTTCGTCCTCTTACTGACGATACTCCAGTCAACTTATCCTAATCCACGCGTCTTGGCGGGTTAAGGGAGTGCATGTAAGCTTCTTGCCGGGCTTACGCTCTTATCCCAAGCCATGATCTCATCCCATGTGCCACCCAACTCCAATGCATGATCCTGCATATGAACCTGCCTCCATATATCTACTGGTACCAGCAGACCAAAGAACAACTCAATATCAGCTAACGTCATCACTGTGGAGGAGGCCACCTCCATCAATTCTTTATAAAATGCAGAATGGTTTTTCTGAGGGTCCGGTAGCTGACTCTGTATGGATAGGACATCACTCCTCTTCCAAGGAGTATAGATCCACTGTTCCTGAAACCGAGCGTCGACCCGTGGTCGAATTACAGTGTCTGTGGAGTCACGTAGTTCTGGTATTTTAGGATGGTAAATGGGATGGACCTCCCTCATGGGGTGCTGTGTACCTATCGTCGGAACCTTTTGGAGCAATCTGCCCTGGTAACCCACTAATGTTGTTACATTACTAAAATCCTCATTGGGAGCCATGACTATAGCATATACCCTGTCCCATATGTCACAGATGATCTGCGGTGCAACATCCTGAAAAAAATGTTCCCACAGTCAACACATCAACGTAGCCGACATATGCTTAAGAGCATGCTGCTACATGAAGGGCTCATAATCTTTCATCACACTCCCCACATCTTCCACACTATAGATCACATTCCGGGCCCACTGAGCTGCCTGATTCGCCACCATTTGCTTTTCCTCATCACCCACAGCAGAATGCACCAACACTTTCTCCTTGTGGTGTTGCCCAAATCCCTTCATGTATCCCACGTACCGGGGTCTCGCCATTTTGTAATGCTTCGGGGTGTTATACTCAAGGGAGAAAAAGCAGATGAAGAAACAGATATCATCATGAAAGGAGACAGTGTTTTTAGAGGTGAAAGGGGGTGTAGCAGTAGAAACAGAGTCAATAGATGGAACAGGAGAACTAACGGCTCCTGCCCTGTTACTTGCAAAAGCATAAAGGAAGCAGGAGGGGCTGAGGCCAGAGCAGTTTGGAAAGAAGCGGAAACACTAGGGAGAGTGGCACCAGGAGTCTGGGACTTAGATGTTGGTACCTGTGGATATAGTCGCTCAGGAGCACAAGGTGGAGGAGCACGAGAATCCAATAACTCTTCAACAAAACATCTCTTTCCTCTATAGTAACATAACATTTATTAGTCTGCAATCAAAACTTTCTGTCTGCACATTCTATGCCCTTCTCTATTGTTTCCCTTTCATATGTCACTGCTTTCTGTGCTATAGTTTGTGTCTGTCTCTTCCGGGCCTCTTTCTCTGCTCTCATACGCTGTTGCTTCGATTCCTTCTGCCATACTCTTAGTAAATCAAACATCGACTGCCTGCTCTTTTGAGCATACAATTTGTCCTGCAAGAAATTACATTTTTGTTCATCAAACAAGCCAGTAATTGGCCATTGTAACCCAGCATAGTCTCTTGTATATTTATTCCACAATTTGCTAAACATAATATGGCCAATACCATGTTTGACGTACACATCAAAATTTGAGGAACCCTCTTGAGGCGCAGACTGGCTCTATTCCAGTCGGGTATCAGTGGAACAACATCAACATCCAAAACGCCCTAACTTACTCAATCAAGGCATCTTAATATAAGGCACACTCGCTGTCCCCAATGCACAAGTATAACACCAACGATAATATAAAAGGAAAAATAAACAAAAGAAAAATGGTCCAAAACCAGCTCACTGCAGTCCGGAGACTGTACCAAGTTCGAAAGGACAGGCTCTAGCCCCAGATATTTTCAAGTGTAGACCAAATTACCAGTTGGCCTGGAAGATTGTTCGCAAACACTGTCTTTTTAAAGGGGTCCGCAGACCCACCAAGTTCAAACCACGCCAGCCCGAAGACCGTACCAAGACACAGCCCGTCAGCTCGTGCCGTTCAAGAATGGCGCAATTTTTCCAAGAATCAAATCACTCACCTGGTGCACACTGGTTGAGTCAAGTTATTCTCCCCTTTCAAATCATCGGACCAAACGGTCAGCTTCAAGGTTTCACCTTCGCAGGACCCCAGCCGGTAACCAATAGATGAGGAGTCGCCGATCAGACAGGTGGGGCATCTGTGGGAACCAAGTTCAATTGTGTGGGGTACCCCAATCTGCCAGACCGACCGGACGCAACTCCGACCATGCAACCCATTTGTGGGTGAGTCGGGTCACCTGTTCGAGCACCCACTGAAGGAAGTGGCCCTTAGTGGCACCCGGGTTACTTGCAACTACCTGTGATGCCTTGCCAAGAATAAAGGGTCGGTCAGACAGTAGAGAAGACAAACATGTTTTTTTAGCAATACTCAGCAGAGGAGTCCAGTCTGACCTGCACCCTAATATGTCCGATGAGAGACTGGCCCCCCAACAGTCTGCAACATGTAATTATTCTTCCAAGAGCCTCAACCACACCCACAGTGGAAAGTAACCGGCCTGGGCTGTACATGAACAAATGAGGCACAGAATGATGGTCTACCACCTGCCAGATGGGTACATGCTATCTGCAACTCAAGGTTACCACGCTGAGTCTCAGCGCCTCCTAACATGGGAGCAGAACTACACACTTGGATAGGTATGCAAGGGCAGAATGGCCTATTCATTAGTAAGTCAGGAAGCAGCCTTGAACAGAAGAGAACATAATAATGATGTACAGTGTTCTGCTGAGGTAAACAATAATAAATAATGAGGCTTACTTCAGGCACAGCCTAAGCAGGCTAACAGGGATTACGAAATACAAAATGGAGTCACACTTGCTAACTGAAGCCTGCACATTAGGGGGATTACTCAGTGGGTTACATAACATGAATACAAATGGCGTCTATTTAGCCACACACTGCTAATCTAAAATAGCATGAAACAAGTGCATTGCAGGAATGGGATTTTTCAAACCTAACATATTTGCCACCCTTGGTGCTACAATCCCTTAGAAGATCTTACAATCTGTATTTAATTGGGATATTGGTCTGTATGAATCCACTCTCTGCGGGTCTTTGTTAGGTTCAAATAATAAAGTTACTGTAGCCTCTGACTAAGAGCTGGGAGCAGTTTCCCCATCTATATATGTAGCATTAAATAGGTCTTTTAAGATTGGGGCCACTTTGTCTATGACGTGACTGTAGATCTCAACCGGATGACCATCTGGTCCAGCTGCCTTTCCGCCTGCCATTTTCCTACACTGTGCCCTTATCTCCTCTTCCATACTCTTGCTTTCTGGGCCCTCTTTTGCTTGTTTGTTAGTTGAGGGAGCTCTGTCACCTTTAACAATGCCGCTATACATTCCCACCAAGGATATATATCATCGCTATAAAGGCTACTCATATAACGTCGGCCTCTCCACTGATATCTACATTAGAATACAATAACTCCCCTGACTCTCTCCTAATAAAATTTTGTATCTTGTCCTATCTGTTTTAGCCTTCCAGACCAGCAGTGAGCAACACCTTTCTCCGTACGCAAAGTGTTGGAGCTTACTCACTTTCCATTTGTCTTGTATCATCTTATCTACCTGTGCCTGAAATTCTGCCTGCATCCCCTCCATGTCTCTACTAAGCACAGATGCTCTACCGGAACCTTCCATCAAAGCCTTCTGGAGATCACCTTCTTTAGCCTTAATCTCCCTGATTCAGTTCTCATCAACCTGCAACCCCACACACCTTTTATCTACCATTAAAGACCTTATGTTTAAAAGCATCCCAAACTGTTTGCCCCTTTTCAGAGCCCTTATTAATCAAGTCTACAGTTCTTTCCATTAAGTTAAGTACTACCTCCTCATCAAGTAGAATCATCCTACTTACATCCATCTTCTCTGCCCCACTTTTTGAACCCCTTCCTGATCTATTGGACTCCAAGGAGAAGGATGAGTCTGTGGAAGAAGTAATAATTTGAATTTGAATTTGAATTTGAATGCAGATTTGTAAAGCGTATAGCTACCCTGGGGCATCCCAGCGCTGACAACAACCTGAAGCTTTCAGAGGGGGGAGTAAATAGAGCAGAATTAAGTGAAGAGCGGAATTAAGGGAGGAGTGGAATTAAGGGAAGAGCCACGTTTTTAGTTGCCTGCGAAAGGCTAGTAAGTTGTGTTCAGTACGGATGGAGAGTGGGAGGGAATTCCACAACTTAGGAGTGTTGTATGAAAAAAGTCGCCCCCCAGAGCAGGCCTTTCTTATTCTGGGGACGCTGGCCAGGAAAAGGGAGTCTGATCTGAGTTGTCTGTTCGAGTGATGAGGTTTGACGAGAGATCTCAGGATAGGCGGGCCTCTGCCTTGTAGTATTTTGTGTGAGATGCAAAGGGTCTTAAAGGTGATCCTTTCCCTAATCGGGAGCCAATGTAGGGATCTCAGTGCTGGTTTGGCAGAGCATCTAGATTTGGTCCCGGTTAGGAGTCTGGCAGCGGCGTTTTGGGCGCATTGCAATCTGTTGATGACTGATGCGGGTGCCCCTAAATAAAGGGCATTTCCGTAGTCCAGTCTGGAATTAACCAGCCCCTGAATGAGCAATTTCCTGGATTGAAAGGGAATCAGGTGAAGGATTTTTTGAGCAGTCTTAATGAGGCCGATGCATGTACCAGCAGTTTTCCTGGCCTGGATTTTAATATTGAGGTCTTGGTCCAGCCAGATACCAAGGCTTTTGACTTCGGACTTGGGGGTGCTCCCATGCAGGGTGGCCAAGAGAGGGATGGGGGGAGTCTGCGTGGGTTTCCTAGAAGAAGGATCTCGGATTTCTCTCCATTCAATTTCAGGCGCGATTCGCACACCCAATGAAAGATGTCCTGGAGGCATGCCGACAAGTTGTCCAGACTTTTGGTCGACTGGTTTAAGGAGACTACCAGCTGGGTATCGTCGGCGTACATGACGCCAAATGGAGTTTCAATGTCTTCAAGAGGAGACATGTATACGTTAAAAAGTGTGGGGCTCCGGGAGGAGCCCTAGGGGACCCCACAGTGAAGAGGAAGAACACTTGAATTGACTGTGCCATCAGCCACCTGAAAAGTTCTGCCTTCCAGGAAGGATTTGATCCAGGACAGGGCAGTGCCGGAGATTCCTGCCATGCTGAGGCGGTGGATAAGGATAGTATGGTCCACCATGTCGAAGGCGGCACTCAGATCTAGGAGAATCACTGCCACTGATCCTCCTGCGTCGATGATGGTTCTTGTCTCTTCGACCACGGCTAGAAGTGCGGTGTCTGTTCCCTGTCCTGGTCTGAACCCTGTCTGGGAGTGGCGCAGGAGGTTGTTGGATTCCAGGAAGAGGGATAGTTGGTGGTTGACGATTTTCTCAGCCACTTTACTAATGGCTGGGAGGAGAGAGATTGGTCTAAAATTAGACAGGTCATTGGGATCGAGGTGTTTTTTTTTTAGAAGTGCCCGGACAGTGGCTCTTTTCCAGTGAGTTGGCACGATGCCAAGGGAGAAATATGAGTTAATAAGGTTGGTGGGGGGGGCCACTGTGGAGGCGACCAGTTTTAGTCTACACATAGGAGCTGGATGTGAGGGGGCCCCGCTCTTTACTGACTGTAGAGTGGTCAGAAACAGTTCTGTGGTCACCTGGGAAAATGCTTCAATGCGTGGGGCCTCTGGGTCAGAAGGTGGGGTCAAGGGGGGGTGGGAGGTGGTGGTGGTGGGGAGGGATTTGAGGATGTTGTTAAGTTTTGTAGAGAAGAACTCAGCTTGCTGGTTGCATCTCGTGCTCGAAGGGTCCGGTCTTGGCGGTGGTTCTGGAGTTTTTGTGAGGAGACGAACGATGCGATAGGTTTCTTTGGCAGAGTTAGCAGCGGCTAGTATTTTCCCCTCAAAGAAGGTTGCCTGGGTGTTTTTTATACAAGATTTGTATTGCTTCAGGGTAGACCTATATTAGTTTTTGCTTTCAATAGCCCAGTCCTTTCTCCAGAGTCGCTGGAGCTTTTTGCATTTTTTTCTGAGTTCGCGTAGTTCCTGGGTGAACCATGGGGATTTAAAACTTCCCTTTTTACTGGGGAGGAGTTTAACGGGAAGGATGGCATTGAGGGATTCTTCAATCGAGGAGCGGAGTTGGACGTCTGCTCTGGAGGGATCTGGGTCAAGCACCGGTGTGGTAGAGGCCAGTGCTTGGGTCCATGAGGCCGTGTCCAGTTTTTGCCACGGGCGAGATGGTACTTGGGGAGGAGGTCTCTCCGGCGCTTTGCCCGAGAGTTGCAGCTGGAAGGGGATTAGGTAGTGGTCTGACCAGGGGATAGGGAGAGGGTTATTTACTACCAGGCTCGGAAGGTTGGTAAATACGGGATCCAGCAAGTGGCCCCTAAAGTGGGTGGACTGATTACTTTTCAAGTAAATGTTAAGGGAAGCTAGGTCTTCCTTAAGGTCATCGGCTGTTTCGTTTGTAGGGTTGTCAAAGTGGAGATTTAAGTCTCCTAGGACCGTGAAGTTGGAAGACAAACAAGCAAGAGAGGAGATGGATTTGCCCCCATCCTACACCTGAACAACAGAGAGACTGCCACCAATTGTTGGGGAAATACTCTTCTCTGTTCTCTCTTATCCTTGGAACAATCCACCTATGTACCCATGATGTGGACTTAGGGGATAACCTCCCTGTGAAGAAAACATCCTACAGGTTGTCAGATAAGGTGAGGGCCAGCATTAAGGCTGAAGTGTACAACATGCTGTAGTTAGGGGTGATAGAACCCTCCAGTAGCCCCTGGTACAGTCTGTGGTTGTGGTACCAAAAGCTGCCACAGTGGGCACCACACTTGTACTGAGTTTGTGTAGATTACAGAGGGCTAAATTCTGTGATGAAGACTGATGCTCATCAGATCCCCAGGACGGATGAGCTCATTCACAGGTTATGTGCTTCCCAGTACTTAAACTTTGATCTTACATCAGGGTACGGGCAGATCAGCCAAACTCCCCAGCCACCTCCCAGTGGATTGTAAACCAGATTCTTGCTGGTATGGTGGACCTCTATACTGCTCATCTGGAAGACATAGACGTCTTAAGTAGCAGCTTTAAGGACTACCTTTTTAACCTCCAGGAAGGGCTTCAGGCTCCACAACAGGCAGGCCTGACTATCAAGGCAAGTAAATGCCACATAGGACAGGGGCTGGTGGTGCAGTTGGGATACCTGGTGGGCAGTGGGAAGGTGCAACCATTTCAGGCCAAGTTAGAAACCATTGTGGGCTGGCTGCCCCCCAAAATCCCCCCAAACCAATACTCAGGTCAGAGCATTCTTGGGATTCACTGGGTACCATAGGAGGTTTGTCAAGGGATTAAGTACAATTGTTGCCCCCTTGACTGAGCTGACTTCCAAGAAGCAGCTCAGAAAGGTGATTTTGACAGAGGCATGCAAAACTGCATTAGACTCCCTGAAGCAAGCCATGTGCACAGCTCCTGTGGTCAAAGCCCTTGATTCCTCCCAGGAGATTATTGTTCAGACATATGCCTTAGGGACAGAACTATCCCAACTTAATGAGGAGGGCCTAGACCAACCTTGTGCCTTCATCTCTAGGAGGTTACTTTCCTGGGAACAGAGGTGGAGTTCTAGTGAGAGAAAAGCTTTTGCTGTGGTCTGCGCATGGAAGAAGTTGAGGCCATACATGTCTGTTTCTCACTTCCTGATTCATACAGACCACAGGCCCCTCAGTTGGCTCATGCAAATGAGGTGTGGGAATCCAAAATTGTTGAGGTCGTCCATTTCCCTACAGGGTATGGACTTCGGGTAGAACACAAGCCAGGAGTAGACCACGCCAATGCTGAGGGTCTGTCCGGGTTTTCCTGACTTAGGAATGAGAACTCCCCAGAGGCTAGGTATTTGTTAGTGTAGTGTAGTTCCTATTTTCCCAAAAGGCTCTGCGCATTGGAATAACATGAACAATAGTTTAGACGCAGGACTGAGGTCGACTAGGTCTCTATTGAATATGTTAGACTTAATTTAGGTTTGCCAGCTAGCTCAGAGGTCACTAGAAACGTTCTCGAATGAACAGAGAGGAGTGAACTTCCCTGATTAGACAAGAAGGGATTCAGCTTCTGAAAACCGCATAAACATGACAACTTTGCTCCCCCAGAATAAGGAGTATATCTCCACAGTCGTGTGAAAACAATAGATAGCTATTTCAATCAGTCAATCGTGCATACTTAGTTTCACCAGAGTGCAGAGAAATAGAGAGACGGGCATTTTCAATAAAAGGTGTTATTTATTGAGCAGTCTTCTTTCTCATGCAAGAGAAATGAATTGCTACAATTGCAATACTTGTTATAAAGTAAATTGTGTACAGTAAAAGGAGTATTATGAAATAATACTGTAAAAGCATTGATATGGTTTCTGAGCCATATGATTCTTAAAAGGTATAAAATATATACAATTACATACAATGATAAAAGTTTGACTAAACATACTCAACTGATGCTTCTAGATACGCCTACCCCAGTGTACCTAACCTAAGCCTAGTACGTGGGAAGGAGTAAAGGAGTTTTTAAGTTCAGTTAGTTTTGCCAAGAATCTGACTCAAGAATTCTCTAAGGATCTAATCAGCTCCGTACCTTGGATTTAGAATGAAGGAGGTCTTGTATCTCGCTCTCAGGACTCGATCTCCCAGTAACCCGCAAGGGTGACTGGAAACACTGGAGCTGGATTTTCTCGGCAGAAGAAAAAGACAGCGTCTTTCTCAGTGCGTCAAATGGGAGGGACGGCTTCCTTCGGCACTCGCATCAGCTGGGCTTCGGATAAGTAGATAGCCGCTCTGCTCCACACCACCGTGTGTTGCTTAAGGCAAACGCTGGTATATTTATACCTGGAAGGTGCCGTGTTTGACGTAAGGTTGGACATAAGACGTCAATAAAAGATGTCACTAAGAACTGGCCGTTCTTTCGAACTCGCAGGAGTTCTAGGACAATTCAAAACAAAAGCATGGGGAATTCCCAGGTTGCCTGAGGTTTGGTTTGTTGAAAGAACTCATTGTATTTTCTAGGAGTCTAAGGAAGTGGCCTTGCCGTATTTGGTTTGCATTGGCTATTACTAAATATGGATATGATTCTTATGCCTTTATAAGGGTATGATTTGTTATAACCACATAAGGGCATCAATCGGGAATATTCAATTAGGGTCCTAGATACAATCACAACATTAGACCTGTCATCCTTAGTGTGGTCTTTCCCCCTACTTTTTGCCTCGCATTTGTGGTGATCCCTTGTGTTGCCCCTAGGACTCTGAGCACTTTACCACTGCTAACCAGTGCTAAAATGCTTGTGTTTCTCCCCTAAACATGATGGCATTAGTCATACCTGATTGGCATATTTGTTGTACTGGTGAGTCCTTTGCAAAGTGGTATACCACATACCCAGTCCCTATACTTTAGATTCCACTAGTGGGCTGCAGAAGTGATTGCGCCACCTATAGAAGTAGCATTTCAAACCTGTCTCAGGCCTGCACTACAGTGCTTGTGTGTGCAGTTTACTGCCACTTTATCTTGGCATTTAAAACTACTTGCTAAGCCTTAAACTCCTCTTTTATTGCATACCAGTCACCCCCAATGTTACCTCTAATATGTTTCCTCTGTGTGCAGCAGTGTGAGGCCAAGGCAAGTGTGCCAAGAAACTGACCATGCAAGCACAGCTACCAAAATCAGTTTCACTTGCCACTGCAAAATGTTGTATACAACCAAAGCAAAAGAGTACTTTTGAACAAATGTTACTCCATGTAAAAGGTTTTTCAGGCAATTCTAAGATTTATAGACACACCCCTCTGCCATGAACCATTAAATAGAACCTACACCCAAGGTATAGAAAACAACAGGACTCACAATGTTTACCATTATGAAATGTTACTGAATATTCTCAATTAGAGTGTTGGTGGATGTGGAGGGTCATATATACAGAGTACACCACTGTTTCTGTAGTACATTTGATGATAGGGCTACAAAATGAAATCAGACTTATACATCATTTAAGGAAAGGACATGAGATCGTCAAAGCACTAAAACTTGACACTATACTGCTCTAAGATATTGACACTGATGTGACATCCCTGTGGAAATCCAACATCACAGTTTGACATGGTGAGATATGTAAGATCAACGGTGCAGGAAAAGAAAACAGATTGTGACTGACATGCTAATAGCAGTTACGGTCAAGCAATTGTATTGTAAAACAAACCTGGCTTAAGAATGTCATATCTGTAAACAAAAGCTACCCCAGTGATATGGAATCCGTGTGTATGGATCTTTGCTGAGCAGACTGCATTGCAGAATTAAGGAGTATCCTCGAAGATAAGCCATCAACCAGCAATTACGATGTTGTATAGGCCCAGAGTTTTCCTAGGATCCTGCCACCAGTGGTGCCTAATGCTGGGTTTGCTGAATGATTTACTCTTGATTCCTTCTTATTCTTCTGCATACCACCACCCTATATTTCCTGTCCCTTTAGCTCATTTTTTCAGGTTCTGTTCTTCCATACCTTCTCTTTTTGTCTTTGCCATTGTTTTTCTACCTTTCTTTTTTCTCCCTTTTCTACAATTCCCTCTTGGCCAGGATCACAATGCGTATCTTCCATAGATGAAACAGATAACTGCCACTGTTCTTGTAACAAACGTTTTAACAGACAAAAATACACTTTCTCTTTAACTAACAAAGCTGTGAAAGTGATGTTCTGCAGAAGCAAGGCTTCCTTTCTTCGATCAGCTGAATGTGTGCTTCCCCTCAAAACGTACATGTCTACATGTCTTAATAGTTATAAGACATGTGAATAGCTATCTACATTTGCCCTTACAGCTCTACAAAGGCAGGAAAAGGTTTGTATTTGGAAATCATACGTTTACATTAAAGAGTGTATCTATAAAGCATCCTCTCAAGCTGTCCCTGACAATGTTCACCTAATGTTGCCTTCAATCATTTCCTCTTGAATCTTAAAAAGGGCTAGCAAATTAATTCCTATGCAACACTTCAATGAGTGCAGAGCTTTTAATGTTTTAAACTTCACCCTAACAAGACAGTCTGGGACAGGAGATTAATCAGCATAAAGATTTCTTGTGTTTTAGGAATCTTAAATAAGTATGCTATTCGTGGGACTGCACTGCCGCACGATTTTGTGTGTCTCGGTAATTTCTTAGTCTTCTCAAGTCTGGTGATTTAATAAGGACTGTGTGCTAAAAAAACGAGGATGCTACATATTGTAGAAGGCTACAGTAATATGGGGGTCACTCTGCAGGCCTAAGTTGGAGTCAATGTAATCTGCATAACATTTGCAATCTTATATAGTGCCTGATTACATTACACTTTTTATGTACATGAAGGTTAAGTGATTTGCCCTGATTCATACAATGTTGAGCCGAGGCCAGAACATGTGCCTTGTCCCTTGTAATAAAGTGAGCCACCATTAGGCCACATCTCATCTCAGTTAGGTTGAACATTTCTACATGTGCGGCCTTGCAATCGCACTGAAGAAGAAAAAAATGAAGTCACAAAAACAAGATTTTGCAAAGCTAATAGGTCTTGGCAGCAAAAGAGCTACTGGTTTTGTCAATGATTTGTTTAACCAGATGTGTATCATGGCTGAAAGTAAAAAAACACTACGAGCCATAGGGTGCAGGCCACATCTTGGTTCGTGGCCACAGCTTGGATTTATAGCATCAGTGGGGTTCTTCATACATAATGCTTTGATGCTCAGTTTGAAGGTGACTCTTTCTGCCACCAGATGACCTTTAACTGCCAGGAGTTGCATCTGGCTGATGGAAAAAGCCAGTGAATAGCTTTAATGCTACTACTGGTGAGTCCTTATTGCATGCCTCAACTGCTCGCTCATGATGGTTTCAGATTGTCACTGCGCAGTACAACCCCAAGTACATGTGTATTTTGTACATGAACATTTAGCTCTACAGGCCGACTGCATGATATTCTAGGTTCTTTCTATCAGGGTTCTGAGATTCAGCATTAAATTTATGTAAGGTTCAGGTTCAAAAACAAGTTTATTTAGACAAACATTCGAAAAACAATACATATTAATTAAAACCTTTAAATGAACCCCCCTCCTCACTACCCCATCCCCATTACATTTCATTTTTTTAAATCAAGTTTAACAGATCGTAGGAACTGAGCAATCCCAACTGTCACATCTAAATATCGCATCTCAGACAGTAACTCCACCGCCTTGTTCCTACGAAGAGCATCATATTTAAAAAACAGAGGTCTTAAAAACCTGATCCGATTTGCAAGACATTCTCAATTTGCGATTAGCAATTAGGAAATCGCAAATTGAGAATGCGATTTCAAGGGTGCAGGGGTGTCCAAAGGACACCCTGTTGCACCCCTGAAATCAATCTGTGCACATATGTGGTGCACACACATGTCCTTAGGGCATGTGTGTGCACAACATGAAACTTTGAAAAATGCACAAAAGTGCATTTTTCAAAGTTTTCGCAAATTACCATGAGGTTCAACCTCATGGTAATTTGCTCCCCCTAATTGCGACATTGCAATTTTTTAAAGTTTCATGCATTGCATTTAAGGAATCGCAAAATGCGATTCCTTAAATGCAATCGCAATTTGAGAATTTGCAAATATTTGCGAATTCTCAAATTGCGAGGGCCTTCACCCTTCATGCATTCCAAAAGCAGATTTTGCGATCGCAAACGGATGATTTTTGCGTTTCGCACCGTTTGCGATTGCAAAATCCTTTGATGCATGTGCCTGATAGTCCATACGAATATGCGTACTAGTGCATTTGGCTTTCAGAGGCCAGGGACAAAGACCACTATTATTTTGCACCCCTGTCTTGTATTGGTGGGATTAATACATTGGTTTACATCCCACCCGAACCCTTAGGATTTCTTTTCTGAAACCTGGATCTGGTAACTGTGATAAGTAAGGGAAAACACCATCCTGGCCAATTGAAGCTTATGAGAAGCTAGCGGATGATTTCTTATTTAGATATAATAAATCACATTTTTGTGACGCCTTAGCAGCAGATTCTCTCAATTTTCGTTTCCCAGGAAAGGTGAGCCAAGATGTGACTGTACCACTATTTAAATGACAATTATTCATTGCGGTCATTCTGGTTCTAACGGCCTTTGCCCACAACCTTTCGATGCGTTGGCTCTCTTCCCAGCACAATCTGGATACTTTAGCCACCTCATCATTCTCCAACAAAGTGTTGAAGTATCTTAGAGCCCGGATGGCGGCTGCCATGTTCCAAAATACCAGACTGAACTCTCTCCTTATAGCCTGGACCCTGGTACCTTGTGGGAGTGATAGAAGTCTTTTAAGTACAACCCCTTCCAGTCTAGCCCATTCATAAGTTGGATCAAGAGAGAATATCTCTCCTCCATACAGGCCTATTGGTGGAGTCTTCCCTTCATAGGCCTTTAATAATGGGATATGGGATAGGCCCCCAAATCTACCATTAAATCCAGATAAACAGCTTGCCTGCAAAAGGGCCTTCTGCCTATTGGCATCCCAATGTGCGCCCCAATTCAGATTTTTTATAAAAGTTAGACCCAGGTATTTATACTGATCCACTTGTTTCACCACCTGAGAATCAAGATACCAGGAAAAACTCTGCACTTTTTTCCCAAAAATGATAATTTTAGTCTTTTCCAGATTAATACAAAGCTTGTTCTGGTTACTATAAGAGGCCAATGCGTTGATTTTCCTCTGCAGACCAATTGGAGTGTAGTCCATTAGTACCAAATCATCTGCATAGAGTAGACAAGCAATATGCTTATCCCCAATTTTAGGCGAAAAAATCTTTGGTTGGGAAATAGTTGTTGGGAGGTCGGCCAAAAACAGACTAAAAAGTAGGGGTGTTAAAACGCACGCCTGACGCAGGCCATTGTCAATAGAGATTCGTTGGGACAACCGTCCTGTCTTGTCTAACTCAACCTGAGCCCAATTACAGAGTGCAGGGATTGAAGGGCCCCAAGAAGATGTAGTGGTAATTCCCAAACGGCAGGTTTTCTCCATAAAATATCCCTGTCAACAGAATCAAAGGCTGTCCGGAAATCTACAAAACAACTGCACAGTCTTTGATTTTCCTCCACTGCCTTTGGTGAATAAAAGCCCACAAGGCAAAGCAGTGGTCTATGTTTGAATGGCCCTCCAGAAAGCCCCCCTGTTCTAAAGGAATTCTCTTCATTTCAATAGCCCATTCTTCAAGTTTGGCTAAAATATTCTTGGAGAATATCTTTCATGAAATGTTCAAAAGGCTGATAAGCCTGTAATGCATTGGGTCTGTACCACTCCCTTTTTTAAAAATCGGTTTCACAATAGACCCCTTCCAGGTAAAGGGGAAAAGTCCAGACCCTGCAACCCAACTGAACAGAGTAGAGTACATTTTAGCCCACCAAACACTATTTGTTTTAATTATTAACCCCGGGACATTGTCAGGACCGGCGGCACAAGAGTTTTATTCTCTCAATAACTGCCTTAACTTCCTTCACTGAGAACCAGTTGGCTGGGAGGGTTTGCCCATAGATGTGCTGAGGGCCATCTATGCCTAAGGGCCCCTGTATAACTGCGTCAGATGAGTGACCCACTGTGCGTCCGGTATCATACAGGTCAGAAACCCCCTACTTTGGCCATTAAACTCTTTGACCTTTGTCCAGAATTTTTGCTGACCATTTAATAGTATAATCTCCTGCATCTCCTCCCATGATAAAAATCTACCTTTTTCGACTGCACAAGGGATTTATATTGGCGTTTAAGTTTAACCAGCTCTTAGGTGGCTAAAGGAATGAAACAACACCTAGCACTCCTTGCTTTCTGTCTCACCAGTCGTTTCAACTTTTGGCAGTCCTGATCAAACCAGCCTGGGACCCCTTTGTGACGATTTTGTATGTCCACCCTTTCCACTTATTTTCACTAAAATGCAGCCCAAAACTTGTTGCACAATATTATTATACCACACAATAACATCATCAGCATGAGTAGGGAAAATAGGAACCGTCTCCTCAACTGGAGAGTTGCTAATTGTTGAAGATGCATAGTGTCTAAACGTGTTGTGAGCCTGCGCAGATAGGACATCTCTAAGGTAAACACTCTCACAGGGGATACTGGCTCACACAAATCAAGAACAGCTGTGATTGCCCAGTGGTCACTGCCCTCATATTTTGCTACCTCAAAGCTCTTGAAGAGGCCAAAATTCCAAAGGGACGTGAATATATAATCAATAGGGCTCAAAGAGTGGCACTGCCGAAATGTCGCTCTAGCTGGTGAATCCTTTTTAAAACACCCATTTAAGTAAATCAGACCATGACTTGCCAGCCTTTCGCGCAGCACTTTGGCCTCTTTTCTGATGGTACCTGCTGGAAACTGTGCTAAGGGAATATTGTAGGAATCCAACACTTCCTCCAAGTGTTGGTCTAGCTGTACTGGGAATAAACGAGCATTTACATCCCCCGCCATTATTATCAAGGCTTCCGGGTATTTGGCCATCAAATGCTGTGTAAGTGTGTAATTTTTAGGACTTTGTTCTGCCTATCCTACATATTCTGTTCTTTATCCTATACTTTGCCTATTCATATATGACACCTGGGTCTCTTTATTTACTTATTATGATCTTGACAACTTTGACTATTGGGAAGGTACAACTGTGTTTAGTCCTGCACGTTAGCGATTCCTTCATCTGTATCGTTTGGTAAAATTGGACATTGCAATATGGCCGCTGCATCTTCAGCCGGTGTGCTATTGAGCTCTGTACCCCATCAAGCTCTGTACCCCCCCTCGTTTTGCGCATGCGCAGTAATGGTGTGCATGCGCATATTATGCCCCTATGACGTTTTATGACGTTTCGTGACGTGCACCATAATTTCCTGTACCCCCTTTCGCCTCTGACCAATCACAAGTCTCACTCTTTTTCTCATGCAATCACAAGTCTCACTCTTTTTCTCATCCAAATACATCGCTTCGTGACTGTTTGCTTCAACCAATCATCGCATTTCGATGTATTTATTAATCGCCAACCTTCTGGAACTTTTCCCACAGCCAACATTCTAGAGCTTTTCCCACAGCCCTGCTGAACTTTTACCACCCCTGCCGACAGTGTCACTTGCGTCTGCTCGAGTTCAGTAGTGCAACCCTTGCATCGCTTCCAGTTGCGTGTGTCACAGTGTGTACTACATCCCTTGCATCGCTTCCAGTTGGGTCGAATTCAGTGTCTACTGCAACCCTTGCATCGATTCGGCTTGAGTCTGTAGCTTCCAGTTGGTGAGTAGTCTGCCAATGTATGTCCATCTCTCTTGCCAAGTCACCGTCTTTGGCAATGTTATGTCGAAAAAGTTATGTTGCATGTAATGTAATTTCTGTGAAAGCCAGCTATGTGCGTTTTTTGTTATTTAAAGCTAGCTATGTGTGTTTTTATTATACTAATTTGGCAATGTTATGTCAAATGTAATGTCATTTCTGTGAAAGCCAACAATGTGCCTTTTTTGTTATACGCCTTTGGCAATGTTATGTCGAATGATATTTGCTTTCAGTAAAAGCCTGCTGTGCGTCTTTGGCGTACAAATCACTGATGCCCAATTCACTGAAGCCACTGGTATGTGCGAATCGAATGAAATGTAAGTCCTGTTCACTTATGCCTATGCTACATGCCAATTCCAACGTAATGTCTTTGAAACCCAGCCATGTGCGTTGGCAAATTGCCTCGACGTTGAAAGCCAGCCATGTGGGTTTACGCCCATGTGCTACGCCCCCGGCCCTTTTGCCAAATGCGTTGCTCCATTAGCTACGCACTTTGATATAACCTCTGTTGGGCAAATTGCTTCGACGTTGAAAACCAGACATGTGCGTTTATGCCCATGTGCTACGCATTCGGGCCTCCTATGTGCTACTCACTCGGGCCTTCGTCCAAATCTGTAGCTCCATTAGCTACGCACTTTGATATAACTTATGTTGGGCTTTATACACCTTTGGCAATGTTATGTCGAATGATATGTTTTTTGCACTAAAAGCCTGAGATGCGCGTTTTTGGTCATAGCATAATGGCGTTAACGTAGAAAACCATCCATGTGTGCGTTTTGCAATGGGGCCCTTTGCCAAAAGCTGCTAAAGTTATGTGTGATTTTAATGTAATCGTACTGAATTTCAGCCATGTGCCTTTGATATATTTTCTCTGCAGTCTTTGGCGTAGAACATCACTCATGCCCAATTCACTGAAGCCACCGGTATGTGCGAATCGAATGAAATGTAAGTCCTGTTCACTTATGCCTATGCTACGTGCCAATTCCAACGTAATGTCTTTGAAACCCAGCCATGTGCGTTGCTCCATTAGCTACGCACTTTGATATAACCTATGTTGGCCAAATAGCGTCGATGTTGAAAGCCAGACATGTGCGTTTAGGCCCATGTGCTACACACTCGGGCCTTCTGCCAAATGGCATCCATTTGACTGTAGCCAATGGTATGTTTGAATCGAATTTGCGTTTTTCTCTCCACGTGAAAACCCAGCCATGTGCGCTTTGAACAATGGCCTACACGCGAAAACCCTGCCATGTGCGTTTAGTTCAATGGCCTACACGTGAAAACACTGCCATATATATTTTGTAATGTGATACGCAATGCATACTATGCATGTCGACTTTTCACCAATCAACCGTCTTTGGCATCCAATGCCCAATTCACTTATGTCAATGTTATATGCAAATGGTATGTTATTTCAGTGGAAGACGGATATCTTCTTTTTTTTTTCCTATGCTACGCACTTTTATATAACCCCTCTCTGCCAAATGGCGTCCACGTGAAAACCCAGTTATGTGTGTTTTATAAAATGGCGTCCTAGTGAAAACACAGCCATGTGTGGCTTGTAATCTGCTACGCAACACATGTCGCTCATTCACCAATCGACCGTCTTTGGCCTACAAAGCACTTATTCCAATGTAATGAGTTTTAAAGCCAGCCATGTGTGTTCCTTCATCAGCTACGCACTTTGATATTACCTCGTGCGTTTTGGAATGTGCTACGCACTCGGGCCTTCTGCCAAATGGCGTCCATTTGATTGTAGCCAATAGTATGGGCGAATCAAATGTAATGTAAGTGGATGTCATCCATGTGCGTTTTTTAACATGATACATTGCCTACCTAAAAGTAGAACCTGGCCATTTTACCCTGTAGTGCTAAGCTGCATTCGTTGTGAATTCATGGCACATCCCCCTCAAAGAACACCTCTACCATGTGCCTCAGTGGTGACCGGTCAGTGCTTCACAACAGTGTGCAGCCCCTTCCCTGTTGCAGGACTGCCCTTCCTCGTCCATGCCCCTCTGCTGTCTCGCTGTGTGACACGGCAGAAACCATGGCATAACATTTGTTTGTGTCTTTTTTCCTTTTGGGTAAACAGTGGCTCAACGCCACTTGCACTATTTCTGGAGACTGCTTTCTTTGTAACTTTATCTTGTGTCAATGGTGTTCCTTTAGAAATGTATTTCTTCTCTTTTTTGCATCCATTATCCATACTATTTATTTTTGTAATAGTTCTGTGTGTTACTATTTTACTGACCTTCAAAATTTTCACAATTCCGCCATTTGTCTGTCCTCACCTTTTTCTTTATTGTAAATTTTACTCCCCTATTTTGAGTATTTTGAGTGTAATTTTTAGGACTTTGTTCTGCCTATCCTACATATTCTGTTCTTTATCCTATACTTTGCCTATTCATATATGACACCTGGGTCTCTTTATTTACTTATTATGATCTTGACAACTTTGACTATTGGGAAGGTACAACTGTGTTTAGTCCTGCACGTTAGCGATTCCTTCATCTGTATCGTTTGGTAAAATTGGACATTGCAATATGGCCGCTGCATCTTCAGCCGGTGTGCTATTGAGCTCTGTACCCCATCAAGCTCTGTACCCCCCTCGTTTTGCGCATGCGCAGTAATGGTGTGCATGCGCATATTATGCCCCTATGACGTTTTATGACGTTTCGTGACGTGCACCATAATTTCCTGTACCCCCTTTCGCCTCTGACCAATCACAAGTCTCACTCTTTTTCTCATGCAATCACAAGTCTCACTCTTTTTCTCATCCAAATACATCGCTTCGTGACTGTTTGCTTCAACCAATCATCGCATTTCGATGTATTTATTAATCAAAGAACACCTCTACCATGTGCCTCAGTGGTGACCGGTCAGTGCTGCACAACAGTGTGCAGCCCCTTCCCTGTTGCAGGACTGCCCTTCCTCGTCCATGCCCCTCTGCTGTCTCTCTGTGTGACACGGCAGAAACCATGGCATAACATTTGTTTGTGTCTTTTTTCCTTTTGGGTAAACAGTGGCTCAACGCCACTTGCACTATTTCTGGAGACTGCTTTCTTTGTAACTTTATCTTGTGTCAATGGTGTTCCTTTAGAAATTTATTTCTTCTCTTTTTTGCATCCATTATCCATACTATTTATTTTTGTAATAGTTCTGTGTGTTACTATTTTACTGACCTTCGAAATTTTCACAATTCCGCCATTTGTCTGTCCTCACCTTTTTCTTTAATGTAAATTTGACACCCCTATTTTGAGTAAAAGGTACCTTCTCTCCTTTGGTTGTTCCCTTGGTGTTATGGTTGGTTTGAGTGTTCTTGACGGGGACGATATGTATAGTAATAGTGTATAATTACACCTTTGTTAACTTTTGGTCTTTGTAATTCTTTGAATGACACCACGTAAATTTTTTTAAAACTTTTTCTTTTTATAGTAATGGATGCCATTAAGTACTATGAGCTTGTGGATCATGTGAGCCGTAATGTTTATCCGGATGGTTTTACAAAAGTCCAAAAAGCATGGATTACGTTGAATGTCGAAACGTTACACCGTTGATGGTAGTATATCTCATTATTAATTTGTGAGTGGCATGTGTTAAAGGTTAATGTGTTATTGCATGTTTTTTGGTAATGTTTTCATTTTTGCCCTGCATAGTTTGCGTAACTGTTCTTCATTTTTTTCTCTTTTTGATAATAGGTGGGTGTTTGTTCTATACTGCTAAAGCTAAGTAGACTAAAGTAGTCATTGGTGCTGAATCTGCTTTTAAAATTTTTCATGAATTTCATTCCTCTACTCTTGGTGGCCATTCCGGTACCAATAAAACCCTGAAATGCATTTCCTCCCGTTATTTTTGGCCAAATACGTCAGTTCAAATTGATGAATGGGTGAGTTTCAATTCATCCTGCTTTTACAAATACTTATTAAATATGTTTTTTCCTTAGCGACTGTGTTGAAATACCAAAAATTGTAACCTGTATATTTCTGTTTTATTTCACTCCCTCTCCACTATGGTATGTACAGTGTTCCAATGAAGTTCTTTATAGGGTATGTTTTGTTCTTGTACTCCCTTTGCACTGTAGATGTAAGACGGGAAATGTTTTGTGTTTCTGTACTCTGTGACATGGTTATAAATTGTACTTGACAGATTTGTATTTTTTGACTTGCAGATCAAACAGTGTGACGTTTGTCAAAAGGAACAATCAGCCCTCAAGATTTGCCCAGAATTAAAACCAATCAAAGTATGTTTTAAATTTTACTGTTACAAACTTTCTGGCCATTAGCTGATTTTGATCTTAGCATTGAGTTTTTTCAGCTTGTAAGTTTTGTACCTATGATTGTGTTTATTAACAGGTGGAAGAAGTTTGGGAACTTGTTGGAGTGGATTTGATGGGACCTTTACCTACCACTCCTACAGGATACAAATATGTTCTGACAGCCACAGATTATTTTTCGAAATGGGTTGAGGCATTCCCTTTAAAGTCAAAGACTGCAGTTGAGGTTGCTTCAAGACTGTTGCAAATGTACCTCCGCCATGGTACTCAGAAAAGGGTCCTATCCGATCAAGGTCGTGAGTTTGTGAATGAAGTGAGTGAGCCATTTTGCCGTAACTTATAATGCTCTGATATTCTTTAATTTACTTTGTCTATTGTGATCTTTGTGTACAGTTTTTTTCTTGTTCATTAACAGTTCATTAACAGTTCTAAAGTTTATTTCACCTACATGTCCCAATATATTGATGGTTGTTTTCAGGTTAATATGGAGTTATCTAGGCTCTTACAAATAGAACGTTCTGTAAGCGCAGCCTATCATCCGCAAACAAATGGGTTAGATGAGCGTGCAAATGCTAGCATTAAAAGTTAATGCAAGTTTGTCATTGTTAGAAACGGGACCCTGGCTGGCCAAGACTCGCGTCAAGGTCAGTTAGGGATCACCATTCCTAAGGTCAGGGCAAGGGAGTCACACACCAAGGTAACCCCCGCTCACCCTCTAGGTAACGTGGCGCGAGCAGTCTAGGCTAAACTTGGAGGCGGTATGAGTTAAGTATTTGCGCACGCACCCCAGCAACAACACCCAAGGCCCACCACAAAGGAAAACTCCACACTAGGTTATATATAAAAAATAGCCTTTGTATTATAATAAACAACACATTAGATAACACACACAAACTTTACAATGTGCCAGGGGCACGGGCAGAATTTACA
Source organism: Lissotriton vulgaris (assembly GCF_964263255.1). Taxonomy (NCBI): domain Eukaryota; kingdom Metazoa; phylum Chordata; class Amphibia; order Caudata; family Salamandridae; genus Lissotriton; species Lissotriton vulgaris. The sequence continues at coordinate 392,984,204 of NC_141694.1, read as the reverse complement.
AGGGGAATTATGTATAGGACAGGGCCACATGGACCTCTGTCAGGGGTAGGCACTTGTTGGAAAATAATACTGGTAGGTACACACTTAGGACATAAACATAGAATGATTAGCACCAAAATTGGAAATGCAACACATATCCAGTAATCACTGGAACAGAGTACAGACCTCCTACGCAACCCTAAAACACGGTAGGCAATCACGCAGGTAACTAGGACCTTCTCATCAAGACCTAAAGAAGGAATACCAACACATAAGCAATTCACTTTTAGCAAAGGGAAGGAAACCTAGACATAAAATGGGACATCAACAATCCTCTATGCAGGTCACTTTTAGCAAAGTGGATAAACATAAAATGGGACATCAACAATTGCACATGAGGTAATAAACACAGAGGTGCAGATTAGAACATACTGCGCAAGAATCACATACACAGATATCACAATGCGCGGGGTGCACATAGCACAACACTCAAAAATGTCCCTCAGGCCAACTGGCCTCGAAAGGGGCGGAATGCCCTGAGTCTCAATGTCAGGGGGTCTGCGCAGGCAGCACAAACCACAAAGCCTAAACGTGGCAACTGTCCACTAAGTGCTGGACAGTTGTTGAACAGGACTGGGCAAACGTTGGAGCCAGGAGGACTCAAGAACAAGGTGGGGAGACACAGTGTGGGAGTCTCGGGCTACAATCAACTAGCTGCCTGTGTCCCCCTAGAGCCTCTCAGGGCTCGCTGAACAAATGTGCAATTAGAGCTTCAGCGCTCTTAAAATAATGAAAGTGCCCCCAGAGCCTCTCTCAGGGCTCTCAATCACGATGTGGGCCATGAGCCTCGCTGGGCTCGTGGAACAGAATGGCCCCTCAGAGCCTTGTGGCTCTCACAGCACAAATGGGGGCGTTGGAGTCCCTCACGGGGGACTCTGTATTCAAGAAAAATGCCCCCTGAAGCCCTCGGGCTTCATATAGCAGTGCGCGCAAGATCGCGCTATGGGGGAGGGGCGGACACCGACAATGTGTCCCGATGCCCCTCTCCTCTGGCAGACACTCACCGGGTCTCTGGCTGGCAGGACGGCTCCTCGGCGGCTCGGCTGGGGCCGCGGGCGGGCTCCCCTCCACTCGGGAGCCTCGGCGAGACACGGTAGGCTGCTTCCTTTGCCTCCCGCCTGGCCTCGTCTTGCTGCACCCCGACTTCCGCCGGGGCCGCCAATGGCAGCGCGGCCCTGGGGGTCAGGAGGCGGGACTTCCGGGTCGCTGCAGGCAGCGCGGCGGCCCGGCAGGGGCAACACACACTCCTGGGCTGCGGCGGTGATCTCCTGGGCAATGCCGGGTGGGCACCGGCTTGAAATAATAAAATAACAGCGGGGCAATGCCGGGTGGGCACAGGCTCTCAAATTAAAAATAAAGCGAGGTGGGCACTCGCTTCCCAAAAATCGGCAAATCGGCTCTGATGCCGGGTGGGCACTGGCAAGGTCAATCAAGCGCTAGAAATATAAGCAAAGCGCTATTGAGCGCTGGGGCACAAGGAACGCGCTCCTAGCGCTATAAATCCAATAAAAGCGCTAGGCAAGTAAGCATGGGCGGAAAATCCGTTCCGCTCGCGGATTTTGCGGATTTTCGGGAAATCCGCAATCCGCGAGATTCGCGAATCTCCCGCAAAATCCGCAAATCCGCGAGCAGCGGATTTTGCTCGCACTGCTCGCACTGTTCGCATGAGTTCGCGGCTTCCCAGTACAACTTCGCGCCCCGCGAATAAGTGCTAAATTGCAGAAATACGATCTTAGCAAAACTGAAACTACTTGCCAGGTTCAAAAGTTCAGGCTCATCATTAGTAGCCATTTCCTGTAGTGCTTCCTGAGGGGCCCCTCCAGAGTTCAGTTGCCAGTTGCAACTATTATGTGACCCTGCTCTGAACCTCAGAATAGTTACACATATGCCACAAAGGTCCTGAATTACAGCTAAGGGAGACAAGCAGGAGCCAGGCTGGAAGTTAAAATCCATTAATCCGCCCCTAATTCATTATTGTCAGTTGGGGCAGGGCAGGTGTTGTAACTAATTTTGCAACAATGAAAGCACTTAGCAAGTGCAAAAGATCACTAATCAGGGCGCACTAAGGAAGCAGGTGCCAGCTAAAAAAATATTCTGTGACACATTAATCAGCCCCAAATTAATTCAGGTCACTTGAGGCAGGGAAGGTGTGCTTTGCCGAAAATAATGTACACTGGACAACCAGAGGGTGTGGTGATGAAACAGAGGGTGGCATGGGTGGGCCAGAGGGTGGCATGAGTAGTCAGAGAGTGGCAGTGGTGACAGAGAGTGGCAGTGATGAAGAAGAGTGTCCCAAACAGGCTGGACACGTAGAAACAACAAGTTCGCGAAACTTGCGACCCGACAGGTAAGTTCGCAAATTGAGAAATTGTAAAAACCCTCGCGAACTGGCAGAAACACGGGCGAACACAAAAAAAAAATCCGCAAATTCGCGGGAATTCGCGGATTTTGCGGATTGCGAATTCGCAAATCCGCAAAATTCGCGAACGCGAGATACGCAAAATTCGCCCATGCTAATAGGCAAGTAATCCTCAGTGCTCCCCAGCACTGGAGGACAGGACAAGGCTCCAGCAGGGTCTGGAGGCAGGCAGAGGGGCAAGGCAGGGCCAGAGCCAGCACACTGGGTCTCCAGGCAGGGAGACAGCCAAGTGGCGGTCCTCTTGGCCCCAGTAGCAGCAACAGCCCCCTCTGGCAAGGATCCTGGAAGAAAACCAAAGAACCAATTGTATGGGGACACAGCCCCTTCTTATACAGTAAAATCCCTTTGTCTCAGGGTGCAGGGTGGGGGGAAAACCAGTCGCAGCTGGTTTTGAAGTACTCTGTTTACCTCAACCACCCTCTCTATTCACTGGCAGGGCTAGGGCCATCAGTCGCACTACAGGGGGTGGAGCCAGCATTGTCTGGGGAAGGTCCAGGCCTATCAGGGACCAGGTGCACTCCTCCCAAGCCATCAAGCATGCTAATCTCACACTCACCACCGGGCAGACCCATCAAGCCTTCCTGGAGCCAGGCTCACCAGCCAGCTCCAGCCAATCACACTGCAGACATATTTTACAGTAATATGCCAAGTCCTAGAAATGGTATTTCTACACATGACACACACATACCACATACACCATTGCGAAGCATTCATTCTCATAAACTCGCACATACCAAATTCGAGCATGCACTCCCCACACATCAGGAACTACTAGGGACACAGACATTCCCCATGCATCCCTATGGGAGAGCAGGCCAGCCTAACTACATGCACGCACTTTACTCTGGGACACAGAGAAAAAGTGCGCACAGACCAGAAAATCATCCACACATATCACAGATCTAAAGCAAAAAGATTAGGGGTGAACCTGCCTTAAGGGCCAAGTCCAACAGTTATTGACTTTCTAAGTACTTGTGAGTTAGCTGTCATGATGATGTTTTTGCTGCAGTGCAATCGTAACTGGAAAGTAATGTGTCTACTGAGCTGACAGTATTATTTATGCTTCAGGTTAATTGTTTTAATATTACAGCACGTTGTCTAAGTACGTCAATGAGCATCAGACTAATTGGGATCTTTATTTGGACCAAGCATAGTTTGCTTTACGATCGAAGCCGCATACCACCACAAAATTTTCCCCGTTTCAACTTATGTATGGCCGAGAAGCAAGATTTCCTAGTGATGTCATAAATTAACTGGTATGATATTTCGATTATTCCAATGTATATTTTAATATGGCAGTTGATGTACTTTGACATACATGTTTGGCGTGCTTTTTTTCATTTGAAACAAAGTATGTTTATCATATATTTGAAAAATAGCTGTATATTAAATTTCTCAATTTAAAATCAGTGAAAAACATTTATTGATTTTTATGTTTCCTTGTTTAGCTTGCGTTTGTACTACCAACAGAAAGCGAGTAAGCATGACTTCTTGCAGAAAAGAAAATTAGAGCAGGAGAGTTGCAGAAGCAGACAAAGCAGAATATAGAGCTTGCTCAGGAAAAGCAGAAAGAAAAGTTTAAAAAAAGAGTTTGCAAGAAATGTAAACCGTACTTGTTCAGCGAAGGAGAGTTAGTCCTTGTGAAAAATTGTAGGCTATCAACAAGGAAAGGCGGAATTTTGGAGCATAATTTCACAGGACCCTACCGTATAGATGAGATTGAAGGGAAGCGTGTAAAGTTACTCAATAGTAGCAATGTGGCCTTACGTACAACTTATAATCTGGACATGTTGAGGCCTTATAAGTTGAGTGCGACAGGTAATTTTCCTAGTGCTACCTTTTTTAAAGTAATGGCCTAACATTTTTATGTTTTTTCTTATGGTGATCACTGTGCCTGTGTAAATGTCTCTTTAATATGTGCTAATTTATTTGTTATTAACATTTTGTTGTGTGAAGAACAGTTCTTTACGGTCGTGAGTTATGAATATGTACTCTTGTTTCAGTATTGTTTGCGGTTGCATGTTTGAGTAGTCTGTTTTAATTATTAACAACCACTTTAAAAAAACATTTTGCAGGAAACATGACCAGTGACCAATGGCCATCCGTGCTCCCATCATCTGCCGCACCGCCTGCATCATCTGCCGCACCGCCTGCATCATCTGCTGCACCGCCTGCATCATCTGCCACAAAGTCTGCATCATCTGCCGCACTGCCAACATCATCTGCTGCCAAGCCTGCATCATCTGCCGCCACCGCTGCATCATTTGCTGCTGCTATGCCTGCATCATTTGCTGCTATGCCTGCATCATCTGCCGCCACACCTGCATCATCTGCCGCCACGCCTGCATCATCTGCCGCCACGCCTGCATCATCTGCCACCACGCCTGCATAATCTGCCGCAAAGCCTGCATCATCTGCCGCAACGCCTGCTTCATCTGCCACAAAGCCTGCATTCCCCTTATGTCCTTCTACCAAATCGTTAAAAAAAGTTCTTGAAGTATGGCGGAAACCAGATATTGGACGGTTAGAAGCAATAGTGGCGAGTTTCAAATTGTATGATTCTTCTTTTTGTTCCTTAAAAGAGGACCAATGGATAGTTGATGAGGTTGGTTTACATAAAATGTATTCTTACTATAGAATCTAATTATGTATGATGTACATGGTGAGTCCCGTGGTAGAGTTCGTGTGTTTTCTTCATTTTTTCAAAGGTCATTGATGCGTATCTCTACAGATTATGCATGTTAAGAACTAATGTACGTATATTGTCATTAATAAGTAATACACCAACCAAATATAGTAAATGTGTATGAAATGTTTCTAAACTATTTTATTTTATCTTGACTTCAGTGCTTATTGATTTCTGCAACAGTCTCTTCGTCCATTTTCCTTGGATCATATCGGTCCTCTCATTTCGGGGTAAATATTGAAATCTGTATCATGATTACAATATTTTTTTGGGTTGTTAATGATGATTCGATTGTTCCAATTAATTTTCTTGTCATTTATTATTATTGCAACATTTTTCCGAGTATTAAAAAGGTATAGGCTTTATGTCATTTATTTTTGTAATTGTCTTGAAAGTGATTATTGTTCTCTTTCAGTTTTCTTTTAATTGTCAATCACTTGTTAGCATTTTTCTTCAGAAATTGAGTATGGATGTTGTATTTGACTTGCATTTTTTCATAAGCATATTTTTGTACTGTATAGTTACCTTTTGAGATGATGGATATAGTCCTGTGTCCGACCAATACTGGTCGTTCATTGGCTACTCTTGGTAATTGTAATCTTTTTTCACCTTTGTCAGATCTTCTTCCTAAGTTTGACTTTGTATTACTAGTAACTGCTGAACTGTTTTGCTGAACACTATATTAATTTCCTTTTCTTTATTTAGTAATCAAGTTTGTAGCATACGAATGCATTTAAAAATTTCCATATTTTAATATTTCATTTCCTATTGTGCTTTCTGTTTCAGATTTTAAAACCTTTTGCCAAACAAATAATAGTGTATGATTCGCTGGATGGCAATCTTGGGACCTACCATAACTTTTTACAGAATTGGCGGTACCACTTAACTTTAACTACTTACTATTAAATATGTCATGTCAATAGTGCGCAGATATTTTTTGGCCAACATTTTTTATTTTTGTAAGTTGAAAGATGTAGTATATTGTAATCGTATTTGTGTTTCATTTTTCAAACCAATATTTAACCTGACCGTTCGTATGTTTCTAAAGGGCTTTCCTACAGGCAATCGAGTGTCCACACAGTGAGCTCTGGCAGTTAGTGGTAGAATGTAACGCCAAGCAACAGGATAGCTACAATTGTGGTGTTTTTTGCATGCTGGTAATTTTTCCATACTTTTATTACAATTTTGAATTTGTCGTAGATAGGTTTATGTTAAATATTGATTACGCCTTTGTAGTAGTTGCACACATTTAAGACTGCTTTATATTTAAATTACTGTTCTGAACGACAAGTGATCCTGGTGGTACTGCCCGTCTGACGTGATTTTCATTTGACTGTGATTTTGTCTGACAAAGAAGATGTTACTGATGTGGTAGGTGTGAGACCTTGGACAAAAGACTTTCAAAGTAAATGTCGCTAAAATTTATGAGTTTTTTTTATTTCCATTAGGTTATTAGTGTAACATGTACGTTTTTAAACTCTGTCCAGTTTGCAGAATCGTACATAACTCGAAGACCAGTTCCGGTAAAGGAAATCAATACCACGTTTCTGAGGGAATATAGATTGTTTATTGCAGTGAAGCTGATGGAGTTTTCAGATTAGAATTTTACATTGTACGAATCATGTTTTTAAAATTTGTAATGCCCTAGGTTACTTTAAAAGTTTATGTGTGTGGTAGCTATTTTTCTTTTCTTCAATGATAAAACGAGCACTGCCAAGTATTTCATTGAATCCAAGATAGTAATTGATGGTAAGTAAATTGTAGTTTTTTAAATGCTTGTTTTTTTCTTTATTTTTTGAAAGACTTTCGAACAGCAGTGACTGGCCTATGAACTTCATTTTATTGTTTTAAACCGGTCCATAATCTCCTTTATTGATGCACTACTGTTCTCCTGTGTCCCATTTAGGATCAGTTCAAAACGTCTGCGGGGTCTGCAACAAAGACAATTCACAGCTTGGTATGAATTCCTCTAAGGCACAATGCCAAGTATGCTGTAGATGGATGTACACACTGTTGGCAGTGAAACGTTGGAACGTAATATCGTTGTCACTGTGGCCTATGAAAACAGGTTGAACTACAGGCGATGCTATTGTTGTACTACACACTGTAGGATGTACTTGTCAAGAAAATAAAAAGAAATTACAGTTAGAGGTGGACATTTTTTCTGTGAGTCAATTTTTTGGCTTATTCCCAATCCAGTATCTGCCTGAACTCGCTCTTGTTCTTCTGGTGCACCAGGAAGACCTGCGAGTAAATGCCTTTTCCCCTTTTCAGCGAAGGCGATGGTGTAATAACTTTGAGACCAATTGTTTTTATGTCAATTTTACTTTCCCTTGGTCTCTTTTTTGATTGCCAAGGTGATCGTCCCCATGTCGTTGACGCTAGTCGTCATTTATTTTAAGGATGTCTTTTGTTTGATGTCTTAACGCGGCTCTTGTTCTTGTCCGCATCTTCCATCTTCCGCTGTACTCTTGGCAGCCTTCTTCACTGCTTTCTTTTTCCTCTACTTTTTTCTTGTTCAACTTGAAGTATACAGATACACTATGGCGCCTTCTTCACTGCTTTCTTTGTCGTCGAGTTGTTCCTTGTTCACCTTGAATTATACAAATACACTATGGGGCCTTTACTGCCCAGGCTCTTCAGTGAGGCCTTAACGTGACTCTTCTTGGCCGCATCTTCGTCTTCCATATCTTTACCCTTTTAATCAATGTTACTTTTTTTAAGTAATGGGCTTAGATTTTCATTTTGATTTGTGTCTTTTTCAATGTTTGTACTTTTAATTGTAGGTGCAGAGGGCTGAAACACAAACGTTGGCCAGCCAACGCGCCACGCTCGTTTGAGGGAGGTCTTAACGCGACTCTTCTTGTTGTCCGCATGTTCGGCGCTGGCGATCAGTGGCTTCTCTTTGGCTGCCATGGAGACTTCATGTTTAAGCTATTATTGATTTTGAAGCCTCCGGTCCGCCGCGAACAAATGTAACCATTTGTATGTTTCTAAAGGGCTTTCCAACAGGCAATTAAGTTGGCAGATGCCTGACCGGCACATAGTTGTAAGACCTGGAAGTAGTACCAGTAAGAAGAATGACAGTTATTTAACCCATTCATCAACATGTCGTAATAAATTGAAAGATGTTTTTATGAGGCTTTCCTCAAAATTGGACATATATTGGAGCCTTTGCCATTGCTACTGCGCACCGCTTCACCTTGTATCAGCTGCGTGTAACACACATTTCAATGGAAGCATTTGCTGTGAATTTCCCTTCCTCTCAGACAATGAAGTATGGATGATATATATGTATATATCGCTGTCGACAGGATGTCACTCTCATTGCCCAAAATGGAGTAGTTTCTGTCCTGTAACTCCAGTTCTGTAGTAGGGGTATCTCTGCTATAGTCATAATCTAGTGAATAGTCCCGGCCATGTGCGTGGACCACGGAGCAATCAAAAATAATCTCTTAAATTGTCAACTAATGCAGAACTGCAAAGACACTTAAGAGAGAATTTAAAGACAGATAATGCAGCCTATATCCACAGGCTACACTGTCCAGTACTTCAACTAAAATTCCACCAAAAATCCACAAACAGCAACGCCTGACCAGTTTTCTCCACAGAGAAACTTGCCTCTACCAGTAAAAGCCTCTGGAATGATAGAGAGAAAGGTATGGACAGACAAGCCCGATAGGCTGCCATTATGTGGCATAAACAGGATACTGTGCCTTTAAGAGAACTTTTCAGACCTCTCCCAGTTTCCCAGAATGCATTGCAGGTCCCTTTTACTTTCAGTTCTTTTTGAAGGTGTAACACGCCAGACCTGTAGCATTCCTTACATGAGTATCTTTCACCACCGGGGAGGAGGGTGGGCGCTTATGACTATAACAGAGATACCCTTACTACAGAACTGGAGTTACAGGACAGAAACTACTCCTTCAGTAGTAGGGGATCTCTGCGTATAGTCATAATCTAGTGAATAGAATGGCAAGCCCATCCCCACACCAAAGCGGCGGTGGAGAATAAGAATAACACCACTACTGTGCGAACAGATTTCGAAGCGAAGCCTGCCCAACCTGAGCGTCTGCCCTGGCATCAGTGTCCAGACAGTAATGCTTAGCAAAGGTATGGACAGACTTCCAAGTGGCCGCCTTGCAGATTTCTGCAATGGGAACATTACGTAGCAAAGCAGTCGTGGTCACTTTGCCCCTGGTGGAATGAGCCTTAGGTTTACCCCCTAAGGTCTTATTAGCTTTTTGGTAACACAATTGTATGCAGGACACAATCCACCTAGAAATGGACTGTTTGGAGGTATCAAGACCGGTCCTGACTGATCCATAATTGATAAACAATTGGTCTGACCTACGAATATCCTTGGTTTTATCCAGATAAAATTTCAACACCCTCCTCACATCCAGGGAATGTAACTACCTTTCCGCTGGAGAAGAAAGATTCTGAAAAAACTTAGGCAAAGTTATAGTCTGGTTGACATGAAAATCAGAAATAACCTTGGGAAGAAATTTAGGGTGAGTACGCATAACAACCTTAGCAGCATGAAATACAGTATAAGGTTCTTGGCAACACAACGCCTGAATTTCACTCACCCTGCGGGCCGATGTGATGGCCCAGAGCAACGCCGCCTTCGAGGACAGGTGCTGCAACAAAGCCTTATGAATAGGTTCAAAAGGCTCCCTCATCAATCTGGACAGCACCACGTTTAATTTCCATGAAGGTGAAGGAAGCCGGACAGGACGGAACACTTTCTTCAAGGGTTCCAAAAAATCTGCAGAAGGAAGTCTGTAAAGGGCATTTGCTGTAGGCAGTCAGCGCAGCAAGATGAACCTTAATAGAATGAACATTAAGGCCAGACTGCGCCAAATGTAGAAGATAAGGATGACATCTTCCTTACACGTCGTCGGGTCATAGTTCTTGGACTTGCACCAGATGCAGAATCTCTTCCACTTATAAGCATAGGAAGTCCTAGTGGAAGGTCGCTTAGCCTCCTTCAGTATGTCCATACAATCTTCAGGTAGATTCAAATGGCCATATTGCACTCAGGAGCCATGCCACCAACCTGAAAGACAAGAGGTTCGGGTGCACCATCTGCAGCCGCATGTGAGCAAGGAGAGACCAGTGAAGCAGGTCCGTGAACATTCTGCACACCTGGCAGATGGGTAGCTGTGATCGTCAGTCCTCTGACCAGAAGCCAGTGCCAGATCGCCTGCGCCTCCTGCAACAGGGTACGCCATCTCGAGCCACCCTGCTTGTTGAGGTAATACATCGTGGTCCTATTGTCCGTCTGTACAAGCAGAGAGGTGGTCTGGAAGGACGGATGAAAGGCCTTCAATGGCAAGTGAACATCTCAGAGTTCCAGGAAGTTGATGTGGTACGTGGACTCCGTCGGGGACCACGTCTCTTGAATCTATAAGTCTCCGGAGTGCACTCCCCAGCCGTGGTGAGACGCATCCGTCACGATCGTCTGCGTGGGAATGTCCTTGTGGAAGGGAACCCCTCTGAGGAGATTCTCCGCTGAACACCACCACTTCAGACACTGAAGAGCATGCAGAGACTGTCGTATCTTGTCGTCCCAAGAAACTTACCTCTGATCCCACTGATCCTCCAAGCATTCTTGCAACGGTCTCATGTGCAGTCGTGCGTGTGGCGTTAGGAAGATACAAGAGGCCATCGACCCCAGTAGAGAAGACACCGTCCTCACTGTTGTAGATGGATTAGTCATCAGAGCCTGAGTCTTCCGAAAGAATGATAATCTTCGCTCCTCCGAAGGAGACACGCTTGCTGACAGCGTATTGATGGAGGCTCTCAAGTGCTGAATGCACTGGACCGGAGTTGGGACAGACTTGGACATGTTGATGTGCAACCCCAGCTTGTTCAATAGAACGCACGTCTTTTGGAAGTGTGCTTGGGCTTCCAAGAAGGAGGAGGCCTTTGATCAACCAATCGTCCAGGTACGGCTAGACAAACACCTTGTTCTTCCGCAGGTGTGCAGCTACTACTGCCATGCACTTCGAGAATGTCCTGGGCGCAGACTTCAGCCCGAATGGCAATACTGTGTATTGATAATGATTGGCGCCGACTTGGAATCGCAGGAAGTTCCTGTGTTTCTGTGCAATGGGCACATGGAAGTACGCATCCTGTAGGTCTATAGCACACAGCCAGTCTGCCTGCTGCAGCTGAGGGTAAATCTGCTGCAACAACAGCATGCAAAATTTCTCTCTGCGAATCCACTTGTTTGCTTGCCGCGAGTCCAGAATGGGCCTGAACTCATTCTTGTCCTTCTTGTGAACCAGTACAGACCTCTCTCCCTTTGAGGTACAGGTACGTCTTCTATCGCCCTTTTCCTCAACAGGATGTCGGCCTCTGTTCAACTCCCTCGATGACGAACTTTCGACGTCGCTTCTCCCCAGAACCCTGGGGAGATGGGGAACAGACAGCAGTTATCCCCTTTGAAAAAAATCACCAATAAACCCTTGAAAGGGAGAGCTCAATGCTCCAGGGTCCTGCTTGCAGGAGCCAGTAAAAAAACTGAAAGTAAAAGGGACTTGCAGTGCATTCTGGGATACTGGGAGAGGTCTGGAAAGTTCTCTTAAAGGCACAGTATCCTGTTTAAGCCACATAATTGCAGCCTATGGGGCTTGTCTGTCCATACCTTCCTCTCTATCATTCCAGAGGCTTTTACTGGTTAGAGGTAAGTTTCTCTGTGGAGAAAACTGGTCAGGCTTTGCTGTTTGTGGATTTTTGGTTGGAATTTCTAATTGAAGTACTTGCCAGTGTAGCCTGAGGATATAAGCTGCATTATCTGTCTTTAAATTCTCTCTTAAGTGTCTTTGCAGTTCTGCATTTGTTGACAACTTAAGAGATTATTTTTGATTGCTCCGGGGTCCACGCACATGGGCGGGACAATTCACTAGATTATGACTATACACAGAGATCCCCTACTACAGAAAGTTAGTGAAACTGTTCATCCTTTTTTTTCTATTTTGTTAATAGATGGATTGTTGTTAACATGCCTATGATTTTAAGGCTGGAAGGTGCAACAAGGATGTCCTTCTTGCTGTTACCCCATGCGCATAGCCGTGCACTTCAAGGGTAGTTCCGTCAACTGCGGCGTTTATGATTTCAGCGAGTGGGTAAGTTGTGCACTTGCTTTCTTCTTTTGTCGATGTGGAAGCCTTTTCTCAGGCTCCCACTGCTGAATCCAACCTCCATTCTGTGCAGTACACAGGAAAGCCAAACTAACTACTTCCCTGACCGGCCAGTGGTTAGTTTTGGCGTTTGCTGCCTTGCTTGCTTTCAACCTTATTCAGCATCCACAGAATGCAAAACATGAAATTCAAAGTACAGGCCCTTTCCGGGCTCTGTTTGAGAATTACTCTTCACATAGTCATGAGAGGTCTTGTGAAGGGTCCGCTATTGTTATTTTTCCACCCCTCAGTCAGGAGTGGGTAAGTTGTGCACTTGCTTTCTTCTTCTAGGTCTTTGAAAGAGTGAAAGTTCAATTCTGCAATCCACTTGAACAAAAGCCTTACAAATCCAATGATACGACAGGCTTTGAATTCTTTGTGGGGCTGTCCAGGTGAGCTCTGTTAACCTGTAGCATGCAGGGAGTCCACTGAGTCCTTTTTCAGCAAGGTAATCCACAGGGCTGCAGTTCTACTTGGTGTAGTCTTCAGAGGTCAGGCCTTAGAAATCTTTGCTCAGCAAACTTCGCAGCAGGGCACTTCTTGCTTAAATAAGTTTCAAGCAGCAGATCTGGAGGCCTCTGCCCCTCTCAGATAATTATTTAAAAGTCTCTGGGTCAAGCACCAGGTCACTGCTGACCAATGAGAGCAGGGCAACTCCTCATAGTTATGACCACATCCTGTAGAGTGTGGCATTAGTTTGTCCCAGAGTGCATCATTCATCCAAATCCATATTGTTTTTTGACTGTCCTCTGTATTTCATGGCAGTTCACAATGCAGTTCGCAGTAATTTGTGTCTCTGACTTCTTTGCGGCCGCCAGTGAAACTCCATTCATCTCGGCCGAGGCAGTCACCACTTTCAAGATCAGATCTGACCGGCCGCCCTTAGCCTGCTTTATAAGTTGTGTGTGAAAGGTTATTCACCGAGCTGTGCTGATCCTCCCTCTTTGTTCAGAGATTGTTGTGGTGTTGTTAAATGCTGTGCGCTTGCACTCCAGTCAGCTGCACCTGGCTATCAAATTCCGTTGGATGTTGCACGCGTGTTATCTTCTTTTCAAAACTGCATAAAATCTTTGACTTTTGACAATAACCTTATTCAGCATCCACAGAATGCAACACATCAATTTCAAAGTACAGTGACTATAATTCTTTAAATTCAAAGTACGGGCCCTTTCTGAGCTGTGTTTGTCTATTATTTTAATTCAAACTACAGACCCTTTCTGGGCTGTGTTTGTTTACTATTCTTTTAATTCAAACTACAGGCCCTTTCTGGGCTGTGTTTGTGTATTATTACTGTAAGTTAAAGTACTGCCCATTTATTGAGCCTGTGTTGTAATTACAAAGTACAGGCCCCTTCTGGGCCTGTACTTTTATTGTTGAAATTATAAATTACAGGCCCCTTCTGGGCCTGTACTTTTATTGTTGAAATTACAAAGTACAGGCCCAGAAGGGGCCTGTACTTTTATTGTCGAAATTACAAAGTACAGGCCCAGAAGGGGCCTGTACTTTTATTGTCAAAATGACAAAGTACACTTTTATTGTCAAAATTTCAAAGTACAGGCCCATTCTGGGCCTGTACTTTTATTGTTGAAATTTCAAATTTCACTTTTATTGTCGAAATTGCAAAGTACAGGCCCCTTCTGGGCCTGTACTTTTATTGTCGAAATTCCAAAGTACAGTTTTATTGTCGAAATTGCAAAGTACAGGCCCCTTCTGGGCCTGTACTTTTATTGTCGAAATTCCAAAGTACACTTTTATTGTCAAAATTTCAAAGTACAGGCCCCTTCTAGGCCAGTACTTTTATTGTTGAAATTACAAAGTACAGCTGAAGCGGTCACCAACTTCAAGATCAGTTTGGACAAGATGAGTCCAGTCGGCTTCTGGACTCGAAGGGATCAAGAGTTACTGTTCGTTCCCGTCTTGGCATAGTAACTAAGATGGGTCTATTATTTAAAGTGAAAGTACAGGCCCCTTCTGGGCCTGTACTTTTATTGTTGTAATTGTTGTAATATTGTCAAAATTCCAAAGTACACGTTTATTGTCGAAATTCCACAGTACAGGCCCTTTCTCAGCTGTCTTTTCATTGAAATTCAAAGTACAGGTGCTTTCTGCAATCTGCGGCTTGTTCTTGAGCCCTGTAGCCGTTCATTGGGATGTGTAGGTAGGCATCTCTTAGGCCCCCTCTCCTGTTCTGTCCACGTCCATTTCCTCTCCAACGAAAGGACTGGCCTCTTTGTTGGTACTGCCAGGGCTGTTTTTGCAGCCCTTGCTGTGTCTGCAACTCTGCTAAGTGGGATTTTTGTGCACTTGCCTTCCTCTTATTCTTTAGATGTGGAAGCCATTTCTCAGGCTCCCACTGCGGAATCCAAACCCCCATTCTGTGTCGTGCACAGGGATGCCAAACTAACTACTCCCCTGACACGGCAGTGGTTAGTTTAGGCGTTTGCTGCCTTGCTTGCTTTAAACCTTATTAAAATTCACAAATATTCTGCCTATCGTGTTTCTCTATTCTTTTAATTCAAATTACAGGTCCTTTCTGGGCTCTGGTTGTCTGTTATTGTTGAACTTCAAAGTACAGGCCCTTTCTGGGCTGTGTTTGCCAATTATTACTCTAATTCAAAGTACAGGCAATTTATTGAGCCTTTATGGTAAGTACTACCCTGTGAATGCAGTGGGTAATTTGCACACCTGCTGCCTTTTGGGCTGTGTTTGCCAATTAAAAGATACGATTTTGTAGCGGGGGATCCGATTTTGTAGCAGGGATCAGATTTTTTAGCCAGGATCAGATGTTGTAGCAGGGACCTGTACTTTTATTGTTGAATTTCCAAAGTACAGGCCCCTTCTGGGCCTGTACTTTAATTGTTGAAATTTCAAAGTACAGGCCCCTTCTGGGCCTGTACTTTTATTGTCGAAATTGCTTCCTTAGATGTGATACCCGTTTCTCAGGCTCCCACTGCGGAATCAGACTCCCATTCCGTGTAATGGGCAGGAAAGCCAAACACATTTCGCAGTATTTTGTGAGCCCATTCATCTATTATTCTTTACATTGAAAGTAACGCCCCTTCTGGGCCTGTTCTTTTATTGTCGAATTTCCAAAGTACAGGCCCCTTCCGGGCCTGTACTTTAATTGTTGAAATTTCAAAGTACAGGCCCCTTCTGGGCCTGTACTTTTATTGTCGACATTGCAAAGTACAGGCCCTTTCTGGGCCTGTACTTCTATTTTTGAAATTCTAAAGTACAGGCCCCTTCTGGGCCTGTACTTTTATTGTCGAAATTGCTTCATTAGATGTCGTACCCGTTTCTCAGGCTCCTAATGGGCAGGAAAGCCAAACACCTCTGTTATTCAATGCTTGCTGAGGGAAGCAGTTATCTGGGCCTGTACTTTTATTGTCGAAATTCCACAGTACAGGCCCTTTCTCAGCTGTCTTTTCACTGTAATTCAAAGTACAGGCACTTTCTGCGATCTGCGGCTTGTTCTTGAGCCCAGCAGGAGCATTTTCTTAGCCGGAGCTTTCTTGGTCTTTCCGGCTGACTTATTGGCCGGTGCTTTTTGACTGGCCACTGCATTTCAAGGCAGTTGACAAGGCATTTTGCAGTCCATTCATCTATTATTCTTTACATGGAAAGTACAGGCTGCTTCTGGGCCTGTACTTTTATTGTCGAATTTCCAAAGTACAGGCCCCTTCTTGGCCTGTACTTTTATTGTCGATATTCGAAAGTACACTTTTATTTTCAATTCCAAAGTACAGGCCCCTTCTGGGCCTGTACTTTTATTGTCGAAATTCCAAAGTACAGGCCCCTTCTGGGCCTGTATTTTTATTGTTGACATTACAAAGTACATGCCCATTCTGGGCCTGTACGTTTATTGTCGATATTCCAAAGTACACTTTTTTGTCATTTCCAAAGTACAGGCCCCTTCTGGGCCTGTACTTTTATTGTCGAAATTCCAAAGTACAGGCCCCTTCTGGGCCTGTACCTTTATTGTTGAAATTTCAAAGTACAGGCCCCTTCTGGGCCTGTACTTTTATTGTCGACATTCCAAAGTACAGGCCCCTTCTGGGCCTGTACTTTTATTGTCGATATTCCAAAGTACACTTTTATTATCAACTCCAAAGTACAGGCCCCTTGTTGGCCTGTACTTTTATTGTCGAAATACCAAAGTACAGGACCCTTCTGGGCCTGTACTTTTATTGTCGAATTTCCAAAGTACAGGCATCTTCCGGGCCTGTACTTTTATTGTTGAAATTTCAAAGTACAGGCCCCTTCTGGGCCTGTACTTTTATTGTCGACATTCCAAAGTACAGGCCCCTTCTGGGCCTGTACTTTTATTGTCGAAATTGCTTCCTTAGATTTGGTACCCGTGTCTCAGGCTCCCACTGCGGAATCAGACTCCCATTCCATGTAATAGGCAGGAAAGCCAAACACCTCTGTTATTCAATGCTTGCTGAGGGAAGCAGTTACTTTTATTGTCGAATTTCCAAAGTACAGGCCCCTTCTGGGCCTGTACTTTTATTGTCATTATTCGAAAGTACACTTTTATTGTCAATTCCAAAGTACAGGTCCCTTCTGGGCCTGTACTTTTATTGTTGAAATTCCAACGTACAGGCCCCTTCTGGGCCTGTACTGTTATTGTTGACATTCCAAAGTACAGGCCCCTTCTGGGCCTGTACGTTTATTGTCGATATTCCAAAGTACACTTTTATTGTCAATTCCAAAGTACAGGCCCCTTCTGGGCCTGTACTTTCATTGTCGAATTTCCAAAGTACAGGCCCCTTCTGGGCCAGTACTTTTATTGTTGAAATTTCAAAGTACAGGCCCCTTCTGGGCCTGTACTTTTATTGTCGACATTCCAAAGTACAGGCCCCTTCTGGGGTTGTACTTTTATTGTTGATATTCCAAAGTACACTTTTATTGTCAATTCCAAAGTACAGGCCCCTTGTGGGCCTGTACTTTTATTGTCGAAATTCCAAAGTACAGGCCCCTTGTGGGCCTGTACTTTTATTGTCGAATTTCCAAAGTACAGGCCCCTTCTAGGCCTGTACTTTTATTGTCGACATTCCAAAGTACAGGCTCTTTCTGGGCCTGTACTTTTATTGTCGAAATTCCAAAGTACAGGACCCTTATGGGCCTGTACTTTTATTGTTGAAATTCCAAAGTACAGGCCCCTTCTGGGCCTGTACTTTTATTGTCGAAATTGCTTCATTAGATGTGGTACCCGTGTCTCAGACTTCCACTGCGGAATCAGACTCCCATTCTGTGTAATGGGCAGGAAAGCCAAACACCTCTGTTATTCAATGCTTGCTGAGGGAAGCAGTTATCGTGGCCTGTACTTTTATTGTCGAAATTCCACAGTACAGGCCCTTTCTCAGCTGTCTTTTCACTGTAATTCAAAGACAGGCACTTTCTGCGATCTGCGGCTTGTTCTTGAGCCCAGCAGGAGCCTTTTCTTAGCCGGTGCTTTCTTGGTCTTCCCGGCTGACTTATTGGCCGGTGCTTTTTGACTGCCCACTGCATTTCAAGGCAGTTGACAAGGCATTTCGCAGTATTTTGTGAGTCCATTCATCTATTATCCTTTACATTGAAAGTACAGGCCCAGATACTAAGGGGAACTTAGGGGTACTTTATCCGTTCCTGGAAGCAGGATAAAAAAAAACATGTGAAATAATAAAAAAATAGAAATGCTGGCTCCAAGCTACAGCTAGCCCGAATATGAGATTTGAAACCTCTTCTCAGACGGCAAACTACTTGTTTTCCTGCTTCCCAAACGTATACAGCTTGATGTTCTTCTGCTGTTACATTGTGTTTAAATCAGGCAATGTGTCACTTTGTTCTTCTTTGTGGAGTTGTATAATGTCATCCAGAGACATGTCGATTGATGGGGAAATACTGGCACCCTCCCAGGAGCATATCATGAATGAAACTCACCAGACATAGCAGGTTGCACAGAAACAGAGTGAAAATTATTAAGTGGTACCAAAAGCATCCATAATTGCTAATTAGCAAGGAAGAAGTCAGATCTGCCACCTTAGGGGCTCTCAGACCACTTCTTCCCAGAGTGACAAGTTTATAGGTGTTATATACTGTATGAAGTGCCATTTCAGCTGAAGTAGAATAAGGCACCAAGCCAAATATGGCAGACATGGATGTGTAATGTCTACACAATTCAAAACCGCCAGAGATGGGCAGACCAGAAAGGCAGGCTCTGCACTGTGTAACATTTGCATATCATGTAGTCAAGACAAGCAAAGTGACCTGTAAGGGTGTACAGAATAGCTTGTTGAAGCTTTTGCAGTCAAGTTCAGATAGGAAGCCATTTTTAGCTCCAGGCCTCATGCTAATGTGATCTTATATAATCATGAACTCTTTGGAAGTACATGCAAAAGAATTTATATGGATGTTCGTATATATTTTGTAACAATCCCCTCTTTTGAATATACCTATCCAACATTAATGTAAAACCAAAAGATAAATATGTCTATATATGTAGGAAACATTACTTACATATCTTTGAATGGCATTACACAGTCTTTGCATAAAATGAATATATTGTCAAATTGATAAAATGTGTCACTTTGTTCTTCTTTGTGGAGTTGGAAAATGTCATCCAGCTTGGTAATGCATGGTACTTTATCCGTTCCTGGAAACAGGATAAAAAAAAGCATATGAAATAATAAAAAAAAAAAAATTTTGGCTCCAAGCTACAGCTAGCCTGATGTAGATGTTAATGTTGTATCCCTCGGACACTTTATGGACCCTCATGGGTCATGGAAATGGTCTGCTCTGTCCTCTTCTTGACTGCTGTGTTGATCAGGTCCTCTGGTGACAGATGGTCATCACTTTCTGGTACCGTCCTCTCAAGCGATGGGGCGGTGCCTTGCATCTTCTCCCCTCAATCCATTCATGGCGTTTGTTCACCGTCTGCG
This sequence comes from Lissotriton vulgaris, assembly GCF_964263255.1. NCBI lineage: Eukaryota > Metazoa > Chordata > Amphibia > Caudata > Salamandridae > Lissotriton > Lissotriton vulgaris. Next base: position 392,964,950 of record NC_141694.1, on the reverse strand, counting down.
GTCCAGTCCAGTCCATCGGAGAGGTAGGCGTCTTTGAGGTCCAACCGGACCATCCAGTCCCCTTCCTGCAGCAAATCTGTCAAAAGATGGATTCCCTCCATCTAGAAATGATTGTAAGTGATAAAGTTATTGAAATCCCTTAGGATCAGAACTAGTCTTTTTCCACCTCCCTTCTTCTGTACAATGAATATATTGCTGCAAAAGCCGTGAGGCCCCTGAGCGACTGGTGCTATCCCGTGTTTTTGCAGCAACACAGCGATCTCTTCTATAAAACTGAGATCCTGTAAGGAAAAATGGAGACCTGCAGGAATACCTGATTGAACAGGATGAGAATAAAACTCCAAGTGAATCATAAAGGACCCTACCGTGTAGCTAAAATGGAAGGGAAGCGTGTAAAGTTAATCAATGCTAGCAACATGCTATTACGTAGAACATTTCAATGTGGACATGTTCAGGCTGTATAATGTAAGCGAGCAAGGTAATTTATTGAGGGCAACCTTCCATGAAGTCTTGGCATAATATTTTGCATTTGTTTTGTCATGGTGTTCCCTCCGCTGCTTCTTTAATTCTCTCTTTGATCGGTGCAACTTCTCCCCTCAACCCATTCATGGCGTTTATTCACCGTCTGTGGTCCAGTCACCTTGAACTAAAAGAAATAGCTTTTATTTTTCTCGCAATGACCTGTTCGGATACCTGGTGATGTGAATGCACGTTTCTGTTGCAGTCGTCTTCTGTTTATTTTTTCATGCCAATTGTTAATTTTCACCATTGACCAGACTCCCTGTCTATTTAATGGGCTTAATCCAGTTCCAGCTGTTACGATAGTCTTCCACTTCCCAGAGAATTCTGATTTGAAACCTCTAACTCAGACAGTCTACTCCTTGCAATTGGTTGAAACTTGTTTTCCTGATTCCCAAACGTATACTGCTTGATGTTCTTCTGCTGTTCTATTGTGTTTAAATCAGGCAATGTGTCACTTTGTTCTTCTTTGTGGAGTTGTATAATGTCATCCAGAGACATGTAGATCTCCTTCATGGCTGCGGACTCACCATCAGTCTGCTCCATTAGCTCGCCGATACAAGCACACTGTAGAGTAACGCCATCATAACAACCATTACAAGCATCCCCCAGCACCACTTCGTCAGCTGCCGGTATGCTGTGGAGCGCATCCTGCCAGCTTGGTAATGCATGATACTTTATCCGTTCCTGGAAACAGGATAAATAAAAACATATGTAGTAATAAAAAAAAGAAATGTTGGCTCCAAGCTACAGCTAGCCCGAATACAGGATCGCGGTCGACGGGATGTCCGTCGAGGTGTGTCCCGTTCCCCTGCCCGGGACCCATTTTTGTGCTCCAGGGCGGGGAGCAGCTATTTTGTTGTCTGGAGTCTTGGCCGCCTTCTTGGCTTCAAGCTCTTTTTAAAGGCTTATTCTAAATCTGTGTACGCCAGAGTTGACGGGTCCATTAATGACTGAATGAGGCAAATCCATGGCAGATCGTGTGCATTCAAACAATCCCCTGACTGGGACCCAACAATGCCAACACTATGATGGGAGTTGGGCATCAGTGGGATACAGGAGGACATCATTCCCAGTAATGACTTGAATATTCTGATGGAAGTGAACTTTTTTGATGCCAGAGTTGCAGACAGATTCAAGATTTTTGTTATTCGTTCTTCTGATGGGTACGCTTGTACTACCTGTGTTTTCAAGATTGCCCTTAGGAATTGTAGAGAACGAGTCGGAAGAAAAAATGATTTTTCTCTGTTTATCCAAAGGCCTAAACTTTGGAAGAGATCTATGCACATCCGTAGAGATCTCTGTGTTGTTTGGAACGATGATCCTTTTATTAACCAGTCGTCCAAGTAGGGGAAAATTTGGAGACCTTGCTGCCTTGAATGTGCCGCTATTGGAGCCATGCATTTTGTGAATACTCTGGGGTCAGACTTCAGGCGGAAAGGCAAAACTTTGAACTGGTAATGGTGCCCCGCCACCATGAATCGCAGATACTTCTTGCGTTTTTGTATATCGGAATGTGGAAGTATGCATCCAACAGGTCTGGAGAGACCATGTAGCCTACCTTGCGGAGCTGCAGAAGAATTTCCTGTAAGGACAGCATACGGAAAGAAATTTTCTTTATGTATTTGTTCAGATCTCTGAGATCCAGTACCTGTCTCCATTTTGATGATTGTCTTTTCCTTATAAGGAAGAACACTACTATTAGTTTTGCGCAAGTATTTAGTCTTAGTTGGAGTTTACTATACTGCTCAAAGCCACATATCTGTGTAGTGAGGTTAAAAACCAAACAGGACACACAATGTGTTCTTTTTTTTTCACAGGTGTCCGTACTTGATGTGCCGACACTCAATTGGTCGCCGGCTTCTATATCAGTCATGGCCTGTTTATGAAGGATTTTATTTGAAAGTGTGCCATAGTGCACAGAGTTATGTATCTGTGTAATGGCCTTGGAAGCTGAACATCATTATATAATTTAATTTTTTATCAACCTTCACAATGATTGAGCTGTCCATAACAGCCTAAAATTAGTATTTGTTTTGCGGATGTTCATTTGTCCTCCTTCTTGGCTTCTAGGTCTTTTTTCTTCTGCTTCTTCTGCCGCCAAGAGTCACTGTTCTTTCTTGGCTTGGTACGGTCATAAGACGCTTCCACATCGGTGTGTGTCAATGGGATCATGGTCAACGGGATCTCCGTCGAGGTGTGTCCTGTTCTCCTGCCCGGGACCCATTTTTGGGTTCCAGGGCGGGGGGCAGATATTTTGCCAGATGTTCCAGTGGCCGCATTCTAGGCTTCCAGCTCTTGTTTGTTTACCTTGTTCTTCCTTCGAGGGCATCAACAGTTCTTGTTCTCTCACATCTTATCTTTTGTGTTAATTGATGGATGTTTGTTGTATACTACTATACATCAAATGACTATACTTGTCAACGGGATGACGGTCGATGGGCTTGCCTTCGAGCATGTGTACCATTCCCCTGCCTGGGTGCATTTCTGGGCGGGGGCAGCTATTTCTGCAAATGTCCAATTGGCCACTTTCTTGGCTTACAGCTGTTTTATTTTGTTAACCTTCTGCAGTCAAGAGTTACTGTTCTGTCCCGTCTTGTAATTGTTCTTCCAGCAATTTTTTGTTCACCTTCAATGATCTTCGAGGTCTGGGTGTTTGTTCGGATTATTTTGTGGTGTTATTTAATGATGCGCGCTCTCCCTCCATTCCGGCTTGCTGATTTTTGACGTTTGCGGCTCTGACCCTGGGCCATTTTTTATCCAATCCGCCTGTCTCCACCCCTTTTTCAAAGATTACAAAAATTACTCCATGTTTCCATGCAACCTTTTTAAAATAACTGTAATAAAAACCATAACGTGAGTTGCTGATCTTATTGGCCGCATCGTAGCAATTGCTGTTGACGCGAACTCACTCCCAGTGATCGAAATCATTGAACATTTAACCAATCCTCCTCACAATTACTGACCTGTCCATAACAGCCTTACATTAGTATTTTTTTTGATTCCACCTGTCCAGTTTTTGGATTAATATAGAGCATTTTTTGTTTAGGATCTGGGTTAAACAGTTCTTGTACAATCTTTTTTGGTGTTGATTTCGTTGACTGCCGAAGGGGTGGTAATAATTTGTCATTCGCTAGCTGTAGTAGTCAATTTTTAGGAGAAATGGATCAAACACCACAGACTCAAGTAATGCAGAGCAGATTGTAGTCACTCATGTTCTTCCACATGCAGTTGTGTTGATGTCAGCAGATATTATCCTCTTCTGCTTCCATGTATTCACATTGGACACAATAACACCAATTCACACCATTCTTCTTGACCCCAGCGTGAGTCTTTGCGTTCATTGGACTCTCCTTGTTGACCCTAGTCTGAGTCTGACCAGTCTCCCATCGCAGCACCTCGGTTGCATCTGTCTGGTCTCTGCTCTTCCCTCTGGCTCATCTAACACTTTCGGCATCAGTATTTTAGGGCTAGATGGGTGCTTTCAGAGAAAAGTTGACATACAGGACAAATGTATCAAATTCAACTCTATCAGGTTGGAAAACATGTTCAGTTTTTCAAAGTATTCAAAGCATCAATCTAACTCAACTTTACACCCCAACATAAATGTAATGAATTATTAATGTAGAATATGGTTTGAAAGCAGTAACTGAGACAAGTCACATACGACATCTGAATAGTTACTCAAAAAGCAGATGACCAATAATTGCCCAGGAATATAGAGGACAACACTTGCATATATTGCTTAACAGTAAAGTTCAAGGATTTATTTACACGCATTGATGATTAATTATGGCTACATATAAATGTAAGTGATGAAAATATACGTAACTTAAGTGTGCACATACATATTTTTTAAAAGTACGCTTCAATGTCGTAGTAATTTATCAGTGTCATATATAATGTCATCGGTCACTACTATGTCAGGCCTGCACTGTATAGTTAGGGAAGAGGTGTGGCGACACGGCTAGGGTGACTGAATCCGGAATCTGGGGATCACGGTTCGATCAGCTGCAGCAGATTAGCCCAGCACCATGTGACTGAGGGCAATAGCTTGCTTTATCTTCCCAACAGCCCCCAGTGCCCCTTACGGGTGATTTTGCGCTTTACAAATGTGGATTATTATTATTATAGTTACCAAGTTTCCCTGTTGCGTTTACTAACATATACATAGAAGTATATTATAGTCTTCATAATTCCATTGTCACCATCTTAATACATTGAGGCTAACAAGAGAGTCGAGGCCCTGGCACAATAGCATCAGAAGGAGACAGCGTTACCACATGACTACATAGTTCTTCAAAACAATTTGAAGAAATCTAAAAACAAGACGGCAGAATTATGGCAACCATGTTACTGTACAGCCGAACATGCCAAACAAATACTTACTGTGTAAGTGATTTTTAACATATGTAAGATATGTCAGTAGTAAAGAAACATGTTGTCAGTAAATTGAAATGAGCTATTCTGAAACATTGAAACTATTTTCACAAGTTCTGTACTGTTGTATCAGTGTTTGTGGTCATCATGTTTAGAAATTAAAGCTAAACTGGAACAGTACAGAATTTTTAAAAATAGTAATTGGCATTTGTGGGCCCACAAATTTTTGTGTGATATAGAGATTTTTTTTTTTAAATGTTACTGTTGGAATTGCAAAGATTTAAACAATTGTGACTTTTGATACATTCTTAACATTTCTTTACTGTAATATCGGCATTTGTGATGTGCGATGTAAAATGTATTTAATATTTATTATGCTAATAAATGAACTGGGTTTGTACTTGTGGAAAGTAATTTAAAAAAAATGAAATAAAGATTTATAAAAAAAATAGTGTCACTGCATTGTGTCAAATGCTTTATTACACAATATGCATGGAGATGGTACTTTCAATTGTTGTGAAGCGCACAAACACAAGAATAGACTGTGCAACCAAAGCACATTACAGAAAGGTACAAAGCAATTAGTTTAATACTTTGGGTATTAAGATGGGATGCAGAGCTCGCATATAAAGTTGCTTTACAGCCTTCGTTGTTTTTATCAAGAAGGGTTGATAAGGTCAGTCAAGTCAAGTCAAAATTTCTTTATTCGACTGACAGAGAAGCAGTCATAAAAGCACATAATACATTAATATACAATTCATTCATAAACATTTTTTTTCAGCAAACACGTCTAAAAATAGGCTTGATAAGGTCTTTCAAAAACAATTTGAAAAGAGAAGGTTGCGGTATCCTAGAGGGGCGTAGCCAAGATGTCAACGGAGTAGGACGCTCTCTAAGGTCCCTCCGGCGCCAATTTCGCAGAGCTTTGTGAAGCAACCTACCGGGGGGGTTCCCGCGACTTGCCTGGTGTGCTGCATTGGCCCCTGCGGCGACGGCCTGAGTTTTGTGTCACTGACGGACTCCCGTGGGGCAAAGGATGCCCCGCTCTGTTTGAGGCCTGTGGCGTGGCCGGGGGTGAAGCGGGGGACTATCATGCTGCCCGGGGCCGGAGCTGTGGAGCCCGGCCCCCCATCGGAGGTGGAGTCGGAGGGGCGGTCGCGACGCTGTTGCTGAGGGCTGCGGAGCTGTGCAGCCTCGAGCCCCCCCCCGGACACACAGATTGACTGGGCCCTGCCTGCATGTCCCTGGTGGCCGTCCACGCGGGAGAGTGAAGCCTGCTCGAGCTCTGGACCGGCATGCCCACGAAGGCGGAGATCGGTGGGCCTCTCTGGGGCTGAGTCGGGCGGGTGGCGGCTCCTGGAGTAAGTGAGCCATCGGCAGAAGGAGACCAGGTTGCTCATGTGTCACCATCACTGGGCTGGCCCCCCGTGATGAACCCTCGTGGAAACCTTGGGCGTGGGAGTGAGGTCCGTGCTACGCCGGTGCAGGTACTGGGGGACTGGCTGTGACATTGCCGGGGCCTGTGCGAGTGGGCCTGGATTATTATAACAGGAGCCTTGACGGTCCGGTCCCTGCGCTGCCCCACTTTGGACAGGAGTTCGTTGGCACGGAGCAATGCTCCCTAGACTGCACTGGGCGTGTCCGGACGAGGCGTGCAGGTGCCGGGGGACTAGCTGTGGCGCTACCGAGGCCGGAGCGAATGGGGCCTGAATTACTATAGCGGGAGCCTTGAGGGCACGATTCCTACGCTGCGGGGCACCTGGTGGGGGAGCGCTGCCTTGGCCCTTGCCCCTGGCAGTCAACGCCGGTCTCTGTGGCGGGGAGGGCGGCCGTGAGCGCCACCTGAGGCCGAGGCTGTGAGGCCTGGTGCACTGGCCTTCGAGACCCGGCCTAGTGCACACCGCTTTGGGGCTTCCTCGTGGGGGCTGGTGAGGGCTCTCACACATGCTCCCCATATGGGCTCTATCAGGATCTGAGTCCAGTAAGCTGTCAATCAGTCGCCCCGCATATTGCCCGGAGGGACCTGCTGGTGCGAGCCGTGGATCGGCGTTGGTCTGGCGGGGGAGGCCCGATTTGGAGTTGGGCCTACGAGCAGGGGGAGCTACGTCCCCACCCCCAGCCCTACTCGTCTGGTGTGCTTACCTGGCCTTATTGTGGCCCCTGTGCCCGTGACTGCGACTGGGGCCATCTGGATGACCTGCACCCTTTCGGGGACCTAGACGGTGGATCGCCACGTGGCATTGCCTGACCTCCCTCCACTCTGGGAGTGCCCTGGACTACAATGACCCGAGAGAGTACGATCTGGCGTAGCAGAGGAGCAGCCTTGAGGACAAGTTCAGTCGTGGGCTGGGGCATTTGGACACACGTGGTTCAGCCTTGTGCGCTAGTGGGACTCGCCGGAACTTGCTGGGACTGGAGGAGGCCTGGTCCTGCTTCCGGCGACTGTCGGGGGGGTCCCCCAGGTGGGGGGACCCGTCGCGAGCGGAGTGGAGGACGTGATAGCTGCTGGTCACCTGAGGGGTCCCGCACCATTCTCTTGTGCTTGTGAGGTCATTCTCCTAGCTGGACCGCAGCCGCTTCCAGTGTCTTTATCAGCCTGGCAACTGGCGTACTTGAGGGCGAAGAGGCCTAACCTGATGACGGAGCGGATCAGACGTTTGGCGCAGCAGTAGTGGGATGAAGCAATGTCCAACAAAACCCGTAAAGACTAACCGGGCAAAGATGTCTCCCCGAGGGGAAGTCAGCAGGCGACGCCGCCTGGCCCCAGCACCTCACCCAGACGGAATGATGATGAGGCGCCTGCAACTAAAGCCTTTATGCTGGAACTATTCTCTGCCATAAAAGAGGACATCTCCGAGCTCCGCACCCAGCTGGCTTCGGATCTCCGCGAGGTGAGGAGAGATGTGGATAGCATTGGAGAACGGGTGGCTACTTTAGAGGAGCATGACTTGGGCCTGGCTGGTGATGTACACCAGCTCCAGCAAGACGTCCTCCAGCTTACAGAGCAGATTCTAGACCTACAGGCCCACGCGCAAGACCTGGAGAACAGGTCCCGCCGGAATAACATTCGCATTCGAGCCGTTCCATGGGAAGGAGAAGCTGGAGACTTGCGGGAATATGTTGAGGCTCTCTTCCTGCAGATCCTGGGAGAGGAGGACCTCCATGAAATCGGCATGGACAGGGTCCATAGAGTTGTCTTACCGAGGGGCCCCACCACCTGACATCCTGGTCTGCATTCACGACTTCCAGCTGAAGGAATGTATTCTCCGGAAGGCCTGTGGGATATCCTCGCTGCAATTTCAGGACCACCGTCCCCAGCTGTTTCAGGACCTGGCGGCCTCACCGCTTCAAAAACAACGTGAGTTCCGGCCGGTGACGGCCTTCCTGCGCGATCAAAATGTGGCCTACTCCTGGGGCAATCCCTTCCGCCTGGTCTTCAGATGGCAGAATAGGCTGGTCCAGGTCATATCACTGAAGGATGCCAAGGACCTCCGGGGCCTGAATGATGCCACTTCTTCCCTGGCTGGGGAAGGTTCTCCAACGAGACGGAGACGGCGCTCACCTTCCTGGCACAGAGTGGGCCGGGCCACGGCCTCAGGGAGACCTGATCCATCAGTCAGCCTGCAAGAAAGAGGTGCAGCTGTTGCTTCTGTCACAACTGTGACGGTGTCGCCAACGCGTGATAGCTCTGGAGCAGCCTGTACCCGGAGGTAAAGACCAGCTGGCGCCGGAGGGACGCCCCCCTCCCTTCTTCAGGTACCGTGGGTATTTATGTACTTTTAGGAAGACACCCCGGTCCGGAGTTCTGGGAGATCACGGACTGTTGCCTCGACACCCAGTTCTCGGAGGACACCTCTTGATGTCCACAATTTGGGACTGTCAGTTTCTCCGATTTGTTATGTTAGTTTCCTTTTGAGACTCTTCATTGTTGGATTTGGATCTGTTGGCTTACTACTAAGTCTCTTGAGTTGTGGGAAGGGGTGGGGGGTTGGGAGGGCCGTTGGGGATGTGGGAAGGGTAGGGAACTGGGGGGCCAGTGGTGGTGGCTTGGTTGTATGGATGTTTTTGCTTTTCGCATTATGGTGTGTTATACTCTTGCGTGATGTTCCACTGGGTTTGAACTCAACTATGCTGACGACTTGCTGTAAGTTAGATGTAGCTTCGCTTACTGCGCACTGTGGGGGCTCTGATGCGGGGAGGGGTGGTGAGGGAGGGTGGGCTAGAAGACGGCCGGTGGCAGGGCTGTGGGCCGACAGTGGACCTGGGGGGGATGTGGTGAGGGGATCAAGTTGCTGGGCGAGGTGCATTGATCCTGTTTCTGATCTAGGTACTGCTTCTTGCTGCTGCATGCCATGGCAGTTGGGGTGGGGGCGGGGAGAGATGGGGACGTTAGGACTGACTGTGGAGTGCCTGCGGAGAGTGAGGGAGGGGATTGTTAACCTGTAATGCCAATTACTATAGGAACTTGGAATGTGAAAGGACTGAATTCCCCGCAGAAACGCCAGAAAGTTTGGAAGTATATCAATGATCACCAGTTAGATGTGGTGGGTCTCCAGGAGACCCATCTAGCGAGGAAGGATGAGGGCCGCCTCAAAAATAGACAGTTCCCCCTTGTTTACAGGTCGTCTGCCCCCACGAAGCACAGGGGCGTAGCCCTTCTCTTCCGCTCTGTCCTCCACTTCCAGCCCATGGGTTTGAGTAGAGATAGGGAGGGTCGCTGGCTCATGGTTAAGGGCCTGCTTCGTGGCAGGCTTTGCACGTTTGCAGTTCTATATGCCCCGAATGTGGGCCAAAACGGTTATATTCAGGAACTCCTGCAGAGGGTAGAGGACTTTGTGGAGGGCGACCTGGTTTTAATGGGGGACTTTAATTTGGTCTGGGATAGGGAACTGGACAGCTCTCACCAACAGAGATCCGATGCGGGCCTGTTCTCCCCTGAGACAAAGCAACTATACGATAGCATGGGGCTAATAGATGGCTGGCGTTCCCTTCACCCGCACTCTCGGGATTTCACCTTTTTCTCGCATATCCACCACTCTCATTCCTGCCTTGACCACATTTTTTGGAATCAATCCCTTAGAGGGGATATTCGTGAAGCCAGAATCTTCCCGCTCTAGGTTTCTGACCACAGCTTGCTTGCTCTTTGCCTCCATTAGCCGATGGGGGGAGATGGCCAACGCAAGAGGTATTTTCCAGCCTCTCTTGTCCGGGACGAGACTTCATGCAAAGAACTATGCAAGGCTATCAGTGAGTTCTTTGAACTCAACCCAGTGCAGGACACGTCAGTATTCACCACGTGGGACGCCTTTAAGGCATCTTTGAGGGGCACCTGCTTGGCCCTCAATGCTAACCTTAACAGGCTGCGGCGACAGGAACGCGAAAAGTTAGAGAAGGAGATCTCCGTTCTGGAGCAGGCGCACAAAGTGAACCCTTCCAGGCTGACGCTCCGCCCACTAACTGCGGTCAGGGGGAAACGTAGGGCCCATTACAATAATAGAGCGGAGTTCACCCTACTGAAATTGCGTCGCCTCTCATATTCCCAGGAGAACAAGGTGGGGAGACACTTAGCTCGTCAACTTAGGGCCCAAAGAGTGAAGGAATACATAGGGGGTATCCGGGACCCATCCGGGACTGTGCAATATCGCGACAAGGTCAAGGCTGATATCTTCGGTGATTTTTACGCCTCACTCTACACGGGTGACGCCCTAGACCTCGAGAAACAACTAGGCTTCCTGAGCAGCCTCCCACTGCCCCAGGTTTCCAATGAGTGGAATGAGCTCCTGGTGGCCCCCTTCACCAGAGAGGAAGTCCTGGGAGCCATTAAGGCTTTGAAGCCCCATAAGGCGCCTGGGGCGGATGGTTATACGGCCCTTTTCTACCAGACCTTTGCCACTTAAATGAGTGAATTCCTGGTGCACCTCTTTAATGGTATGGCCGACTCCGGGGGGACATCGGGTACTATGGCGGAGGCCGTAATTTCGATTATCCCCAAACCGGGGAAAGACCCATCCAAATGCTCCTCATATCGGCCAATAGCTCTTCTCAATCTCGACGCCAAGCTATACTCATCTCTCATTGCAAATAGGCTCCAGGACCTGATGACGGCCCTTATCCACCCGTACCAATCCGGATTCATTAAGGGTCGTCAGACTCACGATAATACCAGAAGGGTGATACACCTAATAGAGAAAGCTAGTAGATTCAAGATCCCCACGGTCCTAGTAGGCCTTGATGCAGAGAAGGCCTTCGACCGGGTTGATTGGGGCTTTCTGTTCAACACCCTATCGGCCTTTGGCTTTTCGACTAAACTTCTCTCGATGATCGGGGCGAACTACAGTAGCCCCCGCTCTAGAGTGGCGGTTAATGGGCACCTGTCGGCTTTTTTCTTGCATTCTCGGGGCACCAGACAGGGCTGCCCCCTTTCCCCCCTTCTTTTCGCCCTGAGTATAGAGCCGTTAGCATTAGCCATACGGGGGCACCAGGAGATCTGGGGCATTCCCTTTACTGGAGAGCAGCACAAAATTACACTATTTGCGGATGACGTCCTCCTTTCCCTCGTGGACCCGGCTCGGTCCCTTCCGCACGCCCAGACTGCCCTGTCGCGCTTCGAAGAGGTGGCAGGCTATAGGGTTAATTATGATAAGTCCTATATTCTTAACCTCACACTTCCCGCGCCGGAGGTGGACCGACTGCGGCCGCTCTCAAACCTGGTATGGACCTCCAAATCCATCCAGTACTTGGGGATCCACTTGACCCCCACAATTGGGAAGCTGTACTCTGCAAATTTCCCCCCGTTATTGGCAGCGATTCAGGGCGACCTCTGCCGCTGGAAGCCGATGTACATATCGTGGTTGGGAAGGATACACGCAATTAAAATGACCCTGCTCCCCAAATTCCTGTATCTCTTCCAGGCGCTGCCTATCCCGCTGGAGATGGACTTCTTCCGGCGACTCAAAAGACTAATGCTTCGGTTCGTCTGGCAAGGAGGTCGGGCATGCTTTTCCTTCACTACTCTCCGCCGACCGCGGAAGGAGTGTGGAGTGGGCCTCCCCGGCATGCACCTATATTACAAAGCAGCTCAGCTACGAGTTATTGTGGAATGGTCCCAAAAGACTTCGGAGAAACACTGCCTCCACATGGACAGGAGTGTGGCGGGGAGAACGATATGGGACCTAGTGTGGAAACCGAAAGGGGATAGGCCCAAAAACGCATATATAAGTTCTCCCACTAGCACTACCCTGAAAGTGTGGGACACAGTGTCTGGTGATGATTGGTGGACATCATTCCCGTCACCCTTTACGCCCTTGCATTTCAACCCAGCTTTCCCACCTGCCCTGCGAGAGGGCCCCTTTGATGCATGGAGAGATGGGGGCTGCCATGTGCTCACGCACATGTTCCATGGCTCTGCCCCACTCACCTTTGAGAACTGCATACTGGACTATGGGGTCCCTGCTTCGGAACGGTTCCACTATGTCCAGCTAATCCATTGGGCTACGTCCCTTGCAGTCGGGGATGCAGCCACGAGACCGCCATCCCCATTTGAGGCTTTTTTGTCCTGGACGTCCGCCATGAAGGGAGTCATCTCCTTTCTCTATAATCTCCTTCTCTCCACTGCCGCAGCGCCAAGACCGAGATATATGGGTCTCTGGGAGGAACTCCTGGAGCGCGATATTTCAGATGTGGAATGATCACACCTATGGCACGACATCGCTACGCATAATCACTCGGTGGAACTCAGGGAGGCACATCTTAAGACGCTCATGGGTTGGTACTTATACCCAGCCAAACTGCATTGGATCTTTCTGAATTCTTCGGATAGGTGCTGGAGGGGCTGCGGTCTCCTGGGGGACTTCTGCCATATCTGGTGGGACTGCCCGGTCATCCGCCCGTACTGGGAGGAGATCCTGTCCCATATTAAGGAACTATTAGGATACCCAATTGCTGACTCGATGGCTCACATTTTGCTGGGCCTTCGGGACCCAGATCTCGTACATCAGACTAGAGCAGACAAAAAAATACTATGGCTGTGTATCTGTGCTGCCAAACTTACTCTGGCCGCAGCCTGGAAGAAACCGGAGGCTCCGCCAATCTCCCAATGGCATACGAGGCTGTGGAGGCTATTGAGTATGGAGCGCTTGGTGGATATCTTCTTGGGAGACTTCAAGAACTTCATGTTTTGCTGGGGCCCCATGGTCTGCTTTCTCTCTAACGGGCTGCCGTCAGCGGTTTGCTCGTCTACAGTGCGAGCGCTTCACTTATTCCAGGTGTGAACATAGCGAATGAATGACTGACTGAGTATGAATGATGCCACCACCACTGGGGGGGGAGGGAATGGGAGGGGGGAAGGTTCAAGGGGTTCTTGTTTACGACACCCGGTCAATTACTGAAGCAACAGGGGGCTTAACGCATTAAATATTGCTTGTTCTTTGGTTACCTGCTACACCCGTAGTTACCCACCCTAACTCGATTATAGACCCTGTAGGGCCTCTACTGTAGCACTATGGGGGCTTTATGCCCCCCCTCTGGCCTGGTTTTACGGGCTGAACGTTAATGGTTCCTTATGCTACGCGCCTCTGGACATTCGCTTCTATGATTGCCCCCTGCGAGGGAAGTTGTGCGGGACTGTCGCATTTTTATTTGCCTTCCTTTTATACTTTCAATTAAAATACCTTTGATTAAAAAAAAAGTGAAGGTTGCAGGTTACATATGGTACTGCAAGAAGGCATGAAAAGGCTGGAAAAAAGTCTGCATGTACAATGCCCAGTGGAGCCATTTTCAGGGTGGGTACGCACAAGGTGGTGTCTAATGATGAATATCAAGTGGTGGATCCAACATGCACTGAGAGGGCAACGGCAGAAGAATTGTACAGGTTTGGACTGTGAGGAGAAAACACTGGACGAGTAAGAGGTTAAGTCAACAGATTTCATGGTGTAGTTTCTTAGCAGCCAGTAAAGTTCTGTACTACGGGTATCTCTGTTATAGTCATGCACCCAGCCTCCTCCCCAGAAGAAAAAATTGTACTGTACTGTATGCTACAATCCATGGTTTATACACCTTCAAAAAAAACAAAGTTAAACAAGTTTGCCTGTGCATCCTGAGATACCAAGGATCTCTGGAGAGTTGCTAAAAGGAACCGTATCACAAATCAAGACACATGATAGCTATATAGGGAACTTGTCTGTCCTACCCTGCCTCTTTATGAATTTAAGGATTTTGGTGAAGGGAAGTTTCAGTATGGGTGAATTTTGAAAATATGTGTAAAATGAGATTTTACGTTGGCTATCCTTTTAACTTGAATTGAAATGAATGGCCAGTGTAGCCTTGTATTTATAGGCTACATTATTTGTCTTTGATATTCACTTAACTCTATGTATAACTGCAATGAAGACAACTTAACAGAGCAATTTAGATTACGCCAGGGGTCCATACACATGGGCGGGAATATTCATTAGATTACGAGTATAACAGAGATATCCCTAGTACAGAACTGTCATTACAGATAACAAAGTACTCCATAAGGCATTGGAAAAGAGGTGGAAACAACAGGCTGGAAGGTCCATGGGTGGTGGAGGCTCAGTCTCTTAATCTGTGTCCTACCTACTATGTGGCAAATTTAAGACACAGTAGCAACCAAAGACCGTTACTTTATGTGACACAATCATTTTGTAAATTAGGGTGGAGGGAGTGAATGTAAAGGGGTAAAGTACATGTGTACAAATGTACTGGTGTGGTCAGAACACGGGATAGAGCACCGAAGAGCCAATGTCATACCTAAAACAGAAGACAAAGCAACACTGCATGAAAAGGAAAGCAGATCTTCTACAGAAAGTAAAAAATCTGCAAAAAAACAAGTGTACAAAAGTACAACGAACACACAAAGTGGAACAGATTGTGATGAGAGGTGCAAAGGAACTATGAAAAAGCGGTGTTGAAAAAAAAGAAAGGTCAAATATCATAGATGATGCCAAGCACACTGGGGGGTAACACTGTTGCACAACACAGAAATGTAAGTGCAAAAAGTGTATGTTCCAGTGTTTAAGGAGCTGCAAAGGAGGTGCACAAACACTATCAACGAACACTAGTCAACGCACACTCCCAAAATACGACAGGCCTGTATAAGCTCCATTTTTACTTGGAGAGGGAAAAGAGAAACACAGGGAGCAGAAACACTATCTGCTCACCATAAACGACAGGGAAACCCTAGTCAACGCACACTGGCAAAGTAGAATAGGCATGTATGAGCTCCCTTTTGACTTATGGGGGGTGCAGAAAACCGCAGGAAGCAGAAATACTACCTGCCTCCCATCAACACCAGCCAAACCCTAGTCAACGCACACAAAAACCACGGTCAGCGGAAATACTAGCTGCTCACAATGAACAGCAGCCGAACCCAAGTGAACATACACTAAAAACCAGAAACAGGCCTGTATAAGCTCCCTTTTGACTTAGGGGGTACAAAAAAGCATGTGAGCAGAAATACTATCTGCTCCCCAATCCACGCCAGCACAACCCTAGTCCAAGCACACTAAAAACCTAGAACAGACCTGTATACGCTCCCTTTTGACTTAGGGGGTACAAAACACCACGGTGAGCGGAAAAACTACCTGCTCCCCAATCAACGTCAGCCCAACCCTAGTCCACGCACACTAAAAACCTAGAACAGGCCTGTATAAGCTCCCTTTTGACTTAGGAGGGACACAATAACCACGGTGAGCAGAAATACTAGCTTCTCACAATGATTTCTGTATAAGCTCCCTTTTGACTTAGGGGGTACAAAAAAGCACGGTGAGCAGAAATACTACCTGATCCCCAATCCACGCCAACCCAACCCTAGTCCACGCACATTAAAAACCTGGAACAGACCTGTATAAGCTCCCTTTTGACTTAGGGGGTACAAAAAAGCACGGTGAGCAGAAATACTACCTGCTTCCCAAACAACGCCAGCCCAACCTTAGTCCACGCACACTAAAAACCTGGAACAGGCCTGTATAAGCTCCCTTTTTGACTTAGGGGGGTACAGAAAACCACAGTGAACCGAAATACTAGCTGCTCACAATGAATGCCAGCCGAACCCTAGTGAATACAAACTAAAAACCAGAAACAGGCCTGTATATGCTCCCTTTTGACTTAGGAGGGACACAATAACCACGGTGGGAAGAAATACTACCTGCTCACCAGTAACGCCAGCCGAACCCTAGCCAACGTACAATAAAAACCAAGAACAGGCCTGTATAAGCTCCCTTTTGACTTAGGGGGTACAAAAAAGCACGGTGAGCAGAAATACTACCTGCTCCCCAATCCACGCCAGCCCAACCCTAGTCCATCCACACTAAAAACCTGGAACAGACCTGTATAAGCTCCCTTTTGACTTAGGGGGTACAAAAAAGCACGGTGAGCAGAAATACTACCTGCTCCCCAAACAACGCCAGCCAATCCTTAGTCCACGCACACTAAAAACCTAGAACAGGCCTGTATAAGCTCCCTTCTTGACTTAGGGGGTACAGAAAACCACGGTGAGCAGAAATACCAGCTTCTTACAATGAACGCCAGCCGAACTCTAGTGAACACACAGTAAAAACCCGGAACAGGCCTGTATAAGCTCCCTTTTGACTTAGGAGGGACACAATAACCACGGTGAGCAGAAATATTACCTGCTCACCAGTAACGCCAGCTGAACTCTAGCCAACGTACAATAAAAACCAAGAACAGGCCTGTATAAGCTCCCTTTTTGACTTAGGGGGTACACAAAACCACAGTGAGCAGAAATACTAGCTGCTGACAATGAACGCCAGCCGAACCCCAGTGAATACAAACTAAAAACCAGGAACAGGCCTGTATAAGCTCCCTTTTGACTTAGGAGGGACACAATAACCACGGTGGGCAGAAATACTACCTGCTCACCAGTAACGCCAGCCGAACCCTAGCCAACGTACAATAAAAACCAAGAACAGGCCTGTATAAGCTCCCTTTTGACTTAGGGGGTAAAAAAAAGCACGGTGAGCAGAAATACTACCTGCTTCCCAATCCACGCCAGCCCAACCCTAGTCCACGCACACTAAAAACCTGGAACAGACCTGTATAAGCTCCCTTTTGACTTAGGGGGTACAACAAAGCACGGTGAGCAGAAATACTACCGGCTCCCCAAACAACGCCAGCCCATCCTCAGTCCATGCACACTAAAAACCTAGAACAGGCCTGTATCAGCTCCCTTTTTGACTTAGGGGGTACAGAAAACCACGGTGAGCAGAAATACTAGCTTCTTACAATGAACGCCAGCCGAACTCTAGTGAACACACAGTAAAAACCCGGAACAGGCCTGTATAAGCTCCCTTTTGACTTAGGAGGGACACAATAACCACGGTGAGCAGAAATATTACCTGCTCACCAGTAACGCCAGCTGAACCCTAGCCAACGTACAATAAAAACCAAGAACAGGCCTGTATAAGCTCCCTTTTTGACTTAGGGGGTACACAAAACCACAGTGAGCAGAAATACTAGCTGCTGACAATGAACGCCAGCCGAACCCCAGTGAATACAAACTAAAAACCAGGAACAGGCCTGTATAAGCTCCCTTTTGACTTAGGAGGGACACAATAACCACGGTGGGCAGAAATACTACCTGCTCACCAGTAACGCCAGCCGAACCCTAGCCAACGTACAATAAAAACCAAGAACAGGCCTGTATAAGCTCCCTTTTGACTTAGGGGGTACAAAAAAGCACGGTGAGCTGAAATACTACCTGCTTCCCAATCCACGCCAGCCCAACCCTAGTCCACACACACTAAAAACCTGGAACAGACCTGTATAAGCTCCCTTTTGACTTAGGGGGTCGAACAAAGCACGGTGAGCAGAAATACTACCTGCTCCCCAAACAACGCCAGTCCATCCTTAGTCCATGCACACTAAAAACCTAGAACAGGCCTGTATCAGCTCCCTTTTTGACTTAGGGGGTACAGAAAACCACGGTGAGCAGAAATACTAGCTTCTTACAATGAACGCCAGCCGAACTCTAGTGAACACACAGTAAAAACCCGGAACAGGCCTGTATAAGCTCCCTTTTGACTTAGGAGGGACACAATAACCACGGTGAGCAGAAATATTACTTGCTCACCAGTAACGCCAGCTGAACCCTAGCCAACGTACAATAAAAACCAAGAACAGGCCTGTATAAGCTCCCTTTTTGACTTAGGGGGTACACAAAACCACGGTGAGCAGAAATACTAGCTGCTGACAATTAACACCGGCCGAACCGTAGTGAACACACACTAAAAACCAGGAACAGGCCTCTATAAGCTCCCTTTTGACTTAGGAGGGACACAATAACCACAATGAGCAGAAATATTATCTTCTCACCAGTAACACCCGCCGAACCCTAGCCAACGTACAATAAAAACCAAGAACAGGCCAGTATATGCTCCCTGTTTGACTTAGAGGGTACAAAAAAGCACGGTGAGCAGAAATACTACCTGCTCCCCAATCCACGCCAGCCCAACCCTAGTCCACGCACACTAAAAACCTAGAACAGACCTGTATAAGCTCCCTTTTGACTTAGGGGGTACAAAAAAAGCATGGTGAGCAGAAATACTACCTGCTCCCCAATCAACGCCAGCCCAACACTAGTCCACAAAAACTAAAAACCTAGAACAGGCCTGTATAAGCTCTCTTTTTGACTTAGGGGGGTACAGAAAACCATGGTGAACCGAAATACTAGCTGCTCACAATGAATGCCAGCCGAACCCTAGTGAACACACAGTAAAAACCAGGAACAGGCCTGTATAAGCTCCCTTTTGACTTAGGAGGGACACAATAACCATGGTGAGCAGAAATACTACCTGCTCACCAGTAACGCCAGCCGAATCCTAGCCAACGTACAATAAAAACCAAGAACAGGCCTGTATAAGCTCCCTTTTGACTTAGGGGGTACAAAAAAGCACGGTGAGCAGAAATACTACCTGATCCCCAATCCACGCCAGCTCAACCCTAGTCCACGCACATTAAAAACCTAGAACAGGCCTGTCTAAGCTCCCTTTTTGACTTAGGGGGTACAAAAAAGCACGGTGAGCAGAAATACTACCTGCTTCCCAAACAACGCCAGCCCAACCTTAGTCCACGCACACTAAAAACCTGGAACAGGCCTGTATAAGCTCCCTTTTTGACTTAGGGGGGTACAGAAAACCACAGTGAACCGAAATACTAGCTGCTCACAATGAATGCCAGCCGAACCCTAGTGAATACAAACTAAAAACCAGAAACAGGCCTGTATATGCTCCCTTTTGACTTAGGAGGGACACAATAACCACGGTGGGCAGAAATACTACCTGCTCACCAGTAACGCCAGCCGAACCCTAGCCAACGTACAATAAAAACCAAGAACAGGCCTGTATAAGCTCCCTTTTGACTTAGGGGGTACAAAAAAGCACGGTGAGCAGAAATACTACCTGCTCCCCAAACAACGCCAGCCCATCCTTAGTCCACGCACACTAAAAACCTAGAACAGGCCTGTATAAGCTCCCTTCTTGACTTAGGGGGTACAGAAAACCACGGTGAGCAGAAATACCAGCTTCTTACAATGAACGCCAGCCGAACTCTAGTGAACACACAGTAAAAACCCGGAACAGGCCTGTATAAGCTCCCTTTTGACTTAGGAGGGACACAATAACCACGGTGAGCAGAAATATTACCTGCTCACCAGTAACGCCAACTGAACCCTAGCCAACGTACAATAAAAACCAAGAGCAGGCCTGTATAAGCTCCCTTTTTGACTTAGGGGGTACACAAAACCACAGTGAGCAGAAATACTAGCTGCTGACAATGAACGCCAGCCGAACCCCAGTGAATACAAACTAAAAACCAGGAACAGGCCTGTATAAGCTCCCTTTTGACTTAGGAGGGACACAATAACCACGGTGGGCAGAAATACTACCTGCTCACCAGTAACGCCAGCCGAACCCTAGCCAACGTACAATAAAAACCAAGAACAGGCCTGTATAAGCTCCCTTTTGACTTAGGGGGTAAAAAAAAGCACGGTGAGCAGAAATACTACCTGCTTCCCAATCCACGCCAGCCCAACCCTAGTCCACGCACACTAAAAACCTGGAACAGACCTGTATAAGCTCCCTTTTGACTTAGGGGGTACAACAAAGCACGGTGAGCAGAAATACTACCTGCTCCCCAAACAACGCCAGCCCATCCTTAGTCCATGCACACTAAAAACCTAGAACAGGCCTGTATCAGCTCCCTTTTTGACTTAGGGGGTACAGAAAACCACAGTGAGCAGAAATACTAGCTTCTTACAATGAACGCCAGCCGAACTCTAGTGAACACACAGTAAAAACCCGGAACAGGCCTGTATAAGCTCCCTTTTGACTTAGGAGGGACACAATAACCACGGTGAGCAGAAATATTACCTGCTCACCAGTAACGCCAGCTGAACCCTAGCCAACGTACAATAAAAACCAAGAACAGGCCTGTATAAGCTCCCTTTTTGACTTAGGGGGTACACAAAACCACAGTGAGCAGAAATACTAGCTGCTGACAATGAACGCCAGCCGAACCCCAGTGAATACAAACCAAAAACCAGGAACAGGCCTGTATAAGCTCCCTTTTGACTTAGGAGGGACACAATAACCACGGTGGGCAGAAATACTACCTGCTCACCAGGAACGCCAGCCGAACCCTAGCCAACGTACAATAAAAACCAAGAACAGGCCTGTATAAGCTCCCTTTTGACTTAGGGGGTACAAAAAAGCACGGTGAGCTGAAATACTACCTGCTTCCCAATCCACGCCAGCCCAACCCTAGTCCACGCACACTAAAAACCTGGAACAGACCTGTATAAGCTCCCTTTTGACTTAGGGGGTACAACAAAGCACGGTGAGCAGAAATACTACCTGCTCCCCAAACAACGCCAGTCCATCCTTAGTCCATGCACACTAAAAACCTAGAACAGGCCTGTATCAGCTCCCTTTTTGACTTAGGGGGTACAGAAAACCACGGTGAGCAGAAATACTAGCTTCTTACAATGAACGCCAGCCGAACTCTAGTGAACACACAGTAAAAACCCGGAACAGGCCTGTATAAGCTCCCTTTTGACTTAGGAGGGACACAATAACCACGGTGAGCAGAAATATTACCTGCTCACCAGTAACGCCAGCTGAACCCTAGCCAACGTACAATAAAAACCAAGAACAGGCCTGTATAAGCTCCCTTTTTGACTTAGGGGGTACACAAAACCACGGTGAGCAGAAATACTAGCTGCTGACAATTAACACCGGCCGAACCGTAGTGAACACACACTAAAAACCAGGAACAGGCCTCTGTAAGCTCCCTTTTGACTTAGGAGGGACACAATAACCACAATGAGCAGAAATATTATCTTCTCACCAGTAACACCCGCCGAACCCTAGCCAACGTACAATAAAAACCAAGAACAGGCCAGTATATGCTCCCTGTTTGACTTAGAGGGTACAAAAAAGCACGGTGAGCAGAAATACTACCTGCTCCCCAATCCACGCCAGCCCAACCCTAGTCCACGCACACTAAAAACCTAGAACAGACCTGTATAAGCTCCCTTTTGACTTAGGGGGTACAAAAAAAGCATGGTGAGCAGAAATACTACCTGCTCCCCAATCAACGCCAGCCCAACACTAGTCCACAAAAACTAAAAACCTAGAACAGGCCTGTATAAGCTCTCTTTTTGACTTAGGGGGGTACAGAAAACCATGGTGAACCGAAATACTAGCTGCTCACAATGAATGCCAGCCGAACCCTAGTGAACACACAGTAAAAACCAGGAACAGGCCTGTATAAGCTCCCTTTTGACTTAGGAGGGACACAATAACCATGGTGAGCAGAAATACTACCTGCTCACCAGTAACGCCAGCCGAATCCTAGCCAACGTACAATAAAAACCAAGAACAGGCCTGTATAAGCTCCCTTTTGACTTAGGGGGTACAAAAAAGCACGGTGAGCAAAAATACTACCTGATCCCCAATCCACGCCAGCTCAACCCTAGTCCACGCACATTAAAAACCTAGAACAGGCCTGTCTAAGCTCCCTTTTTGACTTAGGGGGTACAGAAAACCACGGTGAGCAGAAATACTAGCTTCTTACAATGAATGCCAGCCAAACCCTAGTGAACACACAGTAAAAACCCGGAACAGGCCTGTATAAGCTCCCTTTTTAATTAGGAGGGACACAATAACCACGGTGAGCAGAAATATTACCTGCTCACCAGTAACGCCAGCCAAACCCTAGCCAACGTACAATAAAAACCAAGAACAGGCCTGTATAAGCTCCCTTTTTGACTTAGGGGGTACACAAAACCACGGTGAGCAGAAATACTAGCTGCTGACAATGAACGCCGGCCGAACCCTAGTGAACACACACTAAAAACCAGGAACAGGCCTGTATAAGCTCCCTTTTGACTTAGGAGGGACACAATAACCACGGTGAGCAGAAATATTACCTGCTCACCAGTAACGCCAGCTGAACCCTAGCCAACGTACAATAAAAACCAAGAACAGGCCTGTATAAGCTCCCTTTTTGACTTAGGGGGTACACAAAACCACAGTGAGCAGAAATACTAGCTGCTGACAATGAACGCCAGCCGAACCCCAGTGAATACAAACTAAAAACCAGGAACAGGCCTGTATAAGCTCCCTTTTGACTTAGGAGGGACACAATAACCACGGTGGGCAGAAATACTACCTGCTCACCAGTAACGCCAGCCGAACCCTAGCCAACGTACAATAAAAACCAAGAACAGGCCTGTATAAGCTCCCTTTTGACTTAGGGGGTACAAAAAAGCACGGTGAGCTGAAATACTACCTGCTTCCCAATCCACGCCAGCCCAACCCTAGTCCACACACACTAAAAACCTGGAACAGACCTGTATAAGCTCCCTTTTGACTTAGGGGGTACAACAAAGCACGGTGAGCAGAAATACTACCTGCTCCCCAAACAACGCCAGTCCATCCTTAGTCCATGCACACTAAAAACCTAGAACAGGCCTGTATCAGCTCCCTTTTTGACTTAGGGGGTACAGAAAACCACGGTGAGCAGAAATACTAGCTTCTTACAATGAACGCCAGCCGAACTCTAGTGAACACACAGTAAAAACCCGGAACAGGCCTGTATAAGCTCCCTTTTGACTTAGGAGGGACACAATAACCACGGTGAGCAGAAATATTACCTGCTCACCAGTAACGCCAGCTGAACCCTAGCCAACGTACAATAAAAACCAAGAACAGGCCTGTATAAGCTCCCTTTTTGACTTAGGGGGTACACAAAACCACGGTGAGCAGAAATACTAGCTGCTGACAATTAACACCGGCCGAACCGTAGTGAACACACACTAAAAACCAGGAACAGGCCTCTATAAGCTCCCTTTTGACTTAGGAGGGACACAATAACCACAATGAGCAGAAATATTATCTTCTCACCAGTAACACCCGCCGAACCCTAGCCAACGTACAATAGAAACCAAGAACAGGCCAGTATATGCTCCCTGTTTGACTTAGAGGGTACAAAAAAGCACGGTGAGCAGAAATACTACCTGCTCCCCAATCCACGCCAGCCCAACCCTAGTCCACGCACACTAAACACCTAGAACAGACCTGTATAAGCTCCCTTTTGACTTAGGGGGTACAAAAAAAGCATGGTGAGCAGAAATACTACCTGCTCCCCAATCAACGCCAGCCCAACACTAGTCTACAAAAACTAAAAACCTAGAACAGGCCTGTATAAGCTCTCTTTTTGACTTAGGGGGGTACAGTAAACCATGGTGAACCGAAATACTAGCTGCTCACAATGAATGCCAGCCGAACCCTAGTGAACACACAGTAAAAACCAGGAACAGGCCTGTATAAGCTCCCTTTTGACTTAGGAGGGACACAATAACCAGGGTGAGCAGAAATACTACCTGCTCACCAGTAACGCCAGCCGAATCCTAGCCAACGTACAATAAAAACCAAGAACAGGCCTGTATAAGCTCCCTTTTGACTTAGGGGGTACAAAAAAGCACGGTGAGCAGAAATACTACCTGATCCCCAATCCACGCCAGCTCAACCCTAGTCCACGCACATTAAAAACCTAGAACAGGCCTGTCTAAGCTCCCTTTTTGACTTAGGGGGTACAAAAAAGCACGGTGAGCAGAAATACTACCTGCTTCCCAAACAACTCCAGCCCAACCTTAGTCCACGCACACTAAAAACCTGGAACAGGCCTGTATAAGCTCCCTTTTTGACTTAGGGGGGTACAGAAAACCACAGTGAACCGAAATACTAGCTGCTCACAATGAATGCCAGCTGAACCCTAGTGAATACAAACTAAAAACCAGAAACAGGCCTGTATATGCTCCCTTTTGACTTAGGAGGGACACAATAACCACGGTGGGCAGAAATACTACCTGCTCACCAGTAACGCCAGCCGAACCCTAGCCAACGTACAATAAAAACCAAGAACAGGCCTGTATAAGCTCCCTTTTGACTTAGGGGGTACAAAAAAGCACGGTGAGCAGAAATACTACCTGCTCCCCAATCCACGCCAGCCCAACCCTAGTCCATCCACACTAAAAACCTGGAACAGACCTGTATAAGCTCCCTTTTGACTTAGGGGGTACAAAAAAGCACGGTGAGCAGAAATACTACCTGCTCCCCAAACAACGCCAGCCCATCCTTAGTCCACGCACACTAAAAACCTAGAACAGGCCTGTATAAGCTCCCTTCTTGACTTAGGGGGTACAGAAAACCACGGTGAGCAGAAATACCAGCTTCTTACAATGAACGCCAGCCGAACTCTAGTGAACACACAGTAAAAACCCGGAACAGGCCTGTATAAGCTCCCTTTTGACTTAGGAGGGACACAATAACCACGGTGAGCAGAAATATTACCTGCTCACCAGTAACGCCAGCTGAACCCTAGCCAACGTACAATAAAAACCAAGAACAGGCCTGTATAAGCTCCCTTTTTGACTTAGGGGGTACACAAAACCACAGTGAGCAGAAATACTAGCTGCTGACAATGAACGCCAGCCGAACCCCAGTGAATACAAACTAAAAACCAGGAACAGGCCTGTATAAGCTCCCTTTTGACTTAGGAGGGACACAATAACCACGGTGGGCAGAAATACTACCTGCTCACCAGTAACGCCAGCCGAACCCTAGCCAACGTACAATAAAAACCAAGAACAGGCCTGTATAAGCTCCCTTTTGACTTAGGGGGTAAAAAAAAGCACGGTGAGCAGAAATACTACCTGCTTCCCAATCCACGCCAGCCCAACCCTAGTCCACGCACACTAAAAACCTGGAACAGACCTGTATAAGCTCCCTTTTGACTTAGGGGGTACAACAAAGCACGGTGAGCAGAAATACTACCTGCTCCCCAAACAACGCCAGCCCATCCTTAGTCCATGCACACTAAAAACCTAGAACAGGCCTGTATCAGCTCCCTTTTTGACTTAGGGGGTACAGAAAACCACGGTGAGCAGAAATACTAGCTTCTTACAATGAACGCCAGCCGAACTCTAGTGAACACACAGTAAAAACCCGGAACAGGCCTGTATAAGCTCCCTTTTGACTTAGGAGGGACACAATAACCACGGTGAGCAGAAATATTACCTGCTCACCAGTAACGCCAGCTGAACCCTAGCCAACGTACAATAAAAACCAAGAACAGGCCTGTATAAGCTCCCTTTTTGACTTAGGGGGTACACAAAACCACAGTGAGCAGAAATACTAGCTGCTGACAATGAACGCCAGCCGAACCCCAGTGAATACAAACCAAAAACCAGGAACAGGCCTGTATAAGCTCCCTTTTGACTTAGGAGGGACACAATAACCACGGTGGGCAGAAATACTACCTGCTCACCAGTAACGCCAGCCGAACCCTAGCCAACGTACAATAAAAACCAAGAACAGGCCTGTATAAGCTCCCTTTTGACTTAGGGGGTACAAAAAAGCACGGTGAGCTGAAATACTACCTGCTTCCCAATCCACGCCAGCCCAACCCTAGTCCACGCACACTAAAAACCTGGAACAGACCTGTATAAGCTCCCTTTTGACTTAGGGGGTACAACAAAGCACGGTGAGCAGAAATACTACCTGCTCCCCAAACAACGCCAGTCCATCCTTAGTCCATGCACACTAAAAACCTAGAACAGGCCTGTATCAGCTCCCTTTTTGACTTAGGGGGTACAGAAAACCACGGTGAGCAGAAATACTAGCTTCTTACAATGAACGCCAGCCGAACTCTAGTGAACACACAGTAAAAACCCGGAACAGGCCTGTATAAGCTCCCTTTTGACTTAGGAGGGACACAATAACCACGGTGAGCAGAAATATTACCTGCTCACCAGTAACGCCAGCTGAACCCTAGCCAACGTACAATAAAAACCAAGAACAGGCCTGTATAAGCTCCCTTTTTGACTTAGGGGGTACACAAAACCACGGTGAGCAGAAATACTAGCTGCTGACAATTAACACCGGCCGAACCGTAGTGAACACACACTAAAAACCAGGAACAGGCCTCTATAAGCTCCCTTTTGACTTAGGAGGGACACAATAACCACAATGAGCAGAAATATTATCTTCTCACCAGTAACACCCGCCGAACCCTAGCCAACGTACAATAAAAACCAAGAACAGGCCAGTATATGCTCCCTGTTTGACTTAGAGGGTACAAAAAAGCACGGTGAGCAGAAATACTACCTGCTCCCCAATCCACGCCAGCCCAACCCTAGTCCACGCACACTAAAAACCTAGAACAGACCTGTATAAGCTCCCTTTTGACTTAGGGGGTACAAAAAAAGCATGGTGAGCAGAAATACTACCTGCTCCCTAATCAACGCCAGCCCAACACTAGTCCACAAAAACTAAAAACCTAGAACAGGCCTGTATACGCTCTCTTTTTGACTTAGGGGGGTACAGAAAACCATGGTGAACCGAAATACTAGCTGCTCACAATGAATGCCAGCCGAACCCTAGTGAACACACAGTAAAAACCAGGAACAGGCCTGTATAAGCTCCCTTTTGACTTAGGAGGGACACAATAACCACGGTGAGCAGAAATATTACCTGCTCACCAGTAACGCCAGCTGAACCCTAGCCAACGTACAATAAAAACCAAGAACAGGCCTGTATAAGCTCCCTTTTTGACTTAGGGGGTACACAAAACCACGGTGAGCAGAAATACTAGCTGCTGACAATTAACACCGGCCGAACCGTAGTGAACACACACTAAAAACCAGGAACAGGCCTCTATAAGCTCCCTTTTGACTTAGGAGGGACACAATAACCATGGTGAGCAGAAATACTACCTGCTCACCAGTAACGCCAGCCGAATCCTAGCCAACGTACAATAAAAACCAAGAACAGGCCTGTATAAGCTCCCTTTTGACTTAGGGGGTAGAAAAAAGCACGGTGAGCAGAAATACTACCTGATCCCCAATCCACGCCAGCTCAACCCTAGTCCACGCACATTAAAAACCTAGAACAGGCCTGTCTAAGCTCCCTTTTTGACTTAGGGGGTACAGAAAACCACGGTGAGCAGAAATACTAGCTTCTTACAATGAATGCCAGCCAAACCCTAGTGAACACACAGTAAAAACCCGGAACAGGCCTGTATAAGCTCCCTTTTTAATTAGGAGGGACACAATAACCACGGTGAGCAGAAATATTACCTGCTCACCAGTAACGCCAGCCAAACCCTAGCCAACGTACAATAAAAACCAAGAACAGGCCTGTATAAGCTCCCTTTTTGACTTAGGGGGTACACAAAACCACGGTGAGCAGAAATACTAGCTGCTGACAATGAACGCCGGCCGAACCCTAGTGAACACACACTAAAAACCAGGAACAGGCCTGTATAAGCTCCCTTTTGACTTAGGAGGGACACAATCACCACGTTGAGCAGAAATACTACCTGCTCCCCAAACAACGCCAGTCCATCCTTAGTCCATGCACACTAAAAACCTAGAACAGGCCTGTATCAGCTCCCTTTTTGACTTAGGGGGTACAGAAAACCACGGTGAGCAGAAATACTAGCTTCTTACAATGAACGCCAGCCGAACTCTAGTGAACACACAGTAAAAACCCGGAACAGGCCTGTATAAGCTCCCTTTTGACTTAGGAGGGACACAATAACCACGGTGAGCAGAAATATTACCTGCTCACCAGTAACGCCAGCTGAACCCTAGCCAACGTACAATAAAAACCAAGAACAGGCCTGTATAAGCTCCCTTTTTGACTTAGGGGGTACACAAAACCACGGTGAGCAGAAATACTAGCTGCTGACAATTAACACCGGCCGAACCGTAGTGAACACACACTAAAAACCAGGAACAGGCCTCTATAAGCTCCCTTTTGACTTAGGAGGGACACAATAACCACAATGAGCAGAAATATTATCTTCTCACCAGTAACACCCGCCGAACCCTAGCCAACGTACAATAAAAACCAAGAACAGGCCAGTATATGCTCCCTGTTTGACTTAGAGGGTACAAAAAAGCACGGTGAGCAGAAATACTACCTGCTCCCCAATCCACGCCAGCCCAACCCTAGTCCACGCACACTAAAAACCTAGAACAGACCTGTATAAGCTCCCTTTTGACTTAGGGGGTACAAAAAAAGCATGGTGAGCAGAAATACTACCTGCTCCCCAATCAACGCCAGCCCAACACTAGTCTACAAAAACTAAAAACCTAGAACAGGCCTGTATAAGCTCTCTTTTTGACTTAGGGGGGTACAGAAAACCATGGTGAACCGAAATACTAGCTGCTCACAATGAATGCCAGCCGAACCCTAGTGAACACACAGTAAAAACCAGGAACAGGCCTGTATAAGCTCCCTTTTGACTTAGGAGGGACACAATAACCATGGTGAGCAGAAATACTACCTGCTCACCAGTAACGCCAGCCGAATCCTAGCCAACGTACAATAAAAACCAAGAACAGGCCTGTATAAGCTCCCTTTTGACTTAGGGGGTACAAAAAAGCACGGTGAGCAGAAATACTACCTGATCCCCAATCCACGCCAGCTCAACCCTAGTCCACGCACATTAAAAACCTAGAACAGGCCTGTCTAAGCTCCCTTTTTGACTTAGGGGGTACAAAAAAGCACGGTGAGCAGAAATACTACCTGCTTCCCAAACAACGCCAGCCCAACCTTAGTCCACGCACACTAAAAACCTGGAACAGGCCTGTATAAGCTCCCTTTTTGACTTAGGGGGGTACAGAAAACTACAGTGAACCGAAATACTAGCTGCTCACAATGAATGCCAGCCGAACCCTAGTGAATACAAACTAAAAACCAGAAACAGGCCTGTATATGCTCCCTTTTGACTTAGGAGGGACACAATAACCACGGTGGGCAGAAATACTACCTGCTCACCAGTAACGCCAGCCGAACCCTAGCCAACGTACAATAAAAACCAAGAACAGGCCTGTATAAGCTCCCTTTTGACTTAGGGGGTACAAAAAAGCACGGTGAGCAGAAATACTACCTGCTCCCCAATCCACGCCAGCCCAACCCTAGTCCATCCACACTAAAAACCTGGAACAGACCTGTATAAGCTCCCTTTTGACTTAGGGGGTACAAAAAAGCACGGTGAGCAGAAATACTACCTGCTCCCCAAACAACGCCAGCCCATCCTTAGTCCACGCACACTAAAAACCTAGAAAAGGCCTGTATAAGCTCCCTTCTTGACTTAGGGGGTACAGAAAACCACGGTGAGCAGAAATACCAGCTTCTTACAATGAACGCCAGCCGAACTCTAGTGAACACACAGTAAAAACCCGGAACAGGCCTGTATAAGCTCCCTTTTGACTTAGGAGGGACACAATAACCACGGTGAGCAGAAATATTACCTGCTCACCAGTAACGCCAGCTGAACCCTAGCCAACGTACAATAAAAACCAAGAACAGGCCTGTATAAGCTCCCTTTTTGACTTAGGGGGTACACAAAACCACAGTGAGCAGAAATACTAGCTGCTGACAATGAACGCCAGCCGAACCCCAGTGAATACAAACTAAAAACCAGGAACAGGCCTGTATAAGCTCCCTTTTGACTTAGGAGGGACACAATAACCACGGTGGGCAGAAATACTACCTGCTCACCAGTAACGCCAGCCGAACCCTAGCCAACGTACAATAAAAACCAAGAACAGGCCTGTATAAGCTCCCTTTTGACTTAGGGGGTAAAAAAAAGCACGGTGAGCAGAAATACTACCTGCTTCCCAATCCACGCCAGCCCAACCCTAGTCCACGCACACTAAAAACCTGGAACAGACCTGTATAAGCTCCCTTTTGACTTAGGGGGTACAACAAAGCACGGTGAGCAGAAATACTACCTGCTCCCCAAACAACGCCAGCCCATCCTTAGTCCATGCACACTAAAAACCTAGAACAGGCCTGTATCAGCTCCCTTTTTGACTTAGGGGGTACAGAAAACCACGGTGAGCAGAAATACTAGCTTCTTACAATGAACGCCAGCCGAACTCTAGTGAACACACAGTAAAAACCCGGAACAGGCCTGTATAAGCTCCCTTTTAACTTAGGAGGGACACAATAACCACGGTGAGCAGAAATATTACCTGCTCACCAGTAACGCCAGCTGAACCCTAGCCAACGTACAATAAAAAACAAGAACAGGCCTGTATAAGCTCCCTTTTTGACTTAGGGGGTACACAAAACCACAGTGAGCAGAAATACTAGCTGCTGACAATGAACGCCAGCCGAACCCCAGTGAATACAAACCAAAAACCAGGAACAGGCCTGTATAAGCTCCCTTTTGACTTAGGAGGGACACAATAACCAGGGTGGGCAGAAATACTACCTGCTCACCAGTAACGCCAGCCGAACCCTAGCCAACGTACAATAAAAACCAAGAACAGGCCTGTATAAGCTCCCTTTTGACTTAGGGGGTACAAAAAAGCACGGTGAGCTGAAATACTACCTGCTTCCCAATCCACGCCAGCCCAACCCTAGTCCACGCACACTAAAAACCTGGAACAGACCTGTATAAGCTCCCTTTTGACTTAGGGGGTACAACAAAGCACGGTGAGCAGAAATACTACCTGCTCCCCAAACAACGCCAGTCCATCCTTAGTCCATGCACACTAAAAACCTAGAACAGGCCTGTATCAGCTCCCTTTTTGACTTAGGGGGTACACAAAACCACGGTGAGCAGAAATACTAGCTGCTGACAATTAACACCGGCCGAACCGTAGTGAACACACACTAAAAACCAGGAACAGGCCTCTAAAAGCTCCCTTTTGACTTAGGAGGGACACAATAACCACAATGAGCAGAAATATTATCTTCTCACCAGTAACACCCGCCGAACCCTAGCCAACGTACAATAAAAACCAAGAACAGGCCAGTATATGCTCCCTGTTTGACTTAGAGGGTACAAAAAAGCACGGTGAGCAGAAATACTACCTGCTCCCCAATCCACGCCAGCCCAACCCTAGTCCACGCACACTAAAAACCTAGAACAGACCTGTATAAGCTCCCTTTTGACTTAGGGGGTACAAAAAAAGCATGGTGAGCAGAAATACTACCTGCTCCCCAATCAACGCCAGCCCAACACTAGTCCACAAAAACTAAAAACCTAGAACAGGCCTGTATAAGCTCTCTTTTTGACTTAGGGGGGTACAGAAAACCATGGTGAACCGAAATACTAGCTGCTCACAATGAATGCCAGCCGAACCCTAGTGAACACACAGTAAAAACCAGGAACAGGCCTGTATAAACTCCCTTTTGACTTAGGAGGGACACAATAACCACGGTGAGCAGAAATATTACCTGCTCACCAGTAACGCCAGCTGAACCCTAGCCAACGTACAATAAAAACCAAGAACAGGCCTGTATAAGCTCCCTTTTTGACTTAGGGGGTACACAAAACCACGGTGAGCAGAAATACTAGCTGCTGACAATTAACACCGGCCGAACCGTAGTGAACACACACTAAAAACCAGGAACAGGCCTCTATAAGCTCCCTTTTGACTTAGGAGGGACACAATAACCATGGTGAGCAGAAATACTACCTGCTCACCAGTAACGCCAGCCGAATCCTAGCCAACGTACAATAAAAACCAAGAACAGGCCTGTATAAGCTCCCTTTTGACTTAGGGGGTAGAAAAAAGCACGGTGAGCAGAAATACTACCTGATCCCCAATCTACGCCAGCTCAACCCTAGTCCACGCACATTAAAAACCTAGAACAGGCCTGTCTAAGCTCCCTTTTTGACTTAGGGGGTACAGAAAACCACGGTGAGCAGAAATACTAGCTTCTTACAATGAATGCCAGCCAAACCCTAGTGAACACACAGTAAAAACCCGGAACAGGCCTGTATAAGCTCCCTTTTTAATTAGGAGGGACACAATAACCACGGTGAGCAGAAATATTACCTGCTCACCAGTAACGCCAGCCAAACCCTAGCCAACGTACAATAAAAACCAAGAACAGGCCTGTATAAGCTCCCTTTTTGACTTAGGGGGTACACAAAACCACGGTGAGCAGAAATACTAGCTGCTGACAATGAACGCCGGCCGAACCCTAGTGAACACACACTAAAAACCAGGAACAGGCCTGTATAAGCTCCCTTTTGACTTAGGAGGGACACAATAACCACGTTGAGCAGAAATACTACCTGCTCACCAGTAACGCCAGCCGAACCCTAGCCAACGTACAATAAAAACCAAGAACAGGCCTGTATAAGGTCCCTTTTGACTTAGGGGGTACAAAAAAGCCCGGTGAGCAGAAATACTACCTGATCCCCAATCCACGCCAGCCCAACCCTAGTCCACGCAAAATAAAAACCTGCAACAGACCTGTATAAGCTCCCTTTTGACTTAGGGGGTACAAAAAAGCACGGTGAGCAGAAATACTACCTGCTTCCCAAACAACGCCAGCCCAACCTTAGTCCACGCACACTAAAAACCTAGAACAGGCCTGTATAAGCTCCCTTTTTGACTTAGGGGGGTACAGGAAACCACGGTGAGCAGAAATACTAACTTCTCACAATGAACGCCAGCCGAACCCTAGTGAACACACAGTAAAAACCCGGAACAGGCCTGTATAAGCTCCCTTTTGACTTAGGAGGGACACAATAACCACGGTGAGCAGAAATATTACCTGCTCACCAGTAACGCCAGCCGAACCCTAGCCAACGTACAATAAAAACCAAGAAAAGGCCTGTATATGCTCCCTGTTTGACTTAGGGGGTACAAAAAAGCACGGTGAGCAGAAATACTACCTGCTCCCCAATCCACGCCAGCCCAACCCTAGTCCACGCACACTAAAAACCTAGAACAGACCTGTATAAGCTCCCTTTTGACTTAGGGGGTACAAAAAAAGCACGGTGAGCAGAAGTACTACCTGCTCCCCAATCAACGTTTGCCCAACCTTAGTCAACCCACGCTAAAAACCTAGAACTGGCCTGTATAAGCTCCCTTTTTGACTTAGGGGGTACACAAAACCACGGTGAGCAGAAATACTAGCTGCTCACAATGAACGCCAGCCGAACCCTAGTGAACACACAGTAAAAACCAGGAACAGGCCTGTATAAGCTCCCTTTTGACTTAGGAGGGACATAATAACCACGGTGAGCAGAAATACTACCTGGTCACCAGTAACGCCAGCTGAACCCTAGCCAACGTGCAATAAAAATCAAGAACAGGCCTGTATAATCTCCCTGTTTGACTCAGGGGGGTACACAAAACCACGGTGAGCAGAAATACTAGCTGCTGACAATAAACGCCAGCCGAACCCCAGTGAACACACACTAAAAACCAGGAACAGGCCTGTATAAGCTCTCTTTTGACTTAGGAGGGACACAATAACCACAGTGAGCAGAAATATTACCTGCTCACCAGTAACGCCAGCCGAACCTTAGCCAACGTACAATAAAAACCAAGAACAGGCCTGTATAAGCTCCCTTTTTGAGTTAGGGGGTACAGAAAACCACGGTGAGCAGAAATACTAGCTGCTCACAATGAACGCCAGCCGAACCCTAGTGAACACACAGTAAAAACCCGGAACAGGCCTCTATAAGCTCCCTTTTGACTTAGGAGGGACACAATAACCACGGTGAGCAGAAATATTACCTGCTCACCAGTAACGCCAGCCGAACCCTAGCCAACGTACAATAAAAACCAAGAAAAGGCCTGTATATGCTCCCTGTTTGACTTAGGGGGTACAAAAAAGCACGGTGAGCAGAAATACTACCTGCTCCCCAATCCACGCCAGACCAACCCTAGTCCACGCACACTAAAAACCTAGAACAGACCTGTATAAGCTCCCTTTTGACTTAGGGGGTACAAAAAAAGCACGGTGAGCAGAAGTACTACCTGCTCCCCAATCAACGTTTGCCCAACCTTAGTCCACGCACGCTAAAAACCTAGAACTGGCCTGTATAAGCTCCCTTTTTGACTTAGGGGGTACACAAAACCACGGTGAGCAGAAATACTAGCTGCTCACAATGAACGCCAGCCGAACCCTAGTGAACACACAGTAAAAACCAGGAACAGGCCTGTATAAGCTCCCTTTTGACTTAGGAGGGACATAATAACCACGGTGAGCAGAAATACTACCTGCTCACCAGTAACGCCAGCTGAACCCTAGCCAACGTGCAATAAAAACCAAGAACAGGCCTGTATAATCTCCCTTTTTGACTTTGGGGGGTACACAAAACCACGGTGAGCAGAAATACTAGCTGCTGACAATAAACGCCAGCCGAACCCCAGTGAACACACACTAAAAACCAGGAACAGGCCTGTATAAGCTCCCTTTTGACTTAGGAGGGACACAATAACCGTCCGTGAGCAGAAATATTACCTACTCACCAGTAACGCCAGCCGAACCTTAGCCAACGTACAATAAAAACCAAGAACAGGCCTGTATAAGCTCCCTTTTTGAGTTAGGGGTACAGAAAACCACGGTGAGCAGAAATACTAGCTGCTCACAATGAACGCCAGCCAAACCCTAGTGAACACACAGTAAAAACCAGGAACAGCCTGTTTTAGCTCCCTTTTGTCTTAAGAGGGACACAATAACCACGGTGAGCAGAAATACTACCTGCTCCCTATCAACGCCAGCCAAACCCTGGTCCACGCACATTAAAAACCTAGAACAGGCCCGTATAAGCTCCTTTTTGACTTAGGGGGTACACAAAACCACGGCGTGCAGAAATACTACCTGCTCCCCATCAGCATGCAGCAAACCCTAGTCCACGCACAAAGACAAGCTAGCATGGGCCAGTATAAGCTCCCTTTTGACTTATGGGGTACAGAAAACCACCAGGAGCATAAATACTATCTGCTCAACATTGAAACAGTATCTGATCCCCATCAGCACCAGCCAAACCCTAGTCAACCAACATTAAGAACCTAGAAGAAGCCGGTATAAGCCCCCTTTGGACAAAAGGGGGTACACAAAACCACGGCGAGCAGAAATACTACCTGCTCCCCATCAGCACGCGGCAAACCCTAGTTCACGCACACTGACAAGCTAGCATGGGCCAGTATAAGCTCCCTTTTGACTTATAGGGTACAGAAAACCACCAGGAGCATAAATACTATCTGCTCAACATCAGCGCCAGCCAAACCCTAGTCAAGGCACACTGGCAAGCTAACATGGGCCTGTATAAGCTCCCAGCAAGACAGGCAAGGTCCAAGGATTCTAAGGTTTAAACAACGCTTTGATAAGCTGCTTTTGTAGGTGAATGAAGACACACTCGAAGATCTGGACCTCTTGAGCTTCATACAAAGATGCAAGTTTGAAAGGTGGAGAGTGTGTACTCCATGAGAGATCACGATTGTACTTGTTAGGATTAATATTCGTTCTTTCAAGTCGTCATACAAAGGACAGAACTATTTCAGGTTGCAGTGTGACATCTTTATTATTTTTTAGTGAGACATGAACAGCCGACATGTGTTTCGCCCCCTATTGGCGACTTGCGCCGGGGCTTTCTCAAGTCTATTTCCACATATACAGCGTATATTATTACTGTTTCCAATTTTTACAATATCCAAGAGACAAAAAGTTCAATACTCGAGGAGCAAGAGTTCTTCTGTAAGTTTTTAAGGCTGAGAATGCAGTTCGGTCCCTGCTCCCAGTACTCCGTCTGCGGGTTAGTCTATGGGTTGAATCCCAGGTTCCCCGTCGTCAGCCTCCCTGGGGGCCAGGTGTTTCTGAGGCCTTTTGAGCCATTTTCACCATGGCCCCCCTGGGGCCCACGCCGCTGGGGAAACAGTGGCAGTCTTAACACCTCACCCACAGCCCCTCACATTCAGGGCACAGTGGGCGAGGAAGAATGGGTCTGGCTGTGGGGGCCAGGTGATGTTTTGAAAGCGCACAATCTTCACCTTAGCCCCCCCCCCCCCCCCCCTCGCAAGAAGTTTAAAAAAAGGGTTATAGTTCTTTCTCGGTGTCATCATTTTAGAACTGATGCATTTTCAATATTACATTCAAGAAAGTCATGGTTGCAGCTTTTCTATTTTATGCAACTAACAACCATTGACAAAACCTATAGTTCTGGCTTGTTGTAGGTGTAACATTACTTGCTGTATTATATATCTGTATCACAAAACAAATGCCCGTACTGCCAAATAGTTCTGAAATCTTATTCATTCTATACATATGAACAAAACACTATGCAAGAGAAATTCTAATCATAGAGTCAATCACTTCGAATTTGCATTTTATTTACACTTTTCTTCTTTCATATATTTTTTAACATTTCTATATTTCAACAAAACTTTTTTTACTGAAGCACATTACAAAAACAAACATGAAAGTACTTTTCTCCTTAAGTCTCATTCATACTCATTCATACTGAAAGACATTTCATTCATACTCAAAACATTCATTCAACTAACAGTCTAAAACGACACACACTTTTTTACAATTTATATACAATTTTTGAATAAGAAACCATAGAATCTCATTAATAAGTATAAATCCCTGTAATCAAAGATTTGTTCAATTTTCTTATGGTTTCAATGTGAGAACGTTATATGCAAATTCGAAGTGATTGACTCTATGATTAGAATTTCTCTTGCATAGTGTTTTGTTCATATGTATAGAATGAAATAAGATTTCAGAACTATTTGGCAGTACTGGCATTTGTTTTGTGATACTATTTAAGGCAGGGTTTGGCCTTACTGCTTGGGAACCCATACCCAGTGGTGATCAGTAATTGTATTATATATCTGAACACAATGACAGAAGCAGCAAAATACCAGTCGGGCGGCACACTATACTAAGCACAGATTTGTAGCTTGGGTGTTTTAAGCTACGCCCTTAATTACATTGAACACCATCTTTGGAGAGACCCCTCAGTTTTGCCATCCCACTTAAAGCCCTGGAAACAACACCATGTCACAGACACCTCAGGGCCTGGCACTGTGCATCATGCATGACTCATGACTTCCAAGGTTTCAGATTGACTATGTGCAGGGGCATCTTGAACGCCTCCCTTTGCTTTTGGAACTACAGCGAGGGGTGAGTTCCTGATGAGTCTCTTCTGTCTGCAACTCTGCATACAAAGGCTCAGCTCACAATTATTGTGAAAAGGTGGGTGCGAGAGTAAGTGAAGGGATGGCTGGATGGATCAGTAAAAGGGTGAATGGATGAATGAAAGGGTGAATGGATGGATGATGAGAGAGAATGGGTGGATGGATGAGTGAAATGATGGATGGATTGATTAATTGATAAGTGAAAGTGTGAATGGATGAACAGATGTGTGAAAGGGTGGCCATAAGGATGGATGAGTGAGTGAAAGGGAGGGTACATGGGCAATAGATTGGATAGATGAGTGAAGGAGTTAAAGGATGGATGAGAGAAAAGATGGATGAATGATTGAAAGGATGGATGAGTGATAGGGTTAATGGATGGATGCATGAGTGGATGAGTAGATGGATAGTTGGGTGGATGGAAGGAAGGATGGATGGCTAAGTGAAAGGGTCGATGGAGAGAGAAAGGGAGAATGGATGGCTGAAAGGGTGAATAGGTGGAAGGATGAGTCACTGGGTGGATGGATAAGAAAGTGAAAGGATGGCTGGATGGGTGAGAGGGCAAATGGCTAGATGGATGAGTGAAGAGATGGATTGGGTGAAAGGGTGGATGGAGAGAAAAAGTGAGGATGGATGTGTGGATGACTGAAAAGGTGAATGTGTCTAAGGGTGAGTGACTGGGTGGATGGATGAGTAAGTGAAAGGGTGGCTGGATGGGTGAAAGGGTAAATGGATGGATGAGTGGATGGATGGGTGGAAGAGTGGATGAATGGGTGGATAATGGGTGGATGAGTAAAAGGGTGGATGGAGGGATGGATGAGTGAAATGATGGATGGAAGTATACATGATGGATAGGTTTGCAAATGGTTGAATATGTTTGGATCTGGATGAGCGGCATCTTATGTTTGCCACTTTACATCTCACAATGACTATCCAAGCAGATATTCCCGACCATTTCTCTCACCAAACATGCCTGCTCAGAACCATGAATTGTAAACAAAATATCAGACTGGACAACCCAGTGCTGTAACCATATATATAGATTATTATCATATGAAATATCACAAAAAGACCTGCACAGTTGATCAAAGCTGCGTGCATACTGAAAAAACATGAAGTGCACGATTGGTTCAACCTGATATAAACTTATTTTGACTAGTGCTTAAATGGTTGTCTATTTACTTACTTACATAATAATGCGCTACCTCCTCTGATGGGTCTGTAAACCGTACCTTTTGTCCAGAAGGTTTGTTCTGAATTTTAACCCTTTGTCCTGAATTTTTACACTCCCCATCCTGAATTTGCACCCATGCCAGTTGGTCACCCTAGTCCTGACACTCCCATACAGAACTACAGAGTGTTCGCCCTGCCTTTTCTATTTGGTTACTCTTGTAACCAGATGCACCACACTGCCAAGCTCTAACTCAAGAGGGGCCATCTAATCCCCTTGGCATCCCACTCTCCACAGGGCTGACCAAAGTAGGCTGAGTAAAGCAGTCCTCAAAGCTACATCGAGTGTGCCTCAATTGTCATCCCACCGAATCTAGAAAATACTGCACTAGACTCAGTGCAGTAGGTCTTCTTTAAAGGTTTACTTGACTTACGACATCCAGCACCCAGAAATGCAATGTGTTGCTAGCCGATCCCTTCCTCTGAAGCAAGAAGGAACCGGTAGGAACCATTTTGTTTACCATTTCTTTGCACAATTTACTGTTTCATTTGTGTGCCAGTTAATAATGTAACTTTATTTTAAAGGCCTCATCCAAAATGCAGACAAGGGGCATATTTCTCTATATGCCAACAATATTAATTAGTAAGTTTTGGTTAGTTTTTGTTTGTAGTGTGTAGGTCTGACTGCACTCTATTTTAGGTCCTAGGCCAGAATGTGGCAACATGTTTGTGTGTTGATTTCAGGACGTCTAAGACTTTGTGTAATGTGATTTCACAAAAGAGAGCTGTTTAGCCTCATTCTATGCTAGGCCTTGTTCGAGGCCTAAGCAAAATTTGCAAACTTGGCACTTCTTTCTTTATGCAGAAGAATTAACTTTTCTAGCATGTTCAGGTTAGAATTCCTTTTTGCAGATTTTATATAATTTTCATGGTTAATTGAGTAATCCTCAGTCTCCTCATGGCCCAGACGTGAAGGCAGCAACAGATGTGAATAAAACTGTGTTTTTTGTATATAGACATCACTTGCTGGCTGTGAAATAAATTTATGACTAGATTGTACAGATACATTTTTTCAGCATTCTTTACACCCCAGACTGCCTTTTCCTCATTTGTGAATTCTTACTTTTGTTATTACATGTTCTGTTCCCAGAGATTCCAGTCTTACCCTTTCTCCTTGACTTTGTACTAGATTTCTGATTTATGTGATGATTAGCTGGTTGGGAAAGAGTATCTAACGACCTTGTGCAGGGCATTAAGACTGCATGTAAGTATTCAGTTATCAGACCTGCAGTGCTCCTAGTCTTTACCAAAGTTACTTGCTCTGTAAGCTTTAAAAGGCTTAATTTACTAAATATTTCTCTACGAATTAAACCTCAAAGAGTAACCAAATAGTTTTTCATGAAAGGGCACACCCCTTGAATGTGGGCCACGCCCCTTAACTGTAGGCCACGGCCCTTAAATGTATGCCACGCCCCTTGAACGTGGGCCACTTTTTTCGTCAGTACCCGGGCCAAATTGTGATCCCAATCCGACCCTGTTCAAACATGTTTATGCCACGTTACCGAAATTAATTGTAAATAATTGGTGGCGCAAAACAATGTATTGAAAATAAAAGAAGGCGTGTGGAAGCACAGCGACTGTCTCCCACAAGCTTCAGAAAGTGACTGAATAGCTCCTCCGCCGTGACCTACGGGGGTACAAAGCTCGATAGGGAAGCAGCGGCAGATAGACCGTAGCTGTGGAAATCTGCTCCCCGATGACGTAGTAGGGGACAGAGCTCGATGGGGGTACAGCGCTCGATAGAACACCGGCTCACTGCCAAGCACAAAATGGCTGTAACTATGCAGGCTCGAAGTTAGGAACATGTCTCCTTCAATGTGTCCATCTTTTGTTCTTCTGCTCCGACTTCGGATGTTTGGAATACGTCCGTCTTTTCACTGACGTCACTAATTGGGATGTCATTTTCACGGGAACATGTTGGCTTTAAATATGGACAGTTGCCGGAGTTTACTGATTACCCTCTCCCTGTTACTATGCCGGGAGTTTTCGTTTTGGACTAAGGTAAGAAGCAGATCGGTCTATTTTGCGGTTTGGTGACTGCCTTGCCTCGGCATTCTGCCACTTCATTTGTAGTGTTATTGGGGGGTTTTCTTTGACATACTGGGTTAGGGGATAAGGTACTATGCTGTGTTCAACATTGTTAGTGTTTTTTCGTCCGCAGGCGGTTTGGATTTGCTACTTGGGGGACGCTATGGGTTCTCTTCACTTTTAAATTATTTCATGCCGTACGAATGAGTCTGGCCGAGTTTGAGGTGTTTCCTGAGGGAAGCACCTACAAAAAGTATTGGTTTATAATCGGTTATAATTGGGTTTATTATTATTATTTTTTTCTTTACATCTCTTTTAACAGCCTACATTGCCACACAGAAGTCGTGATAAGCGCTTCCCTCGCTCCGATTTGTATGCATTCTTGGATATAATACTTTCGTCAGGTGAGACTCACAGTCATTCCGTAAAGTGGTCCTCTGACAGTTACAGCTAATGAGATGTACTTCCGGTTAGTGGTTTATCGCCATATAGCAGTCTTTGAATATCTTGATTCTACTGATTTAGGATGTATTCTTTGCGCAGTTATTTCTGCTGGGTCTGTTATATCAAGGGGGATATCTATAGATATGATAACTATTTGTATCATATCAGATTGAAATATATGTTTCAATTATATCTTGACAGCCATCATTACCACGCAGGAGCCATATAAAGCGCATCCTTTTCGTTGTTTCTTAAATATCCTTGGATGAATTACGCCGCAAGGTGAGACAGGTTTCAGTATATGAGTTGTGTCCTACAGGGTGGGGTTACCACCATGTAATTAATGTTTATAAAGGAATATGTTTTGTCATTATTTTTCTGTAGGGGTTGATTAAATACGCTCCTTCATACATATTCTACGCATAATTGGATCTAATTGTGGCAAGGTGAGAATAATTCAATCGGACTGCACTTATGGGTGAAGAGGCTGGGCATAGCTCAACTGGCACCCTTCTGTTCTTTCAAACCTCCCAGCCGCACACTGCATACGGCCTATCGCAATTTGAATTTAGTGAAATTTTGGTGCTGCCTGTTTTTATCAGGATGCTTTCAAATGTTCCTTTATATTTAGAATGTGTTCTTCCACTTGGTCATTTCACATGCATTTGGATTGTTCGTCCAATGTTGATTGTTTATCTTTACATGGATAGGGGTTTTTTTCGATCTAGCCAGGTGTATGCGATTGGATCCCATAATCATAATTGATAATTGACTGTCATGCCGTTAGGGATACTCACTAAATGTAGTTTCTAATATACGTCTTTTGAATCTTGATTGCAGTCCCTTTCCATTTTTCATCGGAAACTGCAGTAGGTGGCATCCACCAGTTACTTTCAACACATACATATTGGCTCATCAGACGCTGTTGTGTTCATGGCGAGTGGACTATTCTAATTCTTCCAAATTCATTAGCATGACTTTTGACTGTAAGTCAGTACCATCTGGGGTGTCCCCTCTTGTCCAACTGACATTTGACCTTGATTTGGTGATTGCCAATATGCTTAGTCATATATAGTTGGGTTTTTGGATTTGTATAATTTCAATCTGCAAAATACTCTTTCGTCCTGGCGTTTGGGGACTGTTAATGTACTAAGTCATGAATAATCAGGTTTTTTGGACCTGTCTGAATTTTACTCTGCAGAATATTCTGATCTTACTCTATTTGCTTTCCTTTCCTCTCTCTTCCTTTTTTATCTTCTTATGTTTTATATTATCAGATTAACTTTTCTCTTTTCACGTAAGGATTTTGCATTTTTCACATCTACTTGAATGTTTACAATAATTAACCTTTTGGATTAAAGGTTAGTTACTAGGAAACGTGATGGACATAACTATATATATGTCTTGGTTGTCACAGGTGTTGTTGTAGTATACTTTGTATGCGTTCAACAAACAATTAGGGAGGGTCTAAGGGCAAGTTTACCGACCGGCCAGATATAAGCCCCGAACTCAATGCACAAAAACAAATAATATCTGGGGGTCAGAGAGCAAGTCAGTAAGTCAAGCAAGAAGGACCACTAAACCAAAAGCATGCAAAACAGTATCAGTGAGAAATAATAGTTAATAAACGGCCAAGTCAAGGCTCAAGAGTATATGGAGAAAAATATTGTTCCCATCAGAAGCCACACTGTACCGCCCTGGTTGTCATCATTTGGGTTCTCCTTACCCAGGAGACACGACGGCCGGTAAGTTGTTACCGTGACCGAGATGTGGTGTGAGGGCAGAACAGAAAGGTATGTTAGTGGCTAATGAAAAAAAGCAGTGTCTGGTGGTTGGAGTGAAAAGTGAAGGGTATTGATAAAATT
Source organism: Lissotriton vulgaris (assembly GCF_964263255.1). Classification (NCBI taxonomy): domain Eukaryota; kingdom Metazoa; phylum Chordata; class Amphibia; order Caudata; family Salamandridae; genus Lissotriton; species Lissotriton vulgaris. The sequence continues at coordinate 392,921,972 of NC_141694.1, read as the reverse complement.
AGGTGAGTTGGGTGGAAAAAGAATTTTATTAATATCCCCCAATCCCTAAGATTAAAAGGCAGGTGTGGGTGCAGGTTTTAAATAATAACCACACTTATTAGTGGTCGACATGTTTCTGCATTCACAAGAAAGTAGTTTCTAATGCATTCTTCAGGACCTTGGAAATACACTACTGCTTTGTTAATGAAAATGAGATAAATAATGAAAAAATATCACCTGGAAATCCAGGCGTACTCAACCGTATACCATATATGTAGGTTGAGAGGCTTCACCCCACCTGGCTGCAGCGCAGGTAAAAGGAGCACCGCTCTTTCCGTCGGTGTCTCCGGGCAGTCTTCAGTACTGCTTTGTATGTACTGTTTAAATTCTTTTAAATTGTATGTATATGTAATGTGTGAGCACTGTACATATAGATGTGTCTTTGTATGTTTCTTTTTTGTACTTGCAGTAATAAGAACATACAGACAATTAGTTTTAATATTATTGCTTCTTCTAGATGAGGTCACCTTTTTAAATTCCATCCTATGTTGTACATATTGGTCTTTGTCTATTTATGTCTTGTGTGATTATAGTATGTATTTAATGTATTTTTTATGGTCATTTCAGCCCTGATGAAGTTCCATCAAGGAACGAAACGCGTTGGCTGTGTGACTTGTTTGGTATAGTTACCGAAATAAAGAAGATTACTATTTGGACTAAGGAGATCTTTTTTTGTTATATTCCAAAGAGTACGCCTTCCGCCTTTTTGTTAAATGTGCATTTTGCTGTTAGCACTGATTTTACAGCACAGGACAAATTCCCAGTGCTAAAAATCAGCACAAGCTGCGCAATTAACCGTACTCCATACGGCTGAGTTTTTTTTGGCATTTTGCTGAGTAGCGTGTAGCAGAACTTCACTAACTCAGCCTTTACCTACTTAGAAGTTTAACTGAGGACTTTATAAAGTTTATGAAGATGTGTTGCTTTTTACAGTAAACGTGAATATTAAAACACATGAGTGACAAAGTGGAGGGTAACAGGTAACATGTCTCACCATTGAGCTTTTGTGGGCTGCAGTGTGTACAATTAAAAGCTGGTATTTATTCTAAAAGCATAGCCACATTGGGTACGAAGACAGAGCAGCAGATTATTATCAAATTAAAACACCTTGAGTTGTAGAAGACAGCAGAAGCCATGGCCTGCGCAAGCAGAGTCCAAAATCTCCCATGTGCCTCTGCAGCCACCGTACCTCAATATTAATGGAGCAAGCAGTATTGTGGGAGCCACCAGCTCCAAAATCTGTGACCTGCTGCAACCCCCAGAGATGCTTCTCAACCTGCTGAAATTGTTTTCACACTGCTTGTGTTTTAAAGCTAATACTCAAGAATGGTCTCTCACTCTTTCTGTATGCTGGCAGTGACTTACACAGTGACATGCAAGCTTAGTAATCGTGTGCAGGCGAAATATCTACAGGGAACATTGGTCACCCCTAAGGTAGGCCCTACGTAACCCAAAAGGTGGAACATGTACCTCTATGTTTTTTTCAAGTCCTGTTAGTGACAGACGGCCTAATTTGTTATTCTCTTCTTTGAGGCCTACCCCACTAATAAACTAGCACTGGGAATTCCTTTAGTAATGTCACTTTTAGAAAGTGTAAAACAAATTGGTGGACAGAATGCAGAACAATGTCATACATTCACCCCAGTAGAGAGATCTGGGCCTAAATCCATCATTGTTTTCTCACCATGCCATTCCAGTTTGTACCCAGCCATATGCAAATCAGACGACCCTGTGCCCAATGGGTACAGTCCAGCCTGAACTTGCAGGCCAGGTCCTCCCTGGACTGGAAACAGGTATCTTAGGACCGGTTTTGGGTTTTCACCACTCATCAGCCATGATAGCTTGCCTCCTGTGGCATGGAGAGCACAGGACCCATATTTGGGCATACCCATCCCACTGGGGGGGTGACAAAGGCAAAAACAAAAATTGATGGACAGAATGAGGAACAATCTCCCACATTCACCCCAGTACAGAGATTTGGGCCTAAATCCATCGTTTTTTTTCTCACCATGCCATTCCTGTTTGAACCCAGCCATATGCAAATCAGTCCCGATCCTATGCCCAATGGGAACAGTCCAGCACAAACTGCCAGGCCAAGTCCTTCCTGGACTGGAAACAAGCATCCTAGGACCAGTTTCGGGGTTTCACCCCTCATCAGCCAGTATAGCTTGACTACAGTGGCATGGAGACCACAACCCAAGTCCGATCATACCCGTCCCACTCTCAGTGACAAATGCAAAAACAATTGATGGACAGAATGCAGAACAATATCATACATGCACCCATTGTTAGATTTGGGGGTATCTTGTTGGCACAGGTAGGTACTTGTGACAAATTGAGACCCTTGCCTCTAGTCAGGGTAAGGGGGTATACTCCAAAAATAACCCCTGCTCAACCCCGTTGTAGCCTGTCATGAGCAGACAGGCTTATCTCAGAGGCACTGTTCAAAGCATTTGTGACCACATACAGTAACCCAGTGACTACACTACAAATGGGCACCGCACAGGTTTTGTATCAAAAATAAGTATACTTTATATAGAGTTACCACAAGACCCATAAACGACAAAAATCCACAATACTGTACTTTTAGATGGTAGGTTTAGCTTAGTTAAGTTCAGTTCTTAAGATGCGACACTTTGTCAATGTACCTTACGATGCTTTGTGCTTCCACAAGTAATGTTGTAGCGATGGAAATGCGGCAAAGTTCTGGTGCAAAGAAATACAGACGCTCTCTCCTTGATGCAACACACTTCCCGGTGATGCGGTGTCATCTGCTGCGACGTCAATCCTCTCTACTGGAGATGCGAGTTGCTCCCACAACGATGCGAGCAGCTTCAGGCCCTGCGACACTCTTCCCGGTGATGCGGTGGCATCTGTGGCGACATTGATCCTCTTCTCCGATGATGACCCGTGACAGGCCCTGCGACATGCTTCTTAGAGATGCGGCGGCGTCAGATGCGACGTCTAACCTTCTCTCCTGCGACACACTTCCCGGCGATGTGTCACCATCTGCTGCGACGTAAATTCTCTTCTCTGGTGATGCGTGGCGCTTCGTGTTGTGAAGAAGCAGCGCTAGTTCTGTGACACGCTTCTCTATCTTGAGTCGCGCTTCCAGCTCCAGGCGACACGCAAATCTCCCACAAAGTTCAGCACAGCCGCAGGCACTTCAGGAAGACTTATGGGGAGATGGTGAGTGAAGTCTGTTGTCCTTGAGACTTCAGGAGGAGGTAAGCTTTGTTCCAAGCCCTTGGAGATCCTTCACAATTTGAAAGTAAAGCACACAAAGTTCTTTCTCCTTTCTTTGGCAGTCAGGCAACCACTTCAGGCCAATCCCTTAAGCAGTTTTTTTTTCCCTTAAGCAGCACTTCAGCTTAGGAATAGTCTCTCCTCAGTTTCTTCAGGTTCCTCTCCTCAGCAAAGGTTTCTTCTTGTAGTCCAAACATGATCTAATTTCTTGGGAACAGGGTCCCAATATTTATACCCCAAAATCCTTTGGTCTCTGAGGGAAGAGGAGCCTTTGCCCAGTCCAAACCAGTTCTAAAGCACTCTGTTTACCAGACTTCTCCTTTCCTTTAACAGTGCAGGGCAGAAACATCAGACGCCTCACAGGAGGTGGAGCCAGCATTGTGGAAGGCAAGTACAGCCCTGGAGCACTTTGTTGACAGGACTCCTTCTCTTCTTTCAGTCTGCAGGGCAAAGACATCAGCCGCACCCCAGGAGGTGGAGCCAGCATTGTGGAAGGCAGCGACAGCCCGATTCAAGGTTCAGGTGCAACCCCTCCCTTCCATCTAGATGCAGATCTCTCTATTCACCACTGGGCTGACTCATCCTGTCTCTTGGAATCGCTTAGCCCTGTCACTCACAAACTCCAGAAAAGGAATACACAACCTAGCAGAGGTAGGCTTGAAAGGTTAGGCAAGAAAAAATCTACTTTCTAAAAGGAGTATTTTCAAACACAGAATGTTAAAACCAACTTCACTGAAAGGTGCAGTTTATCATTCTGAGTCCGGGCATACTAAATTCGAATTTCTACCATGTTCTCTGAGTCAGTTAGGATTATAAAACGTAATAATTCCAACATCCCATTCTGGCCTATGGAGAACTGATAGCCTTGTAAAAGTGAAAAACGAAAATGGCTGTAATTCACTATTAGGACATGCCACACACACCAGGGCATGTCCTACCTTATACTAATAATGCACCCTGCCCTTGGGCCTACTATAGGGGTGAGTGATTTGCAGAAAAGGGAAGGTTTAGAAACTGGTAAGTGGGTGCACTTGCCCAGTTAGTTTGACAGTACCAGGCTGCACACAGACTCTGCAATGGCAGACCTTAGGCACATTTTACAAGGCTTCTTCTGTGGGTAACACAACCAGTGCAGTAGGTCTACTAGCAGCATTTGGATTTACACGCCCTGGGCACCCCTGGTGCACTGTACTAGGGTCTGACAAGTATACCAAATAGCCAAACATGGAACCACTGATTAATACATCAATTTACAGTAGGGAGCACTTGCACTGTGGCACTGGACAGCAGTGGCACAGTGCCCAAACCATCTAACACCAGCAAAAATACATGAGGCAACAGCAAAAATGAAAGGAAGATCCACGCCAATGGTGCCAGGTCTAACACATGTACCCTCCAGCTGAAATGTTGGGTGAACTACCCTACCTCCTGGGAGTTCTCATCACTAAGGGGGAAAAATCTGGACAGACCATCAGCGTTGGTGTGTTCTGTACCAGGGCGGTGTTCCACCGTAAAGTCAATATCTTGTAGGGAAATATACCACCTCAACAGCTTTGGATTCTCACCCCTCATCTGCATTAACCATCTGAGGGGCCTGTGGTCTGTCTGAACCGGGAAGTGAGTCCCAAACAGGTAGGGTCTCAGCTTCTTCAGTGCCCAGACCACAGCAAATGTCTCACACTCAATAGCACTCCACCTCTGTTCCTGTGGAAGTAACCTCCTACTGATGAAGGTTACAGGTTGATCTAGACCCTCCTCATTTATCTGTGACAAAACAGCCCCCACACCATGCTCTGAAGCGTCTGTTTGAATAATGAACTCTCTTGAGAAGTTGGGTGCCAGGAGCACGGGTGCCATGCCCATGGCAGCTTTCAGGGCCTCAAAAGCTTTCTGACAAGTGTCAGTCCAAATCATTTTCTTGGGCTGCTTCCTGGAAGTCAGCTCTGTCAAGGGTGCAACAATGTTGCCATACCCCTTGACAAACCGCCTGTAATACCCTGTAAGTCCTAAAAAGCCTAAAAAGGCTCTTATATCTGTCTGGGTTTTGGGGAGCTCCCAAGCCAGAATGGTTTCTATCTTGGGTTGTAGGGGCGCCACCTGGCCGCTCCCAACTTGGTGTCCCAAGTACACCACGGAACCCTGCCTGATCTGGCACTTACTGGCCTTGATTGTGAGGCCTGCCTTCCGCAGTGCCAACACTTCCCAGAGGTGGCGCAGATGTTCCTCCCATGTGGCACTGAACACCGCAATGTCATCCAGGTAGGCGGCACTGAACTCATTTAGTCCAACCAACACCTGGTTGACCAGCTTCTGAAAGGTGGCAGGGGCATTCTTCATCCCAAAGGGCATAACACGGAGCTGGAAATGCCCATCTGGTGTGGATAACGCTGACCTCTCTTTTGCCCCATCAGTCAAGGCGATCTGCCAGTACCCAGACATAGAGTCAAACATGCTGAGGTACCAGGCAGCCCCTAGCCGATCAATGAGCTCATCCGCTCTGGGGATGGGGTGCGTGTCAGTCTTCATGACTGAGTTGAGCCCTCTGTAGTCCACACAGAACCGGAGTTTGAGTGTTGCGCCCAACGCTGCAGCCTTCGGGACCAAGAGCACTGGGCTGGCCCAACGACTGCTAGAGGACTCAATCACATGGCTACCTCATAGGCTCTGAACCACTGCCCAATATCATCAGTTGTATAAACTATTTTACCACATCTTTGGGAATATATACTCTAACTTCCACAGGCACTGACGGTGCGCTGCCACCAGAGGGAGTAATCTCTAAGCTCTTGGCCTTCAATTCCAACTCCCTCAAAACCTTTTCATGTTCAAACTGCATTGTCTTTTCCTCTATGGCTAACTTTCTAGTTTGCATTTCAAATTCCAACTGCCCATTTAACTTGAGCTTGGTCAGCTCCATTTCATGCATCCTGCTCTCTTTCCTGTCCTCCAGTCTCTCCGGAGGCGTGGGTTCAAATCTCACCGCTGCCACAAATGTTAGATTTGGGGGTCTCTAGTTGGCACAGGTAGGTACTTGTGACAAATAGGGACCCTTGCCTCTAGTCGGGGTAAGGGGGTACATTCCTAAAATAACCCCAGCTCACCCCCTTGGTAGCTTGGCACGAGCAGACAGGCTTATCTCAGAGGCAGTGTGTAAAGCATTTGTGACCACATACAGTAGCCCAGTGACAACACTACAAATGGACACCACACAGGTTTTATATAAAAAATATGTATACTTTATATAGAGTTACCACGAGACCAATAAAAGATAAAGATCCACAATACTGTTCTTTTAGATGGCAGTTTTAGCTTAGTTAAGTTCAGTTCTTAAGATGCGACACTTTGCGTCAATGTACCTTACGATGCATTGTGCTTCCACAACAAGTAATGTTGCAGCGATGGAAAAGCGGCAAAGTTCTGGTGCAAAGAAATAAAGACGACGCTCTCTCCTTGATGCGATACGCTTCCCGGTGATGACCAGTCGATCCTCTTCTCGGGCGATGCAAGATACTTTACAAGAGGCAAGCCGCGACCGGCCCTGCGACATTCTTCCAGGGGAGGCGGCGGCATCTGCGGCGATGTCGGTCCTCTTCTCCGGCGATTAGCCACGACAGGCCCTGCGACTGTCAGGAACTGACATCAGCGCCTACCTTGTATTACATTGGACTACAATGCACAGAAGGCTTTCTGGGAGGAACCGAATGACATTAAAATCACGTGACGCAAAAGCGCGTTGTACGTGATTCTTTGTACCTTCTCTATACCTCTGCGGAGAGTCGAGACGCCCTTCTGGTTTCGCGCCTGAATCTTTGATGATTTTTGATCATTCTCCTGGCTGGGAAACAAAGCCCCGATTGAACCTGTGGTTGTTGACTCTATTGCTGCTCGGCGGAGCATGCTACTGTGACCTTTACCCCGCTAGCGGCTGCTGCTGGGACAATTATCCTACATTGTCCGAGTCCGGCATGACTCTAGCCCAGATTGAGCCTGTGGTTGGCTCTATTTCCTGCTCGGCAGAGCAGGATTTTGCTGCCTTGCCCCGTTAGCGACTGCTACGGGGACAATCATCCTACATTGTCCATGTCCGGCGAGGCTCCTTACTCCTTGGACACTGTTCTACTCGGCTGAGCCCAGTCAACGGAGTTCTGCTCTTTCCTATCCTGAAGGAGGATCCGTTAGGTCCAGTAAGCAGTCACATCCTGGCTGAATGTGCGACCGCAGATTATGAGTTTTCCTTTGATTCTTCTTTATGTTATAGACTGCCTTATCATTTGGAATCATTCAAGCTGGATTAAGCTGGATTGAGTGAAGAGTTGTGTTCTGAACTGTGATACAATCACTCTTTATTTTCTGTGAGGATTATGACTTTCCACTATTCTCCATTGACCTTTCTCTCTTACTCAAGCCAGTATTGAGTGGGTTCTGTTCTTGATGAGGAATAGGGGGAGTGCGATCTTGGGTACGTATGGGACAAAAGTGTGTTGATTGGTGCGCAGCATGCTACATGTTGGTGTCTATAATCTCTGCTTTGGTGTTATAGGAACTATTGATTCACACACAGAGAAGGATCCTATCATTTGAGATGAAAGGAAGGGTCCATCTCCGGAGCTGATCATTTTAGGTGTGTGTTATATCAAGCGAGAATTATTGAGAGTGGCTAGGATATTAGGGTGTGCCTAAACATTGTATTTTCTCATTTCAGGTGTCCCTTCCACTGCTGCTCCCTCCCTTACCTCTATGCTCTGTGTGTCAATCACTAGTCAGAGTGTGTGGAAATCAGGAGGTGGACCCCTTTAAGCATCACCCTGATCCTGAGGAGTTCGACCAGATCATGACAGCGACACGCTTCTCAGAGATCCGGTGGCGTCAGATGCGACGTTGATCCTTCTCTCCTGTGACACGCTTCCCAGCGTGCGTCTGTGGCGACGGCGACGTCGATTCTCTTCTCCGGTGATGCGGAACGCTTCTTGTTGCGAAGCGGCAGCAGCAGTTCTGGAACACGCTTCTCGATCTTGAGTCGCGCTTCCAGCTCCTTGTGGCACCCAAATCCCCCACAAAGTCCAGCACAGCTGCAGGCACTTCAGAAAGAATTTTGGGGAGCTGGTGAGTGAAGTCTGTTGTCCCTGCGACTTTATCAGGAGGCCCGCTCTGTTCCAAGCCCTTGGAAATCCTTCACAAGTTTAAAGTAAAGCACATAAAGTTATTTCTCCTTTCTTTGGCAGTCAGGCAACCACTGCAGGCCAATCCCCTAAGCAGAACTTCAGCTTAGGAATAGTCTCTCCTCAGTTTCTTCAGGTTCCTCTCCTCAGCAAAGGTTTCTTCTTGTAGTCCAAAAGTGGTCTAATTTCTTGGGATCAGGGTCCCAATATTTATACCACAACCTTTGTTCTCTGAGGGAAGAGGGGCTTCTGCCCAGTCCAAACCAGTTCTGAAGCCCTCTGTTTACCAGGCTTCTCCTTTCCTTTTACAGTGCAGGCAGAAGCATCAGACGCCCCAAAGGAAGTGGAGACACCATTGTGGAAGGCAAGTACAGCCCTGGAGCACTTTGTTGACAGGACTCCTTCTCTTCTTTCAGTGTGCAGGGCAGAGACATCAGCCGCACCCCAGGAGGTGGAGCCCGCATTGTGGAAGGCAGGCACAGCCCTATTCAAGGTTCAGGTTCAACTCCTTCCTCCTATCTAGAGGCAGATCTCTCTATTCACCAATGGGCTGACTCATCCTGTCTCTTGGAATCCCCCAGCCCTGTCACTCATAAACTCCAGACAAGGAATACACAACTTAGCAGAGGCAGACTTGAAAGGTTAGGCAAGAAAATACCTACTTTCCATAAGTGGTATTTTCAAACACAGAATGTTAAAACCAACTTCACTAAAAGATGCCTACTAAACTCGAATTTCTACCATGTTCTCTGAGTCAGTTAGGATTATAAAATATAATATTTCTAACAGCCCATTCTGGCCTATAGAGAACGGATAGCCTTGCAAAAGTGAAAAACAAAAGTGGCTGTAATTCACTATTAGGACATGCCACACACACACAAGGGTATGTCCTACCTTATACTTGCAATGTACCCTGCCCTTGGGGCTACTATAGGGGTGAGTGGTATGCAGAAAAGGGAAGGTTTAGGGACTGGCAAGTGGGTGCACTTGCACAGTTAGTGTGACAGTACCAGACTGCACACAGACTCTGCAATGGCAGACCTTAGGCACATTTTACAAGGCTGCTTCTGTGGGTAACACAACCAGTTCAGCAGGCCCACTAGCAGCATTTGGATTTACACACCCTGGGCACTCCTGGTGCACTGTACTAGGGTCTGACAAGTAAACCAAATATTACTATTTACTGTAGGGAGCACTAACACTGTGGCACTTGACAGCAGTGGCACAGTGCTCAAAACATCTAACACCAGCAAAAATACATGAGGCAACAACAAAAATGGGAGGGAGACCCACGCCAATGGTGCCAGGTCTAACACCCCAGTACATCTGGACCTACATCCATAGTTTCATTGCTCACCATGCCCTTTCAGTTTGAACCCAGCCATATGCAAATAAGTCTTGACCCTGTACCCAATGGAAACAATCCAGCCAAACTGCAAGGCCAGGTCCTCCCTGGCCTGGAAACAAGCATCCTAAGACCGGTTTCGGGTCTTCACCTCTTATCAGTCAGGATAGCTTGACTCCAGCGGCATGGAGAGCGCAGACTCACATCTGGGCATACTCATCCCTCTCGGGGTGACAAATGCAAAAAGAGCAATTGATGGGCAGAATATACAACAATGTCATACATTCACTCCAGTACAGAGATCTGGGCCTATATACATTGAAGTTTTTCTCGCCATGCCACTCCAGTTCGAAACCAGCCATATGCAAGCCAGTATTCACCCTGTGCCCAACGGGAACAGTCCAGCCCAACCTGCCAGGCCAGGTCCTCCCTGGACTGGAAACAAGGATCCTATGACCGGTTTCTGGATTTAACCCCTCATCAACTACGATAACTTGATTCCAGGGGCATGGAGAGCACAATACCGATGTCTGAGCACACTCGTCCCACTCAGGGTGACAAATGCAAAAACAACAATTGATGGACAGAATTCAGAACAATGTCATACATTCACCCCCAGTAAAGAGATCTGTGCCTAAATCCATTGTTTTTTTGCTCACTATACCATTCCAGTTTGAACCCAGCCATATGCAAATCAGTCTTGACTCTGTGCCCAATGGGAACAGTCAAGCCTGAACTGCCAGGCCAGGTCCTCCCTGAACTTGAAGCAAGCATCTTAGGACCGGTTTCAGGGTTTCATCCCTCATCTGCCAGGATAGCTTCATTCCTTGTGTTTACGTTGCATGCCCTAAGTTGGCAGGGTATGCGCAGACGTTGGTCCCTTGCTCACTTTTCCATTGTATTTGAGCTAACCTGGCTGATGAGGCTGTTAGCTCGAAACCAGTCCCAGGATGCTTGTTTCCGGTCCAGGAAAGGCTTGGCTTTGCAGTTCGGTCTGAACTGTACCCATGAGGCACAGGGTCAAGACTGATTTGCAAATAGCTGTGTCTGAACTGGGGTGGCAAAGTGAGATAAAGAACGATGATGGATTCAACCCAGAGCTGTGCCTGGGGGCGAGTGTCTGAAAAGTTTCAGCGCTCCGTCCATCATCTCCTTGTGTTTGCTTTGTTCACCCTAAGTTGGCTGGTTATGTGGGTCCCTTGCTCACATGCCACTAGATTCAAGCTAGCCTGGCTGATGAGTGCTGTTAGACCGAAACGGGTCCGAGGATGCTTGTTTCTAGTCCAGAGAAGACATGGCTTGGCAGTTCGATCTGGACCGTTCCCATGAGGCACAAGGTCAAGACTGATTTGCATATAGCTGTGTCTGAACTGGGGTGGTGAAGTGAGCTAAAGAACGATGATGGATGCAACCCAGATCTGCGCCTGTGGGTGAGTGTCTGAAAAGTTTCAGCGCTCCGTCCATAATCTCCTTGTGTTTACTTTTAGAAAGTGGACATTTCTCTGTACTTACTGCTCTTTGTGCCTGACAGCCTGTCTCCAATACAAGTCTTGGTTGAGTGACCACTACACTTTATGCATTCCCTCCAGACAGCCACAATCAAAGCAAGGTGAGTCTCGTCTGCATTCTGAGCACTAATCTGCATTCATCTGCATTATGGTGGGCATTCCTGGGCAGTGTGGAATAAAAGGGACTGTCACTTGCAGTATCCTGTCCACACACAAATCACTGATTTACCGCCCAAGGTTAGGCTGTCAAACAGCACTGGGTTGAAAGGGATACTTGTGCACTTCAGAGAGTTCCTTTAAAGTCACTCCCTATATCAAAGGCACATTAGATATAAGTACTGGGTGTCTGACCCCCTAAAATCAGGCACTTCTAGATCTTAAACTGAACCTATGTTACGACTGCTTAAAGGACACAACTGGACTGCTTTTCTGGAAGGACTGTTTTCTACTTCTTGCCCTACTGGCAGCTGCTCCCTGACTCTTATGGAAGGACTCTGTCTTTCACTCCAAGTAATCTCCAAGGGCTTGCTGGCTTGCTTCCTGTTCTACCGAAGTCTCAGGGGCACAAAAGACTTCCTACAAATCTGCAGGTGCTGCAGGACTCTGCCTTATGTGAATCCTACACTTGCCTGGGTTGTCCCTCTCAGCTTTCAAAGTGGGTTCTGCAGCTATTATCATCAAAAACCGGCTTATTGCATCAACTATGTGAGGTATACTGCTAGACCTCATGTTGATGCTCTGCATGGCTCTGTGACAACTCATTGATTTCACTTCAGTGGAGTTCGACGATGATGCAGTAGATTTGCTGTGTCGACAAAAGCTCCATCTGAGGGATTTCTTTTGTATGACCTGTCTGGGTCCTGTAGGCCGCCATTGATCACTTTCAGCTTCAACTTGAGCGCTGCACCAGTCTCTTGTGACCTCTTGTGATCTTTTAGCTGCTAGTGACTTTTAAACACAATTTCTGATTTTATTTGTTAAAGAAATATTATCTTGACTTCTACTGAACTGAATTTCTGTCATTTCGGTCTTATTTTGCTCAGATAAATTGTTCATATTCTTCTAGACCCATGTGGAGTATTTTTGTGGTGTATTCATTCTGTTTCTTTGTGTGTGTGTGTGTTGCAGAAATGCTTTACACATTGTCTTTGTAAATAAGCCTGACTGCTCTGAGCCAAGCTACCAGAGGGTGAGCACACGTTACCGTATTATGTATCTAGCTTACCCTGATTAGAACTGTGGTCCTGCCTTGCCTGGGTGTTTAACTCTGCCAACCAGGAACCCCATTGGAGTGTGGAAAAGTGGTTCTTCCTGAGAGGGTCATTTATATCAGTTGTATGCACTGTGTTAGAACATACTTGTCATGCATTTTCGTGCTCCCTCATATGTAAGTATCCTCCATCACTTTGTGGTGACTTCTGGTCTTAATCAGTTGCATCCTGTCCTTAACAAGAAGCCACAGACAGATGTAAAACATCTTGAAACCTACCAAGATGCCTTCCATATGGATCACAACACTGTGCATGTTGCCCACCAATACAGGAATAACACATTATTAATTTGTATCACTGGTGCAGATAATGTACCTGGGTATTTTGAGCTAGGGTTTTTTTTTTACAAATTATGTTGCAGAATCTAATGCAATGGCCTTTTTGGGACATAACACTTATTCCCAATACTTTTTCTCAATTGTACTGTCCCATGCACCATACAAAAACAGTGTTTGTTAGTAATGGTTTGATAAATAACATAATATTTTAATTAAAGGATGTTTGGTTGTTTTATCAACCTGCAAGTGGTGTAGTGGTTTTTATCTATGCCTCCTGGTGGATGACTGAGTAGCATATTTACAGATGTCAGTATGTCTAACACAGTTGTCTGTGACTTCGATGGTACGGTGTACAAAAGACATTCTCAGAAGGTATACACAACACCATAAGGCAGGCAGATATGGGTGATTTAAGTAGGAAATAATTTGCTAAGTTGTGATAGTGAGAAAGGTATGGCATTCTCGCAAGATAGTGATCAGGACATCAAACTTTAAATAAATACATATTAAAAGAATGAATGCAAACTGTTATTATATTTGGCATTGTATTTTGCAATAATATATGCTGAATTCAGATCTTTTGGCCCTTATTTATAGTTTAAAGGATGCATTAATTTGCTAAAAAAGAATGCATATTTTTCCACCATATTATAAATTACAAAGGCTGCAATACTTTTGTAATAAGAGAAATGAGATATCTGCTACATTTGAGACAACGTTTTCAAATCTACTAAATCTAAAAGCAGGTATTAGAGGGTAATGTAGGCTTTAGAGGCCAGTGTCCGGAGCACCAGGACAGTGGAGGCATACAATCTGCTGTCCTAGCAAAATTCAGAATTCTGTATTAAAAATCGGAACCTGCTTATCCTATATCACAATGTCTTATGAGGAACTGACATAGTATATAATATGAAGGGATTGTAAAATAGCTGGTCAGCTGCATGTTTCATGCCACAGGCAGCAAACATTTGTTTATCCTAATCATACTTCTAAACCTTTTTATGTGATGGCACACACTTTTACAGCTGTTGCCCTAGAACAGATAGAGTATGTCATGAAATCTATTTTCACAAAATACGCAGCACTCCAGGTGTTGAGTTACTCACAATTAATTGCAAAAATTAGGAATATTGTGTAAGACGCACACAGGTGAAAAATTGAGGGAGGGACGAGGGAGCAGGGACCGCAAACTGACCATAGAGGACAGGCCGGCATGTGCAGGAGCAGAACAAGGCACTGTAGAGGGCAAGAAGGAGGGGGCAAGGACAGGGCATTGAGGAGTCAAGGGCACCACGCCGACCAAGGAGAGCAAGCCAGCATAGATTGGAGCAGCAAGCTGACCACAGATGGTGGGCAGGAGGGGTCAGTGAACACAGATGGAGAATGGATGATGGGGAGGGCAGGAAGGAGGAAAGAAGAGAGGAGGATGGAAGGCACTAAAGGCAGTAGCAGCACAAAGTACCACATAGGAGAGAAGGGAGGGGACAGGTGTATGTGGAACAGAGGGCAAGAAACCTGGGTGCAGTGGCAACAAGCTAACCAGGGACTGCAGCAGAAAGGGCTTCTCAGATGTCAATGGAGGGAAGGGGCTGGACATAAACACAGAGAATGGAGGTTGGGGAAACAAACATAGGCACAGCACAATGACAAGGAAGGGCAGCTGTTAGGGGCAGGGGCAGTAAAACACATAACAACTGGTGGGAGAGATTGGGGACAGGGTATCACACATACACAATTTAAATCAGAGAGGATGGGGTTGAGGCATGGATTCAAGCTGGTCAAGAACAGGAAGCAGCAGTGGCAATTGCAGCACAACAATGTACAGAAGGCCGAATCTGGGTGGCTGGGGCACAAGCATAAAGAATAGAAGGTAGTGAAAAGGCGGAGTGGGGCATGTTGAGCAAGCTGAGAGAGGAGGGCAACCAGCATGGGCAGTGGATCCACCAATGGATCGCCAACTGCGCCAACACTCTCGCCCTCCTCGAAAACAACACAAGACAACACAACAAGAAAGCCAACTGGTCCACCACATATCTCAGAGAATGCAAACGCTCCTGCTGATGGCTGGAGAAGACGTGGAGAAACAGCAAAACCTGAGAAGCTCGCTCTGCCCACAAAACAGCCATCACTTCACACCACCAACTCATTAAATCAACAAAGAAAAACTTCTTCCAAGATAGAATAGTCTCCTATGCCCACAACTCCAAGGACCTCTTCACCATCATAAAGGAATTTGCCAAACCCAACAGAGAAACGACCAATGTCTCTCCCACCCAAGACCTCTGCAACAAACTCAGCCCCTTCTTTCCCCTCAAGACACTCTACGAAAACTTTGATGACCAAAACCACTGCACCGCCTCAACTCCCACCCGCAATGGTGTCATCCAACAGACCCTTCTCACCTGGACGCCTCTCACAACAGAAGACACCTTAAAGACAATGAAGAGCATCTACTCCTGAGCACCTTCCAACCCCTGCCACCCATACATCTTGCACAGGGCCACCACTGCCATCGCACCCAAGGAACCCCAAACTAAAACTGCTCCCTTGAAACAGCCACATTCCCCTACAACTGCAAGCGTGCAAAAGTCAACCCCCTTCTAAAGAAGCCCTCCACAGACCCTACAGACCTCAAGAACTTCAGACCCATCTCACTGCTTCCTTTTGCAGCCAAAGTCATCGAGAAGGCTGTTAACATCCTCCTAGACCTATCAGCAGCCTTTAACACCATCTCACATGGCACACCAGATCCCACAACGCCGGCATCCAAGTAAAATCCTTATAATGGAAGCAATCCTTCCTCTCAGGCAGAACACAGAGAATAAGACTCCCTCACTTCCTCTTCCTGATAGAGATCAGATGCAGAGTAACCCAAGGATCCTTCCTCAGCCCACACTCTTAAATCGCTACATGACACCCTTGCAACCATCGTCAGAAACCACGGGCTCAACATCATCTCCCACACTGGTGACACTCAGCTCCTCCTCATACGCCACTAAGGAACCCGTAATCACCAGGTGCAACTTTCAAGAATGGATGAAAGGTTTTGTGACCTGGATGAGCAACAGCTGCCTAAAGCTCAACTCAGAGAAAAGAGAAGTCCTCTTCCTCAGCTCTACCCCTTCACATGGGATGACACCTGGTGGCCCACCGGCTTCTGAAACCCACTGACCCCAAGGACCACACATGCAATCTCAGAATCACACTTGCCTCTTCACTCACCATGAATCGCCAGATCAACGCTGTATCCTCCACATTCTTCAACACCCGCCGCATACTCCTGAAGATGTTCAAGTGAATCCCTCTGACTCCAGGAAAACCGTCACCCACGCACTAATCACCAGCAGACTGGACTAAGGCAATGTCCTCTATGCCAGAATCAATAAAAAGCTCCTCCACAAACTCCAGACCGTCCACAACGCTGCAGCCAGACTCATCCTTGATATCCCACGACACAGCCGCATTACCCAACACCTCTGTGACCTCCACAGGCTTCCAATCTGAAGAATAATAACCTTCAAGCTGCTCACACATGCCTACAAAAACCCCCCTAAGACCAGACCCCAATACCTTAATGGTCGAATCTCCTTCCACACCCCCAAGAGAAACCTCCACTCAGCCGACCTTTTCTTAGCCACCGTCCCTTGTTTCTACAGGACCAGAGCAGGTGGAAGATTCTTCTCCTACCTCATAGCCAAACCTGGAACAAACTCCCCCATCACCTCCGATGAAGCCTGCCACTGCACCAATTCAAGAGGGACCTCAAGACCTGGCTTAGAATGACCCCAATGGAGCTGGCCACACCCCTCCCACTCAGCACCTAGAGACCCTCACGGGTGAGCTGTGTAATCTACAAAACCCTGATTAATTGATTGATTGATTGTTTGATTGATTGAATGATAACACAATGACCACAGATGACAGTAGGGTAATTACTGGGCCACACACACACAGAGAATAGACAGCAGATATTGCAGGGTCTCAAAGCTGGCAATAGAGGGCTGATACATGCAGACTCACAAGGGAGAGAAGAGGCAGGAAGGCAAAGGCAGAGGTAACAATCGTTTTTAAAGGTATTTCTTTGTAATTCTTAAAACTTTTTTCAAATAATATTTTTATCTTAATAATTACATTTTTTTTATTATGTATTTGTGCAAATGTGTGTGGCCTTCTTTTATGTATGAGTCCATTATTTTGCCAAACATCTCCTTTTATTCTTCCCTGAAGGCACAACCTGGTGACCTTCCTTGCAGTGTGTTGTGAAATAATGCATACTGTGGACTTGTGCCTCCTGTTAGCCTATTACAGGTGCTCTTTGTACATTTTTGGTTGCTGCATGTTCTCTCTGGTACACAGTCCAGGCAATGTGATTTGGGTGCATCGATCTTAGGTGTTCCACCTTTCAGAAGTGTCCATGGAGCAGTGTCATGATGAAGTACTTGATTACAAAATGTGCATGTGGCATTACTCGGCATTAAGTTTTTATGCCTAAGTGGAAACATAACAGATTCCTTCTCATACCTAGACTATGGTGGGACTGAAAATGATGTAGGCACCACAAATATATTATGAAACTAGGATGATAGTATTATGTTAAGACCGGTGCTCCCAGTGGTTAATGTCTCCCTCTCTGCAGTTTTGCATGATGCCATGATGGCTGTGGATATAACGTTTTCCAGCTCCCGCTCTAAACTACAGATGGCAAATTGTATTCAATAATGTTCTTCCTGTTTTTTTTCTATAGCCTACAGTTTGTTTTAACTACTGTTTACTTTCAGGTCAAAGCAGTGAATGCTTTCATTTAATGTTTTACCGCAGCATGCATAGAGCCAACAAGGGAGTACTGTGTCACTTCCCCAGGTCCTTTACTTTGCGGGAATGACACAATACGGACTTTTACAACAAGTTGTGTTTACTATGAAAAGGTATTTTTATTTACACTTTGAGTTAGAGGCCTATTCACTGGCACATATAAGGAAGATGTCTTGATGTATTCAGCAACATTTTTGTGTTTTTTAGATGTTGTGGTACTGCATCTTCTAAAACCAGTACTGTTGTACCTGTGAAACACAGTGAAAACCCATATCACTGGCTAATGTCATCAGTTTGATGTATTATCAGAAAGTTCCCCTTCTCTTACTGTTATTAGATAGTGGCTCTTCAGACCATTCCCACCATCTCCACTCTGTGGTGGCATTTTTTGCAATTTCTTTTGGGGGATTTAAGCAAAAACAAAATCTTACCTTTAACCTTATGCTGATTTACTCTATTTAATATGACACCTATGTTTGGAAGCAGAAGCAAACAACTTCACTTTTGGTCTCTCTTACTGTAATCATCATGCAATCCAAAAAAAGTTAGAGCTCTACAGCTGGCTACACATTTAATGATTTTCTTTTAGGCCTGTGAGCATGCCAGAAATTGCAGCATTGACAAGGTTCTAGAGTTTTCAAGACAAAAGAAACTGCTGAGTGGCCTGAGATGTGTGCTCCTACATGATTCACTTCGTGTGCTACACCCCAAAGCTCATCTGCAATTAGAAAAAAATCTAATTTAGACTTATGCCCCAGCTTTTTATTATGGAAAGTAAATTCCTTTTTTGTGCCCCATTTTTTCCTCCAAATATCCTTCCAACCAAACTGATGTATTGCATTTATTAAAAGAGATCTTGTTTTGGGGTTATGTGTAGATTTAGGTTTATATGATTTATCTTTTTGAGGATCCAAAACTAAATTAAAATCCCCTGCTAAGATTGAGGGATCATCAAAGTCTAAAAGTTCGACCAACAGTTCCCTGAGGGGGAGAAGATCTTCTGAATTTGGCCCATAATATCCTGCTAGTGTAAATTTGTAAGAGTGGTATTTTATCCTTGCTATGACCCATCTCCCTTTTTTATCAACTCTTGATTCTACCACTATGATAGCAGGGTTTGATTTAATCAAAATTGTAACCCCTTTAATAGTACTTTGCTGTGATGTGCTTATAACGTGCTGAATCCATTTTTTACTGCTACAAATTTCCCTCAGCTCATGTTCCGTAGAATGTGTCTCTTGCACGATAAAAATATGCTCAGGTGCATCTTTCAAATATTGAAATACCCTCTCTCTTCTTTGTTTTATCCTCAAGCCATTTAAATTCCATGTCAGAACCTTCATATATACCTGCGGGGCTAACTTAGCTTGTGACATATTTTTCTTGGTAGGCATAAACTATTAAGTATCCTATTTGGCGATTTGGACATTTTATTTTCCCACATGCTCTCCACCCAGTGCCCTTCCCCTTCTTTTCTGTCCCTCCCTATCCTTGACCCCCCGTGCACCCCTGGAGAACCCCCCTTCTTCTTCTTGGCCCTCCTCAAGGCATTGAGGCTCCCTCCCCAGATATCCGGATGAACTGAGAGATTTTTTTTATGATACTAATGAGAAATGAAAGAAAAAAAAAAGGAAAAGGAAACAAAATAGCGAGAGCGCGGCTATTTACAAAAAATAATCTCGGGAGAGCAAGCGGCCAAGTTCCTTAGCCCCTTTCCCCCGGGTCACCTCTGTTGTCCTCTGTTACTAGTTGAAGATAAGCTTCCGCCTCCTCTACCCTGTTTGAAAGTTCTCATTTTGTTTCTATACATTATTTTTAAGGATGCTGGAAATTTCAGTTGGGCTGTAGGACCCAATTGCCTAAAGGGATCTAATAGTTTACCAAGCTCCCACTGTCTAGATGCTTTGATCGAAGAGACATCTGACCTAATCTGAAAAATAATTCCTTCTGCTGACAGGGAACTGCTTTTTAGCGCCTTATTGAGGATCTCCTCCTTTAAAGTGTAGTTCTGAAAGTGAACTATTATCTTCCTGGGTCTGGTTTTATTGGGGTTTTGACGGAACGGATCTCTATGAACTCTTTGAATGTCCCTCATCAAATCTTGTTCTGAGACTTCAACTGCAGTCGCTTGCTTGATAAGTTTAACAGCAAACTCCTGGATATTGCTTCCTTCCGCCCCTTCCGGGACTTTCAGAAGGTGCAGGTTAATCCTCCTTTGTGCATTTCCTAGCGACTCCCTTTTCTCCTGGTATCCCTGTTCCCATTGCCGCAGGTTGTCTATTTTCTTTGTGTGTTGGAGTGCAAGCGTTTTTAGATCAGTAACAGTAGACTCTAATGCAGTGGTTCTGACCGCTAGAGAATCAAACCTTTCCTCAAGCTTCTCACAGAATAGCTTTATTTCTTGCTGGTTCTTCTGTGAAGCCCTAAACCCATTTTTTACCTCACGGCTTAAGGACTGAACCATTAACAAGACAGATTGATCACTAAACGTAGACTCAACAGCCTTGTCCTCAGCCTCAGACGACATAGTGCCCCTTGCAGATACAGCTGAAACATCTATCACAGAATTATGATTAGATGGTAACTCCTCATTATCGGATCTTGCTATCTTGCTATTTTGCACACTGCACACATTGTTGTCCGTCTCTGGGCTCTGCATCCTTAAAATATCTGCTTGATCTAAATCTTGATCCTGATCTAATTCCCCCAAATGAAGATACCTATTAGGGCTAAGGAGGCCCTCTGGAAAATCTAAAGCAGTGACACCTCTGAGGGTTTAAGTTCCAAAACTGAAGGAATTTCTTTAAAGTATGTTTTTAATGAGGGTGGTGGTTTAGCCTTATAGACAGCCTTTTGTACTTTAGATTTTTTTTTTACCAGTCTTCTTGGTATTTTTGGACTTGGATTTATCTGATGCCAGCCGTGAAATATCAGTCCATCCACCTCCTTTTTTTACACCTTTACTTCTGAGCGTGTATCCGGAAGCCTGGCTCCCTTGTGACTCACTGCCGGACATACGCAAAGAAGCTTCTCCAACCGAGATCTCTTCCCCGCCTGTGCTCTCTAGATTTCCCAAGCTATTATGGACAGCCTCCCTGATGCATTCTCGTGGGTTGTCCTTGCTACTTTGAGCCAGAGTTTCTCCCCATATATGAGATCCTAATTGCTGCCCTTCGACCTCTTCTCACCTCCAACGCCACTTTTGCCCACCGCGCAACCCCACCTTCAGCTGTATTATTATTCTGTTCTCTCACCTTTACATTCAGGCATTTCGTATGCAGGCTGACGCTTATGGTGGCTTCCGCCGCGCTGAGACTTTGCACTTTCTCCAGGTCCACAGATCCCAAAACGGCACTGGAGTAAACCTCTCACCAGCCTGCCCCCACCTCCACCAGACTCCTGAGAGCTACCGCGAAAACAAGCGGCGTGATCGGCAAAGCCGCCGGCAGCTCCGTAAACTCTGTCCCCGCCCAAGAGACAGCGCGAACCGCGGATCCCAGATGCCGCCGCCTCTCCCAGCGTACCTCTCCGAGCACCATAACAGTTCCAAGCTAGACAAAGACAGAATACATTATACGTGGTGCCCCACAATAGCTTTCCTCCTCCTGTAGCGGTTCATCCATGCGCCGAAGTCAGCCGGATACCTGAGCCTCCCGGAGCCTCCCGACTAGCTAGTGCTGCTAGCCGCCAAGTTCTCCGTCCGCCACCTTGAACAACATTTTCAGTGTTTCTTCGGGCTCGCAGAGCAATAAAAGATGGACTATGGATAGGAGTATCTTGCGTGAGGAGGAGATACTAGAGACACTGACGATAGAGTCAAAAAGTTTTTTTGAGAATAATTTAGGGACCGCCGCACTTCCAATTGTTTTTGGACTCCTTTAAAGCCTTTTTGAGAGGGATAGTCTTGGCCATTCGTCTTCCAGGCACAAAACATATAGGGCAAAGATTTCTGAGATCGAGAAAAAAATTATCAAACTAGAGCGCGATCTCTTAGATCCAAATTTAGTGGCGGTAGCTAATACTCGGAAAGAATTGTCAGTATGTGAACTACAACTGGAAGAGATTCTTGATGCCAGACTAGAAAGAGATGGCAGCTCTCTCGCCCATTTCGAATATGGGGAAGCTAATTGAAAGCTTTTAGCTTGGAAAGCAAAAAAAGAACAAAACAGGAATTTAATTAAAGGAGTTCAGCTGGGCAGTACGGGAGTGATCGTAGAAAATATTGCTGATATTGAGGAAGCCTTTTTTAATTCTTTTGATCTAGTATATAAGGAAGACTTAGCTCCACAGGACGATTTAATCCACGCATGGCTCGCACAATATGCAGTACGGAAAATTGATGACGAGGCATCTAATAATCTAAATAGAGAAATTAGCTTGAAAGAAATAGTTGGGGCAATAGATTCAGCAAAGAGAAGTAAGGCCCTGGGCCCG
Organism: Lissotriton vulgaris; assembly: GCF_964263255.1. Lineage (NCBI taxonomy): Eukaryota > Metazoa > Chordata > Amphibia > Caudata > Salamandridae > Lissotriton > Lissotriton vulgaris. The sequence goes on along the minus strand of NC_141694.1, from coordinate 392,899,880 downwards.
GACTGGCTACCGGTCGAGCTTTACAAAGCATTAGCTCCAGTAATCTCCCCCGTTCTCCAGATGCTTTTTGCCTCCATTTTTGAGGAAGGAGGTCAAATTCCATCTTCCCGGGAAGAGGACACGGTTGTTCTTGTTCTTAAAACCCTTAAACTGGCGTCCCAGTGTGATTCCTACAGACCTATCTCTCTGCTCAATTTGGCTTATAGGTTTCTTGCTAAAATATTAGCAGAGAGATTAAATGGGGTAGCTGGCATATTATTACATCCGGATCAAAAGGGTTTTGTGAGGTGGCGGTCCATACAAGATCTGATGCAAGCATTAGTGGGGGCAATTGATGTTGCTTCTTTATATAAACTCCCTACGTCTATTATAACACTAGACGCTACCAAGGCATTCGATCGCGTAAATTGGGTATACTTGGCAAGAGTCTTGGAAAGATGTAATTTGGGAAGGAATTTCTGTAGATCCATATCCTCCTTTTATCATTGTCCAATAGCAAGAGTCTTGATAAATGGCAATATCTCACCACCTATAAAAATCAATAGAGGCACAAGATAGGGGTGTACTCTTTCACCCCTGCTTTTAGATTTATACATAGAATCATTGGCCGAAAAAATTTGACAAGATCAGAATATTCCCTTCTTCAAATATAAAAACTGGGAGAAAAAAGTGGCTCTTTATGCTGATGATATGATGGCATACACCTCAGGTCCAATTAAAACAATCCCCCTTATTTATAGCGCTGCTGCTCAGTTTGGGCAAATATCAGGGTACCAGATTATTCGACTTCAATTTCAATTTTGAAACACGAGATAAGATACCTGGGGGTTCAAATCACGCAGGATATAGAACAATTGACTGACAGAAACGTGGCTAAAATTGAGAGAGAATCTGCTGAATCTTTGAAGAGTTGGTCACTTCTTCCCCTTACTCTAATTGGGAGAGTTAATACAATTAAGATGACTTTGCTTCCCAAATTAATATTCTTTTTCCAGAACATCCGGTTAGCCTTCAAGGAAGCTAAGTTAAGGAAAATTCAAGCCAAATGGAACTCCTTTGTATGGGCCTCAAATGGCATGAGGATCGCATGGAAGAAGTTGCGAAGAAAGAAAAGCAAAGGAGGCCTGTGTGCTCCAGATTTGCAATTGTATGCCTGGACTTTGCTATTGAAGGCAGGGATAATGCTGTTTGACACTTCAGATAGTACAGAAACAGGTATAATGTTTGAGACAATAATATCAGGAATCCAAGGAGGTGCTCATGTTTTTTTGCTGAAGTTCGGAGATCAGCGTTTCTTTAAGAAGGTTCGTCTAAAGATAATGAGAGATATGGCCTATGTTTGGGCCAGAGTAAGGAGATCGTTGAGTATTCCATATTATTCAACTATGGCTCCTATCTAGGAATCGCCGGGCTCTCCAGAGTGGACTAAAGATTATTTTGTTATACCCCTGCTGGATGTCAATTTAAAATGTTGGGGTAAGCTGATGCCCGAAGGGGTGTTGTTAAGTTCGGATGAGATCTGCATTCTGACCGAGAATAACTTATCTAAGTTTAAATATTTACAAATCAAGAGTTGGGGTCAGACAAATAGATTCGAAATCGGAGTTACAACAGTTTCGGAGGAACTCCTTCTGAGGAAGAGCAGGAAGATAAAGACATCAACTCTGTATTGGTCCATCCTGGAAGCAGATGACAGCGATTTTACCTTGCCAGTTCAACTATGAGGAGAACAGGTTCCGGATGTTGAGTTGCAGGAGTTATGGCAAGTATCCTTTGACCTACTATATATCACAGTCTCTCCTGCCAATTTAAAGCACAACCATCTTTTTTCTCTTCACAGAGTATATTGGTCTCCTGCTAGGCTGGCAAAATGTTCTAAAGGCCCGACTCCCTGTTGTCCAAAGTGTAAGCAGGAAAAAGCGGACGACCTTCACATGTTTTTAACCTGTCCTGTTCTGAGGTTCCGTGACAACTGTAAGTGGTGTTTTCGACTCGCACGAATATGGTTGAGTCTGGTATCTATGAACCGCAAATGACGAGTTTAGTGGGTGTACGCGTTTTCGCTGTGCTAGCCTAAACCGTTCGTTTGTTTCTTGGGTTTCTTCATCTGAACCCACGGGTTCCATCTTAGATACGGCATCCATTTTGTTTCTTGCCCTCAAGTAGCCAGCGAATGCACGATGTCCGCCTCGCGACCCTGGGATTCCCAAACTCCTGCGGAAGACACGTTTCCTTTGAAGGTGTCTTTATGATAAGGGGGATGGCACTATAAGGCAGATGGCCCCGCTCGAGGCTCATCTTGCCATGCCGGTCTATTGTCTCAGTTGTGCATTCATTAAGCACGTCCCCTTTGATGCCTGCAGCTCGTGTTTCCTGGTACCACCCCTTTTACACCCTTTTCGATCTGTTCGTTATCCTCGTCTTCCTCTGCACCTGTTTCTGTCTCTCCCTCGACTCTTTTACTGTTGATTGGAATGTACTAATGGTGGGAAGATGTACTTTTACAGTTGGGGAACTGCCAAATGTTACTGTAATCATGTTCCGGGCCCTGAATACATGAAAGCAACCCCTTATGGTCTTTACGATGGGAACCAAGTTGTAAACCTTTGTGCACCATGTTATCCTATGCTCGAAAACTGTATAAGAAGAGCGATCCACAGATACAATTTGAAGCAGACTCCTCGAACCTACACGTGTTGTACTTCCTGTGACTTCTGTGTTCCCTGCAGTAAATAAACCTCGAATCTTTGACGCCGAAGGAAGTGTCCCGTGTCTCTGTCATTTGTACGCCGGAACAGGTTACCCACGAAGGTTTTAGGTGTTATCCCTGGCACCGCTGGGTCTTAGCAAAACCCAGTCCTTCAGTTGGCGCCCACGTGGGGCTCGATCAGTGGTACCGGTCCAAAGCCCGACGATCGTGAGGAACTTCGTGTGAAATCTCCGAGGGAAGGTGCACCCTGCTTCATCGATCCCGTTGTCGAAACAAGGGGCCCGAAGACTTTTCCCGCGAAGATCCCCGCCTCCTGACGGCTGCAACGGACTGCTGCCCTGACTGTAGACCTGTTTTGGCGCCTGGCGTAGACCTTGGTACAGCGAGACGATTGACGGGCCTTCCTGGTGACGCCATTGATCTTTGAGTTAAGTATTTGTGGGTCGCTCCCAGAGTCCTTTGTTGTGGGTGCTTAGTTGTTGCATGGTTCCATTGCATTTGTGGTTCTTAGTACTTTGTTCTTTGTTGTGATATTTGACGTCTGCAGTCGCTAAAAACCGAGGGTTTTTGCTCTTTGCAGGGACATTGTAAATCCTATAACCCTTGACGTTTGTGAAACTCGGTTAGTGTGCATGATGCCTGGCCGTAGTACTTTGTTCAGTTGCTTTAGAAGTTGTGGTGCGGATTCCCGACTGGAGGACTCGTGTCCGATACCTCCGGTTGGAACTCCAACTTACGAGTTGTACAGTAGACACGGTTTGGGTCCAATTACATTCAATGAGTGTTGGGTTTGTTACACTAAAAAAGACAGTGTCCTTAGTTGGCCACCTCATGGTAGTTTCGAGGCCCCGATTTTAGATAATCTTGAAGCTAAATTGTTCCAAAGAAAAGCAAGGCCGGCCATGTTTGATTCCTTTCGGTTGTGGCGTAAAGAAGCCAAACAGAGAGAAATCAAGCAGATTAAACGTAATAAGAGAGAAGGAATTGTTACAACGGTAAGAAACGCAGAGCAGTTCCAGCGAGATAAGGAGGAAAAGGAAAAGGAAGTTTTCAATAGATTGCAGCGTATGACTATAGATAAGTGTTACCCTGTTTTACCGACGGGTACAGATAAGAAGGAGGAATCAGTAGAGGACCCCTTGTTGTCCTATCTCTTGAAGTCACCACCTCCGTACGCACAGGGTACCGTAGCTCCAGTGGTTCCCCCTGTCCCTGTTCCTCCACCTGCTCCTGTTCCTGTACCACAACCTGTTTCCGTTCTTCAACATGTTCCCGCTCCATTACCTGCTCCCGTCCCTACTGCTCCCCCGCTTGTACTTCCTCATACTCCTGTTCCCGCTGCTCCTACTGTTCTGGTTACTCCTGCTGTCTCCTGTGTTCCTGACACTTCTCTTGTTACCCCGTTGTGTTACTCTTCTTTTCCATCTGTTCGACGTCGTACCCCTTCTGTTGCTGCTAACTTCTTTAATTCTCTTGGACCCGTTCTTGAGTCCGCTGGTTCTGATGGTCCTCAAAGGCGAAGTCAGCTTCCCGGTAGTAGGGAACGTGACTCGCTGTATAATATGGCGACGGGTTGGATTAAATACCCCCTTAGAAATCCTCCACGTATAGTGCTTGATACGTTTTGTCAATTCAACGAACCGACACAAAGGTTCGTGTTTGAAGAAATGTGCAAGCTTTTACGTGACCAAATATCGGCTGATGCATCTGACGATGTATTGACCGCTCTGACTAATCTTCAGCTTCAGTTTGTGAGCGGAATAATGGTTGGTAGCAATGTTCGACGTGCTGTCGAGCAGTTACTAACTTTTTGTCCTTCTATAATGCCTTGGGCATTGTTTTTAGAAGACATTGAGGAACCACTAGCAGCGCCTGGTCAGTATCCCATGTGCGAAGTTCCACCAGTGTGGATGCCGGGTGATGCTGCTCAAGTTCCGCCGATCCTGCCACATTTCCAGAGAGTGTGGATACACCTCCCGTGGAAGCAATCGGAAGTTTTGCAGGTAAAGCAATCTTTGCCTGACCCTCGCAAAAATCCTGCAGGATATTATAAAGAATTATCTCAGTTAGTAGATGCTACGATAATGAATCTTGCTGACATCGATATGTTGTTTGGTAACGTAGTTCCGCAACCGGTTTGGGCGAAAATTCGTCAAGAAAATCATGTAGCAGAATTAGGTGGTGATTGGGCTGCTCTTGTAGCGGCGGATACACGACAAGTTGGTGGGGCCAAGCCTGAACAGCTAATTACGGCTTTGCCCCAGAGAATTATTACTCTTATGAAAACGCTTATGCCAGCTATGAAGGTGAATTGCGACAAACTGTCCGCTTGCAAACAAAAGAAGGATGAGAGTGTCTCTGATTTCTTTCCGAGATTTGAGGAGGCATTCATTGATCACAGTGGTCAAGATATGGGCACTGAGGGAGGTCAGCGATTGTTTGTGGACAAGTTTGTCTCAAATTTGTTGCCGGACCTAAGCAACAAATTACGAAATTCAGAAAGTGCGCTGGCTGTTTCCACTTCTGCTCAAATATTGGCCACGGCCCAATATTATGAGAATAGAGAGAAAGAGGAAAATGATTGTGCCGATAAAAAGACAAAAGAGCTAAAAACTAAAGTGTTGTTGCAGCAAGCGTATCCTCCACGTTCGAATCAGAATGATTCGCAACAACGGAATCGATCGCAGTCTCAGTCGAATAGGCCGCAATCACGAAATGACTCCTCTTCGCAGAGATCTACATTGGGGTACAATCAGTGTGCCTATTGTAGGGGAGAGGGTCATTTGAAATTCGATTGTCCAGTTTTGCATAATCGGACTAGTGGTAATTCATCTAGAGGAGGTCGTAGTGGTCCTCAACAGGCATCACGTGGTAGAGGTCGCGGTGCTCAAAATGATCGTTCTAACAATTCTTCTGATTCTAATAATTGTTTTGATCAGCGTGGATCGTCGCAAGGAAGATCTGTGCAGTACAATGTGGACGATTATTACGTCGATCAGGACACTGACGACGGTAATTACTAGGACAGCCATAGACAAGGAGAGGGAGTAGTATCAGTTCCGGTTGATCAGAGAGGGCCTTACGTCACAGTTGTTACCTCGGGCGTCGTTGAGCCTTTTCTGTTGGACACTGGTGCAGCGAAAAGTTCCATTATGCATTCAAAACTCCCTGGCGCACCTTTGTCTGGCTTAACAAATGTTTCTGTTGGTTTCTCTGGCGCCCCTGTTAGCAATCCGGTTTCGCGCCCTTTGCCTCTTACAATTGGGCCTTGTGAGCTGAAAGCTCCTTTGATTTTAACTACTGGTTGTGGTGAAAATCTCTTGGGCCTGGATTTGCTAAAACGTCTGTATGCGACTTTGTATTGTTCTCCTGCGGGAGTAAAGCTTACATTGGGTGAGAAAGTTGTCTCTCCTATGTATTTGTCCATCGATAAGCTTCCACCGGAATTGAGTTCTCTTCCTGCATCTTTGTGGGCAACAGGTCCCAATGACGTGGGCCTGCTTGACATCTCCCCTTATGTTGTTCATTTGAAATCTAATGTGCGATTGCCACGTATTCCCCAGTACCGTATCTCCCTTGATGGTGAACGAGCGTTGTTAGCGATCATCTATGACTTGATCGAGAAAGATGTTATTGAGGAGACTCGGGGAAACGTGTGCAACAGCCCTGTGCTGCCCATTCTGAAGCGCACTGATCCATCGAAGCCCCCTGTTTATCGTTTTGCTATCGATTTACGGGGGGTGAATAAAATTGTGATTCCTCAGTTCCCTGTGGTGCCTGACATTACGGCTCTACTGACTCGGATTCCAGCCTCTGCGTCTTGGTTCTCAGTGATCGATCTGAAGAATGCTTTCTTCAGTATTCTGATTGCTGAGGAGAGTAGGGACCTTTTCGGTTTCTCTCTTGGTGGCCGCAGCTTTAGGTTTAAACGCGCTCCTCAGGGCTACTGTGAGAGTCCATCGATATACAGCCAAGCCTTGAAGGGCCAACTTGATGCGTTTGTGTTGCCGGCCGGTGCGGCCTTGATCCAATATGTTGACGACTTATTGGTGGCTGCAGATACTCAGGACATTTGCAAACTTGCTACGGTGTCGTTGTTGCAGCATCTCTGTGACTTACATCACAAGGTGTCACCTTCTAAACTGCAATATTGTTGCCAAGAAGTAACCAATCTAGGTCACTTATTGTCAAAGGAGGGAAGGAGGTTGACCCCAGAGAGAATTGCAGCGATTGCTCGAATGACTGTGCCAACAACTCAGAGAGATGTGCGTGCCTTTTTAGGTATCACGTCATACTGCAGGCAATGGATTCCAAATTTTTCATTGCTAGTGAAACCATTGGTGGCTCTTACGTGCAAGGATGTTCCAACTCCTTTACCATAGACGGAAGAATGTCAAAAAAGTTTTTCTGAATTGCGTGATGCGTTGTGTTCGGCCCCTGTGTTAGGTACCCCTGACTACAGTAAGCCGTTTACACTATATGTTCACAAGAGGGAAGGTTGTGCGTTGAGTGTTTTGACGCAACAATTCGGCGGTAAGCAACGTCCATGTGCATATTTTTCCTCGACCTTGGACCCAGTAGCTAGAGCATTGCCGAGTTGTTTGAGAGCAACAGCGGCAGCTGCGGTGTCCATCCGACAATCTGCAGGATTGGTCATGGATAATATGCTTACGGTGATGGTTCCGCATGCAGTTGACACTCTCTTGAATCGTACGAAAACTCAACACCTGACGAGCGCAAGGCTGTCTGGGTATGAGTTGACGCTTTTGGCAAGTCACATTCAAATAAAACGCTGTAATGTCCTGAGCCCGGCGACTTTGTTGCCAATCAGTATGGAATCAGACGAAGTAGCACCTCATGACTGCTACCTACGAACGGAGGAAGAAACAAAAGGTCGAGTAGACCTGAAAAATACTCCATTGGAAGATCCCGATGGGACCCTGTATGTGGATGGGTCGTGTTTTAAGTTGCCGAATGGCGATGTGACGACTGCCAATGCTGTGGTGACATTGAGTACTGTTGTGGAGACTGCGAGATTGAATCAGAACTCTGCTCAGGCGGCAGAGCTGATTGCTTTGACTAGAGCGTGTGTGTTGTCGAAAGGGAAATGGGATGAATGTGTTTACGGACAGCCAGTATGCATTTGGTGTTGCGCATAGTTTTGGACGATTGTGGAGAGAGAGAGGTTTTATGACATCGCATGGCACGAAGATTCAGCACGGACAGCTCGTGAATGATCTTTTGGATGCACTTACATTGCCCAAGCAGGTGGCGATTATTAAATGTAGTGCACACCATAAGGTGACGGATGATGTTGGTTGTGGCAATGCGTTTGCTGATGAGATTGCTAAGGAGACTGCCCGGAATCTTAGCACTAAAATGTATGTGACGAGTTCGGTTAGGTGGCCTACAGAGACTGGTATGTGTGAGGACACTATTGAGAGTGTGAAAGCGATTCAGAACGAGGCCACTGAGTCTGAAAAGACGAAGTGGAAAGAGAGTACGGGAAAGCTGGATGCGAATGGCTGTTGGATTGATTTGTCGGAGAATAAGAGGTGGATGTTGCCGGATGCGTATGTACTAGCTGTTGTGACGATGGCACACGGCTTGGCACATATTAGTGCGAAAGGTATATGCAAGTTATTGTCCCCTGTATGGAAGAACAATGGTATCGCTAAGTGTGCTGAGAGATTGGTTAAGAATTGTATGATATGTATGATGTACAATCCTGGTAAGGGAACTCCTACACCTCCTGGCCATTTTGCTCCCCCTTCATGTCCCTTTGAGGTGATTCAGCTAGACTTCATTCATATGGAGCGATGCAATAACCTGAAGTACGTTTTAGTTGTGGTTTGCGCATTCTCCCGATGGATTGAAGCCTACCCTCTCAAGGACAACACTGCTCTGTCCACTGCGAAAATCCTACTGAAGGAATACTTTCCTCGGTATGGAATGCCACGGATTTTATGGTCTGATAACGGAAGTGAGTTTGTGGGGAGTGTGATGAAGAGTGTGTGTAAGGGCCTTGGAATTCCACAGAAATTCCACAGCGCCAATCATCCCCAGTCAGCAGGTTTAATTGAAGGGTATAATGGCACCTTTAAATTGAAGTTAGCGAAGATTCAGGCTACGACTGGTCTCTCGTGGCCTGACGCTTTGCCTCTAGCTCTTCTGTCAACTAGGGCGACTGTACACTCCCGAGTAGGGCTTAGCCCCTACGAGATTGTGTTCGGCCGCCCTGCCAATGTTTGGGGGGTCCCTAGACCCAGTGTGTTTTCTGATCTTGAGTACCCAATGTTGATCGATTATCTTCATGATCTGACTGCTAAACTGAGGTTAATTCACCAACAGGTCTTTGAAGCACTGCCGACGCAGACGGAGGGTCCAGGCCACCAGCTCCAGCCCGGAGACTGGGTGGTGACACGAAATTTTGCCCGGAAGCGTAACCTTGAGCCTCGTTTTACCGGACCCTACCAAGTGCTCCTTGCCACGAGGACTGCTGTTCGTTTGGAAGGACGCAAAAACTGGGTGCATGCCACCCATACCAAGAAGGTACCTATACCTTTACCAGCAGACTCGTGGGTGAGGAATGGCATCGCCTCGTCTGAAGCAGAAACTGTGCCGACTTTCGTTCCTTTTAGCGACGCTCAGCCTGTTGGAGAGTCCTCAGTGCAGCAGAACGACATTGTTGAACATTTGTCATCGCAAAACTCAAGATCTGAACAATTGACTGATCAGCAGAACTCTGTCTCATCATCGGATCAGTTGTTTGACGAACAGACACGTCCTGGGAGAAGCCGATATTTTCTTCGATCCAATATCAAAGACTAATAAATATTTTTGCTTTCTCCCCTGACATCCACATTACCCCATTGCCACCATTCAGTCTGAACACACTCGTATAATTGTGATTTTTGTAATTTTGAGCCTTTTTCCCATATATGTGTTTTGCTTCCACAGCTAGGAGATTTTGTACATATTTGTAAATTAAAGATACCTTACATCCGGGTGGACCGTAGGGCCGCGCGGGTACTTCCTTCTGGTTAGTAGGTCTTGACACTAGGTCAGAGACCGTCGATTCCTAGGAAATCCTGGGGATTGACTATTGCTACACAGAACGAAGTGCGTCAAGAACGTAGCGGACGGTTTTAGAGGATGGCTTTCTCGAAGCTGTCGGAAATGGAAAAAGCTCAGGCCCAAAGATTCAAGTTGCAACAAATTGCTCGTACAAAATGCTTCATGTTTCAGGTGTTCCTTCTGTTCTTAACTGTATCCTCGTTATTGGTGGGTGGGGTGTATTACATGATACAGTCATTGTTGCCTTCTGCTTCACCTACCCCTTCTTCTGAACCTAAACTTACCTCCACTGTTTCTCCTCATTCCTTCCACATCTTACCCCAACACGAGCAGGTTAGACGTGCGGAATTCATGAACAATTCCTTCGTTCAGCTCCTTCATCAGCATCATTTGGTGATGAACACTACCAATTGTTGGGTGTGTGGGTTAATGCCACATACCACGATAAGGGAATTCCGTACTTGGTCCTTCCTTATAGTTCCCAGGGTTCAGCTCGAGCATTCCAAACAATGTTTCGAAGTGCACTAGATTCTTACCCCAATCGAGAGCCACGTTCTCCACACTTTGGTCCCGGTCCGTACCATAAGCCTTTGGCAATAGCGATTGCTGATTTAGATAGGGATATCTATGAGCCGTCGCTCATCCCAGAGGAAGAGGTGCGAGCCTATAGGGATCTGAGTGAGGTTGAGTATAGTGCGCTCGTAGGCGAAAGACAGCTTAAAAGCTCGTCTCCAATATGGATCGTACCCCACCTTGGTAAATTCTGTCTAAAAGGTCGTGGCCGAAGCCTGAGAGCTCACCTTGGGGAGAGTGCTTGCTCTGAGACGTATGTCTTACCAATGCTTTCTTCCCCTGTTCCTTGACTGCCAAGGGTACGTACTTTGTTTGTTATGACCGTGCATATACATGGTTGCCCCTTGACTTTGCAGGAACCAGTTATATTGCAAACTTGTTGCCACCGACTTTTACAGTCGCCTCCGATTACCACAAGACCAGAGTTGTGAGGGGCGTGATTAGCAAAGAGGACACTGCCGGTCAAGAGGCAGGAGACTTTTTCAAGGGTTTCTTGCCGTTTTGGGGGCCTATGATCAATAGTAGGAACCTAAGACAGTTGACTCGAGTGGTGGAATCGACAGCTAATATCACTGCCAGTGCCCTTGGTAATATCACAGCAGAGCTTCAGGCAGATAGACTTATGACGTTACAAAATCGTCTGGTTTTAGACATTGTCTTAGCAGATCGAGGTGGAGTATGTAAGGTGATCCATTCGAGCTGTTGTATTTTCATTCCAGACAACGCTCCGACTGTCTATCAAGCCATCTCGAAGTTGCATAAGATCTCCGAGTCCATACACGTGGACGTAGGGGATTGGACGCTACTTGGGTGGTTCTGGGGCCTAATGTCGACTTGGGGTTGGAAAATTCTGATGATCATCGGGGTTGTTGTAGCATTCCTGTTCACGTGTTGTCTTTGCGTCCAGTGTGGTCCTGCTTTATGTGGCCTCTGTGCTACAACGTGTATAAGGCAGCCGCCTGTTACCAGAGGAACTCTGATGGATAGAATTATGTTACAGCAGCATCTAGATGGTCTGATGAATATCGAGATCGATTATGATTCCGACTAGTGCTTGCCTACATGAGGGCAAAAGGAACGTCTGAGGTTCCGTGACAACTGTAAGTGGTGTTTTCGACTCGCACGAATATGGTCGAGTCTGGTATCTATGAACCGCAAATGACGAGTTTAGTGGGTGTACGCGTTTTCGCTGTGCTAGCCTAAACCGTTCGTTTGTTTCGTGGGTTTCTTCATCTGAACCCACGGGTTCCATCTTAGAAACAGCATCCATTTTGTTTCTTACCCTCAAGTAGCCAGCGAACGGACGCTGTCCGCTTCGCGACCCTGGGATTCCCAAACTCCTGCGGAAGACACGTTTCCTTTGAAGGTGTCTTTATGATAAGGGGGATGGCACTATAGGGCAGATGGCCCTGCTCGAGGCTCATCTTGCCGTGCCGGTCTATTGTCTCAGTTGTGCATTTATTAAGCACGTCCCCTTTGATGCCTGCAGCTCGTGTTTCCTGGTACCACCCCTTTTACACCCTTTTCGATCTGTTTGTTATCCTCGTCTTCCTCTGCACCTGTTTCTGTCTCTCCCTCGACTCCTTTACTGTTGATTGGAATGTACTAATGGTGGGAAGATGTACTTTTACAGTTGGGAACTGCCAAATGTTACTGTAATCATGTTCCGGGCCCTGAATACATGAAAGCAACCCCTTATGGTCTTTACAATGGGAACCAAGTTGTAAACCTTTGTGCACCATGTTATCCTATGCTCGAAAACTGTATAAGAAGAGCGATCCACAGATACAATTTGAAGCAGACTCCTCGAACCTACACGTGTTGTACTTCCTGTGACTTCTGTGTTCCCTGCAGTAAATAAACCTCGAATCTTTGACGCCGAAGGAAGTGTCCCGTGTCTCTGTCATTTGTACGCTGGAACAGGTTACCCACGAAGGTTTTAGGTGTTATCCCTGGCACCGCTGGGTCTTAGCAAAACCCAGTCCTTCAGTTCTAAGTAATTTTTGGGTCACTGTAGAAGAAGGTATGAAAAATGTGTTTAATTTTGATATACAGGTTAGTATATCACTTGTATTTTTTGGTATTTTTCGCAGCTATGAGTAACTTCCTCAAGATATAAATAAATTGTCTTTATATTTAATTATTTTGGCACGCAGAGAAAAATGCAAACTTTGGGTTAAAGATATTGCACCTTCATACCTAGATTGGATAAATGCAATTAAACACACATTGAACTTAGACAAGGCAGTATGGAAGAGAGGAAGCATTTCTGGATTCCTTGTATCAATTGGCTGGATAGGATGTAAACATTCTTGTCCAATGAGTATGCCATTTGCAGAGTGAATTACCCCAAGATCAGTTCTTGGGCCTGGAAAGATAGATGCACTGAATTGACTTTTTTCGGTACCTTTTGGTACCTGGTGGGTATTAGCAGAAAGTGCATCCATTAAGATCTTCAGAGTTTAAGGTGGGGCCTCTCTGCTGCGTAGTGGGTGGCATGTACCTGATCCTCTGAGAATATCTTCTGGTGTATGAGGACACCAAAAAAAAATAAAAGGTTCTAGAGTTTTCCAAAGTGTACATTATTTGGTTTGGCCACAAAGGCTTGAAAGTGTACCAAATACTGGCTATGGTGCGCAGCATTTCAAATTCCGAGCACCCTGAAGTCAAATTGTCTTCTACAAAGGAAATCATTTGGACACAATCACAGGGTAACTGTCAATTTAAATTAAATATGATGAATATCTTCCCCCGCAAAACCTTTGTCTATACCAATATATGTCAAAAGCAAAAGTGGCAGTGGTCTGATCACCTTTTTTCCCAGATCGAGAACTCTCAGAAGAATGTCAATAACATAATCTCAGCATTTCTCTGAGGCTAAGGCATGGGCTCCATCCACAACAATAGAATCTGCTTCGACATTTCTGATATCAGCAGAAGGGACCTGTATCTTCCTAAACAATTAATCAATCAGTAATCTTATACAGTGTTGCTACTCAACTGTGAGAGTCACAAGGTGCTAAGTGGGGGAGGTGGGTCTGTGGTTCTGTCAAACAGCCAGTTTTGAGGTCCTTCCTGAATTGCAGCAGTGATGGTGATTGCCTTAGGTGCAGAGGGAGGGATTTCCAGGATTTCGCAGTGAGGTAGGAGACTAATCTTCCTCCATCCATTGTCTTGCGGATCCTTGGTATGGTGACCAGGACCAGGAATGTTCAGAATGAGGCTGGCAAAGGTGTTCTGGACATTCTTCAGATTTTTGGGGATTTTCTGGGTGGTGCCACGTAGAGTGAGTTGCCATAGTCGAGTCTGTTGCTGACAACTGCATGGGTGACAGTTTCCTTTGACTTGGTGGGGATTGACTTTAAGGTCTTACAAAGCAGACAGAGCGTATGTAAGCAGGAGGTCAAAACGCCATTGATTTGGCAGTTCATTGAGAGCGAGGAGTCCAGGATGATGCTGAGGTTCATGGTCCATGGGTGTAGGGGGAATTCTAAGTGTTGTGGGCCACCAGGAGTCCTCCAAGGTGGTGGGTGAGGAGCCCAGGATCAGGAATTCGAATATGTCTGAGTTAAGCTTGAGGCAGCTGTCCTTCATCCAGGTTATGACTGCCTTCATCCCATTGCGTAAGTTGCTCTTGGCGGTTGTGGGTTCTGTCAGGGAGAGAATCAGCTAGGGTTCATCAGCATAGGAGACAATGTTGAGTCTGTGGCTTCTGAAGATGTCTGCAAGCAACAACATGTAGATGTTGAAAAGGGTGAGGCTCAGGGAGGATCCCTGAGTCACTCTGCAGCTGATCTCTGGGTACTGAGTTGAATGGCAGAAGTCTGACTCTCTGCGTTCGTCTGTCGTGGAAAGAGCAAAACCATTCTAGGGCTTTGATGCAGATGCCAGCATTGTGAAGACTTGTGCAGAGGGTGAGGGGGGGAAACTGTGTTGAAGGTGGCTGAGAGTTCCAGGAGGGTCAAAGCAGCAGTCTCACCTCGGTCGAGATGGGTATGTATGCTGTCTGTCGTGGTAAGGAAATCCTCTTGGTGCACGGGTTGCTTCTGACGACTGACTTGGAGAGGGCCAGGATGTTGTTTCGATGAACTCAAAGAGTTGGGTGTTGATGGTTTCTCAATGACATTGGATGGGAAGGGGAGCATAGAGATGGGTCTGTTGTTTTTTTTAGGTCTGTTGGTTCAGCAGAGGGTTTCTCAAGAAGTTGGTTGATCTCTGCGTGCTTCTAGTCTTCCGGCAAGGGTGTGGAATTGATAGAGCAGTTGATGATACGGCAGAGTTCAGCTGCGAGGGAGGTGCCAGCTCTGGTAGTCCAGCTGATCAAGGTCTTCATCGAAGGAATTACTCCAGTTCTACTTGTAAGTATGCACAGCACATTATTAACATAACAGCTCTTTTCAGAGCCACCCTTTCTCGCTATTAAAATCATATTTATTAAAAGATCTGGGTACTGGAGTACTCTTTCCGTACTAGGCACATACCCATTGTTTGTGTGGCTCTATTCCTGTACCAGAGGAGTATCATAGTACCATTAAAACAGAAAAATGAAAACATTAATTACCCAACCAGAGGATAGGAAAGAAAGGGACAGGGAGAGAGAACAGTGGCAGCACAGGGGAAGTGGTACCACAAGCAACAACTTACACACTATGTGGAATGTGAGGGGGCAGAGGCCGTCAGGGAGGACAGAGGCAGTACAAGGGACCAAAGATGGAGGCATCAGGGGCAAATCACACCAACAGCAAGTTGGGTGGGGGACAGGACCAGCCAGAGAAGGTGGTGGCAGCACACCAGACTAGGAGGGACAGGGTTCAGGCACACTTCACAGACAGAGAGATGTGGAGGGGTAGGTGTAGCCTGGGAGGTCAGTGGCAGCACAAGGGACAGGCAGACTGCAGGGGGGCATTACAGAGACAGCAAGAGGGGCAGGGGCACCAGGAGAGTGTATTGAGAGCACAGGGGTGGTGGCAGCAAACAGACCATCAAAAGAGGCGGCAGGGACATGCCACACAGACAAGCAGGGGAGAGGGTGAAGAGGGGCAGGGACTGCCAGAAAAGGCATGTGCAGCACAGGGGCAGTGACAGCACAAGGGACCAGGGACGAAAAAGGGCATAGAAACACTACACTGACAGTTACAGGCAAAGGGGCAGGGGTAGGGAGGATAGTGTAAGTAAAGTGCAATTTTCTATATTTCTATAAATAGCGCTGAGCAATTAATGGTTTCATGAATGTTCTTTTTGTTAGTGTTAGAGTGATGGTCTGATTTTAAGTGAGGCAAAAATAAGGTCCAATCAAAGTGTGCTGAGAAATTCAAAATATGGCATATCAGTGGAGCGCTTCCATTAAAGTTGTTTCCTGCACTGCTTTGTGGTTCAGAACTTGTTAATGAGACTTAAAGACTGAAGTCATGTATGCAGAATACTTATCTTATAAAGTGATCACTGAAAGTGCTAATTAATGACTAACCTGTACCCGTGTTTTGGATTGATAGGTGTCTCAAATAGTTGAGCAGCTGGAGAAGCACTATTTTAGCACCTTAGCCAATGGCAAAGGATTGCTTGTCCATGCAACTTTAAGATAATGTTTTGCTTTCGGCTGGATATGAAACAACATTTGTAAACATCTCTAAGGCAATTACTGAGCAAATTAGAGCACAAAAATAGAAAACTAAGCAAAATAAATACTCAACAAAAACATAACAAGGTACAACACAATAAACCAGAAAAGAATAAGACCACAATGGAACACCACACACCAAAATAATGCAACACAAGAACACAGCAGCACATAAACAAGACATCATCACCAGGGCAAATTTCAGCCAAACAGATATTTCCTAGTATTTCTATCACACATTAACACCGTCACAATTCGGGCATCATAATATGTGGGGAAAAGTTGTTTGAATCAGTTACCCAAAAGGATATGCAATAGTGCCACTCAATAATATTATTTGATCGAGCCAGTGGTACGTTACCTGTTTTATGACACTCCAATATAAACAGAGAATATATTTTTTTTAACAAACGTAGACACGTTGGGGATATTTTATAAGAGCAAAACTTCTGAGGCTTGTTTTGTTTTAATAACTATGCATAATCAGCATCTCATGCTAAAAATATTCTGCCAGTAGTAGGTGAAGCCCGTACCCTGAATGGTCCTATTGGAGAATGCTGAAAATGTAGATTTTCCACAGACTAATACCACAAAGTCTGGATTTTAGAGTTGATGACTATGGACTGCCAAATTTCGCAGTAGTACCATGTAAAGAGCATACATTTCCACAACATTCTACAATATAATAAACATTGTGTAAAGTTATGTTCCTTCTTCATTGCTCCAAGGAATCTCAAACATAAACAGTGGGATCTCCTATGTCTGTACTGCAAAAATAAAAACAAGCACACCTTTAAGGTTAGGTGGAAAGAGAGAGCTAATGTTAGCCTACTTGTATTTAATGAAATCCAGATTTTTTGTTGACCAGGGTTTGGAAAATCTTTATTTTATGTCAAGATAAAAAGGCAAACATAAATCTCAAAGCTTTGTGGTCACGTTCCCCACAACACTCATTAAAGGCTTTAAAAAAATGCCCAAACGAAGTGTAAGCAAATGAGTCTGCAGATCTCAAATTATTTTGCAGACTTCCTCCCGCCTTAAAAGTCCTAGAGGCAGAAGCACCTCTCACAGAATGCACTCCAAATACACTTATGTCCAGATCTATAGTACACATTGCTTCTTTCATTCATCTAGAAAAGGTTGGAAGTGAAACCATCATTTATATGTGTTTATAAGAAATTAACAATTACATTACTCCACCCGGCTTCTGGGCAGTACTTATATTTCTTCACACATCACACTGCACTCAATCTGTCATTTTCTGGGAAAGACAGATAAAACATAGCTAATTACTTTGTTTTCGTTGCCAAGTAAATACAAACCCTCTACTTGATACAACCAAAGCCCTCATATCAGACGTCTTCCTAAATGCCAACAAACACAACAACAATGTCAATTTTATAGAAAACTCTCAACAAGATAAACACTCGACCTTCAAATAGACTCAATACCATACTCACATGCAACAAAGAATTACACCAGGGAAAACTGTGGTTTTGAAATAACCTAAATGATAAATGATGAGTAACAATCTCCTGACCAATGCATCCTGCCTATTGACCTTGTGTTGCTCGAATTGAATATCCTTAAAAACCGAAAGACAAAAGGAATTTTGAAAAAAGGAGCAGCTTGTTTAATTAAACAGTTCAGCCGGGATAACAGTTACAGACACTAGGTCTGAGGACTGTCTCAATGTACATTGTGTTTGCAGTTTCATTTATGCACTATTAGAACAGCCTTAAACAGTTTCCAAGATACAATGTATCGTGAGGAATGTTGGTTGCTGCATTTAGGGTTGTACAATGGTCACTACATGTTGGTATTGAACTACGTGGACACAGTGTGGCCAGTGGTGCACGTGTCTAGATATCCTGGATGGGGAGCACTTGATTAATACGTGAACTGGGCCCTGATTGGCTCTGTGCTCCTTACTCATGTGGCATCTAACTTTATGGTATTTTTAGGAGCAATGGCTGGGTTCTGTACATTTATTTTTCTTTAAGACATGCCTTTATAACATAAATCAAATAAATAAGTTACAATATGCCCTACATCAGTTGATACAGGATCTTAGTTCCTTTCAATACTCCAGCACAGACATTGTTGCCAAGCCAATCTATAGGATTTCCATCTTCCTGGTACCAAGCCTCCTAAAAAGCTCTGAAACCCCTCATGAAATATATGGCACCTCCCTGACTCTTACAAAATTCCTCCAGAAACACTGGGCATATTAAACGGTAATCCTTTGACTGGGTTTCCAGCCTGGTTCTCCAAGGTTTGCTACCACTACCAATGAATCCCTCTGTTATCTCACCATCATTGTCTTTCTCAGTATCATTGCAAATGGAGGAAAAGCATACAGGCTGCAACCCCTCAAGTCCTAAAAGAAGTATCCACAACCAAAGCTTCTGGATTTGGATGTGCCTATCTGAACGTTCAGTCATGGTACAAATAAGTCCACCCCAAATGAACCCCACATTTCACTAATCCTCAAAAAAACATAATTTCTGTTCAACATCCAGTCATTGGAATCAAAGAGATTCCTTCATTGCTGATGCACAACAAGATTCACCAGACCTTGTTCTCTGCCTTGACTGAATATTATTTACTAAAAAATACTTCCAGAACACTTCATCTCTATCAATCCTTATGACCAAGACCTCACATCTACTGATGTATCTCACCACTGACACCTTTTCAATTATCAGTATGTATGTAATACTTCAAGATGGCCGTGGGGAAGGAGCTCCAAGACCGAGCTCCTGAGCACCGGGATCACACCCTCGGTGGAAATCTCTGCTGCGCCCCCCTCCCACGCCTCGTATGAAAACCTGGACTCACTGGTACATACCCCAAGGGGGGGGGAGCAAGAATAGCGACTTACCCTCCACAAGAAATGATGACCCGCGCCTCGATACCTTAAGGACTGCATCTGACGCCTTGGAGGGCTCGTCATGATGGACTCCTCACCAGGCGATTCCTGGACAGCCCCGCACTGGACCTGCCAGAGTCCTGAGAAAACAAATGACCACAGCCAGGCAGAGTAATTTCCAGGAACAAGGAGAAGCAAGCACCGACCAACTCTGCTTATCGCTACAAGAAAACTCAATTGCCTGACCTCAGGATGGCCGGCTGAAGTGCCCACACGGAACTCTCCCTGATGACAAAACAGGCACTGGGGATCACCGGAACAAGCCCAGAGAAGTGCTCTCCCAAATAGACCACCGCAATAATTTGTCCCTGACACACCGACCACAACAGCTAAGAGACGCCGGCCCTTCAGGAAAAACAGGATGCCTGGCCCAAAATGGCAGCTCCATGAGAGCATCCAAAGACTAACCTGGATCGCGTCTGCACAGACTCTGAGGTCCAGACGGCACCCCCAAGGGGACATACGACCTGAGTGGAAATCGTGCACCCGAGACACATCATGGTATCCTGTAAATGGGACTGACTAGCCTGCATGCGGCCGCTAAATAAATGCGGTAAAACCGTTCACCTGGCTAAAATTGTACAGATGCTTGGGGCAGACCGCGGGCCGCAAATTAGTCAAAAGAAAGGTCCATCCCTCCTGATCTTCCCCCTGCCTTTCCGATCACGAATGCTGCAACTTGCTCTGCAGCCTGCCTCTCTTCACCTCCAGTGAGGTGTTTGGCCCCATGAATCTTCTGCCAGGTACGGGGGTTATAGGGTGATGAACTTTCGTGGCACATCGGTACGACACCCCTGGGCTTTACCTTGCCACCCGAGCCCGGAGGCACGCGTGGACTCCACTGCTGCCTCCCCTTTTTCCAAAGTCTGCTCCTTTTCACCCAGGCAGATTACCACTGATTAACGATGTGTTGATCGACAACCCTGATGCCCTTGCAATACTGTGCCTCTGCACGCAAACAGCCAACATTCTACTGCCTTTCGCCCCCCCCCGTCCCCAGTACTGTGGCTACGTCCTTCCCTATGACCCAACTCGACAGAACTCTGCTCTCTTGGTTTTGTTTTGTTTTTTGGGATCATGCCTGGTATGATACCATGACTCGGATCCGCCATCTTGTTGAACCTTGTCCTTTCCTTTATTCCACTGGACTCCATCCTGTCGACCTTTCGGCATTTCTCTTTTGCTGGGCTGCCTTAACTCTAATTCCCCCTCAGGTGCCCCTCTCTCATCTGACCTATCTCAGCCTCTGACTCTTGCCCCCCCCCAGCTCTCTCTAACCCCTTTTTATTTTTTATTTTTTTCTGTTCACGCCACCTACTAATTATGCATTCTTTTGTAATAATTATGCTTTCATCAGTTACCCTTATCATCTATTCAGTAGTAACACTTGTTTTTTACTGTGTAATCATTGTACAACTAATGTGTAATTTTTGTACAATGCAACTTCGCTGTTCCTTGTGTTCCTGTTCCATGGTTTCTCACCCCCTCCATCCCCCGTGCTACTCTGACACTCTCTGAATACACATGTTCACTATCCCGAGCATTATGTCCGACGCCCGGTGGAGCTGCTTGGTTCAGCTATTGAGGAAATTCGCCCTGGTTCATCACCTCGGCCGTCACCTACCCAGCTGGAAATTGGGCACAGTTTATCCCTGTCTCCCTGTTTCTCCCTTCCCTTCCCGTCCCATCACAAATTTTTCGGTAACTCTGCCCTTGATTGCTTTTAACAAATGTAATAAGTTAGTCTGTAACTCTGATCCTCATTGTGTAACCTATGTAAAATGTGTAACTTGCAACTCGCTGTTCTTTATGTAAAGTGTTCTGATACCTACGGGTCGAGCCAGCGCTATATAAAACTCAAGATAAATAAATAAATATTTCAGTGTAGTGGAACCGTTTGCCCTACCCTCTGAAAAACACCTTAGTTGAAACAAACCCACCAGTAATTCCAAATATATTATATGTCCTCTACTGCCCAAAAAACCTCCTGTTACCAAAGAACTATGGGCCATATGTAGGTAATTTGTGTTTTGCGATTCTCAAATTGCGATTTTTAGGGAATCACAATTAGAGAATCGCAAATCATTTTTTGTGAATCCCACTTATTCCTTATTTGCAAATCGCAAATTGAGATTCCCAAATAAGGAATACCTTCTCATTCATTCCTATGGTGGAAAGACATTCTCAATTTGCGATTCTCAATTAGAGAATCGCAAATTTAGAATGCAATTTCAGGGTTGTAAGGGTGTCAATAGGACACCCTTTTGCACCCCTGAAATTAACATCTGTGCTCATGTGGCTCACATGCATGCCCTAGGGGCATGTATGTGACCCACAAGGCACTTTGAAAAATGCCAAAAAGTGAATTTTTAAAAGAAATTGCAAAATACCACCAACCTGAAGATGGTGGTATTTTGCGATTCCTTCAGCCAAAATTTGCACAACTTGGGTGCTTCCTACATTTCATTGAAGGAATCGCAATTTGCAATTCCTTAAATGCAATAGCAAAATAAGGAATCGCAAATTTTGCGATTCCTTATTTTGCATGTGGGTTTTTGTGTGCTACAGAGCGCTGCCCTGATTGCGATGGCAAATGCTGAAATTCGGTGAATTTCAGCACTTGCGAGCGCAATTAGGCTTCCTACATATGGCCCTATATCTTGCACCTCATCCACCTAAACTTGCATCAGATTTAATAACTAGGTCTGGACTTTCTCCAAAGATGGTCTAGCCATTCAAGGCCTGCCCATTCCTCAACCAGCAACACAGCTCTTTCATGGCGTCCTGCATCAAATAGATATTCTTAAAATACCTCATGCACATTCTCAAATGCACCACCTTCAATCTCTGCGCAGAAAGATAGTACAACACTTCTGGAAAAATAGCTTGAATTATTGATAAGAGCAGACCAAGTTCCTTAGTCAGCATCATCAAAGAAATTCAATTCAAACTCAATGTCTTCTGAATCACTCTCTGAATCCTCCTCAAGTTCTCTCCTCAAAGCGTCAACACTGCTTGCCAGATGTGAACCTGGAAACATAAAAAACTGAGTTTCCTGCCGTGTGAATTTACTCCATTTTTTCCTGTTCACAAAATAAGACAAATTTTCAAACAATTTCAGTCATTCCCATCTGCAATAACAACTCGTCTGTGTCTGGCGTATCTAGAGTTCACACTCATAATGAAAATTTCATCTAAGTAAATTGTAAGCCCAACATGTCTTTCTCTTTCCATCACACAACTGGTTATAGTACCTTGTATCAACGTCAAGGTGCTGACAACAGACCGCACAGAAGGCAATGAACACTCTGCAATTCTTCTGCCCCACAGCACTGAAGTTGCTTCTGTTGTGACTCATAAAGGGGTACTGTGAAATAATCGTCCTTGAAATCTAGACATGTTAGATCTTTGGACGAAAAAGTCCTCTGCTTGGTAATGGATGTGCACCCTGTCCTAAGTACCACAACTGTACTGATATCTAGATCCCTAATGCTGATTGTCTGTTGTCATAGGCATACACTAATGCTTGTGTGCCATGACAAAGGTTTGTCTCATGAATTGCGGTCTTGTCGGACTGGGAGGGACGCCCAAAGCTGTAACCTCATAGTGGTGAAACATTACTGCCTTTACCAGGAGCTAAGCAGCAAGAGCGCAGTGGTGGCTGCATACCATGTAGTGATCAGAAGGAGTAAACAAGTCTGTTTTACCCAGAGGGAGAGCTACATTCTCAGTCATTTATAGTTCCACTGCTCTGTGCTTAACTCATCCTCAGCATACATAGGTTTAGTGTGCAGTGATTTGCATTACATGTGTGGTGCACATGTGCTGGATGTATGTGTGCCTGCCAATGTTACAATATAGGGCTAAATCAGTAATGTGCAGTGCATGGTATGGTATATGGCTGACTCTGGGTTTCATATTGGGAAACCCAGGTCTGCATGGTGAAACATGAAGAGTTAGAAGATTCCCCGACTGATCTGCTGCATTCTTGTAAGCTGGGTGGGACACACTGGAGAGAGGGAAAGCCAGGCTTCCCAGTGCACTTCAAAGCATGCTCTTTTATTCAGAGAGAGGTCACAAGGAAGAGCCCTGGGGTCATTTCAGAAACAACATGAGGCTGATAAGAGAATTATAAAGAGTAGGGCTGAGGCCGTGAGCTAACCTTTTGATACACATATTTCTATGGATGTCATCCAGGTGTGAACTTTAGTCACTACCATTGTCTGTATTGTGGGGCTATCAGCTTTGGAGTCACTCCTGCTGTGACAGACTGCTTTCAGGAGGAAGAGAAGACAGAGAAGTAGACACTTTATAAGGAAGCAGGCCCTCAACATAAACTTCAAAGACTCAGACTACAAATCAAATTTGGTGTCTGGAAATGGAACATAAGAAGGAGAGCTTGAGACCGCACACATTGTCAACTGTCAAGCAGCAAGTCACAGTCAGGCTGTGTGAAATGAAGAAGCTCTGCAAAACTTCTGCCTATGACCAGAACTGGGGGACAAGTCCTGCTAGTCAAATTCAAATTTCAAAACTTTATTTGACAGCAGTCATAAAAGCAAATTTACATTCTTACCTACACAATAAATACTACGACAGAGTTAAAATCGACATCTTTTAGGAAACTTATTAAACATAATGCTGTTATTTACGAAATTAGCTATATAAAATCTTAACAATCAACCATAACAATGATATCTTTAGACAGTGCCTAGCTGTTGTAAAGTGTGGGTGCGTATAATCCATGACCAACCTAGGAATTTTGCGACAGCAATCGCCAGGTAGGGTGTACAGTCTGATTCCAATATTCTTTGTGCCTCTGTGCACCTACGTGTTCCTAGATTTAGGCACACTGGTTTTATCCATTTGCGTCGAGGATTAACATATAAGGGGCAAACAAACAGTATATGGGCCGTATTTTCTGCCAAATCTTTACAATGGGGACATTTATCATCCTGGTTTGTCGACCATTTGCAGGTAAACGCCTTTATGGGAAGCGTCCCAATTCTAAATTGAAAATAGTTTTCTGTCAAGTGGTCTTTGGATAATGTCCCAATAAAGTTCGCAAGATGGTACGGATTTGATATTCAGGTAACGTTCTGTTAGGTTTGTATTAGAGCCTGTGCATTGGGTAGACGACCATACCATTTCCCAGTACATGTTCTTTAACGTAGCCTTTGGTGGGAAACTTTCAACGATGGAAGAATTCCATAGATGGTCTAGTTCCAGCTTACTAAGCAATCCTCTTATTTCTTTTAACCACAGGATTGTATGAAAGCGATCAGCCTTTATGATATCCTTTAGGGCATTTGCAAAGTGCGCAGGTTCAGGAGTGGTCATAAGGCGTCTCCAGTATAGTAGCGGACGAAGCCATGCCAAATCCTTGATGTTTTTCCTGCCCAGATCATAGGCCAATGCTACGGTGGGAGTACTTTGGGGAACCCCAATCAAACGGCGGAAAAAACTATTTTCCGCCAATGTTAATTGTTTCAGGTTGGAGAAACCCCAAAGTTCAAAGCCGTATAGGGAAGCACTGACTACCTTCATGTTGTAAATTTTTATGGCAGGGGTAATGGGCTTGGTCAATGAGATTTTGTGTTTGTGAGCCAATACACCTGCCAATTGATGAAACTTTAACACAGCCATATCAATATGTTTTTTCCAACTCAGATCACATTGGAGGTTTATTCCCAAGTATGTGAAGGCTTCAACCTGTTCCAATGGGATACCATTAAAGTTTACTGAACCCCTAAAGGTATTCCGCTGGTTTAAGCACATGAACTTGGTTTTAGATGTATTTATCTCAAGTCCATGTGCTTTACAGAACTCTTCGAAGGCGTTAATTGCCTTCTGGAGCCCGCTTGGTGTTCGGGAAACTATGAGCGTGTCGTCCGCAAACATGAGAACAGGAACACGAGCTCCAGCCAAGATCGGTGCATCGGTGGGGGAACGGCTTAGATGGTTTACAATCCCGGTGATGTAAATTGAGAACAATGTCGGAGCCAGGACACACCCCTGCCGAACCCCTCGTTCGACAGGGAATGTGTCAGTCACCTCACCCTGAGCACCCCACCTGATTCTAGCATAATTGCTCTCATGCAAGCGGACGAGTAGCGTCAATAGTTCCGGGGTCATCCCAGCTTCAGCAAGTACCCCCCAAAGTTTGGAACGAGGAACTAAATCAAAAGCTGATTTTAGGTCTACAAATACGGCATAAAGAGTTCCATTGGTGAGCAACACATTCCTCCAATACAGAGCTATAAAGAAAAAAACCTGGTCAACAGAGCTTGTGCAGAGACGAAACCCGGCTTGATCTCGTTTTCATCGATCCAGGTTTGTAGTTTGTTTTGTATTAGGCGACCTATTATTTTTTGGGCAGAGTCTATAAGACTAATAGGTCTATAGTTGCTGGGTAATGATTTGTTTTCCTTTTTAAAAAATGGAATTATTTCTGCGCCCTTCCAAGAGGTAGGTATAGGTGCACCTTTAGCCACAGAGTTTGCTCGCCACACAAAGTACTGGCACCAGGATTGGCGATCACTTAAGAACACATCTGCTGGTATGGCGTCCATTCCTGGGGCACGGCCCCTTGTCACACAATCCAACGCTATACTGACATCTTTTATAGTGAATAGCTGGCATTGGTAGAAAATTGTGGGGGGTAAAGTATATTACCCTTAAATTGGTACAGAAGCGTATTGTAGTCTAAAAAAATCTACCCATTGGTTTTGTGCTACGTTATTTTGTGGGGGTTGAGCCACCCCTCCTCTATTCCATTTAACCAGAGCCCAGAATTGACTCTGATTCCTTGCGTCACAGGCG
This sequence comes from Lissotriton vulgaris, assembly GCF_964263255.1. Lineage (NCBI taxonomy): Eukaryota > Metazoa > Chordata > Amphibia > Caudata > Salamandridae > Lissotriton > Lissotriton vulgaris. Next base: position 392,874,149 of record NC_141694.1, on the reverse strand, counting down.
GATTTCAAATCACGCCAATGGGCCTCGTCCCACTTTTTCTTAGCCTCTTTTTGTACCTTCCTATAGTTGTCCCTTGCTTTTCTCACCCATAAAGTATTCATATTTCTGAGTTCTATACTAAGATTCTCGCGGGCTTCTCTACAGGACTTATCATACCATCCTAGTTAGGGCTTTTTATTCTGGACAATTCCTGATTTATTCTCCTTCTTAAAAAACTCCTGAAGCTTTATAAAAAAGGTTGTATGGGCATCAAGCATAATTTCAGAGAAGTTCTGCTTGTTGACGTGTAAATTAATCTCAGCCACTTCTTCTAACACAACTTTTTTTAGGTCCTCTAGTCTCTCCATGTTCTCAATAAATCTACCCCATTTAATGTGGAGCTGGTTGTTCGAGGATAACATTTCTAGGGTAGTTTTACCTTCTCCTAAGTATGGTTTTCTTGACCCTTCATTTACTTTGAGAACCATGCAGAGAGGATCGTGATCACTCTCTATTCGGGTTTTGACTGTCATATCAATCAACCTATGCCATAATCTGACATCCACTAGGATGTAATCTATTCGACTGGAGAACCTACCATTATTAAATGTTTTATTCCCCTGTCGATATGATGGAGCTCTTCCATTTGCTGCTCTAAGTCCTCTTGCCAGACATAGGGCCTTCAGTTGGATGGCCCCCGCTGTCCATCTATTACCTACAGGAAGTTCCAACTGTGGGATACCCCACTTGCTATCCTCTTCTTCTGTTAAGGTTTGGTCTTTTTGGCCAAGCGGTTCGAAAGTGGTATTAACATCGCCCCCAACAATGAAAGGCAGATATGTTGGGAGAACTTCAAGCTCATGATCCAGAGTGGTTATTACTTCTGATGCTTTACCACCCGCTATTCCCCTGGCGTAGATATTAAATATGACCATCCCAAGACCATTGGCCCAGGTAAGAGTAATTGACAATATATCTGCTAGTGGGGAGCTCCTTTGATGAATACTGCAGCATAAATTTTGGCGAACCCAGATTATTAGTCACCCTACTGGTCAACCCTTAGGGTTTTTTGTAGCTGGGATATAAAAATTAAGGTACCCTTGATGGAGTATTGGGGTCACAGACCATGTTTCCTGGAACAGTAAGATGTCATATTGATCTATAAATGTAAGCCATTCAGGAGATGACTACTTGTTGGTGATTCCAGCAATGTTCCAGGAAAGAAAGGTCAGCCCTATCTCTTCTATACTATCTACCACTACATCTAGGGGGACCTGTGGAAGGGAAGAACCTTGTAGGTCGCCCCTCCCACCCCATTTCTAGGTCTATATTGATATTATTGTGGCATGGGGGTTCAAGCATAGGTCCAATTAAGTCTGGAGCTGATTCCACTATAAAAGGGTCTAACTGTGGGTCCAGAAGTCTATTCATATTTCCACTACTTAGAGTAAGTGCTTCCTCTACCCTTTTCCCCGTGAACGAGGAAATAGCGTATGTCAAACAGTGCTCCTTCTCTGTGGGGGTATCTTTATGAGTTGACTCTGCTGACTTGTTTGACACTACTCTATCAGCCAGTTTGAGTCAATCACATTCGTTCAGGTTTGATAACACCCCAAATCAATTTTCTAGGGTAATTTCCCATTCACTAGGTTGGGGGACCCTACCCCACTTATGTGATACCAGGTTCCACTTGGTCTTAAGGATACTCGGGTTCCCTATTTACTGCTATGATAGAAAAAATCCAAAGTTAACGGAACAATGTCTGTGCTCCTACGTTGTGGAGGAAAAAGATTCCTCAAAACCTCAGGAAGTACTTCTGGGTTTTGAAAATGCAAGACTACACAGTCACCTTTGAATCTCTTGACGCCATTCCCTATCCAATCCACCCTTCTTGCCATGGTGATTTCCTCTGCTAATTGCTGTTTACCCCAAGGGGATATCACCATGTTATTGGATAGCCAGTGAAAAGCTTTGCTAATCAGAGAAGCAGTAGGTTCTACTTGGCCCGGCTTTAAAGGAGGCACATTGGCCAGGACCAAAACTAGAGGGGAAGCCTCTACTATAAGTTGGACCGGGCCTTTCTCAATACCTATGCTCGTAAATTTGAATGGCTGAGTTTCGATGTTAATTCCCTGGTTGTTGTTGGGTACACAGTGGTGGGGCATTTGGGGAATTGGGGCCGTTTTTTCCCTGCTCTCTATCCCAGCACCTGGTGCATTTACTATGGGATCGGCTCTACTAGGGGCTGAGGTTGGTATATTGCCCACCTTTTCCACTGTCTGGTTTATGATACCCCCAAGTCTAGATACCTCTGCTGTTAAATGATCGATTTTGGCTATCAGTGGTTTGACAATACTTTTAATCTTAGAGTCAATCATGCTCTCAAGTAGTTTAATTTGCTCATCCTCCGGTGACACCTTCCCACCAAGCTCCCCAATTGTATCTTTTATGGGCATAGTATTAGGAGGGGAGGCACTACTTTTCCTACTAGAGCACAACCCACCGTGTTTTATCTGGCCCTTTCTACATGCTCTAGCTGCTTTAGTTACTGGGATGGACACAGGGGAGGGAGGGAGTGATATTTCTGGGGTTGTATTGGATTGATCTAAGGAATCATTTACCCAGTTAATGGCTGTGGAGGTGGTTTGGTCTGGATTATCTTCCTGGGTAAATACATTATCAGAGGTATCACTACGATGTACCTGTATCGGAACTTCAACCTGGTTCGGTTCTAGTAGGGAGTTCTCTGTGGGGATTAAGGGAGTGGAGCTCAAGCCCAATGATATCCTTCTAGAATTGTTAATTTTACTAACTACCTGCACTAGGTAGTTGTCTATAGTGTTAGTAGAAGAAGACTTCTGTTTAGACATATTACACTCAATAGGTTGGTGCCACAGTTATACAGCCACTCACTCGGTATTGGAATACTTGGGCTCTTCTGAATAAGAGACATTAATATGCACAATGAAACGTAAACGTCTAATAATCATTGCGTTACTCCCACAATGATAGAAAGATGGTCATTACCGCATTGCCTAGCAACAACACACACTGTGATGTCATTCCGCTTGAGCGTAGGTTTGCCTAGCAACCACAACGTCCACGAGGTGATATGCGGAAATAGAATACAATGCCGGCTCTCGCTCGCGTTCAAAGACTGAAGCCGCCTAGCAGAGCGGACGCATATTGAGAACCCTTGCAGAGATGCTTAACTCCTTCGTGATGGTGAGTGAAACAACGTCACTCAGACCTGCCGTTTCCTAAAAAGAATTATGTTTATGCAAACCCACGAGGTATTTGGCACTAATTGTCCCCTCGCCTTACTATTTTTAGATCGCATAAATCACCAGACTTTACACGGATAGCCCCATAAGAGGATACGAGGCATCGTTGCACTAATTTAACGGAGACATCATTAGAGCCTAGTATTGGTGAGTGAGAAACGTATGAGGTTGTCAGGAATAAATTATGGAACTCATACAAACTAAATATAACACATTGATGATACATATGTACTGTTTAATTACAGGATATTGGAAAACAATACAAAGGGATCCTGATAATTAATAACAGTTGCCATTGAATAGGATTATACAAGGACTAATGCCAAAGTTTAATTTCAAATAGGTGAGTGTTGCATGACAGGAGGGTTGAAATAGAGCCCCTCTTGATTCTAGATTAATCTTAACAACTATGTTTGGTCACAGATATTCATCAAAAACAAAAGAAGACCCCCTGACTGAATAGAACATCAGGATGTCTGACTCTTGAAGATCTGGTAAAAATAGTTACTTTTCCTCATTACCAGTTGTTTGGTAAACTTAAATATAGTGCAAAAAATCCAAACCTGATGGTTTTTAATGTAATTTTTAATTGAACCAACAGGCGCAACTACCCTTACCTGCCCCCGTCCTGAAGAAGACCCGCTAGAGACCCATAAATAAGGTGTCCCAGAGTCGAAACGTCGACAGACTTTCACAAAGGACCAGCCAACCATGTCCAACATACCACATCTATTGAATATAGTTTGTTGGTTTTGAGTGTCAGCAAAATAAGAATCGGCCTTTCTCATTCCTTCTTTTCCCTCTAAATATTTCCTCACGCACGTGTATATAGATCACTTGATGTCACTGTGTCACATTTATTTCACACTATGTCACTTTGCTCGCTAAAACTGAATTGTTGCGCCGTATTTTGTAAATTTTAATGCATATTTAAAGGTGTCAGTTGATAAGAACAAACAAAACAATGAATGAAAAATAATTCAATGATTAAAATGTCGTACTGACCCTTTCCAGTGTTTGGTTTTGCACTTTTATGGCCTAACAGAGGCAGCATAATAAGTAGAAATGTTATGTCTATACTTTAGTTAAAGACAAATACATGATTTAAAGCAATTGTGTTCATACCCGACGGAGCCATTGTTGAAACTATTACAGTTATACAGGAAACTCAAGTACCGCCAAGAATAACAAATAGGAATAGAACACAACACATACAATACACAGGAATTTCAACAACAAAGAGTCTTACGGTCACAGTGCCACAGGAAGGCAACAGAAGCAATGGATAAGAATCCTGGTCCAGTCCAGTCACGGTCAGTCTCGGACTGTCTCAGACTGTCCGCCCTTTGTCCGGGCTTTGTCCGGCGTCCCGCTCGCGTCCCGCTAAGCGTTGGGGGCGTGACTACATAGGAGGAGTAGGGGGCGGGAAGAGACACCAGGTGCGCTGCGTTGGTCGTGCGCGGATCCCTGGGTCTCGCAGTCCCGCCCTCTGTGTGTAAGCAGCAGTAATTCCACAAAGTTGTTTTTTCTTCAGTAGAACTGGCTCCTAAATGCAGAATGTGGCAGGATCAAGCTCAATGTCCCGGAGTAACAGCTGCGAGCGGCTCCTGCGAAGCGGGGGCCACGAGCTGTATGTAGCCGGTGAAGCAGGGAGGAGCAGGGGGCGGGAAGAGACACCAGGTGCGCTGCGTTGGTCCTGCGCGGATCCCTGGGTCTCGCAGTCTCGGCCCCTGTGTGTAAGCGGCAGTAATTCCACAAAGTTGGTTTTTCTTCAGTAGAACTGGCTCCCAAATGCAGAATGTGGCAGGATCAAGCTCAATGTCCCAGAGTAACAGTTGCGAGCGGCTCCCGCGAAGCGGGGGCCGCGAGCTGTATGTAGCCGGTGAAGCAGGGAGGAGCAGGGGGCAGGAAGAGACACCAGGTGCGCTGCGTTGGTCGTGCATGGATCCCTGGGTCTCGCAGTCCCGGCCCCTGTTTGTAAGCGGCAGTAATTCCACAAAGTTGTTTTTTCTTCAGTAGAACTGGCTCCCAAATGGAGAATGTGGCAGGATCAAGCTCAATGTCCCAGAGTACCAGCTGCGAGTCCTGCTAGTCTCTGAGGTGGGTGAGGGGACACCACCCAGGGAATCAAAGACCACCTGCCCTGGAGCCTGGGCACAAGCTCCTGCCTGCTTACCAAGCTCAATGTGCCTTGTGAGGAAGAGCAGAGTCTTGGAGGGTGCAAGCTTCAGTGGGAAATCCTGCTGAGTGGACTCCCTTGGTGAGGTGTGAGGTGATGACTGCTTAACCAACTGGATCATTGCCCATTTGCTGGGAAACATTGCTGACCCTTGTATGCCAGAGGAGGGCCACCATGAACTGAGAGGGTCATTGCCTGTGTACAGTGTGGGACCAGTGACTCCATAAGTCAGGAGAGGTCACTGTGGACAGAATTATGTGCTGAGTGGGCCATAGCTTGTGTGCGGTGGTGAGCTAGCAACCCCACATGCCAGGAGGGGCTGCCATAAAGGAAGTGCTGTGCTTATCGGATTGGGGCCTGTGTGCAGTGGAGAGACAATGACTCCATATGCCAGAGGGGCTCAACTGGACCAAGCATGATGTGTGAAATAATCACGATTGTTAGGAGAAAGTCCATTGTGGGTCTCTTGCAGACCCACACCATAAAGAGGATCATCATTAGGACCTTTGCAACAAAAAAAACACACACACTGTGGAACAGACCAAGGAACTTATTCAGCTTGCAGGAGCCAGGAAAAGACTTCAGTCACTGCAGCTGCATGATTTGCATTGAACTCACGAGAAACAGCCGCTGCTGCTTCAGCATCCACGGAGGGGGCACACCATCAGGAACTCAAATCGCTACGATCTTGCAGGGGTTGGTAAGACTGATTTTGGGCCTGTTGGACCGGGAAGTACTTGGGGGCTAAATACTGCTTCGGCGCTGGAATGCTTTTGACTTTCTGACAGAGTCAGAGAGGATATCCAATGGGGTTTACCATGAATTTTGCCTATAGCGAATAGCGAATAACCACTATAGCTACAGACAAAAAGGGAGTGGGACATGGGGAATTTCACGTCTTGGCGGTGAGGTGGGAGAATGATCTGCCACCGGCAGTCAATCTCCGGATGCGGGGGGCGGAGGTGAGGGCGCGGTCTGCAGAGCGGAGATGGCAGCTGGGGTGTAGAGGCTGAGTCGGCTGTTGAGGTGCGCTGGTCCGGTGTCGTGGAGTTTGAAGATTATCCTCTTGTTGATGGGTAGTCAGTGCAGGTCTCTCAGGTGGGGTGTGATGTGGCTGCGGCGAGGGATGTCGAGAATCAGGCATGCTTAGGCGTTCTGGATGCGTTGGAGCCGTTTCAGGAGTTTGACCGGAGCTTCTGTGTAGAGTGCGTTGCCGTAGTTCAGTCCACTTCTGATGAGGGCCTGGGTGACTGTCCTTTTGGTTTCGTGGGGATCCACTTGAAGATCCTGCGAAGCATGCAGAGGGTGTTGAAGCAGGAGGAGGAGACAGCATTAGCCTGCTTCTTCATGGAGAGGGTGAAGTTGAGGATGATTCCTAGGTTGCATGCACGGTCAGTGGATGTAGGGGGTGCTCCTAGTGCAGTCGGCCACCAAGAGTCGTCCCAGGCCGAGGGGTGGATCCCAGGATGAGGACCTCCGTCTTGTCTGAGTTCAGCTTCAGTCGGTTATTTCTCATCCAGTCGGCGACGGCCTTCATTCCTTTGTGGAGGTTGGTTTTGGCAGTGTGGGGGTCATCGGTGAGGGAGAGGATCAGCTGGGTGTCATCGGCGTAGGAGATGATGTTGAGGTTGTGCTGTCGGGCGACGTGGGCGAGCGGTGCCATGTAGACATCGGGCAACGTTGGGCTGAGGGATGAGCCTTGGGGTACGCCGCAGATGATCTCGGTGGCTTCGAGCAGAAGGGGGAGGCAGACTCACTGAGTTCTGCCGGAGAGGAAGGAGATGGTCCATTCCAGGTCCTTCTCTTGGATTCCAGTGTAGTGAAGGTGTGCTCTTAGTGTGCGTGGCAGACAGTGTTGAAGCTGGCTGACTAGTCCAGAAGGATGAAGTCAGCGGTTTCTCCGTTGTCGAGCAGGGTCCTGATGTCGTCGGTGGCAGCGATGAGGGCAGTTTCGGTGCTGTGGTTGCTGCAGAACCCAGCTGGGACTGGTTCAGGATGTTGTTCTCTTCGAGGAAGCTGGTCAGTTGTTTGTTGACGGCTTTTTCAATGACCTTCGCCGGGAACGGGAGCCGGGAGATGGGTCGGATGTTCTTGAGGTCCTTGGGGTCCGCCTTGGGTTTCTTGAGTAAGGCGTTGATCTCTGCGTGCTTCCAGCTCTCATGGGAAGGTTGCTGTCACAAAGGAGATGTTGATGGTTTTCCATAGGTGGGGTGCGATGGTGCTGCTGTTTTATTGGGGCTATTACATTTAAGTTTTATTTGCCACTGAATAGCAGGCCTAAATCTCAGTTACACTGCAATTAACCCTTCACCCAAATTAACAGTATTTAGTTTCAGCCTTTTGCTGTCAAATTGGCTCTGTCTATCACTGAAACGTGTCACATGCAAGATATCATCCCTAATTATGTATCTTCACCCTCTAATGTGTCTCAACCAATGAATTGCTTTGTTGACACCTGAGTTTTGGGATTCGCTAACACCTTGTGAAATATTCTGAGCGTTAATCAAAAATATATCGAATATTGTGTTCTTGCCCTCTGAGGGTTTTTTGTTACCAAAGTGGCTATGAAGCTCAAGGTCTCTTTGGGGGATATTCTCAAGAACATGCAAAAATAATCGCCAACATAGGTTAACGCAATTTCAAATATCACCGTCTATCGCTGGAAAATAACTCAGTATCAACGCAGTAACATGTGATAGTCTCCCCATAACACGTCAAATGTCTGCGACAACATCACTGGGACTGCAATACAAATCCAAACCAGAATAGAAAAAAGTTGCGTTGGGTCGAACTGCGATAAAAAAGTCAGCAATAAGCAGCGCCACGCCAGCAAGTACCACAAGTCAGGCTGGAAAAATCAGTATAAAAGCAGCAACAAAAAACGCAAACAAAACCAAAACAACTTTGAAGCACAATGGAGGTAGCCGGAGCAAGTACAGAGGACAACCAGAACCCCACAAGCCCCCCGGAGGACCAGCCTGGGACCCCAGGGTCAGGGAAGGGCAAGGAGAAGAAGAAAAGGAAGACACAGTTCAGTCCGCAGGAAAACAGGATCCCGATAACGGAGGTGACACTGTCACCATCTAATTACCATTGTTGAAATTGTCAGCCCTAAATGTTGCACTTACACTTGTCAGAGTGATGTGCTAATGCAGAGGAGTGGCAGGCAAACAAAGAATATGTCTTGGTATTCATTTATTTGCACATGCTGCATCTGTGGTCATTTTGTCCTGTCCATGATTGCTAAGGGACAGTCCCAGTTTGACGTGCTCCATGTGAAGAAATTGTTGATAGTGTTCCTTCTGGCTATTCCTGTTGCAACTGCACTGGGGTGTGGTCCATCTACCTCATCCTCATCATCATCATTATCAGGTGCATCTGGCACATGGATCCTTGGGGTATTGGTGCGTACACATATGTTGTGCACCACACAACATGCAATGATCATCTTGCACACTATTTGCAGGCTGTCACGGAGTCTTCCACCTGTGATGTTCTGGCACCTGAAACATGACTTCAACACGCCAAATGAGTGCTCTACAATGCCCCTGGTGCTTTTGTGGGCAGCATTTTACTTCCTCTGAGCCTGGGTATTCGGGGCTCGGACGGGTGTCATCATCCTCTGGAAAAGTGCATATCCTTGATCACCTGTGACAGGGGAGAGAGATGTGTCAATCGGTGGTTCTGCATTGTGTGTTGGCAGGCCTATTAGTATATTGGTGTGTGATGTGTGGGACTTTGGGATTCATGTTTGACATGTCGTGCATGTGGCAAATGAGCAGCATCCATGTGAATTACGTTGTCTCACAGCTGCTCCTCAGTCCCCCTGAGCCTATTTACTTGTGTGCAGTGCGTGGTTGCATCACTTGCACTCCTAAGACACACCATTGTCATGACTGTCTGCGCATGTCTGCAAGCCTGACAACAACACTGTGATATTGGCCGTTGAAGGTGGTCGGCCACGTGTGTGTAGGCCTATGGTGAGGATATTGTGGACAAAGAGACACACGCAGAAGTTGCTTTGGTGGCCATGACAGAAGTAAACCACGCCTTAATCCCCGGGCTATTAATTTCTACTATTACGCTGGCCCAGCCCCCAGCTTATGCTTACATGGGGGACAACATAGCTACTTGAGTAGAACTAGCGGTATTCAAGAAAGAGGTGGGAGACACTTTGGCAGACATTTTTCAAACACATATAGAGGTCGATCTTTCTTTAGTGATATTTGGTAAAGATAACCATGATCCCAGGGCACTTTCACCTCTTTAGATAGGTCTCCTTCTCTATCTTGTGATCTTGGCTAGAAGAGAGATATGCTTTAGATGGAAGGACTCTTCCCCTCCCACTAGACAAGGCTGGATTAATGCCACCCTAAAAATGGCAAACTTAGATCAAGAAGAAGCGTCTGTGAACATCTGGTCGTCTTTACTCTCTTGGGGCGCAACTTGTACATGGTAAATAATTAAGATCTAATAACTGGTACTTTTGTCTAATGATTACAACTATCCATGGGATAAAAAGGAAGGCCACGGTTGGCCAGATAAAGGCAGTGAGTCTATAGGCGCCCAGTTTAACACATATCGACTTGCTAAGTCTGCCGGAGTCTGAGGTGAGATGAGGACAAAAAAAAAGAGATTGTCTGCCACTTGCAGCAGAGCTGACTCCGTAGAGTGTTTAGGACAGAAGCCAGACTGTCGAGGATGGAGAATGTTGGCTCTTCTAAGAATATCATTAATTGTCCTTTTACCAGTTTTTCAATGATTTTCCCCAGAACAGGAAGTAAAGAGATAGGGAACAGATTTGAGAAGATTGAGGGATCTGAAAGATGTTTTTTACGTGACTGTTTAACAGCTGCAGATTTCCAGTTAATTGGGACGTTCTTTAATGGTCATTGAGGTATTTACAATCTCATTGTTAATGTAATGGATTCATTATGTCCACAATTTTATGGTGGACGGAAGGGGGGCAGGGGTCAAAAGGGGAACCTGATTTACAAGCAAGGGTTGCTTGTTGCGACTGGTCTAGACTAATTCTTTCTAAAGCTTGAAGGAAGAATCTTGTCTGGGGGGAGTCTGCGTCTAGTTCCTGCAATGTCAGCGGAGTCGCACTAGACTCATGTTGAATATTCCAAATTTTTTCTTCAAAAAAGGTGGAAATTATCTCTGCCAGTGCTTTCGGGTGTAAAAATGATTAGGCAATTAGATATATGGAATTTTGATCATGTTGGGCATCAATTATCTGCTTTGAAAAAGAAATCTTTTAGCTATCTTTATCTCTGCATGACAGATTTTTGGGTCAGTTTAAACTGAAATCGATCTTCCTCGTTATAAGCTCTTCTCCATCTCAGATCAAGATGCTTGCACTGGAGATTATGTTCTGCAAAAGCCTCGTTGTACCATGGACCTGATTTCTTTTTCCTGTTTCTGGGGATATCCGGAGCTATTTTATCGATGACCTGCGTAATCCAGGTCTTAAAATCTATGGCATCAGCCACAATGTTTCCTGATAAAGTGGGGTTAGAGGCAGGTGCAAGCCTTTTCAGCTCATGATCAGCCAACAGCTTAGTCAATTTGTGTACATTTTGAGACCCAGAACTGAAGAGGGACAGGAGAGCAGGTTGTCTGGATGAGAATACGAAATGGGATAAGCATGTGGTCGTAACCCATCTCTCAGATTGGGGATTCAACTTTAAGATTTAAGTGATTGCAATAGTTTTCCTCTAGGGTATGCCCTCCAGAGTGTGTGGGTACTATCACTATTTGACGAAACACAAAAGGTACTTAAAGTATCCGTACAATTAGCTACCTCTGAGTTATTGTTACACTCAAGATGGAGGTTAAAATCTCCCAGAATGGTGAGATTTGAGTAGCAAAGTGCCTGAAGGGATAGAGCTACTCCTAAAGTTGTTAATAAACTGGAAGTAGGGCCTGGGGATGACAAATAGGCTCCCTGCCACTGCATGTGAATCATGACGGCATGCCTAGCTTGCGAAAGTCCATGATCAGCACAAGCACTAAAACGTACTTCTGCTCGTGTTGGCCCATGCCGATTGAATCATTTCAAAACTTGCTTAGCAATCGGAATTTTACAGGCCCTTCTTGGCACACAAAAACGGTAAATCTGCCCAATTTATGAGGCACAAGATAAAATAAAATAAAATGTACCCTAACTAAAGAAATTGGGAAATGTACTGCCATTTTAACTAAAGGGCAATGGAATTGAATTCCCCTATACGTAAAACATTTTTAAAGACAATTCAGCATTACAAGTCAGTCTCCAAATCCAATAAAAACCAGATTTCTTTAGAATCCTTTACAAGTCGACTCTCAGGCATCTCATAGCCATAAAGCTCTTGCCTGTTTGTGAGCTGCAGAAGTAAAGCTGGAAGATGGCTACATGTTCACAGTTTTCTTGTGCTTTAAAATGTTTTGGAGTTCTAAATTATTTAAATAGTGCTGCTGTGAGTAATATTATTTAATTAGTCATTTTACTTAAATGAATAAAGGTAAAAAAGATTAGCATTTGTTGATGGTTAACTGCCTGAACCTCTTTCCGAGGTATAGTCAGGCATGCCATATCGGACACGGCGGAAGTGCGGTGAGAGGCCTGCCGATGCTGAGAAGGAGAACACAGCATGGGAGGAGTTAGTTCCGATCCTATCGGGATCCCGCCCGCCATTGTAGACACTCACTGCGAGAGGAGAGATGGTGAGCGGGGACATTCTTGAAATCCCTGGGTGCGCCAGGGGTCCTGGTGGTGAGCCTGTGAGGCTGGGGCTCCAGACATTGTCTCTATTTTGGGGCATGAAGCTGTATTTGTGAGCCTTTATCTAAAGTGCCTGACCCCAAAATGGCACCTACAGAAGATCGTCGCCAAGGGTCGGGCGGCACCACAAGGGAGGTCCTCCTTTGGCTCCTACAGCATAGTGGTCATGGGCTGGATGGTAATGACAGCAACAGCTCCGACCTCTTGGGAAGACTACGATCGGCCTTAAAATCATCCGAGTAAGACACCTGAGGTGTCCCGACTGATCCTAAAATGGCGGCTATCTTTCCCCCTAGCTACTATAACTCGCAAATACTCACCTCGGGAGACAATGCGAACACTGGGGCTACCCTCAAGCTGCTCCTCTGCACTACAACCCCCACCCTCCTGTTGAGCAAAAGATAAAAATTGTGGACCGGCTGAATGTTAATACCAAGGTCAGAACCCCTTGCCTGACCCCAAGATGGCTGCCACAGTGGTCCCTTTCCACGTTGTTCTCCTACTATGGGATATTTAACTTGACATTGACCTTTCCCTCATCCGGACATTGAATCTGTGGACTTATGGACTTACCCCGACCATGGAGACCTAGTTTTCTGCCGACGCCCGGTGGAGCTACCTGGTAGGTAAACAGGAAATGGGCTGTGGACCGTCCCCCTCTGCCGTCACCTACCCAGCTGGACGTTGGACAGATTTTTTTCCTGCATCTCTTTGTCATATGCTCCCTCCTACTCCTTTACCCTACCCCATTACCCCGCTACGCACCAATTATTTTGCCCTCTATGTTCTTTAACCCCTTCGATGCTTGTGACAAGGTCAACTCGTCATGGGTTTTACCTGCACTGTGCTTATGACGAGTTGACCTTGTCACATAACATGGGATTTTAAAAATTGCAGCACAGCACGGGAATATACTATAGCAGCGATGAGGTTAAATGTTTTTCCATTGAAACCTAGCTATTTGGCCAATGCCCGGTGGAGCTACCTGATAGCTATAGAGGAGATGGGTTTTTGGGACTTCCTCCTCAACCGTCACCTACCCAGTCGGACTTTGGCCAGACTTTCCTTCGTCTCTCTGCCGTTTCTCCCTCCTACCCCTTTACCCTTACCCCTTCACTCTACACTTCACTTATCTCGTCTTCTATGCTCTTGTAATGTTTGTCTAGCAACTGATGTAAAATGGAACTGAGGTAATCTTGAAATTTTTGTCGAACCTCATGTAAAGCACTCTGATACCTCCGGGTCTAGCCAGCTCTATATCAAACTCTTAAAATAACTATCTAGAAGGCCCACTGCACCTTCTTGTGCTTAATGCTGCACTGAAACGTTGCCAGTGCTAGAAATGAACAGCTCTTGCATTTCTTCAGACCACGGGTGGTCTGAAGAAATGCAAGAAATTGCGTGTCCACAGACACGCAACGGAACTCTGGGACCTACTCGACACTGCGTCACCGGACATCGCCTTCCTTACAGAAACATGGATGAACACTTCATCAGCACCCGACATCGCCATAGCCATACCGGACGCTTACAAGATCATCCGAAAAGACCGCACCAATAAAACAGGAGAAGGCATCGCCATCATCCATAGGAACACCATCAAAATCACAACCAGCTCCGATGATAATCTTGCAACCGCCGAACATCTCCACTTCCAGGTCCACACCGACCCTAGGACCACACTTAGAGGCACCCTCATCTACAGGCCTCCAGGAACCCGTTCACAATTCAGCGATAACATCACTGACTTTGTCAGCCCACATGCCCTCGCCTCCGAGAACTACATCCTACTGGGAGACCTCAAATTTCACTTGGAAAAGAAAAACGACAGCAACACCTCCACCCTTCTGGACAACCTGGCCAATCTCGGACTCAAACAACTTGTTGACACCCCCACCCATGTAGCCGGACACATGCTTGACCCTACCTTCACCTCCAGCAAGCACATTTCCTTCGATCGCACCACAGCTCTCCATTGGAAGGACCACAGTTGTGTTCACTTCAGCTACAAAACCACCTTGACCCACAACCTATTCCTCAGAGAAACTGGAACAAAATCACCTCCGACCAACTCCTCTCATCACTCAACCAAAACCCTCCCACCCTCTCATTGGACCCAAACCAAGTGGCCACCAAACTCAAGCAATGGATCACCCACAGCGCTGACGAATTAGCACCCCTGAAAAAGAACCAGATCAAATCAGGCAGCAAAAAGGTTCCCTGGTTCAATGATGACCTTAAAAAATCCAAGAAGCAATGCCGCACCCTAGAGAAAACATGGAGAAAAAACCCAACCACCGACAACATGGCCACCCTCAAGGCAGCCACCCGCAAACACCACCAACTGATTCGATCCACCAAGCAATCAGCACTCAAGGATAGACTCGACACAGCGCCCACAACAGCAAGGAACTTTTCAACATCGTCAAAGAATTCACCAACCCCACCGCAGAATCTAACGACATCACGCCCTCACAAGACCTCTGCGATGCGTTATCCTCCTTCTTCTACAACAAAATTGCTGACATTCACAACAGCTTCGAGAACACTCCCTGCGAACAACCCTTCCCACCCCCCTCAGAACCTACACTGCCAACTATCACCCTCAGCGCCTGGAACCCAATCACCACTGAAGACACCATCCGCCTAATGAACTCAATCCACTCTGGCTCGCCAACCGACCCCTGCCCCCACCACATCTTCAACAAAGCTGACTCCATCATCGCACCCCATCTCCGTGATGTCATCAACTGCTCGTTCAACTCTGCCACCTTCCCAGAAAGCTGGAAACACGCCGAACTCAGCGCCCTCCTGAAGAAACCCACAGCAGACCCCTCTGAACTTAAAAACTACCGACCCATATCCCTCCTCCCTTTTCCCGCCAAAGTCATTGAGAAAACCGTCAACAGCCAGCTCGCCACCTTCCTTGAATCCAACAACTCCCTCGATCCCTCTAAGTCCGGATTCCGAGCCAAACACAGCACCGAAACCGCCCTCATTGCAGCAACAGACGACATCCGAACACTACTGGATAACGGAGAAACAGCGGCCCTTATTCTACTCGACCTCTCCGCCGCTTTCGACACAGTCTGCCACAGCACCCTTATACAACGCCTCAGCAACATCGGCATACAAGGAAAAGCCTTGGACTGGATCATCTCATTCCTCGCCGGGAGAACTCAAAGAGTCCGACTTCCCCCATTCAACTCAGAGGCCACTGAAGTCATCTGTGGTGTAGCACAAGGATCTTCACTCAGTCCCACCCTCTTCAACGTTTACATGAGCCCACTCGCATCCATCGCGCGCCAACACAACCTTAACATCATCTCTTACGCTGACGACACCCAGTTAATCCTTTCCCTCACCAAAGACCCTAACACCGCCAAAACCAATCTTCACGAAGGCATGAAAGAAGTAGCCGAATGGATGAAACATAGTCGCCTAAAACAAAACTCAACTCAGACAAAACGGAGGTGCTCGTCCTAGGATCTTCCCCCTCTGCCTGGGACGACTTCTGGTGGCCTTCCGCTCTGGGCACAACACCCATACCCACAGACCACGCACGTAACCTTGGCTTCATCCTAGACTCCTCTCTCTCGATGTCCAGACAAGTCAACGCAGTCTCATCCTCCTGCTTCAACGTAATTCGCATTCTCAAAAAGATCTTCCGCTGGATCCTCCCGGAGACAAGAAAGACTGTCACCCACGCACTGGTCACGAGTCGACTATACGCCGGAATCACAGCAAAATTACAGAAAAAACTCCAACGCATCCAAAACGCATCAGCGAGACTCATATTGGACATCCCTCGCAAAAATCACATCACCGGACACCTAAAAGACCTCCACTGGCTTCCCGTCAACAAGAGAATTACGTTCCGTCTTCTCACCCACGCACACAAGGCCCTCTACAAACTAGGACCCGAATGCCTCAACACTCGACTATCCTTCTACACACCCACCCGCCAACTAAGATCGTCCAATCAAGCCCTCGCCGCAGTCCCGCGCATACGAAAATCCACAATGGGTGGGAGATCCTTCTCCTTCCTTGCGGCCAAGACCTGGAACTCACTCCTCACTCACCTCCGCCTTACTCAGAACCACATCTCCCTCAGAAAAGAACTTAAAACCTGGCTATTCGACAAAAAATTAACCCCCCCCTCCCCAAGCGCCTTGAGACCCTCTGGGTGAGTAGTGCGCTATATAAATCCCTGAACTTGAACTTGAACATCACATTCTCTTCCAAAAGCGCCAAGAGAAATTTGCCTTAATCTTTTTATTACGCAGCCCAGGCTTTACACCACTGCAACATAACAGCTAAATTCTGAGAACTTCTTAAGTGTGACATCTTCATGTTTTCAGTTCGCTTATGTGTGACATTTTATGTATGACACTTTGAGAAACACTTTCTTGTATGTAGAGCCAAGCAATCATGCTCATGCAATGATATACATTTCAAAAGCTACCTCCTTTTGTGCAATGCGAGGCTATAGAAGTGACTTTAAGATAACTGAAACATTGCATATAGCCTTTATTGACTTATCAGGTGCCTTCAATCCAGTGATTCGCTCCAAGTTATGAGTTCTGATGGGTAGGATGTGTGTCAAAATTGAACTTCTTATTATCGTCAGACACCTACACCAAGATCTGACAGTGGCAGTGCATTATGGCCCTTCAGGCGAATGTTCCCCCCTCAATACTTCTACTCGAGGTGTCAGGCAAGGGTGTGTACTGGCTCGTTTCCTTTTTCTGCTTTATATTAATGGTATCAACAATCACTTGGCAGAAAAGGGAAGTGATACCTATGCTGCTATACCCCGAGGATGCAGTGATGGTTGCTCATACAGCAAATGCCTTCAGATTCTTTTAGATTTGTTTTTAGCTTACATGAACGGTTTGTACCTTCAGGTAATCACTCAAAATCATATATAATGGCTTTTGGTCGTCCAAGAATGCACTCCAAAGTTCTGTTATGGGGAATTTTAATTTGGCAAATGTAATACATTATAATTAGTCAGATTTTTTTTTGTCAATCTATCAGCTGGACTCCACCTTTAATGTTAAGACTGCAGCACTTTAAGAGGAATATCGAGTCCATACTCAGATTTGCCCACAAGCTAAAGAATAAACCAATCGCAGAATTGTTGCGTTTATATAAAAGTAAAGAACCTTTTTTGTTGGGTATATGGCACCAGTCTACGGCGCTACTGTAGAGGGGGCATTAACCTATTGGCTGAAAAGTGCTTTATGCGAAGGCTATTGTCAATCCTGGCGGCCACTGACACTTCATATGGCACAAGGAACTTGGGATGCAAATCTAGAGGATCTCGTAATCAGAACTTGTATAACTGATTGCTTATCACTCGATGGGGCAGACCTGATACCCTGACTCTTACTTGAGGGAATCATTTAAGACCATATGCATTCAAGAATATTACAGTAATCCTCCTATAATCGGGACAGAACATAAAGCACGGGTTAAGCAATGCTACCTGGAATACTGTATATTCCTAAGCTTGGCGAACGGTCAAGCTAAAGAATCAATAGACAAATACTCAGTAGTGTTAACATCTAACACTATAGAGCCTTATTTACGGATGGACCACGAATCTCACACAGCGACATTGGCTTACGCTTTTTAGACTGTGCACATTGCACTTTAAATTATCTTTTCCTCGCCAGGGGCCTGGCAACAGGATTTACCTCCATCCCTTTCTCATCAACATGCAGCAAGTTTTGGCGATCTCACCTCCCTCACTACTTCATCACCTACCACTAGAGTTAACAACAGTTCCGCGCAGCCAGAACGCTGTCTCATTTGAATAACAAGAGCAGGTGTGTAGGGTTGCCTCAGAATATTCACGTCCATGAGGTAGCTCAATAGCCGTTACGTTGAATCAATGACCTGAATAACCATGTACTAGATGTACACCTAAAAACACGATCCTTCTTTCCAGCTGAAGATCCTTGGGCTCACTGGATGTTGGGAGGCAAGACATGTGGTGGATCATGATGAAGAAAAACAAGAAGGGTCCTAGGCTAAACAGGTCTTTACACTCGACCCTTTCTCCATTGTTGGTCACATCAGTGCATGGGCATATCTTGATTTGCTTCCAATTTGCTGCTTTTATATCTTGGCTGGCTTCCAATTTCTTGCTTTTCATTTTAATGCTGTGAACTTTCTTGGATCTCAAACTCAGCCTAAACCCAGAACTATTATCCTCCACACAGGGCAGTGCTTCATGAGAACCATCATGGCTGCATTGCAGGAATGTTAAACAAATTGTGCATCACCGTATTTTGTAATATGCATATGCCAATGAAGTAAATAGCCACAATTGCACTAGAAATCCTTCTACCATTAAGTATTGCTTTGTAATACAAAGGCTAACCAGCACTGTTTTACATGTGATTTTTGCTTTAAGTAATGTAATGTAAATAGGAACTTATATCGTGCAGCATCTTAGCGCTAGAAACGGAACACCAGGGATGGTGAAAGGACACGTGGTTAACTGCTCCTATATGAGGGACGAGGCATTCATATCAAAGCTTTACACAGTGTGCCAGGTGCACTGTAAATCCAGGTCTTAAGTGCCTTCCTAAAGACCGATTTGGATGCAATTTGGCGGAGAAGGGTTGGGAGTGGATTCCAAGCCTTAGATCCTATGACTGTCAGAGATTTCCCTCCCTTTGAGATCAGTCTAAAGGTTGGCATGGTCAGAAAATTTGCATTGGGTGATTTTAAATCACGGGAGGGGAAATAACGTTTGAAACCTGTTTGGGGATATTTAGGACCTCGTGAGTGAAAGGCCCGAAAGGTAATGATTAGGACCTTAAACAGAACAAGTTTATGAAGTGGCAGCCAGTGAAGGACGTCCAAAGCGGCTATGGCAGAGAATTTCCTGGGCCAGCTCAAAACCAGCCAGGCAGCTGCATGCTGGACCATCTGCAGCTTATGCATGACTGCTTTGTTGCTTCCCACGTAAAGGCTGATACAGTAGTCCAGCCTAGATGTTATGAGGGCAACCGCCACAGTTTGTCTGGCTGAGTATGGTATCAGGTCGAAAAATGTCCAAAGGCTTTTAATGATGTGGAAGCAGGTGCCCACCACAGCTAGGGACTGTTGCTTAAAAGAAAGAATGGTATCAACTTTGATTCCTAAATTCCTGGCAGCATTTATTGTGTTGGGGGGGAGGGGTGGCATCTTCAGGCCACCATCGTTTAGGGATGAAGAGATTTTGTTGGCCAAAAGGCAGAATTTCATTTTTTTCTGATTTGCACCTCAAATGGTTGATGTTGATTCGAAGCTGGCTGAGAGGCAGTTTTTGAGATTTTCTTTTGCATCCGTCGTATCATTGTCCAGGACCAGAATAAGCTGTGTATCATCTGCATAAGAGATTGTATTGATCTTGAAGGACGATATTAGCTTGATCAAGGGGGCCATATATACATTAAAGAGGACCTCTCAGGTGAGCGCTTTTTCTTCTAAGCTGAACTGCCCTAGAGTGATCACTTGGCGTCTGTTTTGCAGAAAATTCGTGCTCCACTCCAGGACATTCCAAGCTATGCCAGCTGTTGCTAGTTGATCTATAAGAATGGCATGAGAGATGGTGTCAAAGGCCGCGCATAGGTCCAAAAGTACCAAAACTGCCTTCTTTCCCTGATCCATGGCTTAGGTAGGGGGAACATCCATGACAACGCAGTCAAAACACCGCGCTGCCATTACGACGCGTCTTTTACAACGCAAGTCGTTAACACGACTTGCGCTGGAGGGCGCTCTAGACTTAGGAATAGTAGATTTACTATTCCAACACCTTCCCTATTGTACGTAGGCTGGTGTTGGAATAGTAAATCTAACTATTCCTAGGTCCAGCACCCTACATCGTAAGTTGTGGTAATGACTTGCGATGTAAAACCTGCATTATGATGTACCGCGATCTAAAAGATCGCGTTGTAACATCAAACAACCATACGTAGGGCTTCCGAGGTAAACAGGAGGGCGGATTCTGTAGAGTGTTGGGCTCTAAACCCCGATTGGTTGGAGTGCCAAACATTGGTATCTTCCAAAAAAGTAGTGAGTTGTCTGTTCACAATTTTTCAGTAAGCTTGCACAAGGTGGGTAAAAGCGAGATAGGCCGTAAGTTGGAGAGGGTTGTGGGATCTGCCAATTGCTTCTTCTGAAGTGGTTTTCCCGCCGCAAGTTTCCATTCTATAGGAATCTTTACTGTATAAAGGGCCAGATGTAGGTAATCTCTATTTACCTACTCTTAAATACCGAATCATACTGATTCGGTATTTAGGAGTAGGTAAATGGGATGTAGGTAATTTCTCTTTTGAAATTACCGAATCGGTAAGAATCGGTAATTACCGAATCGGTATTTACCAATTCGGTAATTGCCATTTATTCCTCTGGGCCTGGAGGCCCATAGGAATTAATGTCAATTACTGAATCGGTAAATACCGATTCGGTAATTGGGGGAAACATTGAAGGGTGTCACTTTGACACCCTGTTGCACCCCTCAATCATGTATGGGTGCACATGTTGCAGACATATATGCCCTAAGGGCATGTATGTCTGCAACATGGCAGCGTTTGAAAAGCAAAAAAAATGCTTTTTCAAGGCTTTTCATTATTTACCACCAACTTTTAGTTGGTGGTGAATAACGATTTTTTAAAGCTCTGTAGCACTGATTACAGTGCTACCTACATCTAAAAATACAGATTCTGTAATTTTACCGATTCGGTAATTTTACAGAATTGGTAAAATTACAGATTCGGTAAAATTACCGAATCTGTATTTTAGGTGGCCCTACATCTCAGTATCCAAATACTGGTCGGTAACAGCAAAAAATAGGTATTTTCGGGTGTTACCGACCTGTATTTGGATACCTACATCTGGCCCAAAGTGAGAAATGTATTATATTGTTGATAGTGGAGTTGACAATGTCAATGAGGGCCTGTAATAGAATGGGGGGCAAGGGTCAAATGGAGAGCTTGATTTAATAGACAGGATAGCCAGACGAGTTTCCTCCAAGGTGATGGGCAGGAAGGTTTTCATACAGGCTGTATTTGAGCCTGCAGTGATCCCCTCATCTGAGATATATGTCATCGGAGGGGGGAAATCTTTAGTGAGTGTCAGGACATTTACTTCAAAATAGTTTGCTATGTTGTTGCTAAGACTCTCAGAGGGAGGGATCTCTTGTAGAAGACTTTTAGGGTTCGTAAATAGATTTACTATTTTGAAAATCTCTTTCTGTTTGTTATTGGTGGTTTTAATGGCCTCCGTGTAGTAGTATATTTTAGCGGTCTTGATCAGGGCATGATATTTTCTGCGTGTGGATTTGTAGATGTTAAGGTCATTACTTTCGTAGTTTCGGCACCATCTACGTTCTAGTGCCCTTACTTCACCTAGCTTTTCTTTTAGGGAATGTGAAAGCCAAGGTGCGGACAGTTTCTTTTTTAGTGGCCTATGAGTTGAAACTACAGGAGCCGGCTGATCTCCTAATCCGAGCATTCAGTGCTCAAAAAGATGGTTGTCAATTATAGGGTCTCCTATTGGGTCTACCTTCGAGGGCTTTAGGAATAAGATCAGGGAGCCCTATGATTCATTTCCAGCTGGGTTTATCCTGCTGAGTAGTTTTATCTTTGCTTGTGGAGCTGTTCTTAATCAGGAGTTCAAAGGGGATAGGTTTATGTCAGACCATGTTTGCGTGACGTGGGACTTTACTTTGAGATTTTCCAGATTGGAGCAGATGCAGTCCAAGATGTGGCCTGCGCTGTGTGTGGCATCTAGGGTGAGTTGTTGTAAGCCAAGAACATTCATTATTGCCTTGAAGCAGGTTGCCCCCGGATCTTTGAGGGAATCAAAGAGTTTGCTTTAGGTGACAACCTAGGTATTTTTTAACGGTTTCTACCAAGTTACAACTCTTTAAATAGATAAACGAGTAGTTGGCACTTTACTTTGCTTAGAAGTGTTAGCGTGAACTGTTTTATGCTGCCTTGCATTACAGAACTGAACACACAAATAAAGAGTGTGTGGAATATACAAAGGCCTCCTTGTAAAGAATTGACATGTACTCTATCCAGACAATAAGGCTAGTGCTTAGCATAGAGGCAGTAGCCTTCAGAAATCTCCAAGAATAATCATGTTGGGATTGGGCAGTGAAAAAGGAATACAACACGGTGACTCAGTTCAAGAAGTCTTTATTCGATTGATTCATCATAAAAGACATAAATACACAATACACATAAAACATATAAAACCAGTATTAAATCATCGACATCGAGTTGACTTCATACAGAACTATACAAAAGTTTAAAAAGGTGTCAAGTACGACCATACTACCACAGTGTATACAAAGGTTTAGACATTCTCCGCTAAATTGTTTTTGATAAACCTACATCTGATCACCCAAGCCCACCCAAGAAACTTAGCAGCCCCCACAACAATAAGCGGATCCAGATTCGTTTTTAACAGTCTCAAGGCTTCAGCAGCCGATCTGGTGCCTAGTTGTCTACATACTGGCTTGAGCCACTTGGTTCTGGGGGCTGAGTATAGTGGGCACACAAACAAGAAATGAGTGAGACTTTCTCCGGAGCCGTGGCAGTTAGCACAGAACCCTGATCTATCCGATCCCCACTTTTTGGTAAAGTCCCCTATGGGAAGTGAACCACATCTAAATTGAAAAAAAAGTTTGCGGTCCAGAGGTTTAGTAATAATTTCCCAATACCCTTCTAACATGGGAGAATCTTTATGTACCATAAACAGTCCCGAAAGACTGCTCGAACTCGTTTTTAAGAAAATGTTGTGCGTCACCCATTCCCAGTAACACTTTTTGAGCTCATTTTTTGATGGGACTTTGGCTGTCTCGGGCGAAGACCACAACTCACTAAGGCCCAGGGATAGTAAGTTGGCCCTAAGATCTCTCAACCATCCGATTTTAGTGGCTCCAGGTCTATTTTTTACCTCCAGACAAGCTTCTGCGTAATGATGTAGTTCTGGTGTCGTCCACAGGCGTCGCCAGAATGATAAAGGACGAAATTTTGCATGGTCGACCACCGAGTGGCACCCCAGATCATATAATAGGGGGGTTAATGGTGTTGACTGAGGCAGACCTGTTGCCATCCTTAAGAACTTGTTTTGGGCATATTTCAAGGACTCCAGATTGCTTCCACCCCATAGCTCTGCACCATATAGCACCGCTGATAAAACCTTTCCTCCATAGATCTTCATCAGCGGCGACATAGGCTTCGTAAATGACCCTTTGTGTTCCTTAATCAAGGCTCCGCCCAACTGTTGATGTTTCAGGGTCATGAGCTCGATCTGGTGGGTCCAGCTCAGGGTGTCACTGAAGGTGACTCCCAGGTAGGTGAAGTGCTTTGTCTGCTCCAGGGGGGTGTCCCCCATGGTAACCTTAGCCTTAACCTGTTTATGCCCCCTCAAAACCATAAATTTAGTTTTGGCCACGTTTACCTCCAGCTCATGTTCGCTGCAGAAACTCTCAAACCTCGACAGTGCGAGCTGTAGGCCCTGTCTAGTTTGTGAAATCAAGAGAGTGTCGTCAGCGAACATGAGCAGGGGGATTTTCATGCTAGCCAAACTTGGAGCATCAGTGGGAAAGCCGTCAAAATACTTGGTAACTCTATTAATATATAGAGAAAACAGGGTGGGTGCCAAAACACATCCCTGTCTGACACCTTTCGACACAGGGAAGTTCTTAGTCACCTCTCCGGGTTTGCCCCATCTTACAAAAGCATAAGTCCCTGTGTGGAGGTTAACTATAAGGCGAACCAGAGTGGGAGGCATACCCATCTCTAGTAGGCAATTCCAGAGCCCAGCCCTCGGGACAAGGTCAAACGCAGACCTAAGGTCAACGAATGCCGCAAATAAATTCCCTTTACCCAGGCTAACCGTCTTCCAGTGGAGGAGCATAAAACGAAAAGCCTGATCCAGGGTGCTTACATGAGGTCTGAACCCTGCTTGGATGGGGGTGAGAACATTAAATTCCTCGATCCATGCCTGGACCTTAGAAAGAACAAGTTGGGATACTATCTTCTGTACCGCATCAATTAGACTGATCGGCCGGTAGTTCGATGGAACCGACCGATCACCCTTTTTAAAGATGGGCAAGATCTCGGCACCAGCCCATGAATCAGGTACCTTGGCGCCCCTAGCCAGCGTGTTTGCCAAATACAATAGATACGGTACCCATAAGTCTTGGTCCTGCTGGAAAATATCTGCTGGGATACAGTCCGGACCGGGCGCTTTGCCCCTAGGGATAGCATTCAAGACATTCTCAACCTCTTTGGCTGAAAACACAAGGGTATCAAAGGTTATTGGCCAACTAATGGGGGCTTCCCCATCCCTAAGACACCTAAACTGTTCCTCAAAGTGGGACACCCATTTTAGTTGATCAACAGAAGCGGGGCTGGGACGATCATCCTGGGACTGTCCCCATCTGAGGAGGTGCCAAAATTGCTGGAGGTTCCTAGAGCCGCAGGCCTCAGCTAGGAGAGCCCAGCGCTCATCATCCCATGCGGCTTTGGCCCGCCGTTGAACTTCATTGTAAGCCTTCCTGCTGGTTTTGATTAGGGCTGAATTCTTAGATTTTAAAGCTTGGAACAAGATTGAATGGGACTTGACGCACTCTTTATTGAACCAGTTAGCAGGTTTCCTCGCCTTTCCTAAACCCTTGTTGGCTACATATTTAACAAATAATGTCTTTAGGGACAAAAACAGGCTGGCATGAATGTCTGAAATTTTAGGGGTTGTCCGATTCATGTTGTCACAATTATCAAGTTCCCTTAGAGAATTAGATACCAGAGTTCTTATTTTACTACGTGCATTCACATCTACAGCTACCTTTGGCCAACGAACCCTCCTCATATCATTAGTTAATACCATGGCCTCTTGAACGGGATTGGGATGTCGCACAATCGGCCCAGCAAAACTAAAGTCCTTCAGTTCTGCTATGAGTGGTTCGTGATCACTTTCTGGTCGTGGTTTAATTGTCATGTCCGATACTATGGGCCACAGGGTTGTGTCGACTAAGATATAATCAATGCGACTGCTATGCCTACCATTGAAGAATGTTGGGTTGCCCAACCTATCCGATCTTGTACGACCGTTAAGGGCACGCAGCCCCCAATTCAGACATAAACCTTTAATGAAAGTGGCGCATTGGGACCACTTAGTGATCGGAGGTAACTCGAGTTGTGGAATACCCCACATCATGTCCTCTGCCTCAGTTAGCAACCCATCCTCCCTGCTCAGAGGTTCAAAACAAGTATTAAAATCATCCATTACAACCACATGACCCACTGGTTGGGTAGAGTTAAGGAATTCATCTAAGCATGTTAAGGTGGATGATACACGACCACCCGGAGTACCTCTGGCATATACATTAAACAACAAAATGTCCAGCCCATTATTAGATTTCATGCTAACTATTAAAATATCAGGACAGTCAATATGAATTTCCTTCACAGATACCCCTACAGATTGACGAACCCAAATAGTGAGGCCCCCATGGCCCTGCCTCTTTGGCCTCTGACTCATTCTGCTAATGACCAAGACAAAATGCACAACCAGATGCATTAATTCAACCAGTCATCCAGATAAGTGTGAATCATCATGCTCTCCACAGTAACTATCCCAACAAGCAGGGCCCAGACATGTTGAAGATCCTGTATACTACCTTGAAAGCAAAGGAAAAAAACACCAAACTGAATAGCCTGCCAAAAGTGTCAAACACAAGACACTTCTAAAGAGACCTCCAGATAAGACATCATGATGATCTATAAAATGCATAATTTAAAGAGGACATGTAATTGAGCTCATGGTCATATGCTGCAAATTTTCTATTTGGGACATGAGATTTGCGATCCATGAGTTCAGTTTTTGAGTTGCAAAAATAACTTTAACTCTTTTGAGTAAAAAAACACAATGGGGAAGGGGCAGTGCCTGACTATATAGGCTCACCCAATGGCATTGTCTGGTTCTGTCAGAGAGTATCTTCTGCAATTCAGAATATCAGTTTCTGGAATTAAATCGATTTGGCAATACTATTGGCAGTGACAGTGGGTAACCCCCATCCCACTCGAGAAAAGAGCAATACAAGGTAGGTCAGGACAAATAGAGAATATTATAGTTGCATCACGGAAGAAACTTCCCAGACTCAATGGTTTGTTTGCTGAATTTTATGCTGAAGAGAGAACTCCTGGATAGGAGTTTATTCAGAAAGAGTAGTCAACACGTGTTTCGCCCCCTTAAATGGCCATCCGGCCTGGGGCTTCATCAGGGCTGTGTATTTACATATACAGAAGGAGCAGTGATTATAATGTGAGGTTGTCAAAAAGACATAAGTAAACAAAATAATAATACAGATTGTGCAGTGGGTAACAGAAAGAAGGTCATCAATATTTACATATATACATGCAGAAATCATGAGTATTGAGCGCAAGGCAATGTTAAAGTATATTGCACATCATTCAATGTTCCACCCGTTAAGGTCAACATATGTGTTTAAACAACATGGTTATAGGGTAGTCCAAAGTAAGAATATTATGCAAGATTCAATGGCCAAAGGTAGAATGCATGATAATTTCGCGTTTAAAAATGATGCGAAGACAAGAATGTCATCATGTAATTTGTACTATGCAGACATTTATAATTATGGAATACAAAGCACATTTGCAGATAAAATTGTGGTTTTGTGTTGGTCCATGGTATATATATTGTGCATGATTTATTTGCCAGTTATAGAATACATGAAAAAATTACGGTCAGTGTTGTGAGATAGACGATAAAGTGGGCATGTAGTTTATAGTTTGCAGACATTTAGAATATTGTAATACATTTAGGGGCCAGATGTAGGAAAATCCAATTTACCGATTCTTAAATACCGAATTTTACCGATTCGGTATTCATGAATCGGTAAATGATATGTAGATAAAAATTCGGTATTTTTTACCGAATCGGTAAAAATCGGAATCTGACTTTCAGAAAATACAGAATCGGTATTTACCGAATCGGTATTTACCGAATCGGTATTTCCCATTCATTCCTACGGGCCAAAAGGCTCATAGGAATGAATGGGAAATACCAAATCGGTAAATACCGATTAGGTAAACACCGTTTCGGTAAATTCAGAAACGGAAAGCAAGCAAAAGTGAAACTTAATAAAACAGCCAATCAGGTGCTACAACCCTCCCCCTCCCTACCTGGAAGTGGCTACCCAGGCAGCTGCAACTAATTAGAAGGTTCTGGAGAGGCAGTCAGAGCTGAGCAGAGTCACAGAGCAACTCAAACATGGCAAGCAGCAGTGAAAGCCAGAAGGCAGAAAGAAAGAGGAAAATAAAGTTCAGCAGCACAGAGCTGCAGGTACTTGTGGAGGAGGTTGTGAGGGTGCACAACAAACTTTTTGGCAGACACTCCCTCACTGTTCCAGAGTCTACAAAAAGAAAAATCTGGCTGGAAATTGCAGAATAAGTGAATGCAGTGGGAGTCACCCACAGGAATACAGAGGATCTGAAAAAAAGGTTCTATGACCTCAGGAGCCTCAATAAGAAAAAAATGTCAGCTATCCACAAGCAGACAGGCCTAACTGGTGGAGGCAGGAACACAGCCCCCCCCCCCCCGACTGACCTGGAGGAGTTGGTGGCCTCAACCATTGAGGCAGACAGCGTCCGTGGACTGGGAGATGTGGACAGCTCAGCCAGAGCTGCTGCAAAAAAAGGTAAGACGCATGCGCTGCATAACACCCCATTCCAACCTGCTTCCCAATACCCTTTTATGTACAAGCAAACCCCACTCCAGTACTGCTATCACTATACAGGAACAATGCATGATGGGAAATGTAGTCAGCAAATGTAAGACCATGTGCAACAGCTTAGACATCAGCAAGTCAGTGAACTGAATGCAGATAAAAGACAGTGAAATGTGTAAAGCATTTATTGTAGTGATTGTGACACAGTAGCACTCAGTTGATATATGCTTATTTATACCTAGGGGCCAAATCAGGCAGTCGACCCAGTGAGACAGAAGGGACTGCACCAGCGAGGGAGGAGAGTGAGGATGCAGGTCCAAGCCAAGTGCAAGCCTCGCAGGAGGAAGGAGACACAACTGCCATCTCCCATGAAGATGAGACTGTACAGACCCCAGAGTTTCTGCACTCCCCACAGCTTTCCCAATCCCCTCCCTTGGTATTTTCTTCTGAAACCTCACCATCACATCATCAGTCCACTCCTGCAAGCCCACCAGCCAGGAGGCGTGTCGTGGCCCCACTACCATTAATGGGGGCAGCAGAGGGTGAGGGTGAGGATCAAGTCACCATAGAAGTCAGGTCAGTAGCACTGCAGTCCACAAGTGAGACAGTCACTGGTCGCAGAGGACAACGTAGACCCAGCAGTGCAGGTGGACGTGGTGAGGGTACTGTGTTCCGTGGGCTGGAGGGGAGCATGGTGCGCATTCAACGGATGCAGGGGAAATCCATCCAAGCCTGCCAACGACAACTCCTAGCCCTAAATGTGCAAATAGGAGACATGGGAACAGGTATGAGAGACATTGTGGACACAAATAAAGAGATAGCTAAAACAAATTCGGACATTTCATCAGGGATGCAGCAGATGAGCAACTCTATTAACCAGCTATGCTACAAACTTGAAAGTCAATCTCACACAAGGCACAGGGATGCCAGTGTCCACAATACGGCCATCAATCGATTGGCCACTGCCACATCTCTGCTATGCAGGAGGGGCATAAATATGCAGGAGGCCTTGACACAAAATACAGCAGAGGTCACCGGGGCATGGCCAGATTTACGAGTGCACTAGAGGCACTGTTTATTTCACAAACAGCACAGAATCCTGCCCTGGATGTGGCAGAGGCTGAGGACACTAGTAGCCGGAGCAGCATGGCTAGCACTGTGGTGAGCCACGGAGGAGTAGCAGGCGCCAAGCTGAGGCTGCAGGGCACACTGAAACAAGCGACCAACACCCTAGTGGTTCTGAGAAGCGTGGCCGCAAGTAACATTACCGGTCATGGGTGAAGTAACCCGGGACATACAGTTCCCACGTGTATGATGTTTATTTTGTTGCACTGCAGTGCTTGAACATTGATGCAACATTAAAATACGTTGTTCCCATACACAACCTGTCTGTGTCTCATTACTCACTCAGAAATAGTTGCGTGTAATCTCCTCACGTCTGTATCTGCCATCACTTGGTGTTGACACTCCAGCAGGTTGTGTTTCAGGCACAGCATTCTCGTCGTCATGATCCTCAAAGTCTGACAACTCAACCTCTGTGCCCTTCTTCACAGCAAGGTTGTGCAACATAGCACAGGCAGCAATGATTTTGCAGCAGGTCAGGGGGGTATACTGCCGGGCACCTCCACTCTTGTGCAGGCACCTGAACCTGCTCTTCCACATGCTAAAGGTACGCTCAACAACATTTCTTGTGCTCTTGTGGGCCCTGTTATATCTCCTTTGGCTGGGTGTTGAGGGGTTGAGGTAGGGGGTGAGGATGAAGGAGCATAGGGCATATGAACTGTCCCCTACAAGGAAATGCGAATACATTGCTCACATGCATACATGTACTTATTACTGCAATTGGTGTTAATGTGGTCGCATAATGTGTCTTACCTAGAAGGTATCCTTTGCCAAATTCCCCTGCTGTCAGCCGTACATAGATGCCGCTGTTTTGGAATATGTAGGAGTCATGGGTACTCCCAGGAAATTTGGCCACCAGGTCAGTGATGACGCACTTGGCATTGCAGATCACCTGCACATTGATGGTGTGGGTGGACTTACGATTCGATATATGTATTCGGTGGCAGCAGGGGGACAAATGGGAATGTGGGTGACATCAATGCAGCCAATTATATTGGGGAAATGCGCCATCTGGTAAAAGTAAATTTTAGTTTGGAGCAGTTTGCCATGGGTTGCAGGGGAAGATATATAATGGTCCATCCTCTGTAACATGGCGTCAAGGAATTTTTTGAAAAAGCGGGAAAGGCTGCTCTGGGTCACACCACCTACCGCAGCAACAACACTCTGGTAGCTCCCTGAAGCAAGCAGGTGTAGGCTGCACAGCACCTGCACGTGGGGTGGAATGGCATGTGCCCTTGGGGTAGTGTGCTCCAACAGTGGTTGGAGATCCCTGATGAGGTCCAAGATGGTGTCTGGCTCCAACCTGTACCTCTGGAGAATCTCTGCCTCTGTCAGCATGAACAAGGTGATCCTCTGCCTGTAGACCTGCTCCTGTCTCTGCCATTCCCTCTCTCCTTCCTCCTGTAGCCGTAGCCGTCTCGCAATGACATAGAATGCCGCCATTGTGCAAACAGTATTGCATTTTGGGTCCTTTTTTATAGTCTGCACCTGGTTACCACCTGATTTAAATCCGTGGTAAATACCGACTCTTAAATACCGAATTTCAGGCAAATTCGGTATTTCAGAGCTTACCTACATCTTGATTTTCTTTTTTGCCTCTTCTTATTTACCGATTCGGTATTTTAAAGATTCGGTATATTTACCGATTCGGTAAATTTACCGATTCGGTAATTTTACCGAATCGCAAACCGTTGCGATTCGGTAAATTTACCGATTCGGTAAATATACCGATTCATAAAGATTACCGATTCGGTACATTTACCGATTTGGTATATTTACCGAATCGGACGATTTTCTGTCCCCTACATCTCAAATGCCAAATACCGGTCGGTAACAGCCGAAAATACCGATTTTCGGCCGTTACCGACCGGTATTTGGTTACCTACATCTGGCCCTTAGTGTTTCCAGAAACAGTGTGAAAGGAGAAAAATTGATATTTTGATGTTTTCAAGTCAGTCCAAAAGTCCGTGAGGAATGGGGAAAAAAAGAAGAATTGACAAAAGGTATGGTTCAAAGGTCACTGTGGTGCTGGGAGTGTCGGGTGGACGCAGGTATAAAATTTAACAAGGTAGGTGTAGTCATAGCCTGCACGCCCTGAATAATTGTGACTCAGGTCGGTGAGAAGATAGAATGAAAGGAGGTGGCGGCGCATGGGTCACTAGACTTGGTAATTCTAGGGGGTTGGAAAGTGAGGATTTAAAATCACAGTTTGTCGTGGTGGTGCCCATGGGTTCTAAAAATAACAGCGTGATCAGGTGAAGCCTTGCTGGGCATATGGGAAGAAAACGCTTACCGATAACGTATTTTAATAGTTCAAAGCCTGTCCTGGCTAAGTCGGGATCGGGGTCCTAAAGCTAGACGAAGGGAATAACGGAGACCACGTAAATATAAGGACATCTTCTATGCATGCAGCTAAGAACCCTGGTAACCTGTATGACGTCGCTTACCTTAATTCACGGCGTAAATGCCTGGCAATCACGGATCTCCGCACGGAAAATCAGGAACTGGGCTGTAACAGGAGCCCACGTATTTCAGGCTGCTGTGGATAGTACTTTCGGGTTACGGAAGTAAACTAGTTCCTGTTATGAAAACCGGAACACTGGGCACCATCATGGAATGGTGTGGGCCTGTGATGTGGTGTACGGAAAAAGAAATTATCCGTTTAGTGCAAGGAAATTTCTGCACGAATACGGGTGGCTTATGGTGAAAATGTAACCTGAATGGGAAACGGTCTGTTTACACATATTACGGCTATTCCTATCGTAATAGCGTTAAACCAAACTTGTTCTATACATCATGGTGGCACAGTACGTTAGTCTTTAAGGACCCGCTGGGAGTAGGGGGACCAAGTGGGGGAGGCGGTTGTATAGAATATTAACAAATTTTTAGAAAATGCAAGAAAGTCGTGCAACATGGAATTCCTGAGAAATATAGGTACATTTAGGCAATACAATTATTCTCATGACCAAGTAGAACACTTTGGAGAGGGTTGAGTGCACATAATCAGATTTTTGTGGCAAAGTTCAACAATCATCTAGCGACATCATAGTATGTTTGACCTTATTTCATTAAGTTTCCCATCTGTACTGTCATGCAGCATGCGGTATCAGAGGTTGTATTAACAAAGAAGATGTACTTCAAAACAAATTTTTAAGGAGGCGTTTAGTATATATTAGGTTTGGATCCAGGACAGGTTCTTGTTGTCACTCATCGCCTAACCAGACATGCATTTCGGCATCTTTGTTCAGGCCCCATTTCACTGTGTTATAGGACAAGAGGAGTTCTCTTTCCCTACTCCTTAGTCTGAGTTCACAGTTACCTCCTCGTTCAGTCTGTTGAATCATCTCCACTCCAAAGAACCTGAATTCTTTTTTGTGCGGATGTTCCTGGTGGAAATTATCTGTCAATGGGTGACCTGTGGTGTGCTTATGTACATTTCTGTAGTGTTCTTGGATGCAAATTCGTAATGGTCGGATGGTGCTGCCAATGTAGGCATTGTTAGGGTGATAGAATATGACATAGATTACGAATTTACTATTACAGTCAATCCATTCTGTGATATTGAAGTTTTTTCCTTGAAGCATTGGTATTTGAGTAGTTTTATTCATGCTGAGTTTACATATCTTACAGTTACGGCAAATGTGGAAACCTGCTGGTCTGGTTAGGAATGTGTTTTTTTATTTCCTTTTGTCTGTGAATTCAGAACGGCACAGCATTCTCTTTAGGTTTGGGGCTCGTTGGAAAGTTATTTCAGGATACCCTGTGAGGTGTTCATTGAGGCTTGGAGTATGTTGGAGTAGATGCCAATGGCGTTTCAGGATTTTTCTAATGTGTTGGTGGCCATTGTGCAAGTTGGGGATAAAGCGGATTCCTGTCTTCCCTTCCTTTCTTCTCGTTGGATTGAGGGTATTTTTTCGATCCACGTTGGAGATAGTTGTTAGGGTATTTTCCATGTTCTTACGATTATATCCCCGTTGCTCTAATGGTGATATCACCTCCTTCCCTTTGTCCAAGAATACTTGTTCTTTGGTGCAGTTCCTGCGGGTTCTGATCAGTTCTCCTTTCGGTATGTTCTTAATGTTGTGCCTTGGGTGGCAACTATCCGCTCTTAGGATGGAGTTTGCGGCTGTTTCTTTCCTGTGTAATTTGCCGTGTATGGTGTTGTACTTGACGTATAGTGTAAGGTCCAAGAAATGTATTTCTTTTCTTGAGTAGTTGGAGGTGGTTTTGATACCCCAGGGATTTCTATCCAAATTGTTGAGAAATCTTTGAAATAAAGGTATGTTTCCCTGGCAAATGCATAGAATGTCATCTTTGTACCTTTACAGAGTAGAGGGAAAAGGAGGTTTACTCAAGACCAGGTCGTCCTCCTAGGTACAGTTACAAAAATGAAGCCAGTGTCTGGGTTCAGGGACCTGTCTTGTGTGTGGGCTATCTACCAGCAGTGTGTAGGTGTAGCCATTCAGAAAGAAAAGAATGTGATGTGGGTTGGTACTGAACCAACCCACATCACTGGTTGGTCCACAGTACAAACCCCACTTTTAACATACCGGTCTAGGAGCAGAATAAAACATTGAGGCCCACTAGCACGGTATTTTTAACACTCACACACACATCCACTCCACTTACTCTCACCACACATAGTCCTTCACTTCATAGTGCTCCTTCGTAGCTCGAGAGTCGCAGCACGCCCCTTTTCGTAGAGAACTGGGATGACCCCGATGATGAAGCATGTCACCGTGAGGAAACTCCGGTGAGTGAGGGGATAACAAGAAAGAAAAATTCTTTTCTTTCTGAACGGCTACACCTACACACTGCTGGTAGATAGCCCACACACAAGACAGGTCCCTGAACCCAGACACTGGCTTCATTTTTGTAATCTTTGTACCTTTGCCACATGATAATGTGGGAGGTGAAATTGGCAAACTGGGAGTCTCAAAGCCTGTATCTTTCGACATGGCTCATCAGGGTACATGCGTACGGAGGCGCAAATTTGGCCCCCATCGCAGTACCAAGTGTTTGTTTGTACAGTTCTCCGTTGAAACTGAAAATATTGTTTTCCAAACAAAATTCAAGAGTTTCTAAAACCATCTTGTTTGTTTCCAAGAAGTTTGCAGGTTGGGCCCAAAGGGATTGTTTGGTTGCTTGTATTCTGTCAGAATGCTGAATGGAAGTGTATAAGCTGACAATATCAATACACACTAAGACAAAATCAGATTCCCAAGAGATTTCTTGTAACTTAAGTAGTATGTTTTTCGAGTCTTGTATGAAAGACAGAATGTCCTCCATAACCACCTGCAGTTTTTTGTCCACAAATTCTCCTAATCTTTAGCATGGCGAGTTTATCCCTGCTAGATCGGCCTGCCCGCTGGGGGATATGTGCCTGTGTGTATTTTAGGCAGCAGGTAGAATGTGGGCATTGTTGGGTGGTCAATAAAAAGGAATGTTTTTTCGTCAAAGGATAGAAGTCCATGTCGATACCATTTCTCAATTTTTTCTTTGATTTGACAGAGAATTGATGGGGTCGGGTCCTGTGACAGTGGTTGATAGAATGTTCTGTCTGCCAATTGTCGCTCTGCCTCCTTGATATAGTCATCGATATGTAGGACCACTGGGTTACCCCCTTGTCTGCTTCTTTGAGGATCATGTCTTCTCTTCCTTGTAATGTTTTGATTGCTGTCCTTTCCTCTTTTGTTATGTTGTGTCGTAGATATTTCGACTTTTTCTGATATTTGGAGTATTCTCTCTCTAGGTCATTGCTGACTGCATTGTGGAAAGCATTTATGCTATTGCCTATTGGTGGTTGAGGATTGAGAGTGGATCTTTTTATCAGGCCTGTATTTGTGGATTGATAGGTATTAATACCCAGTTCAATCGCTGTCCGGTTTATTGTGTCAGGATCTGATTCTTGTTCAGTTAGATCAGTTAGTAGATTCACATTGGTTAGGTCTTGAATGGACATGTTCGAAATCTCTGATTGTGGTAGGTCTTGTCATCTTTCTGGACAGTCAGCGTAGAAGACTTTGAGTTTTAGTTTTCTTGTAAATTTAAGAAGATCTATTTGTGTTTGTATGGGATTCCATACCGCTGTAGGGCAGAAGGACAAACCTTTGTTAAGGACACTTAGTTCTTGATCAGATAGAGTCATGGTTGAGAGGTTTTTCACTAGTTTTACCATTGTACTGGTCTTTTCTCCAGTTCCTTTTTCCTTGATCTGGTCATTACGCCTGGGGTCGTGGTAGGTGGTCATCTGTATTGTGGAGAGCCTTCCGGCGTTGTGGTATTTGTTGCATTTGTTGTCTTTATACCTTGCCGGTATCGAAGTACCTCCTCGAAAAAAATTTACCTTGCATCTGGAATTCTCACTTTCTGGATTCACTGCTGGTGATTCTATATCTGAGGTGGATGATGCTGCAGATGACTGGGGACTCTGTTCCTCGTTTGGGTTGATAAGGGGTTTGGTGTCGTATTTCTTTGCAAACGTGTATACCCTTCCAAATTGATAGTCGATTTGATCACGGCGGAATTTACGATTCTTCAGCTTGATTATTTCTTCTTCAAATTCATCAATTATTCTATTGAATGATGATGATATGCAATATACGCTAGCATTGCCATGCGCTCGATACTCATGATTTCTGCATGTATATATGTAAATATTGATGAACTTCTTTCTGTTTCCCACCGCACAATCTGTATTATTCTTTTGTTTACTGTCTTTTTGACAACCTCACATTATAATCACTGCACCTTCTGTATATGTAAATACACAGCCCTGATGAAGCCCCAGGCGAATGACCATGTAAGGGGGCGAAACACATGTTGGCTACTCTTTCTGAATAAAACTCCTGTCCGGGAGTTCTCTCTTCAGCATAAAATTCAGCAAACAAACCATTGAGTCTGGGAAATTTCTTCCGTGATGCAACTATAATATTCTCTATTTGTTCTGACCTACCTTGGATAACATCGTAACAACCCCTGCTCCACAGCACTCTATGAAAGCTTGAACAAAATTTGACTCATCCAGCTCGTGACAGAACCAACACACACCGCAGGACACACAATGGACCCCATCTTCACCACAAGCAACAGCATCAATTACAGCTCCACCACACAGCTCACATGGACAGACCACTCCATCAAACACTTCCAAATCAACACACCTCAAGTCAACCCCCCTACGAGTTTCAGCACTCCAAGCTGCAGCTGAAGCAAAAGCACAGAAGCAGACTGGCTCAACTCCCTCAGCACTGATCAGCCTGGCTCCACAGACAACCTCAGCAAAGACAAAAACAACGTCAACAACTCGATCAAGAACCGCTCAGACACCCTCACACTAATCAAACACAACAAGCATTGTAGATCAAACAAGCAAAGCAGCTGGTACACAGAAGACGTCCAAGACACCAAAACAGCACTGTAAAGAGCTAGAAAGTAAATGAAGAGAAAGCTACAACACCATCGACAGAACTACCTACATGGCTGCACTCAGACACTATCACCAGCCAAGTAGAGACACCATGAAAAAGGCACTAGTGAACCACATCGAAGGAGCTTCAAAAGCTGCAAGGAGACCTTTTCAATCATCAGCAATTTCACCTCGTCTTCAACCACTGTCAACAGCATTGCTACTTCCCAATAACTCTGCAACTACCTATCTAACTTCTTCCACCACAAAATTGCAAACATCTACAGCAACTTTGCACACAAACCCAACCCCAGAAAGCTCAACCGTAACCTAAGCAACACCAGCCAAGATGCCCAGCTGACTGACTGAACAATCCTCACCAGAAACGACATAGCAACAGTCATGCAGACCATCCACTCAGGGACCAGCAGACCAATGCCCCCCTCTACAATCAGGGAACAACCCTAATCAGCACCACCCTGACCGGCATCATCAACACCTCCATCACATCTGCTGCTTTCCTAGATGAATGGAAACTCGCAGAAAACAAAACCCTCCTCTAGGAGCCCTCAGGCGACCCAAAGCAACTGAGCAACTTCTGATCAATATCCCTACTCCCTCATTCAGCCAAAGTAATTGAGAAGGCCATTAACAAACAACTTGCAACGCACTTTGAACTTTACCATCTTCAAGACAACACACAATCAGGATTCAGAAAGAGCCACAGCACTGAAACACCAAGAGGAGACACAACAGCTCTCATCCTGCTCGACCTCTCCGAGGCCTTTGAGACTGTCTCCCCAACACCCTCATCAGAAGATTCCACGAGATTGGCATACAAGGATCTGTCCCTTCCTCATGGGAATAATCCAAAGGGTGTGGCTACCACCCTTCAAAACAGAGGTCAAGAAACCGATATGCAGTGTCCCACAGGGATTGTTCCTCAGCCTAACTCTATTTAATATACACATGACACCACTTGTCAATATCATCCGGTCACAAGACATCACCATCATCTCTTACGCTGATGACACCCAAATCATTCTTAACCTGACAGACAAGACAAACACCACCTGAACTAACTTCACCAACTGCATGGCTATGGTTGCAGACAGGAGGCAAACCATCTGCCTGAAGCTCAACTCTAAGAAGGCAGAAGCACTGGTCTTCGGCAACATGACCTCCCCATGGTATTCCGCCTGTTTGCCATTGGAGAGAAGACCAACACCCACAGATCATGAAAGAAATATAAAGATCATCAAAGATGACAAGCTCAACATGACGGCTAAGCCAACACAGTGTGCACCTCCTGTTTTCACATCCTATGCATGCTGCAAAAGATTTTCAAATTGTTCCCTCAGAACATCCGAAGAACCGTCACAAAAGCAATCATCTCCAGCAGGCTAGACTACGACAACAATCTCTACGCCGAAATCGCTAAACATCTCCTACACAGACTCCAGACTATCAAGAACGCAGCTGCACAACTCATACTCGACCTCCCACACCACACCCACATCATACCACACTTCAGGAAGCTTTACTGGCTTCCCATTCACAAATGCAATCAATTCAAACCTCTCACAAGTACATACAAAACCATTCACAACACAGTGCCACAATAACTGAACTACTGCATACATTTTCACCAACCCACCAGACACCTATGTTCTGTGACACTTTAATTCGAACACACACCCTGCATCTTCCAAAGCAAAACTGGAGGTCGCTCATTCTCCTACATTGCACCCAAAAAGTGGAACTTCTTCCTTCATCAAATCAGAGCCTCCTCCTATAATTGAGTTCCACAAAAAGCTGAAGACCTAGGTCTTCATATAAGTTTAGATTAGACTACAATTTCCAGAGCGCGAACAATGCCCGAGGGCATCTTGGTGCTAACAGCTGTACTCCAGGACTCAAACAAAACCAAAGATGCAAAAGGGTGGTTAACTGGAAGCGAAGGGCCAGGTTTTAAATTTGTTTCCTAAGAATTTGGATTAAAACCAAAGGTATAACAGCCATTGATTGCACAGCAAAGCTGTGGAATGAATAAAGCTTCTACCACCCCAAAAAGCTTCACAGACCTTAGGTACTTGCATGGTTCTGGCACAGGTGGATTGCAAACATCTTCTGGGAATATACCATATCATCTTGGCCTTTTCTGAGTAAAGCAGCAAAGGTTTTATAATCTGTTCTGT
The DNA here is from genome assembly GCF_964263255.1 of Lissotriton vulgaris. NCBI lineage: Eukaryota > Metazoa > Chordata > Amphibia > Caudata > Salamandridae > Lissotriton > Lissotriton vulgaris. The sequence goes on along the minus strand of NC_141694.1, from coordinate 392,835,447 downwards.
TTATGTTTTGATAGAGAGGAGTTTCGAATTACAGTCACCACAGTTATTTTTAAAGCGCTTTGGCTTGAGTGGGTCACTATAACAACAAGAAGGTCCACTCTTGGAGATTGTTTATTGGGGTAACTGATCATGTTCTGATCATGTTCACAACGACAATATGTCTAGCCCCATACAGAGTAATTATTGTTATTTCTAGTCCCAGCAGATCCATACTATTCGATGGAACTATTTTAACTGTTAGAAATAGACCCAAACTAAACCAGTTTATAAGGCCACCAGAAGCTCTTCCTGACACGGACGGTACTGCGTTAACATAAAACATAATAAAAACACTTCTAAATACCAAGTTCAGTGCCCAAGTCTCCAGGAAGAGGATAATGCGATGTCTATCAGTACATTCCCTCCATTCAGGGTCAGAAACCGTCCTCAATCACCCTGCCCCCGACTCTATGTGGGGTTTAGGCATGATCCTGGCCCACTCTTACAGGTGGATCACTTTCAACAGTTGTTAGGTCACTATTGATCCATTCTCTCTTATTCTTATATGTAATTAATGAAGGGACGCCAGCCCAAGGGTGGTATTAATATCACTCTCTCTAATAAAAGAGAGAGGGACCCCAAGACCAAAGGGATAGGGTTCCACAATTGACACAGGTCAGAATATAATTCCCTTTGTGCGAATTACCATAGAAACACAAATTCTTACAAACATACACATATAAACTCAACAATATCAGATCATAACAAGGAAGCAATATAAAATAAAAGAGAAGCAGTGAAAACACTATAATAAAAGTATATCTGCACAGTTTATTAGCATACACTATATTTTGTTAAAAATGGGAAACATATACAAAACGGAACACTATAAAAGAAATAAATCCAACATTCCTATAAAAAGGAGGTACAAGTAAAGGACTAAATTCCAACAAAAGCTCAGAATTTTCCTTAGTCTCTTTTTTCACGTATTCCTCCTTGTGCATCGACGCGTTTCGGCGGTATATTTAATGTTTAACCACCTTCATCAAGACAATTACAATAAATGTTTCCCAATGGTTCTGAAATTCAAACAAACCCAATCTTAGTGACATATAATTCTATCTTTGTTGTTTTAAAAAAACATAACGTATACAAATTCCTACAATCCTAAATACATTTAAAATCCATAACATTGCTTCCATGTTACACTAAACAAACAGTACACATTATTACAACATAACAATAATTAATACCTCCAGTATAGAGCAAACCAAATCATAAACAGTACATATTGATTTTGGTCACATAAGTATATTCCTCGTGCTCACAACTTCTCATAGGGTCTATGCATGTTAATCATCTATTTATAAGAACCCTACACAGTGCACAAATCACTAAACATACGGCATCACGTCCACATCAATACATTTCTTTAAAATAGAATAGCCAGATATCATAGTTAGGGTTAATTTTGGGCAAGAGAGGCGGCTAATGAGATAAACCTGATATATCGCCTACCTCAATTGTTTTATGTCAATAAAAATAAGATCAGGGGTACTCTGCCTCCTTCTCAATCTCAAAAGATATTCATCCAGCGAATTATCCCTTCAAAGTTAAAATAGTGTTATCCTATATAGGGTGAATAAACAACTGGTTTTAGTGTCAACAAAGACCATTATCTGTAAAGGGTGGTATTCATTATCACACGCAAATATTTTCTAAAGGCATTAGGATACTATTGAGTATCTATGCTAGGAATTTATTACATGCAAATATTGTCAAAAGGACATTAGGATACTATTAAATAATAGCCCCATTGGATATCTATACTAGTCTTATATTAAGCAGTATTATTAGCTTTCCACGCCTTAACCTAAAGGCAACGAGTGTCCAGATATATCTGTACTGCACCTGCGACTTTATAGAGGACAAAAACAGTGGCACGGATATTAATATCACTCTTATACTGTATTACATTTCCTTTTAAATGCCTGCAGCATGCATCATGCAGTCATTCAATCTTGTTTGTTGGAGTGGAGCTCACAGTTTACAGTTACAGATGCTATCAATCAATCATAGCATTTGTAAAGCACACTACATACCCATGAGGGTCTCAAGGCGCTGGGGGGGATGGGGGGGGCAAAGCTGCTACTGTTTAAAGAGCCAGGTCTTGAGGAGTCTCCTAAAGTTTAGGAGGTCTTCGGTCTGCTGTAGGCAGGTGGGGAGGTTGTTTCACGTCTTGGCGGCGAGGTGGGAGAATGATCTGTCGCCGGCGGTCAATCTCCGGATGCGGGGGGCGGAGGTGAGGGCGCGGTCTGCAGAGCGAAGATGGCGGCTGGGGGTGTAGAGGCTGAGTCGGCTGTTGAGGTACGCTGGTCCGGTGTCGTGGAGTTTGAAGATTATCCTCTTGTTGATGGGGAGCCAGTGCAGGTCTCTTAGGTGGGGTGTGATGTGGCTGCGGTGAGGGATGTCGAGAATCAGGCATGCTTAGGCGTTCTGGATGCATTGGAGCCATTTCAGGAGTTTGGCCGGAGCTTCTGTGTAGAGTGCGTTGCCGTAGTTCAGTCCACTTCTGATGAGGGCCTGGGTGACCGTCCTTTTGGTTTCGTGGGGATTCACTTGAAGATCCTGCGAAGCATGCAGAGGGTGTTGAAGCAGGAGGAGGAGACAGCATTAGCCTGCTTCTTCATGGAGAGTGTGAAGTTGAGGTTGATTCCTAGGTTGCATGCACAGTCAGTGGATGTAGGGGGTGCTCCTAGTGCAGTCGGCCACCAAGAGTCGTCCCAGGCCGTGGGGTGGATCCCAGGATGAGGACCTCCGTCTTGTCCGAGTTCAGCTTCAGTCAGTTGTTTCTCATCCAGTCGGCGACGGCCTTCATTCCTTTGTGGAGGTTGGTTTTGGCAGTGTGGGAGTCATCGGTGAGGGAGAGGATCAGCTGCGTGTCATCGGCGTAGGAGATGTTATGTTATGTTAATAACTTTTATTCGGCGCACAGCTGCCCCAGCGAAGGGGCGTCCTGGCGCCTGATCAAGTACCACAACACAACAGATCAAATGCTGGAAAGAGAAGGGATCAGTCAGCGGAGGTGAACAGGTGGTTTTTTATGGCGCGTCTGAAAAGGGTCAGGCTATTTAGGGCACAGATATGGACAGGGAGGGAGTTCCATAATCCAGCCGCCAAAACACGAAAGGAGCGACCTCCCATCCTACTCAGTCTGAACCTAGTCTTAATTGCCAGATGAAGAGATTCCGACCTGAGAGACCGCGTGGGGACATAGGGAGAGACAAGGCCCGCAAGGGCAGGAGGAGAGGAGAGTTTCAGGATCTTAAATGTCAGACAGAGAGCCCTGAATTTGATTCTCTGTCTGACCGGCAACCAGTGAAGGGAGGTCAGGGCTGCAGAGACAGAACAACGTCTCGGGAGGCCAACAATGGCCCGTGCAGCGGCATTCTGCACCCTTTGCAGCCTAGTGGCCTCAGCCTGATTTACTCCAAGCAGCAGTGCACTCCCATAGTCCAGCCGAGAAAGAATGGAGGCTTGGACCACCAGTTGCCGAGTAGGGGGGTCGAAGAATTTGAGGACTGGTCTCAGTCCTCGCAGAATACCATAGCAGGTAGCTGCAATCTTCTTTGTGTGGCTGGTAAAAGATAGGTTCGGATCCAGCCAGACCCCCAAGTTCTTAACTTCGGCCGCTGGGATGGCGGTCACCCCCAATTCAGGAGGCCACCACTGATCTCCCCAAAGTTCCGCCTGCTTCCCTAGAATCAGGACCTCGGTTTTCTTGGCATTTAACTGTAAGCAATTACTACGCATCCAGTTCGCCACAGTTATAAGTCCTGCACGGAAACTGGGAGCAGTCACCTCAGGGTCCCCACTGAGTGTCACCGCCAGCTGTGTGTCGTCGGCATACGATGTCATGGTTAAGCCACATTGTCTGACGACAGCAGCCAGCGGTTTCACATATAAGTTGAACAAAGTGGGGCTCAACGCAGAGCCCTGAGGGACTCCCAGTCCCAAGGGATGGAAAGAGAACTGACCAGGTGGAATGGCCACTTTAAAAAACCGGTCCGAAAGGAAGGAGCGAAACCATTGAAGAGCCTTCCCCTCAATTCCCACTTCCTCCAAGCGCCGCATCAGAATGTCATGAGACACCGTGTCAAACGCGGCGCTCAGGTCTAACAAGAGGAGCGCCGCTGTCTGCCCCGCATCCAGCACCGAACGCAGGTGCTCAGTCATAAAGAGCAGAGCAGTTTCAGTGCTGTGTTGTGCGCGAAAACCATTCTGACTCTCGTCTAGAATATTATTACGAGAGAGATGGGCAGACAAGATGGAATTCCCGTGTGCCTCAGTGACCTTGGCGGTCCAGGGCAGGAGGGAGATGGGCCGATAGTTCTCAGGAAGCAGGGGGTCAAGATTGGGCTTCTTCAAAACGGGGCTGACCACTGCTTGCTTCCAGGAGGAAGGAACCACGCCCTCAATGAGTGAAAGATTAATCATATCCAGTATGGGCTCACGACAGAGGGGCGGGAGAAGTGTAATAAGCTCAGGCTTCAGCGGATCTAAGGGAGAGCCAGATTTAATTTTGAGGCTCAGAGTGTCAAAAGCCTCGACAGACATAGTAGGCAGGGAGGACAGAGTTTCGTAGATCGAGGCCTTCACGTCACTAGGCTCAACCCCGGGTACAGATGGCATAAATCCTCGGTAGATTGCCTGCACCTTCTCCACGAAAAAGGATGCCAAACTTTCACAGTGAGAGTCCGTGCAGATTTCTAGCAAGGTGGCCCGTTTCCCCATCAGATCTTTGAGCACCTTAAAGATTAATTTGGATGGGTTAGGGCTGTTGGAGAACTCAGAGGCATAATGTGCGGCCCGGGTTTGGCAGATAGCTCTGTGGTAGGTCTTAAGCTGGGCAAAATACAGCGATTTTAACGTGGGGTCAAAGGATTTCCTCCAAGCCCTCTCAGCTTGCCGGCATGTTCTCTTGAGCTCGGCAAGGGTCTCATTATACCATGGGCTGCGCGTTTTGGCGTGACATTTCGACCAGCGCATTGGTATAAGAGAATCGAGGGCAGTGAGGACCCTGTTACAAAACTGTTCGTATCCCTGTTCCACATTCGGCAGATTGCCCAGGGGCTGCGCCTCTAAGATCTTGACAAACTCCTCCAGTTTGAGCTTACGCCAATTTCTTTTAAGGATCAGTCTATCCACAGGTTTAAATTGTGGGTCATCTAAGGGGCATGACACTTTAACCAACAGATGATCAGTCCAACCTACCACCATCGGGTCAGATGCCCTAGCCCGAACCAAGGTGGTAAAGAAGGGGTCAAGAATGTGACCTCCTATGTGGGTGGGGGAGGTAACTAGTTGGTTCAGTTGCATGGCTTCAAGGTCCGCTAACAGAGAGCTGATGGGTGAAGATGACGTCTGATCAAGATGTATATTAAGATCACCTACGATGTTAAAGTTAGCACTTCTAGGAGCTAGCAAACTAACCACATCAGCGAGGGCGGCCTTGAAGACAGTGTCGTTCCCTGGTGGGCGATAAATAAGCAAGCCACTGAGAGTGAACTGATGACTGACAGTAACCTTAAAAGAAGCGCTCTCGCACATCGGCAGATCAAGAGCTTTCCAATCAACCGGAAAGCATGATTTTGTCGCCAAGGCTATGCCACCTCCCCTAGACGTGCGGTTCAAAGTAAACACCGTATAGGCGGAAGGAAAAGCCAGATTTATTATAGCAGTGTCGGCGTCCTGCAGCCAAGTCTCGGTGAGAAAAATGATGTCAGGAGAATCCTTATCTATCATGTCCCGGAGGGACTGATGGTGCTTGACCAATGATCTAACATTCAAGCTCCATATGCTGAGTACTCGCTCAGTGCTGTCAATATGGGTACCTCTGGCAGTCCTTTCAATAGAGCGCACCCCGGTGGAGGAGACCAAAGAAAAACTGCTGCAAACACAATCATAAGGTCCCGAAAGAGGAAGTAACGGAGCATGACTACATGCCAAAAGACCATCTCTAATGGAAAGGAGGTCGGCGCGATTGTACCTGATCGTCGCAGTATTATACATGGTGGTATGATGGCTACATGCCAGAGTCCATAGCCCGCACCCGCTACCTTGACACGGACGAGCGCAGACGGGCAGGACTCTGGCACGACTCCGGCTAAGCAACGGCGTCCCACTGCGCGTTCCCGCTGCGCGGGAGAGGACGACTTTAAATAGGCGTCTCAATGAGCAACTCGAGCGTCGGGACGCTCCAAGATGGCGCCCGCAAAAGATCACACTCACCCAAACTAAGATGGCGCCCACAGGAATCCAGCCCCGGGACCCGGACCCGCCAAATGGCGGTGCGTATTCCTCAAATTAAATGCGAGTATGGGGACAGGAGCCCAGGCAGAGCGGTAAGTTAAAAACAGGGGAGAAGTAAAATAAAAGAAACAAAATACAATAAAGGCAAGTTAAAAAACACAGCCCGCTGGCAACGCGACCTGCGCTAATGCAGCACTGATCAGAACGAAGAAACGCACGAGTCCGCCTTAAATAGGCGTCTCAATGAGCAACTCGAGCGTCGGGACGCTCCAAGATCGCGCCCGCGAAAGATCACACTCACCCAAACTAAGATGGCGCCCACAGGAATCCAGCCCCGGGACCCGGACCCGCCAAATGGCGGTGCGTGTTCCTCAAATTAAATGCGAGTATGGGGACAGGAGCCCAGGCAGAGCGGTAAGTTAAAAACAGGGGAGAAGTAAAATAAAAGAAACAAAATACAATAAAGGCAAGTTAAAAAACACAGCCCGCTGGCAACGCGACCTGCGCTAATGCAGCACTGATCAGAACGAAGAAACGCACGAGTCCGCCTTAAATAGGCGTCTCAATGAGCAACTCGAGCGTCGGACGCTCCAAGATGGCGCCCGTGAAAGATCACACTCACCCAAACTAAGATGGCGCCCACAGGAATCCAGCCCCGGGACCCGGACCCGCCACATGGCGGTGCGTGTTCCTCAAATTAAATGCGAGTATGGGGACAGGAGCCCAGGCAGAGCGGTAAGTTAAAAACAGGGGAGAAGTAAAATAAAAGAAACAAAATACAATAAAGGCAGGTTAAAAAACACAGCCCGCTGGCAGCGCGACCTGCGCTAATGCAGCACTGATCAGAACGGAGAAACGCACGAGTCCGCCTTAAATAGGCGTCTCAATGAGCAACTCGAGCGTCAGGACGCTCCAAGATGGCGCCTGCGAAAGATCACACTCACCCAAACTAAGATGGCGCCCACAGGAATCCAGCCCCGGGACCCGGACCCGCCAAATGGCGGTGCGTGTTCCTCAAATTAAATGCGAGTATGGGGACAGGAGCCCAGGCAGAGCGGTAAGTTAAAAACAGGGGAGAAGTAAAATAAAAGAAACAAAATACAATAAAGGCAAGGTAAAAAACACAGCCCGCTGGCAGCGCGACCTGCGCTAATGCAGCACTGATCAGAACGAAGAAACGCACGAGTCCGCCTTAAATAGGCGTCTCAATGAGCAACTCGAGCGTCGGGACGCTCCAAGATGGCGCCCGCGAAAGATCACACTCACCCAAACTAAGATGGCGCCTGTGAGAAGGTGGCCTGATATGCAGTGCTCACTATTCTAGTGAACACTATGTATCAGTCCAGCAACCCTTATTGATGATTGGTTGTAAGTCAACCTTATAGACCAGCTATCCTAGTAGCGTGGATACGAGCAGTCTAAGGCTAAAGACTCGAGAGGGCGTGTTAAGCCAGCTGTTATACCACACATATACCCCTTAAACACCAAGTGAAAGGACACCACACAAGTTTTATGAAAATAAACAGTGTATTTATTAAAATCACAACAGCCCTGTACTCTTTATGAGGACAGGGTACTAAGCACAAAACAAAACTCTTACGAAAATACTTAAGTTAGCACAGTATATACAAATGCCCGAGGGGCACGGAAAACCATATACTCTGAAAGTGGAATGCGAAATTACTAGCAGGTAAGTACAGTACTAATAGGCTTAGGAATCGCTAGGACTTGACTATAGAATCTTCAGATTACTTCTAGGAGGCCTAGGGGACTCGGGTGCAGAGTGTGCACTCTCACGCGTGATGCGGGACAAAGTCTATGGTAGCTAGTAATGACAAAGTTAGTGTTCTCGGGCGAACCCGACCTGGTAGGAGGAAAACGAAAGTGGATTCTGACCCTTGGATAGTGAGGCTATGCTGGGGCACCGAAATGCCGAAGTTACCTAGCCCAGGGGCTGCAGCTGCATATGTCTCAAAAGACGTCGGGAATCCTCGTAGACGGACCAGGAGCCTGGAAGAAAGATGCTGGCAGGCGACCAGTGAAGAGAGTTCGAAGTGATCCAAGCCTGGATCTTGAAGATGGATGACACCTGAAAGCAGAGGGGACCAAGTTCGAGACTACTAGCCAGTAGTCAGGTGGCACCAGGAGGGCACCGGATGGTAGTCACCTCGACTAGGTGAGTGGGTGACGCTGTACTCGCAGATCTCACGGACCAGGAGGCGTTGTCGGTGACCAGGATGGAGGAGCGAGCTGTCCCACGATGGATGAAGCTGTCGGCGTCGCTGGACCCAGGATTGGGCAACAAAGCCTTGGCAAATTGAAGCCCACGCGGTGGACTCAAAATAGCGTCTGGAGTGGACCAGGAGGGTCCTGGGTGCCTCTCTTGAAGAAGGAAGCAAGGGCCAGTCTGGAGCAACCAGACCAGCAGCAGTGATGTCGTCGGGCGTCGTGAAGAAGGCCACAGGCCAGCCGGCTAGTAGCCACACAGCGCGGTGAGCAGGCAAAAGCAGAAGGGCCCCACGCAGATTGTGGAGATGCTGGTGAGCTGATATTCGGTGCTGGAGCTGCTCAGGGTTGGGGCTTCTCGGACCCCAAAGCACTCACCAGTGGAGCACACGGTGGGCTTGTTGCAAAGAAGTTGTGCAGTCTTGGCGATCGTCGGTCCCTCGAGGTCTCGTCGCACTCACGGTTCTCAGCTTGGCTGTAGAGGTGAGTAGAGGTCAGAGGTGCCAGGGAAGCCGGGTCTCGTCGAGCTGGGCAGTCGGATTCCGGAGGAAGGACTTGCAGCAGACCGCAGGGTTCTTAGGATGGTGCCCGCTTGATGCAGGGTGACTACTCCTTAGTCACAAGGGAGAATCTTGAAGAAGGAAATCTTGATGTCTTTCGCAGAAAGTCGTGTCTTGATTCCAAAGATGATCTAATTTGAACAGGGGGCCCGCTCCTATCTTTATACTCAAAAAGGGGGCTGACCCGGTGACTAGGTCCTGCCTATGGGTGGGAGTAGGAGGGGGGTGGTTACACCCCTCTGCCATGCAGGACTTTCCCCAGGCCAGGGGCTGGTGTGCCCCTGGAACTCGTTCTGACCGGCCTATGCGTAGTGAGCACCGGGGTGCCACTCAGCAGTCACCTTCCTGTAAAGCCCTGCCTACCCAGGATACACAAAAACCTGTCTGGGACGGTGCTAGCACTGCCCTCGACAGGAAACCCTTTGTCCAGGCTCCCCTCGCTGGAAGGACTCCCAGCTGCAGGGGGTCAGACTTGTGTCCATTTTGTGGAGCATCCATTTTGTGGAGCTGAGGCTTCGTTTAACTTTAACCGGGGTTCACAGTTACATACATGTCGTGTCCCGCTAGAAGGGTGGAATGCTAACCCCGTCGCCAGAATTGGCGAGGGGTTAGTATTCCAATTCGTATGACACCTTACTCGACATGTTTTGATAAAGCAATACCAAAGTTAGCATTTAACCGCGAGGATTATAATGCACTTAAGAGTATATGGTATGCGATATCATGGAACAGCTATTAGGACTTGGTTCCGCAAGCTGCAGACAGGCTCAGCTCATGCCAGGGCACCATCTCACACGATTCCAAGCACTCTGCCTTCAGGATTGTCAAGGCCTGCCATAGGAGTGACTGATAGGAATCTGTGTGTCCATTTTTAGGGTTAGATATAGGTATACTATATCTACAGCAAAGGGTGATTACACGACTTTGCCCCAGCTGTCATGCAGCCAGTTGTGTCAAATTTAGGAGGCCAGCCAGGGGTGGCATAATACATGCTTCAGCCCCTGGTAGGCCCTGGGTACACCTATGCCCTGAGTTACAGGGTCTGATAAGGTGGCCCAGTACCAATTGGTAAATGCACCTAGGGTACATGGAATCCATTTTACAGAGAGAGCAGTAGGCCTGAGGTCCTGATTGGCAGGGTCCCAGGTCGACTATGTCAAAAACCAGCTAAAACACAGGGCAAAAAGTTGGGGGCAACCATAGTCAGGAGGTACCTTCCTACAGCGCCCACAGGAATCCAGCCCCGGGACCCGGACCCGCCAAATGGCGGTGCGTGTTCCTCAAATTAAATGCGAGTATGGGGACAGGAGCCCAGGCAGAGCGGTAAGTTAAAAACAGGGGAGAAGTAAAATAAAAGAAACAAAATACAATAAAGGCAAGTTAAAAAACACAGCCCGCTGGCAGCGCGACCTGCGCTAATGCAGCACTGATCACTGATCACAGATGATGTTGAGGTTGTGCTGTCGGGCGACGTGGGCGAGCGGTGCCATGTAGACATCGAGCAACGTTGGGCTGAGGGATGAGCCTTGGAGTACGCCGCAGATGATCTCGGTGGCTTCGAGCAGAAGGGGGGAGGCAGACTCACTGAGTTCTGCCAGAGAGGAAGGAGGTGGTCCAGTCCAGGGCCTTCTCTTGGATTCCAGTGTAGTGGAGGCGTGCTCTTAGTGTGCGTGGCAGACCGTGTCGAAGCCGGCTGACTAGTCCAGAAGGATGAAGGCCGCGGTTTCCCCGTTGTTGAGCAGGGTCCTGATGTCGTCAGTGGCAGCAATGAGGGCAGTTTCGGTGCTGTGGTTGCTGCAGAACCCGGACTGGGATGGGTCCAGGATGTTGTTCTCTTCGAGGAAGCTGGTCAGTTGTTTGTTGACGGCTTTTTCAATGACCTTCGCCGGGAACAGGAGCAGGGAGATGGGTCGGAAGTTCTTGAGGTCCTTGGGGTCCGCCTTGGCTTTCTTGAGCAAGGGGTTGATCTCTGCGTGCTTCCAGCTCTCAGGGAAGGTTGCTGTCACGAAGGAGGTGTTGATGGTTTTCCATAGGTGGGGTGCGATGGTGCTGCTCTTTTATTGGGGCTATTACATTTAAGTTTTATTTGCCACTGAATAGCAGGCCTGAATCTCAGTTACACTGCAATTAACCCTTCACCCAAATCAACAGTCTTTAGTTTCAGCCCTTTGCTGTCATATTGGCTCTGTCTATCACTGAAAAGTGTCACATGCAAGATATCATCCCTAATTATGTATCTTCACCCTCTAATGTGTCTCAACCAATGAATCGCTTTGTTGACACCTGAGTTTTGGGATTCGCTAACACCTTGTGAAATATTCTGAGCGTTAATCAAAAATATATTGAATATTGTGTTCTTGACCTCTGAGGGTTTTTTGTTACCTAAGTGGCTATGAAGCTTGAGGTCTCTTTGGCGGATATTCTCAAGAACATGCAAAAATAATCGCCAACATAGGTTAACGCAGTTTCAAATATCACCGTCTATCGCGGGAAAATAACTCAGTATCAATGGCAGTAACATGTGATAGTCTCCCCATAACACGTCAAATGTCTGCGACAACATCACCAGGACTGCAATACAAATACAAACCCGAACGCAAAAAAGTTGCGTTGGGCCGAACTGTGATAAAAAAGTCAGCAATAAGCAGCGCCACGCCAGCAAGTACCACAAGTCAGGCTGCAAAAATCAGTATAAAAGCAGCAACAAAAAACGCAAACAAAACCAAAACAACTTTGAAGCACAATGGAGGTAGCCGGAGCAAGTACAGAGGACAACCAGAACCCCACAAGCCCCCCCGGAGGACCAGCCTGGGACCCCCGGGTCAGGGAAGGGGAAGGAGAAGAAGAAAAGGAAGACACAGTTCAGTCCGCAGGAAAACAGGATCCCGATAATGGAGGTGACACTGTCACCATCTAATTACCATTGTTGAAATTGTCAGCCCTAAATGTTGCACTTACACTTGTCAGAGTGATGTGCTAATGCAGAGGAGTGGCATGCAAACAGAGAATATGTCTTGGTATTCATTTATTTGCACATGCTGCATCTGTGGTCATTTTGTCCTGTCCATGATTGCTAAGGGACAGTCCCAGTGTGACGTGCTCCATGTGAAGAAATTGTTGATAGTGTCCCTTCGGGCTAGTCCTGTTGCAACTGCACTGGGGTGTAGTCCCCCTACCTACCTCATCCTCATCATCATCATCATCAGGTGCATCTGGCACATGGATCCATGGGGTATTGGTGCGTACACATATGTTGTGCACCACACAACATGCAATGATCATCTTGCATACTATTTGCAGGCTGTGACGGAGTCTTCCACCTGTGATGTTCAGGCACCTGAAACATGACTTCAACACACCAACTGAGTGCTCCACAATGCCCCTGGTGCTTTTGTGGGCAGCATTGTACTTCCTCTGAGCCTGGGTGTTCGGGGCTCGGAGGGGTGTCATCATCCTCGGGAAAAGTGCATATCCTTGATCACCTGTGACAGGGGAGAGAGATGTGTCAATCGGTGGTTCTGCATTCTGTGTTGGCAGGCCTATTAGTATATTGGTGTGTGATGTGTGGGACTTTGGGATTCATGTTTGACATGTCTTTCGTGTGGCAAATGAGCAGCATCCATGTGAATTACATTGTCTCACAGCTGCTCCTCAGTCCCCCTGAGCCTATTTACTTGTGTGCGCTGCGTGGTTGCATCACTTGCACTCCTAAGACACACCATTGTCATGACTGTCTGCGCATGTCTGCAAGCCTGACAACAACACTGTGATATTGGCCATTGAAGGTGGTCGGCCACGTGTAGGCCTATGGTGAGGATATTGTGGACAAAGAGACACACACAGAAGTTGCTTTGGTGGCCATGACAGAAGTAAACCACGCCTTATTCCCTGGGCTATTAATCTCTACTATTAAGCTGGCCCAGCCCCCAGCTTATGCTTACATGGGGGACAACATAGCTACTTGCGTAGAACTAGCGGTATTCTAGAAAGAGGTGGGAGACACTTTGGCAGACATTTTTCAAACACATATAGATGTTGATCTTTCTGTAGTGATATTTGGTAAAGATAACCATGATCCCAGGGCACTTTCACCTCTTTAGATAGGTCTCCTTCTCTATCTTGTGATCCTGGCTAGAAGAGAGATATGCTTTAGATGGAAGGACTCTGCCCCTCCCACTGGAGAAGGCTGGATTAATGCCACCCTTAAAATGGCAAACTTAGATCAAGAAGAAGCTTCTGTGAACATCTGGTCTTCTTTACTCTCTTGGGGCAGCAACTTGTACATGGTAAATAATTAAGATCTAATAACTGGTACTTTTGTCCAATGATTACACCTATCCTCGGGATAAAGAGGAAGGACACGGTTGGCCAGATAAAGGCAGTGAGTCTATAGGCGCCCAGTTTAACACATATCAACTCGTTAAGTCTGCCGGAGTCTGAGGTGAGATGAGGACAAAAAAAAAGAGATTGTCTGCCACTTGCAGCAGAGCTGACTCCGTAGAGTGTTTAGGACGGAAGCCAGACTGTCGAGGATTGAGAATGTTGGCTCTTCTAAGAATATCATTAATTGACCTTTTACCATTTTTTCAATGATTTTCCCCAGAACAGGAAGTAAAGAGATAGGGAACAGATTTGAGAAGATTGAGGGATCTGAAAGGCGTTTTTTAATGTAACTGTTTAACAGCTGCAGATTTCCAGTTAATTGGGACTTTCTTTAGTGGTCATTGAGGTATTTACAATCTCATTGTTAATGGATTCATTATGTCCACAATTTTATGGTGGACGGAAGGAGGGCAGGGGTCAAAAGGGGAACCTGATTTACAAGCAAGGGTTACTTGTCTAGACTAATTCTCTCTAAAGCTTGAAGGAAGAATCCTGTCTGGGGGGAGTCTGCGTCTAGTTCCTGCAATGTCAGCGGAGTCGCACTAAACTCATGTTGAATATTCCAAATTTTTTCTTCAAAAAAGGTGGAAATTATCTCTGCCAATGCTTTCGGGTGTAAAGATGATTAGGTAATTAGATATATGGAATTTTGATCATGTTGGGCATCAATTATCTGCTTTGAAAAAGAAACCTTTTAGATATCTTTATCTCTGCATGATAGATTTTTCTGTCAGTTTAAACTGAAATCGATCTTCCTCGTTATAAGCTCTTCTCCACCTCAGATCAAGATGCTTGCACTGGAGATGATGTTCTGCTAAAGCCTCGTTGTACCATGGACCTGATTTCTGTTTCCTGTTTCTGGGGATATCCGGAGCTATTTTATCGATGACATGCATAATCCAGGTCTTAAAATATATGGCATCAGCCACAATGTTTCCTGATGAAGTGGGGTTAGAGGCAGGTGCAAGCCTTTTCAGCTCATGATCAGCCAACAGCTTAGTCAATTTGTGTACATTTTGAGACCCAGAACTGAAGAGGGACGGGAGAGCAGGTTGTCTGGATGAGAATACGAAATTGGATAAGCATGTGGTCGTAACCCATCTCTCAGATTTGGGATTCAACTTTAAGATTTAAGAGATTGCAATAGTTTTCCTCTAGGGTATGCCCTCCAGAGTGTGTGGGTACTATCACTATTTGACGAAACCCAAAAGGTACTTAAAGTATCCGTACAATTAGCTACCTCTGAGTTATTGTTACACTCAAGATGGCGGTTAAAATCTCCCAGAACGGTGAGATTTGAGTAGCGAAGCGCCTGAGGGGATAGAGCTACTCCTAAAGTTGTTAATAAACTGGAAGTAGGGCCTGGGGATGACAAATAAGCTCCCTGCCACTGCATGTGAATCATGACGGCATGCCTAGCATGCGAAAGTCCATGATCAGCACAAGCTTTAAAACGTACTTCTGCTCGTGTTGGCCCATGCCGATTGAATCATTTCAAAACATGCTTAGCAATCGGCATTTTACAGGCCCTCATTGGCACACAAAAACAGATAATCTGCCCGATTTATGAGGCACAAGATAAAATAAAATAAAATGTACCCTAACTAAAGAAATTGGGAAATGTACTGCCATTTTAACTAAAGGGCAATGGAATTGAATTCCCCTATACTTAAAACAATTTTAAAGACAATTCAACATTACAAGTCAGTCTCCAAATCCATTAAAAAACAGATTTCTTTGGAATCCTTTACAAGTCGACTGTCAGGCATCTCATAGCCATAAAGCTCTTGCCTGTTTGTGAGCTGCAGAAGTAAAGCTGGAAGATGGCTACATGTTCACAGTTTTTCTTGTGCTTTAAAATGTTTTGGAGTTCTAAATTATTTAAATAGTGCTGCTGTGAGTAATAATATTTAATTAGTCATTTTAATTAAATGAATAAAGGTAAAAAAGATTAGCATTTGTTGATGGTTAACTGCCTGAACCTCTTTCCGAGGTATAGTCAGGCATGCCATATGGGACACGGCGGAAGTGCGGTGAGAGGCCTGCCGGTGCTGAGAGGGAGCACACAGCATGGGAGGAGTTAGTTCCGATCCTATCGGGATCCAGCCCACCATTGTAGACACTCACTGCGAGAGGAGAGACGGTGAGCGGGGACATTCTTGAAATCGCTGGGTGCGCCAGGGGTCCTGGGTGTGAGCCTGCGAGGCTGGGGCTCCCGACATTGTCTCTTTTTTGGGGCATGAAGCTGTATTTGTGAGCCTTTATCTAAAGCACCTGACCCCAAAATGGCACCTACAGAAGATCGTCGCCAAGGGTCGGGGCGGCACCCCAAGGGAGGCTCCCCTTTGGATCCTACAGCATAGTGGTCATGGGCTGGATGGTAATGACAGCCACAGCTCCGACCTCTTGGGAAGACTACGATCGGCCTTAAAATCATCCGAGTAAGACACCTGAGGTGTCCCGCCTGATCCTAAAATGGCGGCTGTCTTTCCCCCTAGCTACTATAACTCGTAAATACTCACCTCAGGTGACAATGCGAACACCGGCGCTACCCTCAAGCTGCTCCTCTGCACTACCCCCTCTCCTGGTGAGCAAAAGATAAAAATTGGGGACCGGCTGAATGTTAATACCAATGTCAGAACCCCTTGCCTGACCCCAAGATGGCTGCAACAGTGGTCCCTTTCCTTGTTGTGCTCCTACTATGGGATATTTAACTTGACATTGACCTTTCCCTCATCCGGACATTGAATCTGTGGACTTACCCCCGACCATGGAGACCTAGTTTTCTGCCGACGCCCGGTGGAGCTATCTGGTAGGTAAACAGGAAAAGGGCTGTGGACCTTCCCCCTCGGCCGTCACCTACCCAGCTGGACGTTGGACAGATTTTTTTCCTTCATTTCTTTGTCATATGCTCCCTCCAACTCCTTTACCCTACCCCATTACCACTCTACGCTACAATTATTTTGCCCTCTATGTTCTTTAAATGTTTTTCCATTGAAACCTAACTATTTGGCCAATGCCTGGTGGAGCTACCTGATAGCTGTAGAGGAGATGGGTTTTTGGGACTTCCTCCTCAACCGTCACCTACCCAGTCGGACTTTGGGCAGACTTTCCTTTGTCTCTCTGCCGTTTCTCCCCCCTACCCCTTTACCCTTACCCCTTCACTCTACACTTCACTTATCTCGTCTTCTATGCTCTTGTAATGTTTGTCTAGCAACTGATGTAAAATGGAACTGAGGTAATCTTGAAATTTTTGTCGAACCTCATGTAAAGCACTCTGATACCTCCGGGTCTAGCCAGCTCTATATCAAACTCTTAAAATAACTATCTAGAAGGTCCACTGCACCTTCTTGTGCCTCATGCTGCACTGAAACGTTGCCAGTGTTAGAAATGTACAGCTCTTGCATTTCTCCAGACCACGGGTGGTCTCTCAGCCCCATCACATTCTCTTCCAAAAGCGCCAAGAGAAATGTGCCTTAATCTTTTTATTAGGCAGCCCAGGCTTTACACCACTGCAACATAACAGCTAAATTCTGAGAACTTCTTAAGTGTGACATCTTCATGTTTTCAGTTCGCTTATGTGTGACATTTTATGTATGACACTTTGAGAAACACTTTCTTGTATGTAGAGCCAAGCAATCATGCTCATGCAATGATATACATTTCAAAAGCTACCTCCTTTTGTGCAATGCGAGGCTATAGAAGTGACTTTAAGATAACTGAAACATTGCATATAGCCTTTATTGACTTATCAGGTGCCTTCAATCCAGTGATTCGCTCCAAGTTATGAGTTCTGATGGGTAGGATGTGTGTCAAAATTGAACTTCTTATTATCGTCAGACACTTACACCAAGATCTGACAGTGGCAGTGCATTATGGCCCTTCAGGCGAATGTTCCCCCCTCAATACTTCTACTCGAGGTGTCAGGCAAGGGTGTGTACTGGCTCGTTTCCTTTTTCTGCTTTATATTAATGGTATCAACAATCACTTGGCAGAAAAGGGAAGTGATACCTATGCTGCTATACCCCGAGGATGCAGTGATGGTTGCTCATACAGCAAATGCCTTCAGATTCTTTTAGATTTGTTTTTAGCTTACATGAACGGTTTGTACCTTCAGGTAATCACTCAAAATCATATATAATGGCTTTTGGTCGTCCAAGAATGCACTCCAAAGTTCTGTTATGAGGAATTTTAATTTGGCAAATGTAATACATTATAATTAGTCAGATTTTTTTTGTCAATCCATCAGCTGGACTCCACCTTTAATGTTAAGACTGCAGCACTTTAAGAGGAATATCGGGTCCATATTCAGATTTGCCCACAAGCTAAAGAATAAACCAATCGCAGAATTGTTGCGTTTATATAAAAGTAAAGAACCTTTTTTGTTGGGTAAATGGCACCAGTCTACGGCGCTACTGTAGAGGGGGTATTATCCTATTGGCTGAAAAGCGAAGGCTATTGTCAATCCTGGCGGCCACTGACACTTCATATGGCACAAGGAACTTGGGGTGCAAATCTAGAGGATCTCGTAATCAGAACTTGTATAACTGATTGCTTATCACTCGATGGGGCAGACCTGATACCCTGACTCTTACTTGAGGGAATCATTTAAGACCATATGCATTCAAGAATATTACAGTAATCCTCCTATAATCGGGACAGAACATAAAGCACGGGTTAAGCAATGCTACCTGGAATACTGTATATTCCTAAGCTTGGCGAACGGTCAAGCTAAAGAATCAATAGACAAATACTCAGTAGTGTTAACATCTAACACTATAGAGCCTTATTTACGGATGGACCACGAATCTCACACAGCGACATTGGCTTACGCTTTTTAGACTGTGCACATTGCACTTTAAATTATCTTTTCCTCGCCAGGGGCCTGGCAACAGGATTTACCTCCATCCCTTTCTCATCAACATGCAGCAAGTTTTGGCGATCTCACCTCCCTCACTACTTCATCACCTACCACTAGAGTTAACAACAGTTCCGCGCAGCCAGAACGCTGTCTCATTTGAATAACAAGAGCAGGTGTGTAGGGTTGCCTCAGAATATTCACGTCCATGAGGTAGCTCAATAGCCGTTACGTTGAATCAATGACCTGAATAACCATGTACTAGATGTACACCTAAAAACACGATCCTTCTTTCCAGCTGAAGATCCTTGGGCTCACTGGATGTTGGGAGGCAAGACATGTGGTGGATCATGATGAAGAAAAACAAGAAGGGTCCTAGGCTAAACAGGTCTTTACACTCGACCCTTTCTCCATTGTTGGTCACATCAGTGCATGGGCATATCTTGATTTGCTTCCAATTTGCTGCTTTTATATCTTGGCTGGCTTCCAATTTCTTGCTTTTCATTTTAATGCTGTGAACTTTCTTGGATCTCAAACTCAGCCTAAACCCAGAACTATTATCCTCCACACAGGGCAGTGCTTCATGAGAACCATCATGGCTGCATTGCAGGAATGTTAAACAAATTGTGCATCACCGTATTTTGTAATATGCATATGCCAATGAAGTAAATAGCCACAATTGCACAAGAAATCATTCTACCATTAAGTATTGCTTTATAGGACAAAGGCTAACCAGCACTGTTTTACATGTGATTTTTGCTTTAAGTTCTGTAATGTAAATAGGAACTAATATCGCGCAGTATCTTTGCGCTAGAAACGGAACACCAGGGATGGTGAAAGGACACTGGTTAACTGCTCCTATATCAGGGGCAAGGCATTCATATCAAAGCTTTACACAGTGTGTTAGGTTTACTGTAAATCCAGGTCTTAAGTGCCTTCCTGAAGACCGATTCAGATGCTATTTGGCGGAGAAGGGTTGGGAGTGGATTCCAAGCCTTACAGCCTGATTCATGTAGCTAAATTGCACTCGCAAAGGGCCAGATTCTCAGAATCTGGCCCTTTGCGAGCGCTATTTTTGCATTTGGTATTCATGATACCAAATGCAAAAATCGCTATTTAAGAATTCGCATATTTGCGTGGAATGGCATTTAAGGAATCTCTAATAGAGATTCCTTAAATGCTATTCATGACACACAACAAAATAGCGATTTTGGACTTTTGGGGCCGCTATTTACCGACAGGTCAGACCTGTCGGTAAATAGCAAAAACTCCGAAAAATGCTTTTAAAAGCATTTTTCAAAGTTGCATGTAGCACACACACATGTCCTTTGGACATGTGTGTGCGCAACACCTGTCCAAAAGTGCATTTTAGGGGTGCTACAGGGCGTCCTTTGGACACCCCTGGCACCCTTAAAATCGCTATCTCAGTTGCGAGTAGCAAATTGCTACTCGCAAATCCCCATTCATTCCAATGGGCCTCTTGGCCCATAGGAATGAATGGGGAGTATTTGCGAGTAGCAAATTGCTACTCGCAAATAAAGAACATGTAGGAATCGCTATTTAAGTAGCAATTCCTACATGAATGCCGTTTTGCGTGTCCTCAATAGCGAATCGCTATGATTCGCTATTAGGGACACGCAAAACGGCCCGTACATGAATCAGGCTGTTAGATCCTATGACTGCCAGAGATTTCTCTCCCTTTGAGATCAGTCTAAAGGTTGGAATGGTCAGCAAATTTGCATTGGATGATTTTAAATTACGGGAGGGGAAATAACGTTTGAAACCTGTTTGTACATATTTAGGACCTCATGAGTGAAAGGCTCTAAAGGTAATGATTAGGACCTTAAACGGAACAAGTTTATGAAGTGGCAGCCGGTGAAGGACGTTCAAAGCGGCCGTGGCAGAGGATTTCCTGGGCCACCTCAAAACCAGCCGGGCAGCTGCATGCTGGACCATCTGCAGGTTATGCAGGACTGCTGTGTTGCTTCCCGCGTAAAGGCTGTTACAGTAGTCCAGCCTAGATTTTATGAGGGCAACCGCCACAGTTTGTCTGGCTGAGTATGGTATCAGGTCGAAAAATGTCCTTAGGCTTTTAATGATGTGGAAGCAGGTGCCCGCCACAGCTAGCGACTTTTTCTTAAAAGAAAGAATGGTATCAAATTTGATTCCTAAATTCCTGGCAGCATTTATTGTGTTGGGGGGAGGGGTGGCATCTTCAGGCCACCATCGTTTAGGGATGAAGAGATTTTGTTGGCCAAAAGGCAGAATTTCATTTTTTTCTGATTTGCACCTCAAATGGTTGATGTTCATTCGAAGGTGGCCGAGAGGCAGTCTTTGAGATTTTCTTCTGCTTCCGTCGTATTATTGTCCCGGACCAGAATAAGCTGCGTATCGTCTGCATAAGAGATTGTATTGATCTTGAAGGACGATATCAGCTTGATCAAGGGGGCCATATATATATTAAAGAGGACCCCTCAGGTGAGCGCTTTTTCTTCTAAGCTGAACTGCCCTAGAATGATCACTTGGCGTCTGTTTTGCAGAAAGTTCTTGATCCACTCCAGGACATTCCCAGTTATGCCAACTGTTGCTAGTCGGTTTATAAGAATGGCATGAGAGACGGTGTCAAAGGCTGGGGATAGGTCTAAAAATACCAAAACTGCCTTCTTTCCCTGATCTATGGCTATACGTAGGGGGGAACAGTCATGACAACGCTGTCAAAACACAGCACTGCCATTACAACGTGTCTTTTACAACGCAAGTCGTTACCACGACTTACGCTGGAGGGCGCTCTAGACTAAGGAATAGTAGATTTACTATTCCAAGACCTTCCCTACTGTACGTAGGCTGGTGTTGGAATAGTAAATGTAACTATTCCTAAGTCCAGCACTCTACAGCGCAAGTCGTGGTAACGGCTTGCGATGTAAAACCTGCGTTGTGATGTACAGCGATCTAAAAGATCGTGTTGTAACATCATGCAACCATACGTAGGGTTTCCGCTGTGAACAGGAGGGCGGATTCTGTAGGGGGTCACTTACCAACGGTTCCTGCTTTCATCACGGCCGGGCTCAGCTCCGCCGCAGAGCCGCAGCACCAGCAGAAAAGGGCCGGGCCTTGCTCCGCCTGTTTCCCAGCCGGGCTTGGCTCCGCCGGGTCCCTCCCACCACCAGTGACGCCCTCAGCAGAGCCAGGAGGCGCATAAAGGCAGCGCCAGGGCCGAGTCCTGTTGGGGGTCACTTACAAACGGTTCCTGCTTTCATCACGGCCGAGCTCAGCTCCGCCGCAGCACCAGCAGCAAAGGGCCGGGCCTTGCTCCGCCTGTTTCCCGGGCGGGCTTGGTTCCGCCGGGCCCCTCCCACCACCAGTGACGCCATCAGCAGCGCCAGGAGGTGCATAAAGGCAGCGCCAGGGCCGAGTCCTGTTGGGGGTCACTTACAAACGGTTCCTGCTTTCATCACGGCCGGGCTCAGCTCCGTCGCAGCGCCACAGCACAAGCAGCAAAGGGCCGGGCCTTGCTCCGCCTGTTTCCCGGCCGGGCTTGGCTCCGCCGGGCTCCTCCCACCACCAGTGACACCCTCAGCAGCGCCAGGAGGCGCATAAAGGCAACGCCAGTCCCTCGTCCCGCGGGACGCGCGCGGGCACGCACCGGGAGAAGCCCGGAACAAGGGCGAGACAGTCTTTGGCAGTCTGAGGCAGGAGGAGGCAGGGCGGGGCCACCCCCCCTAACATCAACTTAACCGCGAACAATGGGTAAGCGCAAGAAAACACCTACTTGTGAGGATGAGGGGAAGAACGCTAAAATGCCTAGACATTCCAAGTCCATCTTATCATATCTTTCCTCAGCAGTGGGGGCCCTCACTAAAGAAATCGCTACCGCTGAACAAGAACTAGGTTTGGCATTGCCCGAGGTAGCGGAGTGCCCTACTCCCGAACTGTTTTCCACCAGCCCAGTGGGTTCAACGATAGTGGCCCCCTCCACACCCATACCTATACCTCTGGACCCCCGTGGTAATCATTAACAACAATCCCGCCCCCATAACTACTACAGCAGCCCAGCCCAGTACCCCAACTGAGCCTTCGCAGCCATGCCAACAGGCAGCCCAATTGCAAAAGAGGGCCAGAGGGAAAAAAAACAAAGCAATGGAACCGGCCATCAAACAAACTGAGCCCCTGAGGGACCAACTGGAGGCGCTCTTTGTTGCTAGAATCGAGCCATTGCTAGTGGGGATTGCTAAAGACATCGTTGACACACTAAACTCATGCTTGTCTAACCTCCTCAAAAAATGTGCCCAACTGGACGAAATTATTACGTCCTATCCGACGCCACCGGAGCAGTGCACCAGGGGTACTTTGCTCCAAGCCCGTGGAGCACCAGGGGGGCCAGATCCATGTGCCACAGTCCCACCCCAGATGGGAGAGGGGACAGTCCCAGGGCAGCTTCACCATGCTATTATACCTGCAAGCCAGGTGGGTTCAACACCTACTGTCCCCCCACGTGTGCCACCACCCACGTCTCCGCATAGGAAACCAAAACCAAGCAAGTATAACTTGAACCTACCCCCGGCTGCTGCCCCTTTGGTGGCAGTGTTTATAGGAGTACCACCGCTGGAAGAGGGTGAATACGAATCCACTAGGAATCTTCTACAAAAAGCAAGAACTTGGTGTGCTGATTCCTCTAGCGGGGAGAATCCCGGAGACTCAATCATTTTTGCAAGGAGAGTGGGGTGGGTTGGGAAAAGACCTAAAACCACCAAGGGGGACTGTGTGGTCATAAATTTCAACAGGCCTAATCTGGCAGATAAACTTTTTGGGGACGGTTCTGTTATAACTCTTGATGATCATATGAGACCTGTACCACTGGGGTTCTTTTACCCCCCCCTTGAGGAGATCCTATGTTGGATACCGTCATGACACCATGAGCTCAAACAGGATCTCACGCCCAAGGGCAGGTTTCGTGGCAGGCGCTACCATGGGTTCCCATCAGCGCCTCGCCCAAAGCTCAGAACCTATATCACTGCTACTACCAGTTCAAGGGGAGAGTGAGGCACCATCAGTTAGTGGGATACCAACGAACAACCGGTTTGCCCCATTGTCAGGCATGGAGGGCCCGGAGAGTATGGAGGGTTTGGAGGAGGTCGATTGACCACTAGCTCAAGGGCGACCACCACAAAAAGGACCCGGTGAGAGGAGGAAGAACACGACTTGTAAACTTGCTAGCTGGAATGTGGCAGGTATTAAAAGCAAGGTAACAAATGAGGACTGGGTGGGAGTGGTTCACGGATACGAAGTTATCGCTATGCAGGAGACTTGGGATACAGCGGATAGTTTTTACATGGATGGCTTCACAAGCTTTTTTCTCTGAAACTTAAAGGCTTGTTGAAACTGGTTAACAATCCCTGCTCAAACCTGCTAATAGTCGAAAGGGTAGTTCCCCCCTCAATGAGTACCTTTTATATTAATTATTACAATACAATGTATAAGGATTCTAGCATAAACAGCATTGCCAGTTTAGATGCTTTTTTAGTTTCTGTCAGTCAAAATACGTTACTTACTCATGAAATCATTCTTTTAGGAGATTTTAACATTCATCCATGTAATGGCCCATGTGGTTCAACGAACAGGGCAGATCCCGCAGGGCCAGTAGGGCCACATTTTATTATTTGTTATTTCTTTATTTCGGCCAGTTTCGGCCATAAAAGACATATATACACATTAAAAGCAGAGGATCATAGCAACATACATACACATTTTGAGCACTCCACTGAGGGGGCAGAGTTAGAAGACCTAGTGGCTCATCACAACCTGTACGAACCCAACCCACCCGAAGGCACCATTAGACTCCATACCTATAAAGGCACTACCCCTGGGTCCACCATTGATTACATGTGTAAGACCCCAGGGATCCTGAAAAGGGTAACGTCATACAACACGCTGGTGTCTGTACCTAGTGATCACAACCCAGTAGTAGTGGAGGTAGCCTAGGGGCTATACATGGGCCCTATGCTCCATCCACAAGAGGCACATATTTCTGTATGCCCAATCGATCAGGGGAGAAGGCTCAAGTGGGCCAAAGTAGTGCCTAATACTTTGCACTCCGAACTCCTACCAAAAATTAGTGGCCATCTAGAGGTCTGTCAAAACACCTCATCTCCGGCTAGTGAAATTAAAGGGGCTTTTGAAGCAATCTGCAACCAAATTGTGACAGATCTGACGGTCAGCACGAGATGGGGACCCAGCAAACCCCACCGCTGGTTCGATGCAAACTGCTCCAAGGCCCATAGACTTCTGATGCTTGCCCTAAAGCAACCTACAAGGGACACAAGTAACATAGCACTCCTAAGGAAACAGTACAAGACGGCCATCAAATTAAGAAAAGACACGATTAAGTCAACGGCCTGGGATAATCTTTTGAATGTAGACATCCTAATGGACAACAAAGAATTCTGGAATGTAATAAACCAGCCCTTTTTCACGGACACACCCAATTCAATCATGGATTGTGTGATTCCGGATGAAAAATGGATCAGCCATTTCAGCTCAGTATATGGTGGCGACAGCACGGACAGTACCCCCAATCCACTCACCACCCCAGAGCCCTACGCCCTGAGTTTTAACATAGGTGAAGTGGAAAAAGCCATCCACGAAACCTCAAAGAATAAAGCACCAGGCCCTGACGGAGTACCTGGTGACTTGTACAAATCTTACCCGGGCACCTCGGCAGGCGCTCTGACCAATGTATTTAATGCGGCCACAAGTAGCTACTATCCATCTTCCTGGGCAACTTCCATCATCGTCCCGATATTTAAGAAAGGCAACCGGGACGACCCAGCCTGTTATAGGCCCATATCCCTCCTGGACACTGCAGTTAAAATCCTAGGCAGAGTCCTGTTAACCAAGCTGAGGGAGAGCATAGAGAAAAATGGTGGGCTAGCCGAAATACAATATGGCTTCAGGGAAAAGAGGGGCACAGTGGAACAGTGCTCCAATTTACATCTTCTGATCGCTAAGTACACGGTCGCCAAGGAGGGGTCCTTATTTCTAGCATTTATGGACCTCTCCTTGGCTTTCGACTTGGTGAACAGAACAAAGCTCTGGGCCATGTTATTGGAGATTGGGATAGACGAGGCCTTGGTTAGATTCATGGCCTCGCTATATCAGGATCTTTCCGCTAAGGTCAGGGTCACCAGGGAGGGAAGATGTAGTGCCAAATTTGACTCTAGGCGCGGAGTAAGGCAGGGATGCATACTAGCTCCCCTTCTGTTTACCATATACATCAATGGACTGGGGAAGTGCCTAGAGAAGACTGGGGGTGACGTTCGGCGTGTGGGAGTATCTAAGATCCCAGCACTCCTATACACGGATGACGCGTCCTCATTGCTCGCACTGGTAAAGCTCTGCAGAGCTTGCTTGACGCATTCGGTACCTTCATGGACGATCTGGACATGAAGGTCAGTGTGGGCAAGTCACATACAATGGTAGTAGGAGTTCATAGGCGCAAAAGCATAATTAAAACCTTCAGGTGTAAGGGTCTGGAGGTTTCCAGAACGACAGTTTTTCCCTATCTAGGGGTGCTCTTTGACGAGAGGGGGACTTAGGGCCCGCAGGTTAGAGCAAAAAGCATATCGGTGGCCAGGTCATCTGCCGCCCTTATGGCCTTTTCCAAAAGACTTGGCGCTAGGCCAATGGAGGCCCTATTGAAGGTTTATAGCTCGAAATGCGTGTCAATAGCCATGTACGGTGCGCCAATCTGGGGTTATGAACAGCTTGATTCTATTCAGAGAGCAGAGAACAGGTTTTTACGCTCATTACTGTCAGTCCCCCGATCTACCCCAACCTACTCAATTTATTCGGAGGTAGGTCTGGATTATATAATCGACAGGATAAACCTGGCCTCATTGATTTACTGGCTAAAGACATGGCTCAATAAAGAGGTCACCCTGAATCTCTATATCATGGAGGACGTCATGTCACTGGAACACCACAAAAAGATTCCTTGGCTGGACTACCTGAGGAGGTCATTTCATCGGTTAGGAAGATTGGAACTATGCTTGCACAAGGTGGGTAAAAGCGAGATAGGCTGTAAGTTGGAGAGGGTTGTGGTTCTGCCAATTGCTTCTTTTGAAGTGATTTTCCCGGCGCAAGTTTCCAGTCAATAGGAATTTTTACTGTTTAAAGTGAGGAATTTATTATATTGTTGATGGTGAGTTTGACAATGTCAATGAGGGCCTGTAATAGAATGGGGGGCAAGGGTCAAATGGAGAGCTTGATTTAATAGACAGGATAGCCAGACGAGTTTCCTCCAAGGTGATGGGCAGGAAGGTTTTCATAAAGGCTGCATTTGAGCCTACAGTGATCCCCTCATCTGAGATATATGTTATCTGAGGGGGGACATCTTTTAGTGAGTGTCAGGACGTTTACTTCAAAATAGTTTGCTATGTTGTTGCAAAGACTCTCAGAGGGAGGGATCTCTTGTAGAAGACTTTTAAGGTTCGTAAATAGATTTACTATTTTGAAAATCTCTTTCTGTTTGTTATTGGTGGTTTTAATGGCCTCCGTGTAGTAGTATATTTTAGCGGTCTTGATCAGGGCATGATATTTTCTGTGTGTGGATTTGTAGATGTTAAGGTCATTACTTTCGTAGTTTCGGCACCATCTACATTCTAGTGCCCTTATTTCACCTAGCTTTTCTTTTAGGGAATGTGAAAACCAAGGTGCCGACTGTTTCTTTTTTAGTGGCCTATGAGTTGAAACTACAGGAGCCGGCAGATCTCCTAATCCGAGCATTCAGTGCTCAAAAAGCTGGTTGTCAATTATAGAGTCTCCTATTTGGTCTACCTTCGAGGGCTTTAGAAATAAGATCAGGGAGCCCTATGATTGATTTCCAATTGGGTTTATCTGCTGAGAAATTGTAGTTTTATCTTTGCTTGTGGAGCTGTCCTTAATCAAGAGTTCAAAAGTGATAAGTTTATGGTCAGACCATGTTTGCGTGACGGGGGACTTTACTTTGAGATTTTCCAGATTGGAGCAGATGCAGTCCAAGATGTGGCCTGCACTGTGTGTGGCATCTAGGGTGAGTTGTTGTAAGCCAAGAACATTCGTTATCTCCTTGAAGCAGTTTGCCCCCGGATCTTTGAGGGAGACAAGGTGAAGATTTACATCGTCAAGTAGCGTGAAATTGGAGAACCTAAGAGCCAGGGTGCTGAGCACCTCTTCAATGCTTTCTAGGAACTCATTGTGTCCTGGAGGTCGGTAAAACGAATGCCCCTGCAAAGGTGAAGGAATCATGAACCTGAATGTGAAAACTGATGCTTTCAGCTCTTTTAAGATTGGGAAGCTGATCTACTGTGCATTTCAGGGTGTCATTTATTGTGAGGCCACCTCCACGTTTTTCTAATCTGTCTGCGCTTTGAATTTGATAACCGGGGGGAGGGTGTTCACGATGTCTGGCACCAAGTTTTTAACCATGTCTCGGTTATAAAGAGACAATCTAGTTCACCATGGTTAGACCTGTCTGGCTTTTTGCGTAGTCCCTCCAATTTATTATTTATTTTGTCCCCTTTTTGCCCCTCATACCCTTGATAATTTTTGTCCACTAATTTTTTATAGGTGTTGGTCAAGGGGATAGGTGTTCTTTTTCCCCCTCATAATTTTTCACCTCAGGCCCAGAGGCCTGTTCTGACAGGAAAAGTTGGAACCACAAAATGAAGGCTACCAACTGCCCTAACTGTCAAACTCAGAACTTGTCCATAGCCTAGTATAGGGCGTTCCAGAACCTTCTGGTCCTTTCTGGACCACTGAGGGTCAACCTATATAAGGCGGAATGCGGGGCAGCCATTTTGTCTACCTGAGAGAGTCAGCTGGAGAACAGGCTGTAGCTAAGGGTGGGAAGAGGCTAGTCATAGGGTTGACCTCCTGGACTGGGAAGCTGCCTTACTGATCCACCACACTATCCCCCTTTGGGTTACTTGTCCTGACCCCGCTGTTGAGGGTTACTGGAGACCCTGGGCGCCTAGCTTGCCCCTTGTCTAAATCTTACAGGGGAAGCCTTCAGGAGAAGGAGACTGCAGCGCTGCGGAGCGCAGTCCTCTGCTCAGAAAAGGAACTTAAGGGAAGTGATCCCCAGGATATTATTACAGGGGTTGTAAGGACTGTGAGCTGGTGAGGAGTCTATCGCCACGTATTACAGGTTATCCCCCTTTTCCCTGTACCTGGGCTGCTCTTGCTTAAGTGAACTCCCTTTGACTGACGTAGGGCTGGGAGTGTGCTCACCTCGAGGCGCTTTGTGGGGCACTGGCTGCGTGATCAGGCCGCCTGTGTGCCTGTGACCTGTGGTAGCCGTGGGCGCTGGAGTGAAGGATCGTTTCCTGCGCTGTGTCCTGTCAGCGCTGACCCGGCATCGGAGCAAGTGAGCCGGTGTTTGAGGGCGGGGCCGGAGGGAGCAGAACCGAGCAGACTCCAGTTGCAGCCGCTGCTCGCTCGCGCATGCCCCAGGCGATCCCACTTCCTTAGAGCAGGAGGGGCCTAGGACCGAGCAGGCCCGGAAGGAGCAGCGTCTTGCCAGTGGAGCCAGCGTGGCGGAAGGCGGGAGCGGAGGCGGGTCTGGAAGCGAGGCGGTGTAGTGTGAACACCTCGCGCATGCCCAGAAGTGTGCGCATACCAGCCCCGAGTGAAGAAGAGCGTCGGGATCCCTTCGGCGGTTGGACGCGTGTGTGGAGACACCTCTTCCCTGCTCGAGCGCCTCCTGAGAGAGCTGGCGTGAGCGGGAAGGGCGGATGAGCTGAGGAGCTGAGGAGTCTTGCCAGCGCTGGGCTCCCAGGAACTGCCGAGTGACTTCCCCTGTGTCTGGTGCTGATAAGCTTCACCGGACGAGTCATCTATAAGTAAGGAGATAAACTGAAGGGGGAAGGTGGCGCTTGAGCCTGCCAGTTGTGGAATTACACTTTGGTGATTTCTCCGTCCACTGTGGTGAATGAGGAGGGGGAGTAGACTTAAAAATCAACCTATCAAGAGTGTGCTGGAAATACTAAAGTTACAAGGAAAGTTACAAGTTCTTAGAGCTTACTGGTGACAGCGTAGAGCTTGGGCATTTTCTATGCTCTTCACTGTGTATGCCTCACTTTGTGGAAGAGGTACAGATAAGGGAGGTAAAGGTTTAGGCATTGAGGTAAAAACAAAACCAGTGATGTTGGAAACGTATGTAATGAAAGATACTATTGATGTTGATTTTTAATGCCAGTTGACACTGCTAAAAAGATTGCTATTAATTCCATGACATCTGCATTTGCTTATACTGAGTTGTAGTTTTCTCTCCCAAGACTTAAGCGGATTGTTATTTCACCTGATTGATTGTAAAGTACTGAACTGTGAATTCTAAAGTATTAGAGAACAGAATATATTATTTTTATAAACAAGTACTTATTTTCCTAACAAATTGGTGTAGTGTCCTTTCTAAGTGTTATTGTGTGGATTTACTGCTGGGTGGTCTGCAACCTTCACACTGTGCCTCTAGAATTGCATGTCTTACCCCTAGGCCAGGCTACCCTAGGTGACCTGACATCCCAGGTTCCAACAACCATCAACTATAAGATCAAAGATATGCAGTGCATGTTTGCACATTGATTGTGCATTTATAAGCCCCCCACGTAGACCTCTGAACAGACCTTTCTCCAGTGGTGTACTTGCTTGAGTAAGGTTGAAGACCCTTTTACTGTGGTTACAGCTGATCAGCCCCTCCCATGTGGCCACATTTAGGGCGTGATGGCATTTGTTTGGATCGTTTTTTAAAGATAGTATAAGATCCCTAGACAGAGACGGTTTCGGGCCTGGACAAGCAGCATGTTTGGCCCTAGGCCGGGTCGTGGCATGGATGGGCACTGACAGGCTTGCCTTTGGCGCACCTTCGGCACACTTCGGAACCTGGGATGTCAGGTCACCTGGGGTAGCCTGGCTTAGGGGTAAGACATGCAATTCTAGAGGCACAGTGTGAAGGTTGCAGACCACCCAGGTTCCAACAGATTGGTGCCTAGCGGTGGGATTCTGACTTGGTTGCAGCTACTCAGTAGTAATTAAACGTAATACACGCGGCCTACACCAGGAGTTTTCTCCTTGCGGCCCTCCTAATTTGTCTTTTTTATTTTTCCAAATTTGTTCCTGGTGGTGGGTGGAGGTAGCTTTAGGTTGCCCTTGCAACTCTAAAATTTCTGGTGTGTGTAATCTAGGTTTGCCTATCTTAAAATGGAGTTTGCCTTGGAAAACCTAGAGGTTCATTCTGTGGCTCAGCTGAAAGTGTTCTGCCAGCAAATGGGGGTATTTTTAAAGCATGGTGCCAGGAAGGGGGAGCTCCAGACCAGTCTCAGGGCTTGGGTGGAGGCACACCAAGAAAGGAAGGAGGAGGATGAAGGGGTAGACCAGGACACGGTGGTGGAGATAGATGGGTTATTCCACTCTGAGGGGGAAAACTTACTCCCAGGACCAGTGTCCTACTCCAGAAGGGGCAGTAGCGCCTCTGGGGGAAGCTTGACTGAAGCCGAACTCACTGATAGGAGGGAGAAAAGACAGTTGAGATGGGAGTTGGCTAAGTTGGAGCAGGAGAAGGAGGAGAGGAGGATGGCCCATGAGTTCAGGCTGAAGGAATTAGAACTCAGAAGCCTGCAACGGGGGTCCTCTCCTGAAATGAATGGTGGCAGCGAGACAAAAGAGACAGCCAGGGAGTCCAGACCCTATTTGCCGAAAGACCTTACAGCTAGCTTCAGTCAGGGGGATGACATAGCTAAGTGGCTGGCTGCTTATGAGGTCTCCCTAAGAGCCCATGGGGTGCAGGAAAAGCACTGGGGGGGTGGTTTGTATAAATACATGCCTCCTGCTGGTCGGGACACCTTGCTGGCCCTGGAACCAGAGGAACAAACCAACTACCCCACCATGAAGCTGGCGTTGTTAAGGAAGTTTGGGCTTACCCCAGAAAGGTACCGTCAGAAGTTCAGGGGGAGCCACAAATTAAGCACCCAGAACTGGGTGGACTTCCTTGACTACGCCAGAAAGGCCTTAGAGGGTTGGGTCAAGGGCAGTGAGGTGAAGGATTATGAGGGGTTGTATAATCTATTTTTGAAAGAGCACCTCCTCGAGAAATGTTTTCCCGAGCTGCGCCAACGCCTGGTGGACAGCAAGCTGACCAATCCCCGGAAGTTTGCAGAGGAGGCGGACATCTGGGCAAGTACCCGGGTGTCCTCAAAGGGGACTGGAGGGGATTCTCAAAAAGCCGGACAGGGCGCCCCCCAGAAGAAGGAGGGGGGAGATAAAAAGAAGGAGTTCTCCAAAGGTCCCCAAAATAATTTCCAAGGGAAGGGAGCAGGTTTCACCCCTAAGGCAAACCCGCCCAGAAACCCTAATCCTGGCCAAAGCCAGCAGCCAAGGGTTCTCCACTGTTTTGAATGTGGTGGTGTTGGACATTATAAGGGAGATGTCAGATGCCCAAAGAGACCACCCCCTCCCACCGGAGGAAAGTCACCGGGAGTA
Source organism: Lissotriton vulgaris (assembly GCF_964263255.1). Classification (NCBI taxonomy): domain Eukaryota; kingdom Metazoa; phylum Chordata; class Amphibia; order Caudata; family Salamandridae; genus Lissotriton; species Lissotriton vulgaris. Next base: position 392,803,620 of record NC_141694.1, on the reverse strand, counting down.
GCTAGTGTAGCGCTCGGGGAGGAGTTGCCCTTAGATAAGGGGGGTGAGTGGGCGGGTGTCACCTTAGTGTCCCTGGGAGAGCGGGAGATGGTTCCAAAGATCCAGGTACCCCCAAATACTACAAAGTATGGGCAATGGGTCACCATCAATGGCCAGAGAGGGGAGGCTCTGAGAGATACAGGAGCCAGTATGACTATGGTGAGGAGTCAACTGGTGTCTCCAGAGCAGGTGGTTCCCAATGTACTCCACCCCGCCGCGATGGCTGACGGCAGAATGGGCCACTATCAAGTGGCTGAGGTTCCCTTTGAGTGGGAGGGGGTTGCAGGTTCACTTCGAGTTGCCGTAAGCCCTGCCGTGCCAGTCGATTGTCTGTTGGGGAATGACATGGAGCACAACACTTGGAGAGCGGTGGAATACCGGACGCATTCTGCGATGCTGGGTACACCTGACTGGGCCTGTGTAAGCACACGGTCTGCGACTGCCCGGAGAGGGAGTTCGCCTGTGTTGGAGCCTGGAACAATGGCCCAACCCGCTGCTAAAAAGGGACAGACCCGGAGACAGGAAGAGCCTGCTCCGGCTTCCACACCCCATGTGACAGATCGGCCACCTGCGGTGGTGGACCAGAAGTCCGTGGAGGGGGAATAGACTCTCTGGAGGATTTACCCATCCCTGCTGAGTGGCATGTGGAGGGAGGTCCTACCAGGGAGGAATTCTGTAAGGGGCAGAGGGAGTGCCCTACCCTTGAGGGACTGAGGCGACAGGCTGAAGCCCAAGCAGCAGGTGATGTTACGGGACACTACCATATTTACTGGGAGGATGGACTCCTCTACAGTGAACCCAAGGTACCCTTGCCTGGTTCATCAAGGGCCTTGGTAGTCCCTCAACAATACCGAGCCTTTCTGTTGGAATTGGCTCATGCTATACCACTGGCAGGACACTTAGGCCAGGACAAGACCTTTGCACGGCTTGTCCTCCACTTTTACTGGCCTCAAATGAAAGTGGCGTCCAACACATACTCTCGGACATGTGTATCCTGCCAGGCCAGTGGGAAAACAGGGGTGAAGCTGAAGGCTCCCCTGGAACCACTTCCAGTCGTTAGCACACCCTTTGAGAGGGTGGGCATCGACATTGTAGGGCCTTTAGATCCACCAACCACAGCTGGTCACAGGTTCATCCTGGTCCTGGTGGATCATGCCACACGGTACCCAGAGGCAATTCCTCTGAGGACAGTCACTGCACCTGTGGTGGCTAGAGCCCTAATGGTGATCTTTACCCGAGTGGGATTCCCCAAGGAAGTTGTGTCCGACAGGGGGACCAACTTCATGTCAGCTTACATGCGGGCAATGTGGAAGGAGTGTGGAGTGACCTACCGGATCACCACTCCTTATCACCCCTAGTCAAATGGACTGGTTGAGAGGTTTAATAAGACCTTGAAGGACATGTTCAGAAGTCTCCCCGAAAGCCTGCGGAGGAAATGGGACCTCCTCCTACCCTGTTTGCTATTTTCTCACAGGGAAGTGCCACAGAAGGGAGTGGGCTTCAGCCCCTTTGAACTTCTGTATGGGCACCCTGTACGCGGTCCTCTCAGCCTGGTGAAGGATGGTTGGGAGAAGTCTCCCAGGAAACGCCCCCAGGATGTGGTGAGCTACATGCTGGCCTTCAGGAGCCAAATGGCGAAGTTGTGGAAGCAGGCTTCTGACAACTTGGAGGCCAGCCAGGCAGTTATGAAAGAGTGGTATGACCACAAGGCTCACCAGGTGGAATTGGAGCCTGGCCAGAAAGTGTGGGTGATGGAGCCTGGAGAGCTTAGCGCCCTCCAGGATCGCTGGACAGGCCCCTTTGAAGTGCTGGAGAAGAAGGGTAAGGCCACATATCTGGTGGACCTTAAGACCCCTCGACAGCCCCTACGGGTGCTGTATGCCAACCGTCTCAAACCCCACCATGAGAGGCCCGAAGTCATGTTGATGATGGTGACTGACGGGGAAGAGGAAGCGGAAAGCAAACCTCTCCCAGATCTATTTTCGTCTCAAGAGAAGGATGGGTCAGTGGAGGGAGTGATTCTCTCTCCCACTCTAACTCTTGAGCAACGGGAGGACTGCCGCCAGATCCTGGAGCAGTACTCTACGTTGTTCTCCCTTGTCCCGGGAAGGACTCACCTGTGTACCCATGATGTGGACACAGGGGACAGCCCACCAGTGAAGTCGAAGACCTACCGGCTGTCCGACAAGGTGAAGGCTAGCATCCATGGAGAGGTTGCCAAGATGCTAGAGCTGGGAGTTATTGAACCTTCCAACAGCCCTTGGTCCAGTCCGGTGGTGCTCGTGCCAAAAGCCGCACCACCGGGCACCACACCCGAACTGAGGTTCTGTGTGGATTACCGAGGACTGAACTCAGTGACAAAGACTGATGCTCATCCGATCCCTAGGGCGGATGAATTAATTGACCGGCTAGGAGCTGCCCAATATCTGAGTACCTTTGACCTCACTTCAGGGTACTGGCAGATCTCCTTGACAGATGGAGCAAGGGAAAGGTCAGCCTTCTCCACGCCTGAAGGACACTTCCAGTTCTGTGTGATGCCCTTTGGGCTCAAGAACGCCCCTGCCACATTTCAGCGGCTGGTAAACCGGGTCCTCTCTGGAATGGAGAGTTTCTCTGCTACTTACTTGGATGACATTGCTGTCTTCAGTAGCAGTTGGGAGGACCATTTGCAGCATTTGCAAGCAGTTCTCCAGGCCCTGAAAAAAGCTGGATTGACAATCAAGGCCAGCAAATGCCAGATTGGGCAGGGGTCGGTTGTGTACCTTGGACACTTGGTGGGTAGGGGGACTGTGCAGCCCCTGCAGGCGAAGATTGAGGCAATCATGGCCTGGGAACCCCCCAAGACACAGACTGAGGTCCGAGCTTTCCTGGGCCTCACAGGCTACTACCGTCGCTTTGTGAAGGGGTATGGCACTATTGTAGCGCCCCTCACAAAGCTCACCTCAAAGAAACAACCTCGACGGGTAGTTTGGACGGGAGCTTGTCAGAAGGCTTTTGAGAAATTGAAGCAGGCGATGTGTGCGGCACCGGTCCTGAAGGCCCCAGACTTCTCCAAGGAGTTCATTGTCCAAACAGATGCATCAGAACATGGCATTGGGGCAGTGTTCTCGCAACTAAATGAAGAGGGCCTGGATCAGCCTGTAGTCTTCTTATCCAGGAGACTGCTTCCCCGGGAACAGAAGTGGAGTGCAATTGAGAGGGAAGCTTTTGCGGTGGTGTGGGCTCTGAAGAAGCTGCGGCCATACCTCTTCGGCTCACACTTCCTGGTTTAGACTGACCACTTACCCCTTCGTTGGCTGATGCAAATGAAGGGGGAAAATCCCAAGCTGTTGAGGTGGTTCATCTCCCTACAGGGAATGGACTTCCGGGTGGAACATCGGCCTGGAGTGGACCACGCCAATGCAGACAGTCTCTCCAGGTATTTCCGCCTTAGTGATGAGGACTCCCAAGGGGTTGGGTAGTTCTCCCCACTTTCAGCTGGGGGGGACGCGTGTTAGACCTGTCTGGCTTTTTGCGTAGTCCCTCCAATTTATTATTTATTTTGTCCCCTTTTTGCCCCTCATACCCTTGATAATTTTTGTCCACTAATTTTTTATAGGTGTTGGTCAAGGGGATAGGTGTTCTTTTTCCCCCTCATAATTTTTCACCTCAGGCCCAGAGGCCTGTTCTGACAGGAAAAGTTGGAACCACAAAATGGTGGCTACCAACTGCCCTAACTGTCAAACTCAGAACTTGCCCATAGCCTAGTATAGGGCGTTCCAGAACCTTCTGGTCCTTTCTGGACCACTGAGGGTCAGCCTATATAAGGCGGAATGCGGGGCAGCCATTTTGTCTACCTGAGAGAGTCAGCTGGAGGACAGGCTGTAGCTAAGGGTGGGAAGAGGCTAGTCATAGGGTTGACCTCCTGGACTGGGAAGCTGCCTTACTGATCCACCACACTATCCCCCTTTGGGTTACTTGTCCGGACCCCGCTGTTGAGGGTTACTGGAGACCCTGGGCGCCTAGCTTGCCCCTTGTCTAAATCATACAGGGGAAGCCTTCAGGAGAAGGAGACTGCAGCGCTGCGGAGCGCAGTCCTCTGCCCAGAAAAGGAACTTAAGGGAAGTGATCCCCAGGATATTATTACAGGGGTTGTAAGGACTGTGAGCTGGTGAGGAGTCTATCGCCACGTATTACAGGTTATCCCCCCTTTTCCCTGTACCTGGGCTGCCCTTGCTTAAGTGAACTCCCTTTGACTGACGTAGGGCTGGGAGTGTGCTCACCTCGAGGCGCTTTGTGGGGCACTGGCTGCGTGATCAGGCCGCCTGTGTGCCTGTGACCTGTGGTAGCCGTGGGCGCTGGAGTGAAGGATCGTTTCCTGCGCTGTGTCCTGTCAGCGCTGACCCGGCATCGGAGCAAGTGAGCCGGTGTTTGAGGCTGGGGCCGGAGGAAGCAGAACCGAGCAGACTCCAGTTGCAGCCGCTGCTCGCTCGCCCATGCCCCAGGCGATCCCACTTCCTTAGAGCAGGAGGGGCCTAGGACCGAGCAGGCCCGGAAGGAGCAGCGTCTTGCCAGTGGAGCCAGCGCGGCGGAAGGCGGGAGCGGAGGCGGGTCTGGAAGCGAGGCGGTGTAGTGTGAACACCTCGCGCATGCCCAGAAGTGTGCGCATACCAGCCCCGAGTGAAGAAGAGCGTTGGGATCCCTTCGGCGGTTCGACGCATGTGTGGAGACACCTCTTCCCTGCTCGAGCGCCTCCTGAGAGAGCTGGCGTGAGCGGGAAGGGCGGATGAGCTGAGGAGCTGAGTAGTCTTGCCAGCGCTGGGCTCCCAGGAACTGCCGAGTGACTTCCCCTGTGTCTGGTGCTGATAAGCTTCACCGGACGAGTCATCTATAAGTAAGGAGATAAACTGAAGGGGGAAGGTGGCGCTTGAGCCTGCCAGTTGTGGAATTACACTTTGGTGATTTCTCCATCCACTGTGGTGAATGAGGAGGGGGGGTAGACTTAAAAATCAACCTATCAAGAGTGTGCTGGAAATACTAAAGTTACAAGGAAAGTTACAAGTTCCTCTTAGAGCTTACTGGTGACAGCGTAGAGCTTGGGCATTTTCTATGCTCTTCACTGTGTATGCCTCACTTTGTGGAAGAGGTACAGATAAGGGAGGTAAAGGTTTAGGCATTGAGGTAAAAACAAAACCAGTGATGTTGGAAACGTATGTAATGAAAGATACTATTGATGTTGATTTTTAATGCCAGTTGATACTGCTAAAAAGATTGCTATTAATTCCATGACATCTGCATTTGCTTATACTGAGTTGTAGTTTTCTCTCCCAAGACTTAAGTGGATTGTTATTTCACCTGATTGATTGTAAAGTACTGAACTGTGAATTCTAAAGTATAAGAGAACAGAGTATATTATTTTTATAAACAAGTACTTATTTTCCTAACAAATTGGTGTAGTGTCCTTTCTAAGTGTTATTGCGTGGATTTACTGCTGGGTGTTCTGCAACCTTCACACTGTGCCTCTAGAATTGCATGTCTTACCCCTAGGCCAGGCTACCCTAGGTGACCTGACATCCCAGGTTCCGACAACCATCAACTATAAGATCACAGATATGCAGTGCATGTTTGCACATTGATTGTGCATTTATAAGCCCCCCACGTAGACCTCTGCACAGACCCTTCTCCAGTGGTGTACATGCTTGAGTAAGGTTGAAGACCCTTTTACAGTGGTTACAGCTGATCGGCCCCTCCCATGTGGCCACATTTAGGGCCTGATGGCATTTGTTTGGATCGTTTTTTAAAGATAGTATAAGATCCCTAGACAGAGACGGTTTCGGGCCTGGACAAGCAGCATGTTTGGCCCTAGGCCGGGTCGTGGCATGGATGGGCACTGACAGGCTTGCCTTTGGCACACCTTCGGCACACTTCGGCGTGCCAGCGGCGCTTCAGTGCCAAATGCGCTTCAAATAGGAGGCTGAGATCGGTCCAAGTGAGAAGACTAGACCGTCACCTTAGCCAAAATGGCCTACTCTAATGTGCCCCAGGAAGTGAGTATCATTCACTCACACTGGGTCACGCTTTGAACATCCCTCCACACAACCAGCACAAGCTGCGGTGGACCGGGGAGAGAAAGCGGCACCCAACACGGTAGGAGTTTAAATTAAGATATTGTGCACACAAGCAGAACGTGAGTTAAAACAGGTAGCTGTGCTGAATCGTAAGCATTCAGCAAAACAGTCTTAAACAGGGGAAAAAAAGATATAAAAGATTTCTAAGTGTGTATAAAGTTCAGCAGAATACCAGAATTCTTTAAGGAGCAGCTGTACAATGAATTACAAAATCAGCATAATGATAACAATTGAAGGTTAAGTTGCACAAAGTGTGTAATTTTGTGTAAATTGTATGGTATGTACATCTGCACATCAGTATCACAAAATATTCTACTCATGACTTATTTGCTCCATGTTCCTTTCGTCTTTTGTAGTTCAAACAGAGCAAAGTTATTTCAGTAGAGTTTGCTTTAGGTGACAACCTAAGTATTTTTTCACGGTTTCTACCAAGTTACAACCCTTTAAATAGATAAATGAGTAGTTGGCACTTTACTTTGCTTAGAAGTGTTAGCAGTGAACTGTTTTGTGCTGCCTTGCATTACAGAACTGAACACACAAATAAAGAGTGCGTGGAATATACAATGGCCTCCTTGTAAAGAATTGACATGTACAATAAGGCTAGTGCTTAGCACAGAGGCAGTAGCCTTCAGGAATCTCCAAGATGATACATGTTGGGACTGGGCAGTGAAAAAGGAATACAACACGGTGACTCATTTTGCTAATGACCAAGAAAAAAATGCACAACCAGATGCATTAATTCAACCAGTCATCCATATAAGTGTGAATCATCATGCTCTCCACACTATCTATCCCAACAAGCAGAGCCCAGACATGTTGAAGATCCTGTATACTACCTTGAAAACAAAGGAAAAAAACGCCAAACTGAATAGCCTGCCAAAAGTGTCAAACACAAGACACTTCTGAAGAGACCTCCAGATAAGTGCATTAAAACAGACATCATGATGATCTATAAAATGCATAATTTAAAGAGGACATGTAATTGAGATCATAGTCATATGCTGCAAATTCTCTATTTGGGACATGAGATTTGCGATCCATGAGTTCAGTTTTTGAGTTGCAAAAATTACTTCAAGTCTTTTGAGTAAAAAAACACAATGGGGAAGGGGCAGTGCCTGTCTACATAGGCTCGCCCAGTGGCATTGTCTGGTTCTGTCAGAGGGTATCTTCTGCAAATCAGAATATCAGTTTCTGGAATTATATCGATTTGTCAATACTAATGGCAGTGATATGGAAGAACCTATGCTGTGTTCTGAATTAAAATATCAGAAAACTGATCAAAAATGTACAGTAGATCAACCTCTTTCTCTGTGACTGTGGTCACAACATGACTTTGCACCAAAGAATGAACTGGTGAGTCAGGGAATTTTGTTCTGTTGAAACAGGTGGTAAAACAAAGAAGGGAAGAGACTGTAATGGTTTGGTTAGTACTTTCTATTGGCGAGTTATGTGTGGTAGGCCATTGGATCTCTAATGTAAAACCACGCTGAGGAGCATCAATGACATAGAAATAATTGTCCTCAACATTTCCTGCGTCACTTTGTCCATGCCATATCACTACCTTCACGTGAGCAGTAATGGGACTCAAGGCTAATTGGGAACCATCCACAGCCTCTACAGGATACAGGGTCTTTTGGATATTTCTATGATGTTCATATCACTAACAATTTCACTTTACAGTAAATCATGGCCATAACCCAAATAGGTGAATTTACATCCTAGAAAGACAATGATAGAAAAGAATAACCTACCATGCTATGAGTTGATTCTGGTCTAAGAGATGAGATTTCCCATGGCCTGTGCAAGAAGGTCTTTTCTCCTGCATTCTAGCTCTTACTTTGGGACCAATATCATGGCTGCTTTCTCCAACGCATTCCTTGATCTTTTAATATTTGCTTTTATAGGGAGCTCCTTTACGAATAAACCTTTCTTTTTGCAATACAAACAATGAACATTACACTGCCTAGTCACTCCTTTCTTCTTCAGCAAAAGGGTCTGGAACTGCCTTCTTCCATAGTTTCTACATTTTTCTCAACCCTACATTAGTGGTTTTGAGATAACCATCTGAGACAAAAGCCCTAATGTCTTTTCTCCTCTTCTTCTGTCTCTTTTGTACTTTGGAAACCTAAGATCTAACCATAAGTTTAAGTTGATTAGCCCATACATTTTAAGTTTTCTTTAACTCTTGATTAAAGATTGCTGCCCTCTTTATCTTCCAGCCAAGCAGTGTCAGTAAGTAAACAGTTGAATTGCATGAGTTACACAAGTATCTCCCCATTACCGTGTTTTAGTTCCAACAGTTACTTATATATTAGGAAGGTGGCTGCTCAACTAACAAAGTCTCAGTCAAAATCAGTTTTAGAAATGGTCTGATTGTACAGGATAGGAAAATATTGGTTTAAAAATGGCATGACACTATGCAGCATCTCCTGATGGATAAGAAATGAGGAGCCCCATTCTTGATTTTAAATCAAGAAATAAGGGAAGCAACAAATTTAACTGGACTTGAGTCAAAAAGATGTGAGCCTTTTTTAGGTCCCCTCTACATCTTTCCAGAGATGCCAGTAGGTCTTCCAGGGGCTCTGTGACTGAAGTAGTAGATACACTTGTAATAGATTGTAATTGGGAAATGAAACCGTTGGTCAGTTCCATGCCTGTATATTGAAAAAGACTTGGTTGCATAGGATTCATATTTTGTAACGGGGTAATCCTACTGGTTAGCATGCTGTCTTGTATTGTACAACTTCTAAGACCCGCTGAAGAGCTACATTAGTATTTAAATTTACATCTAGTTTGGTAATTTCAGAATCATGCCACCCAGTAGAATATTACTTCATGGGCTTACTATCTTGTAGAGTTCAACTCTGTCCTCAGGAATGGCATGATGCTAGACAAGGGTCACCACACAGTACCACCAACTCTATGTTCCAGATATAACAGAGTTGGGCTGCAGCCAGGAGCAGTAAAAAGGTTTTTGCCATGGAACAACAGAGAAGGAGATCTTGAGGATTGTTAGAAATGGGAAGTCTTGTTGGCTAGGGTAGGTACCTAGTTAAAGAAGAACCCTCCACTCTAGTTAATTCAAGCTAGATACACACCTAGGTTAACCTGTTCTCACCATCTGATAGCTTGGTGCAGAGCATGCAGGCTTATCAACAGAGGCAATTTGTGAAGTATTTGTGCAACACAGAGAGTTGTTGTGTAGTTCCTAGTAATCCCCCAGTACCTTTTTGTTTCGGAGGAGCTAAACTGAGTGCTTGGTGTCCCAACCTCTTCCGGCCACACCCACAGAATATGTCAGCCGTTCGGCCAGCTAGCTCTACAGTGCCACTACCACCCTTCTGTATTCTGCAGTGGTGTAGGTAGTTTCTGGCAACCATTGAACATGACAACCCTGATCCCTCAGGGATCGTAGAAAACAGTACAGAATGTTTCGCTCAGACACTTGTGCTTGTTTACTCTCAGAAAATACACTATGGCAATTGGGAAGTTTCAATAAGTATTTACTGGTCCAGTGACAGCCTTGTGTAAAACGTATGTGCTGCGACAATCCGGAGACAGAAGCATACAAAAGAGATTACTAGTACCCACATAGTAAATAGTAGATACATTTCTACCATAGTGCTTATAAGATGAAAATCATCAGTTCAGATGAAAACAGTAGCACTTGCATATTCCTAAACTGCGCGCCCCAAGTAATTTGACTAAATATACTTAGCCTAGATCTGTATGTTTATCATGTATGTGTGTATATGTATATGTGTGAAGCCAAGAAACATTAATACAAACCAGGATAGGAGGGCCCGAGGTAGAAAATGTGAAGACTGGCTCGGACTAAATCCCCCAATCTACATATACACAACAATAAAGTCTGAGGGTCTCAGAACGTCACCTACAACTATAATGACATAAGTGCACCGAAAACTAAACCTACACAGGAAGTCCTACCTTGAAGGATGGAATCCAACCATAAAACATCCCTAGCTTTAGTTTTCGGTGCACTATAGGCACTAGTATCATTATAGTAGTAGGTGACATTCTGAGACCCTTAGACTTTATTGTCGTGTATATGAAGCCAAGAAACCCCTAGAGAAGGACCAACCCACTCACTTTGCGGTTTAGAATAAAGACCCCCTCCTTGCTTCGAGGATGACACCCCGCAAGGGATGTCAGACCGCTGCGTGTCAAAGAATCAGCATGCAGGACCCCGTCTTAGCTTGGTAGGCATTCTCCTCTAATTTGTAGGGGGGAGTGAGTCTCTTTTATACTAAGGTGGTCACTCCAGGGTTTTTTCTAGAATCAATAAGTTTTAAAACAATCATGGATGCTTTGAAAAAATCATAAAGGTTTTGAAAACAATCACCAATGTTTTTCTAAACAAATGTGATCATGCACCGCTAGCTGTTGGCCAAGGATGAAAAAAGTGGTGACACTTATACAGAATAATTCTGCTGTGCTTGGGGACATATTTATGTACGTCAGGTACAGGGATTATGATATAATACTAAGATTATAGTATCTAAGAGACAGGAGCAAGCTACTAGGTAAAAGGTCACCTGTTTAGAACTGTTATTGTCATCGGGATGGGGCAAATGTATGTAATAAGGGTATACAAAACAGGATTAGCCTAAACGGCATGACACCCACTCCTCATCAAATGGTCAACAAGGTCAATTAGATAATAATAAAGCTTGAGGCCAATAAACAGCATACAAATTATTCAGAAATAACAACTAAATATCACTTTTGAAAGCCTAAACAAATATCCGAAAAAGCTAAGTAATTTTTCCCTAAAAAATGTTCAAAAGGTCCTCTAAACTTTCATATGTTGTTATTTTTGCACTGAGCACCTTTAAAACCATGAAGTTAATTTAGAGCCGAGGAGAAAATTAAAACAAAGTCACATTCAACCTTAAATTTGGTAAATGTTGTAAAAAGTTGCCAACTGGTTCCCAGCACAGGAGAAGCCAGATTGTTCATGAATCCTGTGCAGAAGACTCAATATAGCTGAACATTGTATCTGCAGGTGGCAATCCCTCCAGAACTTCCAGTATTATGTCGAGTGAGCAAAGATGTTCATCTCAGGTCCCCACAGCAGCCATCAGGGAAGAATTAGATGCCTGCACACCTGATACGGATGCCTGTACCTCTAGTGCAGGGCTGATTTCTCTTCCAACATAAGTATCTGATATAAAAACAAATTATCTACTAAGAAATAGTCACTATTCTCTGCTACTCTTCAATTGGTAAACAGCATATGATCTAAAATCCCTCTACAAACCATCTGTCTAGCAAGATCCAGGAAGATTTAATGTATGCTGTTAGACCTGACACCCTTGGCATGGTTTGCCCCCATCTTTTTGCCTCTGCCTCCTGTATTTTTGATGCTGTGCTGGATTTCGTTTTGCTGGTTTAGATGCTTTGGACACTCTGCCACTTCTGATCAGTGCCAGAGTGTAAGTGCTCACTATGTAAATTGTCATATTGATTGGGTATACCTGATTGGCATATTTGTATCACCATGAAGTCCCTAGTAAAGTGCACTGTGTGTGCCAGGGCTGGTGATGACAGATTCTGCTAGTGGGCCTGCAGCGCAGATTGCGCCCCCACATAATTAGCCCTAAAATGGTGTCTCAGGCCTGCCAGCGCAGTGCCTGTGTGCAGTCAGTGGACTGCCATGTCCGCCTGGCCAGTGTCCCCACTGGCTGGGCCTAACCCTTCCCTGTCTGTGCACATCAGTCACCCCTATGGAAGGCTCAAGGTACCCCCCTGGGCAGGGTGCAGTGTATGGGTAAGGTAGAGCATGTACTAGTGCAGGTAACATCCTCTGGTAGTGAGCAGCAGCCATTTTGTGTGCTCACTGCCTCAAGGTTATCTTGCTCCATAGATTAACATGGGGGAGGCTGGTCCCAATGGATACCAGCCTATCTTCCCATAGGAACAAGATGGGACATAAGTGATTGATATGCCTGAACTCAGAATTTAATAACACATCTTTTAGGAAAGGTTGTTTTTAAATTCTGTGTTTGAGAATAGTACTTTCAGAAAGTGGCTGTTCTCTTGTCTAACCTTTCTGTGTGCCTGGGACTGCTTGCGGATTGACTGTCTGGTTTGAGGGTGACAGGGGCTGCAGAGCCCCCAGGAGGTTGTCTGACTCAGCCCGTGGATGAAAGGCTGCCTCTGCTGCCAAGGAAGTGGGAGGAGATAGCACCTGGGAGTGACTAGGGCTGTGCCTGCCTGACCACAATGCTGGCTCCACCTCCCGCTGGGCGACTGTCACCTCTGTCCCTGATACTGAAAGAAAGAAGGAAGCCAGGAAAACCCCAGTGCTCCAGCAACACCCAGAACTGGTTTAGACTGGGCTCAGGGCCCACTTACACAAAGACTTCAAACAACTTAGGGGTATAAGAGAAGGACCCCTGACAACAGAAAATCAGATTCTACAATCAAGAGGAACCTCTGCTGGAAGAAGGACTGCTGGAGAACTGAATGAAGATTGCCTTGCTGTGTGCTCTAAGGGCTGACCTGTTCTGCTGACCAACTGAGGCTGAGGAGAAGAGGGACTTTGCTGTGTGCTGTGACCCTGCTTACTTGATCTCCAGAGACTTTGTTGTGTGCTGTGTCTCCTAATTGAATCTCCAAGGGCATGAGAAGAGCTGGCCTCCTGTTTTGCAACCCATTGAAAGAAAGGTTGCCAAGAACTACAAAACTCTGCTGTGTCCCCTGAAGCGGCTGTGGGCCCAAGAGATCGTGAGCCCTGCTGTTTGTACCGTGTATCACGCTGGCTGCTCTCTAACCCGATTGAGAGTGCCGTGCTGACCACGCCTGCTGTGTTGCAAGATCGACGTGATCATCGACACCTATTTTGTGGAGACCGAAGGGTTGTGGGCCTTCCCAGTGCAGGGCGCACTGAATCAACCTGTGCGCAGTTTCACCACTGTGGCCCGGGGTCAGGAAACACCCTACGAAGTGCCCCGTACGTTGCCGGTACCGATGCAGTGAAGATCCATCCCGTTGCTCCCTGATTGGAGGAGAGAGCCGAGCCCCCTCACTAACGCCGCAACGGGATTGGCCTGTGCGCCGTAGCGTCATCGCTGAGGCCGTGTTGTGGTTGGTTGCCAAGGACGCATCATCGCGGGCCTGACCCGGGAGCCGCACTGCCAATGGCTGACTCATGGGCGAGTGCGGAGGCTTGCCAAGAACGCCGCAACCGGATTGGTCCACAGCGTCATCCTCATCGAGAGCCGTGTGTTGAACGCCGAAGCAGGGGAATACAGATTTACAGAGACTTGAGACTATTCTTAAAATAAGAACTTCCTAAATTCAAGTGCAACCATCAAGATTAAGTGAAACCTTCATCAAAGAAGCAACTATTGTGTATTGTTGATTTTTACTGCATAATCTAGATAAAGTTATATTTTAATAAATATACTTACCTGTGTGGTCTCAGTTTGTGGTGGATGGGGGATCATTGTTTGTGTTAAGTGCATTTATTATACACATTGCCTTAGGGATAAGCCTGCCTGATCGCGCCAAGCTATCTAGAGGGGGAGCAGGGGTTATCTACTGTGTGTATTCCTTCACCCTGACTAGAAGCTAGGGTCCCTACTTGGTCTAAGGTACTTACCTCTGCCAATTAGAGACCCCCAGATCTAACATTGTTGGACAGCGGTGTGGATTTTGAACCAATATTTGCACTTGACCTGCAGTGATTTCTTGTACATCACTAGTCTAGTTTAGCAGCACAGGTTGCACAAGATTTTTTCTTTTTGGTGAATCCTATTTTTTAAAGTCTAGGAAGCATCATGTCTCAGAAAGCTGTGAGCGAAGGAGTAGAATTGGAATTTGAAATTCCGGAGTTGCTCATCTATAAAAAGGAGCAGCTGAAGCAATTCTGCAAACAGCTTGGATGCCCAGTGAAGGGCAGCTCACACAAGGAAGAGCTACAGAAAGCTCTAAGGGCCTGGTGGGAGGCCAAACATGTTGACTCAAAAGATGTTACTGGAGAGGGAGACACACAGGAGAATGCTTTTGTATCCGGTGATTTGCCAGTGAATAGGCTGGCATCTAGGGTTGGCAGCAACCACTCCAGTAGGGTCATTTCTCCAGAGGAGCTGGAGGATAATCAGAGGGCTAGGGCCCATGAGATTGAGCTTTTTAAACTCAAAGCCCAAGCAGAAGAGAGGAGACTGCGCCTTGAAAGTGAAAAGAAGGCGGAGGAGAGGAGGAATGCTCTTGCTTTTGAAGAGAAGAAACTCCAGTTGGCTCATGAGTTGAGCATGAGGGAGCTGGACATTAAAGCTAAACAGGTGGAGTCCAGTCCTAATGGTGGCAGCGCACAACCATTACAGGCGGGAAAAGTATACATACCAAAAGATCTGGTACAGAATTATCAGAGGGATGAGGATATTTTTGCGTGGTTTAGATCATATGAGCTTGCCTTGAAGATGAATGAAGTGCCTAAGAAGAATTGGAGGGCAGGTTTGTCAAGCACTTTGAGGCCTCTGGGAGGGATGTCTTGGCACCCTTAGAAGCAGCAGGTACTTTATCCTACCCCGCTATGAAGGAGGCTTTATGCCTCAGGTATGGGCTCACTCCAGAACAGTACCGCCAGAAGTTTAGGAACTTCAAGAAGCTTGATTCAAGTACTTGGGTGGAGTGTGTGAGTATGTACACACGTGCACTGGAAGGTTGGATAAAGGGCAGAAAAGTTACTGATTATGTGGGGTTGTGTCACTTGATTAGTTGGGAGCACTTAAGTAGTCTATGTGTTCCAGAGCTGCGTCAGCATCTTTTAGACAGCAAGTTAACTGATCCCAGTGAGCTTGCTAAGGAGGCGGACTTCTGGACTAGCACCAGGGTCCACAACGGGGTGGTAAGTACCCCCGCCAAAGGTGGACAGGGTCCCCATCAGAAGAGTGGGGGGGACAAGGGTAATCAAAAGGAGTCTTTTAAAGGGCCCCAAAGTAGTTCCCAGGAGAAGGAGTCTCAACCCCCCAAGCCTAAGAAGTCCTGGCCCCATAAGGGCAAGCAGGACAACAGGTCCCCGCCTACTTGCTATGCATGTAGGGAGGTGGGGCACATTACCCCCATATGTCCAAACAAACCTCCAGCACCCACTGGTGCTCCAACCCCGGGGTTAGCAAGTGTAGCTTTGGGAGTGGATTTGATTTCCAGTGGGGAGGAGGGGTTAGCAGTGATGACCCTTGTCTCTTTAGGAGACCAAGAGATGGCCCAGGAAACCTTGCTGCCCCTAAACACTAAGAAATATGGGCAGAAGGTGACCATCAATGGAAAAGAGATAGAAGCTCTGAGAGACACAGGGGCCAGCATGACATCTGTCAGGTGTCAGTGGGTGTCTGAAGAGCAAATCATTCCCAATGTACTCCGTCCTGTGGAGGCAGCTGACAGTTCAGTGCTCCTCTGCAGGCTGGCACGTGTTCCATTTGAATGGGGAGGAGTCTCCGGTATTTTGGAAGTTGTTGTAAGTGATGCCTTGCCTGTAGATTGTCTATTAGGTAATGACCTGGAGAGCTCTCCATCGAAAGATGTGGAGCACAGAACTCATTTGGAAATGTTGGGCTTGCCTGCGTGGATCTGTGTGACCACACGTGCAATGACAGCCAGTAAGGGTGGATTAGAAGAACTGGAGCCTGGAACAATTGCCCAGGGAGCTGCCAAGAGAGGAAGGGGTGGAGGGCATGGGAAACCAGCCCCCACTGTTCCCACGGTCCAGGAGGAAGCAGAACCTGAGGGGGATGCCCTGGAACCTACAGGGGAACAGGTGGCCGAACTGGGGGAATTGCCTGAGCTGTCCCAGTGGCAGCAAGATGGTGGTCCCCCCAGGGAGGAATTCTGCCAGGCTCAGAAGGAGTGCCCTTCTCTCATTGGTGTGCGGCAGCAGGCTGCAGACCAGGCAGCAGGCCTGAGGTCCAAAGAACATTTGATTTACTGGGAGGATGACTTACTTTATAGTGAGCCTAAGTTCACTGAGCCCGGTGCAGCCCGTGTGCTGGTGGTACCCGAGCGCTTCAGGAACTTCCTACTGGGTCTGGCTCACGACGTGCCTCTCGCAGGACATCTGGGGCAACACAAGACCTGTCATAGGCTTGTCAGCCACTTCTACTGGCCCCAGATGAAGAAGCACGTCGCTGCCTTTTGTAAGTCTTGCCAAACTTGTCAGGTCAGTGGCAAGAGTGGAGGGAAGTGCGTGGCACCCCTCCAACCCTTTCCTGTGGTGAGCACCCCTTTTGAGCAGATGGGCATTGACATTTTGGGGCCCCTGGACCCCAAGACAGCCTTAGGCAACAGGTTTATCCTGGTCTTGGTGGACCATGCCACCCGGTACCCGGAAGCAGTCCCTCTCAGGACAGTCACAGCTCCCGTGGTG
The DNA here is from genome assembly GCF_964263255.1 of Lissotriton vulgaris. Taxonomy (NCBI): domain Eukaryota; kingdom Metazoa; phylum Chordata; class Amphibia; order Caudata; family Salamandridae; genus Lissotriton; species Lissotriton vulgaris. Next base: position 392,787,084 of record NC_141694.1, on the reverse strand, counting down.
GGCCGTGCCTTAATGGGGATCTTTTCCCGTGTGGGGTTCCCCAGAGAGGTGGTCTCTGACCGGGGTACAAACTTCATCTCCAGGTACATGAAGTCTCTGTGGGAGGAGTGTGGGGTGACATATAAGTTCACCACTCCTTACCACCCTCAAGGAAATGGGTTGGTTGAAAGATTCAACTGCACCCTGAAGGGCATGATTATGGGCCTAGAGGATCCCATGAGGCGGAAGTGGGATGTCTTGTTACCATGCCTGTTGTTTGCCTACAGGGAGGTGCCTCAGAAATCCTTAGGGTTCAGTCCCTTTGAGTTGCTGTATGGCCACCCTGTCATAGGGCCTCTCACTCTGGTGAAGGAGGGGTGGGAGAAATCCCGTGGGAAAACCCCTCAGGATGTTTTCAGCTATGTGCTGGCCATCCGCAACCAGACCAAGCGCTTCAGGAAGCTCGCTCAAGAGAACCTGGAAGCTAGCCAGGAGGAAATGAAAAGATGGTACGACCAGAACACCTCTCTGGTTGAGTTCCACCCTCGTCAGAAAGTGTGGGTGATGGCGCCGGTGGAGCCTTGTGCGCTCCGTGACAAGTGGACCGGGCCATATGAGGTGGTGGAGCGCAAGAGCGAGGTTACCTACTTGGTTAACCTGAAGACTCTCAGACAGCTCCTGAGAGTGTTGCATGTGAACCGCCTCAAACCCCACTTTGAGAGGTCAGAAGTGACTATGCTCATGGCTACAGATGCTGGAGGGGAGGAGGATAGTGATCTTCTCCCTGACCTCCTGGCAACCAAGGAGCAAGATGGGTCAGTGGATGGTGTGATACTCTCACCCACCCTGACCCCAGAGCAGCAGAAGGACTGTCGCCAGGTCTTGGGTCAGTTCGCCCCCCTGTTCTCCCTGACCCCAGTTGTCACCAACTGGTGCGTCCATGATGTGGACACTGGAGATAGTCTGCCTGTGAAACAGAAGTTTTACAGGGTGGCTGACAAGGTCAGAGCTCGCATCAAAGAAGAAGTTTCCAAGATGTTAGCGCTTGGGGTAATTGAGCCCTCCAGCAGCCCCTGGGCTAGCCCAGTGGTCTTAGTGCCTAAGAAAGCTGCTACCCCCGGTGGCCCCCCAGAACTCCATTTCTGCGTGGACTACCGTGGGCTCAATGCGGTCACCAAGACTGACGCACATCCCCAGAGCTGATGAGCTTGTGGATCGGTTGTGAGCTGCCCAGTACCTGAGCACCTTTGATTTGACTTCAGGGTACTGGCAGCTTGCCTTAACTGAGGGGGCCAAGTAGAGGTCAGCATTTTCCACGCCAGAGGGGCACTTCCAGTTTCGTGTCATGCCCTTTGGGTTGAAAAATGCCCCTGCAGCATTCCAGAGACTGGTCAACCAGGTATTAGCATGGCTGGAGGAATTCAGCGCAGCATACCTGGATGACATTGCTGTGTTCAGCTCCACATGGGAGGAACACCTGCAACACCTCTGCGAAGTGTTGAAGGCTCTGCAGAAGGCAGGCCTCACTATCAAGGCCAGTAAGTGCCAGATAGGGCAGGGATCAGTGGTGTACTTGGGACACCAGGTGGGGAGCGGCCAGGTGGCGCCCCTACAGGCAAAAATTGATACCATTCTGGCTTGGGAACCCCCCAAGACCCAGACTGAGGTTAGAGCCTTTCTGGGTCTCACCGGGTATTACAGACGGTTTGTCAAAGGTTATGGCACCATTGTGGCCCCTTTGGCAGAACTGACATCTAGAAATCAGCCCAGGAAAGTGAATTTGACCGAGGCCTGTCAAACTGCTTTTGACGCCCTCAAGACTGCCATGTGCACAGCACCGGTGCTTAAGGCACCTGACTTTTCCAGTGAGTTCATTGTGCAAACTGACGCTTCAGAGCAAAGCGTGGGAGCAGTACTCTCACAAATCAACGATAAGGGCGGAGACCAACCAGTGGCTTTCATTAGTAGGAGGCTACTCCCCAGGGAACAGAGATGGAGTGCGATTGAAAGGGAAGCTTTCGCTGTGGTCTGGGCTCTGAAGAAGCTGAGGCCCTACCTGTTTGGGACTCATTTCCGTGTTCAGACCGACCACAGGCCCCTCAGATGGTTAATGCAGATGAGGGGTGAGAATCCAAAACTGTTGAGGTGGTCCATTTCCCTACAGGGGATGGACTTTACGGTGGAGCACTGCCCTGATACAGAATACGCCAATGCTGATGGTCTGTCCAGATTCTTCCCCCTTAGTGATGAGGACTCCCAAGAGGTTGGGTAGTTCTCCCACTTTCAGCTGGAGGGTACACGTGTTAGACCTGACACCCTTGGCGTGTTTTTTCCCCATCTTTTTGCCTCTGCCTCCTGTATTTTTGATGCTGAGTTGGATTTCGTTTTTGCTGGTTTAGATGCTTTGGACACTCTGCCACTGCTGATCAGTGCCAGAGTGTAAGTGCTCCCTATGTAAATTGTCATATTGATTGGGTATACCTGATTGGCATATTTGTATCACCATGAAGTCCCTAGTAAAGTGCACTGTGTGTGCCAGGGCTGGTGATGACAGATGCTGCTAGTGGGCCTGCAGCGCAGATTGCGCCCCCCACATAAGTAGCCCTAAAATGGTGTCTCAGGCCTGCCAGCGCAGTGCCTGTGTGCAGTCAGTGGACTGCCATGTCCGCCTGGCCAGTGTCCCCACTGGCTGGGCCTAACCCTTCCCTGTCTGTGCACATCAGTCACCCTTATGGAAGGCTCAAGGTACCCCCCTGGGCAGGGTGCAGTGTATGGGTAAGGTAGAGCATGTACAAGTGCAGGTAACATGCTCTGGTAGTGAACAGCAGCCATTTTGTATGCTCACTGCTGCAAGGTTATCTTATTTATGTATTTATTTATTTATTTATTTAAGAAGCTTATAAAGCGCACGGCTACCCCCGTCGGGGGTGTCCCGGCGCTAAGAGTACAAGTTAATCACGGTCATGGTGTTGATCTTGCTCCATAGATTAACATGGGGAGGCTGGTCCCAATGGATACCAGCCTATCTTCCCATAGGAAGAAGATGGGACATAAGTGATTGATATGCCTGAACTCAGAATTTAATAACACATCTTTTAGAAAAGGTTGTTTTTAAATTCTGTGTTTGAGAATAGTACTTTTAGAAAGTGGCTGTTCTCTTGTCTAACCTTTCTGTGTGCCTGGGACTGTTTGTGGATTGACTGTCTGGTTTGAGGGTGACAGGGGCTGCAGAGCCCCCAGGAGGTTGTCTGACTCAGCCCGTGGATAAAAGGCTGCATCTGCTGCCAAGGAAGTGGGAGGAGATAGCACCTGGGAGTGACTAGGGCTGTGCCTGCCTGACCACAATGCTGGCTCTACCTCCCGCTGGGCAACTGTCACCTCTGTCCCTGATACTGAAAGAAAGAAGGAAGCCAGGAAAACCCCAGTGCTCCAGCAACACCCAGAACAGGTTTAGACCGGGCTCAGGGCCCACTTGTACAAAGACTTCAAAGAACTTCAAAGACTTTTAGGGGTATAAGAGAAGGACCCCTGACAATAGAAAATCAGATTATACAATCAAGAGGAACCTCTGCTGGAAGAAGGACTGCTGGAGAACTGAAGGAAGATTGCCTTGCTGTGTGCTCTAAGGGCTGACCTGTTCTGCTGGCCAACTGAAGCTGAGGAGAAGAGGGACTTTGCTGTGTGCTGTGACCCTGCCTACTTGATCTCCAGAGACTTTGCTGTGTGTTGTGTCTCCTAATTGAATCTCCAAGGGCCTGAGAAGAGCTGGCCTCCTGTTTTGCAACCCAGGGACAGAAAGGTTGCCAAGGACTACAAAACTCTGCTGTGACTCCTGAAGCTGCTGTGGGCTGAAGAGATCGTGATCCCTGCTGTTTGCCCCGTGTATCGCGCTGGCTGCTCTCTAACCCGATTGAGAGTGCCGCGCTCACCACGCCTGCCGTGTTGCAGGATCGACGTGTTCATCGACACGTATTTTGAGGAGACCGAAGTGTTGTGGGTCTTCCCAGTGCAGGGCGCACTGAATCAACCTGTGCGCAGTTTCACCACCGCGGCCCGGGGTCAGGAAACACCCTACGAAGTGCCCCATACCTTGCCGGTACCGACGTAGTGAAGATCGAGCCCGCTGCTCTCTGATTGGAGGAGAGAGCCGAGCCCCCTCACTAACGCCGCGACGGGATTCGCCCGTGCGCCGTAGCTTCATCGCTGAGGCCGTGTTGTGGTTGGTTGCCAAGGACGCATCATTGCGGGCCTGCCCCGAGAGCCGCACTGCCATTGGCTGACTCCCGGGCGAGTGCGGAGGCTTGCCAAGAACGCCGCGACCGGATTGGTCCACGGCGTCATCCTCATCGAGAGCCGTGTGTTGAACGCCGAAGCCGGGGAAGATTGACCCGACCTCGCCGAGGGAGCAACGCGAGTGCCCCCTGCCCCTGGCCTGTCTGTCCCTGCTCAGAGAGCTGAGCTAGCTCCCCGCCGCTCCCCGAGGATCCGAGAGCGTGCGGAGGGCTGCTGGGACCGGCCGGGGCTGGGAGCGAGTCTGTTCTGTTTGACATGGTGCGCCCGAAGTCACTGGTGAGGCGCGCCCGCATTGTTTGGGCGCAGTAGAGTGAAGGGCTGATTTTCAAAGTAAATTACACGCTGGCATTACTTTGACAGTCATGTAAAGAGATGCTTTGGACATAAGTCAGTATTATTATTTTTTAATACAGATTTACAGAGACTTAAGACTATTCTTAAAATAAGAACTTCCTAAATTCAAGTGCAACCATCAAGATCAAGTGAAATCTTTATCAAAGAAGCAACTATAGTGTATTGTTGATTTTTACTGCATAATCTAGATAAAGTTATATTTTTATAAATATACTTACCTGTGTGGTCTCAGTTTGTGGTGGATGGGGGATCATTGCTTGTGTTAAGTGCATTTATTATACACATTGCCTTGGGGATAAGCCTGCCTGCTCGCGCCAAGCTACCTAGAGGGGGGTCAGGGGTTATCTACTGTGTGTATTCCTTCACCCTGACTAGAAGCAAGGGTTCCTACTTGGTTTAAGGTACTTACCTCTGCCAATTAGAGACCCCCAGATCTAACATATGCCCTTATAGGATTATTACTTTCTCAAATCATAAGAAGGTATGAATTCCTTGAAGACAGCCTAACCTTCTCAATCTAATAACCCAAGGCCTCTGTAGAAAACGTGCCACCGCAAAGACTTTAGTTTCCTTTTCATCACTTTTTAAAATTTTAGAGCCTCCCACTAGTGCCTTATGCTGTTGTGAAGCATTTTAGAATCAAGCGTAAATTTACCGATTCATGCCCTTATATATCTATAATTCACATTGCCCTTATATAGGCATAGAAATCATACCCATAATTAGACATAACCCATCCAGTCCAAATACAGGCATGGCTACTTCCTCTAGTTCCAAAAGCGACAACGATTTCTAGGAAAACTCGGCTTCAGCAGTCAGGGACATCCCCTTACTTGAATATCGATTTGTCCTAGAAATCATAGCGTTTTCAAAGAACTACCATTCACTTGGGGTTCTTTGGTAATGTAATTATGTCCCACTTTACGTCAAACTAGGCACTTTCAAGGTATAAATATGCCTACACTTGCCCTAGCAAACACACAGTGGTTCGGAGCAGCTCGACTATCTACTTGCCCGACGCAGCTCGCTACAGCAAGTGCCGAAGGAAGCCGGCCCTCCAGCTGACGAACTGACAGAGAAGCTGTCCTTTCTTTCACTGAGCATCCAGCTCCAGTGATTCCAAACTCCCCTCACAGGGTGTTGAGAAATCAAGTCCCGAGACAGAGATACCAGACCTCCTTCATTCTAAAACCAAGGTACGGAGCTGATTAGACCCTAAGAGAAATCTTGGTTAGAATCTTGGCAAAGATAAACTAAACCTATGCTACACCTCACTTACTTCTTCCCTCACACTAGACTTAGGTTAGGTACATTGGGATAGGCATATTTTAGAAGAACCCGTTGAGCACTTTTTAGCTTTGTTATTTATGTATGTATTTATCTATGGTCTAGGAACCATTCAATGCTTTTACAGTATTATTTTATAATACTCTTCTTACTGTACGCATTATACTTTGCAACCAGTATTACGATTGTAGCAGGTCACTTTACTTGAAAGAAGACTATTCAATAAATCCTTTTATTGAAAACGCCCATCTCTCTATTTCTCTGCACCTCTGATGAAACAAAGCATGCACGATTGACTGAGTGAAATATCTATCTATTGTTTCCACGACTCTCAAGATCAGTTTTATTCTTGGGGGAAACAAAGGTATCATGTTTATGCGGTTGTCAGAAACTAATCCCTTCTTGTGTATTCGAGAAAGCTTCTAGTGACCTCTAAGCTAGCTGGCACTCACAATTAAGTCTAATATATTCAATAGAGACCTAGTCGACCTAAGTACTAAGTCAAATCTATAGGATATATTATTCCAATGCGCAGATCCTATTGGGAATTTCGGAACTACACTACATGGTGCCCAACATTTGGTAAGGCACTAATTAACGCAGGATACATGAGTAGCTCAGTTCTGCTTTTCACAGAGAACCCTTTTTCCCATAAATTGCTCCATAGACGTCTGGAGTGGGTAAAAGGAAAATTTTTTCGACATTACTGAGTAGGAGGAAAATCCTATGTATTAGTTTTTGGTTTGTTCAACGTTGAAGGATACAGTGTTCCAAAACATTGTGCACCTTATCTTAGTTTCCTTGAAACTTGCTCTTCAATCTTTCAGTAAACAAAATGGCAGACAACTATAATCCCGGGGCCAGTGGAACTGCAGCGTCTATGGCCCGACCAGGTTTAGTCGCTACAGGTTTCCAACAAAATGACCCAGATGCTATAATCATCCCCGAAAACCCAAGGAAAACCATCACTATGAAGCTTATAACACATGGCCTATCACCTAGAAGTGGTAGTGTCATTTTTATCATAGAGGCACACGAATATCGTCAGACAGAGGTATTCTATTCATGGATTGTCTTCCCTCAAGCAAATCCAGTAACACATGAGTTCTACTTCTACATAGTAGAGGAACCTTGTACGGAATACACTCCTTTCAAGGACATTGAAATTCCACTAACTTAATAAGAGCATCAGCTCTGGTTTAAACGTACCCTAGAACATCAAAATCACATTACCAGGCTCAGTCTACTAGTTAGACCAGGAGCAACAAGGCCGTTACTAGCCAGCTATACACCACATCCTGACATTGAAGAAGTGTCAAGTGAAAAACTATTAGTTCAACTGAAACAACTAATAAAAATAGTGAGACTGTTGGTTCAATATGTCATGCAGACTCTGACAGTCCAACCTCCTATAAGGATTCCAACAACAAACCCCTCACCAGGGGAACACAAATAAAATTACACCACAGACTATACAATCAGTCATTGGTAAATTGCCCGCAAAAAGGGCACAAATTCCATTCTGGATAGCTAAAAATGTACTCAAATCGAGGCAGTTTTTCCTGACAGTACACCTCATGAGAAACACAGAATTTTAACAATCTGTTTACCAATGGGGATTGCACCACACCTGGAGGACTGTGACACTTGGAGTACAGTCTTTGCATGCAATATACACAAAAAACGCATGGTGTTCCGTTTATGGAGGTGATACCAGACGCCCTGAAACAGATTCAAAATGAATACGAGGCTGAGCCTGCTTTAAATCTGGGTATGAAATTACTGAAAGATTTCAAACAGGTCTCAGCTATAATATTAGCTAATATTAAAGGTGAAGCAGCATCCATGGTGATCCGCCAAAAAATAAGAGAAATTGATATAATTGAGCAACCATATGAACTGGTCACAATAATTGAAAAATCCTATGAAGAACTAGGAAGAGATAGTTTGGGTGGGAAGCCAGTAAAGCCCCACCTAACAGGAATTCCTGAAAAGGTCTTTATTAAAAACACTCTCACTACTCCTAAAAAGAAGTGGGAAAATACTAAACAAACTTCTAATGAAAATCGTTCTCAGTCCAGAGGAAGGTCTCCTCAAAAGGAGCCCTCTGAAAAGAGGTATAACCTCAGGAATAGGGATAATTTGAGAAAACCTGATAGATATCAAGATACAGATACACGTTCCTATCGTACCTTTCAGACTTCCTCACAGAAATTGGAAAGAGGATGGTCAGAACACAAGGAAAAACGCGTGAAGTCCAAAGACGATCTATACGTTCCAAAAAATAAGAAAACCCAATTCACCAAAATGTAGGTAGCAGGTCTAAAAATCAGACATGCCGAGGATCTTGAGGACACAACTCAAGAACGGGGAGTGGGCCCAGACAATGCTGGACAGCACAGCAGAAGTCACCATAGCTCGCAAGATCTTGAAGGATCATCTGGAGACAGTGGAATTGAATGAGTACATCTAAGTTGAAAGTGCCGACACCAGGGTTAGTGTACCCCATGAGTTATATGAAGTAACATTCTGGATGAAGGGGGACATAACTAGGAAAATAAGAGCACTCTTTCGGGAGAATCTCTCTAAGGGTCATTAAATTCTACCAGCTAAAAAAGACTGGCCACCAAAATTTGTCAGGGAGTGCTCACATGGCGAAAACATCAATATGCCAGCCTTCTCCAATCATATTACAATTCATTTAAAATACACCTATGCTGTTGTTTTAAGCCCTGCGAGAGCTCATCTGCTTTCGGTCTGACGCTTTCAGTGACCCACCCACAAGCCTCTACAGCCAATGTCAGAAATTGTGTGCTTGGGCACGTTGGCCATCGACGTCAGGTGTTGGGGTAGGTGGACGTAACCCTTTACTCCTTTCCTTGTGTATCTACCTCGAAGTTGTGTCCCCCAGTAGGCGAAGGCACAAGTTGTTGTGGTATATTCAAAGGCTAAATACTCAGTGTGGCTCTCTACATGCGGATGCCACCCAACGATCAGTCTACCCTGTCAAGTTCTCACCTACCGCTCAGCAAGACCACCAACGCAAATACCCTCAATCCTACAGACTACAAGTGGGGCAAGGTAAAAAAGGTACCCCATTTAGAAAAGAAAGGCATTATCTTTTCAATAAAATTGGATTCTTAGTGTCATTATTTAACATTGTTTTAAGGGATGCTCTTATACAAAAATGTGAAATCATACTACAGCATTTTGTGGTTCTGAACAGTAAAAGCAGAACGAGAAAAGTGGCAAATGTAACATTTATCTAATGGCAAGAAAAGAGGCTTTTGTAAAATGTAAACATCTGGTTATTTTAAACGATATTGCTAAAAATGCATGCTACCTTCGGTTATTTATGAAACAAGGAACGTGTTTGTGTATAAAATACGATACAAATATTAGCAAAAGTTCTAGTGAGCTACTCGATTAACATATACTAATAAATATATATATGAAATTGTTTTGGCCACGTGAAAGTAAGGGCACAGCAAACGTGCTTCCATCTTGAGAAGGGAAGGCATTTGTCAGTTGTTTCTTGCTGGAAGATAATTCTAAGCTCATCCTGATTTCAAAGTAAAGCGCAGGATCTTGGCTCTCGGAATGGATTGCTACCGGCTGGCATTCCTATGAGAAGTGGATCCTTGCAGGCGTTCTGTATACAGTACTGTTGAAGCTCAGCAGCCGCTTGTGACACCTTGATCCGCTCCACGCCCGCCTCCAATACACCTATGCCAGAAAATGGGCAGTAGCCCAGGCTCCAGCATTATATAAAAATCATGAAGGATGGGATGAGGATTCACCTCACCACAAAATTCAGTTAAAATCAAAACCAACTGCACAGAGACAGTATCCAGTTAAGCAAGAAGCTAAAAAACAGGTCAGGGAGATCTTAGATCAATTTGAATACCAAGGGGTGATTGAAACAAGCACCTCGTCAATGAACAATCCTTTGTTTCCTGTCTCCAAACCAGACAATACATATCGTCTAGTTCTGGACTACAGACATTTAAACTCTTGTTGCAATACCTTTGCACACAGTGCAGCACTGATGAATAACATCATGCGCTAAAAATATAAAACCACATTAGATATTTCTCAAAAAAATTATGTCAAAACATTGCACCTGAAAGCAGGAACTTGACTGCTTTCTCAATTATGTGGACACAGCATCACTTCTGTCGTCTCCCACAGGGATTCAAGAATAGTCCAGGTTTATTTTCAGCCAGAGTAAAGGAGTTACTACAAACGTATGATGATGATGCATTATCTTATGTTGATGAGATCTATCTAACAGACGATGATTTGGACAGGCACTTTAACAGGGTGAACACCATAATACTTGGCTTCGCCTCTGGAGGGTATAAATTCAACTTTAAGAAATCAAGAATTGCCTACCTCAACGTCTTTTTTCTAGGATACCAGTTATCAAGTGAAGGCAAAAGCCTGGCAGCCAACTTTTTTAGAAAAATGTGCGCTGCTCTAACCTCCAAAACTGCTGAAAAATTTACAGTCAGTTCTAGGTTTCCTAAATTTCGGAAGAGCATACATTCTAAATTACGCAGAAAGGGTTAAACCTCCCTACAAATTAATCAACCCTCCTTTTAAAACATCAAATTGGACTCAAAAACACACAGAAATGTTGCGTTCAGTGCAAACAGACATGTTAGCAACATCACATTTACAGACACGAGTAAATGTATGCAACCTTGTAATCAGAATAATCCCAGGAAGATGCCGATTTACATAATTAACCTTTAATGAAGGTGAAATAGTACCAATTGCTTACAAATCACACTTGTACACACAACCTGAAATGAAATTCACTTCAACAGAAAAAATTCTGATAGCGGTCCAAACTGCAGTAGCAAAAGAGAGAGCTCTCGCACAGAGTAAACGCATAATGGTCGTTACTCCTGTACCTGCCTTAGAAGCAGTAACAAAAGCTAGCATTCCTAATGCAAAGACTTTACATCCAAGATGGATACAATGGGTTAACTCTCTTGCTGCAACAGACGTTGAATATGTTTTTGAACCCGACTTGAAAACTCAAGAATTTCTACAATACGAACAAGAATGTCCTCTGCCAACTGAGATACATACAGACAGATCAGCACAACCCGCAATTGGAGGTAAACAAGCTTATAGTGCTGCGTGTGCGATTGTTAAAGGTCGCTGGCGCAATGGTAAATTCTGACCTATGGTCTCAGAAACTCAATCTCTCAGAGACTGTAAAGCTCAGCGAGCTGAACTACAGGCTTTCAAGATGGCGCTTGAAAATAGTGATTGTGAATCCCCCACACTCATGGTGTGCGATTCGTATTACTGAGGCTAGTCTTACAATGAATACTTGCAGAATTGAGTTCAAAATGGTTTCAAAGTTGCAAAAGGTGGCACGATCAAGCATAAGTTGCTTTGGGAACAAGTAGTTCAATTACAGAAAGAACTACAAAAGACTCACGTGATCCATACACTGAGTCATCAGCGTGATGGCATTCACGTTGCAGGTAATTCATTGGCTGATGAAGCCGCAAAGGCAGCTGTGCAATTGGCTTCCGTAGCTGCAATCACTCGTTAAAAAACAAAAAAAAAGACAGTGAAATAATGCAGGCTGTCGCTGCTTTCAAAAAAGACAGTGGTAAACCGTTACCAAAAGGCTTTCCACTCAAGTACTCATATATAACTGATGTAAATAATGTTCCTTTTGCTCAAATCCCTGGAGCGGGAGATTGAGTAATTCCAAACATGGAGCACAGATTAGGACTAATTTTAGCAGCACATGAAGGGCTCGCCTCTGCTCATGCAGGTGTTTCTGCTACAGTGTCTTTATTAAAACAAAGATACTGGTGGCCACCAGAAACTATGTTTTGGAATGTGAAATCTGCCAGAAAATGAAAGTTTCAACAGTGAAACGCCCGGCGCAGACGCCCCTTTTAATTTAAGATAAACCATTAGCATGTGTTTAACTGGACCACTGTGGTCCCTTACAAAGGGATGGTAACTACAAATATATCATGGTCGCAGTGGATTCATGTTCAAGATTCATTTGGATGTGGCCTCAGTGCTCGGCTGACGCCCGAACTGTTATAAAAGATTTGCGAGTCTTTATCGGCACATACGCAATCGGCACGCTACATTCTGACCAGGGTCCTGCAATTAGCTTCAAAGCTTACAAAGAGGCCATGGCCAATCTGGGCTTTGCATTGTGGTATTCAAGTCCATTCCATCTTGAGGGAAATTAGGTTGTGGAAAGAAAAAAACATGACATAAAGCAATCTATACCAGCTAGGGTACTAGGCTCGGGTGACGGGTGGGTCAAACATCTAATAAATGTCAAACATAATCTTAACAATCTGCCAAGAAATTTTCTGGGTGGAATCACTCCATATGAAATGCTTTTTAGTACTAGAATGCTTGTCCAGGACCTCAATCATCATACATCAGTGGTGGAACAAAAACCTGTTGATATCAAAGACAGTTTGGCTGTTTTGCAGGACTTAAACGAAAAAAGAAGAAGTCAAAGCAACACAATACAGATGCCAAAGACAACTAAAGGAGAACCACCAGTCCCATCAAGGACTGTCTGGATTCCAAAGATTGGGGATCTAGTCAGATAAAAGATCGCGGATAAGAAGGAATTTGGGCCTTCTTACAGAAAACCAGTACCTGTACTAGCAATGCACGTATAAAGAACAGTGTTACTGCCGCCCCTTGCTGGAAGAAAAGAGAACAGGTTTGTATCCATCAACCTGGTCAGACCACATCATGTGGCCGATAATAGGTAGTATGCAAACACAACAGGTGATGGACCGAGTGTGGATCAATGTCACACACTCACCCCAGTCCAAAGATCTGGGCCCAAATCCATCGTTTCTTTGCACTCCACACCACCCTGGGTTAGACAATGGCGATATGCAAATCAGCTCTGACCCTGTGCCCCATGGGAACAGTCCAGTCCGAACTACAAAATCCATGTCCTTCCCAGAACGGAATCAAGCATCCGAGGACCGGACCGGTTTCGAGGTAACACCTCTCATCAGCCCGGCTAGCTTGACTCCAGTGGTGTGGAGTGCCTGGGACCCACGTCTGGGCATCCCCAGCGCACTTAGGGCGGAATATGCAAACACAACAGGTGATGGACCGAGTGTGGATCAATGTCACACACTCACCCCAGTCCAAAGATCTGGGCCCAAATCCATCGTTTTTTTGCACTCCACACCACCCTGGGTTAGACAATGGCGATATGCAAATCAGCTCTGACCCTGTGCCCCATGGGAACAGTCCAGTCCCAACTACAAAAGCCATGCCCTTCCCAGAACGGAATCAAGCATCCGAGGACCGGACCGGTTTCGAGGTAACACCTCTCATCAGCCCGGCTAGCTTGACTCCAGTGGTGTGGAGTGCTGGGACCCACGTCTGGGCATCCCCAGCGCACTTAGGGCGGAATATGCAAACACAACCGGTGATGGACCGAGTGTGGATCAATGTCACACACTCACCCCAGTCCAAAGATCTGGGTCCAAATCCATCATTTTTTTGCACTCCACACCACCCTGGGTTAGACAATGGCGATATGCAAATCAGCTCTGACCCTGTGCCACATGGGAACAGTCCAGTCCGAACTACAAAAGCCATGTCCTTCCCAGAACGGAATCAAGCATCCGAGGACCGGACCGGTTTCGAGGTAACACCTCTCATCAGCCCGGCTAGCTTGACTCCAGTGGTGTGGAGGGCCTGGGACCCACGTCTGGGCATCCCCAGCGCACTTAGGGCGGAATATGCAAACACAACAGGTGATGGACCGAGTGTGGATCAATGTCACACACTCACCCCAGTCCAAAGATCTGGGCCCAAATCCATCGTTTTTTTGCACTCCACACCACCCTGGGTTAGACAATGGCGATATGCAAATCAGCTCTGACCCTGTGCCCCATGGGAACAGTCCAGTCCGAACTACAAAAGCCATGTCCTTCCCAGAACGGAATCAAGCATCCGAGGACCGGACCGGTTTCGAGGTAACACCTCTCATCAGCCCGGCTAGCTTGACTCCAGTGGTGTGGAGTGCCTGGGACCCACGTCTGGGCATCCCCAGCGCACTTAGGGCGGAATATGCAAACACAACAGGTGATGGACCGAGTGTGGATCAATGTCACACACTCACCCCAGTCCAAAGATCTGGGCCCAAATCCATCGTTTTTTTGCACTCCACACCACCCTGGGTTAGACAATGACGATATGCAAATCAGCTCTGACCCTGTGCCCCATGGGAACAGTCCAGTCCGAACTACAAAAGCCATGTCCTTCCCAGAACGGAATCAAGCATCCGAGAACGTTTTCTGAGGATCCCGGTGAACCTGTAATGATGCCAGCAAATAAAACTTTTAAAGATCAAGTAACAGAACTCTTTCAGCAACTTGAAGAAACTTATCTGGTTTCACCATGGGTTGATCTTTGGAGTGTGCTTGGCGTACTTTTTCTCCTACTTTGGCTAATCATGGTATTAACTTTGGGGATGTTGATAAATGGACACAGCAAGTAAGAACATCAACGTGCTCCTGAAGCCACACAAATCATCTCATTGTGAACAAAGAGACTTGACATCAGAACTGAGTATGGCATCATGGGTCTGGCAGAGCTGCTGAAGATTCCAAATCAATTTAAGGTTTCCTTGAGTGACTTTGTTTCACCCAGCACGTTTTGTGATGATTGGGACTTTGAGACTGTTGATAATATGATGTCAGATTTAGAGATGTCTGCTAAATTTACAAAACATGAATACTTAGAAGGTTCATCAGATTATGCACAAATGTATTGTTGTAATCACCAAGTCATCATTACTTGCACAAATCTGCAAACCCTAGAAATGTTTATACTTTCAATCAATGGGAACGTTGTCCAACGCCACCAAAAGGTAGCTCAATAACATTCTATGAAAAACTTCCATAATTCTCAGGTTTTAATACCACAAATCCGGAAACATTTTACTTTAGAAATGTTAATAAGACAGGAATGAAAAATGTGTTGACCAATACAAAGCAAATTTATTCAGCAGCCTTTTATGCCCAGCTGTCCTCGTTAGGTTTCGACTTCTGGAGTGACAACATAGAAACAAAAACTGTCTGGGGCTCAAAAGACGGGCATGTACAGGGAATAGAAGCTTTATTTCGAGCCTGCATTATCCCTGAACAAATTATGTTAAATGACTTCAACAAACTGTCTATACCCACACCTACATCTGATAGCAAAAACACTTCAGAAGGAGGGGTCGACGCAAAACTATTTTACTTTAAAACAGAACTGATCCTGATTGGTATAAAACTTTCAAGATAGATTCCTGAACAAGACTCAAGGGTTTACAGTAACTAGGCCAGATCCAAGATATGTCCAGAGACAACATCCAGGGATAGTAACAACATACAGTGGAGGAAAACTATGCCTTGAGTGGCTACAAAAATCTACACTCTCAGAGGTTAAACAACACTTATCTTTACGTAAACATGGGGTTGATTTAAGGGACTTCTTATTAGGTCCGGCAAAACGAAATCATAAACTTTTCATATACGCAGGTATCTATGCCATTTATAACGAAGCTTCGAAAGAGACACGGGCAGAGACTGCAGAAAGTATACAAGAAATTGATCGTATTCATTTAGAGAAAGCACTCTCTGTAGTTGACAATGGGTAACGACCCTGTCATCCAGAATTTATTCTTTGGACAGCATAGTATCCTCTGCCATTGACATAATGGAACAGGACTTGCTCATGCTACAGCATGGAGAGTCACAATTACGTTCTATAATGCTTTTAGGCTGGACGTTACAAAATCTTCATTCTGGATATGGGCCATGGCGTCTAATCAACACCATTGTTTTCTGTATTTAACCTTACAGATAAACAAATCACTTTGGCACAGAAAGGAGCAGACTATATGGTGCTGAGCATTGAAAAAACTAAAAAGATTACCATTAACTGTTTCATAAAAGCCTGCAACAGAATGGATGATACACGGGATAATCACTCTGCCTGTCACAATTTGCAACTTTCAATACTGTTTGAAACATATACCAGTTGCTGTGTATGAAAGGTTGGGTAAGGAATACATAAAGTCAACCTGGGAATTACCATTACCATGAAGTGGGGGAAAAGAGGTATTTCTTAGTGGTACACAATGCAAAAGTGCTCTAAGTGGTACACTCCCATGCCAGGGTATTAATTTACACGGGGCCTGTGAAGGTTCTTCGAACAACTTATCCTGCCACCTGCAAGGTTCTCCAGCAGCTGTGATGGATCCAATTTTTAGGCAGCTTTCTAACGGAGCTATATAATGTTGAATGATCACAGCTGTTGTGGAATGATGCCATGAATAGCCTATCTCGTAGTCAGCCAGGGTCACTTGTTGTATGCAAGTATTGTTTCCTAAAGCTAATACAGACGGGGAGTCACCACTATGGCCTTCACTGAACATCTCTTCTATTCGAATTGATACTTTAAGCAGAATGAAAGCCTTTCTATTACAAACAACTGTGCCACTAACCTCGTCCAAAGAGACGTATGAACTGCAAGTTGCAAGGTCCTCTGCAGAGATACATGCCCTTTTAGCCACAAACTTTCCAATACATTTCGTAGAAATGTTAGGTCGTATCTTAAATATGTCTGATACCAGTGGTATTGTACATGTATTTAAGACCGTGTTTTTCAGGACTGTTAGCACCTTTTGAAGCAGTCCTCTGCATTTTTCCAAACTTTGTGCACTTTGTATTTGGCGGCCTGCCTCTCATTTTGGGACTCGTAGCAGGAATACTATTCTTGTTCCTTCTGCTCTGATATGGCAAGTCCGGTCAGCAGCGACATCCAGATTACCATTGAGAACACTCTTCTGGCAATGTAGTGTCGTGAGCGCATTATACAGATCCTGGGCCTTGGCTCGCCTAAGAGACCTAAATACCACGTGGTTCCCATCATTCTCAATCAATTAATCAACAATAATTTATAGAGCGCAGTACACACTCGCGAGGGTCTCAAGGCGCTGGGGGGGAGGGTGACTGCAGGTAGTGGTCGAAGAGCCAGGTCTTGAGTAGTCTCCTGAAGGTCTGAGGGTCTTCCGTAGAAAGTCAGTCAGTTGTTGAGGTATTCTGGGCTGGTGTTGTGGTTGTGTTCTGACCAAGCTGGCAAGATTGCATCTTACCTGTTCTACGATGCCTGCTATGTGGAGTAGAATGCGTGTTGGATATCTGTCTAACACTTCCATCAGCACTGCCAACGGATGTTGATACCCTGCTTGGTTCAGTAACAGCCCAGGCATTGTGTTGTCCCCAGTGGCTACCAATCCTGATGACGGCATTCATTGAGATCTCACAGACGCAATCTGCTGACAGTGAGATACATGGATCGACAGGCACACAGGTACCAACCACCTTCATCTCCAACTCCGACGAACATTGCTAATACGGCTAACACTGACGGCGATGCTTCACATTTTTGTGCTATCAGTTTACTTAATGAAGTGGTCCAACTTTCACCTACTGTGGTAGACTATTTCTTTGCCAGCTTAGAAGATTAAATGTTTTCTCCAAACAACAAAAATGATTTTTGAAGTTAGCACACAGCTTTCTATGGGACTCTGTATTCGACCCTCACTTTTCAAAACAAAACTTCGAACTTTAGAAACTCTATTTTTTCTACGATTTGACTTTTTCAAAATTGAACTTCTTTGGCACAAAGTAATCTGCTTGAAGTAGAACTATTCTTAGAGAACAAGAAATCTTTGAAACACTTCCAAGAGACAATATTTAACCTTGTCCACAACCTAAACAGTATATTCTGTCATGGATGGTCTCGATTTTTTTCTTCTGTATTTAAGAGCCATTTCATCAATGTTATTTCGTGATTCATTCTGATAAGCATTGTTTTAATAAGTTTCATAGTTCATGCTTTGATTTATGATATTGCTTTTTAAATGCATACCACAAAATGCTCTTCCTTCGTCTACAACCATTTCAAATGCATTCTATGTATTTTGGGAGGGATTATATACACATCTTGCTTTAGATATGTTTAAAGATGCTTAAAGAATTTAGTAATATTGAACATAATAAAGTGGAGTGGGTGTTGTGAAGCATTTTAGAATCAAGCGTAAATTTACCGATTCATGCCCGACGCAGCTTGCTACAGCAAGTGCCGAAGGAAGCCAACCCTCCAGCTGACACACTAACAGAGAAGCTGTCCTTTCTCTCTCTGAGAATCAAGCTCCAGTGTTTCCAAGCTCCCCTTGCGGGGTGTTGGGGAATCGAGTCCCGTGACAGAGATACCAGACCTCCTTCATTCTAAAACCAAGGTACGGAGCTGATTAGAACCTAAGAGAAATCTTTGTTAGATTCTTGGCAAAGACAAACCTATGCTACACCTCACTTAGGGGCAGATGTATCAAAGCAATTTTTAGTCGCAAGCGCTGCGATTGGCAAAAAAGCAGAGTTTTTGCGACAAAAAATTTGCTAAACGGTATGTATGAAGGAAATTGCATAGCAAAATTAAGGAATTGCAAAATTTGTGATTCATTAATTTTGCGTAAGCATTTAAGGAATCGCAAATTGCGATTCTTTAAATGCTATGCATCAAGCATTCAATTATTGCGATTTGTATTTAAGAAATCGCAAATTACTACTAACTTCAAGTTGGTGGTAATTTGTGATTTCTTTCACAAATGCAATTTTTGGCATTTGTGAAGGTGCCATATGGTGCACATACATGCCCTTAGTGCATGTACATGCAAACATATGCGCACACATATAAATTTCAGGGGTGCATCAGGGTGTACTTATGACACCCTTGCACCCTTGAAATTATTCTCAATTCGCGATCCTCAAGTTGCGAATCGCAAATTGAGAATAACTTCACATTCATTCCTATGGGCCTTTTGAAATGAATGGGAAATTATTCCTTAATTGCGATTAGCAATTTAATAATCGCAATTAAGTAATTTTAAGAAATCGCTAAAAAATTGCGATGTTTTATATACATATCATTTTGCAATTCTCAAATAGCGATTCTCAAAAAATCGCTATTTGAGAATCGCAAATAGGTATTTTGATACATCTGCCCCTTACTTCTTCCCTTGTATTGGACTTAGGTTAGGCACATTGGGGTAGGCGTATTTTAGAAGCACCAGTTAAGTGCTTTTTAGCTTTGTTATTTATGTATGTATTTATCTACGGTCAAGGAACCATACAATGCTTTTACAGTATACTGTACACATTATACTTTGCAACCAGTATTACAGTATTACGATTGTAGCAGTTCACTTTACTTGCTTGAGAAAGAAGACTGTTCAATAAATCCTTTCATTGAAAACGCCTCTCTCTCTATTTCTCTGCTCCTCTGATGAAACAAAGCATGCACGATTGACTGGGTGAAATATATATCTATTGTTTCCACGACTCTGAAGATCAGTTTTATTCTTGGGGAAACAAAGTTGTCATGTTTATGCGGTTGTCAGAAACTAATCCCTTCTTGTGTATTCGAGAAAGTTTCTAGTGACCTCTGAGCTAGCTGGCACTCACAATTAAGTCTAATATATTCAATAGAGACCTAGTCGACCTAAGTCCTATGTCAAATCTATAGGATATATTATTCCAATGCGCAGAGCCTATTGGAAATATAGGAACTACACTACAATACCCTCTCTCTTACATACTGCAATTATCAATTTCATACGAAGCAGAGTCTATCTAGGACAAAATCAAAAATAGTGATTTTCCATTTCTTTTATCTGTGGACAAAAGGGACGGT
Source organism: Lissotriton vulgaris (assembly GCF_964263255.1). Classification (NCBI taxonomy): domain Eukaryota; kingdom Metazoa; phylum Chordata; class Amphibia; order Caudata; family Salamandridae; genus Lissotriton; species Lissotriton vulgaris. Next base: position 392,767,389 of record NC_141694.1, on the reverse strand, counting down.
ACACTGGTGATTAGCCATTTTTTTCCCATCTGGAAAAAAGCGATCTTAAAGGTAGTGTGATACTATTAAACAACACATACAAGCATTTGTCCACAAGGGGGTACATTTCAAAATTAGGAGAACCTTTGTGACTTAAGAACTACCCTGTTGGCGGTGGCGCAGTGCCCTGAGCATCGAACACCAGCAAAAACATTTGAGACACATCAGCAAAAAGTGGGAGGGAGACTCACGCCAAGGTGCCAGGTCTAACAACAGGGACCACTTAGTGAGCCAGATTTGCATTCCAATTGTTTTTTTAAGGAACCATCAATAGAGAGAGGATTGAATTTGGTCAATGACTCAGTATTGTTCCAAGTGGCTGTGTGCTCGGCTGGAGACAAGTTGGATGGAAAAGTGGCAGGGGTAGATTGAATTTTATCCTGGAAAACGTTTGACAATCCAGCACAAAGAGAGGAGGAGGGCAGCACGGTATTGTCAAGGGTTGCTGGATTGATAAAGCCTTGAACAATTTTCAAAAATGCTTTTGCTGAATTTCCAGCTAATTTAATCATGTGGGTGAAGAAGTCCAGCATAGTGCTTCGCTTGAGTTTGTGAAAGGCCTTTCTGTAGGAGAGCTTGCCTGCGGGACATATGATTGTCTCCAGGTGCGCTTCAAATTTTTACATAGACTTTTCACAGCAATCAAGCAATCAATCATCGAATTTATATAGCGCACTACTTACCCAGAGGGTCTCAAGGCGCTGGGGGGGGGGGGTCTGTTACTGCTCGAACAGCCAGGTCTTGAGTTGCTTCCTGAAGGCGAGGTGGTCCTGGGTCAGGCAAAGGTGGGTGGGGAGGGAGTTCCAAGTCTTGGCGGCGAGGTAGGAGAAGGACCGTCCCCCTGTGGTGGTTCTACGGATGCGGGGGACGGCGGCGAGGGAGTGGCTGGTCGAGCGAAGCTGGCGTTTGGGAGCGTAGACGTTGAGGCGGCTGTTGAGGTATCCTGGGCCTTGGCTGTGTAGGGCTTTGTGTGCGTGGGTGAGGAGACGGAAGGTGATTCTTTTGTCGACCGGGAGCCAGTGCAGATCTTTCAGGTGTCCGGAGATGTGGCTGCGACGGGGGATGTCCAGGATGAGTCGTGCTGAGGCGTTCTGGATCCGCTTGAGTCTCTTCTGGAGTTTGGCGGTGGTTCTGGCGTAGAGGGTGTTGCCGTAGTCCAGACGGCTGGTGACGAGGGCCTGGGTGACCGTCTTCCTGGTCTCGGTGGGGATCCACCGGAAGATCTTGCGTAGCAGGCGCAGGATGTTGAAGCACGACGAGGAGACGGCGTTGACTTGTCTGGTCATGGAGAGGGAGGAGTCCAGGATGAAGCCCAGGTTTCGTGCGTGGTCTGTTGGTTTGGGTGCGCTGCCTAAGGCGGGGGGCCACCAGGAGTCGTCCCAGGCGGAGGGTGAGGATCCCAGGATGAGGACTTCCGTCTTGTCCGAGTTCAGCTTGAAGCTCAGGGGAAAACCAAAGGGTTGACGGTCTCTTCCTGGAGTAGGTGACTAGTTTAGGAGGGGCTACAATGTCTAGGATCTTAACTACCCAGCTATTAAAGCTCATGGTATCATCATCCAGATTCCCTGACAGCTTAAGCAAGATCGTTCAAAGTGCAGGTTTATTACTATATCTAGTGACATTGCGCAAGTTTCTTCTTCTCTCTGGGTCGTGTTGCGGTCTAATGCTGCAATGAGTAAGTTTGAAACAGAAAGGTACTAGAAGATGGTCAACCAGAATAGTGAAACCAGCAGGTTTTAGGGAGAGGTCAGCTGCTATGTCGCAGAGCTCAGCTAGATGCCAGACCAGAGAGCTGTGGGGGGTCTGTATACTAGGATCCCAGCAACTGATAGAATGGACACAATCTTTACACTGAAAGACATGGCCTTCAGGATCCCTAACTGTTCAACATTTCTGAGATTTCCCAGCCCTTCCTGAGAATAATAGCCACCAACCTCCGATCTTGTTGCCACCTATTTACACCCACCAACTGGTATCCAGCCAGAATGGCCAGCATCAGGTCAGGATTTAAGCTTCCCTGGAGCCAAGTTTCAGTGAGAAAAATTAAGTCCCAAGAGTTCTCCTCCGAAGAGAGACTGGCGTCATCTGCATGTTTGGATAGGGATCTGCAGTTAATCTGGCAGGCCCTAATAGGAAAAATTTCAACCTGGGTATTCATGATATGAGAGGCGATAAGAGACGAATCGTCCTATTGTTTCACGGAACCTCCCTCTAAAACAAAAGGGCAGGAGCTCCAGACTGTTTGCTGGTAGGTAACCAGGCGGTCTTGTTCAAGAGAGGATTTACAGACCTTATTGTTCATATTTAGTAGATGCTCTCTGGATCAAACAATGCGGCCACTGGGAGAGCAACAGGCAGTGTGGCGGGCTGCAGTCTGGACGCGGAGGGGGCGCTGACGGGCTTGCCTTTGGCGCGCCAGCACCATGGACGCGCTGCGGCCACGTTTAAATGGTCACACATGAGGGAGAAGCGATTGCGGTGCCCAACAATGTGCTGCTTCTGGTCTCATGGTAACTTCCTGTCAGGATAGTTTTCCCCCTACCGGAGCCTCTCAAGAGCAAGGTGTGTCAGGTAAAATAAACGTGAAACATTTTAAAAGCAGTTTAAAAGATTTTTAACATGTGACCGAGTCAATCGGCAGCCTTTCGTGATCTGCGCCGCTACCCCATTTAAATGGTCATCCATGAGAGAGAAGCCAGAGCGCTGCCCAAAAATGCGCTTCTTCCGGTCACACAGTGACTTCCTGGCAGGATAGTTAAAAATTTGCTAACATTCGTGCCAAGAATTTGCAATTCTATTAAGGACAGGAGGCGAGGATTATGCTTTCTCATTTCTTTACTGAAAAAACACAGCAGCCAATAAGAACACGATAAAGAAACCAAAAAACTACAATTCCCATGAGTACCACTAATGACCATAGAGGCTAGATAGTATAAAAGGTACCATAGAGGACAACACTTACTCTTTCTTTGTCCAGAACAGTCAAACAACAAAAATAAAGTCTCAAGAAGCCAAAGGATCCATGAAGGAGATCACGAAGAACAGGCCAACGGAAAGGCAAAACGAGGAACTGAAGCCGAAGTGCGTCCGGGAAAGGCACCATCTCCTGGCAACGAGGGACATGAGAGCAGCATCTCATTTAGGATCAGAATCTGGAAGGTAAAACAGAGCCGTAATACTGAACACCCATGAATGTACGAAACACATAATAAACAAATAGGGGAGGAAAAAAACAAGGCATAGAACAGCATGAAGCATAGCATAAAATAATTGCATACAAAGCAATATTAAAGAACAATCCAGTGCAGATATAAACAAGGGTGGGATAATCCTCGCCTCCTGTCCTTAATAGAATTGAAAATTCTTGGCACGAATGTTAGCAAATTTTTAATTATATGGCAGGACGGAGGCTCCGATTATACTTGTTCAAAGCTTAGCCACCACAACTGAAGCAACATCTACAATAGGTTTGAAATAAAATGTTTTAAACATGGACTCCGAAGACCAATCAGCGGCCTTCATGATATCATGGAGACCGACACCCAAGGAAAAAGCCCTAGAGGCCATAGCTCCCCGTGCAGAGTGAGCACCAAAGATGGAAACGTCAATGCCAGCCTCCAACATGAGCCAACGCACCCATCTCGCCAATGTTGTAGGAGTCACAGGCTTGAAAGGTTTTTGCAAAGCAATTAACAGTTGACCCTGTGAATCATGTCGAAAAGGAGCAGTACTCACCTCGTAATCCTTGATGCATTGAACCACACAAAGATTTGGATTGTGTGGAAAAGAAGGGTAATTCACAGAAGACGTGTTACATTTAGTACGTCGAGAAATGACAAAGGAAACGCCCTCCGGAGAGAACGTGCGTCCAGCAAGGTCTGAAGCTCGAACTTCTGAAACGCGTTTGCAGGACAACAGGCACAACAACATAGTTACTTTGGCAGACAATTGCTTGCGTGTCAGCAAAGAATTGGAAGGCCATGATTCCAAGAAATGTAGAACAACTGAGACATCCCATATAGTGACATACTTAGGACAAGGAGGTTTTACCATCCGAATGCATCTGAGCAATTTTGAAACCAAAGGATGTTCCCCAACAGGCTTACCATCAACAGAAACATGCCCAGCTGAAATGGCAGAACGAAAATTATTTACAGTTCTGTATGCCAAACCAGACGAAGCAATGGATGCTAGAAAATTCAGAACTAAAGTGATATCTGCAGAAGCGGGATCCACAGTCCGTTGTGAACACCAATCACAACATCGTTTCCAAGCTGACGCATAACGTTTGTGTGTGTTGGGGGCCCAAGCTTCACCGATAAATCTTACAGCGACCCCCGAAATCCGCCACGCCACTAGACGGAGATGACCCGACAGTACGAGGGGGTGAGGACCTAGAAGAGGGTCCAACAACAGGTTCCACATGTAGGGGAGAAGGAGCGGCGTCGAGCAGCTCATCTCCAGAAGAACCAGAAATCATGCCTGGGCTCCTCAAAGAGGAGTGATGAGAATGAGCTCCGATAGAAAGTGTCTCGTGTGGGCCCGAACTCTGGGGATCATCACAAAAGGTGGAAAGGCATAGCACAGGAGAGGAGGCCAAGACTGGAGAAAGGCAACCATGGCCAGGGCCTCCGGATCCGGGCGCCAACTGTAAAACAGGGTAAGCTGTTTGTTGAGGCAAGAGGCAAACAGGTCGAGGTGACAACGTCCCCAAATCTGGGACAATGCCCGAAATACCCGAGGGTGAAGCCTCCAATCGCTGTAATCCTGCAGATGGCGAGAGTTCCAGTCTGCAATCCGATTGTTGCGACCAGGAAGGTACTCTGCAATAACTGTGATCTGTCGCTGCAGGCAAAGATGCCAAAAGTCCTTTGCAATCTCCGCCAGGAGTTTGGACTTGGTACCCCCCAGTTTGTTGACATAGCGCACCGCCGAGATATTGTCCATGCGGAGGAGAATGCAACAACTCGACGCCTAAGGAGCAAGACAACGAATTGCGAAGGAGTCAGCAAGAAGCTCCAAGCAATTGATATGAAAGGTCAACTCCTCCTGGGACCAACGGCCCCCCGTTGCCACAGGGCCGCACCGAGCTCCCCAACCCCAAAGGCTGGCGTCCGATTCTATCACCACATCCGGAGTCTTCCCGAACAGCGCAACAAACTCCATGTGCTCCAGCCACCATAGCATCTCCCAGCGTGCATCCTCCGAAAGAGGAATGACGTCGGAATATCGAAGACCCTTCAGAAGAGGCCTGATCTTGAGGCGATGAAGAGCCCGATAATGTAACGAGCCAGGGAAGATCGCTTGGATCGAAGAGGACAACAGACCTACAATTCGAGCCACCGATCTCAATGAGACCATCTGTTTGGACAGCACCATCCGCAATTCCCGTTTGATGGCTCTGATTTTCTGACCAGGCAGAAGGAGCTGGCAGGTAACCGAGTCAATTCGGAATCCGAGGAAGTCCATTGTCTGACAGGGTTGGAAATCGGACTTTAGAGGATTCACAAGAAAACCGAGAGATTGTAAGAGTTCTATGGACCACTGTAAATGAGTCTGCAAAAGGAGAGGGCATTGAGCCATTAGAAGAATGTCGTCTAGGTACACTATCAGGCGAATCCCCGGGCTCGCAAAGACTCCACCACAGGACGCAGAAGCTTTGTGAAACACCACGGAGCTGAGGAGAGACCGAATGGGAGGACAGTGTACTCAAACCACTTCCCCAGCCATTGAAATTGGAGGAAGCGGCGATAAGGCCCATAAATCAGAACCGACAGATAAGCGTCTTTCAGGTCGAGACGGACCATCCAGTCCCCTTCCTGAAGAAGATCCCTTAGAAGATGGATGCATTCCATCTTGAAGTTACGGTATATCATGCTGCCGTTGAAGTCCTTCAGATTGAGGACCAAGCGTGAACCGCCACCCTTCTTCTCCACCAGAAACACATTGCTGACGAATCCGTTGGGATGCAGAGAAGTGTGAACGATGGCCCCTTTGGCCAGAAGGGAGTCGATTTCCTCGGAGATGAACACCTGATCTTGTTGGGAAAAAACAAGGGGTATAGGAAGGCGGTGTTGGTGAGGCTGCTCGTAGAACTCGAGTCTGTAACCTTGCACCGTCTCCAACACCCAAGCATCGCTTGAGATTTGTTGCCAAATTGTGAAGGAAAAACGTCAACCTGCCCCCCAAAATAACCTCTGAGGTTAGAATCAAGCTCACCTGAGTTAGAGGAATCGTGACGTCCACCTTGGGTCCCGTCATAGCCTCCTTTTTTATATTGTCCTCTCCCTTTGAGCGAGGGGTAGAACTTGGACTTGCTTGAACTGTAGGTATCTTGTCTGCCACCTCTCTGGGACTGGACACCACGTTGATTTTGTAGGGTGGCACCCCGGCCGGATGAACGTCCCCTTCGTCCGGCCCGTCCGAAAACCAGGTGGAAAGCCAGACGCAAATTTGATTGTGCCTTGTCCAAGCCACTGAAAGTCGCCACAAACTTAGTAAGTTCCTTAAGAAAGGGGGTACCAAAAAGCAAACCATGGGCCAGGGAACCAGATTCAGATGGAGCTAAATCAGTGAGTTTTGGGTCCAGCTTCAGGAGGATAGAGCGTCGGCGCTCGCACGAAATTGCGCAATTGGTATTGCCCAACATACAGATAGCCCTCTGTGACCATCCCACTAGCTCATCTGGGTCGATGAGAGCATCTGGCTCTTTTGCTCGGAACCCTAAATCCAGAATCTTAGTCAGTGGACCGAGAAGGTCTAACATCTTGTCCTGACAGGACCTCCAAGACCTGTCTAGACCTTTCTTTGGATCCTTGGAGTATTTCCTCATGTAGGTCACCATAGTTGGGTCAACGTCAGGCGTATCTGCCAACTTATCTCAAAGATCCGGGCGGGGACCCTCCGATCGTAATCGGACCCGAACATCCTTGTCAAATGGACGTCTAATATGTGTTTGCACATATTCTGCCACCTCTGGGGAGGGAAGCCAGACAGTGGAGTTTGGATGTACAATGTCTGAAGGATCAAAGGTTAGAACCTGGGGGTTAGAAGGGGCATCCACAAAGTGCTCCTTACGAGCCTTCTTTTTTGGTGGAGGAACCACAGGGTCAGAGGATGAGGAATCTGAGGTGGAGGAGTCAGCAGTCGTCAGAGAGTCCTGTGGAGAAGGGACAGGCTTTGAAGATTTCTTAGTAGAACGCGAAGAGGATAGAGTCTTCGCAAGTTTAGCAAAATCCGCATGATGAGGATTTTTTGGATACTTTTTGGAATGCCCAGAGGAAGGAGGCAACCAACCTTGTTGCGTGGCACATTCTGACAAATGCAGCTTCAAAGGGGCAATGGCATGGAATAAGGCTAGACCCATCAAGTCTGTTTGTACTGAGCCTGAGGCTTAATCTTCATCGTAATAATACTCCTCATCTTCATAATAGTCTCCCATTATCCCAATAGAAATTGGAGTAAGCCCACTTGAGCAGAAGAATGAATATTAACAACCCAAAGGGTAATGCAGGGGGAGTGTAACCCCAAAGCAAGCCAAAGCAATGCAGGAACGAGCCTGACAGTACCTGAAGTTTAAGTGTGGAGGGAGGGCTTGCTTCAACACCTTAGACACTCAAGGCAAAGCCTATGCACTATTTTACAACCCCTTTTCTATACTGAACAGGGGCGTAGGAGAAGGCAAGTCGACCCGGCAAGTGGGCACAGGCTTATGAAGCTGATTCAATTATTCCCTGAGGAGAACGCTGTCACTGCGCATCCAGAAACAGCAACCGGAGCCGAAGAACAGCAAAGGCACTGCGCATGCGCGCAACAAAGGCTGCCGGTCGATGGAGAGACGCGCGAGCTACACACGCGCGTCTCTCAGCCCCCAACTCCCACTCCACAAGACAGAAAACAGGCGCAGACGACGCGCGCCTGCAACCGGGGAGTGAGCACACGCCCGCGTAAGAACGCCGTAACACAAGCGGCGAATGAAACCTGCAGAGAAAACGACAAGCAATACGTAGCGAAAGGCGGCGAAATATCAGGACAATTAGCGCACCAGACACTAATATTATCAATAGCAATAGCAATAATAAAAAAAAGTGCACTTAACTGGCTGCGAAGCAGCAAAGAAAGAGGAAGTGTTGTCCTCTATGGTACCTTTTATACTATCTAGCCTCTATGGTCATCAGTGGTACTCATGGGAAATGTAGTTTTTTGGTTTCTTCACTATGTTCTTATTGGCTGCTGAGTTTTTTCAGTAAAGAAATGAGAAAGCATAATCGGAGCCTCCGTCCTGCCATAGAATTCCCACATTCCCGGAGCCTCTCAAGAGCAACGAGAGTCAAGTAAAATAAATCTACCCCCGACCAAGTACAAAATCAAATTCAATCAGTGAAACAGTGCATCATAAGTACATGAAACGTTTTAAAAGCTGTTTAAGAGATTTTTAACATGCAACCAAGTCAATCAGCAGCCTATGCAATCTGTGCCGCGGCCCCGTTTAAATGGTCACCCATGAGCGAAAAGTGGAGCGCTGCCAACAATGCTCTGCTTCCGGTCTCACGGTGACTTCCTGGCAGGATAGTTCCTCCCCTTCCGGAGCCTCTCAAGAGGAAGGCGAGTCAGGTTAAATAGACCTGCCTCTGACTGAGTACAAAATCAAATTCAATCAGTGAACCAGTGCATAAGAAGTACATGAAACGTTTTTAAAGCAGTTTAAAAGATTTTTAACATGTGACCAAGTCAATCAGGAGCCTTATGCGATCTGCGCTGCGGCCCCTTTTAAATGGTCACCCATGAGCAAGAAGCCAGAGCGCTGCCCAACAATGCGCTGCTTCGGGTCTCACTGTGACTTCCTGGCAGGATAATTTCCCACCTCCCGGAGCAACTCAAGAATAAGGTGAGTCAGGTAAAATAAACCTGCCCCAGACTAGGTACAAAATCAAATTCAATCAGTGAAACTGTGCATCAGAAGTACATGAAACATTTAAAAAGATTTTTAACATGTGACCGAGTCAATCGGTAGCCTTACGCGATCTGTGCCTTGGCCCCGTTTAAATGGTCACCCATGAGCAAGAACCTAGAGCGCTGCCCAACAATGAGCTCTTCTGAGTTATGCGGTTGTCAGAGTGAGGCTCACAGTTTATGGGTTACAGATGTTATGCTGTTTGATTGGGGATATTAAATATAAGTTTTATTTGTGACTTAATAGCAGGCCTGATTCTTGGGAAATGTTAGGTACTTTAATCAAAAAGTAAACATATAGCTTGTTCATAACCTCTGAGGGTTTTTTGTTACTTGGGGGTATGAGGTTATCTTGTGTGCAGTGTCTTGCGCATATACAACCTTACTTTCAATTCCCTTCTGGCACTATTTTTACTAGGAGATTGCTGTGCTCTAGGGTAGTTACCTTTAGGTGGAACATCTGTTTTAGCCCCACATGGAGTTGCACTATGATTGTTATGTTGTTTACTGAAAATTATAGCCTGTTCCTTTCTGCTAACATTGATATGATTGGTAATGTTTGTTACCATATCAAATAGTTTGTCTAATTTCTGATTTAGCACCTTGCTCAGCCTACCCAAATTCATGGAAGCTGACTATCTCTACCCTTAGTAGGTTTATTTGATCAGGATTTTCCACTACATCCTTACTAATAGAAGCCAATAGGGGCTAAGGCCATACCTGTTCTAGCACTGTATTCATTTTGATAGATTCTGATGCCATGCACCTGTTCGAACATTTAATGGTAGCAATAGGAGTGAAGGGAGTATACCTTTGTTCTGGTGAGGAAATCTGTGATTGGGTTCTGGGTTGAACTCTTTAGGATTCTCTGGAGGGGGGGGGGGGGGGGGGTAACAGTACACTTATCTTTTTTTGTAGCCTCCAAGTTACCATTATGGTGTGTTGTGCCAAAGTATGAGCTAATGCCCTTCTGTTTGGACCCCTTTACCCTCTTCCCCAGATGACCTCCAGGTTCCTTTGTGGCAAGTAAACCCTCTACCACTTTTATCAGGTCATCATTTCTACTCAAGGAGCAGTTCTCTGCATAGTGCCTGTGTGCCTGACTAGTACCTTCTGCCCCTGTTAGCCTATTCAATGCCTTCTGTTCCCCCATAATGTTAAATAGCTGCCTACTGGCTAACAAAGAAATTGAGTTTATTTTGTGCAGCTGTACCCTGCTAGATTTCCTCATGGTGCTATTTTTAATCTGCATTATTATTTATGTTAGATGGAATAAAAACCACACAAATGGAACTGTGGCATTAACTTCAATGCGACAACTACCATAAACCATTGAGACTTTCATCTACTGCTTCTTAAAAGGAACCTCAGGACCTCTAAACTAAGACTACCTTGAGATTGATAAGCAAAGTCAGCCTTACTGATACAGATAATGTCAAAAGGACTTCAAATTAAACTAGCAGTCCTCAGTCACAGGGACACCCTCTTCTCAGAAAGTTAGCTTACAATTTGACTTTGTGTTTTAAATGACAGTTAAACACCTTGGTGACCAAACAGAAGGGGTAAACACCTAATTTGTTAATAATTAGCAAATAACAGTTCCAGAAGGCTTACCCGGTTCAAAGTTGAAAGAAAACTAGACCAGAAAGTAGGCCCCTGCCCTGCCTGTTCCTGTCACTGAGGGATGCAGGCGGGCCCGCATTGCCAATTGATGTTTTGTCTAAAGCTTTGTATCTCCACATATGCTGTGGTTTCAATTTCAAAAGAATATATCACCTTGATAAGGGGGCCATGTATATGTTGAACAGTGCAGGGCTAAGAGATGAGCATTCTGGTACCCCGAAGTGATGTTTTTTCAGACAATAGAAAAGGTCCTAGCACCACATTTTGTCTGCGATCTGAAAGAAAGGATTTCCGCCAGGCGAAGGCAAGATGGGAAATGCCACAGTTTTTGATACAGTGCAATAAGATGTCATGAGAAATGGTATTGAATGCGCCTGATAGATCTAATAAAATCAGCACTGCATTCTTACCTACATCCAATGTTAGCTTGAGAGTGTCTGCCACTTCCAGCAAAGCAAAGCAAAGGTCCTGATGAATGCCATGAACCCATCCCAGCCACTGGGCAGAAACATGTCGACCTCTTGATATCGGTGGGGGGACAATTACATCCCCAATACACCGACCACGTTTTTAGAATACCATACAGGGGCCAGTACTATTAAAATTAATATGACGCCTGTAATGGATTTTTAACTAACGCTTTCTTTATTTTTTTGGGTCCCCACTTAGTTTAGAAGTGCATCCCTGTCGTCAGGTGTATGCCCGCCCTCTATCAAACCAAGTTTTTGGAGGGCGAGGACTGGTCAATGATGAAGCATGACACCAGGTGGTGTGTGAGACCAGTCCTATACTTTTTGTGAGATGCCTACACTCATGGAATAAAAGAAACATTTGCAATTAGCCTTTCCTTTTCCGCTGGGAGTAGCTCTATTGTGTTTGAAAATAAGAATAGTGTACCCCAGAGAAAGCACATGACCAATATCCGGATTACACCATTCGTTAAGCCATGATTCAGTAATAAAGACCAAATCTAACTTGAAGTTAAGAAGCAGGTCATGAATCTCTTGGGCATGTTTACACAAATAGTGTGCATTAATAAGGCCACCACAGACTGATTTTGCTGGTGATCAATTAGTAGTGGTAGGATCAGAAAAGGACCCAAGTATGGTTTTGAAAGTGCGACATGCTAGAGAACCGTTCTTGTTAATAGCTGCTGCCTTCCAGCAAATTACCAAAAATTGGAAAGACTTAACCAAGATATCCTTTCAGGCTTGGTGGACGCTGTGTGTTATAACCATATATTGGATAAGGCCTTTCTACGTCCTATTTTCCTAGCTACAAAGCGCTTAATGCTATGGGCATAAATCACAACATATATTGATGAATGAGACAATCTTTTTCTAGGTCTCACATCCAGCAAGAAGTTGCTCAACCTTTGTGACATTCCTCAATATATTATAACATTATTGTACATCTGTTTATTGTTCAACAAAACTACAATATTTTATGAATGATGTAATTATTCCTTATTTGTTTTTTTTCAGATATTTGATATTTTTGCTTAAACTAGGTTTCATCTAATGTTTCATTGCTTGCTTATATTACTATATTGTTTTTATTGTATTACTATATTTTTACTTTATGTTTTCTCAATAAATTCTGTTTTTGAACTTAAAAGTGCGACATGTAAGAGAACCGTTCAATTTATCAGGCAGGAAACTAATACAACAATGCTGAGAAGTGTCTTTCAGTGATTTTAAAAATGCAGATGACAATGAGATACCTGGCGTGGTCAGGCAGCATGACTGGCGCTGGTTGCGTTCCGGATGGGGATAGGTGCAGACAGCTTGCTTTAGGGTTGCCTTCATTGCGCCGGTGGCGCGCCCGCTGACCAACTCTGCTGTGTGTAAAGGTGGATGGTGGCCCAGTAAATACTGGTGTGAAAGTAAACACTAGAGCACCCAAACCAAAAAAGACAACTGCTGTAAACGAGCACCAGAGCTCCCGGAAGAGGATAAAGTGTAGAGTGCAGTGCGAGGTAAGAGAAGATCGATTTACGTTTTTAATTTACGTTTAAAATAAAATTTAAAATTCCCGTTCTTTTAAACATATTTGACAGTATAATTTCAAATTTATTTTCAAGTGCATCCGCTTGTAAGTTTCTCACCAAATAAAGCAATTAAACAGCGGTGACAGGCAATTCACTGTTGGCATATAGTTCTGATCCGACCACTGCACGTCTGTGGTAGGAGGCATATTAAATACTGGTGCCAAAGTAAACACGAGAGCGCTAAAAATCCTAAAAAATTGGCCACTCTGAACGAACACCAGACTTCCAGGATGAGTGCAGAGTCCAGGCAAGGTAAAAGAAGATCGATTTACGTTTTTCAATTTCAGTTTAAAGTGAGATTTAAAACCCCTGCACTCCCGGGAGAGGATAAAGTGCAGATTGAAGTTCGAGTAATTACTAAATGCTAAAATATAGTTCCTGATCCAAATAGATGACTTCATGGTGAAATTAGCAACATCCAAACATAGAGTTTCTAATCTTAACGGAGTACCCCTTGTAGAACTAAACAAAATGCAACAATCGAGTTCGTAATCCTTCAGAATACGCCGTGTGAAAACTTTCTTTTCACAAGTGTGGTGCGAGAATACTTCCCTGATTCCAGCAATATCTTACATTGAATTCTCAGATGTATAGATTACAAGGATTGTGTTTTTTTATAAGTCTTTTATGGGGAATAAAGTATTGGTCAAGTTTTCTGTTCACATAGCACAAATAAAATAATTCAAATCAGCAATCAAATAATCAGAATGAATTTTAAACAAACAGAACAATAACCCATCCTCCTGGTGACTCAAAAACATTTTCCTTTCCGTCACCCTAGCTCACTCCAGAGGCCCTGATTGCAACTCTTGCAGCCACCATCCACCTAGTTCCCTTTAATAAAAATGTGCCCCATATGTCTTAAAGTTAGGCAGCGGAATCTATAAATCTATCTCTTATAGTCGCCATATCATACATTTTGTTTGATCCTTAAGTTGGTACCCTCAGTATTTTCAACAACCTTAAACAGCTAGAGGAATTTATTTATCATTGAGTTGTGTCGCCCTGGTGCCATGCAAGGGGCCGCTAGGGCGATGCAGCTACTAAGTCCAATTTATCAAGCCAGGCAAGGCAACTTGCGTGGTCCTGTATGGCTTGGTAAATGTAAAATAATGAAACGCAGTGCAAATCGCTACGTTGCGTCACCTAGGGAGGCATTCCATGGGCGGAGGATGGGTGTTCCCACACACCCACCCATAGATTTTGGAGCATTCCTAGACTTACCATTTCTGGTAGACCTGGGAATGCATCAAAATGCAACACCTCCCTTTGTGAGATGTAATGAGGAGAAACAATTCTGCCTGCAATATAGTTCACCAGAACAAGGAAAGGACAGGAATGTGCAGTATGATGTTGAATAAGGCACATTCCTGCCCTTTCCCTTTCATGAAGTACACCAAGGTGGATTGCTGCGGTGTGCTGTGTGAACGCTTGATAAATGTGCCCCTTAATCCTTTGCCATTGCCAGAGACCAGGGGTCCTCAAACTGTGGGGCGCGACCCCCAGAGGGGCCGTGGAGTGATGTGAAGGGGGTAGCGCATTCACAGTCACACTTTCGCCCTGGCCTCCAGGGCTTCAGCTTTATTCCTCCCCCATCCTGTGTCTCAGCCCGGGTAGCTGCAGTACAGGTCGCACTGTTGGGGGCTCGACTGGGCAGTGTCAGGAGTCTTATCTCCAGCACGCCCGAGTTTTTCACAGGTCTTTGAAGACCATTAGCATTTTTACATGCCTTTGTTAACTGGTTACCTAGGATTAGTTTTTTATGGTTCCAGTAACCCCTGGGCCCCCACTCTGCCTATTCCTTACATTTGTATTTTTACACTTACTGCTGTAGCGTGAGAATGCATTTAAGGAAAAGGAATATAAAGTTGGTGTGCAGTGTGTCGTTTAAAGAGCATGCAGAGACCTGCTCTTGACACTAAATAGAGTTATAAATAAAAAAGTATGTATTAATTAGTTATGTGACTTTCCTCTCTTTGTTCTCTTTAATTATCAAATTATCATTGAGGCATCCCTAGAACACAATTAAAAGTGCTTTCTATTTATATTTGCTGTTCTCAGTATTCACAGATAAGTGCTAACAACACAGCTTTAGGTGACTGCTTATTTCTGGGCCATCAAAATAATGAGCTGGTAACCCTAATCATAAGACTGGAAGTTTGTTGCAGTATCAGCACATTATTTATTTCCTCCACCCACGATCCCTGATTAATGCCATTATAGCAATAGTTTAACTTATATCTGAAACCCTACGCTTCATGGTTCTGGGAATGCACCCTGCTTTCAGACAACTCACTTCTCATTCTCGCCTTCACTTTCATGCTCGCCATGCTCTCTTAGCGATCACAATGCACTCACACTGATCACCATGCACTCATAGCAATCACAATGCACTTTTCCCATCAGGACTGGGGTGAATCCCTGAATGATATGCTGGCATCTTTTAATCTAGATCATCTTCCCCTCTCCTTTGCCATAAATTTACCACAGGTCAAGCATAATTCATTGATCGAAAGACTGTCTTGGCTAAAAACTTTTGATATGCCTAGACAAAATGGTTACGCTATTAAATGGAATCAGAACGAACCGGAGGTTATGCATGCCAAGATAGTTAGGGGATCCCTTGCCTCAATTGAAAGGTGTCTAGACGCAGAGACCTCTCATGAGGATACTTTGGCAGCCTTCGAGGCTATTACCCGGACCATTCGAGATAGTTTGTCCCGACCGGGGAGAGGTCATACTTCTAGGTCGACGAATAATTCTTGGTTCGATGCTCCCTGTTCTAGGGTGCATTCTCACCTCATAGCTGCATTACATAAAAAGATTAGGGACCTGGCAGAGGTGGCTACCTGCAGGAAAGTTTATCGCTTAGCCTGGAAGAATTGCAAGAATAACATCAAAACCGAGGCTTGGAACAATCTGGCTACTGACGCACAATCCAAGGACAGTGCCCTATTTTGGCGTGCAGTTAATGCACCTTTTTTAAACGTAACTAACAATGCAAGGGTAAAGGTTGCTATCAGTGAAAATTCCTGGATCGACTTCTTTTCAGAAGTCTATAACCCGGAGGGGACTCTAAAGCTAGTTGATATGGAGGATATAGATATGGAGGCATCCTGGACCTTTCGACAAGTTAATCTGGGTATCTCAATTGGCGAAATGTCCGCTGCCATTGAGCAGAGTAGGGGAGGCAAAGCCCCAGGATTAGATGGGGTACCTATTGATATTTTTAAATACTCAGTTGACTTATGGTCCCCATATTGATGAGAGTCTTGGACGCAAGTTGTGAGCTGGGGTTTCCCAGGACCTGGTCTGATTCGATCATCATTCCCATTTTCAAGAACGGAGATAGGGAGAGTCCTTCCTGTTATCGCCCTATCTCCCTTCTTGACTCCTTCATGAAGATCACTGGGAGGGCTGTCCTGAATCGGCTACTATCCTGGGTGGAGGATGCAGGAGTTCTATCCCCGGTTCAGTACGGCTTTCAAGAGGGGAGGGGCGCTGTCGAACAGGTCCTGAACTTTACACTTCTTCAAGGGAAATATGTTCAGGCCAAGGCGGGCAAACTCTACGCAGCATTTGTTGACTTGAGTGCCGCATTCGACTGCGTTAAGCATGATCGTCTGTGGAAGGTGCTGGAAGATCTTAAAGTGGAAGAGGCCATTATTTCTTTTTTAAGGCAACTTTATGCTGGGGCTAGGGCAAGGGTGAGATTCGGAACCGGAGGAGAATGCACCAAGCCCTTCCACGTGAAGCGTGGAGTGAGGCAAGGGTGCGTCCTCGCGCCTCTTCTTTTTAGTTTATATACTAATGACCTAGAGGATGTTTTGGTGTCCAAAGTTATTGACTCACCCAGAATTAATTCTTAACAAGTGGTGTCCCTATTATATGCGGATGACGCCGTCATTACGGCCAGGACAGAGAGAGGCCTGCAGACAGCCCTAGATGCTTATATTAATTTCATGGACTCTAGGGGTCTGAAACTGAATGTGAAAAAAACCTTTGTGATGACGTGCGCTAGGGGCAAATCTAAAACCTGTAAGTTGTTTGCACGCAGGGAGAAAGTGCAGGCCACCAAATCTTTTTCATACTTAGGAGTATTCCTTGAGGGTGGGGGGCATTGGGGTCCAGCCATCAGGAGTAGGACCCTGTCCTTTAAAAAAGCGACTGCAGCACTTATGGATTTTTCACGAAAGATGGGTAAAAGACCCCCTGATATTTTACTTAAGATTTATACGGCCAAATGTGTTAGCACGGCCATTTATGGGGCTGGTGTTTGGGGCATCCAAGACACCAGGGATATACAAATAGTAGAAAATGCTTTTTAAGGTTTATTTTAGCTGTACCCTTTAGTTTATCTGTGTATAACTGTCATGCCGAGTTGGGGGTTCGTCATATTAGTGATCTGATTGCGATGCAACCACTGTTACTCTGGCACAGGGTTTGGACCGCAGTTGACCTGGAGCTTAACAGAGAGATTATCCGCGATGTTATGGCTCTGGACAAATCAAACAAAATAGCATGGCTAACTTATATTCAAAAGTTTTGTCAAGACATGTGGAAACCCGAGTTTTTTACTGCACCAGAGGGGTTATATAAGATCTCGAGGAAAGACCTAAAGAATAACTGTTGGTACCATCTGAAATCCCGGCGGCTAGGGGTAGAGCTTAACAAGGGATCGGTGGTGCAGCACTAAATGTCGCATGTATCGGGCAACATGCAACCCTATTTGAATCGGTGCACCAAGGGATTTGATAGGTTTTTACTCACTAGGTTTAGATTCAACATTTTCTTTCGCCTAGTTTCATTTCCAAAAATCAACAATTGGTCCAAAATGCTTATTAAGTGCCCATGTGATGGGAGGGCTGAACAATCAACCCTCCATGTGATTTGCTTTTGTGGATTTTATCGTAAAGAGAGAACCCAATAGATTAAACCACTTCTGAAAAACAATGGAACATGGCACCAATGCCGCCCAGCTTTACTGTATCTCCAGTTGTTACATGATGAACTGTGTGTGGCCACTATGGTTGGTTTTTTAAAGAGTGTTTTCAGAAAAAGGAAAAATTTAATGAGTTCTTAAGACCACTGTACCTACAGCTAATTGTTATATGTAATGTCATTTATGTGTACTTCATGTATTGATTTTTTGGTGATGTTGCTTTTATGATTTTAAAATTCTGCTAAAATCGAATAAAGCTTTTTCTACCCCACAATGCACTCACACTGATCGCCATGCACTCACACTGATCACCATTCACTCACAGCAATCACCCGCTCACCCTGCACTCACAGTGATCATAATGCACTCACACTGATCACAATGCACCCACACTGTTCACCATGCACTCACAACATCCACCCGCTCACCCTGCACTCACAGTGATCATAATGCACTCACAGTGATCACAATGCACTCACACTGATCACCATGCACTCACAACATTCACCCGCTCACCCTGCTCTCACAGTGATCACTCTGCACTAAAAATGCGCTTGCATTGTTCACTCTGTACCACACCCTGCAGTTACATGAGCACACTTCTCACCCTGCACTCATGTGACACTTCAATCACCTGTCCCCCCCCTCAGTGCTCAATCGGTAGCTCACTCAAACAAGGCCATCACTAACCATGCACTAATTTGTCTCACTTTGCACTTATAGCCGAACCCAAATTCATATGGCCACCTCACTCACCCTGTAGTCACTCCTTTTACCCTACTCTCACACTGTTGCATTGCTCACCGTGCAGTCACATGGGCACTCTTGTCACCCACACAGTGCAGAAGGTTAAAGTGCCTGGTACAAAGAAGATGTACTGTGCACATCACAGAACTGAGTGTGAGTAAACTATGAGTAGCGCTATAAAAAATGAAATGTTTGTCAGACAGGTGCTTTAGAGAGATGAGGTGTATTATTGGTGAGTGGTAGTGAGGGAATTCATTGAGAAGGTGGAAAGACTGATGCACCGTGTGCGACCAGCGCTAGGGCCAGCCCTGGCTGGAAGTGTTAACTCCCCCCTGAAGTTTGGATCTAGTGGATACCCTGCTTCTGCCTAATATTATTTACATTTGTAGTGCGCTACTGTTACCAAAAGGTGTCCTGGGGCTAATAACCATCTGCCTGCAATGTGAGAGAGGGATCCGGGGTTTGGAGAGGAGAGAAGAGAGGGATGGAAGGAAGGGGGTGAGAGGAAAGGTGCATGGGTAAACGGCTTAACCCTGCACAAGACTGCCAGGGTTTGGAGGGACCCTTGCTGCTCCTGGCCATGGTCAGCTGAGCTTCTAATGTGGCAGCGCGTATTCCTGTGGAGTGGGAGGCCCTTCACAAAAGGTTGACTAGACTTCTTTCTGATGTTAATTGCTGTATTTTGGTTATAAACTGGTACTGATGGGGTGAAATCTTTCCTCAGTGTTACTGTGTTTAAAAAATAACTTCAAAATAATAAAGCAATGCTATCACAAAATACGCAGCATCACAGAACATTATTTACATTTTCTACTCACACAATTTAGTCAAGCCTGTCGCATAATTTAGTCCTCACCTGCCTCATAATTCCAGTAGCCCTGCCTAGAGGTTTAGAAATTTTTGTCAGGAGGGGGTCCTTAAGCCTGAAAATGTTGACAGGGGGGTCCCGGCATCCAAAAGTTTGAAGACCTCTGCCATAGACATTGGGAACCACCTCTGAAGCTTCTCAGTGAAATCAAGTTGTTGCTGGTGTCATGGAGCAAGGATAGCTGGGCACATAAGGTTCCTCGTGCCTAATATTCCTTTCATGTCATTCCATTTCCAGTAAATTTCAACATTGCCACACTTACACAATATATGAAAAATGTCACAGTTGGATTGGGAGCGTCTTCACCACATAGAGATAGGAGTCACTACTGACCTTTGTAGTCTCAGTAGTAACCACTTCCACCATTGTAACACTTTAACATTACAGAAATTCAATCTAGTTTCCCCCAACCATTTGTTATGTTGTTGGAACACTTTTCCACAAGCCTCTTAAGAATATTGTTAGACTTGACAGCCTTAGGGTGATCTCCTCCTAACTTTTTGCATTTATCCTCCACATTTCTGACTTCGTTTTTGCTAGAATTAGGACAATGTACACTTTTTATCACTGCTAACCAGTGCGAAAGTGCTTGTGTTCTCTTCCCTAAACATGGAAATTTGGGTTTGTACCCAATTGGCATATTAAATGTAATTATAAGTCTCTACTAGTAGGCCTGCAGCATTGTTTGTTGCATCTACTTAAGTAGCCCTGTTAACCATGTCTCAGGCCTATCATTGTAGAATTAATTTGTGTGTGCCAATTACATTTCTATGTTGACCTTGCAAAATAAACCTTTACATAAAGGGACAATGGCTCTAATGCACTCAACTATACAATGTATTCGAATTTACAATAAAAATATACAAACTTAGCATGCAGTGCTGCAGCACACCCCACCTAAGCCCGTGCAGGTATATGGAGAAAAGCTAGATCATCAAAGTGGACTAGACACAGCACACACTGTCAGTGCCCTAAAGCTTCAAAGTACACAATGTCAAACAAAATATATTGCGTATAGTCTATAAAATATTGTGAAAGTTCAGACAAATATGTTCAGAAGGCAAATGTATACAATTTGTACAAGCGAATCACAAAACAGTGATTTTCACTTCAACTGAAGAGATTTAATGAGTGGCTTGTAGCCTTGGTGACTTGTTTTCAAATGCTACATCACACTTGTAGACGACATGAACGTAGCATCCTCAATAAAAAAGCATAATCATGACAGTTAAACCTGAACCAATGCATTTCAGGTGGGAATCACCCTTCATCAGGGGTAACTGTAATAAAAAAAATGACTGCAATTACTGATTACATATGGGAAATTTGGAAAATTACTGTGCAGTTACAAACAAAGAAAACAGACATTAGAACAACATAGAACTTGCAGGAGCATAAAACCAACTGCCAGATTGTTGCATGCTATGTACAATAAATTCAGACAGGTGTGCATGCTAGGGCATTGCCACCCCAGACGGTCACCCCCTCCTTGCAGTTGCTGTGGGTCCGATCCCTGATGGACTGAGCTCCCTGTCGGTTGCATCAGTTGCACTGTGCTCGGCCAACCACCCAGCCCCTGCTGCCATGGGGTGGATGCAGCCTGATTTCTTTGAAGCTTATTGCATGATGAATTTGTGTTGTTCTGTGCTTGGTTTTAGGGGTGGATGCTCTGTGGAGGATGTCCCAGTACTATCCCATTCTGATCATGGTACATTTAAAGGCAGCACTGGGAAGCCTTGTGGCCCACTCTGCGACCATAATGGCACGTCATGAGGCTGGTTTGGGCCCATCTCGCTGAACTCAGTCGCTAGGGCTGGGTGAATACCCTTTAGGGTCCGCAGATGGAGCTCCTCTTGAGATTGGTACCATTTGGACGCTTGCAGTCAATGCAATCTCTCAAGGGAGGGCTTTTTCAACTACTGTTAGACCGGTTAGGCTGTGCCTTTCTGGGGCTGCTCCTGTATTTCCTGGTCGTTCTTCTGTCTACTCTGGTAATAGTGTAATATGTGGGCCTATATTTACGACCAAGATTTGGTGTCTAGTCTAGCTACACCATCTAGTCCAGTCTGGTTCTCAGTGTGTGTAGTCCCCGTTTGAAAATACTGTAGAAGAATTCAACCTGGGGCTTTTGTTGGTCCAGGGCTGTCCTGTTTTTTTCCCTCATCGTTCTCTCATTCTATCTAGGAATTCCATTGTGAAAACCCCATTCTCATTATATACTTGTTTCGTGTCATAGGAGGTTAGCAGTGTGCTGCTAAATTAGACCTCAATTTGTATTCACGTTATGCAACCCTCTGAGCGAGCTTCAGTTAGCGAGTGTAACTCCATTTTGTATTTCGCAATCCCTATTACGCTGTGTCTGAACTAGGCCCCGTTATTTGTCATGCTTACCTCCGCCGAACACTGTATTTAGTAATTATTTCCTTTTCTGTTCAAGACTGCCTTCTGACTTACTAATGAATAGGCCATTCTGCCTTTGCATCCCTATCCATGTGTGTAGCTTGGCTCCCACGTTAGGAGATGCTGAGACCAGGCACGGCAACCTTGAGACTGTGATAGTGTGTACTGATCTAGCAGGTGGTAGCCCATCCTTCTGTGCCTCCTTTGTTAATGCTTGGCCAAAGCCGGTAACTTTCCACTGTGGGCGTAGTTGGAGGTTCCTGGGAGGAATGGTTATGCGTTATAGACTGTTGGGGGGCCAGTCCTCGGCAGACATCTTATGGTGCGGGTCAGATTGGATTCCTCTGCAGAGTATTGCTTATAACCAGATATTTGTATTCTCTAATGTCTGACCAACTCTTCATTTTGGAGAAGGCGAGTAGGAGTTTGTAAATAACCTGGTGTCCCCTTCAGTTGGTGCCCGAGCTGGTACCCCGCAAGGTGATCTAACTCACCCATAATCGGGTTGCAGGGTTGGGGTTGCTTTTAGAGATGAGGCGTAGGCGGTCCAGATCCCTTACTCGCTGTAAGATGAGAAAAAGATTTTCTTTTTTTATTCTTGCCCTTGACAGGGCGAAAAAAATGTTAACCCACTAATATGTGCAAAGTTCAACAGGATTGTCTGGGCAAGATTAGTTTCATGAGTCCTTACTGGAAAAAATTCAAATCATGCACTGGTTTTTGTGGTGTACATTGTTTATGAAAACAGAGTGAAGAAACAGTCAACATGTGTTTCACACCTTTACATGGCCATCCATCCTGGGGCTTCCTTAGGGCAGTTGAGAGCGTAAAGTATAGATCAAGTCATTTGGTCAAATTAAGTCTTAGGTTTCTCTAAATCAGGGCATAATGCCGGTCCGAGTCGTTGCAGTGAGTAGCAGTCGACTGCTACTCACTGCAACGACTCGGAATGGCATTATGCCCTGATTTAGAGAAACCTAGGACTTAATTTGACCAAAACAACTTGATCTATATTTTTATTTTACGCTCTCAACCACCCTGAGGAAGTCTCAGGCCGAATGGCCATGTAAAGGGGTGAAACACGGTTCGATGGTCGGGGTTGCTTCTGGTCGGTCAACGGATCGGGAATCCCCACACAATAAGAGCTCTGTTCTCTTGGTGCCCCGCCCATCTGATCGGACAACTCCTCATCTAGTAGTCACTTGCTGGGGTCCTGAAAAGGCAAAACCTTGGATTTGACCATTTGGTCAGAAGAGTCGGCAGTGGAGAATATTCTTGCTCGACCTGAGTGCACCAAGTGAGTGATTTGAATTCTTGGAAAATGTGGTGCCATGGTTGAACGACATGGGCCTACGGGCTGTGTCTGGTACAGTCTTCGGACTGTCTAGTCTTGATCTTGGTGGGTTTGCGGACCCTAAAAAGACACAGAGTGTTTGTGAGCAGTCTACCAGGCCAACTGGAAATTCGGCCTTTTCTTGAAAAGGTCTGGTACTGTTTGCGAGCAATCTGCCAGGCCAACTGGAAATTCGGTCTATTCTTGAAACGGTCTGGGGCTGAAGCCTATCTTCTTGCCTTGAAACAGTCTTTGGACTGTCTTGTCTTGGTGCAGTCTGTGGATCGTAGGGTGTGGTTTTTCTGACTGCTTCTGATTTCGTTTTTGGACCGTCTTGTTGGAGTGATGCTGTATTCGTTCCTTGGGGAGAGTGCATGTGTCTTATATCAAGATGACTTGTTTAAGTAAGTTGGGGTGTTTTGGTTGTCGGTGCTGTTCCACTGAGTCTCGATTGGAAGAGAGGCAGTCTGTGCCTCCAGATGATCCCCCAAATTTTGATGTGTATGTCAAGCATGGCATTGGCCCTGTTATGTTTAGCATGTTGTGGAATAAATATGAGGGACAATGCTTACTTACAGTGGCTGCTTACTGGCACATTTGATGAACATAAGTTGAATTGCTTGCAGGATAAATTGTTCGCCAAAAAGAGCAGGCAGTCTATGTTTGATTCTCTAAGGGTATGGCAGAAGGAATCAAAGCAAGGATGGATAAGAACAGAGAAACTAGCTTGGAGGAGACATACGCAAACGATAACGTGGAAAGCAATGGCCTATGACATAGAGAAGATCGAGAAAGGCATAGAGTGTGCAGATGGTACGTTTTGATTACAGACTGATAAATGTTATATTGCTAGGGAGGAAGGTGATGATTTCACTGAGGAGTTACTAGATTCTCGACCCCACCTCCTTATGCCCCTGAACGGCTATATTTCATGATCCCAACATCTCAGTCTTCGGCCTCTGGTTCTGCCACTCCTAGTCTTTCTGTCTCTAGCTCTGCTGCTTCGGCCCTAGCCCTGCCTGTTTCTTCCTCATCTTTGCAAGTAGCAGGTGCGGGTGCCGTCAGCTCTTCTATCCTGTCTCCTGGCTCCGTGTTTGTGGCTACGGCTTTTCATACTCCTACAACACAGTCTTTGTTCGCGATGGTGCCCGTTTTGTCATCTGCTCTTTCTCCCTTGAGTGTGTTACCTCAGGCATTGCAAGATGCTGAGATGCCTGTGGGAGGAGAGCATGAAGCAAATTGGGCAGGAGCACGTGACCGCATGGAGAAAGTGTTGATGAGCTCAGCTGTTGGTTACAAGAAGAAGATGGGGGCTGACCAGGCTGCAATATGGGCCCATAATCCGATAAATAGTGTGGAAGATATATGGAGTATGATGAAAGATTATAAGCCGTTTATGCAGCAACATGCTCTCAAGCATATGTTGGCTATGCTGATAGGATAATGGGAGCAGTGTTTTAAGGGTATTGTACCTCAGATTATCTATGACATTCGGGATAGGGTATGTGCTACAGGCATAGCCCCCAATTAGGTTTTCAGTAATGTGATGACATTAATGGAATATCGGGGTAGACTGCTTCAGAAGGTCCCGACAACAGCGTCACAGTTTCCCATGAGGTAAGTTCCTCCTATTTCCCAACCTGAAATACCAGCGGTAGATGACCATGATATTCTTACTCGCTCATGGGTGGAAGCCCGTTTTCAGGAACAATGGATTTTCACTCCATGGAAGAGGAATGAGGTAATATATCTAAAAGGTCAGTTACCAGACCCTCAGAAGAATCCAACAGCATACTATAAAGAATTGACAGAAGCAGTCTCCTCAACAGTGATGATATTAGCTGATATAGAGTTGTGTTTCGGCCTGTTCGTACCAGTGGATATGTGGTGCATACTCAGTATCACGTAGTGGAATTGGGTGGAGCATGGGATGAGATCAGGAGGTGGGATTAGGAAAGCAAGTCCGACGATAAACTGAAGGCAGAGCTATTAGCTTTGCCGGGGAGCATTATCACTTACATGCATTCCCTTATCCCGCAGAGACGTGTGGATTGGGACAAGTTGACTGTGTGTCCTCAGAAGAAGGAGGAAAATGTGTCTGATTTCTTTACTAGGTTTGAAGGGGTGTTTTTGCATTTTAGTGGCCAAGATCTGTCACAAGTGGGTGTTGTTCATTTGTTCGTTAACAGGTTTGCCACTAATTTGCTTCCCAAGATGGCGACTAGCTTGCAGGCCTCGGAAAGTACTTTGACCGACTCATCCACGTCAGTAATTTTGAGTATGGCACAGTACTACAAGCATAGAGAGAATGAGGATAAAGAGAATGTGGAGAAAAAGTCAAAGGAGTTGAAGAAAAGGGTGTTGCTACAGCAAGTGACGAGGGGAAATGGAAGAGGTAGAGGTTCAGGTACAGCCCAGCTGGGGTCCTTGTCTGACAGGAACAGTACTGTGGGTGTGCCCATAGGGTTCGACCAATGCGCATACTGTAAAAAGGAGGGGCATTAGCCAAGTGAGTGTTCAGAGTTGTTGCAAAAAGTTGAGGCCCCGAAAGGAAGGGTTTTTAGAGGAAATGGTAGAGGAGGAGGAGGCCGAGGAGAGGTGCAGTCTGACAATACATCGTATGATCACCATAAAAAGAACTATTTAGATAAAACATGGGGGAGGCAGTTCTATCATGACGACTATGGCATGGGCGATGTGACGGGGTTGTCGCATAGCTAGGACAGCCAGGGGCATGTAGAGGAACCAGTTCCAGTGCCTGTAGATCAGCGCAAACCCTATGTCACTGCAGATTTGCAAGGCACAGCTGTGAGAAGTTGGCCTGGTATATGCTGTCTACTAGTTATAGTGGCCACCTTGTACCAGTCCCGACAACCCCTTAGAGGTGATAGGTTAAAGACAACCTTTATTGAAAGCTATCCTAGTGGTCGCTATGGAGAGCAGCCTTCAGGCTAAATCTTGAAGGAATGTCAAGCAGCTTGTTTTACCAGTCTATATTCTCTTGAATGGCAAATGAATGGACAACCAGACCGGGTATATATAAAATATATGTATTTATTCTAAACACAATCTACTAGTCTCCTTATGAGGCTAGAAGTCAAAACATATAAGTTACACTTAATATCACACATTAAATAAGCACAATATACTTTCGGCCCTAGGAGCTTACCAAACCATATATTAAGAAAGTGGTATAAGAACCACAACTTGACTAGACACAAGGCCTAGAGCCTGTAGAATCACTGGGACCACAAGGAACCACCCAAGGTAGTGACACAGGGAACCCACGGAGGACGCGTGCAGTGTGAAAACACAGCAGCGAATCACCGTTAGCTTCTATGGGGAAAGTCGCGTTTGGAAATGTAAAGATTATGGACACTTGGAAGAGGACTCTGAGCAAACCCCTTTTGAATTAACGGGTTTGAGGGCCAACACCCACAGGAGAACTGGCGTACTCAATTTACCTCACCCAGGGAAGCAGGGTGCATAGGTGTCTTTTGGTGTTGGGGATCGTCGTTGATATCAATGGTGATCTTCTGCAAAGTGCTTCTGCCGTCGGAGTGGAAAGTGTCCGGGGTGATCCAAGCCTGGATCGAAGGTTAGAAGAACCTGAAAGCAGAGGGGACAGAGTCTGGGTCACTTGCCAGTGACCAGGGCCACGATAGTCAAATGCCCACCAATGTCGGGTGATTTCAGGATGAAGAGGTAAAGTGTGACCCTGCAGCCACTAAGACTAGGAGGTGTCGATGACAACCGGGAGCTGGATTCAAGCTGTTCCACAAAGGATGTCGAGTGCTTCAGTGTCGGTGACCGGATTTGACACAACAATCCTTGGCGGTACAAGGGGGTGGTGATGGACGGAGCATCTGAACCAATCAAACACTCACACCCAGTCAAAATATCTGGGTTTAATCCATCACCGTTCTTTAGCCCATTCTGCCACCCCAGTTCAGACATGGCCATATGCAAATCCGTCTGACCGTGTGCCTCATGGGAACAGTCCAGCCCGAACTGCCAAGCCATGCCTACCCTGGACCAGAAACAAGCTTCCTAGGACCGGTTTCTGGCATTACAGCCGTCTTCAGCCAGGCTTGGTTGAATCCAGTGGTAAAGTGAGCAAGGGACTCACGTCTGAGCATACCCTGCCAACTTATGGCAAGCAAAGTGGTACAAAAGGGGGTGGTGATGGATGGAGCATCTGAACCAATTAAACACTCATACCCAGTCAACAGATCTGGGTTTAATCCATCACCGTTCTTTAGCCCACTCTGCCACCCCAGTTCAGAAATGGCCATATGCAAATCAGTCTGAACCTGTGACTCATGGGAACAGTCCAGCCCGAACTTCCAAGCCATGCCTTACCTGGATCGGAAACAAGCTTCCTAGGACCGGTTCTCGGCATTACAGCCGTCTTCAGCCAGGCTTGCTTGAATCCAGTGGCAAAGTGAACAAGGGACTCACGTCTGAGCATACCCTGCCAACCTATGGCGAACAAAGCGGTACAAAAGGGGGTGGTGATGGACAGAGCATCTGAACCAATCAAACACTCACACCTAGTCAACGGATCTGGGTTTAATCCATCACCGTTCTTTAGCCCACTCGGCCACCCAAGTTCAGACATGGCCATATGCAAATTAGTCTGACCCTGTGCCTCATAGGAACCGTCCAGGCCGAACTGCCAAGCCATGTTTTCCCTGGACCGGAAACCAATTTCTTAGGACCGGTTTCTGGCATTACAGCCGCCTTCAGCCAGGCTTGCTTGAAACCAATGGTAAAGTGAGCAAGGGGCTCACGTCTGAGCATACCCTGACAACTTATGGCAAACAAAGCAGTACAAAAGGGGGTGTTGATGGACGGAGCATCTGAACCAATCAAACACTCACACCCAGTCAACAGATCTGGGTTTAATCCATCAACGTTCTTTAGCCCACTCTGCCACCCAAGTTCAGACATGGCCATATGCAAATCAGTCTGACCCTGTGCCTCATGGGATTAGTCCAGCCTGAACTGCCAAGCCATGCCTTCCCTGGACCGGAAACAAGCTTCCTAGGACCGGTTTCTGGCATTACAGCCGTCTTCAGCCAGGCTTGCTTGAATCCAGTGCCAAAGTGAGTAAGGGACTCATGTCTGAGCATACCCTGCCAACTTATGGCAAACAAAGCGGTACAAAAGGAGGTGGTGATGGGTGGATCATCTGAACCAATCAAACACTCACACCCAGTCAACAGATCTGGGTTTAATTGATCACCGTTCTTTAGTCTACTCTGCCGCCCCAGTTCAGATATGGCCATATGCAAGTCAGTCTGACCCTGTGCCTCATGTGAACAGTAAAGCCCGATCTGCCAAGCCATGCCTTCCCTGGACTGGAAACAAGCTTCCTAGGACCGGTTTCTGGCATTACAGCCGTCTTCAGCCAGGTTTGCTTGAAACCAGTGGTAAAGTGAGCACGGGGCTCATGCTGAGCATACCCTGCCAACTTATAGCAAACAAAGCGGTACAAAAGGGGGTCTTGATGGACAGAGCATCTGAACCAATCAATCACTCACACCCAGTCAACAGATCTGGGTTTAATCCATCAACGTTCTTTAGCCCACTCTGCCACCCAAGTTCAGACATGGCCATATGCAAATCAGTCTGACCCCGTGCCTCATGGGAACAGTCCAGCCCGAACTGCCAAGCCATGCCTTCCCTGGACCGGAAACAAGCTTCCTAGGACCGCTTTCTGGAATTACAGCCGTCTTCAGCCAGGCTTGCTTGAATCCAATGGCAAAGTGAGCAAGGGACTCACGTCTGAGCACACCCTGCCCACTTATGGCAAACAAAGCGGTACAAAAGGAGGTGGTGATGAACGGAGCATCTGAACCAATCAAACACTCACACCCAGTCAACAGCTCTGGGTTTAATCCATCACCGTTCTTTAGCCCACTCTGCTGCCACCGTTCAGACATGGCTATATGCAAGTCAGTCTGACCCTGTACCTCATGGGAACAGTCCAGACCCAACTGCCAAGCCATGCCTTCCCTGGACCGGAAACACGCTTCCTAGGACCGGCTTTTGGCACAGCCGTCTTCAGCCAGGCTTGCTTGAATCCTTGGCAACAGCAACGCATGCAGAAAGAAAATATATGCTTTGGTCCAAACCAGCAAGGTCCGCGGGACTCACCAAGTGGTGGAGAGTCAGGGCACATCTGGAGCAACCAGGAAAACCCAATGAAAGCTAAAGTTCCCTTTTCAAGGACCCACCAGTCAGCAGACCAGGGATCATGAAGGTACCTCACGCGAAAACACAAATGACTAGCTCACTAAACTCTCGTGGAGTTTAGGCCAGCAATCTTTAGTGGAAAAGGTGCTCGGGGTCTGGGCTTCAGGTAACCCAATTCACAGTTCAAGGAATGTAGAGAAGCTAATGCACTTGCAAATGTTCACGGTGTCCAGGGGTTCTGGTTCCACTGTCCTCACGAGAGCTGTGGGTCTCAGCTTTGCTGGGGACTCAGGTCAGCCTTAGGGTAGTCGGGAAATCTACCCCCTGGGCTGCAATTACTTCAAATCCATCTGGAGCTTTGGAGATGCAGACCGGTCAGATGCGTCTTTGGTGCCTTCCAAGCAGGGGAGTAACTCCTTTACTGGTCGTGTAGATCATCGAAGTTCCAGAATATCTGTAGCAAAGTTTGTCCAGGTGTAAATTAAAAAATCCTGTAGTCAGGGGTTCCGTTCTTATACCCAAGGAAGGGGTTGGACTTACTCTGGGGACCCACCTATGGGAGGGTTTTAAAAAAAGGGATGGCTACCCCCATTTCCTTTGTCCAGTGTTGCACCAGAGAAGGGGCTGGTAGCCCCTGCACCTTGTTTGAACTGGACTATGCACAGGGACACCAAATGTGCCCCAGTGCAGACTTCAAAGCACTCTTTCAGTGCACCCAACCAGCCCCAATACACTAAAACCTGTCTGGGAGGTCGTTACACCTCCCTGTGATAGGAAACCTATTGTCCAGGCTTCCCCTGTCGGAGTTTCATCCAGCAGCAGGAGGCCAGACTTGTGTGTGTGGCTGCAGGATCCATTTTATGATGCCTGGGCTCTTTTAAACTGTTACCGGGTATACCTGTGAGGACATGTCTCTCCCTCTAGAAGAGTGGAATTCCACCCCTGCTGCCAGGACTGGCGGAGGGGAGGTAGGATTCCAAAGTGTTTGACACCAAACACAACATGTTTCGGTGCAGCCATGCCAAAGTTAGCATTTACCGTGAGGTTATAATGCACTTAAGAGTGTATGATCTTGCTGCATCACAGAACAGCCCCACAGAATAGGGTCCGAAGGCTGCAGAGTAGCCCTGCTCATGCATGTCACCCTCTCACACCAACCCCAGCAACCTGCCTTCAGGATTGATTATATATATTTACAACAAGGGGTGGTGAGGGACAGAGTCTCTGAATTAAGCAGAAAGCTCTCACCCAGTCAAGAGATCAGGGCTAGATCCAACACCGTTTTTTAGCTCACTGCACCATCCCAGTTTCAGAACCTGGCTGTATGCAAATTAGTCTGTTCCTGTCCCAGTGCATGATGGGAACAGGGCAAACCAAACTACAAAAGCCAATTCTTACACTGGGAAGGAAACAAGCTCCCGGGGACCGGTTTCTGGCATTACAGAAGTCTTCGGCCCGGTTTGCTTGAATCCTGATGGTGGAATGAGCAAGGGTCTCACATCTGAGAATACCCTTCCACGCTTAGGGTGGACAAAAATATTTACAACAAGGGGTGGTGAGGGACAGAGTCTCTGAATTAAGCAGAAAGCTCTCACCCAGTCAAGAGATCAGGGCTAGATCCAACACCGTTTTTTAGCTCACTGCACCATCCCAGTTTCAGAACCTGGCTGTATGCAAATTAGTCTGTTCCTGTCCCAGTGCATGATGGGAACAGGGCAAACCAAACTACAAAAGCCAATTCTTACACTGGGAAGGAAACAAGCTCCCGGGGACCGGTTTCTGGCATTACAGCCGTCTTCGGCCCGGTTTGCTTGAATCCTGATGGTGCAATGAGCAAGGGTCTCACATCTGAGAATACCCTTCCACGCTTAGGGTGGACAAAAATATTTACAACAAGGGGTGGTGAGGGACAGAGTCTCTGAATTAAGCAGAAAGCTCTCACCCAGTCAAGAGATCAGGGCTAGATCCAACACCGTTTTTTAGCTCACTGCACCATCCCAGTTTCAGAACCTGGCTGTATGCAAATTAGTCTGTTCCTGTCCCAGTGCATGATGGGAACAGGGCAAACCAAACTACAAAAGCCAATTCTTACACTGGGAAGGAAACAAGCTCCCGGGGACCGGTTTCTGGCATTACAGCCGTCTTCGGCCCGGTTGGTAGTTTAGTCTGCCCTGTTCCCATGATGCACTGGGCCAGGGACAGACTGATTTGCATATAGCCAGGTTCTGAGCTGGGATGGGGCAGTGAGATAAATAACGGTGATGGATCAAGCCCTGATCTTTGGACTGGGTAAGAGTGGTCTGCTTAATTCAGACACTCTGTTCATCACCACCCCCTTTTCTAAATCGTTTTTGGCCACTATAGGTGTGGCAGGGTATACTCAGACATGAGTCCCTTTCTCACTGCTCCATCAGGATTCAAGCAAGCCGGGCCGAAGACGGCTGAAATGCCAGAAACCGGTCCCCGGTAACTTGTCTCCTTTTTGGTGAAGAATTGGCTTGGTAGTTTAGTCTGCCCTGTTCCCATGACGCACTGGGCCAAGGACAGACTGATTTGCATATAGCCAGGTTCTGAGCTGGGATGGGGCAGTGAGATAAATAACGGTGATGGATCAAGCCCTGATCTTTGGACTGGGTAAGAGTGGTCTGCTTAATTCAGACACTCTGTTCATCACCACCCCCTTTTCTAAATCGTTTTTGGCCACTATAGGTGTGGCAGGGTATACTCAGACATGAGTCCCTTTCTCACTGCTCCATCAGGATTCAAGCAAGCCGGGCCGAAGACGGCTGAAATGCCAGAAACCGGTCCCCGGTAGCTTGTCTCCTTTCTGGTGAAGAATTGGCTTGGTAGTTTAGTCTGCCCTGTTCCCATGATGCACTGGGCCAGGGACAGACTGATTTGCATATAGCCAGGTTCTGAGCTGGGATGGGGCAGTGAGATAAATAACGGTGATGGATCAAGCCCTGATCTTTGGACTGGGTAAGAGTGGTCTGCTTAATTCAGACACTCTGTTCATCACCACCCCCTTTTCTAAATCGTTCAGGATTGATTAGGCCTGCCATAGGGGAGACTGATAGGTTTATATGTGTAGTGATTCAAGGTAGATATAGATAACCTATATCTAAGTAAAGGGTGCATGCACCACCTTACCCAGGCTGCAGTAGCAGTCCTGTGATGTAACTTTGGAAGGCTTCCTAGGGGTGGCATAATACATGCTTCAGCCACTGGTAGGCCTCTGGGGTACCTATGCCCTTAGTACTAAGCATGGGCTGAAAATTCGTTCCGCTGGCGGAATTTGCCGATTTTCCGCGATTTCACGATCCGCGAATCTCGCGAAATCGCAGTAAAATCCGCGATTCAGCGCGGACGAATTTTCAGCCAAGCACTTACAGGGTTACAGCAGCAGGTGCAAAAGTTGAAGCTAATTTTTTGTAACCTTTTACAAAAGGGTTACAAAGAAATTACCTTCAACTTGGGCACCTGCTGCTTTAAGCCTGTAAGTGCTTCCTGGCGCCTCGTTGCCTACTTGCAACTGATCTATGACCCTGCTCTGACCCTTGAAGCAGGGTCAGAGAATAGTTACAAGTAGGCAATGAGGCGCCTGTCACAAAAATTAAAACTCAATAGGAAGCACTGACAGATATAAAAACAAGCATTTGCAATGCCTTAGGTCTCACATTAGGAAAGTTTAAGCTATTGGTCTTGTAAATGACAATTTTTTTTATTTATGTGTTGGTTTTGAAAATAGCTAAATTATTGCTTTGTCATTTACAATGCCAATAGTTATAACTTTCGCAAATGTGACACCTATAGCATTTGTAATGCAACATGTTTTGTATTTACGTGACTTAGCTGTATTGATATTACAAATTACAATGGCTTTTAATTTTTTAAAATAATTAATACTTAAATAAAAGTCATTTTAATTTATAATGGCAATAGCTTAAACATTTGTAAATAACTTTTGTGAAGATTATGTTCAGTGTATTTTATTGTGACGAAAATCCAAGAACAGAAGTGAAATATTAACATCTTTTTGTGACATTTGTAATAAAGTTTGAAACATTGAGAGAACATATTTGAACCAGTTGTTGTTGAATGGTTTCGCAGATTGATGCTGGTGTGGCGCTGAGTGGTGCTGTGGTGGTGCTAAGTGGTGCTGTGGTGATGCTGAGTGGTGCTGTGGTGGTGCTGAGTGATGCTGGGATGGTGCTGAGTGATTCTGGGGTGGTGCTGAGTGGTGCTGTGGTGGTGCTGAGTGATGCTGTGGTGGTGCTGGGTGATGGCGTGGTGGTGCTGAGTGGTGCTGTGGTGGTGCTGAGTGATAATGTGGTGGTGCTGAGTGATGCTGTGGGGGCACTGAGTGGTGCTGTGGTGGTGCTAATTGGTGCTGTGGTGGTGCTGAGTGATGCTGTGGTGGTGCTGAGTGATGCTGTGGTGGTGCTGAGTGGTGCTGTGGTGGTGCTGCGTGATAATGTGGTGGCACTGAGTGATGCTGTGGTGGCGCAGAGTGATGCTGTGGTGGCGCTGAGTGGTGCTGTGGTGGTGCTGAATGATAATGTGGTGGTGCTGAGTGATAATGTGGGGGTGCTGAGTGATGCTGGGGTAGCGCTGAGTGATGATGTGGTGATGCAGAGGGCAGAAAGGCACAAAAAGCAGTCTAACAAAGGACAGAAGGGCAGAAAAACAAGGGAAAAACTAGAGGTAGAAGGGCACAAAAAACTAGTCTAACGGGGCAGAAAGTCACAAAGACGAGTCTAACAGAGGGCAGAAGGGCACAAAAAAAGAGTCTAACAGAGCGCAGAAGGGCACAAAAACAAGGGAATAACAGAGGGCAGAAGGGCACAAAAAAATAGTCTGAGGGCAGAAGGGCAGAAAAACAAGGGAAAAATGAGTCTAACAGAGGGCAGAAGGGCACAAAAAATGAGTCTAACTGGGGGAAGAATGGCAGAAAAACAAGGGAAAAACGAGTCTAACAGAGGGTAGAAGGGCACAAAAAACGAGTCTAACAGGGGGCAGAATGAATCCCGCCCTGCGTGTTTGTCCATGAAGATGCCACCTTTTTGTGCAAAACCTCTACTCAACTGGAA
Organism: Lissotriton vulgaris; assembly: GCF_964263255.1. NCBI lineage: Eukaryota > Metazoa > Chordata > Amphibia > Caudata > Salamandridae > Lissotriton > Lissotriton vulgaris. Next base: position 392,733,144 of record NC_141694.1, on the reverse strand, counting down.
TACTTTCTACTGTCTAATCAGTAGGTGCTCCCTCATTGGCTAAATGTATAGGGGCAGATTTACAATAACTGGCGCATCCCCGGGAATGCGCCAGTTATTGTGCGCCGCAGCTCCGCCACCCATGGTGCGCCGCATTTACAATGTGGCCCACCATGTGGCAAAAACGGCACAGATGTGTCATGCATCTGTGCCGTAAAAGCAGCGCATTGCTGGAGCTGAGTCGAGCTTGTGACGCAGCTCCAGCAATGCTCTGGGGGGCCCTATCTCCCCAATGCTGCATCAAGCCTTGCGCCAGCTTCAAGCAGGCGCAGGGTTTTGACGCATCATGGGCCTAAAAGTGACTGAGTGAATTCTTGTAGATTTCACTCAGCCACTTTTAGGAGGCGTTCCTCCGCAGGAACGCCCTCCCCGGCGCCAGAACGCCTCCTGATGGCGCAGGGCTTTACAACTTGACACATCTCTCAGATGCGTCACTTTGTTATTACCCAGCACCATGGCGCATCTTTTGTGCTGCTGCTGCATCACAAAAGGTCTCGGTAGAGGGTGGGAGTGGTGAACCAGAGGGTGGCAGTGATGAACCAGAGGGTGACAGTGATGAACCAGAGGGTGGCAGGAGTGAACCAGAGGGTGACAGTGCTGAACTTGAGGGTGGCAGGGGTGAACCAGAGGTGCTGTGATGAACCAGAGGGTGGCAGTCGTGAACCAGAGGGTGGCAGTGGTGAACCAGAGGATGACAGTGCTGTACCAGAGGGTGGCAGTGGTGAACCAGTGGGTGGCAGTGGTGAACCAGAGGGTGTCAGGGGTGAACCAGAGGGTGGCAGTGCTGAACCAGAGTGTGACAGTGGTTAACCAGAGGGTGGCAGTGCTGAACCAGAGGTGCTGTGATGAACCAGAGGGTGGCAGTTGAGAACCAGAGGGTGGCAGTGGTGAACCAGAGGGTGACAGTGCTGTACCAGAGGGTGGCAGGGGTGAACCAGAGGGTGCTGTGATGAACCAGAGGGTGGCAGTGGTGAACCAGAGGGTGGCAGGGGTGAACCAGAGGGTGGTTGTGGTGAACCAGAGGGTGGCAGTGTTGAACCAGAGGGTGACAGTGGTTAACCAGAGGGTGGCAGTGGTGAACCAGAGGTGCTGTGGTGAACCAGAGGGTGGCAGTTGTGAACCAGAGGGTGGCAGTGGTGAACCAAAGGGTGACAGTGCTGTACCAGAGGGTGGCAGGGGTGAACCAGAGGTGCTGAGATGAACCAGAGGGTGGAAGTCATGAACCAGAGGGTGGCAGTGGTGAACCAGAGGATGACAGTGCTGTACCAGAGGGTAGCAGTGGTGAACCAGAGGGTGGCAGTGGTGAACCAGAGGGTGGCAGTGGTGAACCAGAGGGTGGCTGTGATGAACCAGAGGGTGGCAGTCGTGAACCAGAGGGTGGCAGTGGTGAACCAGAGGGTGACAGTGCTGTACCAGAGGGTGGCAGGGGTGAACCAGAGGTGCTGTGATGAACCAGAGGGTGGCAGTCATGAACCAGAGGGTGGCAGTGGTGAACCAGAGGATGACAGTGCTGTACCAGAGGGAAGCAGTGGTGAACCAGAGGGTGGCAGGGGTGAACCAGAGGGGGGCAGTGGTGAACCAGAGGGTGGCAGTGGTGTACCAGAGGGGGCAGTGGTGAACCAGAGGTGCTGTGGTAAACCAGAGGGTGGCAGTGCTGAACCAGAGGTGCTGTGATGAACCAGAGGGTGGCAGTGGTGAACCAGAGGGTGGCAGTGGTGAACCAGAAGGTGGCAGGGGTGAACCAGAGAGTGGCAGTGCTGAACCAGAGGGTGGCAGTGGTGAACCAGAGGGTGGCAGGGGTGAACCAGAGGTGCTGTGATGAACCAGAGGGTGGCAGTGGTGAACCAGAGGGTGGCAGTGGTGAACCAGAGGGTGACAGTGCTGAACCAGAAGGTGGCAGGGGTGAACCAGAGAGTGGCAGTGCTGAACCAGAGGGTGGCAGTGGTGAACCAGAGGGTGGCAGGGGTGAACCAGAGGGTGGCAGTGGTGAACCAGAGGGTGGCAGGGATGAACCAGAGGGTGGCAGTGGTGAACCAGAGGTTGCTGTGCCCAAACACGACCGCATGGGTAACTTCGCCATGCAAGCGGCTGGCGAACACGCAAAAAGCCCTGCTAACACGCAAAAAACCCCGCAAACATGCAAAAAACCACGCGAACACGCAAAAAAACTAAAATCCGCAAAATTTGCACCAGAGGGTGGCAGTGCTGAACCAGAGGGTGACAGTGGTTAACGAGAGGGTGGCAGTGGTGAATCAGAGGTGCTGTGATGAACCAGAGGGTGGCAGTCGTGAACCAGAGGGTGGCAGTGGTGAACCAAAGACTGACAGTGCTGTACCAGAGGGTGGCAGGGGTGAACCAGAGGTTCTGTGATGAACCAGAGGGTGGCAGTCATGAACCAGAGGATGGCAGTGGTGAACCAGAGGATGACAGTGCTGTACCAGAGGGTAGCAGTGGTGAACCAGAGGGTGGCAGGGGTGAACAAGAGGGTGGCAATGGTGAACCAGAGGGTGGCTGTGATGAACCAGAGGGTGGCAGTCGTGAACCAGAGGGTGGCAGTGGTGAACCAGAGGGTGACAGTGCTATACCAGAGGGTGGCAGGGGTGAACCAGAGGTGCTGTGATGAACCAGAGGGTGGCAGTCATGAACCAGAGGGTGGCAGTGGTGAGCCAGAGGATGACAGTGCTTTACCAGAGGGTGGCAGGGGTGAACCAGAGGGTGGCAGTGGTGAACCAGAGGGTGGCAGTGGTGAACCAGAGGGGGGCAGTGGTGAACTAGAGGTGCTGTGGTGAACCAGAGGGTGGCAGTGCTGAACCAGAGGGTGACAGTGGTTAACCAGAGGGTGGCAGTGGTGAACCAGAGGTGCTGTGATGAACCAGAGGGTGGCAGTGGTGAACCAGAGGGTGGCAGTGGTGAACCAGAGGGTGACAGTGCTGAACTAGAAGGTGGCAGGGGTGAGCCAGAGAGTGGCAGTGCTGAACCAGAGGGTGGCAGTGGTGAACCAGAGGGTGGCAGTGGTGAACCAGAGGGTGGCAGGGGTGAATCAGTGGGTGGCAGTGGTGAACCAGAGGGTGGCAGGGATGAACCAGAGGGTGGCAGTGGTGAACCAGAGGTTGCTGTGCCCATACACGACCGCATGGGTATCTTCGCCATGCAAGCGGCTGGCAAACACGCAAAAAGCCCCGCGAACACGCAAAAAACCCCACGAACACGCAAAAAACCACGCGAACAAGCAAAAAACGAAAATCCGCAAATTTGCACGAATTTGCGGATTTTGCGGATTGCGAATTCGATTTTGCGTGAATTTGCGCAACGCGAATTCGTAAATTTCACCCATACTTACTTAGTACCTAGTGTACCATATACTTGGGACTCACAAGGGTACCCTAGTGACAAAACTGGAGTGTACCTATAGTATATGTAGACTCAATTTAGAGAGGAAGCAGCTAGGCTGAGGTCCTGGATAGCAGGGCCCCAGCCAGACTAAAGTGGAAAAACAGTGACACATCAGCAAAAAGTGAGGGTAACCATAAGAGCAGATCCTTCTCTCCTACAACAGAAAGACATTTTTAGTTGATACAGGGGCTATGCATAGCTCTGTTTCCCATTCTCTGGACCCTGGGGCAGCACTGTCTGGCCAAAACAATGTTTCAGTATGTTTCACTGGCATGCCGGTTGTTAGCCCCATTTCCAAGCCTCTTGCTCTGATTATTGGTCCCTTTACTGTAGATTCGCCATTTCTGGTAATGACTGTTGGACATGGCCGTTTTTGCAGAGACATACCACTTTTTGCCTTCCTCCTGTATTTTTTCTGACCTGTTGTTGGTGGTTTTGTGACTCTGGGCACTTTACCACTGCTGATCAGTGCTAAAGTGCATTTTCTCTCTATTGTATACTGTTGTAATGGATTAGTGACTCCACAAGTGGCTTATTTGATTCACTTGTCAGACCATTGTACAGTGCACCATGTGTGCCTAGTGCCTGTAAATCAAATACTGCTGGTGGGCTTGCAGCACTGGCTGTGCCATCCACAGAAGCAGCTTGTAAAATGTGGCTCAGGCCTGCAATTGCAGAGCCTATGTGAAGCCTGGGGCTGCCATATCGACTTGGCAAGTGCACCCTCTTGCCAGTCCCTAAACCTTCCCTTTTCCTCATGTTAGTCACCCCTAAGGTAGGCCCAAGGTAAACCCATTGGCAGGGTGCATTGTATTTAAAAGGTAGGACATGTGTAGTAAAAAAATATTTATTCCCTTCGGGAGCTAAATAAACACTCCCAAACTGAGAAAGGCTGTTATGGACTTAGAACGCGGTATTTCATAACACTATTATTTGTGTCTGTCATAGGATGCCCTGATTCTGCTCCTTGTTGCTCTTTTCTGTCTTGTATGTATTCGGGTCCCTTTTATTTTATTTGCGTTGCAATTTTCACCTTAATGTTCTGTTGTGGGGGACTCTTATTCTGTGATAAAACTGTTACATCCGGGTATTTAAATGCTCACGGCTCGTATCGTAGCCTGGCGGGTTTTCCTGGGAGGTTTCTCTGACGTCTGTTCGATCGCCTTTTAGATTTGAATAAACAACCCTCTTTCCCGCGCGGGAAAGAGGGTTGATTATTCAAATCTAAAAGGGAAATCAAAAGTTACGAAGAGCACGATCCCAAATAAGATACAATCCGAATATATTTTCTATTCACCCAGATGCATTAGCATAGGTGAAAGACAGAATGTGGAGAAATTTATATACATTGTCCTGAAGAAGGAGGCCAATATCATCAAGGGCTTCCGAAACGCGTCGATGCACTAAAGAATGGTTACATTTGGATTTGTCAGCTAGTTTTTGGGTATAAGATATGAAAAACTTCCCAATGTTGACCACAAAGTGTCCAAATTAACAATACCAAGACAAAGTTTATTGCTTGGGTCCATATTTCTCCTTATGCACATTAGGCGTTTTTTTAACATAAATGTATTGTGTTAGGTTTTAATGTAAATGTACATTGATTTATATTTATATTGTATACTGAATAAAATTGTACATTTTTATGATAACTGGTTTTTCCATTGTTGAGTATTTCCCAAACAGTATGATATACATACCACTGAGTGAGAGATCCTGACTGAGTGAAGTGAGTGTTTGAACTTGTGTTTATTTACCTCCCGAAGGGAATACAAATTTTTTTACTACACAGTATTTTGGAGCTCTATTACCCTCCGGGTTAGATTGAGCCCCTCTCTTTGGTTTAAGACTAAAGGTAGGACATGCCCTGATGTGGGTGGCATATCCTGATAGTGATATGATGATGTTTCACTATTGCAAGGCTACCTGTTCCTATAGGCCTGAATGGGCAGTTTGATTATATCATCTTATAATCCTAACTGACCCAAGAAACATGGTAGAAAAAGGAATTTAGTGTGCCTGAACTAAGAATGATAAAATACACCTTTTAGTGAAGATGGTTTTAACACTCTGTGTTTGAAAATACCACTTTTAGAAAGTAGGTATTTTCTTGCCTAACCGTCCAGCCTGCTTCCAGGAGGCAGGGTGAGTCAGCACTAGGCTGAATAGACCTATCTGCATTGGGAGTGGTGGGAGTAGTAGGAACTGGGCCTGAATAGGGCTGTGCCTGCCTTCCACAACTCTGGCTCCACCTCCTGTGGTTCATCTGATGACCTTGGCCCACACTGACAAAGGAAGAAGTTGTGCACTGCAGAATGCACCCAGAACTGGTTTGGACTAGGTGCAGACACTCCCTGCCTTCAGAGACAAAGGATTTGTGTGTATGAAGAGGGGGACCCAGACCCAAGAACTTTAGATCACTTCTGGGAAATCAAGAGTAACCTTTGCCAAGGAGAAGAAACCGGAGAAGCTGAAGGAGGATTACTGTGCTGTTTACTGTCTGGGGTTGGCCTGTAGTGGGAAAGAACCGTTACATCGCAACTTTTACAAGGCACTTCTATTACAACGCAACTTTTACAACGCTGGATCCATTACATCGCATGCCTTTACAACGCATGACATTACATAGCAGATGCTATTACAACGCATGCCATTACAACGTAATTATAGGTAAGTATTTAATTTTTATTTTATTTCATTTATTATTATTTAACTAATTTAATTATTATTAATTATAAATAAATATATAATGTTATGTTTTTTTATTATAATTTAAATATATTAATTTTAGTAATTTTAAAAATAAGTATGAGTATAGGAGTATATTTGGGTTACAGGGTTATTTTTAGGTTTTAGGGCTGGGTTTGGGTTTTGGGGTACAGGGGTATTTTTAGGTTTTAGGGCTGGGTTTCGGTTTTGGGGTACAGGGGTATTTTTAGGTTTTAGGGCTGGGTTTGGGTTTTGGGATACAGGGGTATTTTTAAGTTTTAGGGCTGGGTTTGGGTTTTGGGGTACAGGGGTATTTTTAGGTTTCAGGGCTGGGTTTGGGTTTTGGGGTACAGGGGTATTTTAGGTTTCAGGGCTGGGTTTAGGTTTTGGGGTACAGGGGTATTTTTGGGTTTTAGAGCTAGGTTTGGGTTTAGGGGTACAGGGGTATTTTTAGGGTTCAGTTTTTTAAAAAAACGACTTTAAATAAATTAAATTAATTAAATTAATTAAATTAAATTAATTAAATTATATTATTTACAATTTTTAAATTAAATAAATTAAATTAAATTAATTAAATTAATTAAAATAAATTAATTACAATTTTAAAATTAATGAAATTAAATTAATGAAATTAAATTAAATTAATTACATTATATTAATTACAATTTTTTATTTATTTAAATAAATTAATTAAATTAAATTAATTAAAATAAATTAATTACAATTTTAAAATTATTAAATTAAATTAATTAAAAACATTAATTAAATTAAATCAATTTCAATTTTGAATTTAATTAAATTAAATTAATAGAATTCAATGTATTTAATTAAGTTAATTACAATTTTAAAATTATTTAATTTAAATTAATTAAATTAAATTAATTAAATTAACTTAATTACATTTTTTTTAAAAAGATATACTTACCTATACTTACTTTGTAATGACATGCGTTGTAATAGCATCTGCTATGTAATGACATGCGTTGTAAAGGCATGCATTGTAATGGATCCTGCGTTGTAAAAATCGCGTTGTAATGGAATGCGATGTAAAATTATGCGTTGTAACGCCATACATCCCCTGTAGTGGATACTTGTTACCAAGGAAAGGAGAAAAGGAATTTGCTGTTTGCTTTGTCATCTTGAGGAAGATCTCCAATGGCTTGAACCGAGCTTGCCTCCTGTCTGAAGTCTCAGGGACACAAAGACTTCACCACCAGATCCCCCTGAATTTCCCTGCTGGGAATTCTGACCTGCAGTGAGGTGCCTGCTTTTGTTTGGGCCCGCTGAGAGACTGCGTGTCGCTGGGAGCTGGAAGCGCGACGCAACGAGGAGAAGTGTGCCGCTGCCGCAGCAGTTGCCATCGCATCAGCGAAGGAGCGTGCCGCTGCCTCATCGGTTTGCCGTTGCATCGCCGACGAAGCGTGTCGCATCACCGGAGAAGCGTGCTGCCACCGCAGAGGTCGCCGTTGCATCACCAGAGAAGAGTGTTACAGGGCCTGTCGCGGCTCCAAAGATCATTGATTTTGCCACACAGCTGTCGGGCATGCACGAATCACATCCCCGTTGTTGCATCGCATCAAGAAGACACCCAAGGGTATTTGCGCGCTTTATAAGTTGCATAAATAAATAAATAAAAAAAAAAAATGTTATCGCACCGCATCATCGCATCACGCCAAGGCGCCATCTTGTTGCATCGCACCGGATCACAGTAAGAAACCGACACATCACCTCCTCTTCGGTAAGGAACCGGCGCATCACCTCCCTTGCGCTGCAGTAAGGAACCGACGCATCACTTTCCCCGAAGCAAGGAACCGACGCATCACCTTCCCTGTGACCCTTTTGTTTGTATTGTGTGACGCATCCAAGGAACTTTGAAAGTAAAGTGTTTCATTTACCATCTACATTGAACTAAGCTATTTCTACCATTTTAAAGTCATATTTGTATTACAGTATTGTGGATTTTTGTAATTGGTCTTCTGTTAAGTCTAGTAAAGATTAGGCCTGGGCGGTAAATTCTGTTTGCAGAATTATTTGTTTGTTCGCGCTTCCAAAATGTGTGTTCACAATACATTCCTCCCGAGCATGCAAACAGCGTTCGCAAACAGGAAAAAAGCATCGCGAACGGGCGGAACATGCAATTCTGCGTGTTTGAGGAACCCTACGTACCCACAGAGATTTTTTACCATTTTGCAGATCTTTGCGTAGCACGACTGTGCAAATTCCACCCACCCATAGTAAAGATTACTTATTTTTCTAAACTGGTGTGGTGTCCATTTGTAGTGTTTTCAATGTATTCCTGTATGTGTTCACAAATGCTTTACACACTGCCTCTGATATAAGCCTACCTGCTTGTGCCAAGCTACCAAGAGAGTGAGCAGGGGTTATTCAGGAGTGAATACCCCTTATTTGGACAAAGGTATCTACCTCTGCCAACTAGCAACCCTCATTTCTAACAACAACAAATTGTGGAAAGAATTTGATGGGATAGGATTTGTTGAAGACATTACATGCCACCATCGTTTATTCCCCAGATGGTGTTTACATGACCGTTGGGCCACAAGTGGCTCATGCAAAACAATGCTTAGAAAAAGATACACCCCTCCCTGCTGCATTCAAAGAGGTGCCCGTAGCTTGTGGGCAACAGCAGACACGGACATGGGGTTACTTTAGATCCCACCGGTCTCTATTAAGATCAATGACAATGCTGTATTGCCACGTATTCCTTAGTATAAAATTTCACAGGCAGGAGAAAAGGCCTTATTGTGAATAATACAGGATCTAGTTATGTCTGGTGTGGTGGAGGAGACAGCGGCGAATGTGTGTAATAGCCCTATCCTTCCGATTCTCAAGAAGGCACAACTAGAATCTCCTGATGCTCCTCCTGACGTCTATTGCTTTGTAATTGACCTCAGAGAGGTTAATACAATTGTAGTATCCTGTAGTCCCAGACATTACGACAATATTGACGATGATTCCCTCATCAGACAAATTATTTTCTGTGATCGATATAAAGAATGCTTTCTTTAGTATTTCCATCCATACAGATAGCAGATATCTTTTTGGATTTGACCTAGCCGGCAGGAGCTTTAGATTCTGTTGTGCTCCTCAAGGCTATACAGAAAGTCCTAGTATCTTTAGTCAAGCCTTAAAGGCTCAATTGGATTCTCTAGTATTTCCCGCCGGTAATGTGCTTCTGCATTACGTTGACGACCTCCTTGTGGCCTCTGATACTGTAGATGGTTTTAAAGATGCCACTGTTAGATTGTTGTTGCATTTGGCACACCATGGCCATATGGTGTCCCTTTCTAAATTTCAATATTGTCGATAGGAGGTCACCTACTTAGGTCACCTAATGTAGAAGGAGGGTTGCAGACTAACGCCTGAATGCATAGCTGCTATCACTAATATGTCTGTTCCTAAGACCCAATGTGAAGTATGTGCATTTATTGGCATTACCTCGTATTGTCGGCACTGGAGTCCCAATTATTCCCTACTAACTAAACCCCTCTTTTACCTCACTACTAAAGAAGGGCATGAGCCCCTACCTTGGACATACGCATGCCAGCAAGCTTTTGAGCAATTAAAGGTTGCGCTTTGCTCGGCTCCTGTGCTTGGTACTCCTGATTACCAGAAGCCTTTTGTGCTCTACGTACATGAGGCGGATGATTTTGCGCTCTCTGTTTTAACACAGGATATTGGTGGTAGGCAATGACCCTGCCCTTATTTTTCTTCCATTTTGGATAACGTCACCAGATCTCTCCCGAGCTGCCTAAGAACCGCTGCGGAGGTGGCAGTTTCCATTAGGCAATGGGCAAGGCTAGTTCTTGATATTGACATCACAGTAATGGTACCACATGCTGTGGATACGCTTTTAAATAAGACACCTTACTAGTGCGCGTCTGACTGGATATGAATTAACATTTTTTGCTCCTCACAACACCATCAAAAGATGTGCCACTCTGAACCCAGCCATGTTACTACCCCTCAGTTTGACGAGTGATGACAGAGATGCACATGTTTGTGGGTACAGACCAGAAGAGGAGACGAAAGGACAGGTAGACCTGACTGATGTCCCGCTATCTGACCCCCAAGGGAACTATATGTCGATGACTCTTGTTTCAAATTATCAGATGGCTCCACCACTGCTGCATATGCAATTAAAACGTTGCGCACTGTAGTTAAGACATCCCGTGTCCCATACCAATCAGCCCAAGCTGCAGACTTAGTTGCCCTTCTTCAGGCTTGTGAGTTGAGTGAGGGACTGACTGTCAATATCTACACTGAGAGCCAATACGCCTTTGAGGTCGCCCATAATTCTGTACGCCTCTGGGCGGAGAGAGGGTTCTTGACTTCACATGGATTATGAATACAGAATGGCCCACTGATACATAGACCTTTGTCAGCTTAACCCTTTCTGATAGGTTAGCAATAATAACATGTAGTACCCACAAAGCCATAACAGATTATGTAGGGATAGGAAATGCGTTTTCAGATCAAATAGCTAAAGAGGTAGCTAGATCAAAGATGAAAAAGATGTTTGTGGCAGGTCCTGCTAGGGGGGTCCCAGACAATGGAATGTTCGAGGACACATTAGAAAACGTTAAAGAGATACAAAGTGAGGAGACCCTTGATGAATTGGCAATATGGCAGGAGAGTACAAGTCGTCTAGATGAGGATGGGTGTTAGACTGATAAGTCCAAGAAACAGCGATGGATGCTACTTAATGCCTAAGTACTCCCTGTGGTTACCATGGCACATGGCCCAGCCCATATTAGCACCAAGGGAATATTCAAAGTGTTGCAGAATCCAGTGTTGCAGAATGAAAATATTTCTAAAGCAGCCACTCATGTAGTGAAACATTGTATGATTTGCATGACACGTAATCCTGGGAAAGGTACTGCAACACCTTCAGGTAACTTTGCACCGGCTTCCTTTCCTTTTGAGGTTCTCCAGATGGATTTCAACGAAATGGAACAAATTACCAATTTGAAGTACGTGCTGGTAGTGATTTGTGCATTCAGTAAATGGATTGAAGCTCACCCCACTAAAGAGAATACGGCTGTGGTGTCAGCAAACGCACACCTAAAGGAGTTCTCGCACTTCGGATTGCAGCATTTGATTTGGAGTGACAACGGATGTCACTTCAATTCAAAAGTCATCCAAAAGTTGTGTGAAGGTTTGCACATTAAGCAAAATTTTCACACAGCGAATCCCCCTCAGTCAGCAGGCCTGGTTTGAGAAGTACAAGGGTACTCTCAAGATGAAGTTAGCGAAGATACAAGAAAGCATAGGATTGCGATGATCAGATGCGTTAACTTTGGCTTTGTTATCTATTAGGGAAATGCGCACTCTAAAACAGGGTTGTCATCGAATGAAGTGGTCCTAGGCCGCCCTGCTAAAATCTGGGGCATTCCAAGGCCCAAGCGCTTCTCCGAGATAGAGTACCCTTTGCTTGTGGATTCCCTGTATGAACTAACTAAAGATCTTTGTTCTATTCATCAACAGATTTGGGAGACACTGCAGCCGTTACCAGAGAAGCCCGGGCATCAGCTACCGCCCGGAGACTACGTCTTCATCAAGAACTTTGAGAGGAAGAGCTGCCTGGAGCCTCTTTGGAAAGGGCCTCTGTTGGTCCTCCTTGCTACCTGCACTGCAGTGAATCTCAGCGTCCGGAAGCACTGGGTGCATGGGACCCACTGCAAGAAGGTTTCTCCCCCACTTCCTTACAATAAGTGGGTACTCAACAGCATTGCTGACCAGGAGGGGAATGGGTGCCCTGCGTTGCTCCCTTCTCTGATGCACAATTGAGGTGGGTGCAAATGGACGAAGAGAGTGATGCTGCCCTGCTCAAGGTGGTCCCCCCAGAGATAAGGGCTGCCCCAGAAACTCCCACTTTTGATCCACAAGAATCTGAGTCTTAATGGCCACCTGACCCTGAGGAGCTAGGGAAGGATTTGAGACCAGGTTGTAGGTACTGTGTCTAAGGTGCTTGCGATAGAGTAGGGTGAGCTGAGCTGGTACACTGCTCTAGACACTGGACAGGATCATTGAGATTACTTGTCCAGGAAGGAGGATGCCCTATCCAGCCAGAAGAAGGATTTGTTTCCAGAAAGGTCTGCAATCGTGCGGTTCCTCTGACGGAGTGCTTCATAGCACCACCGTTGAACAGTAGGATCCTACCAGCGAGGCTCTGGATGGACGCTGGGTGACTTGTGCCCCTCTGGTCAGTTGCATTTGTGGCTCCCATAGATAAGCCTCTCCACATGTATCCATTTGGCCATGCTGTCAAGGAAGAGGAGCAACCCTTGGCAGCCCCACCACTAGGGCAGAGTAGGCCCGGCTTGTCTAGCTGGTCTGCTATGAGTAAAATTATTAATTATAATTTTTGGGGTAGTATGGTATTTAGAAGAAAAACATCGAGCACATGCTCTGATAGGATCTACCCCGGCTGCACCTGAACACCTGTTCGTTACATAGGCCCTGCACAAGGAGAGACATAGACAAACATATATCGAGAATGCTTTCCTGCAAATGGCTCATCAAGTACACCATACGACAAATGCCCCAAATTGCTGGGTGTGCGGGTTACTCCCCTCTGTGATACATTAGAATGATTTACTGGTGTCTTTACCCTAGTCGCAAATAGGTAGCTGTGAGGCATGGTTCCAGTTGTTTTCTATGGTGTATATTCATTATGCTGATGCTATGGAAATGACAGAGTCTTATTATCAAGCAGCATTAGAGTACGTAGTGAAACACCAGGGTTATACTCCCGGGATAGGAGGAAAGGAGGGTAATTTACTTCCAGATACTGGCATAAATGTCTTTGAGAATAACAGAAATGTTACATGACTGTAAAATGAAATGCAGGATTTCCAGGGATTCAAAGTCACTGAATATTTTAAATGTTTCCATGTGCAAAATATCATTGAAAATGAAATTATGCTCGTACCTGCTGTCCATACCGCAGCTAGTTTCTGTGTTGAAGGATCTGGGAAATTTCCAGTGGGACTAAGCTGCTGTAATTACACATATAAATTGAACACTACTATCTAACCCACCTTTGCTCACACCCCCTATTGTATACTTTGTTTGTGGCGCACATGCTTATACCTGGCTCCCTAGAGGATGGGTTGGCCAGTGTTATCTCTCTTTTCTTTTACCACCGGTTTACATTGCACCGTCCAACTATCACAAAGACCATAGATTGCAGCGGAGGAGTGCTCACTTGTCTCGGGTAAGGAGAGTTATTGATACAGCAGATATTGATCAGACTGATACTACTTTACAGCAGTTCATGGATGTCATGAAGGGTATTCTGCCTTTCTGTTGACCTATGCATAACAGCCTTATCATGCAACGCTTTACCAGAATTGTAGAAGAGGTTATCAATACTACAGCTGGCATACTCACTATCATTAAGGCTGAGCTCCAGGCGACCAGACTTGTTGCTCTTCCAAATCTGATGGTTTTAGACGTCATTATGGCAGATAGGGGTGGAGCTTGTCATGTCATTGGTAGCACTTGCTTCATTTACATCCTAGACCAAGCCCCAAATGTATATTCCGCTATCCAGAAGTTATATAGGCTTGCACCTATATTCATCAGGACAATGGTTCATGGTCTATGAAAGGGTGGCTCTGGGGTCTGGTATCATCCTGGGGTTGGATGATACTTATTTTTCTAGTAGCTATAGCAGGTGTCATCTTCACATGCTGCCTATGTGTCAACTGCCTTCCAGCATGCTGTACCTATTGTGTGAGCAAGCTCACCTCTACCCCTTAATTGCCAGGACGACATAATAAAGTCTCCACTATGATGATGCAAGCCATACAGGATAAGATGATAGAAGAGGGTATTTTTGAATATTGAAGGTGTTTGATATATAGGTGCATTATTTTCTTTCCTGTTTCAGATTGTAAAGACCGAACCGGATAGCGCCAATAACGCATTTAACCTCCACTGCTAAAAGGAGGGTCTGTTATGTTTGAAAACCCCATTCTCGTTATATACTTTCATGCCATAGTAGGTTAGCAGTGTGCGGCTAAACTACACCTCATTTGTATTCACGTTATGCAACTCACTGAGTTATCCCTGTAATGTGCGAGCTTCAGCTAGCCAGTGTGACTATTTCACAATCCCCATTAGGCTGTGTCTACTCTGAACTAGGCCCTGTTTTTCATCTTGCTTGCCTCAGCCGAACACTATATTTAGTAATTATTTTCTTTTCTGTTCAAGGTTGCCTTCTGACTTACTAATGAATAGACCATTCTGCCTTTGCATACCTATCCTTGTGTGTAGCTCGGCTCCCACGTTAGGAACGCTGAGGTCCGACACATCAACCTTGAGACTGTGATAGTGTGGCATGGGAGTGGCCCCACCCCCCAGAGACAACATCAAAAGCTTAGGCGTCTGGCTCGATAAGTCTCTGAGCCTTAACACACAGGCCACCAACATTTCAGCCACCTGTTTTGGCCTCCTCAGGGTAATCAAAAAAGTCCTTCCCCTCCTCCGCTTTGAGGCCAAACAGATAATCATACAGGGCCTCATCCAATCTCGTCTGGATTTTAACAACGCCCTCTACTTGGGAGCCCCAGACTACACCTTACAGAAGCTCCAACGCACCCAGAACTGTCGTGCCAGAGCGCTGCTGTGAATCCCTCGGAGGACTTCAATTAAAACCGGCCTAAAGACCCTACATTGGTTACCTGTCAGGGACAGAATAAAATTCAAATCGCTCTGCATTGCCCACCAGACATTCTGGGAAACGGGCCCAGACATCAACCGCTCCCTGATTTCTCCCTACAGGCCCAATAAACCCCTCCGCTCTTCAACAGCATTCCTGGCCAAGATTCCCAGAATCCGCAGAGCCAGAGCAGGAGGGCGCTCATTACCGTATAATGTTTCCAAACTCTGGAACTCCCTCCCTCTGCAGCTGAGAAACAACCCCAACCTGACTAGCTTTCGCAAACAGCTAAAAACCCTACTGTTTAATGCCTAATAAAGTAACCTCATGAGGGCTTTCTCTGTTCCAGCGCCTGGACGCCTCAGGGCAGCTGCAGCGCTCTACAAATCACATTTTCATTTCATTTCATTTTCATTTCATTTCATTTCATAGCTGCTCTGCTCCAAAACCACCACCATGTGTTGGCTTAAGACAACGTTGGTATATTTATACCTGAAAGGTGCCGAGTTTGACGTAAGGTTTGGACATAAGACGTCAATAAAGATGTCACTAAGAATTGGCCGGTCAAGCCCAGAGGGGGTTTGGCACTGGACTGAGCCAGCGCTGACTGCATCTGGGCTGGTTGGTCCTGTGACCTCCCCACTCCCGGGACTGGTGTCTTGCTGCCCCAGGGGAGGTGCATCAGCCCCCTTGACTGGTAGATTGGTGTAACTCTGTGCATGGGTGGAATGGATGGCCAACATCAATGGAAGCACATCACTGGCGGTGTATGGGGGGTACAGATGCTTCGCTTACAGACTAAGGGATAGTCTTATAGGACAGGGTCACCTCAAAGATGGCCCATGGTTCTAGTAGGGCCTCTCATTTAGCCTTTTTCTGTCCTGCATACCTGGTCTGTATATGAGTCTTTGTGTGTTCTATGATGTTGGTATCACATGTTCCCCCCTCAGCCAGGGAAATGTGCAAGCTTTTGTGTGGGTGTGCTACTTGCGGCAGTGTTTCTCTAGCTTCCTAGCCTGCGTGGGGAACCTGGCTTGCATGTTGTCTAGTAGATTCTCCATATTGGATTGGGGAACTAGTTTAAGGAAAGTTTTTTTTTGCCTCGAGACTTTTAATGAAATACTGGATGAAAAGATTGCTTATTTTTTTATGCTGTCTTCTGTTACTGACCATGTGTGGCAATTATACAATTTTTGTTTTATAAGTGTACCCATTTTAACCTCGGACAATATGTCTTTTGGTTGTTTTTGAAGTGCCTTTTACTCTGTGCTTGGAGTTAACTATCCCCGCCATTGAGCTGGCAGCACAGGTACTGAGGAAATGTGTTTCTAAGTACTGTACACAATGTACTCCTTGCCATTGTGGATCCGTCATTTGTTTTTTATGCAGCGATTTTAAACCTATTTTCATTATGATATCTCTAGGCCTTTCACATCTTGTTTTAGTCACATGCAATCCATAACTCTTTACTCTGGCCCACTTTGTCTTCCATCTATTTTAGGGTGCATTCTGCGTATGCTGACTTCACTGGCAATTGACACCAATGTTTGTTAGCTGTATAGCCAGATATGCTTATCGCTCAAGACATTTTTCTCCATTTTGGTGTCATGTTGGTGCAGGTGGCACTGGAGTCTTGTGAAATGTCTGGTGCGGCCAGCTATTCTTTGTTCACTTAATTTGAACTACTGTGTCATGACTGTTTTACTCAGCTTTACTCTTTCTTTAACTTCTAGGGCGACTGGTTCATAACTGCATGGTCAGTAGGAGGCTACAGCCATTTGTATATTTTCTCTAGTACATATTTTTGCTTTATCACTCGGGTGTATGTATCCTTCCACTACCTGATTTTAGACACTGTAATCCTCACATCATGTCGTATGCTTCTTTTGACGAATAGGGATTTTGTCTAGTCGGATCTGCACTGTGTTCAGCATGACTTGTATGATTTTGTGTGATGCACGCTATTCATGGTATATCATAGGTAAAATCGCTTAACACACCTCTCACTGTACACTCAGAGTCTTTGATTGCATGCTTTTAGGTTTGCGCATATCACTGCTCACAGTGACTTAACCCCAGTTTGGTATACCAGCACAAATGCATGCTGGGACTTTTATGTTATTTTGGGCTCATTTATTGTGTCCTTTTTCCTTGTTTTTTTTCTCATGCCTTATTGACCACATTAGTTACTTTTCTATTAGGGATTGCCCAGAGCACTCATACATCAGCCTCCTCTAATTTTGATGATGGCACACCAGTCTTGATTTCTTAGACATAGCATCCAACAATCTGGCAGTTGGTTTAATGCTCTTTCAAGGTCTGTCTTTTTCTTACTTATGTGATCTGTGTTTGAACTTGTGTATATATTTCCCACATTACCAATATGTAAAATTTTTAAATTACAGTTACCCCTGATGCAGGGTGATTCCCAACAGAATGCATTGGCTCACATGTTACAATGATGAATATGCTTTTTCTGAGGATGCTGTTTTTGTGTCATTTGCAAGAGTGATGTCACAAGCAATATATTAAATCTCTTCAGTTGAAGTGAAACCACTGTTTGTGTTTCCCTCACTGTTTGTGTTTCCCTTGCATGAATTGTATACATTTGTCTTTTTAATATTTTTTTTTGACTGTTCACAATATTTTTTGGACGGTGCGCAATATATTTTGTTTGACATTGAGTACTTGGAAGCCTAAGTGAACATGCAATACGTTCTGTGTCTAGTCCACTTCAATGATCTAGCTTTCCCTCCAAAATAAACCTTTTGCCAGGCACAAACCTTCCCCTCTTATACAAGTAAGTAACCCCTATGGTAGGGCCTGGACAACCCAGAGTGCAGAGTATATTATATTTAAAAGGCTACACATGTACTAATACATTTTGTCCTGGTAGTGAAAAATGTAAAATTCATTTTTCACTATAGAAAAGTGTATTTCTACCAAAGGAAAACATTCAAATAACAGGATTATGTTTGGTTTCTCTGGAATCACAATTTGAAATCCAAACTTATTGTGAAGTTGGATTTTAAATTGCAATTCTGAAAATGTCACTTGTGGAATGTTGGCATTTTCACAGGAGTGGGTGTATTTGGCAGTTTTGCTTTGTGTATTCCTCCTAGACTGCCACACACAGTGGGAGCTTGGATGTGAGTTGATGGGCCATCCTAGCAGGATGGAAGTGAGGAGCTGGGCAAAGACTCACTTTCACCTGAATAGGGTGTGTCCTGTCCACACACAAAATACTGTTCTCCCCCCTATATTGAGTCCAGAACCAAAGCATGTTTTTGAAGTATCCCCCACTTCAAAGGCACTACTTGGTATAAGTACTGGACCTTAGAAACCACCACTTCAGTACACTTCTAGACATGTGCATGCTTTGTCAGAAAGACTGACTGCCACTATGCCGGACTCCAGTTTAGCTGAGCTGATCTGCTGCCTGCTGTCCCCTTGCCTGAGTGAGAAGGAATGGAACTGCATTGCTTTACCCCAAAGTCCAGAGTGACTCAAAGAGCTACCTGGCGAGTCTCCTGATCTTAAGCCTCAGGGACATAAAAAGCTTCCAACCCTTGTACCTGGTCTTTGCCATCTGTGGGTCTACCCTGCCAAATGTTACCACTCCAGTTCTGGACCATTGAAAGTGGGCTTAAGGTGCCTGTCAGTGTCAGCAATGCATCTTCTCTGTTGAAAAATGCATTCCTGAGCAAAACCGGTGCTTCTCCTTGGATGAGCGGTGCATCTCCTAGCAGAACCGACGCATCACCGCGTTGATTAGACCTGATGCTAAAGATTTGCATCTCCACCACCTCCCGCATCTTGGGAACATACACATCTCCTGAGAAATTGCTGCTGTGCAACATTTTACCCGGCACAAGCTCCTTGTATCTCTCGTCGACAGCAGTCTCGCCTATGACTACAAAGCTGCATCATAGCTTCACCCCTCATCAGAACCGATGCATTACCTCTACTGTACCTCAGATCCATGACATCGTACTTTGCTTTGCAAGCCACATCAAAAGGATCTTCAACATGGCACAACAGGACCTCGAGTTGCAGTTTTGTCACATCCCAGAATCAACGCATTGCCTCTGTTGTGCGACGAATCATCAACGCACATCCACGCATAGCACCGCAAACTGGATGTGCAGTACTTTGTTTAGCTTTGTCAGCAGGCTTAATTGCATCCGTGTAGCTAGCCCGCCATTCCTTGCAGTTGGCCTAAACGTATGACCATGTCCCAGTTGGTAAATCCAGCTATCAGCATTAGTACTTTTTGCCTCTTGGTGCTATTTTTCACTATAAACCTTTAAAAATCAATATCTCCGGTTCTCCTAACTAGAGTTTTGTAGTTTTATTAATTAAAGGCACATCTTTTTTTATAAAACCTGGTGTGGGATGATTTTGTGTGGTGTTTTCACAGTTTTACGGTTTGAAGCGTTGCATATATATTTTACACAGAGCCTCTAAGTTAAGCCTGACAGCTCTGTGCCAAGCTACAAAAGAGTGAGCACAAGATAATTTATGGTTTGCGCACCTCTTACTCTGACTAGAATTCTGGGCACTGCTTCAATCAATCAATCAATCAATCATAATACTTGTATAGCGCGCTACTCACCCGGAAGGGTCTCAAGGCGCTTAGGGGAAGGGGGCCGCTACTGCTCGAACAGCCAGGTCCTGAGTTGTCTCCTGAAGGCGAGGTGGTCCTGGGTCAGCCGAAGGTGGATGGGGAGGGAGTTCCATGTCTTGGCCGCCAGGTAGGAGAAGGATCTGCCTCCGGCGGTGGCTCTCCGGATGCGTGGTATGGCGGCGAGGGCGAGGCTAGCGGACCGTAGCTGGCGTGTGGACGTGTGGAAGGTCAGGCGGTCGTAAAGGTACTTGGGGCCCAGGTTGTAGAGAGACTTGTGTGTGTGGTTGAGGAGCCTGAACGTGATCCTCTTGTTCACGAGGAGCCAGTGCAGGTTGCTTAGGTGGCCAGAGATGTGGCTGCGTCGAGGGATGTCCAGGATGAGTTGGGCGGCGGCGTTCTGGATGCGGTGTAGTCTTTTCTGTAGCTTGGCGGTTGTTCTGGCGTAGAGGGTGTTTCCGTAGTCCAGCCGGCTGGTGACGAGGGCCTGGGTGACTGTCTTCCTAGTTTCGATTGGGATCCATCGGAAGATCTTGCGTAGTATGCGGAGGGTGTGGAAGCATGAAGAGGAGACGGCGTTGACTTGTCTGGTCATCGAGAGGGAGGAGTCCAGGATGAAGCCCAGGCTGCGTGCGTGGTCTGTCGGCGTGGGGGCGGTGCCCAAGGCTGGGGGCCACCAGGAGTCGTTCCAGGCGGAGGGTGATGGTCCAAGGATGAGGACTTCCGTCTTGTCTGAGTTCAGTTTCAGGCGGCTGTTCTTCATCCACTCGGCAACGTCTTTCATCTCTTCGTGGAGGCTGGTTCTGGCGGTGTCGGGGTCTCTGGTGAGGGAGAGGATCAGCTGGGTGTCGTCGGCGTAGGAGATGATGTTGAGGTTGTGTTGGCGTGCGATGTTTGCGAGGGGTCTCATGTAGACGTTGAAGAGGGTGGGGCTGAGTGATGATCCTTGCGGGACGCCGCAGATGACTTCGGTGGCCTCAGAGCGAAACGGGGGGAGGCGGACTCTTTGTGTTCTTCCAGGGAGGAATGAGGTGATCCACTTCAATGCCTTCTCTTGGATGCCGGTGTTGCTGAGGTGTTGGGCCTGGGTGCGGTGGCAGACAGTGTCGAACGCGGCGGAGAGGTCCAGGAGGATGAGTGCCGCTGTTTCCCCATTGTCGAGAAGGGCTCGGATGTCGTCGGTGGCTGCGATGAGGGCGGTCTCGGTGCTGTGGTTGGCTCTGAAACCGGACTGAGAGGGGTCGAGAGATCCATTCGTCTCGAGGAAGGCGGCAAGCTGTCTGTTGACGATCTTCTCGATGACTTTGGCAGGAAAAGGGAGGAGCGAGATGGGGCAGAAGTTTTTTGAGGTCGGTGGGGTCCGCTGTTGGTTTCTTCAGTAGGGCGCTGAGCTCGGCATGCTTCCAGCTCTCCAGGAAGGTGGCGGTGGCAAAGGAGGTGTTGATGACTTCTTGGAGTTGGGGTGCGATGGTGGAGTCGGCCTTGTTGAAGACGTAGTGGGGGCAGGGGTCAGTCAGAGATCCGGAGTGGATGGTGTTCATTGTGCGGGCTGTGTCTTCGGTGGTCACTGCGGTCCAGGTGCATAGGGTGGCGGTGGGGTGCGTTGGTTCGACGGTTGGGTGTGAGGATGGTGCGCCAAAGCTGTTGTGAATGTCGGCAATCTTGCGGTGGAAGAAAGAGGCGAGGGAGTCGCAGAGATCTTGTGAAGGGGTGATGTCGTTGTTGCCGGTGCTGGGGTTGGAGAACTCCTTGACGATGCTGAAGAGTTCCTTGCTGTCATGGGCGTTGTTGTCCAGTGGATCCTTCAGTGATTTCTTTTTGGTGCTTGCGGGTCGCGTGTTTGAGGGCGGTCATGTTGTCAGTGGTCCGGTCGAGGAGCCAGGCTTTCTCAAGGGTGCGGCAGGTCTTCTTGGAGTCCTTGAGTTCGTCGGTGAACCTGGGGGCCTTATTGCTTCTGGGTTTGCTGGGAGGGTTCTTCAGTGGTGCGAGGTCGTCGGCGCAGGTGGTCAGCCACTGTTGAAGTTGCGGGCTGCTTCGTTGGGGTCCAGTGTGCTCGCAGGTGGGTTCTGGCTGAGGGTGGAGGTGAGCTCGTCGGCGGTGATCTTGCTTCAGCTTCTGTGAGGAACCTTTTGTGGGAGGTGTTGGGTTGTGGTTTTTCTGAAGCTGAAGTGGACGCAGCTGTGGTCTGTCCAGTGAAACTCGGCGGAGTGGCTGAAGGCGATGTGCTTTCTGGATGAGAGGATGGGGTCAAGCGTGTGTCCGGCGTAGTGGGTGGGGGGGTTGACCAGTTGCTTGAGTCCGAGGTTGGCGAGGTTGTCCAGCAGGGTGACAGTGTTGCGGTCCTTGTTGTTTTCCAGGTGGAAGTTGAGGTCCCCATAGGAGGATGTAGTCGGCGGAGGGGAGGGCGTGCGGGCTGATTAAGTCTGCGATGTCTTCGCTGAATCGTGTGCGTGGTCCCTGGGATCTGTAGATGAGGGTGCCTCTGAGGGTCATCTTTGGGTCGGTGTGAATCTGGAAGTGGAGGTGTTCGGCGGCGGCGTAGGTGTCGTCGGAGTCGGTCGTGATGCAGACGGTGTTCTTGTGGACGATGGCAATGCCTCCCCCAGTCTGGTTGATGCGGTCCCTCCTGATGATCTTGTATCCATTCGGGATGGCGATGGCGATGTCAGGGGCAGAGGAGGCGTTCATCCAAGTTTCAGTGAGGAACGGGACATCTGGTGAAGTAGTGTCGAGCAGGTTTCAGAGTTCGGGGTGTGTCTGTGGACGGAGCGGGTGTTGAGCAGGATGCATTTGAGGTTGTTGCTGGGGTTTGGCTTGGCGGGCGCAGTGCATGTTCAGAGGCAGGTGAACTTGCAGGTTGTGCAGGTGAAGGGTCCGTGGAAGCGTTTCAGGGCGGCCCGGCAGCAGGCGGGGTTCCGTCCGGCATTGAGTCCGGTGAGGGCGGCAGCGTCGTAGGTCTGTCAGTTGTCTTGCGTCGGTGGGGGCCAGGGGTCCAGGCGCTGGGCGCGGTCCAGGCATGGACGGGCGCAGACAGGCTTACCTTTGGTGCGCCTTCAGTGCACAATTGGCGCGCCCGCTGCGCGTGACCGCTGCGCATACGCGCGGTCACCATTTATGGCCAAGTGGGAGGGAGGGAGGAGCAGCTGGGAGGCGGGTAGGGCACAGAACAGAAAGGGGGCGTGGCCGTTGGACGGCGGCGAGAAGCGGGGAGCGGGGCGGGCACAGGGGGCTGAACAACAATGACGTGATGAACTCAGAGGCAAAAACACACGCACGAGGAAGGAAACAGTTAATAAACAATTCAAGGATAAATACAGTAAGGCAGCGACACACGCACGAGGGAGGAAGCAGTTAAAAACAAAATCAAGGTTAAATACAGAAGGCAGAAACACACGCACGCAAAATGCGGCGTAGGGGCGGGGAGCACAGAGGCGGTCACAGCGAGGCTGCGGGCAGCAGTGAGGCAAGGGGCACACACACAGCTGGTGGCCGTGCGGCGCGGGGGTGTCCTGAGAACAGGCTTGACCGGGGCCTACTCGCCAGTAAACCAACAACCTGCTTTCTAACAAATATTCATTAGTCAATCTATGTATCCATCAATCAGTTAGCCCAATGAATCCTTGATGCTGAAATAGGGATCCAATACTGTACCCTTAAAAACCACATGGTGTTTATATATTGATCAATGGCAGGCTGGGTTCAGATCCCCATGACACTTGGCCCAGACAAATTATAAGCAATTGATCAATTCAAGGTGTCTCCTTTAATGGAAGAGTGGGAGCAGGAATTCACTTTGCAAATATTCAAATATTTAAAGCAACCCACAGATAACAAATTATTCCATGCAGAGATATTTCCATATTTTCCATGCTATTAGACTTTTGTTTATGAGATTCTTCTCAGTTTGCTATATTTTAGTCATTGTTGCTAGAAATTGGGTTATTGGTTGACTGGGGTATTAGCCATGGTCAAGCAGCAACCACAATGCTAGTGAGAGTTTAAGGCAGGCAACCACTAAATTAACCTGTGCTCACACACCAGTAGCTTGGAACAGAGTAGTCTAGCTTAACATTAGAGTCCGTATGTAAAGTATTTGTGCAACATTTCAAACAGTAAAACAGTACAAACACTACAGAAACGTATTAAACGCCATTTAACAAATAGATCTTATTCTCATATATAAAACAAGACCAAAACCACAAACATCCAATTAGAAGAGCTGAAAATGTTGATTTGTTAAATGTATATTGAAAAATATTGCTACTAAGCAACACGCATTGGCACAGTCAACAGGTTTCGCCCATGTGAGACTTATTGGTGTTGTAAATGTTTTCTAGAAATATTGCAAAGCAGTGCAAGCTGCCGTGCAACATGACTTAAAGAATATAAAAACAAAGTGCTATGGTGCGGCCAGTATTGATTACTACATAGTGTTTTATTTCGATTACCTTAAGTAAAGTTCTTAATTTCAACAGGAGGCAATTGACTCGTCATAAAGACATCGAACCCACACAACCGGTAGATATCAGCTCTAATATTGGTCTCTTCGAAGCAATTAAGGCAACTCAAACCTCATAAAGAAAGGTAGCAGAGCACCATCTTCATGAGAAATGTATCAGTGGGTGATGGGGTACAGACGCAATGGCACCAGTGCAGCAGTATCCAAATATCTCATCACAGCACCTATGTTATATTTCCTAAGCACCTTGCAGCATGCACAACAAAAGGAAGTGTGGCAAAAGCTCTCTTTTATAGAGCTATGCACACACTCAAACACTCTCAGAGAACAGTCACTCATCCCACTCCCTCCTCACAGAGTGTGAAGTTAGTATCATTCAATTCACACGGCTCCACATATAATGATGAATTCTGTATTGAACTTTATTGATTCATCTACTGTGCAATTGCATTCAGACTGGTGCAAGTCATTTCATTATCTGTTTTCTCTCTCACACACCCTTGTCGACCACTGACACTTCAAATGCATTCAACACGCACTTGCCTGTTTTCGCACTGTGCAAATAGATGTGCAGATAGCATGGCTCTCACACGTATTCACTCATACTGGTCTCTTCATAATAACCAACACAGAGGCAAAATGTGTACAGGCTGTAACCGTACACACAGAAACAAACGCACCATCACACTTGCATTCACCCACCCCACAACATAAATACACACACACACCATAATGCAGATTCCAGTGGTGTACATGTGCGTGCAGTCGCACATTATACACTCCTCACACAAAGATAAAAGATCATCATGTTTACATACAATCTGCCTAACCCCTATGCACGGCCACAAAACATGTACATACATGAACAGCACAGATGAAGGGAGGAAGACTTGATGGTAGCTACAACATAAGCAGCCACATGCTAGTGGTGTACACTTGTTAGCAGATATGATATATGTGCCACTGTCATAGATAATTTAAACAAATACAGGCACCCAGTGGACACACCAGTGTAGCGCAGAAATTAAACAAGCCCTAGTTTGGTAGTAAAGTGCATTTCTGATATACCGTGAGCCATTAGCAACCCTGTAACCCAATACCACTGCACCTTCTGCATTATTTATAACTGCGCCCCTGCACCTTATGTCTTTTCTTTGCTACTGGTAAATGTGCAACAACTAAGTTTTTCTTCGTTGATTTTGATTTCCGAGTCATGCTTTATTCATTCATCTTATGTTTGTTGCTAAGGGTTACTAAAGTGCGCTCACTATCCTTTCTTCTGCCGAATACTTTCTGATTTCATACAGTTTTGATTGAGCAGCTGTAATGTTTTGTCCTGACAAGAACGAGTGAAGGCTAGATAATATCCATCCTGTATATAATCCATGGAAACAAATATGTTAACGAAGATATTTAGTACACATGGCAAAGTGTAAGTAAAGGCATTAGAAAAAGGTTACTAAATGCTACCATTCCTGTCAAAATAGGTATTTAATTGAAATCAGTGCATTAAGGTTCTAATTGGAACACATTAATATTAAAGGTAGTGAAATGGTGCATAGCTACGGCTTCTGATTGCAGGCTGAATCAGCCAGGAACAATGTGCTTGCTACAGATGAGATGAGAGAGACTTATGGGAGCCTCAAGCACAATAAATATTTGGTTTTCTGGTGCCCAGCCACACATTACGAGATTTGCAGAATTTCATTAAGCATAGCGACTACTTAGACTTCTTTAAAATGTAGCCTTGTACGGTCACTGACAAAGCGTTAATATCCGTGAATACAATATCATTACACAGCATGATTTATGCAGGCCCTACCACGGCAATAGCAATACATGGTTGCATTCTTCTGTAACATCCTCAAGAATGGACTGCCCACTGAGATCCAGACTGGAGTAGATGCACTCTACAAATCCACCTAACATTAACATGGCTAACCAGTGCTACTTGAAATGTTACCGCAAGCTTAATAGAATATTACCAGAACAGCCCCATAGAGCATCGAACCCCAAAATCAAGCCCAGAGCAATGCAGTTCCATCATACAATCTAGCCCAAGAAAATCAGGCTACAGACGCCCTGCCGCAACAGGGTTGGTCGAATGCATGGAAACCGCCTTAACAGATGGGGATCCCAGTCCAGCAGGTACCTGGGCTACAGCCAAGGCAAGGTGTGACAGTCTGGGGTGGCAATGCCCTTGTGATGGGGCTAACCATGACCCATGGGGGAAGACAGTCTGATGAGGGAGCAGGGCAGCCCCACACAGGTGCTTAAAAACTGGCACCCAGGTCCGGCAGTCCAAGTCCAGCCTTGTGTGAGCCATGTAAGTTCACCAACACCAGGGTTTCCACCAAATGGAGGCCCTCCTCTAGTGCCAAAATTAGGCAAATACTCCAGAGATGGGAGCCAGTGTTCTCACATGATTAGGACAGGGACATCCTCAAAACTTGGAGAAGAAACAACCACGCGAACCCAGTCCCTAGGGAAAAGTCCATTGAGTCCAATAGCGTAACCCACATTGGGATAAGCATGAGTCCCAGCGACACACCAGATTCTCTGCGAAAACACAGAAAACAAACATGATTCCAAAAATTACCCCGACTAACTCCAATAGTCTGCATTAAAAGCAGCTCCGTCTAACCCACAGGTAAATGTCCTTCTACAGGACCTGCACAAAACAGCCCAAAATCCCCAAACCTTCCAGAAGGAGGGCGCAACGTAACAACCTCATCAGAGAAAATCTTATTACATGCGACATGCGGAGATTCAAGGGACATACACATGTCAATGGAAACATCAACATAAAAATTAAACATCTACTTCCTCTCGCAGTTGCATGCATCCTATGTAGGTCAAAAGGACACCAAGCACCAGATAAAAAGCACATCTTTGACCAGAGCAGCCCCCAGAGGAAAATGACTATCCCCGCCATAGCAAGGAGAGTGGGAAAACCAAAGTATACATAGCACTTAATCAGCTTAAACTCACCAATCCCTAAATATGCTAGTGCTGCCTTCAAGTACCCCACTAGAAAACATTGCTAACAGTGGAGCCATAGAGTTTATAGGTAAAAAGTGAATGCACACATGTTCACAAAAACTGGCTAACTATGTGTTTTTTCCAATCTAACCTATCACTCACAGATCTTATCCTACTGGTCTGCAATCAAGCTGCATGTGCACCAACATTGCATCAGTTCACCGCCCCTTCGATCAAAGCTCCCAAAAAGACTTCAGCATGGCCAACTGCTCAAGAACAGCAACTAAAAACTGATTTTACAACAAACTTTTTTTTTAGAAAATGACTCTTTTTACACCGCACCCAGAAGACAGACATCTCTCATGAACACCATGCCACAGTCCAGAAGACAGATATAATTCTATCTCACAGCCCAAAAGACAGACATCTCCCCTTAAAACCATACTCCAGCCCAGAAGTCAGACCTCTCACTGGAAGACCATACCACAGCCTACTAACTTATTTTGAATGTATTTTGTTGATGTATTCTTGCACATGCTCTGTTTAGCCTTATTGCTGTTGTGCCCCTCCAGACCCAGAAGCGTGCCTAGTCTCATGAAATCTACTTCAACTTTCTTGCAGCGCATGCACAGGGACCTCTCTCACTTCACTTACACTTATGCTGAACCAAATGATAGCATTCCTCATGCACTCCTCATGCACTACACTGCCCACTCCTACAAAACACCTTATATCAACATATGACCGCCATGAGCACTCAAAAAATGAACAACCTTATATATGTTCACTGACAGCTCACACCATAGGAGCAGACAGGCTATACTTATCCCAAGAGATAGCCCCCAAAAAAGCAAAATGTCTCATCCACCTGTACCTATGTTGGATCAGGGCCAAGATTCATCCCAATAGAGTAGAACCCCCTAGAGCAATAGTAAGCATTACCCAATATGGGACCACCCCCACAGCACTGTACCTTTTAACTGAACCTAGCAACATCCAAACTGAAGTAGACAGAATACGCAGAAGGGGCACTATAGTGGAGAACACTGTTTTGCCACCGGACTTTTGCAGAAAAGAGGTTCTCGGAGGAAGCAAGACCACCGCACCAGTGCACAAATATGTCCGCTCCCACTTCTGTCTGCTGTCCCAGGGTGAACCTTAACATATTTAGGGCAACCTTTTTAATGACAAGAGGATCCCAAACATGGAATTGCAGTTCAGGGCCACTCACCTTGATCATGCTAGGGTAAATGCGTCTCATGGGACGGGGTCAAATGCTAGCATAGATGCCCCTTGCAAGGAAATCTAGGATAGCGAGATTAATTTGTACACATGGTTTAGAGGGAAGGGGCAACCCCTAATTGTACAGAAAGTTACACTGTATTTCTTGTGTTTCAGAGGCAAAGGAGAATACTGCTTGGTTCCAACGAGAACTGTGAAGTAGTTCTGCATGTACCGGACTTGCAATGGGGCAACCCCACGTTGATATATTTCTACTGGCAATGCATTGAGCTTGCCTACACCCAGCTCATCCCCAAATGGCAGGCCTCTGCACCCTCATGGCCATACACACCCCTATGCTGATCATCACTGGTGACGATCTGTCTGAGTTGCCTCAACATCGGCTACAGAACAAAAAACTACTCTGTTGCATCAGGCTCAAAGAAAAAGAACTGCTGATTATTTTGGTGGGCTCAGTACAATGACATCCAGGACGAATTCTGATTGTTTTCAGAGGTACAAGATAACTCAGGAGGGTACATACCCTTCAAAAAAGGATCACGCTAATTGGTTACAAATACCCAGGTGTGAGATGTTGAAAATGATTATTTACACTGAGCTCGGCCTAAGCGCTATCAAGGAAGAACTGAGAGCCATCCTCCTTAAGGTGATGCAACATTGGTATATTAGGGGTTTCCTGCTGTAAGTATGCAGTTCTAAAATCATGCAATATGCAAATTACTAGGGAAATGATAACAGACTCTACAGCAACACCCACAGTCAATGTAGCTATCATGATAGAGGAGGGGTATGAAGTAGTTGAAAATTCCACAAGCAGGGGAATGTTGATATCTGTGAATTTGATATCATTACACAACATGATATACGCAGACTCGACCACGGCAATTCAAATAAATACAATATCGATACACTTCGTAAAATGTGATTGCATAACAATATCGATACCAGTAGAAACAATGTCAATGTATTCCATAATCTATGCATGCATGACAATGTTCATACCAGTAGAAAAAATGTCAATGTGTGCTATAATCTATGCCCACATAACAATATTATTATCAGTAAAGACAATATCAATGTATGTTGTAACAACTATATGCAATTCCAATTCCAATTCCGAAAATTCTTTATTTCGGCCATATAGACCATAAAAGAGCAATGCAGACATTACAAACATTAAAATACATTATTTTAAAATACATTTAAATAGAGTCCGCTCTCCCAGCGAGGAGTGATTTAAAATTGCATTAGAAAGTTCACGGGGCTTCAGAGGATTTCTTCTTTCTGATCAACCATATGGCCATAAGAAATTTGGAAACAGCGAACACAATGTGGCCCAGGGTGCTGGTTTTCAAAATCCTGTATGCCTGTGCATACTCTCTGAACCCCAGGTTCGTACAGAGCGGCGCTATCCAGTATTTTCTGGGGCTTTGGTATGCAGGGCACACAAACAAGATGTGGGGGTCATCTTCCACATGGTTGTTGCAGCAGGGACATGTTTTATCGCCCCCATTTGTCCACTTGCAGGTGTATGAGTTAATGGGGAGTGTGCCAAGCCTCCATTGAACATACAGTTTCCTCGCCAGGATGGAAAAGATAAAATCCATAAAAGGTTCAAAAGCATAAGAATTTTTGGATTCTAAAAATCGCAAGGTTAGGGTGCCGCTATTTTGAGCGTCCATCAAGTGAGCAAGGGACCTGGCTTTGTAGATTTGTGCCAGGGCTTTGCGCGAGATTGTTTGGCAGCCTCGCACGGGGTCCTCCCATAGGTCGCGGAGATTGATGGCAGACAGTTCATTTTCCACAAAGGTGAGCCAGGGGATTTTGCCACTGCAGTTTAAACTCATAACATGGGTGAGATCCTCCCTATAATTATGAAGTTCGTCCGTAGACCAGAGCCTGTGCCAGAACTTCACTGGCTTTGACACAAGCTCCTCTGCAATAGGGAGGAGACCCATGTCCATTCTCAGAGGCTGAAGTGGCGTGGCACGTGGAAGGGCTAGAAAGCGCCTTAGAAAACTATTTTCAACTGTTGATAAGTCCTTCACCGCTTTGTACCCCCATAGCTTACTGCCACACATGGCCGCAGCCTTGGCCTGGGTCTTGTAAGTTTCAAGGGCCGGGCTTATGGGCTTGAAGGAAGAAGTATTAGCCACTTTCAGGATTGCACCCGACAGTTGGGACAATTTGGCCTTAGATCGTACTATCTGGCGGTCCCATGATAAATTTTCCTGCAGTGTTACCCCCAGATATATGAAGGTGGACACCCTCTCAAGGCTGGCGGTCCCCAGGGTGGGATTGGGCCTAGTTTTGGTTGGTGGGTTGAAGATCATGAACTTGGTCTTTTCTGTGTTCGCCTCCAACCCATGCTGATGACAGAAAAGACCAAATCCATCCAGGATCCTCTGGATCCCCATGGGGGATTTTGAAAGGAGGAGGGTGTCATCGGCAAACATGATTGCCGGTACCTTCCTACCTGCCAAACAGGGGGCGTCGTTATCCTTGACGTTTTCCAGGTGTGAAATGACGTTATTGATGAATAAGCAAAACAGGGTCGGTGCCAAGACACAACCCTGCCTCACACCTCGACGGACAGGAAACCTGGATGAAAGTTTGCCATCTCTCCCACACCTGACTTGTGCATAGTTATTCTCATGCAGCCTGGCTAAGATGTTAAGTAGCTGGGGGGGAATTCCTAACTTTTCCAGCACCTCCCACAGTTTCCTGCGCGGGACTAGGTCAAAGGCTGACCTCAGATCCACGAAGACCATGTACAATCTCCCCCCCTCGATCCTCACCGTCTTCCAGTAGAGGAGAACGAGGCGGAAGATCTGGTCCATGGTCGACGTGTTTTTCCCTAAGCCAGCCTGCAGGAGACTCATGATGTCATTTTCCTCCACCCAGTCTAATAGATGGTTCAAAATGAGGCGCGCAAAAAGCTTTTGGGGAACATCTATCAGGCTAATAGGCCTATAGTTTGCCGGACTCAAAGGGGACCCTTTCTTGTAAATCGGAACTATTTCAGCCCCTAGCAAGAGGAAGGGACCGCCATACCTCCCAATATAGCATTAAAGAGAACAAGAAAGTACGGGGCCCAGATGTCAGGGTGGTATCTGAACAGATCACCGGGTAGCTTATCCAACCCCGGTGCCTTCCCCAGCGCTAGGCGCTCCAGTGCTAACTTCACCTCCCCCAAGGAAATTTCCAGGGCCACATCTGAAGGGCAGGGGGACTCCACCACCATCCCTTCAGGCCAGAGAATGGTTTCTTGATATAGTGTCCCAAAGTGAGCCTCCCAAATAGAGGGGGCAATATTGGGTTCTACTGCGGATAGCAGATCCCCTGTCCCATTATTTACCAGAGCCCAAAATTTTCTAGAGTCTTTGGATTTGAGGGCTTCAGTCAGTTCATGCCAGTGGTTCCAATCCCACTCTGCCCTTGCGTTGGCCAGTGCTAACTTGTACCCCCTCCTAAGGGCTGCAATCTTCACCTTATCGCTACCCTCTTTAATTGCGGAAAGTAGCTCAGACTTAGTTTTCCTGCAGGTGGAGGTGTACCAAGTCGGAGCGCGAGTCTTTTTCCTTCTGGTGGGCAGCGCCGGATTCAAGACATCTGCAAGGTCCCTCACTAAGGCCTGGTGAATGCCAAATAGTCTCTCATTGTAGTCAGAGGGTCTTGGTTGATTGATGAGAGCATCCACCTCCTGGAACCTGGGGAGTGCTATGCCATAGAGGTTATTTATAGCTTCTTCTTTATCAACTAGCTTCCCCCATTTCACCCGGCGCCTGCTTGTAGTGAGTAGTATGTCTCCGTGGTCGAATCCAGAATCGGTGGTTGGCAGCCCTACAGCAGGGGCAGGGTGCTGGATCTCCAACAGAAGGGAATTGTGGTCATTGTCTGTCCTCGGGAGCACTCTAAAATCTTGAACTTTGGGCCACAGGGAAATATCTATAAATATGTAGTCCAACCTTGACTCATGGCCCTTTTTGTTAAAAGTACACACCGAAGGAGTGTCAAAAGGGGTACGTCCGTTACACGCCCTCAGTGCAAAGTTCAGAGTGAGAGAGGTAAGTTGTACTGCCAACGGAGACCAAGCTTTGGGGTGAGGTGAGGTGGAAGGTGGAACTCCCCAGTGGTCATCCTCGGCAGTGAAGGCACCCTCCATTAGACCTTCCAGGGGTTCAAAGTGGCAGTTGAAATCTCCTCCCATCACTATTTTCAGTTCACCTGGCAGTTGCCCTAGAAAAGATGAAAGATCAACTAGGGTTGGGGATTCCTTGCCCACAGCGACTGGTCGTGAGTAGACGTTAACAATAGCCCATGTACTTTTACCAGGCCATCTGAGGAGCACACACTGAATGTCCTGTGAGAGTGTATCCATCCTTTCTACCTGACACCCAATGTGGCTCGCCACCCAGATTGCTAAACCTCCCGAGGGTCTCCCCCTCCCATTCGACTTTGCCGGGATTTCAAAAATGTCATATCCCCTCCTAAGCTGTGGTGCCCTAGCCCATGTCTCCTGAAAGAGGAGGATGTCACTTTTACTAACCAGAATTTCCCACTCCGGGGTGCCCACCTTACTTGAGATGCCAGCTACATTCCAGGAAAGGATAGTCAGGCCTGGACCTTGGAATTGTGGACCTGCTTCACTTGGTGCAGGCGGGATGTCATGTGCAGAATTACCCAGGTCACCCAAACCAGTAGTAATGGGCGACTGGGTGGGTAATTCAACAAGCTCCACCAATTGCGTTGTAAGAACAGTTGGTGTGTTTGGTGGATCCTCATCTAAAACTTGGATGCTTCCCAGGGCGGTCCCCCCCCTCATTTACAGGGGCCAGGGACCTTTTTTCAATTACGGGAACAGATGTGCCTTCCCCCCTGAGTGTAGACCCATAGGCAGAAATTACTAGGTGTTGTGGTGAGTCCCCCCTTTTTGGTCAATCTACTTGGTCCAGGCAGGAGAATCTATTCTGATGGACAAAATTGCCATGGGCGGGCAGTGTGTTGTACTTGGGTCTGTACCGTGAACCATCTACGGCGAAGCCCACTCTGGTCCAACTCTGTTCCCTCCCCACTACTAGATTGGAAACATTTGGGTAGAAGTATGAGAGGGACACTAATTCTATGTTGGACTTATCCGGCCTTACCAGCCAGTTACAAATGTAAGGGGCAACCAGTGGGCTTTTAAAACTAATTATGATACAGTCCCCTACCCTGTTTTTGGGGGTGACTCCGATCCATGGGATCCTTCTAACCATCAACACATCACCTTTGATATTAGAAGGGAGGGGCCTGTTAATGTTAAGCCAGCTAATTACCTTATTACGGAGTGAGTCCTGTGGCTCTCTGGTGTCGCCAGTGAGCTCAGGAACTCCCACCATAAACTCTGTGTAGGGCACAGCCTCAGGGGGCAGATTGACCGCCCTGCGCCTAGTGTTGAGGCTAATGGGGCGACCAGTATGTTCATTGTTAACTCGCCCCCCACTCGTTGGAAGGGGTAGTGTCGGTTGCTTAGATCTTCTAGGTGCAGGGACAGGGGGCCTAGACGTTTGTGAAGAGGGCAGTGGGGGAGCACGACTGCCTGTAACACTGTGTTGTGCCCCAGCCGGGGCCTGTATGCTTGTTCCAGCAGTAGATGGTCTATTCCCTACAGATTCCCGGGGAGCCGTCTGTGCACTTGGACCCAAACCCTGCTAGGACTATTCCTGTTATGTGCGTTTTCTATAGCCCTAAGTCTAGCAGCTATGGAGTGCAGTTTTGCAGACAGGGGCTCCAACAGGCTCCTAAGAATGTCCCTAAATGAGCCAATTAGAGCCTCTGCCGTATTAGGAGGATTTCCACCAAATATGAACGGCCCAGAACACCCAGGTACCACTGTGGCTAATGGCGAGTCTGGTTGATCAGACCCAATTCCCGGGGAAGTAACCAAGGGAGAAGCCGAAATGTCTGAGCTAGCATGTAATGTTGGGTTGGTTTTATCCACTTTGGCCCTTTTTGCCCCTCTAAGCTTCCTTGACCTTTTCCTTCTCGGAGGATGGTCCACTCTACTGCCTACGGGATCTGTTGGCGCTGCAACTTGCCCTTCTTCCTGCGCCTTAGTCATTTCCGCACAGTTCATATACGGAGTGGTCTCCACCACCCCCGAGGGACGCAAAGGCTCACTATCCCTCAGTAGATTAGACGGGGTCCTAAGTTGTTGGAGGACTGACTCGATTGTCTGATCAATGCTATCCATGAGAGATAGATGGGTGGCGTCAAGGGGTATTGGAGTACTAACATCGATGGAAGAAGAGTCCGAGGGGTCCACTGACACTGACGCGTTTTCTAAGTTCACCTCAAGGAGAGTGTCTGATACTATGTGACCTTTGCAAGCCGCAGCACTGGCCTTCGGAAAGAATTTTTCCAGTGTGCTAGAGCACTGTTGGGCAGCCTTGCTCCTGGATACTCTAGTAGCCATGGCGAGAGGAACAGTCAGAACCGTTATGCACAATACTGGGGATGTTAATAAAAATAATATCAATTACTGCCATGTTAATTGTACACAATTTATTGAACTCATATCATTGCTGTCGGATTCACCCAAGGTGACCTCCCATCAGAGCAGAGTCAGAGATACATGGGCAGACAAACGGGCAACCAGGGAAAACCCTGATCGATCCAACATGGGCAGATACACCACAAACAGGTTCAAGGAAATCGGCCCCAATAATACATGTTTGACCAAAGACGCCCGTTCCCAAGATACCACAAAGATAGATGCCACATACAGTTAAGATCACTCAGCCAATTAAGACACCGCATGCACACCACATGTAGTGATCGAGCACTCCCCACGCCGGATATCTGGACACATACACACGGTCCCCAAGCTAGCTCTCTCTGAGGTCAAGAGCCACCTGTGTCCCCCTTATAAGATGCTTGTAATTGTTGAGAAGGATTGCGGAGTCGACTCCTTGCGACATGCATGTTAACAGAGCCCAACTGCATCATTTCCACCAAGAGTCACCATCCTGGAGTGCGTCCAGTGGACATTTAAGGATTTATTCGGGTGCATTATGAGAATTGTAGTCCAGACATCCCAAGGACCATCTAGCAGATGCCAGACAGAATCTGTCCTGATGAAGTGCTTTGCTCAATATTGAGGGAAAAAGCTCCAGAAAAGCAACTAACTGTGAAGGTAGTATTTTGACCGAGGCCTCCCAATTAGGCTCCATCTCGGTTGGCCTCAAACTTTGTCTATGTCCTGGTCAAGCGTGACCAGATGTCTCAAAGTGGTACTACATGTATTTAAGCAAAAGAACAGGTTTATTCTTTAAAAATTCATATTCTGGTTCCCTAAATTGGATGTTTATCATTTTGGTGTCTTTTTGTTCAAAACAATTAAGTCTATTTACATAAATTGAAGTTGGATTTTTATTGTGTATTGTGTCCTAATTATTTATTGTTTTGGTGTTTTAAAATGCTTTACACACCTCTCTCCTAAGTTACAACTGCCTTCTCGTTGCCAGCTACCAAGGGTTTAGCTAGAGAATAATTCCTTGAGACCTTGACTGACCCTTCTTATTGTAATTTGGCCTTATTATTCCTACTAATAATCCACTTTCCAACATTTGGTGTTCAGCAGTGATGATATTCACTTGTGTTTAAATCACACCATACCGTAAATTAAGTTAAGATGTTTAAAAATCCTCTAAATTGACTTAGAACAATGTGTTCTATTTCTGCTTTGGACTTTTTTTGACCCATCTCCCTAACCTAACTAAACTCACAGTGGCTGAACTTAGGATTTAGTGAAGGCTAGGGGGTTACCTGTTGCTAACATGATTAGGAAGGCAGAGTTGAATAGATCTATTAAGGCCTGGGCAATATCAGCTCCTAAGAATGAAAGGGGGGGGGGGGATTTTGACCCTTTCCGCATCATCCAGGAGGAGGATGATGATAGTACTAGGTTTGTCATTCCGGCTGGTAGGAAGAGGGAATGTTCTCCTACACAGGAACCACAGCTGTCCCTGTCAGAGAAGCAGCTTGATGCCCAACTAGCTTTAATAGCTTAGAAGTAGAGGACAATAACCCTAGCTGAGGATCAGGGAAGAAAAAGAAAGCAAGAGAAATGGTGGCAAGAGCGAAGAGGAAGAGGTTGAGATGTCCAGGGATGGAGGTATCATTCCCAGACTTCCGAAGTTATAGTTGCAATGTATGTAGAAGGGGACGACATAGACAAATGGCTGCACACATTTGAGTAGGCCCTTGAGATGAGAGAGGTCCAATCTAAATTGTGGGGTTCACTCCTGTGGAAAATGATTCAAGTAGCTGGGAGGGATAGGCTCCTAATCCTGCAGAGGGATGAGGCTAAATCATACACGCATATGTGGAAATACTTAGTTGAGAAATTCGGTTGGACTCCAGAGCGGTACCATGTGAAGTTCAGGGACACCCATAAAGTAAACACACAGTCCTGGTTGGTCTTTGTGGATATCTCAGAAAATGCACTAGGTGCATATATTGATGGTAATCAAGTAACTACTAACGAGGGGCTGTATAATTGTATAAATTGTAGTATTATGGAGCACATGCTGACTCATTGTGTACAAGAGCCCTCCTAGCACTAGTAGTGCTGGGATCTCACCTTCACTTTACTGGAGTCTTTTTCATGCCTATCGACCGAGGGATGCAGTCATTTACATAATCTACCTCTTATGCTACAGGATATCCT
Organism: Lissotriton vulgaris; assembly: GCF_964263255.1. Classification (NCBI taxonomy): domain Eukaryota; kingdom Metazoa; phylum Chordata; class Amphibia; order Caudata; family Salamandridae; genus Lissotriton; species Lissotriton vulgaris. Next base: position 392,696,297 of record NC_141694.1, on the reverse strand, counting down.
TGGGCCTCCTGTCCCTATTGGTTTCATTTGTAATCAGGAAAAAGAGAGGTAAGCTGCAGCTTGCAGTACTGCAGTTGGGCTCTGCTCTGGTCATTACACTGTACTCAAGTTGTATTGGGGAAGGAAGCACATCTCTGAACTCTCCACTCGTTTGGAAAACTGTTGCCATGGCCAGTCACTCCCCCTCAATTCCAGCAGGATCATCTGGACAACGATTAGCAGATAGGCTACAACAGAGATTCAGAAGGTAGCTGCAATGCTCACTGAGGACAGCCTCAATACTCCTTTAGTTATGTGTATTCTAACAGCAAATACTGACTGCAACAACTATGTGCCTCAACTCAGTAGCGACTGGTGACATTTCAAAGTGTTGAGGTGTAAAAGTTGGAGATTAGTGTTAAGTTGCAAGCAAGTGAAGCATGTTACTCCGACCAATATAAAAGGGGTTGGGTGTGGGGTTCTACCTTGGGAACATTTTCAAAAAAAGGAGTTGGCAAATGGTGCATTGTAAAGCAAGTTTAAAACAGAAAGAAGGTTTATAAGCATTGCTGAACGTGTAGTCTTGAAACATATGCACACAATAAAACCCAACTCATATCTTATGATATCTGTAAAAAAATAGTGCGCTATGGCATCATACTTTAGTAATATATTTGCTCTAATTAAGAAACAATTACAACTTGTTTGTAAAGAGGCTTGCCGGCGCATTCGTCTAAGGTGCTACTAATATCTAGCTTGAAATAACTTATTTGAGTAGCACTTTGAATGCGTAAAATGGAATGGCAGCCCATTTTCAGAACCTTTGACTGACCATGTGGTAAACGAAATATACATCAAATGTGACCTTGGGCAGGGCAAAAGGTACAGGCAGGTTTCAATGGGGCAATAAAGTTTGAGAGTTGTAAATCTGACTTTAACATAGTTTCAAATAGAACCTCCCACAATTCCTTAACAGGACTTGTGGATTTTGAGGAAATGGCACTACTCAGTTGGTTAAGGGGACAGTGATTCCCTTTCTCAATAAGGCTGCAGTACAGTTATCTGGAGAGCACCAGGGTTTTAAGCATGGTTGCTATGCCTGTAAAGGAATGCTCCTAGCATGCTTACTATATAAAATGCATTGCGCAATATCATGTAAAAAATAAAAAACAAAACTTGCCTGCAGTCTGACACCCGCCTCCTTGCTGCCTCTTCAGCTCCGACGAAGCTCACAGTCAGACAGGCTCCCAGAGTCCTCTGCACCAATTCAGATGCTACTCTCATGCTCGGATTACCCAGCATGAGAGAAGTGTAGGAATTGGGTGGAGCAGGCTGGTTCCGCATTCCACCAGGGCCTGCAGATATCTCCAAACAATAGCCTGGAGATATCCAAGTGTGCATGCTGGATTGGCTGTCCTAAAACGGCCGGCCAAACCGACAGGGGCACTTTCAGTGTCCTGAGCACCCCACTCCGCCTGCTGCCAGATGCCCCGCCCACCGGCTGCAGCCCAGAGTAAAAGGAAATGATAATAAAGCAGTTTTATTAATTGCTTTATTATCATTTTATTTTACATTTCTGCTGGTTTCAGCAGTGGGGCGATGCTCCTCCACCATGATGGAGGACCCGCCCCTGCCACAAATGGCTAGGAAGGACACCATAGTCCATGAGGAATTTAAATTCTATTGGGGCTATTCGCAAAGTTAAGCTACACTTGTGAGTAATTGACATGCATAATTTTAATCTTACACGTTTGAGTAGCTTTACTACTTTTGGTTATTCACACAATCCCAGTGCAAATTTACTCAGACGTGTAGACTTACTTGTCGACACCCCAAGAAACAGAGGGTAGAGCCCGATTTACAAGTATAAATTACTACTCTAAAAAAGAAACAGTAGTAGACCCAGCATCACACATGGCCAACCACTGGTACTCCAACTCCCTCCCAAAGAAAATGCTGGATGTGGGGGCTCTGTAAGGAGATGGAGATCGCCGTCTGGTAAAGAATAGGGAATAAGGAAAAAGTTAATTAAACTTGGAAAAAAGTTAGCAAATATAGTTTTATGTTAAATATACTATATATTTTTATTAAATGTAGATCGAAAAAAGCAAATGCTATGGCACTATTAACCTAATTTTGAATGAAATAACTAATTATTATATATTAAATTGAAATTATTTTCTGAAGGTAATTAAAAATAAATTCCCATCTAAAGTAAAACACTTGATTTTGTATTAATCATTATGGATTATTAAAAGTAAATGTATAGAATTGATTTAAAATAATGTAATTATATTATAACATTAAGTTATATTGTAATTGTTAACTATTAGATTGTATTGTAAGTCCCATTATTTTCTATGGGGGAATATTGCACTACCAGTGGCTGGCCATGTATGGTGCATTTTTTACTCCAGCTCTGAGCTGCAATAGTTTACAACTGTCTTCGATCCCTTTTTTTAGTTGTAGTTACTTTAAAAGTGCTATTTGTGAATGATTTTACTATTTTGTGGGTGATTGCACATCCCCCCATAAACCACACTCTAACCTTACCTAAACTGCTCCTTACTCCTCCTTAATTTCATTCTCTTTAGAAAATGTAAATGTAACATGTAAATGTCCAGTATTTGTAAAGCGTGAACAATTACCCGAAGGTGTCAAGGCGCTGTGGGCCATCTGGAAGATTAAGCGAGCTATTGCCCAGAGTCACATGGTGCTGGGCAGACCCCTGCTGCCGGAGCAGGGGATTGAACCGTGATCCCCAGCGTCCAGCGTCAGTCACCCTGGCCGCTGCGCCACACCTCTTCCCTAAGAGTCATAAGTATTCTCAATTTCCTGCTATTCCCCTCTAGCTCTCTCACATTTACTTCTTAGGGCCCGAATAAGTGCGGTTAGAAAAGCATTTCCACCGAACGGTTTAGGAATGGTTTCCAACCGACTCAGATCAGGAGAGTCCAACTGACTGATTACGGTGCATCGGGATGCTTCCAGATACGATTGAGTCGGAGTCCCATTGACTTCAATGGGAGCCTGTGTTCCGACCGAATACAAAGGCTCCAATGAAGAAAGCGGTGGCTGGGGAAAATCGTGCACCCTGTACGGGCAACCCCTGGTGACTGTCACACTGTGAATGGCTGGTGAGGGGGAACCAATGGGTACCCCCAGTGGCCCGATTGGTAAGGCTCTGGGTGCAGGGGGCCACTACGGGCACCCAAAGTCTGATTCCAACTGCTAATTCAAGTCCAATGACACGATTTGGAAAGGCTGTCTGAATCCAACATCGTAATTGGTCGTTCAAAAATGTGGCTCGTAGAGTCAAACGATTCTGCTCCGTATGGCTCGGTCATTCCAAATTGCGTCAGGTTCGGATTGGGATATTACTAACACCAAACTTCCAACTTAATCAGTCGGTCGGAAATCTTTCCAATTCGGTTGGAAAGACACGTTCCTGATCTGATTCGGACGGTGCAAATGCATCGTAATCGGGCTCTAAATTGTATAGTTATATGTGGGGAAACTCCACACTTCAGGTGGAGATCACGGCGAAAAAAAAGATAGTATATTCAGAGGTGGACCCTCAGTGATTAAGCTTCTGAATAGCATTTTGTAATAAGTATTGTAGTACTACTAAACATACTACAACTTGCAATATGTGAATAGGCTCCTAGGTATTCAAGTTGGCTCCTGCATTTGAAAGTCCCATTAAACTCATGTGGCTACATGGTACATGTTATCCTTCTTATGTTTACTCAGGTGTTCACTGCAGTGTGACTTTCTGAGATACAAGGTTTCTGTCCAGATGACACCCATATTCCGCACACCTTGCTTGTCTTTAGTACTCCCGGAGACATGCAGGGGCAAGTGCTTCTTGGTAAAGCACTGCACGCAATGATTATTTAGTGAAAGAATGAGTGCAGTGCCCAAAACTCTTCACAAACGCTCACGGCCGATGCAATTAAAGACTGGTAGTTTTAAAACTAGCTTAAATCTCTCAGACACTCCCTGATGCTTTATCTCACTCTTGCATGTTCTTCTTTTGTGACGTTTATGCAGGATTTCTTTTTCCGTCTTGCCGATCGATATGTGTAATGTCCATATCTTGCGCTCAGTAAATAAATGATGCGGAAAAATAACTGACAGTGCCCAAAGAGAAATGCTGGTGCACCCCACCGGCTCCCACTAGCTCAAATTAAGCATTGACTGCATAAGACCGTTGTGTAGCGGTAAGCACATCCTTCACCACATCCTGTTAATGTTATGTTGCTTTAGTATGTATTTTGAACACTACGGGAAGAAATATATTTTATTTAATAAACATTTGGATTCTAAAAAGAAATCTGTAGCCTATAAACAGTTAAGTGTTTGAACAATGTACTCCGTTGCTAATTAAGAGAGACTAATCTCTTAAATTATTGATTACTCATTCTAGTTATTAGGCTTAGTGAGTTTTTATGGTAGGAGAAGGCTGAATTAATATTGAATATGCAGTTTGCCCTGAATGTAATCTAATATGCTACGTTTAACATGAAAAACGAAAACATATTTTGTTGATCGCAAACTGACTCAAAACTTAACATGTAAAGTGTTTGCACATCTCTCGTATTCAGGGTGAAGATGATCTTGAAATTATTTCTTATTGCTGACTAAGATCGACGGTGTTTCTCAATTTTCAACAAATAGATTTTAAAATCAAAATAGCCATATGTTTGCTAAACACATTAGCATGGAGAATAAATACAGAAAACAAAAAGCAAAACAAAATATTAAAAATGAAAATGTAGCACACAATAATTAGTTAATCATTTTTATGGTGACATTAATTCTGAGTGATCTGTCAAGGCGAAATTAGCACTTCAATAAAGATGTCAAGGAATGGGCTGTATTGATTATGAATGGTAGTCAGAATTTTGTTATAATTTTACAATACTGTGTTTCTTTTTTTTAAATTGGATAACTTTATTAAATGGTCCTTTCCCAAAAGCGTATCAACACATTTTTTATGTGTGGCCCGATTAGTACATTTTAAAGTGAAAACTGTCAAATGTTTTCAGTTAAGAGCTAATGAATTCTGGATTTGCATTGCAAACCCAGAAATCTACTGGTAATTGTAAAGCAAAAGAAAAAAACATGCTAAGATTATCTCCATGCGTAAACACATGCATATACATGTGCACATATGGGAACTCAGTTTGGAATGGTTTTACATCCAATTTAGGATGGCCACGTCCTGATACACCCAATCAAGGTGGACAGAGCATGCATGTAGCAAGCAGACACTGAGGGCCCGATTCACAGAACTAACTTAAGACATAATCCTAAACTTACTACCATTTTTGTAGAAATCAAAACTCCTTCTCAGGGGTCTCACTGATACTTAGTCCTTTAAAAGCTGAACAAAAGTTGGCACAGAAACTGCAATATCAAAAGACATTTTTAATAAACTCAAATGAGTTGAGACTAAGTCACACAGAAGCCTTAGCAACTGAATGAGGCAGTCTGAAGAATGCAGAAACCTGGGGCTTTATATATGTTTTAGAGTTACATAGTAAGCATAAATGCAAGGGGCAGTCCTGGCTCATGTGAGCATACAAAAATGCCTAATATGACTAATATGAACATGCACGTTCTACTTGCTCAACCAAGTGGGAGGAGCTAACAGTTTTCAGAAAGTAGTAAACACAATCCTATCTGAAACTAATTAGTAACAGCTGCAGACCCTACCAAGCATGTCTGGGCATGCGTTAAAGTGGAGAAGGCTAAATATTTCCTGTTACTGGCAGACTTCAGGCACAGTTAACAGGAAGGTAGGACAAAGTACATGGTGAGCACATTGCAGCACATGGCAGACAAGATGGCTGCAAGAAATACAAAATGTCTTCTGCTAATGCTAACCCATTGCTGCCAATTTATGACAGACAGCCGTTTTAGCGTTAGCTGAAGACCTTCCAATGATGCAGTAGGAACATTGAAAACATGTGCTCATTAATTTTCATAATTTTATCAATTTCCTAATTCATTGCTAGGTGAGCATTTTCCATTCTAAACATTTCATTAAGGGTATGAGCATGAATACAAAGAGAACGGGACATTGGGTCATAATTAACATACAGACAGTAGGAGAAATCCTAAAATCATCCAGTAAACACTATATACTCAGGTGAAACAGTGGTGATCCTTCAATGCTTTCAGGTTGAATAGGGATAGTCTTCCACAGAGAATGATCTTTATTCTGCTTTTACTAAACAGAATACTACTCTAAAACAATGCCAGCAAAACAATAAGAATCAGTCTCCTAACACCCATTTTATGCAATCGCACGAAAACCGCTTGTGCAACCACAACTATGCCCAGAGTTCGTTCAAAGCCTCTCTGGTTTAGGACTCCTAAACTGAGAAAAATTCTAACTTTAAAACCTTTGGTATTCACAGAAGGCATTTAGGAGTCCTAAAGTTAGGAGTCCTAACTTTACTACTCCTAAACTGAGCAAAATCCAATTTTTAAGGCTTTCGGTATTCACAGAAGGCATTTAGGAGTCCTAAAGTTAGGAGTACTAACTTTACTACTCCTAAACTGAGAGAAATCCAATTTTTAAGACTTTCGGTATTCACAGAAGGCATTTAGGAGTCCTAAATTTAGGGATCCTAACTTCTGTGAATACCAAAATGAGTAAGTGCCTTCTGTGAATATCAAAATGGTAGTAAGTTTGCGATTTTGTCCTAAGATAGTTCTGTGAAGCGGGCCCTGAGAGAGGGTAAACAATTTCAATAAAGAGAGCAGGGAGGAGGGGACGGAGAAGCAGGGAGAGATAGCAGACAGAGAGGGAGTGAAAATAGTCTCTCATGTGTTGCAAGGAACTGATAATGTCCTTCTTATTCAGTACATGCGGTGCCAACTCTACTAACCTTCCATGGGTCCCACCGTCAGACACAGGCCATTACTAGAATTAGAATATTTCTCACCCATGTAGATGAGGTAGAAGAAGGACAGCCTACCACAATTCACCCTCACTATAGCAAGCAAAAAGAAAGATCCACAATGCATGCCACTCTCAGGGAGGGAAGGTATGAGGTAGGTCTGGGGCTAATAAGAATAAGACTCAGTGGAATGAAGATTACTAGTAAGTAATGGGTCATAACCACCATAACCCTCTTCCTTGTCTCTTTTGAAACTATGAGCATATAAAAAGCAAACCATTGAAACCACAGACTTATGAGCTAATGGTTTTTAGAGACGAGGGGTAGGCGGTCCCGATCCCTTACTTGCCGTAAGATGACCGAAAGATTTTCTTTTGTGATTCTTGCCCTTGACAGGGGGAAAAACCCCTAACCCCCTAATATGTGCACGGTTCAACAGGATTGTCTGGGCAAGATTAGTTTCATTAGTCTTTACTGGAAATAATTCCATTCATGCACTGGTTTTTGTGGTGTGAAATGTTTATGATAGTACTGTTACTCTATCCGTAAGAGTGAGTAAAGAAACAGCCAACACGTGTTTCACCCCCTTACATGGCCATCCGGCCTGGGGCTTCCTCAGGGCTGTGAATACAAACATAATTTACAAGGATTGAGGGTAATGTGTATCCCCCAGAGTGAAAAGAGTTGGTGAGTAGAGGAGGAAAGCACATGAAGGGGACTTTTGTTAGTTAGTGGAGTAGCTGAGAAATGGGTAGTTGGGGGGTGAAGGGGAAAAGAGGAGAAAGGAGAGAGAAAATAGAGAGGAAAGGAAGGTCAAGATGAGGGACACAACGGCAGGGATATATATTTGTTTACATCAGTGATGTTCGTCATATCAAAGGACAGGCATGTGGGAAAGGCAAGTGGACAATATATTGCAGGAATCACACAGGTAGATATAGATATATGGGAGATTAAGGCAACAGGAAATAGCAGGAGAATAGGATAGGAGAGAAAGGAAAAAAGGAAACAGAATATAGACAAGAGGAGTGGCAGGAAGCATGTATAACATTTGATATGTGAATCATGAATATTTACAAGTGGGCAAATTATAAGTCAATGAAATACATATTTCAATATGAGTTTGCATGGTACGATCATTTTACAATAGCAGTTGATTTAGAGTATGCAATTACGTAGGAGTAATGGTGTGTGATCAACCAGCGGTCATCACATATGGTGTGTTGTATGTACCACAGTAGCAAAATTTATTATTTGGAAAAAAAGCGGTTGTACATGAACAGAAGCAAAATAACCCATGAGTCGGGTAGTAAATATTAGGGAGAAAAATGAAACAGTACAATGCGGCCGGAAGGTAGCACGGATAAAGGATAGCTGTTGCAGGTGCATGAATTAGGTGACAGCATATTGTGTGTAAAAGAGGAGGCCAATACCCAAATTTCAAAATGTATTCATCGGGCATAGCAGCTGTAGTTTGAGGCATTAGGAGGTATTTTTTGGTAAAAAAAATATAAGCAGCAAGAAACCGAATTTATGTATCATGTATAGCAGTGATATTGGAAGCATTTTGGGCAAAAAGGTTCATGCGGCATGTAACGGGATAGCGTAATGTCGATGCCACAATTACCGAATACAAGTACAATTGTTCAAGGGAAGATAAATGGTGATAAACGATACACATTAGACAAGGATATTGGCAATGAAGTGAAGAAAGGTATAAACTGGGTGGCTGTATATTTACAGTGTATATTTACAGTGGTTGTTCACAAATGATCAGCTCCGGCAGGAGACAGCACTCACACCAAAAAGAGAAAAGAAAGGAGGCAACATTCATTTACATAGGGTCAACCGATTATTGTATACTGTTACCATGCTGAGGTGGCACAACATAAGTGAGTGGTTACATCTCAAGAGTTTCAGAATATCTGTAAGGCAGGTGATCGTATAGTGACATATCTACGGGTATTTTTGTGTTGAAGCATGAGTTTTTCCGGTGTGGTGGCGCAAACGCTAGAGTGGCCCGGGTCATAGTATTCTAGCAAGTGATCATGGGGGTGGATTAGAGCTATTCAGGTTTGCACATCGGTGCCTGAGGCAGAAAGACAGTTAAATTGTGGGTGCGATACGTTAGCTCGCTTTTACTATGAGTCCATTGAAGGCAGTGAGGATATTGTGGCACACGAGAGGGCGTTGCATTGCTTACCGGTTGAGAGCATACAGTATAGATGAAGTTGTTTTGGTCAGATTTAGTCTTTGGTTTCTAGATGGAAAACAAAGGGAAAAGGGCACGTAAATGTCAAGTTCGAGGAGGGGGACATGGACAAGGAATGGACAAGAGGTGGAGCGTGGAGGATCAAGGGTTAGTCGCTTATCTCTGAATCAGGTTGTGATGCCGGTCCGAGTCATTGCAGTGAGTGGCAGTCGATAAATGCGGTAGAGATGGGTTGGTCATTTTAAATGCACTATTGTAAGACTTCCGGTTCACGACTCGGAAGGGAAGTTGTATGTGATAATGGGGGCCATGTTGGAAAGGTAGATTCAGGTGAAAAAAGGGTTGGGGGATAATATGGGAAAGGCCCAAGATTGTTGTGGGAGAGCGAGAGCACTGTAAACTCAAGGTTGATGAGCTACTGGTGTACAGGTAAGTTTTATTATACAAATCAAGGAAAAGGTGACATAGAAATACATAGTCAAACAAGTAAGCATGGCGGGGCCAAGGACAGCAGCTAAACTGGTCACCTGAGTCCGTATTATGTATATGGCACACTGTCCCTGCACCATGGCTCACTTTTCAAAAGGTGTGCCATGTACAAACAGGGACACTGCACCTTCTTAGAAAGGAAGCGCTGCCCCAAGGGCAGCTGCGATTTTGCACTGTCCACGGGGCAAGGCAGTCACGTGAAATATGGAGCGGCTGCTTCAAAGTATGCCACTTGCATTTTGAAGAGGGCAAATGATTACCTTGCAGGCAGGTGCAGTAAATGACTGCACCATCCTCCAGTTGGATATCTGGAGGGACCATAGTACCCATTTCCCCCCTCCAGACACTGCCTTTAGGAGGTGCACTAAAGGTGCATGTCTTTTTGTGGCCTAAGGGCATGTTTTCCTCATCACCTGCGTCTATAATGTGGCATGGTTTAACAAAAAGGGGTAACCCTGTGTCCCTCAGAACCTGGGTGTGTGTGATTAAACAAAACTTGGTTCTGTCGGGTGGCTAGACAAATTACTTTGAGTAAAGGCTATGTTAGCTCATAAACGATTGAGGAGAATGATAATTAATTACATTCAGATACACCTCTCAGAGAACAGATTTAGTTCAAGGTTTTTATGTATGAAAAAATCAACATTGTAATGTACTGGAATTACTTAATTCCAATTCAAATTCAATAACATTTAAAAACATGTGAAAAGTGACTGTTGGTGAACATGGTGAATAGTGAAACAAATTGAGTGACACTTATTTACAAATCTATACAGTATTGTACAAGAGTAAGTGGGGGGGGGAGGGTTGATGCAAAGTCTTTGGTTTTGGTGGTCAGAGTTCTGAATGAGTACTCCAAGGACACAGATGGTCACTACGCCTGTTCCCGGAGGTTTCTTGACCAATGTTGTGCGTCGACGTTTCGACGAACAACATTGAGTGCCCCAATCGGTGGTCACGGCGGGTCTTTATCAAGACAGGGAGAGGGGGGGAGGGGACAAAAGGTCGGGAAGTCACCGGATGGAATTATCACACCCTGGAGGAAAGCCTGAGGTCAATCCAATTAAAGCGGAGTAATACTTCTGTGGCAGATCCGTGCACCAACAAACATCGTGTGCAGTGGCTAGATTGTGGCATGGGCACAGAGGCAAAGTGATATGCTCATTTGCATGGGGCCTGGCCTCCATGCAAATGAAGGAACACCTTCTCATGATAGCGCAGGTGCTACATGTATGCCAGCCCAATTTGTATTACAGAAGGGGACGTACAAGCGTATGCGGTCTCCTCTGTAATACCATTGTGCCACTGGTGTGCACAAAGAGGGTGCACACACCAATTACGCCTCAGGACACATTGTGTAGTACAGCACCTTGAGTCTGTAGTGGTTAATGAAAGTGCCAATCTGGCTAAATGGCAGCCTGGCACATATCAATAATACAAACCCCACAAGCAAAATACCAGCAAACAAAAATGATCTGAGTAGAGCATCCTGGGAATTGGACTAAAAGAGAAACATCAGCCAGCTAATAAGCCATTACAATTACATTGGAAACACTATTGACTAGGGGTAGAAACAGAAGAATTATGAAACTGACAGCAAGTCCCAAAGGATGCTAAAAGAAAGCAGTGGAACAGAGTCCAGAAGTAATTTGAAGCTATATTTGCATTGTCCATCCAACATAGAAAGTAAATCAAACTCATTGTCCGGGGAGGGGGAAGGAAATAGGAATGGAAGAATAAATTACTGATATAAGCAAAAGTCAAATGAAATACCTAATTCAAGACCCCCATGGAGAAATCGAGGCAGCTCTGATTGTCCCCTACCGTCCTAGCCAAAGGGTGGCCAACAAATATACCACTTTAGAAATACCTTTTTAAGAGGCGTCTCCTTGAGAGCCTTAAATGGATCATAATCCTGGGCCTTTTAGTAATGGGTAAGATTTCAAAATAGAAAAGGGGAACACATTCTAGAACATGAAATTTAAAGGTTTCTCAATATAAACAAGCTAATTAGTCCTTAGGACCTAGATAACTTGACAAACATTCATTATCAGCTTGAGTGCAGTAGCAGGATGAGTATAAACTGTTTGAAATGCCAGGTACTCTAGCTTTAGGCACATGATGTCCTAATATTTCATGATACATTGGAGAAGTGTCCTTGTTATAGTAAATTGGAAAGTGTTTGACAGGTGCATCTAACGGTTTTTAATTTGTAAGCCTGCTTCATTTCTAGAATGGAAGAGGGCAGAGATGGTGGTTCGATTGTCGGTAAGTATAATGAACTGGATTTTATCTCAAATTGAACCTCACCCAATTTATTTTTAACATTTGTGACTTACATTAGGCATAGAGGGATCTAGATTAGCACATTAACATTATGTTACTTCAGATTGATTATGAAAGGCTTGAAATGTAATGTTAATGTTTTTTACATGGCTAATAATTGTACAACCATATCTATACCAAATGTACATTCTGCCATCAGAGTTGTTTGAAGTTCATAACTCTGTCATTGTATGAAATTGTTGATTTCAGATTTATTCTGCCTGAAAACTTTCTCGAAAAACATTTTTGAAAAGAAATTTTCTTGCTAGATTGAAACTTTTGTGGAGTGTTACTTTTGTTGATCTTAGTTGTTAGGAATTTTAGATCTGTATTTTTGTAGAAAAGCACTTACAACTTGAACCTAAATGCTTTAATAAAGAAGGCATTGTAATAATGCGCTTTTTCATGTATTCGATGTATTCTACCACTTTTTGAGAAAAGTTGACATTGCTAGACAAATGGGAACTTCAAGGGCGTTAAAACTGTCCTTAATGCCTGTGCTCCACCGCTGAGAAATGTCCACTAATTGGCTGACTCCAATTGGCCTATTTGATTTTCAGATACGCCCACAATGAGATTGTCCAAAAACTCTGCAAGTAGCAAAAAACCATGTGCCATTTGTAGGCTGTAGTGTGGACTTTCACAATTTACATAGTAAACTTTAAAAACATGGCAACAGATAAAAACAATCGGCTCTCAACCACTGCAGACCATGATGCAGCATTATCCTGAAGTCGACAAGGTCTAGTTGGAAGATATTTAGAAGTGAAACATGCAAAGTAAATGTACTTACATGTTTCATATATATAATTATGGTTGGATCAGACGCTTGATTGAAAATATGCTTTTTGTTTTCTTAATCATTTTGGATATTCAATGAATACGTACAACATTCCAGAAGAAAAGTTAATTTAATTACTGTTTGCCATAGCAAGTTCCATTCTGATCTATCGAAGATGGTCGGAAATAAAAGGGAACTCAAAATGTTTCTTTCAGAGTTTTACCTCTGATAGGATTATTTGGTCTCCTCTACAAAAAAGACAGAGCGAAATAAATTAAAATAAACCTGGAATGGAGTGCCTTTCGTTAGTTTGGTGTTGTTAGCCCTGTTCCTGTTCGCTGGGTCATCCCCACATTTTTGCCTTGTTTTGCTGAACTTGATTGTGTTTCCACAGGACTAACCACTGGTAAAGTGCTAGCGCTCTCGACATAAAACATGATATAATTGGCATCTACCTGGTTGCTACATTTAACTTACTTGTAAGTCCCTAGTAAATGGTTCTATTTGTACGCAGGACCTGTATGTTAGATTCTACTAGTGGGCAGCAGTGCTCATTGGGCCATCCACTAAAGCAGCACAAAAAGCTTGACTCAGACCTGCCACTGAGGCTTGTCGTGCATTGCCATTTCGACCTGGCAAAATAGATATTTTGCTAGGCCTAAACCATCCCTGTTAATACTTATCAGTCACCCATAAAGTAAACTCTAAAGGCTCATAGGGTAGTCCGCATTGCATTTAGAAGGTAGGGCATGTGTACCAAAATTGTACATGTCCTGACAGCGAAAAAACTCCTAAAGTCATTTTTCTTTGTTGTAAGTTCTATCTCTCCCGTTGTCCAACACCAGGATACCTTATTTCATTTAATAAGTGCTAACTTTGGATTATGAGCAGATGGAGATATGGTGTTTACACGCAAATTAATTCAAATACAAATCCTCTTTAGTGGTAAAGTTGGATTTTAAGTTAGAATTCCAAAAATGCCACTATGTCCTGGGTTGCATGATTGTGAATGGCTCTGCAGTTGGGGGTTGTGTATTACTTCCAGGCAGTGAGACAAATAGGGCTTAGAAGGGGACAGTATTGCCACTCTGACATGATGGTTGGTGCAGGAGCTGTTGCCAGCCTCACCTACACTTCAAAGGACTCAGCCTACAGCCCACACAAAGGAACTAGACACCCGGCCTGCCATAACCTTTATTTCTCCATAGGCAGTTTGGGGCCTTAACTAGGCAAAGGAGAAGAACTTTTTAGAACAAGACTTTTCCAGGTCTAAATTGTGGACCTCCAGAGCCACTCATCAGAACATTCCTGATTGGTGGTTGTTAAATAAGAAGAACTGCCCTGCTGCCAGTGGACTGTCCTGCTGTTTGAACACCTGCCTTGCGGCCTGAGAAGAAAGACTGGACATGCTTGCTTTTATCACTGGCTAACCAGAGTGACTCCAAGGGTTGGATGGATTAACTCCTGTATGAGCTACAGGGATTCAACAAGCTTGAGAGTCCTCCTTGCAACTGCCCAGCCGACCTGCTGCAACTGGACATGCCTGGACCTGCAATTGGACCTGCCTGAGCCCTGCTGGCCTCAGCTGGATTGAGTCCAACAGGTGCCTCCCCAGGCCCTAGAACCTTGGGTGGCATCAGAGGTTAAACCTCTTGGAGTAAAAGATAAAATCCTAAAATCTTGACCAGGAACTGATCCATTTGTGCAAGACTCATATGCCCTCAATGATTGACTAACACAAAGTTTCTGTGAGACATGCTCTTTGCACCGACAGCAGCCACAAGTGATGGCTGGCAACGTAAGACCTGCTCTTTGTGCTACAGCAAAGATAGTTTGTAACGACAGGCGGAGCTATATCACAACCATCCGTGATGTCCGACCAGCTCTTCTTATCACAGTGATTACCTTCAGCAACACCTGTCTTGCTCTTCACATTACAGTGACGGCTGTCTGCACCACTCAGCTTGCTCCTCGCGGCCTTCTCCAATGGAGTGATACTCTTTGCATCAGACTTTGAAGTAAACTTTTCAGCTGCACTTTACTTGTCCCTGTATGTGATCCGCTCTCCATCACAGTCAACCTGAACTTGTGACTTTTCCCTAGTCTGGCAATGATCAGATGGCCGCATTTGGCACTTTGTGCTTTTGGGTACCATTTTGACCTAAAATTTGAAATTGAATATCTCCCAATTCTGTTGATTGGATTTTCCCCATTCTGGTATCCTTTTATTTATTATAATGTACTGTTCTTTTCTCAATTGGTTTGGGATTTTTCTTGTGCTGTGTTTTCACTTTATTGCTGTTTATGTGTGCATAAATATTTCAACTATTGCCTCTACATTGAGCCTGACTGCTTTGGAGCCTACCAAAGGGTTAAGCATTTCTAACTCACATTTTGTGCACCTCTGACTCTTGCCTGCAAAGATTGAGTTACATCTCAACAGTCTTGAACAGTACAGTAGAGCTGAAGACGTTGTGCAGGGAGACCTGTCTGATGCTGGTCAAGAGCTCGCCAAAGCTGGACTACGAAACAGCCCTCAAAGCCTGGGAGAAGTTCCACAGAATGCAAGCTGAAACACCAGAGCAGGATGCTGATTGTGAGGAGGAGGATGTCATGGAGGAGGAGGGAGAAGAGAATAGCTTTTCAACATCTCCAGTGCTAGAAAGAGAGGAGAACCTTCTTTGCCCTTGCCCGGAACAGAAGAGAAAGAAATAACTTAAGAGAGAGCTGAGGTAGAGGGAGCCCTAGCCCTGGAAGAGTGAAGGCAAGCTCTGGAAGAAAATGTACTTTTGTGAGCTGATAATGTGAGTCCAAAACATAGGTCTTCAATCTGTAGAGGCTGTGGAGTCATGGGAAGGGGGGCACACATTCCTCAGCTTCCCTTCTGCCTGTAATTCCAAAACATTTGGTCTTCATTTTGGAAAAAGACAACCATCCTCAGACGATTAATTTTGATAGTTAAAATGCGTTAGTTGGAGCGTCATTCAGGGATTCTCCTGTGCTGTGAAATCAAGCCGTTATAAACTAATGGGGTAACCCAAATATGTCCTCGGACCTGAGTATCAAGTATTGGAGAAAAACGATGGTCCTAAACCTACTTGTCGCGCAATTTAAGCCCAAAGAATTTAAGTGATTTTTAACATTATTTAGGGCATAAATATAATCAGCACTAGGAACTATTTACACCAAAAGTGCTCAAAATAGCACCTTCAAATGAAAGTAAAGGAACATTGGCACCCAATGGTTTTTCCAGACAAAAGATTATCTGTTTTAGTCACAGAAATATATTAAAAAAATATAAGCAATATTATCATATTATTTAATAGTTATAGAGAGTTTGCTTCAAGGGGGGTTAAAGAAGTAGTGCTCATGTATCATATAGATAAAGATAATTAGGGGGGTGAGTTACACAGAGTGAACACGGTTCAAAACATAGAAATTGCAATAATTCAAATAGGCACTGGTTCTATATCATAACAGCACCAGTTCATTATAGCCTGTCCTTAAATGGTCATTTGTGTAGTTGTTTTTGGTACTTTACTTTACTCTACCCAATCCTGGGAGCTGTGATTAAGAGGTAGTTCACATCATGATTGTACTGTGCCGTAGCTTTGAAGAAAGGAGTACTGACTTCCGCGGGCAGTCTGGAAAAATCATCTAAGTTTTTGTTGGGGGTGCTCGATTCCCTCTGGATTTAACTATCCCTCTGCATAACCAGAACAGTGGCTGGAAATGACTACTATTACTGCACCGCAACCATGATGCAGACTACCCAATTCCGGGAGCTGTGATTAGGACCATCAACCTACAGGCACCCTTAGTAGGTTGCCTTTCACCCTGCCCCCAGTCCTGAAAAAGACGTTGAGGATGTAAATGTCCCTCTATACACTAAGTCGGGTCGAAACGTCACAACTTTTCCCCTAGAGGGCCTGTACCTTTTGTCACCATTGCCCTCTCCGACAGATGAAATTTCTCGTAGTAGTTTTTTGTAAAGTACCAAAAACAACCACACAAATGACCATTTAAGGACAGGCCATAATGAACTGGTGCTGTTATGATGTAGAACTAGTGCCTAGTTGATAATTATTGCAATTTCTATGGTTTGAACCGTGTTCACTCTGTGTAATTTTCCCCCTATTCGTCTTTATCTATATCACACATGAGCACTACTTCTTCACTCCCCCTTGAACTATTAAATAATATCATAATGTTGCTTATATATTTTTTGAATATGTTTCTGTGAATAAAACAGATAATCTTTTGTCTTGAAAAAACATTGGGTGCGAATGTTCCTTTTCTTTCATTTGAAGGTTCTATTTTGAGAACTTTTTGTGTATTTAGTACCTAGTGCTCATTTTATTAATGCCCTAAATAATGTTAAGAATCATTTAAATTCTTTGGACTAAAATTGTGTGAAAACAAAGCTGGGCAGACAGCTAAATACGTCTTTCTGCCAGTGTGCTGCTTGCCTGAAAGAAATGCAAATGTGCTCAATGAGCTAATCTGCAAATGTAAAGGGTAACCTGCAGGGGCCGTGGCTGAGCCAGCTAAGATGGTGGATGTGAGTCTGTGAAGCTCCATCACCTTGCCTGCTTATCTGACACCAGCCGGCCAGTGGACCCCACACTTTTGCCTCTGATCTGTTCCTGACCCCACCTGAGTCAACATACCCACTTTGGCTATTCTGGAGCCATCCGGGGGAACAGAGACCGGAGTCACCAAGATCAATGCTGCCAGGGGCCGATTTTGACCGGGCGTGAGCTACATATCTGGAGGCACTCACTGAGTCCAATTAAGGTCCACCTCAGCCTGAGACCCAGCTCACCTTCCCTGATCCACTTCAATGGCATTGAGAAGTGGTGAGAGTCCGGGAGACATGGAGCAACCCAGCAGCTATTGGGAGGGCCGCACTGATCTCACCACCCACAGAAGATTTCACTCCCCCACGGGCTAATCTCTACACTGATGACAGATGTCGGCCCATTAGAGGAGAGGATATGGGACCCTTACACCACACATCTGGGGCACATGTTGGAGGTCGAAGGCACATGGCCCCATCAAAGTTCTATCCTGTAAATGTGGGTGTATTGTGATTTTGGGTGTCATGATCCAGCAGGGGTCAAATGTGTTTTCACAACATCACCAAAATTATTTCTATCTGCCTGATCTATACATTTGTAAGTTAATGCATAGTATGTAGTGTTGTGAGTGTAGTAAATATATGTTAGAAATTGGTTGACTAGGGTTTGAGCCTAAATCAGGCAGCCACCACAATCCTAGTCATGGTAAGAAGCAGGCAAACCCTAAACTAACCTGTGCACACCCTCTAGTAGCTTGGCACAGGGCAGTCAGGTTTAACTTAGAAGCAAGATTTAAAATATTTGTGCAACACTTCAAACTGTAAAATTCAAAACACTACAAGAAATATTCCATACCAGATTAGAAGAATATACATTATTTAATAAATAAAACAAGACCAAAATGACAAAAATCCAATAAGTAGAACTTGAGATATGAATTTTTTAAAGAATACATTCTAAAATAGTGCTTAGAAGCAATAGGCATTTACTTGAGATATCTGATCGCGTTGGTTCAGGCCACCCCTTGAGAGTGCATGCCAGATAAAGGGACCCTGCGAGGCCTGCTGAACAACAGTAACTTTATCCTGGCTACATCGACATTGAAGATGTCTGCCACAGCCTAATTTATGCATCGGGGTCTATCCACGCTGTCGGGGTGATGCGCCAGTCCTGATCTACCCAGCAGAGACAATACATCAGCTCTGATGATCGAAGAGCTCTGATGCAGAGATTGCTTTTTGTCATCAACAATGCTGTAGACAGAGATATGGATACCTTCTTTTTGTTGGTTCTGAAGGTGATGAGTTGGGACCTGATCCACAGAAGAGCTGTGCACTAGTTCTGGTCACGCAGCAAGAGCAATGTGCTGGTTCCAATCCATGCCACAGGGGTAATACACTGCTTCTGATTAGCGTAAAGGCACCTACGTGTCTGTTAGAAGGCCGATGCCTGGGTTTTGCTGAAGCATGTACCTTAGGTCTCACTTCCAAGGGTTCAAGACTGGCGTGGCATTACTTGGTAGGACAGACTGACAGATGGCGGAGTCCAGGTGCAGAAGCAGGTACATTGGAAGTCTTTTATGTCTCTCAGACTTCAGATCAGGTGTGTAGCCAGCTAGCTCCTGGAATCACTCTGTGTTCTAGAGATGCAGGTCCAGTTCTTCCTTCCCAGGCTGGGGAAAAGCAGGGCAGAACAGCAAGGCAGAAGCCCATCAAAGCAGCAGTCCAGCTGAGTTGCAGTGATTCACCAGTTAAGCAGTCCTTCTTCCTTGTAGAGTCTTCACTGGTACAGAAGTGTACTTAAATGGTGGTGTCAGAGGTCCAGTATTTACCCATCTTTGACTTTGAAGTGGAGGAGACTTCAAAGACAGGTGTTTGAAGTGCACAGAGGTCCTCACTTCCGGCCCTGGCTCCAAACTATCTACAAGGGAGTAAGCAGCTCTTTGTGTGGGGACAGGACACAACCTATTCAGGTGTAGGTTTGCATGGGTCCTGCATCTCCCTCCCTTTGTGGCTGTCTAGGGGAGAAAAGCAAAGCCCTGGTGTCATCCTCATGAGCGTGTATCAGAGAGTAACAGTAGGCACCAAATGGCCAAAGTAAGAAAATGCCAACTTTTGAAAACTGGCATTGTCAGAACGGCAATTTATCATCCTACTTCACAATAAGTTGTGATTTTAAATTGTGATTTCATAGACACCAAACTTGAAAAGTCTATCTCTTCACAATTGGGAATTACAAACAAAAGATATAATAAGGTAATCTCACTGTTAGCCTATAAGAGATATAGGCCACACAGTATGTACAACTTAAAAGTACATGTTCTGAATTTTGAATTCACTGCACTCTGCACCCTGGTTTCTAGGGCCTACCTTAGTGGTGACTTAAAAGTATAATGGGGAAGGTTTGAGCCTGACAAGAGGTTTACTTGGCCATGTCGCCATATCGGTGTAAACTGCACGCACAGGCTCCGCAATGGCAGGCCTGAGACATGGAGAGGGCTACTTAAGTGGGTGTCACAAGCAGTGCTACAGGCCCATAGTTGTATTTAATCTACATGCCTTGGGCACATGTAGTGCAATTTGCTATTGACTTATAAGTAAATTAAATATGGCAATTGGTATGAGACAATAGTACCATGTTTAGAGGAGAGAGCACTGGCAATTTGGCACTGTTTGTCAGTGGTAACTTGCTCAAAGTCCTAAGGCCAACAAAAAAGAGGCCAGTCAAAAGTGAAAAGGGAAGGCAAACATTTAGCGGTGAACCTGCGAAAATTGTAATTTCTAACAATGTACTTTTTATTTTTCAAAGTAAAAGCACTGACTGGACAATCATTTATTGAGTGATAATATTGCGTGCTATCAAATGGTGACTACTAGTCCAAACCACCTCTCCTGAGTAGGCCTTGGACTGCTCTGCTTCGCTACCCAGAGAGAGTCAAATGCTACAATGGGGTACTTGGTTCCCAGAAAGGGAAATGTTGACCTGTCGTAAGGATTCTCCATTACCATGGAGTACCTTTATCGTAACATATCAATCAGGCCCAGAATCTCTTTACTACTAGTGTTAAGTTCTGTATTCTTCTCATGTTGTATTAGTTCCTACAATCTTGAGTGAATCACACAAATTATCAGGTCTGTGTTGATTAAAGGCTTTATGGACTCTATTGGTCATCCTGAGTTTCATCTTAGCTTGCAGAATAAGCCTGTGTAAGTCCTTGAGATAACATTTCTTGATGTTTGAAATCTGTCCAACTAAATGATGTAAAATGGCTCCGAGGGGGGCTAGAGCAGATTTAGAAATACCCAGTTAAAGTAAATTCCCTTATTGACTTCGCAAAATAACTGGATGGGGAATCAAATTGTGGAAGTCTGCTGAAAATGTTTTAATTTCCTGATCATGTATAGTGTAACTATGGCTTTGGTTGCCACCTTCTCGTTATGAGCAGACAGGGGAAGGTTTGAGATCAGTCATTCCCCTTGGGTATTAACTTCAATGGGTAAGGAAGTTAGATAAGAAAACAACACAGTAGACAATACGTATATTTTCTAATTTGAATGCTTGTTGTTAATGATAGTGAAACACTGTACATTTTGTTTTATCAGGGTTGAATTTTAAAAATCTTGCCGGCATCCAGTTATTTAGAGTAGAAAACCAATTTCTCAGAGTTATGTCATGTGCTGATGACACCTTTAGATAAAGTGCATGTGTGAATATAATGTCATTTCAAAACTTTATTGTGGCTAGATATAGCCATAAAAGCACATTCGTTTATGAACAAATATTAATACAGATCCAAGATACATTTCTAAATAACAAAAATACATACTTGCAAAAAGAAATGGACAATTAGTACAATTTTTACACATTCATCATTGTGGGATTAGATAGTAGTAAAATAATCTTTAAAAATATAATTTATCTATACAAATACTTTAAATTCTAAAACCTCTAAAACTAACATCTTAATCACCCAATCCTAGTAGCATTCCTGTCAGTCTCCCTCTAAATACATAACGATATCCCCTGGATAAATCGGGGGGGTCAAAGGTTCAGAGAGTCAATTACTATCATTACTTTATGATGGTTCCAATTGTAATACATTGCTATGAATTGTCCACATAACAAACAAGAATTTTGATACCGCAACCACATAGACCGGGTTGGTATCACTTTGTAGGATCCTAAAAAATACCAAGTAATTCCTGACACCCATATTTTTGCAGAGTTGAATAATCCATTTGAACCTTGGATATGTGTAGGCCACGCAAAAAAAGCATGGCATGCACTAAGGATTCTTCAACCAAGTGGCACCCAGGGCACAAGCGATTTGGGCCTCCTGCCCATTTGTTAGTAAACGCATGTAGCAGCAGGGTTCCAAATCTGAATTGAAGGAACAGCTTCTTTGCTAAGGTGGGATGTATGGAATCGAGAACCCCCTCAAATTTATACTGACTCTTTAAATCCAGAAACCTATCCATTAGAGTTGTTGTTTTTACTTCCAAGAAGATTTTTGTCAAGTTGTACTCTTTCAGAGCAGATGCCAAAGTTTTCTTAGAAATGGCTTGGCAGGACACTTCAGGATCAGTCCAGAGGTTTTCCATTCCAATTGCCCTAAAAGAGTGCTTTACATAGGAAAGCCAGGGTATACTACCTCCACCTAGAGAAGACAACACTACTTTGAGTTCCTCTCGGTAGCTAAACAGCTCTGGAGTGCACCACAACCGCAGCCAATATAGCAGCGGGCGTGCCGAAATTAGATCCTCAATCGGGATAACATTTGGATCCATCCGGAGAGGAACTAGCGGTGTGCTTTTTGGCAGGGACAGAATTTGTCTTATAAAAATGTTTTCAGTAGCTGTGAGGGCATTGTGGAGCATAATTTAATTTTAAATTGGCCTTATCTGTCTGTGGGCCCCATCCCATCTGTTCAGTCAGAGCTAAACCCAGGTAAACAAAAGTGGGCCCCCGTTCCAAGGGACCGGCCTCCATCATCGGTTGAGGACAGTTAATGGATTTACCATTAAAGACCATGTATTTAGTTTTATTAATGTTGACCTCAAGATTCCTTTTTTTACAGAACAGGGCAAATTTGTTTAGGACGCGTTGCATACCCGAAGCTGATTTTGAAAGCAACAGGGTATCGACCGCAAACATCAATGCGGGAAAACTAATATGGGCCAGTTTCAATGAGTCTATATCCTTGGTGGCAAGTAGGTCATTTATCAACCCGTTTAGGAAGAGGAAGAAGAGGGCCGGCGCTAGGACGCAGCCCTGCCTAACCCCCTTCCCAACGGGGAACGGGTCCGTTAGTTGGCCATTCTTGCCATACCTGACTCTAACAAAGGTACCTTCATGAAGTCGTTTAAGCTGAAAGCATAGGTATGGTGGAGCCCACATAGCCAGCAAAATACTCCACAACTGGTTTCGGTCAACCATATCAAATGCCGACTTCAAATTGACAAAGGTTAGGTAGAGGCTCCCTCCTTGCAAAACAACGTGCTTCCAGTAAATTGCCTGGAGCCTAAATAACTGGTCTATTGTAGAGGTTTTCGCCCTGAAACCTGCTTGTAATGGGGTCAAAATATCATGGTCACTGATCCATTCCTGCAGCTGTTGCAGTAATACACTAGCAAAAACTTTTTGAGACACATCGATAAGGCTGATTGGCCTATGGTTGGCCGGATCCAGGGGAGAACCTTTTTTAAATATAGGAATTATCTCAGCACCTGCCCAGGTACCCGGGATTTGAAGTCCCTGAAGAATAGCATTGAATAATAATTGCAGGTAGGAGACCCAGACTGCCTGTTCAGTTCTGTTTAGGTCGCCTGGGATCCTATCTAAACCTGGCGCTTTATTCATTTGCAGATTATTTAGTGCTGGCTGAACCTCACCTGCACTACATGGTGGTATACACCATGTGGGGTCAGCTGTTAGGAGACATTCTGACAACTCACTTGGTTCTATTGGGGATATAGAATATAGGTTTTTTTTTTTTTGTAAAATTTTTATTTTGCATACAGAGAAAAAATTAACAAGTAACAAAAGGCATCACAGTGGGCGCATAAAAGTTCCCACACAGTGGGAAGGCTGAAAAGGAAGATGAGGCAGGGCAGTAAAGCAAAATGTCTTCAGTGCTGGTAATGTCGGCAGTCCCGCAGCAATCCCCCGCCAAGGGGTAGCTCAAATAGTGCAGCCAGCAACTAGTCCAGAGTTTCTCCAGCGATCAAGTATGCCTCATCTCGGTGAAGTGACTGTCCCAATGCAACTCCCAACCCACCCCCCAGGAACAAACCCCCCCCTCCCCACCCCCCCCCCCGTGACGGCGCCGCTCGCAAATCTCATTCATACACCAAGCACACCCTAGAGTTGAAACAAGTGCAAGTTCCTTAGGGACGCTGGGCAAACAGCCGAAGGCAAGCCAGCAGAAAGAAAGGACACCAAGGGGCCCCACACGTGTTTGAAGTTTTTATATTTGCCAATAAATATATCCGCCATTCTCTCGAGACTCAGAAGTCTCCACAGTCTGGAGTGCCAAAGGGAAACCGCCGGGGCCTCCTTACGTTTCCAGGCCGAGGCCAGCGTGAGCTTGGCCGCGCCGAGACACAGCCATAAGATCTTTTTGTCAGCTCGCGATTGGTGTTCCAGGCCGGGATCTCTCAACCCCAGCAAAACGAATTCGGGGGAGTCGTCGATAGGGTACTGCAAAATGTCTTTAATATGCGATAAGATCTCGGCCCAGAAGGGCTTAATGATCGGGCAATCCCACCAAACGTGGCGGAAATCCCCCAAAAGGCCACAACCCCTCCAACACCTGTCCGTGGCCGCCGGGAAAATGCGATGAAGTCGGGCCGGAACCATGTACCATTGCGTTAGGGTTTTGTAATGGGCTTCCCTCAAGAGTATGGAGTGGTTAAACTGCGTCATGTCCTTCCAGAGCGCCGACCATTCTCCGTCAGTGATATCCCTCCCCACCATCTCCTCCCACTGCTCTATGTAACGCGGTCTAGGGGAAAGGGCCGAGCGGAGCAGCAGCTGATATAAAAAGGAGATAGCCCCCTTCATGGCCGAGGTCTTCAGGAGAAAGGCCTCGAAGTCGGATAAAGGTCTCGTCGCTGCTTCCCGCACCGCGGGTGCAGTGGCCCAGTGTAGCAGTTGTAAATGCCGATACCTTTCCCCCGGCGGCACTTGATAGTCCCGCATGCAGTTCTCGAACGTCAAGGGGTCGGGGCCATGAAACAAGTGAAGTAATGCCCGGCATCCCCCCTCCCTCCAAACGTCAAAGGGGCCCTCGGTGAGTGCCGGGGAAAATTCTGGATTAAAATGCAAGGGGGTGAATGGGGATGGGAAGGTCGTCCACCTCTCGTCACTGGCTAGTGTGTCCCAAACTTTCAGCGTGGTCCCCGTGGGGGTACTAATGTATGCGTTTACCGGGCGGTCGCGCTTCGGCTTCCACGCTAGGTCCCAGATGGACCGGCCTGCCACACTCCGGTCCATGTGCAGCCAGTGTTTGTCAGAGAACTGCTGCGACCACTCCACCATAACTCTAAGTTGGGCCGCCTTGTAGTAGAGGTGGAAGTCCGGAAGGCCTACCCCTCCGTCATTCCGCAGGCGCCGCAGAAGTGTAAATGAAAGCCGCGCCCGACCACCTTGCCAGATAAATTTCAACATCATCGATTTGAGTTGGCTAAAGAAGGTAGAGGGCAGTGGAATAGGCAAGGCCTGGAACAGGTATAGATATTTGGGGAGAAGGACCATTTTGACAGCATGTACCCGTCCCAGCCAGGACAGGAATCTAGGCTTCCATTTCTCCAGCTCCACGCGTGTTCTGGCCATGAGGGGCGGGAAATTGGCCGCAAAGAGACCGCCCACCGTCGGGGTGAGGTGTACCCCGAGATATAGCAGGGAGCCCGAGGCCCAGGCCAACGGCGTCGTCGCCTTCACCCGTGCCACCTCGGCCTGAGATAGAGTCAGGTTCAGGACATGCGATTTGCCATAATTGACCTTGAAGCCGGCCACCGCCTCAAATTCCAGCAATAGATCACGAACACACGGAAGGGAGTTAGCGGGGTCGGCCAACGACAAGAGGACATCATCCGCAAACAGGGTGATCTTGTGCTGTTCCCCAGTGAACGGGATGCCCTTCACCCCCTCATGCTCCCGGACTGCCAGTGCCAGAGGTTCAATGCTGAGTGCAAACAGCAAGGGCGAGAGGGGACATCCCTGCCTAGTGCCCCGCGAGTGTTGGAAGAAGGCCGACAAGTGGCCGTTCACCGCCACCCGTGAACGCGGGCTGCAGAAGTTAGCTCTTACCATCGCGATGAAGCGATCGGAAAACCCAAATGCCCGCAACGTGTGGAAGAGAAAGCCCCAGTCCACGCGGTCGAAAGCCTTCTCCGCGTCCAGCCCCACCAAGACCGCCGGGATGCGGAGCCTGTCCGCCTTCTCTATCAGGTGGATGACCCTCCGGGTGTTATCATGCGTTTGGCGGCCTTTGATGAAGCCCGATTGGTCCGCATGGATAATCGACGGCAGCAGGTCTTGCAGGCGGCTCGCTAATATAGCCGAGTAGAGCTTGGCGTCGATGTTGAGTAAGGCTATAGGGCGGTATGAGGCACACCGCTCCGGGTCCTTCCCCGGCTTCGGCAGGACCGTGATCACTGCTTCCGCCAGGGTCCCAGAATTCACCCCAGGTCCAGCCATGTCGTTAAAGAGGGCGACCAGGAAGTCACACACCTCCGTCGCATAGGTCTGGTAAAAGATAGCGGTGAACCCGTCGGGGCCGGGGGCTTTGTGTAGTTTCAGGTTTTTAATAGCCGCGAGGACCTCCTCCCTTGTGATCGGAGCCTCAAGTAAATCATTCCAGGCCCCTGGCACCTGCGGAAGCGATAAGCGCTGCAAAAAAGCACGTTGATCAGCCGCGTCCAACTCGTCCCCCGCGTACAACGCAGCGTAGAAGCGGCCAAAGACATTAGCCTTCGCCCCGTCATCGTGCTGGAGCACTCCTGCCACGTCTCTAATCCCACCTACGTATTCCCGCTCCCTCTTGTCCTTCAATTGCCGGGCAAGGTGTCTACCAATCTTGTTGCCCCCAGAGTAGGAGAGCCGGCCCAGCCGCAACAGTGTGAGTTCAGCCCTATTCGTGTAGTGAGACTTCAACTTGCCCCGTACTGCCGTCAGGGGACGTAGGGTCACCCT